>NW_027254509.1:1410000-3810000 GCF_044704955.1 Pristiophorus japonicus
TCAGCTGATAAGTGGCATGTTACATTCGCACCATACAGTTGCCAGTCAATGCCTATCGACAAGAAGCAAGGGTTTGACGACCGCTCCTTGGCATTCAACTGCATTACCATCACCGAATTCCCCACTATCAACATCCGATGGCACACCATTGGACAGAAACATGACTAGACCAGCCACATAATTGTGCGGCAGCAAGAGCAGGTCAGAGGCTGGGTATTCTGGGGCGAGTGTCTCACCTCCTGACCATCCAAAGACTTCCCACCAGCAACAAGGCACAAGAAAGCATCTTGGCGGAACACTCTCCTCTTGCCTAGATGAGTGCAGCTTCAATTCCACTCCAGCAGCTCGACAACACTTAGTGCAAAGCAGCAGCGTGATGGGTACACCACCCACCACCTTAAACTTTCATTCACACTATCACCGACGTAACGTGGCTGCAGTGTTTGCTTTTGACAACTTGCACTGCGGCAGCTCATGGAGGTTTGTTCTGATGCAACTCCAAAACCCGCGACCTCTACCCCTTAGAAGGACAAGGGCAACAGGTTCCTGTTAATACCATGAAGTAGAAGGCCCCCCGCCCCCTCCCGCAAGTAACATGCGATCCTGACTTGGAAGTATATCACCATTCCTTCATCATGAATGCCTCATAAATCCTGGAAATCAGTCCCTAACAGCACTGCAGGAGCATATTCACCACACAAACTTCAGCGGTTCAAGCAGGCAGCCAACCACCACATCCTCAAGGGCAATACGGGATGGGCAATAAATGCAGGATTTGTCAGCGACGCCCACATCCCATCAACTAATATTTAAAAAGCACTGTATTTTATGAGTATAGCTCAAAATGTTTCATTTCTCGTGACACAAAAATCTGGGCAATTTTTACAAATTTAACAGGACAAGTTACTGCTGCCATGCACAGAAATTAGAATCAGTAATGAAGACAAAATCCCATGGTCCCCATTTTAAGATTCAACCCAGTAAGATTTTAAATAACGTGGAAAAATATTACTGCCTGGCGTTTTTGTTGTCATTTCCAATCCCCTTCTTTGACACGGAAACAAATTGCTCTTAACATAGCAGTGCGAGATTTTTAAAACACACCTATATTGAGTGACACAACCATTCATATCACAACAGCTACCCGAGTTCCATTCCCGGTTTGGCAAGTAACTTTGATGACACCTTTTTTAATTGGAGTCAATTGATTTTATTAAATTACATGGAAAAAATGTTGCATTTCACAATGGTGTCAAAGGAATTTTTTGCAGAAAGTGGGAAGCAGCATTTAAGCTGCAACGGGGTAAATTCGTATTCTTCCCAAATTGATATTTTCTTTGCTGCCTCACAATAGGCTTGCTCTAAAGTCTGGCTCATTTTTTTTCCATGGTCTGATTGAACAGAGCCAGATAGACAGGCTGAATGGGGAAAGAGCTGGACATAGACAAGAGATACTGACAAGTAATAAAAGCACTCTGCGATAAGAAAATTGCCTGATTCCTTATGGTTATTGAAAGGGCTTTTCATCGTTGATTTCCTTGCACACCTTGGAATTCATTCGAAACTGCGTCATGCGCTGAAGAACACGTTGCTCCCCCGGGACGGAGCCAAAGGGCGCCTGGTTGTAATCAGGGACATCAACCTGCAGTTTATGCAGTCATGGCTAGCACAGTCGGTAGAACACGCGATTCTTAATTGCAAGGTCGTGGATTCGGAGCCTTCATTGAACGATTAATTTTTGTTGAACATTCTGATGCCTCCGATTCAGATGATTGGGAATGGTCGCGGAATTTGAGAATTTAATGACTTGGAAAAGAACATTTTTGTTTGAAAAAGCTCCAGTCAGAGAAAAGTTTGTCAAAGGAATTTTTTGCAGAAATCGGGAAGCAGCATTTCAGCCGCTCGCTGAACATTTCTCTCTGTTGTTGAGCTATGTTGCATTAGCAATGAACATGTTAAACCCGTCTACTGAAAGACAGACGATGTAAAGTCAGATAACCGATAACATTTCCTCCATGAGTGAAGTTTCACAAATTATTAAGGTTCAGTTGTTGAACTTTTGACCGTCCTCAGTGACCATTTTAGCATTTCTTTCATTCTGCTAAGCAACGCTTATAACAGTAGAATTAAGCCATATTTCAAAACCGGAAACAACGCATTCATTATTTGCTCTTTTCCAGTTCCAGAGCACAGAAGGTATTTCTCCATCCCTCGGATGCAAGCTACCATTTTTCATGGAAACCTCCCCATACACCAAACACCGGCTCAGGAAATACCCGGGGGCGATGTTATGCGGGCCAGTGAGCCTCCAGCAGCATTGCAAAACTTTTAGACTAAACCGTTCTCAAATAATAAGTTTAGACAGGGGCATTCAATAGTCAAGATGGCCAAGCGATGGTATTTGTAGCTGTGGATTCAAATCCCGCTTCTGACATCCTTTTTTTCTAACTACGAACTAATTTCTTTTCACACCACTCTGAAGTGCGTTGGGTCATCTAAGTCATTTAATTAAAGTTACGTCATTTAAATTAAAAACTGTGGTATCACTGAGTGACATTCAAAACTTCCCTATCCCGTAATCGCTGTGGGTGGCAGTATCATTAGAAAGTGTTTTGTTCGTTATTTAAAGGAGCCTTCGAAAAATCTCACACTGCTAATATATAAGCACGTGTATAAAAAGAAGAATTAAAATAACAATACAATCACTGCGCCACATACGAAGTGAGAGAGAGCCGAACATTCTGATGAAGTTGACGCTGTGACGTAACCACTGAGCAACACCTGACGCTCAGAAACAAGGTCGAAACAATTCAATGTAATGGATGATCTCACAAATATCAAGAGCCGTGCAGTCTGGTCAACTTCCAATCCCGCCCTTATTATTTAAGAGAGGAAGAAGAGACATGAACGGGATTTGACGCCAAAAGTTAATTAGAACGAAATACAACTTACACATAATTGCCAAAGCATTTCACTAAAAATTGTTTAACCTTCTTTCAAATCGTAATGCGTTGAATATGAAAATGAGCATCACGAGATAGTATCGCCAATAATCATTCTATTACTCCTTGCACGGTAGGATTTACCTGTCCAGTTAAATTTGATAAAAGTTTTCCCAGTTTCCTGGTGTCTTCAGCAATGAACATTATCAATCAGACTTCTAAAATGTATTGTATTTTATAAAGTGTGTTAAAAATTACAAGCCTGATGGCTCCGTGCCTCAATGCGAGAATATTCGTAATAATGTGGATGAATTAACTTCACAAGCAGCAATTGATGAATATGACATGAATGGCATCACGGAGACATGGCTACAGGGTGACCAAGGCTTGGAACTCAACATTGAGGCGTATTCCACATTCAGGAAGGATGGACAGAAAGGAAAAGGAGGTGGGGTAGCGTTTCTGGTTAAAGAGGAAACTAACGCAATAATAAGGAAGGACATTAGCTTGGATGATGTGGAATCTGTGTGGGTGGAGCTGCGGAATACGAAAGTGCAGAAAACACTAGAGGGATCTGTGTACAGACAACCAAACTGTATTAGTGCGGTTGGGGACAGCACCAAAAATGAAATTAGGGATGCGTGCAATAAAGTTAGATCAGTTATCATGGGCGAACGTAATCTACATATAGATTGGGCTAACCAAACTGGTAGCAATATGATGGAGGAAGATTTCCTGGAGTGTTCTAGGGATGGTTTTCGGGACCAATATGTCGTGGAAACAATTAGAGGGCAGGCCATTCTCGACTGGATGATGTGTAATGAGAAAGGACTAATTCGCAGTCATGCTCTGGGAGGCCCCTTGGGGAAGAGTGACAATAATATGATATAATTTCTTTTTAAGGTGGAGAGATACACAGTTCATTCAGAGACTAGGATCCTGAACGTAAGGAAAGGTAACTTCGATGTTATGTGACGTGAATTGGCTAGAATAGACTGGGAAATCTTACTTAGAGTATTGATGGTGAATAGATAATTGCAAACATTTAAAGAAATCATGGATGAACTTCAACAATTTTACATCCCTCTCTGAAGTAAAAAATAAACGGGGAAGGTGGTTCAGCCATGGCAAACTGGGGAAATTAAGGATCGTGTTAAATCCAAGGAAGAGCCATATAAATTGGCCAGAAAAAGCAGAAAACCTGAGGACTGGGAGAAATTTAGAATTCATCGAGGACGACACATCGTTCAATGAGCTGGGGGAAAATAGAGTATGAGAGGAAACTTTCCATGAACATAAAAACTGACTGCAAAAGTTTCAATAGATATGTGAGGAGAAAAAGATAAGTGAAGACAAACGCAGGTCCCTTGCAGTCAGAATGAGGTGAATTTATAATGGGCTCAAAGAAATGGCAGACCAGTTGACCAAATATTTTCATATTGTCTTCAGGAAGGAAGACCCAAATAATCTTTCGGAGGTCCGAGGGGACCGAGGGTCTAGCGGCAAGGAGGAATTGAATGATATCCTTATGGGCGGCAAATTGTTTGAGGGAAATTGAAGGCTTGAAGGCGGATAAATCCCCGGGGCCTGATAGTCTGCATCACAGAGAACATAAGGACGTGGCCATAGAAATAGTGGATGTATTGGTGATCATTTTCCAACGGTCTATCGACTCTGGATCAATTCCTATGGACTGGATGGAAGGTAATGTAAAACCATTTTTGAAAAATGGAGAGAGAGAGAAAACGAATAATTATAGACTGGTTAGATTGACATCAGTTTTGGGGAAAATGTTGGAATCAATTATTAACGACGAAATACAGCGTATTTGGAAAGCAGTGACAGGATCGGACCATGTCAACGCAGATTTATGAAAGGGAAATCATGCTTGACAAATCTTCTCGCATTTTATAAGGATGTATCTTGTAGAATGACCAAGGGAAAACCAGTGGAAGTGGTGTATTTGGACTTTTAAAAGGTTTTTGACAAGGTCCCACACAAGAAATTGGTGTGCAAAATTAAAGGACATTGTATTGGGAATAATGTACTGACGTGGATAGAGAACTGGTTGGCAGACAGGAAGCAGAGAGTCGGGTTAACGGGTCCTTTTTAGTATTACTGGCGGTGATTCGTGGGGTGCCGCAAGACAAGGTGCTGGGACCCCAGCTTTTTTAATATATATTACTGATTTAGATCTAGGAATTGAGTGTAATATCTCAAAGTTTGCAGATGACACGAAACTGGGTGGTGGTGTGAGCTGCGAGGAGGAAGCTAAGAGGCTTCAGAGTGATTGGACAGGTTTGCTGAGTGGCACATGCAGTGTTATGTGCACAAATGTGAGGCTATCAACTTTGGGGGCAAAACACGAAGGCAAAATATTATCCGAATGGCGGCAGATTAGGAAAAGGGGTGGCGCAACGAGACGTGGGTGTCATGGTACATCACTCATTGAAAGCTGGCATGCAGGCACAGCAGGCAGTGAAGAAGGCAAATGGTATGTTGACCTTCATAGCTAGGGATTTGAGTATAGGAGTAGGAAGGTCTTTCTGCAGATATACAGGGCCTTGGTGATGCCTCACCTGGAATATTGTATTCAGTTTTGGTTTCATAATATGAGGAAAGACATGCTTGCTCTTGTGCGAGTGCAGCCAAGATTTACCAGACTGATTGCTGGGATGGCTGGACGCACCTATGAGGAGAGAGTGGATCGGCTTGGACTTTATTCACTGGAGTTTAGAAGGATGAGACAGCAGCTCATAAAACCATTTACAATTCTGACGGGACAGAACAGGTTAGATACAGGAAGAATGTTCCCGATGTGGGGAAGTCCAGAACCATGGGACACAATCGAAGGATAAGGGGTAAGCCATTTAGGAGTGAGTGGAGGAGAAATTGCTTCACTCAGAGAGTTGTTTACCTTTGGAATTCCCTAAAGCAGAGATTTGTTGATGCCAGTTCGTTGGATATATTCAAGAGGGAGTGAGATATGGCCCTTACGTTAAAGGGATCATGGCTTATGGAGAAAAGCAGGTACTGATGTGATTGATCCGTCATATCCTTAATGAATGGTGGGCAGGCTCGAATGGACGAATGGATGACTCCTGCACCTATTTTCTATGTTTCTATGTTTCTATGTGCATGGAATCTGGGTACTTGTTTTCCATACCTAATTGCCCTTGAGAATATGGCGCTGTGCCGTTTCTCGCTGAAGACTTCAAACCCCTCCATACTTATTCAACAGCTAGAACGTGGTTGTTGGTGTATTGGGGAGGAGCGAGAGAGAGACTGGTTGTTTAGAGGTTTGGCGTGTAGCGAGAACCTTGAAGTTGGGCCGGGGTAAAGAGGTCCAGGTTGTTGGGAGGCGGGTAGAGAGAGCCTGGTTGTTGGGCGAGGGAGGGTAGAGAGATCCTGCTTCTGTCGGGGGTGCGGGAAATGGGAGCATGGTTCTTGCGTGGGGAGAGTGCCTGGTAGTTGGGGATAGGGGCAGAGAGCGAATATGGTTGTAGAAACATAGAAACATTGAAATTTAAAGCGCAGAAGAAGGCCGATTTGGCCCAGCGTCTGCATGCTGGCGAAATAAAAGCCACACGGCCCTTGGTCAGCAGCCCTGAAAGCTCTCCATAAACGTAAGAACAATGGCGGAAATGTAAAGAGCACCAGTACAACCAGTCCACCCCACACAACTGCAAAACCCCTGACACTGAAACATTCTACACTCCACCCCAACCGGAGAAATGGGATCCCTGGAAGATGCAAAAGTCAGTAAGAAACCAGGCCAATTCCGCGAAAAGTACTCTCCGACACATCCAGGTGATCTAAGCAATGCAGGAGATCAGCCTGGTCGTATTCGCTTCCCTGCAGTACTTACCATTATAGCTGCCAGGTTACAAGAGGTTATCCAGGCCACGAGTTCAGGAGTTCGGGCAGCGTTGAGGAAGAGGCGACAGTCCGGGTTCGGAGGCCTATAAAAATGCCGCGAGTTCAGGAGTTCCCGCAGCGTCGAGGAGGAGGCGACAATCCGGGGTCAGAGGCCTATAAAAAGGCCTGAGTTCAGGAGTTCACGCAGCGTCGAGGAGGAGGCGACAATCCGGGGTCAGAGGCCTATAAAAAGGTCACGAGTTCAGGAGTTCACGCAGCGTCGAGGAGTAGGCAAACTTGTGCAGCTGCAGGGAGAAGGCAAAAAAGTAGAAAGAAATAGAAAGCTGACGTCACAGCCAAGAGGTTAAGTGATTGGCTGCTGATTGGTCAGTAGCTTTTCATTGTTCTCTTCTATATCAGTGAGTAAACTTTAGCATTGTTGTTGCCAATTTAAGTGTATCTAAGGGTTATATTATGACAGGAGAGCTCGGTCGGGTGTTATTCTCCTCCTGTACCATGTGGGAACTCAGGGACACTTCCGGTGTCCCTGACGTCTACGTTTGCGGAAAGTGTATCCGCCTCCAGCTCCTGACGGTCCTCGCTGCGGAATTGGAGCTTAGGGTGGATTTACTCTGGAGCATCCACGATGCTGAGAATGACGTGAGTAGCACGTGTAGCGAGTTGGTCTTACCGCAGATGAATGGTCCACAGCCAGATTGGGAATGGAAGACAAGCAGCAAGAGCAGTGCAAGGAAGTTAGTGCAGGGGTACCCTGCGGTCATCCCCCTGCAAAACCGTAAACAGCTTTGAGTACTTTTGAGGGGGATGCTTCATCAGGGGAGGGCAGCAGCAGCCAAGCTCATGGCACCGTGACTGGCTCTGCTGCACAGGACGGCAGGAAAAAGAGTGGGAGAGCGATAGTGATAGGGGATTTGATTTTAAGGATAATAGATAGGCATTTCTGCGGCTGCAACCGAGACTCCAGTATGGTATGTTGCTTCCTGGTGCAAGGGCCAAGGATGTCTCGGAACAGGTGCAGGACATTCTGAAAAGGGAGAGTGAACAGCCAGTTGTCGTGGTACACATTGGTCCAAACGATATAGGTAGAAAAATGGATCAGGTCCTACAAGACGAAATTAAGGAGATCGGAGCTGAATTAAAACGTAGGACCTCAAAAGTAGCAATCTCAGGAATGCTACCAGTGCCACGTGCAAGTCAGAGCAGGAATCGCAGGATAGCTCAGATGAATACGTGGCTTGAGCAGTGGTGCAGCATGGAGGGATTCAAATTCCTGGGGCTTCGGAACCGGTTCTGGGCGAGGTGGGACCAGTACAAACTGGACCGTCTACACCTGGGCAGGACCGGAACCAATGTCCTCGGAGGAGTGTTTGCACGTGCTATTGGGAATGAGTGAAACTAATATGGCAGGGGGGTGGGAACCAATATAGGGAGACAGAGGGAAACAAAATGGAGACAGAAGCAAAAGTTAGAAAGGAGATGAGTAAAAGTGGAGGGCAGAGAAACTCAAGGCTAAAAACAAAAATGGCCACTGTACAGCATAATTCTAAAGGGTCAATGTGTAATAAAAAGACAAGCATGAAAGCTCGGTGCCTCAATGCAAGGAGTATTCGGAACACAGGAGAGAGCTCTGAGCTAGTTAGAGTGGGTGAGAGCTCAGATGAACAGGACCCCAATAAAGAATGCAAAAGGCAGGAGGCAACAGAGCAGAGCAGCACTGGGGTAAGTGTAAAGCACAAGGTGAGGGGAAGGGACAATATGTATAAATGTCAGGGGCTGCAGGAGGGGTCAAAACTAAAAATCATGGTTTAAAAACTAGTATTGAAACAATCTACCTAAACGCACACAGCATTCGAAACAAAAGAAATGAGTTGACGGCACAAATCATTACAAATGGGTATGATTTGGTCGCCATTACACAAACGTGGTAACAGGTTGGCCGAGACTGGGAATTAAACATATAAGTGTACCTGACAATTCGGAAAGCTATAAAAGAAGGGAAATAGGTGGGGTCGCTCTGTTAATAAAGGATTGAGCAGACTGGGACTTTACTCGTTGCAGGTCAGAAGGATGAAGGGTGATCTTATCGAAATATTTAAAATAATGAAAGGGATGAAAAGATCGAAGCAGAGAGGTTGTTCCCACTGGTCGGAAAGACTAGAACTAGGGGGCACAGCCTCAAAATACGGGGGAGCCAATTTAAAACCGAGTTGAGAAGGAATTTCTTCTCCCAGAGAGTTGTGAATCTGTGGAATTATCTGCCCAAGGAAGCAGTTGAGGCTAGCTCATTGAATGTATTCATATCCCAGATAGATAGATTTTTAACCAATAAGGGAATTAAGGGTTCCGGGGTGCGGGCGGGTAAGTGGAGCTGAGTCCACGGCCAGATCAGCCGATCAGCCATGAACTTGTTGAATGGCGGAGCAGGCGCGAAGGGCTAGATGGCCTACTCCTGTTCCTAATTCTAATGTTCTTATGTTCTTATGATATCAGGGCAGTTGTGAGAGTCGCTATTGGCTCTAATGAACAAATTGTTGAATCATTTTGGGTGGAGATTAGAGATAATAACGGGAAAAAGTCACTGGTGGTCGTAGTGCATAGGTGCCCAAATAATAACTTAACGGTGGGGTGGGCAATAATCAAGGGTATAATGGAGGCATGTGGAAAAGGAACGGCAGTAATCATGGAGCATTTTAACCTACATATCGATTGGTCATATCCAATCGCACGGGGGAGCCTTGAGGAGGAATTAATTGAATGCATACGGGATTGTTACCTCGAACAGCATGCAAGAGAACCTACAAGGGAGCAAGCTATCTTCGATCTGGTCCTGTGTAATGAGACAGGAATAATAAACGATCTCCGAGTAAAAGGTCCTTTCGGAATCAGTGATCACAGCATGGTTGAATTTGTAAGACAGGTTGAGGGTGAGGAAGTAGTCCCTCAAACCAGCGTACTTTGCTTAAACAAAGGGGATTACAGTGGTCTGAGGGCAGAGTTGCCTAAAGTAGACTGGAAACACAGACGAAACGGTCGAACAATTGAGTAACAGTGGAGGACTTTTAAGGAGCTCTTTCATAGTGTTCAAAAAAAATATATTCCAGTGAAAAACATATGTGGTAAGAGAAGGGCTAACCAGCCATGGATAACAAAGTAAATAAAGGAGAGTATCAAATTAAAAACCAATGCGTATAAGGTGGCTAAGTTTAGTAGGAAACTAGAAGATTGGGAAAATTTTAAACAACAGCAAAGAATGATTAAGCAAGCAATAAATAAAGGAAAGATAGATTATGAAAGTAAAGTTGCGCAAAACATGAAATCAGATAGCCCTGCTAGCCTGCACCGCCATTCAATGAGTTCATGGCTGAACATGCAAATTCAGTACCCCCTTCCTGCTTTCTCGCCATACCCCTTGATCCCCCTTGTAGTAACGACTTCTACTAACTCCCTTTTGAATATATTTAGTGAATTGGCCTCAACTACTTTCTGTGTTAGAGAATTCCACAGGTTCACCACTCTTTGGGTGAATAAGTTTCTCCTCATCTCAGTCCTAAATGGCTTCCCCTTAGCCTTAGTTTGTGACCCCTGGTTCTGGACTTCCCCAACATTGGGAACATTCTTCCTGCATCCGACCTGTCTAAACCCGTCAGAATTTTAACCGTTTCTATGAGGTCCCCTCTCATTCTTCTGAACTCCAGTGAATACAAGCCCAGTTGATCCAGTCTTTATTGATAGTAAAAGGTAGATAGTAAAAGCTTTTACCGATATATAAAACGGAAAATCGTGAGTAAAGTAAATGTTGGTCCCTAAGAAGATGAGAAGGGGGATTTAATAATATGAAATGTGGAAATGGCTGAGAAATTAAACAATTATTTTCCTTCGGTCTTCACTGTGGATGACACAAAAACCATGCCAAAAATTGCTGGTCACGGGAATGTGGGAAGGGAGGACTTGGAGACAATGACTATGACTAGGGGGTAGTGCTGGGCAGGCTAATGAGACTCAAGGTAGACAAGTCCTCTGGTCCTGATGAAATGCATCCCAGCGTATTAAAAGAGATGGCGGAAGTTATTGCAGATGCATTCGTTATAAACTACCTACATTCTCTGGACTCTGGGGAGGTACGAGCGGATTTGAAAGCAGCTAATGTAACGCCTCTGTTTAAAAAAGTGGGCAGACAAAAGGCAGGTAACTTTCGGCCGGTTAGTTTAACATCTGTAGTGGGGAAATTGCTTGAAGCTATCATTAAGGAAGAAATAGCGGGGCATTTAGATAGGAATACTGCAACCAAGCAAATGCGACATGGATTCATGAAGGGGAAATCATGTTTAACTAATTTACTGGAATTCTTTGAGGACATAACGAGCATGGTGGATAGAGGCGTACAGATGGATGTGGTGTATTTAGATTTCCAAAAGGCATTCGGTGAGGTGCCACACAAAAGGTTACTGCAGACGATAAAGTTACGTGGAGTCATAGGAAATGTATTAGCATGGATAGAGAATTGGCTGGCGAACAGAAAGCAGAGAATCGGGATAAATGGATCCTTTTCGGTTTGGACATCGGTGGTTAGTGGTGTGCCACAGAGATCGGTGCTGGGACCACAACTTCTTACAATATAGATAGATGACCTGGAAGAGGGGACAGAGTGTAGTTTAACAGAATTTGCAGATGACACAAAGATTAGTGGGACAGCGGGTTGTGTAGAGGACACAGAGAGGCTTCAAAGAGATTTAGATAGGTTAAGCAAATGGACTAAGTTTTGGCAGATGGAATACAATGTCGGAAAATGTGAGGTCATCCACCTTGGAAAAAAAACAGAAAAAGGAAATATTATTTGAATGGGCAGAAATTACAACATGCTGCGGTGCAGAGGGACCTGGGTTTCCTTGTGCATGAATCCCAAAAAGTTAGTTTGCAAGTGCAGCAGGTAATCAGGAAGGCAAATGCAATGTTGGACTTCATTGCGAGAGGGAAGGAATACAAAAGCAGGGAGGTCTTGTGCAACTGTGCAGGGTATTGGCGAGGCCGCACCTAGAGTACTGCATGCAGTTTGCGTCACCTTACTTAAGGAAGGGTATAATAGCTTTGGATGGGGGTACAGAGACGATTCACGAAGCTGATTCCAGAGATAAGGGGATTACCTTATGATAATAGATTGAGTAGACTTGGTCTTTACTCGTTGGAGTTCAGAAGGATGAGGGGTGATCTTTTTGAAACATTTAAAATAATGAAAGGGATAGACAAGATACAGGCAGAGAGGCTGTTTCCACTGGTCGAGGAGACTAGAACGAGGCGGCACAGCCTCAAAATACGTGGGAGCCAATTTAAAACCGAGTTGAGAAGGAATTTCTTCTCCCTATGTTTGGTATGCTGGTTTGTGGTCGAACTTTCTCGCTCTCCATGTGAATTTGAAATTCAACCCTGCTTTGATCACTCATCCCAAGGGGATCCTTTACTTTGAAATTCTTCATTAATCCTGTCTGATTTCACAGGACCTGATCTAAGATAGCATTTAGAGGCATCTCATTCAGAAGATTTTGAGCAGTCGCAGAAATTGGTGACTTTACTGACATGTAAAAGATCATTGTTGTTATTTACAGTCAGAGAAATGTTTGTCAAAGGAATTTTTTGCAGAAAATGGATTCAGCATTTGAGCTGCTCGCTGAACACTTCTCTCTGTGTGCTGATCAAATTTACATGAGCAATGAACATTTGAAACAAGTCACCTGAAAACAGACTGTTTATAAAATCAAATCGGGGATAAAATGTTCTCAATGATTACTTTTTCAAGAATTATTAAAATTCAGTTGTTGAAGTTTTGTCTGTCTCTCAGTGACCATGTTAACAGGTCATTCATTCATCTAAACAAAGCTATCGGCTAAAATCAGCAGTTCAGCGCCACATTTCAAGCCGTGAAGCAACTGATTAATAATTCATTCTTCCCGAGTTCCAGAGCTCAGAGGGTGATTCTCCATCCCTCGGAGACAAGATACCACGGACCCTGTTCAAATCTCCCCATACACTGAGCAGAGGCTCAGGAGATGCCGGGCGGAGATGATATATCGGTCACTGGGCCTTCCAGCAGCATTGAACAAGCGCCTGGTGTGAACATTTCTGAAGTAATAACTTGCAACTGCATATTCCACCGTCAGTAATGCTGAGCGTTCTAAAGTGCCGTAGTCAGGTCGCTGTCTCCTCCAGAGGATTTGGTTTGAATCGCACTTCCGAAATTTATTATTTTTAATTAAGAACTCATTTTTTTTGACAACATTGTGAAAAGCTACGTTTCTTCCATGTAATTTAATAAAATCAATTTACTCTAATTAAAAAGGGTGATATCAAAGTTACTTCCCAAACGGGGAATGGAACCCAGTTGCTGTTGTGATATGGATGGTTGTGTGATTCACTATAGGTGTGCTTTAAAAATCTCGCACTGCTCCGTTAAGCACAATTGTTTCGGTGTCAAAGAAGGGGATTGGAAATGACAACAAAAACGTCAGGCAGCGCACGCAGAGCGACAGATTCGAACTTCTGAAGAATTTGGTGCTGCAAAGGAACCGCTGAGCGAAAGCTAGCGCTGATCACAAGGCGAGAAACAACTCAATATAAGCAATGAGCTCAGAAATATCAGGAGCAGTGCAGTGCAGTCAATGTCAAAACCCTCCTTTGTCATTCAACAGAGGAAGAAGAGACATGGACGGGAGTCAGACACCACAAAGTGTAATTAAAGGCACAAATACAAGGCACACTTATTCTCGAAACCGTTTCACTGTAACATTTTTCCACGTTATTTAAAATCTTATTGCTTTGAAACTGAAAATGAGGACCATGGGATTTTGTCTTCATTACTGATTCTAATTTTTGTGCATGGCAGAAGTAAATAGGCCTGTTAAATTTGAAAAAATTGCCCAGATTTTTGTCTCACCATAAATGAACATTTTGAGCCATTCTCTGAAAATACAGTGTTTTTTAAATATTAGTTCATGGCATGTGGGAGTCGCAGGCTGAGCCAGCATTTATTGCCCATCCCTTATTGCCCTTGAGAAGGTGATGGTGGGCCGCCTGCTTGAACCGCTGAAATTTGTGTGGTGAATGTGCTCCTGCAGTGCTGTTAGGGAGGGATTTCCAGGATTTATGACCGATGCAGGATGAAGGAATGTTGTTATACTTCCAAGTCAGGATCGCATTTTACTTGCGGGAGGGGGCCCGGGGCTTTCTATATCATGGTGTTAAATTGAACCTGCTGCCCTTTTCCAGCTAAGGGGTACAGCTCGCGGGTTTGAGAGGTGCATGCGAACAAACCTTCGTGAGTCGCCGCAGTGCATCTTGTAGATGGCAAACACTGCAGCCACGTTACGTCGGTGATAGAGTAAGCGAAAGTTTAAGGTGGTGGGTGGTGTGCCAATCACGCTGTTGCTTTGCCCTAAATGTTGTCGAGCTTCTGGAGTGTAATTGAAGCTGCACTCATTGAGGCAAGTGGAGAGTATTCCGCCAAGATGCTGACTTGTGCATTGTAGCTGGTGGGAACACTTTGGAGAGTCAGGAGATGAGACATTCGCCGCAGAATACCCAGCCTCCGACCTGCTCTTGCTGCCACACTATTTATGTGGCTGGTCCAGTCAAGTTTCTGGTCAAAGATGAGCCACAGGATGTAGATAGTGGGGGATTCTTTGATGGTAATGCAGTTGAATGCCACGGAGCGTTCGTCAAACCCTTGCTTCTCGTAGATAGGCATTGCCAAGCAACTGCATGGCGCGAATGTTACATGCCACTTATCAGCTGAAGCCTAAATGTCGTTCAGGTTTTGTTGCATGTGGGAAGGGGCTGCTTCATTATTAGCGGAGCTATGAGTGGGACTGAGCTCTGTGCAATCTTCAGTGAACTTAGCCACTTCTGACTTCATGTAGCAGGGACGATCATTGATGAAGGAGCTGAAGAGAGTTCCGCATAGGACACTGCCCGAAGGAACTCTTTCAGCAATGTATTGGGGCTGGGATGGTTGATTTCCAACAACCACAACCATCGTCTTCTCTGCTTGGTATCACTCCAACCAGTGGAAAGTCTCCTCCGTGATTCCCATTGGCATCAATGTGATAGTCATTCTTTCTTTTGAATAGACTCGTCGACTGCTTCAACCTCACAAGCCCCCGAGTTGTCTGCACTCCTCAAATTCTGCTCTCTTGAGCTTCACCAATTATAACTTCTCAACAATTAATGGGCGTGCCTTCAGCTGCCTGGGCCAGAAGATCTGGAATTACCTCCCTAAACCTCTCTGCCTCTCTAACTTTCTCGATTTGCTGAAGTGAAGCTGGTGATGAAAGCGGGCGTGAGAGGGAGACTGATAGGTGAGCGCTGCTTCTGATGGTGTGTGGTTCCCGGTGGATGTGGGCGGGGATTGTCACATCTTTTTATTCCACATATGCAGCATAAATAAATCTGTGTTTGAGGAACCTTCATGTGTACAAACATCCGCTGCCGGCATCTTCGACCTCGTGATGCAACGGTAGCGTGTCTGACTCCAGATGAGAAGGCTGCAGATTTAAATCACGTCGGGTTCACGTTTCGTTTCGATATTGTGCTTCCAGAATTTGTATTTTCTTTGCTGTTTCACATTAACCTAACCCTTGCGCTAATGTCCGTCTTACTGTTTCCAAAATGGCAAGTACACGTTAAAATGAACATTCTGAATCAGACGCCTCAAGTAAAGTGAAATTATTTTGAAATGACTTTGAAATGATTTGATTTTAAATATAACATAAGAACGTAGGATTTAAGCCCCTCGAGCCTGATCCGCCATTCAATAAGATCATGATTGATCAGATATTGGCCTCAGCTCCACTTTCCTGCCGGCTCCCCATAATCCTTACATTTGAAACATCTGATTATCTCCACCATAAATAGAAACAATGACCCAGCCTCCACAGCTGTCTGGGGTGCAGGATTCCAAAGGTTCACTACCCTCTGAGAACACAAATTCCTGCTCATTTCCGTTTTGAATGGGCGAACCCTTAGTCTGAAACTATGCCCCCTAGTTCTAGACCCCCCCACCCCGCGATCGGAAACTTCCTGTTTGCATCTACCCTCTCAAGCCCACTCAGAGACTTAGGAGATTCCAAAAGTACACCTCTCATTCTTCTAATCGCCAATAAATTTAGGCACAATCTGCTCAACCTTTCTTCATAAGATAACCTCATGTACCTTATCTGACATGCCTCTAATGCAAGTATATCCCTCCTTCATAAGGAGACCAAAACTGTGTGCAGTATTCCAGGTGTGGTCATCGAGTCATAGAAATTTGCAGCACAGATGGAGGCCTATTGTCCCTTCGTGTCCGCACCAGCCAACCAAGAGCTATTCAGCCGAATCCCTTATTCTGAAACTATGCCGCCTAGTTCTAGACACCCCCGCGATCGGAAACTTCCTGTTAGCATCTACCCTCTCAAGCCCCCTCAGAGACTTAGGAGATTCCAAAAGTACACCTCTCATTCTTCTAATCGCCAATAAATGTATGCACAATCTGCTCAACCTTTCTTCATAAGATAACCTCATGTACCTTACCTGACACGCTTCTAATGCACGTATATCCCTCCTTCATAAGGAGACCAAAACTGTGCGCAGTATTCCAGGTGTGGTCATCGAGTCATAGAAATTTGCAGCACAGATGGAGGCCGTATTGTCCAATCGTGTCCGCACCAGCCAACCAAGAGCTATTCAGCCGAATCCCACTTTCCAGCTGTTGGTCCGTAGTCTTTTCGGTTCTTTCATTTTAATTGCACGTCCAAGTATTTTTAAATGTGGTGAGGCTTTCTGCCTGCACCAACATTTCCGACAGTGAGCACTAGATATCCGCCACCCACTAGGTGATGATATTTAACTTCATATCTCAACTCAACCGCGCCCAATTACTTTAAATCTATGTCCCTGCTTGTTGGTCACGTGGCAAATGGAAACTGGTCCTTCCAATCCAATCTATCCAGGATCTTCATTATTTTGTACACCCCAATCAGATCTCCCACTCAGCCATCTCTTTTCCAAAATAATAAAAGTAAATGTTGTCAATACTCAGCATTACAGGCAGTTACTATGGAGAAAAAAAGGAGAGTTATTGTTTCAGGTTGGTCACCTTTCATCAAAACTGGAAAATGTTAACGATAGAACAGATTTCAATCAGGTGCAGAGGCAGGAAATGTTGGGAGGGGAGGAAAGATCAAAAGGGAAGGTCTGTGCTTTGGTGGAAGGCAGGAGCGGTTAAATCTTGCCTCGACACCTGGTTCAAATCTGTTACATCTCTAACGTCTTCCAGTTCTGACGAAAGGTCACAGACCGATACTCTGTTTTTCTCTCCACAGAAGCTGCCTTATCTGCTGAGTAGTTCCAGCATTTTCGTTTAGGATTACAGCATTCTCTCTATTTCTCTCTATTTTGCAATTATGAACTAATTTATTTGGGATGTCTTTCCATTGTCCAAACAAGTCCGATTGTAAAATGTAAATTATATTTTGTCTTAAACGTCCAGTAGAATGTTAATATAAATAAGAATTATGTAAATGTGTATAAACATGGCAGGCGGCTACGTTAGAAGATTCCACAATTGTTTATAGAGAAACACACAAATTACTTTGATTAAACTGATAACATAACAATTTCGATTGGGTGTATATTTTTGAAATATGAGATTAAAAACTGAGAGTATAATGAGGTTTATGTCCCACTAATTAATCAGGATTACCTCATTCATTCAGCGAAAAACATGAGAAGAGAAATTCGTAAATTAATATCTTTACTACATCTTGTTAAAACAATGTCGATGTTATTATGATTGGTTTCCCAACACAGGAAGAAAGATGAATCGTTATTTTCGTTAACTCATAGCTTTACCTGCATTTTGTTTTTAATTCGGTGAAGCACATTGTGTATGTTTTGATCTGCACTTGTGAATAAGTGATTCATTTCTGACATGTTACATGTGGTGGTATTGGTACAAGAAAAACACGTTTATTAATGGAGGTGATTGCAGTTGGAAATTCGGGTCAGTTTTGTTCAATTCTCTTTGATAGCCTGAACTAATGAGCCACGGCATTTTTATTTGCGGGTTGGTTGTTTGCATTATGAATAATATTCTACTTACTTACATGGACGTTCTGGATTTCAGCACCATACGAATGGCAATGTCCCTGCTGCTTGTGCAGATATTGATACGGTGAATGAGGGATAGGGTTAATACATTGACAACTTTAAAATTAATACAATTTGCAAGCATACATATGCCCCTTTAAGATCTCCTTGGGCTTTTGGCTAGTTTGTCGATGCATAACCATGTAACTGAGTGACGTTTCTGAAGTATTACCGCATATTTTGCAATTCATATCGTTCCTACACATTTCTGATTCGTTATATTTTTAAACAGATTTATCTACATGACGAACTAAAAGCTATTAATTAATTATACTGCAACCAAACATGCATAATGGGCTTGTAAATAACAAATGATTTTCTTAATAGATAAGAGTGCGCTGGTACCTCTTGGAAGGAGGGCTAAAAACCCTACCTAACTCTTGAAAATATAAGCATAGATATGTTGGACGTGCAAAGGGACCTTAGGGGTACACATACAAAAGTCACTTTACAGCAATGGAGGATAACAAAGCCATACACATGCAAATGTAGCACTGTAGTTCCTTTGGAGAGGATTATAATTAAAAGGAGAGAGGTTATCTAAAACCTGTATCGAATCTTGTGTGATTGCCTAATGAGGTGAAATTGTGGTGTGCCGATATGTCATAACGCTATATATGATTTCAAGTGGTTGCTGGTGCTGTCGTTGTGAAAAATCTGTTGTAAATATTGTTGTTGTAAATTATGCCTTCGAGTGAAAAGCTCACACTAAAATAAGTTTCTGACCCGCTCATTACAACAAAATATAGAGAGAACATTGGTGGGAAGTAGCTGAGTAGATATGGACGGGAGGAGCTGAGGATAATAGATTGGGAGGGAAGCAGCTGAGGGTAATATATGCGGTAATGAGCAGCTGAGAATACTTGTTGGGGTGGGGAGTAGCTCAGGATATTGGGAGTGGTGAGGAGGAGCTGAGGATAATCGGTCGGACGGAGAGGGTCTGAGGACATTGGGTGGAGTGGGGAGGAGCTGAGTATATTGCGTGGGGTGTGGAAGAACTGAGGATATTGGGTGGGGTGGGGAGGAGCTGAAGATATTGTGCGGGATGGATAACTACTGAGGATTTTCTGCGGAATGGATCTGAGGATATTGGGTCCGCTGAGTAGGGTCGGAGGAAATTGGGGTGATGGAGAGGAGATAAGGATATTTGGTGCATTGTTAGATATGGAATGACACAAAGTGAGGCTGATGTAAATAGGGCGACGGTTCTTGTAGTTGCTATAAATAATAATTCCACCAACGTTCCTGAAAAGCAGCGGTACAGAGTGACATAACGTAAGAAATAGGAGAAGGAGTAGCCCAATTGGCTCCTCGAGCCTGCTCCGCTAATTAACCTTACGAATTTCTCATCAAATTCCCAAACCTCACACAGCTATAGATGTCTGCCTTGACCGAACATTATTGCTTTTTAATCAATAAACAGTTGCTTTTCATCCTATATTGAAGACGGTTTTGTCTAAAGGAGAATCCCAGTAGACGATAGGAGACATGCAGCCTGTGCAGTTGTTGCAAGTGATCTTTATTGTACATGAATGCCAGATGATACACTTTCTTGGTAAACTGGATATATACATGTAGAAATATCCAATTATTGTTGATGATGATACAGATTTTGAAAAGGCGTTTGACAAACTATCATTTTACAGACTAGTTCATAAATTTCTACCCCATAGGATTAAAAGGGCCAGGGCAGCATGGACATGACAATGGCTGAGATATCGATAACAATGAGTATTGGTGACTGGTTGTTGTTCAGACTGAAGGGTTCTATACTGCTGTCCACCTCACGGATCGGTGAAAGCAGGACTACTTTTTATACATTTATTCATCAACTACATTTGCGTATATATGTATTGTTTTATAGTTCATAGATGATACAACATGAAGAAGTGCAGTACACAATTCGGACAATAGTGATATACTGCAGGAGGTAATAGACAGACTGGTGAACATGAGAAAGATTAAGAAGATCATCGGTAAAAGGAACAATTAATTAACACTATACAACTGATTCTAATTACTGCCTGTCAATTTATCGCCTCACATTATTAACTGCTATATATTTAGCTTTGGTGGAGCAGCTAAAAACAATGAACGCGCTTGTTTTCATGTCTAGAGGGATAGAATTATAAAAGATTGAGTGGGCAAAGAGACGATTCAGTTGGCTGATTCCGGAGAAGAGGAGGTTACCTTATGATGATAGATTGAGTAGACAGGGTCTTTACTTTGGAGTTCAGAAGGATGAGGGATGAACATATAGAAACATTTGAAATAATGAAAGGGACAGATAAGATAGAGGGAGAGAGGTTGTTTCCAGTGGTCATGGCGGCAAGACCTAGGAGGCACAGCCTCAAAATACGGGGGAGCCAATTTAAAACCGAGTTGAGAAGGAATTACTTCTCCCAAAGGGTTGTGAATCTGTGGAGTTCTCTGCCCAAGGAAGCAGTTGCGGTTAGCTTACTGAATGAATTCAAATCACAGATAGATAGACTTTTAATCAATAAGGGATTAAGTGTTATGGGGAGTGGGCGGGTAAGTGGAAATGATTCCACGGCCAGATCTAGCATGATCATTTTGAATGGCGGAGTCCGCTCGAGGGGCTAGATGACCTACTCATGTTCCTAATTCTTATGTTCTTATGTTATTATGGATCACTGTTATAAATCTTCAATAAAGTAACGGAGGTGCTCGTGAAGGTGCAAAGTGATTACCTGATATGCGACCAGAACTGAGGGGGTATATCGATCAGGAAATTTCGAAAAGGCCTGGATCTTTTCCTTACCAAAGGGAAGACGGAGAGAAGATCAGATTTTGTTCTTTCTCAATATGAAAGGCTTGGATAGGATAGAGGGAGACAAGATGTTTCAACTTGCGGGAGAGACCAAATCTCAGCGTCGTAGATTTACGACAGCCAAGCTCCAAGTCAGCATCGGTTTGTGAAAGGGAAATCATGCTTGACAAATCTTCTGAAATCTTTTGAGGATGTTTCCAGTAGAGTGGACAAGGCAGAACCAGTTGATGTGGTGTGTTTGGACTTTCAGAAGGCTTTCGACGTGGTCCCACACAAGAGATTACTGTGCAAAGTTAAAGCTCATGGGATTTGCGGTAGTGTGCAGACATGGATTGATAACTGGTTGGCAAACAGGAAGCAAAGTGTAAGAGTAAATTGGTACTTTTCAGAATGGCAGGCAGTCACTCGTGGGGTACCGCAAGGTTCTGTGCTGGGCCACAGCTGTTTACATTGTACATTAATGATTTAGACGAGGGGATTTAATGTAGTATTTCCAAATTTGCAGATGACGCTACGTTGGGTGGCAGTGTGTGCTGTGAGGAGGATGCTATGAGGCTGCAGAGTGACTTGGATATGTTTGGTAAGTGAGCAAATGCATGGCAGATGAAGTATAGTGCGGATAAATGTGAGGTTATTCACTTTGGTGGGAAAAACAGAGAGACAGACTATTATCTGAATGGTGACAGATTTGGAAAAGGGGAGGTGCAACGAGACCTGGGTGTCATGGTACATCAGTCATTGAAGTTTGGCATGCAGGTACAGCAGGCTGTTAAGAAAGCCAATGGCATGTTAACCTTCATAGAGAGTGGATTTGAGTGCAGGGGCAGGGAGATGTTACTACAGTTGTACACCTGAGGCCACACCTCGAGTATTCTGTACAGTTTTGGTCACCCAACATGAGGAACGACATTCTTGCTATTGAGGGAATGCAGATAAGTTTCACCAGACTGATTCCCAGGATGGCCGGACTGACATATCAAGAAATACTGGATCAACTGTGCTTGTATTCACTGGAGTTCAGAAGAATGAGAGGGGATCCCATAGAAACGTTTAAAATTCTGACGTGTTTGGACAGTTTAGATGCAGGAAGAATGTTCCCAATCTTGTGGAATTCTAGAACCAGGGGTCACAGTCTAAGAATAAGGGGTACGCCATTTAGGACCGAGATGAGGAGAAACTTCTTCACCCAGAGAGTGGTGAACCTGTGAAATTCTATACCTCAGAAATTTGTTGAGGCCAATGCACTAAATATAGTCAAAAAGGTGTTAGTTGTAGTCCGTACTACTAGGGGGATCAAGGGGTATGGCGAGAAAGCAGGAATGGGGTCCTGAAGTTAGATATTCAGCCATGAACACATTGAATGGCAGTTAAGGCTCGAAGGTCCGAATGGCCTGCTCCTGCACCTATTTTATTGTATCTATGTTACTAATAATAAATTCAACAGGGAATACAAGGCATCTTGACACCGACGCACAAAATGAGGTTTTCGGATAGAATCTCGGTCAAATTTTTAATTTTAAGGAGTCTCTTAAAGGAGGAGGAAAGTTAGAAAAGAATGGATGTTTAGGGAGAGCACGCAGCGCTTTTTGGGGCCCAGGCAGCTGAAGGAGGAGGTGAGTTCGTGAGGTGGAGAGGTTTAGGAAGGGAATCCCAGAACTTGTAGCCCAGGCAGATGTCGGCGGATAGTTCGCGAGGTGGAAAGTTTTTGTGAGGGAGTCCCAGAGCTTGGGACCCAGGCAGCTGAAGGAGAAGCAGAGTTCGAGAGGTGGAAAGGTTTAGGGAGGACATCCCAGAGCTTGGGACCCAGGCATCAGAAAGCCCGTCTGCCTTTGGTGGAGCAGCTAAAATCGGATGTCTGCAGCTAAATATCACATTTCTGTTCTGGAAACACTGGGGGGACCCGCCTCTGGGCTGCGCTCAGTTGTTCTGATTACTGAGTAATTGGATAATTGAGGTAACCAGATATATCACCGCGCCCTTCAACTGCTCTCTGAACTTGGACTTGGTCACCCTGTAAATAAATGGGTTTGTGCAGCAACATAACTTCCACAGCATAATTCCTGCTTGTGCAGAGATATACAAAGAATCATTGGTTTCATAGCCACCTGCTTCAGTAATAATATAATATAAGATATCAACAACATATACCAGCCACAGCAGTATGAAGCTGCCGGATGTGGTGAACAGTTAAATCATAGACTTCCTCCTGCTCTCCATCTCTGGGTCACTGCTATTCTCTCCCTTGCTCTCACCCCTCAGTCCTTTAAGGACTCGGCTGGCCACTAAAATATGCCTTACTATCAGAGCGTTGAGCGACAAGATTAAACCTAATGGGAGCAGTGGGTTTAAAACTGTATCAAATCAAATAAATCCCCTCCAGCCTGGCTCAGTAGAATAGGTTGGGATTGGGATACATAACCATGGCACATTGTCGATTACCATCGCGGATGTAAGTGTAAAGTAGTTGGGGACGTTTTTTAAACAGAGTAGAATGCCGTTGTTGCCAGAAACACAGCCGCAGATTTCCCGGTGCAATATTTGATTCTCAGCTTCGGGCAAGAAATGGCCACAAAACGATCAAAGGTGAAAGTGACGGTTAAACAGACAGAAAATACTGTCGGCGCATTGGAGAGGACAGCGATCACACTACACACAGGGTTAATGTGCAGAAAACAGATAGGGAAATAATACCAATTGAGCTGCCTCAGTGTGACCTCAGTGGTGACAGCCAGTAGATCCGCCGCTGCCATGGCCACCAGTTAGCGAGTGGTGCAGCTGGACAATCCGCACTTTCCCCGGGACAGGATCACAATCGCCACTAAATTCACTGTAATAAAGAGAAGAGAAAATAGACTATAAGTTACTGAACAAACATACTCGGTGCCTGAGTGCAGGCGGTAATGGCTGGATTGTAAAAATGAAAGCTTTGTGTTTGCGTTCGGATCATTCCTACTGAGTCCTGTCTCCGTTTCCTTCGATGGACTGGAAGTCCGAATATCAATCTGTCTGAATTCCAGCGTGTGCTACCCATCAGGGACAAAGGGCGTACACTGAGTATTTCAGTCTTCGCTACATCCAGTCCTCCGTCTATCCTGTCTGAAATCCCACTCCTACCCTTCCTTACACACACCGCCTACATAACCCACCATGTAAATATCCAGACCCTTGTACATCTTCTCTGAAACTATGTTCCTACTCGTTCCTCATGCCCAGCGCCTACATAAGCCACCCTTGTTAATATCCATGCCTCAATATTTGAGCAAATTCAAAATACTGCAATAAATATAACTGAAAAGTAACAATGCTGAAAATAGTCAGCAGATCAGGCAGCATCTTTGGAGAGAAAAACAGAGTTAACTTTTCATGTCGATAAGATTTTTTCAGAAATGGAAGATATCGGAGATGAACAGCATTAATGCGATGATAGAGACAGAGAACAGTGGGGCAGGATGATGAGAGGGAAACGGGAAAGTCTGTGATTGGCTTTTGGGCAAGATTTATTCAACGACAAATGTGATGAAGGTGCAAAGCTAATGAGGCAATTAAAGGAATAGAAGTTGGCCCCAGAGTTGATGTCACAGTCTCATGATAAGTGGTAAGCCATTTAAGACCGAGATGAGGAGAATCATCTTCAGCCATAGAGTGGAGAACCTGTGGAATTCTCTACCCCAAAAGTTGTTGAGGCCAATTCAATAAATATATTCAAAACGGTGTTAGATGTTGTCCTTACTACTAGCGGGATCAAGGGGTATGGCGAGAAAGCAGGAATGGGGTACTGAAGTTGCATGTTCAGCCATGAACTCATTGAATGGCGGTGCAGGATCGAAGGGCCGAATGGCCTACTCGTACACCTATTTTCTTTTTTTCTATGTTTCTTAATGTTTGCAGCAGATCTGCGAGAGAGTGCAGCATAACAAATGTGCAGAGAAATGTGGGTAGACCACACTGTGTGGCCCAGCCGTACCTGCATCAGGGATCCCCTCCAGCCCAAGTCCCAGACCACATCTTGTCCACCCCCAGTTGTGTAGACAAGCCCGCGCGGCCAATGCCAGGAATCCACAGAAGCCGCCCATAACTGCTCCACCCCCAGAGGTTAGAGTGCAGCAGTCGTCCATCAGCAGCAATTGTCGTCCGAGAAAGTGGAAGCGGAGGTTATGAACTGCAGTTTTGAAACTCAGTGTTGACTCCGGTACGTATCAGAATGCCGAATCGAAAACATTGGTGCTGTTCCTCATTGTGTTTAATGGAGAAACAAGTTCGGAGACTGAGAATAGAGTAGGAGCTGGAGCATATTGTAGGCAGTTGCAAAAAGTGTACGAAGCTAAAAACCGGTGTTGGAGGGTGAGAAGAGTGAAGAATGCCAAGGACTGAGTAACAGCATAGGGGGCCAGGAACATTGAAGATGGCCGAGAACTGACGAGAAGTGGAAGACGCCAAGAACAGATGAACAATGTTGGCAGCAGAGAAGAGAGGAAAAATGTAGGAGGCCGAGTACAGCGGAACACAGCAGGAGGCCAATTACAGTGAAATCGGCCGAGAACAGATGAACAGTGTTGGAGGCCAATAACAGTGAAGGAGGCCGAGAACAGAGGAACAGAGTAGGAGGCCAATTACAGTGAAAGTGGCCGAGGACAGAGGAACTATGTCGTAGACCAATTACAGTGAAGGTGGCCGAGGACAGAGGAACAGTATAGGAGGCCAATAACAGTGAAGGAGGCCGTTGACAGAGGAACAGTGTAGGAGGCCAATAACAGTGAAGGAGGTCGAGAACAGAGGAACAGAGTCGGAGGCCATTTACAGTGCTGGAGGCCGAGAAATGAGGAACAGAGTAGGAGGCCAATTAAGGTGAAGGAGGACGAGAACAGAGCTACTGTTTCTGAGGGCAATAACTGAAGGAGGCCGAGAACAGAGTAGGAGGCCAGTTACAGTGAAGGAGGCCGAGAACATCGGGACTATGGAGGAGACCACTTACAGTGAACGAGGCCGAGAACAGTTGAAGAGTGTAGGAGGCCGAGAACGGTGAAGAAGGGCGAGAACACAGGAACAGTGTAGGAAACCAGTAGGTTGTATGGCGCCGAGAACTGATGAACAGTGCATGAGGACAGAATGGTGCATGAGGCTGAGAAAGGAGGAACAGTGCATGAGGCCGAGAACCGTGCAGAAGGCTCGGAACAGAGTAAAAGCAAAGGACACCTATAACGGAGGAACAGCGTCGGAATTTGAGAACAGATAAACAGTGTAGCGCACAGCGAGCAGCAACTCAGTGAAGGAGGCCGAGAACAGAGACACAAACCTGGGACCGGGATGTAAAGTTAAATTAGCAAATGAGCTGAAGCTCAGTGTGACGCTGGTGGATTGAACAGAGGCGTTCAGCAAAGCAATCACGCAATCTGCGTTTAGTCCTCCCCAATGTACAGGAAACTGCATCCTGATCAGCCAATACAGGAAACCAAATTGATTGAGTAAAAGTCTATCACTGTTTCATGTGGAAGCAATATTTGGGGCCATGGCTGTTGGGACGGAAAGAGGGGAAAAGCACGTATTGCATTTCCTGTGCTTGCAAAGCGAGTTGCTGGGGAAGGGGCGGATGTGTTGGGAGTGATGGAATAGTGGACAAGTGTATCGTGGGTGCAAGGGAGCGCAGGGGAAGATAGGTTTGGTACTGGTCTTAGCTGGCTGTGGCGAAAAAGTTAGAGGACAATTGGTTGGATGTGCAGGCGGGTGGAGTGGAAGGTGAGGTCAAGTTGAAAGCATATACGGTTCTTGCTGAAAAGGTGATGGCAGAAATGCAGGATTGACAGCGTCGCGGGCAATCTCCACCACAGAGGAGGTGAGTCCTTGGATTAGAAGAATGAAGTCTTTTCAGATGCATAGAAACATAGAAACATAGAAAATAGGTGTAGGAGGAGGCCATTCGGCCCTTCGAGCCCTGCACCTCCATTCAATGAGTTTATGGCTGAACATGCAACTTCAGTACCCCATTCCTGCTTTCTCGCCAGACCCCTTGATCCCCCTCGTAGGATCTAACTTATTTTTCAATATATTTATTGAATTGGCCTCAACAACTTTCTGTGGTAGAGAATTTCAAAGGTTCACCACTCTCAGGTTGAAGACGTTTCTCCTCATCAAGCTCCTAAATGGCTCACCCCTTCCTGCATCAAACCTGTATAAACCCGTCAGAATTCTAATCATTTCGATGAGATCCCCTCGCATTCTTCTGAACTCCAGTGAATACAAGCCCAGTTGATGCAATATTTCTTGATATGTCAGCCCCGCCATCCGGGGAATCAGTCTGGTGAACCTTCGCTGCACTCCCTCAATAACAAGAATGTCCTTCCTCCAGTTAGGAGAACAAAACTGTGCACAATACTCCAGGTGTGGCCACACCAAGGCCCGGTACATCTCGAGTAACTCCGCCCTGCCCCTGTACTCAAATCCGCTCGCTATGAAGGCCAACATGTCATTTGCTTTCTTAACCGTCTGCTGTACCTGCATGCCAACCTTCAATGATTGATGTGCCATGACACCCAGGTCTCTTTGCACCTCCACTTTTCCGAATCTGTCACTGTTCAGATAATAGTCTGTCTCTTGTTTTTCCCACCAAAGTGGATAACCTCATATTTATCACATTATACTTCATCTGCCATGCATTTGGCCACTCACATAACCCACCCAAGTCACTCTGCAGCCCCATAGTATCCTCCTCCCAGCTCACACTGGCACCCAACTTAGAGTCATCCGCAAGTTTGATACTACATTTAATCCCCTCGCCTAAATCATTAATGTACAATGTAAACAGCTGTGATCCCAGCACAGAACATAGCGGTACCCCACTCGTCACTGCCTGCCATTCTGAAAAGCATCCATTTACTCCTATTCTTTGTTTCCTGTCTGCAAACCAGTCCTCAATCCATGTCAGCACAATACCCACAATCCCATGTGCTTTAACTTTTACATCTTTAAAATTGAATGCAGAACAACTTGGAAGAACTACAGATCAGTTCACATAATGGCGCTGCTGTGAAAGATAATGGAATACTTCACAAATAATATAAAAACAACGAGAAACACAAAGATAATCACAGAATCATAGAATCATTGAAGTTTACAGCACGGAAGAAGTTCATGTATGCCCATCGTAACGAGCAGGCCAACAAAAGGTTATCCAGCCTAATCCTACATTCCAGCTCTGCTTAAGGCAGTTCAAGTGCACATCCAAATATTTTTCAATCAGTTTTGGGTTTCTGCCTCTCCCTTCCTTTTAGGCAGCGTGTTACAGTCCCCCACAACCCTCTGCAGTGAAGAAGTTTGCCCTTAAATTCCCACTACTCTTTCTTCAAAATACTTTGAATGTATATCCACCTGGTTGCTCACCCCTCGGTGAAGGGAAATAAGCCTATATCTAGGCCCCTCATTGAGCTTCCCCCTTTGTTTTAAGGAAAAGGAACCCAGCCTATCCTATATGTCCTCATAGCTAAGATTCTCCACTCCCAGAAACATCCTCGTAAATCTCCACTGTGCCCTCTCCAGTGCAATCACGTTCTTCCTTTAATGTGGTGAACATAACTGCACACAGATCTCCAGCTGTGGCCAAACCAAAGTGTTATACAGTTCAAGAATAACCCATCTGCTATTATATTCTATGCCTCGGCTAATAAAGGCTAGCATTCCGTATGCCTTCTTAATCACCTGATCCAATTGGTCTGCTACCTTCAGGGATCTGTGGGCATCCACTTCCAGGTCCCTTTTTTCCTCTACACTTCTCAATGTGCCACCATTTAATGTGTATTCCCTTTTTTGTTAGTTCTCCCCAAATGCATTAACTCACACTTCTCCGGATAAATTTCATTTGCCACTACTCTGCCCACCCGACCAGTTGATTGATATCTTCCTGTCGTCTGCATATATTCCAAAAGCAAAGGTCATGCTTGACCAGTCTTCTTGAAATCTTTGAATATGGATCAGAAACAGTAGATGAGGGTAAGGCACTGGAGGCAATATGGAATGATTCATAAATATTCCTTCGAAAAGATACCACATTGCAGAGTCATGAATAATCACTTCGCAAGTGGAGTAAGACGACAACAACAGAATGGTTAGTGAGCTGGCTACACAAATAGAAAAAGGGAGTTAGGGAAAAAGGCATTTACTCAGATTAGCATAACGCGAGAAGTGTTGTTTCACAAGGGGAGGAGCTGATAACTGTGTTGCTCAAAATTTACATAAACGATATTGAATCGAGCAGGAAAAACATTCAAAATTTGCAGGTTTATACAGAGGAAGAATGCAGTTTGAGGCGCTGCATTTCGGTAGGAAGAAATATTGCTTGCTAAATTAGAGCCTGGAAGGGGTAGAGGGGCAAAGATTTTCAGAGGCATAATTTCAAAAATCATTTCCTGCAGCAAAGCATGTGAACAAGGAAATCGAAATGCAAACAAAGCTCTGGGATTCGTTGCTAGAGGAATTTAATCAAAAACAAAGAGATTATTATACAATTGCATATAACCATGACTATATCATAATTAGCGCAATGTATTCAACTCTGGCCTCCATATTACCAATCCGATATAGAGACACTGGTGAATGTGCAAATCGTGTAAAAACATGATAACACAACTTAGATTATCATCATCATTCAAGGTTGCACAGGCTGGGCTGTTTTATTTACAAAGGAGAAGGCTGAGGGCTGGCCTGAAAGAGGCGTTTAACATTGTGAAATGCGAACATAAGGTAAATATTTGCACTGATGACTTCAGCCCAACAATGTTGATAATCGATGTAAAATATTCAAGAACAAATCAGTTAAGTAATTGATGAGAAATGTATTGACTTTGGGAAGGGTGAGAATGTGGAACTTACGACAAGTTGGAGTACTTGAAGTGGTGAGCAGGTAACGGAGAGTGATACCAGTACACAGGGCCATTTAAGGCTCTGTGAGGCCTAAGGCTAACAGGAGCGAGGGACCTATATTAATACTATATATTGCATACAATTCATAAAATTATCAAACAAATATAATTGACTATTTACCCAAATTTAACAACTGACACAAATTAACGTTATGTACATTAAAAAATCAGCATACAATTCAAACAGAGAATAGTTTCTTCCTCGATTTAAACAGTGATACAAACGGTAATAGGCAGAAAGACTGGTAAGATCCTGTTCTTGACTGTGGCAAACAAAGTGCAAAAATCAAAGCCATGTACATTAAAAATAACAGCACAAACAGTATACAGTTGAAGCAGAGATTGGATTCGTCCTTGCTTCAACTGCGATATCAAACAGCAAATTCTCTGAATACGTCTCTTAAAAGCAAAGACTGGTTTCTTCCTGTACATTTGTCCTATGAACAGCATACGTAACTCTCCATGTCATTTTTGGGAGGGATTTTTAACTCATTCTGATTGTCACTTAATTTTATATACACCAAGAGCAGTAACGACATTATATTTTGTACATCTGAAGTTAGATCTTGCATTTATATATGACATTGCTTCACCAACCTTGTGTCAAGGATTTACAGTTACTTATATAAAAATTAGGGCCGCACATCGATGGCCTAAAAAATATGAGGGACGAAGGCCTCATTGGCCTTTGCAAGTACATGGGGTAGAATGCAATAGAGGTTTATGCTGATAGGGTTACATGAAGAGTGGTGGGAAGAGGCAAATATGCAACTTAAACGCCGGCATTAATTAATTAGAAGAATGTCCTGTTTTGCACTGAAATTTCGATGGACTTATTCGTATTTACGTACAAACTAACAACAGTCATCAATTATATCACAGCATTGCAGATATTCAAATGGTTTATTTAATGAACCATTGCACTATTTATTACATTATTATCAATTTAATAATGTTATTATTTACTGGCCCCGGACGGACCATGTATTATGAAAACCCGATGTGTGTGTTTTTCAGTTATACGTAACTGTCCTTTCTTTGCTTAGGGCATCATTATCTGGGCGGAGACCTTGAATCATAATTAGTAAGCGGTTCGTCAAAATTTAAACTGTTACAGCAGTGGAATAGTCAATAACATCAGCCCAATATTCATTCTGTGCAATAGCAGGATCACTAAATTCAGCACACATGAACCCACAGATTCTCAGGACCGTGTGGGGGAGTAGAACATTAATCAGCACCAAAAATGTAAAGTGTCGGCACTAACTATGCTTAAATGAAGAATAATACAACAGACAGTGTATTTGAATAATGTAACGTTGCTGTGATGCTCTGCAAATGTCAGTAGATTGTTAACATGTGCTTCTATTGGTTGAGTTCAATAGGAAAGAGAACAATACCAATGCACTTTTTCTCAACCATCTTCAACATTCTCATTTGACATCGACAACATTCATAAAATACACATACCGCTCTTTTGCATGCAGAGATCAGTCACCTAAAGCAATAACTGAAAAGTAGAAGCAAATTACTTCACACCAGAAAGTGAGCCACACTCAGTACATCCAGCAGAGAAAGATGAGAGGGGATCGCATAGAAACATAAAATTATGAAGCGATTGGACAGGTTAGATGTGAAAAGAATGTTCCCGATGTTGCGGAAGTCCAGAAACAGTGGAGACAGTCTTAGGATTAGGGGAGGGCATTTAGGACTGAGCTGAGGAGAAAACTCTTCAATCGGAGAGTTGTTAACTTGTGCAATTCGCTGCCACAGAGAGTGGTTGATGTCAGTTCATTGGATATATTCAAGAGGGAGTTAGATCTGGCCCTTACGTCTAAAGGGATCAAGGGATATGGAGAGCACGCAGGAAAGGGGTACCGAGCGAATGATCCGCCATGATCTTATAGAATGGTGGTACAGGCTCGAAGGGCCGAATGGCCTACTCCTGCACCTATTTTCTATGTTGCTGTACTCACAGTAACACATGATCACTGGGCTATGATGTTCAACACAGGTTAGTAATCAGCACTCAGTTCATCCCACAATGACAGACTCTCCCATAAATATATGGTCACTGGGATACGGGGTTCCACACCAGTTGGCGACCCACACTCAGTAAATTCCACATTGAACTACACTCCTATAAATACATGGTCACGGTATGTTTTACAGACGGGCTTGAGACCCTCACACAGTACAGCTGTGTAGGGACAGACACGGCCATTCCATCCTTCTATCAGAGAGATGGGTATACTGAGGACTGATTCAAAAGTACACGATATTCCACTAAGGGCAACAACTTGATAGTTAAACAAGCCTGTAGTTACAAACATGAATTTATATTCAGCTGAGTCAATGGAATCAAATCGCAGAGGATATTGAGAATGCTTGACGCAACAGAATGAATACACGGAGCTCGTGTCTTTAAAATCGTGACCACTACACCAGCGTGTAACATTACCAGTCATAGATCGAAATCAGAGACCAGCTCAGACACAGATTTACACAACTTCAATGGTTATATTCACTTACCATAAACACCAATAACGGCAACGATTACATAGTATATTTTCTTCGCACTGTAAAGTGTTTGATGCATTTTGTGTGTGCAGCGATGTGAACCTTTGTGCTGCAGGCAATCTCCAGGAATTATATTATGAGATGATACATTCCCAGCGCCTTAAATTATACCCTGCGGTATCTCCATGGTGACACTGAGGTTGCAATATCGCTCAACATAGTTATTTTAACAATTTGAACAAACAGATTACGACAAACAGATAGGTCTCTGTTGTCATGGAATATATGCAGTGCAGAGATTGAAATTTAAAACCCCAAAGCCTGCACAATTCTGATCCAATTAATTAAACGTTGAAAATCGTCATCTGCATTCTGCCAGCAATGTGGTTGTTGTATAAAACACAATCAGGCCCATCTTTACATTGTATAATTTTTCAGTACAGTATTTCAATCTGCTGTGGCCGTTCAGTAATTCCAATCCCAATGTTCGAGTGGCCGGTCAAGCCTGTTGATGCAGCTGCCCTCCTTAACTCTGGCCGTTCAGACAAACAATTAAAGAGATTAATTTATGTCAATCGTCCTCAAACTAATAAAGACACTCAAATAATAGAGCCCCTCAACCTAATACATCCCCTCCAACTAATACAGCCGATCACACTAATGCAACGCCTCTAAACAATACCGCCACCCAAACTCGTACAGCACCTCACACTAAAACAGCCCATCATGCTCATATATTGCCTCTTACTCATAGAGTAATCTAAAACTGATCCAGCACCTCAAACTCATACAGCATGTTCTACTCATACGGTACATCAAACTGATATTTCCAGTTGGCAAACAGTAGCAATTGGAGTGCCGGAGTGATTGCTACTGGGACCTCATATACTTACAATGATTTGGATTCAAGGACCGACTGTAACGTATCCAAGTTTGTTGATCTTCCAAAAATGGGTGCGACAGCAAATAAATCTTGAAACGGATAGAGAGAGGCTAAGTGATTGGGATAACATTGGCACATAGAGAATAATGTGGGAAAAAGTTGAGATTTTCCACTTCGGCAGAAAAAATAGAACAGCAAATTATAATTTAATTGGAGAAAAAGTGCAGAGTGCTGCAGTACAGAGAGACCTGTGAGCCGCTGTGCATGAAGCACAGAAATTTAATATGCAGAGAGAGCAAGTAAGCAGGAAGGCAAATGGAATGTTGGCCTTTACTGCAAGGGGGATGGACTAAACAGCAGCGAGGTCCTTTTACAACTGTACAGGGCATTGTACAGGCCACATTAATGTACTGAGTACTGTTTTGGTCTCTGTTGGTGCAAAGAATATAATTGCATTGGTGGCTATTTCGAGACGGTTGATTCCGGAGATGGGGGGGATTGATTTATCAAGTTAAGTTGAGTAGTTTGGGCATATGCACACTGGAGCAAAGAATAATGAATGTTGATCTTATCGAAACATGTGAAATAATGAGGCACTCGACAGAATGGATGCAGAGAAGATATTTCAACTCATAGCGGAAATAAATATTTGGGTACATCGTCTCAGAATAACGTCGATTGATTAAAACTGAGATGAGGACGAATTCATTCACTCCAAGGGTTGCATTGCTGCGGAATACTCTGCCGCAGAGAGCTGTGGATGCTGGGCCATTGATTATATTTAACGCGGAGGTAGACAGATTTTTCATGCGATATGCGAATGAGGAGTTATGGGTTAGCGGAAAGGTAAGTGCAGCTCACTCCTTTTTCAGAACTGCCACGATCTTATTAATTGGCGGAGCAGACTCGAGAGGCCAAGTGGCCCAGTCATGATTCCATCTCTTTTGTTGTTATGTTCTTGAATCTAATACAGCCATTCAACTAATAATGGACCTTAAATTAATACAGTCCCGATACACAAGCATATACACTCAAACAAAAACTGAACCTCAAACTGATAGAGAACGTCAAACTAGTACAGATCGTCAAACTAACAGAGATGCAAAAACTAATACAGATCCTCAAACTAATACAGAAAGATAAACAAATAGAGAACCTGAATTTTATACAAATACTCAAACGAATAGTGAACCAGAAAGTGATGGAGAACCTCAAAATAACACAGACCCACAAACTAATAGAGAACATAGAAACATAGAATCATTCAGAATTTTTGACAGCAGAAGGAGGGCATTTCGGCTCATCGTGTCCGCGCTGACGTCAATTAAAAGAACTTACGAAATAGTTGTCAGAGTAGGCCATACTGCCACTCGAGCCTGCTCCGTCATTTAATAGGTTTATGGCTGGAGAAAAGGCACAGTCACAATTATACACACTCACACACACTCACGCACACTCACACGAACTCACACATATACTCACATACTCACACACACACAGACACACACACACACTCAAGCTCACAAGCAAGCTCACATCTATCACACACACCTTCACAGACACACTCACAGTCTCGCGCAGTCTTGCACACGCTCTCACACACTCTCACACAAACATGCATATTCCCGCTCACACAAACATTCAAACAAACAGTTACACTCACACACACAGTCACACACACTCTCTCACACACACTCACACTTCCATAGACTCTCATGCACACAGTCACACACACACAGGCACGTACACTCACGCAATCACACTCACACACACACGCATACATTCTCACACACAAACACTCACATACACACAGTCACACTCACACACACACTCAAACAGGCTCTCCCACACATTCTCACGCAACCTCACACACGCACAATTTCACACACTCTCACACACACTCACACAAAAACTCTCACTCTGACACACACTCTCACAGACACAATCACACATACTCTCACACACCCTCACACACACAGATTCTCACACACTCTCACACACTCTCACACACTCACATACACTCAGTCACACACACACATGCACGCACACTCACACAATCACAATCACACACGCACGCATACATTCTGACATACAAACACTCACACACACACAGTCACACTCACACAGTCACACTCACATAAGCTCTCTCACACACTCACACACTCGCACACTCACACACACACTGATATTCGCACAATGACACTCACACACGGATACACGCACAAACACACACACACAGAAACACACACACACTGACACTCACACACACAGACACTCACACACACTCACATTCACAGATACACTGATGCATCCACTGACACAGACATACTCCGAACTACACTAACACACTTATACTCACATATAAACACTCTCTCATGGGCATTGATTTTTGAAAGAGTTGCAGCCCGGTTGTGTTACTTTTGACGGCGTCCCTTACTGGCAGTGGCTTCCATGCGTAATGAGGTTTCCTCTGGAGTGGACTGAACGAGACCCTCTCCCCAGCGGACCGACCGAGATCCTCTCCCCAGGGGACCGACCAAGAACTTCCCAAGGGGACTGATCGAGAGCCTCTACCCAGGGGACTGAATGAGACCCTCTCCAGAGTGGATTGTCCGAGTCCCCTTCCCCAGGGGACATACCAAGTCCCCCTGCCCAGGGGACCGACTGGAAACCTCTCCAAATGAGACTGACACAGACCCCTGACCAGGGTCTGAATGAGACCTCGTCGACAGAGGACTGACCGGGTCCCATTCCCAGCGGACAGACGGAGACCCGAACCAGAATTTGGACGCAAGGGGTTCACTTGAGTTTTCTGTGTTTGTTACCTGGCGTTTAATTCTGTCTCTGAGCCCTTGTTTTGTTATCTCGGGTTAACATGTTGCAGATTGGATAGTCTGGATTTTCTTCTCTTTGGAACAGAGGAGTTTGAGAGGAGACCTCATTGAAACATCGAAACATAGAAATTACGTGCAGGCGCAGGTCATTCGGCCCTTCAAACCTGCACCGCCATTCAATAAGGTCATAACTGATCATTCAACTTCAGAACCCCTTTCCTGCTTCTCTCCATACCCATTAATGCAGTTAACTGTAAGGGCCATATCTAAGTCCCTTTTTAATATATCTAACGAACTGGCCTCAGCAACATTCTGCGATCGTGAATTCCACACGTTAGACACTCTCTGAGTGAAGAAGTTTATCCTCATCTTGGTCCTAAATTGCTTACCCCTTATTCTTCAACTGTGGCCCCTGGTTCTGGAACTCGCCAGCGACGGGAACATTCTTCCTGCATTTAACCTGTGCAATACCGTCAGGTATTGTATGTTTCTATGAGACCCCCTCTCATTCTTTTAAACAAAGTGGATACAAGCCCAGTTGATCCAGTCAGTCCAGCAATCCCAGGAACCGCCTTGTGAAGCTTCGCTTTACTACCTCAATAGCAAGAACGTCCTTTCTCAGATTAGCAGACCAGAGCTGAACACAATATTGCAGCCGTGGCCTCACCAATGGTCTGTACAACTGCAGTAAGACCTCCCTGCATTATGCTGAAATCCTCTAGCTGTGAATGCCAACATGCCATTTCCTTTCTTCACTGCCTGCTCTATCTGTATGCAAAACTATGTGTACAGGTGTACAAAATATTGAGCGGCCTGTACATAGTGGAGAATAAGGGCAAATTTAAATTGGTGGAGTGACTAGTAAGCTGGAGCATAGTTTAAAGGTGGTTATTGAAAAGTTTAGAGGGGTTTTACGAGGTGTTACTTTATGATCAGTATTGCGCGTATCTAGAACTCACGGTCTGAAAGAGCGATGGATGCAGAAATCCTCATCTTATTTAAGACATGGTTGGATGGGAACTTAAAGTGCCGTTACCTGCAGGTTTACCGACGTGGAGCTGGTTCGTGCGATTAGACTGGATATCCTCTTGTTGGCCCGTTAAGGTACGATGGTAAGTACTGCAGATAATGGAATACGGCCACGGCCATCTTCTGGACTAGTTTCGATCGCCTGCATTGGTTCGAGACGAATTTTCCTAGACTTCTTTCCACTAAATTGTCCTGGAGGTTTAAATCTGATTATTCCTCTACCAGTCGATCACATGACTCGAGTTGGTGTGGAGAGCAGAATGTTTCAGTGTAAGGGTGTAAGGCGTGTCGCAGTATGTGTGGGCGGACTGGTTGGGCAATGTGCTCCATGCCTTTCCGCCATTGTTCATTGTTCACAGCTGTATAGATAACATTTAGGGCCACTGACCGAGGGCCGAGTAGATATTTGACGGGCAGCGCAGATACGATGGGCCGAACTGGCCTGCTTTTGCACTGTAAATTTCCAGGTATCTAAGTTACTATTCGACTGCGGCCCTTGTGTTTTACAGAGGTTAACGCCGGGGGTTAAATTGCTCGGCTGGCAATGTAAAAACACATGTTAACTCGCTGTCTGCTGAACAGGAACTGAGAGGAGAGTATGGATGGAAAGGTGAACGCATGGATGAAGAGTACAATGTAATGCACCTGTTTGGGAGTGAGGTGACAATCTGGAGGTGACATGGAGGCAACTTGAGGGGGTTTGATGGAGTAATTCGCGAGATAATATTTCAAGTGGTAGGATGGTGGGTAACCAAAGGAACAGGTTTCCAACAATTGGCAAGCAACCAGAGCAGAGATGAGGAGGATTTGTTTTATGCATTGTGTTGTTCTGCTCTGTACACTTGTTAAGAAATAGTTTGCAGGGCTACAGGGAGAGCGAGGCACTGATTGGTCCCTCAACCAAGCAGAGAGTGGATGGACCGAATGGCCTATATGATTCTCTGATTTGTTGCAGGTTTATGGGGCTATTTTCCGGTAATTTGTGGGATGGTATTTTTCGAGTCGCAGCTCTGCTCTTCTGTTCCCACTCACTCTCACCATCGTGTGTAAATTGCCTTTCCATCCTTCGAGTAGGGCCCACAGGCGGACAGTTCATGTCAATAGGTCATTTGGAGAAGGAACCTTTATTTAATATATTCAAACTATGAAGACAGTTGTGATGAAAATATGAAGCAGATCAGCCTCGAGCTGCAGTATGAGGTAGAGTTTTATTAAAACAACACCGGGACAATAACTACTTGCATTTATATAGCGGCTTTATTGTATTGAAACGTTCCAAGTTAAATCTGACACTGAGCCACTTAAAAAGATGTTCGGACAGATTATCATAAGTTCAGTGAAAGTGGGAGGTTTTAGTCGCGTTTGAACGAGCAGGTGCTAGGTGGAGTAACGAAGAGGTTTCAGTCGGGAATTCAGAGTTTAGGACCTTGGCAGCTGAAGTCATGGGCGCCAATGTGATGAACATCGAGAGCGCCCCACAGCTTACAGCAGTGAAGAGATCGCGGAAGGTTGTCGGGACACTTCTTGCAGAGTCTGACTCCTCACTGGGAGTGACATACACTGGACACAGGGACACTTGTTACACAGTCTGAATCCTCACTGGGAGAGACACACACTATAGACAGAGACACTTGTTACACAGTCTGAACTCGACGTTGCATTATTTTGGCATGCATAACGCCCACTTATCATCATTTTGTAACGCTGAAATGACGTGTAACGCCCATATGTCGTCCATTTTGCCCCAAAATATAAAGTAACGACCATTTTTTGGAAAGATACGACCGAGCGTTAATATCCGCATGTGTGTCTTCCTTCGTGAAGACAGAACCAAAGTATTTGTTCAATTGGTCTGGCATTTCTATGTTTCCCATTATAAATTCACCCGATTCTGACTGCAAGGGACTGAGGTTTGTCTTCACTAATCTTTTTCTCTTCACATATCTATAGAAAATTTTGCAGTCAGTTTTTATGTTCCCAGCAAGCTTCCTCTCATACTCTATTTTCCCCCTACTAATTAAACCCTTTGTCCCCCTCTTCTGAATTCTAAACTTCTCCGAGTCCTGAGGTTTGCTGCGTTTTCTGGTCAATTTATATGCCTTTCCCTTGCATTTAAAACTATCTCTAATTTCCCTTGTTAGCCACTGTTGAGACACCTTCCCCGTTTTATTTTTCCTGCAGACAGGGATGAACAATTGTTGACGTGCATCCATTTGATCTTCAAATGTTTCCCATTGCCTATCCACCGTCAACCCTTTAAGTATCATTCGCCAGTAAATTCCAGCTAATTCACGTCTGATACCTTCGAAATTACCTTTCGTTAAGTTCAGAACCCTCGTCTCTGAAGTAACTGTGTCACGCTCCATCTTAATAAAGAATACTACCATATTATGTTCACTCTTTCCCAAGGGGCCTCGCACAACATGATTGCGCATTAGACCTTTCTCATTACACATCACCCAGTCGAGTTTGGCCAACACTCAAGTTGGTACCTCGACATGTTGATCGAGTAAACCATCACGCACATGTGATCATCCAGGATACATGAACCGTCCAGGAGTTCGCACATGGCACAGTATTTGCACTCTATGGGATTGAGCTTCCACACCATGCTTCTATTTATTTGGCTATGAACTAAACTAGGAGCTTCAACTATTTGACTGTGATATAAACATAAAACTAGTAGACAAAAACACTCCCGCGCTACTCAACAATCAGCTGTTTTCCTTGAGCCGACGTCATTATGACAACACGCTTTAGAGTTTTGTATTCGATCGAATGTGAATGGTTCATGTTGGCTAGTTTTCTGCATAAGAGATGGTGAGTTTGCGCACTTTGGCTGTTTAATGCAGAAAGTGCGACGCTTCCAAACTAAAAGAACTTGTTTTATCTTCAGTTCATGGATTAAATTTATCATAAAACTGCTATGACGACATTAAGTTCATGACATACAAATAAGTCAACGTTACAATTCTTTGTAAGAGTTTGGAAAAACATTTCGGTGTTTTGTCATAGAATCATCGAACCATAGAAGTTTTGAGCATGGACGGAGAACATTTCGGCCCATCGTGTCCATGCCGGTCACCAAGAGGCTATCCAGCCTAATCCCACTTTCCAGCTCTAGGTTCATATCCCTGCATGTTATGGGAGTTCAAGTGCACATCCACGTATTTTGATATCTTGTGAGGAGTTCTCCCTTCAGCATGCTTTCAGCTCGTGTGCTGCAGACACCAACAACACTCTGCGTAAAAGAGTTTCCCCTCAAATTCCCTTTGAACATTCTACCAAATATATTACATTTATCCCTTGGTAGTTGACGCCTTATCGGTGAGAAATATGACGTTTCTATCCATTAAATCGAGGCCCATCATAATGTTATACACCTCAATGATGTCTCCCTTAATCTCGTCTGTTCCAATCAACATAAATCCAGCCTATCCAATCTGTCCTGATTACTTAAATTCTTCAATTCCGCCAATATCATCCTAAAGCTCCGCTGTGCCCTCTCAGGGCACTTATTTATTTCTTGTAATGTAGTTACTTCAATTGCACACAGTAATCCAGCTGTGGCCAAACCAGTGTTTTATCCCATTTAAGCATCATCCCCCTGCTCTTGTATTCTGTGCCTCGGGCAACATCGGCAAACATTCCGGATGCCTTCTTAACCACCGTATCTAACTGGCGTGCTACTTTCAGGCATCTGTGGACATGCCCTCCAGCTCCATTTCCTCCTCTGCACTTGCCAGTATCCTACCATTTCATGTGTATTCCATTTCCTTATTAGCCCTCGCGAAATGCAATGCCTCACACATCTCAGGAAAAATTCCATTTGTCACTATGCTGCTAAACATGCTCTCAACTGAAAAATGTACGTCGAGAGGCACCGCTAAGTTTGTGGTCGTGGCCCTCGAAATCGTGGTCGAGGATCCACGATGCCGATGCGGGCCCATTACTCTGAAAAATGTCTTGGTTGTCATGTATGTTTATTCAAAATGGATTGAAAGTGTAATATTTTCTCTAAGCACGTCCACCGCCACCATCGAAAGCCGATGAGCCAACTTTGCAACACACGGCCTACCTGATGTATTAGACAGCGACGATGGGCCATGTTTCCCCAGTGCTGAATTCAACGAATTCATGAGGCTCAATTGGATCAAGCACGTCTGATCTGCCTCATTCAAGCCCGCATCCAAAGGCCAGAGAGAATAGGAAGTTCAGACCGTCAAGCAAAGCTTGGAACGCGTGTCGCAAGGCTCCCTGAAGACCGGACCATCCCGAGTTCTGTGCAGCTACCGCACCAGAACCCTGTCGCTCACCTGGGTTCCCCGAGCAGATCTGCTCCCGAAAAGGGCGCTCAAAACTAGGTCCTCCCTTGTGTACCCTGATTCCTGATCTCCATGATCAAGTAGAGGGCCGGTGGGACCAAAGAAAGTATGTATCATGATCGCGCAAATTTGTCACGCGATATTGGAGACAATGATCCTGTGTTTTAGTCAATAATGGACATGGTCCAAACGGCTCGCTGTCACGGTCATAGCCAAAGAAGGGAGTCGGGTTTTTCAGATCAAATTGGCCATGGGACTAACGTGCAGAAAACATTTGGACCAAATCGAATTTCTGTTCGCTAGCAGCTCCGAGCAACCCGAAGAGGACACCACATACATTGACACGCCAAACTAAACGCAAAAGCTTCTGTAGATATGTTAAGAGAAAAAGATTAGTGAAGCCAAACGTAGGTCCCTTGTCGTCAGATTCAGTTGAATTTAAGATGGGGAACAAAGATATGGCAGACTAATTGAACAAATACTTTGGTTCTGTTTTCAGGAAGGAAGACACAAATAACCTTCCGGAAATATTGGGGACAGAGATTCGAGTGAGAAGGGGGAACTGAATGAAATCCATATTAGTCAGGACATTGTATTGGGGAAATTGACGGGATTGAAGGCCAATAATGCCCTGGGGCCTAATAGTTTGTGTCCCAGAGTATTTAATGAAGTGGCCCGAGAAATAGAGGATGGATTGGTGATCATTTTCCAACAGGCTCTCGACTCTGGATCACATCGTATGGACCGGAGGGTAAATAATGTAACACCACTTTTTTTTAAAGTAGAGAGAGAGAAAACGGGGAATTACAGACCCGTTAGCCTGACATCAGTAGTGGGGAAAATGCAGCCATCAGTTACTAAAGTTGAAAGAGCAGCGTTTTTGCACAGCAGTGACAGATCAGTCCAAGTCAGCATGGATTTATGAAAGTAAAAACATGTATAATAAGTCTTCTGGAATTTTTGGAGGATATAACTATTTGAGCAGACAAGGGGAGAACCAGTGGATGTTGTCTTTTTGGAATTTAAAAAGGGTTTTGACAAGGTACCATACAAGAGATTTGTGTGCAAAATTCAAGCACATTATATTGGGAGTATTGCTGTGGATAGATAACTGGTTAGTAGACAGGAAGCAAAGAGTTAGGATTAACGGATCCTTTTTAGAATGGCAGGGAGTGACTAGTGGGGTGCAGCAGGGCTCAGTGCTGGGACACGAGCAATTGCAATAAACATCAATGATGCAGTTGAAGGAATTGAGAGTAATATCTGCAAATTTGCAGATGACACGAAGCTGAGTGGCGGTGTGAGCTGCAAGGAGGATGGTAAAAGGATACTTGGTGATTTGGACAGGTAAAGTGAGTGGGCAAATGCACGGCAGATGCAGGGTAATGTGGAAAAATATGAGGTTATCCACTTTGGTGGCAAAAACATGAAGGCAGATTATAAGCTGAATGGCGGCAGATTAGGCACATAGAAAGTGCACCGATAGCTAGTTACCATGCGACATCAGTCATTGAAGGATGGCATGCAGGTGCAGCAGGAGGTGAAGCAGGCAAATGGCATGTTGGCTATTCATAGCCAGGGGATTTGAGTAAAGGAGCAGGGATGTCTTACTCCAGTTATACAGGGCCACGGTAAGGCCTCATTTGGAATATTGTGTTCAGTTTTGGTGGCCTAATCTGAGGAAGGAAGGAATTGGTATTTAGAGAGTGCAGCGACGGTTCACCAGACTGATTCCCGGGATGGCAGTTCTGACATATTCGGAGAGACTGGATCGACTGGTCCTGTATTCACTTGAGCTGAGAAGAGTGAGAGAGGATCTCATAGAAACAGACAATATTATTACGGGATTGGACTGATTAGATGCAGGAAGAATGAACACGATGTTGGGGGAGTCCAGAACCAGAGGTCACAGTCTGAGGATAATTTGTAAGCCAGTTTGGACCGAGATGAGGAGAAACTTATTAATTCAGAGAGTTGTTAACCTTTGGAGTTCACCACCGCAGAGATTTATTGAGGGCAGTACGTTAGATATATTCAAGAATGAATTAGATTTGGCCCTTATGGGAAAATGGATCAAGAGGTATGGAGAGAACGCAGGAAAGGGGTACTAAGTGAACATTTAGCCATGAACTTATTGAATGGGGTGCAGGCACGAAGGGCCGAATAGCCCCACTCCTGCACTTATTTTCTATGTTTGTATCCATCTATAAATCCACGTCTTTCTTTTATAAAATCTATGGAGCACTAGCTCCAAGGCAAATATATCCTTCCAAAGACAAGGAAAGGCGAAATCTGATTCATGGGATGGTTCTTACTATTTAAGATGATGATTTCCAGCATGCGTTTGAAAGGTTCCACACAATGGAATGTTGGAAAAAAACCAACACTGAGGCAATGTGTGAACATGGGCACGGAATTGAGAGGAGGGATACTGGCGATGTTCCCCAATTGGCAGACTGTGAATGGTCGTGTCCAGCAGTGATCTGTATGAGTGCCTCAGATTTTAATTGTAAATCAAATGACTTAGAAGAAGAAATAGTGAAGCATATTACCATGGTTACACTAAGTTGGTGGCAAACAAAGTAATGAGAAAGGAAGCAGATGATTTCAAATGAACAATTATTTTTTGGGCAAAACTAAACGCGGCTGATTCACAAGTTTGGGAGTGGATGCGGAAAATCGGGAATTTAATGACACATTGCAAACTTTTGCAATTAAATATATGTTTTGAGCATTTTCGGTCAGAGAAACGTATGTGAAAGACATGCTTTGCAGCAAGTGGGATGGAACATTTCAGCTTGCCGCTGAACACTTCTCTGTGGGCGCTGACGTAAGCAAAGGTTTCTGTCGTGTAACGGTTATCACTTTAGCATCACACGCAAAAGATGCCGGGTACAAGCAAGGGCAGAAATATTAATTTAAACAATACATTTGCTGTGAATTACAATATAACATAAGTGACCCCTGGTTCCTTGTCGAATGAGCAATGACCATTAATAACAGTCTCCTCAAATACAGAGTGTGTATTAGATAGGGGATAAAAATTAATCAATAATAAAATTTTCCCAAATTATTAAAGTGTAGTTATTGATTATCCACTGTCCCTCAGTAACTATGTTAGCATCTATTTGCTAAACAAAGCTATTGGCAAATCAATAGTGATTAATCTCACCGCCCCCCCCCCCCCACCCCGCCCACACCCCACACAGTCAGAGTATAATTTATTGCATATCATTATTATAAAAGATTGTGAATTTAGTGTGTTGCTTTCCGAATCCTGGCTCCCTCTGTGTACGCCGAACAACCAAATGACCAGGAAACAAATTAAAGAGTTTATCAAAATTTACGATATTTCTTATGTTTTTTCTTGTCGTTTTTGACCTCTTTGTTCTTTTTAGCTCATAATTACGCATATTATCGTGATGAAAAATCAACAAAATACAATGTCTCCCAGCCGCGCCTCGGCTAATACCGGCAGATCGAACCATCTCTTCCCCAGTTCCAGAGCTCAGAGGGTTAAATTCCATCCCTGGGATGTACGTTAGCGGATCCGGGCCCTACATACCCATACACCGTGCTCAGGCTCCGGGAAGTCCTGGGGGGAGAAAATCCCGCTCACGGGGCCGTCCAGCAGCACGGAATAACCGCCCATACTGAAAGGTTCTACATGTGCAAGTGATACGTTGCAATTATCGCCCTTTTCAGACAAGATGGCCGAGCGGTCTGAGGCGCTGCGTTTTAATCACAGTCTTCTCTGGAGGCGTGTGGACGATTCCACTTTTGACATTCATTAAATTTAATTGGATGCAGCCGTATCTCTTATTGGCTCTCCATTGTGAGATCACCACTTGCTGATTGGTTCCCTTGGAGGAAATACTACACCTTGAAATTTCTCTTGAATTTTAAAATGCCAATGCTCAGCTGAACTTTGTACATTGTGAGATGATTCATTGGCCTTTTGAAGTCAGAATGAATACATAGCTCAGACAACCGAAGTCCCTCCTTACCCAGCGCAAGTGCCTCCCTTCCGCAGTCGTCGAGGTCCCTTACCGAAGTGCAAATTCATTCTTCCTCAGCCTAAGTCTCTGGGCAAAGCGCAAGTGCATGATCTTAAGCACCCCACCACCACTACAAACGACCCCCAACCCCGCCCCACACACCCGCACGCCGATAGATATGCGCAGTTTTATTTGTACCAAGTGTTTGACCTCTGGATTACTTCCACTCCAACTATGTTGGGTTGGGTATAAAGGGGGTTGGAAGTACATGGTTTGTCTTCCCCGAGTTGCCAGTCTCCCCACTCCCAAACCATGCTCTCTGGCCACAAAATAATCTCGCTCTCTCTCTCCCCGCAAAATCTCTCTCAATCTCTCTCCCCCTGTTCCGCCAACAACCAGGCTCTATCGATCCCCCCTACGTGAAGCTCGCTCTTCAACCGACCCCCAACAACCAGGCTCTCTCTCCAACCACCGACCCCCCAACAAACATCATCATCATCATAGGCAGTCTCTTTAAATTGAGCAAGACTTGCTTGCACTCAAAAGTGAGTTCTTAGGTGACTGGACAGTCTAATACGAGAATAACAGTCTCTGTCTCAGGTGCGACAGGATGGGTGTGGAATCTGGTTTGCAAAGCGTTCCTTCCACTGCTTGTGTTTGTTTATTGCATGCTCTCGATGACTTGACTCGATATACACAGCGCCCTCCCGAATGCTCTTCCTCCACTTCGGGGAGTCTTTGGCCAGGGATTCGCATATGCCTGTGGCGATGATGCATTTTATCAAGGAGGCTTTGAGGGTGTCTTTGAACGTTTCGTCTGCCCACCAGGGGCTCCATTGCCTTGTAGTTGATCAGAGTAGAGCGCATGCTTTGGGAGTCTTGTGTCAGACGTGCGAAAAACGTTGCCCACCCAATTGAGCTGGTCAAGAATGGTCAGTGCATCGATGCTGGTGATGTTGGCCTTAACGAGGACACTAATGTTGGTACGTCTGTCCTTCCAGGTGATTTGCACAATCTCGCGGAGATAACGCTGGTCTTATTTCTGCAGTGATTTGAGGTGTCTGCGATATATGGTCCACGTCGCTGAGCCAGACAGGAGGGCGGGTAACACTAAAGATCTGTAGACCATATGCTTATTGCCAGAGTTGAGTACCTGATCTTCGAACACTGCATTGGCGCACTGGAGTTGGTGTTGACCCTCATCGTCGATGTCTGCCCTTGATGATAATAGGCTCCCGAGGTATGGAAAGTGGTCCAATTTGTGCAAGGCCATGCCGTGAATTTTGATGACTGTGCGGCAGTGCTGTGCTGCGGGGGTGATTTTGGTGGTTGACACTTGTCTTACGGTTGTATAGTGCAATGCCCAAGCTTTCATATGTCTCGTTGAAGATGTAGACTATGACATTGAGTTCAGATACTAAATGTGCGAGGACACAAGCTTGGTGCACTGACTGTAACTGGCCAACAGAGAATGGGACAGTCTTGAATCTGGCCTGCAAGCGACGAATGTTGAACAGGTTCCCACTGGTGAAATAGGTTACATCAATTCCAGAAGGTAGCTTGTTGAGTGTGAGGTAGAGCACTGCAGCGATTAAGATCAAGAAAAGGGTTGGCGCGATGACGCAGCCCTGCTTGACCACGTTCCGGATATGGATTCTGGCTGTGGTGGATCCGTTGTTCAGAATCAAGGCAAGTATGTCGTCGTGGAGGGAGCAGAGAATGGTGACAAACATTTGGGGGCAGTCGAAACGGAAGAGGACGATCCAAAGTCCATTGTGGTTAAGAGTGTGAACTGCATTTGTAAAGTAAAAAAAAAACACATGTACAATGGTTGGTGCTGATCATGAATTTCTCTTGCAATTTTCATGCTGCAAATATCTTGTTTGTTTTACCAAGCAGTGGATGGAATCTGCTCCGGGAGGAGCTCCACAGCCAGAGGGAGAAGGCGGTTGAGGAGGACTTTAGCGAAGATCTTGCCAGTGGCTGATAACAGGGAGATTTCTCTGTATTTGCCGCTGCCCACTTGTCCCCCTTTTTCTCTCCCCACCCAACAACCAGGATCTCTCTCTCCCCCACTATCCCCCAACAACCAGACCCGTTCTCCCTCAACCTCCCATCAAAGAGGCTCTCCCCCATCAACAACCAGCCTCTCACCACTCATTCAACAACGATGCTCTCTCTCTCATCCACCAGAAAAGAGTTTCACTCTCTCATCCCCCCAACAGGGCTCCATCTCCTTTAAATGCCCCACCTCCCCGACAACAAATTTCTGTCACACGAGAACATCAAGGCTCAATGTGCTCCGCATCCCCCCCAAAATACAGGCTCTCTCTCACACCCCCACCAACCAGGCCCTCTCTCCATCCCGCTCAACACCAGGCTCTCTCTCCACACTCACTCCCCCACAAGAATCAGGCTCTCTCCTCCTCCTGTCCGAACAACCAGGCCCTTCCCACGCAACATCCAGGTTCTCACTAATTTCCCCCCGCCACTTTCATCTCGCCTCTCTCACACACAGCCGACAGCGAGGCTTTCTCTCCATCCATCCTGCCAAGCAACTAGTGTCTATCTCCGCCCACCGCCCCCGCAACAACAAACAAGCTCCCACCCACGAACAGGGTTCCACCCTTAAACAAAAACCAGGCTCTCGACCACGACCCTGCTACAACCAAGCTATGTCTCCCCCGGATCCAACAACCAGGCGCTATCTTCCTACCCCGCCTCCAACAACCAGGCTCGCTCCACACACACCCGCAAAAACCAACCAGGCTAATCCCGCGATGCCCCAAAAATCAGACTTCTCTATCTCCATTCTCCAACCAACCCTGCAGTTCTGTTCGCCTCATCGCAGGAAGAATGTGATTGCACTCGTGAGCGTGCAGAGGAGATTTACTCGGATGCTGCCTGGAATTAGAAATTTAGTTTTGAGGACATATTGGATAGGCTCGCTTTGTTCTCATTGGAACAGAGAAGTTTGACGGGATATTCATTGATCTTTACACAATATGGAGGGACGTGGACATAATGGATAATAATGCCAATTTCCATTGGTGGAGAGGTCTATTACGAAGTGGCATAGATTTAATGTGGTGATGGAAGGTTTAGAGGGGATTTTAGTGGGCTACTTTCCGCATAGGCTTGAACATATCTGAAAATCACTGCCTCGAAGAGTGGTGGTGCAGAATGCCTCACCACTTTTAAGAGATGGTTCGATGCACACTGAACATGCCGTAACATGCAGGGTTTGGGACCGAGAGTTGGTAATTGGGTTAAGAACATAAGAAGTTAATAATTGGGAACAGGTGTAGGCCATCTAGCCCCTCGAGCTTGCTCCGCCATTCAACAAGATCTTGGCTGATCTTGCCTTGGACTCAGTTTCACTTACCCGCCTTCTCCCCGTAACCCTTAATTCCCTTATTGGTTAAAAAGCTATCTATCTGTGATTTGAATACATTCAATGAGCTAGCCTCAACTGCTTCCTTGTGCAGAGAATTACACAGATTCACAACCCTCTGTGAGAAGAATTTCCTTCTCAACTCGGTTTTAAATTGGCTCCCCCGTATTTTAAGGCTGTGGTCCCTAGTTCTAGTCTCCCCGACCAGTGGGAACAACCTCTATCATGTCTATCTGTTTCATTACTTTAAATTTTTCTGCAAGATCACCACTCATCCTTCTGAACTCCAACGAGTAAAGACCCAGTCTTATCAATCTATCATCATAAGGTAACCCCCTCATCTCCGGAATCAGCCTAGTGAATCGGCTCTGTACCCATTCCAAAGCTAGTGTATCCTTCGAAAAGTAAGGTGACCAAAACTGCACGCAGTACTTCAGGTGCGGCCTCACCAATACCCTGTACAGTTGCAGCAGCACCTCCCTGCTTTTGTACTCCATCTCTCTCGCAATGACGGCCAACATTCCATTCGCCTTCCTGATTACCTGCTGCACCTGCAAACTAGCTTTTTGGGATACGTGCACAAGGACCCCCAGGTACCTCTGCACGGCAGTATGTTGTAATTTCTCCCTATTCAAATAATATTACATTTTGCTGTTTTTTTTTCAAGGTGGATCACCTCACATTTTCTGACATTGTATTCCATCTGCCAAACCTCAGCCCATTAGCTTAACCTATCTAAATCTCTTTGCAGCCTCTCCGTGTCCTCTACACAACACGCTTTCCCACGAATTTTTGTGCCATCTGCAAATTTTGTTACACTACACTCTATCCCCTCTTCCACTTCATCTATGTATATTGTGAACATTTGTGGTCGCACCACCGATCCCTGTGGCATAACACTAACCACCGATTTCCAACCCGAAAATAACCCATTTATCCCGACTCGCTGCTTTCTGTCAGCCAGCCAATTCTTTATCCATGCTAATACATTCCCTCTGACTCCGCCTAACTTTATCTTCTGCAGTAACCTTTTGTGTGGCACCTTATCGAATGCCTTTTTGAAATCTAAATTAAACCAATCCATCGGTTACGCCTCGATCCACCATGCTCGTTATATACTCAAAGAATTCCAGTAAATTAGTTAAACATGATTTCGCCTTCATTAATCCATGTTGCGTCTGCTTGATTTCACTATTCCTATCGAGAGGTCCCGCTATTTCTTCGTGAATGATAACTTCAATCATTTTCCCCACTACAGATGTTAAACTAACTGGCATATAGTTACCTGCCTTTTGTCTGCCCCATTTTTCAACAGGGGCGTTACTTTTGCTGCTTTCCCATCCACTGATACCTTCTCAGAGTCCAGAGAATTTTGGTAGATTATAACGAATGCATCTGCTATAACTTCCACCATCTCTTTTAATTCCCTGAGTTTCATTTCATCAGGACCAGGGGACTTGTCTACGTTGAGTCCCAATTGCTTATCCAGCACTACCTCCCGAGTGACAGTGATTATCTCAATGTCTTCCCTTTCCACATTCCCGTGACCAGCAATTTTTGGCATGGTTTTTTGAGTCTTCCACTTTAAAACCGAAGCAAAATAATTTTTTAATTTCTCAGCCATTTCCACATTTCCTATTATTAAATCCCGCTTCTCATCTTCGAAGGGACCAACATTTACTTTAGTCACGCTTTTCTGTTTTATGTATCGGTAAAAGCTTTTACTGTCTGTTTTTATGTTTTGCGCAAGTTACTTTCGTAATTTATCTTTCCTTTCTTTATTGCTTTCTTAGTCATTCGTTGCTGTTGTTTAAAATGTTCCCAATCTTCTAGTTTTCCACGAACCTTGGCCACCTTATTGGTTTTAAATTTGATACTCTCCTTTAATCCTTGGTTATCCACGGCTGGTTGTCGCTTCTCTTACCACCCTTCTTTTTCAATGGAATATATTTTTGTTCAGCACTATGAAAGAGGTCCTTAAAAGTCCTCCAGAGTTCCTCCTTTGTGCCACCGTTTAGTCTTTGTTTCCAATCGACTTTAGCCAACTCTGCCCTCATCCCACTGTAATCCCCCTTCCTTTCTTAAGCATAGTACACTCGTTTCAGACACTAATTCCTCACCCTCAATCTGTATTACAAATTCAACCATACGTTGATCACTTATTCCGAGAGGATCATTTTCTCAGAGATCGTTTTTTATTCCTGTCTCATTACACAGGAAAAGATATAAGATCGCTTGCTACCATGTAAACATAGAAATATAGAAACATAGAAAATTGGTGCAGGAGTAGGCCATTCGGCCCTTCTCGGCTGCACCGCCATTCAATGAGTTCATGGCTGAACATTCAACTTCAGTACCCCATTCCTGCTTTCTCGCCATACCCCTTGATCCCCCTCGTAGTAAGGACCTCATCTAAGTCATTTTTGAATATATTTCGTGAATTGGCCTCAACAACTTTCTGTGGTAGAGAATTCACAGGTTCACCACTCTCTGGGTGAAGAAGTTCCTCCGCATCTCGGTCCTAAATGGCTTACCCCTTATCCTTAGACTGTGACCTCTGGTTCTGGACATCCCCAAAATTGGAAACATTCTTCCTGCATCTAACCTGTCTAATCCCGTCAGAATGTTAAATGTTTCAATGAGGTCCCCTCTCATTCTTCTGAACTCCAGTGAAAACAAGCCCAGTTGATCCAGTCTTTCTTGATAGGTCAGTCCCGCTATCCCGGGAATCAGTCTGGTGAACCTTCGCTGCACTCCCTCAATAGCAAGAATGTCCTTCCTCAGGTTACGAGACCAAAACTGTACACAATACTCCAGGTGTGGCCTCACCAATGCCCTGTACAACTGTTGCAACACCTACCTGCCCCTGCACTCAAATTCCCTTGCTATGAAGGCCAACATGCCATTTGCTTTCTTAACCGCCTGCTGCACCTGCATGCCAACCTTCAATGACTGATGTACCATGACACCCAGGTCTCTTTGCAGCTCCCCTTTTCCTAATCTGTCACCATTCAGATAATAGTCTGTCTCTCTGTTTTTACCACCAAAGTGGATAACCTCACATTTATCCACATTATACATCAGCTGCCATGCATTTGCCCACTCACCTAACCTATCCAAGTCGCTCTGCAGCCTCACAGCATCCTCCTCGCAGCTCACACTGCCACCCAACTTAGTGTCATCCGCAAATTTGGAGATACTACATTTAATCCCCTCGTCTAAATCATTAATGTACAGTGTAAACAGCTGGGGACCCAGCACAGAACCTTGCGGTACCCCACTAGTCACTGCCTGCCATTCTGAAAAGTACCCATTTACTCCTACTCTTTGCATCCTGCCTGACAACCAGTTCTCAATCCATGTCAGTACACTAACTCCAATCCCATGTGCTCTAACTTTGCACATCAATCTCTTGTGTGGGACCTAGTCGAACGCCTTCTGAAAGTCCAAATATACCACATCAACTGGTTCCCCCTTATTCACTCTACTGGAAACATCCTCAAAAAATTCCAGAAGATTTGTCAAGCATGATGTTCCTTTCACAAATTCATGCTGACTTTGACCTATCATGTCACCTCTTTCCAAATGCAGTGCTATGATATCCTTAATAATTGATTCCATAATTTTACCCACTACCGATGTCAGGCTGACCGGTCTATAATTCCCTATTTTCTCTCTCCCTCCTTTTTTAAAAAGTGGGGTTACTTTGGCTACCCTCCACTCCATAGGAACTGATCCAGAGTCAATGGAATGTTGGAAAATGACTGTCAACGCATCCATTATTTCCAAGGCCACCTCCTTAAGTACTCTGGGATGCAGTCCATCAGGCGCTGGGGATTTATCGGCCTTCAATCCCATCAATTTCCCCAACACAATTTCCCGGCTACTAAGGATTTCCTTCAGTTCCTCCTCCTTACTAGACCTCCCGACCCCTTTTATAACCGGAAGGTTGTTCGTGTCCTCCTTCGTGAATACCGAACCAAAGTACTTGTTCAATTGGTCCGCCATTTCTTTGTTCCCCGTTATGACTTCCCCTGATTCTGACTGCAGGGGACCTACGTTTGTCTTTGCTAACCTTTTTCTCTTTACATATCGAGAGAAACTTTTGCAATCCGTCTTAATGTTCCCTGCAAGCTTCTTCTCATACTTCATTTTCCGTGCCCTAATCAAAACCTTTGTCCTCCTCTGCTGAGTTCTAAATTTCTCCCAGTCCCCAGGTTCGCTGCTATTTCTGGCCAATTTGTATGCCACTTCCTTGGCTTTAATACTATCCCTGATTTCCCTTGATAGCCACGGTTGAGCCACCTTCCCTTTTTTATTTTTATGCCAGACAGGAATGTACAATTGTTGTAGTTCATCCATGCGGTCTCTAAATGTCTGCCATTGCCCATCCACAGTCAACCCCTTAAGCATCATTCGCCAATCCATGCCAGCCAATTCACGCCTCATACCTTCAAAGTTAGCCTTCTTTAAGTTCTGGACCATGGTCTCTGAATTAAATGTTTCATTCTCCATCCCAATGCAGAATTCCACCATATTATGGTCACTATTCCCCAAGGGGCCTCGCACAACGAGATTGCTAATTAATCCTCTCTCATTACATAACACCCAGTCTAAGATGGCCTCCCCCCTAGTTGGTTCCTCGACATATTTGTCTGAAAAACCATCCCTTATGCACTCCAGAAAATCGTCCTCCACCGTATTGCTTCAAGTTTGGTTAGCCCAATCTATGTGCATATTAAAGTCACCCATTATAACTGCTGCACCTTTATTGCACGCACCCAGAATTTCCTGTTTGATGCCCTCCACAACATCACTACTACTGTTTGGAGGTCTGTGCACAACTCCCACTAACGTTTTTTGCCCTTTGGTGTTCTGCAGCTCTACCCATATAGATTCCACATCATCCAAGCTAATGTCCTTCCTAACTATTGCCTTAATCTCCTCCTTAACCAGCAATGCAACCCCACCTCCTATTCCTTTTATTCTATCCTTCCTGAATGTTGAATACCACTGGATGTTGAGTTCCCAGCCCTGATCATCCTGGAGCATGATCATCCTGGAGCCTCTGTAACATACTGTTCTAAGAAACAATCCCGCATACATTCTATGGATTCCTCCTCAAGGCTACCCCGTGAGATTTGATTTGACCAATCGATATGTAGGTAAAAATCCCCCATGATTACTGCCGTTCCTTTTTCACATTCCTCCATTATTCCCTTGATTACCGCCCGCCGTATCGTGAAGTTATTATTTGGGGGCCTATAAACAACGCCCACCATTGACTTTTATCTCTTACTATCTCTAATCTCCACACACAATGATTTAACATTTTGTTCATTAGAGCCAATATCATCTCTCACAACGGCACTGATATCATCCTTTATTAACAGAGCTACCTCACCTCCTTTTCTTTCTTGTCCATCTTTCCTAATTGTCAGATACCCCTTTATGTTTAATTCCCAGTCTTGGCCTCCCTGCAACCACGTTTCTGTAATGGCCACCAAATCATACACATTTGAAAAGATTTGTGCCGTCAACTCATTTACTTTATTTCGAATGCTGCATTGCGTCTAGGTAGAGTGAATTAATACTAGTTTTTAAAACATGATTTTTCGTTTTGACCTCTCTTGCAGCCCCTTTATATTCATACATATTGTCCCTTTCTATCACCTTATGGTTTGCACTTTCCCCAGTGCTACTCTTCTCTGTCGCCTCCTCCCTTTTGCATTCTATCTTGGGCTCCTATTCATCTAAGCTCTCACACGCGCTAACTAGCTCAGAGCCCTCTCCTGTGTTCCGAATACTCCTTGTATTGAGGCACCGAGCTTTCATGCTTGCCTTTTTACTAAACTTCGACCCTTTAGAATTATGTTGTACAGTGGCCCTTTCTTTTTTTTGCCTTGAGTTTCTCCGCCCTCTACTTTTACTCATCATCTTTCTGTCCTTTGATTCTGTCTCCATTTTGTTTCCCTCTGTCTCCCTGCATTGGATCCCATCCCCCTACCTTATTAGTTTAACTCCTCCCCAAAAGCACGATCAAACACCAGGACATTGGTTCTTGTCCTGCCCATGTGCAGACCGACCGATTTGTACTGGTCTCACCTCTCCCAGAACCGGTTCCAATGCCCCAGGAATTTGAATCCCTCCCTGCTGCACCACTGCTCAAGCCATGTATTCATCTGAAACATCCTGCGAATCCTACTCTGACGAGCACGTGGGACTTGTAGCAATCCCGAGATTTCTACTTTTGAGGTCCTACGTTTTAAATTCAGCTCCTAGCTCCTTAAATTTATCTTGTAGGACCTCATCCCTTTTTTCACCTTTCTCGTTGGTACCAATGTGCACCACGACAACTGGCTGTTCACCCTCCCTTTTCAGAAACCCCTGCACCCACTCCAGGTCATCCTTGACCCTTGCACCAGGGAGGCAACCTATCAACCTGGAGTCTCGTTTGCGCCCGCAGAAATGCCTTATATTCCCCTTACAATCGAATCCCCTATCACTATCGCTCTCTCACTCTTTTTCCTGTCCTCCTGTGCAGCAGATCCAGCCACGGTGCGATGAACTTGCTGCTGCTGCCCTCCTCTGACGAGGCATCCCCCTCAACAGTACTCAGAGCGGTGTATCTGTTTTGCAGGGGGATGACCGCAGGGGACGCATGCACTTCCTTCCTTGCACTGCTCTTCCTGATGGTCTTCCATTCCCTCTCTGGCTGTGGATCCTTCACCTGCGGTAAGACCAACTCGCTACACGTACTTCGAGCGTCATTCTCAGCATCGTGGATGATCCAGAGTAAATCCACCCTAAGCTACAATTCCGCAACGCGGACCGTCAGGAGCTGGAGGCAGATACACTTTCCGCACAAGTAGTCGTCAGGGACACCGGTCGTGTCCCTCAGTTCCCACATGGTACAGGAGGAGCATATCATGTGACCGAGCTCTCCTTCCTTGACTTCACTCTTAGATACACTTAAATTGGCGACAACAATGCTAAAGTTTACTCACTGTTAAAGAAGCGAAATAAGAAAAGCTTCTCACCAATCACCAGCCAATGACTTACCCCCTTGGCTGTGACGTCACCTTTCTATTTCTTTCTACTTCTTTGTCGCCTCCTCCTCGACGCTGCCCGAACTCCTGAACTCGCGGCCTTTTTATAGGCATCCGACCCCGGACTGTCGCCTCCTCCTCTACGCTGCCCGAACTCCTGAACTCGCGGCCTTTTTAGAGGCCTCCGACCCCGGACTGTCGCCTCCTCCTCGACGCTGTCCGAACTCCTGAACTCGCGGCCTCGATAACCTCTTGTAATCCGGCTGCTATAATGGTAAGTACTGCAGGGAAGCGAATAAGACTAGGATGATCTCCTGGATTGTTTAGATCACCTGGATATGTCGGAGAGTAAGTTTCCCGGAAATGGCCTGGTTTCTAACTTGTGTTTGCATCTTCCAGGGATCCCATTTCTCCGGTTAGGGTGGAGTGTAGAATGTTTCAGCTGAAGAGGTTTTGCAATTGTGAGGGATGGACTGGTTGTACAGGTGCTCTTTGCATTTCCGCCATTGCTCATACGTTTATAGAGAACTTTGAGGGCAGCTGACTGAGGGACGCGTGGCTTTTACTTGGCCAGCATGGTGATGCTGGGTCAAAACGGCCTCCTTCTGCGCTTTAAATTTCTATGTTTGTATGTTTCTACAACCAGGCTCGCTCTCTGCCCCCATCCCCAACTACCAGGCACTCTCGCCCTGCAAGAACCATGCTCCCATTTCCTGCACCCCAGAGAGAAGCAGGATCTCTCTAACCGCTCTCCCCCAACAACTAGGCTCTCTCTCCCCGCCTCACAATAACCAGGCTCTCTCTCCCCAACCAACAACAACCTGGCTCTCTTTCCCCCCTGCCCAGCTTTAAGGTTCTCGCTCCACGCCCTCCCTCTAAACAACCAGTCTCTCTCTCGCTCCTCCCCCCCTCACCAACAACCACGTTCTAGCTGTTGAATAAGTACGGAGCGGTTTGAAGTCTTCAGCGAGAAACGGCACAGCGCCATATTCTCAAGGGCAATTGGGGATGGATAACAAGTTTTCCAGATTCCATGCACATAGAAACATAGAAACATAGAAAATAGATGCAGGAGTAGTCCATTCGACCCTTCGAGTCTGCCCACCATTCAATAAGGACCTGGCGGAACATTCACCTTAGTACCCCTTTCCTGCTTTCTCTCCATATGCCTTGATCCCTTCAGCCGCAAGGGTCATATCTAACTCCCTCTTGAATATATCCAACGAACTGGCATCAACAATTCTCTGCGTTTCGGAATAAACAAATATGTTAATGAAGCAGTTTCTCCTCCTCTCAGTCCTAAATGGCTTTATCCTTATCCTTAGATTGTCTCTCATGTTTCTAGACTTCACCAACATCGGGAACATTCTTCCTGTATCTAACCTGTCCCGTCAGAATTGTATATGTTTTTTATGAGATGCCTTCTCATCCTTCTAAACTCCAGTGAATAAATGTCAAGCCGAACCAATCTCTCCTCATATGTCGGTCCAGCCAATCTGGCAATCAGTCTGGTGAACCTTCGCTGCACTCGCACAATAGCAAGCATGTTTTTCCTCATATTAGGAAACAAAAACTGAACACAATATTCCAGGTGAGGTCTCACCAAGGCCCTGTACAACTGCAGAAATACCTCCCTACTTCTATACTCAAATCCCTAGCTATGAAGGGCAACATAGCATTTGCCTTTTTCACCTCCTGCTGCACCTGCATGCCAGCTTTCAATGAGTGATGAACAATGACACCCAGGTCTCGTTGCACCACCCCTTTTCCTAAGCTGCCGCCATTCTGATAATATTTTGCCTTCGTGCTTTTGCCCCCAAATTGGATAGCCTCACTTTTATGCACATTATCCTGCATCTGCCATGCATTTGCCCACTCAGCTAACCTGTCCAAGTCACTCTGCAGCGGCTTAGCTTCTTCCTCGCCGCCCAGTTTAGTGTCATCTGCAAACTTTGAAATATTACATTCAATTTCAGCTTCTAAATCATTAGTATATATTGTAAAATCTGGGGTCCCAGCACTTTGCCTCGCAGCACCCCACGAAACACCACCTGCCATTCTGAAAATAACCCGTTTAACCTGAGTCTCTGCTTCCTGTCTGCCAACCAGTTCTCTCTGCACGTCAGTGCATTATCCCCAATAGAATGTGCTTTAATTTTGCACAACAATTTCTCGTTTGCGACCTGGTCAAAAACCTTTTGAATGTCCAAATGCACCACATCCACTGGTTTTCCCTTGCCCATTCTACAAGTTACATCCTCATAAAATGCGTGAAGATTTGTCTAGCAAGATTTCCCTTTCATAAATCTGTGTTGACTTGGACCAATCCTGTCACTTCTTTCCAAATACGCTGTATTTCATCGTCAATAATTGATTCCATCATTTTCCCCACAACTGATGTCAGTCTTACCAGTCCATTCTTATTCGTTTTCTCTCTCTCTCTCCTTTTTTAAAAAGTGTTTTTACATTAGCTACCATCCAGTCCATAGGAATTGATCCAGAATCGATAGATCGTTGGAAAATGATCAGCAAAGCATCCACTGTTTCTATGGCCACGTCCTTATGTTCTCTGCAATGCAGACTATCAGACCCCGAGGATTTATTGGCCTTCGATCCTTCAATTTCCCTAAAACAATTTGCCGCCAATAAAGATATCATTCAGTTCATTCTTCTCACTAGACCCTCGGTCCCCGAATCCGAAAGATTATTTGTGTCTTCCTTCGTGAAAACAATACGAAAATTTTGGTCAACTGGTTTGCCAATTCTTTGTGCGCCATTATAAATCAGAGTGATGTGAAAAGAAATGAGTTCATAGTTTAAAAAAAAGGATGTCAGAAGCGGGATTTGAATCCACACTTACAAAGGAGATCGCTTGACCAACCTGACTATTGAATTACTCTGTTTAAACTTATTGTTTCAGAACGGCTTAGTCCAGACGCTTTTCAATGCTGCTGGAAGGCTGTGTGACCAACATAACATTTCCCCGGGGTTTTCCTGCGCCTGTGTTTGGTGTATGGGGAGGTTGCCATGAATCTTGTTATCTTGCATCCCAGGGATGGAGAATAACCCTCTGAGCTCTGGAACTGGAAAAGAGCAAAACATTAATGAGTTTTTTCCGGTTTTGAAATGTGGCTTAATTCTACTGTTATAAGCGTTACTTAGCAGAATGAAAGAAATGCTAAAATGGTCACTGGGTACGGTCAAATGTTCAACAACTGAATCTTAATAGTTTGTGAAACTGCACTCATGGAGGAAGTTTTGTCGTCTATCTGATTTTACACAGTCTGTATTTCATGAGACGTGTTTAACATGTTCATTGCTAATGCAACATCGCTCAACAGCAAAGAAACATTTTCAGCGAGCAGTTGAAATGCTGCTTACCACTTCTGCAAAAAATTGCTTTGACAAACATTTCTCTGACTGGAGCTGCATAAAAAAAAATGTTCCTTTCCTCGTCATTAAACTCACAATTTCCGCGACCATTCCCAATCATCTTAATCGGAGGCCTCAGAATGTTCAACAAAAAATAATCGCACAATGGAAGCTCCGAATCCACGACCTTGAAATTAAGAATCGCATGTTCTACCGAGTGAGCTAGCCAGGCTTGCGTGAACTGCACGTTGATGTCCCTGATTACAATTAGGCGATCTTTGGCTCCGCCACAGGGGATTAACTTGTTCTTCAGAGCATGACCCAGTTTCAACTGCATTCCAAGGTGTGCAAGGAAATCAACCATTAAAAGCCCTTTCACTAGCCATAAGAAATCAGGCAATTTCCTTATCGCAGAGTGATTTTCGTCCTTGTCAGTACCTCATGTCTATTTCCAGCTCTTTCCCATTCAGCCTATCTATCTGGCTCTGTTCAATTAGACCATGGAGAAAAAATGAGCCAGACTTTCGAGCAAGCCTGTGGTTATTGTGAAGCAGCAAAGAAAATATCAATTCTGGAAGTATACGAATTTACCCAGATGCAATTTGAACACGGAGCCTTTTGATTTGAAGCCAGATGTGCTACTGATGCGCCACGAGGTCGCGAAAATTCGCATGCAAGGAGGTTTCTCAACCACATTTCATTTATCCTGCATTGGTGCAATAAAAGGGCATTAAAATCCCCGCCTACTTCTACCGGGTTTCAGAAAGCATCAGAAGCAGCATTCACCTGTCAGTTACCGTCTGACGGCCGCTTTCATCAGACGTTTCCAGCAGACTGCAGAAAATCCATTTAATCGCTGGGAAGGTCGAATAATTATTGCGTTGTTTCCAGCTTTGAAATGCGGCTTAGATCTGCTGTGATTAGTCGATAGCTTTGTTTTGCAGACTAAAACAAATGCTGACATTGTCTCTAGCGGAAGTTCGAAACTTCGATTACTTAATTTAATAATTTGGGATTCTTTAATCATAGATGAAGTACTATCCCCTATCGGACTGTACACAGTCTGTATTTTAGGAGACTGGTATTTAATGTTTACTCCATATGCGACAATCTAACATGGATTGCTTTTGTTTAGTTACAATGCACAAAAGATTTAAAAAAAAATAATGTTTCCGCCCGGGAGACTTTTCGCATGCGCAGCGTTCGTGATAACTGCTGCACTAAATAAACCACTGCTTAACTAAACACCCAATGAGAAGTGTTACACGAAAACCTGAAATGCTGAAACCCTTTCTGGAAAAAAATTCCGATCACAGAAATTTCTCTCATCGAAACTGCACAAAGCGAAAATGTTTCATTAAAAGTCATTAAACTACCAAATTTCCGCGTCTGCAATTTTCTGGACATGGCCAAGAACTGATAGCGATTTACGATCAGAAATTTGCCATAATCCCTGTGGTTAATGAAATTGCTTTTGATGGTTGATTTCCTTCCAACCCATGGAATTCAGGAGAACATCGTTCAAGATTTGAAGTTCAAGGTAACCCCATGTGGTGCAGCCAACATGCGCCTGGCTGAAATCAACGACAAAGACATTCACCTTAAGCAAGCCCAGATAGCTCAGTGAAAATGAGACATTTTATTACAAGATAATGGTTTTGAACCTCACGTTAGCGAATTATTTTCTTTAATCTTCTAAATCTGTTTGTGGAGGCAGAAGACGTGGGTACGATTCTTAATGGATACTTGGACTCTTTTACCAAAAAAGAGAGGGACAATGCAGGCTTTGCAATGACGAAGAAGAATTTTGAAATATTTGACGAGATATACATGGGGATAGAGCAAATATTAAGGAGTTGAACAGTTTTGAAAGTGGACACATCTTCAGGCCCAGATGAAGTGCATACCAGGCAATTAAGAGACACGAAAGACAAAAAGCAGTGGCTCTTTACTTCTTTCGTTAACCACGGATGGCTATGTTTGCTTTTGCAACCTTTCCTCCTCATTGGAATATATTTTTCTTGAGAGTTATAAAATATATCCCTAAAAGTATATCACTGTTCATAAACCGTCCGACAATGTAATCTAGTTTAACAATCCACTTTAGCAACATCTGAAGTACCTTTGCAATCTCCTTTATGTAAGTTTGGTGTGCTGTTTTGACAACGAACTTCATCGCTCTCCATCTGAATTTGAAATAAACCCTGCTCTGATCTCTCTTCCCAAGGGGATCCATTACTATGAGATTCTTCATTAATCCTGTCGGATTTAACAGGACCTGATCTATGATAACATTTAGAGGCATCTCATTCAGAAGATTTTGAGCAGTCGCAGAAATTGGTGAGCATATTGACATGGAAAAAATCATTGTTGTTATGTACAGTCAGAGAAATGTTTGTCAAATGAATGTTTTCAGAAAATGGATTCAGCATTTGAACTACTACCGGATCACTTCTCTCAGTGTGCTGATGAAATTTGCATGAGCAATGAACATTTTAAACCAGTCTCCTGAAATCAGACTGTTTATAAAATCAAATAGGTGAAAAAAGTTCTCAATTAATACATTTCCAGAATTATTAAAGTTCGTTGTTGAACTTTTGTCTGTCTCTCAGTGATCATGTTAGCATGTCTTTCATTCTGCTAAACAAAGCTATCGGCTAATATCAGCAGATCAACGCCACATTTCAAACACTGAAGCAACTGATTAATAATTCATTCTTCCAGAGTTCCAGAGCTCAGAGGGTGAGTTCCATCCCAAGGAGGCAAGATACCACGGACCAGGGTCAAACCTCTCCATACACCGTGAAAAGGCTCAGGAGACACCGGGCTGAGATGATATATTGGTCACTGGGCCTTCCAGCAGCATTGAACAAGCGCCTGGAGTGAACATTTCTGAAGTAATAACTTTCAACTGCATATTCCACCGTCAGTATTGCTGAGAGTTCTAAAGTGCCGAATTCAGGTCGCTCTCTCCTCCAGATGCTTTGGTTCGAATCGCAATTATGAAATGTATTATTTTTAATTAAGAACCCATTTTTTGACAACATTGTGAAATGCTAGGTTTCTTTCATGTAACTTAATATAATCAATTGACTCTAATTAAAAAAGGTGATATCAAAGTTACTTCCCAAAGCGAGAATGGAACCCGGGTATCTGTTGTGATATGAATGGTTATATGACTCAATATAGGTGCGATTTTAAAATCTCGCACTGCTATGTTAAGAACAATGTATTTCGGTGTCAAAGAAGAGGATTGGAAATGAAAACAAAAACGCCAGGCAGCGCCGGAAATGAGACAGTTTCGAACTTCTGAATAAGTTGGTGCTGCGAAGTAACCGCTGAGCTAAAGCTGGCGCTGATCGCAAGGTGATAAACAACTCCATATAAGCAATGAGCTCAGAAATATTAGGAGCAGTCAATGTCAAAACCCTCCTTTCTCATTCAACAGCGGAAGAAGAGATATGAACGGGCGTCAGACACCACAAAGTTTAATTAAAGGCACAAATACAAGTCACAATGAATTTCGAAACTGTTTCACTGCAACATTTTTCCACGTTATTTAAAATCTTACTTTTTTAAATCTGAAAATGAGGACCACGGGATTTTGTCTTCATTACTGATTCTAATTTATGTGCATGGCAAAAGTAACTTGTCCTGTTAAATTTGAAAAAGTTGCCCTGATTTTTCTGTCACCAGAAATTAACATTTTGAGCCATACTCATAAAATACAGTGTTTTTTAAATATTAGTTCATGGGATGTGGTCACGCTGGCAGAGCAAGCATTTATTGCCCATCCCTTATTGCCCTTGCGAAGGTGGTGGTGGGCTGCCTGTTTGAACCGCTGAAGTTTGTGTGGTGAATGTGATCCTGCAGTGCAGTTAAGGAGAGATTTCCAGGTTTTATGAGCCATTCACGATGAAGGATGGTGATATTCATCCAAATCAGGTCGCTTGTTACTTGCGAGAGGTGGCGGGGGATCTTCTACATCATGGTGTTCCCATGAACCTGGTGTCCTTGTCCTTCTAAGGGGTAGAGGTCGCGGATTTGGGAGGTGCATCCGAACAAACCTTCGTGAGTTGCCGCAGTGCATCTTTTAGAAGGTAAACACTGCAGCCACATTACGTCGGTGATTGAGAGAGTGAAAGTTTAAGGTGGTGGGTGGTGCACCAATCACGCTGCTGCGTTGCCCTAAATGTTGTTGAGCTTCTGGAGTGTAATGGAAGCTGCACTCATCCAGGCAAGTGGAGAGTGATCCGCCAAGATGCTGACTTCTCGGTGGTGGGAAGACTTTGGAGATCAGGGGGTGAGATACTCGCCACAGAATACCCAGCCTCTGACCTGCTCTTGCTGCCACACTATTTCTGTGGCTGGTCCAGTCACGTTTCTGATCAATGATAACCCACAGGACGTTGATAGTGGGGGATTCGGTGATGGTAATGCAGTTGAATGCCGAGGAGCGGTCGTCAAACCCTTGTTTCTTGTAGATAGGCATTGCCTGGCAACAGCATGGCGCGAATGTTACATGCCACTTAGCAGCTGAAGCCGAAATGTTGTTCAGGTTTTCCTGCATGTGGGAATGGGCTGCTTCATTATCAGCGGAACAATGAGTGGTACTGAGCTCTGTGCAATCTTTAGTGAACATAGCCACTTCTGACTTCATGTGGCAGAGAAGATCGTGATGAAGGGGCTGAAGATGGTTCCTCCTAGGACAATGCCATTAGGAACTCTTTCAGCGATGTATTGGGGCTGGGAGGATTGACTTCCAACAACCATAACCATCTTCTTCTGTGCTAGGTTTCACTCCAGCCAGTGGAAATTCTCCCCTCTGATTTCCCATTGACTTCAAAGTGATAGTCATTCTTTCTTTTGAAAATACTCGTCGACTGCTTCAACCTCACAAGCCCCCGAGATATCTGCGCTCCTCAAATTCTGCGCTCTTGAACTTTCCTAATCATAACTTCTCAACCATTAATGGAAGTGCATTCAGCTGCCTGGGACAGAAGATCTGGAATTACCTCCCTAAACGTCGCTGCCTCTCTAACTTTCTCGATTTGCTGCAGTCCGCTGGGAGCAACTGATGAAAGCGGGCGTGAGATGGAGACGAAACGGTGAGGGCTGATTCTGATGCTGTGTGATTCCCGGTGGGAGTGGGCGGGGATTGTAACGTTTTTTTTATTACACCAACGCAGGATAAATAAATCTGTGTTTGAGTAACCTTCATGTGGACAAACATCCGCTGCCGGCATTGTAGACCTCGTGATACAGGGTAGCGTGTCTGACTCCAGATCAGAAGGCTGCAGGTTTAAATCACGTCGGGTTCACGTTAAGTTTCGATATTGTGCTTCCAGAATTTATATTTTCTTTGCTGTTTCACATTAACCTAACTCTTGCTCTAATGTCCATCTTACTGTTTCCAAAATGGCATTTACGCGTTAAAATGAACATTCTGAATCAGACACCTCAAGTAAAGTGAAGTGATTTTGAAATGACTTTGAAATGATGTGACAGTCAACATAACAGAAGAATGTCGGATTTAAGAGCAGGAGTCTGCCATTTTGGCCCACGAGCCTGCTCCGCCATTCAATAAGATCATGATTTATCAGATATTGGCCTCAGCTCCACTTTCCTGCCGGCTCCTCATAATCCTTATCGTTGCAAATACTGTTTATCTCCACCTTAAAATTATACAATGACCCAGCCTCCACAGCTCTCTGGGGTGGAGAATTCCAAAATTTCACGACCCTCTGAGATCAGAAATTCCTCCTCATTTCCGTTTTGAATGGACGACCCCTTATTCTGAAACTATGCCCACTAGTTCTAGACGCCCCCACGAGAGGAAACTTCCTGTTTGTATCTACCGTGTCAAGCCACATCATAGCCTTAGGAGATTCCAAAAGTACACCTCTCATTCTTCTAATCTCCAAGAAATGTAGGCACAATCTGCTCAACCTTTCTTCATAGATAACCTCATGTATCTTATATGACCTGCCTCCAATGCAAGTATATCCCTCCTTACATGAGGAGACCAAAACTGTACGCAGTATTCCAGTTGTGGTCATAGAATCATAGAAATGTGCAGCTCCGATGGAGGCCGTTCTGTCCATCGTGTCCGCACCAACCAACCAAGAGCTATTCAGCCGAATCCCACTTTCCAGCTCTTGGTCCGCAACCTTGTAGATTACCCCTGGTTGCTGGTCCCGTGGCAAATGGAAACTAGTCCATCCAATCCAATCTATCCAGGATCGCCATAATTTTATACACCTCAATCAGTTCTCTACTCAGCCATCTCTTTTCTAAAATAATAAAATAAAATGATGTAAATACTCAAAATTACAGGCAGTGACTATGGAGAAAAAAAGAGTTATTGTTTCAGGTCTGTCACCTTTCATCAAAACTGGACAATGTTAACTATAGCACAGATTTCAATCGAGTGCAGAGGCAGAGAAAGGTGGGAGGGGAGGAAAGATCAAAAGGGACGGTCTGTGTTATGGTGTATCGCAGAGCTGTTAAATCCTGCCTCAAAACCTGGTTAAAATCAGTTACATCTCTAACGTATTCCAGTTCGGACGAACGGTCACAGATCTAAAACGTTAACTCTGTTTCTCTCGCCATAGAAGCTGCTTTATCTGCTGAATAGTTCTCTCATTTTCTGTCTTCATTTAGGATTACAGCATTCTCTCCTTTTCTCTCTATTTTGCAATTGTGAACTATTTTTTTTGGTCTGTCTTTCCATCGTCCAAACAAGTCCGAGTAAAAATTTAATTAGATTTCCTCTTAAACGTCCAGTGCAAAGTTAATAGAAATAAAAATTATGTAAATATAAATAAACATGGCAGGTGGCTACGTTAGAAGATTCCACAACTGTTTATAGAGAAACACAAACATTACTTGATTAAATTGATAACATAACAATTTCGATTTGGTATATATTTTTGAAACAGGACATTAAAAACTGAGAGTATAATGAGGTTTATTTCCCATCAATTAATCGGGAGTACCTCATTCATTCACCGAAAAGCATGAGAAGAGAAATTCGTAAATTAGTAACTTTACGACACCATGTTAAAATAATTTCGATGTTATTCTGATTGATTCCCCTGTACAGGAAGAAAGTTGAGTCGTTATTTTCGTTAACTCATAGAGTTCCCTGCATTTTGTTTCTAATTCGGTGAAGCACATTGTGTATGTTTTTATCTGCACTTGTGAATAATTGCTTCATTTCTGACATGTTACATGGTGTGGTATTGGTACATGACGAACACGCTTATTAATGGAGGTGATTGCAGTTGGAAATTCGGATTGGTTTTGTTCAATTCTCTGTAGTAGCCTGAATTAAAGAGCCACGGCATTTTTATTTGCGAGTTGGTTGTTTGCATTATGAATAATATTCTACTTACTTACGTGGACGTTCAGGATTTCAGCACCATACGAATGCAATGTTCCTGCTGCTTGTGCAGATATTGATATGGCGAATGAGGTTCAGGGTTAATAGATTGACAACTTTAAAATTAAACACATTGCAAGAACTCATATGCCCCTTTCAGATCTCCTTCGGCTTTTGGCTTGTTTGTCGATGCATAACTATGTAACTGAGTGACGTTTCTGAAGTGTTACCGAATATTTTGCAGTTTCTTGAAATCACACACATTTCTGAGCTGTTATATTTTTGAACAGATTTATCTACATGACGAATTAAAAACTATTAATTAATTCTACTGCAACCAAACATGCATAATGGGCTTGTTAAATAAGAAGCGATTTTCTTAATAGATAAACGTGCGTTGGTACCTTTTGCAAGGAGGGCTAAAGACCCAACCTAACCCTTGGAAAATAAGAGCATTGATATGTTAGAATTGCAAAGGGATCTTAGGGGTACAGGTACAAAAGTCACTTTGCAGCAATGGAGGATATCAAAGCCACACACATTCAAATGTAGCACTGTAGTTCATTTGGAGAGGATTAGAATTCAAAGGGGAGAAGTTATCTAAAACCTGTATCTAACCTTGTCTGATTGCCTAATGAGGTGATATTGTGGTGTGCCGATATGTCATAACGCTATATATGATTTCAAGTGGTTGCTGGTGCTGTCGTTGTTGTAAAAGCTGTTTTAAATATGGTTGTTGTAAAATATGCCTTCGGGTGAAAAGCTCACAGTCAAATAAGTTTATGACCCGCTCAGTACAACAAAATAGAGAGAACATTGCTGGGAAGTATCTGAGGATATTAGATTTGGAGGGGAGGAGCTGAGCATAATAGATTGAGGGAAGAAGCTGAGGGTAGTATGTGCGGTGAGGAGCAGCTGAGAATATTTGTTGGGGTAGTGAGCAGCTGAGTATATTGGGAGTGGTGGGGATGAGCTGAGGATAAAAGGTCGTGTGGGGAGGGTCTGAGGATATTGGGTGGGGTGGAGAGGGTCAGAGCATATTGGGTAGAGTGGGGAGGAGCTGAGGATATTGCGTGGGGTGTTGAGGAGCTGAGGATATTGGGTGGGGTGGGGAGGAGCTGAAGATATTGTGCGGGATGGATATCGTCTGAGGTTTTTCTGTGGAATGGTTCTCAGGATACTTGGTGCGGTGAGTTGGTTCAGAGGAAATTGGGGTGATGGAGAGGAGCCAAGGATATTTGGTGCATTGTTAGATATGGAGTAACACAAAGTGAGGCTGATATAAACAGGGCGACGGTTCTTGCAGTTGATATAAATAATATCTTCACCAACGTTCCTGAAAAGCAGCGGTAATAAGTGACATAACGTAAGTAATAGGAGCAGGAGTAGGCCAATTAACTCCTCGAGCCTGCTCCGCGATTTAACCCGACGAATTTCTGATCAAATTCCCAAACCTCACACAGCTATAGATGGCTGCGTTTACTGATCATTATTGCTTTTTAATCAATAAACAGATGCTTTTCATCCTCTATTGAAGAGGCGTTTCTCGAAAGGAGATTCATAGCAGACAATAGGAGACATGCAGCCTGTGCAGTTGTTGCAAGTGATCATTAATGTCGATGAATGCCAGATGATAAACTTTCTTGGGAATCGAGATATATAACTGTAGATATATCCAGTTAATTTTGATGACGATACAGATTTTGAAAAGGCGTTTGACAAAATATCACGTTACAGACTAGTTCATAAATTTCTACACCATAGGATTAAAGGGCCAGGACAGCATGAACATCACAATGGCTGAGAGACAAATAACAGAGAGTATTGGTGACTGGTTTTTGTTCAGACTGAAGGGTGCAATACTGCTGTCCACCTCAGGGGTCGGTGACAGCAGGACTACATTGTATCCATTTATTCATCAACTACATTTGCGTATATACTGTGTCATTTTATAGTTCATAGATGATACAACATGAAGAAGTGCAGTATACAATGCGGTCAATAATGATATACTGCAGGAGGTAATTGACTGACTGGTGAACATGAGAAAGTTTAAGAAGATCATCGGCAAATGGAACAATGAATTAACGCTATACAACTGATTCTAATTTCTGCCTTTCAATTTATCGCCTCACATTATTAACTGCTATATATTTAGCTTTGGTGGACCAGCTAAAAACAAAGAACGTGCTTGTGTTCATGTCTAGAGGGATATAATTATAAAAGATTGAGGGGGTACAGAGACGATTCACCAGGCTGATTCCGGAGATGAGGGTGTTACCTTATGATGATAGATTGAGTAGACTGAGTCTTTACTCGTTGGAGTTCAGAAGGATGAGGGGTGATCTTAGAGAAACAATTAAAATCATGAAAGGGATAGAAAAGAGAGAGGTAGAGAGGTTGTTTTCAGTTGTCTCGGAGGTTAGAACTAGGGGGCACAGCCTCAAAATATGGCGAGCGAATTTAAAAGCGAGTTGAGAAGGAATTTCTTACCCAGAGGGTTATGAATCTGTGGAATTCTCAGCCTAAGGAAGCAGTTGAGGCAAGCTCATTGAATGTATTCAAATCACAGATAATTACACTTTTAACCAATAAGGGAATTAAGTGTTATGGGGAGTGGGCGGGTAAGTGGAGCTGAATCCACGGCCAGATCAACCATGATCTTTTTGAATGGCGGAGCAGGCTCGAGGGGCTAGAAAGCCTCCTCATGTTCCTAATTCTTATGTTCTTATGTTCTTATGGGTCACTGTTATAAATCTTCTAATAAGGACACCGAGGTGGTCGAGAAGGTGCAAAGTGATTACCTGATATTTTACCAGAACTGAGGGGTATATCGATCAGGAAATTTCGAAAAGGCCTGGATCTTTTCTTTACCAAAGGGAAGACGGAGGGAAGATCAGATTTTGTTCTTTCTAAATATGAAAGGTTTGGATAGGGTAGAGTAAGACAAGATGTTTCCACTTGCGGCAGAGACCAAATCTCAGCGTCATAGATTTACGACAGCCAATGTCCAAGTCAGCATGGGTTTGCGAAAGGGAAATCATGATTGACAAACCTTCTGGAATCTTTTGATTCCAGTAGAGTGGACAAGGGAGAACCAATTGATGTGGTGCATTTGGAGTTTCCGAAGGCTTTCGACCAGGTCCCACACAAGAGATTACTGTGAAAAGTTAAAGCACATGGGATTTGGGGAAGTGTGCAGACTAGATTGAGAACTGTTTGGCAAAAAGGAAGTAAAAAGTAGGAGTAAATTGTTACTTTTCAGAATGGTAGGCAGTGATTAGTGGGGTACCGCAAGGTTCTGTGCTGTGGCCCCAGCTGTTTACATTGTACATTAATTATTTAGATGAGGGGATTAAATGTAGTATCTCCAAGTATGCGGATGGCGCACCGTTGACTGGCAGTGTGAGCTATGAGGAGGAAGCTATGAGGCTGCAGAGTGAATTGGATAGGTTTGGTAAGTGAGCAAATGCATGGCAGATGAAGTATAATGTCGATAAATGTGAGGTTAACCAATTTGTTGGTAAAAACAGAGAGACAGACTATTATCTGAATGGTGACAGATTAGGAAAAGGGGAGGTGCAACGAGACTTGGGTGTCATGGTACATCAGTCATTGAAGGTCGGCATGCAGGTACAGCAGGCGGTTAAGAAAGCAAATGGCATGTTGGCCTTCATAGCGAGGGAATTTGAGTACAGGAGCAGGGAGATGTTACTACACGTGTACACGGGAGGCTATACTTCGAGTATTGTGCACAGTTTTGGTCTCCTAACATGAGGAAGGACATTCTTGCTATTGAGGGAATGCAGCGAAGTTTAACCAGACTGATTCGCAGGATGGCTGGACTGACATATCAAGTATGATTGGATCAACTGGGCTTGTAATCACTGGAGTTTAGAAGAATGAGAGGGGATCTCACAGAAACGTTTAATATTCTGACGGGTTTATACAGGTTAGATGCAGGAATAATGTTCCCAATGTTGGAAAAGTTCCGAATCAGGGGTCACAGTCTCAGGATAAGGGGCAAACAATTTAGGACATAGAAACATAGAAACATAGAAAATAGATGCAGGAGTAGGCCATTCGGTCCTTCTAGCCTGCACCGCCATTCAATGAGTTCATGGCTGAACATGTAACTTCAGTACCCCATTGCTGCTGTCTGGCCATACCCCTTGATTCCTCAAGTAGTAAGGACTTCATCCAACCCCTTTTTGAATATATTTAGTGAATTGGCCTCAACAACTTTCTGTGGTGGAGCATTCCACAGGTTCACCACTCTCTGGGTGAAGAAGTTTCTCCTCATCTCGGTCCTAAATGGCTGACCCCTTATCCTTAGACTGTGACGCCTGGTTCTGGACTTCTCCAACATTGGGAACATTCTTCCTGCATCTAACCTGTCTGAACCCATCCGAATTTTAAACGTTTCTATGAGGTCCCCTCTCATTCTTCTGAACTCCAGAGAATACAAGCCCAGTTGATCCAGTCTTTTTTGATATCTCAGTCCCGCCATCCCTGGAATCAATCTGGTTAACCTTCGCTGCGCTCCCTCAATAGCAGGAATGTCCTTCCTCAGGTTTGGAGACCAAAACTTTGCACAATTCTCCAGGTGTGGCCTAACCAAGGCCCTGTACAAATGTAGTAATACATACCTGCCCCTTTACTCAAATCCCCTCGCTATGAAGTCCAACATGCCATTTGCTTTCTTAACCGCCTGCTGTACCTGCATGCCTACCTTCAATGACTGATGTACCATGACACCCAGGTCTCGTTGCACCTCCCCTTTTCCTAATGCTGTCACCATTCAGATAATAGTCTGTCTCTCTGTTATTACCACCAAAATGGATAACGTCACATTTATCCCCATTATACTTCATCTGCCATGCATTTGCCCACTCACCTGACCTATCCAAGTCAATCTGCAGCTTCATAGCATCCTCCTCGCAGCTCACACTGCCACCCAACTTAGTGTCTTCCGCAAATTTGGAGATATTACATTTAATCCCCTCGTCTAAATCATTAATGTACTTTGTAAATGGTTGGGGCCCCCGCGCAGATTCTTGCAGTACCCCACGAGTCACTGCCCTCCATTCTGAAATGTACCCATTTACTCCTACTCTTTGCTTCCTGTCTGTCAACCAGTTCTCCCTTGTCCACTGTACTGGAAACATCCTTAAAAAATTCCAGAAGATTTGTCAAGCATGATTTCCCTTTCACAAATCCATGCTGACTTGGACCTATCATGTCACCTCTTTACAAATGCGCTGTTATGAAATCCTTAATAATTGATTCCATCATTTTACCCACTACTGAGTTCAGGCTGACCGGTCTATAATTCGCTGTTTTCTTTCTCCCTCCTTTTTGGAAGTGTGGGACACATTGGCTACCCTCCACTCGATAGGAACTGATCCACATTCAATGGAATGTATTAAACTGACTGTCAAAGCATCCGCTATTTCCAAGGCCACCTCCTTAAGTACTGTGGGATGCAGTCCATCAGGCCCAGGGGATTTATCGGCCTTCAATTCCATCAATTTGCCCAACACAATTTTCCGACTAATAAGGATTTCCCGCAGTTCCTCCTCCTTATTACACCCTCTGACCCCTTTTATATCCGGAAGGTTGTTTGAGTCCTCCGTAGTGAATACAGAACCAAAGTTCTTATTCAATTGGTCTACCATTTCTTTGTTCCCCGTTATGTCTTCCCCTAATTCTGAGTGCAGGGACCGACGTTTTTCTTTACTAACCTTTTTCTATTTACATATCGATAGAAACATTTGCAATCCGTCTTAATGTTCCCTGCAAGCTTCTTCTCGTACTCCATTTTCCCTTCCCTAATCAAACCATTTGTCCTCCTCTGCTGAGTTCTAAATTACTCCCAGTCCCCGGGTTCGCTGCTATTTCTGGACAATTTGTATGCCACTTCGTTGGCTTTAATACTATCCCTGATTACCATTGATAGCCACGGTTGAGCCACCTTCCCTTTTTTATTTTTATGCCAGACAGGAATGTACAATTGTTGTAGTTCACTCATGCGGTCTCTAAATGTCTGCCATTTCGCATCCACAATCAACCCCTTAAGTATCATTCGCCAATCTATCCGAGCCATTTCACGCCTCATACCTTCAAAGTTACCCTTCTTTATGTTCTGGACCATAGTCTCTGAATTAACTATTTCATTCTCCATCCTAAAACAGAATTCCACCATATTATGGTCAATCTTCCCCAAGGGGACTCGCACAACGAGATTGCTAATTAATCATCTCTCATTACACAACACCCAGTCTAAGATGGCCTCCCTCCTAGTTTGTTCCTCGAAATATTGGTCTAGAAAACCATCCCTTATGCACTCCAGGAAATCCTCCTCCACCGTATTACTTCCAGTTTGGTTAGCCCAATGTATGTGCATATTAAAGTCACCCATTATAACTGCTGCAACTTTGTTGCATGCAACCCTAATTTCCTGTTTGATGCCCTCGCCAACATCACCACTACTGTTTGGAGGTCTGTACATAACTCCCACAAACGTTTTTTACCCTTTGGTGTTCTGCTGCTCTACCCATATAGATTCCACATCATCCAAGCTAATGTCCTTTCTAACTATTGCATTAATCTCCTCTTTAACCAGCAATGCTACCCCACCTCCTTTTCCTTTTGTTCTATCGTTCCTGAATGTTGAATACCCCTGGATGTTGAGTTCCCAGCCCAGATCATCCTGGAGCCATGTCTCTGTAATCCAAATCACATCATATTTGTTAACATCTATTTGCACAGTTAATTCATCCACCTTATAACGGAGACTACTTGCATTAACCGAGATGAGGAGAAACTTCGTCACCCAGAGAGTGGTGAACCTGTGCAATTCTCGACCACATAAAGTTGTTGAGGCCAATTCAGTCAAATATAGTCAAAAAGGTGTTAGATGTGGTCGTTACTACTAGGGGGATCAAGGGGTATGGCGAAAAAGCCGGAATGGGGTACTGAAGTTGCAAGTTCAGCTATGAACACATTGAATGGCGGTGCAGGCTCGAAGGGCCGAATGGCCTACTCCTGCACTTATTTTCTTTTTTCTAAGTTTGTATTGCTAGATCCTACAGGGAATACAGGGCATCATTACACCGACGCTCAAAAGGAGGTGTTGGGAAAGAAACTAGGTCAAATATTTTGTTTTAAGAAGCTTCTTAAAGGAGGAGGAGAGTTAGAAAGGAATGGATGTTAAGGGAGAGTATCGCAGAGCGTTTTGGGGCCCAGGCAGCTGAAGGAGGAGTAGGGTTCGTGAGGTGGATAGGTTTAGGGAGGGAATCCCAGAGCGTGTAGCCTAGCCAGATGTAGGTGGAGAGTTCGCAAGGTGGAGAGGTTTAGGGCGGCAGTCCCGGAGCTTGGGACCCAGGCAGCAGAAAGCCCGTCTGCCTTTGGTGGAGCAGCTAAAATCGGAAGTCTGCTGCTAAATATTAGATTCCTGGACTGGAAACACTGGGACCCGCCTCTGGGCTGCGCTCAGTTGTCCTGATTATAGAGTGTTTGTATAATTGAGGTAACCGGATATATCACCGCGCTCTTCAACTACTCTCTGAACTTGCACTGGGTCACCCCATAAATAAATGTGTTAGTTCAGCAACATAACTTCCGCAGCATAATTCCTGCTTGTGCAGAAATATACAAAGAACCATTGGTATCACAGCCACCTGCCCCGGTAATAATATAATATAAGACATCGACCACATATACCAGCCACAGCAGTGTGAAGCTGCCGGATATGGTGAAGAGTAAAATCAAAGACTTCCTCCTGCTCTCCAGCTCTGGGTCACTGCCATTCTCTCCCTTGCTCTCACCCCTCAGTCCTTTACGGACTCGGCTGACCACTAAAATGTGCATTACTGTCAGAGCGTTGAGCGATAAAAATTAATCCGAAGGGGAGCAGTGGGTTTAAAACTATATCAAATCAAATAAATCCCCCCATCCTGGCTCAGTAGACTAGGCTGGGATTGGGATAAATAACCATGGCACATTGTCGATTATCATCGCGGCTGTAAGTGTAAAGTAGTTGGGAACCGTTTTTAAACAGAGTAGAATGCCGGTTGTTGCCAGAACCACAGCCGCAGAATTCCCGGTGCAATATTTGATTCTCAGCTTCGGCCAAGAAATGGTCACAAATCGATCAAAGTTGAAAGTGACGGTGAACCAGACAGAACAGTCTGTAGCCGCACTGGAGATCACACTACACACAGGGGTAATATGCAGAAAACAGATTGGGAAATAATACCAATTGACCTGCCTCAGTATGACCTCAGCGGTGATAACAAGTAGATCTGCCGCTGCCATGGCCACCAGGTAGCGAGTGTTGCATTCCGCACTTTCCCGGGATAGGATCACAATCGCCACTAAATTCACTGTAACAAAGAGAAGAGAAATTAGACTATAAGTTACTGACGAAACATACTCGGTGCCTGAGTGCAGGCAGTAAGGGATGTATTGTAAAACAGAAAGCTTTGGGTTTGGGTTCGGATCAGTCCTTCTCAGTCCTGTCTCCGTTTCCTACGACGGACTGGAAGTCAAAATGTTAATCTGGCTGAACTCCAGCGTGTGCTAGCCTTCAGGGACAATGGGCGTACACTGAGGATTTCAGTCTTCACAACATCCAGACCTCCGTCTATCCTGTCTGAAATTCCACTCCCACCCTTCCTTGCACACACCGCCTACTTAATCCACATTGTAAATATCCAGACACTTGTGCATCTTGTCTGAAGCTATGTTCCGACCCCTTCCTCATGCATAGCGCCGACATAAGCCACCCTTGTTAATATCCAGGCCTCAATATTTGAGCAAATTCAAAATACTGTTATAAATATAACTGAAAAGTAACAATGCTGAAAATAGTCAGCAGGTCAGGCAGCATTCATGGAGAGAAAAACAGAGTTATCTTTTCATGTCGATAAGATTTGGTCAGAAATGGAAGATATCAGAGATGAACAGCATTAATGCGATGATAGAGACTGAGAAGAGTGGGGTAGGATGAGGAGAGGAAAACGGGGAAATTCTGTGAAAAGCTGTTGGGCATGATTTATTCCACGACAAAAGTGATGAAGGTGCAAAGCTAATGAGGCAATTAAAGAAATTGAAGTTGGACCATGAGTTGATGTCACAGTCTCACGATAAGGGGTAAGCCATTTAGGACCGAGATGAGGAGAATCGTCTTCACCCAGAGAGGGGTGAACCTGTGGAATTCTCTACCACATAACGTTGTTGAGGCCAATTGAAAAATATATTCAAAACGGAGTTAGATGCAGACCTTACTACTCGGGGGATCAAGGGATATGGTGAGAAAGCAGGAATGGGGTACTGAAGTTGCATGTTCAGCCATTAACTTATTGAATGGCGGTGCAGGCTCGAAGGGCGTAATGGCCTACTCCTACACATATTTTCTTTGTTTCTATGTTTCTTAATATTTGCGGCAGATCTGTGAGAGAGTGCAGCATGACAAATGTGCATAGAAATGTAGGTAGACCACAGTGTGTGGCCCAGCCGTACATGCATTATGGATCCCCTCAGCCCAAATCCCAGAACACATCTTCTTCACACCCAGTTGTGTCGACAAGCCCGGCTGGCCAATGCCAGCAATTCACACAAGCAGCCCATAACTCCTCCACCCCCAGAGGTTAGAGTGCAGCAGTCCTCCATCACCAGCACTTGTCGTCCGAGAAAGCGGAAGCAGAGGTTATGAACTACAATTTTGAAACTCATTGTTGACTCTGACAGGTAACAGAATGCCTAATCGATAACATTGGTGCTGTTCCTCATTGAGTTTAATGGAGAAACAAGTTGGGAAACTGAGAATAGAGTAGGAGCTGGAGTATATTGTCGGCAGCTGCGAAAATGTTGGAAGCTAAAAACCGGTGTAGGAGGGTGAGAAGAGTGAAGAATGCCGAGGACTGAGGAACAGCATAGGGGGCCAGGAACACTGAAGATGGCCGAGAATTGACGAGAAGTGGAAGACGCCAAGCACAGATGAACAATGTTGCCAGCAGAGAAGGGAGGAAAAATGTAGGATGCCGAGAACAGAGGAACAGAGTAGAATGCCCATTACAGTGAAATAGGCCGAGAACAGACGAACAGTGTAGGAGGCCAATAACAGTGAAGGAGACCGAGAACAGAGAGACAGTGTAGAAGGCCAATAACAATGAATGAGGCGGAATACAGAGGAACAGAGTAGGAGGCCAATAACATTGAAGGAGGCTGAGAACAGAGGAATAGATTAGGAGGCCAATTACAGTGAAGGTGGCCGAGAACAGAGGAACAGAGTAGGGGGCCAATTACAGTGATGGAGGCTGACAACAGAGGAACAGAGTAGGATGCCAATAACAGTGAAGGAGGCCGAGGACAGAGGAACTATGTGGGAGACCAATTACAGTGTAGGAGGCCGAGAACAGAGGAACAGAGTCGGAAGCCAATTAAGATGAAGGAGGCCGAGAACAGAGGAACAGTGAAGGAGGCCAATTACAGTGAAGGAGGCCGAGAACAGAGGGACTATGTAGGAGACCACTTACAGTGAAGGAGGCCGAGAACAGTTGAAAAGTGTTGGACAACAGGAACGGTGAAGAAGGGCGAAAAGATAGGAACAGTGTCGCAAGCCAGTACGTTGCATGGCGCCGAGAACTGATGAGCAGTGCATGTGGACAGAATGGTGCATGAGGCTGAGAAAGGAGGAACAGTGTATGAGGCCGAGAACCCTGTAGAAGGCTAGGAACAGAGGAAAACCGTAGGACACCCATAACGGAGGAACAGCGTCGGAATTTGAGAACAGATAAACATTGTAGTGGTCAGCGAGCAGCAACACAGTGAAGGAAGCCGATAACAGAGACACAAACCTCGGAGCGGGATGTAAAATTAAATTGGCAAGTGAGTTGAAGCTCAGTGTGACGCTGCTGGATTGAACAGAGGAATTCAGCAAAGAAATCACGCAATCTGCGTTCAGTACTCCCCAATATGCAGGAGACTGCATCCTGATCAGCCAATACAGGACACCAATTTGCTGGAAGTAAAAGTCTATCACTGATTCATGTGGAAGCAATATTTGGGGCCATGGCTGTTGGGATGGAAAGACGGGAAAGGCAGGTACTGTTACTCCTGTGCTTGCAAAGCGAGTTGCTGGGGAAGGGGCGGATGTGTTGGGAGTGATAGAATAGTGGACAAGTGTGTCGCGGGGGCAAGGGAACGCAGGGGAAGATAGGTTTGGTGCTGGCCTTAGCTGGCTGTGGCGAAAAAGTTAGAGGATAATTGGTTGAATGTGCAGGCGGGTGGAGTGGAAGATGAGGTCAAGTGGAAAGCATATACGGTTCTTGCTGCAATGATGATGGCAGAAATAGAGGATTGACAGAGTCGCGGCCACTGTCCACCACAGACGAGGGGAGTCCTTGGATGAGAAGAATTAAGTCTTTTCAGATGCATAGAAACATAGAAACATAGAAAATAGGTGTAGGAGGAGGCCATTCGGTCCTTCGAGCCCTGCACCGCCATTCAATGAGTTCATGGCTGAACATGCAACTTCAGTACCCCATTCCTGCTTTTTCGCCAGAGCCCTTTATCCCCCTCGTAGGAAGGATTACATCTAACTAATTTTTCAATATATTTAGTGAATTGACCTCAACAACTTCCTGTGGTAGAGAATTCCAAAGGATCACCACTCTCCGGGTGAAGAAGTTTCTCCTCATCATGTTCCTAAATGGCTCACCCATTATCCTTAGAGTGTGACCCCTGGTTCTGGACTTCCCCAACATTGGGAACATTCTTCCTGCATAACCTGTCGAAACCCGTCAGAATTATAAACGTTTGTATGAGATCCCGTCGCATTCTTCTGAACTCCACTCAATACAAGCCCAGTTGATCCAGTCTTTCTTGATACGTCAGTCCCGCCATCCGGGGAATCTGTCTGATGAACCTTCGCTGCACTCCCTCAATAACAAGAATGTCCTTCCTCCAGTTAGGTGACCAAAAACTGTACACAATACTGCAGGTGTGGCCACACGAAGGCCCAGAACAACTGTAGTAACACCTCCCTGCCCCTGTACTCAAAAACACTCGCTATGAAGGCCAACATACCATTTGCTTTCTTAACCGCCTGCTGTAACTGCATGCCAACCTTCAATGATTGATGTAGCATGACACCCAGGTCTCGTTACACCTCCCCTTTTCCGAATCTGTCACCATTCAGATAATAGTCTGTCTCTCTGTTTTTCCCACCAAAGTGGATAACCTCCCAATTATCACATTATACTTCATCTACCATGCATTTGCCCACTCACCTGACCGACCCAAGTCACTCTGCAGCCCCATAGCATTCTCCTCGCAGCTCACACTGGCAGCCAACTTAGTGTCATCCGCAAATTTGACACTACATTTAATCCCCTCGTCTAAATCATTAATGTACAATGTAGACAGCTGTGGCCCCAGCACATAACCTAGCGGTTCACCACTAGTCACTGCCAGACATTCTGAAAAGTTTCCATTTACTGCTACTCTTTGCTTCCTGTCTGCCAACCAGTTCTCAATCCATGTCATTCACACTACCCCCAATCCCATGTGCTTTAACTTTTACATGTTGTTCCTGTATTTAAAATGGAAGGCAGAACAACTCTGAAGAACTACAGATCAGTTCACATATTGGCGGTGCTGGGAAAAATAACGGAATACTTCACAAATAAATTAAGAACAAGGAGAAACACAAACATAATCACAGAATCCTAGAATCATAGAAGTTTTCAGCACGGAAGGAGGTAATTTATGCCCATCGTAACGCGCCGGCCAACAAAAGGTTATAGAGCCTTATCCCACATTCCAGCTCTGCTTAAGGCAGTTCAAGTGCACATCCAAGTACTTTTTCAATCAGTTTTGGCTTCTGCCGCTCCCTACCTTTCAGGCAGCGTGTTACAGACCCCCACAACCCTCTGCAGTGAAGAAGTTTGCGCTTAAATCCCCACTAATCTTTCTACCAATTACTTTGAATGCACACCCCCTGGTTGGTCACCCCTCGGTTCAGGGAAATAGGCCCTTTCTATCTACTATATCTAGGCCCCTCATAATTTGTTACACCTCATTGAGCTTCACCTCTGTTTTATGGAAAACGAACTTAGCCTATTCTATCTGTCCTCATAGCTAAGATTCTCCACTCCCAGAAACACCCTTGTAAATCTCCCCTGTGCTCTCTCCAGTGCAATCACGTCCTTCCTTTAGTGTGGTGACCGCAACTGCACGCAGATCTCCAGCTGAGGCCTAACCAAAGTGTTATACAGTTCAAGCATGATCCATCTGGTATTATATTCTATGCCTCAGCTAATAAAGGCAAGCTTTCCCTATGCCTTCTTAATCACCTGATCCAATTGGTCTGCTACCTTCAGGGATCTGTGGACATCCACTTCCAGGTCCCTTTTTTCCTCTACACTTCTCAATGTGCTACCATTTAATGTGTATTCCCTTTTTTTGTTAGTTCTCCCCAAATGCATTAACTCACACTTCTCCGGATTAAATTTCATTTGCCACTGGGTTGCCCATCCGACCAGTTGATTGATATCTTCCTGTCGTCCGCAGATATTCCAAAAGCAAAGGTCATGCTTGACCAGCCCTCTTGAAATCTTTGATTAATTATCAGAAACAGTAGATGAGGGTAAGGCACTGGAGGCAATATGGATTGATTCATAAATATTCCTTCGTTTAGATACCACATTGCAGAGTCATGAACAATGACACAGCAAGTGGAGTTAGGCCACAGCAACAGAATGGTTCGGAAGCTGGCTACACAAATAGAAAAAGGGAGTTAGGGAGAAAGGCATTTACTCAGATTAGCATAACTCGAGAAGTGTTGTTTCACAAGGATAGGCGCTGATAACTGTGTTGCTCAACATTAACATAAACGATATTGAATCAAGCAGGACAAACAGAAATTCAAAATTGGCAGGTTTAGCCAGAGGAAGAATTCAGTTTGAGGCGCTGCATTTCGGTAGGATGTAATATTGCTTCCTAAATTAGAGCCTGGAAGGGGTAGAGGGGCAAATATTTTCAGAGGCATATTTTCAAAAATCATTTCCTGCAGCAAAGGATGTGAACAAGGCCATCGAAATTCAAACAAAGCTCTGGGATTCGTTATTAGAGGAATTTAATCAAAAACAAGGAGATTATTATACAATTGCATATCACCATGACTATATCATAATTAGCGCAATGTATACAACTCTGGTCTCCATATCACTAATCCGATCTCGAGACACTGGAGAATGTGCAAATCGTGTAAAAACATGATAACACAACTTAGATTATCATCATCATTCAAGGTTGCACAGGCTGGGCTGTTTTATTTACAAAGGAGAAGAATGAGGGCTCGCCTGAAAGAGGCGTTTAACTTTATGAAAGGCGAAAATAAGTTAAATGTTTGCACTGATGAATTCAGCCCTACAATGTCGATTATCGATGTAAAATGTTCAAAAACAAATCAGTTAAGTAATTGAGGAGAAATGTATTGAATTTGAGACGGGTGAGAATATGAAACTTACGACAAGTTGGAGTACTTGAAGTGACGAGCATGTAACGGGAAGTGATACCAGTACACAGGGCCATTTATGGCTCTGAGAGGCCTAAGGCTAACAGGAGCGAATGCCCTATATAAATATAATATATTGCATACAATTCATAAAAGCATCAAACAAATATAATTGACTATTTATCCAAATTTAACAACTGACACAAATTAAAGTTATGTACATTAAAAAATCAGCATACATTTGAAACAGAGAATGGTTTCTTCATCGATTTTAACAGTGATATCAAACGGAAATTGGCAGAAAGACTGGGAAGATCCTGGTCTTGACTGTGGCAAACAAAGTGCAAAAATCAAAGCCATGTACATTAAAAATAACAGCACAAACATTATACAGTTGAAGCGGAGAATGGATTCTTCCTTGCTTCAACTGCGATATCAAACAACAAATTTTCTGGATACGTTTCTTAAACCAAAGACTGGTTTTTTCCAGTACATTTGCCCTATGAACAGCATACGTCACTCTCCGGCAATTTTTTGGGGGCATTTTTAACTCATTCTGATTGTCACATAATTTTATACACACCTTGAGCAATAACGACATAATATTTTGTACATCTGTAGTTATAACTTGCATTTATATATGATATTGCTGAACCAACCTTGTGTCAAAGATTTACAATTACATATATAAAAATTAGGGCCGCACATCGATGGCCTAAAAAATATGAGGGATTAAGGCCTCATTAGCCTTTGCACTACATGAGGTAGAAAGCAGTAGAAGTTGATGCTGATAGAGTTACATAAAGAGTGGTGGGAAAAGGCTAATATGCAGTTAAACACCGGCATTAATTAGTTAGAAGAATGGCTTGTTTTGCACTAAACGTTCTATGGATATATTCGTAATTGCCTACAAACTAACAACAGTCATTAATTATATCACAACATTGCAGATATTCAAATAGTTTATTTAATGAACCATTGCACTATTTATTTCATTATTATCAATTTAATAATGTTATTATTTATTGGCCCCGGACGGACCCTGTATTATGAAAACAAGATGTGTGTGTTTTTGAGTTATACGTAACTGTCCTCTCTTTTCTGAGGGCAGCATTATCTGGGCGGAGACTCTGAATCATAATTAGTAAGCGGTTCGTCAAACTTTAAACTGTTACAGCAGTGGAACAGTCAATAACTTCAGCCCAATATTCATTCTGTGCAATAGCAGGATAACTAAATTCGGCACACATGACCCACAGATTCTCAGGACCGTGTGGGGGGGGGGAAGAACATTAATCCGCACCAAAAATTTAGAGTGTTGGCACTAACTATGCTTAGATTAAGAATAAATCAAGATACAACGTATTTGAATAATGTAACATAGAAACATAGAAACTAGGTGCAGGATTAGGCCATTCGGCCCTTCTAGCCTGCACAGCCATTCAATGAGTTCATGGCTGAACATGCAACTTCAGTACCCCATTCCTGCTTTCTCACCATACCCCTCGATTCCCCTAGTAGTAAGGACTTCATCTAACTCCGTTTTTAATATATTTAGTGAATTGGCCTCAACAACTTTCTGTGGTAGAGAATTCCACAGGTTCACCACTCTCTGGATGAAGAAATTGATCCTCATCTCGGTCCTAAATGGCTTCCCATTATCCTTAGACAGTGTCCCCTGGTTCTGGACTTCCCCAACATTGGGAACATTCTTCCTGCATCTAACCTGTCTAACCCCGTCAGAATTTTAAACGTTTCTATGAAGTCCCCTCTCATTCTTCTGAACTCCAGTGAATACAAGCCCAGTTGATCCAGTCTTTCTTGAAAGGTCAGTCCCGCCATCCCGGGAATCAGTCCACTCCCTCAATAGCAAGAGAGTCCTTCCTCAGGTTAGGAGAACAAAAATGTACACAATACTCAAGGTGTGGACTCACCAAGGCCCTGTACAAATGTAGCAACACCTCCCTGCCACTGTACTCAAATCCCCTCGCTATGAATGGCCAGCATGCCATTTGCTTTCTTAACCGCCAGCTGTACCTGCATGCCAACCTTCAATGACTGATGTACCATGACACCCAGGTCTCTTTGCACCTCACCTTTTTCTAATCTGTCACCATTCAGATAATAGTCTGTCTCTCTGTTTTTACCACCAAAGTGGATAACCTCACATTTATCCACATTATACTTCATCTGCCACGCATTTGCCCACTCACCTAACCTATCCAAGTCGCTCTGCAGCCTCATAGCATCCTCCTCGCAGCTCACAATGCCACCCAACTTAGTGTCATCCGCAAATTTGGAGATACTACATTTAATCACCTCGTCTAAATCATTAATGTACAGTGTAAACAGCTGGGGCCCCAGCACAGAGCCTTGCGGTAACTCACTAGTCACTGCCTGCCATTCTGAAAAGTCCCCATTTACTCCTACTCTTTGCTTCCTGTCTGACAACCAGTTCTCAATCCATGTCAGCAAACTACCCCCAATCCCATGTGCTTTAACTTTGCACATTAATCTCTTGTGTGGGACCTTGTCGAAAGCCTTTTGAAAGTCCAAATATACCACATCAACTAGTTCTCCCTTGTCCACTCTACTGGAAACATCCTCAATAAATTCCAGAAGTTTTGTCAAGCATGATTTCCCTTTCACAAATCCATGCTGACTTGGACCTATCATATTACCTCTTTCCAAATGCACTGCTATGATATCCTTAATAACTGATTCCATCATTTTACCCACTACCGATGTCAGGCTGACTGGTCTATAATTCACTGTTTTCTCTCTCCCTCCTTTTTTAAAAAGTGGGGTTACATTGGCTACCCTCCACTCCATAGGAACTGATCCAGAGTCAATGGAATGTTGGAAAATGACTGTCAATGCATCCACTATTTCCAAGGCCACCACCTTAAGTATTCTGGGATGCAGTCCATCAGGCCCTGGGGTTTATCGGCCTTCAATCCCATCAATTTCCCCAACACAATTTCCCGACGAATAAGGATTTCCCTCAGTTCCTCCTCCTTACTAGACCCTCCGACCCCTTTTATATCCGGAAGGTTGTTTGTGTCCTCCGCAGTGAATACCGAACCAAAGTACTTGTTCAATTGGTCCGCCATTTGTTTTTTCCCCGTTATGACTTCCCCTGATTCTGACTGCAGGGGACCTACATTTGTCTTTACTAACCTTTTTCTCTTTACATATGTATAGAAACTTTTGCAATCCGTCTTAATGTTCCCTGCAAGCTTCTTCTCGTACTCCATTTTCCCTGCCCTAATCAAACCCTTTGTCCTCCTCTTCTGAGTGCTAAATTTATCCCAGTCCCCGGGTTCGCTGCTATTTCTGGCTAATTTGTATGCCACTTCCTTGGCTTTAATGCTATCCCTGATTTCCCTTGATAGCCACGGTTGAGCCACCTTCCCATTTTACTTTTACGCCAGACAGGAATGTACAATTGTTGTAGTTCATCCATGCGGTCTCTAAATGTCTGCCATTGCCCATCCACAGTCAACCCCTTCAGTATCATTCGCCAATCTATCCTAGCCAATTCAAGCCTCATACCTTCAAAGTTACCCTTCTTTAAGTTCTGGACCATGGTCTCTGAATTAACTGTTTCATTCTCCATCCCAATGCAGAATTCCACCATATTATGGTCATTCTTCCCAAAGGGGCCTCGCACAACGAGATTGCTAATTAATCCTCTCTCATTACACAACACCCAGTCTAAGATGGCCTCCCCCCTAGTTGGTTCCTCGACATATTGGTCTAAAAAAACATCCCTTATTCACTCGAGGAAATCCTCCTCCACCGTATTGCTTCCAGTTTGGTTAACCCAATCTATGTGCATATTAAAGTCTCCCATTATAACTGCTGCATCTTTATTGCATGCACCCCTAATTTCATGTTTGATGCCCTCATCAACATCACTACTACTGTTTGGAGGTCTGTACACAACTCCCACTAACGTTTTTTGCCCTTTGGTGTTCTGCAGCTCTACCCATATAGATTCCACATCATCCAAGCTAATGTCCTTCGGAACTATTGCCTTAATTTGCTCCTTAACCAGCAATGCTACCCCACCTCCTTTTCCTTTTATTCTATCTTTCCTGAATGTTGAATACCCCTGGATGTTGAGTTCCCAGCCCTGATCATACTGGAGACACGTCTCCTTAATCCCAATCACATCATATTTGTTAATATTTATTTGCACAGTTAAATCATCCACCTTATTGCGGATACTCCTTGCATTAAGACACAAAGCCTTCAGGCTTGTTTTTTTAACACCTTTGACCTTTTAGAATTTAGCTGTACAGTGGCCCTTTTTGTTCTTTGCCTTGGGTTTCTCTGCCCACCACTTTTCCTCATCTCCTTTCTGTATTTTGCTTTTGCCTCCTTTTTGTTTCCCTCTGTGTCCCTGCATTGGTTCCCATCCCCCTGCCATATTGGTTTAAATCCTCCCCAACAGCACTAGCAAACACTCCCCCTAGGACATTGGTTCCGGTCCTGCCCAGGTGCAGACCGTCCGGTTTGTACTGGTCCCACCTCCCCCAGAACGTTTCGAATGCCCCAGGAATTTGAATCCCTCCCTGATGCACCACTGCTCAAGCCACGTATTCATCTGCGCTATCCTGCGATGCCTACTCTGACTATCACGTGGCACTGGTAGCAATCCCGAGATTACTACTTTTGAGGTCCTACTTTTTAATTTAGCTCCGAGCTCCTTAAATTCGTTTCGTAAGACCTCATCCCTTTTTTTTACCTGTGTCGTTGGTACCAATCTGCACCACGACAACTGGCTGTTCTCCCTCCCTTTTTAGAATGTCCTGCACCCGCACCGAGACATTCTTGACCCTTGCACCAGGGAGGCAACATACCATCATGGAGTCTCGCTTGAGGCTGCAGAAACGCCTATCTATTCCCCTTACCATTGAATCCCCAATCGCTATTGCTCTCCCGCTCTTTTTCCTGCCCTCCTGTGCAGCAGAGCCAGCCATGGTGCCATGAATTTGGCTGCTGCTGCCCTCCCCTGATGACTCATCCCCCTCAACAGTACCCAAAGCAGTGTATCTGTTTTGCAGTGGGATGACCACATGGGACTCCTGCATTACCTTCCTTGCACTGCTCTTCCTGTTGGTCTTCCATTCCCTATCTGGCTGTGGACCCTTTCCCTGCGGAACGACCAACTCGCTACATGTGATACTCACGTCATTCTCAGCATCGTGGATGCTCCAGAGTGAATCCACCCTTGCTGTGATGTTCTGTAAATGTCAGTAGATAGTTAACTTGTGCTTCTATTGGTTGAGTTCAATAGGAAAGAGATCAATATCAATGCACGTATTTTCAACCATCTTCAACATTCTCATTTGACATCGACTACATTCATAAAACACACATATCGCTCCTTTGCATGCAGAGATCAGTCACCTAAAGCAATAACTGAAAAGTAGAAGCAAATTACTTCACACCAGTAAGTGACCCACACTCAGTACATTCAGCAGAGAAAGATGAGAGGGGATCGCATAGAACCATAAAATTATGACGGGACTGGACAGGTTAGATGCGGGAAGAATGTTCCCGATGTTGTGGAAGTCCAGAAACAGTGGAGACAGTCTTAGGATTAGGGGAGGCCATTTAGGACTGAGATGAGGAGAAACATATTCAATCGGAGAGTTGTTAACTTGTGCAATTCGCTGCCACAGAGAGTGGTTGATGTCAGTTAATTTGATATATTCAAGAGGGAGTTAGATATGGCCCTTTTATCTGAAGGGATCAAGGGATATGGAGAGCACGCAGGAAAGGGATACCGAGGGAATGATCAGCCATGATCTTATCGAATGGTGGTACAGGCTCGAAGGGCCGAATGGCCTACTCCTGCACCTATTTTCCATGTTGCTATACTCACAGTAACACATGATCACTGGGGTATGATGTTCTACACAGGTTAGTAATCAGCACTCAGTTGATCCCACAATGATAGACACTCCCATATATATATGGTCACTGTGATACGGTGGTCCTCACCAGTTGGTGACCAACACTCAGTACATTCCACATTGAACTACACTCCTTTAAATACATTTCAGGGTGTGGTTTACACATCGGTTTGAGAACCTCACATAGTACAGCTGTGTAGGGACAGACACGGCCATTCCTACCTTCTATCAGAGAGATGGGTATACTGAGGACTGATTCAAAAGTACACGATATTCCATTAAGGGCAATAACTTGATAGTTAAACAACCCTATTCGATACAAACATAAATGTATATTCAGCTGAGTCAATCGAATCAAATCGCAGAGGATATTGAGAAAGCTTCACGCAACAGAATGAATTCACGGAGCTCGTGTCTTTAAAATCGTGACCACTACGTGTAACATTATCAGACATAGATCGAAATCAGAGACCAGCTGACACACAGACTTACACAACTTCAATGTTTATATTCACTTACTAGGAACACCAATAACGGCAACGATCACATAGTATATTTTCTTCGCACTGTAAAGTGTTTGATGCATTTTGTGTGAGAAGCGATGTGACCCTTTGTGCTGCAGGCAATCTCCAGGAATTATTGTCTGAGACGATACATTCCCAGCCCCTTTAAGTTATACCCTGCGGTATATTCATGGGGACACTGAGCTTCCAACATCGCTCAAAAAAGTTATTTTAACCATTTGAACAAACAGATTACGACAGCCGAGATAGGTCTCTGTTGTCATGGACTATATTCAGTGTAGAGATTGAAATTTAAAACCCCAAAGACTGCACAATTCTGATCCAATTAATTAACCGTTGAAAATCGTTCTCTGCATTCTGCCAGCAATGTGGTTGTTGTATCAAACACAATCAGGCCCAGCTTTACATCTCATATTTTTTCGCAACAGTACTTCAATCTGCTGTGACCATTCAGTAATTGCAAACCCAATGTTAGAGTGGCCATCCAGACCTGTTGTATTCGACTCGAGGATGCAGCTGCCCTCCTTAACTCTGGCCGTTCAGACAAGCAATTAAATAAATTAATTTATGTCAATCGTACTCAAACGAATAAAGACATTCAGATAATACATCCCCTCCAACTAATACAGCCGATCACACTAATACAGCCGATCACACTAATGCAACTCCTCTCAACAATACCGCCACCCAAACTCATACAGCACCTCACACGAATGCAGCCCATCATGCTCATATATTGCCTCTTACTCATAGAGTAACATAAAACTGTTCCAGCACCTCAAACTCATACCGCATGTTAAACTCATACAGTACATCAAACTGATATTTCCAGTTGGAAAACAGTAGCAAGTGGACTGCCGCAGTGATTGGTGTTGGGGCCTCAAATACTTACAATGATTTGGATTAAGGGTCCGAGTGTAACGTATTAAAGTTTGTTGATCTTACAAAAATGGATGCGACAGCAAATAAATCTTTAAACGGACAGAGAGAGGCTAAGTGAATGGGAAAAAAAATTGGCACATCGAGAATAATGTGGGAAAATGTGAGATTATCAACTTTGGCAGAAAAAATAGAAAAGCAAATTATAATTTAATTGGAGAAAAATTGCAGAGTGCTGCAGTACAGAGAGATCTGTGAGCCCCTGTACATGAAGCACAAAAAGTTAATATGCAGGGAGAGCAAGTAAGCAGGAAGGCAAATGGAATGTTGGCCTTTATTGCAAGGGGGATGGACTAAACAGCAGCGAGGTCCTGTTACAACTGTGCACGGCATTGTACAGGCCACACTCGTGAACTGAGTACTGTTTTGGTCTCTGTTGATGGGAAGAATAGAATTGCATTGGAGACGATTCAGAGACGGTTGATTCCGGAGATGGGGGTATTTGATTTATCAAGTTAAGTTGAGTAGGTTGGGCATATACTCACTGGAGCACAGAATAATGAATGTTGATTTTATCGAAACATGTGAGATAATGAGGCGCTCGACAGAGTGGATGCAGAGAGGATATTTCATCTCATAGGGGAAAATAATAGTTGGGAGCATCGTCTCAGAATAAGGCGTCGACTGTTTAAAACTCAGATGAGGAGGAATTCCTGCATTCCGAGGGTTGCAAATCTGCAGAATACTCTGCCGCAGAGAGCTGTGGAGGCTAGACCATTGATTATATTTAACGCGGAGATAGACAGATTTTTGAGCGATATGGGAATAAGGAGTTATGGATTAGTGGACAGGGAAGTGCAGCTCAGTCCATTATCAGAACTGCTACGATCTTATTAATTGGTGGTGCAGACTCGAGAGGCCAATTGCCCCAGTCATGCTTCTATCTCTTTTGTTCTTATGCACTTATGTACACTCAATACAAGCCTTGAATCTAATACAGCCATTCAACTAATAAAGAACCTTAAATTAATACAGTCCCTGAAACTAGCAGATACACGCAAACGTATACTGAACCTCAAACTTTCAAACTAGTACAGATCGTCAAACTAACAGAAATTCAAAAACTAATACAGATCCTCAAACTAATAGAGAAGATAAACGAATAGAGAACTTGAATTTAATACAAATCCTCAAACCAATATGAACGAGAAAGTGATGGAGAATCTCAAAGTAACACAGCCCCTCAAAATAATAGAGAACATAGAAACATGGAATCATTTCGAATTTTAGACAGCAGAAGGAGGTAATTTCGGCTCCTCGTGTCCGCGCTAACGTCAATCATAAGAACCTACGAAATAGTTGTCAGAGTAGTCCATACGGCCCCTCGAGCCTGCTCCGTCATTAAATACGATTATGGTTGGAGAGCAGGCACAGTCATAATTACACACACACACACACACACTCACGGACACTCACACAAACTCACACATACAGTCACACACTCACACACACATACACACACACACACCCATGCTCACACTCAAGCTCACACTCTATCACACACATCTTCACAGACACCCTCACAGTCTCGCGCAATCTTGCACACGCTCGCACACACTCTCTCACACACACACACACACGCATATTCCCTCTCACAAAAACACTCACACAAACAGTCACACTCACACACACACTCGCACACGCTCTCTCACACACTCTCACACAGTCTCACACACTCACATACACAAAGTCACACACACACAGGCATGTACACTCACGCAATCACACTCACACACACACACACGCATACATTCTCACACACAAACACTCACACATACACAGTCACACTCACACACACACGCATGCACGTTCTCCCACACAATCTCACACACACATTCACACACACAAATACTTTCTGACACACAAACACTAACACATACACAGTCACACACAAACACACACGGATACATGTTCTCCCACACACTCTCACACATTCACAATCTCACACACTCTCACACACCGTCACACACACACACTCACACTCACACACACATTCACGCACACTCTCACACATCCTCACACACACACACTCTCACACACACTCTCACACATTCACACACACTCTCGCACACACTCACACACTCTAACACACTCACATACACTCAGTCACAAACACACACGCACGCACACTTACGCAATCACACTCACACACACACGCATACATTCCGACACACAAACACTCACACACACACACAGTCACACTCACATAAGCTCTCTCACACACTCACACACTCACACACTCACACACACACTGATACCCGCACACTGACACTCACACAAGGACACACGCACAAACACACACACAGACACTCACACACACTGACAATCACACACACAGACAATCACACACTCACATTCACAGTTTAACTGATGCATACACTGACAGACATACTTCCACATACACTAACACACGTATACTCACACATAAACACTTTGTTTTTTGAAAGAGTTACAGCCCGGCTGTGTCACTTTTGACGATGTCCCTTACTGGCTGTGGCTCACATTGGTAATGAGGTTTCCTCTCGAGTGGACTTAATGAGACCCTCTCCCCAGGGGACTGCCCGAGATTCTATCCCCAGCGGATCGACCAAGAACCTCCCAAGGGGAGTGATCGAGACCCTCTCCCCAGGGGACTTACTAATACACTCTCCTGAGTGGATTGGCCGAGTTCCCTTCCCAGGGGACATACCAAGTCCCCCGGCCCAGGGGACTGACTGGAAACCTCTCCCCATGAGACTGACACAGACTCCTGACCAGGGGACTGAACGAGACCTCGTCGAGAAAGAAATGACCGGGACCCTCTCCCCAGCGGACTGACAGAGACCCTAACCATAATTTGGACGCAAGGGGGCAACTTGAATTTTTTGTGTTTATTACCTGGCGTTTAATTCTGTATCTGGGCCCTTGTTTTGTTATCTCGGGCTAACAATTTGCAGATTGGATAGTCTGGATTTTGCTCTCATTGGAACAGAGGAGGTTGAGAGGAGACCTCATTGAAACATAGAAACATAGAAATTATTTGCAGCAGCCGAGCATTCGGCACTTCGAACCTGCAGTGCCATTCAAAAAGGTCATAGCTGATCATTCAACTTCAGATCCCCTTTACTTCTTCTCTGCATACCCCTTAATTCTTTGAGCATAAGGGCCATATCTAACTCCCTTTTTAATATATCTAACGAACTGGCCTCAGCAACATTCTGCAGTAGAGAATTCCACACGTTAAATACTTTCTGAGTGAAGAAATTTCTCCTCATCTCGGCCCTAAATTGCTTATCCCTTATTCTTAGAATCTGACCCCTGTTTCTGGAACTCCTCAGCAACGGAAACATTCGTCCTGCCTCTAACTTGTCCAATCCCGTCAGAATGTTATATGTTTCTATTAGACCTCCTCTCATTCTTCTAAACGCCAATGGATACAAGCCCAGTTGATCCAGTCTCTCCTCGTATGTCAGTCCAGCAATCCCAGGAACAACCTTCCGAAGCTTCGCTGTACTACCTCAATAGCAAGAACATCCTTCCTCTGATTAGCAGACCAAAGCTGAACACAATATTCCAGCTGTGGCGTTACCAACGCTCTGTACAACTGCAGGAAGACCTCCCTGCTTTATGCGGAAATCCTCGAGCCATGAATGCCAACATGCCATTTGCCTTCTTCACTGCCTGCTGTATCTGCATGCAAAATTGTGTGTACAGGTGTACAAAATATTGACCGGCATGCACATAATGGAGAGTAAGGGCCAATTTCCATTGGTGGAGTGACCAATAAGAATGGGCATAGTTTTAAGGTGGTTATTGGAAAGTTAAAGGGGTTTTGCGAGTTGTTTCTTTATGATCAGAGTTGAGCGAATCTGGAACTCACTGTCTGAAAGAGCGGTGGATGCAGAAATCCTCACCGTATTTAACACATGGTTGGATGGGAATTGCAGGGTTACAGACGTGGAGCTGGTTAGTGGGATTAGGCTGGATATCCACTTGTTGGCCAGTGAAGGTAGGATGGTAAGTACTGCAGGGAATGGAATACGACCACGAAGATATCCTGGACTAGTTTCAATCGCCTGGATGGGTTCGACAGGAATTTTCCTCGACTTCTTTCCGTTAAATTTGACTGTGGGTTTTTATCATTTTTTTGCCTCACCCTGGAGATCACATGGCTCCGGTTAGGGTGGAGTGCAGAATCATTCGGTGTAAGGGGTGTCGCAGTTGTGTGGGGTGACTGGTTGGGCAGGGTGCTCGTTACCTTTCCGCCAGTCTTCATTGTTCACAGGTTTATATGTAACATTCAGGGCCACTGACTGAGGGCCGGGTGGCTCTTTGACGGGCAGCGCGGATACGATGGGCCGAACTGGCCTCCTTTTGCACTGCAAGTTTCGAAGTATCTATGTTTCTATTCGATTGCGGCCCTTGTGTTTTACAGAGGTTAACGCCGGGTTTAATTTGCCCGGCTGCAATGCTACAAACACATGTTAACTCTCTGTCTACTGAACAGGAGCTGAGAGGAGAGGAAGGTTGGAAAGTCGAGGCGTGGATGGAGAGTAAAATATAAAGCTCCTATTTGCAAGTGAGGCGACAATTTGGAGGGGACATGGAGGGCATTTGAGGGGGTTTTATGGAGTAATTTGCGAGATAATATATCGAGTGGTAGGAGGGTGCGGAACCAAAGGAAACAGGTTTGCAATACTTGGCAAAACAACCTGAGCAGAGATGAGGACGATTTGCTTTATGCATTGCGTTGTTATGCTCTGTACACTTGTTAAGAAATAGGTTGCAGAGCTACGGGCAGAGCGAGGCACTGATGGGATCCCTCGATCAAGCAGAAAGAGGACGGGCCGATTGTCCCCCAAAATATAAACAGATGACCATTTTTTGGAAATATTTCGCCGAGCGTTAATATCCATATGTGCGAAACGGCGACGAAAAATATTACTGTCCGCTCACAATTTTGGGGCGGCGTCATCAGAACGTGCGGAATTAACGCCCATAATATCGCCCAGCGTTACTTTTGATGTGTTATTAACATCGAGATTCAATAAAACCTCATGCCCATTTTTTTGTCGTAAAAATCAAATTTGATGATTGCAAAGACCAGGACATCAGCCAGCTTCATTTTCCCGACCTCAAACAGATCTCTCCCACAATATTGCTCGCCCGAACAGCGTTCTTGAAAAGTGGAACTGTTCTCACCAAATCACAGCGGTGTGGACGCCACATTTTCATCTCGCACGTCGCTTCATTGAAAAGGCTGCTTCAACGTCGCTGGGAGTTCGGGTTGACTCTGGAGTTATACTCAGGTGAAATGACCACCTGAACGACATTTCTTCACCTAGTGTACGATTGTGTCAAACTGTGCGTGGCTTTTGGCGCTGAAATTATTTTCTTCTGACCAATCGGCATTATACTTTTATTTCAAATGTGCCATCCATTACGAAGCCTGATGTGGTAACTACGTAGATGCTGCAGAGTCAAAATGGCAGAAGGTCTGATGCATAGAATTATGGGTCCAATTGACAACGTGTCTGACTCAAGATGTGGTCCAGAACATATACACCCCGCCCTTTCATGGAGAAGCGCAGTGAGCTCAACGTTCGAAGAACACCTCCCTTTGCAGACTGTGTTTCCACAAAGTGCTGATCGCCGAAATCTTGCAGCTCATCAGGACACATCTGCAGTCTGCCAGCAATTTCAGGACATCAGTGACCTTCGCCATAAATATCACCGCCGTGCTCCTGTTCTATGCCTCCGGTTCCTTTTAAATCTCTGCGGTCGACAGTTGCCCTCTGTCCCACCATTGCTGCGTTAGACAGGTGACGCATGCCCTCTATGGGCGTGGGATGGTCTTTATCAGTTTCCAGACCCACAATGCAACACACACATGTTAACTCGCTGTGTGCTGAACAGGGGCTGGGTGGAAATTAAGGAGGGAAAGGTGAACTCGTCGATGGACAGCTCAACGTAATGCTCGTGCTTCAGAGCGAGGCGACAATTTGGAGCGGACATGGAGGCTATATTACTGGGTTTGATAGAGTAATTTCGGAAATACTATTTCCAGTAGCAGGAGGGTGGGGAACCAAAGGACACAGGTTTCCAATAATTGGCAAACAACCAGTGCAGCGATGTGGAGGAGTTGTTTCATGCAGAGCGTTGGTATGCACGGTACACTTAAAAAAATCAGTTTGAAGGGCTACGGGGAGAGAGAGGCAGTCAATGGATCGCACTTTCAGGCACTGGCAGGATGGACCGAAAGTCCTGTATGATGCTCCGATTTGTTGCAGGTTTATAGAGCAATTTCCCATTAACCTGTGAAGCAGTATGTTGAGAGTCTCAGCTGCACACTTCTTTTGCCACTCAGTCTCACCTTCGTGTGTAAATTGCTTATCCAACCCCGAGTAAGGCCCATAGGCAGACAGGTCGAGTTTATGCAGTCAGTTAGAGAATAAACTTTTATTTAATATCTTCAAACAATGATGAATTTTTTGCTGAAAATAATGAGGAGACCAGCCGTGAGCTGCAGTAAGCAGTAGAGTTTGATTGACACTACACCGAGACAACAACAACTTGAATTTATAAAGTGGCTTTAATGTAATGAAACGTCACAAGGCAAAATGCGATACTGAGCCCAATAAAGAGATGCTAGGACAGATTATGACAATCTTAGTGAAAGCGGGAGATTTCAGAAGCGATTGAACGAGGAGGAGCGAGGCGGAACTACGAAGTGTAGTTAATTCCAGAGTATAGTGCCTTGGCAGCTGATGTCATGGGCGCCAATGTGTTGAACATCGAGGATGCCCAACAGCTCATAGGAGTGGAGAGATCTCGGAAGGTCGGAGCGACACTTGTTACTGAGTCTGCAACCTCACTGGGAGGAACACGCACTGTACAAAGTGACACTTGTTACAGAGTCTGGCTCTTCACTGGGAGAGACACATACTGTACAAAGGGACACTTGTTACAGAGTCAGACTCCTCACTGTGAGAGACACACACTGTACACATGGACATTATGCTAGATTCAGACTCCTCACTGGGAGAGGCACCACTTGATCACAGGTACACTTGTTACAGATTCTGAAACCTCACTGGAAGAGACACCCACTGTACACAGGGACATATGTTACATATTCTTACTCCTCACTGGGAGAGACACACACTGTACATAGAAACATAGAAACATAATAAATAGGTGCAGGAGTAGGACATTGGGCCCTTCGAGCCCGCGCCACTATTCAATAAGTTCATGGCTGAACATTCACCTGATTACCCCTTTCCTGCTTTCTCTCCATACCCCTGGATCCCTTTAGCCGCAAGGGCCATATCTAACTCCCTCTTGAATATATCGAATAAACTGGCATCAACATCTCTCTGTGGTAGGCAATTCCATAGATTCACAATTCTCTGAGTGAAGATGTTTCTCCTCATCACATTCCTAAATGCCTTACCCTTTATCCTTAGACTGTGGCCCCTTGTTCTGAAACTCCAGTACAAATTCTTCCTGCATCTAACCTGTGCAGTCCCATCAGAATTATTTTGTTTTATGAGATCCCCTCTCATCCTTCTAAACACTAGTGAATATAGGCACAGTCGATTCAGTCTCTCCTCATATGTCAGTCCTGCCATCCCGGGAATCAGTCTGGTAAACCTTAGCTGCACTCCCTCAATAGCATTAACGTTCTTTCTCAGATTTGGAGACCAAAACTATGGCCCTGTATAATTGCAGTAACACCTTCCTGCTACTATTCTCAAATCCCCTAGCTATGACGGCCAACATACATTTTGTCTTCTTCAACGCCTGCTGTACATGCATGCCAACTTTCAATGACGGGTGTACTATGAGACCCAGGTCTCGTTGCCCCTTTTCGGAATCATCCGCCTTTCAGATAATATTCTGCTTTCGTGTTTTTGCCACCAAACTTGGATAACCTCACATTTATCCACATTAAATAGCATCCGCCATGCATTTGCCCGCTCAACTAACCTGTCCAATCAGCCTGCAACCGCTTAGCTTCCTCCTCACAGCTCACACCGCCACCCAGCTTAGTGTTATCTTCAAACTTGGAGATATTACACTCAATTACTTCATCTAAATCATTAAAAGTATATTGTAAATAGCTTTGTTCAGAGCACTGAGCCCTGCGGCACCGGACTATTCAATGCCTGACATTCTGAAAAGTACCTGTTTATTGAGAATCTTTGATTCCTGTCTAACAACCAGTTCACTATCCACGTCAGTACATTACCCCCAATACCATGTGCTTTAATTTTGCACATCAATCTCTTGTGTGGGGCCTTGTCAAAAGCCTCTTGAAAGCCCAAACACACCACATCCACTGGTTCGATCTGTTACATCAGCAAAAAACGCTAGAAGATTTGTCAAGCTTGACTTCCCTTAGATAAATCCATGCTGACTTGGACCGATCTGGTCACTGCTTTCCAAATGCACTGTTATTTCATCTTTAATAATTGATTCCAACATTTTCCCCACTACTGATCTCAGGCTTACCAATCGATAATTAGCCGTTTTCTCTCTTCCTCCTTTATTAAAAATGGTGTTACATTAGTTCGCCTCCAGTCAATAGGAACTGAGCAGAACCGATAGACCGTTGGAAAATGATCACCAATGCATCCACTATTTTTCGGGCCACTTCCTTAAGTACTCTGAGCTGCAGACTATCAGGCCTCTGGGATTTATCGACCATCAATTCCATCAATTTCCGAAACACAATGTCCAGCCTAATAAGGATTTCATTCAGTTCCTCCTTCGAAATAGACACTCGGTCCCCCAGTAATTCGGGACTTTTTTTTTATCTTCCTTCGTAAAGACAGAACCGAAGAACTTGTTCAACTGGGCCGCCATTTCTTTTTTCCCCATTATAAATTCACCTGCAAATGACTGTAATGGACCTACGTTTGTCTTTACTAATGTTTTTCTCATCACATATCTATTGAGGATTTTGAAGTCAGTATTTATGTTCCCAGCAAGCTTCCTCGCATACTCTATTTTTCGCCTCTTGACTAGAGCCTTTGTCCTACTCTGCTCGAATAGACTTGCGAATGATACTTAATGTAAACGTAGGATAGATAATGGAAAACATTTAAATATCACTTGGCTGAACTTCAACATTGGTACATCCATGGCTGGAGTAATAATAAAACTGGAATATGGCTCAACCATGGCTAACAAGGAAATATAAGCATCGTTTTAAATCCAAAGAAGAGGAATATAAACGGGGCAGAAAAAGCACCAAACCTGAGGACTGGGAGAAATTTATAACCCTGTATGTGTCATTCGCCAGTCTATTCTAGCCAATTCACATCACATATCATCGAAGTTACCTTGCCTTACGTTCAGGACCCTAGTTTCAGAATTAAATGTTTAATTCTCTATCTTAATACAGAATTCTACCATATTATGGTCACTCTTCCCAATGGGGCCTCGCACAACAAAATTGCTAATTATTCCTTTCTCATTACACATCACCCAGTCTAGGATGGCCAGCTATCTAGTTGGTTCCTCAACAAATTGTTCTGCAAAACATTCCCTATTACACTCTAGCAAATCCTCCCCCATGGCATTGCTAAGAGTTTGTGGATTATATATATAGAGTAAAGTCGCCCATGATAACTGCTGTGCCTTTATCGCACGCATTCCTAATTTCTGGTTGGATGCTGTCCGCAAATTCGCGACTATTGTTTGGTAGCATGTATACAACTTCCACTAGCGTTTTCTGCCCTCTGGTATTACGTAGCTCAACCCGTACCGATTCCACATCATCCAAGCGAATGTCCTTCCTTACAATTGCGTTAATTTCCTCTATTACCAGCAACACCACCCCACCTCCTTTTACTTTTTGTCTCTCCTTACTGAATGGTGAATACTCCTGGATGTTGAGTTCCCAGACCTGCAGCCATGAGGCCGCGATGCCAATTACATCATATCCGTTCACAGCTATCTGTGCAGTTAATGTGTCCACATTATTCTGAATACTCCTCATATTGAGGCAGTTCTCTCTCCCTCTTCAAAATGTCCTGCAGCCGCTCAGAGACATCCTTCACCCTTGCACCAAGGAGGCAACATAGCATCCTGGAGTACTGACTGCGGCCGCAGAAACGTCTATCTACTCCCCTTAAAATAGAATCCCCTACCTATATAGCTCTCCCACTCTTTTTTCTCACTTCTGTGCAGCAGAGCCACCCACGATGCTATGACCCTGGCTGCAGCTGCTCTCCCCTGAAGTGTCAAACCCCTCAACAGTACCAAAGCGGTGTATCTGCTTTGCAGGGGGATGACCACAGGGGACCCCTGCACGATCTTCCTTCCACTGCTCTCCTGTTGGTCACCCATCCCCTTTCTAGTTGTGTACCTATTACACTGCGGTGTGTTCAACTCAATCAACGTGTTGGCCACGACATCCTCAGCCTCTTTTTCAATCTTGCTGTAGGCCCTCTCTGCCGAAGACAAGCTCCTGGAGGCATAGGCGACAGTTTGCAACTTCCCCGCAATGTAAGCTTGTTGTAATACACACCCGACTCTGTATGACGATTGATCACATGCTAGCACAAGTCTTTTACATGGGTTATACAATACAATCAGCTCGTTGGATCATGAAATGTTTCTGGCTTTCTCAAAAGCAATTACTTGTTTTTTTTTCCCCCATACCCAGTTCTCACCTTTATGCAAGAAGACATGTAGCGGATGCTCCACGTTAAATCCACCCGCAGCTTCAGTGCCGCAATGCGGTCAGTTAGGTGTTGCAGGGGGATACGCTTCCTGTACATTTAGTCGTCAGGGACACTGGGAGCGTCCCTAACTTACCACATAGCACAGGAGCAGCATGACACATGTCCGAGTTCTCCTGCCGTGACTAAACCTTTACGTTAACTTAAGCAGGCTACAACAATGAGAAAGGATACTTACTGATAAGGCAAAAGAAAATAAAAATTACTCATTAATCACCAGCCAATCACTTAATCCCTTGGCTGTGATGTCACGCTACGATTTCTTTCGACTTCTGTTTTGCCTTCTCACCCTGCTGCACCCGGCCTTTTGGTCCTTTTGCAATTATCCCGACACTGCTGCTCCGCCCGCTCGATATCCCACTGGCGACAAAGTGACACTTGATACAGAGTCTGAAACCTCACTGTGAGACACACACTGTACACAGGGACATTTGTTACATAGACTCGACAAGATTTTGCATTATTTTGCAATGCATAACGCCCACTTATCGTCCATTTTAATGTTGAAATGACGTGTAATGGCTCTATGTTGCCAATTTTGGCAACAAAATGTAAAGTAACGGCCATTTGTTGATAACATATCTCCGAGCGTTAATTTCCAAATATTCAAACGCTGTGAAAACATTATTACCACCCACCCACTTTATGGGATGGAATCACCTGAATGGGCGAAATTAGCGCCAATATATTGGCCCAGCGCTACATCTGGCATGACATTAACAGTGAGCTTCAATAAACACGCCCGCCAACTTTTTTTGTTTTAAACATCAATTTTGACGAAAATATTGCCCAGGACGTAGCCCAGCTTCATTTTCACTACCTCATACAAATCTCGGCCCAAATATTGCTAGCCCAAAACAGCGCTCTGAAAAAGTGGAAGTGTTCTGACCAAATACAGTGGTGTGGACGGCACATTTTCATCTCACATGGCGCTTCATTGAAAAGGCTGCTTCAACGTCGCTGGCAGTTTGGATTGAAGCTGGAGTTATTCTGAGGTGAAGTCACCATCTGGATGACATTGTTCGCACCCTGCACGATTGGGTCAAACTGCCGTTGGCTTTTAGACCAGAAATGAATTTCTTCTGACCAATCGGCAATACACTTTTATTTCAATGGGGCCAGCCATTTACGTTCTGTTAACTATGCACATGCTGCAGAGTGCAAACGGCACTACGTCTGTTGCACAGAATTTTGTGCCCAATGTACGATATGCCAGATTCAATAGTAGGTCCAGATGGCACACGCGCCACCCTTACATCTAGAAGCGCTGTTACATCAACGTTTCCAAGGAGACCTGCCTTCACAGACCGTGCTTCCACAAAGTGGTGCTCACAGAAATCTGGCAGCTCATCAGGCCACATCTGCAGCCTGCCAGCACCTTCAGGACGTCATGCCCATCGAGGTCAAGTTCACCGCTGCCGTGTTGTTTTACGCGTCCGGCATCTTTTAGGCATCCCTGGTCGACATTTGTCCTTTGTCTCACCATGCCACATAATGCTGCGTTGGACAGTTCACGGAGGCAGCCTATCTGTGTAGAATTGAATCAATCACCCTCCCGTTGACCACGGAGGCCCAGACAAACATCGCTGCAGAATTCCACAGCATTGCTAAGTTCCCAAAGATGCAGGGCGCAATGCGGGCGCCTTCTCAGGACCCACAGCTTTTTCGCAAATTAAAATAGATTTCACTCCCTGAAGTTCCAACCAGTTGACGAACACAAGCGGTTCATTATTGTGGTGCATGCCGAATATCCGGGGCAGCTTTCAGGAGTCTCAAATCCTACGTGAGAGCGCTGGTACTGACATGTTCACACGTCATCCAAAAGTCCAATGTTGGACGCTTGATGACAAACGGTGTGTACTTGCGAACTGGCTGATGACACCCTGCGTGACACCCACAAGAGACAGAGAAGCGGTAAAATGACAGGCACAGAGACACACACAATGTGGTCCAGAAAACTAGTTCTGTGCTCAAGCAGCGGCTTATATGAGTGCACCATCAGGAGTGGAGCTGCACGACAACCCTGATCAGGTAGTTAAAGTTGTAGTCGGAATGCTGCACAACCTGGCGATCAGGAGGGTGCAAGGATTGCCAGATGTGACTTATGGTGCACATGAGGAGAGAGATGAAGAGGAGGACGAGGGGCTGGACGCTGAACTCGGGCCGGACACTCAGGCTAACTATTAGAACATGCCCGCCGCTCCATCCAGAACGCACGAAAGGGCGCATGGTGAGTACTTGGCTGCAGGACTGTTAACGTCAGCAACTCATAATTGCCTGAAAGAACGTTGCGGTGATTGACAAAGCTGACACACTGCTGTGTATGTGTGCATCTCAGACATCAATGCTGGGCATCAAGTTAGTGCTGGTTAAAATTTAGGATAATTGGAGTTAAGTTTATTCGTAACCTTTAGTGCAAAGTAATCACCAGTGTTTAATGGTGCAGCTCTCTGAGGCAATGCACAACAAGGTTATGTTCAATAAGAAAGACATTTAACACAAGCTTTGTTGTGAAATTATAAGTATCATTGGCAATAACTGCTGAACCCATCCTGATGGGGATATAACAGACCCATCACCTGCGGACATGCAACTCCCTTTCCATCCACCCTCCTCTTCTCAGAATCAGGGGAAGTCATAACGGGGAACAAAGAAATGGCAGACCAATTGAACAAGTACTTTGGTTCGGTATTCACTAAGGAGGACACAAACAAACTTTCGGATATAAAATGGGTCAGAGAGTCCAGTAAGAAGGATGAACTGAGAGAAATCCTTATTAGTCGGGAAATTGTGTTGGGGAAATTGATGGAATTGAAGGCCGATAGATCCCTAGGGCCTGATGGTCTGCATCCCAGAGTAGTTCGGAGTTGGCCTTGGAAATAGCGGATGCATTGACAGTCATTTTCCAACATTCCATAGACTCTGGATCAGTTCCTGTGGAGTGGAGGGTAGCCACAGTAACACCACCTTTTATAAAAGGAAGGAGAGAGAAACAGGTAATAATAGACCGGTAAGCTTGATATCGGTGGTGGGTAAAATGATGGAATCAATTATTAAGGATGTCATATCAGCTTTTTTGGAAAGAGGTGACATGATGTGCCCAAGTCAGCATGGATTTGTGAAAGGGAAATCATGCTTGACAAACCTTCTGGATTTTTTTGAGGATGTTCACAGTAGAGTGGACAAGAGTATACCAGTTGAGGTGGTGTATCTGGAATTTCAGAAGGCTTTCGACAAGGTCCCATACAAGAAGTTAATGTGCAACGTTGAAGCACATGGGATTGGAGTAGTGTACTGGCTTGGATGGGGAAATGGATGGCGGACAGGAAGCAAAGTGTAGGAGTAAAAGGGTACTTTTTAGAATGGCAGGCAGCGGCGAGTGGGGTACCGCAGGGACCACTGCTGGGGCCCCAGCTGTTTACACTGTACATTAATGATTTCGACGAGGGGATTAAATGTACTATCTCCAAATTTGAGGATGAAACTAAGTTGGGTGGCAGTGTGAGCTGCGAAGAGGATTCTATGAGGCTGCAGATTGACTTGGACATGTTCGATGAGTGGGCAAATTCATGGCAGATGAAGTAGTACGTGCATAAATGTGAGGTTATCCACATTGATGGGAAAAACAGAGAGACAGACTATTATCTGAATGGTGACAGATTAGGAAAAGGGGAGGTGCAACGAGACCTGGGTGTCATGGTAGATCAGTCATTGAAGGTTGGCATGCTGGGACAGCAGGCGGTTAAGAAAGCAAATGATATGTTGGCCTTCATACAGAGGGGATTTGAATGCGGAGGCAGGAAGTATAACTGCAGTTGTACAGGGCCTTGGTGAGGCCACACCTGGAGTGTTGTGTACAGTTTTGGTCTCCTAACTTGAGGAAGGACATTCTTGCTATTGAGGGAGTGCAGCGAATGTTCACCAGACTGATTCCCGGGATGGCGGGACTGACATATCAAGAAAGACTGGATTAACTGGGATTTTATTCACTGGAGTTCAGAAGAATAAGAGGGGATCTCCTAGAATCGTGTAAATTCTGACGGGTTAAGACAGGTTAGATGCAGGCAGAATGTTCCCGATGTTGGAGAAGTCCAGAACCAGGGTTCACAGCATAAGGATAAGGCGTAGGTCATTTAGGACCGAGATGAGGAGAAACACCTTCAACCAGAGAGTGGTCAACCTGTGGAATTCTCTACCGCAGAACGTTGTTGAGGCCAATTCACGAAATATATTCAAAAATGAGTTAGATGTAGTCCTTACTACTCGGGGGAAATCAACGGGAATGGCGAGAATGCAGGAATGGGGTACTGAAGTTGCATGTTCAGTGATGAAGTCATTGAATGGTGGTGCAGGCTCCAAGGTTCGAATGACAAACTCCTGCACCTAATTTCTATCTTTCAAGTTTCTCCCCATCTCTACCCCTTTCCCTCATCGCTTCAAGCCGCCTTGTCGAGGAGCACCTAAGGCGATGCCCCATTTGGAGGGATGAAGGAAGAGCCGATGATTACAAGAGTACAGGAGCAGAAGGTAACGATGTGGGAACATTCTCGTATCCAGAAGCAGGATCTTTCTGCTGACGTTCATGTGTCATTGGGACTGGGAGGGGTGCCGAAAGTTGGGGTGAAGTGTAGCGCTCCGGGACCAATGTGAGGACTGTGCCAGCAATGTTCCTGGCTGTCGTCTCCAGGGCCTCGGCCATCCATGGAACGTACTCATTGATGGTGCTGGAGACTCTGGCCAGCTGTTGGGATATGCCTCCAATGCACCTTGCAGCTGGTCACCGATGTCTACAGTCATCCTGGACAACTGTACCATCTCTCCGCTCTCATCTGATGGTCATGGACGAGACCTGCAACGTGTACGAAAGCTGGGCGCGGTCGCTGCCTGCCTGCGGACAAACGGGGTGCATTGTAGCGACGTTCTTTGTGTCCGGTACCTCCACACTGGAGTTGGGAGTTGTTGGAGGAACACCAGATGTCCTTGGAGGAGAATGTCTTGTCGATCATGGCGATGCAGGTTCCTGGAAGTGCAAATCCCATCCATCCACAAGAGGCCATGCGGATAGACTGGCGAGAATGGGTCATCCTCCACACAAGATGCAGGTTCATCCACCGAGTCAGGGCCCACGTACACAGCTTCTGGCCTCTGTGGGATTGCCCATCAACAGTTTGCACTGCAACGATTCTCACTCGGCCTGCATTATTTGTGGGACGTTGTTAGAAACCAACGCTCATATATTATTGCTCGGATATGAGTGCGTGTGGCATCAATTCAATTTAGATGATGCAATGGTGTATTCTTGGCTCACGTCCCATCACTTCAGGCTCTGCAGATGCCAGCATTGCTCTCCGGCTGTTCCTCCCCACTGGTATGATCACCCCCGCCTCCGTGTCAGTGATGTCGCTGGTGACTGGTGGCCCCCCCCCATCAGTTGGCCGCTCCGCGGACTTCATCATCGATAGCTTCTTCTGTAACATGCAACAGAACAACATGTCAGGAGGTCGTTGCGTGCTACATTTTCTCATCTCCCAGCTCACTGCCCTCACCAACGTGAGTTTCCTTAGCATACTGGCTTGACTCCTCCACTCAGCTATGACCTTTTTGAGTGGCGGAGCAGGCTCGAGGGACTAGATGGCCTAATCCTGTTACTAATTCTTATTCTCTTATGTTCTCACTCCATTATCATCGCGGAATTCTTGCAAAGATCTGGCTGGTAACGGCTAACTCTTTTGCCCAATGTGCTGTAACCAATAAGGGAATTAAGGGCTATGGGGAGAGGGCGGGTAAGTGGAGCTGAGTCCATGGCCAGATGAGCCATGATCTTATTGAATGGCGGAGCAGGCTCGAGGGGCTAGATGGCCTACTCCTGTTCCTAATTCTTATGTTCTTACGTTCTTATATTATTGCTGGGTCGTGTCACAGAGACTGATACAACACATAACCGACAGATGTAATCATGATTTTTATCAGAATGATCATTTTTTACCTAAAGACGCACACCGTGACCGCAGGATTTGGGTACAACATTCCCAATAGTAGGACGATCTCACATGTGATACTCACTGATGACTCTTACAAAACCAACTCATAACTATATAAGTGACTGTAAGTAAACGTGATACTTACTCTTGCGGATTCCACAAGGTCGGTTGCTTGTGGCATTGATTGGCTTCATGCTCGCCGTTGGTGGCCACCGAGACCACCACTCTATCTTGCTCCATATCCTCATGTAGACCTTTGCGGCTGGATTCCCACCACCGTCCCTGTGTCAAATCACCCCAGCGTGACTCGACCCGCTGCAGGACGGAAGCTTTGCCTCGTCCGAGAACCTCCTTGCTCTCTTTGATTCTCCAATGTCCTCATCTCCCAGCTTACTGCTCTCACCAGCGTGAGTTTCCACAGCGTGCTGTCTTGACTCCTCCACTCAGCCATTGGCGGAGCAGGCTCGAGGGGCTAGATGCCTATTCCTGTTCCTAATTCTTATGTTCTTATGTTCTGCCTCCATTATAGTCGCATAATGCTTACAAAGATCTGGCCGGTAACGGCTACCTCTTTTGCCCAATGTGCTCTAAAGCTCGAATCTCTCCCTCCTTCCTCCCAAAGCCATGACACCCCAACCACACACGACTCTACTCAATCGCAACACGCTCACTGTTTAGGTCCTCTTCTGCGCAATTCATAATGAGCACTGAGCTCCTGAATCGTGGGAATCGAGAGTTGCCATGCCAGTGCGAAGGATGACGACAGTCTACAGCAGAAGATGAGAGAGATTTAACGTTAACGCTCATATGGTATCAGTCACGGTAACGCCTGTTTTCAAAAAAGCAGACGGTTAAAAACCTTTTGTGCATCTTTGACGCCCTTTTTACCGCTGAATTAACGTATAAAGCCCAGATTTCGCCCATTGGAAACAAAATGGAAACTGAGGTAGCATTTTTCAAAACCTTATCGCCGAGCGTTGCGTTACTTTAGACTTGTGCTTGACGCAGGGACAAAATATTACATCCCGACCACTTTGTTTGGACAGATTGGGCAAAATCAAAGCCCATAATATCGCCCGAGCGTTACGTTCCACAACAATTTAACGCTCAGGTTCACTATTAACGCCGGGCCACTTTTGTAGTTCATAAAGAGCACATTTGGGGAAAGTCACGTTCAGGAGATCGACGGCATTCAGTTTCCCCCACCTCGCACACATCCTGCCCACAACATCGCTTGCCCAAAAAAACGCCCACAAAGGGTGTAACATTTCTGAACCAAGGCCAACGGTGTGGCTGGACTTTTACAATCACAGCTCTTCCATTCAAAAGGCTGCCTGAACTTCAGCGGAGTTTGCTTTGACTCTGCAGTTCTACTCAGTTGACGTGAACATAGCAAAAGACATATTTTCAGAGTCTGGACTGCTGGTGGTTACGTTTACTCAGCAGTGTTTAACGGTGAAGATATGTGAGGCAAAGTGCTTCAAGGTTACGTGCAAGAAAATAGATTGTGTAATAACACTGGTCTGAAATCATAATTATCACTTGCAATAATACCCAACCACAGCCCAGAATCCACTTGTTCCACGATTGACACCAAACAAATTATGAAACTCTCTTGCAACACAGAATATAAAGGGAAATGCGGAGGGGGGGTCACCAGCCCCCATACAATACATCAAATTGCATACAACCAGATGCAGATATAATACAGCATCACCAACTGAAATGCAGCTTACTTTCCTCCCGCCCCAAGAACCTTCATCTCAATAAGTCGAGCCCTTCCCTTCCTCGCTCCACGATGGGTGACCGAGGAGCTCCACAGGCGGTTCCTCATTGGGGGGATGAAGGCAGATGCAGTCGTTGCACGGGTCCGGGAGTGGGGGCATGCCGAGGGGCAACATTCTCTGATGCAGAAGCAGCATCTTGGTCCTGGCTCTATCAGTCATTTGCAGTGGGGGTGCAGAAACTAGGGGCGGAGACAGAGAAGGTGAGAGAGAGAGAGACAGAGAGAGAGGGAGAGAGAGAGAGAGAGAGAGAGGGAAAGAGAGAGGGGCAGAAAGAGAGAGAGAAATAGAGAGGGAGAAGGCAAGAAAAAGGAAAGAAGGCGAGAGAGAGAGCGAAAGAGAAGGCGGGAGAGAGTGAGAGAGAGAGAAGGTGAGAGGGAGCGAGAGAGAGAGAGAGAAGGCGAGAGAGAGAGAGAGAAAGAAAGAGAAGGTGAGCGAGAGCGAGAGAGAGAGAAGGCGAGAGAGATGTTCGTGGCTATCGCATCCTGGATCTCCACCTTCTGAATTGGTCACTGTGGCCAGCTGTCGGGCCATCACTCCCAATGCTTCGATGAGCTGGTCACCAATGTTTACAGTCCTGCTGGACAACTGTACCTTCTCGTCACTGCAAGTTGCTACTCGTGGGACAGACTTGGCGCGTCCAGGAGGCCTCCGCAATGTCGGTGCCGTCCTGGGGACAAATGGGGCACCTTGCGGTGAGGAGTTTGGGCAAGGTATCTTCAGAGTGGAGGCGGGCAGGACGGGAGGACCATTAGCTGGCCTTGTGCTTCTGGCCCGTGGCGATGCATGTTCCTTGATATGTGCCCTCTTCTCCATGGAGAACAGTTTCAGCGGATTGACGGGTGACAATCGGGGCTCCTCGGCACCAGATATATTCGAATTGTCCTAAGACTCATGCCCCTCCTGGGGCCGCGTTGCTGGCTGAGCTGGAATTCACAAATGAGTTTCGTAGAGGAGAAAGGGGGTGCTCGGCTCACAACATGAGTCCAGTGCTACGCACAGCGTATACACGTGAAAACACCACCGCACTCAAAGTCATCACGGGCATCGCATTTCATGACCACCAACGCTTTGGAATTGCAATAAATTTCTTCCGTCCATCATTATTTCGATGAAAATTTGAGAAACCATTGATCACATGTGATTGTCCGGATATGAATGGGTTTGGCCTCCATTGAATTCACATCACGCAATATCGAAACATTTTCTCACTTCAGGTTCAGCAAATGCATCCGTGGCTGTTTGTGGGTGCTTTCGCACGAGTGCGAGCACATGCCTCTCCATCTCAGTGATGTCCCTGGGGGCTGGTGGCCCCCCACACCCGTTAACCCCGGCACAGACCTCATCAACGAGAGCCCCTTCAGTAAAAGTTGACTGGACGACAAAGCAAGAGAACATTGCATCATATCATTGATAGGTCCTGCCACAGAGACTGATACAACACATAACCAATCAGGATTATTTTGATAATTATCATTCGCTACCTGATGAATCACACCGTGACTGCAGGCTTTGAGGAAAATATTCCCGGAAAAGTGAAAGAATTTATGTGATAGAAACATTGAAACATAGAAACACAGAAACATAGAAAATAGGTGCAGGAGGAGGCCACTCAGCCCTCGAGCCTGCACCGCCATTCAGTCAGTTCATGGCTGAACATTGCAACTTCAGTACCCCATTCCTGCTTTCTCGCCATACCCCTTGATCCCCCTAGTAGCCAGGTCTATATCTAACTCCTTTTTCAATATATTTCATGAATTGTCCTCAACAACGTTCTGTTGTAGAAAATTCCATCGGTTCACCGCTCTCCGGGTAAAGAAGTTTTTCCTCATCTAGGAACGAAATAGCTTACCCCTTATCCTTAGACTGTGACCCTTGGTTCTGGACTTCCCCAACATCGCGAACATCGCATCTAACCTGTCCAATCCCGTCAGAATTTGAAACATTTCTACGTGATCCCCTCTCATTCTTCTGAACTCCAGTGAATACAAGCCCAGTTGATCGGTCAGTCCCGCCATCCCGGGAATCACTCTGGTGCACCTTCGCTGCACTCCCTCAATAGCAAGAATGTCCTTCCTCAAGCTAGGAGACCAGAACTCTACACAATACTCGGGGTGAGGCCTCATCGAGGCCCTTTACAACTGAAGTAACACCTCCCTGCTCCTGTACCTAAATCCCCTCGCCATGAAGGCCAACATGCCATTTGCTTTCTTCACCGCCTGCTGTACCTGCATGCCAACGTTCAATGACTGATATACCATGACACCAAGTCTCGTTGCACCTCCCATTTTCCTAATCTGTCACCATTCGGATAATAGTCTGTCTCTCTGTTTTTACCACCAAAGTGGATAACCTCACATTTATCCACGTTAAACTTCATCTGCCTTGCATTTGCCCACTCACCTAAAGTATCCAAGTCACTCTTCAGGCTCGTCGCATTCTCCTCCCCTGATGAAGGAGACTCCTGGCTGTTACAAATCCAATTAAATAAATGCATAATTGAATCTAATTCAATTTGCAATTTAATCTTGTACATCCCACGAGGTCGTTCCATCGTTTGTGGCAATGGTTGCGCGCACAGACCTTGTTGGTTGCCAGTGACACCAACTGTGCTATTTAATCCATTGCCTTTGGGGGGGGGGGTTCCCATTCCCACCCTGAGTCAAATGACCCTAGCGTAACTGGACCGCCTGCAAAAGCGAGGCATTTGCCTCGTCCAGAACCACCTGGCTCTTTTGCGCCTCCAATGTGTTCCTCTCCCAACTCACTGCTCTCTCTAGCATCAGAGTCCAAAGCGTGCTGTGATGCATCCTCCTGGCTCTCTATTATAGGCCAATTTGAGACAAAAATGAGACTGCTAATTTTTCTTTCCATTCTTGCTGTGAAGCTCCAAACACTCCCTCCCTCCTCCCAAATTACTCACGTACACACAGACACGCCTTCAGTGCCTCAGAGCACCTTGTCTCCCGAACTCCTGTTCTGTTCATGTCACGATGACAATTGACTTACAGAACCGCAGGAACCTAGCGTTGCCATGCCGTTGCGAAGGACGGCCAATCTTTATGCAGAAGGACAAAAACATTTGAATTCGCCGGCTGTCACGCACATTTTCTAAAATGGAAACTAGGTTTTTTTGAGATTGGACGAGAAGCCGGCGATCTGAAAACACTTTGTTAACGCCCACGCCTGCAATAACGCACATTTTTGGGTGTTAAGCACAAAAGTGGAGATTCTAAGGACTTTGAGAATCGGCGAGTATCCCGCGATCTGAAAACGCTTTCTCAACGCCCGCGCTGGAAATAATGCCCATTTTGGGTGTTAAGCACAAATGGAGTAATACGGACTTTGAGAAGAGGCGAGTATCCCACCATCTGAAAACACTCTGTTAACGCCCACGCCGGAAATTACGCCTATTTACGCCAACCGAAAGGATCGAACACATGATTCGGGTTGTTCCATAGGGAAATGAGCAGAAAGATAAGGAATAATAATCACATGAACTTTCAACTACTGCGATATTAATTGGACAGAAGAGGTAGGGAAGAGGATGAGGGAATGGAGTTCCCCCGATGCGTACATGAATCCTTTCAAACCCAATCGAGAAGGAGACCAAAAAGGAAGGGTTCGCTATTGGATGTCGTAATACGGAATAAAGCAGAGCAGATACTACAACTAAAAGTTGGGATACATCTATCCAATAATAAAATAATATGCTGTGAGCTGATAATTGAAATGGACAAAAGTATGACGAAGACCACTTTAATTGACTGGAGAAAAGTTGTTTTTGCGAATAGAACATGGAGAAATAAAATGACCAACAATATTGGAAAAACATGACAAAAATAGCAAAGGGAAACATTTGAAACGGTGTGCAGCAGATTTCGGGAAAATAGATATTCTGCTACAAATAAGAACATACTGAACACTAATGATGAATGAAGATATAAAGAAAAAAATTAGGTTAAGTGTAGATGCACGCACTAATTCCATGGACAGCATAGTCATCATGATCAGCGAGAATATGGAGACAGTAGGAATGAAGTCAAAAACTATTAGAAAGGCAGAGATCAACTGTGACCTTAAATTATCAAGGAACAAAGAAGAAAATAGTCAAATGTTTTACAGGTACATCAATTAAAAGGGAAGGCTGGAATGTGAATACGACCAGAGAGGACTCGACAGCATAATACCACAGGCAGCGACAGAGAGATGGCAGAAATATAAAGTACTTGCTTTGCTTCGTTATTTATCATGGCAACAGAGCAGGTTAACATGATATTAGACGATGAGATTAACAAGGAGTTAATTGCATTTAAAATAAAAAGTGAAGAGCTATTAAATAAACAAAGCAAACTCAAATAGAATAAAACCGGACGGATTACATCTGCACAATTTAAACCAATTTAAAGCAGAGATCGCCGAGGCACTATTACATACATTTCGTTATGATGTGATTGGGATTACAGAGACGTGGCTCCAGGATGATCAGGGCTGGGAACTCAACATCCAGGGGTATTCAACATTGAGGAAGGATAGAATCAAAGGAAAAGGAGGTGGGTTAGCATTGCTGGTTAAGGAGGAGATTAATGCAATAGTTAGGAAGGACATTAGCTTGGATGATGTGGAATCTATATGGGTAGAGCTACAGAACACCAAAGTGCAAAAAACGTTAGTGGGAGTTGTGTACAGACCACCAAACAGTAGTAGTGATGTTGGGGAGGGCATCAAATAGGAAATTAGGGGCGCATGCAATAAAGTGCAGCAGTTATAATGGGTGACTTTAATACGCACATAGATTGGGATTACCAAACTTGAAGCAATACGGTGGAGGAGGAATTCCTGGAGTGCATAAGGGAAGGTTTTCTAGACCAATATGTCGAGGAACCAAATCGGGGGGAGGCTATCTTAGACTGGGTGTTGTGTAATGAGAGAGGATTAATGAGCAATCTCGTTGTGCGAGGCCCCTTGGGGAAGATTGACCATAATATGGTGGAATTCTGTTTTAGGATGGAGAATGAAACAGTTAATTTGGAGACCATGGTTCCGAACTTAAAGAAGGCTAACTTTGAAGGTATGAAGCGTGAATTGGCTAGGATAGATTGGCGAATGATACGTTAGAGGTTGAGTGTGGATGGGCAATGGCAGACATTTAGAGATCGCATGGATGAACAAAAACAATTATACATTCCTGTCTGGCGTAAAAATAAAAAAGGGAAGGTGGCTCAACCGTGGCTTTCAAGGGAAATCAGGGATAGTATTAAAACCAAGGAAGTGGCATACAAATTGGCCAGAAATAGCAGCGAACCCGGGGACTGGGAGAAATTTAGAACTCTGCAGAGGAGGACAAAGGTTTTGATTAGGGCAGGGAAAATGGAGTACGAGATGAAGCTTGCAGGGAACATTAAGACGGATTGCAAACGTTTCTATAGATATGTAAAGAGAAAAAGGTTAGTAAAGACAAACGTAGGTCCCCTGCAGTCAGAATAAGGGGAAGTCATAACGGGGAACAATGAAATCGCGGACCAATTGAACAAGTACTTTGGTTCGGTATTCACAGCGGAGGACACAAACAACCTTCCGGATATAAAATGGGTCGGAGGGTCGAGTAAGGAGGAGGAACTGAGGGAAATCCTTATCAGTCGGGAAATTGTGTTGGGGAAATTTTTGGGATTGAAGGCCGATAAATCCCCAGGGCCTGATGGACTGCATCCCAGAGTACTTAAGGAGGTGGCCTTGGAAATAGCGGATGCATTTTCCAACATTCCACTGTCCCTGGATCAGTTCCTATGGAGTGGAGGGTAGCCAATGTAACCCCCTTTTTAGAAAAGGAGGGAGAGAGATAACAGGCAATTATAGACCGGTCAGCATGACAACGGTAGTGGGTAAAATGATGGAATCAATTATTAAGGATGTCAAAGCAGTGTATTTGGAAAGAGGTGACATGATAGGACCAAGTCAGCATGGATTTTTGAAAGGGAAATCACGCTTGACAAATCTTCTGGAATTTTTTCAGGATGTGGTCGTGTGGACCAGTGAGAACCAGTTGATATGGTATATTTGGACTTTCAGAAGACTTTCAACAAGGTCCCACACAAGAGATTAACGTGCAAAGTTAAAGCACATGGGATTGGGGGTAGTGTGCTGACATGGATTGAGAACTGGTTGTCAGACAGGAAGCAAAGAGTAGGAGTAAACGGGTACTTTTCAGAATGGCAGGCAGTGACGAGTGGGGTACCGCAAGGTTCTGCGCTGGGGCCCCAGCTGTTTATACTGTACATTAATGAATTAGACGAGGTGATTAAATGTAGGATCTCCAAATTTGCGGATGACACTAAGTTGGATGGCAGTGTGAGCTGCGAGGAGGATGCGATGAGAATGCAGATTGATTTGGATAGGTTAGGTGAGTGGGCAAATTCATGGCAGATGAAGTATAATGTGGATAATTGTGATGTTATCCGCTTTGGCGATAAAAACAGAGAGACAGACTATTATCTGAATGGTGACAGATTAGGAAAGGGGGAGGTGCAACGAGACCTGTGTGACATGGTAGATCAGTCATTGAAGGTTGGCATGCAGGTACAGCAGGCTGTTAAGAAAGCAAATGGCATGTTGGCCTTCATAGCGAGTGGATTTGAGTACAGGGGCAGGGAGGTGTTGATACAATTGTACAGGGCCTTGGTGAGGCCACACATGGAGTATTGTGTACAGTTTTGGTCTCCTAACCTGAGGAAGGACATTCTTGCTATTGAGGGAGTGCAGTTAAGGTTCACCAGACTGATTCCCGGGATGGCGGGACTGACCAATCAAGAAAGACTGGATCAACTGGGCTTGTATTCACTGGAGTTCAGAAGAATGAGAGGGGACCTCATAGAAACCTTTAAAATTCTGACGGGGTTAGACAGGTTAGATGCAGAAAGAATGTTCCCAATGTTGGGGAGGTCCAGATCCAGGGGACACAGTTTAAGGATAAGGGGTAAGCCATTTAGGACCGAGATGAGGAGGAACTTCTTCACCCAGAGAGTGATGAACATGTGGAATTCTCTACCACAGAAAGTTGTTGCGGCCAATTCACTAAAATATATTCAAAAAGTAGTTCGATGAAGTCGTTACAATTGGGCCGATCAAGGCGTATGCCGAGAAAGCAGGAATGGGCTACTGAAGTTGCACGTTCAGCCATGAACTCATTGAATGGCGGTGCAGGCTTGAAGGGCCGAATGGCCGACTCCTGCACCTATTTTCTATGTTTCTATGTTTCGATGTTAGTATAACGTGTACAGCCAGAACAAAGCCAGAAAGCTAAAGTAATACCCATATTTAAGAAAGGAGATAGAACATGCCCAGTACACTGTCGAACACACAGCTTAACGTCGGTGATTGGAAAAATAATGGCACACCGACTAAAGGGGAAAATAGAACATATTGGGCATGGGGGATTCAACATAATGTTGCTGGATTTAAGGAACTGCATTAGCTTCCCTCGCGTTCACGTGACTTTAGAATTCGATCTCGATTAACTTGAAATAGCTAAAACAAATTAGGCATTCGATGGGCTAGTTGGAGGAAAACTATATCCTCTGGAGTGGAATCCAGAACAATAGGTCTCCACCCTAAAATTACAGGTAGGATATTCACAGAGAATACAGAAACAGATGGGAGTGAGCTTTCTAACACTGGGAATCCGATATCGACACAGGGAGGGCAGAGGCGTCTCTGACTGGTACCCGAATACAGCTACACACTTGCCAGCTTTCTGTCCGACTGGGCCGCGAATACATAAACAGGCACGACAGAGGTCTGTCAGATTACGACCCGAATAAAATATACATAGATGATTGGAAGAGGGTACAGAGTGTACTTTAACAAAATTTGCAGATGCCACAAAGATTAGTGGGAAAGCGGGTTGTGTAGAGGACATAGAGAGGCTGCAAAGAGATTTAGATAGGTTTAGCGAATTATCTAAGGTTTGGCAGATGCAATAGAATGTCTGGAAAATGTGAGGTCACCCATCTTGGAAAAAAAAAACAGTAAAAGGGAATATTATTTGAATGGGGAGAAATTACAACATGCTGCGGTGCGGAGGGACCTGGGGGTCGTTGTGCATTAATCCCAAAAAGTTAGTTTACAGGTGCAGCAGGTAATCGGGAAGGCGAATGAAATATTGGCCTTCATTGCGAGAGGGATAGAGCACAAAAGCAGGGAGGTCCTGCTGCAACTGTAATGGGTTCTGATGAGGCCGCACCTGGAGTACTGCATGCAGTTTTGGTTACCTTACTTAAGGAAGGATATTGGAGGGGGTACAGAGACGATTCACTCGGCAGATTCCAGAGATGAGGGAGTTACCTTATGATGATAGATTGAGTAGACTGGGTCTTTATGCGTTGGATTTCTGAAGGATGAGGGGTGATCTTATCGAAACATTTAAAATAATGAAAGGGATAGACAAGATAGAGGCAGAGAGGTTGTTTACACTGGTCGGGGAGACTAGAACTAGGGGGCACAGCCTCAAAATACGGGGGAAACAATTTAAAACTGAGTTGAGCAGGAATTTCTTCTCCCAGAGCGTTGTGAATCTGTGGAATTCTCTGCCCAAGGAAGCAGTTGAGGCTAGCTCATTGAATGTATTCAAATCACAGATAGATAGATTTTTAACCAATAAGGTATTTAAGGGTTATGGGGAGTGGGCCGGAAAGAGGAACTGATTCCACGGCCAGATCAGCCATGATCTTGTTGAACGGCGGAGCAGGCTCGAGGGGCTAGATGGTCTACTCCTGTTCCTAATTCTTATGTTATTATGCTCTTATGTTTATATTTCAGTGATAAACACTTTGTGGAAGCGCAGTTTCCGAAGGCAGGTGTGCTTGGTAAGTCTATGTAAGACCTCTTCTCCCTGTCAGTGTGAAGTGTGTATGGTCTGGACCTCCTCCTCAGTCTGACACGTCATACATTGCACCTCTGCCTCATTCAGTTTCTCACTTTCTAATATAGCGCGAAGCATACTCACCAGCACAGACTGGTTGGGCCGAATAGCCTGATTCTCTGCTCTATGTTCTCTATAATATAACACACTGAACTAGAGCTCAAACCTGCCTGCCTACCTATTGTCGAGCCTCTCACTCTGGAAGATGCAATGTATCTCTGCACTAAATAGCTGCAGTGACCCGTTACAGAAGAGGTCAGAGAGAATGCTCGTGGTACTTTCCCAAAAGTCCATGTGGGAATTTTCAATCATAAATATTGCCGTGTCCTACACACATTGCTTTCCCCGTCGCTGGGTGTATGATCAGATCACCAGCCACTCCTGGTGTAATTCAATGGAAGGAATTATGTTGTTAAGTAGTACATTCCTGGACTGCAAACACTGGGACCCGCCTGTGGGCTGCGCTCAGTCGTTCTGTTTATTAATTAATTGTACAATTGAGGTAACCGGATATTTTACCGTGCTCTTCAACTGCTCTCTGACCTTGGAATGGGTCACCCCGTAATAAATGTGTTTGTACAGCAACTTAAATTCCGCAGTATAAATCCGACCTGTGTAAATTGATATAAAGAATCACTGTAATCACTGGGATTTATTCCTGTAATGCTCTAATAAAAGAAATCTATAACAATTATCAGCCACAGCAGTATGAAGCTGCCGGATATGGTGAAGAGTAAAATCACAGACTTTCTCCTGCTCTCCATCTCTGGGTCACTACCATTCTCCCCCTTAATCTCACCCCTCAGACGCCTCCGGTCTCGACTGGCCACTAAAATGTGTCTGACTGTCAAAGCGTTGAGCAACAAAATTACAGCGAATGGGAGCAGTGGGGTTAAAATCGTTTCAAACAAGTCAAATACCACCCATCCGGGCTCAGTAAAATAGGCGGGTTTTAAGGAACAGTCCCACGGAATATTGTCGATTATATATCCAGGTTCAACTGTAAAGTAGTATGGAACGTTTTTCGAACAGAGCAGAATGCAGCTTGTGGCCAGAACTACAGCCGCAGTTCTCCCGATGCAATATTTGGCTTTCACATTCTGCCAACAAATGGCCACAAATCGATCAAAGGTGAAAGTGACGGTGAACCAGACAGAACAGTCAGCGGCTGCACGAGACAGGAGATATAAAACAGCACACACAGGGGTGATATCCAGGAAAGATCCCCGGAAATAATACTATCTGATCTGCCGCAGTATGTCGTCAGTGATGACAAACAGTAGATCCGCCGCTGCCATGGCGAGCAGGTAGCGAGTGGTGCAGGTGGACAGCCCGCACTTTCCCCGGGACAGGATCACAATCGCCACTAAATTCACTGTAATAAACAGAAGGGAAAAGAGACGGTCAATTATTGGTCACTCATTCTTGGTGACTGAGCCCAGACAGTTCGGCCTGTGATTTAGCACAAAAACGGTCGGCTGGACGCCGGGTCAGGGGTTAACATGTAAAGTATATCATCCCAACCTTGAGTATTGTGTGCAGTTGTGGTCTCCTAACTTGAGGAAGGACACACTTGCTATTGCAGCGAAGGTTCACCAGACTGATTCCCGGGATGACGGACTGACATATCAAGAAAGACTGGATCAACTGGGCTTGTATTCACTGGAGTTCAGAAGAATGAAAGGGGATCTGATAGAAACGTTTAAAATTCTGACGGGACTGGATTGGTTAGATGCAGGAAGAATGTTCCCGATGTTAGGGAAGTCCAAGGGTAATGGGTAAGCCATTTGGGACCGAAATGAGGAGAAACTTCTTCACTCAGAGAGTGGTGAACCTCTGGAATTCTCCACCACAGAAAGGCCAATTCACGAAATATATTCAAAAAGGAGTTAGATGTAGTCCTTACTACTAGGGGATCAAGGGGTATGGCGAGAACGCAGAAATGGGGTACTGAGGTTGCATGTTCAGCCATGAACTCATTGAATAGCAGTGCACGCTCAAAGGGTCGAATGGCCTGTTCCTGTACCTATGTTCTATGTTTCCATGTTCCATAACCTAACCTACCTCCAACCCACTGCTTCCGAGTTTAGCAGCGAGGGGGCACTGGGAAGGAAGCCGAGCAATCCCAGCGGGCGGGTTTGCAATATAAATATATTAATGCAGATAGCAGCTTCTGGTTTAAACTATTTTACGGATTTAACTTATTTTAAGGGTTTACCTGTGGTTGGCTGTGTTTACCAGGCCTCGGATACCCGGCAGCTAAAGTGAGCCGAGGACAGCTTCGGGGACAATGTAAGTGCCTTCACGGACATGGTTGTGAGCCAGGAGATCCAGGTGTGCCTTCCCTATGTCCCGACACGCTCTCCCTTTCTCGTCGTCTGTTTAAACTACTCCCATACAAACGGTTGAAAATCTGATAAATTACAGAGAAAGCCAAAAACACTCAGTATGTCAGGCAGCATCTGTGGAGAGAGAAACAGAGTTAACGTTTCAGGTGATAATGTTCCTTCAATAATGGCATACGTGAGCAATGAACAGTTTTAACGCAATGTTAGAGGCACAGTCAATTGTGGTAGGAGGAGGAAAGAACAAAGTTGAAGGCCTTTGATGGGATGGTGGGCAGGAGTGATTCAAAGAAAAAGGGATGATGGTGTAAGACAAATGGGACAAGGAAAGAAACAGGAAATGAGTCCAGAGAAGATGTAACTGGATAGAGCAGGATTGCGGAGTGTGACGAGAGGGGGCTAGGGGGAGCAAGGTTAATCTGGCAAAGATCAGAAGGCTCCCATGGCCCGGCAATGTGGTGGAGAAAGGTCAGTAGACCCCAGGGCTGCGGACCAGCCCACCTGTCATATACCGAGAGACGATCCCAAGCAGCAGCACACACTTCCTCCCCTCCCAGTGTCTCGACTGAAGACATCCTTCATTACCAGCACATGCTTTCTGAGGAGCGGTAGTATTTATCTGAAAAGTTAGAGTTCAGTTTTATGGCCGGGTTGCAATAAATGTTAATCGAAATATCTGGTGCTGCTCCCCATTGAGTTACGAAGGGGAACATCTTAGAGTGTCGAAGGTAGAGATATCAGACTGGGAGTGGGATGTAGAATTGAAGGGGCAAGTGACCGGGGAGTGTGAGACAGAGGGAGAGAGAGAGACACGTTTCCAGACACAATGGAGAAGTTCAGGAATGTAATCACACAATCTCTGTTTAATTCTCCCTAATCGACAGGGGACAGCATCGTGAACAACGAATACAGTGTACTACATTGGAGGAAATACAAGTCTATTACTGGTTCAGATTGAAGACCTTGGACGATGGAAAGAATGAGCTGAAATGGCAGGTGTTGCATCTCCTAGTTTTTGCAGAGCAAGTTCCGGTGGTTGGGGAAAACTGTTGGGGCGATTCACGAATAGTCCACATTGTCATGGAGGGGCCGATCCATTGGGACTGTTGAAAGGGGATGTGTTTAAGAAGTAAGGGACAGCAATGGCGGAGGATGAACTCTTGAATGTGGGCTTTGGTTGAGACTAAGGTGACGACGAGGGGATCCGATCATGGTTCTAGCAGGGAGGATCAGGTGCGATGAAAGTAAGGCAGCAAATTGTATTAACACTGCGGTGTGCCTTGTCCACCACAGTGGTGGGGAATCCTCGGCTGTGGATAAATGCGGGAAATTGGATTGAGGACCCTGTCCATAGAAACATAGAAACATAGAATATAGATGCAGGACTAGGCCATTGGCCCCTTCGAGCCTGCATCACTATTCAATATGATCATGGCTGATCATTCTCCCTGAACACCTGTCCTGCTTTCCCTCCAGACGCCTTGATCCCTTTAACGTAAGGGCCATACCTAACTCCCTCTTAAATGTATCCAATGAACTGCATCAACAACTCTCTGCGGGAGTGAATTCCTCAGGTTAACAACTCTCTGAGTGAAGAGCTTTCTCCTCATCTCGGTCCTATTTGGCTTAGCCCTGATCCTTAGACTATGTCAGCTAGTTCTGGACTTCCACAACATCAGGAATATTCTTTAACTATGTCCCCTAGTTCTTGATTCCGCAATGAGGGGAAACAGCCACTTTGCATCTACACTGTCGAGCCACCTCAGAATCCTATACATTTCAATAACATCACCGCACATTCTTCTCAACTCCAACGAATATATGCACAACCTGCTCAACCTTTCCTCATATATGAACAGATTCATCTCAGGAACCAGCCTGGTGAACCTTCTCTGAACAGAGCATGGTCACTGCAGGAGGATAATCAACCAGAGGGTGTTGTTGACCGGGGAACCGACCCACTACTGTAGCCTCTCAGCCCGAGTTATTGACTCAAAGGTTCGCTGTCTCCATGACTCTGCTTCGCCCCTCCTCTCCTACCCACTCCAAACTAGGTTACAGGCACACAGAATCAGGACCACAGAGGATGGGTATCCTCAGCTCAGAAAAAGGAACACATGTTGTAAGCACTGCTGTGGGATGTGGCATTATCGGAATAGATGAAACGCAGGCAGCGACATTTGTAGACTATAATAGGATCCGTCCAGCAAGCTGGGTGAGAGGTCATATAATCAAGGGAGCTCTCAGAGTCGGCCACTTTATGGTAGACATTGGTCGAGAGCCAATCTGGCGAAATGGACTTAGAGATGTTGCGGAAGTGAAGGGAGCGACAGACGGAGCATGTGAAGGAGAGAGTGTGTCGCAAATTTTAAGCAAGGTTGATCACATAATTATTATTATAATTATTACTTTGAATAATGATATTTCTATTAATTAATATTATTATTAATAATAATAACAATAACTTTTATTTATATCGCACGTTTAACCTAGTTAAACGTCCCAAGGCGCTTCAAAGCAGTTTTAACAGGACAACTCAGATACATATGACACCAAGTCAAAAAAGAAGAAATTAAAGCATATGACCAAAAGCTTGCTAAAAGGGTTGATTTTAAGGAGCGTCTTTACAATGGAAAGATGGTTACAGAAGCTTAGAGGTTCAGGGAGTGATTCCAGAGTTAAGGGCCCAACCAGCTGAAGGTAAGCCCACCGATTGTTCAGCAGTATAATGAGGGATGTTGGAGAGGGCAGCATTTGAAGAGCGGAGATATCTTGAGGGGTTGTGAGGCTGCAAAAGATTACAGAGGTAGGGAGCTGCAAAACCATGGAGAGATGTGTAAACATTGATGAGAATTTTCAAAATCGTGGCGTTCTTTAACCGGGAGCCAATGTCGGTCAGTAAACATAGGCATGATGTGATGGGTGATCATTACCTTGTGCGAGTGAGGACTTTTTCCAGGTCATGGCTAGAAAAGGAAATTGCGCGACCACAGTCATCAATGTACCTAAAAATATGTGATGGAGGGGATAGGAGTAGAATTGGAACAACGAAGATTCCCTGAATCGCAAGAAAAGGCAGCATAGCGAGGATCCATTCGAGCTCCCATACCGGCACCATTGGAGTGTGGAGATAGAACATTGTTCAGACCAGAGGTACAGCACTTGTAATTTAAGCCAGGGCAGTGCACTGGGGTCAGGATCAGGCTCAGTAACCTGCAAGGGTTTTCATTCACAACCCAAAGCAGGTGAGGGTGAGAGCAAGTGAATTAAATTGCAAATGGGACATTCAGAATGTATCAGCGGGGGTAGGCGCAGGGAAACTCGCCATCCGCTGCAAGTTTCAGTAGAGCTCCGATTTACGGGGCTATACACTGTACAATGTGGATCTTTTTCCATACCTCGGAAGCCTACGTCAACAAGGGCAGACTTTGATGGCAAAGTCCAACACTGTCTCCAGTGTGTCAGTGCAGCCTTCGGACGCCTGAGGAAGGAAGTATTTGAAGACCAGGACCTCAAAACCTGGATCAAGCTCATGGTCTGCAGTGCAGTAGTGATACCCGCCCTCCGAGATGCTTCAGAGCCATGGAATATTTACAGCAGTCACTTCAAAGCACTGGAGAATTACCAACCCTGCCTCCGCAATTTCCTGCAAATTAATTGGCCGGTGTGGCGCACTAGCATCAGTGTACTCGGTCAGGCCAACATCCCCAGCATCGAAGCATTAACCACAGTCAATCAGCTCCGTTGGGCGGGCCACATCGTCGGCATGCCTGACATGAGATTCAAAAAGCAAACGCTCTAATCAGTGATTCTTTATTGCTAGCGAGCCACAGGTGGGTCGAGGAAACGTGCCATGACACACTCAATGCCTCCTTGAAAAAATGCAACGTCCCCACCAACACCTCGCAATCCCTGCCCAAGCCAGCCCAAATTGGAGGAAAAGTATCCGCACGGCGCAGAGCACCTCGAGTATTATCGCCCAGAGCAAACTGAATCCAAGCGTAGATAGCGGAATGAGGGCGCAGCAACCCTGGCACCCCACACACCCGTTCGTTCAAACACCGTCTGCCCCACCTGTGTCAGAGAATGGAAGTCATGCATTGGACTCTTTAGCCCTCTGGGAACTAATTTTCAGTGTGGAATCGAGTGTTCTTCGAATCCGAGTGTACGCCTCAGAAGCGGAAGCAGATGAAATAGTGAACCACACTGAGTACATCCGACAGTGACAGAAACTCCCACTAATACATGGTTACCGGGGTACGGTGTTCCACACCGGTTAGTGACCCACGCTCAGTATATCCTTCAGTGACATACAATCCCAGCAATACATGGTCACTGGGGTACGGTGTTCCACACCGGTTAGTGACCGAGACTCAGTATATCCTACAGTGACGCACACTCCCAGTAGTGCATGGTCACTCGGGCACGGCGTTCCACACTGGTTAGTGACACACACTCAGTACATCTTACAGTGACAGACATTCCCTGTAATACATGGTCACTGGGGTATAATGATCCACGCCCGGTAGTGACTCACATTCAGTAAAACCTACAGTGATAGACACTCCAACAAATACCTTTTCTCAGATTGTTGCGCTCAGTAAGGAATGTTTCAAAAGTACACAATGTTCCACGAAAGACAATAGCTTGATAATATAATCAGCCTGTTAGTTACACACACACGTTTATGTTCAGATGGAACAATTGAATCAAACCGCAGTGGTTATTCAGGCCATTAGACTGAACGGAATGATATCACCAATCAGGTGTCTATACCAGTGACCACTAGTCCAGGATGTAACATTATCAGTCACAGAAGAAAACCAGAGACCAGCTCACACACAGATATGCTCAACTTCAATGGTTGTAGTCACTTACCAGTAACACCAATGACGGCAATGAATGTATAGCATATTTTCTTGGCATGTTGAATTGGAAGCATTTTCTATGTGAAACGATGTGCCCCTTCGTGCTGCAGGTAATCTCCCTGATTTATACTCTAAGACGGTAGAATTCCTGTGCCTTAAAGTTATGCCCTGCGGTCACGCCACGGGGACATTGAGGTTGCAACATCGATCAAAACAGTTATTTTTAAAGCTTGAACAAACAGATTACGACAGCCGATTTAACTCCCTGTTGTGAACGAATATATTTACTGCAGAGATTCAAATTGGAAACCACAAAGACTGAACAATTCTGCTCATATTAATTAACTCATGAAAGTTTCCAGCTGTATCCTCCCAGCAATTGGGTTGTTGTTTCAAAAACCATCAGGCTAAGCTGGAGATCGCATATTAATCGGGTGATGTAATTTACTCTGCTGTGGTCATTCAGTAATTACATTCCCAATGTTAGCGTATGCCTCTGAGGGTTTGTCTACTGCACTCAGTGATGTGACTTCTTTCTTTAACTGCAGCTATTCAGTAATGACATTCCTAATTTTAGAGTTTCCCTCTCAGGGCTGTTCTACTGCTCTCTGTGATGTGGCTGCTTTCTTTAACTGTAGCTATTCAGTCGTCACTTTCCCAATGTTAGAGTTTCTCTCTCAGGTCTGCTGTGCTACAAAAGGGGTCGTGGCTGCCATTTTAAAAGCAGGCATTCAGTCGTTAAATTACAAATGTTAGTATGCCCTTCTCAAGGCTGTTCAAGTGCGGTATTGGAAGTGACTGCTCTTTTAAATAGGGAAATGCAGTCAAACAATTAAAATGGTAAGACTGTCTATGCTCGTCCTCAAACTAATACAGGTACTCATATTTATTAAGCCTCACAACCCATACAGCACCTCATACACATGCGGAGCCTCATACTCGTAGATTACCTAAAAGTAATACAGCACCTCAAACTTGTACAGCAAAAACAATGCAAACAAATACAGCACTTCTCGTCATACAGACATTCAAAATAATACAGCACATCAAATTAATAGAGAATCTCAAACTAAACCGATCGTTTAATATTACAAAGTACTTCAAACTAAAATTAAATCTAATACAAACCCTCAAGTTAAAAGAAAACCTCAAACTAAAAGAGAACCTTAAAGTAAGAGAACCATAAACTGATAAATAACGTCAAACTAACTTTTAAGAAATCTATAGAGAAACTCAAAGTAATACAGACCCTCAATATAATCAAGCAACTAAAAGTAATACAGACACTCAAACCAATAAAGACATTCAAACTATTAATGAAACTCATACCAATATTGAAATTCAAAACAAGAGAGAAACTGAAACTAGTAAACTCAAACTAATAGGGTGTCTCAAAATAATCCACTCAAACCAATAGAGAACGTCAAACTAATCGGGACGATAAAAATTATCCAAATATTCAAACTAATAGAGAAACTCAAACTAATACAGACCCTCAAGATAATACAGTCCCTCAAACTAATACAGTCCCTCAAACTGATACAAACCCTCAAACTAGTAAAGACCCTCCAATTAATACACACCTTCAAGCTAATTAAGTCCCTCAATCTAATACAGTCCCTCAAACAATACAGACCCTCAAACTAATACAGTCCTTCAAACTAATATTGCCCCTCAAACTAAAAAAGAACATCAAACTAATACAGCCCCTCAAACTAATACACACCCTCAAACTAATACAGACCCTAAAACTAATACAGACCCTCAAACTAATACAGTCCCTGAAACAAATACAGCGACTCAAAGTAATACAGTCCCTCAAACTAATACAGACACTCAAACTATTAATGAACCTCAAATTAATAGAGCTCCTTATACCCATTGTGGAGCTAAGACAAAAACAGCCTCTTAAAATAAAACAACAATACAAACTTTTCGAGGATCTCAAATTAATATATTTCCTAAAAGTAATAGAGAAGCTCAAACTAATACAGCCCCTCAAACTAGTGCAGCCCATCAAAGTAATAGAGATCCTTAAACTATTAGATAAGCTTAAACTAATAAAGAAATTCAAACTAATTGAGAACATTTAACTTACAGAGAAGTCCAAAATGTTACAGCCCATCAAACTGATAGAGATCCGCAAACTAATAGAAAATCTCCAACCACGACAGGACCTCAAACTGATACAAAATCTCAAACTAATACAGCTCCTCAAACTAACAGAACCTCTAATTAATGCAAGCCCTAAAACTAATAGAGAACCTCAAACTAATACAATAAATAGAGAACGTCAAGCTAATAGAGAACCTCAAACTAATAGAGGACCTTTAAACTAATACAGCAACTCCACCACACACAGCGAGTTATATTCATACAGCCATTGAAACTAACACAATATTTCCGATAACTCAGCCTGTCATACGAATACACCCCTTGAACTAATAGACAACGTGAAACACATACATCCCCTAAAACAATTAAGATTGTCAAAATAATAAATAACCGCAAACTACCAGAGAACCTCACAATACTACAGACCCTCAAACTGATAAAACACCTCAAATTAATACAGAATCTCAAATAAATAAAGCAGCGTGAAATAATATCACACTTCCAACAATTTAGAGAAACTCAGGCTAATATAGTACTCAAACAATGAGACAGCCTCAAACCAATATGAGAACCTCAAACAAATAAAGCCATCTAAAATAATACACCTCAAACTATTCGAGAAACTCAAACTAATAAAGCCCCTCAAAGTATTATAGAATCTCATACTAATAGAGAACGTGAATTTAATAAATAAACTCCAACGAATAGATAATTAATAGCACAGGAAATCTCGCATCTAGCCGACAATCACGATGTGGGTGGATTTTTCAGTGCGGTATAACCGATGGCCCAAAGTCCTATTCCACTGAAAGTCAAGAACGGAGAGGTGCTCACCAACGACAGTGAGGCTTTCAGTTGCCACTGGAAAGAACACTTCGTGGATCTTCGCCACCAACCATCTGTCATCGACGTGAGTATCCGTGACTGCATCCCACAGCATGCTACCCATCACCTCTTTGGCACAATCGCAGTTCGGCACGATTTTGAAAAGGCCATAGACAACTAAAAACAACAAGGCCTCAGGAGCAGATGGAATCGCCTCGGAAGTACTGAAGCTTGGCGGTGAATTACTACTTGCACGGATTCATGACCTCATCTGTCTTATCTGGAACAAGGAGATAATACCAGGCGATCTCAGAGTAGGTTTACTTGAAATGATCATAAAGAAAAGTGATGAATCCGACTACAGAGGAATATCGCTGCTCTCGACCAATGGCAAAGTAATCGCAACAATTCTCCTCAACCACCTTCTCCCTGTGGCTGAAGAACTCCTCCCAGAATCGCACTGCGGATTCCGCCCACTAATTGGCACAATGGATATGATCTTCACCACGCGGCAGATGCAAGAGAAATGCAGGGAATAGCACCAACACTTGTACATGGCTTTCTTTGATCTCACGAAAGCATCCAATTCTGTCAACCATGAGGGATTATGGAGCGTCCTCCTCAGATTCGGCTGTACGTAAAGGGTTTTCACCATGCTCCACCTTCTGCAGGATGAAATGTTAGCCGTGCTCACGAGCAGCGCATCCACCACACCACAATTCCCCGGTACGGACCGGGGTTTAGCAAGGCGCTTTGATCGCACCACACTCTTCCAGATCATACTTGCTGCTATGCTCCATCTCACGTTCAGCAAGCTCCACTCTGGAGAGGAGCTTAATTAAAGGACAAAAGGGAATCTGTACAACATCTGCTCCTCCCTGCCAGAGCGAAATTCATCCCAACCTCCTTCATTGGACTACAGTACGCCAACGATGCCTTTGTCTGCGTACCTTCGTTGACCGAACATGAAGCCATCATGAACACCTTCTCCGAGGCATACGAGAGCATGGGCATTACATTAAACAGCCTTAAGAGAAGGGTCCAATAACAATCTGCCCCCAACGCACAGCACTGCCCCCGCCGTTATCAAGCTCCATAACGTGGACAACATGGACCGTTTTCCATACCTCCTGAGACCACTGCCAACAAGGGCAGACTTCATCAAATTAACGAGGCTGCAGCGTGACTTGGATAGGTTAGGTGAGTTGTCAAATGGATGGCAGATGCAGTAGAATGTACATAAATATGAGGTTTCCATTTTGGTCGCAAAAGCTGAAAGGCAGAATAATCTATGAATGGTGACAGATTAGGAAAAGTGGAGGTGCAACGAAACCTGGGTGTTATGACAAATCAGTCATTGAATATGGCATGCAGGTAAAACAGACAGTGAAGATGGCAACTGGCATGTTGCCTTCGTAACAACAAGACTTTAGTATAGGAGCAGGGAGGACTTAATGCATTTGTACAGGGCCTTGGTGAGGCCACAACTTGAATATTGTGTCGAGTTTTGAGCTCCCAATCTGATGGAGGACATTCTTGCCACTGAGGGAGTGCCGCGAAGGTTCAGCAGACGGATTCCCTGGATGGTAGCGCTGATAGAGGAAGAAAGACAGATTCAATTAGGCTTATATTCACTGGAATTTAGAAGAAAGAGAGGGGATCTCATCTTCCCAAATTAAATTCTGACGGGATTGGACAGGTTAGATGCAGGTGTTATGTTCCCGATGTTGTGGAAGTCCAGAACCAGGGGTCAACGTCGAATGATAAGTGGTAAGCCATTTAGGACCGATATGAGGAGAAATTTCTTCACTCAGATAATTGTGAACATGTGGATTAATCTCCCAAGAAAGTTTTTGATGCCAGTTCTTTACATTTTACAAAAGGGAGTTAGAGATGGCCCTTATGGCCAATTTGATCAAAGGATACGGGGAGAAAGCAAGAATGGGGAACTGAAGTTGCCTGATCAGCCATGATCTTATTGAATTGTGGTGCAGGCACGGACGGCTGAATGGCCTACTCCTGCACCTATTTTCTATGTCTTTATGTTGCTACGACGTCCAACCCCATCTTTAACCTGCCCTGGGATTGCTGAGTACGCACTCCCTCCCTCCGTGTCCCGGGGGTGCTTAGGCACACACTCCATCACTACGAGCCCTGGGGGTGCTGAGGAACACGCTACCTCTCCACCTCGTTGCCCTAGGGATGCTGAGGCCAACACGCCCTCACTGCGTGCACTGGGTGTGCTGAGGCCCCACTCCCTCCCTGCGCTGGTGGTGCTGAGGCACACACTCCATCCGTCCCTGTCCTGGGCGTACTGAGGCCCACACTCCCTCCCTCCCGGACTTGTAGGTACTGAGGCACAATGTCCCTCCCTCCCTGCCCTGCGGATACTCAGGCCGACAATCCCTCCCTCCCTCCCTGCCTTGGCTTACTGAGGCCCACACTCCCTCCCTCCTTACGGGTTCCAAGTCTCCCACACTCTTTATTAAATCACCGAGGAGTCCAATAATACAAACTAAGGGATCTAACCTTCCTCCTACCAGTGGACAGTAATCAGCCTGCTCAGAACTGGTCAGGTAAATGCTGCCACCTTCACCAGAGCTGGAAGATTCAAGCGACTGTGCAGCTCTTGATTTGGCGTGTAACACATAGAAACATAAAACCATAGAAAATCGGTGCAGGAATAGGTCATTCCGCTCTCCGAGCCTGCACCATCATTCAATAATACCATGGCTGATCATTCACCTCAGTACCCCTTTCCTGCTTTCTCTCCATACCCCTTGATCTCTTTAGCTGTAAGGGGCATATCTAACTCACTCTTGAATATATCCAATGAACTGGCATCAAGAATTCTCTGCTGCAAGGAATTCCACAGGTGAACAACTCTCTGAGTGAAGAAGTTTCTCGTCATCTCAATCCTAAATGGCTTACCCTTCAGAGGGAATTCGAAGGCAGATATCTACCTTGGAACAACGCAAGCTTTGACCCGGATGTCTGACATATGTTTTGACATTTGTTTTGGATTGCTCCTGTATGAAGAGGTGCTCTGACAAGAGCAGGAATCTGATTGGGCAGTTTAAACATGGAATTACGCGCAACACGTACACGGTAATTTCAAGGACCTTGGAGAGGAGTGAGAAATTGGAGATTGGGGCGAAGGTTTTCAAAAACGGATATCAATTTGGAATTGTTCCAAGTTAATCTTGATGGCAGATTTAAAAGGAAATGGTTCAGCAAGAGAACAGAGGGAAGCATTCAGATTATCAACGAGCATGGTGGGCCAGGATCGGAATTGGAGATGTCAGCCATTTTGTGGGACTGAGTGAGAATAGGGTCAAGAGAACATGAGGTGGATGACGCGGTCAGAATGAGCTCGGCGAGGATACGACAGCAAATGGGGATCATAAGGGTATTCATGGTAATACAGTTACTGTTAAATTAAAAAGTTAGGGCAGGTGAATGTCGAGGGATACAGTCACAGTGTAATGAGAAACAGACAACTGGTGCATTTCGGGAAATAGAACAACCGTTAAGTTATCAATCATATAAAATTAATTGCAGAGAAATACAGTAATTGGCTAAGTACAAATAGAGGACTGGGTAACTTAAGGGCACACAGTGAGAGTTTAATTAGAAATAGAGGACTGGATAATGTAAAGGAACACAGTGAGTGTTTAATTAGAAATAAGACATGAAGAACATAAGAAATAGAAGCAGGAGTAGGCCATACGTCCCCTCGATCCTGCTCCGCCATTTAACAAGTTCATGGCTAATCTGAACATGGGAACAGCTGCACTTCCAAGCCCATTTCCCATAACCCCTTATTCACTTATCGTTTAAGAAACTTTCTATCTCTGTCTTATATTTATTCAATGATCCAGCTTCCACAGCTCTCTGAGGCAGTGAATTCCACAGATTTACAACTTTCTGCGAGAAGAAAATCTTCCTCATCTCAGTCCAAAATGCGCGGCCCCCTACCTTAAGAGTATGGCCACAAGTTCTAGTCTAACCTATCAGTGGAAAAATCCTATCTACACCCACCTTGTTAATCCCACCATAATCTTATACGTTTCGATAAGATCAATTCTCATTCAGCATTTGATCTAAACATGGATTTTAAACAATATTTTTGCAGACATCAGATGTAACCATGCGTGCGATATGTATAACATTTACATGTGGACAATCATATGTGTTATGTTGTGTTGTATAATAATAATATTATTAATTAAGATAAGAATAAAATATCTGTCAGTAACCTATGTATCTGTATCTGTAACTATAACTGGCAATGATCTTACGCCACGCCATACCTTTATCACCTTTTGCAAAAAAAGCTTTCATAGAACAGTGCCGTGCCGCGGAGCACGGGTGACGGCCCAGCAGATCTATGCACCCACACCGATCTTGAGGTGTGGGCGCTGGCATTTTAGGTGTTCCACAATTGTTCGCACACCCATGCTGCTTCGGAACCTGTCATCTTGCCACGTTTATGAACTATAAACCATTGGGTGATGGAAAGGCAATTAATGCCACTTATATCCTAAAAATATATCATTGATGATTTATTGATGCAATGTTATGTAATGTTACGTGAAGTAATGTAATGTCATGCAATTAATGATGGGGTCATGAAAATCATTGTAATGCTGATCATGTACTGTCATGATGTTCATCAAAAGTGAAGTCTGTCATCATTCTTTCAACATTAGACTTGCGCTACTACATATGCCTGTGTAGCGCTTGGATTCACATGTGACCCTCGCACCCCCTTCTCCTCTAATTAGCTCTCTTTTGTTTTCTCGCTCAAACAAGAGCGCAGGCCATAGCAATCGAATGACAACTTCAACCGATGGGGCTGGTCATAAGTATTTCTGGGTTTGTGGAGCCCCAAATCTCACCCGTTCTGCTGCGGGTCCTCCTCTCCACTAAGAACAGTGAGAAGGTGGAAGGGGAGCCTGCAGCTACAGTAGCTTTCATTTTTACTCTCGCCATGTCCTCCTCGAACGAGGACGTAGCGGGGCTAAGCGCCATGCTACAGGGTGCCTCCAGTGATTCATTGCCGGCGACGACCCCGCGGAGGTTGGTTCAGCGCAGGAGGACTGCTCCACGCACGGGAGAGCTTAGCGTGTGCATGGTTAACTTGTCCAGGAGAAGCATTGAGATTGTTCAAGAGCCCGTTCAGACAATGGGTGGAATATCTCAGCAGATAGACACCCTATCCGCTAACATAAAGGAGAAAATGACGGGGAGAGCACGGACCCTGGAGATAATAGCCAGAGAGACTTGTTTCAGAGGGCTATCAGTGGTCCCGAAATCCGGCACTGCACCCCAAGATGCCGCACCTGTTCATGAGACTTATGGGAGATAGGAGGGAGATCTTACATCAGGTTCGGAGGATATTTCCACAGAAATGTCCTCTCCACCATCATCACTACAATTGGACGAACGATCGTCACCCCCTCCCCCCACCCCCGCCCATGGAAGCAATGCTTGCGGAACACAACAGCAAAGCAGCTTGGTGTTAGTAGTGAGAAGGGAAGAGGTGGTGCTCAGACCGGGGGGGAGAGGAAAGAAGGGGCGTTGCCGCAGATAGGGAGGTATTGTTTTTTGTTATACATTAATATTGTTGCCTGTGGGTTGCGTGTGTGTTTCGATTGAGTATTAGTTGATTAAATAATTGCTGTTTTGAAATGTTGCATTGTTGGTATGGTTTGGGGGAGAGTGGGGGACGCAGGTTTTTTTTTAAATATGTTGTTGTTGTGTTGTTAAAATATTCAAAGATTGGTCTGGGGTGTGGGAGGGGGTTACTGATGTGTTGTGTTGTGTTATGATTTTTTCTGAATAAAAAAAAATCGTCAAGTTAACTTTTTAAAAATAAGTTTAACATTGTTGCGCATTTTATTCAGATTGTTGTACCGCTAAACACTGGCGAGTACATACCATGAAAGGCGAACATCAACCGTAACAGTAACTGTCACCAATGTAACCCAAGCCGGTCATTTATGAGCTGCAGACACAACATTTGCAGCTGCATAAATACCACTAACATTATTTCAGGCAATGCGTTCATTTATGAGCCGCTCATGCAACAGTCTTACAGCTGTGTAACATCCATGGGCATTTTCCTGCAGTCTAGAGCGGGGTGGGGGCATGGTTTCAAAGTCAACCTGAGTGTCTTCCCCGGTTTCATCCTCCACCTAATTTTTTCCTCTTCTCTTTTTCCTGAGGTGGATCGGCAGTCTCATCTGGCAATTCTTATCCCAACGTGATAGCCAAATTATGCATCATGGAGCACACCAAAATGAACTGAGCAACCTGCTCAGGTTGTCATTGTAATTCGTCTCCAGACTGGTCCAGGCATCTGAAGTGTTATTTTAGCACTCCATTTGTCTTTTCCACGACATTGTGTGTGGCTATGTGGCTTTCAATGTTTCGCTTCACGCCTTCTCTCTGGAGCTCACGCAGGGGGTGTCATCAGTCAGCTGGTAAGGTCATATCCTTTATCACCCAGCATCCAACCGTGAACTTGTGGCTGGCTCCTAATCAAGACAGACAAAGTGCTCTCACGCAAGATGTGCGCATGACGGATGCTTCCTGGATATGTTGCATTGACTGCCATGATTATTTGCTTGTGGTCAAGAAGGAGCTGCACATTAAGGGAGTGGAATCGCCTTCGGTTCAGAAACACTTCTACCTCCTGAAAGGCTGCTCACAGGGCGATATGCGTACAGTCTATTGCTCCCTGCACCTTGGGGAAGTTTGCTATTCTGGAGAAACCCAAAGCCTGCGCCTCCCTCGTGAAAAGAAAGCTTATAAAGTCCATTCTCCGAGTGTAAAGGGCTTCAGTCACCTATCGAGAGCAGCAATGTGTGGCATGCTGAGAGATAGCACACTTTTCGCCTGCTGAAGCCTGAAAGGCGCCAGATGCTGTAAATTAACCTCAATGGGCAGTGCGGTCATGGTGGTGCTGTTAGGCTGCAGATCTCCTTGAGGAGTGGTGACCTCCTTTTGCAATCGCACGCTCTTAAGGCACATGTTCTCGGACACGTTCAGGTAAGATGTTTATCTCTGTTAGTGCGTTGGGTGTATGTTCTCCTCCTCATCCTCAGTCTGTCATGTCCTTGATTGACCACATAATGTTCTTCAACATACCTTCTCGAATCTCTGGTCTGCAGCAGGTGAGTAGTCATCAATACAGGCTGAGAAAGTACAGGCCCCATTACAATTACTATTTCGACTTATTTTCAGTAACAATACATTTTCAATCGAAATCTCATAAAATAATGTTAATTCGTCCACAATATGATAAGATGTTTCTTCAATTTTGATATTCACCTTAAAATAATTCACAGATTAATTCAAAGCTCCCCAGAATTTCAAGCTGCCTTTTCTATGAAACGTGCTTTGCTTTGCAAAATAGATTCCATGCCTCTGCGTTAAGGTCAGGTGAGTGCAGCTTCTTAACAGCGTTTCCTTGGGCGAGCGATATTCTGGGTGGTTTCTGGGCATTAGTTTTTTTGAAAAACTGTATTCTGAGCATTGATGTCATAAAAAAATGGGCGGACGGTTAAATTAATTCTCGGCGTTAACTTGATGCCTAAACTAATGCTGGCGGCAAATGGGTAATAAATGCGCGATAAACGGATGTTAGTTCAAATTTTGAGGGTAACTAGGAGATAAACAGGCATTATAGCATTAGAGCGTTTAAATGCGTGGTAAGTGGTTGGTAGTGGGAAGAAACTAATGGAAAGTATCGCCCTAAATCATTGATATATAAAACAAAAAGCAAGGGGCCTAGTACTGAGCCTAACCGAACCAAACTGGAAACAGCCTTCCAGTCACAAACATCCGTCAACAATTAACCTTTGCTTCCAGCCACTGGGACAGTTATGGATTCAACTTGACACTTTCTCTTGGATCACATGGTTTTTATTTTTCTTCCGTGTGGGAGTGTGTTGCAAGCAATGGATAAAATCAATGCAGACTACATAAGACGCACTGCCCTCATAGACTCTCCTTGCTACCACCTCAAAAATTAACTCAAGTTCGTTAGGCATGACTTTCCCTTAATAAATCTATGCCGACTGTCATTGATTAATCTGTGACTTTACAAATGATGATAATACTGTCCCTCAGATTTTTTTCCAATAATATTCCCACGGTCGACGTTTGGGTCACACAGCTTTAATTGCTCAGTGAATCCCTTTCTCCATTTTAAACAATGGAGCAAGTTGAGCAATGCGCCAGTGTTCCGGCACCATATCTATAACCAGAGCGGATTGGAAATTGATGGTCAGAGCCTCCGCTATTTCCTCCATTAATTATTTTAACAGCCTGGGATATATTTCTTCTGAGCCTCGTGAAGTATCTTCTTTCAAATATGCTAAATTCCTTAACATTTCCTCTCTCACTACTTTCATCTAATCGAATTTTTCATACACCAACCTCTTAACTGATATGTCTGCATCGTGTCCCTTGTGAAGACTGGTACAAATTATTAATTGAGAAACATTAGCACGTCTTCCAAATCCATACACATGTTACCTTTTTGGTCTCTAATAGATCATATACTTTCTTTAGCTAGACTTTTGCCCTTTATGTATTTATAAAACATGTTTGTGTTATCTTTGTTTCCACTTGCCAATGTGTATTCATTGTTTCTTAATTTCCTTTGTAATTCCAATGTATACACTACGCTTGGCTTTCTGCAGTATTTAGATTTCTGTATCTGACTAAAGCTTCCTTTTTTGCATTATCTTATTAATTGGTATATATGAGATATTGAGTGCCACACGTTTTCGTTATAGGAAGATATTTCCTCAGAGACCTCACTATTTCGACATTGAATGACTCACACTTCTACGACACTGATTTACCTTCATTAGTTTCCAGTCCACGTTCCATAAATCACATCACACCTCAGTAAAATTGGATTTTCCCCAGTTCAAAAATGTAACTTCGAGTCTATCTTTCTCCTTTTATATAACTACTATAAATCTTACTGAATTGTGATCAATACCAGCAAAATAATCTCATACACCTACCCAACTTAATTCACTTAAACTCAGTACAGAATTTCTCCCTCTCTTGGTTGCCTTGCTAAGTACTGGCTCAACATGCTCAGCTTAATATATTTTATGAATACTGCGCCCTCTATACTTTTCACACAAATTATTTGACAATTATTGCATCGGAATTTGAGTTTGGTGGCAAAGCAAAGCCTTCACCACTGGTCACAATTATGCTCCGCACAAGTATCTAGCGACCTGTGTGTCGAGCATTTCGAGTCCTCCGACGTGTAATACAAATTAGCGTATATAAGTGGGGACCCTCGGTATTTTTGTCATTACGGGATGTGGTCATAGCTGAAAAGCCCAGCATTTATTGCCCTTCGCCTAATTACCCGTGTGAAGAAGGTGGTGATTCAACTTCTTGAACTGCTGCTATCCTTGTTGTAAATGTACTGTTAGGTCGGGATTTCCAGAATATTGACACCACGGCAATGGAGGAACGGCAAAATATTACCATGACAGATTGCTGTGTCGCTTGGAGGAGGATTTCCAGTGATGATGTTCCCATGCGCCTGCTGCCCTTGTCCTTCTAGCTGGTAGAGTTTGCTGGTTTGGGAGGTGCTGCCGAGGAAGCCTTGGCGAGATTCTTGAGTGCATCTTGTAGATGGTACACATTGCAGCCAAGGTGCACTGGTGCTGCAGGGAGTGAATCTTGAAGATGGTGGATGCTTTGCCAATCAAGCGGTCTGCTTTGTCCTGAACGGTGTCGAGCTTATTGAGCGTTATTGAAGCAGCACTCATCCAGGCAAGTGGAGAGTTTTCCATCACACTACTGTCATGTGTCTTGTTGATGGTTTAAACTTTGAGTGAGCAGGTGTGACACTCGCCAAGAATATCCAGCCTCCTACGTGCTCTTGTGGCCATTTTATTTATTTAGCAGGCCAAGTTAAGTTTCTCCTCAATACTGACGCCCAGGATTTGATAGTCGGGGAATCGGCGATGGTCATGCTGTTGAATGTCAAGGGAAGGTGGTTATATTCCCGATTGTTGGAGGTTGACATTGCCTGCCTCAATGTGTTGCGAAAGATCAGTCTGGAAGCTATGACCTTCAAGCCTCTACCAGCAAGGTCAATATTGGTGCTACTGAGCTACTCTTAGTTATGGTCATTGAAGTCCCGTATCCTGATTAAATTATGTGGCCATGCTATGCTCAGTTCTTCTTCCAAGTGGTGTTTAACATGAAGAAGAATTGATCATCAGCTGAGGGAGGACGGTATTTGGTAATCAGCAGAAGGTTTTCTTGCCATTATTTGACCTGATATAGTTAATTTTGCAGCGATGGATATTGCGAATGTATTCGAAAAAGTGACACACTAGAGGTCATTAAGGAGCTGGAAGCCCAGGGAATTAAATGGAAACTGGTGGTATGCATGCAAAATTAGCTCAGTAACTCGACCAAAGTATGGTGCAGCGTGGATGTTTTTCAGTCTGTGAGGTGGTTTACGTGGAGTTCCCCAGGTGCCAATTTTGGGTCCATTACTTTTCAATTTTAATAAACGACCTCGAATCGGGTTTAGGAAGCAGAATTCTAAACATTACAGCTAAAACAAAACTTGGCACAGTAGTAGTTAGTGATGTGGACAGTTATAGCCTTTAGGATGATTGAGACAGGATGTAGAAATGGGCAGAAGCATGGCAGATGGAGTTCACCGTGGTGAAGTATGAAGTGACACCCCTAGGGAACACCAATATTGAAAGATATTATATTATAAATGTCACGAATTAGAAAATTGTAGATGAGCAGAGAGACCTTGGTGTCCATATCCACAAATCCTTAAAGGTCGCAGAGAAAGTTGACAAGTTGGTTAAAATGGATATATTTTCGTTTGGTTTATAAATAGACAAATAGACTATACAGGCAAACAGATCATGTTTTCAAGTATATATCCAATATCCTTTAGAAAGTTACGACTTGAATCTGCTTCCTTACCTTGTCAGGTATTGTGTTCCAGATCAGGACAAGTCGATGTATAAAAGCAATCCTTCTCATGTTCTTCCTGGATATTTTGGGGGAAATGTTATCTTACTACCGACCCTCCTTCCAGTGGTAGCAGTTTCTCCCGATCTAATCTCCCAAAACCCTTCAGGATAGTGACCATCTTTGTTAAATCGGCACTTAAACTTTTCTGCCGAAGGAGAACATTCCCAGTTCCTCTCCTCTCTCCACATAACTGTCCTGCCTGGCAACAATTCAGGGTTTAGGTCTGATGAGAATCCCCTTTTATGTGTGTTTGTTTTATTCTGTCCCTGGAAGTACAACATAACTGCAACATACTCTAGGGAGTGAGTTGTTTGCAGTGTTTCTGTGGAACAGTTTGAGTCTGCGGATGGGTTCTCAGGAATTGTGCCATAAATCCAGTAATTCTACTGAAATTGTAAATCTTTATTCAGTTAACAATGATTACATCACCATTTACAGTGATGGGGCATTTGGACACTTGTCAGGCAGGCTCCTGCATGTGTATCAACATTGATGGGAAACCCTCAGGGATGATTCAATATATAGCGCAGGTCCATGGTGATATCTGACATTGTATAGGGTCAATGGTTGTGCATTTCTGGAACGATTCATCAGCATGGCTACACTTTCGTTTTATTCTCTAGGAGCGTGTCAGCATTCTAAGGGCTGTGGAAACGATGTAAATATATTACCGGGGGTTCACCGACATAATTTGGTTTCCCTGGCTAAATTTAAAGTGCACACAGAGAATTGGAGAGAAATTTTCTGAAAAAACGTAACCAGAGAATTAATCATAAACCTGAACCAAACCCTTTATCGATCACCCAGTGTTGTCGGACTGAAGATTTCACATAGTCTGTTCTTCCCTGGCCTTTTGGCAGATTCAATTTCCACCTGTGCAATATCTGACGAAATGTAAATGTAATATTGCAGCATATTTTTTAAAAAGTGATGAACTGAATCTGTATGTTTAGCCGCTGCAACTAATATCATTCACCTTACACCGAAATTATATCAGTGGAGATATCTCGCACCTTACATAAGGGCATGCACTCAATGTGTGAACCAAAATTGTCCCTCGGAGTTTGGTCTGCTGAACAAACCGAAGCAGCGTTCTGCAGAAGTAGAACGAATGGATCCGAGTCAGTCAGTTGAATATACGGTATGGGAAATAATTAAACGTACATAGAATTTTTTTTCCATCCCTCGCTTTTACTAGTGTTCCTGGTAAGTCTCCGTTTCCAGATACTAATTCTGTAAGCATTTTAATTGTAATCCAGATTCTAACGTTCAAATCCCAGTTTCTGTCGATGTTCCTTGCAAATGACCATATCTCTGTTTCATTATGTAAACACTATTTAATTGTAAACATGTGCTTATTGCACAAGTTTCCACATCCAACAATTCATTGTATTCAGTTTATGCATCTTGTTATGTGAATGAAAGTACATTGTTCCCTCGATATTGTCACTGGGTGATTTATTTAATGAATAATTTATAGTCTGCTGTCTGCTCTGAGGCCTGGAAGCAGCTTTGAATCGTTATCTTTTGGGGTTAAACTGATGAGGCCAGTGGAATCAAAAGTTAGCTGAGAATGATTGCCATAACCAGCCATAGTTATTGCATTGGATTTAAAGGATGGTGAAGGGAAGGGTTCTATTATTGCTGAGCAGTCCGTTTCCCGTCCGATTGCTGTGTGCTCTAGACAGCGGGTGTTAAATGTGAGACAGTGAAAACCATATCACATCAAATCAGATAGATATTCATTGCTTTAAGGATTTTGTTTGTATATCTACTGGGTAAACTGAATGATACAGATCTGCAATTGGCCAAACTCATTCCAGTTGTTTTTACTTCTAATTGATTGTAAATGGAGTAAAGTTCAGAGTAAATTTCATTGTGATTTAATCACTTTATATTCCCTCGATCAAATGCAAACTATTAATTTCTCACTTACAGGTGGAAAACAGCAGAATAGCATCGATCCGTTTTCATTCGGATACCTACTCAACTTCAAGGTGGAAGGTCACATTGTTAGTTACACCATCAGCCCAATCATAGTGACTGGCGTGAATAGCTTTGAGATGTAAGTGGAAATTCTCCCATTAAAGGAATTATTAGAAAGATATATATAGAGATAAAGAGATGGATTAAGAGATGGATAGACAGACAGAGAGGCAGAACATCTGGCATATGTACTTTTATGGACAGATAGACAGAGAGACAGACAGTGAGATAAAGAATGAGAGGCAGAGAGAGAGAGAGATATTTATGGATAGAGAGATAGATATTTTTATGTCGATAGAGACATGGAGTAATGGAGAGATAGAAATAGATGGATACATAGACAAACATTTAGACATACAGAGTGTGCACAGCGCAGTAATTTGCTTTTCATTGAGTTAAATGGGTTGCAAAACCGAGTAGGATTTTAGAAACATCCACCCATTCGACAGCATCCGGTTTCGTTCCACACCGAAAGTTGAAAGGTTGCCCCAGTGATCAATGACTGAAGTAGAAGACCTCAGTCAATCCGCTACTGCCATTAAATGTCCGAGAGCAAAAGACAAAATTCCGGTCTTATTGCCAATACCAATTAAAAAAAAATGTCTCCCTTTTCCTGCCCCAAAGGATTTGAGTCCTTTTTGAGTTTTCACAATAGAGGTACCTCATAGGCCACCGGTGATTTTATTATATTCACGTTTGGTGCATTTTGCTGGTGTCGTTTCACACCCCAGATATTTCTTGCCCAGATTGAGAACATTCAGCCTTACTCTGTCTGTGATGTTTGCTGGAGTTTGTCCACTCAAACAGACCACTCCCTCCTAATGTCCCGGTGTCCTCCTCTGCTCCTTTTGCTGATCTCTTTCGTTAGAATATATCCTCTGAGAGTGATTATCGCTCTCTCCTGTTCCGACCCATCACATGGATGATGTTTATATTCAAATGTTCAATTGATGCTTTTAATTCACTTATGTTCTCTGGCCTTGCATCTAATTTCAGGAAGAACTTGAATCACATTCTCCAGGCGGTTACAAGTCGAATTCTGGATGGAAAAGTTTTACACGACAGCCGGTTTTTTCCCCACTGAATTCAATGTTGCGTGAAATTGGACGGGGAATAAAGGCGTTTTCAGACTTGAAATCGCCCCATTCCCGCTGGTTGCGTGAGTTTAAATCGGGATTTAAAGAGGTCAATTGTTTTGTTTCGTCGGCCCACTCTGAAAATATCATTATTAAAGTTTGAGGCGAGGTACCCGCTGTAACAGGTCCATCTGCCACGGCAGTTAACCTGACTGACTAAACGTTCATTTCCTCGAACATTCAAACACTTTGCAGCAGAATACTTTGCATACTGATCAGCATCAGCCTCCAGGTGATTACCCCAATATATCTCAGCAGCTCTGATCAGGACCAGGACACATGAGATTAGTCGCAACATATTCCCGTGTCACTGATCAGTCGCTGGACCCAGGGGATTGCCGCAATGTACACTAGCATCACTGATCAGCAGCTGGACCCAGGGGATTACCCCAATATATCCCAGCATCACTGATCTGGAGAATGACCTAGGGGAATATCCCAATATAACCCAGCATCACTGACGAGGCGCATGAAACAGAGGATTGCCCCAATATATACCAGCATCACTGATCAGGAGCAGGACTCGTGGACAATGGTGAACAGAAGAGACGAGAGACAACATCAAGCTAATGGAAAGAACATACAAATGTGATAATAATAGACTCGTCCGAGTGGATTGTCAGAGATATAAAGAACAGCTAAGTGAGACAATAAAATACACCAAGAGCTGCAAAGAGTTAATAGGACATTAAAGCTGTAAGATAAAGATATCAAGAATAAAACACAACGTTTTCATTATTATGGAATGAAAAAAGGATTATGTGGTAATGTGAGCCCTTTAAATCAGATACAAGCAAATGAAAACAAGGAAATAGAAAAGTTATTGAGCAATGACACGATGTCCACGCTCACAGTAGAGGAAGACGACGCTCTTCGTGAAATTCCAGGAAAATTAGTAATGAATCAAGGACTGGAAATCACTAAAGCGAATGTAAGCAAGAAACTAGTATTAGAAAAATTAAAATCACGAAAAAATGGCAAACAACAAGACCTGATGGTTTCCACCAATTGTTATTGAGCAATTAGATAAACGTAAATGTTTAGTTCGAGACAACATGGTAAGTGATGTGTAACGAACGTTTGTGATTTTTTTTTGAGGAAGTAACCAAATTAGCAGGCAACGGAATGTCTATGGATGTAGTTTATGTGGACGTCCAGAAGGCAATCAATAAGGTTCCACATAGAGAATGTTAGTAAATGTACTGCTAGGGGAATCAAGTGGTATGGTGAGAAAGCAGGAATGGGGTACTGAAGTTGCATGTTCAGCCATGAACTCATTGAATGGCGGTGCAGGCTAGAAGGGCCGAATGGCCTACTCCTGCACCTATTTTCTATGTTTCTTCTATGTTTCTATGAAAGCTAGAATTGAAGGCATATAATTCAAATGTTTAATAAATTATTCAGGAGAATATAGATATAAATGATCATTGGTGTTTACATGAATTAGAAAGAAGAGATTAGTTATATGCAACAAAGCAAAAGTTGGTTTCTTATTGGACGAGATCTGGGAATTCATCATGGGGAACATGGAGATGGCAGATATTCTGAACAAATATTTTGTATCCGTCTTTATGGTATAGTACACTAAGAATATCCAAACAGTAGATATGCAAGGGGCTATAGGAGTGAGGAATGTAACACAGTCACAATCTCGAAGGAGATGGTACTCAGCAAAATAATGGGGATAAAGGCGGCTAAATCTCCTGGACCTGATGGCTTGCATCCTAGGTCCTTAACAGGCTTGGAAGCAGGAATAGTTGATGCATTGGTTGTAATTTACCAAAACCCCCTCCATGCTTGGGAGGTCCCAGCAGATTGGAAAACGGCAAGAGTAACACCCCTTTTTAAAAGAGAAAGCAGACAAAAGGCAGGAATTTATCGCCACTTAGCCTATCATCTGTGCTTGGGAAAATGTTGCAGTCCATTATTGAAGAAGTTACAGCAGGACAGTTGGAAAAGCATAATCCAGTCAGCCCGAGTCAGCATGGATTTGTGAAGGGGAAATACCAGAACAGAACAAATGAATACGTGGCTGGAGAGGTCGTGCAGGCGCGAGGGCTTTAGATTCCTGAGGCATTGGAACCGCTTTGGTGGGAGGTGGCACCTGTACGTGACGGACGGTTTGCACCACAACACAGCCGGGACCAATATCCTCGCGGGGCTGGGCGGGGGAGTTTTCGGGCGAGGGTTGCGAGTGCTGTTGGGGAGATTATAAAGTAGCTTGGCAGGGGGATTGGTTCTTGAAAATAGATTCAGTAGGATGGGGAGATTGAATGAGAAAGTAAAAATATAGTGATTTTGAAGGAGAGTGGAAACAAGCAGGAAAATAGGGTAAAAAAATTAAAAGCATCTTGTCTAAATGTACGTAGCATTCATAACAAAATAGATGAGTTGATGGCAAAAATAAATACAAATGAGTATGACAGGAAGGACAGATAGAAAGGAAGAGGAGTCGAAGTAGCTCTATTGATACAAAATGGAGGCTCTGCAACAGTGAGGAACTAAATTAGCTCAAATGATCTGGATGTTCAACAATTTTGGTGGAGATAAGGAATAATGTGGGGAAATGTTCTCTAGAGGGCGTAGTCTATAGGTCGCTAATGGTAGCAACTCTGTTGGTCGGTTACTGACAGTATGAGTGAGGACAGTGATGTATCAGGTTGGGTAGTGACAGTATGAGTGAGGACAGTGATGTATCTCGATGTGTGTTGAAAGTATGAGTGAGTGCAGTGATGTAACTGGATTGATAAAGAGAGTATGAGTCAGGTCACTGTTGTATCTATACGGCTAGTGACTGTATGAGTGAGGTGAGTGATGCATCTGGATGGTTCGTGAGAATATGTTTGAGGTCAGTGATGTATCTGCATGTGTAGTGACAGTATAAGTCAGGTCAATGAAGTATCTGGATGGGTAGTGGCAGTAAGAGTGATGTCACTGCTGTAACTGGATGGGTAATGACAGTATGAGTGAGATCAGTGATGTATATGTTTTTCTATTGTGAGTATGAATGAGATCAGTGATGTAACTTGAGTGTAGTGACTGTATGTGGGAAGCCAGTGTTGTATCTGGATGGCTAGAGACAGTATGAGTGAGGTCAGTGATGTATCTGGATGGCTAGTGACAGTATGAGTGAGGTCAGTGATGAATCTGGATGGGTAGTGACAGTAGGAATGAGTTAAGTGATGTTTCTGAATGTGTAGTGAGAGTATGAGTGAGATCAGTGATTATCTGGATCGGTACTGACAGCATGGGTGAGATTAGTGATGTATCTGGATGGGTAGTGAGAGTAAGAATCAGAACAGTGATGTATCTGGATGGATACTGAGAGTATGTTTGAGGTCACTGATGTAACTGGATGTGTAGTGACAGTATGAGTGAGGTCAGTAATGTGTCTGGATTGACAGTGACAGTAGAAGTGATGCCGCTGCTGTATCTGGATGTGTAGTGACCGTATGAGTGAGTTCAGTGATGTGCCTGGATGGGCAGTGACAGTATGAATGAGTTAAGTGATGTATATGTTTTTCTATTGATAGTATGAATGAGGTCAATGAAGTAACTTGAGTGCTGTACGGTATGTTGGAAGCTTGTGTTTTATCTGGATGGCTAGTGACAGTATGAGTGACGTCAGTGATTAATCTGGATGTGTGTAGGCTTTGGGAGTGATGTCGGTGATGTCTCTGGATGTGTAGAGACAGTATGTGCGAGGTCAGTGATGTATCTTGATGGGTAGTGACGGTAATAGTGAGATCAGTGATGTGTCTGGATGGGCAATGATAGTATGAATGAGGTCAGTGTTGTATATGCTTTTCAATTCATAGTATGAGTGAACCAGTGATGTACCTTGAGTGTAATGTCTGTATGTGCGAAGCCAGTGTTTTATTTTGATGGCTATCGATAGTACGAGTGAGATCAGTGATGAATCTGGATATGTAGTGTTAGTAGCCGTGAGGACAGTGATGTATGTGGATGTGAAGTGACAGTATGAGTGAGGTCAGTGATGTATCTGGATGGGTGATGACAGTATGAGTGAGGTCAGTAATGTAATGAATGGGTAGTGACAGTATGAGTGAGGTCAGTGATATCATCATCATTATAGGCAGTCCATCGGATTCGAGCAAGACTTGCTTCCACTCATAAAGTTTGTCGTTTGGTGGCTGAACCGTCCAATGCGAGAGCCACAGACCCAGTCACATGTGGGCAGATTTTCGTCGGGGATGGGCTTTGGTTCCCTCACCCTTTCGCTCCATCCACTGCCTGCAACTGACCTCTTCACGCTCGCAACGTTGCGATTCGAAGAGCTCAATTCCCCCCCGGATGCACTTGCTCCACCTAGGGCGGTCTTCGGCCAGGGACTCCCAGTTGCCAGTGGTGATGTCGCACTAAATGGGCGAGGTTTTAAGGGTATCCTTGTAACGTGTCCGCTGCCCACCTTCGGCTCATTTGCTGGAAGGAGCTCCGTATAGAGCCTCTTAGGGATCCTCATGTCTTGCATGCGAACTGTGCACCCTGCGCAGTGGAGCTGATCTAGAGTGGTCAGTGTTTCAATGGTGGGGATGTTAGCCTAGGCGAGGACACTGATATTGGTGCGCCTTATCTCCCAGATATTTTCCCGGGTCCTGCGGAGACATTGTTGGTGATATATCTGCAACGACTTGAGGTGTTTTCTGTACATTGCCGATGCCTGTGAGCCATACAGCAGAGCGCTTATTACTGCAGCCCTGTAGACCATGAGCTTGCTGGTACATTTGAGGGCCTGGTCTTCGAATAATCTTTTCCTCAGACGACTGAACGCAGCTCTGATGCAATGGAGGCTATGTTGAATCTACGCATCAATACCTGCCTTTGTTGATTAAAGACTCCCGAGGTATGCGAAGTGGTACACTTGGTCGAGAGCCGCGCCATGAAATGTGATGACTGGGGGGTAGTGCTCTGCGATGAGGACAGGCTGCTGGAGGACCTCTCTATTACGGACGTGAAGCATAAGGCGCATGCTTTCATATGCCTCGGTGAATAAATCGACTATATCCTGTAGTTCAGCCTCAGAATGTGCACAGATGCTCCAGCGGGGAGCTTGTTGACTGTGAGGTGGAGCATGGCAGCGATTGAGAATTGTGTTGGAGCGATGACGCAGCAATATTTGTTCCCAGTCCGGACGTGGATTGACTCTGTAGCGGTAAGGTTGGTGAGGATCACAGCCTGCATCTCGTCGGGGAGGAGGAGAATGATGTTGAGAAACATTTGGGGCAGCCACAACAGAGGAGGACGCTCCATGTGCCCTCAGTGTCAAAGGCCATTGTAAGATCGAGGACGGACATGTATAAGGTTTGGCGCTGCTCACTTTATTTTTCATGCAGCCTTCGCCCTGCAAAGATCATTTCCATTGTGTTCCGTAGAGGGCGGACTCCGAATTGCGATTCCGGCAGGAGCTCATCGGCCACAGGGAAAAGCGGTGGAGGAGAACCCGAGCGACAACCTACCCAGTGGCTGATAGCAGGGAGGCGCCCCTGTAACTGGCGTCGTCGGACTTTTCCCCCTTTTTAAAGATGGTCACGATCATGCTTCTCTGAGATCTCCCGACATGCTCTGCTCCCTCCAGATGAGAGAGAAGAGGTCATGAATCCGCGCCAGCAGTGCTTCTCCGCCATACTTTAGCGCCTGATCAGCAATTCAATCTGCTCCCGGAGCGTTGTTATTCTTGCTTTTTTATGGTTTTTCCAACCTCGTGCAATGTTGGGATTTCACAGAGATGGTGGCAATTCGCATGCTGCGGGATAGTGTCGTGAACACTCCAGTCAAAGGTAGAGTTATCGATTGAGGACATCTTTAAAATGCTTCTTCTAGCCGGCCCTGACAGCCTTGGTGTCCTGGATGAGTGTTTCACCGTTCTTCGCCGGGAGTTGGGTGGGGCCTTGGGATTTTGGCCCACAGCTGGCCTTCACTGCAGTGAAGAATCCGAGCATTTCATGGCTGTCGGCCAGTTGTTGTATCTCATGTGCCTTCTCTACCCACCACCTGTTCTTTAGGTGCCAGGTTTTTTGTTGAACCTCAGCCTTGACACGCCTGGAACTGCAGAGTTTGGGTTGTTGCTTGAGGCTCAGAAATGCTCTGTGCTTAAGAGCTATTAGTTATTTGATCTCCTGATTAGTTTCATCAAAACAGTCCTCTGCTTTCCAGTTAATTATCCAAGTGCCTATTCAAAGGCACTGTAATTTAAACCTGGAGGGCAGAACATGCGTTGTGAATTTCAGCATCTCAGGCTCATCAAATAATGCTAGATTAGCTGTGAGGCGCTGGCTGTATCGAGCTCTCTTAGCTGGGTATTTAAGTGCCCCGGCATTAATATTTTTGCGGCACTGATTCTGCTGTCCCCTCTGCTTTGGGGCTATGGTAATACCGATGATGGATCGGATTAGCGGTAGTCCGTCCAGCAGTCGTCAGCTCCAGTCATGGCGCGAGTGATGCTTACATTCTTGCGATCCCTTGCTCAGAGGATGAAGTAGTCAAGCAGGTCCCAGATTTTGGAGCGAGAGTGTTACCACAATGTATTGTATTTGTCCCTCTGGCGGAACAGATTGTTGGTGATGAGGAGTTCGTTTTCAAGACATTTTGTCAGGAGTAGGGTAGCATATGCGTTAGCTTTAACCATCCCCTCTCTGCCAATCACGCCTCCTCAGAAGGCTGTGTCTTTGCTAACCGTGGCAATCAAGTCACCTATGAGGATCAATTTGATGCCTGTGGGGACATGGGGAACGGATGTCTCGAGGTTGGAATAAATACCCTCTTTAGCCTCATCTGTTGCATCGAGTGTTGGAGCTTATGCACTGATGTCTATGGCGCATTAGTTCCGGGATAGGGGAAGGTGAAAAATTATGAATCGTTCGTTTCTGATGGCGACACCAAATCCTTGAAGGCAGCGTTTTTTTCTCTGGTTTTCGTTCCAGAAAAAAGGTGTAATCTACACCATGTTCCTTCAGATGACATTCCAATGCCCGCCGGGTCTCGTTTAGGTTGGCGTTAGCATTGGAAATAGCGGATGCATTGACAGTCATTTTTAAACATTCCATAGTCTCTCGATCATTTCCTATGGAGTGGAGGGTTGCCAATGTAATCCCACTTTTTAAAAAAGGAGGGAGAGAGATAACAGGGAATTATAGACCGGTCAGCCTGACATCGGTCGTGGGTAAAATGATGGAATCAATTATTAAGGATGTCATAGCAGCGCATTTGGAAAGAGGTGACATGATAGGTCCAAGTCAGCATGGATTTGTGAAAGGGAAATCATGCTTGATAAATCTTCTGGAATTTTTGGAGGATGTTTCCAGTAGAGTGGACAAGGGAGAAGCAGTTGATTTGGTGTATTTATACTTTAAGAAGGCTTTCGACATGGTCCCACACAAGAGATTAATGTGCAAAGTTAAAGCACATGGAATTGGGGGTAGTGTGCTGAAGTGGATTGAGAACTGTGTGGCAGATAGGAAGCAAAGAGTAGGAGCAAGTGGGTACTTTTCAGAATGGCAGGTAGTGACTAGTGGAGTACCACAAGGTTCTTTGCTGGGGCCTCAGCTGTTTAGATTGTACAATAATGATTTAGACGAGGGGATTATTGCAGTATCCCTAAATTTGCAGATTACACTAAATTGGGTGGCAGTGTGAGCTGCGAGGAGGATGCTATGAGGCTGCGGAGTGACTTGGATAGGTTAGGTGAGTGGACAAATGCATGGCAGATGACATATCATGTGAATAAATGTGAGGTTATCCACTTTGGTGATTAAAACAGAAAGACAGACAATTTTCTGATTGGTGACAGATTAGGAAAAGGGGAGGTGCAACGAGACCTGGATGTCAAGGTACATGAGTCATTCAAGGTTGGCATACAGGTACAGCAGGTGGTTAAGAAAGCAAATGGCATGTTGGCCTTCATCGCTAGGAGATTTAAGTACAGGGACAGGGAGGTGTTATTACAGTTGTACAGGGACTTGGTGATGCCACACCTGGAGTATTGAGTACAGTTTTGGTCTGCTAACTTGAGGCAGGACATTCTTGCAATTGAGTGAGTGCAGCGAAGTTTCACCAATCCACTTCACGGGGTGCAGGAGCTGACATATCAAGAAAGACTGGTTCAACTGAACTTGTATTCACTGGAGTTCAGAAGAATGAGAGGATATCTCATAGAAACGTTAAAAATTCTGATGGATTTAGACAGGTTAGATGCAGGAAGACTGTTCCCAAAGTTCGGAAAGCCCAGAACCAGGTGTCACAGTCTACGGATAAGAGGTAAGCCATTTTAGACCGAGATGAGGAGAAACAACTTCACCAAGAGAATTTTGCACCTGTGGAATTCTCGACCACAGAAAGTTGTTGATGACAATTCGATGGATATATTCAAAAGGGATTTGAATGTTGCCCTGACGGCTAAATAATTATTCACTCAACCACCCACTCACCCACTCACTCACCCACTCACTCATCCACTCACTCACCCACTCACCCATTCACCCACTCTCCCACTCACTCACCCACTCACCCACTCACTCACCCACTCACTCAACCACCCACTCATTCACCCACTGACTCACTCACTCCTCCACTCACCCACTCACTCACTCTCCCCTCCAATCACCCACTCACTCACCCACTCACCCACTCACTCACTCACCCACTCACTTAACCATCCACTCAGCCACACACTAACCCACTCACTCACCCCTCCACTCACGCACTCACCCACTCACACACTCCATTACTCCTCCACTGACCCACTCACTCACCCACTCTCCCACTCACTCACCCACTCACTCACCCACTCACTCAACCACCCACTCATCCACTCACTCACCCACTTACTCACCCCTCCACTCTCCCACTCATTCACCCACTCACCCCCTCACTCACCCACTCACTTACCCACTCACTCAACCACCCACTCACCCACTCACTCACCCACTCACTCACCCCTCCACTCACCCATTCACCCACTCACCCACTCACTCACCTCTCCACTCACCCCTCCGCTCACCCACTCACCCACTCACCCACTCACTCACCCACTCACTCAACCACCCACTCATTCACCCACTGACTCACTCACCCCTCCACTCACCCGCTCACCCACTCACTCACTCACCCCTCCAATCACCCACTCACTCATCCACTCACCCACTCACTCACCCACTCATTCAACCACCCACTCACCCACACACTCACCCACTCACTCACCCCTCCACTCACCCTCTCACCCACTCACCCACTCACTCACCCCTCGACTCACCCACTCACTCACCCACTCACTCACCCACTCACTCAACCACCCACTCATCCACTCACTCACCCACTTAGTCACCCCTCCACTCTCCCACTCATTCACCCACTCACCCCCTCACTCACCCACTCACTCACCCACTCACTCAACCACCCACTCACCCACTCACTCACCCACTCACTCACCCCTCCACTCACCCATTCACCCACTCACCCACTCACTCACCTCTCCACTCACCCCTCCGCTCACCCACTCACCCACTCACCCACTCACTCACCCACTCACTCAACCACCCACTCATTCATCACTGACTCACTCACCCCTCCACTCACCCGCTCACCCACTCACTCACTCACCCCTCCAATCACCCACTCACTCATCCACTCACCCACTCACTCACCCACTCACTCAACCACCCACTCACCCACACACTCACCCACTCACTCACCCCTCCACTCACCCTCTCACCCGCTCACCCACTCACTCACCCCTCGACTCACCCACTCACTCACCCACTCTCCCATTCACTCACCCACTCACTCACCCACTCAATCAACCACCCACTCATCCACTCACTCACCCACTTACTCACCCCTCCACTCACCACTCAGTCACCCACTCACCCACTCACTCACCCACTCACTCACCCACTCACTCAACCACCCACTCACCCACTCACTCACCCACTCACTCATCCCTCCACTCATCCACTCACCCACTCACCCACTCAATCACCCCTCCACTCACCCACTCACTCACTCACCCACTCACTCACCCCTCCACTCACCCACTCATTCACTCAGTCACCCCTCCACTCACCCCTCCACTCACCCACTCACCCACTCAACCACTCACCCCCTCACTCACCCACTCACCCCTCCACTCACCCCTCCACTCACTCACTCACTAACTCACCCAATCACGCACCCACTCACCCACCCCTCCACTCACCCACTCACTCACCCCTCCACTCACGCACTCACTCACCCACTCACTCACCCACTCCCCCACTCACTCACCCACTCACTCAACCACCCACTCATCCACTCACTCACCCACTTACTCACCCCTCCACTCTCCCACTCATTCACCCACTCACCCCCTCACTCACCCACTCACTTACCCACTCACTCAACCACCCACTCACCCACTCACTCACCCACTCACTCACCCCTCCACTCACCCATTCACCCACTCACCCACTCACTCACCTCTCCACTCACCCCTCCGCTCACCCACTCACCCACTCACCCACTCACTCACCCACTCACTCAACCACCCACTCATTCACCCACTGACTCACTCACCCCTCCACTCACCCGCTCACCCACTCACTCACTCACCCCTCCAATCACCCACTCACTCATCCACTCACCCACTCACTCACCCACTCATTCAACCACCCACTCACCCACACACTCACCCACTCACTCACCCCTCCACTCACCCTCTCACCCACTCACCCACTCACTCACCCCTCGACTCACCCACTCACTCACCCACTCACTCACCCACTCACTCAACCACCCACTCATCCACTCACTCACCCACTTAGTCACCCCTCCACTCTCCCACTCATTCACCCACTCACCCCCTCACTCACCCACTCACTCACCCACTCACTCAACCACCCACTCACCCACTCACTCACCCACTCACTCACCCCTCCACTCACCCATTCACCCACTCACCCACTCACTCACCTCTCCACTCACCCCTCCGCTCACCCACTCACCCACTCACCCACTCACTCACCCACTCACTCAACCACCCACTCATTCACCCACTGACTCACTCACCCCTCCACTCACCCGCTCACCCACTCACTCACTCACCCCTCCAATCACCCACTCACTCATCCACTCACCCACTCACTCACCCACTCACTCAACCACCCACTCACCCACACACTCACCCACTCACTCACCCCTCCACTCACCCTCTCACCCGCTCACCCACTCACTCACCCCTCGACTCACCCACTCACTCACCCACTCTCCCATTCACTCACCCACTCACTCACCCACTCAATCAACCACCCACTCATCCACTCACTCACCCACTTACTCACCCCTCCACTCACCACTCAGTCACCCACTCACCCACTCACTCACCCACTCACTCACCCACTCACTCAACCACCCACTCACCCACTCACTCACCCACTCACTCATCCCTCCACTCATCCACTCACCCACTCACCCACTCAATCACCCCTCCACTCACCCACTCACTCACTCACCCACTCACTCACCCCTCCACTCACCCACTCATCCACTCAGTCACCCCTCCACTCACCCCTCCACTCACCCACTCACCCACTCAACCACTCACCCCCTCACTCACCCACTCACCCCTCCACTCACCCCTCCACTCACTCACTCACTAACTCACCCAATCACGCACCCACTCACCCACCCCTCCACTCACCCACTCACTCACCCCTCCACTCACGCACTCACTCACCCACTCACTCACCCACTCACCCACTCATCCACTCACTCACCCACTCACTCACCACACCACTCACCCACTCACCCACTCACCCATTTACTCACTCACTCCTCCACTCACCCACTCACCAACGTACTCACTCACTCACTCACCCCTCCACTCACTCACTCACTCACTCACTCATCCACCCACCCACCCACTCACTCACACAATCACTCACCCATCCACTCACTCGTTCACTCACTCACTCAATCACTGCAGCCCAGCATTGAAAAGACTTGATACATATTTATACATATATATAAAATCTTTGATTATCAAAAGACATGACATGTCATGAGCATGAGCTGAGCTGAGCTAAAGAAGGGGGGCACGCTGCCTGCGGGAACCTGGTCCACCTTGTTTGGGTGCCTAAATAAAACACTTGGGTGAAGTGGCCTTGTTGCGAAGATGCGTACTGTTGTATTTTTCCAGGGTGCACTACAGTAGGATCCCACTGAGTGGTTCCTGCTGCCAAACTACCACTGTCCACAAGGTAAGCCTGCAGCACCCCACACCCGCCCAACACACACACAATCCAGAGGGGAGCCCTGTGGAATAGCTGGCTGGATGGCTGAATTCCACAGGGGCCGGCATCAAGCATTGCCAGCTTCCCCAGCAGCAGCAGCAGCAGCAGCTTCCAGCAGTCCAGCATTGAAAAACATGTTATATATATTTATATATAGATATAGAATCTTTGATTATCAAATGACATGACATGATATGAGCCTGAGCTGAGCTGAGCTAAAGAAGGGGAACATGCTGCCTGCGGGAACCTGGCCCACCTTGTTGGGGGGGAGCCTAAAACACACCACTGGCTGACGTCGCCTTGTTTCCAACAGGCGGACTTTGGGATCCCAGATCCCAAAGTCTTGTCCCCACGCCCACTGCCCTCTCCTTGTCCCGCCCACTGCCACTCCCCTTGTCCCGCACACTGCCACTCCCCTTGTCCCGCCCACTGCCACTCCCGTTATCCCGCCCACTGCCACTCGCCTTGTCCCACCCACTGCCACTCCCCTTGTCCCGCACACTGCCACTCCCCTTGTCCCGCCCACTGCCACTCCCCTTGTCCCGCACACTGCCACTCCCCTTGTCCCACCCACTGCCCTCTCCTTGTCCCGCCCACTGCCACTCCCCTTGTCCCGCACACTGCCACTCCCCTTGTCCCGCCCACTGCCACTCCCGTTATCCCGCCCACTGCCACTCGCCTTGTCCCGCCCACTGCCACTCCCCTTGTCCCGCCCACTGCCACTCCCGTTATCCCGCCCACTGCCACTCCCCTTCTTCCGCCCACTGCCACTCCCCCTGTCCCGCCCACTGATACTCCCCTTGTCCAGCCCACTGCCACTCCCCTTGTCGCGCCCACTGACACTCCCCTTGTCCCGACCACTGACACTCCCCTTGTCCAGCCCACTGCCACTCCCCTTATCCCGCCCACTGCCACTCCCCTTGTCCCGCCCACTGACACTCCCCTTGTCCAGCCCACTGCCACTCCGCTTGTCCCGCCCACTGACACTCCCCTTGTCCAGCCCACTGCCACTCCGCTTGTCCCGCCCACTGCCACTCCCCTTGTCCCGCCCACTGCCATTCCAGTTATCACGCCCACTGCCACTCCCCTTGTTCCGCCCATTGCCACTCCCCCTGTCCCGCCCACTGACACTCCCCTTGTCCAGCCCACTGCCACTCCCCTTGTCCAGCCCAGTGCCACCCCCTTGTCCCGCCCAATGACACTCCCCTTTTCCCGCCCACAGCCACGCCTCTTGTCCCGCCCACTGTCCCGCCCACTGTCACTCCCCTTGTCCCGCCCACTGCCACTCCCCTTGTCTTGCCCACTGCCACTCCCTTTGTCCCACCCACTGACACTCACCTTGTCCCGCCCACTGACACTCCACTTGTCCCGCCCACTGCCACGCCCCTTGTCCCGCCCACTGCCACTCCCCTTGTCCAGCCCACTGCCACTCCCCTGGTCCCGCCCACTGACACTTTCCTTGTCCCTCCCACTGACAATCCCCTTGTCCCGCCCACTGAGTATGGGAGTCTGGGCCTCCATAACCCCAGGGCAGGTAGAGAGTTTGGGCCTCATTCCCACGAGGACAGGAGGGATGGAGGGAGTGAGGGCCTCAGTACCCAAGGGCAGTGAGGGAGGGTGTGTGGGCCTCAGTGCGACAAGGCCAGAGAGGGCCTGTGGGCCGCAGAACCCCAGGGTAGGGAGGGACGGGGGGAGTGTGGGCCTCCGTAACTCCAGGGCAACGAGGGAGGGAGTATGGGCCTCAGTATTCCAGGGCAAGGAGGGAGGGCGTGTGGGTCTCAGTACCCCTCGGGCAGGGCAAGGAGTGCGGGAGTGTGGGCCTAAATACCCCCAGGGCAGGGTGGTTGGGAGTGTGGGCCTCAGTATCCCCAGGGCAGGGAGTGAGGGAGGGACTGTTTGCCTCAGTACCCCCAGGGCAGGGAGTGAACGAGTGTGGGCCTCAGTACCCCGATTAAAGGGAGGGAGGGAATGAGAGTGGGCATCAGGACCCCCAGGACAGGGAGTGGGTGAGTGTGACCGTCAGTACCTCCAAGGATGGAGTGAGGGAGTCTGGGCCTCAGTACCTCCAGGGCACAGAGGGAGTGAAGGCCTCAGTTTCTCCAGGGAGGGAGTGATGGACTAAGTACATCCAGGGAGGGAGGGGGGTGTGTGGGTCTCCGTAACCCCAGTGAAGGGAGGGAGTTAGGGCCTCAGTACCTCCAGAGAGGGAGGGAGGGAGGGAGTGTGGGCCTCAGTACCCCCAGGGCAGGGAGAGAAAGTGGGCCTCAGTACCCATGGGCAGGGAGGGAGGGCGTGTGTTCCTCAGTACCATCGGGGCAGGTAGGGAGGGTGTGTGGGCCACAGAACACCCAGAGCAGCGAGAGAGAGTGGGCCTCAGTAGCCCCTGTGCAGGTATGGAGGGCGTGTGGGCCTCATTCCCTCCAGGGCAGGGAGGGAAGTAGTGTGGGCCTCAGTATCTCCAGGGCAGAGAGGCATTGTGGGCCTCAGTAGCCCCAGGGCAGGGAGGGACGGAGTGTGGTCCTCAATAACACAAGGCCATGGAGGAAGGGAGTGTGAGCCTCATTACCCACAGGGCTGTGATTGTGGGTGTCTGGGCCTCAAAACACTGAGGGCAGAGAGGGTGGGAAGGCGGGTGGGCATCACTATCCCCACAGCAGTGAGTGTGGGCCTCAGTAGCCCCATAGCAGGGTCTGTGGGCCACAGTACCCCCAATGCAGGGAGGCAGGGAGTGTGGGCCTCAATACCCCCAGGGCAGGGAGAGATAGATTGAGCGATGTGTTTGCCTCAGTACCCCCTGGGCAGGGATAGAGGGATTGTGGGCCTCAGTACCTCCAGGGCAGGGAGGGTGGGAGTGAGGAATGAGTTTGCCTCTGTACTCCCAGGGCAGGGATGGAGGGAGTGTGGGCCTCAGTACCTTCAGTACATGGAGGCAGGGAGTTTGGGCATCAGTATCTCCACAGCAGGGAGTGTAGGCCTCAGTACCCCATGGCAGGCAGGCTGGGTGTGTCGGCCTCAGTACCCCCATGGCAGGGAGGCAGGGAGTGTGGGCCTCAATACCTGCAGGGCAGGGAGAGATGGAATGAGGGATGTGTTTGCCTCAGTACCCCCGGGCAGGGATAGAGGGAGTGTGGGCCTCAGTACTCCCAGGGCAGGGAGGCAGGAAGAGTGGGCCTCAGTACCCCCGTAGCAGGGCGTATGGGCCTCAGTGCCCCCATGGTAGGGAGGGAGGGAGTGAGGGCCTCAGTACCCCCAGGGCAGGGAGGGAGGTTGTGAGGGATGTGTTTGTCTCAGTACCCTCAGTGCAGGGATGGAGGGAGTGCGTGCCTCAGTACCTCCAGGACAGGGAGGGAGGTAGTGAGGAATGTGTTTGCCTCAGTAACCTCATGGCAGGGAGGCAGGGAGTGTGGGCCTCAGTACCCCCAGGTCAGGGAGAGAGATTTGGCCTCAGTACTCTCTGTGCAGGAAGGGAGGGAGTGTAGGCCTCAGTACCACCAGGGCAGGGAGGGAGGGAGTGGGGGCTTCAGTATCCTTAGGGCTGGGACGGGAGGAGTGTGGGCGTCATTAAGCAGAGAGAGGGAGGGTGTGTGGGCCTTAGAACCCAAAGGGCAGGGAGGGAGGGTTTGTGGGCTTCAGGACTACTGGGGCAGGGAGGGAGGTAGTGTGGGCCTCAGGGCACCCAGCGCAGGGAGGGAGGAAGTTTGTGCCTCAGTTCCCCCAGAGTGGGATTGAGAGAGGGCGTCAGTATCCCCAGGGCAGTGAATGAGCGACTGTGGGCCTCAGTACCCACAGTGCAGCGAGGGAGGGAGTGAGTGTGAGCCTCATTACCCCCAGGTCAGAGTGTGAAGGAGTGAGGGCCTCAGTACCCGCAGGGCAGGGATGGTGAGCATGTGGGCCACAGTACCCCCAGGGCAGGGAGGCAAGGAGTGTAGGCCTCAGTACCCAGAGGGAGGGAGTGTGAGCCTCAGTACCCCCAGGGCAGGGAGTGAGTGAGGGCCTCCGTATCCCAAAAGACAGGGAGGGAGGGAGGGAGTGTGGGCGTCAGTGCCCCCGGGAAAGGAAGCGAGGGAATGAGTGTGGGTCTCAGTACCCCCAGGGAGGGAGGGTGGGAGTGTTGTCCTCAGCAGCCCAGGGCAGTGAGGGAGTGAATGCGGGCTTCAGTACTCCCAGGGCAGGGATGGAGATAGTGAGTGTGCGCCTCAGGACCCCTCCGGCAAGGAGGGAGAGAGTGTGGGCCTCAGTAGCTGGACGGAGGAAATGTGGGCTACAGCACCTCCAGGGCAGTGAGAGAGCGTGGAACTCAGCACTCCCAGCTCAGGGAGGGAGGGAGATTGAGCCTCAGTACCACCAGGGCAGGGAGAGAGGGAGTATGGGCCTCAGGACTCTTGGGGCATGGAGGATGGGAGTGTAGGCCTCAATACTCCCAGGGCAGGGAGGGAGGGAATGTTGGCCTCAGTACCCCCAGGACAGGGAGGGAGTGAGTGTGGGCCTCAGTATCCCCAAGACAGGGAGGGAGGGAGTGAGGGACTCAGTACCCCCAGGACAGGGAGTGAGTGAGTGTGGGCCTCAGTATCCCCAGGACAGGGAGAGAGGGAGTGTGGGCCTCAGTACACTCGGGGCAGAGAGGAACGGAGTTTGGGCCTCAGAACCCACAGATAGGGAGGGAGTGTGGACCTCAGTACCCACAGGGCAGTGAGGGAGGGAGTGTGATCCTCAGTAACCCCAGGGCAAAGAGGGAGCGGGTTTGGGCCTCAGTATCTCCAGGGCAGTAAGCGAGGGAGCGACTGTGGGCCTCAGAACCCGAGGGCAGGGAGGGAGAGAGAGAGTTTGGGCCTCAGTACTCGAGGGCAGGGAGGGAGGGACTGAATGTGGGCCGCGTATCCCCATGGCAGGGAGGGAGTTTGGTCCTCAGTAATCCCAAGATAGGGAGGGAGTGTGAGCCGCAGTAGCCCAAGAACAGGGAGGGAGGAGTGAGAGTGGGCCTCAGTATCCCGAGGGCAGGGAAAGAGAGGGAGTGTGGGCCTCAGTACCTCCAGGGCAAGGAGGGAGGGTGTGTGGGCCTCAGTATCCCCATGGTATGGAAGGAGGGAGTGTGAGCCTCAGTACCCCGAGGGCTGGTAGCGAGCGAGTATGTGCCTCCGAACCTCCAGGGCTGGGTGGGAGGGAGATTGGGCCTCAGCACCTCCCGTGATGGTTAGAGATGGAGTGGGGCCTCAGTACCCCAGGGCAGGGAGGAAGGAGGGAGTGTGGGCCTCAGTAGTCAGAGGGGGGATCACGTGTGGGCCTCAGTACCCGAAAGGCAGAGACGGAGGGATTGTGGGCATCAGTTCCACGAGGACAGGGAGGGAGTGTGGGACCCAATACCACCAGGAGGGAGGGAGTGTAGGCCTCAGTACCACAGGGCAGGGAGGAAGGAGGGAGTGTGGGCCTCAGTACCCAGAGGGGCGCATCGAGGATGGGCCTCAGTGCCCGACGGACAGAGAAGGAGGGATTGTCGGCCTCAGTTCCACGAGGACAGGGAGGCAGGAAGTGTGGGTCTCAGTTCATCCAGGGCAGGGAGGGAGCAAAAGAGTGTGGGCCTCAATACCTCCAGGGCAGGGAGGGAGGGAGTGTGTGCCTCAGTACCAGGAGGGAGGAAGTTTGAACCTCAGTATCCCCTTGCCAGTGAGGGAGGGAGTGAGGGCATCGGTACCCTGAGGACAGGGAGGGAGTGAGTGAGAGTGGCCCTCAGGATCCACAGGGCAGGGAGGGAGTGAGGGCCACAACACCTCCAGGGAGGGAGCGAGGGAGGGAATGTGTGCCTCCGTACACCCAGGGCAGGGAGGTAGGGAGGGTGTGTGGGCCTCAGTAACGTCAGGGCAGGGAGGGAGGGAGTGTGGGCCTCAGTTCCTCCAGGTTCGGGTCGTTGGGATTGTGGGCCTCAGTTCTTCCTGGGTGGGGAGGGTGGGAGTGTGGGCCTTTGCACATGCAGGGCAGGGAGGGAGAGTGGGCCTCAGTACCCCAGGGCAGGCAGGGAGGGAGGGAGTGTGGGCCTCAGTGCACCCCGGGCAAGGAGGGAGGGAGGGAGTGCGTATGGATCTCAGTAACCCCAGCTCAGAGTGTGAGGGAGTAGAAACATAGAAACATAGAAAATAGGTGCAGGAGTAGGCCATTCGGCCCTTCTAGCCTGCACCGCCATTCAATGAGTTCATGGCTGAACATGGAACTTCAGTACCCCATTCCTGCTTTCTCACCATACCCCTTGATTCCCCTAGTAGTAAGGACTTCATCTAACTCCTTTTTGAATATATTTAGTGAATTGGCCTCAACAACTTTCTGTGGTAGAGAATTCCACAGGTTCACCACTCTCTGGGTGAAGAAATTCCTCCTCATCTCGGTCCTAAATGGCTTCCCCCTTATCCTTAGACTGTGTCCCCTGGTTCTGGACTTCACCAACATTGGGAACATTCTTCCTGCATCTAACCTGTCTAACCCCGTCAGAATTTTAAACGTTTCTATGAGGTCCCCTCTCATTCTTCTGAACTCCAGTGAATACAAGCCCAGTTGATCCAGTCTTTCTTGATAGGTCAGTCCCGCCATCCCGGGAATCAGTCTGGTGAACCTTCGCTGCACTCCCTCAATAGCAAGAATGTCCTTCCTCAGGTTAGGAGACCAAAACTGTACACAATACTCCAGGTGTGGCCTCACCAAGGCCCTGTGCAATTGTAGCAACACCTCCCTGCCCTTATACTCAAATCCCCTCGCTATGAAGGCCAACATGCGATTTGCTTTCTTAACCGCCTGCTGTACCTGCATGCCAACCTTCAATGACTGATGTACCATGACACCCAGGTCTCTTTGCATCTGCCCTTTTCTTAATATGTCACAATTCAGATATTAGTCTGTCTCTCTGTTTTTACCACCAAAGTGGATAACCTCACATTTATCCACATTATACTTCATCTGCCATGCATTTGCCCACTCAACTAACCTATCCAAGTCGCTCTGCAGCCTCATAGAATCCTCCTTGCAGCTCACACTGCCACCCAACTTAGTGTCATACGCAAATTTGGAGATACTTCATTTAATCCCCTCGTCTAAATCATTAATGTACAGTGTAAAAAGCTGGGGCCCCAGCACAGAACCTTGCGGTACCCCACTAGTCACTGCCTGCCATTCTGAAGAGTCCCCATTTACTCCGACTCTTTGCTTCCTGTCTGACAACCAGTTCTCAATTCATGTCAGCACACTACCCCCAATCCCATGTGCATTAACTTTGCACATTAATCTCTTGTGTGTGACCTTGTCGAAAGCCTTCTGAAAGTCCAAATATACCACATCAACTGCTTCTCCCTTGTCCACTCTACTAGAAACATCCTCAAAAAATTCCAGAAGATTTGTCAAGCATGATTTCCCTTTCACAAATCCATGCTGACTTGGACCTATCATATTACCACTTTCCAAATGCACTGCGATGGCATCCTTAATAATTGATTCCATCATTTTACCCACTACCGATGTCAGGCTGACCGGTCTGTAATTCCCTGTTTTCTCTCTCCCTCCTTTTTTAAAAAGTGAGGTTACATTGGCTACCCTCCACTCCATAGGAACTGATCCAGAGTCAATGGAATGTTGGAAAATGACTGTCAATGCATCCACTATTTCCAAGGCCACCTCCTTAAGTACTCTGGGATGCAGTCCATCAGGCCATGGGGATTTATCGGCCTTCAATCCCATCAATTTCCCCAACACAATTTCCCGACTAACAAGGATTTCCCTCAGTTCCTCCTCCTTACTAGACCCTCCGACCCCTTTTATATCCGGAAGGTTGTTTGTGTCCTCCTCAGTGAATACAAAACCAAAGTACTTGTTCAATTGGTCCGCCATTTCTTTGTTCCCCGTTATGACTTCCCCTGATTCTGATTGCAGGGGACCTACGTTTGTCTTTACTAACCTTTTTCTCTTTACATATCTATAGAAACTTTTGCAATGCGTCTTAATGTTCCCTGCAAGCTTCTTCTCGTACTCCATTTTCCCTGCCCTAATCAAACCCTTTGTCCTCCTCTGCTGAGTTCTAAATTTCTCCCAGTCCCCGGGTTCTCTGCTATTTCTGGCCAATTTGTATGCCACTTCCTTGGCTTTAATGCTATCCCTGATTTCCCTTGATAGCCACGGTTGAGCCACCTTCCCTTTTTTATTTTTACGACAGACAGGAATGTACAATAGTTGTAGTTCATTCATGCGGTCTCTAAATGTCTGCCATTGCCCATCCACAGTCAACCCCTTCAGTAGCATTCGCCAATCTATCCTAGCCAATTCACGCCTCATACCTTCAAAGTTACCCTTCTTTAAGTTCTGGACCATGGTCTCTGAATTAACTGTTTCATTCTCCATCCTAATGCAGAATTCCACCATATTATGGTCACTCTTCCCCAAGGGGCCTCGCACAACGAGATTGCTAATTAATCCTCTCTCATTACACAACACCCAGTCTAAGATTTCCTCCCCCCTAGTTGGTTCCTCGACATATTGGTCTAAAAAACCATCCCTTATGCACTCCAGGAAATCCTCCTCTACCGTATTGCTTCCAGTTTGGTTAACCCAATCTATGTGCATATTAAAGTCACCCATTATAACTGCTGCACCTTTATTGCACGCACCCCTAATTTCATGTTTGATGCCCTCCCCAACATCACTACTACTGTTTGGAAGTCTGTACACAACTCCCACTAACGTTTTTTGTCCTTTGGTATTCTGCAGCTCTTCCCATATAGATTCCACATCATCCAAGCTAATGTCCTTCCGAACTATTGCCTTAATTTGCTCCTTAACCAGCAATGCTACCCCACCTCCTTTTCCTTTTATTCTATCTTTCCTGAATGTTGAATACCCCTGGATGTTGAGTTCCCAGCCCTGATCATCCTGGACCCACGTCTCCGTAATCCCAATCACATCATATTTGTTAACATCTATTTGCACAGTTAATTCATCCACTTTATTGCGGATACTCCTTGCATTAAGACACAGAGCCTTCAGGCTTGTTCTTTTTACACCCTTTGTCCTTTTAGAATTTTGCTGTACCGTGGCCCTTTTTGTTCTTTGCCTTGGGTTTCTCTGCCCTCCACTTTTCCTCATCTCCTTTCTGTCTTTTGCTTTTGCCTCCTTTTGTTTCCCTCTGTCTCCCTGCATTGGTTCCCATCCCCCTGCCATATCAGTTTAAATCCTCCCCAACAGCACTAGCAAACACTCCCCCTAGGACATTGGTTCCGGTCCTGCCCAGGTGCAGACCGTCCGGTTTGTACTGGTCCCACCTCCCCCAGAACCGGTTCCAATGCCCCAGGAATTTGAATCCCTCCCTGTTGCACCACTGCTCAAGCCACGTATTCTTCTGCGCTATCCTGCGATTCCTACTCTGACTTTCACGTGGCACTGGTAGCAATCCCGAGATTACTACTTTTGAGGTCCTACTTTTTAATTTAGCTCCTAGCTCCTTAAATTCGTTTCGTAGGACCTCATCCCTCTTTTTACCAATGTCGTTGGTACCAATGTGCACCACGACAACTGGCTGTTCTCCCTCCCTTTTTAGAATGTCCTGCACCCGCTCCGATACATCCTTGACCCTTGCACCAGGGAGTGTGGGCCTCAGTACCCGCAGGGCAGTGAGGGAGGGAGTGTGGGCCTCAGGACTCCCAGGGCAGGGAGGGAGGGAGTGTAGGCCGCAGGACCACCAGGGCATGGAGGGAGGGAGTTTGAGCCTCAGTATCCCCATGGCAGGGAGGGAGGGAGTAAGGACCTCAGAACCTCCAGGGCAGAGAGGGAGTGAGGATGTGTGGGCCTAAGTAATCCCACGGCATGAGGCAGGGTGAATGGGCCTCAGAACCCACCGGGCAGGGAGATAGGGTCATGGACCTCAGTACACCAAGGGCAGGGAAGGAGGGAGTGTGGGCATCAGTACCCACAGGACAGGGAGGGATGGAGTGTGGACCTCAGAACTCACAGATAGGGAGCGAGTGAGGGCCTCAGTACCCGCCGGGCAGGGAGTGAGGGAGGTTGGCCCTCAGTACCCCGAGGCTTTGGAAACAAGGGAGTGTGGGCCTCAGTAACCCAAGCGCAGAGAGGGAGGGGGTGTGGGCCTCAGTACCTCTAGTGCAGGGAGGGAGAGGGTGAGGGCCTCAGTACCTTTCAGACAGTGAGCAAGGGAGGGACTGTGAGCCTCAATAGCCGTGGGCAGGAAGGGAGGGAAGGAGTTTGTGCCTCAGTACCCGAGGGCAGAGAGGGAGGGAGGGAGTGTGGGCCTCAGTACTACCAGGGAACGGAGGGAGTGTGAGCCTCAGTAGCCCGAGAACAGGGAGGGAGGGAGTGAGAGTGTGCCTCAGGACCACGAGAGCAGGGAGGGAGTGAGTTTGGGCCTCAGTACCTCCAGTGCATTAAGGGAATGAGTGTGGGACTCAGGACCCCGAGGGCAGGGAGAGACGGAGTGTGGGCCTCAATACCCGAGGGCAAAGAGGCAGGGAGTGTGGGCCTCACTACCCCCGGGGCAGGGAGGGAATGAATGTGGGCCTCAGTTCCCCCAAGGAGGGAGGGAGGGCGTGTGGGCCTCAGTACCCCCAGGGCAGCGAGGGAGTGTGTGTTGGCCTCAGTACCCCCAGTGCGGGGAGGGAGGGAGTGTGGGCCTCAGTACCTCCAGGACAAGGAGGGAGGGCGTGTGGGCCTCAGTACCGGCAGGGCAAGGAGGGAGGGTGTGTGGGCTTCAGTAACCCCAAGGCAGGGAGGGAGGGAGTTTTTGCCTCAGCACCTCCAGTGCTGGGAGGGAAGGAGTGTGGGCATCAGTACTCTAGGTCAGGGAGGGAGGGAGCGAGTGTGAGCCTCAGTACCCCCAAGGCAGGGACGGAGTGAGTGTGGGCCACATTACTTCCAGGGCATGCGGTGGGAGTGTGGGCCTCAGTGCCAGGAGGGAGGGAATGTGAACCTCAGAACCCTGTGGCCAGTGAGGGAGGGAGTGAGGGTATCGGTTCCCCGAAAACACGTACGGAGTGGCCCTTACAACCCAAAGAGCAAGGAGGGATTATGGGCCACAGAACCCACCGGGCAGGGAGGGAGGTATTATGGACCTCAGTACCACCAGGGCAGGGAGGGATTGAGTGTGAGCCTCAGTAACTCCAGGGCAGGGAGGGAGTGAGGATGTTTGGGCCTCAATACCCCCACCGGGCAGGGAGGGAGGGATCATGGACCTCAGTACCCCCAGGGCAGGGAGGGTGGGAATGTGGGCCTCAGTACCCCCAGGACAGGGAGGGGTGGAGTGTGGGCCTCAGTACCCGCAGGACAGGGAGGGAGGGAGTGGGGCCTCAGGACCCACAGGACAGGGAGGGAGGGAGTGGGGCCTCAGTACCTTCAGGGCAGAGAGGGACGGAGTGTGGGCCTCAGAAATCCCAGATAGGGAAAGTGTGTGGGCCTCAGTACCCGGAGGGCAGGGAGGGAGGGAGTGTGGACATCAGTACCCTGAGGATATGGAAACCAGGGAGTATGGGCCTCAGTAACCCCAGGGCAGAGAGGAATGAAGTGTGGGACTCAGTACCTCCAAGGCAGTGAGCGAGGGAGGGAGTGTGGGCCTCAGTTCCCGAGGGCTGGGAGGGAGCAAGGGAGTTTGGGCCTCAGTACCCGAGGGCAGGGAGGGAGGGAGGGAGTGTGCACCTCAGTAACCCCATGGCAGGGAGGGAGTGAGAGTGGGCCTCAGGACCACGAGGGCAGGAAGGGAAGGATAGACTTTGGGCCTCAGTACTCCCAGGGTAGGGATAGAGTGTGTGCCTCAGTAGCCTGAGCATAGGGTGGGAGGGAGTGAGAGTGGGCCTCAGGACCACGAAGGCAGGGAGTTAGGGAGTGTGGGCCTCAGTACCTCCAGTGCAAGGAGGGAAAGTGTGTGGGCCTAGTGACCCCGAGCGCAGGGAGAGAGGAAGTATCGGCCTCGGTACCCAAGGGCAGAGAGGCAGGGAGTGTGTGCCTCAGTACCTTCAGGGCAGGGAGGGAATGAATGTGGGCCTCAGTTCCCCCAAGTAGGGAGGGAGGGAGTGTGGGCCTCAGTACCCCCATGGCAGGGAGGGATGGCGTGTGGGCCTCAGTACCCACAGGTCAAGGAGGGAGGGTGTATGGGCCTCAGCACTCCCACGGCAGGGAGGGAGGGAGTTTGGGCCTCAGTACCCGATGGCAGGGAGGGAGGGAGGGTGTTTGGTCCTCAGTACACCCAGGGTTGGGAGGCAGTGTGAGCCTCAGTCGCCCAAGAACAGGGAGGAAGGGAGTGAGTGTGGGCCTCGGTACCTCAAGTGCTGGGAGGGAGTGAGTGTTGACATGAGTAACCCAGGGCAGGGAGGGAGGTTGGGAGTGTGGACCTCATTACACCCATGGCAGGGAGGGAGTGAGTGAGTGTGAGCTTCAGTACCAGGAGGGAGGGAGTGTGAGTCTCAGTACACCCTGGCCAGTGAGGGAGGGAGTGAAGGCATCGGTACCCCGAGAACAGGGAGGGAGTGAGTGGTAGTGTCCCTCAGAACCCTAAGGGCCGGGAGGGAGTGAGAGCCTCAGAACCTCCAGGGAGTAGCGAGGGAGGGATTGTGGGCCTCCGTAACCAAGGGCAGTTAGGTATGGAGGATGTGTGGGCCTCAGTACCCTCAGGGCAGGGAGGGTGGCTGTGTGGGCCTCAGTTCCTCCAGGTTAGGGAGGGTGAGAGTGTGGACCTCAGTTCTTCAAGGGTAGGGAGGGTGGGAGTGTGGGCCTCAGTACCGGGAGGGCAGGGAGGGAGTGAGAGTAGGACTCAGGACCTCTATGGCAGGGAGGAAGGGACGGAGGGATTGTGGGCCTCAGTAACCCAGGGCATGGAGAGTGATAGGGAAGGTGGGCTACAGTACCCCTCGGGCAGGGAGGGAGGGAGGGAGCCTGTGCCTCAGTACCCTCAAACCAGGGAGGGAGTGAGTGTGGGCCTCTGTACATGCAGGGCAGGGAGGGAGTGTGACTCTCAGTACACCAAGACCGGGAGGGACGGAGGAAGTGTTGGCCTCAGTACCCCCAGGGCAACGAGGGAGGGAGGGAGTGCGTGTGGGCCTCAGGAACCGCAGATCAGAGTGTGAGGGTGTGTGGGCATCAGTACCCGCAGGGCAGGAAGGGAAGGGAATGTAGGCCTCAGTACCACTAGGGCAGTGAGGTAGGGAGTGTGGGCCTCAGTACCCCCAGGACAGGGAGGGATGGAGTGTGGGCCTCAGTACCCACAGGACAGGGAGGGTGGGAGTGGGGCCTCAGTAACTTCAGGGCAGAGAGGGACGGAGTGTGGGCCTCAGAAATCCCAGAAAGGGAAAGGGTGTGGACCTCAGTACGCGCAGGGCAGGGAGAGAGGAAGTGTGGGCATCAGTACCCCGAGTCTATGGAAACCAGGGAGTGTGGGCCTCAGTAAACCCAGGGCAGAGAGGGATGGGGTGTGGGACTCAGTACCTCCAGGGCAGTGAGCGAGGGAGGGAGTGTGGGCCTCAGTACCCGAGGGCTGGGAGGGAGGGAGGGAGTGTGCACCTCAGTAGCCCCACGGCAGGGAGGGAGGGAGTTTCGGCCTCAGTACCCGAGGGCAGGAAAGGAGGGAGGTTGTTTGGGCCTCAGTACTCCCAGGGTAGGGAGCGAGTGTGTGCCTCAGTAGCCTGAGCACAGGGAGGGAGGGAGTGAGAGTGGGCTTCAGGACCACGAGGGCAGGGAGTTAGGGAGTATGGGCCTCAGTACCTCCAGTGCAAGGAGGGAAAGTGTGTGCGCCTAGTGACCCCGAGGGCAGGGAGAGAGGGAGTGTCGGCCTCAGTACCCAAGGGCAGAGAGGCAGGGAGTGTGTGCCTCAGTACCTTCAGGGCAGGGAGGGAATGAATGTGGGCCTCAGTTCCCCCAAGCAGGGAGGGAGGGAGTGTGGCACTCAGTACCTCCAGGGCAAGGAGGGATGGCGTCTGGGCCTCAGTACACACAGCTCAAGGAGGGAGTGTGTATGGGCCTCAGTACTCCCACGGCAGAGTGTGAGGGAGTTTGGGCCTCAGTACCCGAGGGCAGGGAGGGAGGGAGGGTGTTTGGGCCTCAGTACACCCAGGGTTGGGATTCAGTGTGAGCTTCAGTAGACCGAGAACAGGGAGGAAGGAAGTGAGTGCGGGCCTCAGTACCTCCAGTGCTGGGAGGGAGTGAGTTTGGGCATCAGTATCCCAGGGCAGGGAGGGTGGTTGGGAGTGTGGGCCTCATTACACCCATGGCAGGGAGGGAGTGAGTGAGTGCGGGCTTCAGTACCAGGAGGGAGGGAGTATGAGCCTCAGTGCACCCTGGCCAGTGAAGGAGGGAGTGAAGGCATCGGTACCCCGAGAACAGGGAGGGAGTGAGTGAGCGTGGCCCTCAGAACCCTAAGGGCCGGGAGGGAGTGAGAGACTCAGCACCTCCAGGGAGGGAGCGAGGGAGGGATTGTGGGCCTCCGTAACCCAGGGCAGGTAGGTAGGGAGGATGTGTGGGCCTCAGTACCCTCAGGGCAGGGAGGGTGGCAGTGTGGGCCTCAGTTCCTCCTGTTTAGGGAGGGTGATAGTGTGGGCCTCAGTTCTTCCAGGGTAGGGAGGGTGGGAGTGTGGGCCTCAGTACCGGCAGGGCAGGGAGGGAGTGAGAGTGGGCCTCAGGACCTCTATGGCAGGGAGGAAGGGACGGAGGGAGTGTGGGCCAGTAACCCAGGGCAAGGACAGTGGGAGGGAAGGTGGGCCACAGTACCCCTCGGTTAGGGAGGGAGGGAGGGAGCCTGGGCCTCAGTACCCTCAAACCAGGGAGGGAGTGAGTGTGGGCCTCTGTACATGCAGGGCAGGGAGGGAGTGTGGGCTTCAGGAGGGCCAGGACCGGGAGGGAGGGAGGGGTGTGGGCCTCAGTAACCCCTGGGTAGGGAGGGAGGGAGGAAGTGTAGGCCTCAGTACCCGCAAACCAGGGAGGAAGAGAGTGTGGGCCTCTGTACATGTAGGGCAGGTAGGGAGTGTGGGTCTCAGTACACCAAGACAGGGAGGGACGGAGGAAGTCTTGGCCTCAGTACCGCCAGGGCAACTAGGGAGGGAGGGAGTACGTGTGGGCCTCAGTAACCCCAAGTCAGAGTGTGAGGGAATGTGGGCATCAGTACCCGCAGGGCAGGAAGGGAAGGGAATGTAGGCCTCTGTCCCCCTAGGGCAGTGAGGTAGGGAGTGTGGGCTTCAGTACCCCGAGGACAGGGAGGGAGGGAGTGGGGCCTCAGGACCCACAGGACAGGGAGGGAGGGAGTGGGGCCTCAGTACCTTCAGGGCAGAGAGGGACGGAGTGTGGGCCTCAGAAATCCCAGATAGGGAAAGAGTGTGGGCCTCAGTACCCGCAGGGCAGAGAGTGATGGGGTGTGGGACTCAGTACCTCCAGGGCAGTGAGCGAGGGAGGGAGTGTGGGCCTCAGTACCCGAGGGCTGGGAGGGAGCAAGGGTGTTTGTACCTCAGTACCCGAGGGCAGGGAGGGAGGGAGGGTGTGTGCACCTCAGTAGCCCCATGGCAGGGAGGGAGGGAGTTTTGGCCTCAGTACCCGAGTGCAGGGAGGGAGGGAGTTTGGGCCTCAGTACTCCCAGGGTAGGAAGGGAATGTGTGTGAGCCTACTGATCCCGAGAGCAGGGAAAGAGGGAGTATCGGTCTCAGTACCCAAGGGCAGAGAGGCAGGGAGTGTGTGCCTCAGTACCTTCAGGGCAGGGAGGGAATGAATGTGGGCCTCAGTTCCCCCAAGTAGGGAGGGAGGGAGTGTGGGCCTCAGTACCCCCATGGCAGGGAGGGAGTGTGTGTTAGCCTCAGTACCCCCATGGCGGGGAGGGAGGGATTGTGGACCTCAGTACCTCCAGGGCAAGGAGGGATGTCGTGAGGGCCTCAGTACCCACAGGTCAAGGAGGGAGGGTATATGGGCCTCAGTACTCTCACGGCAGGGAGGGAGGGAGTTTGGGCATCAGTATCCGAGGGCAGGGAGGGATTGAGGGTGTTTGGGCCTCAGGACACCCAGAGTTGGGCGGCAGTGTGAGCCTCAGTAGCCCGAGAACAGGGAGGAAGGGAGTGAGTGTGGGCCTCAGTACCTCCAATGCTGGGAGGGAGTGAGTGTGGGCCTCAGTACCCCAGGGCAGGGAGGGAGGTTAGGAGTGTGGGCCTCATTACACCCATGGCAGGGAGAGAGTGAGTGATAGTGGGCTTCAGTACCAGGAGGGAGGGAGTGTGAGCCTCAGTACACCCTGGCCAGTGAGGGAGGGAGTGAAGGCATAAGTACCCCGAGAATAGGGAAGGAGTGAGTGAGAGTGGCCCTCAGAACCCTAAGGGCCGGGAGGGAGTGAGAGCCTCAGCACCTCCAGGGAGGGAGCGAGGGAGGGATTGTGTACCTCCATAACCCAGGGCAGCTAAATAGGGAGGATGTGTGGGCCTCAGTACCCTCAGGGCAGGGAAGTTGGCAGTGTGGGCCTCAGTTCCTCCAGGTTACGGAGTGTGGGATTGTGGGCCTCAGTTCTTCCAGGGTAGGGAGGGTGGGAGTGTGGTCCTCAGGACTTCTGTGGCAGGGAGGAAGGGACGGAGGGAGGGTGGGCCTCAGTAACCCAGGGCAAGGAGAGTGGGAGGGAAGTTGGGCCACAGTACCACTCGTTCAGGGAGGGAGGGTGGGAGCCTTGGCCTCAGTACCCTAAAACCAGGGAGGGAGTGAGTGTGGGCCTCTGTACATGCAGGGCAGGGAGGGAGTGTGGGCTTCAGGAAGGCCAGGACCGGGAGGGAGGGAGGGAGTGTGGGCCTCAATAACCCAAGGGCAGGGACAGAGGGAGGAAGTGTAGGTCTCAGTACTCTCAAACCAGGGAGGAAGGGAGTGTGGACCTCTGTACATGCAGGGCAGGGAGGGAGTGTGGGTCTCAGTACACCAAGACAGGGAGGGACGGAGGAAGTGTGGGCCTCAGTACCCCCAGGGCAACTAGGGAGGGAGGGATTGCGTGTGCGCCTCAGTAACCCCAGGTCAGAGTGTGAGGGAGTGTGGACATCAGTACCCGGAGGGCAGGAAGGGAAGGGTATGTAGGCCTCAGTACCCCTAGGGCAGTGAGGTATGGAGTGATGGGCCTCAGGACATCGAGGGCAGGGAGGGAGGGATTGTGGGTCTCAGTACCCGCAGATCATGGAGGGAGGGAATATGGGCCTCAGTACTCCCACGGCAGGAAGGGAGGGATTGTGGGCCTCAGTACCTCCAGGGCAGGGAGGGAGTGAAGATGTGAGGGCCTCATTACTCCACGGCAGTGCGGGAGGGAGTAAGGGTCTCAGGACCCACGGGGCAGTGAGGGAGGCATCGTGGACCTCAGTACCCCCAGGGCAGGGAGGGAGGGAGTGTGGTGCTGAGTACCCCCTGGGCAGGGAGGAAATGAGTGTGGGCCTCAGTTCCCCCAAGCAGGTAGGGAGGGAGTGTGGGCCTCAGTATCACGAATGTATGGAATCGAGGGAGTCTGGGCCTCAATAAGCCCAGGGCAGAGTGAGAGGTGGTGTGGGCCTCAGTACCTCCAGAGCATGGACGGCGGATGTGTGCGCCTCAGTACCACCATGGCAGGGGGGGAGGGAGTGTGGGCCTCAGTACTCCCTGGGTAATAAGGGAGTTTCAGCCTCAGTTGCCCGAGAATAGGGAGGGAGCGATAGACAGTGGGCTTCAGGACCACGAAGGCAGGGAGGGAGGGAACGTTGGCCTCAGTACCTCCACTGCAGGGAGGGAATGAGTATGGGCCTCAGTAACCCCAGGGTAGGGAGGGAATGAATGTGGGCCTCAGTTCCCCGAAGCAGGGAGGGTGGAGTGTGGGCCACAGTATCCCCAGGACAGGGAGGGAGGGAGGAAGTGAGGGTGGATCTCAGTACCCACAGGGCAGGGAGGGAGTGAGTGTGATCCACAGTATCCCCAGGTCAGAGTGTGAGGGACTATGGTCGTCAGTACCACAGGGCTTAGAGCGTGGGAGTGTGGGCCTCATTACCAGCAGGGCAGGGAGGGAGGGAGTGTGAGCCTCAGTACCCCCAACACAGTGAGTGAGCGAGTGTGGACCTCAGTACCCCCGGGGAGGGGCGGAGGGAGTTAGATTGGGCCTCAGGAACCCGAGGGTGGGGAGGGAGCGAGTGTGGGTCTCATTACCTTCTGGATAGGGTGGGAGGGAGTGTGGGCCTCAGTTTCTCCAGAGCACGGAGGGATTGTGGGCATCAGTACCCCCAGGGATGGAGGAATGGAGCGATAGTGGACATCAGTACCCCCAGGGCAGGGAGAGAGAGTGGGATCCAGTAGCGCGAGGACAGGGAGGAAGGGAGTGAGAGTGGGCCTCAGGACCCCCAAGGCAATGAGGGAGGGAGTGTGTGCCTCAGCACCCCGAGGACAGGGAGGGAGCAAGGAAGAGCGGTCCTCAGTACCCGCAGGGCAGAGAGAGAGGATCTGTGAGCCTCTGTACCCCCAGATAGGGAGCGAATGTGGGTCTCAGCACTCCCAGCTCAGGGAGGGAGGGAGAATGGGCCTCAGTACCCCCAGGGCAGGGAGGGAGGGACTGTGGGCCTCAGCACTCCCAGGACAAGGAGGGTGATGGTGTGGGCCTCAATACCCTCAGGACAGGGAAGGAGTGAGCTTGGGCCTCAGTATCCCCAGGGCAGGGAGGGAGGGAGAATGAGTCTCAGTGCCTCCAGGGCAGGGAGGGTGGGAGTAACTGGGTCTCAGTACCATCAGGTCAGAGTGTGAGGGAGTGTGGGCCTCAGTACCCCCTGTGCAGGGAGGGAGGGAGTGTGTGTCTCAGTAGCCGCAGGGCAGGGAGGGAGGGAGTGTGGGCTTCAGTAAACCGAGGGCATGGAGGGCGGTAGTGTGGCCTCAGTACCCCGAGGGCAGGGAGGCAGGGAGTGTGGACCTCCGTACACCCAGGTCAGGGAGGGAGGGAATGTGCGCGTCAGTACACCCAAGCCAGGGTGTGAGGGAGTGTGGGCCTCAGTAACCACATGGGAGGGAGGGAGGGAGTGTGGGCCTCAGTATCCCCAGGGCAGGGACGGAGGGAGGGAAGGCGTCAGTACAGCAAGGGCAGGGTGGGAGGGAGGGAGTGCATGCCTCAGTACCCCCACGGCCTGGAGGAAGGGAGAGAGCGTGGGCCTCAGTACCCCAAAGACAAGGAGGGAGGGAGTGTGCGCCTCATTATAACCAGGGCAGGGAGGGAGGGAGTGTGAGCCTCAGTAGCCCGAGGACCGGGAGGGAGTGGGGGCCTCAGTACCTCCAGTGTGGGTATGATGGAACGTGAGCCTCAGGAACCCCAAGGCATGGAGGGAGGTAGTGTGGACCTCAGTATTCCCAGGGCAGGGAGCGAGGGAGTGTGGGCCTCACTACACCCAGGGCAGGGAGGGAGGGTATGCCTCAGTACACCCCGGGCAGGGAGGGTGTGTGGGCCTCAGTACCGCCAGGGCAGGAAGGGAGGGCGTGTGGGCCTCAGTACCGCCAGGGCAGGGAGGGAGGGAGGTTGGGCCGCAGCACCTCCAGTGTAGGAAGCGTGGGGGCCTCAGTACGACCACGGCCGGGAGGGGGGGAGGGAGTGTGGGCCTCAGTACACCCAAAACAAGGAGGGAGGGAGTGTGGGCCTCATTACCTCCTGGTCAGGGAGGGAGTGAGGGCCTCAGTACCTCCAGGAGGGAGTGATTGAGTGTGGGCCTACGTACCCTCAGCACCGGGAGGGAGTGAGGGCTTCAGTACCTCCACAGAGGATGTTAGGGCCTCAGTACCTCCAGGGAGGGCGGGAGGAAGCGAATGTTGGCCTACGTACTCCCAGGGCAGGGATGGAGGGAGAGAGTGTGGGCCTCAGTACGCCAAGAGCAGTGATGGAGGAAGTGTGGGCGATAGTATCCCCAGGGTGGGAGAAAGAGAGTATGGGCCTCAGTACGCCCAGATAGGGATGGAATGCGGACCGATGTGCCCCCAGGGAGGGAGGGAGAGAGTGTCGGCCTCAATAATCACAGGGCAGGGAGGAAGTCTGAGCCTCTGTACCCGCAGGGCAGGAAGGGTGGGAGAGTGGGCTTGGAGTACCCCCAGGGCAGTGAGTGAGAGAGTTTGTGTCTCACTACTCTCAGGGAAGGGAGGGAGTGTGGACATCAGTACCCCCCAGGGCAGTGAGTGAGAGAGTGTGTGCCTCAGTACCCCCAGGGCAGGGAGGCAGGGAGCGTGGGCCTCAGGACCCCCAGTGCAGGGAGTGAGGGAGTGTGGGCCTCAGTATCCCGAGGTTAGGCAGGGTGGGATTGTGGGCCTCAGAAGCCCCAGGGCAAGCAGGGAGAGAATTTGGGCCTCAGTACCATGAGGGCAGAGAGCAACGGAGGTTGGGTCTCAGTACCTCCAGGGCAGGATGGGAGGGTGTGTGTGCCTCAGCACCTCCAGGACTTGGACGGAGCGTGTATGGGCCTGAGTATCTCCAGGGCAGGGGAGATGGTAGGAGTGTGGTCCTCAGTACACCCAGGGCAGGGAAGGAGGGAGTGTGGGCCTCAGTTCCCCCTGGGCAGGGAAGGACGGAGAGTGGGCCTCAGTTCCCTCGGGCATGGAGTGTGGGCCTCAGTTCCCTCAATGTAGGGACGGAGGGAGTGTGGGCCTCAGTACACTCAGGGCAGGAAGGGAGTGGGGAAGTGTGGGCCTCAGTACCCACAGGGCAGGGAGAGTGGGCCTCAATACCCGTCGGGCAGTGAGGGAGGGAAGGTGGGCCACAGTTCCTGGAGAGAGAGCGTGCTGGCCTCAGTACCACAAGGGCAGGTAGAATTGGGGGTGTGAATCCTCAGTACTCCCAGGGCAGGGAGTTAGGGAGTCTGGGCCTCAGTAGCCCCAGCGGAGATAGGGAGGGAGTGAGGGCCTCAGTACCCCCAGGACAGGGAGGGAGGGGGTGAGTGTGGGCATCAGTACCCCCAGGACAGGGAGGGGGAAAGTGAATGTGGGCCTCAGTACCACAAGGGCAGGGAGGGAGGGAGTGTGGGCCTCAGTACCCGGAGGGCAGGGAGGGAGGGAGTTTGGGCCACAGCACCCCCAGGACAGTGAGGGACGGAGTGTGGGCCTCAGTCCCCCGAGGGCAGGGAGGGTGGGAGTTTGGGCCTCAGTCCCCAGGAAAGGGAGTGAGAGAGTGTGGGCCTCAGTACACCCAAGACAAGGAGGGAGGGAGTGTGGGCCTTATTAACCCCAGGGCAGGGAGGAAGGGAGGGCATGTGGGCCTCAGTATCACCAGGGCAGGCAGTTTGTGCCTCAGTACCACCAGGGCAGGGAGGGACTGAGTGTGGGCCTCAGTAACTCCTGGGCAGGGAGGGAGTGAGGGCTCAGTACCTCCAGGAGGGAGGGAGTGAGTGTGGGCCTCCGTACCCTCAGCGCCAGGAGGGAGTGAGGGCTTCAGTACCTCCAGAGAGGGAGTTAGGGCCTCAGTACCTCCAGGGAGGGAGGGAGGGAGGGTGTGTGGGCCTCACTACCTCCAGTGCAGGGAGGGAGGGAGTGTGGGCCTCAGTATTGCGAGGGCAGGTAGGGAGGGAGTGAGCGAGTGTGGGTCTCAGTACAGGGAGCGAGTGAGACTGGGCCTCTGGTACGCCACGGCTGTGAGGATGGGAGTGTACGCCTCAATACCCGCAGGGCAGCGAGAGAGAGTGGGCCTCAGAACCCCCTGGAAAGGGAGCACGGCGTGTGGGCATCAGCACTCCATGGGCAGGGAGGAAGGGTGTGTGGACCTCAGTACCTATAAGGCAGGGAGGGAGGGAGCGAGTTTGTGCGTCAGTACCCCTAGGGCAGGGAGGGTGGGAGTGTGGGCCTCAGTAGCCCGAGAACCTGGACTGAGGGAGTGTGGGCCTCAGTGCCCCAGGGCAGGCAGGGAGGGAGGGAATGAGTATAGGCCTCAGGGCCCGCAGGGCAGGGAGGGAGCGAGTGTGGGCCTCAGTACCCCCAAAGTAGGGAAGAAGGGAGTGTGGGTCTCAGTACGCCCAGGGCAGGAAGGGAGTGTGCGCCCCAATACCCTCAGGGCAGGAAGGGAGAGAGTGTGGGCCTCAGTACCCCCAAAGTAGGGAAGGAGGGAGTGTGGGCCTCAGTACCCCCAGTGCAGGAAGGGAGTGTGGGCCTCAATACCCTCAGGGCAGGGAGGGAGGGTGTCTGGGCCTCAGTAAACCCAGGGCGGGGAGGGAGGTTGTTTGGGCCTCAGTACCTGCAGTGCAAGGAGGGAGCGGAGTTAGAGTGGGCCTCAGGACCCAGAGGGTCGTAGTGAGTGATTGTGTGCCTCAGTACCTGAAGGGCAGGGAGGGAGGGAGTGTGGGCTTCCGTAACCCCAGGGCAGGGAGGGAGGGTGTCTGGGCATCAGTACCCCAGGGCAGGGATGGAGGGTGTGTGGGGCTCCGTACCCCCAGTTCAGAGAGGAGTGTGGGCCTCAGTACCCACAGGGCAGGGAGAGTGGGCCTTAATACCCTTCGGGCAGGGAGGGAGATTTGGCCTCAGCATCCCCAGGGCAAGGAGGGAGGGTGTGTGGGCCTCAGTACACCCAGGACAGAGTAGGAGTTAGTGTGGGAGTCATTTACGCCAGGACAGGGAGGAAGGGAATGTGGGCCTCTGAACCCCCAGGGCAAGGAGGGAGTGTGGGCCTCAGAACCCCCAGGGCAGCGAGGGGGAGAGTGTGGGCCTCAGTACCCCCATGAAAGGGACGGAGGGAGTGTGTGCCTCATTACCGCCAGGATAGGGAGGGAGCGAGTGTGGGCCTCAGTACCACCAAGGCAGGAAGAAAGGGAGGGAGTTTGGGCCTCAGTACCAGCAGGGCAGGAAGGGAGGGAGGGGATGTTGGCCTCCATTCCCCTAGGCCACTGAGGGAGGGAGGGTGTCCGGGTCTCAGTACACTCAAGGCAGGGAGGGAGTGAGTGTGGGCCTCAGTACCCCTCGCGCAGGGAGGGAGGGAGTGTGGGCCTCAGTACACCTCGGGCAGGGAGGGAGGGAGTGTGAGCCTCAGTAACGCCATGGCTGGGAGGGAGGGTGTGAGGGAGGCGCTCAGGGCCTTCATGGAACGGAGGGAGTGAGGGCCTCACTATCTTTAGGGAGGGAGAGAGGGAGTGTGGGCCTCAGTACCTCCAGGGCAGCGAGGGAGTGTGGGCCTCCATACCCCGAGGGCATGGAGTGGGAGAGGGAGTCTGTGCCTCATTTTCTCCAGGGCAGGGAGATAGTGTAGGCCTCAGTACCCCCTGGCTAGGTAGGGACGGAATGTGGGCCTCAGTTCCTCCAGGTCAGGAATAGCGTTTGGGCACCGTTCCCCCAGGGAGGCAGGGAGGGAGTCTGGGCCTCAGTACGTCCAGGGTATGGAAGGAGTGTGGGCATAAGTACACACAGGGCATGGAGGGATATGTGCCACAGTAACCCAGGAAGGGAGGGAGTGTGGGCCTCAGTACCTCCAGGATAGGGAGGGTGCGAGTGTGGGCCTCAGTATCCCCAGGGCAGGGAGGGAGGGAGTGTGTGCCTCAGTACCTCCAGGGCAGGTAGGTAGGGAGTGTGGTCCTCAGTACACTTAGAGAAGGGAGGGAGTGTGGGCCTCAGCAACCCCAGATAGGGAAGGATTGAGTGACTCAGTACCCCCATGGCAGTGAGGGAATGTGTGGGGGCCTCAGCACCCCCAGGCCAGGGAGGGAGGGAGGGAGGGAGTGTGGGCCTCAGTAACCCAAGGATAGAGAGAGAGGGAGGGTGTGGGATTCTCTGTTCCCCAAGGGCAGTGTGGGAGGCAATGTGGGCCTCAGTACCCCCAGGGCAGGGAGTGAGGGATGGCATGTAGGCCTCAGTACGCCCAGGGCAACGAGTGTGGGCCTCAGTACCCCTGGGGCAAAAAAGGGAGGGAGTGAGGGCATCAAAACCCCGAGGGCAGGGAGGGAAGAATGTGGGCCTCAGTACCCGGAGGGTGGGACTGTGAGCCTCAGTACCCCCAGGGCAGGGAGTGATGGAGTGAGGGCCTCAGTACCCCGAGGAAACGGATGGAGTGAGTGAGAGTGGGCCTCAGGACCCTAAGGGCAGGGAGGGGGTGAGTGTGGGTCTCAGTACCTCCAGGGCAGGGAGGTTTTGAGGGCCTCAGTAAATCGAGGGGAGGGAGGGAGGGCCTCAGTACCTCCAGGGCAGGGAGGGAGTGAGGGCCTCAGTACCTCCAGGGCAGGTAGGGAGGGAGTGTGGGCCTCAGTACTCCCAGTTAGGGAGTGGAGTGTGGGTCTCAGCACCCCCAAGGCAGTGAGGTAGGGAGGGAGTGCAGGACACAGTACACCCTGATAGGGAGGGAGTATGCGCGTCAGTACCACCAAGGCAGTGAGGGAGGGAGTGTGGGCCTCAGGACCCCCAGAGCAGGGAGGGAGGGAGGGAATATGGGCCTCAGAACCTGCAGGGCAGGGAGAGAGAGTAGGCCTCAGTACCCCTGACCAGGTAGGGAGGGTGTGTGGGCCTCAGTATCTCCAGGGCAGCGAAAGTAGAAGTATGGGCCTCATTACCGCAAGGGCAGGGAGTGAGTGAGTGTGGGCCTCAGTATCCCCAAATAAGGAGGGAGTGTGTGCCAAAGTATCCCCAAGGCAGTGAGGGGTGGAGTGTGGGCCTCGGTACCTCTACTGCCGGGACGGAGGGTGTGTGGGCCTCAGTAACCCCAGGGAGGGAGTGAGAGTGGGCCTCAGTTCCCCCAGTGCCGTGAGGGAGGGAGCGAGTGTGAGCCTCATTACCCCCAGGTCAGAATGTGAGGGAGTAAGGGCCTCAGTATGCACAGGTAAGGAGGGAAGGCATGTGGGCCTCAGTACCCCCAGGGCAGGGAGGCAAGGAGTATAGGCCTCAGTAGCCAGAGGGAGGGTGTCTGAGCCTATGTACCCCCAGGGCAGGGAGGGAGTGAGGACCTCAGTACCCCAAAGGGCAGGGAGTGAGGAGGGAGTGTGGGCCTCAGTACCTCCAGGGCAGGGAGGGAGAGATTGTGGGCCTCATTACCTATGGAGCAGGGAGGGTGGGAGTTTGGTCCTCCGTACCCCCAGGGGAGGGAGGGAGGAAGAGCCTGTGAGCCTCAGGTCCCCCAACGCAGTGAGAGAGATTGGGCCTCAGTAAACCTGGACAGGTAGGGAGGGAATTTGGGCCTCAGTATTCTACGGCAGTGAGGAACAGAGGGAGTGCGGGCCTCAGTACCTCCAGGGCAGGGAGGGTGTGAGTGTGGGCCTCAGTACTCCCAGGGCAGGGAGGGAGGGAGTGTGGGCCTCAGTACCTCCAGGGCAGAGAGGGAGTTAGAGCGGGCTTCAGTACCCCAGGGAAGAGAGGGAAGGAGTGTGGCCCTCAGTACCTCCATGGAAGGGAGAGAGGGAGTGTGGGCCTCAGTATCCGGAGAGAGGGAGGGATTGTGGCCCTCAGCACCCCCGGAGCAGTGAGGAGGCTGTGTGGGCATCACTAACCTAAGGACAGGGAGGGAGGGAGTGAGTGTGGGGCTTAGACCACCAGGGCAGGGAGGGAGTGTGGGCTTCAGTACCCCCAGGGCAGAAATGGATGTAGTGTGTGCCTCAGTACCCCCAAGGCAGTGACGGAGGGTGTGTGTGCCTCAGGACCCCCAGGGCAGGAAGGGAGTTTTGGCCTCAGTACCTCCAGTGTATGTAGGGAGTGTGTGCGGGCTTCAATACCCCCAGGGCAGGGAAGGTGGGAGTGAGGGCCTCAGTACACCCAGGGCAGGGAGTGAGGGACAGAGTGTGTGCCTCAGTACTCCCAGATTGGGAAGGAGTGTGGACCTCAGTACCGCCACAGCAGTGAGGGTGTGAGTGTGGGCCTCAGGACCCCCAGGGAAGGGAGGCAGTCAGTGTGGGCCTCAGTACCACCAGGGCAGATAGGGACGGAGTGTGGGCCTCAGTAACCCCAGAGAGGGAGGGATTGTGGGCTTCTGTTACTCCATGGTCGTGAGGGAGGGAGTGTGGGCCTCAGGACCCCCAGGGCAGGGCGGGAGGGAGCGAGGAAGTATGGGCCTCAGTACCCACAGGGCAGGGAGGAAGGGAGTGAGTGTGGGCGTCAGTACACTGAGGTGAGAGTGTGAGGGTGTGCGGGCCTCAATACCTCCAGGGCAGGTAAGGAGGGCGTGTGGCCCTCAGTACCCCAGGACAGGGAGGGAAGTAGGGAGTGCAGGCCTCTGTACTACCAGGGATGGGCGGGAGGGTGTTTGGGCCTCAGTAACTCCAGGGCAGGGAAGGAGGGAGTGTGGGCCTCAATATCCCCAGTACTGGGAGGGAGGGAGGGAGTGTGGGCCTCAGAACGGCCAGGGCAGGGAGGGAGGGAGGTTGGGCCTCAGGATCCCCAGGACAGGGAGGGAGGGAGGGAGTGCGGGCAGAACAATTGAATAAGTTATTTGGTTTGCTATTCATCAAGGAGGACACAAACAACCTTCCGGATATAAAAGGGGTCAGAGGCTCTAGTAAGAAGGAGAAACTGAGGGAAATCCTTATTAGTCGGGAAATTGTGTTGGGGAAATTGATGGGGTTGAAGGCCGATAAACACCCAGGGCCTGATGGACTGCATCCCAGAGTACTTAAGCAGGTGGCCTTGGAAATAGCGGATGCATTGACAGTCGTTTTCCAACATTCCATAGAATCTGGATCAGTTTCTATCGAGTGGAGGGTAGCCAATGTAACCCCACTTTTTAAAAAATGAGGGAGAGAGAAAACAGCCTGACATCGGTTGTGGGTAAAATGATGGAATCAATGATTAAGGATGTCATAGCAGCACATTTGGAAAGAGGTGACATGATAGGTCCAAGTCAGCATGGAATGTGAAAGGGAAATCATGCTTGACTAATCTTCTGGAATTTTTTGAGGATGTTTTCAGTAGAGTGGACAAGGGAGAACCAGTTGATGTGGTGCATTTGAACTTTCAGAAGGCTTTCGACAAGGTCCCACACAAGTGATTAATATGCAACGTTAAAGCACATGGGAATTGGGGGTAGTGTGCTGACATGGATTGAGAACTGGTTGTCAGACAGGAAGCAAAGAGTAGGAGTAAATGGGTACTTTTCAGAATAACAGCCAGTGACTAGTGGGGTACCGCAGGGATCAGTGCTGGGGCCCCAGCTATTTACACTGTACATTAATGATTTGGACGAGGAGATTAAATGTAGTATCTTAAAATTTGCGGATGTCACGAAGTTAGGTGGCAGTGTGAGCTGCGAGGAGGATGCTGTGAGGCTGCAGAGCGACTTGGATAGGTTAGGTGAGTGGGCAAATGCATGGCAGATGAAGTATAATGTGGATAAATGTGAGTTTATCCACTTTGGTGGTAAAAACAGAGAGACAGACTATTATCTGAATGGTGACAGATTAGGAAAAGGGGATGTGCAAAGAGACCTGGGTGTCATGGTACATCAGTCATTGAAGGTTGGCATGCTGGTGCAGCAGGCGGTTAAGAAAGCAAATGGCATGTTGGCCTTCATAGCAAGGGGATTTGAGTACAGGGGCAGGGAGGTGTTGCGACAGTTGTACAGGGCATTGGTGAGGCCACACCTGGAGTATTGCGTAAAGTTTTGGTCTCCTAACCTGAGGAAGGACATTCTTGCTATTGAGGGAGTGCAGCGAAGGTTCACCAGACTGATTGCCGGGATGGCGGGACTAACCTATCAAGAAAGACTGGATCAACTGGGCTTGTATTCACTGGAGTTCAGAAGAATGAGAGGGGACCTCATAGAAACATTTAAAATTGTGACGGGGTTAGACAGGTTAGATGCAGGAAGAATGTTCCCAATGTTGGGGAAGTCCAGAACCAGAGGTCACAGTCTAAGGATAAGGGGTAAGCCATTTAGGACCGAGATGCGGAGGAACTTCTTCACCCAGAGAGTGGTGAACCTGTGGAATTCTCTACCACAGAAAGTTGTTGAGGCCAATTCACTAAATATATTCAAAAAGGAGTTATGAGGTCCTTACTACGAGGGGGATCAAGGGATATGGCGAGAAAGCAGGAATGGGGTACTGAAGTTGAATGTTCAGCCATGAACTCGTTGAATGGCGGTGCAGGCTTGAACGGCCGAATGGCCTACTCCTGCAACTATTTTCTATGTTTCTATGTAATGTTGGGGAAGTCCACAACCAGGGGTCACAGTCTAAGGATAACGGGTAAGCCATTTAGGACGGAGAAGAGGAGAAACGTCTTCACCCAGAGAGTGGTGAAACAGTGGAATTCTCTACCACAGGAAGTTGTTGAGGCCAATTCACTCAATGTACTCAACAAGGAGTTAGATGTAGTCCATACTACAGGGGCGAACAAGTTGAGAAAGCAGGAATGGGGTACTGAAGTTGCATGTTCAGCCATGAACTCATTGAATGTCGTTGAAGGCTCGAAGTGTCAAATGGCCTACTCCTGCACCTATTTTCTATATTTCAAGTTTCTCCCCATCTCTCCCCCTTCCCCTCCTCGCTCCAATCCACCTTGTCGAGGAGCACCTCAGGCGATGCCTCAATTGGAGGGATGAAGGAAGAACCGAGGGAAGCGAGGTGGGAACATTCTCGTATCCAGGAGCAGGATTGTTCGAATGACGCTCATGTGTCATTGGCTCTGCGGGGCGCGGGGGGCGGGGGGTGCTGAAACTAGCAGTGGAGTGTCGCGTTCCGGGATCAGTGTGAGGCCTGTGCCAGCAGAGTCCCTGGCTATCCCCTCCAGAGTCTCCGCCATCCATTGATGGTGCCAGAGACTCTGGCCAGCTGTTGGATCTGCCCCCAATGCTTCTTGGAGCTGGTTACCGATGGTCTACAGTCATCCTCAAAGAGCGTACCATCTCTCCGTTCTCATCTGTCGCTGGTGTCCGAGACCTATGCATGGTTCCTGTCAGCCTGCGGACAAACGGGGTTGCCTTGTAGCGAGGTTCCTTTTGTGTCCGATACCTCCACACTGGAGCTGGGAGTTGCTGGAAGGTTCACTAGATGTTCTTTGGAGGAGAATGCCTGCTCGACCATGGCGATGCAGGCTCCTGGAAGTCCGTACTCCCCTCCATCCGCGAGAGAACAAACGGATAGACGGGCGAGAATCGGACATTCTCCACACGAGATGTCGGTTCCTGCACCAAGACAGGCCCCTTGCCCCCAGCTTCTGGCCTCTGTGGTCTTGCCCAATCAACACAGTTTGCATTGCAACGATTCTCACTGGGCCTGCATTATTGGTGGGACGACGTTAGCAACCAACGATCATATATTATTGCTCGGGTGTGAGTGCATGTGGCACCAATTCAATTCAGATCGTGCAATGGTGTATACTTGGCTCACGTCCGATCACTTCATGTTATGGAGACCTAGGCCTGGCTCTCCGACTGTTCGTCCCAACGGGTATGATCACCTGCTCCTCCGTGGCAGTGATGTGGCTGGTGACTGGTGGCCCCCCCATCAGTTGGACACTCCTCGGTCCTCATCGTCGATAACTTCTCCTGTGAAATGTAACCGATGACAATTTGAGAAACCATCTATCAAATATGATTGTCCGGATATGAGTGGGTTGAGGCCTCTAATGAATTCACATCACGCAATGGCATAAGCTTTTCTCACTTCAGGGTCAGCAAATGCGTCCGTGGCTGTTTGCGGGTGCTGTCGCACGAGTGCGAACAGACGCCTCTCCGTCTCAGTGATGTCGCAGAGGGATGGTGGGCCACACACCCGTTAACCTCGGCACGGACCACGTCACCGCGAACTTCCTCAATAAAAGGTGACTGGACGACAAGGCGAGAGAACATTGCGTGATATCATTGCTAGGTCCTGTCACAGAGCCTGATACAACACATAACCAACAGATGCAATCAGGATTAGTATGATAATTAGTTTTCATGACATAACGATTCAAACCGTGACCGCAGGCTTTGAGGAAAACATTTTCGGAAAAGTGAAAGAGTTTATGTGATAAAAACATAGAAATATAGAAACATAGAAAGATAAAAGATAGGTGCAGGAGTAGGCGATTCAGCCCTACGATCCTGCACCGCCATTCAATGAATTCATGGCTGAACATGCAACTTTAGTACCCCATTCCTGCTTTCTCGCCGTACCCCTTGATCCCCCTAGTAGTAAGGACTACATCTATCTTATTTTTGCATATATTTAGTGAATTGGCCTCAACAACTTCCTGTGGTTGAGAGTTCCACAGGTTCACCACTCTCTGGGTGAAGAAGTTTCTCCTCATCTCGGTCCTAAATGGCTGTGACCCCTGGTTCTCGACTTCCCCAACTTTGGGAACATTATTCCTGCATCGATCCTGTCTAAACCTGTCAGAATTTTAAACGTTTCTCTGAGATCCCCTCTCATTCTGTTGAACTCCAGTGAATACAAGCCCAGTTGATCCAATCTTTCATGATACGTCATTCCCGCCATCCCGGGAATCAGTCTGGTCAAACTTCGCTGCACTCCCTCAATCGAAAGAATGTCCTTCCTCAAGTTAGGAGACCAAAACTGTACACAATACTCCAGTTGTGGCCTCACCAAGGCCCTGTACAACTGTAGTAACACCTCCCTGCCCCTGTACACAAAACCCCTCGCTCTGAAGGCCAACATGCCATTTGCCGCCTTCTCCGCCTGCTGTACCTGCATCCAACCTACAATGACTGATGTACCATGACACCCATGTCTTGTTGCACCTCCCCTTTTTCCAATCTGCCGCCATTCAGATAATAGTCTGTCTCTCTGTTTTGAACTACCAAAGTGGATAACCTCGCATTTATCCACATTATAGTGCATCTGCCATGCATTTGCCTACTCACCTAACCTATCCAAGTAACTCTGCAGCCTCATATCATCCTCCTCGCCTGATGAGAGGCTGTTACAAATCAAATTATATGAATACATAAGTAAATCTAAATCAATTTGCTACTTAATCTTGCGCATCGCACAAGGTGTTTCCATCGTTTGCGGCATTGCTTGCACTCACAAACATTGTTGGTTGCCAGCAACACCAACTGTGCTATCTCGGTCCATATCCTTTGGAGTGGGCTTCCCATCCCCATCGTGTGTCAAATCACCCCAGCGTAACGGGACTTCCTGCAGGAGCGAGGTTGCCTCGTCCGAGAACCACCTGGCTCTTTTGCGCCTTCAACGAGTTCCTCTCCCAACTCATTGTTCTCTCTAGCGTCAGAGTCCAAAGAGTGGTGTGATGCCTCCTCCTGGCTCTCCATTATAAGCCAAACTGAGGCAAATATGTGGCTGGCGGCGACTAATATTTCTTTCCCTACTTGCTGTGAAGCTCCAAAGTCTCTCTCCCTCCTCCCAAAGTAGTCACATGACACCCAGACACGCCTACAGTCCCTCAGAGCACCCTCTCTCCCGAACTCCTCTTCCGTTCATGTCGCGATGACCCTTGACTTCCAGAACCGCTGGAACCAAGTGTTGCCATGCTGTTGCGAAGGACGGCCACACTTTACGCAGAAGGTCAAAAAGAACTTGAATTCGCCGGGTGTCACACACATATTCTAAAAACGAAACTAGTGTTTTTGCGAATGGACGAGAAGCCAGCGATCTGAAAACACTTTGTTAACGCCCACGCTGGAAATTACACCCAATTATGGGGCGATAAGCACAAATGTGGAGGTTGTAAGGACTTTGAGAATAGGCGAGTAGCCGGCGATCTCAAAACACTTTGTTAACGCCCACGCCGGAAATTACGCCCATTTGTGGGGCGATAAACACAAAAGTGGATGTTGTCAGGACTGTGAGAATTGGCGAGTATGCCGAGATCTCAAAACAATTTGTTAACGCCCACGTTGGAAATTACGCCCATTTTTGCGGCGATAAGCACAAAAGTGGAGGTTATAAGGACTTCGAGAATAGGCGAGTATCAGGTGATCTCAAAACACTTTGTTAACGCCCACGCTGGAAATGACGTGCATTTTTGGGCTTTCTGCACAAATGTGTAACATCCAGCCCAAAGCATCGAACACAAGGTTAGGGTTGTTCCAAAGGGAAGTGAGTCGAAAGATACGGAATAATAATCTCGTGAAATTTCAGCTACTGCAATATTAATTGGACAGAAGAGATAGGGAAGAGGATCAGGGAATGGAGTTCCCACAATGCGTACATGAATCCTTTCGAACCTAATCAATAAGAAGACCAACAAGGAAGTGTCCGCTATTGGATGTTGCAATAGGGAATAAAGCAGAGCAGATAAGAGAACTAAAAGTTGGGTACATCTATGCAATAATAATATAATATGCTGTAAGGTCATAATTGAAATGGACTTAAGTATGACGGAGAGCAGTTTAATTGATTGCAGAAAAGTTGGATTTGCCAATAGAACATTGGGAAATATAATGACCAGCAATATTGGAAAAATATGACAAGAATTTAAAAGGGGAACATTTGAAACGCTGTGCAGCAGAATTTGTGATAATAGATATTCTGCTAAAAACAAGAACATACTGAGCACAAATGATGAATAAAGATGCACAGAAACAAATTCGGTTAAGGATAGAGGCAGGCACTAATTCCATGTACAGCGGCACTCAGCATGATAATGGAGAATATGGAAGAGTAGGAATGAAGTCAAAAACTATTAGAAAGGCAGAGAGCAATTGTGGCCTTAAATTATCAAGGAATTAAGAAGAAATAGAAAATAGTACATCAATTAAAAAGGAAGGTTGGAATGGGAATATGACCATGAGGATTGGAGAGGCAGCAATAGAGAGATGGCAGAAATATTAAGTAATTGCTTTGCTTCATTATTTATCAGGGCAACAGAGCAGGTGAACATGAGATTAGATGATGAGATTAATAAGGAGTTAATTTCATTTAAAATAAAAAATGGAGAGCTATTAAATAAAACCTGGCTCCGGACGGATTACATCTGCACAATTTAAACCAATTGAAAGTAGAGATCGCAGAGGCACTGTTTTCGTTAATATAATGTGTACAACCAGTACACAGCCAGATAGCTAACGTAATAACCATAATTAAGAAAGGAGATAGAACATGCACAGGACACTGTAGAACAGACAGCTTAAAGTCGGTGGTTGGAAATATAATGGCACGACGACTCAAGGGGAACATAGAACATATTGGCCATGGGGGATTCAACATAATGCTGCTGGCTTTAAAGAACTGCATTAGCTTCCCTCGTAATCACGTGACTTTAGAATTTAATCTCGATTAAATTCACATCGCTGAAACGAATTAGGGATTCGATGGGCTCGGTGGAGGAAAACTATATCCTCTGGAGTGGAATCCAGAACAATAGGGCTCCTCGCTAATATTACAGGTAGGATATTCACAGAGAACACAGGTACAGATAGGAGTGGGCGTTGTCCCACTGTGAATCGGTTATATATACAGGGAGGGCTGAGGCCTGTCTGACTGGTACCGAATACAGGTACACACATGCCAGCGGTCTGTCCGACCGGTTCACGAATACCGAAACAGGCACGACAGAGGTCTGTCAGACTGCGACCCGAATACAATATACATAGATGACCTGGAAGAGGGACAGAGTGTAGTGTGACAAAATCTGCAGATGACACAAAGATTAGTGGGATAAGCGGGTTGTGTAGAGGACACAGGGAGGCTGCAAAGAGATTTGGATCGGTTAAGCGAATGGGCTAAGTTTTGGCAGATGGAAAAAAATGTCTGGAAAATGTGAGGTCATCCACCTTGGGGAAAAACAATGTAAAAGGGAATATTATTTGAATGAGGGAGAAATTACAAGATGCTGCGGTGCAGAGGCACCTGGGGGTCCTTGTGCATGAATCCCAAAAAGTTAGTTTGCAGGTGCAGCAGGTAATCGGGAAGGCGAATGAAATGGTGGCCTTCATTACGAGAGGGATGGAGTACAAAAGCAGGGAGGTCCTGCTGCAACTGTACAGGGTATTATTGAGGCCGCACCTGGAGTACTGCGTGCAGCTTTGGTCACCTTACTTAAGGAAGGATATACTAGCTTTGGACCGGGTACAGAGACGATTCACGAGGATGATTCCAGAGATGAGGGGGGTACCTTACGATGATAAATGGAGTAGACTGGGTCTTTACTCGTTGGAGTTCAGAAGAATGAGGGGTGGTCTTATAGAAACATTTAAAATAATAAAAGGGATAGACAAGATAGATGTAGAGAACTTGTTTTCACTGGTGGGTGCGACTGGAACAAGGGGGCACAGCCTCAAAATAAGGGAGAGCCAATTTAAAACGGAGTTGAGAAGGAATTTCGCCTCCCAGAGTGTTGTGAATCTGTGGAATTCTCGGCCAAGGAAGCAGTTGAGGCCAGCTCATTGGACGTATTCAAATCACAGATAGATAGATGTTTAACCAATAAGGGAATTAAGGGTTACCGGGAGCGGGCGGGTAAGTGGAGCTGAGTCCATGACCAGATCAGCCATGATATTATTGAATGGCGGAGCAGGCTCGAGGGGCTAGATGACCGACTCCTGTTCCTAATTCTTATGTTCATATGTTCCTGTGTTTAATTTCAGTGATAACCACTTTGTGGATGCGCAGTTTCCGAACGCAGGTGTGCTTGGTAAGTCGATGTAAGACCTCTTCTCCCTGTAAGTGCGGAGTGAGCATGGTCTGGACCTCCTGCTCTGTCTGGCACGTCATACAGTGCACCTCTGCCTCATTCAGTTTCTAACTTTCTAATCTAGTGCTGAGCATACTCACCAGCACACACTGGTTTGGCCCAATAGCCTGATTCTCTGCTCTATGTTCTATCTAATATAACCCACTGAACTTGAGCTCAGCCCTTCCTGCCTACCTACTGTCGAGCCTCTCGCACTGGAAGATGCAATGTCTAGCTGCACTAAATAGCTGCAGTGACCCGTTACAGAAGAGCTCAGAGTGAATGCTCGTGTGGTACTTTCTCAAAAGACCATGTGGGAATTTTCAATCAGAAATATGGCCGTGTCCGACACACAGTGCTAGCCCCGCCGCTGGGTGTATGATCAGATCACCAGCCATTACTGGTTTAATTCAATGGAAGGAATTCTGCTGCTAAATATTACATTCCTGGACTGCAAACACTGGGATCCGCCTCTGGGCTGTTATCAGTCGTTCTGTTTATTAATTAATTGTACAATTGAGGTAACCGGATATTTCACTGCGCTCTTCAATTGCTCTCTGAACTTGGACTGGGTCACCCCGGAAATAAATGTGTTTATACAGCAACTTAAATTCCGCAGTATAAATCCGACCTCTGTAAATTGAGAGAAAGAATAACTGTAATCACTGGGATTTATTCCTGTAATGCTTTAATAAAAGAAATCTGTAACAATTATCAGCCACAGCAGTATGAAGCTGCCGGATATGGTGAAGAGTAAAATGACACACTTCCTCCTGCGCTGCATCTCTGGGTCACTGTCATTCCCCCCCTTGCTCTCACCCCTCAGTTCTTTACGGACTCGACTGGACACTAAAATGTGTCTGACTGCCAGAGCGTTGAGCAACAAAATTACAGCGAATGGGAGCAGTGTGGTTAAAACCGCATCAAAGCAGTCAAATCCCAGCCATCCGGGCTCAGTAAGATAGGCTGGGATTAAGGAACAGTACCACGGAACATTGTCGATTATATATCCAGGTTCAATTGTAAAGTAGTGAGGAATGTTTTTTGAACAGAGCAGAATGCAGCTTGTTGCCAGAACCACAGCCGCAGTTCTCCCAGTGCAATATTTAATTTTCAGCCTCTGCCAACAAATGGCCACAAATCGGTCAAAGGTGAAAGTGACGGTGAACCAGACAGAACAGTCTGTGGCTGCACGGGTCAGGAGAGTGATAACAGTACACACACGGGTGATATCCAGGAAAGACCACGGGAAATAATACCAACTGATCTGCCGCAGTATGACCCCAGTCGTGACCACCAGTAGATCCACCGCTGCCATGGCCACCAGGTAGCAAGTGGTGCAGGTGGACAGCCCGCACTTTCCCCGGGACAGGATCACAATCGCCACTAACTTCACTGTCAAAACCAGAAGGGAAAAGAGGTGGTCAATTATTGGTCACACATTGTCGGTGACTGAGCCCAGACAGCAAGGCCTGGGACTTAGCACAAAAACAGCCGGGTGGACATATTGTCAGGGGTTAACATATACATTATATCATCCCAACCCAACCTACCTCCAACCCGCTGCTTCCCAGTTTAGCAGAGACAGGGCAGTGGGAGGGAAGCCGAGCCATCCCAGCGGGCGGGTGAGCAATATAAATGTATTAATGCGGATGGCAGCTTCTGGTTTAAACTATGTTACGGATTTAACTTATTTTACGAATTAACTGTGGTTGGCTGTGTTTCCAAGGCCTCGGGATACACGGCAGCTAAAGTGAGCCGAGGACAGCTTCGGGGACAATGGAAGTGCCTTCACGGCCCCGGTTGTGGGCCAGGAGCTGCAGGTGTTCCTTCACCAAGGCTCCACACGCTCTCCCTCTCTCTCCCTCTGCTTAGACTACCACCATACTAACGGTGGTAAATCTGATAAAATACAGAGTAAGCTAAAAACACTCAGAATGTCAGGCAGCATCTGTGGAGAGAGAAACAGAGTTAACGTTTCAGTTGATAACCTTTCTTCAATACTGGAATCCGCGAGAGATGAACAGTTTTAATGCAATGTTAGAGGCAGAGAAAGTTGTGGTTGGAGGAGGAAAGAACAAAGTTGAAGGTCTTTGATGGGATGGTGGGTAGGAGCGATGCAATACAAAAGGGATGATGGTGTAAGACAAATGGGACACCAAAGGAACAGTAAATGAGTCAAGAGGAGATGTAAGTGGATAGAGCAGGATTACAGAGTGGGGCGGTAGGACGGTGGGGAGTGCAAGGTATATCTGGCAAAGATCAGAAGGCTCCCATGGCCCGGGAATGTGGTGGAGAAAGGTCAGTAGACCCCAGGGGTACGGACAAGCCCACCTGCCATGTACCGAGAGGTGATCCCAAGCACCAGCACACAACTCCTCCACTCCCAGTGGCTCGACTGAAGACATCCTTCATTACCAGCACATGCTGTCTGAGGAAACGGGAGCGGTCGTAATGATCTGAAAAGTTTCATCTCAGTATTATGGCCGGGTTGCAATAAATGGATAATGGAAACATGTGGTGCTATTCCCCATTGAGGTACAAAGGGGAACATTTTAAAAGGTCGAAGGTAGAGATGTCAGACTGGTAGTGGGATGTAGAATTGAAGGGGCAAGAGACCCGGGGAGTGTGAGACAGAGAGAGGGAGAGAGACACGTTTGCAGACAGAATGGAGACGTTGAGGAATATAATCACACAATCTCTGTTTAGTCCTCCCCAACCTACAGGAGACTGCATCGTGAACAGCGAATACAGTATATTGCATTGTAGGAAATACAAGTCTCTTACTGTTTAAGATTAAAGGCCCTGGACGATGGAACGAATGGAGGTGAAAGGGCAGGTGTTGCATCTCCTAGGGTTTGCATAGCAAGGTCCGGTGGAAGAGGATAAATGTTGGGGGCGATTCAGGAGTGGTCCAGGTTGTTGTGGAGGGACCGATCCATTGGGAATGTTGAACGCGGATGTGTTTGGTGGTGAGAAAAGAAGGAAGGGACAGACATGGCGGAGGATGATCTTTTAATTGTGGGGTTTGGTTGAGACTAAGGTGACGGCATGGGGACCCGATCATGGTTCGAGCATGGAGGGTCAGCGGCGATGAAATTAATGCAGCAAATTGAATTGACACTGTGGTGGGGAATCCTCGACTATGGATAAATGCGGGAAATTGGATTGTCACTCTCGAGGACCCTGTCCACCACAGAGGACGGGTATCCTCATCTCAGAAAAATGAAGACAGGTTGTAAGCACTGGTGTGGGAGGTGGCATCATCGGAACAGATGGAACGCAGGCAGCTACCTTCGGAGAATGTAATAAAGTCCTTCCAGCAAGCTGGGTGAGAGGTCATATAATCAAGGTAGCTGTAGGAGTCGTCCGGATTATGGTAGATATTTGTAGAAAGCCTATCCTCGGAAAGGGACTTACAGATGTCGAGGAAGGGAAGGGAAGTGACAGAGGGAGCATGTGAAGGATAGGGAGGGGCGTAAATTAGAAGCAAGGTTGACAACTTAATTATTTTTACTACTATTATTAATAATATTAATATTAATAATAACTATTATTGTTAATAATACTAAAAACATTTATTTATATCGCGCCTTTAACGTATAAAGGTACCAGGGCTCTTCAAAACAATGTTAACAGGACAACACAGATACCTATGACACCGATACAAAAAAGAAAAAATTAAAGGCATATGACCAAAAGCTTGGGAAAAGAGGGTGATTTTAAGGAGCTTCTTTAAAATGGAAAGATGGTTAGAGAAGCGGAGATGTTTAGGGAGAGGCTTCCAGAGTTTAGCGTCCAAACAGCTGAAGGTAAGGCCACCGATAGTTGAGCAGTATAATGAGGGATATTCGAGAGGGCAGAATCTGAAGAGCGGAGATATCTTGAGGGGTTGTGAGGCTAAAAAGGAGTACAGGGGTAAGAGATGTGCAAGGCCATGGAGAGATTTGTAAACAAGGATGATAATTTTCAAAATCGTGGCGTTCTTTAACCGGGAGCCAATGTCGGTCAGAAAGCATAGGTGTGAGGTGATGGGTGATTGGGTGATCATGACTTTGTGCGAGTTAGGACATTTTCAAGTTCATGGCGAGAAAAGGATATTGCGCGACCACAGTCATCAATGGACCTGAAAAATATGTGAAAAAGAAATCAGGAGTAGAATAGCAACATCGAAGATTCACCCGTATCCCAAGAAAAGGCCGCATAGCTAGGAACCATCCGAGCTCCGGAGTGTAGGGATGGAACATTGTAATTTCAGCAGGGGCAGGGTACTGGGGTCAGGATCAGGATCAGCAACCTGCAACGGCTTTCATCCCAGCCCAAAGCCAGTGAGAGCGAGAGGACTTCCACCGTGAATGACGAGTGAATTAAATTGCAAATGGGGTGCTCAGAATGTATCAGCGGCGATAGGCGCAGGGAAACTCACCATCCGCTCTGAGTTTCAGGGGAGCTCGGGTTTACTGGGCTATGCACCAAACATTTTGGACCATTTTCCATACCTCGGAAGCCTCCTGTCAACAAAGGCAGACTTTGATGGCAAAGTCCAACACTGCCTTCAGTGTGTCAGTGCAGCCTTCGGACGCCTGAGGAAGATCGTGTTTGAAGACCATGACCTCAAACCCCGCACCAAGCTCATGGTCTATAGGGCAGAAGTGATACACGCCCTCCTATAAGCTTCACAGACATGGAATATTTACAGCAGGCATCTCAAAGCACTGGAGAAGTACCAACGCTGCCTCCGCAAATTCCTGCAAATTAATTGGCCGGAGTGGTGCACCAACATCAGTGTTCTCGGTCAGGCCAACATCCCCAGCATTGAATCATTGACCACAGTCGATCAGCTCTGTTGGGCGGCCACATCGTCTGCATGCCTGACATGAGATTCAAAAAGCAAACAGTCTACTCACTGATTCGTTATTTTAAGCGAGCCACAGGTAGGCAGAGGAAACGTATCATGACACAGTCAAAACCTCCTTGAATAATTGCAACGTCCTCACCTACACCTGGCAATCCCCTGTCCCAAGCCAGCCCAAAGTGGAGGAAAAGCATCCGCACTGCGCTGAGCACCTCGAGGCTTATCGCCGAGAGCATGCTGAAGCCAAGTGTAGGTCGCGGAAGGAGCATGCAGCAACCCAGGCACCCCACACTCCCGTTTGTTCAACTAGCGCCTGAACCACCTGTGACAGAGAATGTAGGTGATGCAATGGCCTCTTCAGCACTCTGGTAAATCAATTTATCGTGGATTCGAGTCATCCTCGAGTCCGAGGATAAGTCTCAGAAGCGGAAGTAGAAGAAATAGTACCCACACTGAGTACATCCTACAAATACAGACACTCCCAGTAATACATGATCACTGGTGCACAGTGTTCCACACCGGTTAGTGACCCACACTCAGCATATCCTACAGTGACAGACACTCCCAGTAATACATGGGCACTGGGGTATGGTGTTCCACAATGGTTAGTGACCCACACTCAGTACATCCTTCAGTGACACACGCTCCCAGTAATACATGTTTACTGGGGTACAGTTTTCCACTCCGGTTCGTGACCCACACTCTAAATATCCTACTGTGACACACACTTCCAATAATACATGGTCACTGGGGTACGGGGTTCCACACCGTTTAGTGAAATACACTCAGTATATCCTACAGTGACACACACTCCCAGTAATACATGGTCACCGGGGTACGGTGTTCTACACCAGTTGGTGAAGCACACTCAGTTTATCCTACAGAGACACACACTCCCAGTAACACATGGTCACTCGGGGTACGGTGTTCCACACCGGTTAGTGAAACACACACAGTACATCCTGCAGTGTCAGACACTCCGAGTAATACATGGTCACTGGGCTATGCTGTTCCCCACCGGTTAGTGACCCACACTCAGTATATCCTACAGTGACAGACAATCCCAGCAATACATGGTCAATTGGATAATGGTGATCCACACCGGTTCGTGACCTCACTCAGTATATCATACAGTGAAACACAATCCCAGTAATGCATGGTCACAGGGGGTCGGTGTTCCACACCGGTTAGTGAAACACACACAGTGCATCCTGCAGTGTCAGACACTCCCAGTAATACATGGTCACTGGGCTACGCTGTACCCCACCGGTTAGTGACCAACACTCAGTATATCCTACAGTGATAGACACTCCTAGTAATACATGTTCACTGGGGTACGGTGTTCGACACGGGTTAGTGACCCACAGTGAGTACATCCTACAGTGATAGACACTCCCAGTCATACATGATCACTGGGAGTATGATGTCCCACGTGAGGTAGTGACTCACACTCGTATATCCTACAGTGCAGACACCGCTACTCATACCTTCTCTCAGATAGTTGCGCGGAACAAGGACTAATTCAAAAGTACACAATATTCCACTCAAGACAATAGCTGAATAATTCAAGCAGCCTGTTCGTTTCAAACACAAGTGTATGTTCAGATGATGCAATGGAATCAAACCGCAGTGGTTATTCAGGAAATTTGACTGAACGGAATGCTATCACCGTTCAGGTTTCTATACCCGTGAACAAAGTCCAGGATGTAAAATTACCAGTCACAGAGCAAAATCAGAGACCAGCTCACAAACAGATTTGCACAATTTCAATGGTTACTTAGGAACATAAGAAAATAAGAATTAGGAACAGGAGTAGGCCATCTAGCCACGCGAGCCTGCTCATCCATTCAAAAAGATCATGGCTGATCTTGCCGTGGACTCAACTCCACTTACCCACCCGCTCCCCATAACCCTTAATTCCCTTATTGGTTAAAAATATATCTATCTGTGATTTGAATACATTCAATGAACTAGCCTCAACTGCTTCCCTGGGCAGAGAATTACACAGATTCACAATCCTCTGGGAGAAGAAATTCCCTCTCAACTCGGTTTTAATTTGGTTCGCCCGTATTTTGAGGCTGTGCCCCCTAGTTCGAGTCTCCCCGACCAGTGGAAACAACCTCTCTGCCACTATCTTGTCTATCCCTTTCATTATTTTAAAAGTTTCTATGAGTTCAGCCCTCATCCTTCAGAACTCCAACGAGTAAAGACGCAGTCTACTCAATCTATCATCATAAGGTGACCCCCTCTTCTCCGGAATCAGCCGAGTGAATCGTCTCTGTACCCCCTCCAAAGCTAGTGTATCCTTCCTTAAGTAAGGTGACCAAAACTGCACGCAGTACTCCAGGTGCGGCCCCACCAATACCCTGTACAGTTGCAGCAGGACCTCCCTGCTTTTTGACTCCATCCCTCTTGCAATGAAGGCCAACATTCAAGTCGCCTTCCTGATTCCCTGTTGCACCTGCAAACTAACTTTTTGGGATTGATGCACCAGGACCCCCAGGTGATGTAATCACCCTGCAGCATGATGTAATTTCTCCCCATTCAAATAATATTCCCGTTTACTTTTTTGCTTTCCAAGGTGGATGACCTCACATTTTCCGACATTGTATTCGATCTGCCAAATCTTAGCCCATTCGCTTAACCTATCTAAATCTCTTTGCAGCCTCTCTGTGTCCGCTTTACCACTAATCTTTGTGTCATCTGCAAATGTTTTGCACTACACTCTGTCCCATCTTTCAGGTCATCTGTGCATATTGTAAACAGTTGTGGTCCCAGCACTAACCACCGATTTCCGACCTGAGGAGGATCCATTTATCCCGACTATCTGCTTTCTGTTCGGCAGTTATTCACTTTCCAGGAACACCAATGACGGAAATGATCATGTTGCATATTCGCTGGTCATATTGAATTGGAAGCATTTTCTATGTGAAACGATGTGCCCCTTTGTGCTGCAGGCAATCTCCCTGAATTATACTCTGAGGCGGTACAATTCCAGCGCCTTTAAGTTATACTCTGCGGGCTCTCCACGGTGACATAGAGGTTGCAACATCGCTCAAAATAATTATTGTTGAAACTTGAACAAATAGATTACGACAGCCAATTTATGTCCCTGTTGTGATTCAAATTTGAAACTGCAAAGACTGGACAATTCTGCTCACATTAATTAACAAATGAACGCTTCCAGCTGTATTTTCCCAGCAATTAGGTTGTTGTTTCAAAAACCATCACACCAAACTGGAGATCGCATATAGTTTCTGGTAATATATTTTGCACTGCTGTGTTCATTCAGAAATTACATTCCCTATGTTAGAGTTTCCCTCTCAGTGCTGCTCTACTGCACTCTGTGATGTGGCTGCCTTCTTTAACTGTAGTTATTCTGTAATTACATTCCCATTGTTATACTTTCCCTTTCAGGGCTGTTCTCCTCACTCTGTGTTGTGGCTGCCTTCTTTAACTGTAGCTATTCAGTAATTACATTTGCAATGTTCGAGTTTCCGTCTCATGGCTGCTCTACTACAAAGTGGGTTGTGGCTCCACCTTTCAATGCAGGCATTCAGTACATAAATTACAAATGATAGAAAGTCCTTCTCAAGGCTGTTTTCGTGCGGTCTCGGAAATGACTGATCTCTTTAACTTTGGAAATCCAGTTAAACAATTGAAGTGATGAATTTCTATGATAGTTCTCAAACTAATATAGGCCCTCATCTTCATTAAGCCTCTCATACCCATACAGCACCTCATACACATGCGGTGCCGTATGCTCGTCGATTACCTAAAAAGAAAACAGCACCACAAACTCATACAGCAAAAACAATATAAACTAATACAGCATTTCTCATCATGCAGGCACTGAAAATAACACAGCACATCAAACGAATAAACAACCTCAAACTAGTACACCCCCTCAAACAAAGGGAACCTCAAACTAAAACGATCCTTTAATAATGCAAAGTACTTCAAACTAAAACTAAAACGAATACATCACCTCAAACTAAAAGAGAACCTCAAAGTAATAGAGAACCTCAAACCAGTAAAGAATATCAAACTAAATTTTAATAAATCGATAGATAACCACAACATAACATGGACACTGAAAATAACAATGAATCTGAAACTAATACAGACAATCAAAAAAACAGAGACACTGAAACTATTAATGAAACTCACACTAATATTTAAATGCAAATTAAGAGTGAATCTGAAATTGATAAACTCAAACTAATAGCGAGCCGCAAAATTATCCACTCAAACTAATAGAGAAATTCAAACTAATAGGGAGGATCAAATAACCAAAATATTCAAGCTCAGAGAGAAAATCAAACTAATACAGACCCTCAAATTAATAGTGACCCTCAAACTAATACACTCCCTCAAAGTAATACAGACTCTCAAACAAATACAGCCCCTCAAACTAATACAGCCCCTCAAAGTAATATAGTCCCTCAAACGAATACAGCCCCTCAAACTAATACAGCCCCTCAAACTAATATAGTCCCTCAAACTAATACAACCCCTCAAAATAATACAGACCGTCAAACTAATAGAGAACCTCAAACTCATCGAGAAACTCAAACTAATACAGTCCCTCAAACTAATACAGTCCATCAAGCTAATAGATTACATCAAACTCATCGTGAATCTCAAACTAATACAGCCCCACAAGCTAATACAGACCATCAAACTAATACAGCCCCTCAAAGTAATACAGCCCCTCAAACTTATATAGCCCCTCAAACTAATACAACCACTCAAACTAATACAGACCGTCAAACTAATAGAGAACCTCAAACTCATCGTGAGTCTCAAACTAATACAGACTCTCAAACTAATACAGTCCCTCAAACAAATACAGCCTCTCAGACTAATACAGCCCCATAAACTAACACAGCCCCTCATAATAATACAGTCCCACAAACTAATGCAATCCCTCAAACTAATGCAGTCCATCAAACTAATACAGACGCTCAAAATAATGCAGCCCTCAATCTAATACATTCGATCAAACTAATAAAGTCCCTCAAACTCATACAGCCCCTCAATCTAATACAGTCCATCAAACTAATACAGTCCCTCAAACTAATACAGCCCCTCAAACTAATACAGACCCTCAAACAAATACAGCCACTCAAACTAATACAGACCCTCAATCTAATACAGTCCCTGAAACTAATACAGTCCCTCAAACTAATAAAGACCCTCAAATTAATACAGCCGCTCAAACTAATAAACAACCTCATATTAATAGATGTACTACTACCTGTAGCAGACCTTGGACAAATACAGCCGCTTAAAATAATACAAGAATATAAACTTTTCCAGAAGCTCAAATTAATATATTTCCTCAAAATAATAGAGAAGCTCCAACTAATGCAACCACTGAAGCTATTGGAGAACTCAACATAATAGAGAACCTCAAAATAATAGAGAACCTCTAATTAATGCAGACCCTTAAACTAATAGAAAACCTCAAAATAATACAATAAATAGAGAACGTCAAACTAACAGAGAACCTCAAGCTAATAGAGGACCTAAGCCCAATACAACAACTATACCACACACAGAAAGTTATATTCATACAGCCATTGAAACTCACACAGCATTTCCGATAAAACAGTCCATCAAAATAATACAGCTGTTAGAAGTAATAGAGAATGTGAAACAAATACAGCCCCTAAAACAATAAAAATCCTCAAACTAATAAATAACCGCAAACTACTAGAGAACCTCAAAATACTACAGCCCACCAAACTGATAAATACCCTCAAATTAATACAGAATGTCAAATAAATACAGCAGTGTCAAATAATATAACATTTCCACCATTTATAGAAACGCAAGCTAATATACAACCTCAAACTATGAAAGAAACTCAAACCAATATGAGAACCTCAAACAAATACAGCCACCTAAAATAATACACCTCAAACTATTAGAGAAACTGAAACAAATACAGCCCTCCAAATTAATACAGCCCCTCAAACTATTATAGAACCTCATACTAATAGAGAACGTGAATGTAATAAAGAAACTCCAACTGATAGATAATTAATAGCGCAGGAGATTTAGCATCTAGCCGACAATCACGAAGTGGGTGGATTTTTCAGTGGAGTAGAACCGGTGGCCCAAGGTCTTATTCCACTGAAAGCCAAGAACAGAGAACTCCTCATCAAGGACAGTGAGGCTGCCGGTGCTGGCTGGAAAGAACACTTCGAGGATCTTCGCAACAAAGAATCCGCCTTCGACGTGAGTGTCCTTGACTTCATCCCACAGCATGCTACCATCACCTCCTTGGCACAATCACAGCTCGGCACGAGTTTGCAAAGGCCTTCCGACAATTAAAAACAACAAGGCCTCAGGAGCAGAATGAATCCCCTTGGAAGTAATGAAGCTGCTTGGCGGCGAAGCACTAATGGAAGGTATTCATGACCTTATCTGGAAGGAGGAGATCATGCCAGGAGATCTCGGAGTAGATTTAATTGCGATGATGTTGAAGAGAGGTGACTGCGGTAACGCCAGAGGAATATCGCTGCTCTCAACCAAAGGCAAAGTCATCGCAAGTATTCTTCTCAACCACCTTCTCCCTGTGGCTGAAGAACTCCTCCCAGTTTCGCAATGTAGATTCTGCCCACGAATTGGCACAATGGATATCATCTTTACCACGCGGCAGATACGAGAGAAATGCAGCGAATAGCATCAATACTAGTACATGGCCTGTTTTAATCTCACAAAAGCATCCAACGCTGTCAACCATGAGGGTTTATGGAGCGTCCTCCTCAGATTCGGCTGCACTTCAAGGTTTGTCACCATGCTCCACCTTCTGCAGGCTGAAATGCAAGCCATGCACCCGGTCAGGGCAACCACCACAGAAGCATTCCACATACGGACCGGGGTCAAGCAAGGCTGAGTAATCGCCGCACGAGCAGAAGGCAGCAGCAGCCAAGTTCATGGCACCGTGTGTAGCTCTGCTGCACAGGAGGGCAGGATAATGAGTGGAAGATCAACAGTGATAGGGGATTATATTGTAAAGGGAATAGATAAGCGTTTCTGCGGTCGCAACGGAGACTCCAGGATGGTATGTTGCCTCCCTGGTGCAAGGGTCAAGGATGTCTCGGAGCGGATGCACGGCATTCTGAAGAGGGAGCGTGAAAAGCTCGTTGTCGTGGTGCATATAGGTACCAATGATATCGGTAAAAAAAATGGATGAAGTCCGACGAGAAGAATTTAGGGAGCTCGGAGCAAATTAAAAAGTGGGACCTCAAAGGTAATACTCTCAGGATTGCTTCTAGTGCCACGTGGTAGTCATTGTCGGAATCGCAGGATAGCTCAGATGAATACGTGACTTGAGGAGTGGTGCAAGAGGGAGCGATTCAAATTCCTGGGATATTGGAACCGGTTCTGGGGGAGGTGGGACCAGTACAAACCGTACGGGCTGCACCTGGGCAGGACCGGAACCAATGTCATGGTGGGGGTGTTTGCTCGTGCTGTTGGGGAGGGGTTAAACTAATATGGCGGGGGATGGGGACCCAAGCAGGATTCAGAGGGAAGTAAAATGGGGGCAGAAGCAAAAGATAGAAAGGAGAATAGCAAAAGTGGATGGCAGAGAAACCCAAGGCAAACATGAAAAGGGCCACATTACAGAAAAAATTCGAACTGGAAAAAGAGTGTTAAAAAGACAAGCCTGAAGGCTCTGTGCCTCAATGTGAGATGTATTCGGAATAAGGTGGATGAATTAACTGCACAGGCAGCTATTAATGATTATGATATTATTGTGATTACGGAGACATTGCTCCACGGTGACCAACGCTTGGATCTCAACATCCAGGGGTATTCAACATTCAGGAAGCACAGACAGAAAGGAAAGGGAGGTGGGTTGGCGTTGCTTGTTCAAGAGGAAATAAGCGCAATAGTAAGAAAGGACATCAACTTGAATGATGTGGAATCTGTCTAGTTATAGCTATGGAATACCAAAGGACAGAAAACGCGAGTGAGACTTGTGTCCAGACAACCAAACAGTAGTAACGAGGTTGGAGATGGCATCAAACAAGAAATTAGGGATGTTTGCAATAAAGGTACGGCAGTTATCATGGGCGGCTTTAATCTAAATATAGATTGGGCTAACAAACTGGTAGCAATGCGGTGGTGGAGGAATTCCTGGAGTGTATTCGTGATGGCTTAAGAGACCAATATGTCGAGGAATCAACTAGAGAGGTGGCCAACATAGACTGAGTGTTGTGAAATGAGAGAGGAATAATCAGCAATCTTGTTGTGCGAGGCCCCCTGGAAGGGTGACCATAATATGGTGGAATTCTTATTAAGATGGAGAGTGAAATGTTAATTCATAGACTAGGGTCCTGAATTTAAGGAAAGGTTACTTCGATGGTATGAGACGTGGATTGGCTAGGATAGACTTGCAAATTATACTTTAAGTGTTGACAGTGGATGCGCAATGGCAGACATTTATAGATTACATGGATGAACTTCAAAAATTGTACATCCCTGTCTGGAGTCAAAATAAATAGGGGAAGGTAGAGCAACCGTGGCTAACAAGGGAAATTAGAGTTAGTGTTAAATCCAAGCAAGAGGCATATAAATTGGCGAGCATAACCAGCACACCTGAGGACTGGGTGAAATTTAGAATTCATCAGAGGACAAAGGGTTTAATTAGGGGCATTACAATAGAGTATGAGAGGAAGCTTGCTGGGAATATAAAAACTGACTGCAAAAGCTTCGAAAGATGCGTGGAGAGAAAAAAGATTAGTGACGACCAACGTAGGTCTTTTGCAGACAGAATCAGATGAATTTATAATGGGGAACAATGAAATGACAGAGCAATTGAACACAATCTTTCGATCTGTCTCCACTAACGAAGGCGCAAATAACCTTCCAGAAATACTAGTGTTTCGAGGGTCGAGTAAAAAGTAGGAAGGGAAGCAAATCCTTATAAGTCAGGAAATTGTGTTAGGTAATTTGATCGGATTGAAGGCCGATAAATCACCAGGGCCTGATAGGCTGCATCCCAGAGTAAGAATTGTTTCTGTAACGTGGCCCTTTTCAATTGGCACTTGAAATAGTGGATGCATTGGTGATCATTTTTCAATATTCCATTGACTCTGGATCAGATCATATGAATTGGAGGGAAGCTAAAGCAACTCCACTTTTTAAAATAGGAGGGTGAAATTATAAATCGGTTTGCCTAACATTGGTGGTGGGGAAAATGTTGGAATCAATTATTAAAGTTGAAATAGCAGCCGTTTTGGAAACATTGGCAGGATCGGTCCAAGTCAGCATGGAATTATGAAAGGGAAACCATGCTTGACAAATCTTCTAGAATTTTGTTAGGATGTAACTAGTAGCGTGGAAAAGGGAGAACCAGGGATGTGGTGTATTTGGATTTTCAAAAGGCTTTTGACAAGGTCCCACACAAGAAACTAGCAGGTAAAATTAAAGCACACGGTATTGGGGGTAATGTATTGACGTGGATAGAGAACTAATTGGCAGACAGGAAGGAGCGAGTCAGAATAAACTGGTCTTTTTCAGAAATGCAGGCAGTGCCCTGAGCGGTGCCGCAGGGTTCAGTGCTGGGACGCCAGCCTTTTACAATATAAATCAATGATTGAGATGAAGGAATTGAATGTAATATCGCCAAGTTTGCAGATGACACGAAGCTGGGTGGCGGTGTGATCTATGAGGATGATGCGAAGAGACTGCAGGGAGACTTGGACAGGTTAATTGAGTGGGCAAATGCATGGCAGATGCAATATAATGTGGATAAATGTGAGGTTATCCACTTCGGTGGCAAAAACAGGAAAACGGACTATTATCTGAATGGTGACAGATTAGGAAAAGGGGAGGTGCAACGAGATCTGGGTGTCATGGCACATCAGTCATTGAACTTTGGCATGCAGGTACAGCAGGTGGTGAAGAGGCAAATGGCATGTTCGCATTCATAGCAAGTGGATTTGAGTAAAGGAACAGGAAGGTCTTACTGCAGTTGTAAGGGCCTTGGTGAGGACACACATGGAATATTGTGTTCAGTTTTGGTCTCCGATCTCAGCGAAGGTTCAGCAGATAGATTCCTGCGATTGCAGGACTGACATGAGGTTCAACTGGGCTTGTATTCATTGGAGTTGAGAAGAATAGAAACATAGAAACATAGAAACTTAGAAAATAGGTGCAGGAGCAGGTCATTCGGCGCTTCGAGCCTGCAGCAACATTCAATGAGTTCATGGCTGAACATGCAACTTCAGTACCCCATTCCTGCTTTCTCGCCATACCCTTTGATCCCCCGAGTAGTAAGGACTTCATCTATCTTCTTTTTGAATATATTTAGTGAATTGGCATCAACAACTTTCTGTGGTAGAGAATTGCACAGGTTCAACACTCTCTGGGTGAAGAAGTTTGTCCTCATCTCGGTCCAAAATGGCTTACCCCTTATCGTTAGACTGTGACCCCTGGTTGTGGACTTCCCCAACATTGGGAACATTCTTCCTGCATCTAAACTGTCTAAACCCATCAGAATTTTAAATGTTTCTATGAGATTCCCTCTCATTCTCCTGAATTCCAGTGAATACAAGCCCAGTTGTTCCAGTCGTTTTGATATGTCAGTCGTGCCATCCAGGGAATCAGTCTGGTGAACCTCCACTGCACTCCCTCAATAGCAAGAATGTCCTTCCTCAAGTTAGGAGACCAAAACTGTACACAATACTCCAGGTGTGGCCTCACCAAGTCCCTGTACAACTGCAATACCACATCCCTGCCCCTGGACTCAAATCCCCTCGCTATGAAGGCCAAAATGCCATTTGCATTCTTAACCGCCTGCTGTACCTGCATGCCAACCTTCAATGACTGATGTACGATGACACCCAGGTCTCGTTGCAGCTCCCCTTTTCCTAATCTGTCACCATTCAGATAATAGTCTGTCTCTCTGTTTTTATCATCAAAGTGGATAACCTCACATTTATCCACATTATACTTCATCTGCCTTGCATTTGCCCACTCACCAAACCTATCCAATTCATTCTACAGCCTCATAGCATCCTCCTCGCAGCTCATACTTCCAGCAACTTAGTGTCATCCGCAAATTTGGAGATACTACATTTAATGCTCTCGTCTAAATAATTAATGTACAATGTATACAGCTAGGACCCCAGCACAGAACCTTGCGGTACCTCACTAGTCACTCCCTGCCATTCTGAAAAGTACCCATTTAGTCCTATTCTTTTTTTCCTATCTGACAACCAGTTCTCAATCCATTTCAGCACACTTCACCCAATCCCATTTGCATTAACGTTGCACATTAATCACTTGTGTGGAACTTTGTCGAAAGCCTTCTGAAAGTCCAAATATATCACATCAACTGCTTCTACCTTGTGCACTCTACTGGAAACATCCTCAAAAAATTCCAGAAGATTTGTCAAGCATGATTTCCCTTTCACAAATCCATGCTTAACTTGGGCCTATCATGTCACCTCTTTCCAAATGCGCTGCTGTGACACCCTTCATAATTGAATCCATAATTTTACCCACTACTGAGGTCAGGCTGACCTGTCGATAATTCACTGTTTTCTCTCGCTCTCCTTTTTTAAAAAGTAGGGTTACATTGGCTACCCTACACTCGATCGGAACTTCCAGAATCTAGGGAATGTTGGAAAATGTCTGTTAATGCATCCGCTATTTCCAAGGCCACCTCCTTAAGCACTCTGGGATGCAGTCCATCAGGCCCTGGGGATTTATCGGCCTACAATCCAGTCCAGCAGTGATCACAGACCTGTCCCACAGGGATCACAGCCCTGTCCGACAGGGATCACATTCAAGTCAAACAGGGATCACAGTCCTGTCCCACAGGCATCACAGTCAAGTCCCTCAGGGATCACAATCCAGTCACACAGAGATTAAAGTCCAGTCCCACAGGGATCACAGTCCAGTACCACAGGGATCACAGTCCAGTCCCACAGGGGTCACAGTCCAGTCCCACAGGGGTCACAGTCCATTCCCACAGTGATCACAGTCCAGTCGCATAGGGATCACAGTCCAGTCCCACAGAGATCACAGTCCAGCCCCACAAGGATCACTGTCCAGTCACACAGAGATCACAGACCAGTCCACAGGAAGCGCAGGCGAGTCCCACACGGATCAAAGTCCAGTCCAACAGGGATCACAGTCAAGTCCCAAAGGGATCACAGTCCAGTCCCACAGGGATCACAGTCTTGTCCACAGAGATCACATTCCAGTACCACAGGGTTCACAGTCCAGTCCCACAGGGATCACAGTCCAGTCCCACAGGGGTCAAAGTAAAGTTACACAGGGATCGCAGAACAAACCCACAGAGATCACAGTCCAGTCCCACAGAGATCACAGTCCAGTCCCACAGGGATCACAGTCCAGTCCCACCGGGATCACAGTCAAGTCCCACAAGGATCACAGTCCAGTCCCAAAGAGATCACAGTCCAGTCCCACAGGGATCAGAGTCCAGTTCCACATGGATCACAGTCCAGTCCCACAGGGATCACAGTCCAGTCCCACATGGATCACATTCCAGTCCCACATAGATCACAGTCCAGTCCCACATGGATCACAGTCCAGTCCCATTGGATCACAGTCCAGTTCCACAGGGATGACAGTCAAGTCCCACAGGGGTCACAGTCCAGTCCCACATGGGTCATAGTCCAGTCCCACAGGGATCACAGTCCATTTCCACATGGATCACAGTTCACTCTCACTGGGGTCACAGTCCTGTCATAGAAACATGGAACCAGAGAAAATAGGTGCAGCAGCAGGCCATTCGGCCCTTTAAGCCTGCACCGCCAATTAATGAGTTTATGGCTGAACATGCAACTTCAGTACCCGATTTTTGCTTTCTCGGCAGACCCCTCGATCCCCCTAGTAGTAAGGACTAAATCTAACTCCTTTTTGAATATATTTAGTGAATTGGCCTCAACAACTTTCTGTGGGAGGGAATTCCACAGGTTCACCCCCCTCTGGGTGAAGAAGTGTCTCCTCATCTCGGTCCTAAATGGATTACTCCTTATACTTAGATTGTGACCCCTGTTTCTGGACTTGCCCAACATTGGGAACATTCTTCCTGCAATTAACCTGTCTAAACCCAACAGAATTTTAAACGTTTCTCTGAGATCCCCTCTCATTCTTCTGAAATCCAGTGAAGTATTTTTTGATATGTCACTCCTGCCATCCCCGGAATCAGTCTGGTAAACCTCCGCTGCACTCCCACAATAGCAAGAATGTCCTTCCTCAAGTTAGGTGACCAAAACTGTATACAATAATCCTGGTGTGGCCTCACCAAGGCCCTATACAACTGTAGTTACACATCCCTGCTCTTGTACTCAAATCCCTTCGCAATGAAGGTCAACATGCCATTTGCATACTTAACTGCCTGCTGTACCTGCATGCCAACCTTCAATGACTGATGTACCATGACAGCCAGGTCTCGTTGCACCTCCGCCTTTCCTAATCTGTCACCATTCAGATAATAGCCTGTGTTAGCGTTAGTGTTTTCTCAGAAGAATCACTCAACACTCAGAGTCGGTTCCAATGCTGATGCGGCCTTTATTACGCTTAACGGTGAGGAAATCAGAAGACTGAGTCCAGGCTTCTCTCCACAGAACAAAGGGTTACATTCACTTTTTTATGTTTCACAACAGTTACACCAACAGTTTATTACAGTTACACAGCCCATCACGGCTGGACACAAGCCAATCACAACGATTATAGATTACATATAGGTTCTTTTAACACAATAGAATTCCCCTAATGTCTCAGGAACCATGTGTTCGACTCTTGTCAGCTTGGGCTGATTGATATAGGTTCTCTCACGAGTTCTTTCTTCTTGGAGAAATAATTGGTTTATAACCTTGTTTACAGGAGATGGGTTCTCTTATCTCTTTCTTCTTGGAGAATTAATTGGTTTATGGCCTTGAATATGGGAGATGGGTTCTCTTCTCATTATTCTTATCCTGCATCCAAGGCATTCCTATAGTGGGCCTCAAAGGGTTATTGCTCGGTCATTGAACATTCAACAGTTCACAGCTTGACGACCTGATTTCCCATCATGCCTGGGCAGCCATTTTATGTGTGGCCACTTTAAACTTATATGCGTTTAGATATATCTAGCAGGTGCCTAATGCCTAGTATTCTGGTATATTCTAAAGGTGCCTACCTCCTACAACAACTCCCCCTTTCGGTAAAGGGACTAGTCCTATTCCCCTTTTAACCGACCATTCGACTTTTAGTAGATTTTGTGCACGGCCCGGTACTCCCTGCCTCAACGTGCTGGCCAGTCACGCGGTTTCAGGAGTCCCGGTTGCTTAAATCGAATTGACAAACGCCAAATCCTCCTGCCCCTTATAAAACAGGCTTGTTTAGTATCCAGGGAACGGTGATTTTCCGTCATCGTTGTGCGTGGTGTCTGCATGCCTGGCAGGCCATGACGCCCCATGTTATTGCTAAGATCAATTGTATCCCGACCAGTATATGTGAAATTATTCGAATCCATGGGTGGATGTTCACATTTATTCCCCAGTCCCAGACCTTTCTCCACCAACTCTGATTTTGTAAGTCTACCTCGGTATCATCTTCCAGTACTTTGATTTTAGTTTGTAGTTGGTGGTAGAGCTTTACGGATTGACCCACTCTGAGCCTCAACTCTCGTAATACTTCGGTTAGATGTGGGATAAGGATCTGATCTCATTCGTCATAATCCTGTAAATGATCATGGAGCTGATCGGTTACCTCAATAACTTCGGACTTCCGGCGCCTAACCTGTGTGATATGCGCTTGCCCGATCGCGACAGGTCGTCGTGGTGTTAAGCAAAAGTTTGGCTTTGTATAGGGCACTGCAGGTCATTATACTGGAATGAACGCTCAGTAGTAGAGACGCAGTATCTTCCAGTCCCTCCGTAGCCTGCCCTCGCGAACTGCATGTGTGCGGGCACTATTTCTAGTACACACCCGTCGGTTCGGTTAAACCCGCACTCATCTAGCTCCCCTCGGCCCACCAGGTGAGGGCATACTGTGATTGCCCCCTTTTGCTTGCAATCTGCTAGGGAAATCCCGGTATTTATGTTGTTTCGACGGACGGCAGAGGTGGTGGTCAGGTAGTAGCGTATGGAGACATTTTCCCGTATTATTCCGATATTTTCTCGTTGGTATAGGGGCAACGGCCCTGAGTCCGGCGTGGCTATAGGGATCATCAGGACTATCCCTATCCCGGTAATCCTACCCATCTGGCAATCTGGAATTGCTGGGTATACTCTGGTCAGTCCCTTCAGAGTACAATTATCCAGTGTCCCCCTTTGGTTAGCCAACTGAGCTAAATGTGAACTGTCTATCCAATCGGGTACTTCCCCGCATTGGATCTGGTCGAGATTGTGGCGATCTGTCCCACCATCCACAGTCCATAAGCGTGACAGAGTTGCCCCTGTCTTTGCTTTCCCTGTATCTTCCTGTTCTCTATCAATGAGGTGATTGATGGTTCTGGCGTGAGCTTCCAGGACTGAGATGCCATCCAGCTGGATTTTGGCACCCGTCTTTCCTAGGTTGGCTTGGTCTTCCTGGTTTTGCTCCACCCTCTCCAATAACACCTTCATCACCCCTCTAAACTGTTCCACCCTCTCATTTAATCCTTGTATCTCTATCGAGTTCACTACGGAGGTCCCTGTATTGAAAACGATAGCAACATCATTAACTATTTCCCTCTTCATCCTGGGGGCTAACCCCTGTCCCCGGAACCTACTGGCACCCATTGCATCGGCATCCTGCTGCATTACAACTTTACTTAATACATTGTACATCTTTCTTGACTGTTCTGTACAGTATTCCGGCATCTGGATGCCTGAAATATTGATCAGAACAGGCACAATTTCATGTTTAACATTATCATACAACAGTTCCCCCTCGTTGTACGTTTCAATCCCATTCTCTGGTCAATTCGTAGTTATGGGAAAAGGCAGTTCCTCGGGCAATGTAGTGATTCTTATGGCGCGCGGTGTCGGAGGGGGTGTGAAACATACCATACAATGATAATGCAGCCGCCCCCGCCTCCTCGTAATACTCACACAGCCCCATTCCCTTCTTGCGGATGACTGATTGCTGGGATTGTCCCGGAGGCACGCAAACTATGCCGAAAGTACATTCAACAGGCCCTTTGACATCCCTCCGTTTAATGCATCTGCTCCTTATACCCGTGGAGCACTGTGCACATACTCTTATTCTTATTAGGATTCTTATTAGGATTCACTTGTAACCATGCATTAATATAAATTCTGTCCTTGCTCCAGTCCTTGGCTGCTGGGATGCACATTCCGTCCGTTAAATTAAACAAGACTCCATAGTTCATGTAGTTGTTTATTTCCAGCGTGCTCTGCTTTCCGTCGGTGTTGCCCAGGGTACGTGCATGTCGCAGCGCTATCCATATTACGAGTAGCGCCTTTCGTATTCCCATTCCGGTAAGTATTATCTGTAATTTTAAACAGACCGCCTGGTCGTCACCAGGGGTTAAGTTTTTTGCTCTACGAGTGTCCCTGTCACCCTGCAAAATCGGAAGCAGAAGATTATAATCGAACCATTTCGAGCTGAATCTGTAGGGCGTGCGCCCATGTCTTTACCCACTTAAATATTACCCACACTCTTATTATGACCAAGACCAAAGCTATTCCTCCAAACATCACTGTCTGCTTTACCGTTAGTTTGGTTTTGTGGACTACACCTCCCCACCGTGGGCTGCATTGGCTCTATTGCCAGAGGTGATGGTGCTATGGCTGCGCACTGCACTATCCGTCTCGTCCCGTAATCTCTTCCAGCCTGTTTATCTTAACTTTTAACTCTTCAATTTGTTTTATTGAGTATCTATTTCTTTATTGTATCAGGCAAGTATTATTACATAAGCTAGTTCTGTTTTTATTTTTGTTTCCTCTGTTAGGTGAGTGTTTTTTTTCCGATTAAGAAATTAATAATGTTCAGTATAAACCGGCTGTCAATGGACCGGGTTAAGTCCTTTCCAGGTTTGTAAGAAGACCTGATGTATTACGTGACTTCAAGTAATCATCTGAAAAAAAGTCTTTGTGCCTTCAAAACTGGCTTCGAAATTAAGAATCCGTTAAAAACAGCATAAATCATTGGAGTAAACTCCAATGTTTTCTTAACTTCTAATTCAAGTACTTGCCAAATATTTTTTTTAAATTGCTTTAAAACAAGACCACACATAGAATAGCAACTTTGTTTACTGAAATTCAATTCTGTTTTTTTTTATTTCCCTCTTTCTCCTCTTTATCTTCAAAGCCCTCCTGCTTGTTTAGACTGTTCGGGACTTTTTTTTTGATAAACACTGTCCATTTTGGAAATCTTTTCAAACTGCATTGAAACTTTTTCATAATTTAAAATTCGAATCCATGTAGAGTGTTTTTTAATTATTCCAATTGTTTTCCTTCTAATTAAACCAATATCTTTTTCACAGCAAACATCAACTAGTATTTAGTAAGTTATGTCTTTTTCCATTTAGTCCGTTACATCTTTTTTTTCTTTCTTCAAATTAGGTTTTGTATTTTACACGGAGGGTTCGTAACTCCATAAAGTTGTTAATTTAAAATCATTTGTTTACTTTCAAAGTGGCGTCTTATTCTTTTTCTTTTTCTCCTTAACTGGAATGGAGTCCAGCTTTGAGAGTTTGAGGGCTGCCTTTCGTTATCTCAAAATGCTCTAGTTTCAAAGTCGTTACTAAAGCTTGCTGTTTTTAACATATTCCAAAAGTCCCTTTTACACCTTCGCAGATAGCTCGCCACTCGCCCAGAAGTTTGACCTGATCAGATTTAAGTTAATAATTTTTTTTTTGAATCCACCTCAGTATTTTCTGTGCCTTCTCTGAATATCTCAAAATCCCAATTCAAACTTTGTAATTTCAATCTTTATTTAAAACTTTTTTTTTTGCGAGAAGCTCTTTTTTTTAAAGCATTCTTTATCTCATTCCGAGACTAAATTTATGTATTTCAACCCAATCACTCATTGCATGTTTTCTTTCGGCAAGTAAGTGAGCGTGCCAAATAAAACTTTTGCTCAACAAACCTATCCTTTATTTGTTGATTTTCCTAGCTCCGTAACTTATCATCCGAATAAATCCACAACTGCGTTTCTAACTTAAATGTCTTAAAACTTCCCACATACAGGACAACATTACAACGGGTTAAAAAAAGACTTTCACTCTGTTTCTAAAATAAACAGACACTTGATTTCCACTTCCAACCAGGCTTTCGGAACATGAAAACATAAAAAAAATTATTTTGCAGTCAAAAATCACACAGACACTTCTCACTCAATGATCAGACATTTACAACAGTCTCTCTTCTTGTTTTGGCCGGCTCTATTTTTGGATCCATGACCTTTCAGGGAATTCGTAGTTTTATCTAAATAATTCCTCACATAAATAATTCCTGAGGATTCCACCCTGCTTTAAACATTTTTTCGATTAGCTTCTTTTGTTTTTCTGCCAGGTGGCGGGTAAGCGACCCTTCTGGTCCCCACTTGAGTTTACTTGTTTTCATGGCCATTTCTGGGTAGGACTAGTACCGTTAGGAATCTACTCTCAGAGGTCCGCTTTCTTTCTAGTGCGACTTGTAGTAAACTGTCTCTTGGCTATTGTCAGGTCACAAGTTCTGCTGTTATACAAACTTATACAATTCTTAAAAACGCGTTTAAACAATTCCTGCAGTGCTCTACGTATCCTTAACGACTAACTAACACCGCTCGGCCCGTTGGTCCGACCCTGTTCACAGGTTTGGATTCCATTAGCCGCTGAACACCGCTTGGTTCTACCCCGGGGTATTTCAAATTACACTACTGGGTCCGGAAGATGTCCCTCGGTATCACGATCCCACGGTCTAAGTGTGTTCCCTACGCCTACTTGGTTCCTGGCCGTCACGTGAGACAAAAGTCCTCTTAATTTAGTCTCAGGCTAGGCGTTTGAGATATTAGAACGTCTCCTCATGTCGATCAACCAGCTTCCACCTTCCGCAGCCTTTATACTTAAAAATCGTTTTTATTTATACTCATGCGGGTTTTTCCAAGGGCGTCCAGCGACTCCGGGAAATCCCGTTAGCGTTAGTGTTTTCTCAGAAGAATCACTCAACACTCAGAGTCGGTTCCAATGCTGATGCGGCCTTTATTACGCTTAGCGGGGAGGAAATCACAAGACTGAGTCCAGGCTTCTCTCCACAGAACAAAGGGTTACATTCACTTTTATATGTTTCACAACCGTTACAAACAGTTTACTACAGTTACACAGCGCATCACGGCTGGACACAAGCCAATCACAACGATTATAGATTACATATAGGTTCTTTTAACCCAATAGAATTCGCCTTATGTCTCAGGAAGCATGTGTTCGTCTCTTGTCAGCTTGGGCTGATTGATATAAGTTCTCTCACTAGTTCTTTCTTCTTGGAGAAATAATTGGTTTATAACCTTGTTTACAGGAGATGGATTTTCTTATCTCTTTCTTCCTGGGGAATTAATTGGTTTATGGCCTTGAATAAGGGAGATGGGTTCTCTCCTCATTATTCTTATCCTGCATCCAAGGCATTCCTATAATGGGCCTCACAGGGTTATTACTCGGTCATTGAACATTCAGCAGTTCACAGCTTGACTACCCGATTTCCCGTCATGACTGGGCAGCAATTTTAATGTGTGGCCACTTTAAACTTACATGCGTTTTGATAGATCTAGCAGGTGCCTAATGCCTAGTATTCTGGTATATTCTAAAGGAGCCTACATCCTACAACAGTCTGTCTCTCTGTTTTTACCATCAAAGTGGATAACCTCACATTTATCCACATTATACTTCATCTGCCATGCATTTGCCCACTCACCTAACCTATCCAAGTCTCTCTGCAGCCTTATAGTATCCTCGTCGCAGCTCACACTGCCACCCAACTTAGTGTCATCCGCAAATTTGGAGATACTACATTTAATTCCATCTTCAAATCATTAATGCACAATGTAAACAGCTGGGGCCCCAGAACAGAACCTTGCGGTACCCCACTAGTCACTGCCTGCCATTCTGAAAAGTACACATTTACTCCTACTCTTTGCTTCCTATCTGCCAAACAGTTCTCAATCCAAATCAGCACACTACCACCAATCCCATGTGCTTTAAGTTTGCACATTAAGCTCTTGTGTGGGACCTTGTCGAAAGCCTTCTGAATGTCCAAATAAAGCACAGCAACGTTTTCTCCCTTGTTCACACTACTGGAAACATCCTCAAAAAATTCCAGAAGGTTTTTCAAGCATGATTTCCCTTTCACAAATCCATGCTGACTTGGACCTATCATGTCACCTTTTTCCAAATGCGCCGCTATCACATCCTTAATAATTGATTCCATCATTTTACCCACTACCGATGTCAGGTTGACCGGTCTATAATTCGCTGTTTTCTCTCTCCCTACTTTTTTAAAAAGTGGGGTTGCATTGGCTACCCTCCACTCGATAGGAACTGATCCAGAGTCAATGGAATGTTGGAAAATGACAGTCAATGCATCCGCCAATTCCAAGGCTACCTCCTTATGTTCTCTGGGATGCAGTCCATCAGGCCCTGGGGATTGATTGGCATTCAATCCTATCAATTTCCCCAACACCAGTTCCCGACTAATAAGGATTTCACTCAGTTCCTCCACCTTACTAGACCCTCTGACACCTTTTATATCCGGGAGGTTGTTTGTAACCTCCTTAGTGAATACCGAACCAAAGTACTTGTTCAATTGGTCTGCCATTTCTTTGTTCCCCGTTATGACTTCCCGTGGTTGTGACTGTAGGTGACCTACGTTTGTCTTTACGAACCTTTTACTCTTTAAATATCTGTAGAAACTTTTGCTATCCGCCTTAATGTTCCCTGCAAGTTTCTTCTCGTACAACATTTTCCCTGCCCTAATCAAACCCTTTGTCCTCCTCTGCTGAGTTCTAAATTCCTCCCAGTCCCCGGGTTCGCTGCTTTTTTGGCCAATTTGTATGACACTTCCTTGGCTTTAATACTATCCCTGATTTCCCTTGATAGCCACGGATGAGGCAACTTCCCTTTTTTAATTTTACGCCAGACAGGAATGTACAATTGTTGTCGTTCATCAATCCGGTGTCGAAATGTCTGCCATTGCACATCCACAGTCAGCCCCTTAAGTATCATTCGCCAAACTTTCCTAGCCAATTCACGCCTCATACCTTCAAAGTTACCCTTCTTTAAGTTCTGGACCATGGTCTCTGAAATAACTGTTTCATTCTCCATCCTAATGCAGAATTCCACCATATTATGGTCACTCTTCCCCAAGGGGCCTCGCACAATGAGATTGCTAATTAATCCTCTCTCATTACACAACACCCAGTCTAAGATGGCCTCCCCCCGAGTTGGTTCCTCGACATATTGGTCGAGAAAACCATCCCTTATGCACTCCAGGAAATCCTCCTGCACCGTATTGCTTCATGTTTGGCTAGCCCAATCTATGAGCATATTAAAGTCACCCTCGCTCCCTGCCCTGAGGTACTGAGGCCCACACACCCTCCCTCCCTGTCCTGGCAGTACTGAGGCTCACACTCCCTCCCTCCAAACTCTGGAGGTATTGCGGCCCACACTCCCTCCCTCCCTGGCCTTGTGGTACTGAGGTCCACACTCCTCCCTCCCTGACTTGGGGGTATTGAGTACCAAACTCCTCCCTCCCTGACCTGGGGTACTTAGGCCCAAACTCCCTCACTCCCTCCCTGTCCTCGGGGTACTGAGGCCCACACTCCCTCCTTCCTTGTCTTGGGCGTACTGAGGCCCGCACTCCCTCTCTCCCTCCCTGTCCTCGTGGTACTGAGGCCCACACTCGCTCCCGACCTGCACAGGGGTTATTGAGGCCCACACTCCCTCAATCCCTGCCCTGCGAGTACTAAGGCAAACACTCCCTCACTCCCTCCCAACCTGCCCTTGGGGGTATTGAGGACCACACGCCCTCCCCCCCTGCCCTGGGGGTACATAGGCTCACACTCACTCCCTCGGGGTACTGAGGCCCACACTCCTTGCCTCCCTGCCCTGGGGGACCTGAGGCCCATAGGCCCTCCCTCCATGCCCTGGGAGTCCTGAGGCCCATACTCCCTCCCTCACTGCCTTGGGGGTACTGAGGCGCATATCCCTCCCTATCTGTGTGTACTGTGCACCGCACTCCCTCACTCTCTCGATGCCCTGGGGGTACGGAGGCACACACTCGCTCCCTAACTGGGGGTACTGAGGTCCTCACTCCCTCCATCCCTCCCTGGAGGTACTGAGGCCCTAACTCCCTCCCTGCCCTGGAGGTACTGAGGCCCACACTCACTGCCTCCCTGCCCTTCGGATCCTGAGGCCCACTCTCACTCACTCCATCCGAGTACTCAGGGTACTGAGGCCCTCACTCCCACTTTCTATGCCGTTGGGGTACTGAGGCCCGCACACCTTCCCTAACTACACTGGAGATACTGTGGCCCAAACTCACTTCCTGCTCTGTGTGTCCTGAGGCCCACACTCCATCCGTCACTGCCGTGGGGGTACTGAGGCCCACACTCCCTCCCTGCCCTAAGGGTACTATCCCACATTCACTCACTCCCTCCCTTCCTCGGAGTAGTGATGCCCACGCACTCTCCTCACTGCTCCGGGGGTACTGAGGCCCACACTCCATCTCTCCCGCCCTGGTGATACTGAGGCCCAACTCCGTCTCTCCCGCCCTGGTGATACTGAAGCCCACACTCCCTCTCTCCCAGCCCTGGATGTACTGAGGCCCACACACCCTCACACTCAAACCTGTGGGTACTGTGGCCCACACTCCCTCCCTCCATTCCCTGGGGGTAGTGAGGCTCACAATCCCACCCTCCCTGACCTGGATGTATTGAGGCCCATCTCCCTCTGTCCCTCCCTGACCTGGAGTACTGAGGCCCAAACTCCCTCCCTAGCTGGCCAGGGGTACTGAGGCGCAATCTCTCTCCCTGCCGTGGGTGACCTGAGGCTCACATGCTCTCCCTCCCTCCCTGCCCCGGGGGTCCTGAGGCACACACTTCCTCCCCATCTGGGGGTACTGAGGTCCTCACTCTGGTCCTCCCTGCCCCATAGGTACTGAGGCCCACACACCCTCCCTCCTTTTCTGCGCTTTGGGGTACGGAGGCCGTCATTCCCTTCCTGCCCTGGGGGTACATTGGCGAACACTCTCTTCCTCTCGGTACTGAGGCCCAAACACCCATCCTCCCTGCCCTGGGGAACTGAGGCACACATGCCCTCCCTCCCTGCCCTGCAAGTACTGAGGCCCACACTCATTCATACTCTGACCTGGGGTAATGAGGCTCACACTCCCTCCCCCCCTCGTGGCACTGAGGGTACCGAGGCCCACTCTCACTCCATCCCCGGGGGTACTGAGGCCCACACTCCCTCCCTCTCTGCCCTGGGGGTACTAAGGCCCACACTCCCTCTCTCCCTCCCTGGGGGTCCAGAGGCGCACAGGCCCTCCTCATCTGCGGTTACTGAGGATCACCCTCCATGCCTTGGGGTTCCTCAGGACAAAACTCCCTCCCTCCCTTCCTGACCTGTGTGTAATGAGTCCCACACTCCCTCCCTCCCTGCCCTGGGGGTACTGAGGCCCACACTCGCTCACTCACCTCCCGGTGGTCCTGAGGCCCACACTCCCTACCTCGCTTCCCTGGAGGTACTGAGGCCCACACACCCTCCCTCCCTTCCTGCCCTCGGGGTCCTGAGGCCCATACACCCTCCCTCCCTGAAGTGAGGCACACACTCCCTACCTCCCTGCCCTGGAGGTACTGAGGACCACACTCCCTCACTACCTGCGCAGGGGGACTGACGCCTACTCTCTCTCCCTGCCTTTGTGGGTATTGAGGCCCAAACTCCCTTCCTCCTTCCGTTCCCTCGGGGTCCTGAGGATCACACTCCCTCCCTCACTTCCATTGAAGTACTGAGGCGCACACTTCATCACTATCTGGGTGTACTGAGGCCCACACTCACTCCCTCCCTGCCCTGGTGGTACTGAGGCCCACACTCCCAGCTTCCATCCCTGCCCTGGGAGTACGGAGGCGCAAAGTCCCTCCCTCCCTCCTTTTCTGGAGGTTCTGAGGACCTCCCTCCCTCCCTGGAGGTATTAAGGCCCTCACTCCCTCACTGCCCTGGATGTACTGAGGCCCACATTCAGTCCCTCCCTGCCCTGCGGATCCTGTGGCCCGCTCTCACTCCCTTCCTCTCTGTCCTCGGGGTCTTGAGGCAGACACGCCCTTCCTCCCAGTCCTAGTGGTATTGAGTCCCAAATGCCCTCCCTGTCCTGGAGGTCCTGAGACCCACACTTCCTCCCTCCTTTCCTGGAGGTACTGAGGCACTCACTCCCTCCCTGCCCTGAAGGTCCTGAGGCCCTTCCTCACTCCCTCCCTCCCAGCCCTGGGGTAATGAGGCTCATACTCCCTCCCTCCGGGTACTGAGGCCCAAACTCCTTCCCTTCCTGCCCTGGGATTACTGAGGCCCACATTCCATGCCTCCCTGCCCTGGGGGTACTGAGGCCCACAGTCCCTCCCTCCTTTCCCTGCGGATACTGAGGCCCACACTCCCTCTCTCGCTGCCCTGGGGGTACTGAGGCCCACAGACCAACCCACCCTGCCCTAGGGGTACTGAGGCCCACACTCCCTACCCTTGGGGTACTGAGGCACACAGGTCCTCCCTTCCTCCCTACCCTGCTGGTACTGAGGCTCAGACTCCATCTCTTCCTGCCCTGGTTGTACTGAGGCCCACAATCCCTCGCTCCCTGCCCTGAGGTACTGATGCCCACACTCCCTCCCTCCTGTCATGGGGCTACTGAGGCCCACACACCCTCCTTTCCTGCCGAGGGGGTACTGAGGCCCACACTCCCTCCCTGCCCTGGTGGTAATGAGTCCCAATCTCCATCCTACCCTGCCCTGGGGTACAGAGGCCCACACTCACTACCTCCCTGCCGTGGGGGTACTGAGGCCCACACTTTCTCGCTACCGGCCCTATGGGGTATTGAGGCCCACAGAGCAACCCTCACTGCCTTAGGGGTACTGAGGCCCACACTCCCTGTTCTGGGGGTACTGAGGCACACACGTCCTCCCTTCCTCCCTGCCCTGCTGGTACTGAGGCTCACACTCCCTCTCTTCCTGCCCTGGGGATACTGAGGCCCACACTATCTTCCTCCCTGCCCTGGGAGCACGGAGGCTCACACTCCCTCTCTCCCTCCTTACCTGCCGAGGGAGTACTGAGGCCCACACTACCTCCTTTCCTGCCGAGGGGGTACTGAGACCCACACTCCCTCCGTTCCCTGGTGATAATGAGGCCCATTCTCCCTCCTACCCTGCCCTGGAGTTACTGAGGCCTACACTCCCTCCCTACCTGCCCTGGGGATACTGAGGCTCAAAGTCGGTCCCTCCATCCATGCCCTGGGGGTACGGAGGCCCAATGCCCCTCCCTCCCTCCTTCTCTGGAGGTACTGAGGCCCTCACGCCCTCCCTGGAGGTAGTGAGTTCCTCACTCCCTCACTGCCCTGGAGATAATGAGGCACACTCTCACTCCCACCCTGCCCTGGGTGTTCTGAGGCCCACTCTCACTCCCTTCCTCCCTGTCCTCGGGGTACTGAGGCACACACGCCCTCACTTACCGCCTCGGTGGTACTGAGGCTTACACTCCCTCCCTCCCAGCTCAGGGGGTATTGCGTTCCACACTCCCTCCCTCCCTGGCATTGTGGTACTGAGGCGTACACGCCTTCCTCCCTGACCTGGGGGTACTGAGGCCCAAACTCTCTGCCTCCCTGCCCTTGGCATACTGAGGTCCAAACTCCCTCACTCCCTGCCCTGTGAGTACTGAGGCCCACACTCCCTTCTTCCTTTTCTTGGGCGTGCTGAAGCCCACACTATCTCCCACCCTCCCTGCCCTGGGAGTACTGAGGCTCAAACTCACTCCCTCCCTCCCTGGTGGTATTGAGGCTCACACTCGCTCCCTACCTGCACAGGGGTACTGAGACCCACTCTCTCTCCCTGCCCTGGGGGTACTGAGACCCCCACTCCCTCACTCCATGCCCTTGGGGTACTGAGACCCACACTCCCTTCCCTGGGGCTACTGAGGCACACACGTTCTCCCTTCCTCATTGCCCTGCGTGTACTGAGGCCCACACTCCCTCTCTCCCTACCTGCCTTGGGGGTACTGAGTCCCACACTCCCTCCTTTCCTGCCGAGGGGGTACTGAGGCCGACACTCACTCCCTCCCTGTCCTGGTGGTAATGAGGCCTATACTCCCTCCTTTCCTGCCGAGGGGGTACTGAGGCCGACACTCCCTCCCTGCCCTGCGGGTCCTGAGGTCCACACTCACTCCCTCCCAGCCCTGGGGTACTGATGTCCACACTCACTCCTTCCCTGCCCTGGAGGTACTGAGGCCCACACTTCCATCCTCCATCCTTGCCCTGTGGGTACGGAGGCCCAAAGTCCCTCCCACCCTCCTTTTCTGGAGATACTGAGGCCCTCACTCCCTCCCTGGAGGGACTGAGGCACACACGCCCTCTCTCCCCGTCCTCTGGGTATTGAGGCCCACAAGCCCTCCCTTCCTCCCTGCCTCGGTGGTACTGAGGCTCACAATCCCTCCCACCAGCTCTGGGGGTATTGTCGCCCACACTCCTTCCTTCCCTGGCCTTGTGGTACTGAGGCCCACACTCCCCGACTCCCTGACCTGGAGTTCTGAGCCCCAAACTCCCTCACTCCCTGCCCTGGGAGTACTGAGGCTCACATTCTCTCCCTGCTTCCCTGCTCTGGGAGTACTGAGGCTCACATTCCCTCCCTCCCTCCCTGGGGGTACTGAGGCTCACACTCGTTCCTTACCTGCACAGGGGTACAGAGGCCCGCTCTCTCTCCCTGTCTTGGGTGTACTGAGGGTCGCACTCCCTCCCTGCCTTGGAGGCACTGAGGCCTGCACTCCCTCCTTTCCTGCCCTGAGGGTGCTGAGGCCCTCACTCACTCCCTCATTGGCGTGGGGGTACTGAGGCCCACAATCACTCTCTGCCCTGGAGGTCCTGAGACCCACACTCCCTCCCTCCTTTCCTGGAGGTACTAAGGCCATCACTCCCTCCCTGCCCTGAAGGTCCTGAGGCCCGGCCCTTTTTCACTCCCTTCCTACCAGCCCTGTGTTTACTGATGCTCACACTCCCTCCCTCCGGGTACAAATGCCCACACTCCCTCCCTCCCTGCCGTGAGGTTACTGAGGCCCGCACTCCCTCCCTCCCTCACTGTCATGGGGGCACTGAGGCCCACACTACCTCCCTCCTTTCCCTGCGGGTCCTGAGGCCCACACTCCAACACTTCATGCCCTGGGGGTACTGAGGCCCACACTTCCAGCTTCCCTGCCCTTAGGTTACTGAGGCCCACATTACGTCTCTCACTAACCTGGGAGTACTGAGGTCCACACTCTCCACCTCCCTGACCTGGGGTTCTAAGGCCCAAACTCACTCACTCACTGCCCTGGGGGTACTGAGGCCCACACTCTCTCCTTCCTTATCCTTGGGCATATTGAGGCCCACACTCTCTCCCTCCTTCCGTGCCCTGGGAGTACTGAGGCTCACACTCCATCCCCCCCTCCCTGGGTGTACTGAGGCTCACACACGTTCCTTACCTTCACAGGGGTACTGAGGCCCACTCTCCCTCCCTCCTGGGGGTACTGAGGGCCACACTCCCTCCCTGCCCTGGAGGTACTGAGGCCTGTACTCCCTCCTTTCCTGCCCTGGGGCTACTGAGGCCGTCACTCCCTCCCTCACTGCCGTGGGGGTACTGACGCACATACTCATTCGCTCCCTCCCTGTCCTGGAAGTAATGAGGCCCACAATCCCTCCCTCCCTGCCGTGCGGGTACTGAGTCCCACTCTCCCACCCTCCATCGATGCCCTTGGGGTACGGAGGCCCAAAGTCACTCCCTCCCTCCTTCTCTGGAGTTACTGAGTCCCTCACTTCCTCATTGCCGTGGAGGTACTGAGGCCATACTCTCTCCCTCCCTGCCCTGGGGATTCAGAGGCCCACTCTCACTCCCTTCCTCTCTGTCCTCAGGATACTGAGGCACACACGCCCTCGCTCCCTGCCATGGTGGTACTGAGGCCCACAATCCCTCCCTCCCTGCCCTGGGGGTAATGAGGCACACACGTCCTCCCTTCCTCACTGCCCTGCTGGTACTGAGGCTCAAACTCCCTCCCTTCCTGCCCTGAGGGTACTGAGGCCTGCACTCCAACCCTCCCTTCTTGGCCTAGGGGTACTGAGGCCCACACTGCCTCTCTCCCTCCCTGCCTTGGGGGTACTAAGATCCACACTCCCACCTTTCCTGCCGAAGGGGTACTGAGGCCCACACTCCCTCCCTGCCCCGGGGCTGCTGAGGCCCACACTCACTCCCTCCCTGTCCTGGTGGTAATGAGGCCCACACTCCCTCCTACCCTGCCCTGGGGTAGTGAGGCACACAATCCCTCCCTCCCTGCCGTGCGGGTACTGAGGCCCACACTCCCACCCTCCATCCATGCCCTGGGGGTACGGAGGCCCAAATTAAATCCCTCCCTCCTTCTCTGGAGGTACTGACGCCCACAATCACTTCCGCCCTGACTTGGGGATTCTGAGGCCTACTCTCACTCCCTTCCTCGTTGTCCTCGGGGTACTAAGGCACACACGCACTCTCTCCCTGCCATGTTGGTACTGAGGCCCACGCTCCTCTCTCCCTTCCCTGGGGGTACTAAGGGCCACACTCTCTCCCTGCCCTGGATGTACTGAGGCCAGCACTCCCTCCCTCCCTGCCCTGGGGGTACTGAGGCTCACACTCCCTCACTCCTTGCCCTAGGGGTACTGAGGCCCACACTCCCTCCCTCCTTTCCCTGCGTGTCCTGAGGCCCACACTCCAACCCTTCATGCCCTGGGGGGACTGAAGCCCACACTACCTGCCTCCCAGCCCTAGTGGTACTAAGGCCCACATTCCCTGCCCTGGGGTTATTGAGGCACACACGTCCTACCTTCCTCCTTGCCCTGCTGGTACTGAGGCTCAAACTCCCTGCTCCCTGCCCTGAGGGTACTGAGTCCCTCACTCCAACATTCCCTCCCTGGCCTAGGTGTACTGAGGCCCACACTCCCTCTCTCCCTCCCTGCCTTGGGGGTACTAAGACCCACACTCCCTCCTTTCTTGCCGAGAGGGGTACTGAGGCCCACACACCATCCTTTCCTGCCGAGCGGATACTGAGGCCCACACTCCCTCAATGCGCTGGGGGTACTGAGGCCCACACTCACTCCCTCCCTGTCCTGGCGGTAATGAGTCACACGCTCCCTCCTACCTTGCCCTGGGGCAGTGAGGCCCACAATCCCTCCCTCCCTGCCCTCGGGGTCCTGAGGCCAACACTATCTCCTTCACTGCCATTGGCGTACTGAGGTCCACACTCAGTCCCACTCTGCCCTCGGGGTACTGAGGACCAAACTCCCTCCCTCACTGCCCTGGGGGTACTGAGGCCCACACTCCCTCCCTGCCCTGGGGGTACGGAGGCCTACACTCGCTCCCTGACCTCGGGGTACTGAGGCACACACTCCATCCCTCCCTGATCTCAGGGTACTGAGGCCCACAATCCCTCCCTCCCACTCCTTGGGGGTACTGAAGCCCACACTCCCACACTCCATTCATGCCCTGGGGGTACAGAGGCCCAAAGTCACTACCTCCCTCCTTCTTTGGAGATACTGAGGCCCTCACTCCCTCACTGCCCTGGAGGTACTGAGGCCCACACTCTCTCCCTCCCTGCCCTTGGAGTTCTGAGGCTCACACTTTCTCCCTCCCTGCCCTGGGGGCTCAGAGGCCCACTCTCACTCCCTTCCTCTCTGTCCTCCGGGTACTGAGGCACACACGCCCTAGCTCCCTGCCATGGTGGTACTGAGGCCCACACTCCTCCCTTCCTGCCCTGGGGGTACTGAGGCCCAAACTCCATGCCTCCCTCCTTCCCTCCGTGGCCAAGGGGTACGGAGGCCAACATTCCCTCCCTCCCTACCATTGGGGTACTGAGGTCCACACTCCCTCCCGCCTTTCCCTGCGTGGCCTGAGGCCCACACTACAACCCTCCATGCCCTGGGGCTACTGAAGCCCACACTACAACCCTCCATGCCCTGGGGCTACTGAAGCCCACACTTCATCCCTCCCTGCCCTGGGCGTACTGAGGCCCACACTACCTCCCTCCCTGCCCTGGGGGTACTGAGTCACACACGTCCTCCCTTCCTCACTGCCCTGCTGGTACTGAGGCTCAAACTCCCTCCCTCCCTGCCCTGAGGAAACTGAGGCCCGCACTCCAACTTTCCCTCCCTGGCCTAGGGATACTGCAGCCCAAACACCCTCTCTCCATCCCTGCCTTGGGGGTACTAAGATCCACACTCCCACCTTTCCTGCCGAGATGGGTACTGAGGCCCACACTCCCTCCTTTCCTGTCGAGGGGGTACTGGGTCCCACACTCCCTCCCTGCCCTGGGGGTACTGAGGCCCACACTCCCACCCTCCATCCATGCCCTGGGGGTACGGAGGCCCAAAGTCACTCCCTCCATCCTTCTCTTGAGGTACTGAGGCCCTCACTCCCTCACTGCCCTGGAGGTACTGAGGCCCACACTCACTTCCTCCCTGCCCTGGGGCTTCTGAGGCCTACTCTCACTCCCTTCCTCTTTGTTCTCGGGGTACTAAGGCACACACGTTCTCTCTCCCTGCCATGGTGGTACTGAGGCCCACACTCCTCTCTCCCTGCCCTGGGGTACTGAGGGCCACACTCCCTCCCTGCCCTGGAGGTACTGAGGCCAGCACTCCCTCCATCCCTGCCCTGGCGGTACAGAGGCCAACATCCACTCCCTTCCTTCCTGCCCTGGTGGTACTGAGGCCCTCACTCACTCCCTCCCTGCCCCGGACGTACTGAGGCCAGCACTCCCTCCCTACCTGCCCTGTGGGTACTGAGGCTCACACACCCTCACTCCATGCTCTAGGGGTACTGAGGGCCACGTTCGCTCCCTGCCCTGGATGTAATGAAGCCAGCACTCCCACCCACCCTGCCATTGTTGTACTGAGGCCCGCACACCCTTACTCCCTGTACTAGGGGTACTGAGGCCCACAAGACCTCCCTTCCTCCATGCCTCGGTGGTACTGATGCTCACACTTCCTCACACCCAGCTCTGGGGATATTGCGGCCCACACTCCCTCCCTCCCTGGCCTTGTGGTACTGAGATCCACACTCCCCCCGCTCCCTGAACTGGGAGTACTGGTGCCCACACCCCTCCCTCCCTCCCTGGGGGTACTGAGGCTCACACTCCCTTCCCCCTCACTGGGGGTACTGAGGCCCACTAACTCTCAGAGTCCTTGTGGTACTGAGGGCACCACACTCTCCCTGCTCTGGAGGTACTGCGGCCTGCCCTCCCTCCTTTCCTGCCCTGGGGGTACTGAGGCCTTCACTCCCTCCCTCACTGCCCTGGTGGTACTGAGACCCTCACTCCCACCCTCCCTTCCTTGAGGTACTGAGTCCTGCACTCGCTTCTTTCCTGCCCTGGGGGTACTGAGGCCTTCACCCCTCCCTCCCAGCCTTGGGTGTACTGAGACTCACACTCACTCCCTCCTGGTACTGAGGCCCACACTCACTCCCTCCCTGTCCTAGGGGTACTGAGGCCCAAACTCCCTCCCTCACTGCCCTGGGGGTACTGAGGCCCACACTCCCTCCCTCTTTCCCTTCGGGTACTGAGGCCCTCCCTCCAACCCTCCATGCCCTGGGGGTACTGAGGTCCACACTCACTCACTCCCTGCCCTGGGGGTACTGAGGCCCACACTCCCTCCCTCCCTGGCCTGATGTACTGCGGCCCACAGTCGCTCCTTCCTTGTCTTTGGGCATACTGAGGCCCACACGCTATCCCTCCCTCCCTGCTCTGGTGGTACTGAGGCCCACACTACCTCCGTGCACTCGAGGTCCTGAGGCCTGCACTCCCACCTTTCCTGACCTGTGGGTACACACTCGTTCTTTACCTGCACAGGGGTACTGAGGCCCACTCTCCCTCCCTCACTGCCGAGGGTGTACTGAGGCCCACACTCACTCCCTGCCCTGGAGGTCCAGAGACCTATGCTCCATCCCTCCCTTCCTGGAGGTATTGTGGCTCTCACTCTCTCCCTGCCCTGAAGGTCTGAGGCCCGGCCCTCCCTCACTCCCTCCCTCCCAGCCCATGGGCTACTGAGTCTCACACTCCCTCCCTCCCTGCCCAAGAGGTATTGAGTCCCACATTCCATCCATCCCTGCCCTGAGGGTACTGAGGCCAGCACTCCTTCCGTCCCTCTGTGGCCTAGGGGTACGGAGACTATCACTCCCTCCCTACCTCCATACCTTTGTGGTACTGAGGCCAATACTCCCTCCATCCCTGCCCTGCGGGTACTGAGGCCCAGACTCCATGCCTCCCTTCCCTGGGTGTACTGAGGCCCGGACTCCCTCCCTCTCTCCCTCCCTCCGTGGCCAAGGGGTACAGGGGCCAACACCCACTCCCTCCCTCCCAGCCCTAGGGGTACTGAGGCCCACACTCCCTCCCTCCATTCCCTGCATGTCCTGAGGCCCACACTCCAACGCTCCATGCCCTGGGGGTAATGAAGCCCACGCCTCCTGCCTCCCTGCCCTAATGGTACTGAGGCCCAAACCCTGCTCTGGGGGTACTGAGGCACACACGTCCTCCCTTCCTCCCTGCCCTGCTGGTACTGAGGCTGAAACTCCCTGCTCCCTGCCCTGTGGGTACTGAGGCCCTCACTCCAACTCTCCCTCCCTGGCCTAGGTGTACTGAGGCCCAAACTCCCTCCCTCCCTCCTTGCCATGGGGGTACTAAGACCCACACTCCCTCCTTTCCTGCCGAGAGGGGTACTGAGGCCCACACATCCTCCTTTCCTGTCGAGGGGGTACTGAGGCCGACACTCCCTCACTGCCCTGGGGGTACTACGGCCCACACTCACTCCCTCCTGTCCTGGCGGTAATGAGGCCCACACTCCCTCCTATCCTGCCCTGGGATATTGATGCCCACAATCACTCCCTCCCTCCCGTGGAGGTACTGAGGGCCACACTCCCACCCTCCATCCATGCCCTGGGGGTATGGAGGCCCAAAGTCACTCCCTCCCTCCTTCTCTGGAGGTACTGAGGCCCTCACTCCCTCACTGCCCTGGAGGTACTTAGGCCCACACTCACTCTCTCCCTGCCCTGGGTGTTCTGAGGAGTACTCTCACTCCCTTCCTCTCTGTCATCGTGGTACTGAGGCAAACACGCCCTCCTTCCATGCCATTTTGGTACTGAGGCCCACACTCCTCTCTCCCTGCCCTGGGGGTACTGAGGGCCACACTCCCTCCCTGCCCTGGAGGTAGTGAGGCCAACACTCACTCCCTCCCTGCCCTGGAGGTACTGTGGCCAGCACTCCCTCCCTCCCTGGCTGGTGGTACTGAGGCCAACACCTCTTCCCTCCCTTCCTACACTGGTTGTAGTGAGGCCCACAATCCCTCTGAGACACACACTCCCTCCCTCTCTTCCTGCCCTGGTGGTACTGAGGCCCTCAGTCCCTCTCACCCTGCCCTGAGGGTACTGAGGCTCACACTCCCTCTGCCCGCACTGGGGGTACTGAGGCCCACCCACTCTCCCAGTCCTGGGGGTACTGAGGGTCCCACTCCCTCCCTGCCCTGGAGGTACTGAGGCCTGCCCTCACTCCTTTCCTGGCCTGGGGGTACTGAAGCCTTCACTCCCTCCCTCCTTGCCCTGGAGGTACTAATTCCTGCACTCTCTCCTTTCCTGCCCTGGGGTTACTGAGACCTTCACTCCCTCCCTCCGAGCCCTGGTGGTGCTGAGGCTCACACACCCTCCCTCCGAGTACTGAGGACCACACTCCCTCCCTCCCTGGCCTAGGGGTACTGAGGCGCAAACTCCCTCTCTCACTGCCCTGTGGGTACTGAGGCCGAGACTCCCTTCCTCTTTCCCTGCGGGTACTGAGTTCCACACTCACTCCCTCCCTGCCCTGGGGGTACTGAGGCCAACACTCCCTCCCTCCCTGCCCTGAGGTATTGAGGCCCACAGTCCCCCCTTCCTTGTCTTTGTGCATACTGAGGCCCACGCTCTCTCCATGCCCTGGAGGTACTGAGGCTTGCACTCCCTCCTTTCCTACATTGTGGGTAAACACTCGTTCCTTTCCTGCACAGGTGTACTGAGGCCCACTCTCCCTCCCTCACTGCCATGGGGCTACTGAGGCCCACACTAACTCCCTGCCCTGGAGGTCCTGAGACCTAGACTCCATCCCTCTCTTCCTGGAGGTACTGAGGCTCTCACTCCCTCCCTGCCCTGAAGGTCTGAGGCCCCGCCCTCCCTCACACCATCCCTCCCAGACCAGGGGCTACTGAGGCTCACACTCCCTCCCTCCCTGCCCTAGGCATACTGAGGCCCACACACCCCCCGTCCCTGCCCTGAGGGTACTGAAGCCCGCACTCCCTCCCTCCCTCTGTGGCCTAGGGTTACGGAGGCCATCACCCCCTCCCTACCTCCCTGCTCTCGTGGTACTGAGCCCAACAATCCCTCCCTCCCTGCCCTTGGGGTGCTGAGGCCCACACTCTGTACCTCCCTGCCCTGGGTGTACTGAGGCCCGGACTCCCACCCTCCCACCCTCCGTTGCCAAGGGGTACGGAGGCCCACACTCACTCCCTCCTTTCCCTGCGTGTCCTGAGGCCCATACTCCAACCCTCCATGCCCTGGGGGTACTGAGGTACACGCTCCCTGCCCTGGGGGTACTGAGGCACAAACGTCCTACCTTCCACCCTGCCCTGCTGGTACTGAGGCTCAAACTCCCTGCTCCCGACCCTGCGGTTACTGAAACCCTCACTCCAACCCTCCCTCCCTGGCCTAGAGGTACTGAGGCCCACACTCCCTCTCTCCCTCCCTGCCTTGGGGGTACTGAGGCCCACACTCCCTCCCTGCCCTGCGGGTACTGATGCCCACACTCACTCCCTCCCTGTCCTGGCGGTAATGAGGCCCACACTCCCTCCTACCCTGGGGGTACTGAGGCCCACACTCCCTCCCTGCACTGGGGGTACTGAGGCCCACACACCCTACCTGCCCTGGGGGAACTGAGGCCCAAACTCTCTCACTCCCTCCCTGCCCTGGGAGTACTGAGGCTCACACGCCCTCCATCTCTCCCTTGGGGTACTGAGGTTCACACTCGCTCCCTACCTGCACAGGGGTACTGATGCCCACTTTCTCTCCCTGCCCTGGGGGTACTGAGGCCAGCACTCCCTCCCTCCCTGCCCTTAGGGTACTGAGGCCCACACTCCTTCACTCCATGCCCTCGGGGTACTGAGGCCCACACTCCCTCCCTACTCTGGAGGTACTGAGGCCAGCACTCCCTCCCTCACTCAATGCCCTAGGGGTACTGAGGCCCCACTCTCTCTCTCTGCCCTGGGGGTACTGAGGGCCACAGTCCCTCCCTGCCCTGGAGGTACTTACGCCAGCCCTCCCTCCCTCCCTGCCCTTGTGGTACTTAGGCCCACACTCCCACACTCCATGCCCTAGGGGTACTGAGGCCCACACTCCCTCCCTGCCCTGGAGATACTGAGGCCAGCACTCCCTCCCTCCCTGCCCTGGTGGTACTGAGGCCACCAGCACCTCCCTCCCTTCCTGCTCTGGTGGTACTGAGGCCCACAATCCATCACTCCCTGCCCTGAGGCACTGAGGCCAACACCACCTCCCTCCCTTCCTGCTCTGGTGGTACTGAGGCCCTCAGTCCCTCCCTCCCTACCATCGTTGTAATGAGGGCCACACTCCCTCTCTGCCCTGGACGTACTAAGGCCAGCACTCCCTCACTCCCTGCCCTGGGGGTACTGAGCCCACACACACTCCGTGCCCTGGAGATACTGAGGCCAGCACTCCCTCCCATCATGCCATTGTGGTACTGAGGCCCACATACCCTCCCTCCCTGTACTAGGGATATTGAGGCCCACAATTCCTCCCTTCCTCCGTGCCTCGGTGGTACTGAGGTTCACACACCCTCCCTCCCAGCTCTGGGGGTATTGCGGCACACACTCCCTCCCTCCCTTACCTGTGGGTACTGAGGCCGACACTCCTCCCTCACGTGCCTTGTGGTACTGAGGACCACACTCCCCCCAACCCTGAACTGGGTGTACTGACGCCCATACTCCCTCCCACACTCAGTTGGGGTATTGAGGCCCACTCACTCCCTCCCTGCCCTGGGGGTACTGAGGCCCACACTCCCTCCCTCCCTGCCCTCAGATACTGAGGTCCACAGTCCCTCCTTCCTTGTCTTTGGGCATACTGAGGCCCACACTCTATCCCTCCCTCCCTGCCCTGGAGGTACTGAGGCCAGCACTTCCTCTTTTTCTGCCCTGTTGGTAGACAATCGTTCCTTACCTTCACAGGGGTACTGAGGCCGAGTCTTCCTCCCTCACTGCCGTGGGGGTACTGAGGCCCACACTCACTCCCTGCCTTGGAGGTCCTGAGACCTAGACTCCATCTCTCCCTTCCTGGAGGTACTGAGGCTCTCACTCTGAGGCCCGGCCCTCCCTCACTCCCTCCCTCCCTGCCCAGGGGCTACTGAGGCTCACACTCCCTCCCTCTCTGCCCTAGGCGTACTGAGGCCCACACACCCTCCGTCCCTGCCCTGAGGGTACTGAGGCCCGCACTCCCACCCTCCCTCTGTGGCCTAGGGGTACGGAGGCCATCACCCCATCCCTACCTCACTGCCCTTGTTTTAATGAGGCCTACACTCCTTCCTTCCCTGCCCTGGGGGGACTGAGGCCCACACTCCGTGCCTCCCTGCCCTGGGTGTACTAAGGTCTGGACACCCTCCGTTGCCAAGGTGTACGGAGGCCAACACCCCCTCGCTCCCTCGCTGACATGGGGATACTGAGGCCCACACTCCCTCCCTCATTTCACTGCGTGTCCTGAGGCCCACACTCCAACCCTCCATGCCCTGGGGGTACTGAAGCCCACTCACCCTCCCTCCCTGCCCTACGGGTACTGAGGCCCACACTCCCTGCCCTGGTGGGACTGAGGCACACACGTCCTCCGTTCCTCCCTGCCCTGTTGGTACTGAGGCTCAAACTCCATGCTCCCTGCCCTGAGGGTAATAAAGCATCATACCAACCCGCCCTCCCTGGCCAAGGTGTACTGAGGCCCACACCCACTCACTCCCTCCCTGCCCTGGGTGATCTGAGGCCTACTCTCACACCCTTCCTCTCTATGCTCAGAGTACTGTGGCACACACGCCTTCACTCCATGCCATTGTGGTACTGAGGCCCACACTCCTGCCTCCCTGCCCTGGGGGTACTGAGGCCCACACACCCTCCCTCTTTGGCCTTGCGGTACTGAAGCCCACACTCCCTCACTCCCTGCCCTTGGTGTACTGAGGCCCACACTCTGTCCCTCCCTCCCTGCCCTGGGAGTAATGAGGCTCACACTCCCTCCTTCCCTCCCTAGGGGTACTGAGGCTCACACTCGCTTCCTACCTGCACAGGGGTACTGAGGCCCATTCTCTCTCCCTGCCCTGTGGGTACCGAGGGCCACACTCCCTCCCTGCTCTGGAGGTACTGAGGACAGCACTTCCTCCCACCCTGCCCTGGGTGTACTGAGGCCCACACTCGCTCACTCCATGCCCTAGAAGTACTGAGGCCCACACTCCCTACGTGCCCTGGAGGTACTGAGGCAAGCACTCTCTCCCTCCATGCCATTGTGGTACTGAGGCCCACACACCCAACGTCCCAACTCTAGGGCTATTGCAGCACAAACTCCCGCCCTCACTTACCTTGGGGTACTGAGGCCCACACTCCTCCGTCACTTGCCTTGTGGTACTGAGGCCCACACATCCCCCCTCCCTGAACTGGGTGTACTGAGGCCCACACTCCCTCCCTCCCTCGCTGGAGGTACTGAAGCTCACACTCCCTCCCCCCCTCACTGGGTGTACTGAGGCCCACTCACTCTCCCAGTCCTGGGGTTAATGAGGGCCACACTCCCTCCCTGCCCTGGAGGTACTGAGGTCTGCACTCACTCCTTTCCTGCCCTGGGGGTACTGAGGTCCACACTCCCTCCCTCACTGCCCTGCGGGTACTGAGGCCCACACTCCAACCCTCCATGCCCTGGTGTTACTGACGTCCACACTCACTCCCTCACTTCCCTGTGGGTACTGAGGCCCACACTCCCTCTCTCACTGCCCTGGCGGTATTGAGGCCCACACTCCCTCCCTCCCTGCCCTGGGGAAACTGAGGCCCACACTCACTCCCTCACTGCCGTGGGGTTACTGAGGACCACACTCTCACCCTCCATCCATAGCTTGGGAGTACGGAGGCCCAAAGTCTCTCCCTCCCTCATTCTCTGGAGGTACTTTGGACGACACTCACTCCCTCCGTGCCCTGGGGGTTCTGAGGCCCACTCTCACTCCCTTCCTCTCTGTCCTCTGGATACTGAGGCACACACGCCCTCCCTCCATGCCATGATGGCACTCAGGAACACACACCCTCCCTCCCTCTCCTTGGAGTATTGAGGCCCACAAGCCCACCCTTCCTCCCTGCCCCGGTGGTACTGAGGCTTACACTCCTCCCTCCCTGACCTGGGGATACTGAGGCCCACACTCTCTCCCACCCTCTGTGCCCTTGGAGAACTGAGGCTCACACTCCCTCCTTCCCTCCCTGGGGGTACTGAGGCTCACACTCGCTCCCAACCTGCACAGGGGAACTGCGGCCGACTCTCTCTCCACGCGCTGGAGGTGCAGAGGGCCACACTTCCTCCCACCCTGCCCTGAGGGTACTGAGGCCCACACTCCCTCACTCTATGCCCTCTGCGTACTGAAACCCACACTACCTCCCTCACTCCCTGGCCAAGGGGTACGAAAGCCAACATCCCCTCCCTCCCTTCCTGCCCTGGTGGTACTGAGGCCCACACTCCCTCCCTCTCTTCTTGCCCTGGTGGTACTGAGGCCCACACTCCCTCCCTCCCTGCCCTGGTGGTACTGAGGCCCACAATCCCTCGCTCCCTGCCCTGAGGTACTGAGGCCCACCGTTCATCCTTCCCTTTCCTGGGGGTACTGAGGCCCACACTCCCTCCCTCTCTTCCTGCCCTGGGGTACTGAGTTCCACAGTACCTCCCTCTCTGTCCTGAGGGTATTGAGGCCCACACTCCCTCATTTCCTGCCAAGAGGGGTACTGAGGCCCACACTCCCTCCTTTCTTGCCGAGAGGGTACTGAGGCCCACATTCTCTCTTTTCCTGCCGAGAGGGGTACTGAGGCACACACTCCCTCCCTCACTGCCCTAGGGGTAGTGAAGCCCACACTCCCTCCCTCTCTTCCTGCCCTGTTGTTACTGAGGCCCACAAATCCTCGCTCCCTGCCCTGGGAGTACGGAGGCCCACACTCCCTCTATCCCTCCCTGTCTTGGTACTGAGGCCCTCATTCCCTACTTTGCTGTCGAGGGGGTACTGAGGCCCACACTCCCTCCCTGTCCTGGGGGTACAGAAGCCCACACTCACTCCCTTCCTGTCCTGGTGGTAATGAGGCCCACACTCCCTCCTACCCTGCCCTGGGGGTATTGAGGCCCACACTCCCTCCCTGCCCTGGGGATACTGAGGCCCACACTCTCACACTCCACGCATGCCCTGGGAGTACGGAGGCCCACTGTCTCTCCCTCCATCCTTCTCCGGAGGTACTGAGGCCCTCACTCCCTCCCTGGAGGTATTGAGGCCCTCACTCCCTCACTTCGCTGGAGGTACTGAGGACCACACTCTCTCCCTCCCTCCATGCCCTGGGAGTATTGATGCTCACACTCCCTCCTTCTCTCCCTGGTGTACTGAGGCTCGCACGCGCTCCCTACCTGCACAGGGGAACTGAGGCCCACTCTTTCTCCTTGCCCTGAGGGTATAGAGGGCCACACTCCCTCCCTCCCTGCCCAGAGGGTACTGACGCCCACACTCCCTCACTCTATGCCCTCTGGGTACTGAAACCCACACTACCTCCCCCCCTCCCTGGCCGAGGGGTACGGTAGCCAACACCCCCTCCCTCCGATCCTGCCCTGGTGGTACTGAGGCCCACACTCCCTCCCTCTCTTCCTGCTCTGGTGGTACTGAGTCCCACACTCCCTCCCTCTCTTCCTGCCCTGAGGTACTGATCCCACAGTCCCTCCCTCTCTGTCCTGGGGGTACTGAGGCCCATACACTCTCATTTTCTGCCGAGAGGGGTACTAAGGCCCACACTCGCTCCTTTCCTGCTGAGAGGGTACTGAGGCCCACACTCCCTCTTTTCCGGCCGAGAGGGGTACTGAGGCCCACACTCTCTCATTTCTTGCTGAGGGGGTAATGAAGCCCACACTCCCTCCTACCCTGTCTTGGGGCTATAGAGGCCCACACTCCCTGCTCCCTGCCCTGGGGGTAGTGAGGCCCACACTCCTTCCCTCCCTGCCCTGGGGATGCTGAGGCCCACACTCACTCCCTCCCTGCCGTGGGCGTTTTGTGGCCCACTCTACCATGCTCCATCCATGCCCTGGGGGTACGGAACCCAATGTCCCTCCCTCCCTCCTTCTCTGGAGGTATTGAGGCCCTCACTCCCTCCCTGGATGTATTGAGGCCCTCATTCCCTCACTGCCCTGGAGGTACAGATGCACTCACACCCTCCCTGCCCTGAAGGTCCTGAGGCTCTCCCTCACACCCTCCCAACCCAGCCCTGGGGGTACTGAGGCCCACACTCGCTCCCTCTCCTGCTGCCCTGGTTTTTACTGAGGCCCACACTCCCTCCCTCCTTTCCCTACGTGTACTGAATCCCACACTCCCTCCCTCCCTGCCCTGAGGGTACTGAGGTCCGCACTCCATCCCTCCCTCTCTGGCCGAGGGGTACGGAAGACAACACCCCCTCCCTCCCTTCTTGCCCTGATTGTACTATGGCCCACACTCCCTCCCTCGCCCCCTGCCATGAGGTACTGAGGCCAACACTCCCTCCATCCCTGTCCTGGCGTACTGAGGCTCACAACCTCTCCCTCCCATCTCTGGGGGTATTGTGTCCCACACTCCACCCTCCCTGACCTGGAGTACTGAGGCCCAAACTCCCTCACTCCCTGCACTGGGAGTACTGAGGCCCACACTCCCTCTCTCCCGCACTGTCCTCGGGTTATTGGCCCACACTCCCTCTATCCCTGCCCTGTGGGTACTGAGGCAAACACTCCCTCACTCCCTCCCAACATACCCTTGGGTGTACTGAGGACCACACACCCTCCCTCCCTGCCCTGGGGGTATATAGGCTCACACTGCCTCCGTCGAGGTACTGAGGCCTACACTGCTTGCCACCCTGCCCTGGGGTCCTGAGGCCCACACGCCCTCCCTCTCTCGCTGCCCTGGGGGTACTGAGGCCAGCACTCCCTCTCTCTCTCGCTGCCCTGGGTGTACTGAGGCACACACTCCCTTCCTAACTGGAGGTACTGAGGCCCTAACTCCCTCCCTGCCCTGGAGGTACTGAGGCCCACACACCCTCCTCACTGCTCCGAGGGTACTGAGGCCCACATTCCCTCCCTCTCTCCGGGTACTGATGTCCAAACTCCCTCCCTCCCTGCACTGGCGGTACTGAGGGCCACATTCCCTCCCTCCCTGCCCTGGGGGTACTGACGCCAACTCTAACTCCCTCTCTGCCCTGGGGGTACTGAGGCCCAAACTCCAACCCTCCCTACACTGGAGGAACTGAGGCCCACACTCCGACCCTACGTTGCCAGGGTGTACTGAGGACTACTCTCTCTCCCACCCTCCCTGCCCTGGGGAAACTGAGGTCTACACTCCCTCTTCCACTCCCTGCCCTCGGGGTACGGAGGCGCACATTCCCTCACTGCCATGGAGGTACTGAGGCCCACACTCCCTCCCTTCCTGCCCTGGCGGTACTGAGGCCCACAGACCAACCCTCCCTCCCTACCCTGGGTGTACTGAGGCCTACATTCCCTCCATCACTGCCGTGGGGTCACAGAGATCCACACACCCTCCCTTTCTGGGGGAACTGAGGCCCACACTCCGTCCTTCACTCCTTGCCCTGGGGGTACTGATGCCCTCACTCCCACCATCCCAGACCCGGGGGTACTGAGGCCCGCACACCCTCCCTACCTACACTGGCGGTACTGAGGCCCATACTCCCTTCCTGCCCTGGGGGTCCTGAGGCCCACACTCCCTCCTCACTGCCCTGGGGATCCTGAGGCGCACACACACTCCTCACTGCTCCGGGGGTACTGAGGCCCACACTCCCTCTCTCCCTGCCCTGGAGTTACTGAGGCCCACACGCTCTCAGACTCAGACCTGTGGGTACTGAGGCCCACATTCTCTCCCTTCATGCCCTGGAGGTATTGAGGCCCACACTCCCTCCCTCCCTGCCCTGGGGTTACTGAGGCCCACACGGTATCAGACTCAGACCTGTGGGTACTGAGGCCCACACTCCCTCCCTTCATGCCCTGGAGGTATTGAGGCCCACATTCCTTCCCTCTCTCCGGGTACTGATGTCCACACTCCCTATCTCCCTGCACTGGCTGTACTGAGGGCCACACTCCCTCCCTCCCTGCCCTGGGGGAACTGAGGCCCACACTCCGACCCTACGTTGCCAGGGTGTACTGAGGACTACTCTCTCTCCCTCTCTCCCTGCCCTGGGGAAACTGAGGCCGACACTCCCTCTTCCCCTCCCTGCCCTCGGGGTACGGAGGCGCACATTCCCTCCCTGCCATGGAGGAACTGAGGCCCACACTCCCTCCCTTCCTGCCCTGGCGGTACTGAGGCCCACAGTCCATCCCTCCCTCCCTGCCCTGGGTGTACTGAGGCCTACATTCCCTCCCTCACTGCCGTGGGGGCACAGAGATCCACACACCCTCCCTTTCTGGGGGAACTGAGGCCCACACTCCGTCCTTCACTCCTTGCCCTGGGGGTACTGATGCCTTCACTCCCATCTTCCCAGACCCGGGGGTACTGATACCCGCACACCCTCCCTACCTACACTGGCGGTAATGTGGCCCATACTCCCTTTCTTACCTGGGGGTCCTGAGGCCCACACTCCCTCGTCACTGCCCTGGGGGTCCTGAGGCGCACACACACTCCTCACTGCTCCGGGGGTACTGAGGCCCACACTCCCTCTCTCCCTGCCCTGGAGTTACTGAGGCCCACACGCTCTCAGACTCAGACCTGTGGGTACTGAGGCCCACACACCCTCCCTTCATGCCCTGGAGGTATTGAGGCCCACATTCCCTCCCTCCCTGCCCTGGGGTTACTGAGGCCCATACTCCCTCCCTCCCTGCCCTGGGGGTACTGAGGACCATACTCCCTCTCTCCCTCGTGGTACTGGGGGTACTGAGGCCCACTCCCACTCCCTCCCTGTGGGTCCTGAGACACACACACCCTCCCTCTCTGGGGGTACTGAGCCCATACTTCCTCCGTCCCGTTCCGAGGGTTACCGACGCCCACACTCACTCCCTCCCAACCTTCCCTGGTGGTACTGAGGGCCACACTCACTCCCTTGTTAACGTGGGGGTACTGAGGCCCACACTCCCTCCCTCTGGGTAGTGAGGCCCACAATCCCTCCCTCCCTGCCCTAGGGGTAGTGAGGCCCACACTCCCTGCCCTGGGGCTACTGAGAACTACACGCCCTCCCTCCCTCCCTGTACTGGGGAAACTGCATCCCACACTCCCTCACTAACTGCCCTGGGGGTAATGATGCTCAACCGCTCTCCGTCCCTGGCATTGTGGTCCTGAGGCCCAACTCTCTCCCTCCCTCCCTATGCTGGCGGTACTGAAGCCCACACTCCCTCCCTCCCTCCGTGTGCTTGGGGTACTGAGGCACGCAGTCCCTCGCTCCCTCCCTGTCCTGGGGGTCCTGAGGCCCAACTGCCTCGCTCCCTGTCCTGGGGGTACTGAGGCCCAAACTCCCTCCCTGTGCTGGGGGTAATGAGGCCTACACTCCCTTCCTACCTGCCCTGGGGGTACTGATGCTCACACTGCCACGCTCCCTCACTCTTTTGGTGGGCCTGAGGTCCACACTTCCTCCCTCACGGTCTCGGCGGTACTAAAGCCCACACTCCCACCCAATCTGGGTGTACTGAGTCACACATTCCCTCCCTAACTGCGCAGGGGTACTGAGGCCTACTCTCTCTTTCCCGACCTGCGCGTACTGAGGCCCACACTCCCTCCCTCCCTCACTGCCTTGGCGGTACTTAGGCGCACACTCCCTCTCTATCTGGGTGTACTGAGGCCCACACTCCCTCTATCCCTTCCTGCAGGTACTGAAGCAAGCACTCACTCGCTCTCTCGCTGCCCTGGGGTTACTGATGCCCACTTCCTGCCCTGCCCTGCGTGCACTGAGGCCCACACTTCCTCCCTACCTGTCCTTGTGGTAATGAGTTCCACACTCACTCCCTCCCTCTGCTGAGGGTACTGAGGCCCACACTCACTCTCTGCCCTTGTGGTAGTGAGGCCCACAATCCCTCCCTCCCTGCCCTCGGTGTACTGAGCCCCAAACTCCCTCCCTCCCTGCCCTGGGGGTACTGAGGCCCACTCTCCCTCCATCCCTGCTCTGGAGGTCCTGTCGCAATCTCGATTCACAAATTAACTCAAAGGACATGAAACTCTGACACAAAAAGCTCCAGGACGTGTCCCTGGACTAGTTTTACTTGCAGCAAGGAAAAGTCATTGTCAGTCAGATGCTCAGTGAAGACTTCAACAACGGTACGCAGTCACATTATCTTTATGCAGGAGAACAAACAAAGAAATTGTAGTTCGCTCACGTGCATCAGTTCTGCTGTTGTTGTCGGCAAATATAGATAGGCAGTCATTCACGCATTTAATTAACATTACATCCTTTTTTTACTCTATATCTCAAAAACCTTTATCTAGTACATCTAAGGTTTAGCTTAGCAGCAGTTATTAGTAAGGAGTACCACGCTAACAGGACATTCTTTCTGTTCGGGAGCTTCAAATCATGCTTCCCTCGCTCACACGGATGGCTCCTGCTTTCCTAAATTTGTCGGCTATTAGTCAAGGTCGGTATGTTTATGCAGAAACAGGTTGTCTGATGCAGGGGCTTCTGGGAGAACCGGGACTCCATTTAGTTTTATTCCAAAAGGGCACAGAAAGTGTAACTTCGAAAAGTACATTTTGACACTCCGCCCCTTTTGCATTTATCATTTTGAATTTAATCCCGTGGGTGGGAGGAAGCGAGTGTGGGCCTCAGTACCTCCAGGGCAGGGAGGGAGCGAGTGTGGGCCTCAGTACCTCCAGGGCAGGGAGAGAGCGAGTGTGGGCCTCAGTACCCCAGGGCAGTGATGGAGGGAGTGTGGGCATCAGAAACCCCAGGGCAGTGAGGGAGGGAGTGTGGGCCTCAATACCCCCAGAGCAGGGAGGGAGGGATTGTGGGCCTCTATTGATGCATTTAATCCCCTCCCACAGCCCATGGACACATTAATGATTCGGACGAAGGAATTGAATGTACACGTGCACTCTCCCCTTTATAGGTTTCTAGTCACACATTTAATCCCCTCCCACAGCCCATGGACACATTAATGATTCGGACGAAGGAATTGAATGTACATGTGCACTCTCCCCTTTATTGGTCTCTAGTCACACATTTAATTCCCTCCCACAGCCCATGGACACATTAATGATTTGGACGAAGGAATTGCGTATAATATCTCCAACTTTGCAGATGACACGAAGCTGGGTGGCGGTGTGCGTGTGAGGAGGATGCTAAGTGGATGCAGGGTGATTGGACAGGTTGGGCGAGCGGGCAAGTGCGTGGCAGAGGAAGTATAATGTGGATAAATGCGAGGTTATCCACTCTGGTGGCAATTACGCAAAGACAGATTATCTGAATGGTGACAGATTCGGAAAAGGGGAGGTGCAACGAGACCTGGGTGTCGTGGTATATCAGTCATTGAAAGTTGACATGCAGGTACAGCAGGCGGTGAAGAAGGCAAATGGTATGTTGGCCTTCATAGCGAGAGGATTTGAGTACAGGGGCAGGGAGGTCTTACTACAGTTGTGCAGTGCCTTGGTGAGGCCTCACCTGGAAAATTGTGTTCAGTTTGGTCTCCTAATCTGGGGAAGGACCTTCTTGCTATTGAGGGAGTGCAGCGAAGGTTCACCAGACTGATTCCCGGGATGGTGGGACTGACATATGAGGAGAGACGGGGTCGACTCGACTGGAGTTTAGAAGGACGTGAGGGGACTTCGAAGAAACACATCAAATTCTGAAGGGACTGGACAGGTTAGACGTGGGAAGAATGTTCCCGATGTTGGGGGAGGTCCAGGGCTCACGTTCTAAGGATAAGGGTTGGGACCGAGATGAGGAGAAACTTCTTCACTCAGAGAGTTGTCAACCCGTGGAGATGTTGACCGCAGAGATTTGTTGGGGCCTGTTCGTTGGATATCGTCAAGAGGGAGTTATATGCGGGCCTTACAGCTAAAGGGATCAAAAGGGTATGGAGAGAAAGCAGGAACGGGGTAGTGAGGGAACGATCAGCCATGATCTTATTGAATGGAGGGGGAGGCTCGAAGGCCCCAATGGCCGAGTCCCATTCCCATGTTCGGTGTTCGATCGTTGAACGCAGGCAACCCTTGTAGACCCATCGGAGGATGACGGATTTGCTCCCGGACAAACCGTGACCCGTCAACTCGGCTTCCCGCCAGCTCCCGACTCGCGGAAGTCAACTCCTCACTCATGCTCGAAAGCCTACCTCGTGGTTAGAGGGCGCGGAATAAGAGCTGGAGATGAGGGAATGGACAAGGTGCACCAGAGCTCGACAAGTGCGGCATTGGAACAGCAAAGTCTTAACAGTATGGGGCTCTTCTCCGTCGTCGCCAATCGAGGAGCCCTTGCTCCCAACGCCAAAAGTGCGTTCTTTGGTGGCCTAACAGTCTGACAGGAGAGCCACAGGCCCCGTTCCAGGGGGGACAGACGTCCGTCGAGGGCGAGGGGGTCCTGGTGGGGCCGGTCTGACGTGCGTTCCTTCTGCCGCCTGCGCTTGGCCTCTTCAGGCCATTGGCGACGAAGCCCGGAGAGCTCAGCGGCCCACCAACCTCGGAGTGGTCTTCGGCCAGGGTCTCCCCGGTTGTCGGTGGTGAGCAGCGGAGGCTTCGAGGGTGCTCCTTGTGACGTTTGCGCCGTCCCGTTGGCTCGTCTCCCGCGTAAACAATTAGCGTCAGGGGTCCTGTGTCTGGGGCGTGCGGGCAACAAGGGCCGCCCAGCGAAGCTGGTCGCGTAAGGTCAGTGCGCCAATATAGGTCGAGGACTCAGACGTTGGCGCGCCTGTCCACCCAGGGGATTTGCGGGATCTTGCCGAGGTCCAACATCACCTCCAGTGGGCCAGTGGAGCCTTCGCCGCCAGAGGAACAGAGCGTTCGAAAACCAGGCCCTCAAATCCACCACCAAACTCATGGTCTACCGGGCTGTAGTAATACCTGCCCTCCTGAATGGCCAAGAGACACGGACCATGTACAGTAGATACCTCAAATCCACCACCAAGCTCATGGTCTACAGCGCTGTAGTAATACCCACCCTCCTGTATGGATCAGAGACAAGAACCATGGACAGTAGATACCTCAGATCCACCACCAAGCCCATGGTCTTCAGGGCTGCAGTAATACCAGCCCTCCTGAATGGCCAAGAGACACGCACCATGCACAGTAGATACCTCAAATCCACCACCAATCTCATGGTCTACAGCGCTGTAGTTATACCACCCTCCTGTATGGATTAGAGACATGGACCATAGACAGTAGATACCTCAGATCCACCACCAATCTCATGGTCTACAGGGCTGTAGTAATACCAGCCCTCCTGTATGGCCCAGAGACATGGACCATGTACAGAAGACACCTCAAATCCACCACCAAGCTCATGATCTACAGGGCTGTAGTAATACCTGCCCTCCTGTATGGCCCAGAGACACGGACCACGTGCAGATGAGGACAGGGTTGGAAACACATCAGCGACGTCTGCAGTCGTGGGCGAGCACAAAACGAGGGGCCGTCACTCGAAGACCGTCACGAACGAACCCAACAGAGAAGAACTGAGGAGGAACGTCTTTACCCAGAACTTCTTTATCTCGGTCCGAAATGGCTTTCCCCTTATCCTTAAATTGTGAGCCCTGGTTCTGGACTTCCCCAGCATCGGGAACATTCTTCCAGCATCGAACCTGTCCAGTCCCATCAGTATTTTAAATGTATCTATGAAGCCGCCTCTCATTCTTCTGAACTCCAGTGTATCAAGGCATAGTCGATCCAGTCATTCTAACATTAACTTCCCTCCAATCCATAGGAACTGAACCCGGGAGGGAGAGGAAGAGTAGGGAGGGAGAGGGGACGGAGGGGAGTGTGAGGGAGGGGGCAGCGGAGGGACGGAGATAAAGGGGAGGGAGGTAGAGGGGACAGAGGGAGAGGGAGTGGACGGGTTAGAGGCTGCGAGTGGAGGGGGGAGGGGAGGGAAGTGGAGGGAGGGAGAGGGAGGGGATGGGAGAGCAGAGAGGGGAGGGAAGTGAGTGAATGAGGGACAGGAGGGAAGAGAGTGAGATGAGGGGATGGAGGGCAGGGGAGGACGGATGGAGGGGGGAGAAGGATGGAAAGAGAAGGGAGGGGATGGTGAGGAGGAGGAGGGAGAGAGAGGAGCGAGGGCGGGAAGAGGGAGGGGAGGGGAGAGAAAGAGAGGGGAGGGAGGAGGGGGGAGAGGGAGGTGAGGGGCGGGAGAGAGAGGTGAGGGAGGGAGGAGAGGGAGAGGTGAGGAATAGAGGGAGGAAGTGGGGAGGGAAGGAGGAGAGGGGAGGAAGGAGAGCGGAGGGGAAGGAGAGGAAAGTGAGGGAGGAGGAACGAGAGGTGAGGGAGGAAGAGAGGTGGGAGAGGGAGGGAGTGAGGGGAGTGAATGAGCGGAGGGAGGGAAAGGGAGGGAGGGGAGGGAGAGAGGAGACGAGAAGAGGGAATGGGAGGGATATCGACTAGTGGGGAGATGGCAGGGACTGGGAGGGGGGTTAGAAATGGTCAATTCTGGGGGTCGGGAAGGTGATTGGTTAGTTTTGGGGATCAGAAGTGGTCAGTTTGTTGGTCAGCAAGCTGACTGGTCAATTTTGGGGGGGTTAAAATTGTCAATTTCGGGTCAGGAAGGTTGTGGTCAAGTTTGGGGGTGAAAATGGTCAAGGTTGGGGATGCCAGGCCGCTGATTGGCCAGCGTGGGTCACGTTACCTGTGGGAAAGTGGGTGGAGAGAGAGAGAGAGAGAGAGAGGGAGTGGCGGCGCGCTGATGTCAGGACTCCGCCGGTTGAGCCGCAGTGCCGGCGGCGGCGGAGCGATCGGAGCGGAGCGCGTGGACGGCCAGGTGAGCAATTGGAAGCGGCGGCGGTTGGAAGCTGACTGGTGGCTGACCCCGGCCCGCCGGCCCGGCCAATCAGCGGGCCCCAGCAACAGGGCTTGGCCCACGAGGGGTGCGGGGGGGCGGCGGCAGCCTACAGCCTGAGGCACAGGTTGACCATTGCTTGCCCTCCTAAACTTGGCCAAACAGCCTCCCTCACCCTCCAAACCTGACCAACTCCCCTCCCATCACCCACACACTGACCAATGCTGACCCCTCGGCTGGCCAAACATCCTCCACCACCCTCCAAACTTGACCGAATACCCTGCCTGACCTCCCAAATTGACCAAATAGCATCGCTCACCCTCCAAACTTGATCAACTCCCCTTCCTCCCCTTCACACTGGCCAAACAGCCTCCCTCAGCCTCCAAACTTGACGAATACCCTCCGTGACCCTCCAAACTTGACCAAATATCCTCCCTGACCCTCCAATCTTGACCAAATATCCTCCCTGACCCTCCAAACTTGACGAATACCCTCCATGACCTCCCAAACTTGACCAAATTCCCACCCTGACCTCCCAAACTTGAATAAAATACCCTCCCTGAACTCCAAACTTGACCAAACACACTCCCTGACCTGCAAACATGACCAAATTCCTATCCTGACCTCCCAAACTTGACCAAATGCCCCCGCTCACCCCGAGACTGACCATTGCTGACCCTAAAACTGACCAAACGCCCTCCTTACCCGAGATTGACCATTTCTGAACCCCGCCCAACTGACCAGCCACCTATATGACCCCAAAATTGGCCATATATGACCACTTGCTGCAAAATTGACCATATCTGACGCCCTCCACCAAACTAATCCCATCCTCCGACCACACCCGCCCCATCACCACCCCCCTCGCTGTCGGAGGGGCAGTACTGAGTGAGCACCGTACTGTCGGTGGGTCAGTACTGAGGGAGCACTGTACTGCGCTGTCGGTGGGGCAGTACCGAGGGAGCGCGGTACTGCGCTGTCGGAGGGGCAGTACTGAGGGAGCGCGGTACTGCGCTGTTGGAGGGGCAGTACTGAGGGAGCGCTGAACTGTCGGAGGGGCAGTACTGAGGGAGCGCAGTACTGTGCTGTCGGAGGGGCAGTACTGAGGGAGCACGGTACTGCGCTGTCGGAGGGGCAGTACTGCGGGAGCGCAGTACTGTGCTGTCGGAAGTTCAGTACTGAGGGAGCGCCGTACTGTCGGAGGGGCCATATGGCGGGTGCACCGCACTGTCGGAGGGGCAGTACTGAGGGAGCCCCTCCACTATCGCAAAAATTGTCAATTATACGGCTCATTATTGCCTCGCTGTCAGTGGGATCATGCTGTGCGCCAATTGGCGGCTGCCTTTCCCACAATGCAACTGCAAAAGGCGCTCCGTTGTGTACGAAGCGTGTCGGGACGTCCGGTGGGCGGGCTGCAAACACTAAACTCTCTCTCTTCCTTTCAGTACCCCGCGGGCGCGGGGGCGTGAGGACGAAGAGAACTCAAACCTCGGCTCCCTCGGGAGGGTGACTCTTCGACCGTGGGGGTCTGCGCGCCCGCTGTTCCCGTCGTAGGCTGGAGCGGATCTTCCGTGGCCTGTGATGTGTCCCAGGGCCGGAAAATGAAAGGGTTTGTGTCGTCCGTAAACCTCCGAGGGAGGCTGATGGTGTGAGGGAGCCGTTGGCCTCACCTGCTTCCACATCTCCCTGTCTGCCCATCTTCCTCGGTCCCTTCCTTCCCTCATCCTCTCCTTCCTCCGTTCGTTCTCTCACTCCCTATCTCCCTCCCTCATTCCCTATCTCCCTCCCTCATTCTCTATCTCCATCCCTCATTCTCTCCTTCCTCCCCTCATCCTCTCCTTCATCCGCTCATTCTCTCGCTCGCTATCTCCAGCCCTCGTTCCCTAACTCCCCCGTTCCCGATCTCCCTCACTCATCCTCTCCTTCCTCCCCTCATTCTCTCCTTCCTCCACTAATTCTCGCACTCCCTATCTCCTTCGCTCGGTCCCTATCTCCCTCCCTCATTCTCTCCTTCCTCCCCTCATCCTCTACTTCCTCCGCTCATTCTCTCGCTCTTTATCTCCCTCCCTCGTTCCCTATCTCCCTCCCTCGTTCCCTATCTCCCTCCCTCATTATCTCCTTCCTTCCCTCATTCTCTCTCTCTCTCTCACTCTGTCTCCCTCTGCCTCTCCGTTTCTCTCTCTCTTTCTCTCTCTCTCTCCGTCTCTCTCTCTCTCTCTCTGTCTCTCCCTCTCTGTCTCTCTGTCTCTCTCTGACACTCTGCCTGTCTCTCTCTCTCTCTCCGTCTCTCTCTCTGTCTGTCACTTTCTCTCTCTCTCTCTCTCTCTCTCCATCTCTCTCTCTCTCTCTCCGTCTCTCTCTCTCTCTCTCTCTCTCTCTCCGTCTCTCTCTCTCTCTCTCTCTGTCTCTCTCTCTCTCTCTATGTCTGTCTCTCTCTCTCTGTCTCTCTCTCTCTCCGTCTCTCTCTCTCTCTCTCTGTCTCTCTCTCTCGGTCTCTCTCTCTCTCTCGCTCCGTCTCTCTCTCTCTTTCTCTCTCTCTGTCTCTCTCTCTCTCCGTCTCTCTCTCTCTCGCTCCATCTCTCTCACTGTTTATCTCTCTGTCCATCTCTCTCTCTGTCTCTGTCTTCTTCACCCAGAGACTGGTGGATCTGTGGAATTCTCTACCGCAGAGAGTTGTTGGGGGCCAGTTCGTTGGATATCTTCAAGAGGGAGTTAGATATGGCCCTTATAGCGAAAGGGATCAAGGGGTTATGGAGAGGATGCATGAACGGGGTAGTGAGAGAACGATGGGCCATGATCTCACTGAATGGTGGGGCAGGCTCGAAGGGCCCAATGGCCGAGTCCTGCACATATTTTCTCTGTTTCTATCTATTCTTAATGAAACCGGGTTCCCTTTTGGCCACGGCATTCGGCATCTGCAAGGTGGCTTCGCTGATCCCGAGTTGTGTCCTTGAATGAGCTTCAGAAATGCCTTGCCATGTATGAGCTCTCCTGGTTATCATTGGCCACTGGACCAAGGCCGAGCTCGGTCAAGCCCGTTTGCCGGCTGGAGTGCAAAAACGGTCACCGCGCGTGAAGAAAAATGTCTGCTCGGGCATCGTCCACCTTCTGAGTTGCAAATGGAGCATCGGCTCTTGCGTTCCAACGGCCGGCGATCTCGTCCGCCCTCGTTCGAGGAACGGGCAACGGCGCTGCCATCCCCGGCCAGCCCCGTCCACAGGTTTATGCCTCAACCTTCGCTCCTCTATCCTCCCGCAGTGAGCCATTTCCCAATTTGGCCCTCATCGCTCCAGCCACGTTCGGGGATGTTCTGGGATTCCTCCCATGGCCTGTCGTTCGTTGAATATCGGCGTGCTTTCTTGTAGTCGGATTGGTTCTTTCCATCCAGTGCGCCCTTCGTTGACGATCGAGTATTGAACCTCAGCGCGAAGCAATATCTCCGCAGCATCACACTCTTCTGGAATTTTTTCCAGGTGTTTCCAGTATAGTGGACAAGGGGAGAACCAGTTGATGTGGTGTAATTGGACTTTCAGAAGGCTTTCGAAAAGGTCCCACTTAAGAGATTTATGTGCAACGTTAAAGCACATGGGATTAGGGGTCGTGTGCTGACGGGGATTGAGAACTGGTTGTCAGACAGGAAGCAAAGAGTAGGAGTAAATGGGTACATTGACCACAAGAGGACATCTATTGATAAACTGACCCATTGACCACAAGAGGACATCTATCGATAAAGTGACCATCTGACCACAAGAGGACATCTATCGATAAACTGAACAATTGAGCACAAGAGGACATCTATCGTTAAAATGACCCATTGACCACAAGTGGACATCTATCGATAAACTGACCCATTGACCACAAGAGGACATCTATCGATAAACTGACCAATTGACCACAGTGGACATCTATCGATAAAATAACCATCTGACCAATAGTGGACATCTATCGATAAACTGACCCATTGACCACAAGAGGACATCGATCGATAAACTGACCCATTGACCACAAGAGGACAATTATCGATAAACTGACCCATTGACCACAAGAGGACATCGATCGATAAACTGTCCATCTGACCACAAGAGGTCATCTATCGATAAACTGACCATTTGACCACACGAGGACATCTATCGACAAACTGACCCATTGACCACAAGTGGACATCTGTCGCTAAACTAACCATCTGACCAATAGTGGACATCTATCGATAAACTGACCCATTGACCACAAGATAACATCGATCGATAAACTGACCCATTGACCACAAGAGGACATCTATCGATAAACTGGCCCATTGACCACAAGAGGACATCTATCGATAAACTGATCATCTGACCACAAGAGGGCATCTATCGATAAACTGACCCATTGACCACAAGAGGAAATCTATGATAAACTGACCATCTGACCACAAGAGGACATCTATCGACAAACTGACCCATTGAGCACCAGAGGACTTAACCGCCACAAACTGACCAATACCTGATGGATGAAGGAATTTCTCACTTTGCTGTTTCTGGACGCAGGGGTAGTGAAATGGGGAGGGGAGGAAAGATCAGGAGCGAAGGATTTATTATTGGGTGGAGGACAGGAGAGATTTGAGAGCCAAAAGGGATGATGGCCAAAAGTGAGATAGAAAAGGCCCAAATGAGCAAACAGAAAATGAACCTGGATGGTGTGCGATCGGCAGAATTTGCTCCAGATGCCATGGCAAAGAAAAATAAATGGGGGCGGGGGCTTGTGTTAACAAGGGGAGCGCAATTTGGGCAGAGGTTATGGTTTGAAGTAGTTGAACTCGATTTTGTGTGCAGAAGGCTGGACGAGAGTTGAGTTGGCCTTCCTTGAGCTGGGTTGAGCACCATTGGAACAGGACGAAGACAGAGATGTCGAAATGGAAGTGGATCTTCTCCTTAGACTGTGACCATACCGATTCCACATAATCCAAGCGAATGTCCTTCCTTTCAATTGCGTTAATTGACTCTTTAACCAGCAACACCACCCTGTCTCCTTTTCCTTTCTGCCTATCCTTCCTGAATGTTAAATACCCCTGGATGTTGAGTTCCCAGCCTTGGTCACCCTGGAGACATGAGTCCGCGATGCCACTTACATCGTATCCGTTCACATCTATTAGCGCAGCTAATGTGTCCACCTTATTATGGATACTCCTCACATTGAGGCACAGAGCCGAGAGACTTGTCTTTTTTGCCACTTAGAATTTCGCTGTAATGTGGCCCTTTTTGCTTTCTGCCTTGGGTTTCTCCGCCCTCTACTTTTACTTTTCTTCTTTCTATCTTTAACTTCCAATTCGCTCTGTCTCCCTGCATAGGTTCCCATCCCCCTGCCATATTAGTTTAAACCCTCCCAAGCAGCACTCGCAAACACTCCCCCTGAGGACATTTTTTCCGGTCCTGCCCAGGTGCAGACCGTCCAGTTTGTACTGATTCCACCTCCCCCAGAACTGGTTCCAATGTCCCATGAATTTTAATCCCTCCCTCCTGTATCACTCCTCAAGCCACGTATTCATCTGAGCTGTCCTGTGATACCTACTCAGACCAGCAGGTGGCACTGGTAGCAATCCTGACTTTCTAAATTTGTCTTGTAGGACCTTATCCCATTTTTACCTATATCTCTGGAACTGATATGTACCACAGCAACTGGCTGTTCTCTCTCCCTCTTCAAAATATCCTGCGGCCGCTACGAGATATCTTTCACCCTTGCACCAAGGGATGCAACATAGCATCCTGGAGTCTCAATTGCGGCCGCAGAAACGTCAATCTACTCCCCTTACAATGGAATCCCCGATCACTATTGCTCTCCACTATTTTTCCTGCCCTCGTTTGCAGCAGAGCCACCCACGATGCCATGAACTTGGCTGCTGCTGCTCTCCCTTGATGAGTCAAACCCCTCGATACCCAAAGCGGTGTATCTGTTTTGCAGGGGGATGACAGCAGGCAAACTTCCTTCCAATGCTCTTCCGATTGGTCACTCAGCCCCTGTCTGGCTGCATACCCATTACCCTGCGGTGTGTCCCAAATCACTAACCGCGTCACTCACGACATCCTCAGCATCACGGATGCTCCGGAGTCAATCCACCCGCAGCTTCAGCGCAGCAATGCAGTCTGTCAGGAGCTGCGGTGGGATACACATCCGGAACACGTCGTCGTCCGGGACACTGGGAGCGTTTCCTGACATACGACACGGCACAGGAGTGGCATGACACGCGTCCGAGCTCACCTGCCGTGACTTAACCCTTCGATTAACTTAAGTACAGAGTCGGAAACCTCACTGGGAGAAACACGCACCGTACACATTGACACTTGTTACAGAGTCGGAAACCTCACCGGGAGACACACACACTGTACACAGCGAAACATGATACAGAGCCTCGACTAGAATTTGCCTTATTTTGCCATGCATAACGCCCACTTATCGCCCATTTAACGCTGAAATGACGCGTAATACCAATATGTCACCGAATTTGGCACCAAATGTAAAGTGAGGGCCGTTTGTTGATAACTTATCTCCGAGCGTTAATTTTACAAATGTTCCATATGCAGTGAAGAAATATTACCACTTTCTGGGATGGCATCATCTGAATGTGCGAAATTAGTGCCGATAATTTCGCCCAGCACTACTTTCGCCGTGACATTAACAGAGAGCTTCAGTAATCACGCCCGCCCACTTTTTTTGTTGCACAGATCAATTTTGACGACACGAATGCCCAGGACTTAGCCCAGCTTCATTTTCACTCCGTCCGACAAGTCTCGCCCACATTATTGCTCGCCCAAAACAGCGCTGTGAAGAAAGTACAACTGTTCTGACCAAATACAGTGGTGCAGAAGGGGATTTTTCATCTCACACGTCGCTTCGTTGAAAAGGCTGCTGCAAATTCGCTGGCAGTTTTGATTGACTCTGCAGTTGTTCACAGGTCAATTCAACGCCTGAACCACATTTTTCACTCACGGCACGATTGGGTCAAACTGTGGCTGGCTTTTAGACCAGAAATTATTTTCCCCTGACCCGTCAGCATTATACTTTTCTTTCATTGGGGGCCAGCCGTTTACGCAGACTGCACCGTTAACTACACGCACACTGCAAAGAGCAAATTGCACTCCGTCTGTTGCTCTGAATTATGAGAAACCATCTCTCACATGCGTTTGTCCGGATATGAATGGGTTGAGGCCTCTATTGAATTCACATTACGCAATGGCGTCAGCTTTTCTCACTTAAGTGTCGGCAAATGCGTCCGTGGCTGTTTGCGGGTGCTTTCGCCTCTCCAACTCATTGATGTTGCAGAGGGCTGGTGGGCCACACACATGTTAACCTCGGCACGGACCTCATCATCGAGAGCTTCCTCAGTAAAAGGTGACTGGTCGACAACGCAAGAGAACATTGCGTGATATCATTGTTAGGTCCTGTCACAGAGACTGATATAACACATAACCAACAGATGCAATCAGGATTATTATGATAATTATCTTTCACGACCTAACGATTCAAACCGTTAGCGCAGGCTTTGAGGAAATCATTTCCGGAAAAGTGAAAGAGTTTATGTGATAGAAACGTAGAAATATAGAAACATAGAAACATCGAAAATAGGTGCAGGAGTAGAACATTCAGCCCTTCGAGCCTGCACCGCCATTCAATGAGTTCATGGCTGAACATGCAACTTCAGTACCCCATTCCTGCTTTCTCGCCATACCCCTTGATCCCCATAGTAGTAAGGACTACATCTATCCCTTTTTGCATATATTTAGTGAATTGGCCTCAACAACGTCCTGCGGTTGAGAATTCCTTAGGTTCACCACTCTCTTTCCTAATCTGTCACCATTCACATAATCGTCTGTCTCTCTGTTTGTACCACCAAAGTGGATAGCCTCACATTTATTCACATTATACTTCATCTGCCATGCATTTGCCCACTCACCTAACCTATCCAAGTCACTCTGCAGCCTCATAGCATCCTCCTCGCAGCTCACACTGCCATCCAACTTAGTGTCATCTGCAAATTTGGAGATACTACATTTAAGGTGCGATACTAAAGGAAATACAGGTTTTGCTATTCTTGGCATAGCAGATATGAGTAGGGTTAGTCTTGTGCATTGAGTGGTTATGCTCTGTACACTTGGAAAGAAACACTTTTTCAAAGGGCGACAGGCAGAGCGATGCACTGATGGGACCCCTCGGTCAAGAAGATGGGCCGAATGGCCTGTATGGTTCTCTGAATTTGTTATCTGGTTTCCCGGCAATACATGGCACGGTATTTGCAGAGTCCCAGCTCTGGTCTTCTGTTCCCGCTCGGTCCTGAACATCGTGCGTAAGTCGCAAATCCATCCCGCGAGCCAGACCCACAGGTCCGTGTCAATATCTCATTCGGAGAGGGCTCCTGATTAAATATGCTCAAGCAATGAAGGCCAGTTGTGATGCAAATAACTAGGAGACCAGCCTCGAACTGCAGTAAGTGGTAGAGATTTAGTAACACAAAACCGGGATAAGAACAACTGACCTTTATAAAGCGGCGTAAACGTATTGAAAGGCCACGAGGACAAATTAGACACCGAACCACAGAAAGAGATGTCAGTGCAGATAAGTTCAGTGAAAGCGGGAGGTTTAAGAAGCGTTTGAACGATCAGGAGCCAGTTGGAGCTCTGAACAGGCTGCAGGGGTGAATTCCAGAGTTTCGGACCTTGGCAGCTGATGGCGCCAATGTGTTGAACATCGAGGACGCCCAACTGCTCAGAGGAGTGCGGAGATCTCGTACAGTCTTAGGGACACTTGTTATACAGTCTGACTCCTTACTGGGAGAGTCACACTGTACACAGGGACACTTGTTACAGAGTCTGACTCGTCACTGGGAGAGACACTGTACACAGGGACACTTGTTCGACAGTCTGACTCCTCACTGGGTGAGACACACACTGTACACAGGGACAATTGTTACACAGTATGACTCCTCACTGGGAGAGACACACACTGTCCACAGGGTCACTTGTTACAATGTTTTACTCCTCACTGGGAGAGACACACATTGTACATAGAAACATAGAGACATAAAAAATAGGGGCATGACTCGGCCATTGGGACCTTCGAGCCTGCCCCGCCATTCAATAAGATCATGGCTGATCATTCCCTGAGTACCCATTTCCTGCTTTCTCTCCATACCCCCTGGATCTCTTTAGCTGTAAGGGCCATATCTAACTCCATCTTGACTATATCCAACGAACTGGCCCCAACAGATCTCTGTGGTAGAGAATTCCACAGCTTAACAACTCTCTGAGTGAAGAAGTTTCTCCTCATCTCGGTCCTAAATGGCTTACCCATTATCATTAGACTGTGTCCCCTGGTTCTGGACTTCCCCAACATTGGGAACATTCTAGCAGCATCTAACATGTCCCAACCAATCAGAATTGTATATGTTTCTATGAGATCCCCTCTCATCCTTCTAAACTCCAGTGAATATCAGCCTTGTCGATCTAGTCTCTCTTCATATGTCAGTCCTGCCATCCCGGGAATCAGTCTGGTAAACCTTCGTTGCACTCCCTCAATAGCAAGAATGTCCTTCCTCAAGTTAGGAGACCAGAACTGTACACAATACTCCAGGTGTGGCCTCACCAAGGCCCTGTACAACTGCAGTAACACCTCCCTGCCGCTGTACTCAAATCCCCTCGCTATGAAGGCCAACATGCCATTTGCCTTCTTAACCGCTTGCTGTACCTGCATGCCAACCTTCAATGACTGATGTACCATGACACCCAGGTTTCGTTGCACCTCCCCCTTTCCTAATCTGTCACCATCACATAATCGTCTGTCTCTCTGTTTTTACCACCAAAGTGGACAACCTCACATTTATCCACATTATATTGCATCTGCCATGCATTTGGCCACTCTCCTAACCTGTCCAAGTCACTCTGCAGCCTCATGGCATCCTCTTCGCCTGATGAGAGTCACTCATGGCTGTTACAAATCCAATTATATAAATAATAAGTCAATCTAAATCAATGTGCTACTTAATCTTGCGCATCGCACAAGTTCGTTCCATCATTGCGGCATTGGTTGCACTCACAAACCTTGTTGGTTCCCAGCGACACCAACTGTGCTATTTCAGTCCATATCATTTGGGGTAGGCTTCCCACCATCTCCCTGTGTCAAATCACCCCAGCGTAACTGGACCTCCTGCAGGAGCGAGGCATTTGCCTCCTCCGAGAGCCACCTGGCTCTTTTGCGCCTCCAATGTGTTCCTCTCCCAACTCACTGTTCTCTCTAGCGTCAGAGTCCAAAGCGTGCTGTGATGCCTCCTCCTGGCTCTCCATTTTAGGCCAAATTGAGGCAAATATGTGGCTGGCGGCTACTAATTTTTCTTTCCCTACTTGCTGTGAAGCTCCAAAGTCTCTCTCCCTCCTCCCAAAGCAGTCACACGACAACAAGACACGCCTTCAGTCCCTCAGTGCACCTTCACTAACTCCTCTTCTGTTCATGTCACGATGACCCTTGACTTCCAGAACAGCAGGAACCGAGAGTTGCCATGCCTTTGCGAAGGTCGGCCACACTTTACGCAGAAGGTCAAAAAAAGTTGAATTCGCCTCCTGTCACGCACATTTTCTGAAAAGGAAACTAGGTTTTTTGATTATGGACGAGAAGCTGGCGATCTGAAAACACTTTGTTAACGCCCACGCCGGAAATAACGCGCATTTTTGGGCTATCTGCACAAAAGTGTAAAATCCAACCGAAAGCATCGAACACACGATTCGGGTTGTTCCACAGGGAAATGAGTAGAAAGATACGGAATAATAATCACGTGAAATTTCACCGACTGCGATATGAATTGGACAGAAGAGGTAGGGAAGAGGATGAGCGAATGGAGTTCCCACAATGCGTACATGAATCCTTTCGAACCCAATCAATAAGACCAACAAGGAAGGGTTCGCTATTGGATGTCGTAATCGGGAATAAAGCAGAGCAGATAAGAGAACTAAAAGTTGGGATACATCTATGCCATAATAATATAATATGCTGTAAGCTCATAATTGAAATGGACATAAGTATGACGAAGACCAGTTTAATTGATTGGAGAAAAGTTGGATTTGCGAATAGAACATGGGGGAAATAAAATGACCAACAATATTGGAAAAACATGACAAGAATTTCAAAGGAAAACATCTAAAACGCTGTGCAGCAGAATTCGGGAAAATATATATTCTGCTAAAAACAAGAACATACTAAGCACTAATGCTGAATTAGGATAGACAGAAACAAATTATGTTAAGGATAGAGGCATGCAATAATTCCATGGACAGCGGTAGTCAGCATGATAATGGAGATTATGGAGAGAGTAGGAATGAAGTCAAAAACTATTAGAAAGGCAGAGAGCAACTGCGACCTTAAATTATCAAGGAACAAAGAAGAAATTAATCAAATGTTTTACAGGTACATCAATTAAAATGAATGTTGGAATGGGAATATGACCACAGAGGATTGGACAGACAGCGATAGAGAGATGGCAGAAATATTAACTAATTGCTTTGCTTCGTTATTTATCTGGACGACAGAGCAGGTCAACATGATATTAGACGATGAGATTAATAAGGAGATAATTTCATTTAAAATAAAAAGTGGAGAGCTATTAAATAAACTAAGCAAACTCAAAGAGAATAAAACCCGGCTCCGTACGGATTACATCTGCACAATTTAAACCAATTTAAAGTAGAGATCGCAGAGGCACTGTTTTCGTTAATATAACGTGTAAAACCAGAACACAGCTGGATAGCTGACGTAATACCCATATTTAAGAAAGGAGATAGAACATGCACAGGACACTGTCGAACAGAGAGCTTAACGTCGGTTAACGTTGGAAAAATAATGGCACACCGACTAAAGGGGAAAATAGAACATATTGGCCATGGGGGATTCAACAGAATGCTGCTGGATTTAAAGAAGTGCATTAGCTTCCCTCGCGTTCACTTTAGAATTCGATCTCCATTAAATTGAAATAGCTAAAACGAATTAGGGATTCGATGGGCTAGTTGGAGGAAAACTATATCCTCTGGAGTGGAATCCAGAACAGTAGGGCTCCACCCTAAAATTAGAGGTAGGATATTCACAGAGAATACAGATACAGATAGGAGTGGGCTTTGTCCCACTGGGAATCGGATAGAGATACAGGAAGGGCAGAGGCCTGTCAGACTGGTACCCGAATACAGCTACACACATGCCAGCAATCTGTCCGACTGGGTCGCGAATACAGAGATCTGTCAGACTGCGACACTAATGCAATATACATAGATGACCTGGAAGAGGGGACAGTGTAACAAAATTTGCAGATGACACAAAGATTAATGGGAAAGCGGGTTGTGTCGACGACACAGAGAGGCTGCAAAGAGTTTGAGATAGGTTAAGCGAATGGGCTAAGGTTTGGCAGATGGAATACAATGTCTGGAAAATGTGAGGTCATCCACCTTGGGAAATAAAACAGTAAAATGGAATATTATTTGAATGGGGAGAAATTACAACATGCTGCCATGCAGAGGGACCTGGGGGTCCTTGTGCTTGAATCCAAAAAAGTTAGTTTGCACGTGCAGCAGGTAATCGAGAAGGCGAATGAAATGTTGGCCTTCATTGCGAGAGGAATGGAGTACAAAAGCAGGGAGGTCCTGCTGCAACTGTACACGGTATTGTTGAGGCCGCACCTGGAGTACTGCGTGCAGTTTTGGTCACCTTACTTAAGGAACGATATAGTAGCTTTGGAGGGGGTACAGAGACGATTCACTAGGCTGATTCCGGAAATGAGGGGGTTACCTTACGATGATCGATTGAGTATACTGGATCTTTACTCTTGGACTTCAGAAGGATGAGAGGTGATCTGAAAGAAACATTTAAAATAATGAAATGGATCGTCAGGATAGAAGCAGAGAGGTTGTTTCCACTGGTCGGGGAGACTAGAACTAGGGGGCACAGCCTCGAAATACGGGGGAGCCAATTTAAAACCGAGTTGAGAAGGATTTTCGTCTGCAAGAGTTTTGTGAATCTCTGGAATTCTCTGCCCAAGGAAGCAGTTGAGGATAGCTGATTGAGTGTATTCAAATCACAGATTGATAGATTTTGAACCAATAAGGGAATTAAGGGTTACGGGGAGCGGGCGAGTAAGTGGAGCTGAGTCCACGGCCAGATCAGCCATGATCTTGTTGAATGGTGGAGCAGGCTCGAAGGGCTAGATGGCCAACTCCTGTTCCTAAATCTTATGTTCTTATGCTCTCAGGTTTATATTACCACTTTGTGGAAGCGCAGTTTCCGAAGGCAGGTGTGCTTGGTAATTCGATGTAAGACCTCTTCTCCCTGTACGTGCGGATTTTGTATGATCTGGATCTCCTGCTCAGTCTGGCACGTCATACCTTGCACCAATGCCTCATTCAGTTTCTCACTTTCTAATCTCGTGCAAAGCACTCACCAGCACACACTGGTTGGGCCGAATAGCCTGATTCTCTGCTCTATGTTCTATGTAATATAACCCACTGAACTAGAGCTCAGCCCTTCATGCCTACCTATTGTCGAGCCTCTCACTCGGGAAGATGCAATGTCTAGCTACACTAAATAGCTGCAGTGACCCGTTACAGAAGAGTTCAGAGAGAATGCCCGTGTGGTGCTTTCCGCAAAGACCTTGTGGGAACTTTCAATCAGAAATATTGCCCTGTCCGACACACAGTGCTTGCCCCGCCGTTGGGTAAATGATCAGATCACCAGACATTCCTGGTATAATTCAATGGAAGGAATTCTGCTGCTAAATATTACATTCCTGGACTGCAAACACTGAGACCCGCCTCTGGGCTGCGATCAGTCGTTCTGTTTATTTATTAATTGTATAATTGAGGTAACCGTATATTTCACAGCGCTCTTCAACTGCTCTCTGAACTTGGACTGGGTCACCCGTAAATAAATGTGTTTGTGCAGCAATTTAAATTCCGCAGTATAAATCCGACCTGTGTAAATTGATCTAAAGTATCACTGTAATCACTGGGATTTATTCCTGAACTGCTATAATATAAGAAATCTATAACAATTATCAGCCACAGCAGTATGAAGCTGCCGGATATGGTGAAGAGTAAAATGACAGACTTCCTCCTGCTCTCCATCTCTGGGTCACTGGCATTTCCCCCCTTGCTCTCACCCCTCAATCCTTTACGGACTCGACTGGCCATTAAAATGTGTCTGACTGTCAGAGCGTTGAGCATCAAAATTACAGCGAATGGTATTAGTGGGGTTAAAACCGTATCAAACAAGTCAATGCTCACCCATCCGTGCTCAGTAAAATAGGCTGGGATTGTGTAACAGTACCACCTAACATTGTCGATTATCTCCCCAGGTCCAAGTGTGAAGTAGTGAGGAATGTTTTTTGAACAGAGCAGAATGCAGCTTGTGGCCAGAACTACCGCCGCAGTTCTCCCGGTGCAATATTTGGTTTTCAGCTTCTGCCAACAAATGGCCACAAATCGATCAAAGATGAAAGTGACGGTGAACCAGACAAAGCAGTCTGTGGCTACACGGACCAGGAGATTGATAACAGTACACACAGAGGTGATATCCAGGAAAGTTCCTGGGAAATAATACCAACTGATCCACCGCAGTTTGACCCCAGTGATGAACACCAGTATATCCGCCGCTGCCATGGCCACCAGGTAGCGAGAGATGCAGGTGGACAGACCGCACTTTCCCCGGGACAGGATAACAATCGCAACTAAATTCACTGTAATAAACAGAAGGGAAAAGAGGGGGTCAATTATTGGTCACACATTTTCGGTGACTGAGCTCAGAAAGTAAGACCTGTGATTTAGAACAAAACTGGCCGGGTGGACGTCGGGTCAGGGGTTACCATGTTCAGTGTATCATCCCATCCTGGAGTATTGTGTAGAGTTTTGGTCTCCTAACTCGAGGAAGGACATTCTTGCTATTGAGGGAGTGCAGCGAAGGTTCACCAGACTGATTCCCGGGATGGCGGGACTGACCTATCAAGAAAGACTGGATCAACTGGGCTTGTATTCATTGGAGTTGAGAAGAATGAGAGGGGATCTCATTGAAACGTTTAAGATTCTTACGGGACTGGACAGGTTAGATGCAGGAAGAATGTTCCCAATGTTGGGGAAGTCCAGAACCAGGGGTCACAGTCTAAGGATGAGGGGTAAGCCATTTAGGACAGATATGAGGAGACACTTCTTCACCCAGAGAGTGGTGAACCTTTGGAATTCTCCACCACAGAAAGTTGTTGAGGCCAATTCACTAAATATATTCAAAAATGAGTTAGATGTAGTCCTTACTACTCGGGGGATCAAGGGGTATGACGAGAAAGAAGGAATGGGGTACTGAAGTTACATGTTCAGCCATGAACTCAATGAATCGTGGTGCATGCTGGAAGGGCCGAATGGTCTACTCCTGCAACTATTTTCGATGTTTCTATGTTTCTATAACCCAACCTACCTCCCACCCACTGCTTCCAGGTTTAGCAGCGACGGGGCAGTGGGAGGAAAGCCGAGCCATCCCAGCAGGCGCGTTGGCAATATAAATGTATTAATGCGGCTGGCATTTTCTGGTTTAAACTATTTTACGGGTTTAACTTATTTTACGGGTTTAACTGTGGTCGGCTGCGTTTCCCAGGCCTCGGGATACCCGGCAGCTAAAGTGAGCCGAGGACAGCTTCGGGGACAATGGAAGTGCCTTCACGGCCCTGGTTATGGGCCAGGAGATCCAGGTGTGCCTTCTCCAAGGCCCCACACGCTCTCCCTCTATTTCCCTCTTCTTAGACTACCCCCATACAAACGGTTCTTAATCTGATAAAATACAGAGTCAGCTAAAAACACTCAGTATGTCAGGCAGCATCTGTGGAGAGAGAAACAGAGATAACGTTTCAGGTGATAACCTTTCTTCAATACTGGAATCCCTGAGCGATGAACAGTTTTGAGGCAATGTTAGAGGCAGAGAAAGTTGTGGCAGGAGGAGGAAAGAACAAAGTTGAATGTTTTTGATGGGACGGTGGGTAGAAGTGATTCAACGATAAAATGGATGATGGTGGAAGATAAATGGGACAAGTAAAGGAATAGGAAATGGGTCCAGAGGAGATGTAACTGGACAGAGCTGGATTACAGAGTAGAGGGCCGGGGGAGCAAGGCAAATCGGCAAAGATCAGAAGGATCCCGTGGCCGGGAATATGCCAGAGCAAGGTCAGTAGAACCCACGGATGCGGTGCAGCCCGCCTACCGTATAACGAGAGGTGGTCCCAAGCACCAGCACACACCTCCTCCACTCCCATGGCCCGTATTGTGGAGGAGAAAGGTCAGTAAACTACAGGGGTACGGACCAGCCCGCCTGCCGTAAACCGAGAGGTGGTCCCAAGCACCAGCCCACACTTCCTCCACTCCCAGTGGTTCAGCTGGAGCCATCCTTTATTACCAGCACATGCTGTCTGAGGAAACTGATGGTAGTATTGATCTGAAAAGTTTAAACTCAGTTTTATGTCCGGCTTGTAATAAATGGATAATGGAAACATGTGGTGCTGTTCCTCATTCAGTTACAATGGAGAACATTTTAGAATTGTGAAGATAGAGATGTCAGACTGGCAGTGGGATGTAGAATTGAAGGGGCAAGTAACCGGGGAATGTTAGACAGAGGGAGGGAGAGAGACACATTTGCAGACAGAACGGAGAAATTCCGTAATGTAATCACACAATCTCTGTTTAGTCCTCCCCAATCTACCGGAGACTGCATAATGAACAGCGAATACTGTATACTCCGTTGGAAGAAATACAAGTCAATTACTCTTTCACATTGAAGGCCATGGACGATGGAACGAATGGAGGTGAAAGGGCAGGTCCTCCTTCTCCTAGGTTTTGCATAGGCAGGTCCGGTGGAAGGGGAGAACTGTTGGGGGCGATTCAGGTGTGGTCCAGGTTCTCATGGAGGGAACGATCCATTGGGAATGTTGAAAGGGGATGTGTTTGATGGTGGGAATAAGAAGGAAGGGGCAGAAATGACGGAGGATTGAACTTTTGAATGTGGAGGTTGGTTGAGTCCAAGGTAAGGACAAGGGGACCTTTTATTGGTTCTAGCAGGGAGGATCAGGGGCGATGAAATTAATGCAGCAAATTGGATTGACACTGTATTGGGCCTTTTCCAGCACAGTGGTGGGGAATCCTCGGCTGAGGATAAATGCGGGAAATTGGATTGATATGGTCGAGGATCCTTCCACCGTAGAGGACTGGTATTCTAAGCTCAGAAAAAGGAAGACATGTTATAAGCACTGGTGTGGGAGGTGGCATCATCGTAACAGATGCAACGCAGGCAGCGACACTCGAGAATGTAATAGAGACCTTCCAGCAAGCGGGGTGAGACGTCATATAATCAAGGTAGCACTAGGAGTCGGTCTGATTATGGTAGATATTTGTAGAGAGCCTCTCCTCGGAAATGGACATAGAGATGTCGAGGAAGGGAAGGGAAAATGTCAGAGGGAGCATGTGAAGGAGAGAGAGGAGCGCAAATTAGAAGCCAGGTTGACTGCATAATTATTATTGCTATTATTATTAATAGTAATATTAATAATAACTAATGTCATTAATAATAATACTAAAAACGTTCATTTAAATTGCATCTTTAACGTAGGTAAACGTCCCAAGGCGCTTCAAAGCAATGTTAACAGGACAACACAGAGAAAGAAAAGATAAAATTAAGACATATGACCAAAAGCTTGGTAAAAGGGGATGATTTTAAGGAGCGTGTTTAAAATGGAAAGATGGTTAGAGAAACGGAGAGGTTCAGGGTGGGACTTCCAGAGTTTAGTGCCCAAACAGCTGATGGTTAGGCTACCGTTAGTTGAAATGTATAATGAGAGATGTTCCGGAGGGCAGACTTTGAAGAGCGGAGATTTCTCGTGGGATTGTGAGGCTGAAAATAATTATAGTGGAAGGGAGGTGCAAGGTCATGAAGAGATTTGTAAACAAGGATGAGAATTTTCAAAATGGAGGCGCTCTTTAACCAGGAGCCAATGTAGGTCAGAAAGCAGAGGGGTGAGGTGATGGTTGATCATGACTTTGTGCGAGTTCGGACATTTTCCAGTTCCTGGCTAGAAAAGGAAATTGTGCGACCACAGTCATCAATGTATCTGAAAAATATGTGAAGGAGGGGACCTGAGTAGAATTGGAACATCGAAGGTTCCCTGTATCCAAGAAAAGGCAGCATAACTGGGATATATCAGAGCTCCTATACCGGCACGAGTGTACTGCGGGGTGGAACATTGTTCAGACAAGATGTCCAGCACTTGTACTTTAAGCAGGTGTTGTGCACTGCGGTCAGAATAAGGATCAGCAACCTGCAAGGGTTTTCATTCCTAGCCCAAACCCGGTGAGGGCGAGAGGACTTCCAGTGTGAATGGCGAGTGAATTAAATTGCAAATGGGGCCCTCAGAATATATCAGCGGGGATAGGTGGAGGGGCACTCGCCAACCGCTGCGAATTTCAGGGGAGTTCGGGTCTACTGAGCTATAAACTGTACAATTTGGACAATTTTCCACATCTCGGGAGCCTACTGTTAACAAGGGCAGACTTTGATGGCAAAGTCCAAAACTGCCTTCAGCGTGCCAGTGCAGCCTTCGGACGCCTGAGGATAGAAGTGTTTGAGGACCAGGACCTCAACCAGTGGACCAAGCTCATGGTCTGCAGGGTAGTAGTGATACACGGCCTCCTCTAATGTCCAGAGACGTGGAATATTTACAGCAGGCACCTCAAAGCACTGGAGAAGTACCAACGCTGCCTCCGCAATTTCCTACAAATTAATTGGCCGGAATGGCGAAACAACGTCAGTGTTCTCGGACAGGCCAACTTCCCCAGCATCGAAGCATTGAGCACATTCCATCAGCACAGATGCGCGGGCCACATGCCTGACATGAGATTCAAAAATCAAAGGCTCCACTCGGTGATTCGTTATTGCAAGCGAGCCACAGGTGCGCAGAGGAAACGCACCATGACACACTCAAAACCCATTTGAAGAATTGTAACGTCCCCACCTCCACCTGACAAACCCTGGCCCAATCCTGCCCCAAGTGGACGAAAAGTATACTCACGGTGCAGAGCACCTCGAGGCTTATCGCCCAGAGCAAGCTGAAGCGGAAGGAGCAAGCAGCAACCCGGGCACCCCACACTCCCGTTTGTTCAACGAGCGTCTGCCCGACCTGTGACAGATAATGTAGGTCATGTATTGGAATCTTTAGCCCTCTGGGAACTAATTTTTCGAGTAGAATCGAGTCACTCTCAATTCACAGGGTACGGTTCAGAAGCGGAAGTAGAAGAAATAGTGACCCACACTCAGCATATCCTACAGTGACACACAATCCCAGTAATACATGGTCACGAGGGTACAGTGTTCCACACCGGTTAGTGACCCACACTCAGTATATACTACAGTGAGACACACTCCGAGTAATACATGGTCACCGGGGTACGGGGTTCCACACCGTTTAGTGTCCCACACTGACTTCATCCTACAGTGAGACACACTTCCTATAATACATGATCACTGGGGTACAGTGTCCCACACCGGTTAGTGACCCTCACTCAGTATATCCTACTGTGAAACACACTCCCAGTAATACATGGTCACTGGGGTACGGTGTTCCCCACCGGTTAGTGACCTACACACAGTATATCCTACAGTGACAGTAACTCACAGTAATACATGATGACTGGGAGTATGATGTTCGACGTGAGGTAGTGACACACACTCAGTATATCCAACAGTGCAGACACCGCTACTCATACCTTCTGCCAGATAGTTGCGCGGAACAAGGACTAATTCAAAAGTACACAATATTCTACTAAAGACAATAGTTGAATAAGTCAAGCAGCCTGTTCGTTTCAAACACAAGTTTATGTTCAGATGTTGCAATGGAATCAAACCGCAGTGGTTATTCAGCAAATTTGACTGAACGGAATGATATCACCGTTCAGGTTTTTATACCCGTGACCAATAGTCGAGGATGTAAAATTATCAGTCACAGAGCAAAACCAGAGATCAGCTCACAAACAGATTTGCACAACTTCAATGGTTACATAAGAACATAAGAACATAAGAATTAGAAACAGGAGTTGGCCATCTAGCCCCTCGAGCCTGCTCCGCCATTCAAAAAGATCATGGCTTATCTGGACGGGGACTCAGCTCCACTTACGCGCCCGCTCCCCATAACCCTTAATACCCTTATTGGTTAAAAATCTATCTCTCTGTGACTTGAATACATTCAATGAGCTAGTCTCAACTGTTTCCCTGGGCAGAGAAGTCCACAGATTCACAACCCTCTGGGAGAAGAAATTCCCTCTCAACTAGGTTTTAAATTGGCTTCCCAGTATTTTGAGGCTGTGCCCCCTAGTTCTAATCTCCCAGACTAGTGGAAACAACCTCTCTGCCTCTATCTTGTCTATCCCTTTCATTATTTTAAATGTTTCTAAAATATCACACTTCATCCTTCTGAACTCCAACGAGTAAAGACCCATTCTACTCAATCTATCATCATAAGGTAACCCCCTCATCACTGGTATCAGCCGAGAGAATCGTCTCTGTACCCTCTACAAAGCTAGGGTATCCTTCCTTAAGTAAGGTGACCAAAACTTAACGCAGTACTCGAGGTGCTGCCTCACCAATATCCTGTACATTTGCAGCAGGACCTCCCTGCTTTTTTACTCCATCCCTCTTGCAATGAAGACCAACAATAAATTCGCCTTCCTGATTCCCTGCTGTACATGCAAGCTAACTTTTTTGAACCATCAACAAGGACCCCCAGGTCCCTCTGCACCGCAACATGTTGTAATTTCTTCCCATTCCAATAATATTCCCGTTTACAGTTTTTTGTTCCAAGCTGGATGACCTCACACTTTCCGACATTGTATTCAATCTGCCAAACCTTAGCCCATTCGCTTAATCTATCTAAATCTATTTGCAGCCGCTATGTGTCCGCTTTCCCACTAATCTTTGTGTCATCTGCAAATTTTGTTACACTACACTCTGTCCCATCTTCCAGGTCATCTACATATATTGTAAACAGTTGTGGTCCCAGCACCCTGTGGCAAACCAATAACCACCGATTTCCGACCTGAGAAGGATCCATTTATCCCGACTCTCTGCTTTCTGTTCGGCAGTTAGTCACTTACCAGGAACACCAATGACGGTAATGATCATGTAGCATATTCGCTGGGCATACAGAATTGGAAGCATTTTCTGCGTGAAACGATGTGCCCATTTGTGCTGCAGGCAATCTCCCTGAATTATACTCTGAGGCGGTACAATTCCAGGCATTTAAGTTATACCCTGCGGGCTCTCCACGGGGACATTGAGGTTGCAACATCGCTCAAAATAGTTTTTGTTAAAACTTGAACAAACAGATTACGACAGCCAATTTATGTCCCTGCTTTGATTCAAACTTGAAACTGCAAAGACTGGACAATTCTGATCACATTAATTAACAAATGAACGTTTCCAGCTGTATTCTCCGAGCAATTGGTTTGTTGTTTCAAAAACCATCAGGCCAAACTGGAGATCGCATATTGTTTCTGGTAACATATTTTGCACTGCTGTGTTCATTCATAATTACATCCCAATGTTATAGTTTCCCTCTCAGTGCTGCTCTACTGCACTCTGTGATGTGGCTGCCATCTTTAACTGTAGCTATTCAGTAATTACATCCCAATGTTCAAGTTTCCCTCTCAGGGCTGCTCTACTACAAAGGGGGTCATGGCTGCACCTTTCAATACAGGCATTCAGTACATAAATTACAAATGATAGAAAGTCCATCTCAAGGCTGTTTTCGTGCGGTCTATGAAATGACTGATCTCTTTAACTTTGGGAATCCAGTTAAACAATTAAAGTGACGAATTTCTCTGATAGTTCTCAAACTAATATCGGCCCTCATATTCATTAAGCCTCTCATACCCATACAGCACCTCATACACACGTGGTGCCTCATACTCGTAGATTACCTAAAAATAATACAGCACCACAAACTCATACAGCAAAAACAATGCGAACTAATACAGCATTTCTCATCATGCAGGCACTGAAAATAATACAGCACATCAAACGAATAGAGAACCTCAAACTAGTACATCCCCACAAACCAAGAGAACGTCAAACTAAAACAGCCCTTTCATATTACAAAGTACCTCAAATTAAAACTAAAACTAATTCAACACCTCAAACTAAAAGCCAACATCAAACTAAAAGAGAACCTCAAAGTAATCGAGAACCTCAAACCAGTAAAGAATATCAAACTAAATTTTAATATATCTATAGATAACCTCAACATAACATGGACACTCAAAATAATAATGAATGTGAAACTAATACAGACCCTCAATAAAACAGAGACACTGCAACTATTAATGAAACTCACACTAATATTTAAATTCAAATTAAGATTGAATCTGAAACTGATGAACTCAAACTAATAGGGAGCCTCAAAATAATCCACTCAAACTAGAGAAACTCAAACGAATAGGGAGGATCAAATTATCCAAATATTCAAGCTGAGAGAGAAAATAAAACTAATGCAGCCGCTCCAACTAATACTGACCCTCAAACTAATACACTCTCTCAAACTAATACAGACCCTCAAACAAATACAGTCCCTCAAACTAATACAGCCCTTCAAACTAACATAATCCATCAAACTAATGCAGCCCCTCAAACTAATATAGGCCCTCAAACTAATGCAGCCCCTCAAACTAATATAGTCCCTCAAACTAATACAGCCCCTCAAACTAATATAGCCCCTCAAACTAATTCAACCCCTCAAACTAATACAGTCCGTCAAACTAATAGAGAACTTCAAACTCATCGAGAAACTCAAACTAATACAGTCCCTCAAAGTAATTCATTTCCTCAAACTAATACAGCCTCTCCAACTAATACAGTCCATCAAACTAATACAGTCCCTGAAACTAATACAATCCCACAAACTAATGCAATCCCTCAAACAAATACAGTCCATCAAACTAATACAGACCCTCAACCGAATAGAGTTCATCAAACTAATACAGTACCTCAAACTAATTTAGCCCCTCAAACTAATACAACCACTCAAAGTAATACAGACCCTCAAACTAATACAGTCCCTCAAACTAATACAGCCTCTCAAACTAAAACAGCCCCACAAAATAATATAGACCCTCAAACTACTACAGCCCCTCAACCTAATACAATCCCACTAACTAATGCAATCCCTCAAACTAATACAGTCCATCAAACTAATAAAGACCCTCAATGGAATACAGTTCATCAAACAAATGCAGTCCCTCAAACTAATGCAGTCCCTCAAACTAATAGAGAACCGCAAACTCATCGAGAAACTCAAACTAATACAGTCCGTCAAACTAATAGAGAACCGCAAACACATCGAGAAACTCAAACTAATAAAGTCCCTCAAACTAATACAGTCCGTCAAGCTAATAGAGAACCTCAATCTCATCGTGAATCTCAAACTAATACAGCCCCTCAGCATAATACAGTCCAACAAACGAATGCAATCCCTCAATCGAATACAGTCCATCAAACTAAAACAGTCCCTCAAAATAATGCAGCCCTCAATCTAATACAGTCCATGAAACTAAAACAGTCCCTCAAACTCATACAGCCCCTCAATCTAATTCAGTCCATTAAACTAATACAGTCCCTCAAGCTGATACAGCCCCTCAAACTAATACAGTCCCTCAAACTAATATAGACCCTCAAATTAATACAGACGCTCAAACTAATTAAGAACCTCATATTAATAGATGTACTATTACCTGTAGCGGACCTTGGACAAATACAGCCGCTTAACATAATACAAGATTATAAACTTTTCCAGAAGCCCAAATTAATATATTTCCTCAAAATAATAGAGAAGCTCAAACTTATGCAACCGCCGAAGCTATTGGAGAACTCAACGTAATAGAGAAGCTCAAATTAATAGAGAACCTCGAATTAATGCAGACCCTTAAACTAATAGAAAACCTCAAAATAATATAATAAATAGGGAACTTCAAACTAACAAAGAACCTCAAGCTAATAGAGGACCAAAACCCAATACTGCAAATCTACCACACACAGAAAGTTATATTCATACAGACATTGAAACTCACACAGCATTTCCGATAAAACAGTCTATCGAACTAATACAGCCCTTGGAACTATTAGAGAACGTAAAACAAATACAGCCGCTAAATCAATAAAGATCCTTAAACTAATAAATAACCGCAAACTACTAGAGAACCTCAAAATACTACAGCCCACGAAACTGATAAATACCCTCAAATTAATACAGAATCTCAAATAAATAGAGCAGCGTCAAATAATATAAGATTTCCACCAAATTATTAAACTCAAGCAAATATACAAACTCAAATTATGAAAGAAACTCAAACCAACATGAAAATCTCAAACAAATACAGCCACCTAAAATAATACCATCTCAAACTATTAGAGAAACTGAAACTAATACAGCCCTTCAAATTAATACAGCCCCTCAAACTATTATAGAACCTCATACTAATATAGAACGTGAATGTAATAAAGAAACTACAACTAATAGATAATTAATAGCGCAGGAGATTCAGCATCTAGCCGACAATCACGGAGTGGGTGGATTTTTCAGTGGAGTAGAACCGGTGGCCCAAGGTCTTATTGCACTGAAAGCCAAAAACAGAGAACTGCTCATCAAGGACAGTGAGGCTGCCGGTGCTGGCTGTAATGAACACTTCGAGGATCTTCGCAACAAAGAATCCGCCTTCGACGTGAGTGTCGTTGTCTTCATCCCACAGCATGCTACCATCACTGCCTTGGCACAATCACTGCTCGGCACGAGTTTGCAAAGGCCTTCTGACAACTAAATACAACAAGGCCTCAGGAGCAGAATGAATCCCCTTGGAAGTACTGAAGCTTGGCAGCGAAGCACTAATGGCACGTATTCATGACCTTATCTGGAAGGAGGAGATCATGCCAGGAGATCTCGGAGTAGATTTAATTGCGATGATCTTGAAGACAGGTGACGAGTCTGACTGCGGTAACGACAGAGGAATGTCGCTGCTCTCAACCAAAGGCAAAGTCATCGCAAGTATTCTTCTCAACCACCTTCTCCCTGTGGCTGAAGAATTCCTCCCAGTTTCGCAATGTGGATTCTGTCCACTAATTGGTACAATGGATATCATCTTCACCACGCGGCAGATACTAGAGAAATGCAGCGAATAGCACCAATACTTGAACATGGCCTATTTTAAACTCACGAAAGCCTCCAACGCTGTCAACCATGAGGGTTTATGGAGCGTCCTCCTCAGATTCGGCTGCACTTCAATGTTTGTCACCATACTCCACCTTCTGCAGGATGAAGTATAAGCCGTGCTCCCGGTCAAGGCATCCACCACAGAACCATTCCACATACGGACCGGGGTCAAGCAAGGGTGTGTCATCGCACCACGAGGGGAAGGAAGCAGCAGCCAAGTTCATGGCACCGTGGGTGGCTCTGCTGCACAGGAGGGCAGGATAATATGTGGCAGAACTATAGTGATAGGGGATTATATTGTAAAGGGAATAGATAGGCGTTTCTGCGGTCAGAACCGAGAATCCAGGATGGTATGTCGCCACCTGGTGCAAGGATCAAGGATGTCTCGGAGCGGATGCAGGGCTTTCTGAAGGGGGAGGGTGAACAGCCAGTTGTAATTGTGCAAATATTTACCAACGATATATGTAAAAAGTGGGATGATGTCCTACAAGCTGAATTTAGGGAGCTAGGTGTTAAATTAAAAAGTAGGACCTCAAAAGTAGCAATCTGAGGATTGCTACCAGTGCCACGTGGTAGTCAGTGTCAGAATGGCAGGATAGCTCAGATGAATACGTGGCATGAGGAGTGGTGCAAGAGGGAGCGCTACAAATTCCTGTGAAATTGGAACCGGTTCTGGGGGAGGTGGGACCAATACAAACCAGACGGTCTGCACCAGGGCAGGACCGGAACCAATGTCATGGGGGGAGTGTATGCTCGTGCTCTTGAGGAAGGGTTAAACGAATATGGCAGGGGAATGGGGACCGAAGCAGTGATTCAGAGGGAAGTAAAATGGGGGCAGAAGCAAAAGATAGAAAGGAGAATAGCAAAAGTGGAGGGCAGAGAAACCCAAGGCAAAATTAAAAAGGGCCACATAACAGAAAAATTCTAAATGGAAAAAGAGGGATAAAAAGACACGTCTGAAGGCTCAGTGCCTCAATTCGAGGAGCATTCAGAATAAGGTGGATGAATTAACTGCGCAGGTAGCTCTTTATGATTATAATATAATTGGGATCACGGAGACATGGCTCCAGGGTGACCAAGGGTGGGATCTCAACATCCAGGGGTATTCAACATTCAGGAAGCACAGACAGAAAGGAAAGGGAGTTGGATTGGCGTTGCTTGTTAAAGAGGAAATAAGCGCAATAGTAAGAAAGGACATTAACTTGAATGATGTGGAATCCGTATAGTTATAGCTACGGAATACCAAAGGACAGAAAACGTGAGTGAGAGTTGTGTCCAGACAACCAAACAGCAGTAACGAGGTTGGAGATGGCATCAAACAAGAAATAAGGGATGTTTGCAATAAAGATATTGCAGTTAACATGGGCGGCTTTAATCTACATATAGATTGGGCAAACCAAACTGGTAGCAATGCGGTGGAGGAGGAATTCCTGGAGTGTATTAGTGATGGCTTTAGAGACCAATATGTCGAGGAATCAACTAGAGAGCTGGCCAACCTAGACTGGGTGTTGTGAAATGAGAGAGGACCAATCAGTAATCTTGTTGTGCGAGGCCCCCTGGAAGGGTGACCATAATATGGTAGAATTCTTTTTAAGATGGAGAGTGAAATGTTAATTCATAGACTCGGGTCCTGAATTTAAGGAAAGGTTACTATGAGATGTGGATTGGCTAGAATAGACTGGCAAATGATACTTAAAGGTTTGACAGTGGATACGCAATGGGGAAAATGTTGGAATCAATTATTAAAGATGAAATAGCAGCCGTTTTGGAAACAGTGGCAGGATCGATCCGAGTCAGCATGGAATTATGAAAGGGAAATCATGCTTGACAAATATTCTAGAATGTTTTTAGGATGTAACTAGTAGTGTGGAAAAGGGAGAACCAGTGGATGTGGTGTATTTGGACTTTGAAAAGGTTTTTGACAAGGTCCCACACAATAAACTAGGAGGTAAAATTAAAGCACATGGTATTGGGGGTAATGTATTGACGTGGATAGAGAACTCGTTGGCAGACAGGATGGAGCGAGTCAAAATAAACGGGTCCTTTTCAGAAATGCAGGCATTGCCCAGTGGGGTGCCGCAGTGTTCAGTGCTGGGACACCAGCCTTTTACAATGTAAATCAATGATTGAGATGAAGGAATTGAATGTATAATCTCCAAGTTTGCAGATGCCACTAAGCTGGGTTGCGGTGTGAGCTGTCAGGATGATGCGAATAGCCTGCAGGAGACTTGGACAGGTTAATTGAGTGCGCAAATGCATGGCAGATGCAATATAATGGGGATAAATGTGAGGTTATCCACTTCGGTAGCAAAAACAGGAAGACGGAATATTATCTGAATGGTTACAGATTAGGAAAAGGGGAAGTGCAACGAAACCTGGATGTCATGGTACATCAGTCATTGAAGTTTGACATGCAGGTACAGCAGGTGGTGAAGAGGCAAACGGCATGTTGGCCTTCATAGCAAGTGGATTTGAGTAGAGGAGCAGGAACGTCTTACTGCAGTTGTACAGGGCCTTGATGAGGACACACCTGGAATATTGTGTTCAGTTTTGGTCTTCTATCTCAGAAAGGAAGTTCTTGCTTTTGAGGGAGTACAGCGAAAGTTCACCAGATTGAATTCTGCGATTGCAGAACTGACATATGAGGATCAACTGGGCTTGTATCCACTGTAGTTTAGAAGAATAGAAACAAAGAAACATAGAAACTTAGAAAATAGCTGCAGGAGTAGGCCATTCGGCCCTTATAGCCTGCACCAACATTCAATGAGTTCATGGCTGAACATGCAACGTCAGTACCCCATTCTTGCTTTCTCGCCATACCGCTTGACCCCCCTAGTAGTAAGGAATTCATCTAACTCCTTTTGAATATATTTAGTGAATTGGCATCAACAACTTTCTGTTGTAGAGAATTACACAGGTTCACCACTCTCTGGGTGAAGAAATTTCTCCTCATCCCTGTCATAAATGGCTTACCCCTGATCGTTAGACTTGTGACCCCTGGTTCTGGACTTACCCAACATTGGGAACATTCTTCCTGCATCTAACCTGTCTAAACCCATCAGAATTTTAAACGTTTCGATGAGATGCCCTCTCATTCTTCTGACCTCCAGTGAATACAAACCCAGTTGTTCCAATCTTTCTTGATACGTCAGTCCTGCCATCCCGGGAATCAGTCTGGTGAACCTCCGCTGCACTCCCTCAATAGCAAGAATGTCCTTCCTCAAGTTAGGAGCCCAAAACTGTAGACAATACTCCAGGTGTGGCCTCACCAAGGCCCTGTACAACTGCAGTAACACCTCCCTGCCCCTGTACTCAAATCCCCTTGCCATTTGCATTCTTAACCGCCTGCTGTACCTGCATGCCAACCTTCAATGACTGATGTACCATGACACCCAGGTCTCTTTGCACCTCCCCTTTTCCTAATCTGTCACCATTAAGTTAATAGTCTGTCCCTGTTTTTACCACCAAAGTGGTTAACCTCACATTTATCGACATTATACTTCATCTGCCATGCATTTGCCCACTCACCTAACCTATCCAAGTCACTCTGCAGCCTCATAGCATCCTCCTCGCAGCTCACACTGCCACCCAACTTAGTGTCATCCACAAATTTGGAGATACTACATTTAATCCTCTCGTCTAAATCATTAATGTACAATGTAAATAGCTGAGGCCCCAGCACAGAACCTTGCGGCACCCCACTAGTCACTGCCTGCCATTCTGAAAAGTCCCCATTTACTCCTACTCTTTGCTTTCTGTCTGACAACCAGTTCTCAATCCATGTCAGAACACTTACCCCAATCCCATGTGCTTTAACCTTGCACATTAATCTCTTGTGTGGGACCTTGTCGAAAGCCTTCTGAAAGTCCAAATATACCACATCAACTGGTTCTCCCTTGTCCACTCTACTGGAAACATCCTCAAAAAATTCCAGATGATTTGATAAGAATGATTTCCCTTTCACAAATCCAGGCTAGACTTTGACCTATCATGTCACCATTTCCAAATTTGCTGCTATGACATCCTGAATAATTGAATCCATCATTTTACCCACTACTGAGGTCAGGCTGACCGATCGATAATTCAATGTTATCTCTCTCCCTCCTTTTTAAAAAAGAGGGTTAAAATTGGTGACCCTCCACTCGATCGGAACTGATCCAGAGTCTAGGGAATGTTGGGAAGTGACTGTCAATGCATCCGCTATTTCTAAGGCCACCTCCTTAAGCACTCTGGGATGCAGTCCATCAGGCCCTGGGGAGTGATCGGCATACAGTCCAGTCCGACAGTGATCACAGTCAAGTACAACAGGGATCACAGTCCTGTCCCACAGGGATCACAATCCAGTTCCACAGGGATCACAGTGCAGTCCCATAGGGATCACAGTCCAATCCCACAGGGGTCAAAGTCCAGTCCCACAGGGTACACAGTCCAGTCCCACAGGATCAAACTCCCGTCCCACAGGGGTCACGGTCCAGTCCCACAGGCCTCACAGTCCAGTTCCACAGGGGTCACAGTCCAGTCGCATAGGGATCACAGTCCAGTCCCACAGAGATCACAGTCCAGTCCCACAGGGATCACGGTCCTGTCCCACAGGGGTCACAGTCCAGTCCCTCAGGGATCACAGACCAGTCCACAGGGATCGCAGCCGAGTTCCGCAGGGTCACAGCCCAGTCCCACAGCTGTCGCAGTCCAGTCCCACATGGATCACAGTCCAGTCCCACGGGTATCACAGTCCAGTCCCACATGGATCACAGTCCAGTCACACAGAGATCACTGTCCATTCCCACAGGGGTCACAGCCCAGTCCCACAGCGGTCACAGTCCAGTTGCACAGGGATCACAGTCCAGCGCCACATGAGTCAGAGTGCAGTCCCACATGGATCACAGTCCAGTCCCACAGGGATCACAATCCAGTCCCACATGGATCACAGTCCAGTCCCACAGAGGTCACGTTCCAGTCCCACAGGGGTCACAGTCCAGTCGCATAGGGATCGCAGTCCAGTCCCACAGAGATCAAAGTCCAGTCCCACAGGGATCACGGTCCTGTCCCACAGGGGTCACAGTCCAGTCCAACAGGGATCACAGTCCAGTCCCACAGGGATCACAGTCCAGTTCCACAGGGCTCAAACTCCTATCCCACAGGGATTGCAGTTCAGTCCCACAAACATCACAATCCAGTCCCACAGGGATCACAGAACAAACCCACTGGGATCACAGTCCAGTCCCACATGGATCACAGTCCAGTCCCACAGGAGTCAAAGTCCAATCCAACAGGGATCACAGTCCAGTCCCAAAGGGATCACATTGTCCAGTCCCAAAGGGATCACAGTCCAGTCCCACAGAGATCACAGTCCAGTCCCACAGGGATCAAAGTCCAGTCCCACAGGGATCACGGTACTGTCCCACAGGGGTCACAGTCCAGTCCAACAGGGATCACAGTCCAGTCCCACAGGGATCACAGTCCAGTCCCACAGGGGTCAAACTCCTATCCCACAGGGATTGCAGTTCAGTCCCACAAGCATCACAGTCCAGTCCCACAGAGATCACTGTCCAGTCCCACAGAGGTCACAGTCCAGTCCCACATGGATCACAGTCCAGTCCCACAGGAGTCAAAGTCCAGTCCAATAGGGATCACAGTCCAGTCCCAAAGGGATCACAGTCCAGTCCCAAAGGAATCACAGTCCAGTCCCACAGAGATCACAGTCCAGTCCCACAGGGATCACAGAACAAACCAACAGTGATAACAGTCCAGTCCCACATGGATCACAGTCCAGTCCCACAGGGATCACAGTCCACTCTCACAGAGCTCACAGTCCAGTCCCACAGGGATCACAGTCCAGTCCCACATGGATCACAGTCCAGTCCCACAGAGATCACAGTCCAGTCCCACAGGGATCACAGTCCAGTCCCACACTGATCACAGTCCAGTCCCACAGAGATCACAGTCCAGTCCCACATGGATCATAGTCCAGTCCCACAGGAATCACAGTCCAGTCCCACATGGATCACAGTCCAGTCCCACAGAGATCACAGTCCAGTCCCACAGGGGTTACAGTCCAGTCCCACATGGATCACAGTCCAGTCCCACAGGTGTCAAAGTCCAGTCCAACAGGGATCACAGTCCAGTCCCAAAGGGTCACAGTCCAGTCCCACAGGGATCACAGTCCTGTACCACAGGGATCACATTCCAGTCCCACAGGGGTCACAGTCCAGTCCCACAGGGATCACAGTCCAGTCCCACAGGAATCACAGTCCACTCCCACAACGATCCCAGTCCAGTCACACAGGAATCACAGTCCAGTGCCACAGGGATCACAGTCCAGTCCCACAGGAATCACAGTCCAGTCCCATAGTGATCACAGTCCAGTGCCACATGAATCAGAGTCCAGTCGCACAAGGTTCACAGTCCAGTCCCACAGAGACTACATTCCAGTCCAACAGAGATTACAGGCTTCGCCAAAGGGATCACAATCCAGTCACACAGCGATCACTGTCCAGTTCTACAGGGATCGCAGTGCAGTCCCATAGGGATCACAGTCCTGTCCCACAGGGGTGAAAGTCCAGTCCCACAGGGATCACAATCCAGTCCCACAGGGATCACATTCCAGTCCCACAGGGGTCAAACTCCTATCCCACAGGGATTGCAGTTCAGTCCCACAAGGATCACAGTCCTGTCCCACAGGGGTCACAGTCCAGTCCCACAGAGATCACAGTCCAGTCCCACAGAGATCACAGTCCAGTCCCACAGGGATCACAGTCCAGTCCCACACGGATCACAGTCCTGTCCCACAGAGATCACAGTCCAGTCCCACATGCATCACAGTCCAGTCCCACAGGGATCACAGACCAGTCCCACATGGATCACAGTCCAGTCCCACAGAGTTCACAGTCCAGTCCCACAGGGGTCACAGTCCAGTCCCACATGGATCACAGACCAGTCCCACAGGGAGCACAGTCCAGTTCCACATGGATCACAGTACAGTCCCACAGAGATCACAGTCCAGTTCCACAGGGATCACAGTGCAGTCCCATAGGGATCACAGTCCAGTCCCACACGGCTCAAACTCCAGTCCCACAGGGATCACAGTCCAGTGCTAAAGCGATCACTGTCCAGTCCCACAGAGATCACAGTTCAGTTCCACAGGGTTCGCTTTTACATCCCACAGGTGTCACAGTCCAGTCCCTCAGGGATCACGGTCCTGTCCCACAGGGGTCACAGTCCAGTTCCACAGGGATCACAGTCCAGTCACACAGAGATCACTGTCCATTCCCATAGGGGTCACAGCCCAGTCCCACAGCGGTCACAGTCCAGTCGCACAGGGATCACAGTCCAGCGCCACATGAGTCAGAGTGCAGTCCCACATGGATCACTGTCCAGTCCCACAGAGATCACGTTCCAGTCGCACAGGGGTCACAGTCCAGTCGCATAGGGTTCGCAGTCCAGTCCCGCAGAGATCAAAATCCAGTCCCAAAGGGATCACGGTCCTGTCCCACAGGGGTCACAGTCCAGTCCAACAGGGATCACAGTCCAGTCCCACAGGGATCACAGTCCAGTCCCACAGGGGTCATACTCCTATCCCACAGGGATCACAGTCCAGTCCCACAGGGATCACAGAACAAACCCACAAGCATCACAGTCCAGTCCCACAGAGATCACAGTCCAGTCCCACAGGGGTCACAGTCCAGTCCCACATGGATCACAGTCCAGTCCCACAGGGGTCAAAGTCCAGTCCAACAGGGATCACAGTCCAGTCCCAAAGGGATCACAGTCCAGTCCCACAGGGATCACAGTCCAGTCTCACAGAGATCACAGTCCAGTCCCACAGGGATCACAGCACAAACCAACAGTGATAACAGTCCAGTCCCACATGGATCACAGTCCAGTCCAACAGGGATCACAATCCAGTCCCACAGGGATCACAGTCCAGTCCCACAGGGGTCTAACTCCTATCCCACAGGGATTGCAGTTCAGTCCCACAGGGATCACAGTCCTGTCCCACAGGGGTCACAGTTCAGTCCCACAGAGATCACAGTTATGTCCCACAGGGATCACAGAACAAACCCACTGGGATCACAGTCCAGTCCCACAGGGATCACAGTCCAGTCCCACATAGATCACAGTCCAGTCCCACAGAGATCACAGTCCAGTCCCACAGGGATCACAGTCCAGTCCCACACGGATCACAGTCCTGTCCCACAGAGATCACAGTCCAGTCCCACATGCATCACAGTCCAGTCCCACAGGGATCACAGTCCAGTCCCACATGGATCACAGTCCAGTCCCACAGAGATCACAGTCCAGTCCCACAGGGGTCACAGTCCAGTCCCACATGGATCACAGTCCAGTCCCACAGGGAGCAAAGTCCAGTTCCACATGGATCACAGTACAGTCCCACAGATATCACAGTCCAGTTCCACAGGGATCACAGTGCAGTCCCATAGGGATCACAGTCCAGTCCCACACGGGTCAAATTCCAGTCCCACAGGGATCACAGTCCAGCCCCACAAGCATCACAGTCCAGTCCCACAGAGATCACAGTCCAGTCCCACAGGGGTCACAGTCCAGTCCCTCAGGGATCGCGGTCCTGTCCCACAGGGGTCACAGTCCAGTCCCACAGGGATCACAGTCCAGTCACACAGAGATCACTGTCCATTCCCACAGCGGTCACAGCCCAGTCCCACAGCGGTCACAGTCCAGTCCCACATGGATCACAGTCCAGTCCCACAGAGATCACGTTCCAGTCCCACAGGGGTCACAGTCCAGTCGCATAGGGATCGCAGTCCAGTCCCACAGAGATCAAAGTCCAGTCCCACAGGGATCTCGGTCCTGTCCCACAGGGGTCACAGTCCAGTCCAACAGGGATCAGAGTCCAGTCCCACAGGGATCACAGTCCAGTCCCACAGGGGTCATACTCCTATCCCACAGGGATTGCAGTTCAGTCCCACAGGGATCACAGTCCAGTCCCAGAGGGATCACAGTACAAACCCACTGGGATCACCGTCCAGTCCCACAGAGATCACAGTCCAGCCCCACAAGCATCACAGTCCAGTCCCACAGAGATCACAGTCCAGTCCCACAGGGGTCACAGTCCAGTCCCACATGGATCACAGTCCAGTCCCACAGGGGTCAAAGTCCAGTCCAACAGGGATCACAGTCCAGTCCCAAAGGGATCACAGTCCAGTCCCACAGGGATCACAGTCCAGTCCCACAGAGATCACAGTCCAGTCCCACAGGGATCACAGAACAAACCAACAGTGATAACAGTCCAGTCCCATATGGATCACAGTCCAGTCCAACAGGGATCACAGTCCACTCTCACAGAGCTCTCAGTCCAGTCCCACAGGGATCACAGTCCAGTCCCACATGGATTACAGTCCAGTCCCACAGAGATCACAGTCCAGTCCCACAGGGATCACAGTCCAGTCCCACACGGATCACAGTCCAGTCCCACAGAGATCACAGTCCAGTCCCACATGGATCACAGTCCAGTCCCACAGGGATCACAGTCCAGTCCCACATGGATCACAGTCCAGTCCCACAGAGACCACAGTCCAGTCCCACAGTGGTCACAGTCCAGTCCCATATGGATCACTGTCCAGTCCCACAGGAATCACAGTCCAGTCCAATAGTGATCACAGTCCAGTGCCACATGAATCACAGTCCACTCGCACAGGGGTCACAGTCCAGTCCCACAGAGACTACAGTCCAGTTCTACAGGGATCGCAGTGCAGTCCCATAGGGATCACAGTCCTGTCCCACAGGGGTCAAAGTCCAGTCCAACAGGGATCACAGTCCAGTCCCACAGGCATCACAGTCCAGTCCCACAGGGGTCAAACTCTTATCCCACAGGGATTGCAGTTCCGTCCCACAGGGATCACAGTCCTTTCCCACAGGGGTCACAGTCCAGTCCCACAGAGATCACAGTCCAGTCCCACAGGGATCACAGTCCAGTCCCACACGATTCACAGTCCTGTCCCACAGGGATCACAGTCCAGTCCCACATGCATCACAGTCCAGTCCCACAGGGATCACAGTCCAGTCCCACATGGATCACAGTCCAGTCCCACAGAGATCACAGTCCAGTCCCACAGGGGTCACAGTCCAGTCCCACATGGATCACAGTCCAGTCCCACAGGGAGCACAGTCCAGTTCCACATGGATCACAGTACAGTCCCACAGAGATCACAGTCCAGTTCCACAGGGATCACAGTGCAGTCCCATAGGGATCACAGTCCAGTCCCACACGGGTCAAACTCTAGTCCCACAGGGATCACAGAACAAACCCACTGGGATCACAGTCCAGTCCCACAGGGATCACAGTCCAGTCGCACAGGAATCACAGTCCACTCCCACAACGATCCCAGTCCAGTCACACAGGAATCACAGTCCAGTGCCACAGGGATCACAGTCCAGTCCCACAGGAATTACAGTCCAGTCCCATAGTGATCACAGTCCAGTGCCACATGAATCACAGTCCAGTCGCACAGGGGTCACAGTCCAGTCCCACAGAGACTACAGTCCAGACCAACAGAGATTACAGGCTTCGCCAAAGGGATCACAGTCCAGTCACACAGCGATCACTGTCCAGTTCTACAGGGTTCGCAGTGCAGTCCCATAGGGATCACAGTCCTGTCCCACAGGGGTGAAAGTCCAGTCCCACAGGGATCACAATCCAGTCCCACAGGGATCACAGTCCAGTCCCACAGGGGTCAAACTCCTATCCCACAGGGATTGCAGTTCAGTCCCACAAGGATCACAGTCCTGTCCCACAGGGGTCACAGTCCAGTCCCACAGAGATCACAGTCCAGTCCACAGAGGTCACAGTCCAGTCCCACAGGAATCACAGTCCAGTCCCACACGGATCACAGTCCTGTCCCACAGAGATCACAGTCCAGTCCCACATGCATCACAGTCCAGTCCCACAGGGATCACAGACCAGTCCCACATGGATCACAGTCCAGTCCCACAGAGATCACAATCCAATCCCACAGAGGTCACAATCCAGTCCCACATGGATCACAGTCCAGTCCCACAGGGAGCACAGTCCAGTTCCACATGGATCACAGTACAGTCCCACAGAGATCACAGTCCAGTTCCACAGGGATCACAGTGCAGTCCCATAGGGATCACAGCCCAGTCCCACACGGGTCAAACTCCAGTCCCACAGGGATCACAGTCCAGTGCTAAAGCGATCACTGTCCAGTCCCACATAGATCACAGTCCAGTTCCACAGGGTTCGCTTTTCCGTCCCACAGGGGTCACAGTACAGTCCCTCAGGGATCACGGTCCTGTCGCACAGGGGTCACAGTCCAGTTCCACAGGGATCACAGTCCAGTCACACCGAGATCACTGTCCATTCCCACAGGGGTCACAGCCCAGTCGAACAGCGGTCACAGTCCAGTCGCACAGGGATCACAGTCCAGCGCCACATGAGTCAGAGTGCAGTCCCACATGGATCACTGTCCAGTCCCACAGAGATCACGTTCCAGTCCCACAGGGGTCACAGTCCAGTCGCATAGGGATCGCAGTCCAGTCCCACAGAGATCAAAATCCAGTCCCACAGGGATCACGGTCCTGTCCCACAGGGGTCACAGTCCAGTCCAACAGGGATCACAGTCCAGTCCCACAGGGATCACAGTCCAGTCCCACAGGGATCACAGAGCAAACCCACTGGGATCACAGTCCAGTCCCACAGAGATCACAGTCCAGTCCCACAAGCATCACAGTCCAGTCCCACAGAGATCACAGTCCAGTCCCACAGGGGTCACAGTCCAGTCCCACATGGATCACAGTCCAGTCCCACAGGGGTCAAAGTCCAGTCCAACAGGGATCACAGTCCAGTCCCAAAGAGATCACAGTCCAGTCCCACAGGGATCACAGTCCAGTCTCACAGAGATCACAGTCCAGTCCCACAGGGATCACAGAACAAACCAACAGTGATAACAGTCCAGTCCCACATGGATCACAGTCCAGTCCAACAGGGATCACAGTCCACTCTCACAGAGCTCACAGTCCAGTCCCACAGGGATCACAGTCTAGTCCCACATGGATCACAGTCCAGTCCCACAGAGATCACAGTCCAGTCCCACAGGGATCACAGTCCAGTCCCACACGGATCACGGTCCAGTCCTACAGAGATCACAGTCCAGTCCCACATGGATCACAGTCCAGTCCCACAGAGATCACAGTCCAGTCCCACATGGATCACAGTCCAGTCACACAGCGATCACAGTCCAGTCCCACAGGGGTCACAGTCCAGTCCCAAATGGATCACTGTCCAGTCCCACAGGGGTCAAAGTCCAGTCCAACAGGGATCACAGTCCAGTCCCAAAGGGATCACAGTCCAGTCCCACAGGGATCACAGTCCTGTACCACAGGGATCACATTCCAGTCCCACAGGAATCACAGTCCAGTGCCACAGGGATCACAGTCCAGTCCCACAGGAATCACAGTCCAGTCCCATAGTGATCACAGTACAGTGCCACATGAATCACAGTCCAGTCGCACAGGGGTCACAGTCCAGTCCCACAGAGACTACAGTCCAGTCCAACAGTGATTACAGGCCAGTGCCAAAGGGATCACAGTCCAGTCACACAGCGATCACTGTCCAGTTCTACAGGGATCGCAGTGCAGTCCCATAGGGATCACAGTCCTGTCCCACAGGGGTCAAAGTCCAGTCCAAAAGGGGTCACAATCCAGTCCCACAGGGATCACAGTCCAGTCCCACAGGGGTCAAACTCCTATCCCACAGGGATTGCAGTTCAGTCCCACAGGGATCACAGTCCTGTCCCACAGGGGTCACAGTCCAGTCCCACAGAGATCACAGTTATGTCCCACAGGGATCACAGAACAAACCCACTGGGATCACAGTCCAGTCCCACAGGGATCACAGTCCAGTCCCACATGGATCACAGTCCAGTCCCACAGAGATCACAGTCCTGTCCCACAGGGATCACAGTCCAGTCCCACACGGATCACAGTCCTGTCCCACAGAGATCACAGTCCAGTCCCACATGCATCACAGTCCAGTCCCACAGGGATCACAGTCCAGTCTCACAGAGATCACAGTCCAGTCCCACAGGGATCACAGAACAAACCAACAGTGATAATAGTCCAGTCCCACATGGATCACAGTCCAGTTCAACAGGGATCACAGTCCACTCTCACAGAGCTCACAGTCCAGTCCCACAGGGATCACAGTCCAGTCCCACATGGATCACAGTCCAGTCCCACAGAGATCACAGTCCAGTCCCACAGGGATCACAGTCCAGTCCCACACGGATCACGGTCCAGTCCCACAGAGATCACAGTCCAGTCCCACATGGATCACAGTCCAGTCCCACAGGGATCACAGTCCAGTCCCACATGGATCACAGTCCAGTCCCACAGAGATCATAGTCCAGTCCCACAGGGGTCACAGTCCAGTCCCACATGGATCACTGTCCAGTCCCACAGGGGTCAAAGTCCAGTCCAACAGGGATCACAGTCCTACCCAAAGGGATCACAGTCCAGTCCCACAGGGATCACAGTCCTGTACCACAGGGATCACATTCCAGTCCCACAGGGGTCACAGTCCAGTCCCACAGGGATCACAGTCCAGTCCCACAGGAATCACAGTCCACTCCAACAACGATCCCAGTCCAGTCACACAGGAATCACAGTCCAGTGCCACAGGGATCACAGTCCAGTCCCACAGGACTCACAGTCCAATCCCATAGTGATCACAGTCCAGTGCCACATGAATCACAGTCCAGTCGCACAGGGGTCACAGTCCAGTCCCACAGAGACTACAGTCCAGTCCAACAGAGATTACAGGCCAGTGCCAAAGGGATCACAGTCCAGTCACACAGCAATCACTGTCCAGTTCTACAGGGATCGCAGTGCAGTCCCATAGGGATCACAGTCCTGTCCCACAGGGGTCAAAATCCAGTCCAACAGGGATCACAATCCAGTCCCACAGGGATCACAGTCCAGTCCCACAGGGGTCAAACTCCTATCCCACAGGGATTGCAGTTCAGTTCCACAGGGATCACAGTCCTGTCCCACAGGGTTCACAGTCCAGTCCCACAGAGATCACAGTTATGTCCCACAGGGATCACAGAACAAACCCACTGGGATCACAGTCCAGTCCCATAGGGATCACAGTCCAGTCCCACATGGATCACAGTGAAGTCCCACAGAGATCACAGTCCAGTCCCACAGGGATCACAGTCCAGTCCCACACGGATCACAGTCCTGTCCCACAGAGATCACAGTCCAGTCCCACATTCATCACAGTCCAGTCCCACAGGGATCACAGTCCAGTCCCACATGGATCACAGTCCAGTCCCACAGAGATCACAGTCCAGTCCCACAGGGGTCACAGTCCAGTCCCACATGGATCACAGTCCAGTCCCACAGGAAGCACAGTCCAGTTCCAGATGGATCACAGTACAGTCCCACAGAGATCACAGTCCAGTTCCACAGGGATCACAGTGCAGTCCCATAGGGATCACAGTCCAGTCCCACACGGGTCAAACTCCAGTCCCACAGGGATCACAGTCCAGTGCTACAGCGATCACTGTCCAATCCCACAGAGATCACAGTCCAGTTCCACAGGGTTAGCTTTTCAGTCCCACAGGGGTCACGTCCAGTCCCTCAGGGATCACGGTCCTGTCCCACAGGGGTCACAGTCCAGTCCCACAGGGATCACAGTCCAGTCACACAGAGATCACTGTCCATTCCCACAGGGGTCACAGCCCAGTCCCACAGCGGTCACAGTCCAGTCCCACATGGTTCACAGTCCAGTCCCACAGAGATCACGTTCCAGTCCCACAGGGGTCACAGTCCAGTCGCATAGGGATCGCAGTCCAGTCCCACAGAGATCAAAGTCCAGTCCCACAGGGATCTCGGTCCTGTCCCACAGGGGTCACAGTCCAGTCCAACAGGGATTAGAGTCCAGTCCCACAGGGATCACAGTCCAGTCCCACAGGGGTCATACTCCTATCCCACAGGGATTGCAGTTCAGTCCCACAGGGATCACAGTCCAGTCCCACAGGGATCACAGTACAAACCCGCTCGGATCACCGTCCAGTCCCACAGAGATCACAGTCCAGTCCCACAAGCATCACAGTCCAGTCCCACAGAGATCACAGTCCAGTCCCACAGGGGTCACAGTCCAGTCCCACATGGATCACAGTCCAGTCCCACAGGGTTCAAAGTCCAGTCCAACAGGGATCACAGTCCAGTCCCAAAGGGATCACAGTCCAGTCCCACAGGGATCACAGTCCAGTACCACAGAGATCACAGTCCAGTCCCACAGGGATCACAGTACAAACCAACAGTGTTAACAGTCCAGTCCCACCTGGATCACAGTCCAGTCCAACAGGGATCACAGTCCACTCTCACAGAGCTCTCAGTGCAGTCCCACAGGGATCACAGTCCAGTCCCACATGGATCACAGTCCAGTCCCACAGAGATCACAGTCCAGTCCCACAGGGATCACAGTCCAGTCCCACACGGATCACAGTCCAGTCCCACAGAGATCACAGTCCAGTCCCACATGGATCACAGTCCAGTCCCACAGGGATCACAGTCCAGTCCCACATGGATCACAGTCCAGTCCCACAGAGATCACAGTCCAGTCCCACAGGGGTCACAGTCCAGTCCCACATGGATCACTGTCCAGTCCCACAGGGGTCAAAGTCCAGTCAATAGGGATCACAGTCCAGTCCCAAAGGGATCACAGTCCAGTCCCACAGGGATCATAGTCCTGTACCACAGGGATCACATTCCAGTCCCACAGGGGTCACAGTCCAGTCCCACAGTGATCACAGTCCAGTCCCACAGGAATCACAGTCCATTCCCACAACGATCCCAGTCCAGTCACACAGGAATCACAGTCCAGTGCCATAGGGATCACAGTCCAGTCCCACAGGAATCACAGTCCAGTCCAATAGTGATCACAGTCCAGTGCCACATGAATCACAGTCCACTCGCACAGGGGTCACAGTCCAGTCCCACAGAGACTACAGTCCAGTTCTACAGGGATCGCAGTGCAGTCCCATAGGGATCACAGTCCTGTCCCACAGGGGTCAAAGTCCAGTCCAACAGGGATCACAATGCAGTCCCACAGGCATCACAGTCCAGTCCCACAGGGGTCAAACTCCTATCCCACAGGGATTGCAGTTCCGTCCCACAGGGATCACAGTCCTGTCCCACAGGGGTCACAGTCCAGTCCCACAGAGATCACAGTCCAGTCCCACAGGGATCACAGTCCAGTCCCACACGATTCACAGTCCTGTCCCACAGGGATCACAGTCCAGTCCCACATGCATCACAGTCCAGTCCCACAGGGATCACAGTCCAGTCCCACATGGATCACAGTCCAGTCCCACAGAGATCACAGTCCAGTCCCACAGGGGTCACAGTCCAGTCCCACATGGATCACAGTCCAGTCCCACAGGGAGCACAGTCCAGGTCCACATGGATCACAGTACAGTCCCACAGAGATCACAGTCCAGTTCCACAGGGATCACAGTGCAGTCCCATAGGGATCACAGTCCAGTCCCACACGGGTCAAACTCCAGTCCCACAGGGATCACAGAACAAACCCACTGGGATCACAGTCCAGTCCCACAGGGATCACAGTCCAGTTCCACATGGATCACAGTCCAGTTCCACAGAGATCACAGTCCAGTCCCACAGGGATCACAGTCCAGTCCCACACGGATCACAGTCCTGTCCCACAGAGATCACAGTCCAGTCCCACATGCTTCACAGTCCAGTCCCACAGGGATCACAGTCCAGTCCCACAGGGATCACAGTCCAGTCCCACAGAGATCACAGTCCAGTCCCACAGGGGTCACAGTCCAGTCCCACATGGATCACAGTCCAGTCCCACAGGGAGCACAGTCCAGTTCCACATGGATCACAGTACAGTCCCACAGAGATCACAGTCCAGTTCCACAGGGATCACAGTGCAGTCCCATAGGGATCACAGTCCAGTCCCACACGGGTCAGACTCCAGTCCCACAGGGATCACAATCCAGTGCTAAAGCGATCACTGTCCAGTCCCACAGAGATCACAGTCCAGTTCCACAGGGTTCGCTTTTCCGTCCCACAGAGATCACTGTCCATTCCCACAGGGGTCACAGCCCAGTCCCACAGCGGTCACAGTCCAGTCGCACAGGGATCACAGTCCAGCGCCACAAGAGTCAGAGTGCAGTCCCACATGGATCATTGTCCAGTCCCTCAGAGATCACGTTCCAGTCCCACAGGGTTCACAGTCCAGTCGCATAGGGATCGCAGTCCAGTCCCACAGAGATCAAAGTCCAGTCCCACAGGGATCACGGTCCTGTCCCACAGGGGTCACAGTCCAGTCCAACAGGGATCACAGTCCAGTCCCACAGGGGTCATACTCCTATCCCACAGGGATTGCAGTTCAGTCCCACAGGGATCACAGTCCAGTCCCACAGGGATCACAGAACAAACCCACTGGGATCACAGTCCAGTCCCACAGAGATCACAGTCCAGTCCCACAAGCATCACAGTCCAGTCCAACAGAGATCACAGTCCAGTCCCACAGGGGTCACAGTCCAGTTCCACATGGATCACAGTCCAGTCCCACAGGTGTCAAAGTCCAGTCCCACAGGGATCACAGTCCAGTCCCACAGAGATCACAGTCCAGTCCCACAGGGATCACAGAACAAAACAACAGTGATAACAGTCCAGTCCCACTTGGATAACAGTCCAGTCCAACAGGGATCACAGTCCACTCTCACAGAGCTCACAGTCCAGTCCTACAGGGATCACAGTCCAGTCCCACATGGATCACAGTCCAGTCCCACAGAGATCACAGTCCAGTCCAACAGGGATCACAGTCCAGTCCCACACGGATCACAGTCCAGTCCCACAGAGATCACAGTCCAGTCCCACATGGATCACAGTCCAGTCCCACAGGGTTCACAGTCCAGTCCCACATGGATCACAGTCCAATCCCACAGAGATCACAGTCCAGTCCCACAGGGGTCACAGTCCAGTCCCACATGGATCACTGTCCAGTCCCACAGGGGTCAAAGTCCAGTCCAACAGGGATCACAGTCCAGTCCCAAAGGGATCACAGTCCAGTCCCACAGGGATCACAGTCCTGTACCACAGGGATCACATTCCAGTCCCACAGGGGTCACAGTCCAGTCCCACAGGGATCACAGTCCAGTCCCACAGGAATCACAGTCCACTCCCACAACGATCCCAGTCCAGTCACACAGGAATCACAGTCCAGTGCCACAGGGATCACAGTCCAGTCCCACAGGAATCACAGTCCAGTCCCATAGTGATCACAGTCCAGTGCCACATGAATCACAGTCCAGTCGCACAGGGGTCACAGTCCAGTCCCACAGAGACTACAGTTCAGTCCAACAGAGATTACAGGCCAGTGCAAAGGGATCACAGTCAAGTCACACAGCGATCACTGTCCAGTTCTACAGGGATCGCAGTGCAGTCCCATAGGGATTACAGTCCTGTCCCACAGGGGTCAAAGTCCAGTCCAACAGGGATCACAATCCAGTCCCACAGGGATCACAGTCCAGTCCCACAGGGGTCAAACTCCTATCCCACAGGGATTGCAGTTCAGTCCCACAGGGATCACAGTCCTGTCCCACAGGGGTCATAGTCCAGTCCCACAGAGATCACAGTTATGTCCCACAGGGATCACAGAACATACCCACTGGGATCACAGTCCAGTCCCACAGGGATCATAGTCCAGTCCCACATGGATCACAGTCCAGTCCCACAGAGATCACAGTCCAGTCCCACAGGGATCACAGTCCAGTCCCACACGGATCACAGTCCTGTCCCACAGAGATCACAGTCCAGTCCCACATGCATCACAGTCCAGTCCCACAGGGATCACAGTCCAGTCCCACATGGATCACAGTCCAGTCCCACAGAGATCACAGTCCAGTCCCACAGGGGTCACAGTCCAGTCCCACATGGATCACAGTCCAGTCCCACAGGGAGCACAGTCCAGTTCCACATGGATCACAGTACAGTCCCACAGAGATCACAGTCCAGTTCCACAGGGATCACAGTCCAGTCCCACAGGAATCACAGTCCAGTCCAATAGTGATCAAAGTCCAGTTCCACATGAATCACAGTCCAGTCGCACAGGGGTCACAGTCCAGTCCCACAGATACTACTGTCCAGTTCTACAGGGATCGCAGTGCAGTCCCATAGGGATCATAGTCCTGTCCCACAGGGGTCAAAGTCCAGTTCAACAAGGATCACAATCCAGTCCCACAGGGATCACAGTCCTGTCCCACAGGGGTCACAGTCCAGTCCCACAGAGTTCACAGTCCAGTCACACATGGATCATAGTCCAGTCCCACAGGGAGCACAGTCCAGTTCCACATGGATCACAGTACAGTCCCACAGAGATCACAGTCCAGTTCCACAGGGATCACAGTGCAGTCCCATCGGGATCACAGTCCAGTCCCACACGGGTAAAACTCCAGTCCCACAGGGATCACAGTCCAGTGCTAAAGCGATCACTGTCCAGTCCCACAGAGATCACAGTCCAGTTCCACAGGGTTCGCTTTTCCGTCCCACAGGGGTCACAGTCCAGTCCCTCAGGGATCACGGTCCTGTCCCACAGGGGTCACAGTCCAGTTCCACAGGGATCACAGTCCAGTCACACAGAGATCACTGTCCATTCCCACAGGGGTCACAGCCCAGTCCCACAGCGGTCACAGTCCAGTCGCACAGGGATCACAGTCCAGCGCCACATGAGTCAGAGTGCAGTCCCACATGGATCACTGTCCAGTCCCACAGAGATCACGTTCCAGTCCCACAGGGGTCACAGTCCAGTCGCATAGGGATCGCAGTCCAGTTCCACATGGATCACAGTACAGTCCCACAGAGATCACAGTCCAGTTCCACAGGGTCACAGTCCAGTCCCACAGGTATCACAGTCCAGTCCAATAGTGATCAAAGTCCAGTGCCACATGAATCACAGTCTTGTCGCACAGGGGTCACAGTCCAGTCCCACAGAGACTACTGTCCAGTTCTACAGGGATCGCAGTGCAGTCCCAGAGGGATCACATTCCTGTCCCACAGGGGTCAAAGTCCAGTCCAACAGGGATCACAATCCAGTCCCACAGGCATCACAGTCCAGTCCCACAGGGGTCAAACTCCTTTCCCACAGGGATTGCAGTTCCGTCCCACAGGGATCACAGTCCTGTCCCACAGGGGTCACAGTCCAGTCCCACAGAGATCACAGTCCAGTCCCACAGGGATCACAGTCCAGTCCCACACGGTTCACAGTCGTGTCCCACAGGGATCACAGTCCAGTCCCACATGCATCACAGTCCAGTCCCACAGAGATCACAGTCCAGTCCCACAGGGGTCACAGTCCAGTCCCACATGGATCACAGTCCAGTCCCACAGGGAGCACAGTCCAGTTCCACATGGATCACAGTACAGTCCCACGGAGATCACAGTCCAGTTCCATAGGGATCACAGTGCAGTCCCATAGGGATCACAGTCCAGTCCCACACGGGTCAACTTCCAGTCCCACAGGGATCGCAGAACAAACCCACTGGGATCACAGTCCAGTCCCACAGGGATCACAGTCCAGTCCCACATGGATCACAGTCCAGTCCCACAGAGATCACAGTCCAGTCCCACAGGGATCACAGTCCAGTCCCACACGGATCACAGTCCTGTCCCACAGAGATCACAGTCCAGTCCCACATGCATCACAGTCCAGTCCCACAGGGATCACAGTCCAGTCCCACATGGATCACAGTCCAGTCCCACAGAGATCACAGTCCAGTCCCACAGGGGTCACAGTCCAGTCCCACATGGATCACAGTCCAACCTCACAGGGAGCACAGTCCAGTTCCACATGGATCACAGTACAGTCCCACAGAGATCACAGTCCAGTTCCACAGGGATCACAGTGCAGTCCCATAGGGATCACAGTCCAGTCCCACACGGGTCAAACTCCAGTCCCACAGGGAACACAGTCCAGTGCTAAGGCGATCACTGTCCAGTCCCACAGAGATCACAGTCCAGTTCCACAGGGTTCGCTTTTCCGTCCCACAAGGGTCACAGTACAGTCCCTCAGGGATCACGGTCCTGTCCCACAGGGGTCACAGTCCAGTTCCACAGGGATCACAGTCCAGTCACACAGAGATCACTGTCCATTCCCACAGGGGTCACAGCCCAGTCCCACAGCGGTCACAGTCCAGTCGCACAGGGATCACAGTCCAGCGCCACATGAGTCAGAGTGCAGTCCCACATGGATCACTGTCCAGTCCCACAGAGATCACGTTCCAGTCCCACAGGCGTCACAGTCCAGTCGCATAGGGATCGCATTCCAGTCCCAGAGTGATCAAAGTCCAGTCCCACAGGGATCACGGTCCTGTCCCACAGGGGTCACAGTCCAGTCCAACAGGGATCACAGTCCAGTCCCACAGGGATCACAGTCCTGTCCCACAGGGGTCATACTCCTATCCCACAGGGATTGCAGTTCAGTCCCACAGGGATCACAGTCCAGTCCCACAGGGGTCAGAGTCCAGTCCCACAGAGATTACAGTTATGTCCCACAGGGATCACAGAACAAACCCACTGGGATCACAGTCCAGTCCCACAGGGATCACAGTCCAGTCCCACATGGATCACAGTCCAGTCCCACATAGATCACAGTCCAGTCCCACAGGGATCACAGTCCAGTCCCACACGGATCACAGTCCTGTCCCACAGAGATCACAGTCCAGTCCCACATGCATCACAGTCCAGTCCCACAGGGATCACAGTCCAGTCCCACATGGATCACAGTCCAGTCCCACAGAGATCACAGTCCAGTCCCACAGGGGTCACAGTCCAGTCCCACATGGATCACAGTCCAGTCCCACAGGGAGCACAATCCAGTTCCACATGGATCACAGTACAGTCCCACAGAGACCACAGTCCAGTTCCACAGGAATCACAGTCCAGTCCAATAGTGATCAAATACCAGTGCCACATGAATCACAGTCTTGTCGCACAGGGGTCACAGTCCAGTCCCACAGAGATTACTGTCCAGTTCTACAGGGATCGCAGTGCAGTCCCCTAGGGATCACAGTCCTGTCCCACAGGGGTCAAAGTCCAGTCCAACAGGGATCACAATCCAGTCCCACAGGCATCACAGTCCAGTCCCACAGGGGTCAAACTCCTTTCCCACAGGGATTGCAGTTCCGTCCCACAGGGATCACAGTCCTGTCCCACAGGGGTCACAGTCCAGTCCCACAGAGATCACAGTCCAGTCCCACAGGGATCACAGTCCAGTCCCACATGCATCACAGTCCAGTCCCACAGAGATCACAGTCCAGTCCCACAGGGGTCACCGTCCAGTCCCACATGGATCACAGTCCAGTCCCACAGGGAGCACAGTCCAGTTCCACATGGATCACAGTACAGTCCCACAGAGATCACAGTCCAGTTCCACAGGGATCACAGTGCAGTCCCATAGGGATCACAGTCCAGTCCCACACGGGTCAACTTCCAGTCCCACAGGGATCGCAGAACAAACCCTCTGGGATCACAGTCCAGTCCCACAGGGATCACAGTCCAGTCCCACATGGATCACAGTCCAGTCCCACAGAGATCACAGTCCAGTCCCACAGGGATCACAGTCCAGTCCCACACGGATCACAGTCCTGTCCCACAGAGATCACAGTCCAGTCCCACATGCATCACAGTCCAGTCCCACAGGGATCACAGTCCAGTCCCACATGGATCACAGTCCAGTCCCACAGAGATCACAGTCCAGTCCCACAGGGGTCACAGTCCAGTCCCACATGGATCACAGTCCAGTCCCACAGGGAGCACAGTCCAGTTCCACATGGATCACAGTACAGTCCCACAGAGATCAAAGTCCAGTTCCACAGGAATCACAGTCCAGTCCAATAGTGATCAAATACCAGTGCCACATGAATCACAGTCTTGTCGCACAGGGGTCACAGTCCAGTCCCACAGAGACTACTGTCCAGTTCTACAGGGATCGCAGTGCAGTCCCCTAGGGATCACAGTCCTGTCCCACAGGGGTCAAAGTCCAGTCCAACAGGGATCACAATGCAGTCCCACAGGCATCACAGTCCAGTCCCACAGGGGTCAAACTCCTTTCCCACAGGGATTGCAGTTCCGTCCCACAGGGATCACAGTCCTGTCCCACAGGGGTCACAGTCCAGTCCCACAGAGATCACAGTCCAGTCCCACAGGGATCACAGTCCAGTCCCACATGCATCACAGTCCAGTCCCACAGAAATCACAGTCCAGTCCCACAGGGGTCACAGTCCAGTCCCACATGGATCACAGTCCAGTGCCACAGGGAGCACAGTCCAGTTCCACATGGATCACAGTACAGTCCCACAGAGATCACAGTCCAGTTCCACAGGGATCACAGTGCAGTCCCATAGGGATCACAGTCCAGTCCCACACGGGTCAACTTCCAGTCCCACAGGGATCGCAGAACAAACCCTCTGGGATCACAGTCCAGTCCCACAGGGATCACAGTCCAGTCCCACATGGATCACAGTCCAGTCCCACAGAGATCACAGTCCAGTCCCACAGGGATCACAGTCCAGTCCCACACGGATCACAGTCCAGTCCCACAGAGATCACAGTCCAGTCCCACATGCATCACAATCCAGTCCCACAGGGATCACAGTCCAGTCCCACATGGATCACAGTCCAGTCCCACAGAGATCACAGTCCAGTCCCACAGGGGTCACAGTCCAGTCCCACATGGATCACAGTCCAGTCCCACAGGGAGCACAGTCCAGTTCCACATGGATCACAGTACAGTCCCACAGAGATCACAGTCCAGTTCCACAGGGATCACAGTGCAGTCCCATAGGGATCACAGTCCAGTCCCACACGGGTCAAACTCCAGTCCCACAGGGATCACAGTCCAGTGCTAAGGCGATCACTGTCCAGTCCCACAGAGATCACAGTCCAGTTCCACTGGGTTCGCTTTTCCGTCGCACAGGGGTCACAGTCCAGTCCCTCAGGGATCACGGTCCTGTCCCACAGGGGTCACAGTCCAGTTCCACAAGGATCACAGTCCAGTCGCACAGGGATCACAGTCCAGCGCCACATGAGTCAGAGTGCAGTCCCACATGGATCACTGTCCAGTCCCACAGAGATCACGTTCCAGTCCCACAGAGATCAAAGTCCAGTCCCACAGGGATCACGGTCCTATCCCACAGGGGTCACAGTCCAGTCCAACAGGGATCACAGTCCAGTCCCACAGGGATCACAGTCCAGTCCCACAGGGGTCATACTCCTATCCCACAGGGATTGCAGTTCAGTCCCACAGGGATCACAGTCCAGTCCATAGGGATCACAGAACAAACCCACTGGGATCACAGTCCAGTCCCACAGAGATCACAGTCCAGTCCCACAAGCATCACAGTCCAGTCCTAGAGAGATCACAGTCCTGTCCCACAGGGGTCACAGTCCAGTCCCACAGGGATCACAGTCCAGTCCCACATGGATCACAGTCCAAACCCACAGAGATCACAGTCCAGTCCCACAGGGATCACAGTCCAGTCCCACACGGATCACAGTCCTGTCCCACAGAGATCACAGTCCAGTCCCACATGCATCACAGTCCAGTCCCACAGGGATCACAGTCCTGTCCCACATGGATCACAGTCCAGTCCCAAAGAGATCACAGTCCAGTACCACAGGGGTCACAGTCCAGTCCCACATGGATCACAGTTTAGTCCCACAGGGAGCACAGTCCAGTTCCACATGGATCACAGTACAGTCCCACAGAGATCACAGTCCAGTTCTACAGGGATCACAGTGCAGTCCCATAGGGATCACAGTACAGTCCCACACGGGTCAAACTCCAGTCCCACAGGGATCACAGTCCAGTGCTACAGCGATCACTGTCCAGTCCCACAGAGATCACAGTCCAGTTCCACAGGATTCGCTTTTCAGTCCCACAGGGGTCACAGTCCAGTCCCTCAGGGATCACGGTCCTGTCCCACAGGGGTCACAGTCCAGTCCCACAGGGATCACAGTCCAGTCACACAGAGATCACTGTCCATTCCCACAGGGGTCACAGCCCAGTCCCACAGCGGTCACAGTCCAGTCGCACAGGGATCACAGTCCAGCGCCACATGAGTCAGAGTGCAGTCCCACATGGATCACAGTTCAGTCCCACAGAGATCACGTTCCAGTCCCACAGGGGTCAAAGTCCAGTCGCATAGGGATCGCAGTCCAGTCCCACAGAGATCAAAGTCCAGTCCCACAGGGATCTCGGTCCTGTCCCACAGGGGTCACAGTCCAGTCCAACAGGGATCACAGTCCAGTCCCACAGGGATCACAGTCCAGTCCCACAGGGGTCATACTCCAATCCCACAGGGATTGCAGTTCAGTCCCACAGGGATCACAGTCCAGTCCCACAGGGATCACAGAACAAACCCACTGGGATCACAGTCCAGTCCCACAGAGATCACAGTCCAGTCCCACAAGCATCACAGTCCAGTCCCACAGAGATCACAGTCCAGTCCCACAGGGGTCACAGTCCAGTCCCACATGGATCACAGTCCAGTCCCACAGGGGTCAAAGTCCAGTCCAACAGGGATCATAGTCCAGTCCCAAAGGGATCACAGTCCAGTCCCACAGGGATCACAGTCCAGTCCCACAGAGATCACAGTCCAGTCCCACAGGGATCACAGAACAAACCAACAGTGATAACAGTCCAGTCCCACATGGATCACAGTCCAGTCCAACAGCGATCACAGTCCACTCTCACAGAGCTCACAGTCCAGTCCCACAGGGATCATAGTCCAGTCCCACATGGATCACAGTCCAGTCCCACAGAGATCACAGTCCAGTCCCACAGGGATCACAGTCCAGTCCCACACGGATCACAGTCCAGTCCCACAGAGATCACAGTCCAGTCCCACATGGATCAACAGTCCAGTCCCACAGGGATCACAGTCCAGTCCCACATGGATCACAGTCCAGTCCCACAGAGATCACAGTCCAGTCCCACAGGGGTCACAGTCCAGTCCCACATGGATCACTGTCCAGTCCCACAGGGTTAAAGTCCAGTCCAACAGGGATCACAGTCCAGTCCCACAGGGATCACAGTCCTGTACCACAGGGATCACATTCCAGTCCCACAGGGGTCACAGTCCAGTCCAACAGTGATCACAGTCCAGTCCCACAGGAATCACAGTCCACTCCCACAACGAGCCCAGTCCAGTCACACAGGAATCACAGTCCAGTGCCACAGGGATCACAGTCCAGTCCAATAGTGTTCACAGTCCAGTGCCACATGAATCACAGTCCAGTCGCACAGGGGTCACAGTCCAGTCCCACAGAAACTACAGTCCAGTTCTACAGGGATCGCAGTGCAGTCCCATAGGGATCACAGTCCTGTCCCACAGGGGTCAAAGTCCAGTCCAACAGGAATCACAATCCAGTCCCACAGGCATCACAGTCCAGTCCCACAGTAGTCAAACGCCTATCCCACAGGGATTGCAGTTCCGTCCCACAGGGATCACAGTCCTGTCCCACAGGGGTCACAGTCCAGTCCCACAGAGATTACAGTCCAGTCCCACAGGGATCACAGTCCAGTCCCCGACGGTTCACAGTCCTGTCCCACAGGGATCACAGTCCAGTTCCACATGCATCACAGTCCAGTCCAACAGGGATCACAGTCCAGTCCCACAGGGATCACAGTCCAGTCCCACAGGGGTCATACTCCAATCCCACAGGGATTGCAGTTCAGTCCCACAGGGATCACAGTCCAGTCCCACAGGGATCACAGAACAAACCCACTGGGATCACAGTCCAGTCCCACAGAGATCACAGTCCAGTCCCACAAGCATCACAGTCCAGTCCCACAGAGATCACAGTCCAGTCCCACAGGGGTCACAGTCCAGTCCCACATGGATCACAGTCCAGTCCCACAGGAGTCAAAGTCCAGTCCAACAGGGATCATAGTCCAGTCCCAAAGGGATCACAGTCCAGTCCCACAGGGATCACAGTCCAGTCCCACAGAGATCACAGTCCAGTCCCACAGGGATCACAGAACAAACCAACAGTGATAACAGTCCAGTCCCACATGGATCACAGTCCAGTCCAACAGCGATCACAGTCCACTCTCACAGAGCTCACAGTCCAGTCCCACAGGGATCATAGTCCAGTCCCACATGGATCACAGTCCAGTCCCACAGAGATCACAGTCCAGTCCCACAGGGATCACAGTCCAGTCCCACACGGATCACAGTCCAGTCCCACAGAGATCACAGTCCAGTCCCACATGGATCACAGTCCAGTCCCACAGGGATCACAGTCCAGTCCCACATGGATCACAGTCCAGTCCCACAGAGATCACAGTCCAGTCCCACAGGGGTCACAGTCCAGTCCCACATGGATCACTGTCCAGTCCCACAGGGTTAAAGTCCAGTCCAACAGGGATCACAGTCCAGTCCAACAGGGATCACAGTCCAGTCCCACAGGGATCACAGTCCTGTACCACAGGGATCACATTCAAGTCCCACAGGGGTCACAGTCCAGTCCAACAGTGATCACAGTCCAGTCCCACAGGAATCACAGTCCACTCCCACAACGATCCCAGTCCAGTCACACAGGAATCACAGTCCAGTGCCACAGGGATCACAGTCCAGTCCAATAGTGATCACAGTCCAGTGCCACATGAATCACAGTCCAGTCGCACAGGGGTCACAGTCCAGTCCCACAGAAACTACAGTCCAGTTCTACAGGGATCGCAGTGCAGTCCCATAGGGATCACAGTCCTGTCCCACAGTGGTCAAAGTCCAGTCCAACAGGAATCACAATCCAGTCCCACAGGCATCACAGTCCAGTCCCACAGGAGTCAAACTCCTATCCCACAGGGATTGCAGTTCCGTCCTACAGGGATCACAGTCCTGTCCCACAGGGGTCACAGTCCAGTCCCACAGAGATCACAGTCCAGTCCCACAGGGATCACAGTCCAGTCCCAGACGGTTCCCAGTCCTGTCCCACAGGGATCACAGTCCAGTTCCACATGCATCACTTTCCAGTCCCACAGGGATCACAGTCCAGTCCCACATGGATCACAGTCCAGTCCCACAGAGATCACAGTCCAGTCCCACAGGGGTCACAGTCCAGTCCCACATGGATCACAGTCCAGTCCCACAGGGAGCACAGTCCAGTTCCACATGGATCACAGTACAGTCCCACAGAGATCACAGTCCAGTTCCACAGGGATCACAGTGCAGTCCCATAGGGATCACAGTCCAGTCCCACACGGGTCAAACTGCAGTCCAACAGGGATCACAGTCCTGTCCCACAGGGATCACAGTCCAGTGCTACAGGGATCACTGTCCAGTCCCACAGAGATCACAGTCCAGTTCCACAGGGTTCGCTTTTCAGTCCCACAGGGGTCACAGTCCAGTCCCTCAGGGATCACGGTCCTGTCCCACAGGGGTCACAGTCCAGTCCCACAGGGATCACAGACCAGTCCACAGTGATCGCAGGCGAGTCTCACATGGATAACAGTCCAGTCCCACATGGGTCACAGTCCAGTCCCACAGGGGTCAAACTCCGGTCCCCCAGGAATTGCAGTTCAGTCCCACAAGGGCCAAACTCCGATCCCACAAGGATCACAGTCCAGTTCAACAGGGATCACTGTCCAGTCCCACATGGATCACATTCTAGTCCCACAGGGAGCACAGTCCAGTCCCAGAGGGATCACAGTCCTGTCCCACAGGGGTCACAGTCCAGTCCCACAGAGATCACAGTCCAGTCCCAACGGGAATTACAGAACAAACCCACAGGGATCACAGTCCAGTCTAACAGAGATCACAGTCCAGTCCTACAAGCCTCACAGTCCAGTCCCACAGAGATCACAGTCGAGTGGCACAGGGATCACAGTCCAGTCCCTCAAGGATAACAATCCAGTCCCACATGGATCACAGTCTAGTCCCACATGGATCACAGTCCATTCCCACAGGGATCACAGTCCAGTCCGACATGAATCACAGTCCAGTCACACAGCGATCACTGTCCAGTTCCATAGGGATCGCAGTGCAGTCCCATAGGGATCACAGTCCAGTCCCACAGGGGTCAAAGTCCAGTACAACCGGGATCACAGTCCTGTCCCACTGGGATCACAGTCCAGTTCCACAGGGATTACAGTGCAGTCAAATAAGGATCACAGTCCAGTCTCAAAGGGATCACAGTCCAGTCCCACATGGATCACAGTCCAGTCCCACAGAGATCACAGTCCAGTCCCACATGGGTCACAGTCCAGTCCCACAGAGATCACAGTCCAGTCCCACAGGGGTCACAGTCCACTCCCACATGGTTCAGAGTCCAGTCCCACAGGGATCACAGTCCAGTCCCACATGGATCACAGTCCAGTCCCACAGAGATCACAGTCCAGTTCCACAGGGATCGCAGCGCAGTCCGATTGGGATCACAGTCCAGTCCCACAGGTGTCAAAACTCCAGTACAAAAGGGATCACAGTCCTGTATTACAGGGACCCCAGTCCAGTTCCACAGGGATCACAGTGCAGTCAAATAGGGATCACAGTCCAGTCTCACAGGGATCACAGTCCAGTCCCACATGGATCACAGTCCAGTGCCACAGGGATCACAGTCCAGTCCCACAGAGATCACAGTCCAGTCCCACAGGGATCACGGTCGTGTCCCACACGGGTCACAGTCCAGTCCCACAGAGATCACAGACGAGTCCACAGGGATCGCATGCGAGTCCCGCAGGGTCACAGTCCAGTCCCACAGCGGTCGCAATTCAGTCCCACAGGGGTAAAACTCCGGTCCCACAGGGATCACAGTCCTGTCTCACAGGATTCATAGTCCAGTCCCACAGGGGTCACAGTCCATCCCACAGGGATCACAGTCCATATCCCACATGGATCACAGTCCAGTCCCACAGAGATCACAGTCCAGTGCCATAGTGATCACAGTCCAGTCCCACAGGGATCACAGTCCTGTCCCACAGGGATCACAGTCCAGTCCCACAGGAATCACAGTCCACTCCCACAACGATCACAGTCCTGTCCCACAGGGATCACAGTCCAGTGCCACAGGAATCACAGTCCAGTGCTACAGGGCTCACAGTTCAGTCACACAGGAATCACAGTCCACTGCCACAGGGATCAGAGTCCAGTCCCACAGGAATCACAGTCCAGTCCCACAGTGATCATGGTCCAGTTCCACATGAATAACAGTCCAGTCGCACAGGGGTCACAGTCCAGTACCACAGCGACTACAGTCCAGTCCAACAGGGATTACAGGCCAGTGCCAAAGGAATCACAGTCCAGTCCCACAGGGATCACAGTCCAGTCCCACAGGGATCACAGTCCAGTCCCACATGGATCACAGTCCAGTCCCACAGAGATCACAGTCCAGTCCCACAGGGGTCACAGTCCAGTCCCACAGGGGTCACAGTCCAGTACCACAGCGACTACAGTCCAGTCCAACAGGGATCACAGTCCAGTGCCACAGGAATCACAGATGTGTGGAATGATGTGTGGAATAACGTGTGGAATGATGTTTGGAATGATGTCTGGAATGATGTTTGGAATGATGTGTGGAATGATGTGTGGAATGATGCGGTTAAATTTTGTATGGAATGAAGTGTGAAATGAGGTTTGGAATGATGTTTGGAATGAGGTGTGGAATGATGTGTAGAATGATGTGTGGAATGATGTGTGGAATGAATTGTGGAATGTGGTGTGGAATGAATAGTGGAAAGTTGTTTGGAATGACGTGTGGAATTATGTGAAAAATGAGGTATGGAATGATGGGTGGAATGATGTGTAGAATGATGTGTGGAATGACGGGAGGACTAAGTTGTGGAATAAAGCTTTGAATGAAGTGTGGAATGATGTTTGGAATGATGTCTGGAATGATGTTTGGAAAGATGTGTGGAATGATGTGTGGAATGACGGCTGGAATGAGGTTTGGAATGATGCGTGGAATGATGTGTGGAATGATGTGTGGAATGATGCGGTGGAAAGATGAATGGAATGAAGTGTTGAATGAGGTTTGGAATGAGGTGTGGGGAATGATGTTTGGAATGATGTGTGGAATGATGTGTGGAATGATGATAGGAATCATGTTAAGAACGAGATGTGGAATGATGTGTGGGAAGATGTGTGGAATGATGAGTGGAATGATGTGTGGAATGATGTGTGGAATGAGCTGTGGAATGATATGTGGAATGATGTGTGGAATGATGTATAGGATGCTGTGTGGAGTAATGTGTGGAATGATTTGTGGAATGTTGTGTGGAATGACGTGTGGAATGATGTGTGGAATGAGCTGTGGAATGATGTGTGGAATGATGTGTGGAATGATGTGTGGAATGATGTGTGGAAGAATGTGTGGAATGAGGATGGAATGTTATGTGGAATGATGTATGGAATGGTGTGTGGAATGATGTTTGGAATGATGAGTGGAATGATATGTGGAATTATGTGTGTAATGATGTTTGGCATGCTGTGTAGAATGATGTGTGGAATGATGTGTGGAATGATGTGTGGAATTATGTGTGGAAGGATGTGTGGAATGAGGTTTGTTATGATATGTTGAATGATCTGTGGGATGATGAGTGGAATGATGTGTGAAATGATGTGTGGAATGATGTGTGGAATGATAGTTGGAATGAGGTGTGGAATGAGGTGAGGAATGTTGTGTGGAATGATATGGGGAATGATGTGTGGAATTATGTGTGGAAGGATGTGTGTAATGAGGAGGGAATGATATGTGGAATGATGTATGGAATGGTGTGTGTAATGAGGTGTGGAATTATGTCTGGAATCATGTGTGGAATGAGGTGTGGATTGATGCATGGAATGATGAATGGTATGATGTGTTGAAATAATGTGTGGTAAGAATTGTGGAATGATGAGTGGAATGATGAGTGGAATGACGGCTGGAATGATGTTTGGAATTATGTTTAGAATGAGGTGTGGAATGATGTTTGGAATGAGGTTTGGAATGATGTTTGGAATGAGGTGTGGATTGATGTGTAGAATGATGTGTGGAATGATGTGTGGAATGATTTGTAGAATAAGGTATGGAATGATGGGTGGAATGATGTGTAGAATGATGTATGGAATGACGGGAGAACTAAGTTGTGGAATGAAGCGTGGAATGAAGTGTGGAATGATGTTTGGAATGAGGTCTGGAATGATGTTTGGAATGATGTGTGGAATGATGTGTGGAATGACGGCTGGAATGAGGTTTGGAATGATGCGGTGGAAAGATGAATGGAATGAAGTGTTGAATGAGGTTTGGAATGAGGTGTGGAATGATGTTTAGAATGAGGTGGATTGATGTGTGGAATGAGGTGTGGAACGATATGTAGAATGATGAGTGGAATGATGTGTCGAATGATGTGTGGAATGATGTTTAGATTGAGGTGTGGAATGATGTGTGGAATGAGGTTTGGAATGATGTTTGGAATGATGTGTGGAATGATGTTTGGAATGCTGAGTGGAATGATATGTGGAATGATGTTTGGAATAATGTGTGGCATGCTGTGTAGAATGATGTGTGGAATGATGTGTGGAATGATGTGTGGAAGGATGTGTGGAATGAGGTTTGTTATGTTATGTTGAATGATCTGTGGGATGATGAGTGGAATAATGTGTGAAATGATGTGTGGAATGATGTGTGGAATGATAGTTGGAACGAGGTGTGGAATGAGGTGAGGAATGTTGTGTGGAATGATATGGGGAATGATGTGTGGAATGATGTGCGGAAGGATGTGTGTAATGAGGAGGGAATGATATGTGGAATGATGTATGGAATGGTGTGTGTAATGAGGTGTGGAATTATGTCTGGAATCATGTGTGGAATGATGTGTGGATTGATGCATGAAATGATGAATGGTATGATGTGTTGAAATAATGTGTGGTAAGAATTGTGAAATGATGAGTGGAATGATGAGTGGAATGATGTGTGGAATGATGTGTGGAATGATGTTTAGAATGAGGTGTGGAATGATGTGTGGAATGAGGTGTGGAATGATGTTTCGAATGATGTGTGAAATGATGTGTAGAATGAGGTATGGAATGATGGGTGGAATGATGTGTGGAATGATGTGTGGAATGAGGTGTGGAATGATGTGTTGAATGACGGGTGGAATGAGGTGTGGAATGATGTTTGGAATGATGTCTGGAATGATGAGTTTAAAGATGTGTGGAATGATGTGTGGAATAATGTGTGGAATGAGGTTTGGAATGATGTGTGAAATGATGTGTGGAATGAGGTTTGGAATGATGTGTGAAATGAAGTGTGGAATGAAGTTTGGAATGATTTGTGGAATGATGTTTGGAATGATGTGTGGACTGATGTGTGGAATTATGGGTGGAATGAGTTGTGTAATGATACGTGGAATGAAGTTTGGAATGATTTGTGGAATGATGTTTGGAATGATGTGTGGACTGATGTGTGGAATTATGGGTGGAATGAGTTGTGTAATGATACGTGGATTGATGTGCGGAATAATGTGTGGAATGATGAGGTGGAATGATGTGTGGAATGATATGTGGAATGAGGTTTGGAATGATGTGTGGAATGAGGTGTGGAATGATGTGTGGAATGATGTGTGGAATGATATGTGGAATGGTATGTGGAATGATGTGCTAAATGCGATGTGGAATGATGTGTAGAATGATATGTGGATTGAGGTTTGGAATGATGTGTGGAATGATGTGTGGAATGATGTGTGGAATGAGGTGTGGAACGATGTGTGGAATGGATTGTGCAATGATGTGTGGAATGAGGTGTGGAATGATGTTTGGAATGATGTCTGGAATGATGAGTTTAAAGATGTGTGGAATGATGTGTGGAATAATGTGTGGAATGAGGTTTGGAATGATGTGTGGAATGATGTGTGGAATGAGGTTTGGAATGATGTGTGAAATGAAGTGTGGAATGAAGTTTGGAATAATTTGTGGAATGATGTTTGGAATGATGTGTGGACTGATGTGTGGAATTATGGGTGGAATGAGTTGTGTAATGATACGTGGAATGAAGTTTGGAATGATTTGTGGAATGATGTTTGGAATGATGTGTGGACTGATGTGTGGAATTATGGGTGGAATGAGTTGTGTAATGATACGTGGATTGATGTGCGGAATAATGTGTGGAATGATGAGGTGGAATGATGTGTGGAATGATATGTGGAATGAGGTTTGGAATGATGTGTGGAATGAGGTGTGGAATGATGTGTGGAATGATGTGTGGAATGATATGTGGAATGGTATGTGGAATGATGTGCTAAATGCGATGTGGAATGATGTGTAGAATGATATGTGGATTGAGGTTTGGAATGATGTGTGGAATGATGTGTGGAATGATGTGTGGAATGAGATGTGGAACGATGTGTGGAATGGATTGTGCAATGATGTGTGGAATGAGGTGTGGAATGATATCTGGAATGATATGTGGAATGATGAGTTTAATGATGTGTGGAATGATATGTGGAATAATGTGTGGAATTAGGTTTTGGAATGATGTGTGGAATGATGTATGGAATGAGATTTGGAATGATGTGTGAAATGACGTGTGGAATGAAGTTTGGAACGACTTGTGGAATGATGTTTGGAATGATGTGTGGACTGATGTGCGGAATTATGGGTGGAATGAGTTGTGGAATGATACGTGGAATGATGTGCGGAATAATGTGTGGAATGATGTGGTGGAATAATGTGTGGAATGACATGTGGAATGAGGTTTGGAATGATGTGTGGAATGATGTGCTAAATGCGATGTAGAATGACATCTGGAATGATGTGTGGAATGATGAGTTTAATGATGTATGGAATGATGTGTGGAATAATGTGTGGAATGAGGTTTGGAATGATATGTGGAATGATGTGTGGAATGAGTTTTGGAATGATGTGTGAAATAACGTGTGGAATGAAGTTTGGAATGACTTGTGGAATGATGTTTGGAATGATGTGTGGACTGATGAGTGGAATTATGGGTGGAATGAGTTGTGGAATGAGAATTAGAATGATGTGCGGAATAATGTGTGGAATGTGGTGCGGAATGATGTGTGCAATGATGTGTGGAATGAAATGTGGAATGGTGTGTGGAATAATGTGCTAAATGCGATGTGGAATGATGTGTGGAATGATCTGTTGGATGAGGTTTGGAATGATGTGTGGAATGATGTGTGGAATGATGAGTGGAATGAGGTGTGGAAATATATCTGGAATGAGGTTTGGAAAGATGTGTGGAATGTTGTGTGGAATGATGTGTGGAGGGATGTGTGGAAGAATGTGTGGAATGAGGTTTGTTATGATATGTTGAATGATATGTGGGATGATGAGTGGAATGGTGTGTGAAATGAATCGTGGAATGATGTGTGGAATGATGTTTGGAATGATGTGTGGAATGATGTGTGGAAGAATGTGTGGAATGAGGATGGAATGATATGTGGAATCCCGTATGGAATGGTGTTTGTAAAGAAGTGCAGATCGAGGTGTGGAATGAGGTGTGGAATGATATGTGGAATTATGTGTGGATTGATGTGTGGAATAAATTGTGGAACGATGTGTGGAATGATGAGTGGAATGATGTGTGGAATAATGTGTTGAATGATGTTTAAATTGAGGTGTGGAATGATGTGTGGAATGAGGTTTGGAATTATGTTTGGAATGATGTGTGGGATGATGTGTAGAATGAGGTATGGATTGATGGGTGGAATGATGTGTGGAATTATGTGTGGAATGATGTGTGGAATGATGTGTGGAATTACGTGTGGAATGAGTTGTGGAATGATGCGTGAAATGATCTGTGAAATGTTGTGTGGAATGATGTTTGGAATGATGTGTGGAATGATGTGTGTAATGATGTGTGGAATAATGGATGGAATGAGGTTTGGAATGGTGTGTGGAGTGATGATTGGAATGATGTGTGGAATGATGTGTGGAATGTTGTTTGCAATGATGTGTGGAATGATATGTGGAATGATGCGTGGAATGATGTGTGGCATGCTGTGTGGAATGATGCGTGGAATGATGTGTGGAATGATGTGTGGAATGATGTGTGGAAGGATGTGTGGAATGAGGTTTGTTATGATATGTTGAATGATATGTGGGATGATGAGTGGAATGATGTGTGAAATGATGTGTAGAATGATCTGTGGAATGATATTTGGAATGAGGTGTGGAATGAGGTGTGGAATGATGTGTGGAATGATATGTGGAATGATGTGTGGAATGATGTGTGGAAGAATGTGTGGAATGAGGATGGAATGATATGTGGAATGATGTATGGAATGGTGTGTGGAAAGACGTGCGTAATGAGGTGTGGAATGACGTGTGGATTGATGTGTGGAATGAGGTGTGGTATGATAGCTGGAATGACGTGTGGAATGATGTCTGGAATGATGTGTGGAATAACGTGTGGAATGACGTGTGGAATGAGTTGTGGAATGATGTGTGGAATGAGTTGTGGAATCAAGTGTGGAATGACGTTTGGAATGTTGTGTGGAATGATGTGTGGAATGACCTGTGGAATGAGGTGTGGAATGATGTGTGGAATGGTGTGTGGAATGATGTGTGGAATGATGTGTAGAATGATGTGTGGAATGATGTGTGGAATGATGTTGGAATGATGTGTGGAATGACGTTTGGAAAGATGTTTGGAATGATGTTTGGATTGATGTGATGAATGAGGTGAAGAATGTTGGTTGGAATGATGTGTGGAATGATGTGATGAGTGAGGTTGGAATGGTGGGTGAAATGTTGTGTGGAATCATGTGTGGAATGATGTGTGGAATTAGGTGTGGAATGATGTTTGCTGTGGTGTGTGGAATGATGTGTAGAATGAGGTGGGAATGATGTGTGTAATGATATGTGGAATGATGCGTGGAATAACGTGTGGAATGATGTTTGGAATGATGTCTGGAATGATGTTTGGAATGATCTGTGGAATGATGTGTGGAAAGATGCGGTGGAAAGATGTATGGAATGAAGTGTGGAATGAGGTTTGGAATGATGTTTGGAATGAGATGTGGAATGATGTTTAGAATGATGTGTGGAATGATTGGTGGAATGATGTGTAGAATGACCTATGGAATGATGGTGGAATGATGTGTAGAATGATGTGTGGAATGATGTGTGGAATGACGGCTGGAATGAGTTGTGGAATGATGCATGGAATGATGTGTGGAATGATGTGTGGAATGATGCGGTGGAAAGATGAATGGAATGAAGTGTTGAATGAGATTTGGAATGAGGTGTGGAATGATGTTTAGAATGAGGTGGGAACGATGTGTGGAATGATGTGTGGAATGATGTTTGGAATGATGTGTGGAATGATGTGTGTAATGATGTGTGGAATAATGGGTGGAATGAGGTTTGGAATGGTGTGTGGAATGATGATTGGAATGATGTGTGGAATGATGTGTGGAATGTTGTTTGCAATGATGTGTGGAATGATATGTGGAATGATGCGTGGAATGATGTGTGGCATGCTGTGTGGAATGATGCGTGGAATGATGTGTGGAATGATGTGTGGAATGATGTGTGGAAGGATGTGTGGAATGAGGTTTGTTATGATATGTTGAATGATATGTGGGATGATGAGTGGAATGATGTGTGAAATGATGTGTAGAATGATCTGTGGAATGATATTTGGAATGAGGTGTGGAATGAGGTGTGGAATGATGTGTGGAATGATATGTGGAATGATGTGTGGAATGATGTGTGGAAGAATGTGTGGAATGAGGATGGAATGATATGTGGAATGATGTATGGAATGGTGTGTGGAAAGACGTGCGCAATGAGGTGTGGAATGACGTGTGGATTGATGTGTGGAATGATGTGTGGAATGATAGCTGGAATGACGTGTGGAATGATGTCTGGAATGATGTGTGGAATGATGTGTGGAATGATGCATGGAATGATGCTTGGAATTATGTGTGGATTGATGTGTGGAATAAATTGTGGAATGATGTTTAAATTGAGGTGTGGAATGATGTGTGAAATGAGGTGTGGAATGATATTTGGAATGATGTGTGGAATGATGTGTAGAATAAGGTGTGGAATGATGGATGGAACGATGTGTGGAATGATGTGTGGAATGTGGTTTGGAATGAGGTTTTGAATGATGTGTGGAATGATGTGTGGAATGACGTGTGGAATGCCGTGTGGAATGAGTTGTGTAATGATGTGTGGAATGAGGTGTGGAATGAAGTGTGCAATGACGTTTGGAATGGTGTGTGGAATGATGTGTGGAATGACCTGTGGAATGAGGTGTGGAATGATGTGTGGAATGGTGTGTGGAATGATGTGTGGAATGATGTGTATAATGATGTGTGGAATGATGTGTGGAATGATGTTGGAATGATGTGTGGAATGACGTTTGGAAAGATGTTTGGAATGATGTGTGGATTGATGTGATGAATGAGGTGAGGAATGTTGGTTGGAATGATGTGTGGAATGATATGATGAGTGAGGTTGGAATGGTGGGTGAAATGTTGTGTGGAATCATGTGTGGAATGATGTGTGGAATGATGGGTGGAATGATGTGTAGAATGATCTATGGAATGATGGTCGAATGATGTGTAGAATGATGTGTGGAATGATGTGTGGAATGACGGCTGGAATGAGTTGTGGAATGATGCGTGGAATGATGTGTGGAATGATGTGTGGAATGATGCGGTGGAAAGATGAATGGAATGAAGTGTTGAATGAGATTTGGAATGAGGTGTGGAATGATGTTTAGAATGAGGTGGGAACGATGTGTGGAATGATGTGTGGAATGATGTGTGGAATAATGATTGGAAATAATGTTTAGAACGAGATGTGGAATGATGTGTGGGAAGATGTGTGGAATGAGCTGTGGAATGATATGTGGAATGTTGTGTGGAATGATGTGTAGGATGCTGTTTGGAATAATGTGTGGAATGATTTGTGGAATGTTGTGTGGAATGATGTGTGGAATGATGTGTGGAATGAGCTGTGGAATGATGTGTGGAATGATGTGTGGAATGATGTGTGCAATGAGCTGTGGAATGATATGTGGAATGATGTGTGGAATTATGTGTGGAATGATGTGTGGAATGATGTGTGGAATGACGTGTGGAATGAGTTGTGGAATGATGCGTGAAATTATCTGTGAAATGTTGTGTGGAATGATGTTTGGAATGATGTGTGGAATGATGTGTGTAATGATGTGTGGAATAATGGGTGGAATGAGGTTTGGAATGGTGTGTGGAATGATGATTGGAATGATGTGTGGAATGATATGTGGAATGTTGTTTGCAATGATGTGTGAAATGATATGTGGAATGATGCGTGGAATGATGTGTGGCATGCTGTGTGGAATGATGCGTGGAATGATGTGTGGAATGATGTGTGGAATGATGTGTGGAAGGATGTGTGGAATGAGGTTTGTTATGATATGTTGAATGATATGTGGGATGATGAGTGGAATGATGTGTGAAATGATGTGTAGAATGATCTGTGGAATGATATTTGGAATGAGGTGTGGAATGAGGTGTGGAATGATGTGTGGAAGAATGTGTGGAATGAGGATGGAAAGATATGTGGAATGATGTATGGAATGGTGTGTGGAAAGACGTGCGTAATGTGGTGTGGAATGACGTGTGGAATGGTGTGTGGAATGATGTGTGGAATGATGTGTAGAATGATGTGTGGAATGACGTGTGGATTGATGTGTGGAATGAGGTGTGGAATGATAGCTGGAATGACGTGTGGAATGATGTCTGGAATGATGTGTGGAATGATGTGTGGAATGATGTCTGGAATGATGTGTGGAATGATGTGTGGAATGATGCATGGAATGATGCGTGGAATTAATTGTGGAATGATGTGCGGAATGATGTTTAAATTGAGGTGTGGAATGATGTGTGGAATGATATTTGGAATGATGTGTGGAATGATGTGTGGAATGACGTGTGGAATGAGTTGTGGAATGATGTGTGGAATGAGGTGTGGAATGAAGTGTGGAATGACGTTTGGAATGGTGTGTGGAATGATGTGTGGAATGACCTGTGGAATGAGGTGTGGAATGATGTGTGGAATGATATTTGGAATGATGTGTGGAATGATGTGTAGAATAAGGTGTGGAATGATGGATGGAACGATGTGTGGAATGATGTGTGGAATGTGGTTTGGAATGAGGTTTTGAATGATGTGTGGAATGATGTGTGGAATGACTGTGGAATGACGTGTGGAATGAGTTGTGGAATGATGTGTGGGATGAGGTGTGGAATGAAATGTGGAATGACGTTTGGAATGGTGTGTGGAATGATGTGTGGAATGACCTGTGGAATGAGGTGTGGAATGATGTGTGGAATGGTGTGTGGAATGATGTGTGGAATGATGTGTAGAATGATGTGTGGAATGATGTGTGGAATGATGTTGGAATGATGTGTGGAATGACGTTTGGAAAGATGTTTGGAATGATGTGTGGATTGATGTGATGAATGAGGTGAGGAATGTTGGTTGGAATGATGTGTGGAATGATGTGATGAGTGAGGTTGGAATGGTGGGTGAAATGTTGTGTGGAATCATGTGTGGAATGATGTGTGGAATTAGGTGTGGAATGATGTTTGCTGTGGTGTGTGGAATGATGTGTAGAATGAGGTCTGTAATGATGTGTGTAATGATATGTGGAATGATGCGTGGAATAACGTGTGGAATGATGTTTGGAATGATGTCTGGAATGATGTTTGGAATTAGGTGTGGAATGATGTGTGGAATGATGTGTGGAATGATGTGTGGAATGATGTGTGGAATGATGTTTGGAATGAGGTGTTGGATCAGATGTGGAATGAGGTATGCAATGTTGTGTGGAATTATGTGTGGAATGCTGTGTGGAATGATGGGTGGAATGAGGTTCGGAATGAGGTGTGGAATGAGGTGTGGAATGAGGTGTGGAATGAGGTGTGGTATGATGTGTGGAATGATGTGTGGAATGATGTGTGGAATGATGCGTGGAATGATATTTGTAATGAGGTGTGGAATGATGTGTGCAATGATGCAAGGAATGATATTTGTAATGAGGTGTGGAATGAGGTGTGGAATGAGGTGTGGAATGATGTGTGGAATGATGTGTGACATGCTGTGTGGAATGATGTGTGGAATGATGTGTGAAATGCTGTGTGGAATGATGTGTGGAATGATATATGTAATGATATTTGGAATGATGTGTGGAATGATGCGTGGAATATGGTGTGGAATGATATGTGGCCTGATGTGGAATGTGATGTGGAATGATGTTTGGAATGTTGTGTGGAATGATGTGTGGAATGACGTGTCGAATGACATCTGGAATGGTGTATGGAATGATGTGTGGAATAATGTTTGGAATGATGTGTGGAATGATGTGTGGAGTCATGTTTTGAATAATGTGTGGATTGATGTGTGGAATGATTTGTGGAATGATGCGTGGAATTGTGTGTGGAATGATGTATGTAATGATGTTTCGAATGATGTGTGGAATGATGTGTGGAATGATGTGTGGAATGATGTGTGGAATGATGTTTGGAATGAGGTGTTGGATCAGATGTGGAATGAGGTATGCAATGTTGTGTGGAATTATGTGTGGAATGCTGTGTGGAATGATGGGTGGAATGAGGTTCGGAATGAGGTGTGGAATGAGGTGTGGAATGAGGTGTGGAATGATGTCTGGAATGATGTGGAATGTGTTGTACAATGATGTTTGGAATGATGTGTGGAATGATGTGTGGAATGAGGTGTGGAATGAGCTATGGACTGATGTGTGGAATGATGTGTGGAATGATGTCTGGAATGTTGTGGAATGTTGTTGAATGATGTGTGGAATGATGGGTGGAATGAGGTGTGGAATGCGGTGTGGAATGATGTGTGGAATGATGTGTGGAATGAGCTGTGTAATGATGTGTGGAATGATGTGTGAAATGCTGTGAGGAATGATGTGTGGAATGATGTCTGTAATGATGTTTGGAATGATGCGTGGAATATGGTGTGGATTGATGTGTGGAATGTGATGTGGAATGATGTTTGGAATGATGTTTGAAATGATGTTTGGAATGATGTGTGGAATGATGTAAGGAATGAGGTGTGGAATGATGTGTGGAATGAAGTCTGGAAAGATGCGTGGAATGATGTGTGGAATGATGCATGGAATGATGCGTGGAATGATGTTTGGAATGATGTGTGGAATGATGCGTGGAATGTTGTGTGGAATGAGGAGTGGAATGAGGTGTAGACTGATGTGTGGAATGAGGTGTGGAATGATGTGTGGAATGAGGTGTGGAATGGTATGTGGAATGAGGTTGTTGAATGATGTGTGGAATGATGTTTGGAATAATGTGTGGAATGATGTGTGGAATAATGTGTGGAATGATGTGTGGAATGATGTGTGGAATGATTTATGTGATGATGTTTGGAATGATGTGTAGAATGATGCGTGGAATATGGTGTGGAATGATGTGTGGAATGATGTGGAATTTAGATGTTGAATGATGTTTGGAATGAATTGTGGAATGATGTGTGGAATGAGGTGTGGAATGAGGTATGGACTGATATGTGGAATGATGTGTGGAATGTTGTGCAATGTTGTTGAATGATGTGTGGAATGATGGGTGGAATGAGGTGTGGAATGAGGTGTGGAATGATGTGTGGAATGATGCGTGGAATGATATTTGGAATGAGGTGTGGAATGAGGTGTGGAATGAGGTGTTGAATGATGTGTGGAATGATGTGTGGAATGAGGTGTGGAATGATGCGTGGAATGTTATGTGGAATGTGATGTGGAATGAAGTTTGGAAAGATGTGTGTAATGATGTGTGGAATGAGTTGTGGAATGATGTGTTGAATGTTGTGGAATGATATGTGGAATGAGGTGTGGAATGGGGTGTGGAATGATGTGTGGAATGATGTGTGGAATGAGGTGTGGAATGAGGTGTGGAATGAGGGATGGAATGATGTGTCGAATGATGTGTCGAATGATATGTGGAATGTTGTCTGTAATGATGTGTGGAATGATGCGTGGAATTATATGTGGAATGAGGTGGCGAATGATCTATGGAATGATGTGTGGAATGACGTGTGGAATGATGTTTGGAATGAGGTGTGGAAGGACGTGTGGAATGAGGAGTGGAATGTTGTGTGGAATGATGTGTGGAATGCTGTGTGGAATGATGTGTGGAATGAGGTGTGGAATGATGTGTGCAATGATGTATGGAATGCTCCATGGAATGATGTGTGGAATGATGTGTGGAATGATGTGTGGAATGATGTGTGGATTGATGTGTGGAATGATGTTTGGAATGATGTGTGGAATGATGTGTGGAATGATATATGGAATGATGTATTGAATGATGTGTGGAATGATGAGTGGAATGAGGTGCGGAATGATGTGTGGAATGATGTTTGGAATGATGTGTGCAATGATGTGTCGAATAATATCTGGAATGATGTGTGGACTGATGTTTGGAATGATGTGTGGAATAATTTGTGGAATTATGTGTGGAATGATGTTTGGAATGAGTTGTGGAATGAGGTGTGGACTGATTGATGGAGCGATGTGTGGATTGATGTGTGGACTGATGTGTGGAATGTTGTGGAATGTTATGTGGAATGATGTGTGGAGTGATGTGTGCAATGATCTGTGCAATGATGTGTGCAATGATGTGTGCAATGATGTGTGGAATGATGTGTGGAATGAGGTGTGTAATGTTGTGTGTAATGATGTGTGGAATGAGATCTGGAATGATGCGTGGAATGAAATGTGGAATGAGTTGTGGAATGATGTTTGGAATGCTGTGTGGAATGATGTGTGCAATGATGTGTGGAATGATGTGTGGAATGATGTATGGAATTCTGTGTGGAATGATGTGTGCAATGACGTGTCGAATAATATCTGGAATGATGTGTGGAATGATGTGTGGAATGATATGTGGAATGATGGGTGGAATGAGGTGTGGAATGAGGTGTGGAATGATGTGTGGAATGATGCGTGGAATGATATTTGGAATGAGGTGTGGAATGAGGTGTTGAATGATGTGTGGAATGATGTGTGGAATGAGGTGTGGAATGATGCGTGGAATGTTATGTGGAATGTGATGTGGAATGAAGTTTGGAAATATGTGTGGAATGATGTGTGGAATGAGTTGTGGAATGATGTGTTGAATGTTGTGGAATGATATGTGGAATGAGGTGTGGAATGGGGTGTGGAATGATGTGTGGAATGATGTGTGGAATGTTATATGGACTGAGGTGTGGAATGATGTTTGCAATGATGTGTGGCATGATGTGTGGAAAGATGTGTGGAATGAGGTGTGGACTTAGGTAAGGACTGATGTGTGGAATGATGTGTGGAATGTTGAGGAATGTTGTGGAATGATGTGTGAAATGATGTGTGGAATAATGGGTGGAATGAGGTGTGGAATGAGGTGTGGAATGATGTTTGGAATAATGTGTGGAATGATGTGTGGAATGATGTGTGGAATGATGTGTGGAATGATGTGTTGAATGAGTTGTGGAATGAGGTGTGGAATGATGCGTGGAATGATGAGTGAAATGAGGTGTTTGAATGACGCGTGGAATGACTTGTGGAATGATGTATGGAATGATGTTTGGAATGATGTGTGCAAAGATGTGTGGAAAGATGTGTGGAATGAGGTGTGGATTTAGGTAAGAACTGATGTGTGGAATGATGTGTGGAATGATGTGTGGAATAAAGCTGTGTGGAATGATGTGTGGAAGGATGTGTGACATGCTGTGTGGAATGATGTGTGGAATGATATATGTAATGATATTTGGAATGATGTGTGGAATGATGCGTGGAATATGGTGTGGAATGATATGTGGCCTGATGTGGAATGTGATGTGGAATGATGTTTGGAATGTTGTGTGGAATGATGTGTGGAATGACGTGTCGAATGACATCTGGAATGGTGTATGGAATGATGTGTGGAATAATGTTTGGAATGATGTGTGGAATGATGTGTGGAGTCATGTTTTGAATAATGTGTGGATTGATGTGTGGAATGATTTGTGGAATGATGCGTGGAATTATGTGTGGAATGATGTATGTAATGATGTTTCGAATGATGTGTGGAATGATGTGTGGAATGATGCGTGGAATATGGTGTGGAATGATGTCTGGAATGATGTGGAATGTGTTGTACAATGATGTTTGGAATGATGTGTGGAATGATGTGTGGAATGAGGTGTGGAATGAGCTATGGACTGATGTGTGGAATGATGTGTGGAATGATGTCTGGAATGTTGTGGAATGTTGTTGAATGATGTGTGGAATGATGGGTGGAATGAGGTTTGGAATGCGGTGTGGAATGATGTGTGGAATGATGTGTGGAATGAGCTGTGTAATGATGTGTGGAATGTTGTGTGAAATGCTGTGAGGAATGATGTGTGGAATGATGTCTGTAATGATGTTTGGAATGATGCGTGGAATATGGTGTGGATTGATGTGTGGAATGTGATGTGGAATGATGTTTGGAATGATGTTTGAAATGATGTTTGGAATGATGTGTGGAATGATGTAAGGAATGAGGTGTGGAATGATGTGTGGAATGAAGTCTGGAAAGATGCGTGGAATGATGTGTGGAATGATGCATGGAATGATGCGTGGAATGATGTTTGGAATGATGTGTGGAATGATGCGTGGAATGTTGTGTGGAATGAGGAGTGGAATGAGGTGTAGACTGATGTGTGGAATGAGGTGTGGAATGATGTGTGGAATGAGGTGTGGAATGGTATGTGGAATGAGGTTGTTGAATGATGTGTGGAATGATGTTTGGAATAATGTGTGGAATGATGTGTGGAATAATGTGTGGAATGATGTGTGGAATGATGTGTGGAATGATTTATGTGATGATGTTTGGAATGATGTGTAGAATGATGCGTGGAATATGGTGTGGAATGATGTGTGGAATGATGTGGAATTTAGATGTGGAATGATGTTTGGAATGAATTGTGGAATGATGTGTGGAATGAGGTGTGGAATGAGGTATGGACTGATATGTGGAATGATGTGTGGAATGTTGTGCAATGTTGTTGAATGATGTGTGGAATGATGGGTGGAATGAGGTATGGACTGATATGTGGAATGATGTGTGGAATGTTGTGCAATGTTGTTGAATGATGTGTGGAATGATGTGTGGAATGATGCGTGGAATGATATTTGGAATGAGGTGTGGAATGAGGTGTGGAATGAGGTGTTGAATGATGTGTGGAATGATGTGTGGAATGAGGTGTGGAATGATGCGTGGAATGTTATGTGGAATGTGATGTGGAATGAAGTTTGGAAAGATGTGTGGAATGATGTGTGGAATGAGTTGTGGAATGATGTGTTGAATGTTGTGGAATGATATGTGGAATGAGGTGTGGAATGGGGTGTGGAATGATGTGTGGAATGATGTGTGGAATGAGGTGTGGAATGAGGTGTGGAATGAGGGATGGAATGATGTGTCGAATGATGTGTCGAATGATATGTGGAATGTTGTCTGTAATGATGTGTGGAATGATGCGTGGAATGATATGTGGAATGAGGTGGCGAATGATCTATGGAATGATGTGTGGAATGACGTGTGGAATGATGTGTGGAATGAGGTGTGGAAGGACGTGTGGAATGAGGAGTGGAATGTTGTGTGGAATGATGTGTGGAATGCTGTGTGGAATGATGTGTGGAATGAGGTGTGGAATGATGTGTGCAATGATGTATGGAATGCTCCATGGAATGATGTGTGGAATGATGTGTGGAATGATGTGTGGAATGATGTGTGGATTGATGTGTGGAATGATGTTTGGAATGATGTGTGGAATGATGTGTGGAATGATATATGGAATGATGTATTGAATGATGTGTGGAATGATGAGTGGAATGAGGTGCGGAATGATGTGTGGAATGATGTTTGGAATGATGTGTGCAAAGATGTGTCGAATAATATCTGGAATGATGTGTGGACTGATGTTTGGAATGATGTGTGGAATAATTTGTGGAATTATGTGTGGAATGATGTTTGGAATGAGTTGTGGAATGAGGTGTGGACTGATTGATGGAGCGATGTGTGGATTGATGTGTGGACTGATGTGTGGAATGTTGTGGAATGTTATGTGGAATGATGTGTGGAGTGATGTGTGCAATGATGTGTGGAATGATGTGTGGAATGAGGTGTGTAATGTTGTGTGTAATGATGTGTGGAATGAGATCTGGAATGATGCGTGGAATGAAATGTGGAATGAGTTGTGGAATGATGTTTGGAATGCTGTGTGGAATGATGTGTGCAATGATGTGTGGAATGATGTGTGGAATGATGTATGGAATTCTGTGTGGAATGATGTGTGCAATGACGTGTCGAATAATATCTGGAATGATGTGTGGAATGATGTGTGGAATGATATGTGGTATGATGGGTGGAATGAGGTGTGGAATGAGGTGTGGAATGATGTGTGGAATGATGCGTGGAATGATATTTGGAATGAGGTGTGGAATGAGGTGTGGAATGAGGTGTTGAATGATGTGTGGAATGATGTGTGGAATGAGGTGTGGAATGATGCGTGGAATGTTATGTGGAATGTGATGTGGAATGAAGTTTGGAAAGATGTGTGGAATGATGTGTGGAATGAGTTGTGGAATGATGTGTTGAATGTTGTGGAATGATATGTGGAATGAGGTGTGGAATGGGGTGTGGAATGATGTGTGGAATGATGTGTGGAATGTTATATGGACTGAGGTGTGGAATGATGTTTGGAATGATGTGTGGCATGATGTGTGGAAAGATGTGTGGAATGAGGTGTGGACTTAGGTAAGGACTGATGTGTGGAATGATGTGTGGAATGTTGAGGAATGTTGTGGAATGATGTGTGAAATGATGTGTGGAATAATGGGTGGAATGAGGTGTGGAATGAGGTGTGGAATGATGTTTGGAATAATGTGTGGAATGATGTGTGGAATGATGTGTGGAATGATGTGTGGAATGATGTGTTGAATGAGTTGTGGAATGAGGTGTGGAATGATGCGTGGAATGATGAGTGAAATGAGGTGTTTGAATGACGCGTGGAATGACTTGTGGAATGATGTATGGAATGATGTTTGGAATGATGTGTGCAAAGATGTGTGGAAAGATGTGTGGAATGAGGTGTGGAATTAGGTAAGAACTGATGTGTGGAATGATGTGTGGAATGATGTTTGGAATAATGGGTGGAATGAGGTGTGGAATGAGGTGTGGAATGATGTTTGGAATGATGTGTGGAATGATGTGTGGAATGTTGCGTGGAATTATATGTGGATTTAGGTGTGGAATGAGGTGTGGAATGATGCGTGGAATGAGGCGTGGAATGTGACTGTTGAATGATGTTTTGAATGCAGTGTGGAAAGATGTGTGGAATGATGTGTCGAATGACATCTGGAATGATGTATGGAATGATGTGTGGAATGATGTTTGGAATGATGTGTGGAATGATGTGTTGAATGTTGTGCAATGATTTGTGGAATGAGGTGTGGAATGGGGTGTGGAATGATGTGTGGAATGAGGTTTGCATTGAGGTGTATAATGAGGGATGGAATGAAGTGTGGATTGATGTGTGGAATTATGTGTTGAATGTTGTGGAATGATACGTGGAATGAGGTGTTGAATGGTGTGTGGAATGATGTGTGGAATGATATGTGCAATGATGTATGCAATGATGTGTGGAATGAGGTGTGGAATGAGGTGTGAAATGAGTTGTGGAATGAGGGATGGACTGATGTGTGTAATGATATGTGGAATGATATGTGGAATGATGTGTGGAATGAAGTGTGGAATGATGCGTGGAATGATGCGTGGAATGATATGTGCTATGAGGTGTGGAATGATGTTTGGAATAATGTGTGGAATGATGTTTGGAATGATGTGTGGAATGATGTGTAGAATGATGTGTTGAATGTGTTGTGGAATGAGGTGTGGAATGATGCGTGGAATGATGAGTGAAATGAGGTGTTTAAATGACGCGTGGAATGATTTGTGGAATGATGTATGCAATGATGTTTGGAATGATGTGTGCAAAGATGTGTGGAATGATGTGTGGAATGAGGTGTGGAATGAGTTGTGGAATGAGGTGTGAATTGATGTGAAGAATGATGTGTGGAATGAGGTGTAGAATGATGTGTGGAATGATGTGTGGAATGAGATGTTGAATTATGAGTGGAATGATATGAGGAAAGAGGATTGGATGATATTTGGTTTGTTGTGTGGAATGATGTGTGGAATGCTGTGTGGAATGATGTGTGGAATGAGGTGTGGAATGAGGTGTGGAATGATGTGTGGAATGATATCTCAATGATGTATGGAATGATGAGTGGAATGTTATGGAATGATGTGTGGAATGAGGTATGGAATGATGTGTCAATGATGTGTGGAATGATGTGTGGAATGATGTGTGGAATGATGTGTGGAATAATGTGTGGAATGATATGTGGAATGATGTTTGGAATGATGTGTGGAATGACGTGTGGAATGATGTGTGGATTGATGTGTGTAATGATGTGTGGAATGTTATGCAATGATGTGTGGAATGAGGTATGGAATGATGCGTCATTGATTTGTGGAATGATTTGTGGAATGATGTCTGGAAATATATGTGGAGTGAAGTGTGGATTGATGTGTGGAATGATGTGTGGAATGAGGTGTGGAATGATGTGTGGAATGATGTGTTGAATGATGTGTGGAATGATGTGTGGAAAGAGATGTGGAATGATGTGTGGAATGAGGTGTGGAATGATGTGTGGAATGTTGTGTGCAATGATGTGTGGAATGCTGTGTGGAATGCTGTGAGGAATGAGTTGAGGAATGATGTGTGGAATGAAGTTTGGAAAGATGTGTGGAATGATGTGTCGAATGATGTATGGAATATGGTGTGGAATGGTGCGTGGAATATGGTGTAGATTGTTTTGTGGAATGATGTGGAATTTGATGTGGAATGATTTTTGGAATGATGTGTGGAATGCTGTGTGGAATGATGTGTGGAATGAGGTGTAGAATGATGTGTGGAATGATGTGTGGAATGAGATGTTGAATTATGAGTGGAATGATATGAGGAATGAGGATTGGATGATATTTGGTTTGTTGTCTGGAATGATGTGTGGAATGCTGTGTGGAATGATGTGTGGAATGAGGTGTGGAATGAGGTGTGGAATGATGTGTGGAATGATATCTCAATGATGTATGGAATGATGAGTGGAATGTTATGGAATGATGTGTGGAATGAGGTATGGAATGATGTTTCAATGATGTGTGGAATGATGTGTGGAATGATGTGTGGAATGATGTGTGGAATCATATGTGGAATGATATGTGGAATGATGTTTGGAATGATGTGTGGAATGACGTGTGGAATGATGTGTGGATTGATGTGTGTAATGATGTGTGGAATGTTATGGAATGATGTGTGGAATGAGGAGTGGAATGATGCGTCATTGATGTGTGGAATGATTTGTTGAATGATGTCTGGAAATATATGTGGAGTGAAGTGTGGATTGATGTGTGGAATGATGTGTGGAATGAGGTGTGGAATGATGTGTGGAATGATGTGTTGAATGATGGGTGGAATGATGTTTGGAAAGAGATGTGGATTGATGTGTGGAATGAGGTGTGGAATGATGTGTGGAATGTTGTGTGCAATGATGTGTGGAATGCTGTGTGGAATGCTGTGAGGAATGAGTTGAGGAATGATGTGTGGAATGAAGTTTGGAAAGATGTGTGGAATGATGTGTCGAATGATGTATGGAATATGGTGTGGAATGGTGCGTGGAATATGGTGTAGATTGTTTTGTGGAATGATGTGGAATTTGATGTGGAATGATTTTTGGAATGATGTGTGGAATGCTGTGTGGAATGATGTGTGGAATGAGGTGAGGAATGATGTGTGGAATGAAGTTTGGAAAGATGTGTGGAATTATGTTTCGAATGACATCTGGAATGACGTATGGAATGATGTGTGGAATGACGTTTGGAATAATGTGAAGATTGATGTTTGGAATGATGTGTGGAATGATGTGTGGAATGAAGTTTGGAATGAGGTGTGGTATGAGGTGTGGAATGAGGTATGGAATGATGTGTGGAATGATGTGTGGAATGATGTGTCGAATGATATGTGGAATGATTTATTGAATGATGTGTGGAATTATGTGTGGAATGAGGTGTGGAATGATGTGTGGAATGATGTATGGAATGATGTCTCAATGATGTGTGGAATGATGTGAGGAATGATGAGTAGAATGTTATGGAATGATGTGTGGAATGAGGTATGGAATGATGTGTCAATAATGTGTGGAATGACGTGTGGAATGTTGTGTGGAATGATATGTGGAATGATGTCCCAATGATGTGTGGAATGATGTGAGGAATGATGAGTGGAACTTTGTGGAATGATGTGTGGAATGAGGTATGGAATGATATGTCAATGATGTGTGGAATGATGTGAGGAATGATGAGTGGAATGTTATGGAATGATGCGTGGAATGAGGTATGGAATGATGTGTCAATGATGTGTGGAATGATGTGTGGAATGAAGTGTGGAATGATGTGTGGAATGATGTGTGGAATGATGTGTGGAATGATGTGTGGATTGATGAGTGTAACGATGTGTGGAATGTTATGGAATGACGTGTGGAATGAGGTGTGGAATGAGGTGTGGAATGAAGTGTGCAATGATGTGTGGAATGCTGTGTGGAATTATGTGTGGAATGATGTGTGGAATGATGTGTGGAATGATATGTGGAATGATGTATTGAATGATGTGTGGAATGATGTGTGGAATGAGGTGTGGAATGATGTGTGGAATGATGTGTGGAATGATGTGTGGAATGATGTCTCAATGATGTGTGGAATGATGTGAGGAATGATGAGTGGAATGTTATGGAATGATGTGTGGTATGAGGTATGGAATGATGAGTCAATGATGTGTGGAATGATGTGTGGAATGATGTGTGGAATGATGTGTGGAATAATGTGTGGAATGATGTGTGGAATGATGTTTGGAATAATGTGTGGAATGGTGTGTGCAATGATGTGTGGATTGATGTGTGTAATGATGTGTGGAATTTTATGGAATGATGTGTGGAATGAGGTGTGGAATGATGTGTCATTGATGTGTGGAATAATTTGTGGAATGTTGTGTGGAATTATTTGTGGAGTGAGGTGTGGTTTGATGTTTGGAATGATGTGTGGAATGAGGTGTGGAATGATGTGTGGAATGATGTGTGGAAAGGTGTGTGGAATGATGTCTGGAAAGAGATGTGGAATGAGGTGTGGAATAAGTTTGGAATGATGTGTGGAATGTTGTGCGCAATGAATTGTGGAATGAGATGTGGAATGATGCGTGGAATGATGCGTGGAATGATATGTGGAATGAGGTGTGGAAAGATATTTGGAATGATGTGTGGAATGATGTGTTGAATGATGTGTGGAAACATGTGTGGAAAGATGTGTGGAATGATGTTTGGAAAGAGATGTGGAATGATGTGTGGAATGATGTGTGCAATGATGTGTGGAATGAGATGTGGAATGATGCTTGGAAAGATGCGTGGAATGATATGTGGAATGAGGTGTGGAATGATATTTGGAATGCTGTGTGGAATGATGTGTGCAATGATGAGTGGAATAATGTGTGGAATGCGGTGTGGAATGATGTGTGGAATGATGTGTGCAATGCTTGTGGAACGATGTGTGGAATGATGTGTGGAATTATGTGTGGAATGATATGTGGAATGATGTATTGAATGACGTTTGGAATGATGATTGGAATGAGGTGAGGAATTATGTGTGAAATGAAGAGTGGAATGATGTGTGGAATGATGTGTGGAATGATGTGTGGAATGTTAAGTGGAATGAGGTGTGGAATGATGTTTGGAATGATGTGTGGCATGATGTGAGGAATGATGTGTGGAATGAGGTGTGGATGAGGTATGGACTGATATGTGGAATGATGTGTGGTATGATGTGTGGAATGTTGAGGAATGTTGTGGAATGATGTGTGGAATGATGTGTGGAATAATGGGTGGAATGAGGTGTGGAATGATGTTTGGAATGATGTGTGGAATGATGTGTGGAATGATGCGTGGAATGGTGCGTGGAATGTGATGTGGAATGATGTTTGTAATGAAATGTGGAAAGATGTGTGGAATGATGTGTCGAATGATATCTGGAATGATGTATGGAATGATGTGTGGAATGATGTTTGGAATTATGTGTGGAATGATGTGTGGAATGTGATGTGGAATGATGTTTGGAATGATGTGTGGAATGATGTGTGGAATGTTGTGTGGAATGAGGTGTGGAATGAGGTGTGGAATGATATTTGGAATGCTGTGTGGAATGATGTGTGGAATCACGTGTGGAATGATTTGTGGAATGAGGTGTGGCATGATGTGTGGAATGATGTGTGGAAAGATGTGTAGTATGATGTGTGGAATGATGTATGGAATGATGTGTTGAATGATGTGTGGAAAGATGTGTGGAAAGATGTGTGGAATGATGTGTGGAAAGATGTGTGGAAAGATGTGTGGAAAGAGATGTGGAATGATGTGTTGAATGAGGTGTGGAATGATGTGTGGAATGAGATTTGGAATGATGCGTGGAATGATGTGTGGAATGATGTGTGGAATGTTATGTGGAATGAGGTGTGGAATGATGTTTGGAATGATGTGTGGCATGATGTGTGGAAAGATGTGTGGAATGAGGTGTGGAATGATGTGTGGAATGTTGAGGAATGTTGTGGAATGATGTGTGAAATGATGTGTGGAATAATGGGTGGAATGAGCTGTGGAATGAGGTGTGGAATGATGTTTGGACTGATGTGTGGAATGATGTGTGGAATGATGCGTGGAATGATATGTGGATTGAGGTGTGGAATTAGGTGTGGAATGATGCGTGGAATGAGGTATGGAATGTGATGTGGAATGATGTTTGGAATGAAGTGTGGAAAGATGTGTGGAATGATGTGTCGAATGACATCTGGAATGATGTATGGAATGATGTGTGGAATGATGTGCTGAATGTTGTGGAATGATTTGTGGAATGAGGTGTGGAATGAGGTATGGAATGAAGTGTGCAATGATGTATGGAATGCTGTGTGGAATTATGTGTGGAATGATGTGTGGAATGATATGTGGAATGATGTATTGAATGATGTGTGGAATGATGTGTGGAATGAGGTGTGGAATGATGTGTGGAATGATGTGTGGAATGATGTGTGGAATGATGTCTCAATGATGTGTGGAATGATGTGAGAAATGATGAGTGGAATGTTATGGAATGATGTGTGGAATGACGTATGGAATGATAAGTCAATGATGTGTGGAATGATGTGTGGAATGATGTGTGGAATGATGTGTGGATTGATGTGTGTAATGCTGTGTGGAATGTTATGGAATGATGTGTGGAATGAGGTGTGGAATGATGTGTCATTGATTTGTGGAATGATTTGTGGAATGTTGTGTGGAATTATTTGTGGAGTGAGGTGTGGATTGATGTGTGGAATGATGTGTGGAATGATGTGTGGAATGATGTGTGGAATGATGTGTGGAAAGGTGTGTGGAATGATGTCTGGAAACAGATGTGGAATGATGTGTGGAATAAGTTTGGAATGATGTGTGGAATGTTGTGCGCAATGAATTGTGGAATGAGATGTGGAATGATGCGTGGAATGATGCGTGGAATGATATGTGGAATGAGGTGTGGAATGATATTTGGAATGATGTGTGGAATGATGTGTTGAATGATGTGTGGAAACATGTGTGGAAAGATGTGTGGAATGATGTTTGGAAAGAGATGTGGAATAATGTTTGGAATGATGTGTGCAATGATGTGTGGAATGAGATGTGGAATGATGCGTGGAATGATGCGTGGAATGATATGTGGAATGAGGTGTGGAATGATATTTGGAATGCTGTGCCCCTGACGACTACGTGTGCGGGAAGTGTGTCCACCTCCGGCTCCTGACGGACCGCGTTGCGGAATTGGAGCTGAGGGTGGATTTACTCTGGAGCATCCACGAAGCTGAGAATGACGTGAGTAGCACGTGTAGTGAGTTGGTCTTACCGCAGGGAAAGGGTCCACAGCCAGATAGGGAATGGAAGACCAGCAGGAAGAGTAGTGCAAGGAAGGTAATGCAGGGGTCCCCTGTGGTCATCCCCCTGCAAAACAGATACACCGCTTTGGGTACTGTTGAGGGGAATGACTCATCAGGGGAGGGCAGCAGCAGCCAAGTTCATGGCACCGTGGCTGGCTCTGCTGCACAGGAGAGCAAGAAAAAGAGTGGGAGAGCGATAGTGATAGGGGATTCAATTGTGAGGGGAATAGATAGGCGTTTCTGCGGCCGCAACCGAGACTCCAGGATGGTATGTTGCCTCCCTGGTGCAAGGGTCAAGGATGTCTCGGAGCGGGTGCAGCACATTCTGAAATGGGAGGGAGAACAGCCAGTTGTCGTGGTGCACATTGGTACCAACGACATAGGTAAAAAAAGCGATGAGGTCCTACGAAACGAATTTAAGGACCTAGGAGCTAAATTAAAAAGTAGGCCCTCAAAAGTAGTAATCTCGGGATTGCTACCAGTGCCACGTGATAGTCAGAGTAGGAATCGCAGGATAGCGCAGATGAATACGTGGCTTGAGCAGTGGTGCAGCAGGGAGGGATTCAAATTCCTGGGGCATTGCAACCGGTTCTGGGGGAGGTGGGACCAGTACAAACCGGACGGTCTGCACCTGGGCAGGACCGGAACCAATGTCCTAGGGGGAGTGTTTGCTAGTGCTGTTGGGGAGGATTTAAACTAATATGGCAGGGGGATGGGAACCAATGCAGGGAGACAGAGGGAAACAAAAAGGAGACAAAAGCAAAAGACAGAAAGGAGATGAGGAAAAGTGGAGGGCAGAGAAACCCAAGGCAAAGAACAAAAAGGGCCACTTACAGCAAAATTCTAAAAGGACAAAGGGTGTTAATAAAACAAGCCTGAAGGCTTTGTGTCTTAATGCAAGGAGTATCCGCAATAAGGTGGATGAATTAATTGTGCAAATAGATGTTAACAAATATGATGTGATTGGGATTACGGAGACGTGGCTCCAGGATGATCAGGGCTGGGAACTCAACATTCAGGGGTATTCAACATTCAGGAAGGATAGAATAAAAGGAAAAGGAGGTGGGGTAGCATTGCTGGTTAAAGAGGAGATTAATGCAATAGTTAGGAAATATATTAGCTTGGATGATGTGGAATCTATATGGGTAGAGCTGCAGAACACCAAAGGGCAAAAAACGTTAGTAGGAGTTGTGTACAGACCTCCAAACAGTAATAAGGATGTTGGGGAGGGCATCAAACAGGAAATTAGGGGTGCATGCAATAAAGGTGTAGCAGTTATAATGGGTGACTTTAATATGCACATAGATTGGGCTAGCCAAACTGGAAGCAATACGGTGGAAGAGGATTTCCTGGAGTGCATAAGGGATGGTTTTCTAGACCAATATGTTGAGGAACCAACTAGGGGGGAGGCCATCTTAGACTGGGTGTTGTGTAATGAGAGAGGATTAATTAGCAATCTCATTGTGCGAGGCCCCTTGGGGAAGAGTGACCATAATATGGTGGAATTCTGCATTAGGATGGAGAATGAAACAGTAATTTCAGAGACCATGGTCCAGAACTTAAAGAAGGGTAACTTTGAAGGTATGAGGCGTGAATTGGCTAGGATAGATTGGCGAATGATACTTAGGGGGTTGACTGTGGATGGGCAATGGCAGACATTTAGAGACCGCATGGATGAACTACAACAATTGTACATTCCTGTCTGGCGTAAAAATAAAAAAGGGAAGGTGGCTCAACCGTGGCTATCTAGGGAAATCAGGGATAGTATTAAAGCCAAGGAAGTGGCATACAAATTGGCCAGAAATAGCAGCGAACCTGGGGACTGGGAGAAATTTAGAACTCAGCAGAGGAGGACAAAGGGTTTGATTAGGGCAGGGAAAATGGAGTACGAGAAGAAGCTTGCAGGGAACATTAAGACGGATTGCAAAAGTTTCTATAGGTATGTAAAGAGAAAAAGGTTGGTGAAGACAAACGTAGGTCCCCTGCCGTCAGAATCAGGGGAAGTCATAACGGGGAACAAGGAAATGGCAGACCAATTGAACAAGTACTTTGGTTCGGTATTCATTAAGGAGGATACAAACAACCTTCCGGATATAAAAGGGGTCAGAGGGTCTAGTAAGGAGGGGGAACTGAGGGAAATCTTTATTAGTCGGGAAATTGTGTTGGGGAAATTGATGGGATTGAAGGCCGATAAATCCCCAGGGCCTGATGGACTGCATCCTAGAGTACTTAAGGAGGTGGCCTTGGAAATAGCGGATGCATTGACAGTCATTTTCCAACATTCCATTGAATCTGGATCAGTTCCTATGGAGTGGAGGGTAGCCAATGTAACCCCACTTTTTAAAAGAGGAGGGAGAGAGAAAACAGGGAATTATAGACCGGTCAGCCTGACCTCAGTCGTGGGTAAAATGATGGAATCAATTACTAAGGATGTCATAGCAGTGCATCTGGAAAATGGTGACATGATAGGTCCAAGTCAGCATGGATTTGTGAAAGGGAAATCATGCTTGACAAATCTTCTGGAATTTTTTGAGGATGTTTCCAGTAAAGTGGACAAAGGAGAACCAGTTGATGTGGTATATTTGGACTTTCAGAAGGCTTTCGACAAGGTCCCACACAAGAGATTAATGTGCAAAGTTAAAGCACATGGGATTGGGGGTAGTGTGCTGACGTGGATTGAGAACTGGTTGTCAGACAGGAAGCAAAGAGTAGGAGTAAACGGGTATGGAATGATGTGTGGAATGATGTTTGGAATGGTGTGTGGAATTATGTGTTGAATGTTGTGGAATGATGTGTGGAATGAGGTGTGGAATGGGGTGTGGAATAATGTGTGGAATGATGTGTGGAATGAGGTTTTCATTGAGGTGTGGAATGAGGGATGGAATGAAGTGTGGATTGATGTGTGGAATTATGTGTTGAATGTTGTGGAATGATACGTGGAATGAGGTGTTGAATGGTGTGTGGAATGATGTGTGGAATGATATGTGGTATGATGTATGCAATGATGTGTGGAATGAGGTGTGGAATGAGGTGTGGAATGAGTTGTGGAATGAGGGATGGACTGATGTGTGGAATGATATGTGGAATGATATGTGGAATGATGTGTGGAATGAAGTGTGGAATGATGCGTGGAATGATGCGTGGAATGATATGTGGAATGAGGTGTGGAATGATGTTTGGAATAATGTGTGGAATGATGTGTGGAATGATGTGTGGAATGATGTGTGGAATGATGTGTTGAATGAGTTGTGGAATGAGGTGTGGAATGATGCGTGGAATGATGAGTGAAATGAGGTGTTTAAATGACGCGTGGAATGATTTGTGGAATGATGTATGGAATGATGTTTGGAATGATGTGTGCAAAGATGTGTTGAATGATGTGTGGTATGATATGTGGAATGAGGTGTGGAATGATGTGTGCAATGATGTTTGGAATTATGTGTGGAATGTGTGTGGAATGATGTGTGGAATGAGATGTGGAATTATGTATTGAATGATGTGTGGAATGATGTGTGGAATGCGGTGTGGAATGAGGTGTGGAATGATATTTGGGATGCTGTGTGGAATGATGTGTGGAATCACGTGTGGAATGAGGTGTGGAATGAGGTGTGGATGGTTGTGTGGAATGATGTGTGGAATGAGATGTGGAATGATGCGTTTAATGATATGAGGTATGAGGATTGGATGATATTTGGAATGTTCTGTGGAATGATGTGTGGAATCAGGTGTGGAATGATGTGTGCAATGATGTGTGGAATGATGTGTAGTATGATGTGTGGAATGATGTGTGGAATGATGTGTTGAATGATGTGTGGAAAGATGTGTGGAAAGATATGTGGAATAATGTGTGGAAAGATGAGTGGAATGATGTGTGGAAAGCGATGTGGATTGATGTGTGGAATGAGGTGTGGAATGAGATGTGGAATGACGCGTGGAATGATGCGTGGAATGATAAGTGGAATGAGGTGTGGAATGGTTTTTGGAATGCTGTGTGGAATGATGTGTGCAATGATGTGTGGAATTATGTTTGCAATGCTTGTTGCATGATGTGTGGAAAGATGTGTGGAATGATGTGTGGAATATTGAGAAATGTTGTGGAATGATGTGTGGAATGATGTGTGGAATGATGCGTGGAATGTTATGTGGATTGAGGTGTGGACTGAGGTGTGGAATGATGCGTGGAATGATGCGTGGAATGTGATGTGGAATGATGTTTGGAATGAAGTATGGAAAGATGTGTGAAATGCTGTGTCGAATGACATCTGGAATGTTGTATGTAATGGTGTGTGGAATGATGTTTGGAATGATGTTGTTAATGATGTGTGGAATGATGCGTGGAATGATGCGTGGAATGTGATGTGGAATGATGTTTGGAATGATGTGTGGAATGATGAGTGGAATGATGTGTGGAATGATGTCTGGAATGATGTGTGGAATGAGGTGTGGAATGAGGTGTGGAATGGTGTGTGGAATGATGTGTGGCATGATGTGTGGAATGAGTTGTTCAATGACGTGTGGAATGAGGGATGAAATGATGTGTGGATTGATGTGTGGAATGATGTGTTGAATGTTGTGGAATGATATGTGGAATGATGTGTGGAATGGGGAGTGGAATGACGGATGGAATGATGTGTGGAATGAGGTGTTCAATGAGGTGTGAAATGAGGGATAAAATGATGTGTGGATTAATGTGTGGAATGATGTGTTGAATGTTGTGGAATGATACTTGGAATGAGGTGTGGAATGATGTGTGGAATGATGTGTGGAATGATATGTGCAGTGATGTATGCAATGTTGTGTGGAATGAGGTGTGGAATGAGGAGTGGAATGAGGGTTGGAATGATGTGTCGAATGACGTGTGGAATAATATGTCGAATGATGTGTGGAATGATGTATTCAATGATGTGTGTAATGATGTATGGAATGATATGTGGAATGAGGTGTGGAATGATGTTTGGAATAATGTGTGGATTAATGTGTGGAATGACGTGTGGAATGATTTGTGGAATGATGTGTGGAATGAGGTGTTTGAATGATTTGTTGAAAGAAGTGTGGAATGACGTGTGGAATGAGATGTGGAATTTTATGCGGAATGAGGATTGGATGATATTTGGAATGTTGTGTTGAATGATATGTGGAATGCTGCGTGGAATTATGTGTGGAATGATTTCTGGAATGATGTGTGGAATGATGTGTGGAATGAGATGTGGAATGTTGTATTGAATGATGTGGTTAATGATGTGTGGAATGAGGTGTGGAATGAGGTATGGAATGATATTTGGAATGCTGTGTGGAATGATATGTGGAATCACGTGTGGAATGAGGTGTGGAATGATGTGTGGAATGATGTGCAGTATGATGTGTGGAATGATGTGTGGAATGATGTGTTGAATGATGTGTAGAAAGATATGTGGAAAGATGTGTGGAATGATGTGTGGAAAGATGTCTGGAATGATGTGTGGAAAGAGATGTGGAATGATGTGTGGAATGATTTGAGGAATGAGGTGTGGAATGAAGTGTGGAAAGAGATGTGGAATGATGCGTGGAATGATGCGTGGAATGATATGTGGAATGAGGTGTGGAATGAAATTTGGAATGCTGTGTGGAATGATGTGTGCAATGATGTGTGGAATGATGTATTGAATGATGTGTGGAATGATGTGTGGAATGAGGTGAGGAATTATGTGTGAAATGAAGTGTGGAATGATGTGTGGAATGATGTGTGGAATGATGTGTGGAATTTTATGTGGAATGAGGTGTGGAATGAGGTGTGGAATGATGTTTGGAATGATGTTTGGAATGATGTGTGGAATGATGTGTGGAATGATGTGAAATGTGATATGGAATGATGTTTGGAATGATGTGTGGAATGTTGTGTGGAATGAATTGTGGAATGAGGTGTAGAATGATGTGTGGAATGATGTGTGGAATGAAGTGTGGAATGTTGTGGAATGTTGTGGAATGATGTGTGGAATGATGTGTGGAAAGATTGGTGGAATGAGGTGTGGAATGAGGTGTGGAATGAGGTGTGGAATGATGTTTGGAATGATTTGTGGAATGATGTGTGGAATGATGTGTTGAATGTTGTGGAATGATACGTGCAATGAGGTGTGGAATGATGTGTGGAATGAGGTGTGGAATGAGTGATGGAATGATGTGTCTTAATTTGTGTGGAATGATATGTGGAATGATGTGTGCAATGATGTGTGGAATGATGTGTCAAATGATGCGTGGAATGATATGTGGAATGAGGTGTGGAATGATGTTTGGAATAATGCGTGGAATGATGTGTGGAATGATGTGTGGAATGATGTGTAGAATGATGTGTGGAATGCGGTGTGGAATGAGTTGTATAATGAGATGTGGAATGATGCATTGAATGATGCGTGGAATGATGCGTGGAATGATGACTGGAATGAGGTGTTTAAATGACGTGTGGAATGATATGTGGAATGATATTTGGAATGATGTATTGAATGATGTGTAGAATGATGTGTGAAATCACGTGTGGAATGAGGTGTGGAATGATATTTGGAATGCTGTGTGGAATGATGTGTAGAATGATGTGTGAAATCACGTGTGGAATGAGGTGTGGAATGAAGTGTGGAATGAGGTGTGGAATGAGGTGTGTAATGATGTGTGAATTTATGTGAAGAATGTTGTGTGTAATGCTGTGTGGAATGCCGCGTTTATTTACATGTGGAATGTGGTGTGGAATGAGGTGTGGAATGAGGTGTGGAATGGTATTTGGAATGCAGTGCGGAATGATGTGTGGAATGATGTGTGGAATGACGTGTGGAATGAGGTGTGGAATTATGTGTGCAATGATGTGTGGAATGATGTGTGCAATGATATGTGGAATGATGTATTGATTGAGGTGTGGAATGAAGTATGGAATGAGGTGTAGAATGAGGTGTGGAATGATATTTGGAATGTGTGTGGAATGCTGTGTAGTATGATGTGTGGAATCACGTGTGTAATGAGGTGTGGAATGATGTGTGGAGTGATGTATGGAATGAGAAGCGGAATGATGCGTGGAATGATATGAGGAATGAGGATTGGATGATATTTGGAATTTTGTGTGGAATGATATGTGCAATGAAGCGTGGAATGATGTTGGAATGATGTGTTGAATGATGTGTGGAAAGCTGTGTGGAATGACGTGTGGAAAGGTGTGTGGAATGATGTGTGGAAAGAGATGAGGAATGATGTGTGGAATGAGGTGTGGAATGATTTGTGGAATGTTGTGTGCAATGATGTGTGGAATGCTGTGTGGAATGATGTGTGGAAAGCTGTGTGGAATGATGTGTGGAATGATGTATGGAATGACGTGCGGAATGACGTGTGGAATGAGGTGTGGATTGATGTGTGGAATGATGTGTGGAATGATGTGTGGAATGATGTGTGGAATGAGATGTGGAATGATGCGTGGAATGATATGTGGAATGAGGTGCGGAATGATATTTGGAATGGTTTCTGGAATGAGGTGCGGAATGATGTGTGGAATGATGTGTGGAATGATGTGTGGAATGTTGTGGAATGTTGTGGAATGATGTATGGAATGATGTGTGGAATGATGGTGGAATGAGGTGTGGAATGAGGTGTGGAATGAGGTGTGGAATGAACCGTGGAATGTGATGTGGAATGTGATGTGGAATGATGTTTGGAATGAGATATGGACTGATGTGTGGAATGATGTGTGGAATGATGCGTGGAATGAGATGTGGAGTGGTATGTGGAATGAGGTGTTGAATGATGTGTGGAATGATGTGTGGAATGATGTGTGGAATGAGATGTGGAATGATGCATGGAATGATATGTGGAATGATATGTGGAATGAGGAGTTGATGATATTTGGAATGTTGTGTGGAATGATGTGTTGAATAATGTGTGGAATGAGGTGTGGAATGAGGTGTGGAATGAGGTGTGCAATGATGTGTGGAATGTTGTGTGTAATGATGTATTGAATGATGTGTGGAATGAGGAGGGAATGATGTGAGGAATGAAGTGTGGAAAGATATGTGGACTGATGTGTCGAATGACATCTGGAATGATGTATGGAATGATGTGTGGAATGATGTTTGGAATGATGTGTGGAATGATGCGTGGAATGTGATGTGGAATGATGTTTGGAAAGATGTGTGGAATGATGAGTGGAATGATGTGTGAAATGATGTGTGGCATGATGTGTGGAACGAGTTGTTCAATGACGTGTGGAATGAGGGTTGGAATGATGTGTGGATTGATGTGTGGAATGATGTGTTGAATGTTGTTGAATTATATGTGGAATGAGGTGTGGAATGGTGTGGGGAATGATGTGTGGAATGATTAGTGCAATTATGTATGCACTGTTGTGTGGAATGAGGTGTGGAATGAGGTGTGGAATGAGGGATGGAATGATGTGTCGAATGATGTGTGGAATGATATGTGGAATGATGTGTGGAATGATGTGTGGAATGATGTGTGGAATGATGCGTGGAATGATATGTGGAATGAGGTGTGGAATGATGTTTGGAATAATGTGTGCAATGATGTGTGGAATGATGTGTGGAATGATGTGTGGAATGATGTGTGGAATGAGGTGTGGAATGAGTTGTGGAATGAGATTTGGAATGATGCATGGAATGATGCGTGGAATGATGCGTGGAATGATGAGTGGAATGAGGTGTTTAAATGACGTGTGGACTGATTTGTGGAATGATATTTGGAATGATGTATTGAATGATGTGTAGAATGATGTGTGAAATCACGTGTGGAATGAGGTGTGGAATGATATTTTTAATGCTGTGTGGAATGTTGTGTAGAATGATGTGTGAAATCACGTGTGGAATGAGGTGTGGAATGAAGTGTGGAATGAGGTGTGGAATGAGGTGTGTAATGATGTGTGAATTGATGTGAAGAATGATGTGTGTAATGCTGTGTGGAATGACGGGTTTAATTACGTGTGGAATGTGGTTTGGAAAGAGGTGTGGAATGAGGTGTGGAATGGTATTTGGAATGCTGTGTGGAATGATGTGTGGAATGATGTGTGGAATGCCGTGTGGAATGTGGTGTGGAATGATGTGTGGAATGATGTGTGGAATGATGTGTGGAATGAGGTGTGGAATGAGGTGTGGAATGGTGTGTTGAATGATGTGTGGCATGATGTGTGGAATGAGTTGTTCAATGACGTGTGGAATGAGGGATGAAATGATGTGTGGATTGATGTGTGGAATGATGTGTTGAATGTTGTGGAATGTTATGTGGAATGATGTGTGGAATGGGGAGTGGAATGACGGATGGAATGATGTTTGGAATGAAGTGTTCAATGAGGTGTGAAATGAGGGATAAAATGATGTGTGTTTTAATGTATGGAATGATGTGTTGAATGTTGTGGAATGATACGTGGAATGAGGTGTGGAATGATGTTTGGAATGATGTGTGGAATGATATGTGCAGTGATGTATGCAATGTTGTGTGGAATGAGGTGTGGAATGAGGAGTGGAATGAGGGATGGAATGATGTGTCGAATGACGTGTGGAATAATATGTGGAATGATGTGTGGAATTATGTATTCAATGATGTGTGGAATGATGCATGGAATGATATGTGGAATGAGGTGTGGAATGATATGTGGAATGAGGTGTGGAATGATGTTTGGAATAATGTGTGGATTTATGTGTGCAATGACGTGTGGAATGATTTGTGGAATGATGTGTTGAATGAGGTGTTTAAATGATTTGTTGAAAGAAGTGTGTTCTGACGTGTGGAATGAGATGTGGAATTTTATGCGGAATGAGGATTGGATGATATTTGGATGTTGTGTGGAATGATATGTGGAACAGTGTGTGGAATGATGTGTGGAATGAGGTGTGGAATGAGGTGTGGTATGATGTGTGCAATGATGTATGGAATGCCGTGTGGAATTATGTGTGGAATGATGTGTAGAATGATGTGTGGAATGATGTGTGGAATGAGATGTGGAATGTTGTATTGAATGATGTGTGGAATGATGTGTGGAATGAGGTGTGGAATGAGGTGTGGAATGATATTTGGAATGCTGTGTGGAATGATGTGTGGAATCACGTGTGGAATGAGGTGTGGAATGATGTGTGGAATGATGTGCAGTATGATGTGTGGAATGATGTGTGGAATGATGTGTTGAATGATGTGTAGAAAGATGTGTGGAAAGATGTGTGGAATGATTTGTGGAATGAGGTGTGGAATGAAGTGTGGAATGAGATGTGGAATGATGCGTGGAATGATGCGTGGAATGATATGTGGAATGAGGTGTGGAATGAAATGTGGAATGCTGTGTGGAATGATGTGTGCAATGATGTGTGGAATGATGTATTGAATGATGTGTGGAATGATGTGTGGAATGAGGTGAGGAATTATGTGTGAAATGAAGTGTGGAATGATGTGTGGAATGATGTGTCGAATGATGTGTGGAATGTTATGTGGAATGAGGTGTGGAATGAGGTGTGGAATGATGTTTGGAATGATGTTTGGAATGATGTGTGGAATGATGTGTGGAATGATGTGAAATGTGATATGGAATGATGTTTGGAATGATGTGTGGAATGATGTGTGGAATGAATTGTGGAATGAGGTGTAGAATGATGTGTGGAATGATGTGTGGAATGATGTGTGGAATGTTGTGGAATGTTGTGGAATGATGTGTGGAATGTGGTGTGGAATGATGTGTGGAATGATGTGTGGAATGATGTGTGGAATGAGGTGTGGAATGAGGTGTGGAATGGTGTGTTGAATAATGTGTGGCATGATGTGTGGAATGAGTTGTTCAATGACGTGTGGAATGAGGGATGAAATGATGTGTGGATTGATGTGTGGAATGATGTGTTGAATGTTGTGGAATGTTATGTGGAATGATGTGTGGAATGGGGAGTGGAATGACGGATGGAATGATGTGTGGAATGAAGTGTTCAATGAGGTGTGAAATGAGGGATAAAATGAGGTGTGTTTTAATGTGTGGAATGATGTGTTGAATGTTGTGGAATGATACGTGGAATGAGGTGTGGAATGATGTTTGGAATGATGTGTGGAATGATATGTGCAGTGATGTATGCAATGTTGTGTGGAATGAGGTGTGGAATGAGGAGTGGAATGAGGGATGGAATGATGTGTCGAATGACGTGTGGAATAATATGTGGAATGATGTGTGGAATTATGTATTCAATGATGTGTGGAATGATGCATGGAATGATATGTGGAATGAGGTGTGGAATGATATGTGGAATGAGGTGTGGAATGATGTTTGGAATAATGTGTGGATTTATGTGTGCAATGACGTGTGGAATGATTTGTGGAATGATGTGTTGAATGAGGTGTTTGAATGATTTGTTGAAAGAAGTGTGTTCTGACGTGTGGAATGAGATGTGGAATTTTATGCGGAATGAGGATTGGATGATATTTGGAATGTTGTGTGGAATGATATGTGGAACAGTGTGTGGAATGATGTGTGGAATGATGTGTGGAATGAGGTGTGGTATGATGTGTGCAATGATGTATGGAATGCTGTGTGGAATTATGTGTGGAATGATGTGTGGAATGATGTGTGGAATGATGTGTGGAATGAGATGTGGAATGTTGTATTGAATGATGTGTGGAATGATGTGTGGAATGAGGTGTGGAATGAGGTGTGGAATGATATTTGGAATGCTGTGTGGAATGATGTGTGGAATCACGTGTGGAATGAGGTGTGGAATGATGTGTGGAATGATGTGCAGTATGATGTGTGGAATGATGTGTGGAATGATGTGTTGAATGATGTGTAGAAAGATGTGTGGAAAGATGTGTGGAATGATTTGTGGAATGAGGTGTGGAATGAAGTGTGGAATGAGATGTGGAATGATGCGTGGAATGATGCGTGGAATGATATGTGGAATGAGGTGTGGAATGAAATTTGGAATGCTGTGTGGAATGATGTGTGCAATGATGTGTGGAATGATGTATTGAATGATGTGTGGAATGATGTGTGGAATGAGGTGAGGAATTATGTGTGAAATGAAGTGTGGAATGATGTGTGGAATGATGTGTCGAATGATGTGTGGAATGTTATGTGGAATGAGGTGTGGAATGAGGTGTGGAATGATGTTTGGAATGATGTTTGGAATGATGTGTGGAATGATGTGTGGAATGATGTGAAATGTGATATGGAATAATGTTTGGAATGATGTGTGGAATGATGTGTGGAATGAATTGTGGAATGAGGTGTAGAATGATGTGTGGAATGATGTGTGGAATGATGTGTGGAATGTTGTGGAATGTTGTGGAATGATGTGTGGAATGATGTGTGGAAAGATTGGTGGAATGAGGTGTGGAATGAGGTGTGGAATGAGGTGTGGAATGATGTTTGGAATGATTTGTGGAATGATGTGTGGAATGATGTGTTGAGTGTTGTGGAATGATACGTGCAATGAGGAGTGGAATGATGTTTGGAATGAGGTGTGGAATGAGTGATGGAATGATGTGTCTTAATTTGTGTGGAATGATATGTGGAATGATGTGTGCAATGATGTGTGGAATGATGTGTCAAATGATGCGTGGAATGATATGTGGAATGAGGTGTGGAATGATGTTTGGAATAATGCGTGGAATGATGTGTGGAATGATGTGTAGAATGATGTGTGGAATGCGGTGTGGAATGAGTTGTATAATGAGATGTGGAATGATGCATGGAATGATGCGTGGAATGATGCGTGGAATGATGACTGGAATGAGGTGTTTAAATGACGTGTGGAATGATATGTGGAATGATATTTGGGATGATGTATTGAATGATGTGTAGAATGATGTGTGAAATCACGTGTGGAATGAGGCGTGGAATGATATTTGGAATGCTGTGTGGAATGAGGTGTGTAATGATGTGTGAATTGATGTGAAGAAACTTGTGTGTAATGCTGTGTGGAATGCCGCGTTTAATTACATGTGGAATGTGGTGTGGAATGACGTGTGGAATGAGGTGTGGACTGGTATTTGGAATGCTGTGCGGAATGATGTGTGGAATGAGATGTGGAATGATGCGTGGAATGATATGTGGAATGAGGTGCGGAATGATATTTGGAATGGTGTGTGGAATGAGGTGCGGAATAATGTGTGGAATGATGTGTGGAATGATGTGTGGAATGATGTGGAATGTTGTGGAATGATGTATGGAATGATGTGTGGAATGATGGTGGAATGAGGTGTGGAATGAAGTGTGGAATGAGGTGTGGAATGAACCGTGGAATGTGATGTGGAATGTGATGTGGAATGATGTTTGGAATGAGGTATGGACTGATGTGTGGAATGATGTGTGGAATGATGCGTGGAATGAGATGTGGAGTGATATGTGGAATGAGGTGTTGAATGATGTGTGGAATGATGTGTGGACTGATGTGTGGAATGAGATGTGGAATGATGCATGGAATGATATGTGGAATGAGGAGTTGATGATATTTTGAATGTTGTGTGGAATGATGTGTTGAATAATGTGTGGAATGAGGTGTGGAATGAGGTGTGGAATGAGGTGTGCAATGATGTGTGGAATGTTGTGTGGAATGATGTGTGGAATGATGCGTGGAATGTGATGTGGAATGATGTTTGGAAAGATGTGTGGAATGATGAGTGGAATGATGTGTGAAATGATGTGTGGCATGATGTGTGGAATGAGTTGTTCAATGACGTGTGGAATGAGGGTTGGAATGATGTGTGGATTGATGTGTGGAATGATGTGTTGAATGTTGTTGAATTATATGTGGAATGAGGTGTGGAATGGTGTGTCGAATGATGTGTGGAATGATTAGTGCAATGATGTATGCAATGTTGTGTGGAATGAGGTGTGGAATGAGGTGTGGAATGAGGGATGGAATGATGTGTCGAATGATGTGTGGAATGATATGTGGAATGATGTGTGGAATGATGTGTGGAATGATGTGTGGAATGATGCTTGGAATGATATGTGGAATGAGGTGTGGAATGATGTTTGGAATAATGTGTGGAATGATGTGTGGAATGATGTGTGGAATGATGTGTGGAATGATGTGTGGAATGAGGTGTGGAATGAGTTGTGGAATGAGATTTGGAATGATGCATGGAATGATGCGTGGAATGATGCATGGAATGATGAGTGGAATGAGGTGTTTAAATGACGTGTGGACTGATTTGTGGAATGATATTTGGAATGATGTATTGAATGATGTGTAGAATGATGTGTGAAATCACGTGTGGAATGAGGTGTGGAATGATATTTGGAATGCTGTGTGGACTGATGTGTAGAATGATGTGTGAAATCACGTGTGGAATGAGGTGTGGAATGAAGTGTGGAATGAGGTGTGGAATGAGGTGTGTAATGATGTGTGAATTGATGTGAAGAATGATGTGTGTAATGCTGTGTGGAATGACGGGTTTAATTACGTGTGGAATGTGGTTTGGAATGAGGTGTGGAATGAGGTGTGGAATGGTATTTGGAATGCTGTGTGGAATGATGTGAGGAATGATGTGTGGAATGACGTGTAGATTGTGGTGTGGAATGATGATTGGAATGATGTGTGGAATGAGATGTGGAATGATGCGTGGAATTATGTGTGGAATGATGTGTGGAATGATATGTGGAATGATGTATTGAATGAGGTGTGGAACGAGATGTGGAATGAGGTGTGGAATGAGGTGTGGAATGTTATTTGGGATGCCGTGTGGAATGATGTGTCGAATGATGTGTGGAATGAGGATTGGATGATATTTGGAATGTTGTGTGGAATGATGTGTGGAATGAGGCGTGGAATGAAGTGTTGAATGATTTGTTGAATGATGTGTGGAAAGATGTGTGGAATGATGTGTGGAATGATGCGTGGAATGATATGTGGAATGAGGTGTGGAATGATGTTTGGAATGATGTGTGGAATCATGTGTGGAATGAGGTGTGGAATGAGTTGTGGAATGAGATTTGGAATGATGCATGGAATGATGCGTGGAATGATGCGTGGAATGATGAGTGGAATGAGGTGTTTAAATGACGTGTGGGCTGATTTGTGGAAAGATATTTGGAATGATGTATTGAATGATGTGTAGAATGATGTGTGAAATCACGTGTGGAATGAGGTGAGGAATGATATTTGGAATGCTGTGTGGAATGATGTGTAGAATGATGTGTGAAATCACGTGTGGAATGAGGTGTGGAATGAAGTGTGGAATGAGGTGTGGAATGAGGTGTGTAATGATGTGTGAATTGATGTGAAGAATGATGTGTGTAATGCTGTGTGGAATGACGGGTTTAATTACGTGTGGAATGTGGTTTGGAATGCTGTGTGGAATGATGTGTGGAATGATGTGTGGAATGACGTGTGGAATGTGGTGTGGAATGATGAGTGGAATTATGTGTGGAATGATGTGTGGAATGATGTGTGGAATGAGTTGTGGAATGATGCGTGGAATTATGTGTGGAATGATGTGTGGAAAGATGTGTGGAATGATATGTGGAATGATGTATTGAATGAGGTGTGGAACGAGGTGTGGAATGAGGTGTGGAATGAGGTGTGGAATGTTATTTGGAATGCTGTGTGGAATGATGTTAGAATGATGTGTGGAATGAGGATTGGATGATATTTGGAATGTTGTGTGGAATAATGTGTGGAATGAGGCGTGGAATGATGTGTTGAATGATTTGTTGAATGATGTGTGGAAAGATGTGTGGAATGATGTGTGGAAAGATGTGTGGAATGATGTGTGGAAAGAGATGTGGAATGATGTGTGGAATGATGCTTGGAATGATATGTGGAATGAGGTGTGGAATGATGTTTGGAATGATGTGTGGAATCATGTGTGGACTGAGGTGTGGAATGAGTTGTGGAATGAGATTTGGAATGATGCATGGAATGATGCGTGGAATGATGCGTGGAATGATGAGTGGAATGAGGTGTTTAAATGAAGTGTGGACTGATTTGTGGAATGATATTTGGAATGATGTATTGAATGATGTGTAGAATGATGTGTGAAATCACGTGTGGAATGAGGTGTGGAATGATATTTGGAATGCTGTGTGGAATGATGTGTAGAATGATGTGTGAAATCACGTGTGGAATGAGGTGTGGAATGAAGTGTGGAATGAGGTGTGGAATGAGGTGTGTAATGATGCGTGAATTGATGTGAAGAATGATGTGTGTAATGCTGTGTGGAATGACGGGTTTAATTACGTGTGGAATGTGGTTTGGAATGAGGTGTGGAATGAGGTGTGGAATGGTATTTGGAATGCTGTGTGGAATGATGTGTGGAATGATGTGTGGAATGACGTGTGGAATGTGGTGTGGAATGATGTGTGAAATGATGTGTGGAATGAGATATGGAATGATGCGTGGAATTATGTGTGGAATGATGTGTGGAATGATGTGTGGAATGATATGTGGAATGATGTATTGAATGAGGTGTGGAACGAGGTGTGGAATGAGGTGTGGAATGAGGTGTGGAATGTTATTTGGAATGCTGTGTGGAATGATGTGTAGAATGATGTGTGGAATCACGTGTGGAATGAGGTGTGGAATGATGTGTGGAATGATGTATGGAATGAGATGTGGAATGATGCGTGGAATGATATGAGGAATGAGGATTGGATGATATTTTGAATGTTGTGTGGAATGATGTGTGGAATGAGGCGTGGAATTATGTGTTGAATGATTTGTTGAATGATGTGTGGAAAGAGGTTTGGAATGATGTGTGGAAAGATGTGTCGAATGATGTGTGGAAAGAGATGTGGAATGATGTGTGGAATGAGGTTTGGAATGATGTGTCGAATGTTGTGTGCAATGATGTGTGGAATGACGTGTGGAATGAGGTCTGGAATGCGGTGTGGAATGATGTGTGGAATGATGTGTGCAATGATGTGTGGAATGCTTGTGGAATGATATGTGGAATGATGTGTGGAATGATGTGTGGAAGGATATGTGGAATGATGTATTGAATGATGTGTGGAATGATGTGTGGAATGAGGTGTGGAATGATGTTTGGAATGATGTGTGGCATGATGTGTGGAATGATGTGTTGAATGAGGTGTGGAATGAGGTAAGGACTGATGTGTGGAATGATGTGTGGAATGATGTGTGGAATGTTGGGTAATGTTGTGGAATGATGTGTGGAATTATGTGTGGAATGATGTGTTGAATGTTGTGTGGAATGAGATGTGGAATGATGCATGGAATGATGCGTGGAATGATGCGTGGAATGATGAGTGGAATGAGGTGTTTAAATGACATGTGGACTGATTTGTGGAATGATATTTGAATGATGTATTGAATGAGTTGTTGAACGAGAGTTGGAATGAGGTGTGGAATGAGGTGTGTGATGATGTGTGAATTGATGTGAAGAATGATGTGTGTAATACTGTGTGGAATGACGGGTTTAATTACGTGTGGAATGTGGTTTGGAATGCTGTGTGGAATGATGTGTGGAATGATGTGTGGAATGACGTGTGGAATGTGGTGTGGAATGATGAGTGGAATGATGTGTGGAATGAGATGTGGAATGATGCGTGGAATTATGTGTTGAATGATGTGTGGAATGATGTGTGGAATGATATGTGGAATGATGTATTGAATGAGGTGTGGAACGAGGTGTGGAATGAGGTGTGGAATGAGGTGTGGAATGTTATTTGGAATGCTGTGTGGAATGATGTGTAGAATGATGTGTGGAATGAGGATTGGATGATATTTGGAATGTTGTGTGGAATGATGTGTGGAATGAGGCGTGGAATGATGTGTTGAATGATTTGTTGAATGATGTGTGGAAAGATGTGTGGAATGATGTGTGGAAAGATGTGTGGAATGATGTGTGGAAAGAGATGTGGAATGATGTGTGGAATGATGCTTGGAATGATATGTGGAATGAGGTGTGGAATGATGTTTGGAATGATGTGTGGAATCATGTGTGGAATGAGGTGTGGAATGAGTTGTGGAATGAGATTTGGAATGATGCATGGAATGATGCGTGAAATCTTGCGTGGAATGATGAGTGGAATGAGGTGTTTAAATGAAGTTTGGAATGATGTGTGGAATGCTGTGTGGAATTATATATGGAATGATGTGTGGAATGATGTGTGGAATGATGTGTGGAATGATGTGTGGAATGATGTGTGTAATGATGTGTGGAATGAGGAGTGGCATGATGTGTGGAATGAGTTGTTCAATGACGTGTGGATTTAGGGATTGAAATAATGTGTGGATTGATGTGTGGAATGATGTGTTGAATGTTGTGGAATGATATGTGGAATGAGGTGTGGAATGAGGTGCGTCATGAGGTGTGAATTGATGTGAAGAATGATGTGTGTAATGCTGTGTGGAATGACGCGTGGAATTACGTGTGGAATGAGGTGTGGAATGAGGTGTGGAATTGAAGTGTGGAATGAGGTGTGGAATGATGTGTGGAATGATGCGTGGAATGTTGCGTGGAATGATGCATGGAATGATATTTGGAATGAGGTGTGGAATGAGGTGTGGACTGATGTGTGAAATGCTGTGTGGAATGATGTATGTAATGATGTTTGGAATGATGTGTGGAATGATGCGTGGAATATGGTGTGTAATGATGTGTGGAATGATGTGGAATGTGATGTGGAATGATGTTTGGAATGATGTGTGGAATGATGTGTGGAATGAGGTGAGGAATGACGTGTGGAATGAAGTGTGGAAAGATGTGTGGAATGATGTGTCGAATGACATCTGGAATGATGTATGGAATGATGTGTGGAATGATGTTTGGAATGATGTGTGGAATCATGCGTGAAATGTTATGTTGAATGTGATGTGGAATCATGTTTGGAATTATGTGTGGAATGAAGTGTGGAATGAGGTGTGGAATGAGGTATGGACTGATGTGTGGAATGATGTGTTGAATGATGTTTGGAATGAGGTGAGGAATGGGATGTGTAATGAGGTGTTGAATGATGTGTGGAATGATGTGTGGAATGATGTGTGAAATGAGATGTGGAATGATGCGTGGAAAGATATGTGGAATGAGGAGTGTATGATATTTGGAATGTTGTGTGGAATGATGTATTGAATTATGTGTGGAATGAGGTGTGGAATGAGGTGTGGAATGATGTGTACAATGATGTGTGGAATGTTGTGTGGAATGATGTGTGGAATGATGTGTGGACTGATGTGTGGAATGGTATGTGGAATGAGTATTGAATGATGTGTGGAATGAGGTGAGGAATGATGTGTGAAATGAAGTGTGGAAAGATGTGTGGAATGATGTGTCGAATGACATCTGGAATGATGTATGGAATGATGTGTGGAATGATGTTTGGAATGATGTGTGGAATGATGCGTGGAATGCTATGTGGATTGTGATGTGGAATGATGTTTGGAATGATGTGTGGAATGATGTGTGGAATGATGTGTGGAATGAGGTGTGGAATAAGGTATGGACTGATGTGTGGAATGATGTGTGTAATGATGTGTGGAATGAGGAGTGGAATGGTGTGTGGAATGATGTGTGGCATGATGTGTGGAATGAGTTGTTCAATGACGTGTGGATTTAGGGATTGAAATAATGTGTGGATTGATGTGTGGAATGATGTGTTGAATGTTGTGGAATGATATGTGGAATGAGGTGTGAAATGAGGTGTGGAATGAGGGATGGAATGATGTGTAAATGATGTGTGGAATGTTGTGGAATGATGTGTGGAATGAGGTGTGGAATGATGTGTGGAATGACGTTTGGAATGCTGTGTCAATGATGTGTGGAATGATGTGTGGAATAATGTGTGGAATGATGTGTGGAATAATATTTGAAATGATGTGTGGAATGATGTGTGGAATGATGTGTGGAATGAAGTGTGGAATGTTGTGTCCAATGATGTGTGGAATGCTGTGTGGAATGATGTGTGGAATGCTGTGTGGAATGATGTGTGGAATGATGTGTGGAATGATGAGTGTAATGTTGTATGGAATGACGTGCGGAATCAGATGTGGAATGATGCGTGGAATGATATGTCGAATGAGGTGTGGAATGATATTTGGAATGCTGTGTGGAATGAAATGTGCAATGATGAGTGGAATGATGTGTGGAATGCGGTTTGGAATGATTTGTGGAATGATGTGTGGAATACTGGTGGAATGATTTGTGTGGAATGTTATGTGGAATGTTATGTGGAATGAGGTGTGGAATGATGTTTGGAATGATGTGTGTAATGAGGTGTGGAATAGGGTATGGACTGATGTGTGGAATGATGTGTGGAATGATGTGTGGAATGTTGAGCAATGTTGTGGAATGATGTGTGGAATGATATGTGGAATGATGGATGTAATGATGTTTGGAATGATGTGTGGAATGATGCGTGGATTATGGTGATGAATGATGTGTGGAATGATGTGGAATGTGATGTGGAATGATGTTTGGAATGATGTGAGGAATGATGTGTGGAATAATGTGTAAAATGTTGTGGATTGATGTGTGGAATGATGGGTGGAATCGTGTGGAATGATGGGTGGAATGAGGTGTGGAATGAGGTGTGGAATGAGGTGTGGAATGATGTTTGGAATGATGTGTGGAATGATGCGTGGAATTATATTTGGAATGAGGTGTGGAATGAGGTGTGGAATGAGGTGTTTATGATGTGCGGAATGATTTGTGGAAAGATGTGTGGAATAGTTGTGGAATGATGTGTGGAATGTTATGTGGAATGTTATGTGGAATGAGGTGTGGAATGATGTTTGGAATGATGTGTGGCATGATGTGTGGAATGATGTGTGGAATGAAGTGTGGAATGGGGTATGGACTGATGTGTGGAATGATGTGTGGAATGATTTGTGGAATGTTGAGTAATGTTGTGGAATGATGTGTGGAATGACATGTGGAATGATGGATGTAAAGATGTTTGGAATGGTGTGTGGAAAGGTGCGTGGAATATGGTGTGGAATGATGTGTGGAATGATGTGGAATGTGATGTGGAATGATGTTTGGAATGATGTGAGGAATGATGTGTGGAATAATGTGTAAAATGTTGTGGAATGATGTGTGGAATGATGGGTGTAATCGTGTGGAATGATGGGTGGCAGGAGGTGTGGAATGAGGTGTGGAATGAGGTGTGGAATGAGGTGTGGAATGATGTGTGGAATGATGCGTGGAATGATATTTGGAATGAGGTGTGGAATGAGATGTGAAATGAGGTGTGGAATGATGTGTGGAATGATGTGTGAAATGCTGTGTGGAATGCTATGTGGAATGAAGTATCTAATGATGTTTGGAATGATGTGTGGAATGATGCGTGGAATATGGTGTATAATGATGTGTGGAATGATGTTTGGAATGATGTGTGGAATGACTTGTGGAATGATGTGTGCAATGATGTGTGGAATGAGGTGAGGAATGATGTGTGGAATGAAGTGTGGAAAGATGTGTGGAATGATGTGTCGAATGACATCTTGAATGATATAGGCAATGATGTGTGGAATGATGTTTGGAATGATGTGTGGAATGATGCGTGGAATGTTATGTGGAATGATGTTTGGAATGATGTGTGGACTGATGTGTGGAATGATGTGTGGAATGATGTGTGGAATGAAGTGTGGACTTAGGTGTGTACTGAGGTAAGGAATGATATGTGGAATGAGGTTTTGAATGATGTGTGGAATGATGTTTCGAATGATGTTTTGAATGAGATGTGGAATGATATGTGGAATGAGGAGTGGATGATGTTTGGAATGTTGTGCTGAATGATGTGTGGAATGATGTGTGGAATGAGGTTTGGAATGAGCTGTGGAATGATGTGTGCAATGATGTGTGGAATGATGTGTGGAATGATGTGTGGAATGATGTGTGGAATGGTGTGTGGAATGATGTGTGGAATGATGTGTGGAATGATGTGTGGAATGATGTGTTGAATGTTGTGGTATGATATGTGGAATGAGATGTGGAATGGGGTGTGGAATGATGTGTGGAATGATGTGTGGAATGAGCTGTTCAATGACGTGTGGAATGAGGGATGGAATAATGTGTGGATTGTTTTGTGGAATAATGTGTTGAATGTTGTGGAATGCTATGTGGAATGAGGTGTGGAATGGGGTGTGGAATGATGTGTGGAATGATGTGTGCAATGAGGTGTTCAATGATGTATGGAATGAGGGATGGAAATTGTGTGGATTGATGTGTGAAATAACGTGTTGAATGTTGTGGAATGATATGTGGAATGAGGTGTGGAATGGTGTGTGGAATGACGTGTGGAATGAGATGTGCAATGATGTATGCAATGATGTTTGGAATGAGGTGCGGAATGAGGTGTAGAATGAGGGATGGAATGATGTATGGAATGATTTGTGGAATGATTTTTGGAATGATATGTGGAATGATGCGTGAAATGCTATGTGGAATGTGATGTGGAATGATGATTGGAATGATGTGTGGAATGATGTGTGAAATGCTGTGTGGAATGATGCGTGGAATGATATGAGGAATGAGGATTGGATGATATTTGGAATGTTCTGTGGAATGATGTGTGGAATGCTGTGTGGACTAATGTGTGGAATGATGTGTGGATTGATGTGTGGAATGATGTGTCAATGATGTGTGGGATGATGTGTGGAATGATGTGTGGAATGTTATGGAATGATGTGTGGAATGAGGTATGGAATGATGGGTCAATGATGTGTGGAATGATGTTTGGAATGATGTGTGGAATGATGTGTGGAATGATGTGTGGATTGATGTGTGTAATGATGTGTGTAATGTTATGGAATGATGTGTGGAATGAGGTGTGGAATGATGTGTCTATGATGTGCGGAATGATTTGTGGAATGATGTGGATTGATGTGTGAAATAACGTGTTGAATGTTGTGGAATGATATGTGGAATGAGGTGTGGAATGGTGTGTGGAATGACGTGTGGAATGAGATGTGCAATGATGTATGCAATGATGTTTGGAATGAGGTGCGGAATGAGGTGTAGAATGAGGGATGGAATGATGTATGGAATGATTTGTGGAATGATTTTTGGAATGATATGTGGAATGATGCGTGAAATGTTCTGTGGAATGTGATGTGGAATGATGATTGGAATGATGTGTGGAATGATGTGTGAAATGCTGTGTGGAATGATGCGTGGAATGATATGAGGAATGAGGATTGGATGATATTTGGAATGTTCTGTGGAATGATGTGTGGAATGCTGTGTGGACTAATGTGTGGAATGATGTGGGGATTGATGTGTGGAATGATGTGTCAATGATGTGTGGGATGATGTGTGGAATGATGTGTGGAATGTTATGGAATGATGTGTGCACTGAGGTATGGAATGATGGGTCAATGATGTGTGGAATAATGTTTGGAATTATGTGTGGAATGATGTGTGGAATGATGTTTGGAATGATTTGTGGAATGATGTGTGGAATGATGTGTGGATTGATGTGTGTAATGATGTGTGTAATGTTATGGAATGAAGTGTGGAATGAGGTGTGGAATGATGTGTCTATGATGTGCGGAATGATTTGTGGAATGATGTGTGGAATGATTTGTGGAATGAGGTGTGGAATGAGGTATGGACTGAAGTGTGAAATGATGTGTGGAATGATATGTGGAATGATGTGTGGAATGGTGTGTTGAATGATGTGTGGAATGATGTGTGGAATGAGGTGTGGAATGAGCTGTGGAATGATGTGTGCAATGATGTGTGGAATGATGTGTGGAATGAGGTGTGGAATGTTACGTGGAATGAGGTATGGACTGAAGTGTGAAATGATGTGTGGAATGATGTGTGGAATGGTGTGTGGAATGGTGTGTGGAATGATGGGTGGAATGATGTGTGGAATGATGTGTGGAATGATGTGTTGAATGTTGTGGAATGAGGGATGGAATAATGTGTGGATTTTTTTGTGGAATGATGTGTTGAATGTTGTGGAATGAAATGTGGAATGAGGTGTGGAATGGAGTGTGGAATGATGTGTGGAATGATGTTTGCAATGAGGTGTTCAATGATGTGTGGACTGAGGGATGGAATTATGTGTGGATTGATGTGTGAAATAACGTGTTGAATGTTGTGGAATGATATGTGGAATGAGGTGTGTAATGGTGTGTGGAATGATGTGTGGAATGATATGTGCAATGATGTATGCAATGATGTTTGGAATGAGGTGCGGAATGAGGTGTGGAATGAGGGATGGAATGATGTATGGAATGATGTGTGGAATGATTTTTGGAATGATATGTGGAATGATGCGTGAAATGTTCTGTGGAATGTGATGTGGAATGATGATTGGAATGATGTGTGGAATGATGTGTGAAATGCTGTGTGGAATGATACGTGGATTGATATGAGGAATGAGGAATGGATGATATTTGGAATGTTCTGTGGAATGATGTGTGGAATGCTGTGTGGAATAATGTGTGGAATGATGTGTGGATTGATGTGTGGAATGATGTGTCAATGATGTGTGGGATGATGTGTGGAATGATGTGTGGAATGTTATGGAATGATGTGTGGAATGAGGTATGGAATGATGTGTCAATGATGTGTGGAATGATTTGTTGAATGATGTGTGGAATAATGTTTGGAATTATGTGTGGAATGATGTGTGGAATGATGTTTGGAATGATGTGTGGAATGATGTGTGGAATGATGTGTGGATTGATGTGTGTAATGATGTGTGTAATGTTATGGAATGATGTGTGGAAAGAGGTGTGGAATGATGTGTCTATGATGTGTGGAACGATTTGTGGAATGATGTGTGGAATGATTTGTGGAATGAGGTGTGGAATGATGTGTCGAATGACATCTGGAATGATGTATGGAATGATGTGCGGAATGATGTTTGGAATGATGTGTGGAATGATATTTGGAATGATGTGTGGAATGAAGTGTGGAATGAGGTGTGGAATGAGGTGTGGACTGATGAGTGGAATGATGTGTGGAATGAGGAGTGGAATGAGGTGTGGAATGATGTGTGACATGCTGTGTGGAATGATGTGTGGAATGATGTATGTAATGATGTTTGGAATGTTGTGTGGAATGATGCTTGGAATATGGTGTGGAATGATGTGTGGAATGATGTGTGGAATGATGTGTGGAATGATGTGTCGAATGATGTGTGGAATGAGATGTGGAATGATGCGCGGAATGATTTGTGGAATGAGGACTGGATGATATTTGGAATGTTGTGTGGAATGATGTGTGGAATGAGGTGTGGAATGATGTGTGGAATGATGTGTGCAATGATGTATGGAATGATGTGTGGAACGATATTTGGAACGATGTGTGGAATGATGTGTGGAATGTTAAGTGGAATGTGATGTTGAATGATGTTTGGAATGATGTGTGGAATGATGTGTGGAATGAGTTGTGGAATGATGTGTTGAATGTTGTGGAATGATATGAGAATGAGGTGTGGAATGGGGTGTGGAATGATGTGTGGAATGATATGTGCAATGATGTAATCAATGATGTGTGGAATGAGGTGTGGAATGAAGTGTGGAATGAGGGATGGAATGATGTGTCGAATGATGTGTGGAATGATATGTGGAATGATGTGTGGAATGATGTGTGGAATGATGCGTGGAATGATATGTGGAATGAAGTGTGGAATGATGCATGGAATGATGTGTGGACTGACGTGTGGAATGAGATGTGGAATGATGAGTGGAATGATATGATGAATGAGGATTGGAAGATATTTGGAATGTTGTCTGGAATGATGTGTGGAATGCTGTGTGGAATGATGTGTGGAATGAGGTGTGCAATGGTGTGTGCAATGATGTGTGGAATGCTCTGTGAAATGATGTGTGGAATGATGTGTGGAATGATATGTGGAATGATGTATTGAATGATGTGTGGAATGATGAGTGGAATGAGGTGAGGAATGTTGTGTGGAATGATGTGTGGAATGATGTTTGTAATGAGTTGTGGAATGAGGTGTGGACTGATGTGTGGAATGATGTGTGGAATGATGTGTGGAATGATGTGTGGAATGGTGTTTCTAATGAGTTGTGGAATGAGGTGTGGACTGATGTGTGGAATGATGTGTGGATTGATGTGTGCAATGATGTATGGAATGTTGTGGAATGATGTGTGGAATGAGGTGTGGAATGATGTGTACAATGTTGTGTGGAATGGTGTGTGCAATGATGTTTGCAATGATGTGTGCAATTATGTGTGAAATGATGTGTGGAATTTGGTGTGGAATGATGTGTGTAATGATGTGTGGAATGAGATGTGGAATCATGCGTGGAATGATATGTGGAATGAGGTGTGGAATGATGTTTGGAAAGCTGAGTGGAATGATGTTTGCAATGATGTGTGGAATGATGTGTGGAATAAGGTGTGGAATGATGCGTGGAATGCTGTGTGGAATGCTGTGTGGAATGATGTGTGGAATGATGTGTCAATGATGTATGGAATGCTGCATGGAATGATGTGTGGAATGATGTGTGGTATGATGTATGGAATTCTGTGTGGAATGATATGTGAAATGATGTGTGGAATGATGTGTGGAATGAGGTGTGGAAGGATGTGTGCAATGATTTTTGCAATGATGTTTCGAATAATATCTGGAATGTTGTGTTAAATGATGTGTGGAATGATATGTGGAATGATTTGTGGAATGAGATGTGGAATTGTGTTGTGGAATGAGGTGTAGAATGAGGTGCGGACTAATGTGTGGAATGATGTGTGGATTGATATGTGGAATGATGTGTGGAATGTTGTGGAATTAGGTGTGGAATGATGTGTGGAATGATGTGTGGAATGATGTGTGGAATGGTGTGTTGAATGATGTGTGGAATGATGTGTGGAATGAGGTGTGGAATGAGCTGTGGAATGATGTGTGCAATGATGTGTGGAATGATGTGTGGAATGAGGTGTGGAATGTTACGTGGAATGAGGTATGGACTGAAGAGTGAAATGATGTGTGGAATGATGTGTGGAATGATGTGTGGAATGGTGTGTGGAATGATGGGTGGAATGATGTGTGGAATGATGTGTGGAATGATGTGTTGAATGTTGTGGAATGAGGGATGGAATAATGTGTGGATTTTTTTGTGGAATGATGTGTTGAATGTTGTGGAATGAAATGTGGAATGAGGTGTGGAATGGAGTGTGGAATGATGTGTGGAATGATGTTTGCAATGAGGTGTTCAATGATGTGTGGACTGAGGGATGGAATTATGTGTGGATTGATGTGTGAAATAACGTGTTGAATGTTGTGGAATGATATGTGGAATGAGGTGTGTAATGGTGTGTGGAATGATGTGTGGAATGATATGTGCAATGATGTATGCAATGATGTTTGGAATGAGGTGCGGAATGAGGTGTGGAATGAGGGATGGAATGATGTATGGAATGATGTGTGGAATGATTTTTGGAATGATATGTGGAATGATGCGTGAAATGTTCTGTGGAATGTGATGTGGAATGATGATTGGAATGATGTGTGGAATGATGTGTGAAATGCTGTGTGGAATGATACGTGGATTGATATGAGGAATGAGGAATGGATGATATTTGGAATGTTCTGTGGAATGATGTGTGGAATGCTGTGTGGAATAATGTGTGGAATGATGTGTGGATTGATGTGTGGAATGATGTGTCAATGATGTGTGGGATGATGTGTGGAATGATGTGTGGAATGTTATGGAATGATGTGTGGAATGAGGTATGGAATGATGTGTCAATGATGTGTGGAATGATTTGTTGAATGATGTGTGGAATAATGTTTGGAATTATGTGTGGAATGATGTGTGGAATGATGTTTGGAATGATGTGTGGAATGATGTGTGGAATGATGTGTGGATTGATGTGTGTAATGATGTGTGTAATGTTATGGAATGATGTGTGGAAAGAGGTGTGGAATGATGTGTCTATGATGTGTGGAATGATTTGTGGAATGATGTGTGGAATGATTTGTGGAATGAGGTGTGGAATGATGTGTCGAATGACATCTGGAATGATGTATGGAATGATGTGCGGAATGATGTTTGGAATGATGTGTGGAATGATATTTGGAATGATGTGTGGAATGAAGTGTGGAATGAGGTGTGGAATGAGGTGTGGACTGATGAGTGGAATGATGTGTGGAATGAGGAGTGGAATGAGGTGTGGAATGATGTGTGACATGCTGTGTGGAATGATGTGTGGAATGATGTATGTAATGATGTTTGGAATGTTGTGTGGAATGATGCTTGGAATATGGTGTGGAATGATGTGTGGAATGACGTGTGGAATGATGTGTGGAATGATGTGTCGAATGATGTGTGGAATGAGATGTGGAATGATGCGCGGAATGATTTGTGGAATGAGGACTGGATGATATTTGGAATGTTGTGTGGAATGATGTGTGGAATGAGGTGTGGAATGATGTGTGGAATGATGTGTGCAATGATGTATGGAATGATTTGTGGAACGATATTTGGAACGATGTGTGGAATGATGTGTGGAATGTTAAGTGGAATGTGATGTTGAATGATGTTTGGAATGATGTGTGGAATGATGTGTGGAATGAGTTGTGGAATGATGTGTTGAATGTTGTGGAATGATATGAGAATGAGGTGTGGAATGGGGTGTGGAATGATGTGTGGAATGATATGTGCAATGATGTAATCAATGATGTGTGGAATGAGGTGTGGAATGAAGTGTGGAATGAGGGATGGAATGATGTGTCGAATGATGTGTGGAATGATATGTGGAATGATGTGTGGAATGATGTGTGGAATGATGCGTGGAATGATATGTGGAATGAAGTGTGGAATGATGCATGGAATGATGTGTGGACTGACGTGTGGAATGAGATGTGGAATGATGAGTGGAATGATATGATGAATGAGGATTGGAAGATATTTGGAATGTTGTCTGGAATGATGTGTGGAATGCTGTGTGGAATGATGTGTGGAATGAGGTGTGCAATGGTGTGTGCAATGATGTGTGGAATGCTCTGTGAAATGATGTGTGGAATGATGTGTGGAATGATATGTGGAATGATGTATTGAATGATGTGTGGAATGATGAGTGGAATGAGGTGAGGAATGTTGTGTGGAATGATGTGTGGAATGATGTTTGTAATGAGTTGTGGAATGAGGTGTGGACTGATGTGTGGAATGATGTGTGGAATGATGTGTGGAATGATGTGTGGAATGGTGTTTCTAATGAGTTGTGGAATGAGGTGTGGACTGATGTGTGGAATGATGTGTGGATTGATGTGTGCAATGATGTATGGAATGTTGTGGAATGATGTGTGGAATGAGGTGTGGAATGATGTGTACAATGTTGTGTGGAATGGTGTGTGCAATGATGTTTGCAATGATGTGTGCAATTATGTGTGAAATGATGTGTGGAATTTGGTGTGGAATGATGTGTGTAATGATGTGTGGAATGAGATGTGGAATCATGCGTGGAATGATATGTGGAATGAGGTGTGGAATGATGTTTGGAATGCTGAGTGGAATGATGTTTGCAATGATGTGTGGAATGATGTGTGGAATAAGGTGTGGAATGATGCGTGGAATGCTGTGTGGAATGCTGTGTGGAATGATGTGTGGAATGATGTGTCAATGATGTATGGAATGCTGCATGGAATGATGTGTGGAATGATGTGTGGTATGATGTATGGAATTCTGTGTGGAATGATATGTGAAATGATGTGTGGAATGATGTGTGGAATGAGGTGTGGAAGGATGTGTGCAATGATTTTTGCAATGATGTTTCGAATAATATCTGGAATGTTGTGTTAAATGATGTGTGGAATGATATGTGGAATGATTTGTGGAATGAGATGTGGAATTGTGTTGTGGAATGAGGTGTGGAATGAGGTGCGGACTAATGTGTGGAATGATGTGTGGATTGATATGTGGAATGATGTGTGGAATGTTGTGGAATTAGGTGTGGAATGATGTGTGGAATGATGTGTGGAATGATGTGTGGAATGATGTGTGGAATGATGTGTGGAATGAGGTGTTGATGCAGATGTGGAATGAGGTCTGGAATGATGTGTGGAATTATGTGTGGAGTGATGGGTGAAATGATGGGTTGAATGAGGTTCGGAATGAGGTGTGGAATGAGGTGTGGAATGAGGTGTTGAATGAGGTGTGGAATGATGTGTGGAATGATGTGTGGAATGATGCGTGGAATGATATTTGGAATGAGGTGTGGAATGAGGTGTGGAATGAGGTGTGGAATGATGTGTGGAATGATGTGTCGAATGATGTGTGGAATGAGATGTGGAATGATGCGCGGAATGATTTGTGGAATGAGGACTGGATGATATTTGGAATGTTGTGTGGAATGATGTGTGGAATGAGGTGTGGAATGATGTGTGGAATGATGTGTGCAATGATGTATGGAATGATGTGTGGAACGATATTTGGAACGATGTGTGGAATGATGTGTGGAATGTTAAGTGGAATGTGATGTTGAATGATGTTTGGAATGATGTGTGGAATGATGTGTGGAATGAGTTGTGGAATGATGTGTTGAATGTTGTGGAATGATATGAGAATGAGGTGTGGAATGGGGTGTGGAATGATGTGTGGAATGATATGTGCAATGATGTAATCAATGATGTGTGGAATGAGGTGTGGAATGAAGTGTGGAATGAGGGATGGAATGATGTGTCGAATTATGTGTGGAATGATATGTGGAATGATGTGTGGAATGATGTGTGGAATGATGCGTGGAATGATATGTGGAATGAAGTGTGGAATGATGCATGGAATGATGTGTGGACTGACGTGTGGAATGAGATGTGGAATGATGAGTGGAATGATATGATGAATGAGGATTGGAAGATATTTGGAATGTTGTCTGGAATGATGTGTGGAATGCTGTGTGGAATGATGTGTGGAATGAGGTGTGCAATGGTGTGTGCAATGATGTGTGGAATGCTCTGTGAAATGATGTGTGGAATGATGTGTGGAATGATATGTGGAATGATGTATTGAATGATGTGTGGAATGATGAGTGGAATGAGGTGAGGAATGTTGTGTGGAATGATGTGTGGAATGATGTTTGTAATGAGTTGTGGAATGAGGTGTGGACTGATGTGTGGAATGATGTGTGGAATGATGTGTGGAATGATGTGTGGAATGGTGTTTCTAATGAGTTGTGGAATGAGGTGTGGACTGATGTGTGGAATGATGTGTGGATTGATGTGTGCAATGATGTATGGAATGTTGTGGAATGATGTGTGGAATGAGGTGTGGAATGATGTGTACAATGTTGTGTGAATGGTGTGTGCAATGATGTTTGCAATGATGTGTGCAATTATGTGTGAAATGATGTGTGGAATTTGGTGTGGAATGATGTGTGTAATGATGTGTGGAATGAGATGTGGAATCATGCGTGGAATGATATGTGGAATGAGGTGTGGAATGATGTTTGGAATGCTGAGTGGAATGATGGTTGCAATGATGTGTGGAATGATGTGTGGAATAAGGTGTGGAATGATGCGTGGAATGCTGTGTGGAATGCTGTGTGGAATGATGTGTGGAATGATGTGTAAATGATGTATGGAATGCTGCATGGAATGATGTGTGGAATGATGTGTGGTATGATGTATGGAATTCTGTGTGGAATGATATGTGAAATGATGTGTGGAATGATGTGTGGAATGAGGTGTGGAAGGATGTGTGCAATGATTTTTGCAATGATGTTTCGAATAATATCTGGAATGTTGTGTTAAATGATGTGTGGAATGATATGTGGAATGATTTGTGGAATGAGATGTGGAATTGTGTTGTGGAATGAGGTGTGGAATGAGGTGCGGACTAATGTGTGGAATGATGTGTGGATTGATCTGTGGAATGATGTGTGGAATGTTGTGGAATTAGGTGTGGAATGATGTGTGGAATGATGTGTGGAATGATGTGTGGAATGATGTGTGGAATGAGGTGTTGATGCAGATGTGGAATGAGGTATGGAATGATGTGTGGAATTATGTGTGGAGTTATGGGTGAAATGATGGGTTGAATGAGGTTCGGAATGAGGTGTGGAATGAGGTGTGGAATGAGGTGTTGAATGAGGTGTGGAATGATGTGTGGAATGATGTGTGGAATGATGCGTGGAATGATATTTGGAATGAGGTGTGGAATGAGGTGTGGAATGAGGTGTGGAATGATGTGTGGAATGATGTGTGACATGCTGTGTTGAATGATGTGTGGAATGATGTGTGACATGCTGTGTGGAATGATGTGTGGAATGATGTATGTAATGATATTTGGAATGATGTGTGGAATGATGCGTGGAATATGGTGTGGAATGATATGTGGAATGATGTGGAATGTGATATGGAGTGATGTTTGGAATGTTGTGTGGAATGATGTGTCGAATGACATCTGGAATGATGTATGGAATGATGTGTGGAATGATGTTTGGAATGATGTGTGGAATGATGTGTGGAATCATGTTTGGAATAATGTGTGGATTGATATGTGGAATGATGTGTGGAATGATGTGTGGAATTATATGTGTAATGATGTATGTAATGATGTTTGGAATGATGTGTGGAATGATGTGTGGAATGATGCGTGGAATTTGGTGTCGAATGATGTGTGGAATGATGTGGAATGTGATGTACAATGATGTTTGGAATGATGTGTGGAATGATGTGTGGAAAGAGGTGTGGAATGAGGTATGGACTGATGTCTGGAATGATGTGTGGAATGATGTATGGAATGTTGTTGAATGATGTGTGGAATGATGTGTGGAATGAGGTGTGGAATGAGGTGTGGAATGCGGTGTGGAATGATGTGTGGAATGAGGTGTGGAATGAGCTGTGTAATGATGTGTGGAATGATGTGTGAAATGATGTCTGTAATGATGTTTGGAATGAAGCGTGGAATATGGTGTGGAATGATGTGTGGAATGTGATGTGGAATGATGCTTGGCATGATGTTTGAAATGATGTGTGGAATGATGTGTGGAATGAGGTGTGGAATGAGGTGTGGAATGATGTGTGGAATGAAGTCTGGAAAGATGCGTGGAATGATGTGTGGAATGATGCATGGAATGATGCGTGGAATGATGTTTGGAATGATGTGTGGAATGATGCGTGGAGTGTTATGTGGAATGAGGAGTGGAATGAGGTATGCACAATGTGTGGAATGATGTGTGGAATGACGTGTGGAATGAGTTGTGGAATGGTATGTGGAATGAGGTTGTTGAATGATGTGTGGAATTATGTGTGGAATGTTGTGTGGAATGAGGTGTGGACTGATGTGTGGAATGATGCGTGGAATGATGTGTGGAATGTTGAGGAATGTTGTGGAATGATGTGTGGAATGATGTGTGGAATGATGGGTGAAATGAGGTGTGGAATGAGGTGTGAAATGAGGTGTGGACTAATTTGTGAAATGATGTGTGGATTGATGTGTGGAATGATGTGTGGAATGTTGTGGAATGAGGTGTGGAATGATGTGTGGAATGATGTGTGGAATGATGTGTGGAATGATGTGTGCAATGAGGTGTGGAATGATGTGTGGAATGTTGTGTAGAATGATGTGTGGAATGAGGTGTTGGATCAGATGTGGAATGAGGTATGGAATGATGTGTGGAATTATGTATGGAATGCTGTGTGGAATGATGGGTGGAATGAGTTGCGGAATGAAGTGTGGAATGATTTGTGGAAAGATGCGTGGAATGATATTTGGAATGAGGTGTGGAATGAGGTGTGGAATGAGGTGTGGAATGATGTGTGGAATGATTTGTGGAAAGATGCGTGGAATGATATTTGGAATGAGGTGTGGAATGAGGTGTGGAATGAGGTGTGCAATGATGTGTGGAATGATGTGTGACATGCTGTGTGGAATAATGTGTGGAATGATCTGTGACATGCTGTGTGGAATGATGTGTGGAATGATGCGTGCAATATGGTGTGGAATGATGTGTGGAATGATGTGTAATATGATGTGGATTGTTATTTGGAATGATGTGTGGAATGACGTGTGGAATGATGTGTGGAATGAAGTGTGGTAAGATGTGTGGAATGATGTGTCGAATGACATCTGGAATGATTTATGGAATGATGTGTGGAATGATGTTTGTAATGATGTGGAATGATGTGTGGAATGATGTTTGGAATAATGTGTGGAATGTTGTGTGGAATAATGTGTGGAATGATGTGTGGAATCATGTGTGGAATGATGTATGTGATGATGTTTGGAATGATGTAGAAACATAGAAACATAGAAATTAGCTGCAGGAGTAAGCCATTCGGCCCTTCTAGCCTGCACCCCCATTCAATGAGTTCATGGCTGAACATTCAACTGCAGTGCCCCATTCCTGCTTTGTCGCCATACCCCTTGATCCCCCTAGTAGTAAGGACCTCATCTAACTCCTTTTTGAATATATTTAGTGAATTGGCCTCACCACCTTTCTGTGGTAGATAATTCCACAGGTTCACCACTCTCTGGGTGAAGAAGTTCCTCCGCATCTCGGTCCTAAATGGCTTACCCTTACCCTTAGACTGTGACTTCTGGTTCTGGACTTCCCCAACATTGGGAACATTCTTCCTGCATCTAACCTGTCTCACCCCGTCAGAATTTTAAATGTTTCAATGAGGTCCCCTCTCATTCTTCTGAACTCCAGTGAATACAAGCCCAGTTGATCCAGTCTTTCTTGATAGGTCAGTCCCGCCATCCCGGGAATCAGTCTGGTGAACCTTCGCTGCACTCCCTTAATAGCAAGAATGTCCTTCCTCAGGTTAGGAGACCAAAACTGTACACAATACTCCAGGTGTGGCCTCACCAATGCCCTGTACAACTGTAGCAACACCTCCCTGCCCCTGTACTCAAATCCCCTTGCTATGAAGGCCAACATGCCATTTGCTTTCTTAACCGCCTGCTGCACCTGCATGCCAATCTTCAATGACTGATGTACCATGACACCCAGGTCTCTTTGCACCTCCCCTTTTCCTAATCTGTCACCATTCAGATAATAGTCTGTCTCTCTGTTTTTACCACCAAAGTGGATAACCTCACATTTATCCACATTATACTTCATCTGCACTGCATTTGCCCACTCGCCTAACCTATCCAAGTCGCTCTGGAGCCTCACAGCATCCTCCTCGCAGCTCACACTGCCACCCAACTTAGTGTCATCCGCAAATTTGGAGATACTACATTTAATCCCCTCATCTAAATCATTAATTTACAGTGTAAACAGCTGGGGCCCCAGCAAAGAACATTGCGGTACCCCACGAGTCACTGCCTGCCATTCTGAAAAGTACCCATTTACTCCGATACTTTGCTTCCTGTCTGACAACAAGTTCTCAATCCATGTCAGTACAATACCCCCAATCCCATGTGCTCTAACTTTGCACATCAATCTCTTGTGTGGGACCTTGTCGAACGCCTTCTGAAAGTCCAAATATACCACATGAACTGGTTCTCCCTTTTCCACTCTACTGGAAACATCCTCAAAAAATTCCAGAAGATTTGTCAAGTATGATTTCCCTTTCACAAATCCATGCTGACTTGGAAATATCATGTCAACTCTTTCCAAATGCACTGCTATGACATCCTTAATAATTGATTCCATCATTTTAACCACTACCGATGTCAGGCTGACCGGTCTATAATTCCATGTTTTCTCTCTCCCTCCTTTTTTAAAAAGTGGGGTTACATTGGCTACCCTCCACTCCATAGGAACTGATCCAGAGTCAATGGAATGTTGGAAAATGACTGTCAACGCATCCACTATTTCCAAGGCCACCTCCTTAAGTCCTCTGGGATGCAGTCCATCAGGCCCTGGGGATTTATCGGCCTTCAATCCCATCAATTTCCCCAACACAATTTCCCAGCTAATAAGGATTTCCCTCAGTTCCTCCTCCTTACTAGACCCCCCGACCCCTTTTATAACCGGAAGGTGGTTCGTGTCCTCCTTCGTGAATACCGAACCAAAGTACTTGTTCAATTGGTCCGCCATTTTTTTGTTCCCCGTTATGACTTCCCCTGATTCTGACTGCAGTGGACCTACGTTTGTCTTTACGAACCTTTTACTCTTTACATATCTATAGAAACTTTTGCAATCCGTCTTAATGTTCCCTGCAAGCTTCTTCTCATACTCCATTTTCCCTACCCTAATCAAAACCTTTGTCCTCCTCTGCTGAGTTCGAAATTTCTCCCAGTCCACAGGTTCGCTGCTATTTCTGGCCAATTTGTATGCCACTTCCTTGGCTTTAATACTATCGCTGATTTCCCTGTGTGTAATGATGCGTGGAATATGGTGTGGAATGATGTGTGGAATGATGTGGAATGTGATGTGGAATGATGTTTGGAATGAATTGTGGAATGATGTGTGGAATGAGGTGTGGAATGAGGTATGGAATGATGTGTGGAATGATGTGTGGAATGTTGTGGAATGTTGTTGAATGATGTGTGGAATGATGGGTGGAATGAGGTGTGGAATGAGGTGTGGAATGATGTGTGGAATGATGCGTGGAATGATATTTGGAATGAGGTGTGGAATGAGGTGTGGAATGAGGTGTCGAATGATGTCTGGAATGATGTGTGGAATGAGGTGTGGAATGAGGTGTGGAATGAAGTGAGCAATGATGTATGGAATAGTGTGTGGAATGATATTTGGAATGATGTGTGGAATGATGCGTCGAATGTTATGCGGAATGTGATGTGGAATGATGTTTGGAATGATGTGTGGAATGATGTGTGGAATGAGTTGTGGAATGATGTGTTGAATGTTGTGGAATGATATGTGGAATGAGGTGCGTAATGGGGTGTGGAATGATGTGTGGAATGATGTGTGGAATGAGGTGTTCAATGAGGTGCGGAATGAGGGATGGAATGATGTGTGGACTGATGTGTGGAATGATATGTGCAATGATGTCATCAGTGATGTGTGGAATGAGTTGTGGAATGAGGTGTGGAATGAGGTGTGGAATGTTGTGTGGAATGAGATCTGGAATGATGCGTGGAATGCTGTGTGGAATGCTGTATGGAATGATGTGTGGAATGATGTGTCAATGATGTGTGGAATGCTGTGTGGAATCATGTGTGGAATGATGTGTGGAATGATGAATGGAATTCTGTGTGGAATGATGTGTGCAATGATATGTCGAATAATATCTGGAATGATGTGTGGAATGATGTGTGGTATGATGTGCGGAATGACGTGTGGAATGAGGTGTGGAATGCGGTATGGACTGATGTGTGGAATGATGTGTGGAATGATGAGTGGAATGAGATGTGGAATGATATGTGGAATGAGGTTGTTGAATGATGTTTGGAATGATGTGTGGAATGATGTGTGGAATGAGATGTTGAATGATGCGTGGAATGATATGTGGAATGTGATGTGGAATGATGTTTGGAATGTTGTGTGGAATGATGTGTGGAATGATGTGTGGAATGATGTGTGGAATGATGTGTGGAATGAGGTGTGGTATGAGGTATGGACTGATGTGTGGAATGAAGTGTGGAATGATGTGGGGAATGAGGTGTGGAATGAGGTGTGGAATGGTGTCTGGCACGATGTGTGGCATGTTGTGTGGAATTAGTTTTTCAATGACGTGTGGAATGAGAGATGGAAAGATATGTGGAATGCTTTGTGGAATGATGTGTGGAATGAGTATGGAATGACTTGCGGAATAATGTGTGGAATGAGGTGTGGAATGCTGTGTGGAATGATGTGTGGAATGAGATGTGGAATGATGCATGGAATGATATGTGGGATGAGGTGTGGAATGATATTTGGAATGCGTTGTGGAATGATGTGTGGAATGATGTGTGCAATGATGTGTGGAATGCTTGTGTAATGATGTGTGGAATGATGTGTGGCATGATGTGTGGAATGATATGTGGAATGATGTATTGAATGATGTGTGGAATGATGTGTGGAATGAGGTGAGGAATGATGTGTGAAATGAGGTGTGGAATGATGTTTGAAATGATGTGTGGAATGATGTGTGGAATGATGTGGGCAATGAGGTGCGGGAATGAGGTATGGAGTGATGTGTGGAATGATGTGTGGAATGATGTGTGCAATGTTGAGGAATGCTGTGGAATGATGTGTGGAATGATGTGTGGAATGATGGGTGGAATGAGTTGTGGAATGAGGTGTGGAATGAGGTGTGGACTAATGTGTGGAATGATGTGTGGACTGATGTGTGGAATGATCTGTGGAACGTTGTGGAATGAGGTGTGAAATAATGTGTGGAATGATGTGTGGTATGATGTGTGAAATGATGTGTGCAATGATGTATGGAATGATGTGCGGAATGATGTGTGGAATGATGTATGGAATGAGGTGTTGGATCGGATGTGGAATGAGGTATGGAATGATGTGTGGAATTATGTGTGGAATACTGTGTGGAATGATGGGTGGAATGAGTTGCGGAATGAGGTTTGGAATGAGGTGTGGAATGAGGTGTGGAATGAGGTGTGGAATGATGTGTGGAATGAAGTGTGGAATGATATGTGGAATGATGTGTGGAATGATATTTGGAATGAGGTGTGGAATGAGGTGTGGAATGAGGTGTGGAATGATGTGTGGAATGATGTGTGGAATGATTTGTGACATGCTGTGTGGAATTATGTGTGGAATGATGTGTGACATGCTCTGTGGAATTATGTGTGGAATGATGCGTGGAATATGGTGTGGAATGATTTATGGAATGATGTGGAATATGATGTGAAATGATGTTTGGAATGATGTGTGGAATGAGTGCGGAATGAAGTGTGGAATGATGTGTGGAATGAAGTGTGGAAAGACTTGTCGAATGATGTGTCGAATGACATCTGGAATGATGTATGGAATGATGTGTTTAATGATGTTCCGAATGATGCGTGGAATGATGTATGTAATGATGTTTGCAATGATGTATGGAATGATTCGTGGAATATGGTGTGGAATGATGTGTGGAATGATGTGTGGAATGATGTGTGGAATGAAGTTTGGAAAGATGTGTGGAATGATGTGTCGAATGACATCTCGAATGAGGTATGGAATGATGTGTGGAATGATGTTTTGAATGATGTGTGGAATGATGTGTGGAATGATGTTTGTAATAATGTTTGGATTGATTTGTGGAATGATGAGTGGAATGAGGTGTGGAATGAGGTATGGAATGATGTGTGGAATGATGTGTGGAATGTTGTGGAATGTTGTTGAATGATGTGTGGAATTATAGGTGGAATGAGGTGTGGAATGAGATGTGGAATGATGTGTGGAATGATGCGTGGAATGATATTTGGAATGAGGTGTGGAATGAGGTGTGGAATGAGGTGTTGAATGATGTCTGGAATGATGTGTGGAATGAGGTGTGGAATGAGGTGTGGAATGAAGTGAGCAATGATGTATGGAATGGTGTGTGGAATGATATTTGGAATGATGTGTGGAATGATGCGTCGAATGGTATTTGGAATGTGATGTGGAATGATGTTTGGAATGATGTGTGGAATGATGTTTGGAATGAGTTGTGGAATGATGTGTTGAATGTTGTGGAATGATATGTGGAATGAGGTGCGTAATGGGGTGTGGAATGATGTGTGGAGTGATGTGTGGAATGAGTTTTTCAATGAGGTGTGGAATGAGGGATGGAATGATGTGTGGACTGATGTGTGGAATGATATGTGCAATGATGTCATCAGTGATGTGTGGAATGAGGTGTGGAATGAGGTGTGGAATGAGGGATGGAATGATGTGTGGACTGATGTGTGGAATGATATGTGCAATGATGTCATCAGTGATGTGTGGAATGAGGTGTGGAATGAGGTGTGGAATGAGGGATGGAATGATGTGTGGAATGATGTGTGGAATGATATATGGAATGATGTGTGGAATGACGTGAGGAATGATGTGTGGAATGATGTGTGGAAGGACGTGTGGAATGATGTGTGCAATGATGTGTGGAATGCTCTATGGAATGATGTGTGGAATGATGTGTGGAATGATGTGTGGAATGATGTGTGGAATGATGTGTGGAATGATATGTGGAATGATGTATTGAATGATGTGTGGAATGATGAGTGGAATGAGGTGCGGAATGATGTGTGGAATGAAGTTTGGAATGATGTGCGCAATGATGTGTCGAATAATATCTCGAATGATGTCTGGAATGATGTGTGGACTGATGTTTGGAATGATGTGTGGAATAATGTATGGAATGATGTGTGGAATGATGTTTGGAATGAGATGTGGAATGAGGTGTGGACTGATGTGTGGAGCGATGTGTGGATTGATATGTGGAATGATGTGTGGAATGTTGTGGAATGTTATGTGGAATGATGTGTGGAGAGATGTGTGCAATGATATGTGCAATGATGTGTGGAATGATATGTGGAATGAGGTGTGGAATGTTGTGTGTAATGATGTGTGGAATGAGATCTGGAATGATGCGTGGAATGCTGTGTCGAATGCTGTATGGAATGATGTGTGGAATGATGTGTCAATGATGTGTGGAATGCTGTGTGGAATCATGTGTGGAATGATGTGTGGAATGATGTATGGAATTCTGTGTGGAATGATGTGTGCAATGATGTGTCGAATAATATCTGGAATGATGTGTGGAATGATGTGTGGAATGATGTGCGGAATGAAGTGTGGAATGAGGTGTGGAATGAGGTATGGACTGATGTGTGGAATGATGTGTGGAATGATGAGTGGAATGCGATGTGGAATGGTATGTGGAATGAGGTTGTTGAATGATGTTTGGAATGATGTGTGGAATGATGTGTGGAATGAGATGTGGAATGATGCGTGGAATGATATGTGGAATGAGGAGTGGATGATATTTGGAATGTTGTGTGGAATGATGTGTCGAATGACATCTGGAATGATGTATGGAATGATGTGTGGAATTATGTGTTGAATGATGCGTGGAATGTTATGTGGAATGTGATGTGGAATGATGTTTGTAATGTTGTGTAGAATGATGTGTGGAATGATGTGTGGAATGATGTGTGGAATGAGGTGTGGAATGAGTTATGGACTGATGTGTGGAATGACGTGTGGAATGATGTGGGGAATGAGGTGTGGAATGAGGTGTGGAATGGTGTCTGGCACGATGTGTGGCATGTTGTGTGGAATTAGTTTTTCAATGACGTGTGGAATGAGAAATGGAAAGATGTGTGGAATGCTTTGTGGAATGATGTGTGGAATGAGTATGGAATGACTTGCGGAATGATGTGTGGAATGAGGTGTGGAATGCTGTGTGGAATGATGTGTGGAATGAGATGTGGAATGATGCATGGAATGATATGTGGAATGAGGTGTGGAATGATATTTGGAATGCTGTGTGGAATGATGTGTGGAATGATGTGTGGAATGCGTTGTGGAATGCTGTGTGGAATGATGTGTGCAATGATGTGTTGAATGCTTGTGGAATGATGTGTGGAATGATGTGTGGAATGATGTGTGGAATGATATGTGGAATGATGTATTGAATGATGTGTGGAATGATGTGTGGAATGAGGTGAGGAATGATGTGTGAAATGAAGTGTGGAATGATGTGTGGAATGAGGTGTGGAATGTTACCTGGAATGAGGTGTGGAATGATGTTTGAAATGATGTGTGGAATGATGTGTGGAATGATGTGTGCAATGTTGAGAATGTTGTGGAATGATGTGTGGAATGATGTGTGGAATGATGGGTGGAATGAGTTGTGGAATGAGGTGTGGAATGAGGTGTGGACTAATGTGCGGAATGATGTATGGATTGATGTGTGGAATGATGTGTGGAATGTTATGGAATGAGGTGTGAAATGATGTGTGGAATGATGTGTGGAATGATGTGTGAAATGATGTGTGCAATGATGTATGGAATGATGTGCGGAATGATGTGTGGAATGATGTATGGAATGAGGTGTTGGATCGGATGTGGAATGAGGTATGGAATGATGTGTGGAATTATGTGTGGAATACTGTGTGGAATGATGGGTGGAATGAGTTGCGGAATGAGGTTTGGAATGAGGTGTGGAATGAGGTGTGGAATGATGTTTAATATGAAGTGTGGAATGATATGTGGAATGATGTGTGGAATGATATTTGGAATGAGGTGTGGAATGAGGTGTGGAATGAGGTGTGGAATGATGTGTGGAATGATGTGTGACATGCTGTGTGGAATGATGTGTGGAATGAAGTGTTACATGCTCTGTGGAATGATGTGTGGAATGATGCGTGGAATATGGTGTGGACTGATGTATGGAATGATGTGGAATATGATGTGGAATGATGTTTGGAATGATGTGTGGAATGAAGTGTGGAATGAAGTGTGGAATGATGTGTGGAATGAAGTGTGGAAAGATGTGTCGAATGACATCTGGAATGTTGTATGGAATGATGTGTGGAATGATTTTTCGAATGATGTGTGGATGATGTGTGGAATGATGTTTGTAATAATGTTTGGATTGATGTGTGGAATGATGTGTGGAATGATGGGTGGACTGATGCGTGGAATATGGTGTGGAGTAATATGTGGAATGATGCGGAATGTGATTTGGAATGATGTGTGGAATGATGTGTGGAATGAGGTGTGGATTGAGGTATGGACTGACGTGTGGAATGTGAGGGAATGATGTGTGGAATGTTATGGAATGTTGTGGAATGATGTGTGGAATGATGGGTGGAATGCGGTGTGGAATGAGAGGTGGAATGAGGTGTGGAATGAGGTGTGGAATAAGGTGTGGAATTATGTTTGGAATGAAGCGTGGAATGATGTTTGGAATGAGGTGTGGAATGAGGTGTGGAATGAGGTGTGGAATGATGTGTGGAATGATGTGTGACATGCTGTGTGGAATGATGTGTGTAATGATGTGTGACATGCTGTGTGGAATGATGTGTGGAATGATGTATGTAATTGTATTTGGAATGATGTGTGGAATGACGCGTGGAATATGGTGTGGAATGATATGTGGAATGATGTGGAATGTGATGTGGAATGATGTTTGGAATGTTGTGTGGAATGATGTGTGGAATGATGTGTCGAATGACATCTGGAATGATGTATGGAATGATGTGTGGAATGATGTTTGGAATGATGTGCGGAATGATGTGTGGAATGATGTGTGGATTTATGTGTGTCATGATGTATGTAATGCTGTTTGGAATGATGTGTGGAATGAGGTGTGGAATGATGCTGGAATATGGTGTGGAATGATGTGTGGAATGATGTGGAATGTGATATACAATGATGTTTGGAATGATGTGTGGAATGATGTGTGGAATGAGGTGTGGAATGAGGTATGGATTGATGTGTGGAATGATATGTGGAATGATGTATGGAATGTTGTGGAATGTTGTTGAATGATGTGTGGAATGATGGGTGGAATGAGGTGTGGAATGTGGTGTGGAATGATGTGTGGAATGAGGTGTGGAATGAGCTGTGTAATGATGTGTGGAATGATGTGTGAAATGATGTCTGTAATGATGTTTGGAATGATGCGTGGAATATGGTGTGGAATGATGTGTGGAATGTGATGTGGAATGATGTTTGGAATGATGTTTGAAATGATGTGTGGAATGATGTGTGGAATGATGTAAGGAATGAGGTGTGTAATGATGTGTGGAATGAGTCTGGAAAGATGCGTGGAATGATGTGTGGAATGATGCATGGAATGATGCGTGGAATGATGTTTGTAATGATGTGTGGAATGATGCGTGGAGTGTTATTTGGAATGAGGAGTGGAATGAGGTATGGACTGATGTGTTGAATGATGTGTGGAATGATGTGTGGAATGAGGTGTGGAATGGTATGTGGAATGAGGTTGTTGAATGATGTGTGGAATTATGTGTTTAATGATGTGTGGAATGAGATGTGGAATAATGGGTGGAATGAGGTGTGGAATGAGGTGTGGAATGAGTTGTGGACTGGTGTGTGGAATGATGCGTGGAATGATGTGTGGAATGATGTGTGGAATGATGTGTGGAATTATGTGTGTAATGATGTATGTAATCATGTTTGGAATGATGTGTGGAATGATGTGTGGAATGATGCTGGAATATGGTGTGGAATGATGTGTGGAATGATGTGGAATGTGATGTACAATGATGTTTGGAATGATGTGTGGAATGATGTGTGGAATGAGGTGTGGAATGAGGTATGGATTGATGTGTGGAATGATGTGTGGAATGATGTATGGATTTTGTGGAATGTTCTTGAATGATGTGTGGAATGATGGGTGGAATGAGGTGTGGAATGCGGTGTGGAATGATGTGTGGAATGAGGTGTGGAATGCGCTGTCTAATGATGTGTGGCATGATGTGTGAAATGATGTCTGTAATGATATTTGGAATGATGCGTGGAATATGGTGTGGAATGATGTGTGGAATGTGATGTGGAATGATGTTTGGAATGATGTTTGAAATAATGTGTGGAATGATGTGTGGAATGATGTGTGGAATGAGGTGTGTAATGATGTGTGGAATGAAGTCTGGAAAGATGCGTGGAATGATGTGTGGAATGATGCATTGAATGATGCGTGGAATGATGTTTGGAATGATGTGTGGAATGTTGCGTGGAGTGTTATGTGGAATGAGGAGTGGAATGAGGTATGGACTGATGTGTGGAATGATGTGTGAAATGATCTGTGGAATGAGGTGTGGAATGGTATGTGGAATGAGGTTGTTGAATGATGTGTGGAATTATGTGTTTAATGATGTGTGGAATGAGATGTGCAATAATGGGTGGAATGAGGTGTGGAATGAGGTGTGGACTGATGTGTGGAATGATGCGTGGAATGATGTGTGGAATGTTGAGGAATGTTGTGGAATGATGGGTGGAATGATGTGTGGAATGATGGGTGGAATGAGGTGTGGAATGTGGTGTGGAATGAGGTGTGGACTAATGTGTGGAATGATGTGTGGATTGATGTGTGGAGTGATGTGTGGAATGTTGTGGAATGAGGTGTGGAATGATGTGTGGAATGATGTGTGCAATGATGTGTGCAATGATGTGTGGAATGATGTGTGGAATGATGTGTGGAATGATGTGTGGAATGAGGTGTTGGATCAGATGTGGAATGAGGTATGGAATGATGTGTGGAATTGTGTTTGGAATGCTGTGTGGAATGATGGGTGGATTGAGTTGCGGAATGAGGTGTGGAATGAGGTGTGGAATGAGGTGTGGAATGAGGTGGGGAATGATGTGTGGAATGATGTGTGCAATGATGTGTGGAAATATGCGTGGAATGATATTTGGAATGAGGTGTGGAATGAGGTGTGGAATGAGGTGTGGAATGATGTGTGGAATGATGTGTGACATGCTGTGTGGAATGATGTGTGGAATGATGTGTGACATGCTGTGTGGAATGATGTGTGGAATGATGTATGTAATGATGTTTGGAATGATGTGTAATATGATGTGGAATGATATTTGGAATGATTTATGGAATGATGTGTGGAATGATGTTTCGAATGATGTGTGGAATGATGTTTGGAATAATGTGTGGAATGATGTGTGGAATAATGTATGGAATGATGTGTGGAATGATGTGTGGAATGATGTATGTGATGATGTTTGGAATGATGTAGAAACATAGAAACATAGAAAATAGGTGCAGGAGTAGGCCATTCGGCCCTTCTAGCCTGCACCGTCATTCAATGAGTTCATGGCTGAACATTCAACTTCAGTACCCCATTCCTGCTTTCTCGCCATTCCCCTTGATCCCCCTAGTACTAAGGACGTCATCTAACTCCTTTTTGAATATATTTAGTGAATTGGCCTCAACAACTTTCTGTGGTAGAGAATTCCACAGGTTCACCACTATCTGGGTGAAGAAGTTCCTAAGCATCTCGGTCCTAAATGGCTTACCCCTTATCCTTAGACTGTGACCTCTGGTTCTGGACTTCCCCAACATTGGGAACATTCTTCCTGCATCTAACCTGTCTAACCCCGTCAGAATTTTAAATGATTATATGTGGTCCCCTCTCATTCTTCTGAACTCCAGTGAAAACAAGCCCAGTTGATCCAGTCTTTCTTGATAGGTCAGTCCCGCCATCCCGGGAATCAGTCTGGTGAACCTTCGCTGCACTCCCCCAATAGCAAGAATGTCCTTCCTCAGGTTAGGAGAACAAAACTATACACAATACTCCAGGTGTGGCCTCACCAATGCCCTGTACAACTGTAGCAACACCTCCCTGCCCCTGTACTCAAATCCCCTTGCTATGAAGGCCAACATGCCATTTGCTTTCTTAACCGCCTGCTGCACCTGCATGCCAACCTTCAATGACTGATGTACCATGACACGCAGGTCTCTTTGCACCTCCCCTTTTCCTAATCTGTCACCATTCAGATAATACTCTGTCTCTCTGTTTTTACCACCAAAGTGGATAACCTCACATTTATCCACATTATACTTCATCTGCCATGCATGTGCACACTCACCTAACCTATCCAAGTCGCTCTGCAGCCTCACAGCATCTTCCTCGCAGCTCACACTGCCACCCAACTTAGTGTCATCCGCAAATTTGGAGATACTACATTTAATCCCCTCATCTAAATCATTAATGTACAGTGTAAACAGCTGGGGCCCCAGCACAGAACCTTGCGCTACCCCACTAGTCACTGCCTGCCATTCTGAAAAGTACCCATTTACTCCTACTCTTTGCTTCCTGTCTGACAACCAGTTCTCAATCCACGTCAGTACACTACCCCCAATCCCATGTGCTCTAACTTTGCACATCAATCTCTTGTGTGGGACCTTGTCGAACGCCTTCTGAAAGTCCAAATATACCACATCAACTGGTTCTCCCTTTTCCACTCTACTAGAAACATCCTCAAAAAATTCCAGAAGATTTGTCAAGCATGAGATCCCTTTCACAAATCCATGCTGACTTGGAACTATCATGTCACCTCTTTCCAAATGCACTGCTATGAAATCCTTAATTATTGATTCCATCATTTTACCCATTACCGATATCAGGCTGACCTGTCTATAATTCTCTGTTTTCTCTCTCCCTCCTTTTTTAAAAAGTGGGGGTACATTGGCTACCCTCCACTCCATAGGAACTGATCCAGAGTCATTGGAATGTTGGAAAATGACTGTCAACGCATCCACTATTTCCAAGGCCACCTCCTTAAGTTCTCGGGATGCAGTCCATCAGGCCCTGGGGATTTATCGGCCTTCAATCCCATCAATTTCCCCAACACAATTTCCCGGCTAATAAGGATTTCCCTCAGTTCCTCCTCCTTACTAGACCCCCCGACCCCTTTTATAACCGGAAGGTTGTTCGTGTCCTCCTTCGTGAATACCGAACCAAAGTACTTGTTCATTTGGTCCGCCATTTCTTTGTTCCCCGTTATGACTTCCCCTGATTCTGACTGCAGTGGACCTACGTTTGTCTTTACGAACCTTTTTCTCTTTACATATCTTTAGAAACTTTTGCAATCCGTCTTAATGTTCCCTGCAAGCTTCTTCTCATACTTCATTTTCCCTACCCTAATCAAACCCTTTGTCCTCCTCTGCTGAGTTCTAAATTTCTCCCATTCCCCAGGTTCGCTGCTATTTCTGGCCAATTTGTATGCCACTTCCTTGGCTTTAATACTATCCCTGATTTCCCTGTGTGGAATGATGCGTGGAATATGGTGTGGAATGATGTGTGGAATGAGGTGTGGAAAGAGGTATGGAATGATTTATTGAATGATGTGTGGAATGATGTTTGGAATGATGTGTGGAATAATGTCCGGAATCATGTTTGCAATAATGTGTGGATTGATGTGTGGAAGGATGTGTGGAATGATGTGTGGAATTATGTGTGTAATGATGTATGTAATGATGTTTGGAATGATGTGTGGAATGCTGTGTGGAATGATGCTGGAATATGGTGTGGAATGATGTGTGGAATGATGTGGAATGTGATGTAAAATGATGTTTGGAATGATGTGTGGAATGATGTGTGGAATGAGATGTGGAATGAGGTATGGACTGATGTGTGGAATGATGTGTGGAATGATGTATGGAATGTTGTGGAATGTTATTGAATGATGCGTGGAATATGGTGTGGAATGATGTGTGGAATGTGATGTGGAATGATGTTTGGAATGATGTTTGAAATAATGAGTGGAATGATGTGTGGAATGACGTGTGGAATGAGGTGTGGAATTATGTGTGGAATGAAGTCTGGAAAGATGCGTGGAATGATGTGTGGAATGATGCATGGAATGCTGCGTGGAATGATGTTTGGAATGATGTGTGGAATGATGCGTGGAGTGTTATGTGGAATGAGAAGTGGAATGAGGTATGGACTGATGTGTGGAATGATGTGTGGAATGATGTGTGGAATAAGGTGTGAAATGGTATGTGGAATGAGGTTGTTGAATGATCTGTGGAATTATGTGTGGAATGCTGTGTGGAATGAGATGTGGAATAATGGGTGGAATGAGGTGTGGAATGAGGTGTGGAATGAGGTGTGGACTGATGTGTGGAATGATGCGTGGAATGATGTGTGGAATGTTGAGGAATGTTGGGGAATGATGTGTGGAATGATGTGTGGAATGATGGGTGGAATGAGGTGTGGAATGAGGTATGGAATGAGGTGTGGACTAATGTGTGGAATGATGTGTGGATTGATGTGTGGAATGATGTGTGGAATGTTGTGGAAGAGGTGTGGAATGATGTGTGGAATGATGTGTGGAATGATGTGTGGAATGATGTGTGCAATGATATGTGGAATGATGTGTGGAATGATATGTGGAATGATGTTTGGAATGAGGTGTTGGATCAGATGTGGAATGAGGTATGGAATGTTGTGTGGAATTATGTGTGGAATGCTGTGTGGAATGATGGGTGGAATGAGTTGCGGAATGAGGTGTGGAATAAGGTGTGGAATGAGGTGTGGAATGAGGGGTGGAATGATGTGTGGAATGATGTGTGACATGATTTGTGGAATGATGTGTGGAATGATGTGACATGCTCTGTGGAATGATGTGTGGAATGATGCGTGGAATATGGTGTGGAACGATGTGTGGAATGATGTGGAATATGATGTGGAATGATGTTTGGAATGATGTGTGGAATGATGTGTGGAATGAAGTGTGGAATGATGTGTGGAATGAAGTGTGGAAAGATGTTTCAAATGATGTGTCGAATGACATCTGGAATGATGTATGGAATGATGTGTGGAATGATGTTCCGAATTATGCGTGGAATGATGTATGTAATGATGTTTGGAATGATGTGTGGAATGATGCGTGGAATATGGTGTGGAATGATGTGTGGAATGATGTGGAATATGATGTGGAATGATGTTTGGAATGATGTGTGGAATGATGTGTGTCATGATGTGTGGAATGAAGTGTGGAAAGATATGTGGAATGATGTGTCGATTGACATCTGGAATGATGTATGGAATGATGTGTGGAATGATGTTTCGAATGATGTGTGGAATGATGTGTGGAATGATGTTTGTAATAATGTTTGGATTGATGTGTGGAATGATGTGTGGACTGATGTGTGGAATGATGTGTGGAATGATGTATGTAATGTTGTTTGGAATGATGTGTGGAATGATGCGTGGCATATGGTGTGGAGTGATGTGTGGAATGATGTGGAATGTGATGTGGAATGATGTTTGGAATGATGTGTGGAATGATGTGTGTAATGAGGTGTGGAATGAGCTATGTACTGACGTGTGGAATGATGTGTGGAATGATGTGTGGAATGTTATGGAATGTTGTTGAATGATGTGTGGAATGATGGGTGGAATGCGGTGTGGAATGAGGTGTGGAATGTTGTGGAATGAGGTGTGGAATGAGGTGTGGAATTATGTTTGGAATGATGCGTGGGATGATATTTGGAATGTGGTGTGGAATGAGGTGTGGAATGAGGTGTGGAATGATGTGTGGAATGATGTGTGACATGCTGTGTGGAATGACGTGTGTGATGATGTATGTAATGATATTTGGAATGATGTGTGGAATGATGCGTGGAATATGGTGTGGAATGATATGTGGAATGATGTGGAATGTGATGTGGAATGATGTTTGGAATGTTTTGTGGAATGATGTGTGGAATGATGTGTCGAATGACATGTGGAATGATGTATGGAATGATGTGTGGAATGATGTTTGGAATGATGTGTGGAATGATGTGTGGAATCATGTTTGGAATAATGTGTGGATTGATGTGTGGAATGATGTGTGGAATTATGTGTGTAATGATGTATGTAATGATGTTTGGAATGATGTGTGGAATGATGTGTGGAATGATGCTGGAATATGGTGTGGAATGATGTGTGGAATGATGTGGAATGTGATGTACAATGATGTTTGGAATGATGTGTGGAATGATGTGTGGAATGAGGTGTGGAATGAGGTATGGACTGATGTGTGGAATGATGTGTGGAATGATATATGGAATGTTGTCGAATGTTGTTGAATGATGTGTGGAATTGTGGGTGGAATGAGGTGTGGAATGCGGTGTGGAATGATGTGTGGAATGAGGTGTGGAATGAGCTGTATAATGATGTGTGGAATGATGTGTGAAATGATGTCTGTAATGATGTTTGGAATGATGCGTGGAATATTTTGTGGAATGATGTGTGGAATGTGATGTGGAATAATGGGTGGAATGAGGTGTGGTATGAGGTGTGGAATGAGGTGTGGACTGATGTGTGGAATGATGGGTTGAATGAGGTGTGGAATGAGGTGTGGAGTGAGGTGTGGACTAATGTGTGGAATGATGTGTGGATTGATGTGTGGAATGATGTGTGGAATGTTGTGGAATGAGGTGTGGAATGATGTGTGGAATGATGTGTGGAATGATGTGTGGAATGATGTGTGCAATGATGTGTGGAATGATTTGTGAAATGATGTGTGGAATGATGTGTGGAATGAGGTGTTGGATCAGATGTGGAATGAGGTATGGAAGGATGTGTGGAATTATGTGTGGAATGCTGTGTGGAATGATGGGTGGAATGAGTTGCGGAATGAGGTGTGGAATGAGGTGTGGAATGAGGTGTGGAATGAGGTGTGGAATGATGTGTGGAATGATGTGTGGAATGATGTGTGGAAAGATGTTTGGAATGATGTGTGGAATGATGCATGCAATATGGTGTGGAATGATGTATGGATTGATGTTTAATATGATGTGGAATGATATTTGGAATGATGTGTGGAATGACGTGTGGAATGATGTGTGGAATGAAGTGTGGAAAGATGTGTGGAATGATGTGGAGAATGACATCTGGAATGATTTGTGGAATGATGTGTGGAATGATGTTTGGAATGATGTGTGGAATGATGTGTGGAATGATGTTTGGAATAATGTGTGGAATGATGTGTGGAATAATGTGTGGAATGATGTGTGGAATGATGTGTGGAATGATGTATGTGATGATGTTTGGAATGATGTAAAAACATAGAAACATAGAAAATAGGTGCAGGAGTAGGCCATTCGGCCCTTCTAGCCTGCACCGCCATTCAATGAGTTCATGGCTGAACATTCAACTTCAGTACCCCATTCCTGCTTTCTCGCCATACCCCTTGATTCCCCCTAGTAGTAAGGACCTCATCTAACTCCTTTTTGAATATATTTAGTGAATTGGCCTCAACAACTTTCTGTGGTAGAGAATTCTACAGGTTCATCACTCTCTGGGTGAAGAAGTTCCTACGCATCTCGGTCCTAAATGGCTTACCCCTTATCCTTCGGCTGTAACCTCTGGTTCTGGATTTCCCCAACATTGGGAACATTCTTCCTGCATCTAACCTGTCTAACCCCGTCAGAATTTTAAATGTTTCTATGAGATCCCCTCTCATTCTTCTGAACTCCAGTGAATATAAGCCCAGTTGATCCAGACTTTCTTGATTGGTCAGTCCCGCCATCCCGGGAATCAGTCTGGTGAACCTTCGCTGTACTCCCCCAATAGCAAGAATGTCCTTCCTCAGGTTAGGAGACCAGAACTGTACACAATACTCCAGCTGCGGCATCACCAATGCCCTGTACAACTGCAGAAACACCTCCCTGCCCCTGTACTCAAATCCCCTTGCTATGAAGGCCAACATGCCATTTGCTTTCTTAACCGCCTGCTGCACCTGCATGCCAACCTTCAATGACTGATGTACCATGACACCCAGGTCTCTTTGCACCTCCCCTTTTCCTAATCTGTCACCATTCAGATAATAGTCTGTCTCTCTGTTTTTACCACCAAAGTGGATAACCTCACATTTATTCACATTATACTTCATCTGCCATGCATTTGCCCACTCATCTGACCTATCCAAGTCGCTCTGCAGCCTCACAGCATCCTCCTCGCAGCTCAAACTGCCACCCAACTTAGTGTCATCCGCAAATTTGGAGATACTACATTTAATCCCCTCATCTAAATCATTAATGTACAGTGTAAACAGCTGGGGCCCCAGCACAGAACCTTGCGGTACCCCACGAGTCACTGGCTGCCATTCTGAAAAGTACCCATTTACTCCTAATCTTTGCTTCCTGTCTGACAACCAGTTCTCAATCCATGTCAGTACACTAACCCCAATCCCATGTGCTCTAACTTGGCAGATCAATCTCTTGTGTGGTACCTTGTCGAACGCCTTCTGAAAGTCCAAATATACCACATCAACTGGTTCTCCCTTTTCCACTCTACTGGAAACATCCTCAAAAAAGTCCAGAAGATTTGTCAAGCATGATTTCCCTTTCACAAATCCATGCTGACTTGGACCTATCATGTCACCTCTTTCCAAATGCACTGCTATGACTTCCTCAATAATGGATTCCATCATTTTACCCACTACCGATGTCAGGCTGACCGGTCTATAATTCCCTGTTTTCTCTCTCCCTCCTTTTTTTAAAAAGTGGTGTTACATTGGCTACCCTCCACTCCATAGCAACTGATCCAGAGTCAGTGGAATGTTGGAAAATGACTGTCAACGCATCCACTATTTCCAAGGCCACCTCCTTAATTACTCTGGGATGCAGTCCATCAGGCCCTGGGGATTTATCGGCCTTCAATCCCATCAATTTCCGCAACACAATTTCGCAGCTAATAAGGATTTCCCTCAGTTCCTCCTCCTTACTAGACTCCCCGACCCCTTTTATAACCGGAAGGTTGTTCGTGTCCTCCTTCGTGAATACCGAACCAAAGTACTTGTTCAATTGGTCCGCCATTTCTTTGTTGCCCGTTATGACTTCCCCTGATTCTGACTGCAGGGGACCTACGTTTGTCTTTACGAACCTTTTTCTCTTTACATATCTATAGAAATTTTTGCAATCCGTCTTAATGTTCCCTGCAAGCTTGTTCTCATACTCCATTTTCCCTGCCCTAATCAAACCCTTTGTCCTCCTCTGCTGAGTTATAAATTTCTCCCAGTCACAGGTTCGCTGCTTTTTCTGGCCAATTTGTATGCCACTTCCTTGGCTTTAATACTATCCCTGATTTCACTGTGTGGAATGATGCGTGGACTATGGTGTGGAATGATGTGTGGAATGATGTGGAATGTGATGTGGAATGATGTTTGGAATGAATTGTGGAATGATGTGTGGAATAAGGTGTGGAATGAGGTATGGAATGATGTGTGGAATGATGTGTGGAATGTTGTGGAATGTTGTTGAATGATTTGTGCAATGATGGGTGGAATGAGGTGTGGAATGAGGTGTGGAATGATGTGTGGAATGATGCGTGGAATGATATTTGGAATGAGGTGTGGAATGAGGTGTGGAATGAGGTGTTGAATGATGTGTGGAATGATGTGTGGAATACGGTGTGGAATGAGGTGTGGAATGAAGTGAGCAATGATGTATGGAATGGTGTGTGGAATGATATTTGGAATGAGGTGTGGAATGATGCGTCGAATGTTATGTGGAATGTGATGTGGAATGAGTTGTGGAATGATGTGTTGAATGTTGTGGAATGATATGTGGAATGAGGTGTGGAATAGGGTGTTGAATGATGTGTGGAATGATGTGTGGAATGAGGTGTTCAATGAGGTGTGGAATGAGGGATGGAATGATGTGTGGAATGATATGTGGAATGATGTGTGGAATGATATATGGAATGATGTGTGGAATGACGTGTGGAATGATGTGTGGAATGAGGTGTGGAAGGAAGTGTGGAATGAGGAGCGGAATGTTGTGTGGAATGATGTGTGGAATGCTGTGTGGAATGATGTGTGGAATGATGTGTGGAATGATATGTGGAATGATATATTGAATGATGTGTGGAATGATGAGTGCAATGAGGTGAGGAATGATGTGTGCAATGATGTATGGAATGATGTGTGGAATGATGTGTGGAATGATATGTGGAATGATGTATTGAATGATGTGTGGAATGATGAGTGGAATGAGGTGCGGAATGATGTGTGGAATGTAGTTTGGAATGATGTGTGCAATGATGTGTCGAATAATATCTGGAATGATGTCTGGAATGATGTGTGGACTGATGGTTGGAATGATGTGTCGAATAATGTGTGGAATGATGTTTGGAATGATGTTTGGAATGAGTTGTGGAATGAGGTGTGGAATGAGGTGTGGAATTATTGTGTGTAATGATGTGTGGAATGAGATCTTGAATGATGCGTGGAATTATATGTGGAATGAGGTGTGGAATGATGTTTGGAATGCTGTGTGGAATGATGAGTGCAATGATGTGTGGAATGATGTGTGGAATGAGGTGTGGAATGATGTGTGGAATGCTGTGTGGAATGCTGTGTGGAATGATGTGTGGAATGATGTGTCAATGTTGTGTGGAATGCTGTGTGGAATCATGTGTGGAATGATGTGTGGAATGATGTATGGAATTCTGTGTGGAATGATGTGTGCAATGATGTGTCGAATAATATCTGGAATGATGTGTGGAATGATGTGTGGAATGATATGTGGAATGAAGTGTGGATTGAGTTGTGGATGAGTTGTGGAATGAGGTGTGGAATGAGGTGTGGACTAATGTGTGGAATGATGTGTGGATTGATGTGTGGAATGATGTGTGGAATGTTGTGGAATGATGTGTGGAATTAGGTGTGGAATGATGTGTGGAATTATGTGCGGAATGATGTTTACAATGATGTGTGGAATGATGTGTGGAATGAGGTGTGGAATGATGTGTGGAATTATGTGTGGAATGATGTGTGGAATTAGGTATGTAATGATGTTTGGAATGATGTGTGGAATGATGCCTGGAATATGGTGTTGAATGATGTGTGCAATGATGTGGAATGTGATGTGGAATGATGTTTGGAATGATGTGTGGAATGATTTGTGGAATGATGTGTGGAATAAAGTTTGGAAAGATGTGTGGAATGATGTGTGGAATGACATTTGGAATGATGTGTGGAATGATGTTCGGAATGATGTGTGCAATGATGTGTGGAATGATGTTTGGAATCATGTGTAGAATGATGTGTGGAATGATGAGTGGAATGATGAGTGGAATGATGTGGAATGTTGTTGAATGATGTGTGGAATGACGTGTGGAATGATGTGTGGAATGATGTGTGGAATGGTGCGTGGAATGATATTTGGAATGAGGTGTGGAATGTGGTGTGGAATGATGCGTGGAATGATGTGTGGAATGATGCGTGGAATGTCATGTGGAATGTGATCAGGAATGATGTTCAGAATGATGTGTGGACTGATATGTGGAATGATGTGTGGAATGATGTGCGGAATGAAGTGTGGAATGAGGTGTAGAATGAGGTATGGACTGATGTGTGGAATGATGTGTGGAATGATGAGTGGAATGAGATGTGGAATGGTATGTGGAATGAGCTTGTTGAATGATATTTGGAATGATGTGTGGAATGATGTGTGGAATGAGATGTGGAATGATGCGTGGAATGAAGTGTAGAAAGATGTGTGGAATGATGTGTCGAATGACATCTGGAATGATGTATGGAATGATGTGTGAAATGATGTTTGGAATGATGTGTTGAATGATGCGTGGATTGTTATGTGGAATGTAATGTGGAATGATGTTTGTAATGTTGTGTGGAATGATGTGTGGAATGATGTGTGGAATGATGTGTGGAATGATGTGTGGAATGAGGTTTGGAATGAGGTATGGACGATGTGTGGAATGACGTGTGGAATGATGTGGGGAATGAGGTGTGGAATGACGTGTGGAATTGTGTGTGGCATGATGTGTGGCATGTTGTGTGGAATTAGTTTTTCAATGACGTGTGGAATGAGAGATGGAAAGATGAGTGGAATGCTTTGTGGAATGATGTGTGGAATGAGGTGTGGAATGCTGTGTGGAATGATGTGTGGAATGAGAGGTGGAATGATGCATGGAATGATATGTGGAATGAGGTGTGGAATGATATTTGGAATGCTGTGTGGAATGATGTGTGGAATGATGTGTGGAATGCGTTGTGGAATGATGTGTGGAATGATGTGTTCAATGATGTGTGGAATGCTTGTGGAATGATGTGTGGAATGATGTGTGGAATGATGTGTGGAACGATATGTGGAATGCTATATTGAATGATGTGTGGAATGATGTAGGGAATGAGGTGAGGAATGATGTGTGAAATGAAGTGTGGAATGATGTGTGGAATGAGGTGTGGAATGTTACGTGGAATGTGGTGTGGAATGATGTGTGCAATGTTGAGGAATGTTGTGGAATGATGTGTGGAATGACGTGTGGAATGATGGCTGGAATGAGGTGTGGAATGAGGTGTGGAATGAGTTGTGGACTAATGTGTGGAATGATGTGCGGATTGATGTGTCGAATGATGTCTGGAATGTTGTGAAATGAGGTGTGAAATGATGTGTGGAATGATGTGTGGAATGATGTGTGAAAGGATGTGTGCAATGATGTGTGGAATGATGTGTGGAATGATGTGTGGAATGATGTATGGAATGAGGTGTTGGATCGGATGTGGAATGAGGTATGGAATGATGTGTGGAATTATGTGTGGAATACTATGTGGAATGATGGGTGGAATGTATTGCGGAATGAGGTTTGGAATGAGGTGTGGAATGAGGTGTGGAATGAGGTGTGGAATGATGTGTGGAATGAAGTGTGGAATGATATGTGGAATGATGTGTGGAATGATATTTGGAATGAGGTGTGGAATGAGGTGTGGAATGATGTGTGGAATGATGTGTGACATGATTTGTGGAATGATGTGTGGAATGATGTGTGACATGCTCTGTGGAATGATGTGTGGAATGATGCGTGGAATATGGTGTGGAATGATGTGTGGAATGATGTGTGGAATGCGTTGTGGAATGATGTGTGGAATGATGTGTTCAATGATGTGTGGAATGCTTGTGGAATGATGTGTGGAATGATGTGTGGAATGATGTGTGGAACGATATGTGGAATGATATATTGAATGATGTGTGGAATGATGTAGGGAATGAGGTGAGGAATGATGTGTGAAATGAAGTGTGGAATGATGTTTGGAATGAGGTGTGGAATGTTACGTGGAATGTGGTGTGGAATGATGTTTGAAATGATGTGTGGAATGATGTGTGGAATGATGTGTGCAATGAGGTGTGGAATGAGGTATGGAGTGATGTGTGGAATGATGTGTGGAATGATGTGTGCAATGTTGAGGAATGTTGTGGAATGATGTGTGGAATGACGTGTGGAATGATGTGTGGAATGAAGTGTGGAAAGATGTTTCGAATGATGTGTCGAATGACATCTGGAAAGATGTGTGGAATGATGTTCCGAATGATGCGTGGAATGATGTATGTAATGATGTTTGGAATGATGTGTGGAATGATGCGTGGAATAAAGTGTGGAATGATGTGTGGAATAATGTGGAATATGATGTGGAATGATGTTTGGAATGATGTGTGGAATGATGTGTCGATTGACATCTGGAATGATGTATGGAATGATGTGTGGAATGATGTTTCGAATGATGTGTGGAATGATGTGTGGAATGATGTTTGTAATAATGTTTGGATTGATGTGTGGAATGATGTGTGGAATGATGTATGTAATGATGTTTGGAATGATGTGTGGAATGATGCGTGGCATATGGTGTGGAGTGATGTGTAGAATGATGTGGAATGTGATGTGGAATGATGTTTGGAATGATGTGTGGAATGATGTGTGTAATGAGGTGTGGAATGAGGTATGTACTGACGTGTGGAATGATGTGTGGAATGATGTGTGGAATGTTATGGAATGTTGTTGAATGATGTGTGGAATGATGGGTGGAATGCGGTGTGGAATGAGGTGTGGAATGTTGTGGAATGAGGTGTGGAATGAGGTGTGGAATTATGTTTGGAATGATGCGTGGGATGATATTTGTTATGTGGTGTGGAATGAGGTGTGGAATGAGGTGTGGAATGATGTGTGGAATGATGTGTGACATGCTGTGTGGAATGATGTGTGGAATGATGTGTGACATGCTGTGTGGAATGACGTGTGGGATGATGTATGTAATGATATTTGGAATGATGTGTGGAATGATGCGTGGAATATGGTGTGGAATGATATGTGGAATGATGTGGAATGTGATGTGGAATGATGTTTGGAATGTTTTGTGGAATGATGTGTGGAATGATGTGTCGAATGACATGTGGAATGATGTATGGAATGATGTGTGGAATTATGTTTGGAATGATGTGTGGAATGATGTGTGGAATCATGTTTGGAATAATGTGTGGATTGATGTGTGGAATGATGTGTGGAATTATGTGTGTAATGATGTATGTAATGATGTTTGGAATGATGTGTGGTATGATGTGTGGAATGATGCTGGAATATGGTGTGGAATGATGTGTGGAATGATGTGGAATGTGATGTACAATGATGTTTGGAATGATGTGTGGAATGATGTGTGGAATGAGGTGTGGAATGAGGTATGGACTGATGTGTGGAATGATGTGTGGAATGATATATGGAATGTTGTCGAATGTTGTTGAATGATGTGTGGAATGATGGGTGGAATGAGGTGTGGAATGAGCTGTGTAATGATGTGTAGAATGATGTGTGAAATGATGTCTGTAATGATGTTTGGAATGATGCGTGGAATATTTTGTGGAATGATGTGTGGAATGTGATGTGGAATGATGTTTGGAATGATGTTGGAATGATGTGTGGAATGATGTGTGGAATGATGTGTGGAATGAGGTGTGGAATGATTTGTGGAATGAAGTCTGGAAAGATGCGTGGAATGATGTGTGGAATGATGCATGGAATGTTGCGTGGAATGATGTTTGGAATGATGTGTGGAATGATGCGTGGAGTGTTATGTGGAATGAGGAGTGGAATGAGGTATGGACTGATGTGTGGAATGATGTGTGGAATGATGTGTGGAATGAGGTGTGGAATGGTATGTGGAATGAGGTTGTTGAATGATGTGTGGAATTATGTGTGGAATGATGTGTGGAATGAGATGTGGAATAATGGGTGGAATGAGGTGTGGAATGAGGTGTGGAATGAGGTGTGGACTGATGTGTGGAATGATGGGTTGAATGAGGTGTGGAATGAGGTGTGGAGTGAGGTGTGGACTAATGTGTGGAATGATGTGTGGATTGATGTGTGGAATGATGTGTGGAATGTTGTGGAATGAGGTGTGGAATGATGTGTGGAATGATGTGTGGAATGATGTGTGCAATGATGTGTGGAATGATTTGTGAAATGACGTGTGGAATGATGTGTGGAATGAGGTGTTGGATCAGATGTGGAATGAGGTATGGAAGGATGTGTGGAATTATGTGTGGAATGCTGTGTGGAATGATGGGTGGAATGAGTTGCGGAATGAGGTGTGGAATGAGGAGTGGAATGAGGTGTAGAATGAGGTGTGGAATGATGTGTGGAAAGATGTTTGGAATGATGTGTGGAATGATGCATGCAATATGGTGTGGAATGATGTGTGGATTGATGTTTAATATGATGTGGAATGATATTTGGAATGATGTGTGGAATGACGTGTGGAAAGATGTGTGGAATGAAGTGTGGAAAGATGTGTGGAATGATGTGGAGAATGACATCTGGAATGATTTGTGGAATGATGTGTGGAATGATGTTTGGAATGATGTGTGGAATGATGTGTGGAATGATGTTTGGAATAATGTGTGGAATGATGCGTGGAATGTCATGTGGAATGTGATCAGGAATGATGTTTAGAATGATGTGTGGACTGATATGTGGAATGATGTGTGGAATGATGTGCGGAATGAAGTGTGGAATGATGTGTGGAATGATGTGTGACATGCTCTGTGGAATGATGTGTGGAATGATGCGTGGAATATGGTGTGGAATGATGTGTGGAATGATGTGGAATATGATGTGGAATGATGTTTGGAATGATGTGTGGAATGATGTGTGGAATGATGTGTGGAATGAAGTGTGGAATGCTTTGTGGAATGAAATGTGGAATGATGTGTCGAATGATGTGTTGAATGACATCTGGAATGATGTATGGAATGATGTGTGGAATGACGTGTGGAATGATGTGGGGAATGAGGTGTGGAATGAGGTGTGGAATTGTGTGTGGCATGATGTGTGGCATGTTGTGTGGAATTAGTTTTTCAATGACGTGTGTAATGAGAGATGGAAAGATGTGTGGAATGCTTTGTGGAATGATGTGTGGAATGAGGTGTGGAATGCTGTGTGGAATGATGTGTGGAATGAGAGGTGGAATGATGCATGGAATGATATGTGGAATGAGGTGTGGAATGATATTTGGAATGCTGTGTGGAATGATGTGTGGAATGATGTGTGGAATGCGTTGTGGAATGATGTGTGGAATGATGTTTTCAATGATGTGTGGAATGCTTGTGGAATGATGTTTGGAATGATGTGTGGAATGATGTGTGGAATGATATGTGGAATGATATATTGAATGATGTGTGGAATGATGTGTGGAATGAGGTGAGGAATGATGTGTGAAATGAAGTGTGGAATGATGTGTGGAATGAGGTTTGGAATGTTACGTGGAATGTGGTGTGGAATGATGTTTGAAATGATGTGTGGAATGATGTGTGCAATGAGGTGTGGAATGATGTCTGGAATGTTGTGGAATGAGGTGTGAAATGATGTGTGGAATGATGTGTGGAATGATGTGTGAAAGGATGTGTGCAATGATGTGTGGAATGATGTGTGGAAAGATGTGTGGAATGATGTATGGAATGAGGTGTTGGATCGGATGTGGAATGAGGTATGGAATGATGTGTGGAATTATGTGTTGAATACTGTGTGGAATGATGGGTGGAATGAATTGCGGAATGAGGTTTGGAATGAGGTGTGGAATGAGGTGTGGAATGAGGTGTGGAAAGATGTGTGGAATGAAGTGTGGAATGATATGTGGAATGATGTGTGGAATGATATTTGGAATGAGGTGTGGAATGATGTGGGGAATGAGGTGTGGAATGACGTGTGGAATTGTGTGTGGCATGATGTGTGGCATGTTGTGTGGAATTAGTTTTTCAATGACGTGTGGAATGAGAGATGGAAAGATGAGTGGAATGCTTTGTGGAATGATGTGTGGAATGAGGTGTGGAATGCTGTGTGGAATGATGTGTGGAATGAGAGGTGGAATGATGCATGGAATGATATGTGGAATGAGGTGTGGAATGATATTTGGAATGCTGTGTGGAATGATGTGTGGAATGATGTGTGGAATGCGTTGTGGAATGATGTGTGGAATGATGTGTTCAATGATGTGTGGAATGCTTGTGGAATGATGTGTGGAATGATGTGTGGAATGATGTGTGGAACGATATGTGGAATGCTATATTGAATGATGTGTGGAATGATGTAGGGAATGAGGTGAGGAATGATGTGTGAAATGAAGTGTGGAATGATGTGTGGAATGAGGTGTGGAATGTTACGTGGAATGTGGTGTGGAATGATGTGTGCAATGTTGAGGAATGTTGTGGAATGATGTGTGGAATGACGTGTGGAATGATGGCTGGAATGAGGTGTGGAATGAGGTGTGGAATGAGTTGTGGACTAATGTGTGGAATGATGTGCGGATTGATGTGTCGAATGATGTCTGGAATGTTGTGAAATGAGGTGTGAAATGATGTGTGGAATGATGTGTGGAATGATGTGTGAAAGGATGTGTGCAATGATGTGTGGAATGATGTGTGGAATGATGTGTGGAATGATGTATGGAATGAGGTGTTGGATCGGATGTGGAATGAGGTATGGAATGATGTGTGGAATTATGTGTGGAATACTATGTGGAATGATGGGTGGAATGTATTGCGGAATGAGGTTTGGAATGAGGTGTGGAATGAGGTGTGGAATGAGGTGTGGAATGATGTGTGGAATGAAGTGTGGAATGATATGTGGAATGATGTGTGGAATGATATTTGGAATGAGGTGTGGAATGAGGTGTGGAATGATGTGTGGAATGATGTGTGACATGATTTGTGGAATGATGTGTGGAATGATGTGTGACATGCTCTGTGGAATGATGTGTGGAATGATGCGTGGAATATGGTGTGGAATGATGTGTGGAATGATGTGTGGAATGCGTTGTGGAATGATGTGTGGAATGATGTGTTCAATGATGTGTGGAATGCTTGTGGAATGATGTGTGGAATGATGTGTGGAATGATGTGTGGAACGATATGTGGAATGATATATTGAATGATGTGTGGAATGATGTAGGGAATGAGGTGAGGAATGATGTGTGAAATGAAGTGTGGAATGATGTTTGGAATGAGGTGTGGAATGTTACGTGGAATGTGGTGTGGAATGATGTTTGAAATGATGTGTGGAATGATGTGTGGAATGATGTGTGCAATGAGGTGTGGAATGAGGTATGGAGTGATGTGTGGAATGATGTGTGGAATGATGTGTGCAATGTTGAGGAATGTTGTGGAATGATGTGTGGAATGACGTGTGGAATGATGTGTGGAATGAAGTGTGGAAAGATGTTTCGAATGATGTGTCGAATGACATCTGGAAAGATGTGTGGAATGATGTTCCGAATGATGCGTGGAATGATGTATGTAATGATGTTTGGAATGATGTGTGGAATGATGCGTGGAATAAAGTGTGGAATGATGTGTGGAATAATGTGGAATATGATGTGGAATGATGTTTGGAATGATGTGTGGAATGATGTGTCGATTGACATCTGGAATGATGTATGGAATGATGTGTGGAATGATGTTTCGAATGATGTGTGGAATGATGTGTGGAATGATGTTTGTAATAATGTTTGGATTGATGTGTGGAATGATGTGTGGAATGATGTATGTAATGATGTTTGGAATGATGTGTGGAATGATGCGTGGCATATGGTGTGGAGTGATTTGTAGAATGATGTGGAATGTGATGTGGAATGATGTTTGGAATGATGTGTGGAATGATGTGTGTAATGAGGTGTGGAATGAGGTATGTACTGACGTGTGGAATGATGTGTGGAATGATGTGTGGAATGTTATGGAATGTTGTTGAATGATGTGTGGAATGATGGGTGGAATGCGGTGTGGAATGAGGTGTGGAATGTTGTGGAATGAGGTGTGGAATGAGGTGTGGAATTATGTTTGGAATGATGCGTGGGATGATATTTGTTATGTGGTGTGGAATGAGGTGTGGAATGAGGTGTGGAATGATGTGTGGAATGATGTGTGACATGCTGTGTGGAATGATGTGTGGAATGATGTGTGACATGCTGTGTGGAATGACGTGTGGGATGATGTATGTAATGATATTTGGAATGATGTGTGGAATGATGCGTGGAATATGGTGTGGAATGATATGTGGAATGATGTGGAATGTGATGTGGAATGATGTTTGGAATGTTTTGTGGAATGATGTGTGGAATGATGTGTCGAATGACATGTGGAATGATGTATGGAATGATGTGTGGAATTATGTTTGGAATGATGTGTGGAATGATGTGTGGAATCATGCTTGGAATAATGTGTGGATTGATGTGTGGAATGATGTGTGGAATTATGTGTGTAATGATGTATGTAATGATGTTTGGAATGATGTGTGGTATGATGTGTGGAATGATGCTGGAATATGGTGTGGAATGATGTGTGGAATGATGTGGAATGTGATGTACAATGATGTTTGGAATGATGTGTGGAATGATGTGTGGAATGAGGTGTGGAATGAGGTATGGACTGATGTGTGGAATGATGTGTGGAATGATATATGGAATGTTGTCGAATGTTGTTGAATGATGTGTGGAATGATGGGTGGAATGAGGTGTGGAATGAGCTGTGTAATGATGTGTAGAATGATGTGTGAAATGATGTCTGTAATGATGTTTGGAATGATGCGTGGAATATTTTGTGGAATGATGTGTGGAATGTGATGTGGAATGATGTTTGGAATGATGTTGGAATGATGTGTGGAATGATGTGTGGAATGATGTGTGGAATGAGGTGTGGAATGATTTGTGGAATGAAGTCTGGAAAGATGCGTGGAATGATGTGTGGAATGATGCATGGAATGTTGCGTGGAATGATGTTTGGAATGATGTGTGGAATGATGCGTGGAGTGTTATGTGGAATGAGGAGTGGAATGAGGTATGGACTGATGTGTGGAATGATGTGTGGAATGATGTGTGGAATGAGGTGTGGAATGGTATGTGGAATGAGGTTGTTGAATGATGTGTGGAATTATGTGTGGAATGATGTGTGGAATGAGATGTGGAATAATGGGTGGAATGAGGTGTGGAATGAGGTGTGGAATGAGGTGTGGACTGATGTGTGGAATGATGGGTTGAATGAGGTGTGGAATGAGGTGTGGAGTGAGGTGTGGACTAATGTGTGGAATGATGTGTGGATTGATGTGTGGAATGATGTGTGGAATGTTGTGGAATGAGGTGTGGAATGATGTGTGGAATGATGTGTGGAATGATGTGTGCAATGATGTGTGGAATGATTTGTGAAATGACGTGTGGAATGATGTGTGGAATGAGGTGTTGGATCAGATGTGGAATGAGGTATGGAAGGATGTGTGGAATTATGTGTGGAATGCTGTGTGGAATGATGGGTGGAATGAGTTGCGGAATGAGGTGTGGAATGAGGAGTGGAATGAGGTGTAGAATGAGGTGTGGAATGATGTGTGGAAAGATGTTTGGAATGATGTGTGGAATGATGCATGCAATATGGTGTGGAATGATGTGTGGATTGATGTTTAATATGATGTGGAATGATATTTGGAATGATGTGTGGAATGACGTGTGGAAAGATGTGTGGAATGAAGTGTGGAAAGATGTGTGGAATGATGTGGAGAATGACATCTGGAATGATTTGTGGAATGATGTGTGGAATGATGTTTGGAATGATGTGTGGAATGATGTGTGGAATGATGTTTGGAATAATGTGTGGAATGATGCGTGGAATGTCATGTGGAATGTGATCAGGAATGATGTTTAGAATGATGTGTGGACTGATATGTGGAATGATGTGTGGAATGATGTGCGGAATGAAGTGTGGAATGATGTGTGGAATGATGTGTGACATGCTCTGTGGAATGATGTGTGGAATGATGCGTGGAATATGGTGTGGAATGATGTGTGGAATGATGTGGAATATGATGTGGAATGATGTTTGGAATGATGTGTGGAATGATGTGTGGAATGATGTGTGGAATGAAGTGTGGAATGCTTTGTGGAATGAAATGTGGAATGATGTGTCGAATGATGTGTTGAATGACATCTGGAATGATGTATGGAATGATGTGTGGAATGACGTGTGGAATGATGTGGGGAATGAGGTGTGGAATGAGGAGTGGAATTGTGTGTGGCATGATGTGTGGCATGTTGTGTGGAATTAGTTTTTCAATGACGTGTGTAATGAGAGATGGAAAGATGTGTGGAATGCTTTGTGGAATGATGTGTGGAATGAGGTGTGGAATGCTGTGTGGAATGATGTGTGGAATGAGAGGTGGAATGATGCATGGAATGATATGTGGAATGAGGTGTGGAATGATATTTGGAATGCTGTGTGGAATGATGTGTGGAATGATGTGTGGAATGCGTTGTGGAATGATGTGTGGAATGATGTTTTCAATGATGTGTGGAATGCTTGTGGAATGATGTTTGGAATGATGTGTGGAATGATGTGTGGAATGATATGTGGAATGATATATTGAATGATGTGTGGAATGATGTGTGGAATGAGGTGAGGAATGATGTGTGAAATGAAGTGTGGAATGATGTGTGGAATGAGGTTTGGAATGTTACGTGGAATGTGGTGTGGAATGATGTTTGAAATGATGTGTGGAATGATGTGTGCAATGAGGTGTGGAATGATGTCTGGAATGTTGTGGAATGAGGTGTGAAATGATGTGTGGAATGATGTGTGGAATGATGTGTGAAAGGATGTGTGCAATGATGTGTGGAATGATGTGTGGAAAGATGTGTGGAATGATGTATGGAATGAGGTGTTGGATCGGATGTGGAATGAGGTATGGAATGATGTGTGGAATTATGTGTTGAATACTGTGTGGAATGATGGGTGGAATGAATTGCGGAATGAGGTTTGGAATGAGGTGTGGAATGAGGTGTGGAATGAGGTGTGGAAAGATGTGTGGAATGAAGTGTGGAATGATATGTGGAATGATGTGTGGAATGATATTTGGAATGAGGTGTGGAATGAGGTGTGGAATGAGGTGTGGAATGATGTGTGGAATGATGTGTGACATGCTGTGTGGAATGATGTGTGGAATGATGTGTGACATGCTCTGTGGAATGATGTGTGGAATGATGCGTGGAATATGGTGTGGAATGATGTGTGGAATGATGTGGAATTTGATGTGGAATGATGTTTGGAATGATGTGTGGAATGATGTGTGGAATGATGTGTGGAATGAAGTGTGGAATGCTTTGTGGAATGAAATGTGGAAAGACGTGTCGAATGATGTGTTGAATGACATCTGGAATGATGTATGGAATGATGTGTGGAATGATGTTCCGAATGATGCGTGGAATGATGTATGTAATGATGTTTGGAATGATGTGTGGAATGATGCGTGGAATATGGTGTGGAATGATGTGTGGAATGATGTGGAATATGATGTGGAATGATGTTTGGAATGATGTGTGGAATGATGTGTGGAATGATGTGTGGAATGAAGTGTGGAAAGATGTGTGGAATGATGTGTCGAATCACAGCTGGAATGATGTAAGGAATGATGTGTGGAATGATGTTTCGAATGCTGTGTGGAATGTTGTGTGGAATGATGTTTGTAATAATGTTTGGATTGATATGTGGAATGATGTGTGGAATGATGTGTGGAATGATGTGTGGAATGATGTATGTAATGATGTTTGGAATGATGTGTGGAATGACGCGTGGAATATGGTGTGGAGTGATGTGTGGAATGATGTGGAATGTGATGTGGAATAATGCTTGGAATGATGTGTGGAATGATGTGTGGAATGAGGTGTGGAATGAGGTATGGACTGACGTGTGGAATGATGTGTGGAATGATGTGTGGAATGTTATGGAATGTTGTTGAATGATGTGTGGAATGATGGGTGGAATGCGGTGTGGAATGAGGTGTGGAATGAGGTGTGGAATGAGGTGTGGAATGATGTGTGGAATTATGTATGGAATGATGCTGGAATGATATTTGGAATGAGGTGTGGAATGAGGTGTGGAATGAGGTGTGGAATGATGTGTGGAATGATGTGTGACATTCTGTGTGGAATGATGTGTGGAATGATGTGTGACATGCTGTGTGGAATGACGTGTGGAATGATGTATGCAATGATATTTGGAATGATGTGTGGAATGATGCGTGGAATATGGTGTGGATTGATGTGTGGAATGATGTGGAATATGATGTGGAATGATGTTTGGAATGATGTGTGGAATGATGTATGGAATGATGTGTGCAATGATGTTTGGAATAATGTGTGGAATGATGTGTGGAATGATTTGTGGAATGATGTGTGGAATGATGTATGTAATGATTTTTGGAATGATGTGTGGAATAATGCGTGGAATATGGTGTGGATTGATGTGTGGAATGATGTGGAATGATGTTTGGAATGAAGTGTGGAATGATGTGTGGAATGAGGTGTGGAATGAGGGATGGACTAATGTGTGGAATGATGTGTGGAATGATGTGTGGAATGTTGTGGAATGTTGTTGAATGGTGTGTGGAATGATGGATGGAATGATCTGTGAAATAATGTATCTAATGATGTTTGGAATGATGCGTGGAATATGGTGTGGAATGATGTTTGGAATGTGATGTGGAATGATGTTTGGAATGATGTTTGAAATGAAGTGTGGAATGATGTGTAGGATGATGTGCAGAATGATGTGTAGAATGAATGATGTATAGAATGATCTGCAGAATGAATGATGTGTAGAATGGTGTGTAGAATGATGTGTAGTATGATGTACAGAATGAAAGATGTGTAGAATGATGAGTACAATGATGGTGTCGAATGATGTGTAGATTGATGTGTCGAATGATCTGTAGAATGACGTGTAGGATGATTTGTAGACTTATGTATATAATTATGACTACAATGATTGATGTATGGAACGTTGGGTAGAATGATGTTCACAATGATGTGTAGAATAATGTGTGGAATGATGAGTGAAATTAATGATGTGTCGAAAGATGTGTCGAATGATGTATAGAATTATTTTTAGAATGATTGATGTTTAGAATGTTGTGTGGAATGATGTTTACCATGATGGGTAGAATGATGTGTGGAATGATGAATCGAATGAATGATGTGTAGAAGGATGTGTGGAATGATTTGGAGAAGGATGTGTACAATGATATGAAGAAGGATGTCGAGAATGATTTGTAGAATGACGTGTAGAATGATGTGTAGAATGATATTTAGAATGGTGCGTAAATTGATGTGTCGAATGATGTGTAGAATGACGTCTAGAATGATGTGTAGAATGATGTGTTGAAAAATATGCAGAATGATGTGTAGAATGATGATGTGTTGAATGATGTGCAGAATGATGGGTAGAATGATGTGTAGAATGATGTGCAGAATGAATGATGTGTCGAATGATGTTTAGAATGATATATAGAATGATGTGTAGAATGATGTGTAGAATGAATAATGTGTAGAATACTCTGCAGAATGATGTGTAGATTGATTTGTAGAATGATGTGTAGAGTGATGTGTAGAATGATGATGTGTTGAATGATGTGTAGAAAGATGGGTAGAATAATGTGTAGAATGATGCGTAGAATGATGTGGCGAATGATGTGTCGAATTATGTGTCGAATAATGTGTAGAACGATGTGACGAATGATGTGTAGAATGATGATGTGTAGAATGATGTGCAGAATGTTGTGTAGAATGATGTGTATAATGATGTGCAGAATGTTGTGTAGAATTATGTGGAATGATGTGTCGAATGATGTGTACAATGATGATGTGTAGTATGATGTGTGGAATGATGTGTTGATTGAATGACGTTTAGGATGTTGTGTAGATTAATATGTATAATGTTGTATAGAATGATGTGCAGATTGAATGATCTGTAGATGATGTGTAATATGAATGATGTGTATAATGACGTGTAGAATCATGTGTAGAATGATATGTCGAATGATGTGAAGAATGATGTGGCGAATGATGTGCAGAATGTATGATGTGGAGAATGATGTGTGGAATGATGTGTACAACGATGTGTACAATGATGTGTAAAATGATGTGCAGAATGATATGCAGAATGATGTGTGGAATGATGTGTGGAATGAGGTGTGGAATGTTACGTGGAATGTGGTGTGGAATGATGTTTGAAATGATGTGTGGAATGAGGTGTGGAATGAGGTATGGAGTGATGTGTGGAATGATGTGTGGAATGATGTGTGCAATGTTGAGGAATGTTGTGGAATGATGTGTGGAATGACGTGTGAAAGGATGTGTGCAATGATGTGTGTAATGATGTGTGGAATGATGTGTGGAATGATGTATGGAATGAGGTGTTGGATCGGATGTGGAATGAGGTATGGAATGATGTGTGGAATTATGTGTGGAATACTGTGTGGAATGATGGGTGGAATGAATTGCGGAATGAGGTTTGGAATGAGGTGTGGAATGAGGTGTGGAATGAGGTGTGGAATGATGTGTGGAATGAAATGTGGAATGATATGTGGAATGATATGTGGAATGATATTTGGAATGAGGTGTGGAATGAGGTGTGGAATGAGGTGTGGAATGATGTGTGGAATGATGTGTGACATGCTGTGTGGAATGATGTGTGGAATGATGTGTGACATGCTCTGTGGAATGATGTGTGGAATGATGCTTGGAATATGGTGTGGAATGATGTGTGGAATGATGTGGAATATGATGTGGAATGATGTTTGGAATGATGTGTGGAATGATGTGTGGAATGATGTGTGGAATGAAGTGTGGAATGCTTTGTGGAATGAAATGTGGAAAGACGTGTCGAATGATGTGTTGAATGACATCTGGAATGATGTATGGAATGATGTGTGGAATGATGTTCCGAATGATGCGTGGAATGATGTATGTAATGATGTTTGGAATGATGCGTGGAATATGGTGTGGAATGATGTGTGGAATGATGTGGAATATGATGTGGAATGATGTTTGGAATGATGTGTGGAATGATGTGTGGAATGATGTGTGGAATGAAGTGTGGAAAGATGTGTGGAATGATGTGTCGAATCACAGCTGGAATGATGTAAGTAATGATGTGTGGAATGATGTTTCGAATGATGTGTGGAATGTTGTGTGGAATGATGTTTGTAATAATGTTTGGATTGATATGTGGAATGATGTGTGGGATGATGTGTGGAATGATGTGTGGAATGATGTATGTAATGATGTTTTGAATGTTGTGTGGAATGACGCGTGGAATATGGTGTGGAGTGATGTGTGGAATGATGTGGAATGTGATGTGGAATGATGTTTGGAATGATGTGTGGAATGATGTGTGGAATGAGGTGTGGAATGAGGTATGGACTGACGTGTGGAATGATGTGTGGAATGATGTGTGGAATGTTATGGAATGTTGTTGAATGATGTGTGGAATGATGGGTGGAATGAGGTGTGGAATGATGTGTGGAATTATGTATGGAATGATGCGGGAATGATATTTGGAATGAGGTGTGGAATGAGGTGTGGAATGAGGTGTGGAATGATGTGTGGAATGATGTGTGACATTATGTGTGGAATGATGTGTGGAATGATGTGTGACATGCTGTGTGGAATGACGTGTGGAATGATGTATGCAATGATGTTTGGAATGATGTGTGGAATGATGCGTGGAATATGGTGTGGATTGATGTGTGGAATGATTTGGAATATGATGTGCAATGATGTTTGGAATGATGTGTGGAATGATGCGTGGAATATGGTGTGGATTGATGTGTGGAATGATGTGGAATATGATGTGGAATGATGTTTGGAATGATGTGTGGAATGATGTATGGAATGATGTGTGCAATGATGTTTGGAATAATGTGTGGAATGATGTGTGGAATGATTTGTGGAATGATGTGTGGAATGATGTATGTAATGATTTTTGGAATGATGTGTGGAATAATGCGTGGATTATGGTGTGGAATGATGTGTGGAATGATGTGGAATGTGATGTGGAATGATGTTTGGAATGAAGTGTGGAATGATGTGTGGAATGAGGTGTGGAATGAGGGATGGACTAATGTGTGGAATGATGTGTGGAATGATGTGTGGAATGTTGTGGAATGTTGTTGAATGGTGTGTGGAATGATGGGTGGAATGATCTGTGAAATAATGTATCTAATGATGTTTGGAATGATGCGTGGAATATGGTGTGGAATGATGTTTGGAATGTGATGTTGAATGATGTTTGGAATGATGTTTGAAATGAAGTGTGGAATGATGTATAGGATGATGTGCAGAATGATGTGTAGAATGAATGATGTATAGAATGATCTGCAGAATGAATGATGTGTAGAATGGTGTGTAGAATGATGTGTAGTATGATGTACAGAATGAAAGATGTGTAGAATGATGAGTACAACGATGTTGTCGAATGATGTGTAGATTGATGTGTCGAATGATCTGTAGAATGACGTGTAGGATGATTTGTAGACTTATGTATATAATTATGACTACAATGATTGATGTATGGAACGTTGGGTAGAATGATGTTCACAATGATGTGTAGAATAATGTGTGGAATGATGAGTGAAATTAATGATGTGTCGAAAGATGTGTCGAATGATGTATAGAATAATTTTAGAATGATTGATGTTTAGAATGTTGTGTGGAATGATGTTTACCATGATGGGTAGAATGATGTGTGGAATGATGAATCGAATGAATGATGTGTAGAAGGATGTGTGGAATGATTTGGAGAAGGATGTGTACAATGATATGAAGAAGGATGTCGAGAATGATTTGTAGAATGACGTGTAGAATGATGTGTAGAATGATATTTAGAATGGTGCGTAAATTGATGTGTCGAATGATGTGTAGAATGACGTCTAGAATGATGTGTAGAATGATGTGTTGAAAAATATGCAGAATGATGTGTAGAATGATGATGTGTTGAATGATGTGCAGAATGATGGGTAGAATGATGTGTAGAATGATGTGCAGAATGAATGATGTGTCGAATGATGTTTAGAATGATATATAGAATGATGTGTAGAATGATGTGTAGAATGAATAATGTGTAGAATACTCTGCAGAATGATGTGTAGATTGATGTGTAGAATGATGTGTAGAGTGATGTGTAGAATGATGATGTGTTGAATGATGTGTAGAATGATGGGTAGAATAATGTGTAGAATGATGCGTAGAATGATGTGGCGAATGATGTGTCGAATTATGTGTCGAATAATGTGTAGAACGATGTGACGAATGATGTGTAGAATGATGATGTGTAGAATGATGTGCAGAATGTTGTGTAGAATGATGTGTATAATGATGTTCAGAATGTTGTGTAGAATTATGTGGAATGATGTGTCGAATGATGTGTACAATGATGATGTGTAGTATGATGTGTGGAATGATGTGTAGATTGAATGACGTTTAGGATGTTGTGTAGATTAATATGTATAATGTTGTATAGAATGATGTGCAGATTGAATGATCTGTAGATGATGTGTAACATGAATGATTTGTATAATGACGTGTAGAATCATGTGTAGAATTATATGTCGAATGATGTGAAGAATGATGTGGAGAATGATGTGCAGAATGTATGATGTGGAGAATGATGTGTGGAATGATGTGTACAACGATGTGTACAATGATGTGTAAAATGATGTGCAGAATGATATGCAGAATGATGTGTAGAATGATATGTGGAATGATGTGTAAAATGAGGTATAGAATGATATGTAGGATGATGTGTAGAATGATGCATATAATGATGCACAGAATGATGTGCAGAATGAAATGCCGAATGATAAGCAGAATGATGTGTAGAATGATGTGTAGAATGATGTGTAGAATGATGTGTAGAATGAATGATGTGTAGAATGATGTGTAGAATAATGTTTAGAATGATGTGTCGAATGATGTGTAGAATGATGTGTAGATTGATGTGTAGAAAGATTCGTAGAATGATGTGTAGAATGATGTGTCGAATGATGTGAATCATGATGTGTAGAATCATTTCGAGAATCAATGATGTGTAGAATGATATGTAGAACGATGTGTCGAATGCTGTGTAGAATGATGTGTAGCATGATGTGTATAGTGATGTGCAGAATGATGATATGTAGAATGATGTGTAGAATGATGTGGAGAATGATGTGTAGAAAGATGTGCAGGTTGATGTGTAGAATGAATGACATGTGGAATGAAGTGTAGAATGATGTGTAGAATGATGTGCATAATGATGTATCCAATGATGTTTAGAACGATGTGCAGAAAGATGTGCAGAATGATGAGTAGAATAAATGATGTGCAGAATGATGTGGAGAAGTGGGTGTAGATGATGTGTAGGATGAATGATCTGTCGAATAATGCGTAGCATGTTGTGTAGAACGATGTGTTGAATGATGTTAAGAATCAATGATGTGTAGAATGATGTGTTTGGTGATGTGTAGAATGATGTGCAGAAAGATGTGTACAATGAATGACGTGTGGAATGACGTGTAGATTGATGTGTAGAATGATGCGTAAAATTATGTGTCGATTGATGTGTAGAATGATGTGTAGAATGATGTGTCGAATCATTTGCAGAATCAATTATGTGTGGAATGATATGTAGAACGATGTTTCGAATGCTGTGTCGAATGAAGTGCAGCATGATGTCTATAATGATGTGTAGAATGATGAAATGTAGAATGATGTGTGGAATAATGTGTAGAATGATGTGCAGAAAGATGTGTGGGTTGATGTGTAGAATGAATGAAGTGTAGAATCAAGTGTCGAATTATGTGTATAATGATGTGTAGAATGAATGATATGTAGAATGACGTGTGGAATGACGTGCAGAAGGATGAGCAGCATGATGTGTAGAATTACGTGTAGAATGATGTGTCGAATGATGTATAGAATTATGTGGAGAATGAATGATGTGCAGAATGATGTGTAGAATGATGTATAGAATTGATGTGTAGAATGAATGATTTGTAGAATGATGTTTAAATTACATGCAGAATGATGTGTAGAATGACGTGCAGCATGAAAGATGTGTAGAATGATGTGTAGTATGATGCATAGTGTTGTAGGAGGTAGGCTAGCCTGAGCCTGAATTAAGAGGACTTTTGTCCCACGTGACGGCCAGGAACCAAGTAGGCGTAAGGAACACACTTAGACCGTGGGATCGTGATATCGAGAGACATCTTCCGGACCCAGTAGTGTAATTTGAAATACCCCGGGGTAGAACCAAGCGGTGTACAGCGGCTAACGGAAACCAAACCTGTGAACAGGGTCGGACCAACGGGCTGAGCGGTGGTAGGTAGTCGTTAAGGATACGTAGAGCACTGCGGGAATTGCTTAAACGCGTTTTTAAGAATTGTATAAGTTTGTGTAACAGCAGAACTTGTGACCTGACAGTAGCCAAGAGAAAGTTTACTACAAGTCGCGCTAGAAAGAAAGCGGACCTATGAGAGTAGATTCCTAACGGTACTAGTCCTACCCAGGAATGGCCATGAAAACAAGTAAACTCGAGTGGGGACCAGAAGGGTCGCTTACCCGCCACCTGGCGGAAAAACAAAAGAAGCTAATTGAAAAAATTATTAAAGCAGGGTGGAATCCTCAGGAATTAGTTATGTGAGGAATTATTTAGATAAAACTACGAATTCCCTGAATGGTCATGGATCCAAAAATAGAGCCGGCCAAAACAAGATGAGAGACTTTTGTAAATGTCTGATCGTTGAGTGAGAAGTGTCTGCGTGATTTTTGACTGCAGAATGAATTTTTTTATGGTTTCATGTTCCGAAAGCCTGGTTGGAAGAGGAATGCAAGTGTCTATTTATTTTAATGTCCTGTATGTGGGAAGTTTTAAGACATTTAAGTTAGAAACGCAGGTGTGGATTTATTCGGATGATAAGTTACGGAGCTAGGAAAATAAACAAATAAAGAATAGGTTTGTTGAGCAAAATATTTATTTCACATGCTCACTTGATTGCCGAAAGAAAACATGCAATGATTGATTGGGTTGAAAGACATAAATTTAGTCTCGGAATGAGATAAAGAATGCTTTGAAAAAAAAAGAGCTTCTAAAAAAAAAAAGTTTTCAATAAAGATTGAAAATACAAAGTTTGAATTGGGATTTTGAGATATTCAGAGAAGGCACAGGAAATAATGAGGTGGATTTTAAAAAAAAAGAAAAAGATTAAATTAAATCTGATCAGGTCAAACTCCTGGGCAAGTGACGAGCTATCTGCGAAGGTGTAAAAGGAACTTTTGGAAAATGTTAAAAAAGAGCAAGCTTTAGTAACGACGTTGAAACTGCAGCATTTTGAGATAACGAAAGGCAGCACTCAAACTCTCAAAGCTGGACTCCATTCCAGTAATGGAGAAAAAGAGAAAGATAAAGACGCCACTTTGAAAGTAAACAAATTATTTTAAATTAATAACTTTATGGAGTTACGAACCGTCCGTGTAAAATACTAAACCTAATTTGAATTAAGGAAAAAAAGATGTAACGGACTAAATGGAAAAAGACATAACTTACTAAATATTAATTGATGTTTGCTGTGAAAAAGATATTGGTTTAATTAGAAAAAAAAAATTGCAATGGATTCGAATTTTCAATTATGAAAACGTTTCAATGCAGTTTGAAAAGATTTCCGAAATGGACAGTGTTTATCAAAAATGTCCCGAACAGTCTAAAGAAGCAGGAGGGTTTTGAAGATAACGAGGAGAAAGAGAGAAAAAAAAACTAAATTGAATTTCAGTAAACAAAATTGCTATTGTATGTGTGGCCTTGTTTGAAAACAATTTAAAAAAAAATTATTTGGCAAGTACTTGAATTAGAAGTTAAGAAAACATTGGAGTTTACTCTAATGATTTATGCTGTTTTTAACGGATTCCTAATTTCGAAGCCAGTTTTGAAGGCACAAAGATTTTTTTTTTCCAGATGATTACGTAAAGTCACGTAATGACGTCAGGTCTTCTTACAAACCTGGAAAGGAGTTAACCCTTTCCATTGACAGCCGTTTTATACTGAACATTATTAATTTGGATTTCTTAATAGGAAAAATAAAGACTCACCAAACAGAGGAAACAAAAATAAAAACAGAACTAGCTTATGTAATAATACTTGACTGATACAATAAAGAAATAGATATTCAATAAAACAAATTGAAGAGTTAAAAGCTAAGATAAACAGGCTAGAGGAGATAACAGGACTAGACGGATAGTGCAGTGTGCAGCCATAGCACCATCACCTCTGGCAATAGAGCCAATGTACCCCACAGTGGGTAGGTGTAGTCCACAAACCCAACCTAACGGTAAAGCAGACAGCGATGTTTGGAGGAATAGCTTTGGCCTTGGTCATAGGAGTTTGGGTAAAATTTAAGTGGGTAAAGACACAGGCGCACGCCCTACAGATTCAGCTCGAAATGGTTCGATTATAACCTTGTCCTTCTGATTTTGCAGGGTGACAGGGACACTCGTAGAGCAAAAAACTTAACCCCTGGTGACGACGAGGCCATCTGTTTAAAATTACAGATAATACTTACCGGAATGGGAATACGAACGGCGCTACTCGTAATATGGATAGCCCTGCGACATGCACATACCCTGGGCAATACCGACGGACTGCAGAGCACGCTGGAAATAAACAACTATATGAACTACAGAGTCTTGTTTAATTTAACGGACGGAATGTGCATCCCAGCAGCCAAGGACTGGAGCAAGGACAGGACTTATTTTAATGCATGGTTACAAGTGAACCCTAATAAGAATCCTAATAAGAATACGAGTATGTGTACAGTGCTCCACGGGTATAAGGAGCAGATGCATTAAACGGAGGGATGTCAAAGGGCCTGATGAATGTACTTTCGGAATAATTTGCGCGCCTCCGGGACAATCCCAGCAATCAGTCATCCGCAAGGAGGGAATGGGGCTGTGTGGGTATTACGAGGAGGCGGGGGCGGCTGCAATATCATTGTATGTATGTTTCTCACCCCCTCCGACACGGCGCCCCATAAGAATCACTACATTGCCCGAGGTACTGCCTTGCCCCATAACTACGAAGGGACCAGAGAATGGGATTGTAATGTACAGCGAGGGGGAACTGTTGTATGATAATGTTCGACATGAAATTGTGCCTGTTCTGATCAATATTTCAGGCATCCAGATGCCGGAATACTGTACAGAACAGTCAAGAAAGATGTACAATGTATTAAGTAAAGTTGTAATGCAGCAGGATGCCGATGCAATGGGTGCCAGTAGGTTCCGGGGACAGGGGTTAGCCCCCAGGATGAAGAGGGAAATAGTTAATGATGTTGTTACCGTTTTCAATACAGGGACCTCCGTAGTGAACTCGATAGACATACAAGGATTAAATGAGAGGGTGGAACAGCTTAGAGGGGTGATGAAGGGGTTATTGGAGAGGGTGGAGCAAAACCAGGAAGACCAAGCCAACCTAGGAAAGGAGGGTGCCAAAATCCAGCTGGATGGCATCTCAGTCCTGGACGCTCACGCCAGAACCATCAATCACCTCATTGATAGAGAACAGGAAGATTTAGCTCAGTTGGCTAACCAAAGGGGGACACTGGATAATTGTACTCTAAAGGGACTGACCAGAGTATACCCAGCAATTCCAGATTGCCAGATGGGTAGGACTACCGGGATAGGGACAGTCCTGATGATTCCTATAGTCACGCTGGACTCAGGGCCGTTCCCCCTATACCAACGAGAGAATATCGGAATAATACGGAAAAATGTCTCCATACGCTACTACCTGAACACCACCTCTGCCGTTCGTCGAAACAACATACTTACTTACCGGGATTTCCCTAGCAGTTTGCAAGCAAAAGGGGGAAATCACAGTATGTCCTCACGCGTTGGGCAGAGGGGAGCGAGACGAGTGCGGGTTTAACCGAACCGACGGGTGTGTACTAGAAATAGTGGCCGCACACATGCACTTCGCGAGGGCAGGCTACGGAGGGAGGGGAAGATACTGCGTCTCTACCACAGAGCGTTCATACCGGTATAATGACCTGCAGTGCCCTATACCGCAGCCAAACTTTTGCTTTACACCACTACAACCTGTCGCGATCGGGCAAGCGCATATCACCAAGGTTAGGCGCCGGATGTCCGAAGTTAGTCAGCTCCATGATCATTTACACGCTTTTGATGAACCAGATCAGGTCCTTATCCCACATCTAACCGAAGTATTACGAGAGTTGAAGCTCAGAGTGGGTCAATCCGTAAAGCTCTACCACCAACTACAAACTAAAATCAAAGTACTGGAAGAAGATACCGAGGTAGACTTACAAAGTCAGAGTTGGTGGAGAAAGGTCTGGGACTGGGGAATAAATGTGAACATCCACCCATGGATTCGAATAATTTCACATATACTGGTCGGGATACAATTGATCTTAGCAATAACATGGGGCCTAATGGCCTTCCAGGCATGCAGGCACCACGCACAACGAAGACGGACAAATCAAAGTTCCCCGGATACTAAACAAGCCTGTTTTATAAGGGGGCAGGAGGATTTGGCCTTTGTCAATTCGATTTAAGCAACCGGGACTCCTGAAACCGCGTGACTGGCCAGCACGTTGAGGCAGGGAGTACCGGGCCATGCACAAAATCTAATAAAGGTCGAGTGGTCGGTTAAAAGGGGACTAGGACTAGTCCCTTTACATAAAGGGGGAGTTGTTGTAGGAGGTAGGCACCTTTAGAATATGCCAGAATACTAGGCATTAGGCACCTGCTAGATATATCAAAACTCACTTAAGCTTAAAATGGACACACACATAAAATGGCTGCCCAGTCATGATGGGAAATCAGGTAGTCAAGCTGTGAACTGTTGAAGGTTCAATGACCAAGCAATAACCCTGTGAGGCCCACTGTCGGAATGCCTGGGATGCGGGAAGACAGAGATAAGAAGGAAACCATCTCCTGTGAACAAGGTCATAAACCAATTAATTCCCCAGGAAGAAAGAAATGAGGGAAGCCATCTCCTGTAAACAAGGTTATAAGCCAATTTCTCCCAGATGAAAGAACTAGGAAGAGAACCTATAAAGTCATCGATCAGCCCAAGCTGACAATAACCGAACATATGGTTCCGTGGATACTAGGGGAATTCTATTGGGTTAAAAGAACCTATATGTAATCTATAATCATTGTGATTGGCTTGTGTCCAGCCGTGATGGTCTGTGTAACTGTAGTAAACTGTTTTGTAACTGTTGTGAAACATATAAAGGTGCATGTAACCCTTTGTTCTGTGGAGAGAAACCTGGATACGGTCCTGAGTTTTTCCTCCCCGCTGAGCGTAATAAAAGCTGCATCAGCATTGGAACCGACTCTGAGTTTTGAGTGATTCTTCTAAGAAAACACCAACGCTAACACATAGAATGATGTGTAGAATGATGTGTAGAATGACGTGTAGAAGGATATGCAAAATGATGTATAAAATGATGTGTAGAATTATGTGTAGAATGAGGTGTAGAATGATGTGTAGAATGATGAGCAGAATGATGTGGAGAGTGAATGATGTGCGAAGTGATGTGTAGAATGATGTGTAGAATGATGTGTAGAAAGAATGATGTGTAGAATGAAGTGCAGAATGAAACATGTTTAGAATGATGTGTAGAATTATGTGTAGAATGATGTATAGAATGAAAGATGTGTCGAAAGATGTGCAGGATGATGTGTAGAATGAAGTGTCGAAAGGTTTGTAAAATGAATGATGTGCAGAATGACGTGTAGAATGATGTGTAGAATTATGTGTTGAATCATGTGCAGAATGATGTGTAGAATGATGTGTTGAATGATTGATGTGTAGAATGAAGTGTCGAATGATGTGTAGAACGACGTGTAGAATGACGTGTATAATGATGTGTAGAATGACGTGCATCATGAAAGATGTGTAGAATGATGTGCAGAATGATGTTTAGAATGATGTGTCGAATGGTGTGTAGAATGATGTGGAGATTGATGTGTAGAAAGATGTGTAGAATGATGTGTTGAATGAAGTTAAGAAACAATGATGTGTAGAATGATGTATATAGTGATGTGTAGAATGATGTGTAGAACGATGTGTGGAATGAATGATGTGTCGAATGAAGTGTAGATTGATGTGTAGAATGATGCTGAGAATGATGTGCAGAATGATGTGAAAAATGATGTGTAGAATAATGCGTAGAATGAATGATGTGCAGAATGTTGAATATAATGATGTGCAGAATGATGTTTAGACTTATGTGTAGAATGATGAGTAGAATGAATGATGTGTCGAATGATGTGTAGAATGATGTGTAGAATGACGTGATGCATGAAAGATGTGTAGAATGATGTGTAAAATGATGTGTGGAATGATGTGTAGAATGATGTGTAGAATGATGTGTAAATTGATGTGTATAATAATGCATTATGATGCGTAGATTGAAGTCTAGATTGATATGTAGAATGATGTGTAGAATGATGTGTAGAAAGCTGTGCAGAATGAATGATGTGTAGAGTGATGTGTCGAATAATGTGCAGAAAGAAGATGTGTAGAATGATGTGCAGAATGATGTATCGAATGACGTGTGGAATGATGTGTAGAATGCTTTGCTTAATGATGTGTAGAATGATGTGTAGAATGAATGATGTGTATAATGACATGTAGAATGATGTGCAGAATGACGTGTGGAATAATGTTTAGAATGAATGATGTGTCCAAAGCTGTGTAGAATGAATGATTTGCAGAATGCTGTGTAGACTGACGTGTAGAAAGATGTGTAGAAAGAATGTTTTGTAAAATGATTTATAGACTGACGTGCAGAATGATGTGTATAATGAATGATGTATAATATGATGTGTCGATTGACTGATGTGCAGAATGATGTGTAGAATGCTCAGTAGAATGATGTGCAAATTGAATAATTTGTAGAATGATAAGTATAATGATGTGTAGTATGAAGTGTAGAATTATGTGTGGAATTATGTTTAGAATGACGTGTAGAATGACGTGCAGCATGAAAGATGTGTAGAATGACGTGTAGAATGATGTTTAGAATGGTGTGTCGAATGATGTCTAGAATGATGTGTCGATTGATGTGTAGAAAGATGTTTAGAATGATGTGTTGAATGATGTTAAGAATCAATTATGTGCAGAATGATGTGTATAGTGATGTGTAGAAAGATGTGTAGAACGATGTGTAGAATGAATGATGTGTGGAATGACGTGTAGATTGAAGTGTAGAATGATGCGGAGAATGATGTGGAGAATGATGTGCATAATGATGTGCAGAATAATGTGTAGAATGAATGATGTGTAGAATGATGAATATAATGATGTGTAGAATGATGTTTAGCCTTATGTTTAGAATGATGAGCAGAATCAATGATGTGTCGAATAATGTGTAGATTGATGTGTAGAATGACGTGCCGCATGAAAGTTGTGTGGAATGATGTGTGGAATGTTGCAAAGAATGTTGCGTAGAATGATGTGTAGAATGACGTGTAGAAGGATGTTTAGAATGATGTGTCGAATGATGTGTAGAATGATGTGTCGATTGATGTGTAGAAAGATGTATAGAATGACGTGTTGAATGATGTTAAGAATTAATTGTGTTTAGAATGACGTGTATAATGACGTGTAAAATGATGTGCAGAACGATGCGTAGAATGAATGATGTGTGGAATGACGTGTAGATTGATGTGTAGAATGATGTGGAGAGTGAATGATGTGCGGAGTGATGTGTGGAATGATGTGTAGAATGATGTGCAGAATGAAAGATGATTACATGATGTGCAGAATGAATTGATGAATGATGTGTAGAATGATATGTAGAATGGTGTGTCGATTGAATGATTTGTAGAATGATGTATAGAATGATGTGCAGAATGATGTGTAGAATGATGAGTAGAATGATGTGTAGAATCAATGATATGCAGAATGATGTGTAGAATGATGTGTTGAATGATTGATGTGTAGAATGAAGTGTCGAATGATGTGTAGAACGACGTGTAGAATGACGTGTATAATGATGTGTAGAATGACGTGCATCATGAAAGATGTGTAGAATGATGTGCAGAATGATGTTTAGAATGATGTGTCGAATGGTGTGTAGAATGATGTGGAGATTGATGTGTAGAAAGATGTGTAGAATGATGTGTTGAATGAAGTTAAGAAACAATGATGTGTAGAATGATGTATATAGTGATGTGTAGAATGATGTGTAGAACGATGTGTGGAATGAATGATGTGTCGAATGAAGTGTAGATTGATGTGTAGAATGATGCTGAGAATGATGTGCAGAATGATGTGAAAAATGATGTGTAGAATAATGCGTAGAATGAATGATGTGCAGAATGTTGAATATAATGATGTGCAGAATGATGTTTAGACTTATGTGTAGAATGATGAGTAGAATGAATGATGTGTCGAATGATGTGTAGAATGATGTGTAGAATGACGTGATGCATGAAAGATGTGTAGAATGATGTGTAAAATGATGTGTGGAATGATGTGTAGAATGATGTGTAGAATGATGTGTAAATTGATGTGTATAATAATGCATTATGATGCGTAGATTGAAGTCTAGATTGATATGTAGAATGATGTGTAGAATGATGTGTAGAAAGCTGTGCAGAATGAATGATGTGTAGAGTGATGTGTCGAATAATGTGCAGAAAGAAGATGTGTAGAATGATGTGCAGAATGATGTATCGAATGACGTGTGGAATGATGTGTAGAATGCTTTGCTTAATGATGTGTAGAATGATGTGTAGAATGAATGATGTGTATAATGACATGTAGAATGATGTGCAGAATGACGTGTGGAATAATGTTTAGAATGAATGATGTGTCCAAAGCTGTGTAGAATGAATGATTTGCAGAATGCTGTGTAGACTGACGTGTAGAAAGATGTGTAGAAAGAATGTTTTGTAAAATGATTTATAGACTGACGTGCAGAATGATGTGTATAATGAATGATGTATAATATGATGTGTCGATTGACTGATGTGCAGAATGATGTGTAGAATGCTCAGTAGAATGATGTGCAAATTGAATAATTTGTAGAATGATAAGTATAATGATGTGTAGTATGAAGTGTAGAATTATGTGTGGAATTATGTTTAGAATGACGTGTAGAATGACGTGCAGCATGAAAGATGTGTAGAATGACGTGTAGAATGATGTTTAGAATGATGTGTCGAATGATGTCTAGAATGATGTGTCGATTGATGTGTAGAAAGATGTTTAGAATGATGTGTTGAATGATGTTAAGAATCAATTATGTGCAGAATGATGTGTATAGTGATGTGTAGAAAGATGTGTAGAACGATGTGTAGAATGAATGATGTGTGGAATGACGTGTAGATTGAAGTGTAGAATGATGCGGAGAATGATGTGGAGAATGATGTGCATAATGATGTGCAGAATAATGTGTAGAATGAATGATGTGTAGAATGATGAATATAATGATGTGTAGAATGATGTTTAGCCTTATGTTTAGAATGATGAGCAGAATCAATGATGTGTCGAATAATGTGTAGATTGATGTGTAGAATGACGTGCCGCATGAAAGTTGTGTGGAATGATGTGTGGAATGTTGCAAAGAATGTTGCGTAGAATGATGTGTAGAATGACGTGTAGAAGGATGTTTAGAATGATGTGTCGAATGATGTGTAGAATGATGTGTCGATTGATGTGTAGAAAGATGTATAGAATGACGTGTTGAATGATGTTAAGAATTAATTGTGTTTAGAATGACGTGTATAATGACGTGTAAAATGATGTGCAGAACGATGCGTAGAATGAATGATGTGTGGAATGACGTGTAGATTGATGTGTAGAATGATGTGGAGAGTGAATGATGTGCGGAGTGATGTGTGGAATGATGTGTAGAATGATGTGCAGAATGAAAGATGATTACATGATGTGCAGAATGAATTGATGAATGATGTGTAGAATGATATGTAGAATGGTGTGTCGATTGAATGATTTGTAGAATGATGTATAGAATGATGTGCAGAATGATGTGTAGAATGATGAGTAGAATGATGTGTAGAATCAATGATATGCAGAATGATGTGCAGAATAACATGAAGAATGAATGATGTGCAGAATAATGATTATAATGATGTGTAGAATGATGTGTAGAATGACGTGCAGAAGGATGCGTTGAATGATATGTCGAAAGATTTGTAAAATTAATGATGTGTAGAATGATGTGTAGAATTATGTGTAGAATCATGTGCAGAATGATGTGTAGAAAGATGTGTGGAATGATCTGTATAATGAAGTGTAGAATGATGCGTAGAATGATGTGTAGAATGACTGATGTGTAGAATGATGTGTAGAATGCAGAACAGATTTTTGTGTAGGAAGAATGATGTGTACATTGATGTGTACAATAATGTGCAGAATGATGATGTGTAGAATGACGTGTAGAATGATGTGTAGAATGATTGATGTGTAGAATGATGTGTAGATTGATGTGTAGAAAGATCTATAGAATGATGTGTTGAATGATGTTGAGAATCAATTATGTGTAGAATGATGTCTATAGTGATGTGTAGAATGATGTGTAGAACGATGTGTAAAATGAATGATGTGTGGAATGACGTGTAGATTGATGTGCAGAATGATGCGGAGACTGATGTGGAGAATGATAAATATAATGATGTGTAGAATGATGTCTGGAATTATGTGTAGCCTGATGTGTAGAATGAATGATGTGTAGAATGATGTGAAGATTTATGTGAAGAATGATGTGTAGAATGAATGGTGTGTAGAATGATGTGTAGAATGATGTGTTGAATGAATGATATGCAGAATGCTATGTCGAATAGCGTGCAGAAGTATGAGCAGCATGATGTGTAGAATGATGTGCAGAATGATGTGTGGAATGATGTTTATAATGGTGTGTGCAATGAATGATGTGTAGAATGATGATTAGAATGTTGTGTAGAATAATGTGTAGAATGATGTGTAGATTTACGTGCCGCATGAAAGATGTGCAGAATGATGTGTAGAATGATGCTTAGAAATTTGTGTAGAATGATGTATAGATTGATGTGTAGAATGATTCATAGAATGATGCATAGAATGATGTATAGAATGAGATCTAGAATGAATGATGTGTAGATCGATGTCTCGATTGATATGTAGAATGATGTGTAGAATGATGTGTAGAATGCTGTACAGAAGGAATGATGTGTAGAATGATGAGTATAATGATGTGTATAAAGATGTGTAGAATGATGTGTGGAATGATGTATCGAATGATGTGCAGAATGATGTGTAGTTGATTTGCTTAATAATGCGTAGAATGATGTGTAGAATGACATGTAGAATGATGTGTAGAATGATGTGTGGAATGATGTTTAGAATGAATTATGTGTAGTATGATGTGTAGAATGATGTGTAGATTGATGTGTAGAATGATATGTAGAATGATGGGTAGAATGATGTGTTGAAAGATGTGTCGAATGATGCGTAGAATGATGTGTAGAATGATATGTAGAATGACGTGCAGATTGATGTGTCGATTGATGTGTAGAATGTTGTGTTGAATGATATGTAGAAAGATATGTAGAATGATGCGTAGAATGATGTGTAGAATGATGTGTAGAATGATATGTAGAATGATATGTAGAATGATGTGTAGCATGATGTGTAGATTGATGTGTAGAATGATATGTAGAATGATGGGTAGAATGATGTGTTGAAAGATGTGTCGAAAGATGCGTAGAATGATGTGTAGAATGATGTGTAAAATGATGTGCAGAATGATATGTAGAATGATGTGTAGAATGATGTGTAGGATGATGTGCAAATCATGTGGTGTAGAATGATGTGCAGAATGATGTGTAGAATAATGTGTCGAATGATTTGTAGAATGATTTCGTGAAAGATGTGTAGAATGATGCGAAGAATGATCGGAAGAATGATGCGAAGATTGATGTGTAGAATGATGTGTAGGATGATGTGTAGAATAATTTGAATAATGATGTGTTGAAAGATGTGTAGAATGATGCGTTGAATGATGTGCAGAATAATGTGTTGAATGATGTGTAGAATGATGTCTCGAATGATGTGTAAATCATGTGGTGCAGAATGATGTGTAGAATGATGTGTAGAATTACGTCCAGAATGATATGTAGAATGATGTGTTGAAAGATGTGTAGAATGATATCTTGAATGATACGTAGAATGATGTGTACAATGATGTGTAGAATGACGTGTAGAATGATGTCTAGAATGATGTGTAGAATGATGTATAGAATGATGTGCAGATTGATGTGCAGAATGATGTGTAGAATGATGTGTAGAATGATGTGTAGAAAGATGTGTAGAATGGTGCGTAGAATGATGTGTATAAAGATGTGTAGAATGATGTGTAGAATGTTGAGTAGAATGATGCGTAGAATGATGTGTAGAATGATGTGTAAAATGATGTTGTGTAGAATGATGTATATAATGATGCGCAGAATAACGTGTAGAATGATGTGTAAATGATGTGGTGCAGAATGATGTGTAGAATGATGTGTAGAATGATGTGCAGAATGATTTGTAGAATGATGTGTTGAAAGATGTGTAGAATGATGTGTAGAATGATACGTAGAATGATGCGTAGAATGATGTGGTGAATGATGAGTAGAATGATGTGTAGAATTAAGTTGTGTAGATTGATGTGTAGAATGATGTGTAGAATGATGTGTCGAATAATTTGAAGAATGATGTGTTGAAAGATGTAGAATGATGCGCAGAATGATGTGTAGAAAGATGTATAGAATGATGCTTAGAATGTTGTGTAGAATGATGTGTACAATGATGGGTAGAATGATGTGTTGAAAGATGTGTCGAATGATGCGTAGAATGACGTGTAGAATGATGTGTAAAATGATGTGCAGAATGATGTGTAGAATGACGTGTAGAATGATGTGTAGAATGATGTGTAAATCATGTGGTGTAGAATGATATGCAGATTGTTGAGTCGAATGATGTGTAGAATGACGTGTAGAATGAAGTGTATAATGGTGTGTAGAATGATTTGTAGAATGATGTGTAGAATCATTTGAAGAATGATGTGTTGAAAGATGTGTAGAATGATGTGTAGAATGATGTGTGGAATGATGTGCAGAATAACGTGTTGAATGATGTGTAGAATGATGTCTAGAATGATGTGTAAATCATGTGGTGTAGAATAATGTGTAGACTGACGTGTATAAATATGAGCAGAATGATTTGTAGAATGATGTGTTGAAAGATGTGTAGAATGATGTGTAGAATGATACGGAGAATGATGTGTAGAATGATTTGTAGAATGACATGTAGAATGATGTGTTGAATGATGTGTAGAATGATGTGTAGAATAATGTGCAGATTGATGTGCAGAATGACATGTAGAATGATGTGTAGAATGATGTGTAGAATGATGTGCAGATTGATGAGTAGAATGATGTGTAGAATGATGCGTAGAATGACGTGTAGAATGATGTGTAGAATGATGTGCAGATTGATGTGTCGAATGAGGTGTACAATGATGTGTAGAGTGATGTGTAGAATGTTGTGTAGAATGATGCGTAGAATGATGTGTAGAAAGATGTATAGAATGATGCGTAGAGTGATGTGTAGAATGAAGTGTAGAATGATGTGCAGATTGATGTGTCGAATGATGTGTATAATGTTGTGTTGAATGATGTGTAGAATGATGTGTAGAATGAATCGTAGAATGATGTGTGGAATGATGAGTTGAAAGATGTGCAAAATGATTTGTAGAATGATATGTAGATTGATGTATAGAATGATGTGTAGAATGATGTGTAAATCATGTGGTGTAGAATGATGTGCAGAATGATGTGTAGAAGTATGTGTCGAATGATTTGTAGAATGATTTGTTGAAAGATGTGTAGAATGATGCGTAGAATGATAGGAAGAATGATGCGTAGAATGATGTGTAGAATGATGTGTAGAATGATGTGCAGTATAATTTGAAGAATGATGTGTTGAAAGATGTCTAGAATGATATGTTGAATGATACGTAGAATGATGTGTAGAATAATGTGTAGAATGATGTCTAGAATGATGTCTAGAATGATGTGTCGAAAATGTGTAGAATAATGTGCCGATTGATGTGCAGAATGATGTGTAGAATGATGTGTAGAATGATGTGTAGAACTATGTGTAGAATGTTGCGTAGAATGATGTGTAGAATGATGTGTGGAATGATTTGTAGAATGATGTGCAGAATGATGTGTAGATTGACGTGTAGAATGATTTGTAGAATGATGTGTAGAATGATGTGCAGATTGATGTGTCGAAAGATGTGCAGGATGATGTGTAGAATGATATGTAGAAAGATGTGTAGAATGATGTGCAGAATGCTGAGTAGAATGATGCGTAGAATGAAGTGTAGAATGATGCGTAGAATGATGTGTAGAATAATGTGTAGAATGATGTGCAGATTGATGTGTCGAATGATGTGTAGAATGATGTGTAGAATGATGTGTAGAAAGATGTGTAGAATGATGCGTAGAATGATGTGTAGAAAGATGTGTAGAATGATGCGTAGAATGACGTGTAGAATGATGTGTAGAATGATCTGCAGATTGATGTGTCGAATGATGTGTCGAATGATGTGTAGAATTATGTGAAGATTGATGCATAGAATGACGTGTAGAATGATGCGAAGAATGATGGGTAGAATGATGTGTTGAAAGATGTGTCGAATGATGCGTAGAATTATGTGTAGAATGATTTGTTGAAGGATGTGTAAATCATGTGGTGTAGAATGATGTGTAGAATTATGTGCAGAATGATTTGTAGAATGATGTGTTGAATGATGTGTAGAATGATGTGTGGAATGATACGGAGAATGATGCGTAGAATGACATGTAGAATGATGTGTAGAATGATGTGTAGAATGATGTGTAGAATAATGTGCAGATTGATGTGCAGAATGACGTGTAGAATGATGTGTAGAATGATGTGTAGAATGATGTGTAGAATGATGTGTATATTGGTGTGTAGAATGATGTGTAGAATGATGCGTAGAATGATGTGTAGAATGATGTGTAGAATGATGTGCAGATTGATGTGTCGAATGATGTGTAGAATAATGTGTAGAATGATGTGTAGAAAGTTGTGTAGAATGATGCGTAGAATGATGTGTAGAAAGAGGTGCAGAATGATGCGTAGAATAACGTGTAGAAAGATGTGTAGAATGATGCGTAGAATGATGTGTAGAAAGTTGTGTAGAATGATGCGTAGAATGACGTGAAGAATGATGTGAAGAATGATGTGCGGATTGATGTGTCGAATGATGTGTAGAATGATGTGAAGAATGATGTGCAGAAAGTTGTGTAGAATGATGCGTAGAATGATGTGTAGAAAGATGTGTAGAATGATGCGTAGAATGACGTGTAGAATGATGTGTAGAATGATGTGCAGATTGATGTGTCGAATGATGTGTCGAATGATGTGTAGAATTACGTGTAGATTGATGCGTAGAATGATGTGTAGAATGATGTGTAGAATGATGTGTAGAATGATGTGTTGAAAGATGTGTCGAATGATGCGTAGAATGATGTGTAGAATGATTTGTAGAATGATGCGTAGAATGATGCATAGAATGATGTGTAGAATGATGTGTAGAATGATGTGCAGAATAATGTGTTGAATGATGTGTAGAATGATGTGTAGAATGATGTGTAAATCATGTGGTGTAGAATGATGTGCAGATTGTTGAGTAGAATGATGTGTAGAATGATGCGTAGAATGATGTGTAGAATGATGTCTAGAATGATGTGCAGAAAGATGTGTAGATTGATGTGTAGAATGATGTGTAGAATGACGTGCAGATTGATGAGTAGAATGATGTGTAGAATGATGTGTAGAATGATGTGTAGAATGATGTGTAGAAAGATGTGTAGAATGATCTGTAGAATGATGTGTAGATTGATGTGTCGAAAGATGTGTAAGATGATGTGTAGAATGATGTGTAGAAAGATGTGTTGAATGATGTGTAGAATGTTGAGTAGAATGATGCGTAGAATGATGTGTATAATGATGCGTAGAATGATGTGTAGAATGACGTGTAGAATGATGTACAGATTGATGTGTCGAATGATGTGTAGAATTATGTGCAGAATGATGTGTAGAAAGATGTGTTGAATGAAGCATGGAATGATGTGTAGAAAGATGTGTAGAATGATGCGTAGAATGATGCGTAGAATGATGTGTAGAATGATGTGCAGAATAATGTGTTGAATGATGTGTAGAATGAGGTGTAGAATGATGTGTAAATCATGTGGTGTAGAATGATGTACAGATTGTTGAGTAGAATGATGTGTAGAATGATGCGTAGAATGATGTGTAGAATGATGTCTAGAATGATGTGCAGAAAGATGTGTAGAATGATGCGTAGAATGATGTGTAGAATGATGTGTAGAATAATTTGAAGAATGATGTGTTGAAAGATATGTAGAATGACATGTAGAATGATGTGTAGAATGACGTGCAGATTGATGAGTAGAATGATGTGTAGAATGATGTGTAGAATGATGTGTAGAATGATGTGTAGAAAGATGTGTAGAATGATCTGTAGAATGATGTGTAGATTGATGTGTATTATGATGCGTAGAATGATCTGTTGAATAATTTGAAGAATGATGTGTAGAATGATGTGTAGAAAGATGTGTAGAATGATGTGTAGAATGAAGTGTAGAATGATGTATAGAATGATGCGTAGAATGATGCGTAGAATGATGTATAGAATGATGCGTAGAATGATGCGTAGAATGATGTGTAGAATGATGTGTAGAATGATGTGCCGAATAACGTGTTGAATGATGTGTAGAATGATGTCTAGAATGATGTGTCGAATGATGTGTAGAATGATGTGTAGAATGCTGTGTAGAATGATGTGTAGAATAATTTGAAGAATGATGTGTTGAAAGATGTGTAGAATGATGTGTAGAATGATGTGTAGAATGATGTGCAGATTGATGAGTAGGATGATGTGTAGAAGTTTGTGTAGAATGATGTGTAGAATGATGTGTAGAATTATGTGTAGAAAGATGTGTAGAATGATGTGTAGAATGAAGTGTAGAATGATGTATAGAATGATGCGTAGAATGATGCGTAGAATGATGTGTAGTATGATGTGTAGAATGATGTGCCGAATAACGTGTTGAATGATGTGTAGAATGATGTGTAGAATGATGGGTAAAATGATGTGTTGAAAGATGTGTCGATTGATGCGTAGAATGATGTGCAGAATGACTTGTAGAATGATGTGTAAATCATGTGGTGTAGAATGATGTGCAGATTGTTGAGTAGAATGATGTGTAGAATGATATGTAGAATGATGTGTAGAATGATGTGTAGAATGATGTGTAGAACGATGTGCAGATTGATGTGTAGAATGATGTGTAGAATGATGTGTAGAATAATTTGAAGAAAGATGTGTTGAAAGATGTGTAGAATGATGTGTAGAATGATGTGTAGAATGATGTGCAGATTGATGAGTAGAATGATGTGTAGAATGATGTGTAGAATGATGTGTAGAATGATGTGTGGAATGATGTGTAGAATTATGTGTAGAATTATGTGTAGAATGATGAATAGAATGATGCGTAGAATGACGTGTAGAATGACGTGTAGAATGATGCGTAGAATGATGTGCAGAATGATGTGTAGAATGATGTGTTGAATGATGTGTAGAAAGATGTGTAGAATGATGCGAAGAAAGATGTGTAGAATGATGTGCAGAATGAAGTGCAGATTGATGTGTAGAATGATGTGTAGAATGATGTGTAGAAAGTTGTGTAGAATGATGCGTAGAATGATGTGTAGAAAGAGGTGTAGAATGATGCGTAGAATGATGTGTAGAATAATGTGTAGAATGATGTGCAGATTGATGTGTCGAATGATGTGTAGAATGAAGTGTTGAATGATGTGTAGAAAGATGTGTAGAATGATGCGTAGAAAGATGTGTAGAATGATGTGCAGAATGATGTGCAGATTGATGTGCAGAATGATGTGTAGAATGATGTGTAGAATGATGCATAGAATGATGCGCAGAATGATGTGTAGAATGATGTGTAGAAAGATGTGTAGAATGATGTATAGAATGATGTGTAGAATGATGTTGTGTAGAATGATGTGTGGAATGAAATGTAGAATGATGTGCAGAATGATGTTGAGTAGAATGATTTTCCGAATGATGTGTAGCATGATGTGTAGAATGACGTGTGAATAATGTGTAGAATGCCGTGCAGAATGATGTGTAGAATGATGTGTATAATGATGTGTAGAATGTTGTATAGAATGATGTGTAGAATGTTGTTGTTTCGAATGATGTGTAGAATGATGTGTAGATTGATGAAGTCTAGAATGATATATAGAATGATGTGTAGAATGTTCTGTAGAATGTTGTTTAGAATGATGTGTAAAATGAGGTTTGGAAGGATGTCAGAATGATGTGTAGAATGATGTGTAGAATGACATGAAGAATGATGCGTAGAATAATGCGCAGAATGATGTGTAGAATGATGTATAGAATGATGTGTAGAATGATGTGTAGAATGATGTGTAGAATGATGTGTAGAATGATGTATAGAATGATGTGTAGAATGATGTTGTGTGGAATGATGTGCGGAATGAAATGTAGAATGATGTGTAGAATGATGTGTAGAATGATGTGCAGAATGATGTTGAGTAGAATGATATGTCGAATGATGTGTAGAATGAGGTGTGGAATAATGTGTAGAATGACGTGCAGAATGACGTGTAGAATGATGTGTAGAATGCTGTGTAGAATGATGTGTAGAATAATTTGAAGAATGATGTGTTGAAAGATGTGTAGAATGATGTGTAGAATGATGTGTAGAATGATGTGCAGATTGATGAGTAGGATGATGTGTAGAAGTTTGTGTAGAATGATGTGTAGAATGATGTGTAAAATTATGTGTAGAAAGATGTGTAGAATGATGTGTAGAATGAAGTGTAGAATGATGTATAGAATGATGCGTAGAATGATGCGTAGAATGATGTGTAGAATGATGTGTAGAATGATGTGCCGAATAACGTGTTGAATGATGTGTAGAATGATGTGTAGAATGATGGGTAAAATGATGTGTTGAAAGATGTGTCGATTGATGCGTAGAATGATGTGCAGAATGACTTGTAGAATGATGTGTAAATCATGTGGTGTAGAATGATGTGCAGATTGTTGAGTAGAATGATGTGTAGAATGATATGTAGAATGATGTGTAGAATGATGTGTAGAATGATGTGTAGAACGATGTGCAGATTGATGTGTAGAATGATGTGTAGAATGATGTGTAGAATAATTTGAAGAAAGATGTGTTGAAAGATGTGTAGAATGATGTGTAGAATGATGTGTAGAATGATGTGCAGATTGATGAGTAGAATGATGTGTCGAATGATGTGTAGAATGATGTGTAGAATGATGTGTGGAATGATGTGTAGAAATATGTGTAGAATTATGTGTAGAATTATGTGTAGAATGATGAATAGAATGATGCGTAGAATGACGTGTAGAATGACGTGTAGAATGATGCGTAGAATGATGTGCAGAATGATGTGTAGAATGATGTGTTGAATGATGTGTAGAAAGATGTGTAGAATGATGCGAAGAAAGATGTGTAGAATGATGTGCAGAATGAAGTGCAGATTGATGTGTAGAATGATGTGTAGAATGATGTGTAGAAAGTTGTGTAGAATGATGCGTAGAATGATGTGCAGATTGATGTGTCGAATGATGTGTAGAATGAAGTGTTGAATGATGTGTAGAAAGATGTGTAGAATGATGCGTAGAAAGATGTGTAGAATGATGTGCAGAATGATGTGCAGATTGATGTGCAGAATGATGTGTAGAATGATGTGTAGAATGGTGCATAGAATGATGCGCAGAATGATGTGTAGAATGATGTGTAGAAAGATGTGTAGAATGATGTATAGAATGATGTGTAGAATGATGTTGTGTAGAATGATGTGTGGAATGAAATGTAGAATGATGTGCAGAATGATGTTGAGTAGAATGATTTTCCGAATGATATGTAGCATGATGTGTAGAATGACGTGTGAATAATGTGTAGAATGCCGTGCAGAATGATGTGTAGAATGATGTGTATAATGATGTGTAGAATGTTGTATAGAATGATGTGTAGAATGTTGTTGTTTCGAATGATGTGTAGAATGATGTGTAGATTGATGAAGTCTAGAATGATATATAGAATGATGTGTAGAATGTTCTGTAGAATGTTGTTTAGAATGATGTGTAAAATGAGGTTTGGAAGGATGTCAGAATGATGTGTAGAATGATGTGTAGAATGACATGAAGAATGATGCGTAGAATAATGCGCAGAATGATGTGTAGAATGATGTATAGAATGATGTGTAGAATGATGTGTAGAATGATGTGTAGAATGATGTGTAGAATGATGTATAGAATGATGTGTAGAATGATGTTGTGTGGAATGATGTGCGGAATGAAATGTAGAATGATGTGTAGAATGATGTGTAGAATGATGTGCAGAATGATGTTGAGTAGAATGATATGTCGAATGATGTGTAGAATGAGGTGTGGAATAATGTGTAGAATGACGTGCAGAATGATGTGTAGAATGATGTATAGAATGATGTGTAGAATTATGCTGTGTGGAATGATGTGTGGAATGAAATGTAGAATGGTGTGTAGAATGATATATAGAATGATGTGTAGAATGCTGTTGAGCAGAATGTTTTTCCGAATGATGCGTGGAATGATGTGTGGAATAATGTGTAGAATGACGTGCAGAATGACGTGTAGATTGATGTATAGAATGATGCGCAGAATAATGTGTAGAATTATGTGTAGAATGATGCGTAGATTGATGTGTGGAATGTTGTGTAGAATGATGGATAGAATAATGTGCAGAATGATATTGAGTAGAATGCTGTGTCGAATGATGTGCAGAATGATGCGCAGAATGTTGTTGAGTAGAATGATTTTTCGAATGATGTGTAGAATGATGTGTGGAATAATGTGTAGAATGGCGTGCAGAATGATGTGTAGAATGATGTGTAGAATGATGCGTAGAATGATGTGTAGAAAGATGTATAGCATGATGCGTATAATGATGTGTAGAATGATGCACAGAATGATGTGCAGAATGAAGTCGTGTAGATTGATGTGTATAATGATGTGCAGAATGATGTGTATAATGATGTGTAGAATGAAGTATAGAATGATGTGTAGAATGCTGTTGTGTAGATTGATGTGTAGAATGATGTGTAGATTGACGTGTAGTATGATGTGTATAATGATGTGCAGAATGACGTGTAGAATGTTGTGCAGTATGTTGTTTAGAATGATGTGTAAAATGAGGTTTGGAAGGATGTCTATAATGATGTGTTCAATGATGTAGAATGCTGTGTAGAATGATGTGCCAAATGATGTGTTGAATCATGATGTGTAGAATGATGTGTAGAATGATGTGTAGAATGATGTGCAGAATGATGTATAGAATGATGTGTAGAATGTGGTGCAGCATGATGTTGTGCAGAAAGATGTGTAGAATGATGTGTAAAATGAAGTGTAGAATGATGTGTAGAATGACGTTAAAATGATGAGTAAAATGATGTGTAGAATAACGTGTTGAATGATGTGTAGAATGATGTCTAGAATGATGTGTAGAATGATGTGTAGAATTATGTGTAGATTGATGCGTAGAATGATGTGTAGAATGATGTGTAGAATGATGGGTAGAATGATGTGTTGAAAGATTTGTCGAATGATGCGTAGAATGATGTGTAGAATGATTTGTAGAATGATGTGTTGAAAGATGTGTTGAATGATGGTTAGAATGATACGTAGAATGTTGCGTAGAATGATGTGTAGAATGATGTGTAAAATGATGTTCAATGATGTGTAGAATGATGTGTAGAATAATGTGTAGAAAGATGTGTAGTATGATGCGTATAATGATGTGTAGAATGATGTATGGAATGAGTGTAGAATGAGGTTGTGTAGATTGATGTGTAGAATGATGTGAAGAATGATGTGTAGAATGATGTGTAGAATGATGTGCAGATTGATGTGTCGAATGATGTGCAGAATTATGTGTAGAATGATGCGGAGAGAGAGGTCCAGAATGATGCGTAGAATGATGTGTAGAATGATGTGCAGATTGATATGCAGAATGATGTGTTGAATGATGTGTAGAATGATGTGTAGAAAGGTGTGTAGAATGATGCATAGAATGATGTGTCGAATGATGTGTCGAATCATGTGTAGAATGATGTGTAGAATGATGTATCGAAAGATGTGTAGAATGAAGTTGTGTAGATTGATTTCTAGAATGGTGTGTAGAATGATGTGTAGAATGATGTGTGGAATGATGTGTGGAATGATGTGTAGAATGATGCGTAGAAAGATGTGTGGAATGATGTGTAGAATGAAGTATGGAATGATGTGTAGAATGATGTTGTGTAGAATGAAGTGTGGAATGAAATGTAGAATGATGTGTAGAATGATGCGTAGAATGAAGTGTAGAATGATGTGTAGAATGATGTGCAGATTGATGTGTCGAATGATGTGTAGAATGATGTGTAGAATGATGTGTAGAAAGATGTGTAGAATGATGCATAGAATGATGTGTAGAAAGATGTGTAGAATGATGCGTAGAATGATGTGTAGAATGATGTGTAGATTGATGTGCAGATTGATGTGTCGAATGATGTGTCGAATGATGTGTAGAATTATGTGTAGATTGATGCGTAGAATGATGTGTAGAATGATGTGTAGAATGATGGGTAGAATGATGTGTTGAAAGATTTGTCGAATGATGCGTAGAATGCTGTGTAGAATTATTTGTAGAATGATGTGTAAATCACATGGTGTATAATGAGGTGCAGAGTTTTGAGTAGAATGATGTGTAGAATGACGTGTAGAATGATGTGTAGAATGATGTGTAGAATGATGTGTAGAATGATGTGTAGAAAATTGTGTAGATTGATGTGTAGAATGATGTGTAGAATGATGTGTAGAATAATTTGAAGAATGATGTGTTGAAAGATGTGTGGACTGATGTGTAGAATGATGTGTATAATGATGTGCAGATTGATGAGTAGAATGATGTGTAGAATGATGTGTAGAATGAGGTGTAGAATGATGTGTCGAATGATGTGTAGAAAGATGTGTAGAATGATGTGTAGAATGAAGTGTAGAATGATGTATAGAATGATGCGTAGAATGATGCGTAGAATGATGTGTAGAATGATGTGTAGAATGATGTGCCGAATAATGTGTTGAATGATGTGTAGAATGATGTCTAGAATGATGTGTAAATCATGTGGTGTAGAATGATGTGTAGAATTATGTGCAGAATGATTTGTAGAATGATGTGTTGAAAGATGTGTAGAATGATGTGTAGAAAGGTGTGTAGAATGATGCATAGAATGATGTGTCGAATGATGTGTCGAATCATGTGTAGAATGATGTGTAGAATGATGTATCGAAAGATGTGTAGAATGAAGTTGTGTAGATTGATTTGTAGAATGGTGTGTAGAATGATGTGTAGAATGATGTGTGGAATGATGTGTGGAATGATGTGTAGAATGATGCGTAGAAAGATGTGTGGAATGATGTGTAGAATGAAGTATGGAATGATGTGTAGAATGATGTTGTGTAGAATGAAGTGTGGAATGAAATGTAGAATGATGTGTAGAATGATGCGTAGAATGAAGTGTAGAATGATGTGTAGAATGATGTGCAGATTGATGTGTCGAATGATGTGTAGAATGATGTGTAGAATGATGTGTAGAAAGATGTGTAGAATGATGCATAGAATGATGTGTAGAAAGATGTGTAGAATGATGCGTAGAATGATGTGTAGAATGATGTGTAGATTGATGTGCAGATTGATGTGTCGAATGATGTGTCGAATGATGTGTAGAATTATGTGTAGATTGATGCGTAGAATGATGTGTAGAATGATGTGTAGAATGATGGGTAGAATGATGTGTTGAAAGATTTGTCGAATGATGCGTAGAATGCTGTGTAGAATTATTTGTAGAATGATGTGTAAATCACATGGTGTATAATGAGGTGCAGAGTTTTGAGTAGAATGATGTGTAGAATGACGTGTAGAATGATGTGTAGAATGATGTGTAGAATGATGTGTAGAATGATGTGTAGAAAATTGTGTAGATTGATGTGTAGAATGATGTGTAGAATGATGTGTAGAATAATTTGAAGAATGATGTGTTGAAAGATGTGTGGACTGATGTGTAGAATGATGTGTATAATGATGTGCAGATTGATGAGTAGAATGATGTGTAGAATGATGTGTAGAATGAGGTGTAGAATGATGTGTCGAATGATGTGTAGAAAGATGTGTAGAATGATGTGTAGAATGAAGTGTAGAATGATGTATAGAATGATGCGTAGAATGATGCGTAGAATGATGTGTAGAATGATGTGTAGAATGATGTGCCGAATAATGTGTTGAATGATGTGTAGAATGATGTCTAGAATGATGTGTAAATCATGTGGTGTAGAATGATGTGTAGAATTATGTGCAGAATGATTTGTAGAATGATGTGTTGAAAGATGTGTAGAATGATGTGTAGAATGATACGTAGAATGATGTGTAGAATGATGTGTAGAATGACGTGTAGAATTATGTGTAGAATAATGTGCAGATTGATGTGCAGAATGATGTGTAGAGTGATGTGTAGAATGATGTGTAGAATGATGTGTAGAATAATGTGTAGAATGATGTGTGGTATGATGTGCAGATTGATGTGTCGAATGATGTGTAGAATGATGTGTAGAATGATGTGTAGAAAGTTGTGTAGAATGATGTGTAGAAAGAGGTGCAGAATGATGCGTGGAATGATGTGTAGAAAGATGTGCAGAATGATGTGTAGAAAGATGTGTCGAATGATGCGTAGAATGATGTATAGAATGAAGTGTAGAATGAAGTATAGAATGATGTGTAGAATGATGTTGTGTAGAATGAAGTGTGGAATGAAATGTAGAATGATGTGTAGAATGACGTGCAGATTGATGTGTCGAATGATGTGTAGAATGATGTGTAGAATGATGTGTAGAAAGATGTGTAGAATGATGCATAGAATGATGTGTAGAAAGATGTGTAGAATGATGCGTAGAATGATGTGTAGAATGATGTGTAGAATGATGTGCAGATTGATGTGTCGAATGATGTGTAGAATTATGTGTCGATTGATGCGTAGAATGACGTGTAGAATGATGTGTAGAATGATGGGTAGAAAGTTGTGTAGATTGATGTGTAGAATGATGTGTAGAATAATGTGTAGAATAATTTGAAGAATGATGTGTTGAAAGATGTGTAGAATGATGTGTAGAATGATGTGTATAATGATGTGCAGAATGATGAGTAGAATGATGTGTAGAATGATGTGTAGAATGAGGTGAAGAATGATTGTAGAATGATGTGTAGAAAGATGTGTAGAATGATGTGTAGAATGAAGTGTAGAATGATGTATAGCATGATGCGTAGAATGATGCGTAAAATGATGTGTAGAATGATGTGTAGAATGATGTGCCGAATAATGTGTTGAATGACGTGTAGAATGATGTCTAGAATGATGTGTAAATCATGTGGTGTAGAATGATGTGTAGAATTATGTGCAGAATGATTTGTAGAATGATGTTTTGAAAGATGTGTAGAATGATGTGTAGAATGATACGTAGAATGATGTGTAGAATGATGTGTAGAATGATGTGTAGAATGATGTGTAGAATAATGTGCAGAGTGATGTGCAGAATGATGTGTAGAGTGATGTGTAGAATGATGTGTAGAATGATGTGTAGAATGATGTGTAGAATGTTGTGTAGAATGATGTGTAGAAAGACGTGCAGAATGATGCGTGGAATGATGTGTAGAAAGATGTGCAGAATGATGCGTAGAATGATGTGTAGAAAGATGTGTAGAATGATGCGTAGAATGATGTATAGAATGATGTGTAGAATGATGTGCGGATTGATGTGTCGAATGATGTGTAGAATGATGTGTAGAATGACGTGTCGAAAGATGTGTATAATGATGCGTAGAATGATGTGTAGAATGATGCGTAGAATGACGTGTAGAATGATGTGTAGAATGATGTGCAGATTGATGTGACGAATGATGTGTCGAATGATGTGTAGAATTATGTGTAGATTGATGCGTAGAATGATGTGCAGAATGATGTGTAGAATGATGTGTAGAATGATGTGTTGAAAGATGTGTCGAATGATGCGTAGAATGATGTGTAGACTGATTTGTAGAATGATGTGTAAATCATGTGGTGCAGAATGATGTGCAGATTGTTCAGTAGAATGATGTGTAGAATGATGTGTAGAATGATGTGTAGAATGATGTGTAGAATGATGTGTAGAATGATGTGTAGAAAGATGTGTAGAATGATGCGTAGAATGATGTGTAGAAAGATGTGTAGAATGATGCATAGAATGATGTGTAGAATGACGTGTAGAATGATGTGTAGAAAGATGTTTAGAATGATGTGTAGAATGATGCGTAGAATGAAGTGTAGAATGATGTGTAGAATGATGTGTAGAATGATGTGTAGAATGATGTGCGGATTGATGTGTCGAATGATGTGTCGAATGATGTGTAGAATGATGTGTAGAAAGATGTGTAGATTGATGTGCAGAATGTTGTGTAGAATGATGTGTTGAAAGATGTTTAGAATGATGTGTAGAATGTTGCGTAGAATGATGCGTAGAATGATGTGTAGAATGATGTGTAGAATTAAGTGTAAATAATGTGCCGCAGAATGATGTGTAGAATGATGTGTAGAATGATGAGTAGAATGATGTGTAGAATGAAGTTGTGTAGATTGATGTATAGAATGAAGTGTAGCATGATGTGTAGAATGATGTGTAGAATGACGTGTACAATGATGTGCAGATTGATGTGTCGAATGATGTGTCGAATGATGTGTAGAATTACGTGTAGATAGATGCTTAGAATGATGTGTAGAATGATGTGTAGAATGATGGGTAGAAATATGTGTTGAAAGATGTGTCGATTTATGCGTAGAATGATGTGTAGAATGGTTTGTAGAATGATGTTTAAATCATGTGGTGTAGAATGATGTGCAGATTGTTGAGTAGAATAATGTGTAGAATGATGTGTAGAATGATGTGTAGAATGATGTGTAGAATGATGTGTAGAAAGATGTGTAGATTGATGTGTAGAATGATGTGCAGAATGATGTGCAGAATAATTTGAAGAAAGATGTGTTGAAAGATGTGTAGAATGATGTGTAGAATGATGTGTAGAATGATGTGCAGATTGATGAGTCGAATAATGTGTAGAATGATGTGCAGAATGATGTGTAGAAAGATGAGTGGAATGATGTGTAGAAAGATGTGTAGAATGATGTGTAGAATGATGTGTAGAATGATGAAAGAATGATGCGTAGAATGACGCGTAGAATGATGTGTAGAATGATGTGTCGAATGATGTGCAGAATAATGTGTTGAATGATGTGCAGAATGATGTCTAGAATAACGTGTAGAATTATGTGCAGAATGAGTTGTAGAATGATGTGTTGAAAGATGTGTAGAAGGATGTGCAGAATGATACGTAGAATGATGTGTAGAATGATGTGTAGAATGACGTGTAGAATGACGTGTAGAATGATGTGAAGAATGATGTGCAGAATAATGTGCAGATTGATGTGCAGAATGATGTGTAGAATGATGTGTAGAATGATGTGTAGAATGATGTGTAGATTGATGTGTAGAAGGATGTGTAGAATGATTCGTAGAATGATGTGTAGAATGATGTGTAGAATGATGTGCAGATTGATGTGTCGAATGATGTGTAGAAAGTTGTGTAGAATAATGCGTAGAATGATGTGTAGAAAGAGGTGTAGAATGATGCGTAGAATGATGTGTAGAATGATGTGTAGAATGATATGCAGATTGATGTGTCGAATGATGTGTAGAATGATGTGTTGAATGATGTGTAGAAGGACGTGTAGAATGATGCGTAGAAAGATGTGTAGAATGATGTGCAGAATGATGTGCAGATTGATGTGTAGAATGATGTGTAGATTGACGTGTACAATGATGTGCAGATTGATGTGTTGAAAGATGTTAGAATGATTCGTAGAATGATGTGTAGAATGATTTGTAGAATTATGTGAAAATCATGTGGTGTAGAATGATGTGCAGATTGTTGAGTAGAATGATGTGTGGAATGATGTGTAGAATGATGTGTGGAATGATGTGTAGAATGATGTGCAGATTGATGTGTAGATTGATGTGTAGAATGATGTGTAGAATGATGTGTAGAATAATTTGAAGAAAGATGTGTTGAAAGATGTGTAGAATGATGTGCAGAATGATGTGTAGAATGATGTGCAGATTGATGAGTAGAATGATGTGTAGAATGATGTGCAGAATGATGTGTAGAATGATTTGTTGAATGATGTGTAGAAAAATGTGTAGAATGATGTGTAGAATGATGTGTAGAATGATGAATAGAATGATGCGTAGAATGATGCATAGAATGATGTGAAGAATGATGTGTAGAATGATGTGTAAAATGATGTCTAGAATAATACGTAGAATTATGTGCAGAATGAGTTGTAGAATGATTGTTGAAAGATGTGTAGAATGATGTGCAGAATGACACGTAAAATGATGTGTAGAATGATGTGTAGAATGACGTGTAGAATGACGTGTAGAATGATGCGTAGAATGATGTGTAGAATAATGTGCAGATTGTTGTGCAGAATGATGTGTAGAATGATGTGTAGAATGATGTGTAGTATGATGTGTAGATTGATGTGTAGAATGATGTGTAGAATGATTCGTAAAATGACGTGTAGAATGATGTGTAGAATGATGTGCAGATTGATGTGTCGAATGATGTGTAGAATGATGTGTAGAATGATGTGTAGAAAGAGGTGTAGAATGATGCGTAGAATGATGTGTAGAATGATGTGTAGAATGATGTGCAGATTGATGTGTCGAATGATGTGTAGAATGATGTGTTGAATGATGTGTAGAATGATGTGCAGATTGATGTGTCGAATGATGTGTAGAATGATGTGTAGAATGATGTGTAGAAGGATGTGTAGAATGATGCGTAGAAAGATGTGTATAATGATGTGCAGAATGATGTGCAGATTGATGTGTAGTATGATGTGTAGAATGCTGTGTAGAATGATGCATAGAATGATGTGCAGAATGATGTGTAGAATGATGTGTAGAATGATGTATAGAATGATGTGTGGAATTATGTTGTGTAGAATGATGTGTGGAATGAAATGTAGAATGATGTGCAGAATGATGTTGAGTAGAATGATTTTTCGAATGATGTGTAGAATGATGTGTAGAATGACGTGTGGAATAATGTGTAGAATGCCGTGCAGAATGATGTGTAGAATGAAGTATAGAATGATGTGTAGAATGTTGTGTGTGTCGATTGATGTGTAGAATGATGTGTAGACTGATGATGTGTAGAATGATGTATAGAATGATGTGTAGCATGTTGTGTAGAATTTTGTTTAGAATGATGTGTAAAATGAGGTTTGGAAGGATGTCAGAATGGTGTGTCGAATGATGTGTAGAATGACGTGTAGAATGATGCGTAGAACAATGCGCAGAATGATGTGTAGAATGATGTATAGAATGGTGTGTAGAATGATGTGTAGAATGATGTGTAGAATGATGTATAGAATGATGTGTAGAATGATGTTGTGTGGAATGATGTGCGGAATGAAATGTAGAATGATGTGTAGAATGATGTGTAGAATGATGTGCAGAATTATGTTGAGTAGTTTGATATGTCGAATGATGTGTAGAATTATGTGTGGAATAATGTGTAGAATGACGTGCAGAATGATGTGTAGAATGATGTATAGAATGATGTGTAGAATTATGCTGTGTGGAATGATGTGTGAAATGAAATATAGAATGGTGTGTAGAATGATAAATAGAATGGTGTTTAGAATGCTGTTGAGTAGAATGATTTTCCGAATGATGTGTGGAATGATGTGTGGAATAATGTGTAGAATGACGTGCAGAATGACGTGTAGAATGATGTTTATAATGATGCGCAGAATAATGTGTAGAATTTAGTGTAGAATGATGCGTAGATTGATGTGTGGAATGTTGTGTAGAATGATGGATAGAATGATGTGCAGAATGATGTTGAGTAGAATGCTGTGTCGAATGATGTGTAGAATGATGTGTGGAATAATGTGCAGAATGACTGCAGAATGATGTGTAGAATGATGTTGAGCAGAATGACGTGTGGAATGAAATGTAGAATGATGTGTAGAATGATGTATAGATTGATGTGCAGAATGATATTGAGTACAATGCTGTGTCGAATGATGTGTAGAATGATGCGCAGAATGTTGTTTAGAATGATTTTTCGAATGATGTGTAGAATGATGTGTGGAATATTGTGTAGAATGACGTGCAGAATGATGTGTAGAATGATGTGTAGAATGATGCGTAGAATGATGTGTAGAAAGATGTGTAGCATGATGCGTATAATGATGTGTAGAATGATGCACAGAATGATGTGCAGAATGAAGTCGTGTAGATTGATGTGTATAATGATGTGCAGAATGATGTGTATAATGATGTGTAGAATGAAGTATAGAATGATGTGTATAATGCTGTTGTGTAGATTAATGTGTAGAATGATGTGTAGATTGAAGTGTAGTATGATGTGTATAATGATGTGTAGAATGATGTGTAGAATGTTGTGCAGAATGTTGTTTAGAATGATGTGTAAAATGAGGTTTGGAAGGATGTCTATAATGATGTGTTCAATGATGTGTAGAATGCAGTGTAGAATGATGTGCCAAATGATGTGTTGAATCATGATGTGTAGAATGATGTGTAGAATGATGTATAGAATGATGTATAGAATGATGTGTGGAATGTGGTGAGCATGATGTTGTGCAGAATGATGTGTAGAATGATGTGTAAAATGACGTGTAGAATGATGTGCAAAATGACGTTAAAATAATGAGTAAAATGATGTGTAGAATAACGTGTTGAATGATGTGTAGAATGATGTCTAGAATGATGTGAAAATCATGTGGTGTAGAATGATGTGTAGAATGATGTGTACAATGATGTGTAAAATGATTTGTAGAATGATGTGTTGAAAGATGTGTAGAATGATGGTTAGAATGATACGTAGAATGATGCGTAGAATGATGTGTAGAATGATGTGCAGAATGATGTGTAGAATGACGTGTAGAATGATGTGTAGAATCATGTGTAGATTCATGTGTAGACTGATGTGTAGAATGATGTGCCGATTGATGTGTCGAATGATGTGCAGAATGATGTGTAGAATGTTGCGTGGGAAGATGTCCAGAATGATGCGTAGAATGACGTGTAGAATGATGTGTAGATTGATGTGCAGAATGATGTGTAGAATGATGTGTAGAATGATGTGTAGAAAGGTGTGTAGAATGATGCATATAATGATGTGTAGAATGATGTGTCGAATCATGTGTAGAATGATGTGTAGAATGATGTATCGAATGATGTGTAGAATGAAGTTGTGTAGATTGATGTGTAGAATGATGTGTGGAATGATGTGTAGAATGATGCGTAGAAAGATGTGAGGAATGATGTGTAGAATGAAGCATAGAATGATGTGTAGAATGATATTGTGTAGAATGAAGTGTGGAATGAAATGTAGAATGATGTGTCGAATGATGTATAGAATGATGTGCAGAATGATGTTCAGTACAATGATGTGTCGAATTATGTGTAGAATGACGTGTGGAATAATGTGTAGAATGACGTGTAGAATGATGTGTAGAATGATGTATAGAATGATGTGTAGAAATATGTTGTGTGGAATGATGTGTGGAACGAAATGTAGAATGGTGTGTGGAATGATGTATAGAATGATGTGTAGAATGCTGTTGAGTAGCATGATTTTTCGAATGATATGTAGAATGATGTGTGGAATAATGTGTAGAATGACGAGCATGATGACGTGTAGCATAATGTATAGAATGATGCGCAGAATAACGTGTCGTATTATGTGAATAATGACGTGTAGATTGATGTGCAGAATGTTGTTTAGAATGACGTGTTGAAAGATGTGTAGAATGATGTGCAGAATGTTGCGTAGAATGATGCGTAGAATGACTTGTAGAATGATGTGTAGAATGATGTGTAAATCATGTGGTGTAGAATGATGTGTCGAATGATGTGTAGAATGATGTGTAGAATGATGGGTAGAATGATGTGTAGAAAGAAGTTGTGCCGATTGATGTGTAGAATTATGGGCAGAATAATGTGTAGAATGATGTGTAAATGGTGTGTAGAATAATTTGAAGAATGATGTGTTGTAAGATGAGTCGAATAATGCATAGAATGATGCGCAGAATGATGTGTACAATGATGTGTAGATTGATGTGAAGAATGATGTGTAGAATAACGTGCCGATTGATATATCGAATGATGTGTCGAATGATGTGTAGAATGATGTGTAGTAAATGTGTAGAATGATGCGTAGAATGATGCATAGAATGATGTGCAGAATGATGTGTAGAATGATGTGTAGAAAGATGTCTAGAATGATGTATAGAATGATGTGTAGAATGATGTTGTGTAGAATGATGTGTGGAATGAAATGTAGAATGATGTGCAGAATGATGTTGAGTAGAATGATTTTTCGAATGATGTGTAGAATGATGTGTAGAATGACGTGTGGAATAATGTGTAGAATGACGTGCAGAATGATGTGTAGAATGATGTGTATAATTATGTGTAGAATGAAGTACAGAATGATGTGAAGAATGTTGTTGTGTCGATTGATGTGTAGAATGATGTGTAGATTGATGAAGTGTAGAATGATGTATAGAATGATGTGTAGAATGTTGTGCAGAATTTTGTTTAGAATTATGTGTAAAATGAGGTTTGGAAGGATGTCAGAATGATGTGTAGAATGATGTGTAGAATGATGCGTAGAATGATGTGTAGAATAATGCGCAGAATGATGTGTAGAATGATGTATAGAATGATGTGTAGAATGATGTGTAGAATGATGTGTAGAATGATGTGCAGAATGATGTATAGAATGATGTGTAGATTGATGTTGTGTAGAATGATGTGTGGAATGAAATGTAGAATGATGTGTAGAATGTTGTGCAGAATGATGTTGAGTAGAATGATATGTCGAATGATGTGTAGAATGATGTGTGGAATAATGTGTAGATAGACGTGCAGAATGTTGTGTAGAATGATGTATAGAATGATATGTAAAATTATGCTGTGTGGAATGATGTGTGGAATGAAATGTAGAATGGTGTGTAGAATGATATATAGAATGATGTGTAGAATGCTGTTGAGTAGAATGATTTTCCGAATGATGTGTGGAATGATGTGTGGAATAATGTGTAGAATGACGTGCAGAATGACGTGTAGAATGATGTATAGAATTATGTGCAGAATGATGTTGAGTAGAATGCTGTGCCGAATGATGTGTAGAATGATGTGCATAATGCTGTTGAGTAGAATGATTCTTCGAATGATGTGTAGAATGATGTGTGGAATAATGTGTAGAATGACGTGCAGAATAATGTGTAGAATGACGTGTGGAATAATGTGTAGAATGACGTGCAGAATGATGTGTAGAATGATGTGTATAATGATGTGTAGAATGAAGTATAGAATGATGTGTAGAATGCTGTTTTGTCGATTGATGTGTAGAATGATGTGTAGATTGATGTGTAGTATGATGTGTATAATGATGTGCAGAATGATGTGTAGAATGTTGTGCAGAAAGTTGTTTAGAATGATGTGTAAAGTGAAGTTTGGAAGGATGTCTATAATGATGTGTTCAATGATGTGTAGAATGCTGTGTAGAATGATGTGCCGAATGATGTGTTGAATGATGATGTGTACAATGATGTGTAGTATAATGCCGTGTAGCATGATGCATATAATGTTGTGTAGAATGAAGTTCTGTAGATTGATGTGTAGACGGATGTGTAGAATGATGTGGAGAATGATGTGGAGAATGATGTGTATAATGATGTTGTAGAAAGATGTGCAGAATGACGTGCAGATTGATGTGGAGAATGATGTGCAGATTCATGCGTAGCTTGATGAGCAGAATGATGCGTAGAATGATGTGTAGGTTGATGTGTAGAAAGATGTGCAGATTGATGCGTAGATTGATGTGTGGAATGTTGTGTAGAATGATGTATAGAATGATGTGCAGAATGATGTTGAGTAGAATGCTGTGTCGAATGATGTGTAGAATGATGTGCAGAATGCTGTTGAGTAGAATGATTTTTCGAATGATGTGTAGAATAATGTGTGGAATAATGTGTAGAATGACGTGCAGAATAATGTGTAGAATGATGTGTATAATGATGTCTAGAATGATGTAATGAATGATGTTTTGTCGATTGATGTGTAGATTGATGTGTAGTATGATGTGCATAATGATGTGTAGAATGATGTGTAGAATGTTGTGCAGAATGTTGTTTAGAATGATGTGTAAAGTGAAGTTTGGAAGGATGTCTATAATGATGTGTTCAATGATGTGTAGAATGCTGTGTAGAATGTGGTGCCGAATGATGTGTTGAATGATGATGTGTACAATGATGTGTAGTATAATGCCGTGTAGCATGATGCATATAATGATGTGTAGAATAAAGTTCTGTAGATTGATGTGTAGAAGGATGTGTAGAATGATGTGTAGAATGATGTGGAGAATGATGTGTATAATGATGTTGTAGAAAGATGTGCAGAATGACGTGCAGATTGATGTGGAGAATGATGTGCAGATTAATGCGTAGCTTGATGAGTAGAATGATGTGGAGAATGATGTGTAGATTGATGTGCAGAAAGATGTGCAGAATAATATGCAGATTGATGTATCGAATGATGTGTTTAATGATGTGTAGAATGATGTGTAGAAAGTTGTGTAGAATGATGCGTAGAATAATGTGTAGAATGATGTGTGGAATGATGTGCAGAATGATGTGTAGAATGATGAGTAGAATGATGATTAGAATGATGTGTAGAATGATGTATAGAATGATGTGCAGTATTATGTTGAGTAGAATGCTGTGTTGCATGATGTGCAGAATGATGTGCAGAATGCTGTTGAGTAGAATGATTTTTCGAATGATGTGTAGAATGATGTGTGGAATAACGTGTGGAATGACGTCCAGAATGATGTGTATAATGACGTGTAAAATGATGTGTAGAATGTTGTGCAGAATGCTGTTTAGAATGATGTGTAAAATGAGATTTGGAAGGATGTCTATAATGATGTGTAGAATGCTGTGTATAATGATGTGTAGAATGAAGTTGTATAGATTCATGTGTAGAATGCTGTGTAGAATGATGTGTAGATTGATGTGTAGAATGATGTGCAGAATGATGTGTAGAATAATGTGCAGATTAATGTGCAGAATGATGTGTAGAATGATGTTTAGAATTATGTGTAGAAAGATGTGTAGAATGATGAGTAGAATGATGCGGAGAATGATGTTTAGAATGATGTGTAGAATAATGTGTGGAATGATGTGCAGAATGATGTGTAGATAGATGTGTAGAATGATGAGTAGAATGAGGATTAGAATGATGTGTAGAATGATGTATAGAATGATGTGCAGAATTATGTTGAGTAGAATGCTGTGGCGCATGATGTGTAGAATGATGTGCAGAATGATGTGTAGAATGATGTGTAGAATGATGTGTAGAATGATGTGCAGAATGGTGTGTAGAATGATGTGCAGAATGATGTTGAGTAGAATGATATGTTTGATGATGTGTAGAATGATGTGTGGAATAATGTGTAGAATGACGTGCAGAATGATGTGTAGAATGATGTATAGAATGATGTGTAAAATTATGCTGTGTGGAATGATGTGTGGAATGAAATGTAGAATGGTGTGTAGAATGATATATAGAATGATGTATAGAATGCTGTTGAGTAAAATGATATTCCGAATGATGTGTGGAATGATGTGTGGAATAATGTGTAGAATGATGTGCAGAATGACGTGTAGAATGATGTATAGAATGATGCGCAGAATAATGTGTAGAATTATGTGTAGAATGATTCGTAGATTGATGTGTGGAATGTGGTGTAGAATGATGTATCGAATGATGTGCAGAATGATGTTGAGTAGAATGATGTGTGGAATAATGTGTAGAATGACGTGCAGAATGATGTGTAGAATGATGTGTATAATGATATGTAGAATGAAGTAATGAATGATGTGTAGAATGCTGTTTTGTCGATTGATGTGTCGAATGATGTGTAGATTGAAGTGTAGTATGATGTGTATAATGATGTGTAGAATGTCGTGTAGAATGTTGTGCAGATGTTGTTTAGAATGATGTGTAAAGTGAAGTTTGGAAGGATGTCTATAATGATGTGTGCAATGATGTGTAGAATGCTGTGCAGAATGATGTGCCGAAAGATGTGTTGAATGATGATGTGTACAATGATGTGTAGTATAATGCCATGTAGCATGATGCATATAATGATGTGTAGAATGAAGTTGTGTCGATTGATGTGCAGAAGGAGGTGTAGAATGATGTGTAGAATGATGTGGAGAATGATGTGCAACTTGATGTGTAGAATGATGTGTCGAATGATGAGTAGAATAATGTGTAGAAAGATGTTGTAGAAAGATGTGCAGAATGATGCGTAGAATGTTGTGTAGAATGATGTGCAGATTGATGTGTAGAAGGATGTGTAGATGATGTGTAGAATGATGTGGAGAATGATGTGCAGCTTGATATTTAGAATGATGTGTAGAATGATGTGCAGATTGATGTGTAGAAGGATGTGTAGATGATGTGTAGAATGATGTGGAGAATGATGTGCAGCTTGATATTTAGAATGATGTGTAGAATGATGTGCAGATTGATGTGTCGAATGATGTGTAGAATGATGTGTAGAATGATGTTGTAGAAAGATGTGCAGAATGATGCGTAGAATGTTGTGTAGAATGATGTGCAGCTTGATGTGTAGAATGATGTGTAGAATGATGTGTAGACTGACGTGCAGATTGATGTGGAGAATGATGTGCAGATTGATGTGTAGAATGATGTGTGGAATGAAATGTAGAATGATATGTAGAATGATGTATAGAATGATGTGCAAAATGATGTTAAGTAGAATGATGTGTCGAATGATGAGCAGAATGATGTGTGGAATAATGAGTAGAATGACGTGTAGAATGATGTATAGAATGATGCACAGAATAACGTGTAGAATTACGTGTAGAATGATGTGTAGATTGATGTGTAGAATGTTGTGTAGAATGATGTGTTTAAATATTTGTAGAATGATGTGTAGAATGTTGCGTAGAATGATGTGGTGTAGAATGCTGTGTAGAATGATGTGTAGAAGTATTTGTAGAATGAATTGTAGAATAAAATGTTGAAAGATGTGTAGAATGATGTGTAGAATGATACGTAGGATGATGCGTAGAATGATGTGTAGAATGATGTGTAGAATGATGTGTAGAATGAAGTTGTGTCGATTGATGTGGAGAATTATGTGCAGAATGATGTGTAGAATGATGTGTAGATTGGAGTGTAGAATAATTTGTAGAATGATGTGTTGAAAGATGTATAGAATGATGCGTAGAATGATGCGCAGAATGATGTGTAGAATGATGTGTAGATTGATGTGTAGAAAGATGTGCAGAATAATGTGCAGATTGATGTATCAAATGATGTGTAGAATGATGTGTAGAATGATGTGTAGAAAGATGTGTAGAATGATACGTAGAATGATGTTTAGAATAACGTGTGGAATGATGTGCAGAATGATGTGTAGATAGATGTGTAGAATGATGAGTAGAATGAGGATTAGAATGATGTGTAGAATGATGTATAGAATGATGTGCAGAATTATGTTGAGTAGAATGCTGTGGCGCATGATGTTCAGAATGATGTGCAGAATGCTGTTGAGTAGAATGATTTTTCGAAGGATGTGTAGAATGATGTGTGGAATAACGTGTGGAATGACTTCCAGAATGATGTGTATAATGATGTGTAAAATGACGTGTAGAATGTTGTGCAGAATGTTGTTTAGAATGAAGTGTAAAATGAGGTTTGGAAGGATATCTATAATGATGTGTAGAATGCTGTGTAGAATGATGTGAAGAAGAAAGTTGTATTGATTCATGTGTGGAATGATGTGTAGAATGACGTGTAGAATGATGTGGAGAATGATGTGTAGATTGATGTGTAGAATGATGTGTAGAAATGATGTGTAGAATAATGAGCAGATTAATGTGCAGTCTGATGTGTAGAATGATGTGTAGAATGATGTGTAGAAAGATGAGTAGAATGATGAGTAGAATGATGTGTAGAATGATGTGTGGAATGATGTGTAGAATGATGCGGCGAATGATGTGTGGAATGATGTGCAGAATGATGTGTAGAATGATGGGTATAATGATGTGTAGAATGCTGTTCTGTCGATTGATGTGTAGTATGATGTGTATAATGATGTGTAGAATGATATGTAGAATGTTGTGCAGAATGTTGTTGAGAATGATGTGTAAAATGAGGTTTGGAAGGATATCTATAATGATGTGTGCAATGATGTGTAGAAAGCTGTGTGGAATAATGTGCCGAATGATTTGTTCAATGATGATGTGTAGAATGATGTGTAGAATAATGCCGTGTAGCATGATGCGTATAATAATGTGTAGAATGATGTATCGAATGATGTGTTGAATAAAGTTGTGTAGATTGATGTGTACAATGATGTGTAAAATGATGTGTAGAATGATGTGTGGAATGATGTGTGGAATGATGCGTAGAATGATGTATAGAATGATGTGTAAAATGATGTATAGAATGATGTGTAGAATGATGTTGTGTAGAATGATGTGTGGAATGAAATGTAGCATGATGTGTAGAATGATATATGGAATGATGTGCAGAATGATGTTGAGTAGAATGCTGTGTCGAATGATGTGTAGAATGATGTGCAGAATGCTGTTGAGTAGAATGATTCTTCGAATGATGTGTAGAATGATGTGTGGAATAATGTGTAGAATGCCGTGCAGAATGATGTGCAGAATGATGTGTATAATGCTGTGTAGAATGAAGTATAGATGATGTGTAGAATGCTGTTGTGTCGATTGATGTGTAGAATGATGTGTAGATTGAAGAGTAGTATGATGTCTATAATGATGTGTAGCATGATGTGTAGAATGTTGTGCAAAATGTTGTTTAGAATGATGTGTAAAATGAGGTTTTGCAGGATGTCTATAATGATGTGTGCAATGATGTGTAGAATGCTGTGTAGTATGATATGCCGAATGATGTGTTGAATGTTGATGTGTAGAATGATGTGCAGGATAATGCCGTGTAGCATGATGCGGATAATGATGTGTAGAATGATGTATAGAATGATGTGTAGAATGAAGTTGTGTAGATTGATGTGTAGAATGATGTGTAAAATGATGTGTAGAATGATGTGCAGAATGAGATATATAATGATGTGTAGAATGTGGTGTAGCATGATGTTGTGCAGAATGATGTGTAGAATGATCTGTAGAATGATGTGCAGAATGGTGTGTAGAATGACGTGTAAAATGATGTCTAAAATGATGTGTAGAATAACGTGTTGAATGATGTGTAGAATGATGTCTAGAATGATGTGTAGAATGATTTGTAGAATGATGTGTTGAAAGATGTGTAGAATGATGTGCAGATTGACGTGCAGAATGATGTATAGAATGACGTGTAGATTGATGTGTAGAATGATGTGTAGAATGATGGGTATAATGATGTGTTGAAAGATGTGTCGAATAATGCGTAGCATGATGTGTAGCATTATGTGTAAAATGATGTGTACAATGATGTCTAGAATGATGTGTAGAATGATGTGTAGAATGATGTATGGAATGATGTGTAGAATGAAGTTGTGTAGATTGATGTGTAGAATGATGTGTAGAATGATGTGTAGAATGATGTGCAGATTGATGTATCGAATTATGTGTAGAATGAAGTTGTGTAGATTGATGTGTAGAATGACGTGTAGAATGATGTTTAGAATAACGTGTGGAATGATGTGCAGAATGATGTGTAGATAGATGTGTAGAATGATGAGTAGAATGAGGATTAGAATGATGTGCAGATTGATGTATCAAATGATGTGTAGAATGATGTGTAGAATGATTTGTAGAAAGATGTGTAGAATGATGCGTAGAATGATGTTTAGAATAACGTGTGGAATGATGTGCAGAATGATGTGTAGATAGATGTGTAGAATGATGAGTAGAGTGAGGATTAGAATGATGTGTAGAATGATGTATAGAATGATGTGCAGAATTATGTTGAGTAGAATGCTGTGGCGCATGATGTGCAGAATGATGTGCAGAATACTGTTGAGTAGAATGATTTTTCGAATGATGTGTAGAATGATGTGTGGAATAACGTGTGGAATGACTTCCAGAATGATGTGTATAATGATGTGTAAAATGACGTGTAGAATGTTGTGCAGAATGTTGTTTAGAATGATGTGTAAAATGAGGTTTGGAAGGATATCTATAATGATGTGTAGAATGCTGTGTAGAATGATGTGTAGAAGAAAGTTCTATTGATTCATGTGTGGAATGATGTGTAGAATGATGAGTAGAATGATGTGGAGAATAATGTGTAGATTGATGTGTAGAATGATGTGTAGAAATGATGTGTAGAATAATGAGCAGATTAATGTGCAGAATGATGTGTAGAATGATGTGTAGAATGATGTGTAGAAAGATGTGTAGAATGATGAGTAGAATGATGTGTAGAATGATGTGTGGAATGATGTGTAGAATGATGCGGCGAATGATGTGTGGAATGATGTGCAGAATGATGTGTAGAATGATGTGTATAATGATGTGTAGAATGCTGTTGTGTCGATTGATGTGTAGTATGATGTGTATAATGATGTGTAGAATGATATGTAGAATGTTGTGCAGAATGTTGTTGAGAATGATGTGTAAAATGAGGTTTGGAAGGATGTCTATAATGATGTGTGCAATGATGTGTAGAAAGCTGTGTGGAATAATGTGCCGAATGATGTGTTCAATTATGATGTGTAGAATGATGTGTAGAATAATGCCGTGTAGCATGATGCGTATAATGATGTGTAGAATGATGTATCGAATGATGTGTTGAATAAAGTTGTGTAGATTGATGTGTACAATGATGTGTAAAATGATGTGTAGAATGATGTGTGGAATGATGTGTGGAATGATGCGTAGAATGATGTATAGAATGATGTGTAAAATGATGTATAGAATGATGTGTAGAATGATGTTGTGTAGAATGATGTGTGGAATGAAATGTAGCATGATGTGTAGAATGATATATGGAATGATGTGCAGAATGATGTTGAGTAGAATGCTGTGTCGAATGATGTGTAGAATGATGTGCAGAATGCTGTTGAGTAGAATGATTTTTCGAATGATGTGTAGAATGATGTGTGGAATAATGTGTAGAATGCCGTGCAGAATGATGTGCAGAATGATGTGTATAATGCTCTGTAGAACGAAGTATAGATGATGTGTAGAATGCTGTTGTGTCGATTGATGTGTAGAATGATGTGTAGATTGAAGAGTAGTATGATGTGTATAATGATGTGTAGCTTGATGTGTAGAATGTTGTGCAAAATGTTGTTTAGAATGATGTGTAAAATGAGGTTTGGCAGGATGTCTATAATGATGTGTGCAATGATGTGTAGAATGCTGTGTAGTATGATATGCCGAATGATGTGTTGAATGTTGATGTGTAGAATGATGTGCAGGATAATGCCATGTAGCATGATGCGTATAATGATGTGTAGAATGATGTATAGAATGATGTGTAGAATGAAGTTGTGTAGATTGATGTGTAGAATGATGTGTAAAATGATGTGTAGAATGATGTGCAGAATGAGATATATAATGATGTGTAGAATGTGGTGTAGCATGATGTTGTGCAGAATGATGTAGAGAATGATCTGTAGAATGATGTGCAGAATGGTGTGTAGAATGACGTGTAAAATGATGTCTAAAATGATGTGTAGAATAACGTGTTGAATGATGTGTAGAATGATGTCTAGAATGATGTGTAGAATGATGTGTAGAATGATGTGCAGATTGACGTGCAGAATGATGTATAGAATGGCGTGTAGATTGATGTGTAGAATGATGTGTAGAATGATGGGTATAATGATGTGTTGAAAGATGTGTCGAATAATGCGTAGCATGATGTGTAGCATTATGTGTAAAATGATGTGTACAATGATGTCTAGAATGATGTGTAGAATGATGTGTAGAATGATGTATGGAATGATGTGTAGAATGAAGTTGTGTAGATTGATGTGTAGAATGATGTGTAGAATGATGTGTAGAATGATGTGCAGATTGATGTATCGAATTATGTGTAGAATGAAGTTGTGTAGATTGATGTGTAGAATGACGTGTAGAATGATGTGTAGAATGATGTGCAGAATGATGTGTAGAATGATGTGCAGAATGATGTGTAGAAAGATGTGTAGAATGATGCATAGAATGATGTGTAGAATGATGTGTGGAATCATGTGCAGAATGATGTGTAGAATGATGTTTCGAATGATGTGCAGAATGAAGTTGTGTAGATTGATGTGTAGAATGATGTGAAGAATGATGTGTCGAATGATGTTGTGTAAAATGATGTGTAGAATGATGTGTAGAATGATGTGTAGAATGATGTGTAGATTGATGTGTAGAAAGATGTGCAGAATAATGTGCAGATTGATGTATCAAATGATGTGTAGAATGATGTGTAGAATGATGTGTAGAAAGATGTGTAGAATGATGCGTAGAATGATGTTTAGAATAACGTGTGGAATGATGTGCAGAATGATGTGTAGATAGATGTGTAGAATGATGAGTAGAATGAGGATTAGAATGATGTGTAGAATGATGTATAGAATGATGTGCAGAATTATGTTGAGTAGAATGCTGTGGCGCATGATGTGCAGAATGATGTGCAGAATGCTGTTGAGTAGAATGATTTTTCGAATGATGTGTAGAATGATGTGTGGAATAACGTGTGGAATGACTTCCAGAATGACGTGTATAATGATGTGTAAAATGACGTGTAGAAGGTTGTGCAGAATGTTGTTTAGAATGATGTGTAAAATGAGGTTTGGAAGGATATCTATAATGATATGTAGAATGCTGTGTAGAATGATGTGTAGAAGAAAGTTCTATTGATTCATGTGTGGAATGATGTGTAGAATGATGAGTAGAATGATGTGGAGAATAATGTGTAGATTGATGTGTAGAATGATGTGTAGAAATGATGTGTAGAATAATGAGCATATTAATGTGCAGAATGATGTGTAGAATGATGTGTAGAATGATGTGTAGAAAGATGTGTAGAATGATGAGTAGAATGATGTGTAGAATGATGTGTGGAATGATGTGTAGAATGATGCGGCGAATGATGTGTGGAATGATGTGCAGAATGATGTGTAGAATGATGTGTATAATGATGTGTAGAATGCTGTTGTGTCGATTGATGTGTAGTATGATGTGTATAATGATGTGTAGAATGATATGTAGAATGTTGTGCAGAATGTTGTTGAGAATGATATGTAAAATGAGGTTTGGAAGGATGTCTATAATGATGTGTGCAATGATGTGTAGAATGCTGTGTGGAATAATGTGCCGAATGATGTGTTCAATGATGATGTGTAGAATGATGTGTAGAATAATGCCGTGTAGCATGATGCGTATAATGATGTGTAGAATGATGTATCGAATGATGTGTTGAATAAAGTTGTGTAGATTGATGTGTACAATGATGTGTAAAATGATGTGTAGAATGATGTGTGGAATGATGTGTGGAATGATGCGTAGAATGATGTATAGAATGATGTGTAAAATGATGTATAGAATGATGTGTAGAATGATGTTGTGTAGAATGATGTGTGGAATGAAATGTAGCATGATGTGTAGAATGATATATGGAATGATGTGCAGAATGATGTTGAGTAGAATGCTGTGTCGAATGATGTGTAGAATGTTGTGCAGAATGCTGTTGAGTAGAATGATTTTTCGAATGATGTGTAGAATGATGTGTGGAATAATGTGTAGAATGCCGTGCAGAATGATGTGCAGAATGATGTGTATAATGCTCTGTAGAACGAAGTATAGATGATGTGTAGAATGCTGTTGTGTCGATTGATGTGTAGAATGATGTGTAGATTGAAGAGTAGTATGATGTGTATAATGATGTGTAGCATGATGTGTAGAATGTTGTGCAAAATGTTGTTTAGAATGATGTGTAAAATGAGGTTTGGCAGGATGTCTATAATGATGTGTGCAATGATGTGTAGAATGCTGTGTAGTATGATATGCCGAATGATGTGTTGAATGTTGATGTGTAGAATGATGTGCAGGATAATGCCGTGTTGCATGATGCGTATAATGATGTGTAGAATGATGTATAGAATGATGTGTAGAATGAAGTTGTGTAGATTGATGTGTAGAATGATGTGTAAAATGATGTGTAGAATGATGTGCAGAATGAGATATATAATGATGTGTAGAATGTGGTGTAGCATGATGTTGTGCAGAATGATGTGTAGAATGATCTGTAGAATGAAGTGCAGAATGGTGTGTAGAATGACGTGTAAAATGATGTCTAAAATGATGTGTAGAATAACGTGTTGAATGATGTGTAGAATGATGTCTAGAATGATGTGTAGAATGATGTGTAGAATGATGTGCAGATTGACGTGCAGAATGATGTATAGAATGGCGTGTAGATTGATGTGTAGAATGATGTGTAGAATGATGGGTATAATGATGTGTTGAAAGATGTGTCGAATAATGCGTAGCATGATGTGTAGCATTATGTGTAAAATGATGTGTATAATGATGTCTAGAATGATGTGTAGAATGATGTGTAGAATGATGTATGGAATGATGTATAGAATGAAGTTGTGTAGATTGATGTGTAGAATGATGTGTAGAATGATGTGTAGAATGATGTGCAGATTGATGTAACGAATTATGTGTAGAATGAAGTTGTGTAGATTGATGTGTAGAATGACGTGTAGAATGATGTGTAGAATGATGTGCAGAATGATGTGTAGAATGATGTGCAGAATGATGTGTAGAAAGATGTGTAGAATGATGCATAGAATGATGTGTAGAATGATGTGTGGAATCATGTGCAGAATGATGTGTAGAATGATGTTTCGAATGATGTGCAGAATGAAGTTGTGTAGATTGATGTGTAGAATGATGTGAAGAATGATGTGTCGAATGATGTTGTGTAAAATGATGTGTAGAATGATGTGTAGAATGATGTGTAGAATGATGTGTAGATTGATGTGTAGAAAGATGTGCAGAATAATGTGCAGATTGATGTATCAAATGATGTGTAGAATGATGTGTAGAATGATGTGTAGAAAGATGTGTAGAATGATGCGTAGAATGATGTTTAGAATAACGTGTGGAATGATGTGCAGAATGATGTGTAGATAGATGTGTAGAATGATGAGTAGAATGAGGATTAGAATGATGTGTAGAATGATGTATAGAATGATGTGCAGAATTATGTTGAGTAGAATGCTGTGGCGCATGATGTGCAGAATGATGTGCAGAATGCTGTTGAGTAGAATGATTTTTCGAATGATGTGTAGAATGATGTGTGGAATAACGTGTGGAATGACTTCCAGAATGATGTGTATAATGATGTGTAAAATGACGTGTAGAATGTTGTGCAGAATGTTGTTTGGAATGATGTGTAAAATGAGGTTTGGAAGGATATCTATAATGATGTGCAGAAAGATGTGTAGAATGATGTTTCGAATGATGTGTAGAATGAAGTTGTGTAGATTGATGTGTAGAATGATGTGAAGAATGATGTGTAGAATGATGTTGTGTAAAATGATGTGTAGAATGATGTGTAGAATGATGTGTAGCATTATGCGAAGTATGATGTGTGGAATGATCTGTAGAATGATGTGTAAAATGACTTGTAGAATGATGTGTCGAATGACGTGTAGAATGATGTCGAGAATGATGTGTGGAATGATGTGTAATTACATGTAAAATGAAGTGTAGAATGATGTGTAGAATGATGTGTAGAATGATGTGTAGAATGATGCGTAGAACGACACAAAGAATGATGTGTAGAAAAATGCTGTGCAGAATGATGTGAAGAATGATGTGCAGAATGATGTGGAGAATGATGTGTAAAATGACGTGTAGAATGATGTGTAGAACGATGTGTAGAATGATGTGTAGAATGATGCGTAGAACGGTGCATAGAATGATGTGTAAAATTATGTGTTGAATTATGTGTAGAATGATGTTCTTTAAAATGATGTGTAGAATGACATGAAGAATGATGTGTGGAATGATGCGTAGAATGATGTGAAGATTGATGTGTAGAATGATGTGTAGAATGATGTGTAGAATGATGTGAAGGTTGGTGTGTAGAATGATGTGTAGAATGATGTATAGAATGTTGTGTAGATTGATGTGCAGAATGATGTGTAGAATGCTGCATAGAATGCTGTGTAGAATGACGTGAAGAATGATGTGTTGAATGATGTGTAGAATGATGTGTAGAATAACATGAAGAATGATGTGTAGAATGATGCGTAGAATGCTGTGAAGATTCATGCATAGAATGACGTGTAGAATGATGTGTAGAATGATGTGCAGATTGATGTGTAGAATGATGTGTAGAATGATGTATAGAATGTTGTGTAGAATGATGTGTAGAATGATGTGTAGAATGATGTCTAAAATGATGCTGTGTCGAAAGAGGTGTTGAATGATGTGTAGCATTTTGCGAAGTATGATGTGTGGAATGATGTGTAGAATGATGTGAAAAATGACGTGTCGAATGATGTGTCGAATGACGTGTAGAATGATGTCGACAATGATGTGTAGAATGATATGTAGAATTATATGTAAAATTATGTGTAGAATGATGTGAAATATGATATGTTGAATGATGTGTAGAATGATGTGTAGAAAGATGTGTAGAATTTTGTGTAGAATGATATGTAGAATGATATGCAGAATGATGTGTAGAATGATGTGTAGAATGATGCGTAGAATGATGTGAAGATTGATGTGTGGTATGATGTGTAGAATTATGTGTAGAATGATGTGTAGAATGATGTGCAGAATGATGCGTAGAATGATGTTGTGTGGAATGATTTGTAGAATGATATGTAGAATGATGTCTAAAATGATGTTGTGTCGAATGACGTGTCGAATGATGTTGTGCAGAATGATGTGTGGAATGATGTGAAGAATGATGAGTCGAATGATGTTGTGTAGAATCATGTGTAGAATGATGTGTAGAATGTTGTGTAGAATGATGCGTAGAATGATGCGTAGAATGATGTGTAGAATCATGTGTATAATGATGTGTGGAATGATGTGAAGAATGATATGCAGAATGATGTGTAATATGATGTGTGGAATGATGTGTAGAATGATGCGTAGAACGATGCATAGAATGATGTGTTGAATGATGTGTAGAATTATATGTAGCATGATTTGTTGAATGATGTGTAGAATGATGTGTAGAATGATGTTGTGTAGAATGATGTGTAGCATGACGTGTAGAATGACGAGCAGAATGATGTGTATTATTATGTGTAGAAAGATGTGTAGACTGATATGTAGAATGATGTGCAGAATGATATGTAGTATGATGTGTAAAATGATGTGTAAATTGATGTATAGAATGCTGTTTAGAATGATGTCTAGATTGATGTGTGGAATGATGTGTAAAATTATGTGTAGCATGATGTGAAATATGATATGTAGAATGATGTGTAGACTGATGTGTAGAAAGATGTGTAGAATGTTGTGTGGAATGATATGTAGAATGATGTGCAGAATGATGTGTAGCATGATGCGTAGAATGATGTGAAGATTAATGTGTGGTATGATGTGTCGTATTATTTGTAGAATGATGCGCAGAATGATGTGTAGAATGATGAGTACAATGTGGTGTAGAATGATATGTAGAATGAAGTGCAGAATGATGTGTAGAATGATGTGTCGAATGATGTGTGGAATGATTTGTAGAATGATGTGTATAATGATGTGTAGAATGATGTGTCGAATGATGTGTAGAATGATGTCTAGAATAATGTGTAGAATGATGTGTAGAATGATGCAAAGTATGATGTGTGGAATGATGTGTAGAATGATGTATAAAATGACGTGTAGAATGATGTGTCGAAATGAAGTATAGAATGATGTCTACAATGATGTGTAGATTCATGTGTAGAATTATATGTAAAATGATGTGCAGAATGATGTGTAGAATGATGTGTAGAATGATGCATAGAACGACGCATAGAATGATGTGCAGAATAATGTTGTGCAGAATGATGTGTAGAATGATGCATAGAACGACGCATAGAATGATGTGCAGAATAATGTTGTGCAGAATGATGTGTAGAATGATATTGTGGTTAATGATTTGCAGATGATGTGTTGAATGATGTCTAAAATGATGTTGTGTCGCATGATGTCGAGAATGATGTTGTGTAGAATGATGTATGGAAAGATGTGTAGAAACATGTGTAGAATGATGTGTAGAATGTTGAGTAGACTGATGCGTAGAATGATGTGTAGAATGATGTGTAGAATAATTTGTAGAATGATGTGTGGAATGATGTGTAGAATGATGTTGTGTAGAATGATGTGCTGAATGATGTGTAGAATGATGTGTAGAATGATACGGAGAATGATGTTGAGAATGATGTGTGGAATGATGTCTAGAATGATGTGTAGAATGATGTGTAGAATTATATGTAAAATGATGTGTAGAATGATGTGCAGAATGATGTGTAGAATGATGTGTAGAATGATGCGTAGAACGATGCATAGAATGATGTGTAGAATGATGTGTAGAATTATGTGTACAATGATGTGTAGAACGTTGTGGAGAAAGAAGTGTCGAATGATGTATACAATGACGTGGTGAATGATGTTTACAATGATCTGTAGCATGATTTGTGGAATGATGTGTAGAATGCTGTGTAGAATGATGTGTGGAATGGTGTAGAATTATGTGTAGAATGATGTGTAGAATGATGTATCGAATGATGTGTAGAATTATGTCTAGAATGATGTGTAGAATGATGTGTAGAATTATATGGAAAATGATGTGTAGAATGACGTGTAGAATGATGTGTAGAATGATGTGTAGAATGATGCGTAGAACGATGCACAGAATGATGTGTAGAATGATGTGTAGAATGATGGTCTGTAGAACGATGTGTAGAATGATATGAAGAATGATGTGTAGAATAATGCGTAGAAATATGTGAAGATTGATATGTGGTATGATGTGTAGAATTATGTGTAGAATGATGTGTTGAATTACGTGTACAATGATGTGTAGAATGTTGTGTAGAATGAAGTGCAGAATGTTGTATACAATGACTTGTTGAATGATGTGTATAATGATGTGTAGCATGATTTGTGGAATGATGTGTAGAATGCTGTGTAGAATTATGTGTAGAATGATGTGTAGAATGACGTGTAGAATGAAGTGTAGAATGATGTGGTGAATTCTGTTGTGTGGAATGATGTGTAGAATGATGTGAAGAATCATGTCTAAAATGATGTTGTGTCGAATGATGTGTAGAATGATGTTGTGTAGAATAATGTGTAGAATGATGTGTAGAATGATGTGTAGAATGATGTGTAGAATGATGTGTAGAATGATGTTGTGTAGAATAATGTGTAGAATGATGTGTAGAATGATGTGTAGAATGATGTGTAGAATGATGTGTAGAATGATGTGAAGAATGATGTGTAGAATGATGTTCTGTAGAATGATGTGTAGAATGATTTTTGGAATGATGTGAAGAATGAAGTGTAGAATGATGTTGTGTAGAATGATGTGTAGAATGATGAGTAGAATGATGTGTAGAATGATGCAAAATATGATCTGTAGAATGAGGTTCTGTGGAATGATGTGTAGAATGATGTGTGGAAAGATGTGAAGAATGATGTGTAGAATGTTGTTGTGTAGAATGATTAGTAGAATGATGTGTAGAATGATGTGTTGAATGATGTGTAGAATGATGTGTGGAATGCTGTGCAGAATGATGTGTAGAATGATGTTGTGTAGAATGATGTGTAAAATGACGTGTAGAATGATGTGTAGAATGATGTGTAGAATGATGTCTAGAATGATGCGTAGAACGACGCATAGAATGATGTGTAGAATAATGCTGTGCAGAATGATGTGAAGAATGATGTGCAGAATGATGTGTCGAATGAAGGGTAAAATGATATGTAAAATGATGTGTAGAATGCTGTTGTGTAGAATGATTAGTAGAATGATGTGTAGAATGATGTGTTGAATGATGTGTAGAATGATGTGTGGAATGCTGTGCAGAATGATGTGCAGTATAATGTGTAGAATGATGTGTAGAATTACGTGTAGAATCATGTGCAGAATGATGAGTAGAATTATCTGTAGAATGATGCATAGAATTATGGATAGAATGATGTGTAGAATGGTATGTAGAAGGATGTGTCGAGTGATGTGTTGAATGACGTGTAGAATGATGTGTAGAATGATGTTTATAATGATGAGTGGAATGATGTGTAGAAAGACATGTACAATATGCAGAAAGATGTGTAGAATGATATGAAGAATGATGTGCAGAATGATGTGTAGAATGATGGACAGAATCATATGTAGAATGACGTGAAGAATGATGTGTAGAATGACGTGTAGAATGATGTGTAAAATGACGTGTAGAATGATGTGTAGAATGATGTTTAGAATGATGTGTAGAATGATGTGTATAATGATGTGCAGAATGATGAGTACAATGAATGATGCGTAGAATGATGTGTAGAATGATGTGTAGAAGGATGTATATAATGAATGAAGACTGATGTGTAGAATGATGTGTAGAATGATGTTTGGAAGGAATGATGAGTAGAATGATGTGTAGAATGATGTGTAGAATGATGTGTATAATGATGTGTAGAAAGATGTGCAGAATGAATGCTGTGTAGAATGATGTGTAGAATGATGTGTAGAATAACGTGAAGAATGATGTGTAGAATAAAGTGTAGAAGGATGTGTAGAATGATGTGAAGAATGATGCGTAGAATAATAAGTAGAATGATGTGTAGCATGAATGCTGTGTAGAATGATGTGTAGAATGATGTGTTGAATGATGTGCAGAATGATGTGCAGAATGAAGGATGTGTCGAATGATGTGCAGTAAGTTGTGTGGAATGATGTGTAGAATGAAGGATGTGTGGAATGGTGTGTAGAATAATGTGTAGATTGATATATAGATTGAATGATGTGTCGAATGATGTGTAGAATGATCTGTAGAATGATGTGCAGAATTATGTGTATAATGATTGATGTTAAGATGTCGTGTAGAATGATGTTTAAAATGATGTTTAGATTGATGGATATAATTATGAGTGGAATGAATGACGTGTAGAATGATGTGTAGAATAATGTGTAGAATGATGTGTAGAATGATGTGCAGAATGATGTGTAGAATGAATGATGTGGAGAATGATGTGTAGAATGATGTTAAGAATCAATGATGTGCAGAATGATGATTAGAATGATGTGTAGATTGATGTGTAGAAGGATGCGGAGAATGATGTGTGGAATGACGTTTAGAATGACAGATGTGTAGAAATATGTGCAGAATGATGTGTGGAAGCATGTGTCGAAAGATGTGTAGAATGAATGACTTGTAGAATGATGTGTGGAATGATGTATAGAATGATGTACAGAACCATGTGCAGAATGATGTGTAGAATGTTGTGCAGAATGATGTGTCGAATGATGTATGGAATGTATGATGTGTAGAATGTAATGGAGAATGTGTAGATTGATGTGCAGATTGAATGATGTGTAGAATGAAGTTTAGAATGATGTGTAGAATGATGTGCAGAATGATAAGTAGAATGAATGATGTGTAGAATGAGGTGCAGAGTGATGTGTGGAATTTGTGTAGAATGAATGATGTGAAGAAAGATGTGTAGAATTATGTGTAGAATGATGTTTACAATGATGTGTAGAATGATGTTAATAATGATGTGCAGATTGCTGAGCAAAATGAATGATTTGTAGAATGACGTGTAGATTGATGTGTAGAATGATGTGTAGAATTACGTGTAGAATGATGTGCAAAATGATGAGTAGAATTATATGTAGAATGATGCATAGAATTACGTGTAGAATGATGTGTAGAATGGTATGTAGAAGGATGTGCAGAGTGATGTGTAGAATGATGTGTTGAATGACGTGTAGAATGATGTGTAGAATGATGTTCATAATGATGAGTAGAATGATGTGTCGAAAGACGTGTACAATGATGTGTAGAATGAGGAGGAGAATGACGTGTAGACTGATCTGTAGAATGATGTCGAGAATGATGCGAAGAATGATGTGTAAAATGATGTGTGGAATGATATGCAGAAAGATTTGTAGAATGATATGTAGAATGATGTACAGAATGATGTGTTGAATCATATGTAGAATGAGGTGAAGAATGATGTGTAGAATGATGTGTCGAATGATGTGTAGAATGATGTGTAGAATGATGTGTAAAATGATGTGTAGAATGGTGTGTAGAATGATGTTTAGAATGATGTGTAGTATGATGTGCAGAATGATGAGTAGAATGAATGATGCGTAGAATGATGTGTAGAATGATGTGTAGAAATATGTTTAGAAGGAATGATGAGTATAATGATGTGTAGAATGATGTGTAGAATGATGTGTAGAATGATGTATAGAATGAATGTCGTGTAGAATGATGTGTAAAAAAACGTGTAGAATGATGTGTAGAATGACGTGAAGAATGATGTGTAGAATGATGTGTAGAATGATGTGTAGAATGATGTGTAGAATGATGTGTAAAATGATGTGTAGAATGGTGTGTAGAATGATGTTTAGAATGATGTGTAGTATGATGTGCAGAATGATGAGTAGAATGAATGATGCGTAAAATGATGTGTAGAATGATGTGCAGAAGGATGTATATAATGAATGAAGACTGATGTGTAGAATGATGTGTAGAATGATGTTTAGAAGGAATGATGAGTATAATGATGTGTAGAATGATGTGTAGAATGATGTGTAGAATGATGTGTAGAATGATGTATAGAATGACTGTCTTGTAGAATGATGTGTAAAAAATGTGTAGAATGATGTGCAGAATGATGTGAAGAATGATGTGTAGAATAACATGCAGAATGATGTTCAGAATGATGTGTGGAACGATGTGTAGAAAGTTGTGTGGAATGATGTGTAGAATGAATGATATGTAGGATGATGTTTAGAATGATGTGTAGAATTATATGTAGATCGAATGAAGTGTAGAATGATGTGTAGAGTGATGTGCAGAATTATGTGTATCATGATTGATGTTTAGAATGTTGTGTAGAATGATATTTAAAATGATGTTTAGAATGATGAAGATAATGATGAGTGGAATGAATTATGTGTAGAATGATGTCTGGAATGATGTGTAGAATGATGTGTTGAATGATGTGTATAATTATGTGTCGAATGATTGTTGTTTAGAATGTTGTGTAGAATGATGTGTAGAATGATGTGTAGAATGAAATGTAGAATGATGTGCAGAATGATGTGTAGAATGAATTATGTGGAGAATGATGCGTAGAATAATGTGTGGAACGATGTGTAGAATGATGTGTAGAATGATTTAAAGAATGATGTATAGAATGATCTGTAGGATGATGTTGTGCAGAATGATGTGGAGACTGATGTGTCGAATGATGTGAAGAATGAAGTGTAGAATCATGTGTAGAATGTTATGTAGAATGAAGTGTAGAATCAATGATATGTACAATGATATGTTGAATGATGTGTAGAATTATGTGTAGAATGATTGTTGTTCAGAATGTTGTGTAGAATGATGTTTAGAACAACGTGTAGAATGAGGTGATCGAATGATGAGTGGAATGAATGATGTGTAGAATGATGTGTAGAATGATGTGTAGAAGGAAGTGTAGAATTATGTGCAGAATGATTGTTGTTTAGAATTTTGTGTAGAATGATGTTGAGAATGATGTGTCGAATGATGTGCAGAAAGATGTGTAGAAGGATGTGTAGAATGATGTGCACAATGATGTGTAGAATGATGTGCAGAATATTGTGTAGAATGAACTTTAGAATGATGTTTGGAATGAATGATGTGTGGAAATTGTAGATTGATGTGTAGATTGAATGATGTGTAGAATGAAGTTTAGAATGATGTGTAGAATGATGTTGTGTAGAATGATGTGTAGAATGATATGTAGAATGATGTGTAGAATTATGTTGTTTGGAAAGATGTGTAGCGTGAAGTTGTTTAGCATGATGTGTCGAATGATGTGTAGAATGACGAGTAGAATGAAGTTCAGAATGATGAGTGGAATGAATGAAATGTAGAATGATGTGTAGAATGATCTATGTGTAGAATGATGTGTAGAATGATGTGTAGAATGATGTGAGAATGATAAGTAGAATGATGCGCAGAATTATGTGTAGAATGATTGATGTTTAGAATGTTTTGTGAATGATGTTTAAAATGATGTGTAAATTGATGTATTGAATGATCAGTGGAATGAATGAGGTGTAGAATGACGTGTAGAATAATGTGTAGCAGGATGTGAAGAATGATGTGAAGAATGATGTGTAGAATAATATGTAGAATGATGTGCAGAATGACGTGTAGATTGAATGATGTGGAGAATGATGTGCAGAATAATGTGCCGAATGATGTGTAGAATGATGGGTAGAATGATGTGTTGAATAAAGGATGTGTAGAATAATGTGTAGATTGATGTGTAGATTGAAATGTAGAATTATGTGTAGAATGAAGTGCAGAATGACGTGTAGAATTAAAGATGTGGAGAATGATCTGTAGAATGACGTGCAGAATGATGTGTAGAATGAATGATGTTTAGAATGACGTGTAGCATGATGTGTAGTCTGATGTGCAGAATGATGAGTAGAATGAATGATGTGTCAAATGATGTTTTGAATGATATGTAGAATGACGTGTAGAATAATTAGAATGAATGATGTGTGGAATGATGCGCAGAATGAACGATGTGAAGAATGATGTGCACATTGATGTGTAGAATTATGTGCAGAATGATTGATGTTTAGAATGTTGTGTAGAATGATTTTCAGAATAATGTGTAGAATGATGTATAGAATGATGTGTGGAAGGATGTGTAGAATGATTTGTAGAATGTTGTGCAGAATGATGTATAGAATGATGTGTAGAATGAATGATGTGTAGAATGATGTGTAGAATGATGTGCAGAATGATGTGTAGAATGATATCGAGAATGATAAGTAGAATAATGTGTGGAATGATTTGTACAATAAATGATGTGTCGAAGGATGTGTAGATTGATGTGTAGCATGATGTGTAGAATGATGTGTACAACGAATGATCAGTCGTATGATGTGTAGAATGATGTGCAGAATGATTTGTGTAAGTTGTGTACAAAGAATGATGTGTAGATTGATGTGCAGAAGGAATGATGTGTAGAATGATGTGTAGAATGATGTGCAGAATGATGTGTAGAAAGATGTGCAAAATGAATTAAGTCTAGAATGATATGTAGATGGATGTGTAGAATGATGGGTAGAATAAATGACGTGAAGAATGATGTGGAGAAAGACGTGTAGAATGATGTGAAGAATAATGTGCAGAATGATTTGTCGAATGATGTGCAGAATCAATGATGTGTAGAATGATGTGTAGTTTGATGTGTAGAATGATGTGCAGAATGATGTGTAGAATAGTGTGTAGATTGATGATGTGTAGAATGATGTTTAGAATGATGTGTAGAATGATGTGTCGAATGAATGATGTGTAGATTGATGTGCAGATTGATGTGTAGAGTGATGTGTAGCATGATTTGTAGAATGATGTGCAGATTGATGTGTATAATGATGTGCTGCATGATGTGTCGAATGAGGTGTAGAATGATGTGTAGAATGATTTGTAGAATGATGTGCAGATTGATGTATAGAATGAATGATGTGTGGAATGAAGTGTAGAATAATGTGTAGAATGAATAAAGTGTAGAATGATGATTATAATGATGTGCAGAATGATGGGTAGAATTATGAGTAGAATGATGTGCAGAATGATGTGAAGAATGATATGAAGAATGATGTGTAGATTGATGTGTAGAATGATGCGTAAAATGATGTGTAGAATGATGTGTAGAATGATGTGCAGAATGATTGATGTGTAGAATGATGTGTAGAATGACGTGCAGCATGAAAGATGTGAAGAATGATGTGTAGAATGGTGTTTAGAATGATGTGTCGAATGATGTGTAGAATGATGTGGAGATTGATGTGTAGAAAGATGTGTGGAATGATGTTAAGAATCAATGATGTTTAGAATTATGTATTGAATGATGTTTAGAATGATGTGAAGAATGATGTGTTGAATGAATGATGTGTAGAATGATGTGTGAATGATGTGTAGAATGATGTGTAGAATAATGTGTAGAATTATGTGCAGAATTATTGATGTTTAGAATGTTGTGCAGAATGATGTGTAGAATGAATGATGTATAGAATGACGTGTAGATTAACGTGTTGAATGATGTGCAGAATGACGTGCAGAATGATGTGTAGATTCAATGATGTGTAGAATGATGTGCAGATTTATGTGTAGAATGATGGGTAGAATGATGTGGAGAATGATGTGTGGAATGTATGTTGTGTAGAATGAAGTATAGCTTGATGTGTAGAGTGATGTGCAGAATGAGGTGCAAAATGATATACAAAATTATGTGTAGAAAATTGAATAGAGTTATGGTTAGAAAGACTGATGTTCAGAATGATGTGTAGAATGATGTGTAGAATTATGTGCAGAATTATTGATGTTTAGAATGTTGTGCAGAATGATGTGTAGAATGAATGATGTATAGTATGACGTGTAGATTAACTTGTAGAATGATGTGTAGAATGACGTGTAGAATGATGGGTAGAATGATGTGGAGAATGATGTGTGGAATGTATGATGTGTAAAATGAAGTATAGCATGATGTGTAGAATGATTAGTACAATGCTTGATGTGTAGAATGATGTGCAGAATGAGGTGCAGAATGTTGTATAAAATTATGTGCAGAAAATTGAATAAATTTATGGTTAGAAAGATTGATGTTTAGAATGTTGTGTAGAATGACGTGTAGAATGATGTGTAGAATGATGCATAGAATCAATGATGTGCAGAATGAAGTGTAGAATGATGTGTAGAATTAAGTGCACAATTATTGATGTTTAGAATGTTGTGTAGAATGATGTTACGAATGATGTGTAGAAAGATGTGTAGAATGATGAGTGGAATGAATGATGTGTAGAATGATGTGCAGAAGGATGTTTAGAAGGATTTGTAGAATGATGCGTTGAAAGATGTGGAGAATGGATTGTAGAATGTTGTGTAGAATGATGTATAGATCGACGTGTAGAATGAATGATGTGTTCAATGACCTGCAGCATGATGTATAGAATGATGTGTAGACTGATGTGAAGAAGGAATGATGTGTAGAATGAAGTTTTGAATCATGTGCAGAATTATGTTAAGAATCAACGATGTGTAGAATGATGTGTAGAATGATGTGTAGAAAGATGTGAGAATGAATGATGTGTCGAATGACGTGTAGATTGATGTGTCGAATGATGCAGAGAATGATGTGTAGAATGATGTGTAGAATGATGTGTGGAATGATGTGTGGAATGAAAAATGTGTGGAATGACGTGTAGAATGATGTGTAGAATGATGTGTAGAATGATGTGTAGAATGAATGACGTTTTGATTGATGTGTAGAATGAATGATGTGCAGAATGAATTGTAAAATGATGTGTAGAATGATAAGTAGTGTGCATGATGTGAAGAATAACGTGTAGAATGCGGTGCAGAATGATGTGTGGCTTGCTGTGTAGAATGAATGATGTGTAGAATTAAGTGTAATGATGAGCAGAATGTATGATGTTTAGGATGATGTGTGGAATGATGTGTAGAAAGTTGTGAAGAATGATGTGTGAATGAATGATGTGTAGAATGACGTGTAGATTGATGGGCAGAATGATGTGGAGATTGATGTGTAGAATGATATCAAGAATGAATGGGAGAATGATGTGTAGAATGTTGTGTACAATAAATGATGTGAAGAATGATATGTAGAATTATGTGTAGGTTTATGTTATGAATCAAAGATGTGTAAACTGATGTGTAGAATGATGTGTAGAATGATGTGTAGAGTGAATGATGTTTAGAATGACGTGTAGATTAATGTGTAGAATGATGTGACTAAAGATGTGTCGAATGATGTGTGGAATGATATGTGGAATGATTGATGTGTAGAATGAAATGTCGAATGATGTGTAGAACGACGTGTAGAATGACGTGTATAATGATGTGTAGAATGACATGCAGCATGAAAGATGTGTAGAATGATGTGCAGAATGATGTTTAGAATGAGGAGCAGAATGATGTGTTGAATGATGTGTAGATTGATGTGCAGAATGTGAGATGTGCAGAATGAAGTGCAGAATGATGTGTTGAATGATGAGTAGAATGCATGATGTGTAGAATGATGTGTAGAATGATGTGTAGAAAGATGTTTACAATAATGTGTAGAAAGAATGATGCGTCTAATGACGTGTAGAATAATGTGTAGAATGATGTGTATAATGATGTGTAGAATGAATGATGTGCAGAATGATGTGTAGAATTAATGATCTGTAGAATGATGTGCAGAATGATATGTAGAATGATGAATAGAATTAGGTGCAGAATGATGTATATAATTATGTGTCGAATGATTGATGTGTAGAATGATTATTTGAATGATGTGTAGAATAATGTGTAGATGGATGTGTAGAATCATGTGTAGAATGATGTGTTGAAAGATGCGTATAATGATGTGTAGAATGAAAGATGTGTAGAATGATGTGCAGAATGATGTGTCGAATGATGTGTCGAATGATGCGTAGGATGATGTGTAGAATGATGTGTAGAATGAATGATGTGTACAACGATCTGTAGAATGAATGATGTGTAGAATGATGTGCAGAATGATGTGTAGAATGGTGTGTAGAATGACGTGTAGTTTGATTGATGGTTAGAATGTTGTGTAGAATGATGTGTAGAATGATGTGTAGAATGATGTGTAGAATGAAAAACGTGCAGATTGATGTGTAAAATAACGTGTGGAATGATGTGTAGAATCAATGATGTGTAGAATGATGTGTAGAATGATGTGTAAAATGATGTGTAGAATGATGTGTAGAATGATGTGTAGAATGATGTGTAGAATGAATTATGTGCAGAATGATCTGTAGAATGAATGATATGTAGAACAAATGACGTGCAGAATGATGTGTAAAATGATGTGTAGAATGATGTGTAGAATGATGTATGGAATGATGTGTAGAATGATGTGTGGAATGAATTATGTGCAGAATGATCTGTAGAATGAATGATGTGTAGAACGAATGACGTGCAGAATGATGTGTAGAATGAATGATTAGTAGAATGATGTGCAGAATGATGTGCAGAATGATTTATACTATTAGGTGTGAATGATGTAAAGAATTAGTTGTAGAATGATTGACGTTTAGAAAGATGTGTAGAATAATGTTTAGAATGTTGTGTAGAATGACGTGTAGAAGGATGTGTAGAATCATGTGTAGAATGATATTTAGAATGATATGTGGAATGATGTGTAGAATGATGTTTAGAATGATGTGTAGAGTGCAAGATGCGTAGAATGATGTGTAGAATGATGTGTCGAATGAAGTGTAGAGTGATGTGTAGAGTGATGTGTAGAATGAATGATGTATAGAATGACGTTTAGATTAATGTGTTGAATGATGTGTAGAATGATGTGTAGAATGATGTGTAGAATGATGTGTAGAATGATGTGTCGAATCAATGATGTGTAGAATGATGAGTTGATTGATGTGTAGAATGATGTGCAGAATGATGTGTCGAATGATGTGCAGAATAAAAGATATGTAGAATGAAGTGTAGAATGGTGTGTAGTAAGATGAGTAGAATGCATGATGTGAAGAATGATGTGTAGAATAATACGTAGAGAGATGTGTAGGAGTATGTGTAGAATGACGTGTACAATGAATAACATTTAGAATGATGTGTAGAACGATGTGTAGAATGATGTGTTGAATGATGAGTAGAATGCATGATGTGCAGCATGATGTGTAGAATGATGTGTAGAATGACGTGTAGAATGATGCTTAGAATGAAAAAGGTGTAGAATGATGTGTAGAATGATGTGTCGAATGATGTGTAGAATGACGTGTAAAATGATGTGTAGAATGATGTGTAGAATGAATGATGTGCAGAATGATGTGTAGAATGAATGATGAGTAGAATGACGTGCAGAATGATGTGCAGAATGATATATAGAATTAGTTTTAGAATGATGTATAGAATTATGTGCAGAATGATTGATGTTTAGAAAGTTGAGTCGAATGATGTTTAGAATGATGTGTAGTTTGAAAGATGTGTAGAATGATGTGTAGAATGATGTGTCGAATGATGTGTAGAATGATGTGTAGAATGATGTGTCGAATCAAAGATGTGTAGAATGATGTGTATTATTATGTGTAGAAAGTATGATGCGTAGAATGACGTGAAGAATGAAACATGTTTAAAATGACGTGTAGACTGATGTGTAGAATGATGTCTGGAATGAAAGATGAGTAGAACGATGTGCAGAATGATGTGCAGAATGATGTGTCAAAAGGTTTGTAAAATGAATGATGTGCAGAATGACGTGTAGAATGATGTGTAGAATTACGTGTTGAATCATGTGCAGAATGATGTGCAGAATGATGTGTGGAATGATTGATGTGTAGATGGAAAGGTCGAATGATGTGTAGAACGACGTGTAGAATGACGTGTATAATGATGTGTAGAATTACGTGCAGCATGAAAGATGTGTAGAATGATGTGCAGAATGATGCTTAGAATGATGTGTCGAATGGTGTGTAGAATGATGTGGAGATTGATGTGTAGAAAGATGTGTAGAATGATGTGTTGAATGAAGTTAAGAAACAATGATGTGTAGAATAACGTATATAGTGATGTGTAGAATGACGTGTAGAAGGATATGCAGAATGATGTGTAAAATAATGTGTAGAATTATGTGTAGAATGAGGTGTAGAATGATGTGTAGAACGATGTGTAGAATGAATGATGTGTGGAATGAAGTGCAGATTGATGTGTAGAATGATGCGAAGATTGAAGTGCAGAATGATGTGAAAAATCATGTGTAGAATAATGTGTAGAATGAATGATGTGTAGAATGATGAATATAATGATGTGTAGAATGATGTTCAGACTTATGTGTAGAATGATTAGTAGAATGAATGACGTGTCGAATGATGTGTAGAATGATGTGTAGAATGACGTGCAGCATGAAAGATGTGTAGAATGATGTGTAGAATGATGCATAGAATGATGTGTAGAATGATGTGTAGAATGACGTGTAGAAGGATACGCAGAATGATGTGTAAAATGATGTGTAGAATTATGTGTAGAATGATGTGTAGAATGATGTGTAGAATGATGTGTAGAATGATGTGGAGAGTGAATGATGTGCGGAGTGATGTGCAGAATCATGTGCAGAATGATGTGTAGAATGATGTGTAGAATGATGTGAAGAATGTCGTGTGGAATGAATGATGTTTAGAATGATGTGGAGAATGATGTGATTCACGATGTTTAAAATGAATGATGTGTAGAACGATGTATCGAATGATGTGTAGAATGATGTGTTAGAATGACGTGCAGAATGAAAGATGATTACATGATGTGCAGAATGATGTGATGAATGATGTATAGAATGATATATAGAGTCGTGTGTCGAATGACTGATGTGCAGAATGATGTGTAGAATAATGTGTAGAATGAATGATGTGCAGAATGATGTGTAGATTGATGTACAGAATGAAGTTTAGAATGAATGATGTGTAGAACGATGTGTAGAATGATGTGTAGATTGACGTGTTGAAAGATTTGTAAAATGAATGGTGTGCAGAATGAGTTGTAGAATGATGTGCAGAATTATTTGTAGAATTATGTGCAGAATGATGTGTAGAATGATGTGTAGAATGATGTGAAGAATGTCGTGTGGAATGAATGATGTTTAGAATGATGTGGAGAATGATGTGATTCATGATGTTTAAAATGAATGATGTGTAGAACGATGTATCGAATGATGTGTAGAATGATGTGTCGAAAGATTTGTAAAATGAATGATGTGCAGAATGACGTGTAGAATGATGTGTAGAATTATGTGTAGAATCATGTGCAGAATGATGTGTAGAATGATGTGTAGAATGAATGATGTGTCGAAAGATGTGTAGAATGAATGATTTGCAGAATGATATATAGACTGACGTGCTGAAGGATGTATAGAATGAATGATTTGTAAAATGATTTGTAGACTGACGTGCAGAATGATGTGTATAATGATGTGTCGAATCATGTGTGGAATGAATGATGTGAATTATGATGTGTAGAATGACTGATGTGTGGAATGGTTTGTAGAATGATGTGTAAAATGATGTGTAGAATGATGTGTCGAATGTTGTGTAGAATGATGTCTAGAATGATGTGTAGAATGAAGTGTAGAATGATGTGCACAATGATGTGCAGAATTACGTGTTGATTAATGTGTAGAATTAATGATGTATACAATTATGTGTGGAATGATGTTTAGAATTATATGTAGAATGAATGACGTGCTGAATGACGCATTGAACAATCTGTAGAATGATGGGTGGAATGATATGTAGAATGAAAGATGCGAAGAATGTTGTGTAGACTGATGTTTAGAATGATGTGTAGAATGAATGATGTGCAGAATGACGTTTAGAATGATGTGTAGAATAATGTGTAGAATGATGATGAGTAGAATGAATAATGTGCAGAATGATGTGTAGCATGAAGTGTAGAATGATGTGTAGAATGATGTGTAGAATGACGTGTAGAATTATGTGTAGAATGATGTGTAGAATGATGTGCAGAATGATGTGTAGATTGATATGCAGAATGATGTGTAGAATCATGTGTCTGATGTGTAGAATGATGTGAAAAATGATGTGTAGGATGATGTCTCGAAAGATGTGTAGAATGATGTGTATAATGAAGTGTCGAATGATGCGCAGAATGATATGTAGCATGATGTGAAGAATGATTTGCAGAATGATGTTTGGAATGATGTGTAGAATGGTGAGTGGAATGATGTGTAGAATAATGTTTAGAATGATGTGTAGAATGACGTGTAGAATGATGTGTAGAATTATGTGCAGAATGAATGATATGTAGAACGATGTGTGGAATGACACGTAGTATGAATGACGTGAAGAATGAAGGGTCGAATCGTGTGTAGTATGATGTGTAGAATGATGTGTAGCTTGATGTCTAGAATGATGTGTAGAATGAAATGTAGAATGTTGTGTAGAATGATGTGCAGAATGATATGTAGAATGATGTGTAGAATGACGTGTAGAATGATGTGCAGAATGTTGTGTAGATTGACGTGTAGAATGATGTGTAGATTGAGGTGTAGAATGATGTGTAGAATGATGTGTAGAATGATGATGTGTGGAATGATGATGTGTCGAATGATGATGTGTAGAATGAATGATCTGCAGAATGATGTATACAATGATGATGTGTAGAATGATGTGTAGAATGATGTGTAGATAGATGTGTAGAATGATGTGTAGAATGACGTGTAGAATGATGTGCAGAATGATGCGTAGAATGATGTGCAGAATGTTGTGTAGATTGATGTGTAGAATGATCCGTAGATTGAGGTGAAGAATGATGTGCAGAATGATGTGTAGAATGATGATGTGGAGAATGATGTGTAGAATGAAGATGTGTAAAATAATGAGTAGAATGATGTGTAGAATGAGGTGCAGACTGATGTGTAGAATGAGGTGTATAATAATGTGTAGAATGATGTGTAGTATGATGTGTAGAATGATGAGTAGAATGATGTGTAGAATGATGTGCAGACTGATATGTCGAATGATGTGTAGAATGATGTGTAGAATGTGTGTAGTTTGATGTTCAGACTGATGTGTAGAGTGATATGTAGAATGATGTGTAGAATGATGTGTAGAATGATGTGTAGAATTACGTGTAGAATGTTGTGTAGAATGACGTGCAGAATGATGTGTAGAATGTCGTGTAGAATGATGTGTAGAATGATGTTCAGACTGATGTGTAGAATGAGGTGTAGAATGACGTGTAGAATTATGATGTGTGGAATGATGATGTGTAGAAAGATGTGTAGGATGATGTCTCGAATGCTGTGTAGAATGATGTGTATAATTTTGTGTCCAATGATCTGCAGAATGAGATGCAGAATGATGTGCAGAATGATATGTAGAATGTTGTGAAGAATGATGTGCAGAATGATGTGTAGAATGATGTGTAGAATGATGAGTGGAATGATGTGTAGAATTATGTGCAGAATGATGTGTAGAATGATTTGTAGAATTATGTGCAGAATGAATGATGTGTAGAATGATGTGTGGAATGACATGTAGTATGAATGACGTGTCGAATGAAGTGTCGAATCGTGTGTAGTATGATGTGAAGAATGATGTGTAGCTTGATGTGTAGAATGATGTGTAGAATGATATGTCGAATGATGTGTAGAATGATGTGCAGAACGATGTGCAGAATGATGTGTAGAATGACGTGTAGAATGTTGTGCAGAATGAGGTGTAGAATGATGTGCAGAATGTTGTGTAGATTGATGTGTATAATGATGTGTACATTGATGATGTGTTAAATGATGATGTGTCGAATGATGATGTGCAGAATGAAGTGCAGAATGAATGATCTGCAGCATGATGTGTACAATGATGATGTGTAGAATGATGTGTAGAATAATGTGTAGATTGTTGTGTGGAATGATGTATAGAATGATGTGTGGAATGATGTGTAGAATGATGTGTAGATGATGTGCAGAATGATGTGCAGAATGATGTGTAGAATGATGTGCAGAATGTTGTGTAGATTGATTTGTAGAATGATGTGTAGAATGATATGTAGAATGATGTGTAGATTGATGTGTAGACTGATGTGTAGAATGATATGTTGAATGATGTGTAGATTGATGTGAAGAATGATGTGTAGAATGACATGTAGAATTATGTGCACAATGATGTGTAGAATAATGTCTAGAATGACGTGTAGAATGATGTGTAGAATGATGTGTAGAGTGATGTGTAGAATGATGTGTAGAATTACGTGTAGAATGTTGTGTAGAATGATGTGCAGAATGACGTGTGGAATGTTGTGTAGAATGATGTGTAGAATGATGTGCAGACTGATGTATAGAATGATGTGTCGAATGATGTTTAGAATGATGTGTATATTGACGTGTAGAATGAATGATATGTGGAATGTATTGCAGAAAGATGTACAGAATGACGTGTAGAATGGATGATTTAAAGAATGATTATTAGAATGACGGGTAGAATGATGTGTATCATGATGTGTAGAACGATGTGTCGAAATAATGTTGTGTAGAATGATGTACAGCATGATGTGAAGAATGATGTGTAGAATGAATGATGTGTAGAAGTATGTGTAGAATTCTGTGTCGAAATCTGTGTAGAATGATTCTTGTTTCGAATGTTGTGTAGAATGGAGTTTAGAATGATGTGTAGAATGATGTGTAGAATGATGCGTGGAATGAATGATGTGTAGAATGAAGTGGAGAATGATGCGTGGAATGAATGATGTGTAGAATGAAGTGGAGAATGATGTGTAGAAGGATGTGCAGATGATGTTTGGAACGATGTGTAGAATGATGTGTAGAATGGCATGTAGATTGATGTGCAGAATTACGTGTAGAATCAATGATGAGCAGAATGATGACGTGGAGAATGATGATTAGAATGATGTATATAATGATTGGTCGAATGATTGGTAGAATGAATGATGTGTAGAATGATGTGTAGAATGATGTGTAGAATGATGTGAAGAATGATGTGCAGAATGAATGATGTGCAGAATGATGATCTGTGGAATGATGCGATGAATGATGTGTAGAATGACATTGTAGAATGATGTGCAGAATGATGTGCAGAATGATGTGTAGAATGGCATGTAGAATGATGTGCAGAATGAGGTGTAGAATGATGTGCAGAATGTTGTGTAGATTGATGTGTATAATGATGTGTAGATTCAGGTGTAGAATGATGTGTAGAATGAAGTGTATAATGATGATGTGTGGAATGATGATGTGTCGAATGATGATGTGCAGAATGATGTGCAGAATGAATGATCTGCAGAATGATGTGTACAATGATGTTGTGTAGAATGATGTGTAGAATAATGTGTAGATTGTGGTGCGGAATGATGTGTAGAATGACGTATGGAATGATGTGGAGAATGATGTGTAGAATGAAGATGTATAGATTGATGTGTAGAATGATGTGCAGGCTGATGTGTAGACTGATGTGTAGAATGATGTGTAGAATGATGTGTAGATTGATGTGAAGAATGATGTGTAGAATGACATGTAGAATTATGTGTAAAATGATGTGTAGAATAATGTCTAGAATGACGTGTAGTATGATGTGTAGAATGATGTGTAGAATGATGTCTAGATGACGTGTAGAATGATGTGTAGTATGAGGTTCAGACTGATGTGTAGAGTGATATGTAGAATGATGTGTAGAATGATGTGTAGAATGATGTGTAGAATGATGTGTAGAATTACGTGTAGAATGTTGTGTAGAATGATGTGCAGAATGATGTGTGGAATGTTGTGTATAATGATGTGTAGATTGAGGTGTAGAATGATGTGTAGAATGAAGTGTAGAATGATGATGTGTGGAATGATGATGTGTCGATGATGATGTGCAGAATGATGTGCAGAATGAATGATCTGCAGAATGATGTGTACAATGATGATGTGTAGAATGATGTGTAGAATAATGTGTAGATTGTTGTGTGGAAAGATGTGTAGAATGACGTGTGGAATGATGTGTAGAATGATGTGTAGAATGATGTCCAGAAAGTTGTGCAGAATGATGGGTAGAATGATGTGCAGAATGTTGTGTAGATTGATGTGTAGAATGATATGTAGATTGAGGTGAAGAATGATGTGCAGAATGATGTATAGAATGATGATGTGTGGAATGATGATGTGTCGAATAATGATGTGGCGAATGATGTGTAGAATGAAGATGTGTAGAAGGATGTGTAGAATGATGTGTAGAATGATGTGCAGACTGATGTGTAGACTGATGTGGAGAATGATGTGTCGAATGATGTGTAGATTGATGTGAAGAATGATGTGTAGAATGACATGTAGAATTATGTGTACAATGATGTGTAGAATAATGTCTAGAATGACGTGTAGTATGATGTGTCGAATGATGTGTAGAATGATGTGTAGAATTACGTGTTGAATGTTGATAAGAATGATGTGCAGAATGATGTGCAGAGTGATGTGTCGAAAGATGTGTAGAATTGAATGATGTGTAGAATGATGTGTAGAATGATATGAAGAATGATGTGTCGAATGATGTGTAGAATGGCATGTAGATTGATGTGCAGAATTACGTGTAGAATCAATGATGAGCAGAATGATGACGTGGAGAATGATGATTAGAATGATGTTTAGAATGATGTGCAGAATGATGTGTAGATTGATGTGTAGAATGATGTTTAGAATGATGTGTAGAATTATGTGAAGAATGATGTGTCGAATGACGTGCAGATTGATGTGTAGAATGAATGTTGTGTAGAATGAACTGTATAATGACGTGTAGGATGATGATTAGAATTTTGTGTAGAATTATGTGTACAATGAATGATGTGTGGAATGATGATGTGTAGAATGATGTGTAGAATGATGTATATAATGATTGGTCGAATGATTGGTAGAATGAATGATGTGCAGAATGATGTGTAGAATGATGTGTAGAATGATGTGAAGAATGATGTGCAGAATGAATGATCTGTGGAATGATGCGTTGAATGATGTGTAGAATGACATTGTAGAATGATGTGCAGAATGATGTGTAGAATGATGTGTAGAATGGCGTGTAGAATGATGTGCAGAATGAGGTGTAGAATGATGTGCAGAATGTTGTGTAGATTGATGTGTAGAATGAAGTGTAGAATGACGTTGTGTGGAATGATGATGTGTCGAATGATGATGTGCAGAATGATGTAAAGAATGAATGATCTGCAGAATGATGTGTACAATGATGATGTGTCGAATGATGTGTAGAATAATGTGTAGATTGTGGTGCGGCATGATGTGTAGAATGACGTGTGGAATGATTCGTAGAATGATGTGTGGAATGATGTGCAGAATGATGTGCAGAATGATGTTTCGAATGTTGATGTGTGGAATGCTGATGTGTCGAATAATGATGTGGAGAATGATGTGTAGAATGAAGATGTGTAGATTGATGTGTAGAATGATGTGCAGACTGATGTGTAGACTGATGTGTAGAATGATGTGTAGAATGATGTGTAGATTGATGTGAAGAATGATGTGCAGACTGATGTGTAGACTGATGTGTAGAATGATGTGTAGAATGATGTGTAGAATGATGTGTAGATTGATGTGAAGAATGATGTGTAGAATGACATGTAGAATTATGTGTAAAATGATGTGTAGAATAATGTCTAGAATGACGTGTAGTATGATGTGTAGAATGATGTGTAGAATGATGTATATAATGATTGGTCGAATGATTTGTAGAATGAATGATGTGTAGAATGATGTGTAGAATGATGTGAAGAATGTTGTGCAGAATGAGGTGTAGAATGATGTGCAGAATGTTGTGTAGATTGATGTGTATAATGATGTGCAGATTGAGGTGTAAAATGACGTGTAGAATGGCGTGTAGAATGATGTGCAGAATGAGGTGTAGAATGATGTGCAGAATGTTGTGTAGATTGATGTGTATAATGATGTGCAGATTAAGTTGTAGAATGATGTGTAGAATGAAGTGTAGAATGATGATGTGTGGAATGATGATGTTTCGAATGATGATGTGCAGAATGATGTGCAGAATGAATGATCTGCAGAATGATGTGTACAAAGATGATGTGTAGAATGATGTGTAGAATAATGTGTAGATTGTGGTGCGGAATGATGTGTAGAATGACGTGTGGAATGATGTGTAGAATGATGTGTAGAATGATGTGCAGAATGATGTGCAGAATGTTGTGTAGATTGATGTGTAGAATGATGTGTAGATTGAGGTGAAGAATGATGTGCAGAATGATGTATCGAATGTTAATGTGTGGAATGATGATGTGTCGAATAATGATGTGGAGAATGATGTGCAGAATGAAGATGTGTAGAATGATGTGTAGAATGACATGTAGAATTATGTGTAAAATGATGTGTAGAATAATGTCTAGAATGACGTGTAGTATGATGTGTAGAATGATGTGTAGAATGATGTATATAATGATTGGTCGAATGATTTGTAGAATGAATGATGTGTAGAATGATGTGTAGAATGATGTGAAGAATGTTGTGCAGAATGAGGTGTAGAATGATGTGCAGAATGTTGTGTAGATTGATGTGTATAATGATGTGTAGATTGAGGTGTAGAATGACGTGTAGAATGGCGTGTCGAATGATGTGCAGAATGAGGTGTAGAATGATGTGCAGAATGTTGTGTAGATTGATGTGTATAATGATGTGCAGATTAAGTTGTAGAATGATGTGTAGAATGAAGTGTAGAATGACGTGTAGAATGATGTGTAGAATGATGTGCAGAATGATGTGCAGAATGTTGTGTAGATTGATGTGTAGAATGATGTGTAGATTGAGGTGAAGAATGATGTGCAGTATGATGTATCGAATTTTAATGTGTGGAATGATGATGTGTCGAATAATGATGTGGAGAATGATGTGCAGAATGATGTGTAGAATGATGTGCAGACTGATGTGTAGACTGATGTGTAGAATGATGTGTAGAATGATGTGTATATTGATGTGAAGAATGATGTGTAGAATGACATGTAGAATTATGTGTAAAATGATGTGCAGAATAATATCTAGAATGACGTGTAGTATGATGTGTAAAATGATGTGTAGAATGATGTGTAGATGACGTGTAGAATGATGTGTAGTATGATGTTCAGACTAATGTATAGAGTGATATGTAGAATGATGTGTAGAATGATGTGTAGAATTACGTGTAGAATGTTGTGTAGAATGATGTGCAGAATGATGTGTAGAATATTGTGTAGAATGATGTGTAGAATGATGTGCAGACTGATGTATAGAATGATGTGTCGAATGATGTTTAGAATGATGTGTATATTGATGTGTAGAATGAATGATATATGGAATGAATTACAGAATGATGTATAGAATGACGTGTAGAATGAATGATTTGAAGAATGATGTTTAGAATGCCGGGTAGAATGATGTGAATCATGATGTGTAGAACAATGTGTAGAATTAATGACGTGTCGAATGATGGGCAGAATGATGTGTAGAATGATGAGTAGAATGAATGCTGTGCAGAATGAAGTGGTGAATGATGTGTAGAAGGATGTGCAGATGATGTTTGGAACGATGTGTAGAATGATGTGTAGAATGATGTGTAGAATGATGTGTAGAAAGAAGTGTAGAATCATGTGGAATATGATGTGTAGAATGAATGATGTGCAGAAGGACGAGTAGATTGATGAGTAGAATGATTTGCAGAATGATTTGTCGAATGATGTGTAGAATGGCATGTAGATTGATGTGCAGAATTATGTGCAGAATGAATGATGTGCAGAATGATGACGTGGAGAATGATGATTAGAATGATGTTTAGAATGATGTGCAGAATGATGTGTAGATTGTTGTCTCGAATGATGTTTAGAATGATGTGTAGAATTATGTGTAGAATGATGTGTCGAATGATGTGCAGATTGATGTGTAGAATGAATGATGTGCAGAATGAAGTGTGGATTGATGTGTAGTATGATGATTAGAATTTTGTGTAGAATTATGTGTACAATGAATGACGTGTGGAATGATGAAGTGTAGAGTGATGTGTAGAATGATGTATATAATGATTGGTAGAATGATTGATAGAATGAATGATGTGTAGATTGATGTGTAGAATGATGTGTAGAATGATATGAAGAATGATGTGCTAAATGAATGATGTGCAGAATGATGATCTGTGGAATGATGCGAAGAATGATGTGTAGAATGACATTGTAGAATGATGTGGAGAATGATGTGTAGAATGATGTATAGAATGATGTGTAGAATGACGTGAAGAATGATGTGTCGAATGAATGGTGTGTAGAATGACGTGTAGAATGAAGTGTCGAATGATGGCCTGTAGAATGATGTGTCGAAAGATGTGTAGAATGAATGTAGAATGATGTGCAGAATGATGTGTAGAATGATGTGTAGAATGATGTGTAGAATGAATTATGTGTAGAATGATGTGTAGAATGATGTGTAGAATGATGTGCAGAATGATGTGTCGAATGATATGTGGAATGATATGTATATTGATGTGTAGAATGATGTGTAGATTGAGGTGTAGGATGATGTGCAGAGGGATGTGTAGAATGATATTTAGAATGATGTGCAGAATGATGTAATGAATAATGTGTAGAATGAATGACGTGTAGAAAGATGTGTAGAATAATGTGTAGAATGACGTGCTGTATGAATGACGTGTCGAATGACGTGTCGAATTGGTTGTAGAATGATGTGCAGAATGATGTGCAGAATGATGTGTTGAATGATGTGCAGAATGATGTGTTGATTCACGTGTAGAAAGATGTGTAGAATAATGATGTGTAGAATGATGATGTGGAGAATGATGAGTAGAATGATGATGTGCAGAATGATATGTAGAATGATGCGTATAATGATGGCCAAAATAACATGTGTCGAATGATGTGTAGTATGACGTGTAGAATGATGGGCAGAATGATATGTAGATTGATGTGCAGAATTATGTGCCGAATGACATGTAGAATGATGTGCAGAATGATGTGTGGAATGATGCATGGAATGATGCGTGGAATTATGTGTGGATTGATGTGTGGAATAAATTGTGGAACGATGTGTGGAATGATGAGTGTAATGATGTGTGGAATGATGTGCGGAATGATGTTTAAATTGAGGTGTGGAATGATGTGTGGAATGATGTGTGGAATAAGGTGTGGAATGATGGATGGAACGATGTGTGGAATGATGTGTGGAATGTGGTTTGGAATGAGGTTTTGAATGATGTGTGGAATGATGTGTGGAATGACGTGTGGAATGACGTGTGGAATCAGTTATGGAATGATGTGTGGAATGAGGTGTGGAATGAAGTGTGGAATGACGTTTGGAATGGTGTGTGGAATGATGTGTGGAATGACCTGTGGAATGAGGTGTGGAATGATGTGTGGAATGGTGTGTGGAATGATGTGTGGAATGATGTGCAGAATGATGTGTGGAATGATGTGTGGAATGATGTTGGAATGATGTGTGGAATGACGTTTGGAAAGATGTTTGGAATGATGTGTGGATTGATGTGATGAATGAGGTGAGGAATGTTGGTTGGAATGATGTGTGGAATGATGTGATGAGTGAGGTTGGAATGGTGGGTGAAATGTTGTGTGGAATCATGTGTGGAATGATGTGTGGAATTAGGTGTGGCATGATGTTTGCTGTGGTGTGTGGAATGATGTGTAGAATGAGGTGTGGAATGATGTATGTAATGATATGTGGAATGATGCGTGGAATAACGTGTGGAATGATGTTTGGAATGATGTCTAGAATGATGTTTGGAATTAGGTGTGGAATGATGTGTGGAATGATGTGTGGAATGATGTGTGGAATGATGTGTGGAATGATGTTTGGAATGAGGTGTTGGATCAGATGTGGAATGAGGTATGGAATGTTGTGTGGAATTATGTGTGGAATGCTGTGTGGAATAATGGGTGGAATGAGGTTCGGAATGAGGTGTGGAATGAGGTGTGGAATGAGGTGTGGAATGAGGTGTGGAATGATGTGTGGAATGATGTGTGGAATGATGTGTGGAATGATGCGTGGAATGATATTTGCAATGAGGTGTGGAATGAGGTGTGGAATGAGGTGTGGAATGATGTGTGGAATGATGTGTGACATGCTGTGTGGAATGATGTGTGGAATATGGTGTGGAATGATGTCTGGAATGATGTGGAATGTGTTGTACAATGATGTTTGGAATGATGTGTGGAATGATGTGTGGAATGAAGTGTGGAATGAGGGATGGACTGATGTGTGGAATGATGTGTGGAATGATGTCTGGAATGTTGTGGAATGTTTTTGAATGATGTGTGGAATGATGGGTGGAATGAGGTGTGGAATGCGGTGTGGAATGATGTGTGGAATGATGTGTGGAATGAGCTGTGTAATGATGTGTGGAATGATGTGTGAAATGCTGTGAGGAATGATGTGTGGAATGATGTCTGTAATGATGTTTGGAATGATGCGTGGAATATGGTGTGGATTGATGTGTGGAATGTGATGTGGAATGATGTTTGGAATGATGTTTGAAATGATGTTTGGAATGATGTGTGGAATGATGTAAGGAATGAGGTGTGGAATGATGTGTGGAATGAAGTCTGGAAAGATGCGTGGAATGATGTGTGGAATGATGCATGGAATGATGCGTGGAATGATGTTTGGAATGATGTGTGGAATGATGCGTGGAATGTTGTGTGGAATGAGGAGTGGAATGAGGTGTAGACTGATGTGTGGAATGAGGTGTGGAATGATGTGTGGAATGAGGTGTGGAATGGTATGTGGAATGAGGTTGTTGAATGATGTGTGGAATGATGTTTGGAATAATGTGTGGAATGATGTGTGGAATAATGTGTGGAATGATGTGTGGAATGATGTGTGGAATGATTTATGTGATGATGTTTGGAATGATGTGTAGAATGATGCGTGGAATATGGTGTGGAATGATGTGTGGAATGATGTGGAATTTAGATGTGGAATGATGTTTGGAATGAATTGTGGAATGATGTGTGGAATGAGGTGTGGAATGAGGTATGGACTGATATGTGGAATGATGTGTGGAATGTTGTGCAATGTTGTTGAATGATGTGTGGAATGATGGGTGGAATGAGGTGTGGAATGAGTTGTGGAATGATGTGTGGAATGATGCGTGGAATGATATTTGGAATGAGGTGTGGAATGAGGTGTGGAATGAGGTGTTCAATGATGTGTGGAATGATGTGTGGAATGAGGTGTGGAATGATGCGTGGAATGTTATGTGGAATGTGATGTGGAATGAAGTTTGGAAAGATGTGTGGAATGATGTGTGGAATGAGTTGTGGAATGATGTGTTGAATGGTGTGGAATGATATGTGGAATGAGGTGTGGAATGGGGTGTGGAATGATGTTTGGAATGATGTGTGGAATGAGGTGTTCAATGAGGTATGGAATGAGGGATGGAAAGATGTGTGGATTGCTGTGTGGAATGATATGTGCAATGATGTAATCAATGAAGTGTGGAATGAGGTGTGGAATGAGGTGTGGAATGAGGGATGGAATGATGTGTCGAATGATGTGTCGAATGATATGTGGAATGTTGTCTGTAATGATGTGTGGAATGATGCGTGGAATGATATGTGGAATGAGGTGTCGAATGATATATGGAATTATGTGTGGAATGACGTGTGGAATGATGTTTGGAATGAGGTGTGGAAGGACGTGTGGAATGAGGAGTGGCATGTTGTGTGGAATGATGTGTAGAATGCTGTGTGGAATGATGTGTGGAATGAGGTGTGGAATGATGTGTGCAATGATGTATGGAATGCTCCATGGAATGATGTGTGGAATGATGTGTGGAATGATGTGTGGAATGAGATCTGGAATGATGCGTGGAATGAAATGTGGAATGTGTTGTGGAATGATGTTTGGAATGTTGTGTGGAATGATGTGTGCAATGATGTGTGGAATGATGTGTGGAATGATGTATGGAATTCTGTGTGGAATGATGTGTGCAATGACGTGTCGAATAATATCTGGAATGATGTGTGGAATGATGTGTGGAATGATATGTGGAATGAAGTGTGGATTGAGTTGTGGATGAGTTGTGGAATGAGTTGTGGAATGAGGTGTGGACTAATATGTGGAATGATGTGTGGATTGATGTGTGGAATGATGTGTGGAATGTTGTGGAATGATGTGTGGAATTAGGTGTGGAATGATGTGTGGAATGATGTGTGGATTGATGTTTATAATGATGTGTGGAATGATGTGTGGAATGAGGTGCGGAATGAGGTGTGGAATCAGGTGTGAAATGAGGTGTGGAATGAGGTGTGGAATGATGTGTGGAATGATGTGTGGAATGATGTGTGGAATGAGGTGTAGAATGATGTGTGGAATGATGTGTGGAATGAGTTATGTAATGATGTTTGGAATGATGTGTGGAATGGTGCCTGGAATATGGTGTGGAATGATGTGTGTAATGATGTGGAATGTGATGTGGAATGATGTTTGGAATGATGTGTGGAATGATGTGTGGAAGGATGTGTGGAATGAAGTGTGGATAGATGTGTGGAATTAAGTCTGGAATGACATTTGGAATGATGTATGGAATGATGTGTGGAATGATGAGTGGAACAAGGTGTGGAATGCGGTGTGGAATGAGGTATGGATTGAGGGGTGGAATGAGGTGCGTAATGATGTGTGGAATGATGTGTGGAATGATGCGTGGAATAATGTGTGGAATGATGTGTGGAATGATGTGTGGAATGATTTATGTGATGATGTTTGGAATGATGTGTAGAATGATGCGTGGAATATAGTGTGGAATGATGTGTGGAATGATGTCGAATTTAGATGTGCAATGATGTTTGGAATGAATTGTGGAATGATGTGTGGAATGAGGTGTGGAATGAGGTATGGACTGATATGTGGAATGAGGTGTGGAATGTTGTGCAATGTTGTTGAATGATGTGTGGAATGATGGGTGGAATGAGGTGTGGAATGAGTTGTGGAATGATGTGTGGAATGATGCGTGGAATGATATTTGGAATGAGGTGTGGAATGAGGTGTGGAATGAGGTGTTCAATGATGTGTGGAATGATGTGTGGAATGAGGTGTGGAATGATGCGTGGAATGTTATGTGGAATGTGATGTGGAATGAAGTTTGGAAAGATGTGTGGAATGATGTGTGGAATGAGTTGTGGAATGATGTGTTGAATGTTGTGGAATGATATGTGGAATGAGGTGTGGAATGGGGTGTGGAATGATGTGTGGAATGATGTGTGGAATGAGGTGTTCAATGAGGTATGGAATGAGGGATGGAAAGATGTGTGGATTGCTGTGTGGAATGATATGTGCAATGATGTAATCAATGAAGTGTGGAATGAGGTGTGGAATGAGGTGTGGAATGAGGGATGGAATGATGTGTCGAATGATGTGTCGAATGATATGTGGAATGTTGTCTGTAATGATGTGTGGAATGATGCGTGGAATGATATGTGGAATGAGGTGTCGAATGATATATGGAATTATGTGTGGAATGACGTGTGGAATGATGTGTGGAATGAGGTGTGGAAAAACGTGTTGAATGAGGAGTGGCATGTTGTGTGGAATGATGTGTAGAATGCTGTGTGGAATGATGTGTGGAATGAGGTGTGGAATGATGTGTGCAATGATGTATGGAATGCTCCATGGAATGATGTGTGGAATGATGTGTGGAATGATGTGTGGAATGAGATCTGGAATGATGCGTGGAATGAAATGTGGAATGTGTTGTGGAATGATGTTTGGAATGTTGTGTGGAATGATGTGTGCAATGATGTGTGGAATGATGTGTGGAATGATGTATGGAATTCTGTGTGGAATGATGTGTGCAATGACGTGTCGAATAATATCTGGAATGATGTGTGGAATGATGTGTGGAATGATATGTGGAATGAAGTGTGGATTGAGTTGTGGATGAGTTGTGGAATGAGTTGTGGAATGAGGTGTGGACTAATATGTGGAATGATGTGTGGATTGATGTGTGGAATGATGTGTGGAATGTTGTGGAATGATGTGTGGAATTAGGTGTGGAATGATGTGTGGAATGATGTGTGGATTGATGTTTATAATGATGTGTGGAATGATGTGTGGAATGAGGTGCGGAATGAGGTGTGGAATCAGGTGTGAAATGAGGTGTGGAATGAGGTGTGGAATGATGTGTGGAATGATGTGTGGAATGATGTGTGGAATGAGGTGTAGAATGATGTGTGGAATGATGTGTGGAATGAGTTATGTAATGATGTTTGGAATGATGTGTGGAATGGTGCCTGGAATATGGTGTGGAATGATGTGTGTAATGATGTGGAATGTGATGTGGAATGATGTTTGGAATGATGTGTGGAATGATGTGTGGAAGGATGTGTGGAATGAAGTGTGGATAGATGTGTGGAATTAAGTCTGGAATGACATTTGGAATGATGTATGGAATGATGTGTGGAATGATGAGTGGAACAAGGTGTGGAATGCGGTGTGGAATGAGGTATGGATTGAGGGGTGGAATGAGGTGCGTAATGATGTGTGGAATGATGTGTGGAATGATGCGTGGAATAATGTGTGGAATGATGTGTGGAATGATGTGTGGAATGATTTATGTGATGATGTTTGGAATGATGTGTAGAATGATGCGTGGAATATAGTGTGGAATGATGTGTGGAATGATGTCGAATTTAGATGTGCAATGATGTTTGGAATGAATTGTGGAATGATGTGTGGAATGAGGTGTGGAATGAGGTATGGACTGATATGTGGAATGAGGTGTGGAATGTTGTGCAATGTTGTTGAATGATGTGTGGAATGATGGGTGGAATGAGGTGTGGAATGAGTTGTGGAATGATGTGTGGAATGATGCGTGGAATGATATTTGGAATGAGGTGTGGAATGAGGTGTGGAATGAGGTGTTCAATGATGTGTGGAATGATGTGTGGAATGAGGTGTGGAATGATGCGTGGAATGTTATGTGGAATGTGATGTGGAATGAAGTTTGGAAAGATGTGTGGAATGATGTGTGGAATGAGTTGTGGAATGATGTGTTGAATGTTGTGGAATGATATGTGGAATGAGGTGTGGAATGGGGTGTGGAATGATGTGTGGAATGATGTGTGGAATGAGGTGTTCAATGAGGTATGGAATGAGGGATGGAAAGATGTGTGGATTGCTGTGTGGAATGATATGTGCAATGATGTAATCAATGAAGTGTGGAATGAGGTGTGGAATGAGGTGTGGAATGAGGGATGGAATGATGTGTCGAATGATGTGTCGAATGATATGTGGAATGTTGTCTGTAATGATGTGTGGAATGATGCGTGGAATGATATGTGGAATGAGGTGTCGAATGATATATGGAATTATGTGTGGAATGACGTGTGGAATGATGTGTGGAATGAGGTGTGGAAAAACGTGTTGAATGAGGAGTGGCATGTTGTGTGGAATGATGTGTAGAATGCTGTGTGGAATGATGTGTGGAATGAGGTGTGGAATGATGTGTGCAATGATGTATGGAATGCTCCATGGAATGATGTGTGGAATGATGTGTGGAATGATGTGTGGAATGAGATCTGGAATGATGCGTGGAATGAAATGTGGAATGTGTTGTGGAATGATGTTTGGAATGTTGTGTGGAATGATGTGTGCAATGATGTGTGGAATGATGTGTGGAATGATGTATGGAATTCTGTGTGGAATGATGTGTGCAATGACGTGTCGAATAATATCTGGAATGATGTGTGGAATGATGTGTGGAATGATATGTGGAATGAAGTGTGGATTGAGTTGTGGATGAGTTGTGGAATGAGTTGTGGAATGAGGTGTGGACTAATATGTGGAATGATGTGTGGATTGATGTGTGGAATGATGTGTGGAATGTTGTGGAATGATGTGTGGAATTTGGTGTGGAATGATGTGTGGAATGATGTGTGGATTGATGTTTATAATGATGTGTGGAATGATGTGTGGAATGAGGTGCGGAATGAGGTGTGGAATCAGGTGTGAAATGAGGTGTGGAATGAGGTGTGGAATGATGTGTGGAATGATGTGTGGAATGATGTGTGGAATGAGGTGTAGAATGATGTGTGGAATGATGTGTGGAATGAGTTATGTAATGATGTTTGGAATGATGTGTGGAATGGTGCCTGGAATATGGTGTGGAATGATGTGTGTAATGATGTGGAATGTGATGTGGAATGATGTTTGGAATGATGTGTGGAATGATGTGTGGAAGGATGTGTGGAATGAAGTGTGGATAGATGTGTGGAATGAAGTCTGGAATGACATTTGGAATGATGTATGGAATGATGTGTGGAATGATGAGTGGAACAAGGTATGGAATGCGGTGTGGAATGAGGTATGGATTGAGGGGTGGAATGAGGTGCGTAATGATGTGTGGAATGATGTGTGGAATGATGCGTGGAATGATATTTGGAATGAGGTGTGGAATGAGGTGTGGAATGAGGTGTGGAATGCCGTGTGGAATGATGCGTGAAATGCTGTGTAGAATGATGTGTGGAATGATGTATGTAATGATGTTTGGAATGATGCGTCGAATATGGTGTGGAATGATGTGTGGAATGTGATGTGGTATGGTGTTTGGAATGATGTTTGAAATGATGTGTGGAATGATGTGTGTAATGATGTGTGTAATGAGGTGAGGAATGATGTGTGCAATGAAGTGTGGAAAGATGCGTGGATTGATGAGTGGAATGATGCATGGAATGATGCGATAAATGATGTTTGGAATGATGTGTGGAAGGATGCGTGGAATGTTATGTGGAATGTGATAAGGAATGATGTTTGGAATGATGTGTGGACTGACATGTGGAATGATGTGCGGAATGATGTGCGGAATGAAGAGTGGAATGAGGTGTGGAATGAAGTATGGACTGATGTTTGGAATGATGTGTGGAATGATGTGTGCAATGAGATGTGGAATGATGCGTGGAATGATATGTGGAATGAGGAGTGGATGATATTTGGAATGTTGTGTGGAATGAAGTGTGGAAAGATGTGTGGAATGATGTGTCGAATGACATCTGGAATAATGTATGGAATGATGTGTGGAATGATGTTTGGAATGATGTGTGGAATGATGCGTGGAATGTTATGTGGAATGTGATGTGGAATAATGTTTGGAATGTAGTGTGGAATGATGTGTGGAATGATGTGTGGAATGATGTGTGGAATGATGTGTGGAATGGGGTGTGGAATGAGGTATGGACTGATGTGTGGAATGATGTGTGGAATGATGTGGGGAATGAGGTGTGGACTGAGGTGTAGAATGGTGTGTGGCATGATGTGTGGCATGTTGTGTGGAATTAGTTTTTCAATGACGTGTGGAATGAGAGATGGAATGATGTGTGGAATGCTTTGTGGAATGATGTGTGGAATGATGTATGGAATGACTTGCTGAATGATGTGTGGAATGAGGTGTTGAATGATGTGTGGAATGATGTGTGGAATGAGATGTGGAATGATGCATGGAATGATATGTGGAATGAGGTGTTGAATGATATTTGGAATGCTGTGTGGAATGATGTGTGGAATGATGTGTGGAATGCGTTGTGGAATGATGTGTGGAATGATTGTGCAATGATGTGTGGAATGCTTGTGGAATGATGTGTGGAATGATGTGTGGAATGATGTGTGGAATGATATGTGGAATGATGTATTGAATGATGTGTGGAATGATGTGTGGAATGAGGTGAGGAATGATGTGTGAAATGAAGTGTGGAATGATGTGTGGAATGAGGTGTGGAATGTTCCTTGGAATGAGGTGTGGAATGATGTGTGGAATAATGTGTGGAATGATGTGTGCAATGATGTTTGGAATGATGTGTGGGATGAGGTGAGGAATGATGTGTGGAATGAAGTGTGGAATGAGTTGATCAATGACGTGTGGAATGAGGGATGGAATGATGTGTGGATTGATGTGTGGAATGATGTGTGGAATGATGTGTGGAATGAGGTGTGGAATGAGGTGTGGAATGAGGTTTGGAATGAGGTATGGACTGATGTGTGGAATGATGTGTGGAATGATGTGTGGAATGATGTGTGGAATGATGTGTGGCATGATGTGTGGAATGAGTTGTTCAATGACGTGTGGAATGAGGGATGGAATGATGTGTGGATTGATGTGTAGAATGATGTGTTGAATGTTGTGGAATGATTTGTGGAATGAGGTGTGGAATGGGGTGTGGAATTATGTGTGGAATGATGTTTGGGTTGAGGTTTTCATTGAGGTGTGGAATGAGGGATGGAATGAAGTGGGGATTGATGTGTGGAATTAGGTGTTGAATGTTGTGGAATGATACGTGGCATGAGGTGTTGAATGGTGTGTGGAATGATGTGTGGAATGATGTGTGGAATGAGGTGTGGAATGATCCGTGGAATGATGCGTGGAATGATATGTGGAATGAGGTGTGGAATGATGTTTGGAATAATGTGTCGAATGAAGTGTGGAATGATGTGTGGAATGATGTGTTGATTGAGTTGTGTAATGAGGTGTGGAAATATGCGTGGAATGATGAGTGGAATGAGGTGTTTAAATGACGCGTGGAATGATTTGTGGGGTGTTGTATGGAATGATGTTTGGAATGATGTGTGCAAAGATGTGTGGAATGATGTGTGGAATGAGGTGTGGAATGAGGTGTGGAATGAGGTGTGAATTGATGTGAAGAATGATGTGTGTAATGCTGTGTGGAATGACGCGTGGAATTACGTGTGGAATGACGTGTGGAATGATGTGTGGAATGACGTGTGCAATGATATTTGGAATGCTGTGAGGAATGATGTGTGGAATGGTGTGTGCAATGACGTGTGGAATGAGTTGTGGAATGATGTGTGGAATGATGTGTGGAATGAGATGTGGAATTATGCGTGGAATGATATGAGGAATGAGGATTGAATGTTATTTGGAATGTTGTGTGGAATGATGTGTGGAATGAGGTGTGGAATGAGGTGTGGAATGAAGTGTGCAATGATGTGTGGAATGCTGTGTGGAATTATGTGTGGAACGATGTGTGGAATGATGTGTGGAATGATATGTGGAATGGTGTATTGAATGATGTGTGGAATGATATGTGGAATGAGGTGTGGAATGATGTGAGGAATGAAGTGTGGAATGATGTGTGAAATGATGTCTCAATGATGTGTGGAATGATGTGTGGGATGATGAGTGGAATATTATGGAATGATGTGAGGAATGAGGTATGGAATGATGTGTCAAAGATTTGTGGAATGATGTGTGGAATGATGTGTGGAATGATGTGTGGAATAATATGTGGAATGATGTGTGGAATGATGTGTGGATTGATGTGTGTAATGATGTGTGGAATGTTATGGAATGATGGATGGAATGAGGAGTGGAATGATGTGTCATTGATGTGTGGAATGATTTGTGGAATGATGTGTGGAATTATATGTGGAGTGAGGTGTGGATTGATGTGTGGAATGATGTGTGGAATGACGTGTGGAATGATGTGTGGAATGATGTGTTGAAAGATGTGTGGAATGATGTGTGGAAAGAGATGTGGAATGATGTGGAATTTGATGTGGAATGATGTTTGGAATGATGTGTGGAATGCTGTGTGGAATGATGTGTGGAATGAGGTGAGGAATGATGTGTGGAATGAAGTGTGGAAAGATGCGTGGAATGATGTGTCGAATGACATCTGGAATGATGTATGGAATGATGTGTGGAATCACGTTTGGAATGTTGTGTGGAATGACGCGTGGAATGCTATGTGGAATGTGATGTGGAATGATGTTTGAAATAACGTGTGGATTGATGTATGGAATGATGTGTGGAATGATGTGTGGAATGAAGTGTGGAATGAGGTGTGGAATGAGGTATGGACTGATGTGTGGAATAATGTGTGGAATTATGTGTGGAATGAGATGTGGAAAGGTATGTTGAATGAGGTGTTGAATGCTGTGTGGAATGATGTGTGGAATGATGTGTGTAATGATGTGTGGAATGATGTGTGGAATGAGATGTGAAATGATGCGTGGAATGATATGTGGAATGAGGAGTGGATGATATTTGGAAAGTTGTGTGGAATTATGTGAGTGAATGATGTGTGGAATGAGGTGTGGAATGAGGTGTGGAATGATGTGTGCAATGTTGTGTGGTATGTTGTGTGGAATGATGTGTGGAATAATGTGTGGAATGGTATATGTAATGATGTATTGAATGATGTGAGAAGTGATGTGAGGAATGATGTGTGGAATGAAGTGTGCAAAGATGTGTGGAATGATGAGTGGAATGATGCGTGGAATGTGATGTGGAATGATGTTTGGAATGATGTGTGGAATGATGAGTGGAATGATGTGTGGAATGATGTGTGGAATGATGTGTGGAATGATGTGTGGAATGAGGTGTGGAATGAGGTATGGACTGATGTGTGGAATGATGTGTGGAATGATGTGTGGAATGATGTATGGCATGATGTGTGGAATGAGCTGTTGAATTACGTGTGGAATGAGGGATCGAATGACGTGTGGATTGATGTGTGGAATGATGTGTTGAATGTTGTGGAATGATATGTGGAATGAGGTGTGGAATGGGGTGTGGAATCATGTCTGGAATGATGTGTGGAATGAGGTGTTCATGAGGTGTGGAATGAGGGATTGAATGATGTGTGGATTAATGTGCGAAATTATGTGTGGAATGATGTGTGGTATGATGTGTGGAATGAGGTGTGGAATGAGGTGTGGAATGATATTTGGAATGCTGTGTGGAATGATGTGTGGAATCACGTGTGTAATGAGGTGAGGAATGAGGTGTGGAAGGTTGTGTGGAATGATGTGTGGAATGAGATGTGGAATGATGCGTGGAATGATATGAGGAATGAGGATTGGATGATATTTGGAGTGTTGTGTGGAATGATGTGTGGGATGATGTGTGGAATGATGTGTGGAATGAGGTTTGGAATGAGGTGTGAAATGATGTGTGGAATGCTGTGTGGAATTATGTGTGGGATGATGTGTGGAATGATGTGTGGAATGATATGTGGAATGATGTATTGAATGATGTGTGGAATGACGTGTGGAATGATGTGTGGAATGAGTTGTGGAATGATATTTGGAATGCTGTGTGGAATGATGTGTGTAATGATGTGTGGAATGACGTGTGGAATGAGGTGTGGAATGATGTGTGGAATGATGTGTGGAATGAGATGTGGGACGATGTGTGGAATGTTATGTGGAATGATGTGTGCAATGATGTGTGGAATAATATGTGGAATGCGGTGTGGAATGATGTGTGGAATGATGTGTGCAATGCTTGTGGAACGATGTGTGGAATGATGTGTGGAATTATGTGTGGAATGATATGTGGAATGATGTATTGAATGACATTTGGAATGATGATTGGAATGAGCTGAGGAATTATGAGTGAAATGAAGAGTGGAATGATGTGTGGAATGATGTGTGGAATGATGTGTGGAATGTTATGTGGAATGAGGTGTGGAATGATGTTTGGAATGATGTGTGGCATGATGTGAGGAATGATGTGTGGAATGAGGTGTGGATGAGGTATGGAATGATATGTGGAATGATGTGTGGTATGATGTGTGGAATGTTGAGGAATGTTGTGGAATGATGTTTGGAATGATGTGTGGAATAATGGGTGTAATGAGGTGTGGAATGAGGTGTGGAATGATGCGTGGAATGATGCGTGGAATGTGATGTGGAATGATGTTTGGAATGAAATGTGGAAAGATGTGTGGAATGATGTGTCGAATGACATCTGGAATGATGTATGGAATGATGTGTGGAATTATGTTTGGAATGATGTGTGGAATGATGTGTGGAATGTGATGTGGAATGATGTTTGGAATGATGTGTGGAATGATGAGTGGAATGATGTGTGGAATGATGTGTGGAATGATGTGTGGAATTAGGTGTGGAATGATGTGTGGAATGAGATGTGGAATGATGCGTGGAATGATATTTGTAATGCTGTGTGGAATGATGTGTGGCATAATGTGTGGAATGCGGTGTGGAATGATGTGTGGAATGATGTCTGCAATGCTTGCGGAATGATGTGTGGAATGATGTGTTTAATGATGTGTGGAATGAGATGTGGAATGATTTATTGAATGATGTGTGGAATGATGTTTGGAATGAGGTGTGGAATGATGTGTGGAATGATGTGTGGAATGTTATATGGACTGAGGTGTGGAATGATGTTTGCAATGATGTGTGGCATGATGTGTGGAAAGATGTGTGGAATGAGGTGTGGACTTAGGTAAGGACTGATGTGTGGAATAATGTGTGGAATGATGTGTGGAATGTTGAGGAATGTTGTGGAATGATGTGTGAAATGATGTGTGGAATAATGGGTGGAATGAGGTGTGGAATGAGGTGTGGAATGATGTTTGGAATAATGTGTGGAATGATGTGTGGAATGATGTGTGGAATGATGTGTGGAATGATGTGTTGAATGAGTTGTGGAATGAGGTGTGGAATGATGCGTGGAATGATGAGTGAAATGAGGTGTTTGAATGACGCGTGGAATGATTTGTGGAATGATGTATGGAATGATGTTTGGAATGATGTGTGCAAAGATGTGTGGAAAGATGTGTGGAATGAGGTGTGGAATTAGGTAAGGACTGATGTGTGGAATGATGTGTGGAATGTTGAGAAATGTTGTGGATGATGTGTGAAATGATGTGTGGAATGTTATGGAATGAGGAGTGGAATGATGTGTCATTGATGTGTGGAATGATTTGTGGAATGATGTGTGGAATTATATGTGGAGTGAGGTGTGGATTGATGTGTGGAATGATGTGTGGAATGACGTGTGGAATGATGTGTGGAATGATGTGTTGAAAGATGTGTGGAATAATGTGTGGAAAGAGATGTGGAATGATGTGGAATTTGATGTGGAATGATGTTTGGAATGATGTGTGGAATGCTGTGTGGAATGATGTGTGGAATGAGGTGAAGAATGATGTGTGGAATGAAGTGTGGAAAGATGTGTGGAATGATGTGTCGAATGACATCTGGAATGATGTATGGAATGATGTGTGGAATCACGTTTGGAATGTTGTGTGGAATGATGCGTGGAATGTTATGTGGAATGTGATGTGGAATGATGTTTGAAATAACGTGTGGATTGATGTGTGGAATGATGTGTGGAATGATGTGTGGAATGAAGTGTGGAATGAGGTGTGGAATGAGGTATGGACTGATGTGTGGAATAATGTGTGGAATTATGTGTGGAATGAGATGTGGAAAGGTATGTTGAATGAGGTGTTGAATGATGTGTGGAATGATGTGTGGAATGATGTGTGCAATGATGTGTGGAATGATGTTTGGAATGAGATGTGAAATGATGCGTGGAATGATATGTGGAATGAGGAGTGGATGATATTTGGAAAGTTGTGTGGAATTATGTGAGTGAATGATGTGTGGAATGAGGTGTGGAATGAGGTGTGGAATGATGTGTGCAATGTTGTGTGGAATGTTGTGTGGAATGATGTGTGGAATGATGTGTGGAATGGTATATGTAATGATGTATTGAATGATGTGAGAAGTGATGTGAGGAATGATGTGTGGAATGAAGTGTGCAAAGATGTGTGGAATGATGAGTGGAATGATGCGTGGAATGTGATGTGGAATGATGTTTGGATTGATGTGTGGAATGATGTGTGGAATGAGGTGTGGAATGAGGTATGGACTGATGTGTGGAATGATGTGTGGAATGATGTGTGGAATGATGTGTGGAATGATGTATGGCATGATGTGTGGAATGAGCTGTTGAATTACGTGTGGAATGAGGGATCGAATGATGTGTGGATTGATGTGTGGAATGATGTCTTGAATGTTGTGGAATGATATGTGGAATGAGGTGTGGAATGGGGTGTGGAATCATGTGTGGAATGATGTGTGGAATGAGGTGTTCAATGAGGTGTGGAATGAGGGATAGAATGAAGTGTGGATTAATGTGCGAAATTATGTGTGGAATGATGTGTGGTATGATGTGTGGAATGAGGTGTGGAATGAGGTGTGGAATGATATTTGGAATGCTGTGTGGAATGATGTGTGGAATCACGTGTGGAATGAGGTGTGGAATGAGGTGTGGAAGGTTGTGTGGAATGATGTGTGGAATGAGATGTGGAATGATGCGTGGAATGATATGAGTAATGAGGATTGGAATGAGGTGTGCAATGATGTGTGGAATGCTGTGTGGAATTATGTGTGGGATGATGTGTGGAATGATGTGTGGAATGATGTGTGGAATGAGGTGTGGAATGATATTTGGAATGCTGTGTGGAATGATGTGTGGAATGATGTGTGGAATGACGTGTGGAATGAGGTGTGGAATGATGTGTGGAATGATGTGTGGAATGAGATGTGGGACGATGTGTGGAATAAGTTTGGAATGATGTGTGGAATGTTGTGTGCAATGATGTATGGAATGAGATGTGGAATGATGCGTGGAATGATGCGTGGAATGATGTGTGGAATGAGGTGTGGAATGATATTTGGAATGCTGTGTGGAATGATGTGTGCAATGATGTGTGGAATAATGTGTGGAATGCGGTGTGGAATGATGTGTGGAATGATGTGTGCAATGCTTGTGGAACGATGTGTGGAATGATGTGTGGAATTATGTGTGGAATGATATGTGGAATGATGTATTGAATGACGTTTGGAATGATGATTGGAATGAGCTGAGGAATTATGAGTGAAATGAAGAGTGGAATGATGTGTGGAATGCTGTGTGGAATGTTATGTGGAATGAGGTGTGGAATGATGTTTGGAATGATGTGTGGCATGATGTGAGGAATGATGTGTGGAATGAGGTGTGGATGAGGTATGGACTGATATGTGGAATGATGTGTGGTATGATGTGTGGAATGTTGAGGAATGTTGTGGAATGATGTGTGGAATGATGTGTGGAATAATGGTTGGAATGAGGTGTGGAATGAGGTGTGGAATGATGTTTGGAATGATGTGTGGAATGATGTGTGGAATGATGCGTGGAAGGACATGTGGATTGAGGTGTGGAATGAGGTGTGGAATGATGCGTGGAATGATGCGTGGAATGTGATGTGGAATGATGTTTGGAATGAAATGTGGAAAGATGTGTGGAATGATGTGTCGAATGACATCTGGAATGATGTATGGAATGAAGTGTGGAATGATGTTTGGAATGATGTGTGGAATGATGTGTGGAATGTGATGTGGAATGATGTTTGGAAGGATATTTGGAATGATGAGTGGAATGATGTGTGGAATGATGTGTGGAATGATGTGTGGAATGAGGTGTGGAATGAGGTGTGGAATGGTGTTTGGAATGATGTGTGGAATGATTTGTGCAATGAGGTGTGGAATGAGGTGTGGAATGAGGTACGGACTGATGTGTGGAATGATGTGTGGAATGAGGTGTGGAATGTTGTGTGGAATGTAGTGTGGCATGATGTGTCGAATGAGGTGTTCAATGAGGTGTGGAATGAGGGATAGAATGATGTGTGGAGTAATGTGTGAAATTATGTGTGGAATGATGTGTGGAATGATGTGTGGAATGAGATGTGGAATGATGTATTGAATGGTGTGTGGAATGATGTGTGGAATGAGGTGTGGAATGAGGTGTGGAATGATATTTGGAATGCTGTGTGGAATGATGTGTGGAATCACGTGTGGAATGAGGTGTGGAATGAGGTGTGCAAGGATGTGTGGAATGATGTGTGGAATGAGATGTGGAATGATGCGTGGAATTATATGAGGAATGAGGATTGGATGATATTTGGAATGTTGTGTGGAATGATGTGTGGAATGAGGTGTGGAATGATGTGTGGAATGATGTGTGGAATGATGTGTAGTATGATGTGTGGAATGATGTGTGGAATGATGTGTTGAATGATGTGTGGAACGAATTGTGGAAAGATGTGTGGAATGATGTGTGGAAAGATGTGTGGAATGATGTGTGGAAAGAGATGTGGAATGATGTGTGGAATGAGGTGTGGAATGATGTGTGGAATGAGATGTGGAATGATGCGTGGAATGATATTTGGAATGCGGTTTGGAATGATGTGTGGAATGAAGTGTGCAATGCTTGCGGAATGATGTGTGGAATGATGTGTTTAATGATGTGTGGAATGAGATGTGGAATGATGTATTGAATGATGTGTGGAATGATGTGTGGAATGAGGTGTGGAATGATGTGTGGAATGGTGTGTGGAATGTTATGTGGAATGAGGTGTGGAATGATGTTTGGAATGATGTGTGGCATGATGTGTGGAAAGATGTGTGGAATGAGGTGTGGAATTAGGTAAGGACTGATGTGTGGAATGATGTGTGGAATGAAGTGTGGAATGTTGAGGAATGTTGTGGAATGATGTGTGAAATGATGTGTGGAATAATGGTTGGAATGCGGTGTGGAATGAGGTGTGGAATGATGTTTGGAATGATGTGTGGAATGATGTGTGGAATGATGCATGGAATGATATGTGGATTGAGGTGCGGAATGAGGTGTGGAATGATACGTGGAATGAGGCGTGGAATGTGATGTGGAATGATGTTTGGAATGAAGTGTGGAAAGTTGTGTGGAATGACGTGTCGAATGACATCTGGAATGATGTATGGAATGATGTGTGGAATGATGTTTGGAATGATGTGTGGAATTATGTGTTGAATGTTGTGGAATGATGTGTGGAATGAGGTGTGGAATGGGGTGTGGAATGATGTGTGGAATGATGTGTGGAATGTGTTTTCATTGAGGTGTGGAATGAGGGATGGAATGAAGTGTGGATTGATGTGTGGAATTATGTGTTGAATGTTGTTGAATGATACGTGGAATGAGGTGTTGAATGGTGTGTGGAATGATGTGTGGAATGATATGTGCAATGATGTATGCAATGATGTGTGGAATGAGGTGTGGAATGAGGTGTGGAATGAGTTGTGGAATGAGGGATGGACTGATGTGTGGAATGATATGTGGAATGATATGTGGAATGATGTGTGGAATGAAGTGTGGAATGATGCGTGGAATGATGCGTGGAATGATATATGGAATGAGGTGTGGAATGATGTTTGGAATAACGTGTGGAATGGTGTGTGGAATGATGTGTGGAATGATGTTTGGAATGATGTGTTGAATGAGTTGTGGAATGAGGTGTGGAATGATGCGTGGAATGATGAGTGAAATGAGGTGTTTAAATGACGCGTGGAATGATTTGTGGAATGATGTATGGAATGATGTTTGGAATGATGTGTGCAAAGATGTGTTGAATGATGTATGGTATGATATGTGGAATGAGGTGTGGAATGATGTGTGCAATGATGTTTGGAATTATGTGTGGAATGTGTGTGGAATGATGTGTGGAATGAGATGTGGAATGATGTATTGAATGATGTGTGGAATGATGTGTGGAATGCGGTGTGGAATGAGGTGTGGAATGATATTTGGGATGCTGTGTGGAATGATGTGTGGAATCACGTGTGGAATGAGGTGTGGAATGAGGTGTGGATGGTTGTGTGGAATGATGTGTGGAATGAGATGTGGAATGATGCGTTTAATGATATGAGGTATGAGGATTGGATGATATTTGGAATGTTCTGTGGAATGATGTGTGGAATCAGGTGTGGAATGATGTGTGGAATGATGTGTGGAATGATGTGTAGTATGATGTGTGGAATGATGTGTGGAATGATGTGTTGAATGATGTGTGGAAAGATGTGTGGAAAGATATGTGGAATGATGTGTGGAAAGATGAGTGGAATGATGTGTGGAAAGCGATGTGGATTGATGTGTGGAATGAGGTGTGGAATGAGGTGTGGAATGAGATGTGGAATGACGCGTGGAATGATGCGTGGAATGATAAGTGGAATGAGGTGTGGAATGGTTTTTGGAATGCTGTGTGGAATGATGTGTGCAATGATGTGTGGAATGATGTTTGCAATGCTTGTTGCATGATGTGTGGAAAGATGTGTGGAATGATGTGTGGAATATTGAGAAATGTTGTGGAATGATGTGTGGAATGATGTGTGGAATGATGCGTGGAATGTAATGTGGATTGAGGTGTGGACTGAGGTGTGGAATGATGCGTGGAATGATGCGTGGAATGTGATGTGGAATGATGTTTGGAATGAAGTATGGAAAGATGTGTGAAATGCTGTGTCGAATGACATCTGGAATGTTGTATGTAATGATGTGTGGAATGATGTTTGGAATGACGTTGTTAATGATGTGTGGAATGATGCGTGGAATGATGCGTGGAATGTGATGTGGAATGATGTTTGGAATGATGTGTGGAATGATGAGTGGAATGATGTGTGGAATGATGTCTGGAATGATGTGTGGAATGAGGTGTGGAATGAGGTGTGGAATGGTGTGTGGAATGATGTGTGGCATGATGTGTGGAATGAGTTCTTCAATGACGTGTGGAATGAGGGATGAAATGATGTGTGGATTGATGTGTGGAATGATGTGTTGAATGTTGTGGAATGATATGTGGAATGATGTGTGGAATGGGGAGTGGAATGACGGATGGAATGATGTGTGGAATGAGATGTGGAATGTTGTATTGAATGATGTGTGGAATGATGTGTGGAATGAGGTGTGGAATGAAGTATGGAATGATATTTGGAATGCTGTGTGGAATGATATGTGGAATCACGTGTGGAATGAGGTGTGGAATGATGTGTGGAATGATGTGCAGTATGATGTGTGGAATGATGTGTGGAATGATGTGTTGAATGATGTGTAGAAAGATGTGTGGAAAGATGTGTGGAATGATGTGTGGAAAGATGTGTGGAATGATGTGTGGAAAGAGATGTGGAATGATGTGTGGAATGATTTGTGGAATGAGGTGTGGAATGAAGTGTGCAATGAGATGTGGAATGATGCGTGGAATGATGCATGGAATGATATGTGGAATGAGGTGTGGAATGAAATTTGGAATGCTGTGTGGAATGATGTGTGCAATGATGTTGTTAATGATCTGTGGAATGATGCGTGGAATGATGCGTGGAATGTGATGTGGAATGATGTTTGGAATGATGTGTGGAATGATGAGTGGAATGATGTGTGGAATGATGTCTGGAATGATGTGTGGAATGAGGTGTGGAATGAGGTGTGGAATGGTGTGTGGAATGATGTGTGGCATGATGTGTGGAATGAGTTCTTCAATGACGTGTGGAATGAGGGATGAAATGATGTGTGGATTGATGTGTGGAATGATGTGTTGAATGTTGTGGAATGATATGTGGAATGATGTGTGGAATGGGGAGTGGAATGACGGATGGAATGATGTGTGGAATGAGGTGTTCAATGAGGTGTGAAATGAGGGATAAAATGATGTGTGGATTAATGTGTGGAATGATGTGTTGAATGTTGTGGAATGATACTTGGAATGAGGTGTGGAATGATGTGTGGAATGATGTGTGGAATGATATGTGCAGTGATGTATGCAATGTTGTGTGGAATGAGGTGTGGAATGAGGAGTGGAATGAGGGATGGAATGATGTGTCGAATGACGTGTGGAATAATATGTGGAATGATGTGTGGAATGATGTATTCAATGATGTGTGGAATGATGCATGGAATGATATGTGGAATGAGGTGTGGAATGATGTTTGGAATAATGTGTGGAATGATGTGTGGAATGATGTGTGGTATGATATGTGGAATGAGGTGTGGAATGATGTTTGGAATAATGTGTGGATTAATGTGTGGAATGACGTGTGGAATGATTTGTGGAATGATGTGTGGAATGAGGTGTTTGAATGATTTGTTGAAAGAAGTGTGGAATGACGTGTGGAATGAGATGTTGAATTTTATGCGGAATGAGGATTGGATGATATTTGGAATGTTGTGTGGAATGATATGTGGAATAGTGTGTGGAATGATGTGTGGAATGAGGTGTGGAATGAGGTGTGGTATGATGTGTGCAATGATGTGTGGAATGCTGCGTGGAATTATGTGTGGATTGATGTGTGGAATGATGTGTGGAATGATGTGTGGAATGAGATGTGGAATGTTGTATTGAATGATGTGTGGAATGATGTGTGGAATGATGTGTGGAATGAGATGTGGAATGTTGTATTGAATGCTGTGTGGAATGATGTGTGGAATCACGTGTGGAATGAGGTGTGGAATGATGTGTTGAATGATGTGTAGAAAGATGTGTGGAAAGATGTGTGGAATGATGTGTGGAAAGATTTGTGGAATGAGGTGTGGAATGAAGTGTGGAATGAGATGTGGAATGATGCGTGGAATGATGCGTGGAATGATATGTGGAATGAGGTGTGGAATGAACCGTGGAATATGATGTGGAATGTGATGTGGAATGATGTTTGGAATGAGGTATGGACTGATGTGTGGAATGATGTGTGGAATGATGCGTTGAATGAGATGTGGAGTGGTATGTGGAATGAGGTGTTGAATGATGTGTGGAATGATGTGTGGAATGATGTGTGGAATGAGATGTGGAATGATGCATGGAATGATATGTGGAATGAGGAGTTGATGATATTTGGAATGTTGTGTGGAATGATTTGTTGAATAATGTGTGGAATGAGGTGTGGAATGTGGTGTGGAATGAGGTGTGCAATGATGTGTGGAATGTTGTGTGGAATGATGTGTGGAATGATGCGCGGAATGTGATGTGGAATGATGTTTGGAAAGATGTGTGGAATGATGAGTGGAATGACGTGCGAAATGATGTGTGGCATGATGTGTGGAATGAGTTGTTCAATGACGTGTGGAATGAGGGTTGGAATGATGTGTGGATTGATGTGTGGAATGATGTGTTGAATGTTGTTGAATTATATGTGGAATGAGGTGTGGAATGGTGTGTGGAATGATGTGTGGAATGATTAGTGCAATGATGTATGCAATGTTGTGTGGAATGAGGTGTGGAATGAGGTGTGGAATGAGGGATGGAATGATGTGTCGAATGATGTGTGGAATGATATGTGGAATGATGTGTGGAATGATGTGTGGAATGATGTGTGGAATGATGCTTGGAATGATATGTGGAATGAGGTGTGGAATGATGTTTGGAATAATGTGTGGAATGATGTGTGGAATGATGTGTGGAATGATGTGTGGAATGATGTGTGGAATGAGGTGTCGAATGAGTTGTGGAATGAGATTTGGAATGATGCATGGAATGATGCGTGGAATGATGCGTGGAATGATGAGTGGAATGAGGTGTTTAAATGACGTGTGGACTGATTTGTGGAATGATATTTGGAATGATGTATTGAATGATGTGTAGAATGATGTGTGAAATCACGTGTGGAATGAGGTGTGGAATGATATTTGGAATGCTGTGTGGAATGATGTGTAGAATGATGTGTGAAATCACGTGTGGAATGAGGTGTGGGATGAAGTGTGGAATGAGGTGTGGAATGAGGTGTGTAATGATGTGTGAATTGATGTGAAGAATGATGTGTGTAATGCTGTGTGGAATGACGGGTTTAATTACGTGTGGAATGTGGTTTGGAATGAGGTGTGGAATGAGGTGTGGAATGGTATTTGGAATGCTGTGTGGAATGATGTGTGGAATGATGTGTGGAATGACGTGTTGAATGTGGTGTGGAATGATGAGTGGAATGATGTGTGGAATGAGATGTGGAATGATGCGTGGAATTATGTGTGGAATGATGTGTGGAATGATATGTGGAATGATGTATTGAATGAGGTGTGGAACGAGGTGTGGAATGCGGTGTGAAATGAGGTGTGGAATGTTATTTGGGATGCCGTGTGGAATGATGTGTAGAATGATGTGTGGAATGAGGATTGGATGATATTTGGAATGTTGTGTGGAATGATGTGTGGAATGAGGCGTGGAATGAAGTGTTGAATGATTTGTTGAATGATGTGTGGAAAGATGTGTGGAATGATGTGTGGAAAGATGTGTGGAATGATGTGTGGAAAGAGATGTGGAATGATGTGTGGAATGATGCGTGGAATGATATGTGGAATGAGGTGTGAAATGATGTTTGGAATGATGTGTGGAATCATGTGTGGATTGAGGTGTGGAATGAGTTGTGGAATGAGATTTGGAATGATGCATGGAATGATGCGTGGAATGATGCGTGGAATGATGAGTGGAATGAGGTGTTTAAATGACGTGTGGGCTGATTTGTGGAATGATATTTGGAATGATGTATTGAATGATGTGTAGAATGATGTGTGAAATCACGTGTGGAATGAGGTGTGGAATGATATTTGGAATGCCGTGTGGAATGATGTGTAGAATGATGTGTGAAATCACGTGTGGAATGAGGTGTGGAATGAAGTGTGGAATGAGGTGTGGAATGAGGTGTGTAATGATGTGTGAATTGATGTGAAGAATGATGTGTGTAATGCTGTGTGGAATGACGGGTTTAATTACGTGTGGAATGTGGTTTGGAATGCTGTGTGGAATGATGTGTGGAATGATGTGTGGAATGACGTGTGGAATGTGGTGTGGAATGATGAGTGGAATGATGTGTGGAATGAGATGTGGAATGATGCGTGGAATTATGTGTGGAATGATGTGTGGAATGATGTGTGGAATGATATGTGGAATGATGTATTGAATGAGGTGTGGAACGAGGTGTGGAATGAGGTGTGGAATGAGGTGTGGAATGTTATTTGGAATGCTGTGTGGAATGATGTGTAGAATGATGTGTGGAATGAGGATTGGATGATATTTGGAATGTTGTGTGGAATGATGTGTGGAATGAGGCGTGGAATGATGTGTTGAATGATTTGTTTAATGATGTGTGGAAAGATGTGTGGAAAGATGTGTGGAATGATGTGTGGAAAGAGATGTGGAATGATGTGTGGAATGATGCGTGGAATGATATGTGGAATGAGGTGTGGAATGATGTTTGGAATGATGTGTGGAATCATGTGTGGAATGAGGTGTGGAATGAGTTGTGGAATGAGATTTGGAATGATGCATGGAATGATGCGTGGAATGATGCGTGGAATGATGAGTGGAATGAAGTGTGGAATGAGGTGTGGAATGAGGTGTGTAATGATGCGTGAATTGATGTGAAGAATGATGTGTGTAATGCTGTGTGGAATGACGGGTTTAATTACGTGTGGAATGTGGTTTGGAATGAGGTGTGGAATGAGGTGTGGAATGGTATTTGGAATGCTGTGTGGAATGATGTGTGGAATGATGTGTGGAATGGCGTGTGGAATGTGGTGTGGAATGATGTGTGGAATGATGTGTGGAATGAGATATGGAATGATGCGTGGAATTATGTGTGGAATTTTGTGTGGAATGATGTGTGGAATGATATGTGGAATGATGTATTGAATGAGGTGTGGAACGAGGTGTGGGATGAGGTGTGGAATGAGATGTGGAATGTTATTTGGAATGCTGTGTGGAATGATGTGTAGAATGATGTGTGGAATCACGTGTGGAATGAGGTGTGGAATGATGTGTGGAATGATGTATGGAATGAGATGTGGAATGATGCGTGGAATGATATGTGGAATGATGTATTGATTGAGGTGTGGAATCTAGTATGGGATGAGGTGTGGAATGAGGTGTGGAATGATATTTGGAAAGTGTGTGGAATGCTGTGTAGAATGATGTGTGGAATCACGTGTGGAATGAGGTGTGGAATGATGTGTGGAGTGATGTATGGATTGAGAAGCGGAATGATGCGTGGAATGATATGAGGAATGAGGATTGGATGATATTTTGAATGTTGTGTGGAATGATGTGTGGAATGAGGCGTGGAATGATGTGTTGAATGATTTGTTGAATGATGTGTGGAAAGAGGTTTGGAATGATGTGTGGAAAGATGTGTCGAATGATGTGTGGAAAGAGATGTGGAATGATGTGTGGAATGAGGTTTGGAATGATGTGTGGAATGTTGTATGCAATGATGTGTGGAATGACGTGTGGAATGAGGTGTGGAATGAGGTGTGGAATGATGTGTGGAATGATGTGTGCAATGATGTGTGGAATGCTTGTGGAATGATATGTGGAATGATGTGTGGAATGATGTGTGGAAGGATATGTGGAATGATGTATTGAATGATGTGTGGAATGATGTGTGGAATGAGGTGTGGAATGATGTTTGGAATGATGTGTGGCATGATGTGTGGAATGATGTGTTGAATGAGGTGTGGAATGAGGTAAGGACTGATGTGTGGAATGATGTGTGGAATGATGTGTGGAATGTTGGGTAATGTTGTGGAATGATGTGTGGAATGATGTGTGGAATGATGTGTTGAATGATGTGTGGAATGAGATGTGGAATGATGCATGGAATGATGCGTGGAATGATGCGTGGAATGATGAGTGGAATGAGGTGTTTAAATGACATGTGGACTGATTTGTGGAATGATATTTGGAATGATGTATTGAATGAGTTGTTGAACGAGGTGTGGAATGAGGTGTGGAATGAGGTGTGTAATGATGCGTGAATTGATGTGAAGAATGATGTGTGTAATGCTGTGTGGAATGACGGGTTTAATTACGTGTGGAATGTGGTTTGGAATGCTGTGTGGAATGATGTGTGGAATGATGTGTGGAATGACGTGTGGAATGTGGTGTGGAATGATGAGTGGAATGATGTGTGGAATGAGATGTGGAATGATGCGTGGAATTATGTGTGGAATGATGTGTGGAATGATGTGTGGAATGATATGTGGAATGATGTATTGAATGAGGTGTGGAACGAGGTGTGGAATGAGGTGTGGAATGAGGTGTGGAATGTTATTTGGAATGCTGTGTGGAATGATGTGTAGAATGATGTGTGGAATGAGGATTGGATGATATTTGGAATGTTGTGTGGAATGATGTGTGGAATGAGGCGTGGAATGATGTGTTGAATGATTTGTTGAATGATGTGTGGAAAGATGTGTGGAATGATGTGTGGGAAGATGTGTGGAATGATGTGTGGAAAGAGATGTGGAATGATGTGTGGAATGATGCGTGGAATGATATGTGGAATGAGGTGTGGAATGATGTTTGGAATGATGTGTGGAATCATGTGTGGAATGAGGTGTGGAATGAGTTGTGGAATGAGATTTGGAATGATGCATGGAATGATGCGTGAAATCTTGCGTGGAATGATGAGTGGAATGAGGTGTTTAAATGAAGTTTGGAATGATGTGTGGAATGCTGTGTGGAATTATATATGGAATGATGTGTGGAATGATGTGTGGAATGATGTGTGGAATGATGTGTGGAATGATGTGTGTAATGATGTGTGGAATGAGGAGTGGCATGATGTGTGGAATGAGTTGTTCAATGACGTGTGGATTTAGGGTTAGAAATAATGTGTGGATTGATGTGTGGAATGATGTGTTGAATGTTGTGGAATGATATGTGGAATGAGGTGTGGAATGAGGTGCGTCATGAGATGTGAATTGATGTGAATAATGATGTGTGTAATGCTGTGTGGAATGACGCGTGATATTACGTGTGGAATGAGGTGTGGAATGAGGTGTGGAATTGAAGTGTGGAATGAGGTGTGGAATGATGTGTGGAATGATGTATGTAATGATGTTTGGAATGATGTGTGGAATGATGCGTGGAATATGGTGTGTAATGATGTGTGGAATGATGTGGAATGTGATGTGGAATGATGTTTGGAATGATGTGTGGAATGATGTGTGGAATGAGGTGAGGAATGATGTGTGGAATGAAGTGTGGAAAGATGTGTGGAATGATGTGTCGAATGACATCTGGAATGATGTATGGAATGATGTGTGGAATGATGTTTGGAATGATGTGTGGAATGATGCGTGAAATGTTATGTTGAATGTGATGAGGAATCATGTTTGGAATTATGTGTGGAATGAAGTGTGGAATGAGGTGTGGAATGAGGTATGGACTGATGTGTGGAATGATGTGTTGAATGATGTGTGGAATGAGGTGTGGAATGGGATGTGTAATGAGGTGTTGAATGATGTGTGGAATGATGTGTGGAATGATGTGTGAAATGAGATGTGGAATGATGCGCGGAAAGATATGTGGAATGAGGAGTGTATGATATTTGGAATGTTGTGTGGAATGATGTATTGAATGATGTGTGGAATGAGGTGTGGAATGAGGTGTCGAATGATGTGTACAATGATGTGTGGAATGTTGTGTGGAACGATGTGTGGAATGATGTGTGGACTGATGTGTGGAATGGTATGTGGAATGTGTATTGAATGATGTGTGGAATGAGGTGAAGAATGATATGTGAAATGAAGTGTGGAAAGATGTGTGGAATGATGTGTCGAATGACATCTGGAATGATGTATGGAATGATGTGTGGAATGAAGTTTGGAATGATGTGTGGAATGATGCGTGGAATGCTATGTGGAATGTGATGTGGAATGATGTTTGGAATGATGAGTGGAATGATGTGTGGAATGATGTGTGGAATAAGGTGTGGAATAAGGTACGGACTGATGTGTGGAATGATGTGTGTAATGATGTGTGGAATGAGGAGTGGAATGGTGTGTGGAATGATGTGTGGCATGATGTGTGGAATGAGTTGTTCAATGACGTGTGGATTTAGGGATTGAAATAATGTGTGGATTGATGTGTGGAATGATGTGTTGAATGTTGTGGAATGATATGTGGAATGAGGTGTGAAATGAGGTGTGGAATGAGGGATGGAATGATGTGTAAATGATGTGTGGAATGATGTGAGGAATGATGTATGGAATGAAGTTTGGAATGATGCGTGCAATGATGTGTCGAATAATATCTGGAATGATGTGTGGAATGATGCGTGGAATGATGTGTGGAATGAGGTGTGGAATGATGTATGGAATGATGTGTGTAATGATGTGTGGAATGATGTGTGGAATGATGTGTTGAATGAGGTATGGACAGAACTGTGGAATGATGTGTGGAATGAGGTGTGGAATGAGATGTGGAATGATGTGTGGCATGATGTGTGGCATAATGTGTGGAATGAGTTCTTCAATGACGTGTGGAATGAGGGATGTATTGATGTGTGGATTGATATGTGAAATGATGTGTTGAATGTTGTAGAATGATATGTGGAATGAGGTGTGGAATGGGGTGTGGAATGATGTGTGGAATGAGTTGTTCAATGACGTGTGGAATGAGGGATGGAATGATGTATGGATTGATGTGTGGAATAATATGTTGAATGTTGTGGAATGATACGTGGAATGAGGTGTGGAATGTGGGATGGAATGATGTGTCGAATGATGTGTGGAATGATATGTGGATTGATGTGTGGAATGACGTGTGGAATGATGTGTGGAATGATGCGCAGAATTATATGTGGAATGAGGTGTGGAATAATGTTTGGCATGATGTGTGGAATGATGTTTGGAATGATGTGTGGAATGAGGTGTGGAATCAGATGTGGAATGTTGCGTGGAATGATGCGTGGAATGATGCGTGGAATGATGCGTGGAATGATTTGTGAAATAATGGATGTAATGATGTTTGGAATGATGTGTGGAATGATGCATGGAATATTGTGTGGAATGATGTGTGGAATGATGTGGAATGTGAAGTGGAATGATTTGTGTAATGATGTGTGGAATGATGTGTGGAATGATGTGTGGAATGAGGTGCGGAATAAGGTATGGACTGATGTGTGGAATGATGTGTGGAATAATGTGTGAAATGTTGTGGAATGTTGTGGAATGATGTGTGGAATGATGTGTGGAATGATGGGTGGAATGAAGTGTGGAATGATGTTTGGAATGATGCGTGGAATGTTGTGTGGAAAGATGCGTGGAATGATATTTGCAATGAGGTGTGGACTGATGTGTGAAATGCTGTGTGGAATGATGTATGTAATGAAGTTTGGAATGATGTGTGGAATGATGCGTGGAATATGGTGTGTAATGATGTGTGGAATGATGTGGAATGTGATGTGGAATGATATTTGGAATGATGTGTGGAATGATGTGGGGAATGAGGTGAGGAATGATGTGTGGAATGATGCGTGAAATGTTATGTTGAATGTGATGTGGAATGATGTTTGGAATTATGTGTGGAATGAAGTGTGGAATGAGGTGTGGAATGAGGTATGGACTGATGTGTGGAATGATGTGTTGAATGATGTGTGGAATGAGGTGTGGAATGGGATGTGTAATGAGGTGTTGAATGATGTGTGGAATGATGTGTGGAATGATGTGTGAAATGAGATGTGGAATGATGCGTGGAATGATATGTGGAATGAGGAGTGTATGATATTTGGAATGTTGTATGGAATGATGTATTGAATGATGTGTGGAATAAGGTGTGGAATGAGGTGTGGAATGATGTGTACAATGATATGTGGAATGTTGTGTGGAATGATGTGTGGAATGATGTGTGGAATGATGTGTGGAATGGTATGTGGAATGATGTATTGAATGATGTGTGGAATCAGGTGAGGAATGATATGTGAAATGAAGTGTGGAAAGATGTGTGGAATGATGTGTCTAATGACATCTGGAATGCTGTAAGGAATGATGTGTGGAATGATGTTTGGAATGATGTGTGGAATGATGCGTGGAATGCTATGTGGAATGTGATGTGGAATGATGTTTGGAATGATGTGTGGAATGGTGTGTGGAATGATGTGTGGCATGATGTGTGGAATGAGTTGTTCAATGACGTGTGGATTTAGGGATTGAAATAATATGTGGATTGATGTGTGGAGTGATGTGTTGAATGTTGTGGAATGATATGTGGAATGAGGTGTGAAATGACATGTGGAATGAGGGATGGAATGATGTGTAAATGATGTGTGGAATGATGTGAGGAATGATGAGTTGAATGAAGTTTGGAATGATGCGTGCAATGATGTGTCGAATAATATCTGGAATGATGTGTAGAACGATGCGTGGAATGATGTGTGGAATGAGGTGTGGAATGATGTGTGGAATGATGTGTGGAATGATGTGTGGAATGATGTGTTGAATGAGGTGTGGAATGTGGTGTGGAATGATGCGTGGAATGATGTTTGGAATGAAGTGTATAATGTTGTTTGGAATGATGTGTGGAATGAGGTGTGGAATGAGTTGCGTCATGAGGTGTGAATTGATGTGAAGAATGACGTGTGTAATGCTGTGTGGAATGACGCGTGGAATTACGTGTGGAATGAGGTGTGGAATGAGGTGTGGAATGAAGTGTGGAATGAGGTGTGGAATGACGTGTGGAATGATATGTGGAATGAGATGTGGAATGATACGTGGAATGATATGAGGAATGAGGATTGGATGATATTTGGAATGTTGTGTGGAATGATGTGTGGAATGCTGTGTGGAATGATGTGTGGAATGAGGTGTGGAATGAGTTGTGGAATGATGTGTGCAATGATGTATGGAATGCTGTGTGAAATTATGTATGGAATGATGTGTGGAATGATGTGTGGAATGATGTGTGGAATGATGTGTGGAATGATGTGTGGAATGGTATGTGGAATGATGTATTGAATGATGTGTGGAATGAGGTGAGGAATGATATGTGGAATGAAGTGTGGAAAGATGTGTGGAATGATGTGTCGAATGACATCTGGAATGATGCATGGAATGATGTGTGGAATGATGTTTGGAATGATGTGTGGAATGATGCGTGGAATGCTATTTGGAATGTGATGTGGAATGATGTTTGGAATGATGTGTGGAATGATATGTGGAATGATGTGTGGAATGAGGTGTGGAATGAGGTACGGACTGATGTGTGGAATGATGTGTGTAATGATGTGTGGACTGAGTTGTTCAATGACGTGTGGATTTAGGGATTGAAATAATGTGTGGATTGATGTGTGGAATGATGTGTTGAATGTTGTGGAATAATATGTGGAATGAGGTGTGAAATGAGGTGTGGACTGAGGGATGGAATCATGTGTCGAATGATGTGTGAAATGAGATGTGGAATGATGTGTGGAATGATGTGTGGAATGATGCGTGGAATGATATGTGGAATGAGGTGTGGAATAATGTTTGGAATAATGTGTGGAATGATGTGTGGAATGATGTGTGGAATGATGTGTGGAATGATGTTTGGAATGAAGTGTGCAATGATGTGTGGAATGATGTGTGGAATGAGGTGTGGAATGAGGTGCGTCTTGAGGTGTGAATTGATCTGAAGAATGATGTGTGTAATGCTGTGTGGAATGACGCGTGGAATTACGTGTGGAATGAGGTGTGGAATGAGGTGTGGAATGAAGTGTGGAATGAGGTGTGGAATGATGTGTGGAATGATGTGTGGAATGAGATGTGGAATGTTGTGCGGAATGATGTGTGGAATGCTGTGTGGAATGATGTGTGGAATGCGTTGTGGAATGATGTGTGCAATGATGTGTGGAATGCTGTGTGGAATTATGTGTAGAATGATGTGTGAAATGATGTGTAAATAATGTGTCGAATAATATCTGGAATGATGTGTGGAATGATGCGTGGAATGATGTGTGGAATGAGGTGTGGAATGATGTGTGGAACGATGTGTGGAATGATGTGTGGAATGATGTGTGGAATGATGTGTTGAATGAGGTGTGGAATGTGGTGTGGAATGATGCGTGGAATGATGAGTGGAATGAGGTGTTTAAATAACGTGTGGAGTGATTTGTGGAATGATGTTTGGAATAATGTTTGGAATGAAGTGTGCAATGATGTGTGGAATGATGTGTGGAATGAGGTGTGGATTGAGGTGCGTCCTGAGGTGTGAATTGATGTGACGAATGATGTGTGTAATGCTGTGTGGAATGACGCGTGCAATTCCGTGTGGAATGAGGTGTGGAATGAGGTGTGGAATGAAGTGTGGAATGAGGTGTGGAATGATGTGTGGAATGATGTGTGGAATGAGATGTGGAATGATGCGTGGAATGATATGAGGAATGAGGATTGGATGATATTTGGAATGTTGTGTGGTATGATGTTTGGAATGTTGTGTGGAATGATGTGTGGAATGAGGTGTGGAATGAATTGTGGAATGATGTGTGCAATGATGTGTGGAATGCTGTGTGCAATTATGTATGGAATGATGTGTGGAATGATGTGTGGAATGATGTGTGGAATGATGTGTGGAATGATGTGTGGAATGATATGTGGAATGATGTAATGAATGATGTGTGGAATGATGAGTGGAATGATGTGAGGAATGATGTGTGGAATGAAGTTTGGAATGATACGTGCAATGATGTGTCGAATAATATCTGGAATGATGTGTGGAATGAGGTGTGAAATGAGATGTGGAATGAATTGTTCAATGACGTGTGGAATGAGGGATGGAATGATGTGTGGATTGATGTGTGGAATGATGTGTTGAATGTTGTGGAATGATATGTGGAATGAGGTGTGGAATGGGTTGTGGAATGATGTGTGGAATTATGTGTGGAATTATATTTGCAATGTTGTATGCAATGATGTGTGGAATGAGATGTGGAATGAGGTGTTGAATGAGGGATGGTATGAAGTGTCGAATGATGTGTGGAATGATATGTGGAATGATGTGTTGAATGATGTGTGGAATGGTGCGTGGAATGATATGTGGAATGAGGTGTGGAATGATGTTTGGCATGAGGTGTGGCATGATGCGTGGAATGATGAGTGTAATGAGGTGTTTAAATGACGTTTGGAGTGATTTGTGGAATGATGTGTGGAGTGATGTTTCGAATGAAGTGTGCAATGATGTGTGGAATGATGTGTGGAATGAGGTGTGGAATGAGGTGTGTAATGTGGTGTTGAATGAGGGATGGTATGATGTGTCGAATGATGTGTGGAATGTTGTGGAATGATACGTGGAATGAGGTGTGGAATGGTGTTTGGAATGATGTGTGGAATGATATTTGCAATGTTGTATGGAATGATGTGTGGAATGGTGCGTGGAATGATATGTGAAATGAGGTGTGGAATGATGTTTGGCATGAGGTGTGGCATGATACGTGGAATGATGAGAGGAATGAGGTGTTTAAAAGACGTGTGGAATGATTTTTGGAATGATGTGTGGAGTGATGTTTGGAATGAAGTGTGCAATGATGTGTGGAATGATGTGTGGAATGAGGTGTGGAATGACGTCTGTAATGTGTTGTGAATTGATGTGAAGAATGATGTGTGTAATGCTGTGTGGAATGATGTGTGGAATGAGGTGTGGAATGAGGTGGGGAATGAGGTGTGGAATGCTGTGTGGAATGATGTATGGAATGATGTGTGGAATGATGTGTGGAATCACGTGTGCAATGACGTGTGGAATGAGGTGTGGAATGATGTGTGGAATGATGTGTGGAATGATGTGTGGAATGAGATGTGGAATGATGCGTGGAATGATATGAGGAATGAGGATTGAATGATATTTGGAATGTTGCGTGGAATGATATGTGGAATGCTGTGTGGAATGACATGTGGAATGCTGTGTGGAATTATGTGTGGAATGATGTGTGGAATGATGTGTGGAATGATATATTGAATGATGTGTGGAATGATGAGTGGAATGAGGTGAGGAATGATGTGTGGAATGAAGTTTGGAATGATGTGTGCAATGATGTGTCGAATAATTTCTGGAATGATGTGTGGAATGATGTGTGGCCTGATGTTTGGAATGATGTGTGGAATGATGTGTGGAATGATGTGTGGAATGATGTGTGGACTAATGTGTGGAATGTTGTGTGGATTGATGTGTGGAATGATGTGAGGAATGATGTGTGGAATGTTGTGGAATGATGTGTGGAATGAGGTGTGGAATGATGTGTGGAATGATGTGTGGAATGATGTGTCAATGATGTGTGGAATGATGTGTGGAATAATGTGTGGAATGATGTGTGGAATAATATTTGAAATGATGTGTGGAATGATGTGTGGAATGATGTGTGGAATGAAGTGTGGAATGTTGTGTGCAATGATCTGTGGAATGCTGTGTGGAATGATGTGTGGAATGATGAGTGGAATGATGTGTGGAATGCTGTTTGGAATGATGTGTGGAATACTTGTGGAATGATGTGTGGAATGTTATGTGGAATGTTATGTGGAATGAGATGTGGAATGCTGTTTGGAATGATGTGTGGCATGATGTGTGGAATGATGTGTGGAATGAGGTGTGGAATGGGGTATGGACTGATGTGTGGAATGATGTGTGGAATGAGGTGTGGAATGTTGAGTAATGTTGTGGAATGATGAGTGGAATGATATGTGGAATGATGGATGTAATGATGTTTGGAATGATGTGTGGAATGATGCATGGAATATGGTGTGGAATGATGTGTGGAATGATGTGGAATGTGACGTGGAATGATGTTTGGAATGATATGAGGAATGATGTGTGGAATAATGTGATAAAATGTTGTGGAATGATGTGTGGAATGATGGGTGGAATCGTGTGGAATGATGGGTGGAATGAGGTGTGGAATGAGGTGTGGAATGAGGTGTGGAATGATGTTTGGAATGATGTGTGGAATATGTGTGGAATGATGTGTGGAATGATGCGTGGAATGATATTTGGAATGAGGTGTGCAATGAGGTGTGGAATGAGGTGTGGAATGATGTGTGGAATGATGTGTGAAATGCTGTGTGGAATGATATGTGGAATGATGTATCTAATGATGTTTGGAATGATGTGTGGAATGATGCGTGGAATATGGTGTGGAATGATGTGTGGAATGATGTTTGGAATGATGTGTGGAATGACTTGTGGAATGATGTGGGGAATGATGTGTGGAATGAGGTGAGGAATGATGTGTGGAATGAAGTGTGGAAAGATGTGTGGAATGATGTGTGGAATGACATCTGGAATGATGTATGGAATTATGTGTGGAATGATGTTTGGAATGATGTGTGGAATGATGCGTGGAATGCTATGTGGAATGTGATGTGGAATGATGTTTGGAATGATGTTTGTAATGATATGTGGAATGAGGTGTTGAATGAAGGATGGTATATGCAATGATGTGTGGAATGATGTTTGGAATGATGTGTGGAATGATGCGTGGAATGTTATGTGGAATGATGTTTGGAATGATGTTTGGAATGATGTGTGGCATGATGTGTGGAATGATGTGTGGAATGAGGTGTGGAATGGGGTATGGACTGATGTGTGGAATGATGTGTGGAATGATGTGTGGAATGTTGAGTAATGTTGTGGAATGTTGTGTGGAATGATATGTGGAATGATGGATGTAATGATGTTTGGAATGATGTGTGGAAAGGTGCGTGGAATATGTTGTTGAATGATGTGTGGAATGATGTGGAATGTGATGTGGAATGATCTTTGGAATGATGTGAGGAATGATGTGTGGAATAATGTGTAAAATGTTGTGGAATGATGTGTGGAATGATGGGTGGTATCGTGTGGAATGATGGGTGGAATGAGGTGTGTAATGAGGTGAGGAATGTTGTGTGGAATGAGGTGTGGAATGATGTGTGGAATGAAGTGTGGAAAGATGTGTGGAATGATGTGTCGAATGACATCTGGAATGATGTATGGAATGATGCGTGGAATGATGTTTGGAATGATGTGTGGAATAATGCGTGGAATGCTATGTGGAATGTGATGTGGAATGATGTTTGAAATGATGTGTGTAATGATATGTGGAATGATGTGTGGAATGAGGTGTGGAATGAGGAACGGACTGATGTGTGGAATGATGTGTGTAATGATGTGTGGAATGAGGAATGGAATGGTGTGTGGAATGATGTGTGGCATGATGTGTGGAATGAGTTGTTCAATGACGTGTGGAATGATGTGTGGAATGTTGTGGAATTATGTGTGGAATGAGGTGTGGAATGATGTGTGGAATGATGTGTGGAATGATGTGTCAATGATGTGTGGAATGATGTGTGGAATAATGTGTGGAATGATGTGTGGAATAATATTTGAAATGATGTGTGGAATGATGTGTGGAATGATGTGTGGAATGAAGTGTGGAATGCTGTGTGCAATGATGTGTGGAATGCTGTGTGGAATGATGTGTGGAATGCTGTGTGGAATGATGTGTGGAATGATGAGTGTAATGTTGTATGGAATGACGTGCGGAATCAGATGTGGAATGATGCGTGGAATGATATGTCGAATGAGGTGTGGAATGATATTTGGAATGCTGTGTGGAATGATGTGTGCAATGATGAGTGGAATGATGTGTGGAATGCGGTTTGGAATGATTTGTGGAATGATGTGTGGAATACTTGTGGAATGATGTGTGGAATGTTATGTGGAATGTTATGTGGAATGAGTTGTGGAATGATGTTTGGAATGATGTGTGGCATGATGTGTGGAATGATGTGTGGAATGAGGTGTGGAATTGGGTATGGACTGATGTGTGGAATGATGTGTGGAATGATGTGTGGAATGTTGAGTAATGTTGTGGAATGATGAGTGGAATGTTATGTGGAATGATGGATGTAATGATGTTTGGAATGATGTGTGGAATGATGTGTGGAATATGGTGTGGAATGATGTGTGGAATGATGTGGAATGTGATGTGGAATGATGTTTGGAATGATGTGAGGAATGATGTGTGGAATAATGTGTAAAATGTTGTGGAATGATGTGTGGAATGATGGGTGGAATCTGTGGAATGATGGGCGGAATGAGGTGTGGAATGAGGTGTGGAATGAGGTGTGGAATGATGTTTGGAATGATGTGTGGAATGATATGTGGAATGATGTGTGGAATGATGCGTGGAATGATATTTGGAATGAGGTGTGGAATGAGGTGTGGAATGAGGTGTGGAATGATGTGTGGAATGATGTGTGAAATGCTGTGTGGAATGATATGTGGAATGATGTATCTAATGATGTTTGGAATGATGTGTGGAATGATGCGTGGAATATGGTGTGGAATGATGTGTGGAATGATGTATGGAATGATGTGTGGAATGACTTGTGGAATGATTTGTGGAATGATGTGTGGAATGAGGTGAGGAAAGATGTGTGGAATGAAGTGTGGAAAGATGTGTGGAATGATGTGTCGAATGACTTCTTGAATGATATATGCAATGATGTGTGGAATGATGTTTGGAATGATGTGTGGAATGATGCGTGGAATGTTATGTGGAATGATGTTTGGAATGATGTGTGGACTGATGTGTGGAATGATGTGTGGAATGATGTGTGGAATGAAGTGTGGAATGAGGTGTGGAATGAGGTATGGAATGATGTGTCTATGATGTGCGGAATGATTTGTGGAATGATGTGTGGAATACTTGTGGAATGATGTGTGGAATGTTATGTGGAATGTTATGTGGAATGAGGTGTGGAATGATGTTTGGAATGATGTGTGGCATGATGTGTGGAATGATGTGTGGAATGAGGAGTGGAATGGGGTATGGACTGATGTGTGGAATGATGTGTGGAATGATGTGTGGAATGTTGAGTAATGTTGTGGAATGATGTGTGGAATGATATGTGGAATGATGGATGTAATGATGTTTGGAATGATGTGTGGAAAGGTGCATGGAATATCTTGTGGAATGGTGTGTGGAATGATGTGGAATGTGATGTGGAATGATGTTTGGAATGATGTGAGGAATGATGTGTGGAATAATGTGTAAAATGTTGTGGATTGAAGTGTGGAATGATGGGTGGTATCGTGTGGAATGATGGGTGGAATGAGGTGTGGATGAGGTGAAGAATGAGGTGTGGAATGAGGTGTGGAATGATGTGTGGAATGAAGTGTGGAAAGATGTGTGGAATGATGTGTCGAATGACATCTGGAATGATGTATGGAATGATGTGTGGAATGATGTTTGGAATGATGTGTGGAATGATGCGTGGAATGCTATGTGGAATGTGATGTGGAATGATGTTTGGAATGATGTGTGGAATGATGCGTGGAATGATGTGTGGAATGAGGTGTGGAATGATGTGTTGAATGAGGTGTGGAATGAGGTAAGGACTGATGTGTGGAATGCTGTGTGGAATGATGTGTGGAATGAGGTGTGGAATGAGGTGGGGAATGAGGTGTGGAATGCTGTGTGGAATGATGTATGGAATGATGTGTGGAATGATGTGTGGAATCACGTGTGCAATGACGTGTGGAATGAGGTGTGGAATGATGTGTGGAATGATGTGTGGAATGATGTGTGGAATGAGATGTGGAATGATGCGTGGAATGATATGAGGAATGAGGATTGAATGATATTTGGAATGTTGCGTGGAATGATATGTGGAATGCTGTGTGGAATGACATGTGGAATGCTGTGTGGAATTATGTGTGGAATGATGTGTGGAATGATGTGTGGAATGATATATTGAATGATGTGTGGAATGATGAGTGGAATGAGGTGAGGAATGATGTGTGGAATGAAGTTTGGAATGATGTGTGCAATGATGTGTCGAATAATTTCTGGAATGATGTGTGGAATGATGTGTGGCCTGATGTTTGGAATGATGTGTGGAATGATGTGTGGAATGATGTGTGGAATGATGTGTGGACTAATGTGTGGAATGTTGTGTGGATTGATGTGTGGAATGATGTGAGGAATGATGTGTGGAATGTTGTGGAATGATGTGTGGAATGAGGTGTGGAATGATGTGTGGAATGATGTGTGGAATGATGTGTCAATGATGTGTGGAATGATGTGTGGAATAATGTGTGGAATGATGTGTGGAATAATATTTGAAATGATGTGTGGAATGATGTGTGGAATGATGTGTGGAATGAAGTGTGGAATGTTGTGTGCAATGATCTGTGGAATGCTGTGTGGAATGATGTGTGGAATGATGAGTGGAATGATGTGTGGAATGCTGTTTGGAATGATGTGTGGAATACTTGTGGAATGATGTGTGGAATGTTATGTGGAATGTTATGTGGAATGAGATGTGGAATGCTGTTTGGAATGATGTGTGGCATGATGTGTGGAATGATGTGTGGAATGAGGTGTGGAATGGGGTATGGACTGATGTGTGGAATGATGTGTGGAATGATGTGTGGAATGTTGAGAAATGTTGTGGAATGATGAGTGGAATGATATGTGGAATGATGGATGTAATGATGTTTGGAATGATGTGTGGAATGATGCATGGAATATGGTGTGGAATGATGTGTGGAATGATGTGGAATGTGACGTGGAATGATGTTTGGAATGATATGAGGAATGATGTGTGGAATAATGTGATAAAATGTTGTGGAATGATGTGTGGAATGATGGGTGGAATCGTGTGGAATGATGGGTGGAATGAGGTGTGGAATGAGGTGTGGAATGAGGTGTGGAATGATGTTTGGAATGATGTGTGGAATGATGTGTGGAATGATGTGTGGAATGATGCGTGGAATGATATTTGGAATGAGGTGTGCAATGAGGTGTGGAATGAGGTGTGGAATGATGTGTGGAATGATGTGTGAAATGCTGTGTGGAATGATATGTGGAATGATGTATCTAATGATGTTTGGAATGATGTGTGGAATGATGCGTGGAATATGGTGTGGAATGATGTGTGGAATGATGTTTGGAATGATGTGTGGAATGACTTGTGGAATGATGTGGGGAATGATGTGTGGAATGAGGTGAGGAAAGATGTGTGGAATGAAGTGTGGAAAGATGTGTGGAATGATGTGTCGAATGACTTCTTGAATGATGTATGGAATTATGTGTGGAATGATGTTTGGAATGATGTGTGGAATGATGCGTGGAATGTTATGTGGAATGATGTTTGGAATGATGTGTGGACTGATGTGTGGAATGATGTGTGGAATGATGTGTGGAATGAAGTGTGGAATGAGGTGTGGAATGAGGTATGGAATGATGTGTCTATGATGTGCGGAATGATTTGTGGAATGATGTGTGGAATACTTGTGGAATGATGTGTGGAATGTTATGTGGAATGTTATGTGGAATGAGGTGTGGAATGATGTTTGGAATGATGTGTGGCATGATGTGTGGAATGATGTGTGGAATGAGGAGTGGAATGGGGTATGGACTGATGTGTGGAATGATGTGTGGAATGATGTGTGGAATGTTGAGTAATGTTGTGGAATGATGTGTGGAATGATATGTGGAATGATGGATGTAATGATGTTTGGAATGATGTGTGGAAAGGTGCATGGAATATGTTGTGGAATGGTGTGTGGAATGATGTGGAATGTGATGTGGAATGATGTTTGGAATGATGTGAGGAATGATGTGTGGAATAATGTGTAAAATGTTGTGGATTGAAGTGTGGAATGATGGGTGGTATCGTGTGGAATGATGGGTGGAATGAGGTGTGGATGAGGTGAAGAATGAGGTGTGGAATGAGGTGTGGAATGATGTGTGGAATGAAGTGTGGAAAGATGTGTGGAATGATGTGTCGAATGACATCTGGAATGATGTATGGAATGATGTGTGGAATGATGTTTGGAATGATGTGTGGAATGATGCGTGGAATGCTATGTGGAATGTGATGTGGAATGATGTTTGGAATGATGTGTGGAATGATGCGTGGAATGATGTGTGGAATGAGGTGTGGAATGATGTGTTGAATGAGGTGTGGAATGAGGTAAGGACTGATGTGTGGAATGCTGTGTGGAATGATGTGTGGAATGAGGTGTGGAATGAGGTGGGGAATGAGGTGTGGAATGCTGTGTGGAATGATGTATGGAATGATGTGTGGAATGATGTGTGGAATCACGTGTGCACTGACGTGTGGAATGAGGTGTGGAATGATGTGTGGAATGATGTGTGGAATGATGTGTGGAATGAGATGTGGAATGATGCGTGGAATGATATGAGGAATGAGGATTGAATGATATTTGGAATGTTGCGTGGAATGATATGTGGAATGCTGTGTGGAATGACATGTGGAATGCTGTGTGGAATTATGTGTGGAATGATGTGTGGAATGATGTGTGGAATGATATATTGAATGATGTGTGGAATGATGAGTGTAATGAGGTGAGGAATGATGTGTGGAATGAAGTTTGGAATGATGTGTGCAATGATGTGTCGAATAATTTCTGGAATGATGTGTGGAATGATGTGTGGCCTGATGTTTGGAATGATGTGTGGAATGATGTGTGGAATGATGTGTGGAATGATGTGTGGACTAATGTGTGGAATGTTGTGTGGATTGATGTGTGGAATGATGTGAGGAATGATGTGTGGAATGTTGTGGAATGATGTGTGGAATGAGGTGTGGAATGATGTGTGGAATGATGTGTGGAATGATGTGTCAATGATGTGTGGAATGATGTGTGGAATAATGTGTGGAATGATGTGTGGAATAATATTTGAAATGATGTGTGGAATGATGTGTGGAATGATGTGTGGAATGAAGTGTGGAATGTTGTGTGCAATGATCTGTGGAATGCTGTGTGGAATGATGTGTGGAATGATGAGTGGAATGATGTGTGGAATGCTGTTTGGAATGATGTGTGGAATACTTGTGGAATGATGTGTGGAATGTTATGTGGAATGTTATGTGGAATGAGATGTGGAATGCTGTTTGGAATGATGTGTGGCATGATGTGTGGAATGATGTGTGGAATGAGGTGTGGAATGGGGTATGGACTGATGTGTGGAATGATGTGTGGAATGATGTGTGGAATGATGCGTGGAATGATATTTGGAATGAGGTGTGCAATGAGGTGTGGAATGAGGTGTGGAATGATGTGTGGAATGATGTGTGAAATGCTGTGTGGAATGATATGTGGAATGATGTATCTAATGATGTTTGGAATGATGTGTGGAATGATGCGTGGAATATGGTGTGGAATGATGTGTGGAATGATGTTTGGAATGATGTGTGGAATGACTTGTGGAATGATGTGGGGAATGATGTGTGGAATGAGGTGAGGAATGATGTGTGGAATGAAGTGTGGAAAGATGTGTGGAATGATGTGTGGAATGACATCTGGAATGATGTATGGAATTATGTGTGGAATGATGTTTGGAATGATGTGTGGAATGATGCGTGGAATGCTATGTGGAATGTGATGTGGAATGATGTTTGGAATGATGTTTGTAATGATATGTGGAATGAGGTGTTGAATGAAGGATGGTATATGCAATGATGTGTGGAATGATGTTTGGAATGATGTGTGGAATGATGCGTGGAATGTTATGTGGAATGATGTTTGGAATGATGTTTGGAATGATGTGTGGCATGATGTGTGGAATGATGTGTGGAATGAGGTGTGGAATGGGGTATGGACTGATGTGTGGAATGATGTGTGGAATGATGTGTGGAATGTTGAGTAATGTTGTGGAATGTTGTGTGGAATGATATGTGGAATGATGGATGTAATGATGTTTGGAATGATGTGTGGAAAGGTGCGTGGAATATGTTGTTGAATGATGTGTGGAATGATGTGGAATGTGATGTGGAATGATCTTTGGAATGATGTGAGGAATGATGTGTGGAATAATGTGTAAAATGTTGTGGAATGATGTGTGGAATGATGGGTGGTATCGTGTGGAATGATGGGTGGAATGAGGTGTGTAATGAGGTGAGGAATGTTGTGTGGAATGAGGTGTGGAATGATGTGTGGAATGAAGTGTGGAAAGATGTGTGGAATGATGTGTCGAATGACATCTGGAATGATGTATGGAATGATGCGTGGAATGATGTTTGGAATGATGTGTGGAATGATGCGTGGAATGCTATGTGGAATGTGATGTGGAATGATGTTTGAAATGATGTGTGTAATGATATGTGGAATGATGTGTGGAATGAGGTGTGGAATGAGGTACGGACTGATGTGTGGAATGATGTGTGTAATGATGTGTGGAATGAGGAATGGAATGGTGTGTGGAATGATGTGTGGCATGATGTGTGGAATGAGTTGTTCAATGACGTGTGGAATGATGTGTGGAATGTTGTGGAATTATGTGTGGAATGAGGTGTGGAATGATGTGTGGAATGATGTGTGGAATGATGTGTCAATGATGTGTGGAATGATGTGTGGAATAATGTGTGGAATGATGTGTGGAATAATATTTGAAATGATGTGTGGAATGATGTGTGGAATGATGTGTGGAATGAAGTGTGGAATGCTGTGTGCAATGATGTGTGGAATGCTGTGTGGAATGATGTGTGGAATGCTGTGTGGAATGATGTGTGGAATGATGAGTGTAATGTTGTATGGAATGACGTGCGGAATCAGATGTGGAATGATGCGTGGAATGATATGTCGAATGAGGTGTGGAATGATATTTGGAATGCTGTGTGGAATGATGTGTGCAATGATGAGTGGAATGATGTGTGGAATGCGGTTTGGAATGATTTGTGGAATGATGTGTGGAATACTTGTGGAATGATGTGTGGAATGTTATGTGGAATGTTATGTGGAATGAGTTGTGGAATGATGTTTGGAATGATGTGTAGCATGATGTGTGGAATGATGTGTGGAATGAGGTGTGGAATTGGGTATGGACTGATGTGTGGAATGATGTGTGGAATGATGTGTGGAATGTTGAGTAATGTTGTGGAATGATGAGTGGAATGATATGTGGAATGATGGATGTAATGATGTTTGGAATGATGTGTGGAATGATGTGTGTAATATGGTGTGGAATGATGTGTGGAATGATGTGGAATGTGATGTGGAATGATGTTTGGAATGATGTGAGGAATGATGTGTGGAATAATGTGTAAAATGTTGTGGAATGATGTGTGGAATGATGGGTGGAATGTGTGGAATGATGGGCGGAATGAGGTGTGGAATGAGGTGTGGAATGAGGTGTGGAATGATGTTTGGAATGATGTGTGGAATGATATGTGGAATGATGTGTGGAATGATGCGTGGAATGATATTTGGAATGAGGTGTGGAATGAGGTGTGGAATGAGGTGTGGAATGATGTGTGGAATGATGTGTGAAATGCTGTGTGGAATGATATGTGGAATGATGTATCTAATGATGTTTGGAATGATGTGTGGAATGATGCGTGGAATATGGTGTGGAATGATGTGTGGAATGATGTATGGAATGATGTGTGGAATGACTTGTGGAATGATTTGTGGAATGATGTGTGGAATGAGGTGAGGAAAGATGTGTGGAATGAAGTGTGGAAAGATGTGTGGAATGATGTGTCGAATGACTTCTTGAATGATATATGCAATGATGTGTGGAATGATGTTTGGAATGATGTGTGGAATGATGCGTGGAATGTTATGTGGAATGATGTTTGGAATGATGTGTGGACTGATGTGTGGAATGATGTGTGGAATGATGTGTGGAATGAAGTGTGGAATGAGGTGTGGAATGAGGTATGGAATGATGTGTCTATGATGTGCGGAATGATTTGTGGAATGATGTGTGGAATACTTGTGGAATGATGTGTGGAATGTTATGTGGAATGTTATGTGGAATGAGGTGTGGAATGATGTTTGGAATGATGTGTGGCATGATGTGTGGAATGATGTGTGGAATGAGGAGTGGAATGGGGTATGGACTGATGTGTGGAATGATGTGTGGAATGATGTGTGGAATGTTGAGTAATGTTGTGGAATGATGTGTGGAATGATATGTGGAATGATGGATGTAATGATGTTTGGAATGATGTGTGGAAAGGTGCATGGAATATGTTGTGGAATGGTGTGTGGAATGATGTGGAATGTGATGTGGAATGATGTTTGGAATGATGTGAGGAATGATGTGTGGAATGTTGAGTAATGTTGTGGAATGAAGTGTGGAATGATGGGTGGTATCGTGTGGAATGATGGGTGGAATGAGGTGTGGATGAGGTGAAGAATGAGGTGTGGAATGAGGTGTGGAATGATGTGTGGAATGAAGTGTGGAAAGATGTGTGGAATGATGTGTCGAATGACATCTGGAATGATGTATGGAATGATGTGTGGAATGATGTTTGGAATGATGTGTGGAATGATGCGTGGAATGCTATGTGGAATGTGATGTGGAATGATGTTTGGAATGATGTGTGGAATGATGCGTGGAATGATGTGTGGAATGAGGTGTGGAATGAGATACGGACTGATGTGTGGAATGATGTGTGTAATGATGTGTGGAATGAGGAGTGGAATGGTGTGTGGAATGATGTGTGGCATGATGTGTGGAATGAGTTGTTCAATGACGTGTGGATTTAGGGATTGAAATAATGTGTGGATTGATGTGTGGAATGATGTGTTGAATGTTGTGGAATGATATGTGGAATGAGGTGTGAAATGAGGTGTGGAATGAGGGATGGAATGATGTGTAAATGATGTGTGGAATGATGTGAGGAATGATGAGTGGAATGAAGTTTGGAATGATGCGTGCAATGATGTGTCGAATAATATCTGGAATGATGTGTGGAATGATGCGTGGAATGATGTGTGGACTGAGGTGTGGAATGATGTGTGGAATGATGTGTGGAATGATGTGTGGAATGATGTGTTGAATGAGGTGTGGAATGTGGTGTGGAATGATGCGTGGAATGATGTTTGGAATGAGGTGCGTCATGAGGTGTGAATTGATGTGAAGAATGATGTGTGTAATGCTGTGTGGAATGACGCGTGGAATTACGTGTGGAATGAGGTGTGGAATGAGGTGTGGAATGAAGTGTGGAATGAGGTGTGGAATGATGTGTGGAATGATATGTGGAATGAGATGTGGAATGATGCGTGGAATGATATGAGGAATGAGGATTGGATGATATTTGGAATGTTGTGTGGAATGATGTGTGGAATGCTGTCTGGAATGATGTGTGGAATGAGGTGTGGAATGAGTTGTGGAATGATGTGTGCAATGATGTGTGGAATGCTGTGTGAATTATGTATGGAATGATGTGTGGAATGATGTGTTGAATGATGTGTGGAATGATGTGTGGAATGATGTGTGGAATGGTATGTGGAATGATGTATTGAATGATGTGTGGAATGAGGTGAGGAATGATATGTGGAATGAAGTGTGGAAAGATGTGTGGAATGATGTGTCGAATGACATCTGGAATGATGTAAGGAATGATGTGTGGAATGAGGTTTGGAATGATGTGTGGAATGATGCGTGGAATGCTATTTGGAATGTGATGTGGAATGATGTTTGGAACGATGTTTGGAATGATGTGTGGAATGATGTGTGGAATGATGTGTGGAATGAGGTACGGACTGATGTGTGGAATGATGTGTGTAATGATGTGTGGAATGAGGAGTGGCATGATGTGTGGAATGAGTTGTTCAATGACGTGTGGATTTAGGGATTGAAATAATGTTTGGATTGATGTGTGGAATGATGTGTTGAATGTTGTGGAATGATATGTGGAATGAGGTGTGGAATGAGGGATGGAATGATGTGTGGAATGATGTGTGGAATGAGATGTGGAATGATGTGTGGAATGATGTGTGGAATGATGCGTGGAATGATATGTGGAATGAGGTGTGGAATAATGTTTGGAATAATGTTTGAAATGATGTGTGGAATGATGTGTGAAATGATGTGTGGAATGATGTGTGGAATAATGTGTGGAATGATGTGTGGATTGATGTGTGGAATGATGTGAGGAATGATGTGTGGAATGTTGTGGAATGATGTGTGGAATGAGGTGTGGAATGATGTGTGGAATAATGTGTGGAATGATGTGTCAATGATGTGTGGAATGATGTGTGGAATAATGTGTGGAATGGTGTGTGGAATAATATTTGAAATGATGTGTGGAATGATGTGTGGAAAGATGTGTGGAATGAAGTGTGGAATGTTGTGTGGAATGCGGTTTGGAATGATTTGTGGAATGATGTGTGGAATACTTGTGGAATGATGTGTGGAATGTTATGTGGAATGTTATGTGGAATGAGGTGTGGAATGATGTTTGGAATGATGTGTGGCATGATGTGTGGAATGATGTGTGGAATGAGGTGTGGAATGGGGTATGGACTGATGTGTGGAATGATGTGTGGAATGATGTGCGGAATGTTGAGTAATGTTGTGGAATGATGAGTGGAATGATATGTGGAATGATGGATGTAATGATGTTTGGAATGATGTGTGGAATGATGCGTGGAATATGGTGTGGAATGATGTGTGGAATGATGTGGAATGTGATGTGGAATGATGTTTGGAATGATGTGAGGAATGATGTGTGGAATAATGTGATAAAATGTTGTGGAATGATGTGTGGAATGATGGGTGGAATCGTGTGGAATGATGGGTGGAATGAGGTGTGGAATGAGGTGTGGAATGAGGTGTGGAATGATGTTTGGAATGATGTGTGGAATGATGTGTGGAATGATGTGTGGAATGATGCGTGGAATGATATTTGGAATGAGGTGTGCAATGAGGTGTGGAATGAGGTGCGGAATGATGTGTGGAATGATGTGTGAAATGCTATGTGGAATGATATGTGGAATGATGTATCTAATGATGTTTGGAATGATGTGTGGAATGATGCGTGGAATATGGTGTGGAATGATGTGTGGAATGATGTCTGGAATGATGTGTGGAATGACTTGTGGAATGATGTGTGGAATGAGGTGAGGAATGATGTGTGGAATGAAGTGTGGAAAGATGTGTGGAATGATGTGTGGAATGATATTTGCAATGTTGTATGGAATGATGTGTGGAATGAGATGTGGAATGTGGTGTTGAATGAAGGATGGTATATGCAATGATGTGTGGAATGATGTTTGGAATGATGTGTGGAATGATGCGTGGAATGTTATGTGGAATGATGTTTCGAATGATGTTTGGAATGATGTGTGGCATGATGTGTGGAATGATGTGTGGAATGAGGTGTGGAATGGGGTATGGACTGATGTGTGGAATGATGTGTGGAATGATGTGTGGAATGTTGAGTAATGTTGTTGAATGATGTGTGGAATGATATGTGGAATGATGGATGTAATGATGTTTGGAATGATGTGTGGAAAGGTGCGTGGAATATGTTGTGGAATGATGTGTGGAATGATGTGGAATGTGATGTGGAATGATGTTTGGAATGATGTGAGGAATGATGTGTGGAATAATGTGTAAAATGGTGTGGAATGATGTGTGGAATGATGGGTGGTATCGTGTGGAATGATGGGTGGAATGAGGTGGAATGAGGTGAGGAATGAGGTGTGGAATGAGGTGTGGAATGATGTGGGAATGAAGTGTGGAAAGATGTGTGGAATGATGTGTCGAATGACATCTGGAATGATGTATGGAATGATGTGTGGAATGATGTTTGGAATGATGTGTGGAATGATGCGTGGAATGCTATGTGGAATGTGATGTGGAATGATGTTTGGAATGATGTGTGTAATGATATGTGGAATGATGTGTGGAATGAGGTGTGGAATGAGGTACGGACTGATTTGTTGAATGATGTGTGTAATGATGTGTGGAATGAGGAATGGAATGGTGTGTGGAATGATGTGTGGCATGATGTGTGGAATGAGTTGTTCAATGACGTGTGGAATGATGTGTGGAATGTTGTGGAATTATGTGTGGAATGAGGTGTGGAATGATGTGTGGAATGATGTGTGGAATGATGTGTCAATGATGTGTGGAATGATGTGTGGAATAATGTGTGGAATGATGTGTGGAATAATATTTGAAATGATGTGTGGAATGATGTGTGGAATGATGTGTGGAATGAAGTGTGGAATGTTGTGTGCAATGATGTGTGGAATGCTGTGTGGAATGATGTGTGGAATGCTGTGTGGAATGATGTGTGGAATGATGAGTGTAATGTTGTATGGAATGACGTGCGGAATCAGATGTGGAATGATGCGTGAAATGATATGTCGAATGAGGTGTGGAATGATATTTGGAATGCTGTGTGGAATGATGTGTGCAATGATGAGTGGAATGATGTGTGGAATGCGGTTTGGAATGATTTGCGGAATGATGTGTGGAATACTTGTGGAATGATGTGTGGAATGTTATGTGGAATGTTACGTGGAATGAGGTGTGGAATGATGTTTGGAATGATGTGTGGCATGATGTGTGGAATGATGTGTGGAATGAGGTGTGGAATGGGGTATGGACTGATGTGTGGAATGATGTGTGGAATGATGTGTGGAATGTTGAGTAATGTTGTGGAATGATGAGTAGAATGATATGTGGAATGATGGATGTAATGATGTTTGGAATGATGTGTGGAATGATGCGTGGAATATGGTGTGGAATGATGTGTGAAATGATGTGGAATGTGATGTGGAATGATGTTTGGAATGATGTGAGGAATGATGTGTAGAATAATGTGTAAAATGTTGTGGAATGATGTGTAGAATGATGCGTGGAATGTGTGGAATGATGGGTGGAATGAGGTGTGGAATGAGGTGTGGAATGAGGTGTGGAATGATGTTTGGAATGATGTGTGGAATGATGTGTGGAATGATATGTGGAATGATGCGTGGAATGATATTTGGAATGAGGTGTGGAATGAGGTGTGGAATGAGGTGTGGAATGATGTGTGGAATGATGTGTGAAATGCTGTGTGGAATGATATGTGGAATGATGTATCTAATGATGTTTGGAATGATGTGTGGAATGATGCGTGGAATATGGTGTGTAATGATGTGTGGAATGATGTTTGGAATGATGTGTGGAATGACTTGTGGAATGATTTGTGGAATGATGTGTGGAATGAGGTGAGGAATGATGTGTGGAATGAAGTGTGGAAAGATGTGTGGAATGATGTGTCGAATGACTTCTTGAATGATATATGCAATGATGTGTGGAATGATGTTTGGAATGATGTGTGGAATGATGCGTGGAATGTTATGTGGAATGAAGTTTGGAATGATTTGTGGACTGATGTGTGGAATGATGTGTGGAATGATGTGTGGAATGAAGTGTGGAATGATGTGTGGAATGAGGTATGGAATGATGTGTCTATGATGTGCGGAATGATTTGTGGAATGATGTGTGGAATACTTGTGGAATGATGTGTGGAATGTTATGTGGAATGTTATGTGGAATGAGGTGTGGAATGATGTTTGGAATGATGTGTGGCATGATGTGTGGAATGATGTGTGGAATGATATGTGGAATGATGGATGTAATGATGTTTGGAATGATGTGTGGAAAGGTGCGTGGAATATGTTGTGGAATGGTGTGTGGAATGATGTGGAATGTGATGTGGAATGATGTTTGGCATGATGTGAGGAATGATGTGTGGAATAATGTGTAAAATGTTGTGGAATGATGTGTGGAATGATGGGGGGTATCGTGTGGAATGATGGGTGGAATGAGGTGTGGAATGAGGTGAGGAATGAGGTGTGGAATGAGGTGTGGAATGATGTGTGGAATGAAGTGTGGAAAGATGTGTGGAATGATGTGTCGAATGACATCTGGAATGATGTATGGAATGATGTGTGGAATGATGTTTGGAATGATGTGTGGAATGATGCGTGGAATGCTATGTGAAATGTGATGTGGAATGATGTTTGGAATGATGTGTGGAATGATGTGTGGAATGATGTGTGGAATGAGGTGTGGAATGAGGTACGGACTGATGTGTGGAATGATGTGTGTAATGATGTGTGGGATGAGGAGTGGAATGGTGTGTGGAATGATGTGTGGCATGATGTGTGGAATGAGTTGTTCAATGACGTGTGGATTTAGGGATTGAATTAATGTGTGGATTGATGTGTGGAATGATGTGTTGAATGTTGTGGAATGATATGTGGAATGAGGTGTGAAATGAGGTGTGGAATGAGGGATGGAATGATGTGTAAATGATGTGTGGAATGATGTGAGGAATGATGAGTGGAATGAAGTTTGGAATGATGCGCGCAATGATGTGTCGAATAATATCTGGAATGTTGTTTGGAATGATGCGTGGAATGATGTGTGGACTGAGGTGTGGAATGATGTGTGGAATGATGTGTAGAATGATGTGTGGAATGATGTGTTGAATGAGGTGTGGAATGTGGTGTGGAATGATGCGTGGAATGATGTTTGGAATGAAGTGTGCAATGATGTGTGGAATGATGTGTGGAATGAGGTGTGGAATGAGGTGCGTCATGAGGTGTGAATTGATGTGAAGAATGATGTGTGTAATGCTGTGTGGAATGACGCGTGGAATTACGTGTGGAATGAGGTCTGGAATGAGGTGTGGAATGAAGTGTGGAATGAGGTGTGGAATGATGTGTGGAATTATATGTGGAATGAGATGTGGAATGATGCGTGGAATGATATGAGGAATGAGGATTGGATGATATTTGGAATGTTGTGTGGAATGATGTGCGGAATGCTGTGTGGAATGACGTGTGGAATGAGGTGTGGAATGAGTTGTGAAATGATGTTTGCAATGATGTGTGGAATGTTGTGTGAATTATGTATGGAATGATGTGTGGAATGATGTGTTGAATGATGTGTGGAATGACGTGTGGAATGATGTGTGGAATGGTATGTGGAATGATGTATTGAATGATGTGTGGAATGAGGTGAGGAATGATATGTGGAATGAAGTGTGGAAAGATGTATGGAATGATGTGTCGAACGACATCTGGAATGATGTATGGAATGATGTGTGGAATGATGCTTGGAATGATGTGTGGAATGATGCGTGGAATGCTATTTGGAATGTGATGTGGAATGATGTTTGGAACGATGTTTGGAATGATGTGTGGAATGATGTGTGGAATGATGTGTGAATGAGGTACGGACTGATGTGTGGAATGATGTGTGTAATGATGTGTGGAATGAGGAGTGGCATGATGTGTGGAATGAGTTGTTCAATGATGTGTGGATTTAGGGATTGAAATAATGTTTGGATTGATGTGTGGAATGATGTGTTGAATGTTGTGGAATGATATGTGGAATGGGGTGTGAAATGAGTTGTGGAATGAGGGATGGAATGATGTGTCGAATGATGTGTGGAATGAGATGTGGAATGATGTGTGGAATGATGTGTGGAATGATGCGTGGAATGATATGTGGAATGAGTTGTGGAATAATGTTTGGAATAATGTTTGAAATGATGTGTGGAATGGTGTGTGGAATGATGTGTGGAATGATGAGTTGAATGAGGTGTTTAAATGAAGTGTGGAGTGATTTGTGGAATGATGTGTGGAATGATGTTTGGAATGAAGTGTTCAATGATGTGTGGAATGATGTGTGGAATGAAGTGTGGAATGAGGTGCGTCATGAGGTGTGAATTGATGTGAAGAATGATGTGTGTAATGCTATGTGGAATGACGCGTGGAATTACGTGTGGAATGAGGTGTGGAATGAGGTGTGGAATGAAGTGTGGAATGAGGTGTGGAATGATGTGTGGAATGATGTGTGGAATGAGATGCGGAATGTTGTGCGGAATGATGTGTGGAATGCTGTGTGGAATGATGTGTGGAATGAGGTGTGGAATGAGTTGTGGAATGATGTGTGCAATGATGTGTGGAATGCTGTGTGGAATTATGTGTAGAATAATGTGTGGAATGATGTGTAAATTATGTGTGGAATGATGTGAGGAATGATGTGTGGAATGAAGTTTGGAATGATGCGTGCAATGATGTGTCGAATAATATCTGGAATGATGTGTGGAATGATGCGTGGAATGATGTGTGGAATGAGGTGTGGAATGATGTGTGGAATGATGTGTGGAATGATGTGTGGAATGATGTGTGGTATGATGTGTTGAATGAAGTGTGGAATATGGTGTGGAATGATGCGTGGAATGATGAGTGGAATGAGGTGTTTAAAGAACGTGTGGAGTGATTTGTGGAATGATGTTTGGAATAATTTTTGGAATGAATTGTGCAATGATGTGCGGAATGATGTGTGGAATGAGTTGTGGATTGAGGTGCGTCATGAGGTGTGAATTGATGTGAAGAATGATGTGTGTAATGCTGTGTGGAATGAGGCGTGCAATTCCGTGTGGAATGAGGCGTGGAATGAAGTATGGAATGAGGTGTGGAATGATGTGTGGAATGATGTGTGGAATGAGATGTGGAATGATGCGTGGAATGTTATGAGGAATGAGGATTGGATGATATTTGGAATGTTGTGTGGAATGATGTGTGGAATGCTGTGTGGAATGATGTGTAGAATGAGGTGTGGAATGAGTTGTGGAATGATGTGTGCAATGATGTGTGGAATGCTGTGTGCAATTATGTATGGAATGATGTGTGGAATGATGTGTGGAATGATGTGTCGAATGATGTGTGGAATGATATGTGGAATGATGTATTGAATGATGTGTGGAATGATGAGTGGAATGATGTGAGGAATGATGTGTGGAATGAAGTTTGGAATGATGCGTGCAATGATGTGTCGAATAATATCTGGAATGATGTGTGGAATGAGGTGTGAAATGAGGTGTGGAATGAATTGTTCAATGACGTGTGGAATGAGGGATGGAATGACGTGTGGAATGATGTGTCAATGATGTGTGGAATGATGTGTGGAATAATGTGTGGAATCACGTGTGGAATGAGGTGTGGAATGATGTGTGGAATGATGTGTGGAATGATGTGTGGGATGAGATGTGGAATGATGCGTGGAATGGTATGAGGAATGAGGATTGGATGATATTTGGAATGTTGCGTGGAATGATATGTGGAATGCTGTGTGGAATGATGTGTGGAATGAGGTGTGGAATAAGGTGTGGAATGATGTGTGCAATGAAGTGTGCAATGACGTGTGGAATGCTGTGTGGAATTACGTGTGGAATGATGTGTGGAATGATGTGTGGAATGATGTGTGGAATGATATGTGGAATGATATATTGAATGATGTGTGGAATGATGAGTGGAATGAGGTGAGGAATGATGTGTGGAATGAAGTTTGGAATGATGTGTGCAATGATGTGTCGAATAATTTCTGGAATGATGTGTAGAATGATGTGTGGCCTGATGTTTGGAATGATGTGTGGAATGATGTGTTAAATGATGTGTGGATTGATGTGTGTAATGATGTGTGGAATGTTGTGGAATGATGTGTGGAATGAGGTGTGGAATGATGTGTGGAATGACGTGTGGAATGATGTGTCAATGATGTGTGGAATGATGTGTGGAATAATGTGTGGAATGATGTGTGGAATAATATTTGAAATGATGTGTGGAATGATGTGTGGAATGATGTGTGGAATGAAGTGTGGAATGTTGTGTGCAATGATGTGTGGAATGCTGTGTGGAATGATGTGTGGAATGCTGTATGGAATGACGTGCGGAATCAGATGTGGAATGATGCGTGGAATGATATGTCGAATGAAGTGTGGAATGATATTTGGAATGCTGTGTGGAATGAAATGTGCAATGATGAGTGGAATGATGTGTGGAATGCGGTTTGGAATGATTTGTGGAATGATGTGTGGAATACTGGTGGAATGATTTGTGTGGAATGTTATGTGGAATGTTATGTGGAATGAGGTGTGGAATGATGTTTGGAATGATGTGTGGAATGAGGTGTGGAATGGGGTATGGACTGATGTGTGGAATGATGTGTGGAATGATGTGTGGAATGTTGAGTAATGTTGTGGAATGATGTGTGGAATGATATGTGGAATGATGGATGTAATGATGTTTGGAATGATGTGTGGAATGATGCGTGGATTATGGTGATGAATGATGTGTGGAATGATGTGGAATGTGATGTGGAATGATGTTTGGAATGATGTGAGGAATGATGTGTGGAATAATGTGTAAAATGTTGTGGAATGATGTGTGGAATGATGGGTGGAATCGTGTGGAATGATGGGTGGAATGAGGTGTGGAATGAGGTGTGGAATGAGGTGTGGAATGATGTTTGGAATGATGTGTGGAATGATGCGTGGAATGATATTTGGAATGAGGTGTGGAATGAGGTGTGGAATGAGGTGTTTATGATGTGCGGAATGATTTGTGGAAAGATGTGTGGAATAGTTGTGGAATGATGTGTGGAATGTTATGTGGAATGTTATGTGGAATGAGGTGTGGAATGATGTTTGGAATGATGTGTGGCATGATGTGTGGAATGATGTGTGGAATGAAGTGTGGAATGGGGTATGGACTGATGTGTGGAATGATGTGTGGAATGATGTGTGGAATGTTGAGTAATGTTGTGGAATGATGTGTGGAATGACATGTGGAATGATGGATTTAAAGATGTTTGGAATGATGTGTGGAAAGGTGCGTGGAATATGGTGTGGAATGATGTGTGGAATGATGTGGAATGTGATGTGGAATGATGTTTGGAATGATGTGAGGAATGATGTGTGGAATAATGTGTAAAATGTTGTGGAATGATGTGTGGAATGATGGGTGTAATCGTGTGGAATGATGGGTGGCAGGAGGTGTGGAATGAGGTTTGGAATGAGGTGTGGAATGAGGTGTGGAATGATGTTTGGAATGATGTGTGGAATGATGTGTGGAATGATGTGTGGAATGATGCGTGGTATGATATTTGGAATGAGGTGTGGAATGATGTTTGGAATGATGTGTGGAATGATGTGTGAAATGAGGTGTGGAATGATGTGTGGAATGATGTGTGAAATGCTGTGTGGAATGCTATGTCGAATGATGTATCTAATGATGTTTGGAATGATGTGTGGAATGATGCGTGGAATATGGTGTGGAATGATGTGTGGAATGATGTTTGGAATGATGTGTGGAATGACTTGTGGAATGATGTGTGGAATGATGTGTGGAATGAGGTGAGGAATGATGTGTGGAATGAAGTGTGGAAAGATGTGTGGAATGATGTGTCGAATGACATCTTGAATGATATAGGCAATGATGTGTGGAATGATGTTTGGAATGATGTGTGGAATGATGCGTGGAATGTTATGTGGAATGATGTTTGGAATGATGTGTGGACTGATGTGTGGAATGATGTGTGGAATGATGTGTGGAATGAAGTGTGGACTTAGGTGTGGACTGAGGTAAGGAATGATATGTGGAATGAGGTTTTGAATGATGTGTGGAATGATGTTTCGAATGATATTTTGAATGAGATGTGGAATGATATGTGGAATGAGGAGTGGATGATGTTTGGAATGTTGTGCTGAATGATGTGTGGAATGATGTGTGGAATGAGGTGTGGAATGAGCTGTGGAATGATGTGTGCAATGATGTGTGGAATGATGTGTGGAATGATGTGTGGAATGATGTGTGGAATGAGGTATGGACTGAATTGTGAAATGATGTGTGGAATGATGTGTGGAATGATGTGTTGAATGTTGTGGAATGATATGTGGAATGAGATGTGGAATGGGGTGTGGAATGATGTGTGGAATGATGTGTGGAATGAGCTGTTCAATGACGTGTGAAATGAGGGATGGAATAATGTGTGGATTGTTTTGTGGAATAACGTGTTGAATGTTGTGGAATGCTATGTGGAATGAGGTGTGGAATGGGGTGTGGAATTATATTTGGAATGAGGTGTGGAATGAGGTGTGGAATGAGGTGTTTATGATGTGCGGAATGATTTGTGGAAAGATGTGTGGAATAGTTGTGGAATGATGTGTGGAATGTTATGTGGAATGTTATGTGGAATGAGGTGTGGAATGATGTTTGGAATGATGTGTGGCATGATGTGTGGAATGATGTGTGGAATGAAGTGTGGAATGGGGTATGGACTGATGTGTGGAATGATGTGTGGAATGATTTGTGGAATGTTGAGTAATGTTGTGGAATGATGTGTGGAATGACATGTGGAATGATGGATGTAAAGATGTTTGGAATGGTGTGTGGAAAGGTGCGTGGAATATGGTGTGGAATGATGTGTGGAATGATGTGGAATGTGATGTGGAATGATGTTTGGAATGATGTGAGGAATGATGTGTGGAATAATGTGTAAAATGTTGTGGAATGATGTGTGGAATGATGGGTGTAATCGTGTGGAATGATGGGTGGCAGGAGGTGTGGAATGAGGTGTGGAATGAGGTGTGGAATGAGGTGTGGAATGATGTGTGGAATGATGCGTGGTATGATATTTGGAATGAGATGTGGAATGAGATGTGAAATGAGGTGTGGAATGATGTGTGGAATGATGTGTGAAATGCTGTGTGGAATGCTATGTGGAATGAAGTATCTAATGATGTTTGGAATGATGTGTGGAATGATGCGTGGAATATGGTGTATAATGATGTGTGGAATGATGTTTGGAATGATGTGTGGAATGACTTGTGGAATGATGTGTGGAATGATGTGTGGAATGAGGTGAGGAATGATGTGTGGAATGAAGTGTGGAAAGATGTGTGGAATGATGTGTCGAATGACATCTTGAATGATATAGGCAATGATGTGTGGAATGATGTTTGTATTGATGTGTGGAATGATGCGTGGAATGTTATGTGGAATGATGTTTGGAATGATGTGTGGACTGATGTGTGGAATGATGTGTGGAATGATGTGTGGAATGAAGTGTGGACTTAGGTGTGGACTGAGGTAAGGAATGATATGTGGAATGAGGTTTTGAATGATGTGTGGAATGATGTTTCGAATGATGTTTTGAATGAGATGTGGAATGATATGTGGAATGAGGAGTGGATGATGTTTGGAATGTTGTGCTGAATGATGTGTGGAATGATGTGTGGAATGAGGTGTGGAATGAGCTGTGGAATGATGTGTGCAATGATGTGTGGAATGATGTGTGGAATGATGTGTGGAATGATGTGTGGAATGAGGTATGGACTGAAGTGTGAAATGATGTGTGGAATGATGTGTGGAATGATGTGTTGAATGTTGTGGAATGATATGTGGAATGAGATGTGGAATGGGGTGTGGAATGATGTGTGGAATGATGTGTGGAATGAGCTGTTCAATGACGTGTGGAATGAGGGATGGAATAATGTGTGGATTGTTTTGTGGAATAACGTGTTGAATGTTGTGGAATGCTATGTGGAATGAGGTGTGGAATGGGGTGTGGAATGATGTGTGGAATGATGTGTGCAATGAGGTGTTCAATGATGTATGGAATGAGGGATGGAATTATGTGTGGATTGTTGTGTGAAATAACGTGTTGAATGTTGTGGAATGATATGTGGAATGAGGTGTGGAATGGTGTGTGGAATGAGGTGCGGAATGAGGCGTAGAATGAGGGATGGAATGATGTATGGAATGATTTGTGGAATGATTTTTGGAATCATATGTGGAATGATGCGTGAAATGTTCTGTGGAATGTGATGTGGAATGATGATTGGAATGATGTGTGGAATGATGTGTGAAATGCTGTGTGGAATGATGCGTGGAATGATATGAGGAATGAGGATTGGATGATATTTGGAATGTTCTGTGGAATGATGTGTGGAATGCTGTGTTGACTAATGTGTGGAATGATGTGTGGATTGATGTGTGGAATGATGTGTCAATGATGTGTGGGATGATGTGTGGAATGGTGTGTGGAATGATGGGTGGAATGATGTGTGGAATGATGTGTGGAATGATGTGTTGAATGTTGTGGAATGAGGGATGGAATAATGTGTGGATTTTTTTGTGGAATGATGTGTTGAATGTTGTGGAATGATATGTGGAATGAGGTGTGGAATGGAGTGTGGAATGATGTGTGGAATGATGTTTGCAATGAGGTGTTCAATGATGTGTGGACTGAGGGATGGAATTATGTGTGGATTGATGTGTGAAATAACGTGTTGAATGTTGTGGAATGATATGTGGAATGAGGTGTGTAATGGTGTGTGGAATGATGTGTGGAATGATATGTGCAATGATGTATGCAATGATGTTTGGAATGAGGTGCGGAATGAGGTGTGGAATGAGGGATGGAATGATGTATGGAATGATGTGTGGAATGATTTTTGGAATGATATGTGGAATGATGCGTGAAATGCTCTGTGGAATGTGATGTGGAATGATGATTGGAATGATGTGTGGAATGATGTGTGAAATGCTGTGTGGAATGATACGTGGATTGATATGAGGAATGAGGAATGGATGATATTTGGAATGTTCTGTGGAATGATGTGTGGAATGCTGTGTGGACTAATGTGTGGAATGATGTGTGGATTGATGTGTGGAATGATGTGTCAATGATGTGTGGGATGATGTGTGGAATGATGTGTGGAATGTTATGGAATGATGTGTGGAATGAGGTATGGAATGATGTGTCAATGATGTGTGGAATGATTTGTGGAATGATGTGTGGAATAATGTTTGGAATTATGTGTGGAATGATGTGTGGAATGATGTTTGGAATGATGTGTGGAATGATGTGTGGAATGATGTGTGGATTGATGTGTGTAATGATGTGTGTAATGTTATGGAATGATGTGTGGAATGAGGTGTGGAATGATGTGTCTATGATGTGTGGAATGATTTGTGGAATGATGTGTGGAATGATTTGTGGAATGAGGTGTGGAATGATGTGTCGAATGACATCTGGAATGATGTATGGAATGATGTGCGGAATGATGTTTGGAATGATGTGTGGAATGATATTTGGAATGATGTGTGGAATGAAGTGTGGAATGAGGTATGGAATGAGGTGTGGACTGATGAGTGGAATGATGCGTGGAATGATGTGAGGAATGAGGAGTGGAATGAGGTGTGGAATGATGTGTGACATGCTGTGTGGAATGATGTGTGGAATGATGTATGTAATGATGTTTGGAATGTTGTGTGGAATGATGCTTGGAATATGATGTGGAATGATGTGTGGAATGATGTGTGGAATGATGTGTGGAATGATGTGTCGAATGATGTGTGGAATGAGATGTGGAATGATGCGCGGAATGATTTGTGGAATGAGGACTGGATGATATTTGGAATGTTGTGTGGAATGATGTGTGGAATGAGGTGTGGAATGATGTGTGGAATGATGTGTGCAATGATGTATGGAATGATGTGTGGAACGATATTTGGAACGATGTGTGGAATGATGTGTGGAATGTTAAGTGGAATGTGATGTTGAATGATGTTTGGAATGATGTGTGGAATGATGTGTGGAATGAGTTGTGGAATGATGTGTTGAATGTTGTGGAATGATATGAGAATGAGGTGTGGAATGGGGTGTGGAATGATGTGTGGAATGATATGTGCAATGATGTAATCAATGATGTGTGGAATGAGGTGTGGAATGAAGTGTGGAATGAGGGATGGAATGATGTGTCGAATGATGTGTGGAATGATATGTGGAATGATGTGTGGAATGATGTGTGGAATGATGCGTGGAATGAGGTGTGGAATGACGTGTGGAATGATGTGTGGAATGAGGTGTGGAATGACGTGTGGAATGAGGAGTGCAATGATGTGTGGCATGACGTGTGGAATGAGATGTGGAATGTTGAGTGGAATGATATGATGAATGAGGATTGGAAGATATTTGGAATGTTGTCTGGAATGATGTGTGGAATGCTGTGTGGAATGATGTGTGGAATGAGTTGTGCAATGATGTGTGCAATGATGTGTGGAATGCTCTGTGAAATGATGTGTGGAATGATGTGTGGAATGATATGTGGAATGATGTATTGAATGATGTGTGGAATGATGAGTGGAATGAGGTGAGGAATGTTGTGTGGAATGATGTGTGGAATGATGTTTGCAATGAGTTGTGGAATGAGGTGTGGACTGATGTGTGGAATGATGTGTGGAATGATGTGTGGAATGATGTGTGGAATGATGTTTCTAATGAGTTGTGGAATGAGGTGTGGACTGATGTGTGGAATGATGTGTGGATTGATGTGTGCAATGATGTATGGAATGTTGTGGAATGATGTGTGGAATGAGGTGTGGAATGATGTGTACAATGTTGTGTGGAATGGTGTGTGCAATGATGTTTGCAATGATGTGTGCAATTATGTTTGAAATTATGTGTGGAATTTGGTGTGGAATGATGTATGTAATGATGTGTGGAATGAGATGTGGAATCATGCGTGGAATGATATGTGGAATGAGGTGTGGAATGATGTTTGGAATGCTGAGTGGAATGATGTTTGCAATGATGTGTGGAATGATGTGTGGAATAAGGTGTGGAATGATGCGTGGAATGCTGTGTGGAATGCTGTGTGGAATGATGTGTGGAATGATGTGTCAATGATGTATGGAATGCTGCATGGAATGATGTGTGGAATGATGTGTGTTATGATGTATGGAATTCTGTGTGGAATGATACGTGAAATGATGTGTGGAATGATGTGTGGAATGAGGTGTGGAAGGATGTGTGCAATGATTTTTGCAATGATGTTTCGAATAATATCTGGAATGTTGTGTTAAATGATGTGTGGAATGATATGTGGAATGATTTGTGGAATGAGATGTGGAATTGTGTTGTGGAATGAGGTGTGGAATGAGCTGCGGACTAATGTGTGGAATGATGTGTGGATTGATCTGTGGAATGATGTGTGGAATGTTGTGGAATGATATGTGGAATTAGGTGTGGAATGATGTGTGGAATGATGTGTGGAATGATGTGTGGAATGATGTGTGAAATGATGTGTGGAATGAGGTGTTGGATCAGATGTGGAATGAGGTATGGAATGATGTGTGGAATTATGTGTGGAGTGATGGGTGAAATGATGGGTTGAATGAGGTTCGGAATGAGGTGTGGAATGAGGTGTGGAATGAGGTGTTGAATGAGGTGTGGAATGATGTGTGGAATGATGTGTGGAATGATGCGTGGAATGATATTTGGAATGAGGTGTGGAATGAGGTGTGGAATGAGGTGTGGAATGATGTGTGGAATGATGTGTGACATGCTGTGTTGAATGATGTGTGGAATGATGTGTGACATGCTGTGTGGAATGATGTGTGGAATGATGTATGTAATGATATTTGGAATGATGTGTGGAATGATGCGTGGAATATGGTGTGGAATGATATGTGGAATGATGTGGAATGTGATATGGAATGATGTTTGGAATGTTGTGTGGAATGATGTGTCGAATGACATCTGGAATGATTTATGGAATGATGTGTGGAATGATGTTTGGAATGATGTGTGGAATGATGTGTGGAATCATGTTTGGAATAATGTGTGGATTGATGTGTGGAATGATGTGTGGAATGATGTGTGGAATTATATGTGTAATGATGTATGTAATGATGTTTGGAATGATGTGTGGAATGATGTGTGGAATGATGCGTCGAATATGGTGTGGAATGATGTGTGGAATGATGTGGAATGTGATGTACAATGATGTTTGGAATGATGTGTGGAATGATGTGTGGAAAGAGGTGTGGAATGAGGTATGGACTGATGTCTGGAATGATGTGTGGAATGATGTATGGAATGTTGTTGAATGATGTGTGGAATGATGTGTGGAATGAGGTGTGGAATGCGGTGTGGAATGATGTGTGGAATGAGGTGTGGAATGAGCTGTGCAATGATGTGTGGAATGATGTGTGAAATGATGTCTGTAATGATGTTTGGAATGAAGCGTGGAATATGGTGTGGAATGATGTTTGGAATGATGTTTGAAATGATGTGTGGAATGATGTGTGGAATGATGTGTGGAATGAGGTGTCGAATGATGTATGGAATGAAGTCTGGAAAGATGCGTGGAATGATGTGTGGAATGATGCATGGAATGATGCGTGGAATGATGTTTGGAATGATGTGTGGAATGATGCGTGGAGTGTTATGTGGAATGAGGAGTGGAATGAGGTATGCAGTGATGTGTGGAATGATGTGTGGAATGACGTGTGGAATGAGTTGTGGAATGGTATGTGGAATGAGGTTGTTGAATGATGTGTGGAATTATGTGTGGAATGTTGTGTGGAATGAGATGTGGAATAATGGTGGAATGATGTGTGGAATGAGGTGTGGAATGAGGTGTGGACTGATGTGTGGAATGATGCGTGGAATGATGTGTGGAATGTTGAGGAATGTTGTGGAATGATGTGTGGAATGATGTGTGGAATGATGGCTGAAATGAGGTGTGGAATGAGGTGTGAAATGAGGTGTGGACTAATTTGTGAAATGATGTGTGGATTGATGTGTGGAATGATGTGTGGAATGTTGTGGAATGAGGTGTGGAATGATGTGTGGAATGATGTGTGGAATGATGTGTGGAATGATGTGTGCAATGATGTGTGGAATGATGTGTGGAATGTTGTGTGGAATGATGTGTGGAATGAGGTGTTGGATTAGATGTGGAATGAGGTATGGAATGATGTGTGGAATTATGTATGGAATGCTGTGTGGAATGATAGGTGGAATGAGTTGCGGAATGAAGTGTGGAATGAGGTGTGGAATGAGGTGTGGAATGATGTGTGGAATGATTTGTGGAAAGATGCGTGGAATGATATTTGGAATGAGGTGTGGAATGAGGTGTGGAATGAGGTGTGCAATGGTGTGTGGAATGATGTGTGACATGCTGCGTGGAATAATGTGTGGAATGATCTGTGACATGCTGTGTGGAATGATGTGTGGAATGATGTATATAATTATGTTTGGAATGATGTGTGGAATGATGCGTGCAATATGGTGTGGAATGATGTGTGGAATGATGTGTAATATGATGTGGATTGTTATTTGGAATGATGTGTGGAATGACGTGTGGAATGATGTGTGGAATGAAGTGTGGTAAGATGTGTGGAATGATGTGTCGAATGACATCTGGAATGATTTATGGAATGATGTCTGGAATGATGTTTGTAATGATGTGGAATGATGTGTGGAATGATGTTTGGAATAATGTGTGGAATGATGTGTGGAATAATGTGTGGAATGATGTGTGGAATCATGCGTGGAATGATGTATGTGATGATGTTTGGAATGATGTAGAAACATAGAAACATAGAAATTAGCTGCAGGAGTAGGCCATTCGGCCCTTCTAGCCTGCACCCCCATTCAATGAGTTCATGGCTGAACATTCAACTGCAGTGCCCCATTCCTGCTTTGTCGCCATACCCCTTGATCCCCCTAGTAGTAAGAACCTCATCTAACTCCTTTTTGAATATATTTAGTGAATTGGCCTCACCACCTTTCTGTGGTAGATAATTGCACAGGTTCACGACTCTCTGGGTGAAGAAGTTCCTCCGCATCTCGGTCCTAAATGGCTTACCCTTACCCTTAGACTGTGACTTCTGGTTCTGGACTTCCCCAACATTGGGAACATTCTTCCTGCATCTAACCTGTCTCACCCCGTCAGAATTTTAAATGTTTCAATGAGGTCCGCTCTCATTCTTCTGAACTCCAGTGAATACAAGCCCAGTTGATCCAGTCTTTCTTGATAGGTCAGTCCCGCCATCCCGGGAATCAGTCTGGTGAACCTTCGCTGTACTCCCTTAATAGCAAGAATGTCCTTCCTCAGGTTAGGAGACCAAAACTGTACACAATACTCCAGGTGTGGCCTCACCAATGCCCTGTACAACTGTAGCAACACCTCCCTGCCCCTGTACTCAAATTCCCTTGCTATGAAGGCCAACATGCCATTTGCTTTCTTAACCGCCTGCTGCACCTGCATGCCAACCTTCAATGACTGATGTACCATGACACCCAGGTCTCTTTGCACCTCCCCTTTTCCTAATCTGTCACCATTCAGATAATAGTCTGTCTCTCTGTTTTTACCACCACAGTGGATAACCTCACATTTATCCACATTATACTTCATCTGCACTGCATTTGCCCACTCGCCTAACCTATCCAAGTCGCTCTGGAGCCTCACAGCATCCTCCTCGCAGCTCACACTGCCACCCAACTTAGTGTCATCCGCAAATTTGGAGATACTACATTTAATCCCCTCATCTAAATCATTAATTTACAGTGTAAACAGCTGGGGCCCCAGCAAAGAACCTTGCGGTACCCCACGAGTCACTGCCTGCCATTCTGAAAAGTACCCATTTACTCCTACACTTTGCTTCCTGTCTGACAACCAGTTCTCAATCCATGTCAGTACACTACCCCCAATCCCATGTGCTCTAACTTTGCACATCAATCTCTTGTGTGGGACCTTGTCGAACGCCTTCTGAAAGTCCAAATATACCACATGAACTGGTTCTTCCTTTTCCACTCTACTGGAAACATCCTCAAAAAATTCCAGAAGATTTGTCAAGTATGATTTCCCTTTCACAAATCCATGCTGACTTGGAAATATCATGTCACCTCTTTCCAAATGCACTGCTATGACATCCTTAATAATTGATTCCATCATTTTAACCACTACCGATGTCAGGCTGACCGGTCTATAATTCCTTGTTTTCTCTCTCCCTCCTTTTTTAAAAAGTGGGGTTACAATGGCTACCCTCCACTCCATAGGAACTGATCCAGAGTCAATGGAATGTTGGAAAATGACTGTCAACGCATCCACTATTTCCAAGGCCACCTCCTTAAGTCCTCTGGGATGCAGTCCATCAGGCCCTGGGGATTTATCGGCCTTCAATCCCATCAATTTCCCCAACACAATTTCCCAGCTAATAAGGATTTCCCTCAGTTCCTCCTCCTTACTAGACCCCCCGACCCCTTTTATAACCGGAAGGTGGTTCGTGTCCTCCTTCGTGAATACCGAACCAAAGTACTTGTTCAATTGGTCCGCCATTTCTTTGTTCCCCGTTATGACTTACCCTGATTCTGACTGCAGTGGACCTACGTTTGTCTTTACGAACCTTTTTCTCTTTACATATCTATAGAAACTTTTGCAATCCGTCTTAATGTTCCCTGCAAGCTTCTTCTCATACTCCATTTTCCCTACCCTAATCAAAACCTTTGTCCTCCTCTGCTGAGTTCGAAATTTCTCCCAGTCCACAGGTTCGCTGCTATTTCTGGCCAATTTGTATGCCACTTCCTTGGCTTTAATACTATCGCTGATTTCCCTGTGTGTAATGATGCGTGGAATATGGTGTGGAATGATGTGTGGAATGATGTGGAATGTGATGTGGAATGATGTTTGGAATGAATTGTGGAATGATGTGTGGAATGAGGTGTGGAATGAGGTATGGAATGATGTGTGGAATGATGTGTGGAATGTTGTGGAATGTTGTTGAATGATGTGTGGAATGATGGGTGGAATGAGGTGTGGAATGAGGTGTGGAATGATGTATGGAATAGTGTGTGGAATGATATTTGGAATGATGTGTGGAATGATGCGTCGAATGTTATGCAGAATGTGATGTGGAATGATGTTTGGAATGATGTGTGGAATGATGTGTGGAATGATGTCTGGAATGATGTATTACATGCTCTGTGGAATGATGTGTGGAATGATGCGTGGAATATGGTGTGGAATGATGTGTGGAATGATGTGTGGAATAAGGTGTTCAATGAGGTGTGGAATGAGGGATGGAATGATGTGTGGACTGATGTGTGGAATGATATGTGCAATGATGTCATCAGTGATGTGTGGAATGAGGTGTGGAATGAGGTGTGGAATGAGGTATGGACTGATGTGTGGAATAATGTGTGGAATGATGTTTGGAATGATGCGTGGAATGATATGTGGAATGATGTGTGGAGTGATGTGTGCAATGATGTGTGCAATGATGTGTGCAATGATGTGTGGAATGATGTGTGGAATGAGGTGTGGAATGTTGTGTGGAATGAGATCTGGAATGATGCGTGGAATGCTGTGTGGAATGCTGTATGGAATGATGTCTGGAATGATGTGTCAATGATGTGTGGAATGCTGTGTGGAATCATGTGTGGAATGATGTGTGGAATGATGAATGGAATTCTGCGTGGAATGATGTGTGCAATGATGTGTCGAATAATATCTGGAATGATGTGTGGAATGATGTGTGGAATGATGTGCGGAATGAAGTGTGGAATGAGGTGTGGAATGCGGTATGGACTGATGTGTGGAATGATGTGTGTAATGATGAGTGGAATGAGATGTGGAATGATATGTGGAATGAGGTTGTTGAATGATGTTTGGAATGATGTGTGGAATGATGTGTGGAATGAGATGTGGAATGATGCGTGGAATGATATGTGGAATGTGATGTGGAATGATGTTTGGAATGTTGTGTGGAATGATGTGTGGAATGATGTGTGGAATGATGTGTGGAATGAGGTGTGGTATGAGGTATGGACTGATGTGTGGAATGACGTGTGGAATGATGTGGGGAATGAGGTGTGGAATGAGGTGTGGAATGGTGTCTGGCACGATGTGTGGCATGTTGTGTGGAATTAGTTTTTCAATGACGTGTGGAATGAGAGATGGAAAGATGTGTGGAATGCTTTGTGGAATGATGTGTGGAATGAGTATGGAATGACTTGCGGAATAATGTGTGTAATGAGGTGTGGAATGCTGTGTGGAATGATGTGTGGAATGAAATGTGGAATGATGCATGGAATGATATGTGGAATGAGGTGTGGAATGATATTTGGAATGCTGTGTGGAATGCGTTGTGGAATGATGTGTGGAATGATGTGTGCAATGATGTGTGGAATGCTTGTGTAATGATGTTTGGAATGATGTGTGGCATGATGTTTGAAATGATGTGTGGAATGATGTGTGGAATGATGTGGGCAATGAGGTGTGGAATGAGGTATGGAGTGATGTGTGGAATGATGTGTGGAATGATGTGTGCAATGTTGAGGAATGCTGTGGAATGATGTGTGGAATGATGTGTGGAATGATGGGTGGAATGAGTTGTGGAATGAGGTGTGGAATGAGGTGTGGACTAATGTGTGGAATGATGTGTGGACTGATGTGTGGAATGATGTGTGGAACGTTGTGGAATGAGGTGTGAAATAATGTGTGGAATGATGTGTGGTATGATGTGTGAAATGATGTGTGCAATGATGTATGGAATGATGTGCGGAATGATGTGTGGAATGATGTATGGAATGAGGTGTTGGATCGGATGTGGAATGAGGTATGGAATGATGTGTGGGAGTATGTGTGGAATACTGTGTGGAATGATCGGTGGAATGAGTTGCGGAATGAGGTTTGGAATGAGGTGTGGAATGAGGTATGGAATGAGGTGTGGAATGATGTGTGGAATGAAGTGTGGAATGATATGTGGAATGATGTGCGGAATGATATTTAAATGAGGTGTGGAATGAGTTGTGGAATGAGGTGTGGAATGATGTGTGGAATGATGTGTGGAATGATTTGTGACATGCTGTGTGGAATTATGTGTGGAATGATGTGTGACATGCTCTGTGGAATGATGTGTGGAATGATGCGTGGAATATGGTGTGGAATGATGTATGGAATGATGTGGAATATGATGTGAAATGATGTTTGGAATGATGTGTGGAATGAGTGCGGAATGAAGTGTGGAATGATGTGTGGAATGAAGTGTGGAAAGACTTGTCGAATGATGTGTCGAATGACATCTGGAATGATGTATGGAATGATGTGTTTAATGATGTTCCGAATGATGCGTGGAATGATGTATGTAATGATGTTTGCAATGATGTGTGGAATGATTCGTGGAATATGGTGTGGAATGATGTGTGGAATGATGTGAGAATGATGTGTGGAATGAAGTTTGGAAAGATGTGTGGAATGATGTGTCGAATGACATCTCGAATGAGGTATGGAATGATGTGTGGAATGATGTTTCGAATGATGTGTGGAATGATGTGTGGAATGATGTTTGTAATAATGTTTGGATTGATTTGTGGAATGATGAGTGGAATGAGGTGTGGAATGAGGTATGGAATGATGTGTGGAATGATGTGTGGAATGTTGTGTAATGTTGTTGAATGATGTGTGGAATTATGGGTGGAATGAGGTGTGGAATGAGATGTGGAATGATGTGTGGAATGATGCGTGGAATGATATTTGGAATGATGTGTGGAATGATGTGTGGAATGATGTGTGAAAGGATGTGTGCAATGATGTGTGGAATGATGTGTGGAATGATGTGTGGAATGATGTATGGAATGAGGTGTTGGATCGGATGTGGAATGAGGTATGGAATGATGTGTGGAATTATGTGTGGAATACTGTGTGGAATGATGGGTGGAATGAATTGCGGAATGAGGTTTGGAATGAGGTGTGGAATGAGGTGTGGAATGAGGTGTGGAATGATGTGTGGAATGAAGTGTGGAATGATATGTGGAATGATGTGTGGAATGATATTTGGAATGAGGTGTGGAATGAGGTGTGGAATGAGGTGTGGAATGATGTGTGGAATGATGTGTGACATACTGTGTGGAATGATGTCTGGAATGATGTGTGACATGCTCTGTGGAATGATGTGTGGAATGATGTGTGGAATATGGTGTGGAATGATGTGTAGAATGATGTGGAATATGATGTGGAATGATGTTTGGAATGATGTGTGGAATGATGTGTGGAATGATGTGTGGAATGAAGTGTGGAATGCTTTGTGGAATGAAATGTGGAAAGACGTGTCGAATGATGTGTTGAATGACATCTGGAATGATGTATGGAATGATGTGTGGAATGATGTTCCGAATGATGCGTGGAATGATGTATGTAATGATGTTTGGAATGGTGTGTGGAATGATGCGTGGAATATGGTGTGGAATGATGTGTGGAATGATGTGGAATATGATGTGGAATGATGTCTGGAATGATGTGTGGAATGATGTGTGGAATGATGTGTGGAATGAAGTGTGGAAAGATGTGTTGAATGATGTGTCGAATCACAGCTGGAATGATGTAAGGAATGATGTGTGGAATGATGTTTCGAATGATGTGTGGAATGTTGTGTGGAATGATGTTTGTAATAATGTTTGGATTGATATGTGGAATGATGTGTGGAATGATGTGTGGAATGATGTGTGGAATGATGTATGTAATGATGTTTGGAATGATGTGTGGAATGATGCGTGGAATATGGTGTGGAGTGATGTGTGGAATGATGTGGAATGTGATGTGGAATGATGTTTGGAATGATGTGTGGAATGATGTGTGGAATGAGGTGTGGAATGAGGTATGGACTGACGTGTGGAATGATGTGTGGAATGATGTGTGGAATGTTATGGAATGTTGTTGAATGATGTGTGGAATGAGGTGTCGAATGAGGTGTTGAATGATGTCTGGAATGATGTGTGGAATGAGGTGTGGAATAAGGTGTGGAATGAAGTGAGCAATGATGTATGGAATGGTGTGTGGAATGATATTTGGAATGATGTGTGGAATGATGCGTCGAATGTTATTTGGAATGTGATGTGGAATGATGTTTGGAATGATGTGTGGAATGATGTTTGGAATGAGTTGTGGAATGATGTGTTGAATGTTGTGGAATGATATGTGGAATGAGGTGCGTAATGGGGTGTGGAATGATGTGTGGAGTGATGTGTGGAATGAGGTGTTCAATGAGGTGTGGAATGAGGGATGGAATGATGTGTGGACTGATGTGTGGAATGATATGTGCAATGATGTCATCAGTGATGTGTGGAATGAGGTGTGGAATGATGTGTCGAATGATGTGTCGAATGATATGTGGAATGATGTGTGGAATGATGTTTGGAATGATGCGTGGAATGTTATGTGGAATGATGTGTGGAATGATATATGGAATGATGTGTGGAATGACGTGAGGAATGATGTGTGATATGAGGTGTGGAAGGACGTGTGGAATGATGTGTGCAATGATGTGTGGAATGCTCTATGGAATGATGTGTGGAATGATGTGTGGTATGATGTGTGGAATGGTGTGTGGAATGATGTGTGGAATGATATGTGGAATGATGTATTGAATGATGTGTGGAATGATGAGTGGAATGAGGTGCGGAATGACGTGTGGAATGAAGTTTGGAATGATGTGCGCAATGATGTGTCGAATAATATCTCGAATGATGTCTGGAATGATGTGTGGACTGATGTTTGGAATGATGTGTGGAATAATGTATGGAATGATATGTGAAATGATGTTTGGAATGAGATGTGGAATGAGGTGTGGACTGATGTGTGGAGCGATGTGTGGATTGATGTGTGGAATGATGTGTGGAATGTTGTGGAATGTTATGTGGAATGATGGGTGGAGTGATGTGTGCAATGATATGTGCAATGATGTGTGGAATGATATGTGGAATGAGGTGTGGAATGCTGTGTGTAATGATGTGTGGAATGAGATCTGGAATGATGCGTGGAATGCTGTGTCGAATGCTGTATGGAATGATGTGTGGAATGATGTGTCAATGATGTGTGGAATGCTGTGTGGAATCATGTGTGGAATGATGTGTGGAATGATGTATGGAATTCTGTGTGGAATGATGTGTGCAATGATGTGTCGAATAATATCTGGAATGATGTGTGGAATGATGTGTGGAATGATGTGCGGAATGAAGTGTGGAATGAGGTATGGAATGAGGTATGGACTGATGTGTGGAATGATGTGTGGAATGATGAGTGGAATGCGATGTGTAATGGTATGTAAATGAGGTTGTTGAATGATGTTTGGAATGATGTGTGGAATGATGTGTGGAATGAGATGTGGAATGATGCGTGGAATGATATGTGGAATGAGGAGTGGATGATATTTGGAATGTTGTGTGGAATGATGTGTCGAATGACATCTGGAATGATGTATGGAATGATGTGTGGAATTATGTGTTGAATGATGCAGGGAATGTTATGTGGAATGTGATGTGGAATGATGTTTGGAATGTTGTGTAGAATGATGTGTGGAATGATGTGTGGAATGATGTGTGGAATGAGGTGTCGAATGAGGTATGGACTGATGTGTGGAATGACGTGTGGAATGATGTGGGGAATGAGGTGTGGAATGAGGTGTGGAATGGTGTCTGGCACGATGTGTGGCATGTTGTGTGGAATTAGTTTTTCAATGACGTGTGGAATGAGAAATGGAAAGATGTGTGACATGCTGTGTGGAATGATGTGTGGAATGATGTGTTACATGCTCTGTGGAATGATGTGTGGAATGATGCGTGGAATATGGTGTGGAATGATGTATGGAATGATGTGGAATATGATGTGGAATGATGTTTGGAATGATGTGTGGAATGAAGTGTGGAATGAAGTGTGGAATGATGTGTGGAATGAAGTGTGGAAAAATGTGTCGAATGACATCTGGAATGTTGTATGGAATGATGTGTGGAATGATGTTTCGAATGATGTGTGGAATGATGTGTGGAATGATGTTTGTAATAATGTTTGGATTGATGTGTGGAATGATGTGTGGAATGATGGGTGGAATGATGCGTGGAATATGGTGTGGAGTAATGTGTGGAATGATGTGGAATGTGATTTGGAATGATGTGTGGAATGATGTGTGGAATGAGGTGTGGAATGAGGTATGGACTGACGTGTGGAATGTGATGGAATGATGTGTGGAATGTTATGGAATGTTGTGGAATGATGTGTGGAATGATGGGTGGAATGCGGTGTGGAATGAGAGGTGGAATGAGGTGTGGAATGAGGTGTGGAATGAGGTGTGGAATTATGTTTGGAATGAAGCGTGGAATGATATTTGGAATGAGGTGTGGAATGAGATGTGGAATGAGGTGTGGAATGATGTGTGGAATGATGTGTGACATGCTGTGTGGAATGATGTGTGGAATGATGTGTGACATGCTGTGTGGAATGATGTGTGGAATGATGTATGTAATGGTATTTGGAATGATGTGTGGAATGACGCGATGAATATGGTGTGGAATGATATGTGGAATGATGTGGAATGTGATGTGGAATGATGTTTAGAATGTTGTGTGGAATGATGTGTGGAATGATGTGTCGAATGACATCTGGAATGATGTATGGAATGATGTGTGGAATGATGTTTGGAATGATGTGTGGAATGATGTGTGGAATGATGTGTGGATTTATGTGTGTAATGATGTATGTAATGATGTTTGGAATGATGTGTGGAATGAGTTGTGGAATGATGCTGGAATATGGTGTGGAATGATGTGTGGAATGATGTGGAATGTGATGTACAATGATGTTTGGAATGATGTGTGGAATGATGTGTGGAATGAGGTGTGGAATGAGGTATGGATTGATGTGTGGAATGATGTGTGGAATGATGTATGGAATGTTGTGGAATGTTGTTGAATGATGTGTGGAATGATGGGTGGAATGAGGTGTGGAATGTGGTGTGGAATGATGTGTGGAATGAGGTGTGGAATGCGCTGTCTAATGATGTGTGGCATGATGTGTGAAATGATGTCTGTAATGATGTTTGGAATGATGCGTGGAATATGGTGTGGAATGAGGTGTGGAATGATGTGTGGAATGAAGTCTGGAAAGATGCGTGGAATGGTGTGTGGAATGATGCATGGAATGATGCGTGGAATGATGTTTGGAATGATGTGTGGAATGTTGCGTGGAGTGTTATGTGGAATGAGGAGTGGAATGAGGTATGGACTGATGTGTGGAATGATGTGTGGAATGATGTGTGGAATGAGGTGTGGAATGGTATGTGGAATGAGGTTGTTGAATGATGTGTGGAATTATGTGTTTAATGATGTGTGGAATGAGATGTGCAATAATGGGTGGAATGAGGTGTGGAATGAGGTGTGGACTGATGTGTGGAATGATGCGTGGAATGATGTGTGGAATGTTGAGGAATGTTGTGGAATGATGGGTGGAATGATGTGTGGAATGATGGGTGGAATGAGGTGTGGAATGTGTTGTGGAATGAGGTGTGGACTAATGGGTGGAATGATGTGTGGATTGATGTGTGGAATGATGTGTGGAATGTTGTGGAATGAGGTGTGGAATGATGTGTGGAATGATGTGTGCAATGATGTGTGGAAATATGCGTGGAATGATATTTGGAATGAGGTGTGGAATGAGGTGTGGAATGAGGTGTGGAATGATGTGTGGAATCATGTGTGACATGCTGTGTGGAATGATGTGTGGAATGATGTGTGACATGCTGTGTGGAATGATGTGTGGAATGATGTATATAATGATGTTTGGAATGATGTGTAATATGATGTGGAATGATATTTGGAATGATTTATGGAATGATGTGTGGAATGATGTTTCGAATGATGTGTGGAATGATATTTGGAATAATGTGTGGAATGATGTGTGGAATAATGTATGGAATGATGTGTGGAATGATGTGTGGAATGATGTATGTGATGATGTTTGGAATGATGTAGAAACATAGAAACATAGAACATAGGTGCAGGAGTAGGCCATTCGGCCCTTCTAGCCTGCACCGTCATTCAATGAGTTCATGGCTGAACATTCAACTTCAGTACCCCATTCCTGCTTTCTCGCCATTCCCCTTGATCCCCCTAGTACTAAGGACGTCATCTAACTCCTTTTTGAATATATTTAGTGAATTGGCCTCAACAACTTTCTGTGGTAGAGAATTCCACAGGTTCACCACTATCTGGGTGAAGAAGTTAAGTTCCTACGCATCTCGGTCCTAAATGGCTTACCCCTTATCCTTAGACTGTGACCTCTGGTTCTGGACTTCCCCAACATTGGGAACATTCTTCCTGCATCTAACCTGTCTAACCCCGTCAGAATTTTAATTGTTTGTATGTGGTCCCCTCTCATTCTTCTGAACTCCAGTGAATACAAGCCCAGTTGATCCAGTCTTTCTTGATAGGTCAGTCCCGCCATCCCGGGAATCAGTCTGGTGAACCTTCGCTGCACTCCCCCAATAGCAAGAATGTCATTCCTCAGGTTAGGAGAACAAAACTGTACACAATACTCCAGGTGTGGCCTCACCAATGCCCTGTACAACTGTAGCAGCACCTCCCTGCCCCTGTACTCAAATCCCCTTGCTATGAAGGCCAACATGCCATTTGCTTTCTTAACCGCCTGCTGCACCTGCATGCCAACCTTCAATGACTGATGTACCATGACACGCAGGTCTCTTTGCACCTCCCCTTTTCCTAATCTGTCACCATTCAGATAATAGTCTGTCTCTCTGTTTTTACCACCAAAGTGGATAACCTCACATTTATCCACATTATACTTCATCTGCCATGCATGTGCACACTCACCTAACCTATCCAAGTCGCTCTGCAGCCTCACAGCATCCTCCTCGCAGCTCACACTGCCACCCAACTTAGTGTCATCCGCAAATTTGGAGATACTACATTTAATCCCCTCATCTAAATCATTAATGTACAGTGTAAACAGCTGGGGCCCCAGCACAGAACCTTGCGCTACCCCACTAGTCACTGCCTGCCATTCTGAAAAGTACCCATTTACTCCTACTCTTTGCTTCCTGTCTGACAACCAGTTCTCAATCCATGTCAGTACACTACCCCCAATCCCATGTGCTCTAACTTTGCACATCAATCTCTTGTGTGGGACCTTGTCGAACGCCTTCTGAAAGTCCAAATATACCACATCAACTGGTTCTCCCTTTTCCACTCTACTGGAAACATCCTCAAAAAATTCCAGAAGATTTGTCAAGCATGATTTCCCTTTCACAAATCCATGCTGACTTGGAGCTATCATGTCACCTCTTTCCAAATGCACTGCTATGAAATCCTTAATAATTGATTCCATCATTTTACCCATTACCGATATCAGGCTGACCTGTCTATAATTCCCTGTTTTCTCTCCCCCTCCTTTTTTAAAAAGTGGGGTTACATTGGCTACCCTCCACTCCATAGGAACTGATCCAGTGTCAATGGAATGTTGGAAAATGACTGTCAACGCATCCACTATTTCCAAGGCCACCTCCTTAAGTTCTCGGGATGCAGTCCATCAGGCCCTGGGGATTTATCGGCCTTCAATCCCATCAATTTCCCCAACACAATTTCCCGGCTAATAAGGATTTCCCTCAGTTCCTCCTCCTTACTAGACCCCCCGACCCCTTTTATAACCGGAAGGTTGTTCGTGTCCTCCTTCGTGAATACCGAACCAAAGTACTTGCTCAATTGTTCCGCCATTTATTTGTTCCCCGTTATGACTTCCCCTGATTCTGACTGCAGTGGACCTACGTTTGTCTTTACGAACCTTTTTCTCTTTACATATCTTTAGAAACTTTTGCAATCCGTCTTAATGTTCCCTGCAAGCTTCTTCTCATACTTCATTTTCCCTACCCTAATCAAACACTTTGTCCTCCTCTGCTGAGTTCTAAATTTCTCCCAGTCCCCAGGTTCACTGCTTTTTCTGGCCAATTTGTATGCCACTTCCTTGGCTTTAATACTATCCCTGCTTTCCCTGTGTGGAATGATGCGTGGAATATGGTGTGGAATGATGTGTGGAATGATGTGTGGAATGAGGTGTGGAAAGAGGTATGGAATGATTTATTGAATGATGTGTGGAATGATGTTTGGAATGATGTGTGGAATAATGTGTGGAATCATGTTTGGAATAATGTGTGGATTGATGTGTGGAATGATGTGTGGAATGATGTGTGGAATTATGTGTGTAATGATGTATGTAATGATGTTTGGAATGATGTGTGGAATGCTGTGTGGAATGATGCTGGAATATGGTGTGGAATGATGTGTGGAATGATGTGGAATGTGATGTACAATGATGTTTGGAATGATGTGTGGAATGATGTGTGGAATGAGATGTGGAATGAGGTATGGACTGATGTGTGGAATGATGTGTGGAATGATGTATGGAATGTTGTGGAATGTTGTTGAATGATGCGTGGAATATGGTGTGGAATGATGTGTGGAATGTGATGTGGAATGATGTTTGGAATGATGTTTGAAATGATGAGTGGAATGATGTGTGGAATGTGTGGAATGAGGTGTGGAATTATGTGTGGAATGAAGTCTGGAAAGATGCGTGGAATGATGTGTGGAATGATGCATGGAATGATGCGTGGAATGATGTTTGGAATGATGTGTGGAATGATGCGTGGAGTGTTATGTGGAATGAGAAGTGGAATGAGGTATGGACTGATGTGTGGAATGATGTGTGGAATGATGTGTGGAATAAGGTGTGAAATGGTATGTGGAATGAGGTTGTTGAATGATCTGTGGAATTATGTGTGGAATGCTGTGTGAAATGAGATGTGGAATAATGGGTGGAATGAGGTGTGGAATGAGGTGTGGAATGAGGTGTGGACTGATGTGTGGAATGATGCGTGGAATGATGTGTGGAATGTTGAGGAATGTTGTGGAATGATGTGTGGAATGATGTGTGGAATGATGGGTGGAATGAGGTGTGGAATGAGGTATGGAATGAGGTGTGGACTAATGTGTGGAATGATGTGTGGATTGATGTGTGGAATGATGTGCGGAATGTTGTGGAATGAGGTGTGGAATGATGTGTGGAATGATGTGTGGAATGATGTGTGGAATGATGTGTGCAATGATGTGTGGAATGATGTGTGGAATGATATGTGGAATGATGTTTGGAATGAGGTGTTGGATCAGATGTGGAATGAGGTATGGAATGATGTGTGGAATTATGTGTGGAATGCTGTGTGGAATGATGGGTGGAATGAGTTGCGGAATTAAGTGTGGAATGAGGTGTGGAATGAGGTGTGGAATGAGGGGTGGAATGATGTGTGGAATGATGTGTGACATGATTTGTGGAATGATGTGTGGAATGATGTGTGACATGCTCTGTGGAATGATGTGTGGAATGTGCGTGGAATATGGTGTGGAATGATGTGTGGAATGATGTGGAATATGATGTGGAATGATGTTTGGAATGATGTGTGGAATGATGTGTGGAATGAAGTGTGGAATGATGTGTGGAATGAAGTGTGGAAAGATGTTTCGAATGATGTGTCGAATGACATCTGGAATGATGTATGGAATGATGTGTGGAATGATGTTCCGAATGATGCGTGGAATGATGTATGTAATGATGTTTGGAATGATGTGTGGAATGATGCGTGGAATATGGTGTGGAATGATGTGTGGAATAATGTGGAATATGCTGTGGAATGATGTTTGGAATGACGTGTGGAATGATGTGTGTAATGATGTGTGGAATGAAGTGTGGAAAGATATGTGGAATGATGTGTCGATTGACATCTGGAATGATGTATGGAATGATGTGTGGAATGATGTTTCGAATGATGTGTGGAATGATGTGTGGAATGATGTTTGTAATAATGTTTGGATTGATGTGTGGAATGATGTGTGGACTGATGTGTGGAATGATGTGTGGAATGATGTATGTAATGTTGTTTGGAATGATGTGTGGAATGATGCGTGGCATATGGTGTGGAGTGATGTGTGGAATGATGTGGAATGTGATGTGGAATGATGTTTGGAATGATGTGTGGAATGATGTGTGTAATGAGGTGTGGAATGAGGTATGTACTGACGTGTGGAATGATGTGTGGAATGATGTGTGGAATGTTATGGAATGTTGTTGAATGATGTGTGGAATGATGGGTGGAATGCGGTGTGGAATGAGGTGTGGAATGTTGTGGAATGAGGTGTGGAATGAGGTGTGGAATTATGTTTGGAATGATGCGTGGGATGATATTTGGAATGTGGTGTGGAATGAGGTGTGGAATGAGGTGTGGAATGATGTGTGGAATGATGTGTGACATGCTGTGTGGAATGATGTGTGGAATGATGTGTGCCATGCTGTGTGGAATGACGTGTGTGATGATGTATGTAATGATATTTGGAATGATGTGTGGAATGATGCGTGGAATATGGTGTGGAATGATATGTGGAATGATGTGGAATGTGATGTGGAATGATGTTTGGAATGTTTTGTGGAATGATGTGTGGAATGATGTGTCGAATGACATGTGGAATGATGTCTGGAATGATGTGTGGAATGATGTTTAGAATGATGTGTGGAATGATGTGTGGAGTCATGTTTGGAATAATGTGTGGATTGATGTGTGGAATGATGTGTGGAATTATGTGTGTAATGATGTATGTAATGATGTTTGGAATGATGTGTGGAATGATGTGTGGAATGATGTGGAATGTGATGTACAATGATGTTTGGAATGATGTGTGGAATGATGTGTGGAATGAGGTGTGGAATGAGGTATGGACTGATGTGTGGAATGATGTGTGGAATGATATATGTAATGTTGTCGAATGTTGTTGAATGATGTGTGGAATGATGGGTGGAAAGAGGTGTGGAATGCGGTGTGGAATGATGTGTGGAATGAGGTGTGGAATGAGCTGTTTAATGATGTGTGGAATGATGTGTGAAATGATGTCTGTAATGATGTTTGGAATGATGCGTGGAATATTTTGTGGAATGATGTGTGGAATGTGATGTGGAATGATGTTTGGAATGATGTTGGAAATGATGTGTGGAATGATGTGTGGAATGATGTGTGGAATGAGGTGTGGAATGATTTGTGGAATGAAGTCTGGAAAGATGCGTGGAATGATGTGTGGAATGATGCATGGAATGTTGCGTGGAATGATGTGTGGAATGATGTGTGGAATGATGCGTGGAGTGTTATGTGGAATGAGGAGTGGAATGAGGTATGGACTGATGTGTGGAATGATGTGTGGAATGATGTGTGGAATGAGGTGTGGAATGGTATGTGGAATGAGGTTGTTGAATGATGTGTGGAATTATGTGTGGAATGATGTGTGGAATGAGATGTGGAATAATGGGTGGAATGAGGTGTGGTATGAGGTGTGGAATGAGGTGTGGACTGATGTGTGGAATGATGGGTTGAATGAGGTGTGGAATGAGGTGTGGAGTGAGGTGTGGACTAATGTGTGGAATGATGTGTGGATTGATGTGTGGAATGATGTGTGGAATGTTGTGGAATGAGGTGTGGAATGATGTGTGGAATGATGTGTGGAATGATGTGTGGAATGATGTGTGCAATGATGTGTGGAATGCTTTGTGAAATGATGTGTGAAATGATGTGTGGAATGAGGTGTTGGATCAGATGTGGAATGAGGTATGGAAGGATGTGTGGAATTATGTGTGGAATGCTGTGTGGAATGATGGGTGGAATGAGTTGCGGAATGAGGTGTGGAATGAGGTGTGGAATGAGGTGTGGAATGAGGTGTGGAATGATGTGTGGAATGATGTGTGGAATGATGTGTGGAAAGATGTTTGGAATGATGTGTGGAATGATGCATGCAATATGGTGTGGAATGATGTGTGGATTGATGTTTAATATGATGTGGAATGATATTTGGAATGATGTGTGGAATGACGTGTGGAATGATGTGTGGAATGAAGTGTGGAAAGATGTGTGGAATGATGTGGAGAATGACATCTGGAATGATTTGTGGAATGATGTGTGGAATGATGTTTGGAATGATGTGTGGAATGATGTGTGGAATGATGTTTGGAATAATGTGTGGAATGATGTGTGGAATAATGTGTGGAATGATGTGTGGAATGATGTGTGGAATGATGTATGTGATGATGTTTGGAATGATGTAAAAACATAGAAATATAGAAAATAGGTGCAGGAGTAGGCCATTCGGCCCTTCTAGCCTGCACCGCCATTCAATGAGTTCATGGCTGAACATTCAACTTCAGTACCCCATTCCTGCTTTCTCGGTATACCCCTTGATCCCCCTGGTAGTAAGGACCTCATCTAACTCCTTTTTGAATATATTTAGTGAATTGGCCTCAACAACTTTCTGTGGTAGAGAATTCTACAGGTTCATCACTCTCTGGGTGAAGAAGTTCCTACGCATCTCGGTCCTAAATGGCTTACCCCTTATTCTTAGGCTGTGACCTCTGGTTCTGGACTTCCCCAACATTGGGAACATTCTTCCAGCATCTAACCTGTCTAACCCCGTCAGAATTTTAAATGTTTCTATGAGGTCCCCTCTCATTCTTCTGAACTCCAGTGAATATAAACCCAGTTGATCCAGACTTTCATGATTGGTCAGTCCCGCCATCCCGGGAATCAGTCTGGTGAACCTTCGCTGTACTCCCCCAATAGCAAGAATGTCCTTCCTCAGGTTAGGATACCAAAACTGTACACAATACTCCAGGTGCGGCATCACCAATGCCCTGTACAACTGCAGAAACACCTCCCTGCCCCTATACTCAAATCCCCTTGCTATGAAGGCCAACATGCCATTTGCTTTCTTAACCGCCTGCTGCACCTGCATGCCAACCTTCAATGACTGATGTACCATGACACCCAGGTCTCTTTGCACCTCCCCTTTTCCTAATCTGTCACCATTCAGATAATAGTCTGTCTCTCTGTTTTTACCACCAAAGTGGATAACCTCACATTTATCCACATTATACTTCATCTGCCATGCATTTGCCCACTCATCTGACCTATCCAAGTCGCTCTGCAGCCTCACAGCATCCTCCTCGCAGCTCAAACTGCCACCCAACTTAGTGTTATCCGCAAATTTGGAGATACTACATTTAATCCCCTCATCTAAATCATTAATGTACAGTGTAAACAGCTGGGGCCCCAGCACAGAACCTTGCGGTACCCCACGAGTCACTGGCTGCCATTCTGAAAAGTAACCATTTACTCCTAATCTTTGCTTCCTGTCTGACAACCAGTTCTCAATCCATGTCAGTACACTAACCCCAATCCCATGTGCTCTAACTTGGCAGATCAATCTCTTGTGTGGGACCTTGTCGAACGCCTTCTGAAAGTCCAAATATACCACATCAACTGGTTCTCCCTTTTCCACTCTACTGGAAACATCCTCAAAAAAGTCCAGAAGATTTGTCAAGCATGATTTCCCTTTCACAAATCCATGCTGACTTGGACCTATCATGTCACCTCTTTCCAAATGCACTGCTATGACTTCCTTAATAATTGATTCCATCATTTTACCCATTACCGATGTCAGGCTGACCGGTCTATAATTCCCTGTTTTCTCTCTCCCTCCTTTTTTTAAAAAGTGGTGTTACATTGGCTACCCTCCACTCCATAGCAACTGATCCAGAGTCAGTGGAATGTTGGAAAATTACTGTCAACGCATCCACTATTTCCAAGGCCACCTCCTTATGTACTCTGGGATGCAGACCATCAGGCCCTGGGGATTTATCGGCCTTCAATCCCATCAATTTCCGCAACACAATTTCGCAGCTAATAAGGATTTCCCTCAGTTCCTCCTCCTTACTAGACTCCCCGACCCCTTTTATAACCGGAAGGTTGTTCGTGTCCTCCTTCGTGAATACCGAACCAAAGTACTTGTTCAATTGGTCCGCCATTTCTTTGTTACCCGTTATGACTTCCCCTGATTCTGACTGCAGGGGACCTACTTTTGTCTTTACGAACCTTTTTCTCTTTACATATCTATAGAAATTTTTGCAATCCGTCTTAATGTTCCCTGCAAGCTTGTTCTCATACTCCATTTTCCCTGCCCTAATCAAACCCTTTGTCCTCCTCTGCTGAGTTATAAATTTCTCCCAGTCACAGGTTCGCTGCTTTTTCTGGCCAATTTATATGCCACTTCCTTGGCTTTAATACTATCCCTGATTTCACTGTGTGGAATGATGCGTGGACTATGGTGTGGAATGATGTGTGGAATGATGTGGAATGTGATTTGGAATGATGTTTGGAATGAATTGTGGAATGATGTGTGGAATGAGGTGTGGAATGAGGTATGGAATGATGTGTGGAATGATGTGTGGAAAGTTGTGGAATGCTGTTGAATGATGTGTGCAATGATGGGTGGAATGAGGTGTGGAATGAGGTGTGGAATGATGTGTGGAATGATGCGTGGAATGATATTTGGATTGAGGTGTGGAATGAGGTGTGGAATGAGGTGTTGAATGATGTGTGGAATGATGTGTGGAATACGGTGTGGAATGAGGTGTGGAATGAAGTGAGCAATGATGTATGGAATGGTGTGTGGAATGATATTTGGAATGAGGTGTGGAATGATGCGTCGAATGTTATGTGGAATGTGATGTGGAATGAGTTGTGGAATGATGTGTTGAATGTTGTGGAATGATATGTGGAATGAGGTGTGGAATAGGGTGTTGAATGATGTGTGGAATGATGTGTGGAATGAGGTGTTCAATGAGGTGTGGAATGAGGGATGGAATGATGTGTGGAATGATATGTGGAATGATGTGTGGAATGATATATGGAATGATGTGTGGAATGACGTGTGGAATGATGTGTGGAATGAGGTGTGGAAGGAAGTGTGGAATGAGGAGTGGAATGTTGTGTGGAATGATGTTTGGAATGCTGTGTGGAATGATGTGTGGAATGATGTGCGGAATGATATGTGGAATGATATATTGAATGATGTGTGGAATGATGAGTGCAATGAGGTGAGGAATGACGTGTGCAATGATGTATGGAATGATGTGTGGAATGATGTGTGGAATGATATGTGGAATGATGTATTGAATGATGTGTGGAATGATGAGTGGAATGAGGTGCGGAATGATATGTGGAATGTAGTTTCGAATGATGTGTGCAATGATGTGTCGAATAATATCTGGAATGATGTCTGGAATGATGTGTGGACTGATGGTTGGAATGATGTGTCGAATAATGTGTGGAATGATGTGTGGAATGATGTTTGGAATGAGTTGTGGAATGAGGTGTGGAATGAGGTGTGGAATGTTGTGTGTAATGATATGTGGAATGAGATCTTGAATGATGCGTGGAATTATATGTGGAATGAGGTGTGGAATGATGTTTGGAATGCTGTGTGGAATGATGAGTGCAATGATGTGTGGAATGCTGTGTGGAATGATGTGTGGAATGATGTGTCAATGATGTGTGGAATGCTGTGTGGAATCTTGTGTGGAATGATGTGTGGAATGATGTATGGAATTCTGTGTGGAATGATGTGTGCAATGATGTGTCGAATAATATCTGGAATGATGTGTGGAATGAAGTGTGGATTGAGTTGTGGATGAGTTGTGGAATGAGGTGTGGAATGAGGTGTGGACTAATGTGTGGAATGATGTGTGGATTGATGTGTGGAATGATGTGTGGAATGTTGTGGAATGATGTGTGGAATTAGGTGTGGAATGATGTGTGGAATGATGTGCGGAATGATGTTTACAATGATGTGTGGAATGATGTGTGGAATGAGGTGTGGAATGATGTGTGGAATTATGTGTGGAATGATGTGTGGAATTAGGTATGTAATGATGTTTGGAATGATGTGTGGAATGATGCCTGGAATATGGTGTTGAATGATGTGTGCAATGATGTGGAATGTGATGTGGAATGATGTTTGGAATGATGTGTGGAATGATTTGTGGAATGATGTGTGGAATAAAGTTTGGAAAGATGTGTGGAATGATGTGTGGAATGACATTTGGAATGATGTATGGAATGATGTATGGAATGATGTTCGGAATGATGTGTGCAATGATGTGTGGAATGATGTTTGGAATCATGTGTAGAATGATGTGTGGAATGATTTGTGGAATGATGAGTGGAATGATGAGTGGAATGATGTGGAATGTTGTTGAATGATGTATGGAATGAGGTGTGGAATGATGTGTGGAATGATGTGTGGAATGATGCGTGGAATGATATTTGGAATGAGGTGTGGAATGAGGTGTGGAATGATGCGTGGAATGATGTTTGGAATGATGTGTGGAATGATGCGTGGAATGTCATGTGGAATGTGATCAGGAATGATGTTTAGAATGATGTGTGGACTGATATGTGGAATGATGTGTGGAATGATGTGCGGAATGAAGTGTGGAATGAGGTGTGGAATGAGGTATGGACTGATGTGTGGAATGATGTGTGGAATGATGAGTGGAATGAGATGTGGAATGGTATGTGGAATGAGGTTGTTGAATGATATTTGGAATGATGTGTGGAATGATGTGTGGAATAGATGTGGAATGATGCGTGGAATGAAGTGTAGAAAGATGTGTGGAATGATGTGTCGAATGACATCTGGAATGATGTATGGAATGATGTGTGGAATGATGTTTGCAATGATGTGTTGAATGATGCGTGGATTGTTATGTGGAATGTGATGTGGAATGATGTTTGTAATGTTGTGTGGAATGATGTGTGGAATGATGTTTGGAATGAGTTGTGGAATGAGGTGTGGAATGAGGTGTGGAATGTTGTGTGTAATGATATGTGGAATGAGATCTTGAATGATGCGTGGAATTATATGTGGAATGAGGTGTGGAATGATGTTTGGAATGCTGTGTGGAATGATGAGTGCAATGATGTGTGGAATGCTGTGTGGAATGATGTGTGGAATGATGTGTCAATGATGTGTGGAATGCTGTGTGGAATCTTGTGTGGAATGATGTGTGGAATGATGTATGGAATTCTGTGTGGAATGATGTGTGCAATGATGTGTCGAATAATATCTGGAATGATGTGTGGAATGAAGTGTGGATTGAGTTGTGGATGAGTTGTGGAATGAGGTGTGGAATGAGGTGTGGACTAATGTGTGGAATGATGTGTGGATTGATGTGTGGAATGATGTGTGGAATGTTGTGGAATGATGTGTGGAATTAGGTGTGGAATGATGTGTGGAATGATGTGCGGAATGATGTTTACAATGATGTGTGGAATGATGTGTGGAATGAGGTGTGGAATGATGTGTGGAATTATGTGTGGAATGATGTGTGGAATTAGGTATGTAATGATGTTTGGAATGATGTGTGGAATGATGCCTGGAATATGGTGTTGAATGATGTGTGCAATGATGTGGAATGTGATGTGGAATGATGTTTGGAATGATGTGTGGAATGATTTGTGGAATGATGTGTGGAATAAAGTTTGGAAAGATGTGTGGAATGATGTGTGGAATGACATTTGGAATGATGTATGGAATGATGTATGGAATGATGTTCGGAATGATGTGTGCAATGATGTGTGGAATGATGTTTGGAATCATGTGTAGAATGATGTGTGGAAAGATTTGTGGAATGATGAGTGGAATGATGAGTGGAATGATGTGGAATGTTGTTGAATGATGTATGGAATGAGGTGTGGAATGATGTGTGGAATGATGTGTGGAATGATGCGTGGAATGATATTTGGAATGAGGTGTGGAATGAGGTGTGGAATGATGCGTGGAATGATGTTTGGAATGATGTGTGGAATGATGCGTGGAATGTCATGTGGAATGTGATCAGGAATGATGTTTAGAATGATGTGTGGACTGATATGTGGAATGATGTGTGGAATGATGTGCAGAATGAAGTGTGGAATGAGGTGTGGAATGAGGTATGGACTGATGTGTGGAATGATGTGTGGAATGATGAGTGGAATGAGATGTGGAATGGTATGTGGAATGAGGTTGTTGAATTATATTTGGAATGATGTGTGGAATGATGTGTGGAATAGATGTGGAATGATGCGTGGAATGAAGTGTAGAAAGATGTGTGGAATGATGTGTCGAATGACATCTGGAATGATGTATGGAATGATGTGTGGAATGATGTTTGGAATGATGTGTTGAATGATGCGTGGATTGTTATGTGGAATGTGATGTGGAATGATGTTTGTAATGTTGTGTGGAATGATGTGTGGAATGATGTGTGGAATGATGTGTGGAATGATGTGTGGAATGAGGTGTGGAATGAGGTATGGACGATGTGTGGAATGACGTGTGGAATGATGTGGGGAATGAGGTGTGGAATGAGGTGTGGAATTGTGTGTGGCATGATGTGTGGCATGTTGTGTGGAATTAGTTTTTCAATGACGTTTGGAATGAGAGATGGAAAGATGTGTGGAATGAGGTGTGGAATGATGTGTGGAATGATGTGTGGAATTATGTGTGGAATGATGTGTGGAATTAGGTATGTAATGATGTTTGGAATGATGTGTGGAATGATGCCTGGAATATGGTGTTGAATGATGTGTGCAATGATGTGGAATGTGATGTGGAATGATGTTTGGAATGATGTGTGGAATGATTTGTGGAATGATGTGTGGAATAAAGTTTGGAAAGATGTGTGGAATGATGTGTGGAATGACATTTGGAATGATGTATGGAATGATGTATGGAATGATGTTCGGAATGATGTGTGCAATGATGTGTGGAATGATGTTTGGAATCATGTGTAGAATGATGTGTGGAATGATTTGTGGAATGATGAGTGGAATGATGAGTGGAATGATGTGGAATGTTGTTGAATGATGTATGGAATGAGGTGTGGAATGATGTGTGGAATGATGTGTGGAATGATGCGTGGAATGATATTTGGAATGAGGTGTGGAATGAGGTGTGGAATGATGCGTGGAATGATGTTTGGAATGATGTGTGGAATGATGCGTGGAATGTCATGTGGAATGTGATCAGGAATGATGTTTAGAATGATGTGTGGACTGATATGTGGAATGATGTGTGGAATGATGTGCGGAATGAAGTGTGGAATGAGGTGTGGAATGAGGTATGGACTGATGTGTGGAATGATGTGTGGAATGATGAGTGGAATGAGATGTGGAATGGTATGTGGAATGAGGTTGTTGAATGATATTTGGAATGATGTGTGGAATGATGTGTGGAATAGATGTGGAATGATGCGTGGAATGAAGTGTAGAAAGATGTGTGGAATGATGTGTCGAATGACATCTGGAATGATGTATGGAATGATGTGTGGAATGATGTTTGGAATGATGTGTTGAATGATGCGTGGATTGTTATGTGGAATGTGATGTGGAATGATGTTTGTAATGTTGTGTGGAATGATGTGTGGAATGATGTTTGGAATGAGTTGTGGAATGAGGTGTGGAATGAGGTGTGGAATGTTGTGTGTAATGATATGTGGAATGAGATCTTGAATGATGCGTGGAATTATATGTGGAATGAGGTGTGGAATGATGTTTGGAATGCTGTGTGGAATGATGAGTGCAATGATGTGTGGAATGCTGTGTGGAATGATGTGTGGAATGATGTGTCAATGATGTGTGGAATGCTGTGTGGAATCTTGTGTGGAATGATGTGTGGAATGATGTATGGAATTCTGTGTGGAATGATGTGTGCAATGATGTGTCGAATAATATCTGGAATGATGTGTGGAATGAAGTGTGGATTGAGTTGTGGATGAGTTGTGGAATGAGGTGTGGAATGAGGTGTGGACTAATGTGTGGAATGATGTGTGGATTGATGTGTGGAATGATGTGTGGAATGTTGTGGAATGATGTGTGGAATTAGGTGTGGAATGATGTGTGGAATGATGTGCGGAATGATGTTTACAATGATGTGTGGAATGATGTGTGGAATGAGGTGTGGAATGATGTGTGGAATTATGTGTGGAATGATGTGTGGAATTAGGTATGTAATGATGTTTGGAATGATGTGTGGAATGATGCCTGGAATATGGTGTTGAATGATGTGTGCAATGATGTGGAATGTGATGTGGAATGATGTTTGGAATGATGTGTGGAATGATTTGTGGAATGATGTGTGGAATAAAGTTTGGAAAGATGTGTGGAATGATGTGTGGAATGACATTTGGAATGATGTATGGAATGATGTATGGAATGATGTTCGGAATGATGTGTGCAATGATGTGTGGAATGATGTTTGGAATCATGTGTAGAATGATGTGTGGAAAGATTTGTGGAATGATGAGTGGAATGATGAGTGGAATGATGTGGAATGTTGTTGAATGATGTATGGAATGAGGTGTGGAATGATGTGTGGAATGATGTGTGGAATGATGCGTGGAATGATATTTGGAATGAGGTGTGGAATGAGGTGTGGAATGATGCGTGGAATGATGTTTGGAATGATGTGTGGAATGATGCGTGGAATGTCATGTGGAATGTGATCAGGAATGATGTTTAGAATGATGTGTGGACTGATATGTGGAATGATGTGTGGAATGATGTGCAGAATGAAGTGTGGAATGAGGTGTGGAATGAGGTATGGACTGATGTGTGGAATGATGTGTGGAATGATGAGTGGAATGAGATGTGGAATGGTATGTGGAATGAGGTTGTTGAATTATATTTGGAATGATGTGTGGAATGATGTGTGGAATAGATGTGGAATGATGCGTGGAATGAAGTGTAGAAAGATGTGTGGAATGATGTGTCGAATGACATCTGGAATGATGTATGGAATGATGTGTGGAATGATGTTTGGAATGATGTGTTGAATGATGCGTGGATTGTTATGTGGAATGTGATGTGGAATGATGTTTGTAATGTTGTGTGGAATGATGTGTGGAATGATGTGTGGAATGATGTGTGGAATGATGTGTGGAATGAGGTGTGGAATGAGGTGTGGACGATGTGTGGAATGACGTGTGGAATGATGTGGGGAATGAGGTGTGGAATGAGGTGTGGAATTGTGTGTGGCATGATGTGTGGCATGTTGTGTGGAATTAGTTTTTCAATGACGTTTGGAATGAGAGATGGAAAGATGTGTGGAATGCTTTGTGGAATGATGTGTGGAATGAGGTGTGGAATGCTGTGTGGAATGATGTGTGGAATGAGAGGTGGAATGATGCATGGAATGATATGTGGAATGAGGTGTGGAATTATATTTGGAATGCTGTGTGGAATGATGTGTGGAATGATGTGTGGAATGCGTTGTGGAATGATGTGTGGAATGATGTGTTCAATGATGTGTGGAATGCTTATGGAATGATGTGTGGAATGATGTGTGGAATGATGTGTGGAATGATATGTGGAATGATATATTGAATGATGTGTGGAATGATGTATGGAATGAGGTGAGGAATGATGTGTGAAATGAAGTGTGGAATGATGTGTGGAATGAGGTGTGGAATGTTACGTGGAATGTGGTGTGGAATGATGTTTGAAATGATGTGTGGAATGATGTGTGGAATGATGTGTGCAATGAGGTGTGGAATGAGGTATGGAGTGATGTGTGGAATGATGTGTGGAATGATGTGTGCAATGTTGAGGAATGTTGTGGAATGATGTGTGGAATGACGTGTGGAATGATGGCTGGAATGAGGTGTGGAATGAGGTGTGGAATGAGGTGTGGACTAATGTGTGGAATGATGTGTGGATTGATGTGTGGAATGATGTCTGGAATGTTGTGGAATGAGGTGTGAAATGATGTGTGGAATGATGTGTGGAATGATGTGTGAAAGGATGTGTGCAATGATGTGTGGAATGATGTGTGGTATGATGTGTGGAATGATGTATGGAATGAGGTGTTGGATCGGATGTGGAATGAGGTATGGAATGATGTGTGGAATTATGTGTGGAATACTGTGTGGAATGATGGGTGGAATGTATTGCGGAATGAGGTTTGGAATGAGGTGTGGAATGAGGTGTGGAATGAGGTGTGGAATGATGTGTGGAATGAAGTGTGGAATGATATGTGGAATGATGTGTGGAATGATATTTGGAATGAGGTGTGGAATGAGGTGTGGAATGATGTGTGGAATGATGTGTGACATGATTTGTGGAATGATGTGTGGAATGATGTGTGACATGCTCTGTGGAATGATGTGTGGAATGATGCGTGGAATATGGTGTGGAATGATGTGTGGAATGATGTGGAATATGATGTGGAATGATGTTTGGAATGATGTGTGGAATGATGTGTGGAATGAAGTGTGGAATGATGTGTGGAATGAAGTGTGGATAGATGTTTCGAGTGATGTGTCGAATGACATCTGGAATGATGTATGGAATGATGTGTGGAACGATGTTCCGAATGATGCGTGGAATGATGTATGTAATGATGTTTGGAATGATGTGTGGAATGATGCGTGGAATAAAGTGTGGAATGATGTGTGGAATGATGTGGAATATGATGTGGAATGATGTTTGGAATGATGTGTGGAATGATGTGTGTAATGATTTGTGGAATGAAGTGTGGAAAGATATGTGGAATGATGTGTCGATTGACATCTGGAATGATGTATGGAATGATGTGTGGAATGATGTTTCGAATGATGTGTGGAATGATGTGTGGAATGATGTTTGTAATAATGTTTGGATTGATGTGTGGAATGATGTGTGGACTGATGTGTGGAATGATGTGTGGAATGATGTATGTAATGATGTTTGGAATGATGTGTGGAATGATGCGTGGCATATGGTGTAGAGTGATGTGTAGAATGATGTGGAATGTGATGTGGAATGATGTTTGGAATGATGTGTGGAATGATGTGTGTAATGAGGTGTGGAATGAGGTATGTACTGACGTGTGGAATGATGTGTGGAATGATGTGTGGAATGTTATGGAATGTTGTTGAATGATGTGTGGAATGATGGGTGGAATGCGGTGTGGAATGAGGTGTGGAATGTTGTGGAATGAGGTGTGGAATGAGGTGTGGAATTATGTTTGGAATGATGCGTGGGATGTTATTTGTTATGTGGTGTGGAATGAGGTGTGGAAAGAGGTGTGGAATGATGTGTGGAATGATGTGTGACATGCTGTGTGGAATGATGTGTGGAATGATGTGTGACATGCTGTGTGGAATGACGTGTGGGATGATGTATGTAATGATATTTGGAATGATGTGTGGAATGATGCGTGGAATATGGTGTGGAATGATATGTGGAATGATGTGGAATGTGATGTGGAATGATGTTTGGAATGTTTTGTGGAATGATGTGTGGAATGATGTGTCGAATGACATGTGGAATGATGTATGGAATGATGTGTGGAATGATGTTTGGAATGATGTGTGGAATGATGTGTGGAATCATGTTTGGAATAATGTGTGGATTGATGTGTGGAATGATGTGTGGAATTATGTGTGTAATGATGTATGTAATGATGTTTGGAATGATGTGTGGAATGATGTGTGGAATGATGCTGGAATATGGTGTGGAATGATGTGTGGAATGATGTGGAATGTGATGTACAATGTTGTTTGGAATGATGTGTGGAATGGTGTGTGGAATGAGGTGTGGAATGAGGTATGGACTGATGTGTGGAATGATGTGTGGAATGATATATGGAATGTTGTGGAATGATGTTGGAATGATGTGTGGAATGATGTATGGAATGATGTGTGGAATGAGGTGTGGAATGATTTGTGGAATGAAGTCTGGAAAGATGCGTGGAATGATGTGTGGAATGATGCATGGAATGTTGCGTGGAATGATGTTTGGAATGATGTGTGGAATGATGCGTGGAGTGTTATGTGGAATGAGGAGTGGAATGAGGTGTGGACTGATGTGTGGAATGATGTGTGGAATGATGTGTGGAATGAGGTGTGGAATGGTATGTGGAATGAGGTTGTTGAATGATGTGTGGAATTATGTGTGGAATGATGTGTGGAATGAGATGTGGAATAATGGGTGGAATGAGGTGTGGAATGAGGTGTGGAATGATGTGTGGACTGATGTGTGGAATGATGGGTTGAATGAGGTGTGGAATGAGGTGTGGAGTGAGGTGTGGACTAATGTGTGGAATGATGTGTGGATTGATGTGTGGAATGATGTGTGGAATGTTGTGGAATGAGGTGTGGAATGATGTGTGGAATGATGTGTGGAATGATGTGTGCAATGATGTGTGGAATGATTTGTGAAATGACGTGTGGAATGATGTGTGGAATGAGGTTTTGGATCAGATGTGGAATGAGGTATGGAAGGATGTGTGGAATTATGTGTGGAATGCTGTGTGGAATGATGGGTGGAATGAGTTGCGGAATGAGGTGTGGAATGAGGTGTGGAATGAGGTATAGAATGAGGTGTGGAATGATGTGTGGAATGATGTGTGGAATGATGTGTGGAAAGATGTTTGGAATGATGTGTGGAATGATGCATGCAATATGGTGTGGAATGATGTGTGGATTGATGTTTAATATGATGTGGAATGATATTTGGAATGATGTGTGGAATGACGTGTGGAATGATGTGTGGAATGAAGTGTGGAAAGATGTGTGGAATGATGTGGAGAATGACATCTGGAATGATTTGTGGAATGATGTCTGGAATGATGTTTGGAATGATGTGTGGAATGATGTGTGGAATGATGTTTGGAATAATGTGTGGAATGATGCGTGGAATGTCATGTGGAATGCGATCAGGAATGATGTTTAGAATGATGTGTGGACTGATATGTGGAATGATGTGTGGAATGATGTGCGGAATGAAGTGTGGAATGAGGTGTGGAATGAGGTATGGACTGATGTGTGGAATGATGTGTGGAATGCTGAGTGGAATGAGATGTGGAATGGTATGTGGAATGAGGTTGTTGAATGATATTTGGAATGATGTGTGGAATGATGTGTGGAATGAGATGTGGAATGATGCGTGGAATGAAGTGTAGAAAGATGTGTGGAATGATGTGTCGAATGACATCTGGAATGATGTATGGAATGATGATGGAATGATGTTTGGAATGATGTGTTGAATGATGCGTGGATTGTTATGTGGAATGTGATGTGGAATGATGTTTGTAATGTTGTGTGGAATGATGTGTGGAATGATGTGTGGAATGATGTGTGGAATGATGTGTGGAATGAGGTGTGGAATGAGGTATGGACTGATGTGTGGAATGACGTGTGGAATGATGTGGGGAATGAGGTGTGGAATGAGGTGTGGAATTGTGTGTGGCATGAAGTGTGGCATGTTGTGTGGAATTAGTTTTTCAATGACGTGTGGAATGAGAGATGGAAAGATGTGTGGAATGCTTTGTGGAATGATGTGTGGAATGAGGTGTGGAATGCTGTGTGGAATGATGTGTGGAATGAGAGGTGGAATGATGCATGGAATGATATGTGGAATGAGGTGTGGAATGATATTTGGAATGCTGTGTGGAATGATGTGTGGAATGATGTGTGGAATGCGTTGTGGAATGATGTGTGGAATGATGTTTTCAATGATGTGTGGAATGCTTGTGGAATGAGGTGAGGAATGATGTGTGAAATGAAGTGTGGATTGATGTGTGGAATGAGGTGTGGAATGTTACGTGGAATGTGGTGTGGAATGATGTTTGAAATGATGTGTGGAATGATGTGTGGAATGATGTGTGCAATGAGGTGTGGAATGAGGTATGGAGTGATGTGTGGAATGATGTGTGGAATGATGTGTGCAATGTTGATGAATGTTGTGGAATGATGTGTGGAATGACGTGTGGAATGATGGCTGGAATGAGGTGTGGAATGATGTGTGGAATGAGGTGTGGACTAATGTGTGGAATGATGTGTGGATTGATGTGTGGAATGAAGTCTGGAATGTTGTGGAATGAGGTGTGAAATGATGTGTGGAATAATGTGTGGAATGATGTGTGAAAGGATGAGTGCAATGATGTGTGGAATGATGTGTGGAATGATGTGTGGAATGATGTATGGAATGAGGTTTTGGATCGGATGTGGAATGAGGTATGGAATGATGTGTGGAATTATTTGTGGAATACTGTGTGGAATGATGGGTGGAATGAATTGCGGAATGAGGTTTGGAATGAGGTGTGGAATGAGGTGTGGAATGAGGTGTGGAATGATGTGTGGAATGAAGTGTGGAATGATATGTGGAATGATGTGTGGAATGATATCTGGAATGGGGTGTGGAATGAGGTGTGGAATGAGGTGTGGAATGATGTGTGGAATGATGTGTGACATGCTGTGTGGAATGAAATGTGGAAAGACGTGTCGAATGATGTGTTGAATGACATCTGGAATGATGTATGATATGATGTGTGGAATGATGTTCCGAATGATGCGTGGAATGATGTATGTAATGATGTTTGGAATGATGTGTGGAATGATGCGTGGAATATGGTGTGGAATGATGTGTGGAATGATGTGGAATATGATGTGGAATGATGTTTGGAATGATGTGTGGAATGATGTGTGGAATGATGTGTGGAATGAAGTGTGGAAAGATGTGTGGAATGATGTGTCGAATCACAGCTGGAATGATGTAAGGAATGATGTGTGGAATGATGTTTCGAATGATGTGTGGAATGTTGTGTGGAATGATGTTTGTAATAATGTTTGGATTGATATGTGGAATGATGTGTGGAATGATGTGTGGAATGATGTGTGGAATGATGTATGTAATGATGTTTGGAATGATGTGTGGAATGATGCGTGGAATATGGTGTGGAGTGATGTGTGGAATGATGTGGAATGTGATGTGGAATGATGTTTGGAATGATGTGTGGAATGATGTGTGGAATGAGGTTTGGAATGAGGTATGGACTGACGTGTGGAATGATGTGTGGAATGATGTGTGGAATGTTATGGAATGTTGTTGAATGATGTGTGGAATGATGGGTGGAATGCGGTGTGGAATGAGGTGCGGAATGAGGTGTGGAATGAGGTGTGGAATGATGTGTGGAATTATGTATGGAATGATGCGGGAATGATATTTGGAATGAGGTATGGAATGAGGTGTGGAATGAGGTGTGGAATGATGTTTGGAATGATGTGTGACATTCTGTGTGGAATGATGAGTGGAATGATGTGTGACATGCTGTGTGGAATGACGTGTGGAATGATGTATGCAATGATGTTTGGAATGATGTGTGGAATGATGCGTGGAATATGGTGTGGATTGATGTGTGGAATGATGTGGAATATGATGTGGAATGATGTTTGGAATGATGTGTGGAATGATGTATGGAATGATGTGTGCAATTATGTTTGGAATAATGTGTGGAATGATGTGTGGAATGATTTGTGGAATGATGTGTGGAATGATGTATGTAATGATTTTTGGAATGATGTGTGGAATAATGCGTGGATTATGGTGTGGAATGATGTGTGGAATGATGTGGAATGTGATGTGGAATGATGTTTGGAATGAAGTGTGGAATGAAGTGTGGAATGAGGTGTGGAATGAGGGATGGACTAATGTGTGGAATTATGTGTGGAATGATGTGTGGAATGTTATGGAATGTTGTTGAATGATGTGTGGAATGATGGGTGGAATGCGGTGTGGAATGAGGTGTGGAATGAGGTGTGGAATGAGGTGTGGAATGATGTGTGGAATTATGTATGGAATGATGCGGGAATGATATTTGGAATGAGGTGTGGAATGAGGTGTGGAATGAGGTGTGGAATGATGTGTGGAATGATGTGTGACATTCTGTGTGGAATGATGTGTGGAATGATGTGTGACATGCTGTGTGGAATGACGTGTGGAATGATGTATGCAATGATGTTTTGAATGATGTGTGGAATGATGCGTGGAATATGGTGTGGATTGATGTGTGGAATGATGTGGAATATGATGTGGAATGATGTTTGGAATGATGTGTGGAATGATGTATGGAATGATGTGTGCAATGATGTTTGGAATAATGTGTGGAATGATGTGTGGAATGATTTGTGGAATGATGTGTGGAATGATGTATGTAATGATTTTTGGAATGATGTGTGGAATAATGCGTGGATTATGGTGTGGAATGATGTGTGGAATGATGTGGAATGTGATGTGGAATGATGTTTGGAATGAAGTGTGGAATGATGTGTGGAATGAGGTGTGGAATGAGGGATGGACTAATGTGTGGAATGATGTGTGGAATGATGTGTGGAATGTTGTGGAATGTTGTTGAATGGTGTGTGGAATGATGGGTGGAATGATCTGTGAAATAATGTATGTAATGATGTTTGGAATGATGCGTGGAATATGGTGTAGAATGATGTTTGGAATGTGATGTGGAATGATGTTTGGAATGATGTTTGAAATGAAGTGTGGAATGATGTGTAGGATGATGTGCAGAATGATGTGTAGAATGAATGATGTATAGAATGATCTGCAGAATGAATGATGTGTAGAATGGTGTGTAGAATGATGTGTAGTATGATGTACAGAATGAAAGATGTGTAGAATGATGAGTACAATGATGTTGTCGAATGATGTGTTGATTGATGTGTCGAATGATCTGTAGAATGACGTGTAGGATGATTTGTAGACTTAAATATATAATTATGACTACAATGATTGATGTATGGAACGTTGGGTAGAATGATGTTCACAATGATGTGTAGAATAATGTGTGGAATGATGAGTGAAATTAATGATGTGTCGAAAGATGTGTCGAATGATGTATAGAATTATTTTTAGAATGATTGATGTTTAGAATGTTGTGTGGAATGATGTTTACCATGATGGGTAGAATGATGTGTGGAATGATGAATCGAATGAATGATGTGTAGAAGGATGTGTGGAATGATTTGGAGAAGGATGTGTACAATGATATGAAGAAGGATGTCGAGAATGATTTGTAGAATGACGTGTAGAATGATGTGTAGAATTATATTTAGAATGGTGCGTAAATTGATGTGTCGAATGATGTGTAGAATGACGTCTAGAATAATGTGTGGAATGATGTGTTGAAAAATATGCAGAATGATGTGTAGAATGATGATGTGTTGAATGATGTGCAGAATGATGGGTAGAATGAAGTGTAGAATGATGTGCAGAATGAATGATGTATCGAATGATGTTTAGAATGATATATAGAATGATGTGTAGAATGATGTGTAGAATGAATAATGCGTAGAATACTCTGCAGAATGATGTGTAGATTGATGTGTAGAATGATGTGTAGAGTGATGTGTAGAATGATGATGTGTTGAATGATGTGTAGAATGATGGGTAGAATAATGTGTAGAATGATGCGTAGAATGATGTGGCGAATGATGTGTCGAATTATGTGTCGAATAATGTGTAGAACGATGTGACGAATGATGTGTAGAATGATGATGTGTAGAATGATGTGCAGAATGTTGTGTAGAATGATGTGTATAATGATGTTCAGAATGTTGTGTAGAATTATGTGGAATGATGTGTCGAATGATGTGTACAATGATGATGTGTAGTATGATGTGTGGAATGATGTGTAGATTGAATGACGTTTCGGAATGTTGTGTAGATTAATATGTATAATGTTGTATAGAATGATGTGCAGATTGAATGATCTGTAGATGATGTGTAACATGAATGATGTGTATAATGACGTGTAGAATCATGTGTAGAATGATATGTCGAATGATGTGAAGAATGATGTGGAGAATGATGTGCAGAATGTATGATGTGGAGAATGATGTGTGGAATGATGTGTACAACGATGTGTACAATGATGTGTAAAATGATGTGCAGAATGATATGCAGAATGATGTGTAGAATGATATGTGGAATGATGTGTAAAATGAGGTATAGAATGATATGTAGGATGATGTGTAGAATGATGCATATAATGATGCACAGAATGATGTGCAGAATGAAATGCCGAATGATAAGCAGAATGATGTGTAGAATGATGTGTAGAATGATGTGTAGAATGATGTGTACAATGAATGATGTGTAGAATGATGTGTAGAATAATGTTTAGAATGATGTGTCGAATGATGTGTAGAATGATGTGTAGATTGATGTGTAGAAAGATTCGTAGAATGATGTGTAGAATGATGTGTCGAATGATGTGAATCATGATGTGTAGAATCATTTCGAGAATCAATGATGTGTAGAATGATATGTAGAACGATGTGTCGAATGCTGTGTAGAATGATGTGTAGCATGATGTGTATAGTGATGTGCAGAATGATGATATGTAGAATGATGTGTAGAATGATGTGGAGAATGATGTGTAGAAAGATGTGCAGGTTGATGTGTAGAATGAATGACATGTGGAATGAAGTGTAGAATGATGTGTAGAATGATGTGCATAATGATGTATCCAATGATGTTTAGAACGATGTGCAGAAAGATGTGCAGAATGATGAGTAGAATAAATGATGTGCAGAATGATGTGGAGAAGTGTGTGTAGATGATGTGTAGGATGAATGATCTGTCGAATAATGCGTAGCATGTTGTGTAGAACGATGTGTTGAATGATGTTAAGGATCAATGATATGTAGAATGATGTGTATAGTGATGTGTAGAATGATGTGCAGAAAGATGTGTACAATGAATGACGTGTGGAATGACGTGTAGATTGATGTGTAGAATGATGCGTAAAATTATGTGTCGATTGATGTGTAGAATGATGTGTAGAATGATGTGTCGAATCATTTGCAGAATCAATTATGTGTGGAATGATATGTAGAACGATGTTTCGAATGCTGTGTCGAATGAAGTGCAGCATGATGTCTATAATGATGTGTAGAATGATGAAATGTAGAATGATGTGTGGAATGATGTGTAGAATGATGTGCAGAAAGATGTGTGGGTTGATGTGTAGAATGAATGAAGTGTAGAATCAAGTGTCAAATTATGTGTATAATGATGTGTAGAATGAATGATATGTAGAATGACGTGTGGAATGACGTGCAGAAGGATGAGCAGCATGATGTGTAGAATTACGTGTAGAATGATGTGTCGAATGATGTATAGAATTATGTGGAGAATGAATGATGTGCAGAATGATGTGTAGAATGATGTATAGAATTGATGTGTAGAATGAATGATTTGTAGAATGATGTTTAAATTACATGCAGAATGATATGTAGAATGACGTGCAGCATGAAAGATGTGTAGAATGATGTGTAGTATGATGCATAGTGTTGTAGGAGGTATGCTAGCCTGAGCCTGAATTAAGAGGACTTTTGTCCCACGTGACGGCCAGGAACCAAGTAGGCGTAAGGAACACACTTAGACCGTGGGATCGTGATATCGAGAGACATCTTCCGGACCCAGTAGTGTAATTTGAAATACCCCGGTGTAGAACCAAGCGGTGTACAGCGGCTAACGGAATCCAAACCTGTGAACAGGGTCGGACCAACGGGCTGAGCGGTGGTAGGTAGTCGTTAAGGATACGTAGAGCACTGCGGGAATTGCTTAAACGCGTTTTTAAGAATTGTATAAGTTTGTGTAACAGCAGAACTTGTGACCTGACAGTAGCCAAGAGACAGTTTACTACAAGTCGCGCTAGAAAGAAAGCGGACCTATGAGAGTAGATTCCTAACGGTACTAGTCCTACCCAGGAATGGCCATGAAAACAAGTAAACTCGAGTGGGGACCAGAAGGGTCGCTTACCCGCCACCTGCCGGAAAACAAAAGAAGCTAATTGAAAAAATTATTAAAGCAGGGTGGAATCCTCAGGAATTAGTTATGTGAGGAATTATTTAGATAAAACTACGAATTCCCTGAATGGTCATGGATCCAAAAATAGAGCCGGCCAAAACAAGATGAGAGACTTTTGTAAATGTCTGATCGTTGAGTGAGAAGTGTCTGCGTGATTTTTGACTGCAGAATGAATTTTTTTATGGTTTCATGTTCCGAAAGCCTGGTTGGAAGAGGAATGCAAGTGTCTATTTATTTTAATGTCCTGTATGTGGGAAGTTTTAAGACATTTAAGTTAGAAACGCAGGTGTGGATTTATTCGGATGATAAGTTACGGAGCTAGGAAAATAAACAAATAAAGAATAGGTTTGTTGAGCAAAATATTTATTTGACATGCTAACTTACTTGCCGAAAGAAAACATGCAATGATTGATTGGGTTGAAAGACTTAAATTTAGTCTCGGAATGAGATAAAGAATGCTTTGAAAAAAAAAGAGCTTCTAAAAAAAAAAAGTTTTAAATAAAGATTGAAAATACAAAGTTTGAATTGGGATTTTGAGATATTCAGAGAAGGCACAGGAAATACTGAGGTGGATTTTAAAAAAAAAGAAAAAGATTAAATTAAATCTGATCAGGTCAAACTCCTGGGCAAGTGACGAGCTATCTGCGAAGGTGTAAAAGGAACTTTTGGAAAATGTTAAAAAACAGCAAGCTTTAGTAACGACTTTGAAACTGCAGCATTTTGAGATAACGAAAGGTAGCACTCAAACTCTCAAAGCTGGACTCCATTCCAGTTATGGAGAAAAAGAAAAAGATAAAGACGCCACTTTGAAAGTAAACAAATTATTTTAAATTAACAACTTTATGGAGTTACGAACCCTCCGTGTAAAATACTAAACCTAATTTGAATTAAGGAAAAAAAGATGTAACGGACTAAATGGAAAAAGACATAACTTACTAAATATTAGTTGATGTTTGCTGTGAAAAAGATATTGGTTTAATTAGAAAAAAAAAATTGGAATAAGTAAAAAACACTCTACATGGATTCGAATTTTCAATTCTGAAAACGTTTCAATGCAGTTTGAAAAGATTTCCGAAATGGAAAGTGTTTATCAAAAATGTCCCGAACAGTCTAAAGAAGCAGGAGGGTTTTGAAGATAACGAGGAGAAAGAGAGAAAAAAAAACAAAATTGAATTTCAGTAAACAAAATTGCTATTGTATGTGTGGCCTTGTTTGAAAACAATTTAAAAAAAAATTATTTGGCAAGTACTTGAATTAGAAGTTAAGAAAACATTGGAGTTTACTCTAATGATTTATGCTGTTTTTAACGGATTCCTAATTTCGAAGCCAGTTTTGAATGCACAAAGAATTTTTTTTTCCAGATGATTACGTAAAGTCACGTAATGACGTCAGGTCTTCTTACAAACCTGGAAAGGAGTTAACCCTTTCCATTGACAGCCGTTTTATACTGAACATTATTAATTTGGATTTCTTAATAGGAAAAATAAAGACTCACCAAACAGAGGAAACAAATATAAAAACAGAACTAGCTTATGTAATAATACTTGACTGATACAATAAATAAATAGATATTCAATAAAACAAATTGAAGAGTTAAAAGCTAAGATAAACAGGCTAGAGGAGATAACAGGACTAGACGGATAGTGCAGTGTGCAGCCATAGCACCATCACCTCTGGCAATAGAGCCAATGTACCCCACAGTGGGTAGGTGTAGTCCACAAACCCAACCTAACGGTAAAGCAGACAGCGATGTTTGGAGGAATAGCTTTGGCCTTGGTCATAGGAGTTTGGGTAAAATTTAAGTGGGTAAAGACACAGGCGCACGCCCTACAGATTCAGCTCGAAATGGTTCAATTATAACCTTGTCCTTCTGATTTTGCAGGGTGACAGGGACACTCGTAGAGCAAAAAACTTAACCCCTGGTGACGACGAGGCCATCTGTTTAAAATTACAGATAATACTTACCGGAATGGGAATACGAACGGCGCTACTCGTAATATGGATAGCCCTGCGACAGGCACATACCCTGGGCAACACCGACGGACAGCAGAGCACGCTGGAAATAAACAACTATATGAACTACAGAGTCTTGTTTAATTTAACGGACGGAATGTGCATCCCAGCAGCCAAGGACTGGAGCAAGGACAGGACTTATTTTAATGCATGGTTACAAGTGAATCCTAATAAGAATCCTAATAAGAATACGAGTATGTGTACAGTGCTCCACGGGTATAAGGAGCAGATGCATTAAACGAAGGGATGTCAAAGGGCCTGATGAATGTACTTTCGGAATAATTTGCGTGCCTCCGGGACAATCCCAGCAATCAGTCATCCGCAAGAAGGGAATGGGGCTGTGTGGGTATTACGAGGAGGCGGGGGCGGCTGCAATATCATTGTATGTATGTTTCTCACCCCCTCCGACACGGCGCCCCATAAGAATCACTACATTGCCCGAGGTACTGCCTTGCCCCATAACTACGAAGGGACCAGATAATGGGATTGTAATGTACAGCGAGGGGGAACTGTTGTATGATAATGTTCGACATGAAATTGTGCCTGTTCTGATCAATATTTCAGGCATCCAGATGCCGGAATACTGTACAGAACAGTCAAGAAAGATGTACAATGTATTAAGTAAAGTTGTAATGCAGCAGGATGCCGATGCAATAGGTTCCGGGGACAGGGGTTAGCCCCCAGGATGAAGAGGGAAATAGTTAATGATGTTGTTATCGTTTTCAATACAGGTACCTCCGTAGTGAACTCGATAGACATAAAATGATTAAATGAGAGGGTGGAACAGCTTAGAGGGGTGATGAAGGGGTTATTGGAGAGGGTGGAGCAAAACCAGGAAGACCAAGCCAACCTAGGAAAGGAGGGTGCCAAAATCCAGCTGGATGGCATCTCAGTCCTGGACGCTCACGCCAGAACCATCAATCACCTCATTGATAGAGAACAGGAAGATTTAGCTCAGTTGGCTAACCAAAGGGGGACACTGCATAATTGTACTCTAAAGGAACTGACCAGAGTATACCCAGCAATTCCAGATTGCCAGATGGGTAGGACTACCGGGATAGGGACAGTCCTGATGATTCCTATAGTCACGCCGGACTCAGGGCCGTTCCCCCTATACCAACGAGAGAATATCGGAATAATACGGAAAAATGTCTCCATACGCTACTACCTGAACACCACCTCTGCCGTTCGTCGAAACAACATACTTACTTACCGGGATTTCCCTAGCAGTTTGCAAGCAAAAGCGGGAAATCACAGTATGTCCTCACGCGTTGGGCAGAGGGGAGCGAGACGAGTGCGGGTTTAACAGAACCGACGGGTGTGTACTAGAAATAGTGCCCGCACACATGCACTTCGCGAGGGCAGGCTACGGAGGGAGGGGAAGATACTGCGTCTCTACCACAGAGCGTTCATACCGGTATAATGACCTGCAGTGCCCTATACCGCAGCCAAACTTTTGCTTTACACCACTACAACCTGTCGCGATCGGGCAAGCGCATATCACCAAGGTTAGGCGCCGGATGTCCGAAGTTAGTCAGCTCCATGATCATTTACACGCTTTTGATGAACCAGATCAGGTCCTTATCCCACATCTAACCGAAGTATTACGAGAGTTGAAGCTCAGAGTGGGTCAATCCGTAAAGCTCTACCACCAACTACAAACTAAAATCAAAGTACTGGAAGAAGATACCGAGGTAGACTTACAAAGTCAGAGTTGGTGGAGAAAGGTCTGGGACTGGGGAATAAATGTGAACATCCACCCATGGATTCGAATAATTTCACATATACTGGTCGGGATACAATTGATCTTAGCAATAACATGGGGCCTAATGGCCTTCCAGGCATGCAGGCACCACGCACAACGAAGACGGACAAATCAAAGTTCCCCGGATACTAAACAAGCCTGTTTTATAAGGGGGCAGGAGGATTTGGCCTTTGTCAATTCGATTTAAGCAACCGGGACTCCTGAAACCGCGTGACTGGCCAGCACGTTGAGGCAGGGAGTACCGGGCCATGCACAAAATCTAATAAAGGTCGAGTGGTCGGTTAAAAGGGGACTAGGACTAGTCCCTTTACATAAAGGGGGAGTTGTTGTAGGAGGTAGGCACCTTTAGAATATGCCAGAATACTAGGCATTAGGCACCTGCTAGATATATCAAAACTCACTTAAGCTTAAAATGGACACACACATAAAATGGCTGCCCAGTCATGATGGGAAATCAGGTAGTCAAGCTGTGAACTGTTGAAGGTTCAATGACCAAGCAATAACCCTGTGAGGCCCACTGTCGGAATGCCTGGGATGCGGGAAGACAGAGATAAGAAGGAAACCATCTCCTGTGAACAAGGTCATAAACCAATTAATTCCCCAGGAAGAAAGAAAAGAGGGAAGCCATCTCCTGTAAACAAGGTTATAAGCCAATTTCTCCCAGATGAAAGAACTAGGAAGAGAACCTATAAAGTCATCGATCAGCCCAAGCTGACAATAACCGAACATATGGTTCCGTGGATATTAGGGGAATTCTATTGGGTTAAAAGAACCTATATGTAATCTATAATCATTGTGATTGGCTTGTGTCCAGCCGTGATGGGCTGTGTAGCTGTAGTAAACTGTTTTGTAACTGTTGTGAAACATATAAAGGTGCATGTAACCCTTTGTTCTGTGGAGAGAAACCTGGATACGGTCCTGAGTTTTTCCTCCCCGCTGAGCGTAATAAAAGCTGCATCAGCATTGGAACCGACTCTGAGTTTTGAGTGATTCTTCTAAGAAAACACCAACGCTAACACATAGAATGATGTGTAGAATGATGTGTAGAATGACGTGTAGAAGGATATGAAAAATGATGTATAAAATGATGTGTAGAATTATGTGTAGAATGAGGTGTAGAATGATGTGTAGAATGATGAGTAGAATGATGTGGAGAGTGAATGATGTGCGAAGTGATGTGTAGAATGATGTGTAGAATGATGTGTAGAAAGAATGATGTGTAGAATGAAGTGCAGAATGAAACATGTTTAGAATAATGTGTAGAATTATGTGTAGAATGATGTATAGAATGAAAGATGTGTCGAACGATGTGCAGGATGATGTGTAGAATGAAGTGTCGAAAGGTTTGTAAAATGAATGATGTGCAGAATGACGTGTAGAAAGATGTGTAGAATTATGTGTTGAATCATGTGCAGAATAATGTTTAGAATGATGTGTTGAATGATTGATGTGTAGAATGAAGTGTCGAATGATGTGTAGAACGACGTGTAGAATGACGTGTATAATGATGTGTAGAATGACGTGCATCATGAAAGATGTGTAGAATGATGTGCAGAATGATGTTTAGAATGATGTGTCGAATGGTGTGTAGAATGATGTGGAGATTGATGTGTAGAAAGATGTGTAGAATGATGTGTTGAATGAAGTTAAGAAACAATGATGTGTAGAATTATGTATATAGTGATGTGTATAATGATGTGTAGAACGATGTGTGGAATGAATGATGTGTCGAATGAACTGTAGATTGATGTGTAGAATGATGCTGAGAATGATGTGCAGAATGATGTGAAAAATGATGTGTAGAATAATGTGTAGAATGAATGATGTGCAGAATGATGAATATAATGATGTGCAGAATGATGTTTAGACTTATGTGTAGAATGATGAGTAGAATGAATGATGTGTCGAATGATGTGTAGAATGATGTGTAGAATGACGTGATGCATGAAAGATGTGTAGAATGATGTGTAACATGATGTGTGGAATGATGTGTAGAATGATGTGTAGAATGATGTGTAAATTGATGTGTATAATAATGCATTATGATGCGTAGATTGAAGTCTAGATTGATATGTAGAATGATGTGTAGAATGATGTGTAGAAAGCTGTGCAGAATGAATGATGTGCAGAGTGATGTGTCGAATAATGTGCAGAAAGAAGATGCGTAGAATTATGTGCAGAATGATGTATCGAATGATGTGTAGAATAATGTGTAGAATGCTTTGCTTAATGATGTGTAGAATGATGTGTAGAATGAATGATGTGTATAATGACATGTAGAATGATGTGTAGAATGACGTGTGGAATAATGTTTAGAATGAATGATGTGTCCAAAGCTGTGTAGAATGAATGATTTGCAGAATGCTGTGTAGACTGACGTGTAGAAAGATGTGTAGAAAGAATGATTTGTAAAATGATTTATAGACTGACGTGCAGAATGATGTGTATAATGATTGATGTATAATATGATGTGTCGATTGACTGATGTGCAGAATGACGTGTAGAATGCTCAGTAGAATGATGTGCAAATTGAATAATTTGTAGAATGATAAGTATAATGATGTGTAGTATGATGTGTAGAATTATGTGTGGAATGATGTTTAGAATGACGTGTAGAATGACGTGCAGCATGAAAGATGTGTAGAATGACGTGTAGAATGATGTTTAGAATGATGTCTCGAATGATGTCTAGAATGATGTGTCGATTGATGTGTAGAAAGATGTTTAGAATGATGTGTTGAATGATGTTAAGAATCAATTATGTGCAGAATGATGTGTATAGTGATGTGTAGAAAGATGTGTAGAACGATGTGTAGAATGAATGATGTGTGGAATGACGTGTAGATTGATGTGTGGAATGATGCGGAGAATGATGTGGAGAATGATGTGCATAATGATGTGCAGAATAATGTGTAGAATGAATGATGTGTAGAATGATGAATATAATGATGTGTAGAATGATGTTTAGCCTTATGTTTAGAATGATGAGCAGAATCAATGATGTGTCGAATAATGTGTAGATTGATGTGTAGAATGACGTGCCGCATGAAAGTTGTGTGGAATGATGTGTGGAATGTTGCAAAGAATGTTGCGTAGAATGATGTGTAGAATGACGTGTAGAAGGATGTTTAGAATGATGTGTCGAATGATGTGTAGAATGATGTGTCGATTGATGTGTAGAAAGATGTATAGAATGACGTGTTGAATGATGTTAAGAATTAATTGTGTTTAGAATGACGTGTATAATGATGTGTAAAATGATGTGCAGAACGATGCGTAGAATGAATGATGTGTGGAATGACGTGTAGTTTGATGTGTAGAATGATGTGGAGAGTGAATGATGTGCGGAGTGATGTGTGGAATGATGTGTAGAATGATGTGCAGAATGAAAGATGATTACATGATGTGCAGAATGAATTGATGAATGATGTGTAGAATGATATGTAGAATGGTGTGTCGATTGAATGATTTGTAGAATGATGTATAGAATGATGTGCAGAATGATGTGTAGAATGATGAGTAGAATGATGTGTAGAATCAATGATATGCAGAATGATGTGCAGAATAACATGAAGAATGAATGATGTGCAGAATAATGATTATAATGATGTGTAGAATGATGTGTAGAATGACGTGCAGAAGGATGCGTTGAATGATATGTCGAAAGATTTGTAAAATTAATGATGTGTAGAATGATGTGTAGAATTATGTGTAGAATCATGTGCAGAATGATGTGTAGAAAGATGTGTGGAATGAGCTGTATAATGACGTGTAGAATGATGCGTAGAATGATGTGTAGAATGACTGATGTGTAGAATGATGTGTAGAATGCAGAACAGATTTTTGTGTAGAAAGAATGATGTGTACATTGATGTGTACAATAATGTGCAGAATGATGATGTGTAGAATGACGTGTAGAATGATGTGTAGAATGATTGATGTGTAGAATGATGTGTAGATTGATGTGTAGAAAGATCTATAGAATGATGTGTTGAATGATGTTGAGAATCAATTATGTGTAGAATGATGTGTAGAACGATGTGTAGAATGAATGATGTGTGCAATGACGTGTAGATTGATGTGCAGAATGATGCGGAGACTGATGTGGAGAATGATAAATATATTGATGTGTAGAATGATGTCTGGAATTATGTGTAGCCTGATGTGTAGAATGAATGATGTGTAGAATGATGTGAAGATTTATGTGAAGAATGATGTGTAGAATGAATGGTGTGTAGAATGATGTGTAGAATGATGTGTTGAATGAATGATATGTAGAATGCTGTGTCGAATGGCGTGCAGAAGTATGAGCAGCATGATGTGTAGAATGATGTGCAGAATGATGTGTGGAATGATGTTTATAATGGTGTGTGGAATGAATGATGTGTAGAATGATGATTAGAATGTTGTGTAGAATAATGTGTAGAATGATGTGTAGAATTACGTGCCGCATGAAAGATGTGCAGAATGATGTGTAGAATGATGCATAGAAATTTGTGTAGAATGATGTATAGATTGATGTGTAGAATGATTCATAGAATGATGCATAGAATGATGTATAGAATGAGATCTAGAATGAATGATGTGTAGATTGATGTCTCGATTGATATGTAGAATGATGGTTAGAATGATGTGTAGAATGCTGTTCAGAAGGAATGATGTGTAGAATGATGAGTATAATGATGTGTATAAAGATGTGCAGAATGATGTGTGGAATGATGTTTCGAAGGATGTGTAGAATGATGTGTAGTTGATTTGCTTAATAATGCGTAGAATGATGTGTAGAATGAATGATGTGTAGAATGACATGTAGAATGATGTGTAGAATGATGTGTGGAATGATGTTTAGAATGAATTATGTGTAGTATGATGTGTAGAATGATGTGTAGATTGATGTGTAGAATGTTGTGTTGAATGATATGTAGAAAGATATGTAGAATGATGCGTAGAATGATGTGTAGAATGATGTGTAGAATGATATGTAGAATGATATGTAGAATGATGTGTAGCATGATGTGTAGATTGATGTGTAGAATGATATGTAGAATGATGGGTAGAATGATGTGTTGAAAGATGTGTCGAATGATGCGTAGAATGATGTGTAGAATGATGTGTAAAATGATGTGCAGAATGATATGTAGAATGATGTGTAGAATGATGTGTAGGATGATGTGCAAATCATGTGGTGTAGAATGATGTGCTGAATGATGTGTAGAATAATGTGTCGAATGATTTGTAGAATGATTTCGTGAAAGATGTGTAGAATGATGCGAAGAATGATCGGAAGAATGATGCGAAGATTGATGTGTAGAATGATTTGTAGAATGATGTGTAGATTAATTTGAAAAATGATGTGTTGAAAGATGTGTAGAATGATGCGTTGAATGATGTGCAGAATAATGTGTTGAATGATGTGTAGAATGATGTCTCGAATGATGTGTAAATCATGTGGTGCAGAATGATGTGTAGAATGATGTGTAAAATTACGTCCAGAATGATATGTAGAATGATGTGTTGAAAGATGTGTAGAATGATATCTTGAATGATACGTAGAATGATGTGTACAATGATGTATAGAATGATGTGTAGAATGATGTCTAGAATGATGTGTAGAATGATGTATAGAATGATGTGCAGATTGATGTGCAGAATGATGTGTAGAATGATGTGTAGAATGATGTGTAGAAAGATGTGTAGAATGGTGCGTAGAATGATGTGTATAAAGATGTGTAGAATGATGTGTAGAATGTTGAGTAGAATGATGCGTAGAATGATGTGTAGAATGATGTGTAGAATGATGTTGTGTAGAATGATGTATATAATGATGCGCAGAATAATGTGTAGAATTATGTGTAGAATGATGTGCAGATTGATGTGTAGAATGCTGTGTCGAATGATGTGTAGAATGTTGTGTTGAATGTGTGTATAATGATGTGTCGAATAATTTGAAGAATGATGTGTTGAAAGATGTAGAATGATGTGTAGAATGATGTGTAGAATGATGTGCAGATTGATGAGCAGAATGATGTGTAGAATGATGTGTAGAATGATGTGTAGAATGATGTGTAGAATGATCCGTAGAATGATGTGTAGAATGATGTGTAGAATGATGTGCAGATTGATGTGTTGAATGATGTGTAGAATGATGTGTAGAATGATGTGTAGAAAGATTTGTAGAATGATGCGCAGAATGAAGTGTAGAAAGATGTGTAGAATGATGCGTAGAATGATGTGAAGAATGATGTGTGGAATGATGTGCGGATTGATGTGTCGAATGATGTGTAGAATGATGTGTAGAATGATGTGTACAATGATGGGTAGAATGATGTGTTGAAAGATGTGTCGAATGATGCGTAGAATGACTTGTAGAATGATGTGTAAAATGATGTGCAGATTGTTGAGTCGAATGATGTGTAGAATGACGTGTAGAATGAAGTGTATAATGGTGTGTAGAATGATTTGTAGAATGATGTGTTGAATCATTTGAAGAATGATGTGTTGAAAGATGTGAAGAATGATGTGTAGAATGATGTGTAGAATGATGTGCAGAATAACGTGTTGAATGATGTGTAGAATGATGTCTAGAATGATGTGTAAATCATGTGGTGTAGAATAATATGTAGACTGACGTGTACAAATATGAGCAGAATGATTTGTAGAATGATGTGTTGAAAGATGTGTAGAATGATGTGTAGAATGATACGGAGAATGATGTGTAGAATGATTTGTAGAATGATATGTAGAATGATGTGTTGAATGATGTGAAGAATGATGTGTAGAATAATGTGCAGATTGATGTGCAGAATGACGTGTAGAATGATGTGTAGAATGATGTGAAGAATGATGTGCAGATTGATGAGTAGAATGATGTGTAGAATGATGCGTAGAATGACGTGTAGAATGATGTGTAGAATGATGTGCAGATTGATGTGTAGAAAGATGTATAGAATGATGCGTAGAGTGATGTGTAGAATGAAGTGTAGAATGATGTGCAGATTGATGTGTCGAATGATGTGTATAATGTTGTGTTGAATGATGTGTAGAAAGATGTGTAGAATGAATCGTAGAATGATGTGTGGAATGATGAGTTGAAAGATGTGCAAAATGATTTGCAGAATGATATGTAGATTGATGTATAGAATTATGTGCAGAATGATTTGTAGAATGATGTGTTGAAAGATGTCTAGAATGATATGTTGAATTATACGTAGAATGATGTGTAGAATAATGTGTAGAATGATGTCTAGAATGATGTCTAGAATGATGTGTCGAAAATGTGTAGAATAATGTGCCGATTGATGTGCAGAATGATGTGTAGAATGATGTGTAGAATGATGTGTAGAACTATGTGTAGAATGTTGCGTAGAATGATGTGTAGAATGATGTGTGGAATGATTTGTAGAATGATGTGTAGAATGATGTGTAGATTGACGTGTAGAATGATTTGTAGAATGATGTGTAGAATGATGTGCAGATTGATGTGTCGAAAGATGTGCTGGATGATGTGTAGAATGATATGTAGAAAGATGTGTGGAATGATGTGCAGAATGCTGAGTAGAATGATGCGTAGAATGAAGTGTAGAATGATGCGTAGAATGATGTGTAGAATGATGTGTAGAATGATGTGCAGATTGATGTGTCGAATGATGTGTAGAATGATGTGTAGAATGATGTGTAGAAAGATGTGTAGAATGATGCGTAGAATGATGTGTAGAAAGATGTGTAGAATGATGCGTAGAATGACGTGTAGAATGATGTGTAGAATGATCTGCAGATTGATGTGTCGAATGATGTGTCGAATGATGTGTAGAATTATGTGAAGATTGATGCATAGAATGACGTGTAGAATGATGCGTAGAATGATGGGTAGAATGATGTGTTGAAAGATGTGTCGAATGATGCGTAGAATGATGTGTAGAATGATTTGTTGAAGGATGTGTAAATCATGTGGTGTAGAATGATGTGCAGATTGTTGAGTAGAATGATGTGTAGAATGATGTACAGAATAACGTGTAGAATGATGTGTAGAACGACGTGTAGAAAGATGTGTAGATTGACGTGTAGAATGATTTGTAGAATGATGTGTAGAATAATTTGAAGACTGATGTGTTGAAAGATGTGTAGAATGATATGTAGAATGATGTGTAGAATGATGTGCAGATTGATGAGTAGAATGATGTGTAGAATGATGTGTTGAATGATGTGTAGAATGATGTGTAGAATGATGTGTAGAAAGATGTGTGGAATGATGTGTAGATTGATGTGTAGAATGATGAATAGAATGATGCGTAGAATGATGCGTAGAATGATGTGTAGAATGATGTGTAGAATGATGTGCAGAATAACGTGTTGAATGATGTGAATAATGATGTCTAGAATGATGTGTAAATCATGTGGTGTAGAATGATGTGTAGAATTATGTGCAGAATGATTTGTAGAATGATGTGTTGAATAATGTGTAGAATGATGTGTGGAATGATACGGAGAATGATGTGTAGAATGATGCGTAGAATGATATGTAGAATGATGTGTAGAATGATGTGTAGAATGATGTGTAGAATAATGTGCAGATTGATGTGCAGAATGACGTGTAGAATGATGTGTAGAATGATTTGTAGAATGATGTGTAGAATGATGTGTATATTGGTGTGTAGAATGATGTGTAGAATGATGCGTAGAATGATGTGTAGAATGATGTGTAAAATGATGTGCAGATTGTTGAGTCGAATGATGTGTAGAATGACGTGTAGAATGAAGTGTATAATGGTGTGTAGAATGATTTGTAGAATGATGTGTTGAATCATTTGAAGAATGATGTGTTGAAAGATGTGAAGAATGATGTGTAGAATGATGTGTAGAATGATGTGCAGAATAACGTGTTGAATGATGTGTAGAATGATGTCTAGAATGATGTGTAAATCATGTGGTGTAGAATAATATGTAGACTGACGTGTACAAATATGAGCAGAATGATTTGTAGAATGATGTGTTGAAAGATGTGTAGAATGATGTGTAGAATGATACGGAGAATGATGTGTAGAATGATTTGTAGAATGATATGTAGAATGATGTGTTGAATGATGTGTAGAATGATGTGTAGAATAATGTGCAGATTGATGTGCAGAATGACGTGTAGAATGATGTGTAGAATGATGTGAAGAATGATGTGCAGATTGATGAGTAGAATGATGTGTAGAATGATGCGTAGAATGACGTGTAGAATGATGTGTAGAATGATGTGCAGATTGATGTGTAGAAAGATGTATAGAATGTTGTGTTGAATGATGTGTAGAAAGAGGTGTAGAATGAATCGTAGAATGATGTGTGGAATGATGAGTTGAAAGATGTGCAAAATGATTTGCAGAATGATATGTAGATTGATGTATAGAATTATGTGCAGAATGATTTGTAGAATGATGTGTTGAAAGATGTCTAGAATGATATGTTGAATGATACGTAGAATGATGTGTAGAATAATGTGTAGAATGATGTCTAGAATGATGTCTAGAATGATGTGTCGAAAATGTGTAGAATAATGTGCCGATTGATGTGCAGAATGATGTGTAGAATGATGTGTAGAATGATGTGTAGAACTATGTGTAGAATGTTGCGTAGAATGATGTGTAGAATGATGTGTGGAATGATTTGTAGAATGATGTGTAGAATGATGTGTAGATTGACGTGTAGAATGATTTGTAGAATGATGTGTAGAATGATGTGCAGATTGATGTGTCGAAAGATGTGCTGGATGATGTGTAGAATGATATGTAGAAAGATGTGTGGAATGATGTGCAGAATGCTTAGTAGAATGATGCGTAGAATGAAGTGTAGAATGATGCGTAGAATGATGTGTAGAATGATTTGTAGAATGATGTGCAGATTGATGTGTCGAATGATGTGTAGAATGATGTGTAGAATGATGTGTAGAAAGATGTGTAGAATGATGCGTAGAATGATGTGTAGAAAGATGTGTAGAATGATGCGTAGAATGACGTGTAGAATGATGTGTAGAATGATCTGCAGATTGATGTGTCGAATGATGTGTCGAATGATGTGTAGAATTATGTGAAGATTGATGCATAGAATGACGTGTAGAATGATGCGTAGAATGATGGGTAGAATGATGTGTTGAAAGATGTGTCGAATGATGCGTAGAATGATGTGTAGAATGATTTGTTGAAGGATGTGTAAATCATGTGGTGTAGAATGATGTGCAGATTGTTGAGTAGAATGATGTGTAGAATGATGTACAGAATAACGTGTAGAATGATGTGTAGAACGACATGTAGAAAGATGTGTAGATTGACGTGTAGAATGATTTGTAGAATGATGTGTAGAATAATTTGAAGAATGATGTGTTGAAAGATGTGTAGAATGATATGTAGAATGATGTGTAGAATGATGTGCAGATTGATGAGTAGAATGATGTGTAGAATGATGTGTTGAATGATGTGTAGAATGATGTGTAGAATGATGTGTAGAAAGATGTGTGGAATGATGTGTAGATTGATGTGTAGAATGATGAATAGAATGATGCGTAGAATGATGCGTAGAATGATGTGTAGAATGATGTGTAGAATGATGTGCAGAATAACGTGTTGAATGATGTGAATAATGATGTCTAGAATGATGTGTAAATCATGTGGTGTAGAATGATGTGTAGAATTATGTGCAGAATGATTTGTAGAATGATGTGTTGAATAATGTGTAGAATGATGTGTGGAATGATACGGAGAATGATGTGTAGAATGATGCGTAGAATGATATGTAGAATGATGTGTAGAATGATGTGTAGAATGATGTGTAGAATAATGTGCAGATTGATGTGCAGAATGACGTGTAGAATGATGTGTAGAATGATTTGTAGAATGATGTGTAGAATGATGTGTATATTGGTGTGTAGAATGATGTGTAGAATGATGCGTAGAATGATGTGTAGAATGATGTGTAGAATGATGTGCAGATTGATGTGTCGAATGATGTGTAGAATAATGTGTAGAATAATGTGTAGAAAGATGTGTGGAATGATGCGTAGAATGACGTGTAGAAAGTTGTGTAGAATGATGCGTAGAATGACGTGAAGAATGATGTGTAGAATGATGTGCGGATTGATGTGTCGAATGATGTGTAGAATGATGTGAAGAATGATCTGCAGAAAGTTGTGTAGAATGATGCGTAGAATGATGTGTAGAAAGATGTGTAGAATGATGCGTAGAATGACGTGTAGAATGATGTGTAGAATGATGTGCAGATTGATGTGTCGAATGATGTGTCGAATGATGTGTAGAATTATGTGTAGATTGATGCGTAGAATGATGTGTAGAATGATGTGTAGAATGATGTGTAGAATGATGTGTTGAAAGATGTGTCGAATGATGCGTAGAATGATGTGTAGAATGATTTGTAGAATGATGCGTAGAATGATGCGTAGAATGATGTGTAGAATGATGTGTAGAATGATGTGCAGAATAATGTGTTGAATGGTGTGTAGAATGATGTGTAGAATGATGTGTAAATCATGTGGTGTAGAATGATGTGCAGATTGTTGAGTAGAATGATGTGTAGAATGATGCGTTGAATGATGTGTAGAATGACGTGCAGATTGATGAGTAGAATGATGTGTAGAATGATGTGTAGAATGATGTGTAGAATGATGTGTAGAAAGATGTGTAGAATGATGTAGAATGATGCATAGAATGATGCGTAGACTGAAGTGTAGAATGCTGTGTAGAATGATGTGTTGAATAATGTATTGAATGAGGTGTAGAATGATGTCTAGAATGATGTGTATATCATGTGGTGTAGAATGATGTGCAGAATGATGTGTAGAATGATGTGTAGAATGATGTGCAGAATAATGTATTGAATGATGTATAGAATGATGTCTAGAATGATGTGTAAATCATGTAGTGTAGAATGATGTGTAGAATTATGTGCAGAATGATTTGTAGAATGATGTGTTGAAAGATGTGTAGAATGATGTGTAGAATGATGTGTAGAATGATGTGCAGAATAACGTGCAAATTGATGTGCAGAATGATGTGTAGAATGCTGTGTAGAATGATGTGTAGAATGATGTGTAGAATGATGTGTAGATTGATGTGTAGAATGATGTGTAGAATGATGTGTAGAATGATTTGTAGAATGAAGCGTAGAATGATGTATAGAATGATGCGTAGAATGATGCGTAGAATGAAGTGTATAATGATGTTTGAATGATGTGCCGATTAACGTGTTGAATGATGTGTAGAATGATGTCTAGAATGATGTGTAAATCATGTGGTGTAGAATGATGTGTAAAATTATGTGCAGAATGATTTGTAGAATGATGTGTTGAAAAATGTGTACAATGATGTGTAAAATGATACGTAGAATGATGTGTAGAATGATGTGTAGAATGATGTGTAGAATGATGTGTAGAATGATGTGTGGAATAATGTGCAGATTGATGTGCAGAATGATGTGTAGAATGACGTGTAGAATGATGTGTAGAATGATGTATAGAATGATGTGTAGCTGGTTTGTGTAGAATGATGTGTAGAATGATGCGTAGAATAATGTGTAGAATGATGTGTAGAATGATGTGCAGATTGATGTGTCGAATGATGTGTAGAATGATGCGTAGAATGATGTTTAGAATGATGCATAGAATGAGGTGAAGAATGATGTGTAGAATGATGTGCGGATTGATGTGTCGAATGAAGTGTAGAATGATGTGTAGAATGAGGTGTAGAATGATGTGTAGAATGATGTGTAGAATGATGTGCAGAATAACGTGTTGAATGACGTGTAGAATTATGTCTAGAATGATGTGTAAATCATGAGGTGTAGAATGATGTGTAGAATGATGTGTAGAGTGATGTGCAGATTGATGTGTCGAATGATGTGTAGAATTATGTGTTGAATGATGTGTAGAAAGATGTGTAGAATGATGCGTAGAATGATGTGTAGAATGATGTGTAGAATGATATGTAGAATGATCTGTAGATTGATGTGTAGAATGATGTGTAGATTGATGCGTAGAATGATGTGCAGATTGATGTGTCGAATGATGTGTAGAATGATGTGTTGAATGATGTGTAGAAAGATGTGTAGAATGATGTGTAGAATGACGTGTAAAATGATATGCAGAATGATGTGTAGAATGACGTGTAGAATGGCGTGTAGAATGATGTATAAATCATGTGGTGTAGAATGATGTGCAGAATGATGTGTAGAATTATGTGTCGAAAGATTTGTAGGAATGATTTGTTGAAAGATGAGTAGAATGATGCGTAGAATGATACGAAAAATGAAGCGTTGAATGATGTGTAGAATGATGTGTAGAATGATGTGCAGATTAACGTGTTGAATGATGTGCAGAATGATGTCTCGAATGATGTGTAAATCATGTGTTGCAGAATGATGTGTAGAATGATGTGTAGAATTATGTGCAGAATAATTTGTAGAATGATATGTTGAAACATGTGTAGAATGATATGTTGAATGATACGTAGAATGATGTGTAGAATGATGTCTAGAATGATGGTTAGAATGATGCGTAGAATAATGTGCAGATTGATGTGCAGAATGATGTGCATAATTATGTGTAGAAAGATGTGTAGAATGATGCATAGAATGATGTGTAGAATGATGTGTGGAATGATTTGTAGAATGATGTGTAGAATGATGTGTAGATTGATGTGTGGAATGATGTGTAGAATGATGCGCGGAATGATTTGTAGAATGATGTGTAGAATGATGTGTAGAATGATGTGTAGAAAGATGTGTTGAATGATGTGTAGAATGTTGAGTAGAATGATGCGTAGAATGATGTGTATAATGATGCGTAGAATGATGTGTAGAATGACGTGTAGAATGATGTACAGATTGATGTGTCGAATGATGTGTAGAATTATGTGCAGAATGATGTGTAGAAAGATGTGTTGAATGAAGCATGGAATGATGTGTAGAAAGATGTGTAGAATGATGCGTAGAATGATGTGTAGAATGATTTGTAGAATGATGCGTAGAATGATGCGTAGAATGATGTGTAGAATGATGTGTAGAATGATGTGCAGAATAATGTGTTGAATGATGTGTAGAATGAGGTGTAGAATGATGTGTAAATCATGTGGTGTAGAATGATGTACAGATTGTTGAGTAGAATGATGTGTAGAATGATGCGTAGAATGATGTGTAGAATGATGTCTGGAATGATGTGCAGAAAGATGTGTAGAATGATGTGTAGAATGATGTGTAGAATGATGTGTAGAATAATTTGAAGAATGATGTGTTGAAAGATATGTAGAATGATATGTAGAATGATGTGTAGAATGACGTGCAGATTGATGAGTAGAATGATGTGTAGAATGATGTGTAGAATGATGTGTAGAATGATGTGTAGAAAGATGTGTAGAATGATCTGTAGAATGATGTGTAGATTGATGTGTAGTATGATGTGTAGAATGATCTGTTGAATAATTTGAAGAATGATGTGTAGAATGATGTGTAGAAAGATGTGTAGAATGACGTGTAGAATGAAGTGTAGAATGATGTATAGAATGATGCGTAGAATGATGCGCAGAATGATGTATAGAATGATGCGTAGAATGATGCGTAGAATGATGTGTAGAATGATGTGTAGAATGATGTGCCGAATAACGTGTTGAATGATGTGTAGAATGATGTCTAGAATGATGTGTCGAATGATGTGTAGAATGATGTGTAGAATGCTGTGTAGAATGATGTGTAGAATAATTTGAAGAATGATGTGTTGAAAGATGTGTAGAATGATGTGCAGATTGATGAGTAGGATGATGTGTAGAAGTTTGTGTTGAATGATGTGTAGAATGATGTGTAGAATTATGTGTAGAAAGATGTGTAGAATGATGTGTAGAATGAAGTGTAGAATGATGTATACAATGATGCGTAGAATGATGCGTAGAATGATGTGTAGAATGATGTGTAGAATGATGTGCCGAATAACGTGTTGAATGATGTGTAGAATGATGTCTAGAATGATGCGTGGAATGATCTGTAGAATGATGTGTAGAATGATGGGTAAAATGATGTGTTGAAAGATGTGTCGATTGATGCGTAGAATGTTGTGTAGAATGACTTGTAGAATGATGTGTAAATCATGTGGTGTAGAATGATGTGCAGATTGTTGAGTAGAATGATGTGTAGAATGATATGTAGAATGATGTGTAGAATGATGTGTAGAATGATGTGTAGAACGATGTGCAGATTGATGTGTAGAATAATGTGTAGAATGATGTGTAGAATAATTTGAAGAATGATGTGTTGAAAGATGTGTAGAATGATGTGTAGAATGATGTGTAGAATGATGTGCAGATTGATGAGTAGAATGATGTGTAGAATGATGTGTAGAATGATGTGTAGAATGATGTGTGCAAGGATGTGTAGAAATATGTGTAGAATTATGTGTAGAATTATGTGTAGAATGATGAATAGAATGATGCGTAGAATGACGTGTAGAATGACATGTAGAATGATGCGTAGAATGATGTGCAGAATGATGTGCAGAATGATGTGTTGAATGATGTGTAGAAAGATGTGTAGAATGATGCGTAGAAAGATGTGTAGAATGATGTGCAGAATGATGTGCAGATTGATGTGTAGAATGATGTGTAGAATGATGTGTAGAAAGTTGTGTAGATTGATGCGTAGAATGATGTGTAGAAAGAGGTGTAGAATGATGCGTAGAATGATGTGTAGAATGATGTGTAGAATGATGTGCAGATTGATGTGTCGAATGATGTGTAGAATGATGTGTTGAATGATGTATAGAAAGATGTGCAGAATGATGCGTAGAAAGATGTGTAGAATGATGTGCAGAATGATGTGCAGATTGATGTGCAGAATGATGTGTAGAATGATGTGTAGAATGATGCATAGAATGATGCGCAGAATGATGTGTAGAATGATGTGTAGAAAGGTGTGTCGAATGATGTATAGAATGATGCGTAGAATGATGCATAGAATGATGTGTAGAATGATGTGTAGAATGATGTGCAGAATAATGTGTTGAATGATGTGTAGAATGAGGTGTAGAATGATGTGTAAATCATGTGGTGTAGAATGATGTACAGATTGTTGAGTAGAATGATGTGTAGAATGATGCGTAGAATGATGTGTAGAATGATGTCTGGAATGATGTGCAGAAAGATGTGTAGAATGATGTGTAGAATGATGTGTAGAATGATGTGTAGAATAATTTGAAGAATGATGTGTTGAAAGATATGTAGAATGATATGTAGAATGATGTGTAGAATGACGTGCAGATTGATGAGTAGAATGATGTGTAGAATGATGTGTAGAATGATGTGTAGAATGATGTGTAGAAAGATGTGTAGAATGATCTGTAGAATGATGTGTAGATTGATGTGTAGTATGATGTGTAGAATGATCTGTTGAATAATTTGAAGAATGATGTGTAGAATGATGTGTAGAAAGATATGTAGAATGACGTGTAGAATGAAGTGTAGAATGATGTATAGAATGATGCGTAGAATGATGCGCAGAATGATGTATAGAATGATGCGTAGAATGATGCGTAGAATGATGTGTAGAATGATGTGTAGAATGATGTGCCGAATAACGTTTTGAATGACGTGTAGAATGATGTCTAGAATGATGTGTCGAATGATGTGCAGAATAATATGTAGACTGACGTGTACAAATATGAGCAGAATGATTTGTAGAATGATGTGTTGAAAGATGTGTAGAATGATGTGTAGAATGATACGGAGAATGATGTTGAGAATGATTTGTAGAATGATATGTAGAATGATGTGTTGAATGATGTGTAGAATGATGTGTAGAATTATGTGTAGAAAGATGTGTAGAATGATGTGTAGAATGAAGTGTAGAATGATGTATAGAATGATGCGTAGAATGATGCGTAGAATGATGTGTAGAATGATGTGTAGAATGATGTGCCGAATAACGTGTTGAATGATGTGTAGAATGATGTCTAGAATGATGCGTGGAATGATCTGTAGAATGATGTGTAGAATGATGGGTAAAATGATGTGTTGAAAGATGTGTCGATTGATGCGTAGAATGTTGTGTAGAATGACTTGTAGAATGATGTGTAAATCATGTGGTGTAGAATGATGTGCAGATTGTTGAGTAGAATGATGTGTAGAATGATATGTAGAATGATGTGTAGAATGATGTGTAGAATGATGTGTAGAACGATGTGCAGATTGATGTGTAGAATGATGTGTAGAATGATGTGTAGAATAATTTGAAGAATGATGTGTTGAAAGATGTGTAGAATGATGTGTAGAATGATGTGTAGAATGATGTGCAGATTGATGAGTAGAATGATGTGTAGAATGATGTGTAGAATGATGTGTAGAATGATGTGTGGAAGGATGTGTAGAAATATGTGTAGAATTATGTGTAGAATTATGTGTAGAATGATGAATAGAATGATGCGTAGAATGACGTGTAGAATGACATGTAGAATGATGCGTAGAATGATGTGCAGAATGATGTGCAGAATGATGTGTTGAATGATGTGTAGAAAGATGTGTAGAATGATGCGTAGAAAGATGTGTAGAATGATGTGCAGAATGATGTGCAGATTGATGTGTAGAATGCTGTGTAGAATGATGTGTAGAAAGTTGTGTAGAATGATGCGTAGAATGATGTGTAGAAAGAGGTGTAGAATGATGCGTAGAATGACGTGTAGAATGATGTGTAGAATGATGTGCAGATTGATGTGTCGAATGATGTGTAGAATGATGTGTTGAATGATGTATAGAAAGATGTGTAGAATGATGCGTAGAAAGATGTGTAGAATGATGTGCAGAATGATGTGCAGATTGATGTGCAGAATGATGTGTAGAATGATGTGTAGAATGATGCATAGAATGATGCGCAGAATGATGTGTAGAATGATGTGTAGAAAGGTGTGTCGAATGATGTATAGAATGATGTGTAGAATGATGTTGTGTAGAATGATGTGTGGAATGAAATGTAGAATGATGTGCAGAATGATGTTGAGTAGAATGATTTTCCGAATGATGTGTAGCATGATGTGTAGAATGACGTGTGAATAATGTGTAGAATGCCGTGCAGAATTATGTGTAGAATGATGTGTATAATGATGTGTAGAATGTTGTATAGAATGCTGTGTAGAATGTTGTTGTGTCGAACGATGTGTAGAATGATGTGTAGATTGATGAAGTCTAGAATGATATGTAGAATGATGTGTAGAATGTTCTGTAGAATGTTGTTTAGAATGATGTGTAAAATGAGGTTTGGAAGGATGTCAGAATGATGTGTAGAATGATGTGTAGAATGACATGTAGAATGATGCGTAGAATAATGCGCAGAATGATGTGTAGAATGATGTATAGAATGATGTGTAGAATGATGTGTAGAATGATGTGTAGAATGATGTGTAGAATGATGTATAGAATGATGTGTAGAATGATGTTGTGTGGAATGATGTGCGGAATGAAATGTAGAATGATGTGTAGAATGATGTGTAGAATGATGTGCAGAATGATGTTGAGTAGAATGATATGTCGAATGATGTGTAGAATGAGGTGTGGAATAATGTGTAGAATGACGTGCAGAATGATGTGTAGAATGATGTATAGAATGATGTGTAGAATTATGCTGTGTGGAATGATGTGTGGAATGAAATGTGGAATGGTGTGTAGAATGATATATAGAATGATGTGTAGAATGCTGTTGAGTAGAATGATTTTCCGAATGATGCGTGGAATGATGTGTGGAATAATGTGTAGAATGACGTGCAGAATGACGTGTAGAATGATGTATAGAATGATGCGCAGAATAATGTGTAGAATTATGTGTAGAATGATGCGTAGATTGATGTGTGGAATGTTGTGTAGAATGATGGATAGAATAATTTGCAGAATGATATTGAGTAGAATGCTGTGTCGAATGATGTGCAGAATGATGCACAGAATGTTGTTGAGTAGAATGATTTTTCGAATGATGTGTAGAATGATGTGTGGAATAATGTGTAGAATGGCGTGCAGAATGATGTGTAGAATGATGTGTACAATGATGTGCAGAATGATGTGTATAATGATGTGTAGAATGAAGTATAGAATGATGTGTAGAATGCCGTTGTGTAGATTGATGTGTAGAATGATGTGTAGATTGACGTGTAGTATGATGTGTATAATGATGTGTAGAATGATGTGTAGAATGTTGTGCAGTATGTTGTTTAGAATGATGTGTAAAATGAGGTTTGGAAGGATGTCTATAATGATGTGTTCAATGATGTAGAATGCTGTGTAGAATGATGTGCCAAATGATGTGTTGAATCATGATGTGTAGAATGATGTGTAGAATGATGTGTAGAATGATGTGCAGAATGATGTATAGAATGATGTGTAGAATGTGGTGCAGCATGATGTTGTGCAGAAAGATGTGTAGAATGATGTGTAAAATGAAGTGTAGAATGATGTGTAGAATGACGTTAAAATGATGAGTAAAATGACGTGTAGAATAACGTGTTGAATGATGTGTAGAATGATGTCTAGAATGATGTGTAAAATGATGTGTAGAATTATGTGTAGATTGATGCGTAGAATGATGTGTAGAATGATGTGTAGAATGATGGGTAGAATGATGTGTTGAAAGATTTGTCGAATGATGCGTAGAATGATGTGTAGAATGATTTGTTGAATGATGTGTTGAAAGATGTGTCGAATGATGGTTAGTATGATACGTAGAATGTTGCGTAGAATGATGTGTAAAATGATGAGTAAAATGATGTGTAGAATAACACGTTGAATGATGTGTAGAATGATGTCTAGAATGATGTGAAAATCATGTGGTGTAGAATGATGTGTAGAATGATGTGTAGAATGATGTGTAGAATGATGTGTAGAATGATGTGTAGAAAGGTGTGTAGAATGATGCATAGAATGATGTGTCGAATGATGTGTCGAATCATGTGTAGAATGATGTGTAGAATGATGTATCGAAAGATGTGTAGAATGAAGTTGTGTAGATTGATTTGTAGAATGGTGTGTAGAATGATGTGTAGAATGATGTGTGGAATGATGTGTAGAATGATGTGTAGAATGATGCGTAGAAAGATGTGTGGAATGATGTGTAGAATGAAGTATAGAATGATGTGTAGAATGATGTTGTGTAGAATGAAGTGTGGAATGAAATGTAGAATGATGTGTAGAATGATGTGTAGAAAGATGTGTAGAATGATGCATAGAATGATGTGTAGAAAGATGTGTAGAATGATGCGTAGATTGATGTGTAGAATGATGTGTAGAATGATGTGCAGATTGATGTGTCGAATGATGTGTCGAATGATGTGTAGAATTATGTGTAGATTGATGCGTAGAATGATGTGTAGAATGATGTGAAGAATGATGGGTAGAATGATGTGTTGAAAGATGTGTCGAATGATGCGTAGAATGATGTGTAGAATTATTTGTAGAATGATGTTTAAATCATGTGGTGTAGAATGATGTGCAGATTGTTGAGTAGAATGATGTGTAGAATGATGTGTAGAATGATGTGTAGAATGATGTGTAGAAAGATGTGTAGATTGATGTGTAGAATGATGTGTAGAATGATGTGTAGAATGATTTGAAGAAAGATGTGTTGAAGGATGTGTAGAATGATGTGTAGAATGATGTGTAGAATGATGTGCAGATTGATGAGTCGAATGATGTGTAGAATGATGTGCAGAATGATCTGTAGAAAGATGAGTGGAATGATGTGTAGAAAGATGTGTAGAATGATGTGTAGAATGATGTGTAGAATGATGAAAGAATGATGCGTAGAATGATGCGTAGAATGATGTGTAGAATGATGTGTCGAATGATGTGCAGAATAATGTGTTGAATGATGTGTAGAATGATGTCTAGAATAACGTGTAGAATTATGTGCAGAATGAGTTGTAGAATGATGTGTTGAAAGATGTGTAGAAGGATGTGCAGAATGATACGTAGAATGATGTGTAGAATGATGTGTAGAATGACGTGTAGAATGACGTGTAGAATGATGTGTAGAATGATGTGCAGAATAATGTGCAGATTGATGTGAAGAATGATGTGTAGAATGATGTGTCGAATGACGTGAAGAATGATGTGGAGATTGATGTGTAGAAGGATGTGTAGAATGATTCGTAGAATGATGTGTAGAATGATGTGTAGAATGATGTGCAGATTGATGTGTCGAATGATGTGTAGAAAGTTGTGTAGAATAATGCGTAGAATGATGTGTAGAAAGAGGTGTAGAATGATGCGTAGAATGATGTGTAGAATGATGTGTAGAATGATATGCAGATTGATGTGTCGAATGATGTGTAGAATGATGTGTTGAATGATGTGTAGAAGGACTTGTAGAATGATGCGTAGAAAGATGTGTAGAATGATGTGCAGAATGATGTGCAGATTGATGTGTAGAATGATGTGTAGATTGACGTGTACAATGATGTGCAGATTGATGTGTTGAAAGATGTTCGAATGATTCGTAGAATGATGTGTAGAATGATTTGTAGAATGATGTGAAAATCATGTGGTGTAGAATGATGTGCAGATTGTTCAGTAGAATGATGTGTGGAATGATGTGTAGAATGATGTGTAGATTGATGTGTAGAATGATGTGTAGAATGATGTGTAGAATAATTTGAAGAAAGATGTGTTGAAAGACGCTTAGAATGATGTGCAGAATGATGTGTAGAATGATGTGCAGATTGATGAGTAGAATGATGTGTAGAATGATGTGCAGAATGATGTGTAGAATGATTTGTGGAATGATGTGTAGAATGATGTGTAGAATGATGTGTAGAATGATGAATAGAATGATGCGTAGAATGATGCATAGAATGATGTGTAGAATGATGTGTTGAATGATGTGTAAAATGATGTCTAGAATAATGCGTAGAATTATGTGCAGAATGAGTTGTAGAATGATTGTTGAAAGATGTGTAGAATGATGTGCAGAATGATACGTAAAATGACGTGTAGAATAATGTGCAGATTGTTGTGCAAAATGATGTGTAGAATGATGTGTAGAATGATGTGTAGTATGATGTGTAGATTGATGTGTAGAATGATGTGTAGAATGATTCGTAAAATGACGTGTAGAATGATGTGTAGAATGATGTGCAGATTGATGTGTCGAATGATGTGTAAAATGATGTGTAGAATGATGTGTAGAAAGAGGTGTAGAATGATGCGTAGAATGATGTGTAGAATGATGTGTAGAATGATGTGCAGATTGATGTGTCGAATGATGTGTAGAATGATGTGTTGAATGATGTGTAGAAGGATGTGTAGAATGATGCGTAGAAAGATGTGTATAATGATGTGCAGAATGATGTGCAGATTGATGTGTAGTATGATGTGTAGAATGCTGTGTAGAATGATGCATAGAATGATGTGCAGAATGATGTGTAGAATGATGTGTAGAATGATGTATAGAATGATGTGTGGAATTATGTTGTGTAGAATGATGTGTGGAATGAAATGTAGAATGATGTGCAGAATGATGTTGAGTAGAATGATTTTTCGAATGATGTGTAGAATGATGTGTAGAATGACGTGTGGAATAATGTGTAGAATGCCGTGCAGAATGATGTGTAGAATGAAGTATAGAATGATGTGTAGAATGTTGTGTGTGTCGATTGATGTGTAGAATGATGTGTAGACTGATGATGTGTAGAATGATGTATAGAATGATGTGTAGCATGTTGTGTAGAATTTTGTTTAGAATGATGTGTAAAATGAGGTTTGGAAGGATGTCAGAATGGTGTGTCGAATGATGTGTAGAATGACGTGTAGAATGATGCGTAGAACAATGCGCAGAATGATGTGTAGAATGATGTATAGAATGGTGTGTAGAATGATGTGTAGAATGATGTGTAGAATGATGTATAGAATGATGTGTAGAATGATGTTGTGTGGAATGATGTGCGGAATGAAATGTAGAATGATGTGTAGAATGATGTGTAGAATGATGTGCAGAATGATGTTGAGTAGTTTGATATGTCGAATGATGTGTAGAATGATGTGTGGAATAATGTGTAGAATGACGTGCAGAATGATGTGTAGAATGATGTATAGAATGATGTGTAGAATTATGCTGTGTGGAATGATGTGTGGAATGAAATATAGAATGGTGTCTAGAATGATAAATAGAATGGTGTTTAGAATGCTGTTGAGTAGAATGATTTTCCGAATGATGTGTGGAATGATGTGTGGAATAATGTGTAGAATGACGTGCAGAATGACGTGTAGAATAATGTTTAGAATGATGCGCAGAATAATGTGTAGAATTTAGTGTAGAATGATGCGTAGATTGATGTGTGGAATGTTGTGTAGAATGATGGATAGAATGATGTGCAGAATGATGTTGAGTAGAATGCTGTGTCGAATGATGTGTAGAATGATGTGTGGAATAATGTGCAGAATGACTGCAGAATGATGTGTAGAATGATGTTGAGCAGAATGACGTGTGGAATGAAATGTAGAATGATGTGTAGAATGATGTATAGAATGATGTGCAGAATGATATTGAGTAGAATGCTGTGTCGAATGATGTGTAGAATGATGCGCAGAATGTTGTTTAGAATGATTTTTCGAATGATGTGTAGAATGATGTGTGGAATATTGTGTAGAATGACGTGCAGAATGATGTGTAGAATGATGTGTAGAATGATGCGTAGAATGCTGTGTAGAAAGATGTGTAGCATGATGCGTATAATGATGTGTAGAATGATGCACAGAATGATGTGCAGAATGAAGTCGTGTAGATTGATGTGTATAATGATGTGCAGAATGATGTGTATAATGATGTGTAGAATGAAGTATAGAATGATGTGTATAATGCTGTTGTGTAGATTGATGTGTAGAATGATGTGTAGATTGAAGTGTAGTATGATGTGTATAATGATGTGTAGAATGATGTGTAGAATATTGTGCAGAATGTTGTTTAGAATGATGTGTAAAATGAGGTTTGGAAGGATGTCTATAATGATGTGTTCAATGATGTGTAGAATGCAGTGTAGAATGATGTGCCAAATGATGTGTTGAATCATGATGTGTAGAATGATGTGTATAATGATGTTTAGAATGATGTGTAGAATGATGTATAGAATGATGTGTGGAATGTGTTGCAGCATGATGTTGTGCAGAATGATGTGTAGAATGATGTGTAAAATGACGTGTAGAATGATGTGCAAAATGACGTTAAAATAATGAGTAAAATGATGTGTAGAATAACGTGTTGAATGATATGTAGAATGATGTCTAGAATGATGTGAAAATCATGTGGTGTAGAATGATGTGTAGAATGATGTGTACAATGATGTGTAAAATGATTTGTAGAATGATGTGTTGAAAGATGTGTAGAATGATGGTTAGAATGATACGTAGAATGATGCGTAGAATGATGTGTAGAATGATGTTTAAATGATGTGTAGAATGATGTGTAGAATGCTGTGTAGAATGATGTGTAGATTGATGTGTAGACTGATGTGTAGAATGATGTGCCGATTGATGTGTCGAATGATGTGCAGAATGATGTGTAGAATGTTGCGTGGGAAGATGTCCAGAATGATGCGTAGAATGATGTGTAGAATGATGTGCAGATTGATGTGCAGAATGATGTGTAGAATGATGTGTAGAATGATGTGTAGAAAGGTGTGTAGAATGATGCATATAATGATGTGTAGAATGATGTGTCGAATCATGTGTAGAATGATGTGTAGAATGATGTATCGAATGATGTGTAGAATGAAGTTGTGTAGATTGATGTGCAGAATGATGTGTGGAATGATGTGTAGAATGATGCGTAGAAAGATGTGTTGAATGATGTGTAGAATGAAGCATAGAATGATGTGTAGAATGATATTGTGTAGAATGAAGTGTGGAATGAAATGTAGAATGATGTGTAGAATGATGTATAGAATGATGTGCAGAATGATGTTCAGTACAATGATGTGTCGAATGATGTGTAGAATGATGTGTGGAATAATGTGTAGAATGACGTGTAGAATGATGTGTAGAATGATGTATAGAATGATGTGTAGAAATATGTTGTGTGGAATGATGTGTGGAACGAAATGTAGAATGGTGTGTAGAATGATGTATAGAATGATGTGTAGAATGCTGTTGAGTAGCATGATTTTTCGAATGATATGTAGAATGATGTGTGGAATAATGTGTAGAATGACGAGCATGATGACGTGTAGAATAATGTATAGAATGATGCGCAGAATAACGTGTCGTATTATGTGTATAATGACGTGTAGATTGATGTGCAGAATGTTGTTTAGAATGACGTGTTGAAAGATGTGTAGAATGATGTGCAGAATGTTACGTAGAATGATGCGTAGAATGACTTGTAGAATGATGTGTAGAATGATGTGTAAATCATGTGGTGTAGAATGATGTGTCGAATGATGTGTAGAATGATGTGTAGAATGATGTGTAGAATGATGTGTAGAAAGAAGTTGTGCCGATTGATGTGTAGAATGATGTGGAGAATGATGTGTAGAATAATGTGTAGAATGATGTGTATAATGATGTGTAGAATGATGTAATGAATGATGTGTAGAATGCTGTTTTGTCAATTGATGTGTAGAATGCTGTGTAGATTGATGTGTAGTATGATGTGTATAATGATGCGTAGAATGATGTGTAGAATGATGTGCAGATTGATGTGCAGAATGATGTGTAGAATGATGTGTAGAATGATGTGTAGAAAGGTGTGTAAAATGATGCATATAATGATGTGTAGAATGATGTGTAGAATTATGTATCGAATGATGTGTAGATGAAGTTGTGTAGATTGATGTGTAGAATGATGTGGAGAATAATGTGTAGAATGATGTGTGGAATGATGTGTAGAATGATGCGTAGAAAGATGTGTGGAATGATGTGTAGAATGAAGCATAGAATGATGTGTAGAATGATATTGTGTAGAATGAAGTGTGGAATGAAATGTAGAATGATGTGTAGAATGATGTATAGAATGATGTGCAGAATGATGTTCAGTACAATGATGTGTCGAATGATGTGTAGAATGATGTGTGGAATAATGTGTAGAATGAAGTGTAGAATGATGTGTAGAATGATGTATAGAATGATGTGTAGAAATATGTTGTGTGGAATGATGTGTGGAACGAAATGTAGAATGGTGTGTAGAATGATGTATAGAATGATGTGTAGAATGCTGTTGAGTAGCATGATTTTTCGAATGATGTGTAGAATGATGTGTGGAATAATGTGTAGAATGACGAGCATGATGACGTGTAGAATAATGTATAGAATGATGAGCAGAATAACGTGTCGTATTATGTGTATAATGATGTGTAGATTGATGTGCAGAATGTTGTTTAGAATGACGTGTTGAAAGATGTGTAGAATGATGTGCAGAATGTTGCGTAGAATGATGCGTAGAATGACTTGTAGAATGATGTGCAGAATGATGTGTAATCCATGTGGTGTAGAATGATGTGTCGAATGATGTGTAGAATGATGTGTAGAAAGAAGGTGTGCCGATTGATGTGTAGAATTATGGGCAGAATAATGTGTAGAATGATGTGTAAATGGTGTGTAGAATAATTTGAAGAATGATGTGTTGTAAGATGTGTAGAATAATGCATAGAATGATGCGCAGAATGATGTGTACAATGATGTGTAGAAAGAAGTTGTGCCGATTGATGTGTAGAATGATGTGGAGAATGATGTGTAGAATAATGTGTAGAATGATGTGTATAATGATGTGTAGAATGAAGTATAGAATGATGTGTATAATGCTGTTGTGTAGATTGATGTGTAGAATGATGTGTAGATTGAAGTGTAGTATGATGTGTATAATGATGTGTAGAATGATGTGTAGAATATTGTGCAGAATGTTGTTTAGAATGATGTGTAAAATGAGGTTTGGAAGGATGTCTATAATGATGTGTTCAATGATGTGTAGAATGCAGTGTAGAATGATGTGCCAAATGATGTGTTGAATCATGATGTGTAGAATGATGTGTATAATGATGTTTAGAATGATGTGTAGAATGATGTATAGAATGATGTGTGGAATGTGTTGCAGCATGATGTTGTGCAGAATGATGTGTAGAATGATGTGTAAAATGACGTGTAGAATGATGTGCAAAATGACGTTAAAATAATGAGTAAAATGATGTGTAGAATAACGTGTTGAATGATATGTAGAATGATGTCTAGAATGATGTGAAAATCATGTGGTGTAGAATGATGTGTAGAATGATGTGTACAATGATGTGTAAAATGATTTGTAGAATGATGTGTTGAAAGATGTGTAGAATGATGGTTAGAATGATACGTAGAATGATGCGTAGAATGATGTGTAGAATGATGTTTAAATGATGTGTAGAATGATGTGTAGAATGATGTGTAGAATGATGTGTAGATTGATGTGTAGACTGATGTGTAGAATGATGTGCCGATTGATGTGTCGAATGATGTGCAGAATGATGTGTAGAATGTTGCGTGGGAAGATGTCCAGAATGATGCGTAGAATGATGTGTAGAATGATGTGCAGATTGATGTGCAGAATGATGTGTAGAATGATGTGTAGAATGATGTGTAGAAAGGTGTGTAGAATGATGCATATAATGATGTGTAGAATGATGTGTCGAATCATGTGTAGAATGATGTGTAGAATGATGTATCGAATGATGTGTAGAATGAAGTTGTGTAGATTGATGTGCAGAATGATGTGTGGAATGATGTGTAGAATGATGCGTAGAAAGATGTGTGGAATGATGTGTAGAATGAAGCACAGAATGATGTGTAGAATGATATTGTGTAGAATGAAGTGTGGAATGAAATGTAGAATGATGTGTAGAATGATGTATAGAATGATGTGCAGAATGATGTTCAGTACAATGATGTGTCGAATGATGTGTAGAATGATGTGTGGAATAATGTGTAGAATGACGTGTAGAATGATGTGTAGAATGATGTATAGAATGATGTGTAGAAATATGTTGTGTGGAATGATGTGTGGAACGAAATGTAGAATGGTGTGTAGAATGATGTATAGAATGATGTGTAGAATGCTGTTGAGTAGCATGATTTTTCGAATGATATGTAGAATGATGTGTGGAATAATGTGTAGAATGACGAGCATGATGACGTGTAGAATAATGTATAGAATGATGCGCAGAATAACGTGTCGTATTATGTGTATAATGACGTGTAGATTGATGTGCAGAATGTTGTTTAGAATGACGTGTTGAAAGATGTGTAGAATGATGTGCAGAATGTTACGTAGAATGATGCGTAGAATGACTTGTAGAATGATGTGTAGAATGATGTGTAAATCATGTGGTGTAGAATGATGTGTCGAATGATGTGTAGAATGATGTGTAGAATGATGTGTAGAATGATGTGTAGAAAGAAGTTGTGCCGATTGATGTGTAGAATGATGTGGAGAATGATGTGTAGAATAATGTGTAGAATGATGTGTATAATGATGTGTAGAATGATGTAATGAATGATGTGTAGAATGCTGTTTTGTCAATTGATGTGTAGAATGCTGTGTAGATTGATGTGTAGTATGATGTGTATAATGATGCGTAGAATGATGTGTAGAATGATGTGCAGATTGATGTGCAGAATGATGTGTAGAATGATGTGTAGAATGATGTGTAGAAAGGTGTGTAAAATGATGCATATAATGATGTGTAGAATGATGTGTAGAATTATGTATCGAATGATGTGTAGATGAAGTTGTGTAGATTGATGTGTAGAATGATGTGGAGAATAATGTGTAGAATGATGTGTGGAATGATGTGTGGAATGATGTGTAGAATGAAGCATAGAATGATGTGTAGAATGATATTGTGTAGAATGAAGTGTGGAATGAAATGTAGAATGATGTGTAGAATGATGTATAGAATGATGTGCAGAATGATGTTCAGTACAATGATGTGTCGAATGATGTGTAGAATGATGTGTGGAATAATGTGTAGAATGAAGTGTAGAATGATGTGTAGAATGATGTATAGAATGATGTGTAGAAATATGTTGTGTGGAATGATGTGTGGAACGAAATGTAGAATGGTGTGTAGAATGATGTATAGAATGATGTGTAGAATGCTGTTGAGTAGCATGATTTTTCGAATGATGTGTAGAATGATGTGTGGAATAATGTGTAGAATGACGAGCATGATGACGTGTAGAATAATGTATAGAATGATGCGCAGAATAACGTGTCGTATTATGTGTATAATGATGTGTAGATTGATGTGCAGAATGTTGTTTAGAATGACGTGTTGAAAGATGTGTAGAATGATGTGCAGAATGTTGCGTAGAATGATGCGTAGAATGACTTGTAGAATGATGTGCAGAATGATGTGTAATCCATGTGGTGTAGAATGATGTGTCGAATGATGTGTAGAATGATGTGTAGAAAGAAGGTGTGCCGATTGATGTGTAGAATTATGGGCAGAATAATGTGTAGAATGATGTGTAAATGGTGTGTAGAATAATTTGAAGAATGATGTGTTGTAAGATGTGTAGAATAATGCATAGAATGATGCGCAGAATGATGTGTACAATGATGTGTAGATTGATGTGAAGAATGATGTGTAGAATAATGTGCCGATTGATATATCGAATGATGTGTCGAATGATGTGTAGAATGATGTGTAGTAAATGTGTAGAATGATGCGTAGAATGATGCATAGAATGATGTGCAGAACGATGTGTAGAATGATGTGTAGAAAGATGTCTAGAATGATGTATAGAATGATGTGTAGAATGATGTTGTGTAGAATGATGTGTGGAATGAAATGTAGAATGATGTGCAGAATGATGTTGAGTAGAATGATTTTTCGAATGATGTGTAGAATGATGTGTAGAATGACGTGTGGAATAATGTGCAGAATGACGTGCAGAATGATGTGTAGAATGATGTGTATAATGATGTGTAGAATGAAGTATAGAATGATGTGAAGAATGTAGTTGTGTCGATTGATGTGTAGAATGATGTGTAGATTGATGATGTGTAGAATGATGTATAGAATGATGTGTAGAATGTTGTGCAGAATTTTGATTTGAATTATGTGTAAATGAGGTTTGGAAGGATGTCAGAATGATGTGTAGAATGATGTGTAGAATGATGCGTAGAATGATGTGTAGAATAATGCGCAGAATGATGTGTAGAATGATGTATATAATGATGTGTAGAATGATGTGTAGAATGATGTGTAGAATGATGTGTAGAATGATGTATAGAATGATGTTGAGTAGAATGATATGTCGAATGATGTGTAGAATGATGTGTGGAATAATGTGTAGAATGACGTGCAGAATGTTGTGTAGAATGATGTATAGAATGATGTGTAAAATTATGCTGTGTGGAATGATGTGTGGAATGAAATGTAGAATGGTGTTTAGAATGATATATAGAATGATGTGTAGAATGCTGTTGAGTAGAATGATTTTCCGAATGATGTGTGGAATGATGTGTGGAATAATGTGTAGAATGACGTGCAGAATGACGTGTAGAATGATGTATAGAATTATGTGCAGAATGATGTTGAGTAGAATGCTGTGTCGAATGATGTGTAGAATGATGTGCATAATGCTGTTGAGTAGAATGATTTTTCGAATGATGTGTAGAATGATGTGTGGAATAATGTGTAGAATGACGTGCAGAATAATGTGTAGAATGACGTGTGGAATAATGTGTAGAATGACGTGCAGAATGATGTGTAGAATGATGTGTATAATGATGTGTAGAATGAAGTATAGAATGATGTGTAGAATGCTGTTTTGTCGATTGATGTGTAGAATGATGTGCAGATTGATGTGTAGTATGATGTGTATAATGATGTGCAGAATGATGTGTAGAATGTTGTGCAGAAAGTTGTTTAGAATGATGTGTAAAGTGAAGTTTGGAAGGATGTCTATAATGATGTGTTCAATGATGTGTAGAATGCTGTGTAGAATGATGTGCCGAATGATGTGTTGAATGATGATGTGTACAATGATGTGTAGTATAATGCCGTGTAGCATGATGCATATAATGATGTGTGGAATGAAGTTCTGTAGATTGATGTGTAGAAGGATGTGTAGAATGATGTGGAGAATGATATGGAGAATGATGTGTATAATGATGTTGTAGAAAGATGTGCAGAATGACGTGCAGATTGATGTGGAGAATGATGTGCAGATTGATGCGTAGCTTGATGAGCAGAATGATGCGTAGAATGATGTGTAGATTGATGTGGAGAATGATGTGCAGATTAATGCGTAGCTTGATGAGTAGAATGATGTGTAGAATGATGTGCAGATTAATGTGCAGAATGATGCGTAGAATGATGTGTAGAATGATGTGTAGAATAATGTGCAGAATGACGTGCAGATTGATGTGGAGAATGATGTGCAGATTGATGCGTAGCTTGATGAGCAGAATGATGCGTAGAATGATGTGTAGATTGATGTGTAGAAAGATGTGCAGATTGATGCGTAGATTGATGTGTGGAATGTTGTGTAGAATGATGTATAGAATGATGTGCAGAATGATGTTGAGTAGAATGCTGTGTCGAATGATGTGTAGAATGATGTGCAGAATCCTGTTGAGTAGAATGATTTTTCGAATGATGTGTAGAATAATGTGTGGAATAATGTGTAGAATGACGTGCAGAATAATGTGTAGAATGATGTGTATAATGATGTGTAGAATGATGTAATGAATGATGTGTAGAATGCTGTTTTGTCGATTGATGTGTAGAATGATGTGTAGATTGATGTGTAGTATGATTTGTATAATGATGTGTAGAATGATGTGTAGAATGTTGTGCAGAATGTTGTTTAGAATGATGTGTAAAGTGAAGTTTGGAAGGATGTCAAAAATGATGTGTTCAATGATCTGTAGAATGCTGTGTAGAATGTGGTGCCGAATGATGTGTTGAATGATGATGTGTACAATGATGTGTAGTATAATGCCGTGTAGCATGATGCATATAATGATGTGTCGAATGAAGTTCTGTAGATTGATGTGTAGAAGGATGTGTAGAATGATGTGTAGAATGATGTGGAGAATGATGTGTATAATGATGTTTTAGAAAGATGTGCAGAATGACGTGCAGATTGATGTGGAGAATGATGTGCAGATTAATGCGTTGCTTGATGAGTAGAATGATGTGTAGAATGATGTGAAGATTGATGTGTAGAAAGATGTGCAGAATAATCTGCAGATTGATGTATCGAATGATGTGTTTAATGATGTGTAGAATGATGTGTAGAAAGTTGTGTAGAATGATGCGTAGAATGATGTGTAGAATGATGTGTGGAATGATGTGCAGAATGATGTGTGGATAGATGTGTAGAATGATGAGTAGAATGATGATTAGAATGATGTGTAGAATGATGTATAGAATGATGTGCAGAATTATGTTGAGTAGAATGCTGTGTCGCATGATGTGCAGAATGATGTGCAGAATGCTGTTGAGTAGAATGATTTTTCGAATGATGTGTAGAATGATGTGTGGAATAACGTGTGGAATGACGTCCAGAATGATGTGTATAATGACGTGTAAAATGATGTGTAGAATGTTGTGCAGAATGTTGTTTAGAATGATGTGTAAAATGAGATTTGGAAGGATGTCTATAATGATGTGTAGAATGCTGTGTATAATGATGTGTAGAATGAAGTTGTAGAGATTCATGTGTAGAATGCTGTGTAGAATGATGTGTAGATTGATGTGTAGAATGATGTGCAGAATGATGTGTAGAATAATGTGCAGATTAATGTGCAGAATGACGCGTAGAATGAAGTGTAGAATGATGTGTAGAATAATGTGTGGAATGATGTGCAGAATGATGTGTGGATAGATGTGTAGAATGATGAGTAGAATGATGATTAGAATGATGTGTAGAATGATGTATAGAATGATGTGCAGAATTATGTTGAGTAGAATGCTGTGGCGCATGATGTGTAGAATGATGTGCAGAATGATGTGTAGAATGATGTGTAGAATGATGTGTAGAATGATGTGCAGAATGGTGTGTAGAATGATGTGCAGAATGATGTTGAGTAGAATGATATGTTTGATGATGTGTAGAATGATGTGTGGAATAATGTGTAGAATGACGTGCAGAATGATGTGTAGAATGATGTATAGAATGATGTGTAAAATTATGCTGTGTGGAATGATGTGTGGAATGAAATGTAGAATGGTGTGTAGAATGATTATAGAATGATGTGTAGAATGCTGTTGAGTAAAATGATATTCCGAATGATGTGTGGAATGATGTGTGGAATAATGTGTAGAATGATGTGCAGAATGACGTGTAGAATGATGTATATAATGATGCGCAGAATAATGTGTAGAATTATGTGTAGAATGATTCGTAGATTGATGTGTGGAATGTTGTGTAGAATGATGTATAGAATGATGTGCAGAATGATGTTGAGTAGAATGTTGTGTCGAATGATGTGTAGAATGATGTGCAGAATGCTTTTGAGCAGAATGATTTTTCGAATGATGTGTAGAATGATGTGTGGAATAATGTGTAGAATGACGTGCAGAATGATGTGTAGAATGATGTGTATAATGATATGTAGAATGATGTGCAACTTGATGTGTAGAATGATGTGTAGAATGATGTGCAGATTGATGTGTCGAATGATGAGTAGAATGATGTGTAGAAAGATGTAGAAAGATGTGCAGAATGATGCATAGAATGTTGTGTAGAATGATGTGCAGATTGATGTGCAGAAGGATGTGTAGATGATGTGTAGAATGATGTGGAGAATGATGTGCAGCTTGATGTTTAGAATGATGTGTAGAATGATGTGCAGATTGATGTGTCGAATGATGTGTAGAATGATGTGTAGAATGATGTTGTAGAAAGATGTGCAGAATGATGCGTAGAATGTTGTGTAGAATGATGTGCAGCTTGATGTGTAGAATGATGTGTAGAATGATGTGTAGAATGACGTGCAGATTGATGTGGAGAATGATGTGCAGATTGATGTGTAGAATGATGTGTGGAATGAAATGTAGAATGATATGTAGAATGATGTGTAGAATGATGTGCAGAATGATGTTAAGTAGAATGATGTGTCGAATGATGAGCAGAATGATGTGTGGAATAATGAGTAGAATGACGTGTAGAATGATGTATAGAATGATGCACAGAATAACGTGTAGAATTACGTGTAGAATGATGTGTAGATTGATGTGTAGAATGTTGTGTAGAATGATGTGTTTAAATATTTGTAGAATTATGTGTAGAATGTTGCGTAGAATGATGTGGTGTAGAATGCTGTGTAGAATGATGTGTAGAAGTATTTGTAGAATGAATTGTAGAATAAAGTGTTGAAAGATGTGTAGAATGATGTGTAGAATGATACGTAGGATGATGCGTAGAATGATGTGTAGAATGATGTGTAGAATGATGTGTAGAATGAAGTTGTGTCGATTGATGTGGAGAATTATGTGCAGAATGATGTGTAGAATGATGTGTAGATTGGTGTGTAGAATAATTTGTAGAATGATGTGTTGAAAGATGTATAGAATGATGCGTAGAATGATGCGCAGAATGATGTGTAGAATGATGTGTAGATTGATGTGTAGAAAGATGTGCAGAATAATGTGCAGATTGATGTATCAAATGATGTGTAGAATGATGTGTAGAATGATGTGTAGAAAGATGTGTAGAATGATACGTAGAATGATGTTTAGAATAACGTGTGGAATGATGTGCAGAATGATGTGTAGATAGATGTGTAGAATGATGAGTAGAATGAGGATTAGAATGATGTGTAGAATGATGTATAGAATGATGTGCAGAATTATGTTGAGTAGAATGCTGTGGCGCATGATGTGCAGAATGATGTGCAGAATGCTGTTGAGTAGAATGATTTTTCGGATGATGTGTAGAATGATGTGTGGAATAACGTGTGGAATGACTTCCAGAATGATGTGTATAATGATGTGTAAAATGACGTGTAGAATGTTGTGCAGAATGTTGTTTAGAATGATGTGCAAAATGAGGTTTGGAAGGATATCTATAATGATGTGTAGAATGCTGTGTAGAATGATGTGTAGAAGAAAGTTGTATTGATTCATGTGTGGAATGATGTGTAGAATGATGTGTAGAATGATGTGGAGAATGATGTGTAGATTGATGTGTAGAATGATGTGTAGAAATGATGTGTAGAATAATGAGCAGATTAATGTGCAGACTGATGTGTAGAATGATGTGTAGAATGATGTGTAGAAAGATGTGTAGAATGATGAGTAGAAAGATGTGTAGAATGATGTGTGGAATGATGTGTAGAATGATGCGGCGAATGATGTGTGGAATGATGTGCAGAATGATGTGTAGAATGATGTGTATAATGATGTGTAGAATGCTGTTGTATCGATTGATGTGTAGTATGATGTGTATAATGATGTGTAGAATGATATGTAGAATGTTGTGCAGAATGTTGTTGAGAATGATGTGTAAAATGAGGTTTGGAAGGATATCTATAATGATGTGTGCAATGATGTGTAGAAAGCTGTGTGGAATAATGTGCCGAATGATGTGTTCAATGATGATGTGTAGAATGATGTGTAGAATAATGCCGTGTAGCATGATGCGTATAATAATGTGTAGAATGATGTATCGAATGATGTGTTGAATAAAGTTGTGTAGATTGATGTGTACAATGATGTGTAAAATGATGTGTAGAATGATGTGTGGAATGATGTGTGGAATAATGCGTAGAATGATGTATAGAATGATGTGTAAAATGATGTATAGAATGATGTGTAGAATGATGTTGTGTAGAATGATGTGTGGAATGAAATGTAGCATGATGTGTAGAATGATATATGGAATGATGTGCAGAATGATGTTGAGTAGAATGCTGTGTCGAATGATGTGTAGAATGATGTGCAGAATGCTGTTGAGTAGAATGATTCTTCGAATGATGTGTAGAATGATGTGTGGAATAATGTGTAGAATGCCGTGCAGAATGATGTGCAGAATGATGTGTATAATGCTGTGTAGAATGAAGTATAGATGATGTGTAGAATGCTGTTGTGTCGATTGATGTGTAGAATGATGTGTAGATTGAAGAGTAGTATGATGTGTATAATGATGTGTAGCATGATGTGTAGAATGTTGTGCAAAATGTTGTTTAGAATGATGTGTAAAATGAGGTTTGGCAGGATGTCTATAATGATGTGCGCAATGATGTGTAGAATGTTGTGTAGTATGATATGCCGAATGATGTGTTGAATGTTGATGTGTAGAATGATGTGCAGGATAATGCCGTGTAGCATGATGCGTATAATGATGTGTAGAATGATGTATAGAATGATGTGTAGAATGAAGTTGTGTAGATTGATGTGTAGAATGATGTGTAAAATGATGTGTAGAATGATGTGCAGAATGAGATATATAATGATGTGTAGAATGTGGTGTAGCATGATGTTGTGCAGAATGATGTGTAGAATGATCTGTAGAATGATGTGCAGAATGGTGTGTAGAATGACGTGTAAAATGATGTCGAAAATGATGTGTAGAATAACGTGTTGAATGATGTGTAGAATGATGTCTAGAATGATGTGTAGAATGATTTGTAGAATGATGTGTTGAATGATGTGCAGATTGACGTGCAGAATGATGTATAGAATGACGTGTAGATTGATGTGTAAAATGATGTGTAGAATGATGGGTATAATGATGAGTTGAAAGATGTATCGAATAATGCGTAGCATGATGTGTAAAATGATGTGTACAATGATGTCTAGAATGATGTGTAGAATGATGTGTAGAATGATGTATGGAATGATGTGTAGAATGAAGTTGTGTAGAATGATGTGTAGAATGATGTGCAGATTGATGCATCGAATTATGTGTGGAATGAAGTTGTGTAGATTGATGTGTAGAATGACGTGTAGAATGATGTGTAGAATGATGTGCAGAATAATGTGTAGAAAGATGTGTAGAATGATGCATAGAATGATGTGTAGAATGATGTGTGGAATCTTGTGCAGAATGATGTGTAGAATGATGTTTCGAATGATGTGTAGAATGAAGTTGTGTAGATTGATGTGTAGAATGATGTGAAGAATGATGTGTCGAATGATGTTGTGTAAAATGATGTGTAGAATGATCTGTAGAATGATGTGTAGAATGATGTGTAGATTGATGTGTAGAAAGATGTGCAGAATAATGTGCAGATTGATGTATCAAATGATGTTTAGAATGATGCGTAGAATGATGTTTAGAATAACGTGTGGAATGATGTGCAGAATGATGTGTAGATAGATGTGTAGAATGATGAGTAGAATGAGGATTAGAATGATGTGTAGAATGATGTATAGAATGATGTGCAGAATTATGTGGAGTAGAATGCTGTGGCGCATGATGTGCAGAATGATGTGCAGAATGCTGTTGAGTAGAATGATTTTTCGAATGATGTGTAGAATGATGTGTGGAATAATGTGTAGAATGCCGTGCAGAATGATGTGCAGAATGATGTGTATAATGCTGTGTAGAATGAAGTATCGATGATGTGTAGAATGCTGTTGTGTCGATTGATGTGTAGAATGATGTGTAGATTGAAGAGTAGTATGATGCGTATAATGATGTGTAGCATGATGTGTAGAATGTTGTGCAAAATGTTGTTTAGAATGATGTGTAAAATGAGGTTTGGCAGGATGTCTATAATGATGTGTGCAATGATGTGTAGAATGCTGTGTAGTATGATATGCCGAATGATGTGTTGAATGTTGATGTGTAGAATGATGTGCAGGATAATGCCGTGTAGCATGATGCGTATAATGATGTGTAGAATGATGTATAGAATGATGTGTAGAATGAAGTTGTGTAGATTGATGTGTAGAATGATGTGTAAAATGATGTGTAGAATGATGTGCAGAATGAGATATATAATGATGTGTAGAATGTGGTGTAGCATGATGTTGTGCAGAATGATGTGTAGAATGATCTGTAGAATGATGTGCAGAATGGTGTGTAGAATGACGTGTAAAATGATGTCTAAAATGATGTGTAGAATAACGTGTTGAATGATGTGTAGAATGATGTCTAGAATGATGTGTATAATGATTTGTAGAATGATGTCTTGAAAGATGTGTAGAATGATGGTTCGAATGATACGTAGAATGATGCGTAGAATGATGTGTAGAATGATGTGTAGAATGATGTGCAGATTGACGTGCAGAATGATGTATAGAATGGCGTGTAGATTGATGTGTAGAATGATGTGTAGAATGATGGGTATAATGATGTGTTGAAAGATGTGTCGAATAATGCGTAGCATGATGTGTAGCATTATGTGTAAAATGATGTGTACAATGATGTCTAGAATGATGTGTAGAATGATGTGTAGAATGGTGTATGGAATGATGTGTAGAATGAAGTTGTGTAGATTGATGTGTAGAATGATGTGTAGAATGATGTGTAGAATGATGTGCAGATTGATGTATCGAATTATGTGTAGAATGAAGTTGTGTAGATTGATGTGTAGAATGACGTGTAGAATGATGTGTAGAATGATGTGCACAATGATGTGTAGAATGATGTGCAGAATGATGTGTAGAAAGATGTGTAGAATGATGCATAAAATGATGTGTAGAATGATGTGTGGAATCATGTGCAGAATGATGTGTAGAATGATGTTTCGAATGATGTGTAGAATGAAGTTGTATAGATTGATGTGTAGAATGATGTGAAGAATGATGTGTAGAATGATGTTGTGTAAAATGATGTGTAGAATGATGTGTAAAATGATGTGTAGCATTATGCGAAGTATGATGTGTGGAATGATGTGTAGAATGATGTGTAAAATGACTTGTAGAATGATGTGTCGAATGACGTGTAGAATGATGTCGAGAATGATGTGTGGAATGATGTGTAATTACATGTAAAATGAAGTGTAGAATGATGTGTAGAATGATGTGTAGAATGATGTGTAGAATGATGCGTAGAACGACACAAAGAATGATGTGTAGAATAATGCTGTGCAGAATGATGTGAAGAATGATGTGCAGAATGATGTGGAGAATGATGTGTAAAATGATGTGTAGAATGATGTGTAGAACGATGTGTAGAATGATGTGTAGAATGATGCGTAGAACGGTGCATAGAATGATGTGAAAAATTATGTGTTGAATTATGTGTAGAATGATGTTCTTTAAAATGATGTGTAGAATGACATGAAGAATGATGTGTGGAATGATGCGTAGAATGATGTGAAGATTGATGTGTAGAGTGATGTGTAGAATGATGTGTAGAATGATGTGAAGGTTGGTGTGTAGAATGATGTGTAGAATGATGTATAGAATGTTGTGTAGATTGATGTGTAGAATGATGTGTCGAATGCTGCATAGAATGCTGTTTAGAATGACGTGAAGAATGATGTGTTGAATGATGTGTAGATTGATGTGTAGAATAACATGAAGAATGATGTGTAGAATGATGCGTAGAATGATGTGAAGATTCATGCATAGAATGATGTGTAGAATGATGTGCAGGTTGATGTGTAGAATGACGTGTAGAATGATGTATAGAATGTTGTGTAGAATGATGTGTAGAATGATGTGTAGAATGATGTCTAAAATGATGCTGTGTCGAAAGAGGTGTTGAATGATGTGTAGCATTATGCGAAGTATGATGTGTGGAATGATGTGTAGAATGATGTGAAAAATGACGTGTCGAATGATGTGTCGAATGACGTGTAGAATGATGTCGACAATGATGTGTAGAATGATATGTAGAATTATATGTAAAATTATGTGTAGAATGATGTGAAATATGATATGTTGAATGATGTGTAGAATGATGTGTAGAAAGATGTGTAGAATTTTGTGTAGAATGATATGTAGAATGATATGCAGAATGATGTGTAGAATGATGTGTAGAATGATGCGTAGAATGATGTGAAGATTGATGTGTGGTATGATGTGTAGAATTATGTGTAGAATGATGTGTAGAATGATATAAAGAATGATGTGTAGGATGGTGTGCAGAATGATGCGAATAATGATGTGTAGACTGATGTGTAGAATGATATGGAGAATGATGTGTAGAATGATGTGCAGAATGATGCGTAAAATGATGTGAAGATTCATGTGTGGTATGATGTGTAGAATGATGTGTAGAATGATGTGTAGAATGATATATACAATGATGTGTAGAATGATGTGCAGAATGATGCGTAGAATGATGTTGTGTAGAATGATTTGTAGAATGATATGTAGAATGATGTCTAAAATTATGTTGTGTCGAATGACGTGTCGAATGATGTTGTGCAGAATGATGTGTGGAATGATGTGAAGAATGATGAGTCGAATGATGTTGTGTAGAATCATGTGTAGAATGATTTGTAGTATGTTGTGTCGAATGATGCGTAGAATGATGCGTAGAATGATGTGTAGAATCATGTGTATAATGATGTGTGGAATGATGTGAAGAATGATATGCAGAATGATGTGTAAAATGATGTGTGGAATGATGTGTAGAATGATGCGTAGAACGATGCATAGAATGATGTGTTGAATGATGTGTAGAATTATATGTAGCATGATTTGTTGAATGATGTGTAGAATGATGTGTAGAATGATGTTGTGTAGAATGATGTGTAGCATGACGTGTAGAATGACGAGCAGAATGATGTGTATAATTATGTGTAGAAAGATGTGTAGACTGATATGTAGAATGATGTGCAGAATGATATGTAGTATGATGTGTAAAATGATGTGTAGATTGATGTATAGAATGCTGTTTAGAATGATGTCTAGATTGATGTGTGGAATGATGTGTAAAATTATGTGTAGAATGATGTGAAATATGATATGTAGAATGATGTGTAGACTGATGTGCAGAAAGATGTGTCGAATGTTGTGTAGAATGATATGTAGAATGATGTGCAGAATGATGTGTAGCATGATGCGTAGAATGATGTGAAGATTAATGTGTGGTATGATGTGTCGTATTATTTGTAGAATGATGCGCAGAATGATGTGTAGAATGATGAGTACAATGTGGTGTAGAATGATATGTAGAATGAAGTGCAGAATGATGTGTAGAATGATGTGTCGAATGATGTGTGGAATGATTTGTAGAATGATGTGTATAATGATGTGTAGAATGATGTGTCGAATGATGTGTAGAATGATGTCTAGAATAAAGTGTAGAATGATGTGTAGAATGATGCAAAGTATGATGTGTGGAATGATGTGTAGAATGATGTATAAAATGACGTGTAGAATGATGTGTCGAATGAAGTATAGAATGATGTCTACAATGATGTGTAGATTCATGTGTAGAATTATATGTAAAATGATGTGCAGAATGATGTGTAGAATGATGTGTAGAATGATGCATAGAACGACGCATAGAATGATGTGCAGAATAATGTTGTGCAGAATGATGTGTAGAATGATGCATAGAACGACGCATAGAATGATGTGCAGAATAATGTTGTGCAGAATGATGTGTAGAATTATATTGTGGTTAATGATTTGCAGATGATGTGTTGACTGATGTCTAAAATGATGTTGTGTCGCATGATGTCGAGAATGATGTTGTGTAGAATGATGTATGGAAAGATGTGTAGAATCATGTGTAGAATGATGTGTAGAATGTTGAGTAGACTGATGCGTAGAATGATGTGTTGAATGATGTGTAGAATAATTTGTAGAATGATGTGTGGAATGATGTGTAGAATGATGTTGTGTAGAATGATGTGCTGAATGATGTGTAGAATGATGTGTATAATGAAGTGTAGAATGATGTGTCGAATGATGTGTGGAATGATGTCTAGAATGATGTGTAGAATGATGTGTAGAATTATATGTAAAATGATGTGTAGAATGATGTGCAGAATGATGTGTAGAATGATGTGTAGAATGATGCGTAGAACGATGCATAGAATGATGTGTACAATGATGTGTAGAATTATGTGTACAATGATGTGTAGAACGTTGTGGAGAAAGAAGTGTAGAATGATGTATACAATGACGTGGTGAATGATGTTTACAATGATCTGTAGCATGATTTGTGGAATGATGTGTAGAATGCTGTGTAGAATGATGTGTGGAATGATGTGTAGAATTATGTGTAGAATGATGTGTAGAATGATGTATCGAATGATGTGTAGAATGATGTCTAGAATGATGTGTAGAATGATGTGTAGAATTATATGGAAAATGATGTGTAGAATGACGTGTAGAATGATGTGTAGAATGATGTGTAGAATGATGCGTAGAACGATGCACAGAATTATGTGTAGAATGATGTGTAGAATGATGGTCTGTAGAATGATGTGTAGAATGATATGAGGAATGATGTGTAGAATAATGCGTAGAAATATGTGAAGATTGATGTGTGGTATGATGTGTAGAATTATGTGTAGAATGATGTGTTGAATTACGTGTACAATGATGTGTAGAATGTTGTGTAGAATGAAGTGCAGAATGTTGTATACAATGACTTGTTGAATGATGTGTACAATGATGTGTAGCATGATTTGTGGAATGATGTGTAGAATGCTGTGTAGAATGATGTGTAGAATGATGTGTAGAATTATTTGTAGAATGATGTGTAGAATGACGTGTAGAATGAAGTGTAGAATGATGTGGTGAATGCTGTTGTGTGGAATGATGTGTAGAATGATGTGAAGAATGATGTCTAAAATGATGTTGTGTCGAATGATGTGTAGAATGATGTTGTGTAGAATAATGTGTAGAATGATGTGTAGAATGATATGTAGAATGATGTGTAGAATGATGTGAGAATGATGTTGTGTAGAATAATGTGTAGAATGATGTGTCGAATGATGTGTAGAATGATGTTGTGTAGAATAATGTGTAGAATGATGTGTAGAATGATGTGTAGAATGATGTGTAGAATGATGTGAGAATGATGTTGTGTAGAATAATGTGTAGAATGATGTGTAGAATGATGTGTAGAATGATGTGTAGAATGATGTGTAGAATGATGTGAAGAATGATGTGTAGAATGATGTTCTGTAGAATGATGTGTAGAATGATTTTTGGAATGATGTGAAGAATGAAGTGTAGAATTATGTTGTGTAGAATGATGTGTAGAATGATGAGTAGAATGATGTGTAGAATGATGCAAAATATGATCTGTAGAATGAGGTTCTATGGAATGATGTGTAGAATGATGTGTGGAAAGATGTGAAGAATGATGTGTAGAATGATGTTGTGTAGAATGATGTGTAAAATGACGTGTAGAATGATGTGTCGAATGACGTGTAGAATGAAGTGTACAATGATGTGTAGAATGATGTCTAGAATGATGCGTAGAACGACGCATAGAATGATGTGTAGAATAATGCTGTGCAGAATGATGTGAAGAATGATGTGCAGAATGATGTGTCGAATGATGGGTAAAATGATATGTAAAATGATGTGTAGAATGCTGTTGTGTAGAATGATTAGTAGAATGATGTGTAGAATGATGTGTTGAATGATGTGTAGAATGATGTGTGGAATGCTGTGCGGAATGATGTGCAGTATAATGTGTAGAATGATGTGTAGAATTACGTGTATAATGATGTGCAGAATGATGAGTAGAATTATCTGTAGAATGATGCATAGAATTATGGATAGAATGATGTGTAGAATGGTATGTAGAAGGATGTGTCGAGTGATGTGTTGAATGACGTGTAGAATGATGTGTAGAATGATGTTTATAATGATGAGTGGAATGATGTGTAGAAAGACGTGTACAATATGCAGAAAGATTTGTAGAATGATATGAAGAATGATGTGCAGAATGATGTGTAGAATGATGGGCAGAATCATATGTAGAATGACGTGAAGAATGATGTGTAGAATGATGTGTAGAATGATGTGTAAAATGACGTGTAGAATGACGTGTAGAATGATGTTTAGAATGATGTGTAGAATGATGTTTATAATGATGTGCAGAATGATGAGTACAATGAATGATGCGTAGAATGATGTGTAGAAGGATGTATATAATGAATGAAGACTGATGTGTAGAATGATATGTAGAATGATGTTTGGACGGAATGATGAGTAGAATGATGTGTAGAATGATGTGTAGAATGATGTGTATAATGATGTGTAGAAAGATGTGCAGAATGAATGCTGTGTAGAATGATGTGTAGAATGATGTGTAGAATAACGTGAAGAATGATGTGTAGAATAAAGTGTAGAAGGATGTGTAGAATGATGTGAAGAATGATGCGTAGAATAATAAGTAGAATGATGTGTAGAATGAATGCTGTGTAGAATGATGTGTAGAATGATGTGTTGAATGATGTGCAGAATGATGTGCAGAATGAAGGATGTGTCGAATGATGTGCAGTAAGTTGTGTGGAATGATGTGTAGAATGAAGGATGTGTGGAATGATGTGTAGAATAATGTGTAGATTGATATATAGATTGAATGATGTGTCGAATGATGTGTAGAATGATCTGTAGAATGATGTGCATAATTATGTGTATAATGATTGATGTTAAGATGTCGTGTAGAATGATGTTTAAAATGATGTTTAGATTGATGGATAGAATTATGAGTGGAATGAATGACGTGTAGAATGATGTGTAGAATAATGTGTAGAATGATGTGTAGAATGATGTGAAGAATGATGTGTAGAATGAATGATGTGGAGAATGATGTGTAGAATGATGTAAAGAATCAATGATGTGCAGAATGATGTTTAGAATGATGTGTAGATTGATGTGTAGAAGGATGCGGAGAATGATGTGTGGAATGACGTTTAGAATGACTGATGTGTAGAAATATGTGCAGAATGATGTGTAGAATGAAGGATGTGTGGAATGATGTGTAGAATAATGTGTAGATTGATATATAGATTGAATGATGTGTCGAATGATGTGTAGAATGATCTGTAGAATGATGTGCAGAATTATGTGTATAATGATTGATGTTAAGATGTCGTGTAGAATGATGTTTAAAATGATGTTTAGATTGATGGATAGAATTATGAGTGGAATGAATGACGTGTAGAATGATGTGTAGAATAATGTGTAGAATGATGTGTAGAATGATGTGAAGAATGATGTGTAGAATGAATGATGTGGAGAATGATGTGTAGAATGATGTAAAGAATCAATGATGTGCAGAATGATGTTTAGAATGATGTGTAGATTGATGTGTAGAAGGATGCGGAGAATGATGTGTGGAATGACGTTTAGAATGACTGATGTGTAGAAATATGTGCAGAATGATGTGTAGAAGCATGTGTCGAAAGATGTGTAGAATGAATGACTTGTAGAATGATGTGTGGAATGATGTATAGAATGATGTACAGAACCATGTGTAGAATGATGTGTAGAATGATGTCCAGAACACATGATGTGTAGAACGATGTGAGGAATTATGTCTTGAATGATTGTTGTTTAGAACGTTGTGTAGAATGATGTTAAGAATGATGTATAGAATGATGTGTAGAATGATGAGTAGAATGAATAATATGTAGAATGATGTGCAGAAAAATATGTAGAGGGATGTGTAGAATGATGCATACAATGATGTGCAGAATGATGTGTAGAATGTTGTGCAGAATGATGTGTCGAATGATGTATGAAATGTATAATGTGTAGAATGATATGGAGAATGTGTAGATTGATGTGCAGATTGAATGATGTGTAGAATTAAGTTTAGAATGATGTGTAGAATGATGTGCAGAATGATAAGTAGAATGAATGATGTGTAGAATGAGGTGCAGAGTGATGTGTGGAATTTGTGTAGAATGAATGATGTGAAGAAAGATGTGTAGAATTATGTGTAGAATGATGTTTACAATGATGTGTAGAATGATGTTAATAATGACGTGCAGATTGCTGAGCAAAATGAATGATTTGTAGAATGACGTGTAGATTGATGTGTAGAATGATGTGTAGAATTACGTGTAGAATAATGTGCAAAATGATGAGTAGAATTATATGTAGAATGATGCATAGAATTACGTGTAGAATGATGTGTAGAATGATATGTAGAAGGATGTGCAGAGTGATGTGTAGAATGATGTGTTGAATGACGTGTAGAATGATGTGTAGAATGATGTTCATAATGATGAGTAGAATGATGTGTCGAAAGACGTGTACAATGATGTGTAGAATGAGGAGGAGAATGACGTGTAGACTGATCTGTAGAATGATGTCGAGAATGATGCGAAGAATGATGTGTAAAATGATGTGTGGAATGATATGCAGAAAGATTTGTAGAATGATATGTAGAATGATGTACAGAATGATGTGTTTAATCATATGTAGAATGAGGTGAAGAATGATGTGTAGAATGATGTATCGAATGATGTGTAGAATGATGTGTAGAATGATGTGTAAAATGATGTGTAGAATGGTGTGTAGAATGATGTTTAGAATGATGTGTAGAATGATGTGCAGAATGATGAGTAGAATGAATAATGCGTAGAATGATGTGTAGAATGATGTGCAGAAGGATGTATATAATGAATGAAGACTGATGTGTAGAATGACGTGTAGAAATATGTTTAGAAGGAATGATGAGTATAATGATGTGTAGAATGATGTGTAGAATGATGTGTAGAATGATGTATAGAATGAATGTCGTGTAGAATGATGTGTAAAAAAACGTGTAGAATGATGTGTAGAATGACGTGAAGAATGATGTGTAGAATGATGTGTAGAATGATGTGTAGAATGATGTGTAGAATGATGTGTAAAATGATGTGTAGAATGGTGTGTAGAATGATGTTTAGAATGATGTGTAGTATGATGTGCAGAATGATGAGTAGAATGAATGATGCGTAAAATGATGTGTAGAATGATGTGCAGAAGGATGTATATAATGAATGAAGACTGATGTGTAGAATGATGTGTAGAATGATGTTTAGAAGGAATGATGAGTATAATGATGTGTAGAATGATGTGTAGAATGATGTGTAGAATGATGTATAAAATGACTGTCGTGTAGAATGATGTGTAAAAAAATGTGTAGAATGATGTGCAGAATGATGTGAAGAATGATGTGTAGAATTACATGCAGAATGATGTTCAGAATGATGTGTGGAACGATGTGTAGAAAGTTGTGTGGAATGATGTGTAGAATGAATGATATGTAGGATGATGTTTCGAATGATGTGTAGAATTATATGTAGATTGAATGATGTGTAGAATGATGTGTAGAGTGATGTGCAGAATTATGTGAAGCATGATTGATGTTTAGAATGTTGTGTAGAATGATATTTAAAATGATGTTTAGAATGATGAAGATAATGATGAGTGGAATGAATTATGTGTAGAATGATGTGTAGAATGAATGATGTGTAGAATGATGTGTTGAATGATGTGTATAATCATGTGTCGAATGATTGTTGTTTAGAATGTTGTGTAGAATGATGTGTAGAATGATGTGTAGAATGAAATGTAGAATGATGTGCAGAATGATGTGTAGAATGAATTATGTGGAGAATGATGCGTAGAATAATGTGTGGAACGATGTGTAGAATGATGTGTAGAATGATTTAAAGAGTGATGTATAGAATGATCTGTAGGATGATGTTGTGCAGAATGATGTGGAGACTGATGTGTCGAATGATGTGAAGAATGAAGTGTAGAATCATGTGTAGAATGTTATGTAGAATGAAGTGTAGAATCATGTGTAGAATGAATGATATGTACAATGATATGTTGATTGATGTGTAGAATGATGTGTAGAATGATTGTTGTTCAGAATGTTGTGTAGAATGATGTTTAGAACAACGTGTAGAATGAGGTGATAGAATGATGAGTGGAATGAATGATGTGTAGAATGATGTGTAGAATGATGTGTAGAAGGAAGTGTAGAATTATGTGCAGAATGATTGTTGTTTAGAATTTTGTGTAGAATGATGTTGAGAATGATGTGTCGAATGATGTGCAGAAAGATGTGTAGAAGGATGTGTAGAATGATGTGCACAATGATGTGTAGAATGATGTGTAGAATATTGTGTAGAATGAACTTTAGAATGATGTGTGGAATGAATGATGTGTGGAATGTGTAGATTGATGTGTAGATTGAATGATGTGTAGAATGAAGTTTAGAATGATGTGTAGAATGATGTTGTGTAGAATGATGTGTAGAATGATATGTAGAATGATGTGTAGAATTATGTTGTTTGGAAAGATGTGTAGCGTGAAGTTGTTTAGCATGATGTGTCGAATGATGTGTAGAATGACGAGTAGAATGAAGTTCAGAATGATGAGTGGAATGAATGAAATGTAGAATGATGTGTAGAATGAATTATGTGTAGAATGATGTGTAGAATGATGTGTAGAATGATGTGAGAATGATAAGTAGATTGATGTGCAGAATTATGTGTAGAATGATTGATGTTTAGAATGTTTTGTGAATGATGTTTAAAATGATGTGTAAATTGATGTATTGAATGATCAGTGGAATGAATGAGGTGTAGAATGACGTGTGGAATAATGTGTCGCAGGATGTGAAGAATGATGTGAAGAATGATGTGTAGAATAATATGTAGAATGATGTGCAGAATGACGTGTAGATTGAATGATGTGGAGAATGATGTGTAGAATAATGTGCCGAATGATGTGTAGAATGATGGGTAGAATGATGTGTTGAATAAAGGATGTGTAAAATAATGTGTAGATTAATGTGTAGATTGAAATGTAGAATTATGTGTAGAATGAAGTGCAGAATGACGTGTAGAATTAAAGATGTGGAGAATGATCTGTAGAATGACGTGCAGAATGATGTGTAGAATGAATGATGTTTAGAATGACGTGTAGCATGATGTGTAGTCTGATGTGCAGAATGATGAGTAGAATGAATGATGTGTCAAATGATGTTTTGAATGATATGTAGAATGACGTGTAGAATAATTAGAATGAATGATGTGTGGAATGATGCGTAGAATGAACGATGTGAAGAATGATGTGCACATTGATGTGTAGAATTATGTGCAGAATGATTGATGTTTAGAATGTTGTGTAGAATGATTTTCAGAATAATGTGTAGAATGATGTATAGAATGATGTGTGGAAGGATGTGTAGAATGATTTGTAGAATGTTGTGCAGAATGATGTATAGAATGATGTGTAGAATGAATGATGTGTAGAATGATGTGTAGAATGATGTGCAGAATGATGTGTAGAATGATATCGAGAATGATAAGTAGAATAATGTGTGGAATGATTTGTACAATAAATGATGTGTCGAAGGATGTGTAGATTGATGTGTAGCATGATGTGTAGAATGATGTGTACAACGAATGATCAGTCGTATGATGTGTAGAATGATGTGCAGAATGATTTGTGTAAGTTGTGTACAAAGAATGATGTGTAGATTGATGTGCAGAAGGAATGATGTGTAGAATGATGTGTAGAATGATGTGCAGAATGATGTGTAGAAAGATGTGCAAAATGAATTAAGTCTAGAATGATATGTAGATGGATGTGTAGAATGATGGGTAGAATAAATGACGTGAAGAATGACGTGTAGAAAGACGTGTAGAATGATGTGAAGAATAATGTGCAGAATGATTTGTCGAATGATGTGCAGAATCAATGATGTGTAGAATGATGTGTAGTTTGATGTGTAGAATGATGTGCAGAATGATGTGTAGAATAGTGTGTAGATTGATGATGTGTAGAATGATGTTTAGAATGATGTGTAGAATGATGTGTCGAATGAATGATGTGTAGATTGATGTGCAGATTGATGTGTAGAGTGATGTGTAGCATGATTTGTAGAATGATGTGCAGATTGATGTGTAGAATGATGTGCTGCATGATGTGTGGAATGAGGTGTAGCATGATGTGTAGAATGATTTGTAGAATGATGTGCAGATTGATGTATAGAATGAATGATGTGTGGAATGAAGTGTAGAATAATGTGTAGAATGAATAAAGTGTAGAATGATGATTATAATGATGTGCAGAATGATGGGTAGAATTATGAGTAGAATGATGTGCAGAATGATGTGAAGAATGATATGAAGAATGATGTGTAGATTGATGTGTAGAATGATGCGTAAAATGATGTGTAGAATGATGTGTAGAATGATGATGTGCAGAATGATGTGTAGAATGACGTGCAGCATGAAAGATGTGAAGAATGATGTGTAGAATGGTGTTTAGAATGATGTGTCGAATGATGTGTAGAATGATGTGGAGATTGATGTGTAGAAAGATGTGTAGAATGATGTTAAGAATCAATGATGTTTAGAATTATGTATTGAATGATGTTTAGAATGATGTGAAGAATGATGTGTTGAATGAATGATGTGTAGAATGATGTGTAGAATGATGTGTAGAATGATGTGTAGAATAATGTGTAGAATTATGTGCAGAATTATTGATGTTTAGAATGTTGTGCAGAATGATGTGTAGAATGAATGATGTATAGAATGACGTGTAGATTAACGTGTTGAATGATGTGCAGAATGACGTGCAGAATGATGTGTAGAATGATGTGTAGATTCAATGATGTGTAGAATGATGTGCAGATTTATGTGTAGAATGATGGGTAGAATGATGTGGAGAATGATGTGTGGAATGTATGTTGTGTAGAATGAAGTATAGCCTGATGTGTAGAGTGATGTGCAGAATGAGGTGCAGAATGATAAACAAAATTACGTGTAGAAAATTGAATAGAGTTATGGTTAGAAAGACTGATGTTCAGAATGATGTGTAGAATGATGTGTAGAATTATGTGCAGAATTATTGATGTTTAGAATGTTGTGCAGAATGATGTGTAGAATGAATGATGTATAGTAGGACGTGTGGATTAACTTGTAGAATGATGTGTAGAATGACGTGTAGAATGATGGGTAGAATGATGTGGAGAATGATGTGTGGAATGTATGATGTGTAAAATGAAGTATAGCATGATGTGTAGAATGATTAGTACAATGCTTGATGTGTAGAATGATGTGCAGAATGACGTGCAGAATGTTGTATAAAATTATGTGCAGAAAATTGAATAAATTTATGGTTAGAAAGATTGATGTTTAGAATGTTGTGTAGAATGACGTGTAGAATGATGTGTAGAATGATGCATAGAATCAATGATGTGCAGAATGAAGTGTAGAATGATGTGTAGAATTAAGTGCACAATTATTGATGTTTAGAATGTTGTGTAGAATGATGTTACGAATGATGTGTAGAAAGATGTGTAGAATGATGAGTGGAATGAATGATGTGTAGAATGATGTGCAGAAGGATGTGTAGAAGGATTTGTAGAATGATGCGTTGAAAGATGTGGAGAATGGATTGTAGAATGTTGTGTAGAATTATGTATAGAACGACGTGTAGAATGAATGATGTGTTCAATGACCTGCAGCATGATGTATAGAATGATGTGTAGACTGATGTGAAGAAGGAATGATGTGTAGAATGAAGTTTTGAATGATGTGCAGAATTATGTTAAGAATCAACGATGTGTAGAATGATGTGTAGAATGATGTGTAGAAAGATGTGAGAATGAATGATGTGTCGAATGACGTGTAGATTGATGTGTCGAATGATGCAGAGAATGATGTGTAGAATGATGTGTAGAATGATGTGTGGAATGATGTGTGGAATGAAAAATGTGTGGAATGACGTGTAGAATGATGTGTAGAATGATGTGTAGAATGATGTGTAGAATGAATGACGTTTTGATTGATGTGTAGAATGAATGATGTGCAGAATGAATTGTAAACTGATGTGTAGAATGATAAGTAGTGTGCATGATGTGACGAATAACGTTTAGAATGCGGTGCAGAATGATGTGTGGCTTGCTGTGTAGAATGAATGATGTGTAGAATTAAGTGTAATGATGAGCAGAATGTATGATGTTTAGGATGATGTGTGGAATGATGTGTAGAATGTTGTGAAGAATGATGTGTGAATGAATGATGTGTAGAATGACGTGTAGATTGATGGGCAGAATGATGTGGAGATTGATGTGTAGAATGATATCCAGAATGAATGGGAGAATGATGTGTAGAATGTTGTGTACAATAAATGATGTGAAGAATGATATGTAGAATTATGTGTAGGTTTATGTTATGAATCAAAGATGTGTAAACTGATGTGTAGAATGATGTGTAGAATGATGTGTAGAGTGAATGATGTTTAGAATGACGTGTAGATTAATGTGTAGAATGATTTGAATAAAGATGTGTCGAATGATGTGTGGAATGATATGTGGAATGATTGATGTGTAGAATGAAATGTCGAATGATGTGTAGAACGACGTGTAGAATGACGTGTATAATGATGTGTAGAATGACATGCAGCATGAAAGATGTGTAGAATGATGTGCAGAATGATGTTTAGAATGAGGAGCAGAATGATGTGTTGAATGATGTGTAGATTGATGTGCAGAATGTGAGATGTGCAGAATGAAGTGCAGAATGATGTGTTGAATGATGAGTAGAATGCATGATGTGTAGAATGATGTGTAGAATGATGTGTAGAAAGATGTTTACAATGATGTGTAGAAAGAATGATGCGTCGAATGACGTGTAGAATAATGTGTAGAATGATGTGTATAATGATGTGTAGAATGAATGATGTGCAGAATGATGTGTAGAATTAATGATCTGTAGAATGATGTGCAGAATGATATGTAGAATGATGAATAGAATTAGGTGCAGAATGATGTATATAATTATGTGTGGAATGATTGATGTGTAGAATGATTATTTGAATGATGTGTAGAATAATGTGTAGATGGATGTGTAGAATCATGTGTAGAATCATGTGTAGAATGATGTGTAGAAAGATGCGTATAATGATGTGTAGAATGAAAGATGTGTAGAATGATGTGCAGAATGATGTGTCGAATGATGTGTCGAATGATGCGTAGGATGATGTGTAGAATGATGTGTAGAATGAATGATGTGTACAACGATCTGTAGAATGAATGATGTGTAGAATGATGTGCAGAATGATGTGTAGAATGGTGTGTAGAATAACGTGTAGTTTGATTGATGGTTAGAATGTTGTGTAGAATGATGTGTAGAATGATGTGTAGAATGAAAAACGTGCAGATTGATGTGTAAAATAACGTGTGGAATGATGTGTAGAATCAATGATGTGTAGAATGATGTGTAGAATGATGTGTAAAATGATGTGTAGAATGATGTGTAGAATGATGTGTAGAATGATGTGTAGAATGAATTATGTGCAGAATGATCTGTAGAATGAATGATGTGTAGAACAAATGACGTGCAGAATGATGTGTAAAATGATGTGTAGAATGATGTGTAGAATGATGTATGGAATGATGTGTAGAATGATGTGTGGAATGAATTATGTGCAGAATGATCTGTAGAATGAATGATGTGTAGAACGAATGACGTGCAGAATGATGTGTAGAATGAATGATGAGTAGAATGATGTGCAGAATGATGTGCAGAATGATTTATAGTATTAGGTGTGAATGATGTAAAGAATTAGGTGTAGAATGATTGACGTTTAGAAAGATGTGTAGAATAATGTTTAGAATGTTGTGTAGAATGATGTGTAGAAGGATGTGTAGAATCATGTGTAGAATGATATTTAGAATGATGTGTGGAATGATGTGTAGAATGATGTTTAGAATGAGGTGTAGAGTGAAAGATGTGTAGAATGATGTGTAGAATGATGTGTCGAATGAAGTGTAGTGTGATGTGTAGAGTGATGTGTAGAATGAATGATGTATAGAAAGACGTTTAGATTAATGTGTTGAATGATGTGTAGAATGATGTGTAGAATGATGTGTAGAATGATGTGTCGAATCAATGATGTGTAGAATGATGAGTTGATTGATGTGTAGAATGATGTGCAGAATGATGTGTCGAATGATGTGTAGAATAAAATATATGTAGAATGAAGTGTAGAATGGTGTGTAGTATGATGAGTAGAATGCATGATGTGAAGAATGATGTGTAGAATAATATGTAGAGAGATGTGTAGGAGTATGTGTAGAATGACGTGTACAATGAATAACATTTAGAAAGATGTGTAGAACGATGTGTAGAATGATGTGTTGAATGATGAGTAGAATGCATGATGTGCAGCATGATGTGTAGAATGATGTGTAGAATGACGTGTAGAATGATGCTTAGAATGAAAAAGGTGTAGAATGATGTGTAGAATGATGTGTCGAATGATGTGTAGAATGACGTGTAAAATGATGTGCAGAATGATGTGTAGAATGAATGATGTGCAGAATGATGTGTAGAATGAATGATGAGTAGAATGACGTGCAGAATGATGTGCAGAATGATATATAGAATTAGTTTTAGAATGATGTATAGAATTATGTGCTAAATGATTGATGATTAGAAAGTTGAGTCGAATGATGTTTAGAATGATGTGTAGAATGAAAGATGTGTAGAATGATGTGTAGAATGATATGTCGAATGATGTGTAGAATGATGTGTAGAATGATGTGTCGAATCAAAAATGTGTAGAATGATGTGTATTATCATGTGTAGAAAGTATGATGCGTAGAATGACGTGAAGAATGAAACATGTTTAAAATGACGTGTAGACTGATGTGTAGAATGATGTCTAGAATGAAAGATGAGTAGAACGATGTGCAGAATGATGTGTAGAATGATGTGTCAAAAGGTTTGTAAAATGAATGATCTGCAGAATGACGTGTAGAATGATGTGTAGAATTACGTGTTGAATCATGTGCAGAATGATGTGCAGAATGATGTGTGGAATGATTGATGTGTAGAATGAAATGTCGAATGATGTGTAGAACGACGTGTAGAATGACGTGTATAATGATGTGTAGAATGACGTGCAGCAGGAAAGATGTGTAGAATGATGTGCAGAATGCTGCTTTGAATGATGTGTCGAATGGTGTGTAGAATGATGTGGAGATTGATGTGTAGAAAGATGTGTAGAATGATGTGTTGAATGAAGTTAAGAAACAATGATGTGTAGAATGACGTATATAGTGATGTGTAGAATGACGTGTAGAAGGATATGCAGAATGATGTGTAAAATAATGTGTAGAATTATGTGTAGAATGAGGTGTAGAATGATGTGTAGAACGATGTGTAGAATGAATGATGTGTGGAATGAAGTGCAGATTGATGTGTAGAATGATGCGAAGATTGAAGTGCAGAATGATGTGAAAAATCATGTGTAGAATGAATGATGTTTAGAATGATGAATATAATGATGTGTAGAATGATGATCAGACTTATGTGTAGAATGATGAGTAGAATGAATGATGTGTCGAATGATGTGTAGAATAATGTGTAGAATGACGTGCAGCACGAAAGATGTGTAGAATGATGTGTAGAATGATGCATAGAATGATGTGTAGAATGATGTGTAGATTGACGTGTCGAAAGATTTGTAAAATGAATGGTGTGCAGAATGAGTTGTAGAATGATGTGTAGAATTATTTGTAGAATTATGTGCAGAATGATGTGTAGAATGATGTGTAGAATGATGTGAAGAATGTCGTGTGGAATGAATGATGTTTAGAATGATGTGGAAAATGATGTGATTCATGATGTTTAAAATGAATGATGTGTAGAACGATGTATCGAATGATGTGTAGAATGATGTGTCGAAAGATTTGTAAAATGAATGATGTGCAGAATGACGTGTTGAATGATGTGTAGAATTATGTGTAGAATCATGTGCAGAATGATGTGTAGAATGATGTGTAGAATGAATGTTGTGTCGAAAGATGTGTAGAATGAATGATTTGCAGAATGATATATAGACTGACGTGCTGAAGGATGTATAGAATGAATGATTTGTAAAATGATTTGTAGACTGACGTGCAGAATGATGTGTATAATGATGTGTCGAAACATGTGTGGAATGAATGATGTGAATTATGATGTGTAGAATGACTGATGTGTAGAATGGTTTGTAGAATGATGTGTAAAATGATGTGTAGAATGATGTGTCGAATGTTGTGTAGAATGATGTCTAGAATGATGTGTAGAATGAAGTGCAGAATGATGTGCACAATGATGTGCAGAATACACGATGTGGTGAATGAAGCGTAGAGCGATGCATAGAATGATGTGTAGAATGATGTGTAGAATTATGTGTAGAATGATGTGAAGAATGATGTGCAGAATGATGTTCTGTAGAATGATGTGTAGAATGATGTGAAGAATGATGTGTAGAATGATGCGTAGAATGATGTGAAGATTGATGTGTGGTATGATGTGTAGAATTATGTGTAGAATGATGTGTCGAATTAGGTGTACAATGATGTGTAGAATGTTGTGTAGAATGACGTGTAGCAGGATTTGTGGAATGATGTGTAGAATGCTGTGTAGCATGCTGTGTAGAATGATGTGTAGAATGATGTGTACAATGATGTGTAAAATGATGTGCAGAATGACGTGTAGAATGGTGTGTAGAATGATGCATAGAATGATGTGTAGAATCATTTGTAGAATGATGTGTAGAATGAATGATGTGTAGAATGACGTGAGGAATGATGTGAAGAATGATGTGTCGAATGAATGGTGTGTAGAATGATGTGTAGAATGACGTGTAGAATGATGTGTAGAATGACTTGCAGCATGAAAGATGTGGAGAATGATGTGTAGAATGATGCATAGAATGATGTGTAGAATGATGTGCACAATGACGTGTAAAAGGATATGCAGAAAGATGTGTAAAATGAGGTGTAGAATTATGTGTAGAATGATGTGTAGAATGTTGTGTCGAATGATGTTCAGAATGATGTGGAGAGTGAATGATGTGTAGAATGATGTGTAGAATGATGTGTAGAATGACGTGCAGAATGAAAGTTGATTCCATGATGTGCAGAATGATGTGATGAATGATGTGTAGAGCGATGTGTAGAATGATGTGTAGAATGATGTGTCGAAAGATTTGTAAAATGAATCATGTGTAGAATGACGTGTAGAATGATGTGTCGAATTATGTGTAGAATCATGTGCAGAATGATGTGTAGAATGATGTGTGGAATGATGTGTAGAATAATGTGTAGAATGAGTGAGTTGCAGAATAATGATTATAATATTGTGTAGAATGAATCCTAGAATGAAGTGTAGAATGATGTGTAGAATGATGATGTGTAGATTGATGTGTAGAATGAATGAAGTGCAGAATGATGAGTATAATGATGAGTGGAATTAAGTGTACAATTATGAGTAGAATGACGTGCAGAATGATGCGGAGAATGATGTGGAGAATGATGTGCATATTGATGTGTAGAATAATGTGTAGAATGAATGATATGTAGAATGATGAATATAATGATGTGTAGAATGATGTTTAGACTTATGTTTATAATGATGAGCAGAATGAATGATGTGTCGAATAACGTGTAGATTGATGTGTAGAATGACGTGCAGCATGAAAGTTGCGTGGAATAATGTGTGGAATGATGCATAGAAAGTTACGTAGAATGATGTGTAGAATGACGTGTAGAAGGATATGCAGAATGATGTGTAAAATGATTTGAAGAATTATGTGTAGAATGTTGTGTAGAATGATGTGTAGAATGTTGTGTAGAATGATGTGGAGAGTGAATGATGTGCGGAGTGATGTGTAGAATGATGTGTAGAATGAAAGATGATTACATGATGTGCAGAATGATGTGATGAATGATGTGTAGAATGATATGTAGAATGGTGTGTCGAATGAATGACGTGTAGAATGATGTGTAGAATGATGTGCAGAATGATATGTAGAATGATGAGTAGAATGATGTGTCGAATCAATGATGTGCAGAATGATGTGTAGAATAACGTGAAGAATGAATGATGTGCAGAATAATGATTATAATGATGTGTAGAATGATGTGCAGAATGATGTGTCGATTGACGTGTAGAATGATGATGTGCAGAATGATATGTAGAATGATGCGTATAATGATGTCCAAAATAACATGTGTCGAATGATGTGTAGTATGATGTGTAGAATGATGTGTAGAATGATGTTTGGAATGATGTGTAGAATGATGTGTAGATGATGTGTAGAATGAATGATGTGAAGAATGATGTGTAGAAAGTTGATATCTGGAATGATGTGTAGAATGATGTGTAGAATGATGTGCAGAATGATGAGCAGAAAGATATGTAGAATGTTGTGCAGAATGATGTGTAGGATGATGCCTCGAATGATGTGTAGAATGATGTGGAGAATTATGTGTCGAATGATGTGCAGAATGAGATGCATAATGATGTGCAGAATGATATTTAGAATGATGTGAAGAATGATGTGCGGAATGATGTGTAGAATGATGTGTAGAATTATGAGTAGAATGATGTGTAGAATGATGTTTAGAATGATGTTTAGAATGACATGGCGTATGAATGACGTGTAGAATTATGTGTCGAATCATGTGTAGTATGATGTGTCGAATGACGTGAAGATTGATGTGTAGAGTGAATGACGTGCAGTATGATGTGTAGAATGTTGTGTAGAATAATGTGAAGAAAGATGTGTCGAATGATGTGTTGTATGAATGATGTGTATAATGATTTGTAGAATGATGTGTAGAATGATGTGATGCATCATGTGCAGAATGATGTGTACAATGATGTGCAGAATGAATGATGTGTAGAATGATGTATAGAATGATGTGCACAATGATGTGTAGAATTATGTGTTAATTAATGTGTAGAATTAATGATGTGTACAATTATGTGTGGAATGATGTTTAGAATTATATGTGGAATGAATGACGTGCTGAATCACGCATTGAAAATTCTGTAGAATGATGTGTGGAATGATATGTAGAATGAAAGATGTGAAGAATGTTGTGTAGAATGATGTTTAGAATGAATGATGTGCGGAATGACGTTAAGAATGATGTGTAGAATAATGTGTAGAATGATGATGAGTAGAATGAATAATGTGCAGAATGATGTGTAGCATGAAGTGTAGAATGATGTGTAGAATGATGTGTAGAATGACGTGTAGAATTATGTGTAGAATGATGTGTAGAATGATGTTTAGAATGATGTGTAGAAAGATGTGTAGAATGATGTGCAGAAAGATGTGTCGAATGATGTGCAGAATGATGTGCAGAATGATGTGTAGAATGATGTGTGGAATGATTGATGTGTAGAATAAAGTGTCGGATAATGTGCAGAACGACGAGTAGAATGAGGTGTATAATGATGTGTAGAATGATGTGCAGAATGATGTGTAGAATAATGTGTAGAATGAGTGATTTGCAGAATAATGATTATAATAATGTGTAGAATGAATCCTCGAATGAAGTGTAGAATGATGTGTAGAATGATGATGTGTAGAATGATGTGTCGAATGAATGAAGTGCAGAATGATGAGTATAATGATGAGTGGAATGATGTGTACAATTATGAGTAGAATGATGTGTAGAATGATGTGAAGAATGAAGTGAAGAATGATGTGTAGAATGATGTGTAGAATGATGATGTATAGAATGATGTGTAGAATGATGTGTAGAATGATTGATGTGTAGAATGATGTGTAGAATGACGTGCAGCATGTAAGATGTGTCGAATGATGTGTAGAATGATGTGTAGATTGATGTGTAGAAAGATGTGTAGAATGATGTTAAGAATCAATGATGTGTAGAATGATGTTTATAATGACGTGTAGAATGGTGTGGAGAACGATGTGTAGAATGAATGATGTGTGGAATGACGTGTAGATTGATGTGTAGAATGATACGGAGAATGATGTGGAGAATGATGTGCAGAATGATGTGTAGATCAATGTGTAGAATGAATGATGAGTAGAATGATGAGTATAATGATGTGTAGAATGATGTTTAGACTTATGTATAGAATGATGAGTAGAATGAATGATGTGTCAAATGACGTGTAGAATGATGTGCAGTTTGATGTGTAGAAAGATGCGTCGAATGATATGTTGAATGATGTGCAGAATGATGTGTAGAATGATGTGTAGAATCATTTGCAGAATCAATGATGTGTAGAATGATATGTAGAACGGTGTGTCGAATGCTTTGTTGAATGATGTGTAGCATGATGTGTATAATGATTTGTAGAATGATGATATGTAGAATGATGTGTAGAATGATGTGTAGATTGATGTGTAGAATGATGGATAGAATGATGTATAGAATGATATATAGAATGAGATCTAGAATGATGCGTAAATTATTTGTAGAATCAATGATGTGTCGAATAATGTGGAGAACGATGTGTAGCATGACGTGTAGAATGATGTGTAGAATGAATAAAGTGTAGATTGATGTCTAGATTGATATGTCGAATGATGTGTGGAATGATGTGTAGAATGCTGTGCAGAATGAATGATGTGTAGAATTATGAGTATAATGATGTGTACAATGATGTGTCGAATAATGTGTAGAATGATGACGTGTAGAATGATGTGTGGAATGATGTATCGAATGATGTGTAGAATGATGTGTAGAATGATTTGCTTAATGATGTGTAGAATGATATGTAGAATGAATGATTTTTTCGAAAAATGTGTGGAATGACGTGCAGCATGAAAGTTGTGTGGATTGATGTGTGGAATGACGCATAGAATGTTGCGTAGAATGATGTGTAGAATGACGTGTATAAGGATGTTTAGAATGATGTGTCGAATGATGTGCAGAATGATGTGTCGATTGATGTGTAGAAAAATGTATAGAATGACGTGTTGAATGATGTTAAGAATCAATTATGTGTAGAATGATGTGTACAGTGATGTGTAGAATGATGTGTAGAACGATGTGCAGAATGAATGATGTGTGGAATGACGTGCAGATTGATGTGTGGAATGATGCGGAGAATGATGTGGAGAATGATGTGCATAATGATGTGTAGAATAATGTGTAGAATGAATGATATGTAGAATGATGAATATAATGATGTGTAGAATGATGTTTAGACTTATGTTTAGAATGATGAGCAGAATGAATGATGTGTCGAATAACGTGTAGATTGATGTGTAGAATGACGTGCAGCTTGAAAGTTGTGTGGAATAATGTGTGGAATGATGCATAGAATGTTACGTAGAATGATGTGCAGAATGACGTGTAGAAGGATATGCAGAATGATGTGTAAAATGATGTGAAGAATTATGTGTAAATGTTGTGTAGAATGATGTGTAGAATGTTGTGTAGAATGACGTGGAGAGTGAATGATGTGCGGAGTGATGTGAAGAATAATGTGCAGAATGAAAGATGATTACATGATGTGCAGAATGATGTGATGAATGATGTGTAGAATGATATGTAGAATGCTGTGTCGAATGAATGATGTGTAGAATGATGTGTAGAATGATGTGCAGAATGATGTGTAGAATGTTGAGTAGAATGATGTGTCGAATCAATGATGTGCAGAATGATGTGTAGAATAACGTGAAGAATGAATGAAGTGCAGAATAATGATTATAATGATGTGCAGAATGATGTGCAGAATGATGTGTCGATTGACGTGCAGAAAGATGTGTAGATGATGATGTGTAGAATGATGATGTGCAGAATGATATGTAGAATGATGCGTATAATGATGTCCAAAATAATATATGTCGAATGATGTGTAGTATGATATATAGAATGATGTGTAGAATGATGTTTGGAATGATGTGTAGAATTATGTGTAGATTGATGCGTAGAATGAATGATGTGAAGAATGATGTGTAGAATGATGATATCTGGAATGATGTGTAGAATGATGTGTAGAATGATGTGCAGAATGATGTGCAGAATGATATGTAGAATGTTATGAAGAATGATGTGTAGGATGATGTCTCGAATGATGTGTAGAATGATGTGTAGAATGAATGATATGTTGAATGATGTGTGGAATGACATGGCGTATGAATGACATGTAGAATTAAGTGTCGAATCATGTGTAGTATGATGTGTCGAATGATGTGAAGCTTGATGTGTAGAGTGAATGACGTGCAGTATGATGTGTAGAATGTTGTGTAGAATAATGTGAAGAAAGATATGTCGAAAGATGTGTTGTATGAATGATGTGTATAATGATTTGTAGAATGATGTGTAGAATGACGTGATGAATCATGTGCAGAATGATGTGTACAATTATGTGCAGATGAATGATATGTAGAATGATGTGTAGAATGATGTGCACAATGATGTGCAGAATTACGTGTTGATTAATGTGTAGAATTAATGATGTGTACAATATGTGTGGAATGATGGTTAGAATTATATGTAGAATGAATGGCGTGCTGAATGACGCATTGAACAATCTGTAGAATGATGGGTGGAATGATATGTAGAATGAAAGATGTGAAGAATGTTGTGTAGACTGATGTTTAGAATGATGTGTAGAATGAATGATGTGCAGAATGACGTTTAGAATGATGTGTAGAATAATGTGTAGAATGATGATGAGTAGAATGAATAATGTGCAGAATGATGTGTAGCATGAAGTGTAGAATGATGTGTAGAATGATGTGTAGAATGACGTGTAGAATTATGTGTAGAATGATGTGTAGAATGATGTTTAGAATGATGTGTAGAAAGATGTGTAGAATGATGTGCAGAAAGATGTGTCGAATGATGTGCAGAATGATGTGCAGAATGATGTGTAGATTGATATGCAGAATGATGTGTAGAATCATGTGTCTGATGTATAGAATGATGTGAAGAATGATGTGTAGGATGATGTCTCGAAAGATGTGTAGAATGATGTGAATAATGAAGTGTCGAATGATGCGCAGAATGATATGTAGCATGAAGTGAAGAATGATTTGCAGAATGATGTTTGGAATGATGTGTAGAATGATGAGTGGAATGATGTGTAGAATAATGTTTAGAATAATGTGTAGAATGATGTGTAGAATGATGTGTCGAATTATGTGCAGAATGAATGATATGTAGAATGATGTGTGGAATGACACGTAGTATGAATGACGTGAAGAATGAAGGGTCGAATCGTGTGTAGTATGATGTGTAGAATGATGTGTAGCTTGATGTCTAGAATGATGTGTAGAATGAAATGTAGAATGTTGTGTAGAATGATGTGCAGAATGATATGTAGAATGATGTGTAGAATGACGTGTAGAATGATGTGCAGAATGTTGTGTAGATTGACGTGTAGAATGATGTGTAGATTGAGGTGTAGAATGATGTGTAGAATGATGTGTAGAATGATGATGTGTGGAATGATGATGTGTCGAATGATGATGTGTAGAATGAATGATCTGCAGAATGATGTGTACAATGATGATGTGTAGAATGATGTGTAGAATGATGTGTAGATAGATGTGTAGAATGATGTGCAGAATGTTGTGTAGAATGATGATGTGGAGAATGATGTGTAGAATGAAGATGTGTAAAATAATGAGTAGAATGATGTGTAGAATGAGGTGCAGACTGATGTGTAGAATGAGGTGTAGAATGATGTGTAGAATGATGAGTAGATTGATGTATAGAATGATGAAGTGTACAATGATGAGTAGAATGATGTGTAGAATGACATGTAGAATGATGTGTATAATGATGTGTAGAATAATGTGTAGAATGATGTGTAGTATGATGTGTAGAATGATGAGTAGAATGATGTGTAGAATGATGTGCAGACTGATGTGTCGAATGATGTGTAGAATGATGTGTAGAATGTGTGTAGTTTGATTTTCAGACTGATGTGTAGTGTGATATGTTGAATGATGTGTAGAATGATGTGTAGAATGATGTGTAGAGTTACGTGTAGAATGTTGTGTAGATTGACGTGCAGAATGATGTGTAGAATGTCGTGTAGAATGATGTGTAGAATAATGTTCAGACTGATGTGTAGAATGAGGTGTAGAATGACGTGTAGAATAATGATGTTTGGAATGATGATGTGTAGAAAGATGTGTAGGATGATGTCTCGAATGCTGTGTGGAATGATGTGTATAATTTTGTGTCCAATGATATGCAGAATGAGATGCAGAATGATGTGCAGAATGATATGTAGAATGTCGTGAAGAATGATGTGCAGAATGATGTGTAGAATGATGTGTAGAATGACGAGTGGAATGATGTGTAGAATTATGTGCAGAATGATGTGTAGAATGATTTGTAGAATTATGTGCAGAATGAATGATGTGTAGAATGATGTGTGGAATGACATGTAGTATGAATGACGTGTCGAATGAAGTGTCGAATCGTGTGTAGTATGATGTGAAGAATGATGTGTAGCTTGATGTGTAGAATGATGTGTAGAATGATATGTCGAATGATGTGTAGAATGATGTGCAGAACGATGTGCAGAATGATGTGTAGAATGACGTGTAGAATGTTGTGCAGAATGAGGTGTAGAATGATGTGCAGAATGTTGTGTAGATTGATGTGTATAATGATGTGTACATTGATGATGTGTGGAATGATGATGTGTCGAATGATGATGTGCAGAATGAAGTGCAAAATGAATGATCTGCAGCATGATGTGTACAATGATGATGTGTAGAATGATGTGTAGAATAATGTGTAGATTGTTGTGTGGAATAATGTGTAGAATGACGTGTGGAATGATGTGTAGAATGATGTGCAGAATGTTGTGTAGATTGATTTGTAGAATGATGTGTAGAATGATGTGTAGATTGATGTCTAGAATGATGTGTAGAATAATGTGTAGAGTGATGTGTAGAATGATGTGTAGAATTACGTGTAGAATGTTGTGTAGAATGATGTGCAGAATGACGTGTGGAATGTTGTGTAGAATGATGTGTAGAATGATGTGCAGACTGATGTATAGAATGATGTGTCGAATGATGTTTAGAATGATGTGTATATTGACGTGTAGAATGAATGATATATGGAATGTATTGCAGAAAGATGTATAGAATGACGTGTAGAATGGATGATTTGAAGAATGATGTTTAGAATGACGGGTAGAATGATGTGTATCATGATGTGTAGAACGATGTGTCGAATTAATGTTGTGTAGAATGATGTGCAGCATGATGTGAAGAATGATGTGTAGAATGAAAGATGTGTAGAAGTATGTGTAGAATTCTGTGTCGAAATCTGTGTAGAATGATGTGCAGAATGATGTGCAGAATGATGTGTCGAAAGATGTATAGAATTGAATGATGTGTAGAATGATGTGTAGAATTACGTGTAGAATCAATGATGAGCAGAATGATGACGTGGAGAATGATGATTAGAATGATGTATATAATGATTGGTCGAATGATTGGTAGAATGAATGATGTGTAGAATGATGTGTAGAATGATGTGTAGAATGATGTGAAGAATGATGTGCAGAATGAATGATGTGGAGAATGATGATCTGTGGAATGATGCAATGAATTATGTGTAGAATGACATTGTAGAATGATGTGCAGAATGATGTGCAGAATGATGTGTAGAATGGCATGTAGAATGATGTGCAGAATGAGGTGTAGAATGATGTGCAGAATGTTGTGTAGATTGATGTGTATAATGATGTGTAGATTCAGGTGTAGAATGATGTGTAGAATGAATTGTATAATGATGATGTGTGGAATGATGATGTGTCGAATGATGATGTGCAGAATGATGTGCAGAATGAATGATCTGCAGAATGATGTGTACAATGATGTTGTGTAGAATGATGTGTAGAATAATGTGTAGATTTTGGTGCGGAATGATGTGTAGAATGACGTGTGGAATGATGTGTAGAATGATGTGTAGAATGAGATGCAGAATGATGTGCAGAATGAAGTCTAGAATGATGTGCAGAATGTTGTGCAGATTGATGTGTAGAATGATGTGTAGATTGAGGTGAAGAATGATGTGCAGAATGACGTATCGAATGTTGATGTGTGGAATGCTGATGTGTCGAATAATGATGTGGAGAATGATGTGTAGAATGAAGATGTGTAGATTGATGTGTAGAATGATGTGCAGACTGATGTGTAGGCTGATGTGTAGAATGATGTGTAGAATGATGTGTAGAATGACGTGTAGTATGATGTTCAGACTGATGTGTAGAGTGATATGTAGACTGATGTGTAGAATGATTTATATAATGATTGGTCGAATGATTGGTAGAATGAATGATGTGTAGAATGATGTGTAGAATGAAGTGTAGAATGATGATGTGTGGAATGATGATGTGTCGAATGATGATGTGCAGAATGATGTGCAGAATGAATGATCTGCAGAATGACGTGTACAATGATGATGTGTAGAATGACGTGTAGAATAATGTGTAAATTGTTGTGTTGAATGATGTGTAGAATGACGTGTGGAATGACGTGTAGAATGATGTGCAGAATGATGTGCAGAAACTTGTGTAGATTGATGTGTAGAATGATGTGTAGATTGAGGTGAAGAATGATGTGCAGAATGATGTATCGCATGTTGATGTGTGGAATGCTGATGTGTCGAATAATGATGTGGAGAGTGATGTGTAGAATGAAGATGTGTAGATTGATGTGTAGAATGATGTGCAGACTGATGTGTAGACTGATGTGTAGAATGATGTGTAGAATGATGTGTAGATTGATGTGAAGAATGATGTGTAGAATGACATGTAGAATTATGTGTAAAATGATGTGTAGAATAATGTCTAGAGTGACGTGTAGTATGATGTGTAGAATGATGTGTAGAATGATGTGTAGATGACGTGTAGAATGATGTGTAGTATGAGGTTCAGACTGATGTGTAGAGTGATATGTAGAATGATGTGTAGAATGATGTGTAGAATGATGTGTAGAATGATGTGTAGAATTACGTGTAGAATGTTGTGTAGAATGATGTGCAGAATGATGTGTGGAATGTTGTGTACAATGATGTGTAGATTGAGGTGTAGAATGATGTGTAGAATGAAGTGTAGAATGATGATGTGTGGAATGACGATGTGTCGATGATGATGTGCAGAATGATGTGCAGAATGAATGATCTGCAGAATGATGTGTACAATGATGATGTGTAGAATGATGTGTAGAATAATGTGTAGATTGTTGTGTTGAAAGATGTGTAGAATGACGTGTGGAATGATGTGTAGAATGATGTGTAGAATGATGTATATAATGATTGGTCGAATGATTGGTAGAATGAATGATGTGCAGAATGATGTGTAGAATGATGTGTAGAATGATGTGAAGAATGATGTGCAGAATGAATGATCTGTGGAATGATGCGTTGAATGATGTGCAGAATGACATTGTAGAATGATGTGCAGAATGATGTGTAGAATGATGTGCAGAATGGCGTGTAGAATGATGTGCAGAATGAGGTGTAGAATGATGTGCAGAATGTTGTGTAGATTGATGTGTAGAATGAAGTGTAGAATGACGTTGTGTGGAATGATGATGTATCGAATGATGATGTGCAGAATGATGTAAAGAATGAATGATCTGCAGAATGATGTGTACAATGATGATGTGTAGAATGATGTGTAGAATAATGTGTAGATTGTGGTGCGGCATGATGTGTAGAATGACGTGTGGAATGATTCGTAGAATGATGTGTAGAATGATGTGCAGAATGATGTGCAGAATGATGTTTCGAATGTTGATGTGTGGAATGCTGATGTGTCGAATAATGATGTGGAGAATGATGTGTAGCATGAAGATGTGTAGATTGATGTGTAGAATGATGTGCAGACTGACGTGTAGACTGATGTGTAGAATGATGTGTAGAATGATGTGTAGATTGATGTGAAGAATGATGTGCAGACTGATGTGTAGACTGATGTGTAGAATGATGTGTAGAATGATGTGTAGAATGATGTGTAGATTGATGTGAAGAATGATTTGTAGAATGACATGTAGAATTATGTGTAAAATGATGTGTAGAATAATGTCTAGAATGACGTGTAGTATGATGTGTAGAATGATGTGTAGAATGATGTATATAATGATTGGTCGAATGATTTGTAGAATGGATGATGTGTAGAATGATGTGTAGAATGATGCGAAGAATGTTGTGCAGAATGAGGTGTAGAATGATGTGCAGAATGTTGTGTAGATTGATGTGTATAATGATGTGTAGATTGAGGTGTAGAATGACGTGTAGAATGAGGTGTAGAATGATGTGCAGAATGTTGTGTAGATTGATGTGTATAATGATGTGCAGATTAAGTTGTAGAATGATGTGTAGAATGAAGTGTAGAATGATGATGTGTGGAATGATGATGTTTCGAATGATGATGTGCAGAATGATGTGCAGAATGAATGATCTGCAGAATGACGTGTACAATGATGATGTGTAGAATGACGTGTAGAATAATGTGTAAATTGTTGTGTTGAATGATGTGTAGAATGACGTGTGGAATGATGTCTAGAATGATGTGTAGAATGCTGTGCAGAATGATGTGCAGAATGTTGTGTAGATTGATGTGTAGAATGATGTGTAGATTGAGGTGAAGAATGATGTGCAGAATGATGTATCCAATGTTAATGTGTGGAATGATGATGTGTCGAATAATGATGTGGAGAATGATGTGCAGAATGAAGATGTGTAGAATGATGTGTAGAATGATGTGTAGAATGATGTGTAGAATGATGTGTAGAATGATGTGTAGAATGATGTGTAGATTGACGTGAAGAATGATGTGTAGAATGACATGTAGAATTATGTGTAAAATGATGTGTAGAATAATGTCTAGAATGACGTGCAGTATGATGTGTAGATTGAGGTGTAGAATGATGTATATAATGATTGGTCGAATGATTTGTAGAATGAATGATGTGTAGAATGATGTGTAGAATGATGTGAAGTATGTTGTGCAGAATGAGGTGTAGAATGATGTGCAGAATGTTGTGTAGATTGATGTGTATAATGATGTGTAGATTGAGGTGTAGAATGACGTGTAGAATGGCGTGTCGAATGATGTGCAGAATGCGGTGTAGAATGATGTGCAGAATGTTGTGTAGATTGATGTGTATAATGATGTGCAGATTAAGTTGTAGAATGATGTGTCGAATGAAGTGTAGAATGACGTGTAGAATGATGTGTAGAATGATGTGCAGAATGATGTGCAGAATGTTGTGTAGATTGATGTGTAGAATGATGTGTAGATTGAGGTGAAGAATGATGTGCAGTATGATGTATCGAATTTTAATGTGTGGAATGATGATGTGTCGAATAATGATGTGGAGAATGATGTGCAGAATGAAGATGTGTAGAATGATGTGTAGAATGATGTGTAGAATGATGTGCAGACTGATGTGTAGACTGATGTGTCGAATGATGTGTAGAATGAAGTGTATATTGATGTGAAGAATGATGTGTAGAATGACATGTAGAATTATGTGTAAAATGATGTGCAGAATAATATCTAGAATGACGTGTAGTATGATGTGTAAAATGATGTGTAGTATGATGTTCAGACTGACGTGTAGAGTGATATGTAGAATGATGTGTAGAATGATGTGTAGAATTACGTGTAGAATGTTGTGTAGAATGATGTGCAGAATGATGTGTAGAATATTGTGTAGAATGCTGTGTAGAATGATGTGCAGACTGATGTATAGAATGATGTGTCGAATGATGTTTAGAATGATGTGTATATTGATGTGTAGAATGAATGATATATGGAATGAATTACAGAATGATGTATAGAATGACGTGTAGAATGAATGATTTGAAGAATGATGTTTAGAATGACGTGTAGAATGATGTGTAGAATGAATGATGTGTAGAAGGATGTGTAGAATTCTGTGTAGAAATCTATGTAGAATGATTCTTGATTCGAATGTTGTGTAGAATGGAGTTTAGAATGATGTGTAGAATGATGTGAAGAATAATGTGCAGAATGAATGATCTGTGGAATGATGCGTTGAATGATGTGTAGAATGACATTGTAGAATGATGTGCAGAATGATGTGTAGAATGATGTGTAGAATGGCGTGTAGAATGATGTGCAGAATGAGGTGTAGAATGATGTGCAGAATGTTGTGTAGATTGATGTGTATAATGATGTGTAGATTGAGGTGTAGAATGATGTGTAGAATGATGTATCCAATGTTAATGTGTGGAATGATGATGTGTCGAATAATGATGTGGAGAATGATGTGCAGAATGAAGATGTGTAGAATGATGTGTAGAATGATGTGTAGATTGATGTGAAGAATCATGTGTAGAATGACATGTAGAATTATGTGTAAAATGATGTGTAGAATAATGTCTAGAATGACGTGTAGTATGATGTGTAGAATGATGTGTAGAATGATGTATATAATGATTGGTCGAATGATTTGTAGAATGAATGATGTGTAGAATGATGTGTAGAATGATGTGAAGAATGTTGTTCAGAATGAGGTGTAGAATGATGTGCAGAATGTTGTGTAGATTGATGTGTATAATGATGTGCAGATTGAGGTGTAGAATGACGTGTAGAATGGCGTGTCGAATGATGTGCAGAATGAGGTGTAGAATGATGTGCAGAATGTTGTGTAGATTGATGTGTATAATGATGTGCAGATTAAGTTGTAGAATGATGTGTAGAATGAAGTGTAGAATGATGTGTAGAATGATGTGTAGAATGATGTGCAGAATGATGTGCAGAATGTTGTGTAGATTGATGTGTAGAATGATGTGCAGATTGAGGTGAAGAATGATGTGCAGTATGATGTATCGAATTTTAATGTGTGGAATGATGATGTGTCGAATAATGATGTGGAGAATGATGTGCAGAATGAAGATGTGTAGAATGATGTGTAGAATGATGTGTAGAATGATGTGCAGACTGATGTGTAGACTGATGTGTAGAATGATGTGTAGAATGATGTGTATATTGATGTGAAGAATGATGTGTAGAATGACATGTAGAATTATGTGTAAAATGATGTGCAGAATAATATCTAGAATGACGTGTAGTATGATGTGTAAAATGATGTGTAGAATGATGTGTAGATGACGTGTAGAATGATGTGTAGTATGATGTTCAGACTGATGTGTAGAGTGATATGTAGAATGATGTGTAGAATGATGTGTAGAATTACGTGTAGAATGTTGTGTAGAATGATGTGCAGAATGATGTGTAGAATATTGTGTAGAATGATGTGTAGAATGATGTGCAGACAATGTATAGAATGATGTGTCGAATGATGTTTAGAATGATGTGTATATTGATGTGTAGAATGAATGATATATGGAATGAATTACAGAATGATGTATAGAATGACGTGTAGAATGAATGATTTGAAGAATGATGTTTAGAATGACGGGTAGAATGATGTGAATCATGATGTGTAGAACGATGTGTAGAATTAATGACGTGACGAATGATGTGCAGAATGATGTGTAGAATGATGTGTAGAATGAATGATGTGTAGAAGGATGTGTAGAATTCTGTGTAGAAATCTGTGTAGAATGATTCTTGTTTCGAATGTTGTGTAGAATGGAGTGTAGAATGATGTGTAGAATGATGTGTAGAATGATGAGTAGAATAAATGCTGTGCAGAATGAAGTGGAGAATGATGTGTAGAAGGATGTGCAGATGATGTTTGGAACGATGTGTAGAATGATGTGTAGAATGATGTGTAGAAAGAAGTGTAGAATCATGTGGAATATGATGTGTAGAATGAATGATGTGCAGAAGGACGAGTAGATTGATGAGTAGAATGATTTGCAGAATGATTTGTCGAATGATGTGTAGAATGGCATGTAGATTGATGTGCAGAATTATGTGCAGAATGAATGATGTGCAGAATGATGACGTGGAGAATGATGATTAGAATGATGTTTAGAATGATGTGCAGAATGATGTGTAGATTGTTGTCTCGAATGATGTTTAGAATGATGTGTAGAATTATGTGTAGAATGATGTGTCGAATGATGTGCAGATTGATGTGTAGAATGAATGATGTGCAGAATGAAGTGTGGATTGATGTGTAGTATGATGATTAGAATTTTGTGTAGAATTATGTGTACAATGAATGACGTGTGGAATGATGAAGTATAGAGTGATGTGTAGAATGATGTATATAATGATTGGTAGAATGATTGATAGAATGAATGATGTGTAGATTGATGTGTAGAATGATGTGTAGAATGATATGAAGAATGATGTGCTAAATGAATGATGTGCAGAATGATGATCTGTGGAATGATGCGAAGAATAATGTGTAGAATGACATTGTAGAATGATGTGGAGAATGATGTGTAGAATGATGTATAGAATGATGTGTAGAATGACGTGAAGAATGATGTGTCGAATGAATGGTGTGTAGAATGACGTGTCGAATGAAGTGTCGAATGATGGCCTGTAGAATGATGTGTCGAAAGATGTGTAGAAAGAATGTAGAATGATGTGCAGAATGATGTGTAGAATGATGTGTAGAATGATGTGTAGAATGAATTATGTGTAGAATGATGTGTAGAATGATGTGTAGAATGATGTGCAGAATGATGTGTAGAATGATATGTGGAATGATATGTATATTGATGTGTAGAATGATGTGTAGATTGATGTGTAGGATGATGTGCAGAGGGATGTGTAGAATGATATTTAGAATGATGTGCAGAATGATGTAATGAATAATGTGTAGAATGAATGACGTGTAGAAAGATGTGTAGAATAATGTGTAGAATGACGCGCTGTATGAATGACGTGTCGAATGACGTGTCGAATTGTGTGTAGAATGATGTGCAGAATGATGTGCAGAATGATGTGTTGAATGATGTGCAGAATGATGTGTTGATTCACGTGTAGAAAGATGTGTAGAATAATGATGTGTAGAATGATGATGTGGAGAATGATGTGTAGAATGATGATGTGCAGAATGATATGTAGAATGATGCGTATAATGATGGCCAAAATAACATGTGTCGAATGATGTGTAGTATGATGTGTAGAATGATGGGCAGAATGATATGTAGATTGATGTGCAGAATTATGTGCCGAATGACATGTAGAATGATGTGCAGAATGATGTGTAGAATAATGTGTCTGTTGTGTAGAATGATGTGCAGAATGATGTGTAGGATGATGTCTCGAATAGAAACATAGAAACATAGAAAATAGGTGCAGGAGCAGGCCATTCAGCCCTTCTAGCCTGCACCGCCATTCAATGAGTTCATGGCTGAACATGAAACTTCAGTACCCCCTTCCTGCTTTCTCTCCATAACCCTTGATCCCCCGAGTAGTAAGGACTTCATCTAACTCCCTTTTGAATATATTTAGTGAATTGGCCTCAACTACTTTCTGTAGTAGAGAATTCCACAGGTTCACCACTCTCTGGGTGAAGAGGTTTCTCCTCATCTCGGTCCTAAATGGCTTACCCCTTATCCTCAGACTGTGACCCCTGGTTCTGGACTTCCCCAACATTGGGATCATTCTTTCTGCATCTAACCTGTCTAAACCCGTCAGAATTTTAAACGTTTCTATGAGGTCCCCTCTCATTCTTCTGAACTCCAGTGAATACAAGCCCAGTTGATCCAATCTTTCTTGATAGGTCAGTCCCGCAATCCCGGGAATCAGTCTGGTGAACCTTCGCTGCACTCCCTCAATAGCAAGAATGTCCTTCCTCAAGTTAGGAGACCAAAACTGTACACAGTAAACAATGTAAATTATGTGCAGAATGATGTGTAGAATTACGTGTCGAATGATGTGCAGAATGACATGCATAATGATGTGCAGAATGATATGTGGAATGACGTGAAGAATGATGTGCAGAATGATGTGTAGAATTATGTGTAGAATGAATGATATGTCGAATGATGTGTGGAATGACATGTGGTATGAATGACGTGTAGTATGATGTCTAGAATGATGTGTAGAATGATATTTAGAATGATGTGCAGAATGATGTGATGAATGATGTGCAGAATGAATGACGTGTAGAATGATGTGTAGTATAATGTGTAGAATGACGTGTAGTATGAATGACTTGTAGAATGACGTGTCGAATCGTGTGTAGAATGATGTGTAGAATGATGTGTAGCTTGATGTTTAGACTGAAAGTTGTGCAGTACGATGTGTAGAATTATGAGTAGAATGATGTGTGGAATGATGTGTAGAATGATGGGCAGAATGATGTGTAGAATGAATGATCTGTAGAATGATGTTTACAATGATGATGTGTAGAATAATGTGTGTAATGACGTGTCGAATGATGTGTAGAATGATGTGTAGAATGATGTGTAGAATTACGTGTAGAATGATGTGCAGACTGATATGTAGAATGATGTGCAGAATGAAGTGAACAATGATGTGTGGAATGATGTTCAGACTGATTTGTGGAATGATGTGCAGAATGATGTGCAGAATGCTGTGTAGAATGATGTGTAGAATGATGTGTAGAATGATGTGCAGAATGATGTGTAGCATGGATGATCTTTAGAATGATGTTTAAAATGATGATGCGTAGAATAATGTGTGGAATGATATATAGAATGATTTCTAGAATGGTGTGCAGAATGATGTGTGGAATGTTCTGTGGAATGATGTGTTGAATAATGTGTAGAATGATGTGGAGAATGATGTGTAAAATGATATGCAGACTGATGTGTAGAATGATGTGTAGAATGATGTGTAGAATGATGTGCAGACTGATGTGTCGAATGATGTGTAAACTGATGTGTCGAATGATGTGTAGAATAATATGTAGAATTGTGTAGAATGATGTGGAGAATGATGTGTAGATCGATATGTCGAATGATAATGTGGAGAATGATGTGTAGAATGAAGATGTGTAGAATGATGTGCAGAATGATGTGTAGAATGATGTGCAGACTGATGTGTAGAATGATGTGTAGAATGATGTGTAGAATGATGTGTGGAATGATGATGTGTAGAATGATGATGTGGAGAATGATGTGTCGAATGATGATGTATAAAATGACGTTAGGATGATGTGTAGAATGATATGTAGAATGATGTGTATAATGATGTGTAGAATGATGTGTAGAATGATGTGTAGATAGATGTGTAGAGTGATGATGTGCAGAATGATGATGTGGAGAATGATGTGTAGAATGATGATGTGTAGAATGATGATGTGTGGAATGATGATGTGTAGAATGATGATGTGTAGAATGATGTGTAGAATGATGTGTAGAATGATGTGCAGAATGATGTGTGGAATGATGTGGAGAATGATGTGTAAAATGACGTGCAGACTGATGTGTAGAATGATGTGTAGAATGACGTGTAGAATTATGTGTAGAATAATGTGTAGAATGATGTTTAGAATGATGTGTAGAATGATGTGCAGAATGATGTGTAGAATGAATGATCTGTAGAATGATGTGTACAATGATGATGTGTAGAATGATGTGTAGAATGATATGTAGATTGATTTGTAGAATGATGTGTCGTGTGATGTGTAGAATGATGTGCAGAATGTTGTGTTGATTGAAGTGTCGAATGATGTGTAAATTGGATGTGTAGAATGATGTGTAGAATGATGATGTGTCGAATGATGATGTGTCGAATGATGATGTGGAGAATGATGTGCAGAATGAAGATGTGTAGAATGATGTGTAGGATGATGTGTAGAATGATGTCCATACTGATGTGTAGAATTATGTGTAGAATGATGTGTAGAATGATGTGTGGAATGTTGTGTAGAATGATGTGAGGAATGATGTGTAGAATGATGTGTAGAATGACGTGTAGAATGATGTGCAGAATGATGTGTAGAATGATGTGCAGAATGGTGTGTAGATTGATGTTTAGAATGATGTGTAGATTGATATGTAGAATGATGTGTACAATGATGTGTGGAATGATGATGTGTGGAATGATGATGTGTGAAATGATGATGTGTAGAATGATGTGCAGAATGATGTGCAGACTGATGTGTAGAATGATGTGCAGAATGATGTGTAGATTGATGTGTAGAATGTTGATGTGTAGAATGATGTGTAGAATGTTGTGTAGAATGATGTGTAGAGTGATGTTTAGAATGATGTGTAGAATATTGTGCAGAATGATGTATAGAATGAATGAACTGCAGAATGATGTGTACAATGATGATGTGTAGAATTATATGAAGATTGATTTGTAGAATGATGTGTAGAGTGATGTGTAGAATGATGTGTACAATAATGTGCAGAATGATGTGTAGAATGATGTGCAGAATGATGTTTAGAATGACTGATATGTAGAATGATGTGTACAATGATGATGTGTAGAATGATGTGGAGAATTATATGCAGATTGATTTGTTAAATGATGGGTAGAGTGATGTGTACAATGATGTGTAGAATGATGATGTGTGGAATGATGATGTGTCGAATGATAATGTGGAGAATAATGTGTCGAATGAACATGTGCAGAATGATGTGTGGAATGATGAGTAGAATGATGTGTAGAATGATATGTAGAATGATGTGTATAATGATGTGTAGAATGATGTGTAGTATGATGTGTCGAATGATATTTAGTATGATGGTCAGACTGATGTGTAGATTGATATGGAGAATGAGGTGTAGAATGATATGTAGAAAGACGTGTAGAATTACGTGTAGAATAATGTGTAGAATGACGTGTATAATGACGTTTGGAATGTTGTGTAGAATGATGTGTACTATGATGTTCAGACTGATGTGTGGAGTGATGTGCAGAATGATGTGTAGAATGATGTGTAGAATGATGTGTAGAATAATGTTGTGTAGAATGAGATGTATAATGATGTGTAGAATGATGTGCAGAATGTTGTTTATAATGATGTGTAAAATGATGGGTAGAATGATGCGTAGAATGAGGTGTCGAATGATGCGTAGAATGACGTTTTGCAGAATGAAGTGTAAAATGATGTGTAGAATGATGTGCAGAATGATGGGTTGAATTATGTTGTGCAGAATGATGTGCAGGATGATTTGTTGAATGCTGTGTAGAATGATGTTTTGAATGGTGTGTAGAATGATGTGTTGAATGCTTTGCAGAATGATTTGTAGAATGATGTGTAGAATGATGTGTTGAATGAAGTGCAGAATGATGTGTAGAATGAAGTGCAGAATGATGTGCAAAATGATGGGTTGCATGATGTTGTGTTGAATGATGTGCAGGATGATTTTAGAATGATGTGTAGAATGATGTGTTGAATGATGTGTAGAATGATGTGTTGAAAGATGTGTAGAATGATTTGTAGAATGATGTGTAGAATGATGTGTTGAATGAATTGTAGAATGATGTGTAGAATGAAGTGTAGAATGATATGCAAAATGATGTCGAGAATGATGTTGTGTAGAATGATGTGTAGAATGAAGTGCAGAATGATGTGTAGAATGATGTGTAGAATGATGTGTATAATTATGTGTCTTATGAAGTGTAGAATGATGTTGTGTAGAACGATGTATACAATGATGAGTGGAATGATGTGTAGAATGACGTGTAGAATGACGTGTATAATGATGTGTAGAATGATGTGAAGAATGATGTGTAATATGATGTGTAGAATGGTGTGTAGTCTGATGTTATGTAGAATGATGTGATAAATGTAGTGTAGAATCTTGTGTAGAATGATGTGTGGAATGAAGTGTGGAATCGTGTGTGGAATAATATGTAGACTGATGTGTAGTGTGATGTGTAGAATGATGTGTAGAATGATGTGTAGAATGACGTGAAGAATGATGTGTAGAATGATGTGTAGAATGATGTGTAGTATGATGTGTAGAATGATGTGCAGACTGATGTTGTGCAGAATGATGTGTAGAATGTCGTTAGAATCTTGAGTAGAATTATGTGTTGAATTAAGTGTGGAATCATGTGTGGAATGATATGTAGAATGATGTGTAGTTTGATGTGCAGAATAATGTTGTGCAGAATGATGTTGTGTAGAATGATGTGCAGAATGATGTGTAGAATGATTTGTAGAATGATTTGTAGAAAGATGGGTAGAATGATGTTTGTGCAATTATGTGCAGAATGATGTGTAGAATGATGTGTAGAATGATGTTATGTAGAATGATGGGCAGAATGATGTGCAGAATGATGTGCAGAATAATGTGTAGAATGATGTGTAGAATGACATGTAGAATGATGTGCTGAATGACGTGCAGAATGATTTGTGGAATGATGTGTAGAATGATGTGTTGAATGAAGTGTAGAATAATGTGTCGAATGAAGTGTAGAATGATGTGCAAAATGATGTCGAGAATGATGTTGTGTAGAATCGTGTGTAGAATGAAGTGTAGAATGATGTGTAGAATGATGTGTAGAATGATGTGTAGAATGATGTGTAGAATGACGTGTCATATGAAGTGTAGAATTATGTTGGGTAGAACGATGTAGACAATGATGAGTGGAATGATGTCTGGAATGTTGTGTAGAATGACGTGTAGAATGATGTGTAGAATGATGTGAAGAATGATGTGTAATATGACGTGTAGAATAATGTGTAGACTGATGTTATGGAGAATGATGTGCAGAATGTAGTTTAGAATCTTGTGTAGAATGATGTGTGCAATGAAGTGTGGAATCATGTGTGGAATGATATGTAGAACGATGAGTAGAATGATGTGTAGAATGACGTGTAGAATGAAGTGTAGAATGATGTGTAGAATGATGTGTAATATGATGTGTAGAAAAATGTGTGGACTGATGTTGTGTAGAATGATGTGTAGAATGTAGTAGGAAACTTGTGTAGAATGATGTGTTGAATTCAGTGTGGAATCATGTGTGGATTGATATGTAGAATGATGTGTAGTTTGATGTGTAGAATAATGTTGTGTCGAATGATGTTGTGTAGAATGATGTGCAGAATGATGTGTAGAATGATGTGTAGAATAATTTGTAGAAAGATGGATAGAATGATGTTGTGTGACATTATTAGCAGAATGATGTGTAGAATGATGTGTGGAATGATGTTATGTAGAATGATGTGCAGTATGATATGCAGAATGATGTGCAGAATGATGTGTAGAATGATGTGTAGAATGAAGTGTAGAATGATGTGCAAAATGATGGCAAAATGATGTGTTGAATGATGTGTAGAAAGCAGTGTAGAATGATGTGTAGAATGATGTGAGGAATGAAGTGTAGAATGATCTATACAATGATTTGTGGAATGATGTGTAGAATTATGTGTAGAATGATGTGTAGAATGATGTGTGGAATGATGTGTAGAATGAAATGTAGAACTATGTGCAGAACGATGTTTAGAATGATGTGTCAAATGATGTGCAGAATAATGTTGTGTAGAATGACATGTATAATGATGTATAAAATGATGTGCAGAATGTTGTTTATAATGATGTGTAAAATGATGGGTAGAATGATGTGCAGAATGTTGTGTAGAATGATGGCTTGAATGATGTTGTGTAGAATGATGTGCAGGATGATTTGTAGAATGATGTGTAGAATGATGTGTTGAATGATGTGTTGAATGATGTGTTGAATGAAGTGTAGAATGATGTGCAAAATAATGGGTTGAATGATGTTGTGTAGAATGATGTGCAGGATGATTTGTACAATGATGTGTAGAATGATGTATTGTATGATGTGTAGAATGATGTGTTGAATGCTGTGCAGAATGATTTGTAGAATGATGAGTAGAATGATGTGTTGAATGAAGTGTAGAATGATGTGTAGAATGATGTCATGTAGAGTGATGTGTAGAAAAATGTGCAGAATGATGCGTAGAATGTAGTGTAGAATGATGTGCAAAATGACGTGCAGAATGATTTGTAGAATGATGTGTAGAATGATGTGTTGAATGATGTGTAGAATGATGAGTAGAATGCTGTGCAGAATGATTTGTAGAATGATGTCATGTAGAGTGATGTGTAGAAAAATGTGCAGAATGATGCGTAGAATGTAGTGCAGAATGATGTGTAGAATGAATTGTAGAATGATGTGTAGAATGACGTGTTGAATGATGTATAGAATGATGCGTAGAATGCTGTGCAGAATGATGTGTAGAATGATGTGTCGAATGATGTGTAGAATAATGTTGTGTCGAATGAGATGTATAATGATTTATAGAATGATGTGCAGAACGTTGTTTATAATGATGTGTAAACTGATGGGTAGAATGATGTGCAGAATGATGTGTAGAATGAGGTGTCGAATGATGCTTAGAATGCTGTTTTGTAGAATGAAGTGTAGAATGATGTGTAGACTGACGTGTAGAATTATGTGTAGAATAATGTGTAGAATGATGTTTAGAATGATGTGTAGAATGATGTGCAGAATGATGTGTAGAATGAATGATCTGTAGAATGATGTGTACAATGATGATGTGTAGAATGATGTGTAGAATGATATGTAGATTGATTTGTAGAATGATGTGTCGTGTGATGTGTATAATGATGTGCAGAATGATGTGCAGAATGTTGTGTTGATTGAAGTGTCGAATTATATGTAAATTGGATGTGTAGAATGATGTGTAGAATGATGATGTGTGGAATGATGATGTGTCGAATGATGATGTGGAGAATGATGTGCAGAATGAAGATGTGTAGAATGATGTGTAGAATGATGTGTAGAATGATGTTCACACTGATGTGTAGAATGATGTGTAGAATGATGTGTAGAATGATGTGTGGAATGTTGTGTAGAATGATGTGAAGAATGATGTGTAGAATGATGTGTAGAATGATGTGTAGAATGATGTGTAATATTATGTGTAGAAAAATGTGTGGACTGATGTTGTGTAGAATGATGTGTAGAATGTAGTAAGAAACTTGTGTAGAATGATGTGTTGAATTCAGTGTGGAATCATGTGTGGATTGATATGTAGAATGATGTGTAGTTTGATGTGTCGAATAATGTTGTGTCGAATGATGTTGTGTAGAATGATGTGCAGAATGATGTATAGAATGATGTGTAAATAATTTGTAGAAAGATGGATAGAATGATGTTGTGTGACATTATTAGCAGAATGATGTGTAGCATGATGTGTCGAATGATGTTATGTAGAATGATGTGCAGTATGATGTGTAGAATGATGTGCAGAATGATGTGTAGAATGATGTGCAGAATGAAGTGTAGAATGATGTGCAAAATGATGGCAAAATGATGTTGTGTAGAATGATGTGTAGAAAGCAGTGTAGAATGTTGTGTAGAATGATGTGAGGAATGAAGTGTAGAATGATCTATACAATGATTTGTGGAATGATGTTGTGTAGAATGATGTGTAGAATGATGTATAAAATGATGTGCAGAAAGTTGTTTATAATTATGTGTAAAATGATGGGTAGAAAAATGTGCAGAATGTTGTGTAGAATGATGGGTTGAATGATGTTGTGTAGAATGATGTGCAGGATGATTTGTAGAATGATGTGTAGAATGATGTGTTGAATGATGTGTTGAATGATGTGTTGAATGAAGTGTAGAATGATGTGCAAAATAATGGGTTGAATGATGTTGTGTAGAACGATGTGCAGGATGATTTGTACAATGATGTGTAGAATGATGCACTGTATGATGTGTAGAATGATGTGTTGAATGCTGTGCAGAATGATTTGTAGAATGATGAGTAGAATGATGTGTTGAATCAAGTGTAGAATGATGTGTAGAATGATGTCATGTAGAGTGATGTGTAGAAAAATGTGCAGAATGATGCGTAGAATGTAGTGTAGAATGATGTGCAAAATGACGTGCAGAATGAATTGTAGAATGATGCATAGAATGATGTGTTGAATGATGTGTAGAATGATGAGTAGAATGCTGTGCAGATTGATTTGTAGAATGATGTCATGTAGAGTGATGTGTAGAAAAATGTGCAGAATGATGCGTAGAATGTAGTGTAGAATGATGTGCAAAATGACGTGCAAAAGGATTTGTAGAATGATGTGTAGATTGATGTGTCGAATGATGTGCAAAATGATGTCTAGAATGATGTTGTGCAGAATGATGTGTAGAATGAATTGTAGAATGATGTGTAGAATGACGTGTTCAATGATGTATAGAATGATGAGTAGAATGCTGTGCAGAATGATGTGTAGAATGATGTGTCGAATGATGTGTAGAATAATGTTGTGTCGAATGAGATGTATAATGATTTATAGAATGATGTGCAGAACGTTGTTTATAATGATGTGTAAACTGATGGGTAGAATGATGTGCAGAATGATGTGTAGAATGAGGTGTCGAATGATGCATAGAATGCTGTTGTAGAATGAAGTGTAGAATGATGTGTAGAATGACGTGGAGAATTATGTGTAGAATAATGTGTCGAATGATGTTTAGAATGATGTGTAGAATGATGTGCAGAATGATGTGTAGAATGAATGAACTGTAGAATGATGTGTACAATGATGATGTGTAGAATGATGTGTAGAATGATATGTAGATTGATTTGTAGAATGATGTGTCGTGTGATGTGTAGAATGATGTGCAGAATGATTTGCAGAATGATGTGCAGAATGTTGTGTTGATTGAAGTGTCGAATGATGTGTAAATTGGATGTGTAGAATGATGTGTAGAATGATGTGTAGAATGATGATGTGTGGAATGATGATGTGTCGAATGATGATGTGGAGAATGATGTGCAGAATGAAGATGCGTAGAATGATGTGTAGAATGATGTGTAGAATGATGTTCATTCTGATGTGTAGAATGATGTGTAGAATGATGTGTAGAATGATGTGTGGAATGTTGTGTAGAATGATGTGAAGAATGATGTGTAGAATGATGTGTAGAATGACGTGTAGAATGATGTGCAGAATGATGTGTAAAATGATGTGCAGAATGGTGTGTAGATTGATGTGTAGAATGATGTGTAGATTGATGTGTGGAATGATGTGTAGAATGATGTGTGGAATGATGATGTGTGGAATGATGATGTGTGAAATGATGATGTGTAGAATGATGTGCAGAATGATGTGCAGACTGATGTGTAGAATGATGTGTAGAATAAGGTGCAGATTGATGTGTAGAATGTTGATGTGTAGAATGATGTGTAGAGTGATGTGTAGAATGATGTGTACAATAATGTGCAGAATGATGTGTAGAATGATGTGCAGAATGATGTTTAGAATGATTGATCTGTAGAATGATGTGTACAATGATGATGTGTAGAATGATGTGTAGAATGATATGCAGATTGATTTGTTAAATGATGGGTAGAGTGATGTGTAGAATGATGTGTACAATGATGTGTAGAATGATGATGTGTGGAATGATGATGTGGCGAATGATAATGTGGAGAATAATGTGTCGAATGAACATGTGCAGAATGATGTGTAGAATGATGAGTAGAATGATGTGTAGAATGATATGTAGAATGATGTGTATAATTATGTGCAGAATGATGTGTAGTATGATGTGTAGAATGATGTTTAGTATGATGGTCAGACTGATGTGTAGAGTGATATGGAGAATGAGGTGTAGAATGATATGTAGAAAGACGTGTCGAATTACGTGTAGAATAATGTGTAGAATGACGTGTATAATGACGTGTAGAACGTTGTGTAGAATGATGTGTACTATGATGTTCAGACTGATGTGTGGAGTGATGTGCAGAACGATGTGTAGAATGACGTGTAGAATGATGTGTAGAATAATGTTGTGTAGAATGAGATGTATAATGATGTGTAGAATGATGTGCAGAATGTTGTTTATAATGATGTGTAAAATGATGGGTAGAATGATGTGTAGAATGAGGGGTCGAATGATGCGTAGAATGATGTTTTGCAGAATGAAGTGTAGAATGATGTGTAGAATGATGTGCAAAATGAAGTCTAGAATGATGTTGTGCAGAATGATGTGTAGAATGAATTGTAGAATGATGTGTAGAATGGCGTGTTGAATGATGTATAGAATGATGAGTAGAATGCTGTGCAGAATGATGTGTAGAATGATGTGTCGAATGATGTGTAGAATAATGTTGTGTCGAATGAGATGTATAATGATTTATAGAATGATGTGTTGATTGAAGTGTCGAATGATGTGTAAATTGGATGTGTAGAATGATGTGTAGAATGATGTGTAGAATGAAGATGTGTGGAATGATGATGTGTCGAATGATGATGTGGAGAATGATGTGCAGAATGAAGATGCGTAGAATGATGTGTAGAATGATGTGTAGAATGATGTTCATACTGATGTGTAGAATTATGTGTAGAATGATGTGTAGAATGAGGTGTCGAATGATGCGTAGAATGATGTTTTGCAGAATGAAGTGTAGAATGATGTGTAGAATGATGTGCACAATGATGTCTAGAATGATGTTGTGCAGAATGATGTGTAGAATGAATTGTAGAATGATGTGTAGAATGACGTGTTGAATGATGTATAGAATGATGAGTAGAATGCTGTGCAGAATGATGTGTAGAATGATGTGTAGAATGATGTGTAGAATGATGTGTAGAACGATGTGTAGAATGATGTGTCGAATGATGTGAAGAATAATGTTGTGTAGAATGAGATGTATAATGATTTATAGAATGATGTGCAGAACGTTGTTTATAATGATCTGTAAACTGATGGGTAGAATGATGTGCAGAATGATGTGTAGAATGAGGTGTCGAATGATGCTTAGAATGCTGTTTTGTAAAATGAAGTGTAGAATGATTTGTAGAATGACGTGTAGAATGATGTGTTGAATGATGTGTAGAATGATGTGTTGAATGCTGTGCAGTTTAATTTGTAGAATGATGTGTAGAATGATGTGCTGAATGAAGTGTAGAATGATGTGCAATATGATGGGTTGAATGATGTTGTGTAGAATGATGAGCAGGATGATTTGTACAATGATGTGTAGAATGATGTGTTGAATGATGTGTAGAATGATGTGTTGCATGCCGTGCAGAATGATTTGTGGAATGATGTGTAGAATGATGTGTTGAATGAAGGGTAGAATAATGTGTCGAATGAAGTGCAGAATGATGTGCAAAATGATGTCGACAATGATGTTGCGTAGAATGGTGTGTAGAATGAAGTGTAGAATGATGTGCAGAATGACGTGAAGAATGATGTGTAGAATAATGAGTCGAATGATGTGTCATATGATGTGTAGAAAAATGTGTTGACTGATGTTGTGTAGAATGATGTGTAGAATGTAGTAAGAAACTTGTGTAGAATGATGTGTTGAATTAAGAATGGAATCATGTGTGGAATGATATGTAGAATGATGTGTAGTTTGATGTGTAGAATAATGTTGTGTAGAATGATGTTGTGTAGAATGATGTGCAGAATGATGTGCAGAATGATGTGTAGAATAATTTGTAGAAAGATGGGTAGAATGATGTTGTGTGAAATTATGTGCAGAATGATGTGTAGAATGATGTGTAGAATGATGTGTAGAATGATGTGTAGAATGATGTGTAGAATGATGTGTAGAATGGTGTGTAGAATGATGTGTAGAATGACGTGTAGAATGACATTTAGAATGAAGGGTAGAATGATGTGTAGAATGACGTGTAGAACAATGTTTAGAATGATGTGCAGAATGATGTGTAATATGATGTGTAGAATGACGTGCAGAATGATGTTGTGTCGAATGATGTGTCGAATGATGTGTTGAATGAAGTGTAGAATGAAGTGTAGAATGATGTGCAAAATGATGCCTAGAATGATGTTGTGAAGAATGATGTGCAGAATGAAGTGTCGAATGATGTGTAGAATGATGTGAGGAATGATGTGTAGAATGATCTGTATAATGATGTGTGGAATGATGTTGTGTAGAATGATGTGCAGGATGATTTGTCGATTGATGTGTAGAATGATGTGTTGAATGCTGTGCAGAATGATTTGTAGAATGATGTGTAGAATGATGTGTTGAATGACGTGTAGAATGATGTGCAAAATGATGGGTTGAATGATGTTGTGTAGAATGATTTGCAAGATGATTTGTACAATGATGTGTAGAATGATGTGTTGAATTTTGTGTAGAATGATGTGTTGAATTAGTACAGAAAGATTTGTAGAATGATGATGTAGAATGATGTGTAGAATGAAGTGTCGAATGATGTGTAGAATGATGTGTAGAATGATGTGTAGAATGATGTGTAGAATGATGTGTAGAATGAAATGTAGAACTATGTGTAGAACGATGTGTAGAATGATGTGTCGAATGATGTGTAGAATAATGGTGTGCACAATGAGAAGTATAATGAAGTATAGAATGATGTGCAGAATGTTGTTTATAATGATGTGTAAACTGATGGGTAGAATGATGTGCATAATGATGTGGAGAATGAGGTGTCGAATGATGCGTAGAATGATGTTTTGTAGAATGAAGTGTAGAATGATGTGTAGAATGATGTGTAGAATGATGGGTTGAATGATGTTGTGTAGAACGATGTGCAGGATGATTTGTCGAATGATGTGTAGAATGATGTGTAAAATGATGTGTTGAATGAAGTGTAGAATGATGTGCAAAATGACGTTCAGAATGATTTGTAGAATGATGTGTAGATTGATGTGTAGAATGATGTGCAAAATGATGTCTAGAATGATGTTGTGCAGAATTATGTGTAGAATGAATTGTAGAATGATGTTTAGAATGACGTGTTGAAGGATGTATAGAATGATGAGTAGAAAGCTGTGCGGAATGATGTGTAGAATGATGTGTAGAATGATGTGTCGAATGATGTGTAGAATAATGTTATGTAGAATGAGATGTATAATGATTTATAGAATGATGTGCAGAACGTTGTTTATAATGATGTGTATACTGATGGGTAGAATGATGTGCAGAATGATGTGTAGAATGAGGTGTCGAATGATGCTTAGAATGCTGTTTTGTAGAATGAAGTGTCGAATGATGTGTAGAATGACGTGTAGAATTATGTGTAGAATGATGTGCAGAATGATGTGTAGAATGAATGATCTGTAGAATGATGTGTACAATGATGATGTGTAGAATGATGTGTAGGATGATATGTAGATTGATTTGTAGAATGATGTGTCGTGTGATGTGTAGAATGATGTGCAGAATGATGTGCAGAATGATGAGCAGAATATTGTGTTGATTGAAGTGTCGAATGATGTGTAAATTGGATGTGTAGAATGATGTGTAGAATGATGATGTGTGGAATGATGATGTGTCGAATGATGATGTGGAGAATAATGTGCAGAATGAAGATGTGTAGAATGATGTGTAGAATGATGTGTAGAATGATGTTCATACTGATGTGTAGAATGATGTGTAGAATGATGTGTAGAATGATGTGTGGAATGTTGTGTAGAATGATGTTCATACTGATGTGTAGAATGATGTGTAGAATGATGTGTAGAATGATGTGTGGAATGTTGTGTAGAATGATGTGAAGAATGATGTGTAGAATGATGTGTAGAATGATGTGTAAAATGATGTGTAATATTATGTGTAGAAAAATGTGTGGACTGATGTTGTGTAGAATGATGTGTAGAATGTAGTAAGAAACTTATGTAGAATGATGTGTTGAATTCAATGTGGAATCATGTGTGGATTGATATGTAGAATGATGTGTAGTTTGATGTGTCGAATAATGTTGTGTCGAATGATGTTGTGTAGAATGATGTGCAGAATGATGTGTAGAATGATGTGTAGAATAATTTGTAGAAAGATGGATAGAATGATGTTGTGTGACATTATTAGCAGAATGATGTGTAGAATGATGTGTGGAATGATGTTATGTAGAATGATGTGCAGTATGATGTGTAGAATGATGTGCAGAATGACGAAAGAATGATGTGTAGAATGAAATGTAGAACTATGTGTAGATCGATGTTTAGAATGATATGTCGAATGATGTGTAGAATAATGTTGTGCACAATGAGATGTATGATGAAGTATAGAATGATGTGCAGAATGTTGTTTATAATGATGTGTAAACTGATGGGTAGAATGATGTGCATAATGATGTGTAGAATGATGTGGTGAATGCTGTGCAGAATGATTTGTAGAATGATGTGTAGAATGATGTGTTGAATGAAGTGTTGAATGATGTGCAAAATGATGGGTTGAATGATGTTGTGTAGAATGATGTGCAAGATGATTTGTACAATGATGTGTAGAATGATGTGTTGAATGATGTGTAGAATGATGTGTTGAATTCCGTACAGATAGATTTGTAGAATGATGAAGTAGAATGATGTGTAGAATGAACTGTAGAATGATATGTAGAATGATGTGTAGAATAATGTGTAGAATGATGTGTAGAATGATGTGTCATATGAAATGTAGAATTATGTTGGGTAGAACTATGTATACAATGATGAGTAGAATGATGTGTAGACTGATGTGTACAATGATGTTATGTAGAATGATGTGCAGAATGATATGTAGAATGAAGTGCAGAATGTTGTGCAGAATGATGTGTAGAATGATGTGTCGAATGATTTGTCGAAAGATGTGCAGAATGCTGTGCAGAATGATGTGTAGAATGATCTGTAGAATGATGTGTAGAATGATATGTAGAATGACATGCAGAATGATGTGTAATATGATGTGGAGAATGAAGTGCAGAATGATGTTGTGCAGAATGATGTGGAGACTGATGTGTCGAATGATGTGTAGAATGACGTGTAGAATGATGTGTTGAATTAAATGTGGAATCATGTGTGGAATGATATGTAGAATGATGTGTAGTTTGATGTGTAGAATAATGTTGTGCAGAATGATGTTGTGTAGAATGATGTGTAGAACGATGTGCAAAATGATGTTATGCAGAATGATGTGCAGAATGATATGTAGAATGATGTGCAGAATGGTGTGCAGAATGATGTGTAGAATGATGTGTAGAATGATGTGTCGAATGATTTGTCGAAAGATGCGCAGAATGCTGTGCAGAATGATGTGTAGAATGATGCGTAGAATGAAGTGTAGAATGATGTGTAGAATGATGTGCAGAATGATTTGTAGAATGATGTGTAGAATGAAGTGTAGAATCATGTGTAGAATGATGTGTAGAATAATGTGTAGAATGAAGTGTAGAATTATGTTGTGCAGAATGAGATGTATAATGATGTGCAGAATGATGTGCAGTATGATGTGTAGCATGATGTCTAGAATGATGTGCAGAATTCTGTTTAGAATGATGTGTAAAAAGATGTGTGGAATGACGTCAAGAAAGATGTGCGTAAGGATGTGTAGAATGATGTGTAGAATGAATTGTCGAATGATGTGTAGAATGACGTGTAGAATGATATGAAGAATGATGTGTAGAATGACGTGTAGAAATAATTGTAGAATGAAGTATAGAATGATGTGTAGAATGATGTGTAGAATGATGTGTAGAATGATGTGTAGAATGATGTCAAGAATGATGTGTAGAATGATCTATATAATGATGTGTAGACTGATGTTGTGCAGAATGATGTGTCAAATGATGTGTAGAATGATGTGTAGAATGTTGTGTAGAACGATGTGTAGAATCATGTGCAGAATGATGTGTAGAATGATTTGTAGAATGATGTCATGTAGAGTGATGTGTAGAAACATTTCCAAATGATGTGTAGAATGACGTGTAGAATGATGTGTAGAATGATGTGAGGAATGATGTGTAGAATGATCTATATAATGATGTGTGGAATGATGTTGTGCAGAATGATGTTTAGCATGATGTGTAGAATGATGTGTAGAATGATATGTAGAACTATGTGTGGAACGATGAGTAGTATGATGTGTGGAATGATGTGTAGAATGAATTGTCGAATGAAGTGTAGAATGATGTGTAGAATGACGTGCAGAATGGCTAGTAGAATGATTTGGGAATGAGTTGTTGAATGAAGAATAGAATGATTTGTAGAATAATGTGTAGAATGATGTGAAGAATGATGTGTAGAATGATGTATAGTATGATGTATAGAATGATCTGTAGAATAATATTGTGCAGAATGATGTGGAGACTGATGTGTCGAATGATGTGTAGCATGAAGTGTAGAATCATGTGTAGAATGATGTGTAGAATGTCGTTAGAATCATGTGTAGAATGATGTGTGGTAAGAGGTGTGGAATCATGTGTGGAATGATTTGTAGAATGATGTGTCGTTTGATGTGTAGAATGAAGTTGTGTAAAATGGTGTGCAGAATGATGTGTAGAACGATGTGTAGAATGATGTGTAGAATGATGTGTTGAATGATGTGTTGAATGACGTGTAGAATAATGTGTCGAATGATGTGCAGAATGTAGTTTAGGATGATGTGTAAAATGATGGATAGAATGATGTGTCCAATGATGCGTTGAATGATGTTGTGTAGAATGATGCGTAGAATGAAGCGTAGAATGATGTGTAGAATGATGTGTAGAAGTGTAGAATGATGTGTAGAATCAAGTGTAGAATGAAGTGTAGAATGATGTTGAGTAAAACGATGTGTAGAATGATGTGTGGAATGATGTGTTGAATGATGTGTAGAATCTGTGTAGAAAGTTGTGTAGAATGACGTGAAGCATGATGTGTAGAATGATGTGACGAATGATGTATCTTATGATGTGTAGAATGATGCTCTGTAGAATGATGTGTAGAATGATGTGAAGAAGCATGTATAGAATGATGTTTAGGATAATGTGTAGAATGGTGTGTAGAGTGATGTGTAGAATGATGAGTAAAATGATGTGCAGAATGATGTGTAGAATGATGTCATGTTGAGTGATGTGTTGAAAAATGTGCAGAATGATATGTAAAACGATGCGTAGAATGAAGTGCAGAATGACGTGTAGAATGATGTGCTGAATGATTTGCAGAATGATGTATAGAATGATGTGTAGAATTATGAGTAGAATGATGTGTAGAATGATGTGTAGACAGATATGAGGAATGATTTGTACAATGATGTGTAGAATGATGGGTAGAATGATGATGTGTAGAATGATGTGTAGAATGATGTGTAGAATGAAGTGTGGAATCATGTGTAGAATGATGTGTTGAATGATGTGTCGAATGATGTATAGAATGGTGTATAGAATGATGTATAGAATGATGTGCAGGATGTTGTTTAGAATGATGTGTAAAATGTTGGGTACAATGATGTGTAGAATGATGTGTACAATGATGTGTACAATGATGCGTAGGATGATGTTTTGTAGAATGAAGTGTAGAATGATGTGTAGAATGATGTGTAGAATGCCATGCAGAATGATTTGTAGAATGATGTGTCGAATGATGTGTAGAATGATGTGTAGAAAGATGTGTAGACAGATATGCAGAATGATGTGTAGAATGAAATGTAGAATGATAGGTAGAATGATGTTGTGAAGAATGATGCTGATGACGTGTATATTAATGTGCAGAATTGTGTGTAGAATGATGTCATGTTGAATGATGTGTAGAATAATGTGTAAAATGATGTGCAGAACGATTTGCAGAATTTTGTGCAGAATGATGTGTTGAATGACGTGGAGAATGATGTGTAGAATGCAGTGCAGAATGATGAGAGGAATGACGTGTTTATTGATGTGTAGAATGATGTGTAGAATGATGTGTAAATTGATGGGTAGAATGATGTGTTGAATGAAGTTTAGAATGATGTGCAGAATCAAGTGTAGAATGATGTGCAAAATGATGTCTAGAATGATCTTATGTAGAATTTTGTGTAGAATGAAATGTAGCATGAAGTGTAGAATGATGTTGTGTAGAACGATGTTTACAATGATGTGTGGAATGATGTGTTGAATGATGTGTGGAATTTGTGTAGAATAATGTGACGAATGTGGTGTCTTATGATGTGTAGAATGATGTGTAGAATAATGCTGTGTAGAATGATGTTTAAAAGTTGTAAAGAAGCATGTGTAGAATGATATGTAGAATGATGTGTGGAATGATGTGTAGAGTGATGTGTAGAATGATGTGTAGAATGATGTGTAGAATGATGTGTAGAATGATGTCAGTTTGAGTGATGTGCATAAAAATGTGCAGAATGATGTGTTAAATGGTGCATAGAATGATGTGCATAATGATGTGTAGAATGATGTGCTGAATGATTTGTAGAATAATGTGTAGAATGATGTGCAGAATGATGTGTAGAATGATGTGTAGAATGCTGTGCAGAATGATGTGTAGACGGATATGAAGAATGATTTGTGCAATGATGAGTAGAATGATGGGTAGAATGATGGTGTGAAGAATGATGTGCAGAATGATGTGTAGAATGAAGTGTGGAATCGTGTGTAGAATGATATGTGGAATGATGTGTAGAATTATGTGTAGAATAATTTTGTTTAGACTGAGATGTATAATGACGTGTAGAATTATGTGCAAAATGTTGTTTAGAATGATGTGTAAAATGATGGGTAGAATGATGTGTAGAATGATGTGTAGAATGATGTGTACATTGATGCGTAGAATGATGTTTTGTAGAATGAAGCGTAGAATGATGTGTAGAATGATGGGTATAATGATGTTGTGTAGAATGATGTGCAGGATGATTTGTAGAATGATGTGTAGAATGATGTGTTGAATGATTTGTAGAATGCTATGTAGAATGACGTGAAGAATGATGTGTAGAATGATGTGTAGAATGATGTGTAGACTGATGTTGTGTAGAATGTTATGTCGAATGTAGTTAGAATCATGTGTAGAATGATGTGTGGAATGAAGTGTGGAAGGAAGTGTGGAATCATGTGTGGAATGATATGTCGAATGATGTGTAGTTTGATTTGTAGAATGATGTTGTTCAGAATGATGTGCAGAATGATGTGTAGAATGATGTGTAGAATGATGTGTAGAATGATGTGTAGAATGATGTTATGTAGAATGATGTGTAGAATGATGTGCAGAATGATGTGTTTAATAATGTGTAGAATGATGTGTAGAATGATGTGCAGTATGATGTGTAGAATGATGTGTAGAGTGATGTGTAGAAGTATGTGTAGAATGCTGTGCAGAATGATGTGTAGACAGATATGAAGAATGATTTGTGCAATGATGAGTAGAATGATGGGTAGAATGATGGTGTGAAGAATGATGTGCATAATGATGTGTCGAATGATGTGTAGAATGATGTGTAGAGTGATGTGTAGAATGATGTGTAGAATGATGTGTAAAATGACGTGTAGAATAATGTGTAGCATGATGTGTAAAATGATGGGTAGAATGATGTGTAGAATGATGTGTAGCATGATGTGTATAATGATGTGTAGAATGATGTGTAGATTGATGTGTAGACAGATATGAAGAATGATGTGTAGAATGAAATGTAGAATGATAGGTAGAATTACGTTGTGAAGAATGATGTGCTGATGACGTGTATATTAATGTGGAGAATTGTGTGTAGAATGATGTGTAAAATGATGGGTAGAATGATGTGTAGAATGATGTGTAGAATGATGTGTAAAATGATGGGTAGAATGATGTGTAGAATGATGTGTAGAATGATGTGTACATTGATGCGTAGAATGATGTTTTGTAGAATGAAGCGTAGAATGATGTGTAGAATGATGGGTATAATGATGCTGTGTAGAATGATGTGCAGGATGATTTGTAGAATGACGTGTAGAATGATGTGTTGAATGATGTGTAGAATGCTATGTAGAATGACGTGTAGAATGATGTGTAGAATGATGTGTAGAATGATGTGTAGACTGATGTTGTGTAGAATGTTATGTCGAATGTAGTTAGAATCATGTGTAGAATGATGTGTGGAATGAAGTGTGAATAATAATGTGCTGATGACGTGTATATTAATGTGCAGAATTGTGTGTAGAATGATGTCATGTTGAGTGATATGCAGAATAATGTGCAGAATGTTGTTTAGAATGATGTGTAGAATGATGTGCAGAACGATGTGTAGACAGATATGAAGAATAATGTGTAGAATGATGTGTAGAATGATGGGTAGAATGATGTGCAGAATGATATGTAGAATGATGCGTAGAATGATGTGTAGAATGATGTGCAAAATGATGTGCAGAATGATTTGTGGAATGATGTGCAGAATGTTGTGTTGAATGATGTGTAGAATGATGTGTAGAATGATGTGTAGAATGATGTGTAGAATGAAGTGTCGAATGACGTGTTGAATGAAGTGTAGATGACGTGCAAAATGACATGTAGAAAGATTTGTTGAATGAGGTGTTGAATGATGTGTAAAATGATGTGTAGACAGATATGTAGATTGATTTGAAGAATGATGTGTAGAATGATGTGTAGAATGATTTGTAGAATGATGTGTAGAATGATGCGTAGAAGGATAGGTAGAATTATGTGTAGAATGAAGTGTCGAATGACGTGTTGAATGAAGTGTAGATGACGTGCAAAATGACATGTAGAAAGATTTGTTGAATGAGGTGTTGAATGATGTGTAAAATGATGTGTAGACAGATATGTAGATTGATTTGAAGAATGACGTGAAGAATGATGTGTAGAATGACGTGTCGAATGATGTGTCGTATGACGTGTAGAATTATGTGATTAATGACGTGTAGAATGATGTGTCGAAATATTTGTAGAATGATGTGTGGAGTGATGTGTAGAATGATGTGCAGATGACGTTCAAAATGACTTGTAGAATGATTTGTTGAATGAGGTGTTGAATGATCTGTAAAATGATGTGTAGACAGATATGTATATTGATTTGTAGAATGACGTGTAGAACGAAGTACAGAATGACATGTAAAATGATGTGCAGAATGAAGTATCGAATGATGTGTAGAATGATGTGCAGAATCATGTGTAGAATGATGTGTAGAATGATGAATAGAATGATCTGTAGAATGATGTTGTGCAGAATAATGTGTAAACTGATGTGTAGAATGACGTGTAGAGTGATGTGTAGAATGATGTGTAGAATGGTGTGTGGAATAATGTGTAGAATCATGTGTAGAATGAAATGTAGAATGATTTGTAGAGCGATGTATACTATGATGTGCAGTATGATGTGTAGAATGATTTGTAGAATGATGTGTAGAATGACGTGTTGATTGATGTGAAGAATCATGTGTAGAATGATGTGTAGAATGATGTGTAGAATGATGTGAAGAGTGATGTGTAGAATGATGTGTAGAATGATGTGTAGAATGATATGCAGAATGATGTGTAGAATGATGTGTAGAATAATGTTGTGTAGAATGATGTGTAGAATGTAGTGCAGAATCATGTGTAGAATGATGTGTAGAATGAAGTGTGGAATCACGTGTAGAAATGTGAGTAGAATGATGCGAAGAATCACGTGTAGAATGATGTGTAGAATGATGTGTAGAATGATGTGAAGAATGATGTGTAGAGTGATGTGTAGAATGATGTGTAGAATGATGTGTAGAATGATGTGAGGAATGATTTGTAGAATGATGCGTAGAATGGTGTGCAGAATGATGTGTAGAATGATGTGCTGAATTATGTGTAGAATGATGTGTAGAATGCTGTGCAGAATAATGTGTAGAATGATGTGTAGAATTATGAGTAGAATGATGTGTAGAACGATGTGTAAAATGATGTGTAGACAGATATGTAGATTGATTTGCAGAATGAATTGTAGAATGATGTGAAGAATGATGTGTAGAATGATATGTACAAGGATGGGTAGAATTATATGTAGAATGATTTGTGGAATGATGTGCAGAATGATGTGTAGAATGATGTGCAGTATAATGTTGTGTACAATGATGTGTAGAATGTAGTGCAGAATCATGTGTAAAGTAATGTGTAGAATGATGTGCAGAATCATGTGTAGAATGATGTGTAGAATGATGAATAGAATGATCTGTAGAATGATGTTGTGCAGAATAATGTGTAGACTGATGTGTAGAATGATGTGTAGAAAGATGTATAGAATGATGTGTAGAATGGTGTGTGGAATGATGTGTAGAATCATGTGTAGAATGAAGTGTAGAATGATTTGTAGAACGATGTATACTATGATGTGTAGAATGATGTGTAGAATGATGTGTAGAATTATGTGTAGAATGACGTGTAGATTGATGTGCAGAATGATGTGCGGAATGAAGTGTGGAATCATGTGTGGAATGATATGTAGAATGATGTGTAGTATGATGTGTATAATGATGTGTAGAATGATGTGTAGAATGACGTGTAGAATGATGTGTAATATGATGTGTAGAATGATATGTAGTCTGTTGTTGTGTAGAATGATGTGTAGAATATAGTGTAGAATCTTGTGTAGAATGATGTGCGGAATGAAGTGTGGAATCATGAGTGGAATGAAATGTAGAATGATGTGTAGTATGATGTGTAGAATGATGTGTAGAATGATGTGTAGAATGACGTGCAGAATGATGTGTAGAATGATGTGTAGAATGATGTGTAATATGAAGTGTAGAATGATGTGTAGACTGATGTTGTGTGGAATGATGTGTAGAATGTAGTCAGAATCTTGTGTAGAATGATGTGTAGTTTGATGTGTAGAATGATGTTGTGTAAAATGATGTGCAGAATGATGTGTAGAATGATGTGGGGAATGATGTGTAGAATGATTTGTAGAAAGATGGGTAGAATGATGTTAAGTAGAATGATGTGCAGAATGATGTGTAGAATGATGTGTCGAATGATGTTTAGAATGATGTGTAGAATGATGTGTAGAATGATGTTATGCAGAATGTTGTGTAGAATGACGTGTAGAATGATGTGTAGAATGACGTGAAGAATGATGTGTGGAATGATGTGTCGAATGATGTGTCATATGATGTGTAGAATGATGTTGTGTATAATGACGTGTAGAATGATGTGAAGAATGGTGTGTAATATGATGTGTAGAATGATGTGTAGAATGTGGTTAGAATCATGTGTAGAATGATGTGTGGAAAGAAGTGCGGAATCATGTGTGGAATGATATGTAGCATGATGTGTCGAATGATGTGTCATATGAAGTGTAGAATGATATTGTGTAAAATGATGTGCAGAATGATGTGTAGAATGATGTGTAGAATGATGTGTAGAATGATTTGTAGAAAGATAGGTAGAATGATGTTGTGTAGAATGATGTGCAGAATGATGTGCAGGATGATGTGTACAATGATTTGTAGAAGGATGTGTAGAATGATGTTATGTAGAATGATGTGTAGAATGATTGGTAGAATGTCGTGTAGAATCTTGTGTAGAATGATGTGTAGAATGATCTGTAGAATGATGTGTATAATCATGTGTAGAATGATGTGTAGAATGATGTTTAGAAAGATATGAAGAATGATGTGTAGAATGATGTTGTGAAGAATGATGTGCTGATGACGTGTATATTGATGTGCAGAATTATGTGTAGAATGATGTGTAGAATGATGTCATGTTGATTGATGTGTAGAATAATGTGTAAAATAATGTGCAGAACGATTTGTAGAGTTTTGTGTGGAATGATGTGTTGAATGATGTGCAGAATGATGTGTAGAATGCAGTGCAGAATGATGTGTAGAATGACGTGTTTATTGATGTGTAGAATGATGTGTAGAATGATATGTAAATTGATGTGTAGAATGATGTGTTGAATGAAGTTTAGAATGATGTGTAGAATGAAGTGTAGAATGATGTGCAAAATGATATCTAGAATGATCTTGTGTAGAATGATGTGTGGAATGAAGTGTAGCATGAAGTGTAGAATTATGTTGTGTAGAACGATGTTTACAATGATGTGTGGAATGATGTGTTGACTGATGTTTGGAATGTGTGTAGAATAATGTGACGAATGTTATGTCTTATGATGTGTAGAATGATGTGTAGAATAATACTGAGAAAACACTAACGCTAACAGTGGTGTAGTCGGCAGGATTTCCCGGAGTCGCTGGACGCCCTTGGAAAAAACCCAGGTAAGTATAAAAAACCATTTTTCAGTATAAAGGGTGCGGAAGGTGGAAGCTGGTTGATCGACATGAGGAGACGGTCTAATATCTCAAACGCCTCGCCTGAGCCTGAATTAAGAGGACTTTTGTCCCACGTGACGGCCAGGAACCAAGTAGGCGTAGGGAACACACTTAGACCGTGGGATCGTGATACCTAGAGACATCTTCCGGACCCAGTAGTGTAATTTGAAATACCCCGGGGTAGAACCAAGCGGTGTACAGCGGCTAACGGAATCCAAACCTGTGAACAGGGTCGGACCAACGGGCTGAGCGGTGGTAGGTAGTCGTTAAGGATACGTAGAGCACTGCGGGAATTGCTTAAACGCGTTTTTAAGAATTGTATAAGTTTGTGTAACAGCAGAACTTGTGACCTGACAGTAGCCAAGGGACAGTTTACTACAAGTCGCGCTAGAAACATAGAAACATAGAAACATAGAAAATAGGTGCAGGAGCAGGCCATTCAGCCCTTCTAGCCTGCACCGCCATTCAATGAGTTCATGGCTGAACATGAAACTTCAGTACCCCCTTCCTGCTTTCTCGCCATAACCCTTGATCCCCCGAGTAGTAAGGACTTCATCTAACTCCCTTTTGAATATATTTAGTGAATTGGCCTCAACTACTTTCTGTGGTAGAGAATTCCACAGGTTCACCACTCTCTGGGTGAAGAAGTTTCTCCTCATCTCGGTCCTAAATGGCTTACCCCTTATCCTCAGACTGTGACCCCTGGTTCTGGACTTCCCCAACATTGGGAACATTCTTTCTGCATCTAACCTGTCTAAACCCGTCAGAATTTTAAACGTTTCGATGAGGTCCCCTCTCATTCTTCTGAACTCCAGTGAATACAAGCCCAATTGATCCAATCTTTCTTGATAGGTCAGTCCCGCCATCCCGGGAATCAGTCTGGTGAACCTTCGCTGCACTCCCTCAATAGCAAGAATGTCCTTCCTCAAGTTAGGAGACCAAAACTGTACACAATACTCCAGGTGTGGCCTCACCAAGGCCCTGTACAACTGTAGCAACACCTCCCTGCCCCTGTATTCAAATCCCCTCGCTATGAAGGCCAACATGCCATTTGCTTTCTTAACCGCCTGCTGTACCTGCATGCCAACCTTCAATGACTGATGTACCATGACACCCAGGTCTCGTTGCACCTTCCCTTTTCCTAATCTGTCACCATTCAGATAATAGTCTGTCTCTCTGTTTTTACCACCAAAGTGGATAACCTCACATTTATCCACATTATACTTCATCTGCCATGCATTTGCCCACTCACCTAACCTATCCAAGTCACTCTGCAGCCTAATAGCATCCTCCTCGCAGCTCACACTGCCACCCAACTTAGTATCATCCGCAAATTTGGAGATACTGCATTTAATCCCCTCGTCTAAATCATTAATGTACAATGTAAACAGCTGGGGCCCCAGCACAGAACCTTGCGGCACTCCACTAGTCACTGCCTGCCATTCTGAAAAGTACCCGTTTACTCCTACTCTTTGCTTCCTGTCTGACAACCAGTTCTCAATCCACGTCAGCACACTACCCCCAATCCCATGTGCTTTAACTTTGCACATTAATCTCTTGTGTGGGACCTTGTCGAAAGCCTTCTGAAAGTCCAAATATACCACATCAACTGGTTCTCCTTTGTCCACTTTACTGGAAACATCCTCAAAAAATTCCAGAAGATTTGTCAAGCATGATTTCCCTTTCACAAATCCATGCTGACTTGGACCTATCATGTCACCATTTTCCAGATGCACTGCTATGACATCCTTAATAATTGATTCCATCATTTTACCCACTACTGAGGTCAGGCTGACCGGTCTATAATTCCCTGTTTTCTCTCTCCCTCCTTTTTTATAAAGTGGGGTTACATTGGCTACCCTCCACTCCATAGGAACTGATCCAGAGTCAATGGAATGTTGGAAAATGACTGTCAATGCATCCGCTATTTCCAAGGCCACCTCCTTAAGTACTCTAGGATGCAGGCCATCAGGCCCTGGGGATTTATCTGCCTTCAATCCCATCAATTTCCCCAACACAATTTCCCGACTAATAAAGATTTCCCTCAGTTCCTCTTCCTTACTAGACCCTCTGACCCCTTTTATATCCGGAAGGTTGTTTGTATCCTCCTTAGTGAATACCGAACCAAAGTACTTGTTCAATTGATCCGCCATTTCTTTGTTCCCCGTTATGACTTCCCCTGATTCTGACTGCAGGGGACCTACGTTTGTCTTCACCAACCTTTTTCTCTTTACATACCGATAGAAACTTTTGCAATCCGCCTTAATGTTCCCTGCAAGCTTCTTCTCGTACTCCATTTTCCCTGTCCTAATCAAACCCTTTGTCCTCCTCTGCTGAGTTCTAAATTTCTCCCAGTCCCCAGGTTCGCTGCTATTTCTGGCCAATTTGTATGCCACTTCCTTGGCTTTAATACTATCCCTGATTTCCCTAGATAGCCACGGTTGAGCCACCTTCCCCTTTTTATTTTTACGCCAGACAGGAATGTACAATTGTTGTACTTCATCCATGCGGTCTCTAAATGTCTGCCATTGCCCATCCACAGTCAACCCCCTAAGTATCATTCGCCAATCTATCCTAGCCAATTCTCGCCTCATACCTTCAAAGTTACCCTTCTTTAAGTTCTGGACCATGGTCTCTGAATTTACTGTTTCATTCTCCATCCTAATGCAGAATTCCACCATATTATGGTCACTCTTCCCCAAGGGGCCTCGCACAATGAGATTGCTAATTAATCCTCTCTCATTACACAACACCCAGTCTAAGATGGCCTCCCCCCTAGTTGGTTCCTCAACATATTGGTCTAGAAAACCATCCCTTGTGCACTCCAGGAAATCCTCCTCCACCGTATTGCTTCCAGTTTGGCTAGCCCAATCTATGTGCATATTAAAGTCACCCATTATAACTGCTACACCTTTATTGCATGCACCCCTAATTTCCTGTTTGATGCCCTCCCCAACATCCCTATTACTGTTTGGAGGTCTGTACACAACTCCTACTAACGTTTTTTGCCCTTTGGTGTTCTGCAGCTCTACCCATATAGATTCCACATCATCCAAGCTAATGTCTTTCCTAACTATTGCATTAATCTCCTCTTTAACCAGCAATGCTACCCCACCTCCTTTTCCTTTTATTCTATCCTTCCTGAATGTTGAATACCCCTGAATGTTGAGTTCCCAGCCCTGATCATCCTGGAGCCACGTCTCCGTAATCCCAATCACATCATATTTGTTAACATCTATTTGCACAATTAATTCATCCACCTTATTGCGGATACTCCTTGCATTAAGACACAAAGCCTTCAGGCTTGTTTTATTAACACCCTTTGTCCTTTTAGAATTTTGCTGTACAGTGGCCCTTTTTGTTCTTTGCCTTGGGTTTCTCTGCCCTACACTTTTCCTCATCTCCTTTCTGTCTTTTGCTTTTGGCTCCTTTTTGTTTCCCTCTGACCTCAATTATTTTTATGCGATGAATTGATCGAGGATTGATACCAGGTTAGTGCGCCAGATCTTAACCCCTCGACCACCAGGGTACAGTTACGATACATGTCGATATATTTATATATATTTATATATGAACCTGAATATCAACGGCTACCTACCTAGACCTCGTGTTGGAACGGTAGTGTGTCTAACTTTGAGTGAGAGAAATTGTTCCACAGTGACACCCATTTCATCTTTTGTTCCCTTTTAAACACTAGAAACGGAGACAGGGGAATAAATAGAGAAACCAAAGCACAGGGATATCGACAAGAGGAAGAGAGAAGGGGAAAGATACTGTCCCCAACCAGAACTAATGCAGAAACCCCTCTGCTGCGCTCGGGGTGAGCACCCATAGCCTGAATACACTAACGTCCCAACAGCTCATTGACTGTCGGAGTGGGACCGTGCGGTGCTTCAGAAGACAGGTCGAAAAAGCGAAGTCACTGATTCCATCTCATGTGCTCCTCCGATCAAGAATAGCAACACACTAAAAATGCTTCAATAATGGTTACACCTTATCCCCACATTTGTTAAACAGTTAGCTCGTTGGTCTAGGGCTTTGATTCTTGCTTCGGGGTTGTTACTTGAAATTTGCGAGAGATCCCGGACGAGCCCTCAGTTTACCCAAGAATTTTGAAATTGCATCGAACTTTTGCAAAGAAGGACTTGCATTTCTACAATACCTTTCAGGAACTCATGACGCCCCAAAGCGTTGAGTTACAGCCGTTGAGTTATGTTTGAAGTGGTGAAGTGTTGTATTGTGGGGATAAATGTGCCCAAATCACCCCACACGAACCGGAACTATTTTCGAAGGAGTTCGGTGCAAATAATCAGGTGCCTCAGGGACTTGGACTTTCTATGAATGAGTTCTGCTTGTACCTGCATTCAAGCTTGAAACAGTAACTGGGCTTCCATCTCACGGGAGCAGCGTGTAGCGGTTAGTGAGTAGGTGACCAGGTTGATGTACGCCGCTTTCAATCTTTGAAATTTCACCAAACAAAGATCCGGTGAATCCAACTGTTCCTGTAAGCGACGGATTGAAGGGATCGGTGCTCCAAACAGAGCTGGAACACGCGCAGTGCAGGAATAGGGTCCGCAACATTAAATGTCAGAGTTATTAAGCAGACAATAATTAAACATAGACTTAACAACAGTACTTACACCCAAACCTTGCGAATGTTCGCCGAAGAACTCAAACACATTACAGTTCCCAGCTCGGTGTACAAATTGAACAAACATTAATCGAATTCTAAACTATCTGTTCCAAATGCCGCATTTTATATCTTTTCCTTACCCCTGCTTCGTGACAATTGAAACTTTAAATAGTATTATCTAAGACAACTGTCCAACTTCTGATGGAAGGTCATTAACCTGAAACGTTAACTCTGTTTCTCTCTCCACAGATGATGCCTGGCCTGCTCAGTGTTTCCAGCATTTACTCTTTTTATTCTCCAAACTTATAATCAGAGTATCACAACCCTTGTCAACTAACTACGCTCCTTCCTGATATGTAGCCTTGTCCTACATACCAGGTTCCTTTCGGATGATTCAGGCATTCATTGGAATTATTACTTCTTAATGATAACAATTATGTGAATTATGTAACTATGTAATACTTGCCACCAGAGGGCGCGACTGTTGGAGTCCTAATGGTCACCTGCCCACACGTGCAGGGAAAGTATAAAAGGTTGGCTGCCATGTTGTTCAAGCACTCTGGAGTTGAAATGAAGAAGACTAACGTCACACTAAGTTTATCTCACAGTACTCAGCCTCGGGGAGTTCTTCGTTTCACAACAATTGGCGATGAGTAACAGAATACAAATCTTCACACAAACATGGCTGCTGTTGGAATATTAGAGAGATTCATAGAGAGTTAAATAAATGAGGGCAGCAGACGGATCTCTGCATGACACAGCAGAAACTGGGAGAGAGACCTTGAAGCAAAAGGATATGGATTGAGTCGGCAAAACGAGAGGCATCTGATTCCGGAGATTCGTGGGGCGCGGAATTTCTGGAGTTTAATGACTTTGAAAGGAACATTTTTGTTTTGTTCAGAGAAATGTTTGTGAAAGGAATTTTTTGCAGAAAGTGATGCAGCATTTAAATTTCTGCCTTAACACTTCTTTCTGGGTGTCAGGATCACATTTCGTTTCAATGTTATTCTTCCAGAATTAATATTTCATTTGCTGTTTGACAAGAACCAGACCCTTGCTGCAATGTCTGTCTCACTGTTTCCCCGGTGTCAGGCAGAGATACGCCTGCTGCCCTCATTTATTTCATGTGACAGGACACAAAAGTTCAAAATCAACCTGCAGGTAGCCACACACAGCACTGAATCGTAATGATGGCCGAGCGGTCTAAGGTGCTGTGCTAAGGGTTCGAATCCTATTTCAGACATTTCTGATATTTAATCATTAGGCAGAACCCATTTGTTTTGCCACCACCAACTCCTTAAAAGTGTGATTCAGCAGTCCACCTGCTCACTTAACATTTCCGTCTGACCTGGTGCTGAAGTTTGTTCATTCTTTTGCAGAACGACAATCATATATTTTGCCCTGAGCATGTGAGGAACTTTTCTCCCGATCTCATTGGGTTTAATATTGGTAATCTGGTGCTGAAAGTGGAGATGTTTCTGCAGCGTAACGGTTAACACCTTCTCGTTTTTTGAGTTCTTGCTCAACTTTCTCCATGAGAGCACATGGTACGGAACGGGGCTTGTAGTAAACCAATCTAGCGTCCTTCTGTACCCTGACACTCGCCTTGAAGCCTTGGATCGGACTGCCCGTTTCGCAGAACACCTTTGGATACTTCTTGATAACCTCATTCCTTGATGAAAATCTCGCTTCCATACAGAAAATCTTACTCCAATCCAGCTTCAGTGGCCGGTTGCTAGATCAGTCTGTGTACAGTTTGTTACTTTTTGGTTGTGAGGTCATCCTGTGGTAAATTGGTCAATGACTGGTTACTTGATCAGACTGTGGTCAGTTGGTCAGTTTCGGGTTTTCTCGGTCAGACTGTGGTCAGTTGGTCAGGTTCTGGTTGGCTCCGTCCGACTCTAGTCAGTTGGTCAGTTTCTGCTTTCAAGTTCAGACTGAAGTCAGTTGGTCCGTTTCTGGTTCCTAATTCAGACTGTGATCAGTTGGTCAGTTAAGGTTTCTAGCTCAGACTGTGGTCAGTTGGTCAGTATCAGGTTTCTAGGTCAGACTGTGATCAGTTGCTCAATTTCCGGTTTCTAGATCAGACTGTGGTCAGTTGGTAAGTTTCTGGTTTCCAGGTCAGACAGTGGCCAGTTGCTATGTTTCGCGTTGTCTCAGTCAGATTGTGGCCAGTTGGTCAGTTGCTGGTTGCTAGATCAGACTGTGGTCAGTTGGTCGGTTTCTGCTTTCTAGATCAGACTGAGGTCAGTTGGTCAGTTTCTGGTTCCTAGATCAGACTGTGGTCAGTTGGTCAGTTTCTGTTTTCTCAGTCAGACTGTGGTCCGTTGGTCAGTTTCTGGTTTCTAGGTCAGACTGGTTGTTGGACAGGTTGTGGTTTCTAGGTCAGAATGTGGTCAGTTGGTCAGTTTCTGTTTTTATGTCAGACTGAGGTCAGATGGTCAGTTTCTGGTTTCTAGGTCAGACTGAGCTCAGATGGTCGGTTTCTGGTTTCGAGGTCATATTGTGGTCAGTTTCTCAGTTTCGGGTTTCTAGGTCAGACTGTGGTCAGTTGATCAGTTGCTGGTTTCTACGTCAGACTGTGGTCAATTGGTCAGATACTGGTTGCTAGGTCAGATTGTGGTCAGTTGCTCAGTTTGTGGTTTCAAGGTCAGACTGTGGCCATTTGGTCAGTTTCGTGTTGACTTGGTCAGTTGGTCAGTTTCATGTTGTCTTGGTCAGACAGTGGGCAGTTGGTCAGTTTCTGCTTCTAAGGTCAGACTGTGGACAGACTGTGGTCAGCTGGTCAGTTTCTGGTTTCGAAGTCAGACTATTGTCAGTTGGTCAGTTTCTGGTTGTCTAGGTCTCTTTCTCTGGTCAGTTTGTTACTTCTGGTTTCTAGGTCAGACTGTGATCAGTTGGTCAGTTACGGGTTGTCACTGTCAGACGTTGGTCAGTTTGTCAGTTTCGGGTTCCTAGGTCAGAATGTGGTCAGTTGGTCAGTTTAAGGTGTCTAGTTCAGACTGTGTCAGTTGGTCAGTTTCAGGTTTCTTGGTCGGACTTTGGTCAGTTGCTTGTTGCTAGGGTAGACTGTGCTCAGTTGGTCAGTTTCTGGTTCCACGGTCAGACTTGGATCAGTTGGACAGTTTCTGGTTCCTAGTTCAGACTGTGGTCAGTCGGTCAGTTTCTGGTTCCTAGGTCAGACTGAGGGCAGTTGGTCAGTTGCTGGTTCTATGTCAGACTGTGGTCAGTTGGTCAGTTCCTGGTTCTGGGTCAAGCTATGGGCAGTTGGTTAGTTTTTACATTCTAGGTCACCTGTGGACAGTTGGTCAGTTGCTGATTGTTCGATCAGTCTATGTTCAGTTTGTTACTTTTACAGTTTCTGGTTGTCTAGCTCTGTTTCTCTGGTCAGTTTGTTACTTTCTGGTTTCTAGGTCAGACTGTGATCATTTGGTCAGTTTCGGGATATCTCGGTCACACTGTGGTCAGTTGGTCAGTTGCTGGTTGCTAGGTGAGATTGTTGTTAGTTAATCAATTTCTGGTTTATAAGTCAGACTGTGGTCAGTTTCTCAGTTTCTGGTTGTCCCGGTAAGATTGTGGTCAGTTTATCAGTTTCATGTTGCCTCGGTCAGACTGTGGTCAGTTGGTCAGTTTCTGGTTGCTAAGTCAGACTGTGGTCAGTTGGTCAGTTTCTGCTTTCTAGATAAGTCTGTGGTCAGTTTGTCAGTTTCTTGTTCCTAGGTCAGACTGTGGTCAGTTGGTCAGTTTCGGATTGTCTCGGTCAGATTGTGGTCAGTTGGTCAATTGCTGGTTGCTAGATCAGACTGTGGTCAGTTGGTCAGTTTCTGCTTTCTAGAACAGACTGAGATCAGTTGGTCAGTTTCCGGTTCCTAGATCAGACTGTGGTCAGTTGGTCAGTTTCTGTTTTCTCGGTCTGACTGTGGGTAGTTGGACAGGTTGTGATTTCTAGGTCAGACTGTGGTCAGTTGGTCAGTTTCTGTTTTTGTGTCAGACTGAGGTCAGATGGTCAGTTTCTGGTTTCTAGCTCAGAATGTGGTCAGTTGGTCAGTTTCTGGTTTCGAGTGAAGAATGTGGTCAGTTGGACAGTTTCTGGTTTCGAGGTCAGATTGTGGTCAGTGGGTCAATTTCTGGTTTCTATGTCAGACTGTGGTCAGCTCGTCAGTTGCTGGTTTCGACGTCAGACTGTGGTCAGTTGGTCAGATACTGTTTGCTAGGTCAGACTGTGGCCTGTTGGTCAGTTTGTGGTTGCTAGTTCAGACTGTGGTCAGTTGGTCAGTTTCTGGTTGCTAGATCAGGCTGTTGTTAATTGGTCAGTTTCTGCTTTCTAGATCGGACTGAGGTCAGTTAGTCAGTTTCTGGTTTCTAGATCAGACTGTGGTCAGTTGGTCAGTTTCATGTTGCCTCGGTCAGACTTTGGTCAGTTGGTCAGTTTCTGGTTCCTAGGTCAGACTGTGGTCAGTTGGTCAGTTTCTGTTTCCTCGGTCAGACTGTGGTCCGTTGGTCAGTTAAGGTTTCTAGCTCAGACTGTGGTCAGTTGGTCAGCAACAGGTTTCTAGGTCAGACTGTGATCAGTTGCTCAGTTTCTGGTTTCGAGGTCAGATTGTGGTCAGTTGGTAAGTTTCTGGTATCTCGGTCAGACAGTGGTCAGTTGCTATGTTTCGCGTTGTCTCAGTCAGATTGTGGCCAGTTGGTCAGTTGCTGGTTGCTAAGTCAGACTGTGGTCAGTTGGTCAGTTTCTGCTTTCTAGATCAGACTGAGGTCAGTTAGTCAGTTTCTGGTTTCTAGATCAGACTGTGGTCAGTTGGACAGTTTCATGTTGCCTCGGTCAGACTGTGGTCAGTTGGTCAGTTTCTGGTTCCTAGGTCAGACTGTGATCAGTTGGACAGTTTCTGTTTTCTCGGTCAGACTGTCGTCCGTTGGTCAGTTAAGATTTCTAGCTCAGACTGTGTGGTCAGTTGGTCAGCAACAGGTTTCTAGGTCAGACTGTGATCAGTTGCTCAGTTTCTGGTTTCGAGGTCAGATTGTGGTCAGTTGGTAAGTTTCTGGTATCTAGGTCAGACAGTGGTCAGTTGCTATGTTTCGCGTTGTCTCAGTCAGATTGTGGCCAGTTGGTCAGTTGCTGGTTGCTAAGTCAGACTGTGGTCAGTTGGTCAGTTTCTGCTTTCTAGGTCAGACTGTGGGTAGTTGGACAGGTTGTGGTTTCTAGATCAGACTGTGGTCAGTTGGTCAGTTTTTGGTTTCGAGTGAAGAATGTGGTCAGTTGAACAGTTTCTGGTTTCGAGGTCAGATTGTGGTCAGTTGGTCAGTTTCGGGTTTCTACGACAGACTGTGGTCAGTTGGTCAGTTTCTGGTTTGTAAGTCAGACTGTGGTCATATGGTCAGTTTCGGGTTTCGAGGTCAGATTGTGGTCAGTTGCTCAGTTTCTGGTTTCTACGTCAGACAGAGGTCATTTGGTCAGTTTCGTGTTGTGTTGGTCAGTTGGTAAGTTTCATGTTGTCTCGGTCAGACTGTGGGCAGTTGGTCAGTTTCTGATTTCTAGGTCAGACTGTGGTCAGACTGTGGTCAGTTGGTCTGTTTCTGGTCTCTCGCTCAGACTGTGGTCAGTTGGTCAGTTTCTGGTTGTATAGATCTGTTTCTCTGGTAAGTTTGTAACTTTATATTTGCTAAGTCATCCTGTGGTCAGTTGGTCAGTTGCTTGTTGCTCGGTCAGACTGTGGTCAGTTGATCAGTTACTGGTTTCTAGGTGCGACTGTGGTCAGTTGGTCACTTTAAGGTTGTCTCTGTCAGACTATGGTCAGTTGGTCAGCTTTGGTGGCTTGGTCAGCATGTGGTCAGTTGGTCGTTTTCTGGTTTCTAGGTCAGACTGTGGGCAGTTGGACAGTTTTAGGTTTATAGGTCAGCCTGTGGTCAGTTGGAAGTTTCTGGTTTCGAGGTCAGATAGTGGTCAGTTGCAAAGTTTCGGGTTGTCTCGGTCAGACTGTGGTCAGTTGTTCAGTTCCTGGTTTCTAGTTCAGCCTGTGGTCAGTTGGTCAGTTCCTGGTTTCTGGGTCTGACTGTGGTCAGTTGGTCAGTCGCTGGTTTGCTAGGTAAGACTTTGGTAAGTTGGTTTGTTGCTGCTTTATAGGTCAGACTGTGGTCAGTAAGTCAGTTTCTGGTTTCGAGATCAGACTGTGGTCAGTTGGTCAGTTTCATGTTGCCTCGGTCAGATTGTGGTCAGTTGGCCAGTTTCTTGTTCCTAGGTCAGACTGTGGTCAGTTGGTCAGTTTCTGGTTTCTAGGTCAGACTTTGGGTAGTTGGTTAGTTTCTGGTTTCTAGGTCAGACTGTGGTCATTTGGTCCGTTTCTGTTTTCTCGGTCAGAGTGTGGTCCGTTGGTTAGTTTCTGGTTTCTAGGTCAGACAGTGGGTAGTTGGACAGGTTGTGGTTTCTAGGTCAGACTGTGGTCAGTTGGTCAGTTTCTGTTTTTATGTCAGACTGAGGTCAGATGGTCAGTTTCTGGTTTCTAGCTCAGAATGTGGTCAGTTGGTCAGTTTCGGGTTCCTACGACAGACTGTGGTCAGTTGGACAGTTTCTGGTTTCTAGGTCAGACTGTGGTCAGTGGGTCAGTTACTGGTTTCGACGTCAGACTGTGGTCAGTTGTTCAGATACTGGTTGCTAGGTCAGACTGTGGCCTGTTGGTCAGTTTGTGGTTGCTAGTTCAGACTGTGGTCATTTGGTCAGTTTCTGGTTGCTAGATCAGGCTGTTGTCAGTTGGTCAGTTTCTGCTTTCTAGATCAGACTGAGGTCAGCTGGTCAGTTTCTGGTTTCTAGATCAGACTGTGGTCAGTTGGTCAGTTTCATGTTGCCTCGGTCAGACTGTGGTCAGTTGGTAAGTTTCTGGTTCCTAGGTCAGACTGTGGTCAGTTGGTCAGTTTCTGTTTTCTCGGTCAGACTGTGGTCCGTTGGTCAGTTTCTGGTTTCTCGGTCAGACTGTGGGTAGTTGGACAGGTTGTGGTTTCTAGATCAGACTATGGTCAGTTGGTCAGTTTCTGGTTTCGAGTGCAGAATGTGGTCATTTGGACAGTTTCTGGTTTCGAGGTCAGATTTTGGTCAGTTGGTCAGTTTCGCGTTCCTCGGTCAGACTGTGATCAGTTGGTCAGTTACGGATTGTCACTGTCAGACTTTGGTCAGTTTGTCAGTTTCGGGTTCCTCGGTCAGAATGTGGTCAGTTGGTCAGTTTAAGGTGTCTAGTTCAGACTGTGTCAGTTGGTCAGTTTCAGGTTTCTAGGTCGTACTGTGGTCAGTTGCTTGTTGCTAGGGTAGACTGTGCTCTGTTGGTCAGTTTCTGGTTCCTCGGTCAGATTGGGCTCAGTTGGACAGTTTCTGGTTCCTAGTTAACACTGTGGTCAGTTGGTCAGATTCTGCTTGTCTCCGTCCGACTCCAGTCAGTTGCTCAGTTTCTGCTATCTAGTTCAGATTGAAGTCAGTTGGTCAGTTTCTGGTTCCTAATTCAGACTGTGATCAATTGGTCAGTTTCATATTGTCTCGGTCAGACAGTGGGCAGTTGGTCAGTTTCTGCTTCGAAGGGCAGACTGTGGACAGACTGTGGTCAGCTGGTCAGCTTCTGGTTTCTGGGTCAGACTATGGTCAGTTGGTCAGTTTCTGGTTGTCTAGGTCTCTTTCTCTGGTCAGTTTGTTATTCTCGTTTCTAGGTCAGACTGTGATCAGTTGGTCAGTTACGGGTTGTCACTGTCAGACTTTGGTCAGTCTGGCAGTTTCGGGTTCCTCGGTCAGAATGTGGTCAGTTGGTCAATTTAAGCTGTCTAGTTCAGACTGTGTCAGTTGGTCAGTTTCTGGTTTCTCGGTCAGACTGTTGTCAGTTGGTCAGTTTCTGGTTTCGAGGTCAGATTGTGGTCAGTAGCTATTTTTCGTGTGGTCTATGTCAGACTTTCATCAGTTGGTCAGTTCCTGGTTTCTAGGTCAGATTGTGGTAGGTTGATCACTTTCGGGTTGTCTAGGTCAGACTTTGGTCAGTAGGTCAGTTCATTGTTTATGGGTCAGACTGTGGTCAGTTGGTCAGTCGCTGGTTTGCTAGGTAAGACTTTGGTCAGTTGGTTAGTTGCTGGTTTATAAGTCAGACTTTGGTCAGTTGGTCAATTTCTGGTTTCTAGGTCAGACTGTGGTCAGTTGGTCAGTTTCTGGTTTCTTGGTCAATCTGTGGTCCGTTGGTCAGTTTCTTGTTTCTAGGTGAGACTGCGTTCAGTTGGCCCGTTTCTGGTTTCGATGTCAGACTGTGGTCAGTTGGTCAATTTCGTGTTGTCTCGGTCAGACTGTGGTCAGTTGGACAGTTTCTGGTTTCGATCTCAGACTGTGGTCAGTTGGTCAGTTGCTGGTTTCTACGTCAGACTGTGGTCAGTTGGTCAGATACTGGTTGCTAGGTCAGAATGTGGCCATTTTGACAGTTTGTGTTTGCTAGGTCAGTCTTTGGTCATTTGGTCAGTCTCTGGTTTCTAGGTCAGTCTGTGGTCAGTTGGTCAGTTGCTGGTTTCTACGTCAGACTGTGGTCAGTTGGTCAGATACTGGTTGCTAGGTCAGAATGTGGCCATTTTGACAGTTTATGTTTGCTCGGTCAGACTTTGGTCATTTGGTCAGTCTCTGGTTTCGAGGTCAGATTGTGGTCAGTTCCATCAGTTTCTGGTTTCTCGCTGAGACTGTTGTCAGTTGGTCAGTTTCGGATTGTCTCGGTCAGACTGTGGTCAGTTGTTCAGTTACTGGTTGTCTCGGTCAGACTCTGGTCACTTGGTCAGTTTCTGGTTTCTAGGTCAGACGGAAGTCAGTTGGCCAGTTTCTGGTTACTAATTCAGACTGTGATCAGATGGTCAGTTACGGTTTCTAGTTCAGACTATTTTCAGTTGGTCAGTATCAGGTTTATAGATCAAACTGTGGTCAGTTGCTCAGTTTCTGGTCCTGTGGTCAGACTGTGGTCAGTTGCTCAGTTTCTGGTTTCTAGGTCAGACTATGGTCAGTTGCTATGTTTCGCGATGTCTCAATCAGATTGTGGTCAGTTGGTCAGTTGCTGGTTGCTAGCTCAGAATGTGGTCAGTTGATCAGTTTCTGCTTTCTAGATCAGACTGTGATCAGTTGGTCAGTTTCTGGTTTCTAGGTCAGACTTTGGTCAGTTGGTCAGTTTCATGTTGTCTCGGGCAGAGTGTGGTCAGTTGGTCAGTTTCTATTTTCTAGGTCAGACTGTGGTCAGTTGGTCAGTTTCTGGTTTCTAGGTCAGACTGTGGTCATTTGGTCAGCTTCTTTTTCCGAGGTCAGACTGAGTCAGTTGGTCAATTTCTATTTTTACGTCAGACTGAGGTCATATGGTCAGTTTCTGGTTTCTAGGTCAGACTGAGGTCAGTTCCTCAGTTTCGGGTTCCTCGGTCAGAATGTGGTCAGTTGGTCAATTTAAGATGTCCAGTTCAGACTGTGTCAGTTTGTCAGTTTCTGGTTTCTCGGTCAGACTGTTGTCAGTTGGTCAGTTTCAGGTTTCGAGGTCAGATTGTGGTCAGTAGCTCATTTTCGGGTGGTCTAGGTCAGAATTTGATCAGTTGGTCAGTTCCTGGTTTCTCGGTCAGATTGTGGTCAGTTGATCAGTTTCAGGTTGTCTAGGTCTGACTGTGGTCAGTAGGTCAGTTCCTGGTTTATCGGTCAGACTGTGGGCAGTTGGTAAGTTGCTTTTTCCAGGTCAGTCTGTGGACAGTTTGTTACTTTTTGGTTGCGAGGTCATCCTGTCGTCAATTGGTCAATGGCTTGTTACTTGATCAGACTGTGGTCAGTTGGTCATTTTCGGGTTTTCTCGGTCAGACTGAGGTCAGTTGCTCAGTTTCTGGTTGTCTCCATCCGACTCTAGTCACTTGGTCAGTTTCTGCTTTCAAGTTCAGACTGAAGTCAGTTGGTCAGTCCCTGCTTTCTAGGTCAGACTGAAGTCAGTTGGTCAGTTTCTGGTTCATAATTCAGACTGTGATCAGTTGGTCAGTTAAGGTTTCTAGCTCAGACTGTGGTCAGTTGGTCAGTATCAGGTTTCTCGGTCAGACTGTGATTAGTTGCTCAGTTTCTGGTTTCTAGATCAGACAGTGGTCAGTTGGTAAGTTTCTGGTTTCTAGGTCAGACTGTCGTCAGTTGGTCAGTTTCATGTTGTCTCGGGCAGACTGTGGTCAGTTGGTCAGTTTCTGGATCCAATGTCAGACTGTGGTCAGTTGGTCAGTTTCTGGTTTCTAGGTCAGACTGTGGTCATTTGGTCAGCTTTTTTTTCCTAGGTCAGACTGAGTCAGTTGGTCAGTTTCTATTTTTACGTCAGACTGAGGTCATATGGTCAGTTTCTGGTTTCTAGGTCAGATTGTGGTCAGTTGCTCAGTTTCGGGTTTCTCGGTCAGACTGTGGTCAGTTGGTCAGTTGCTGGTTCCTACGTCAGACTGTGGTCAATTGGTCAAATACTGGTTGCTAGGTCAGATTGTGGTCAGTTGCTCAGTTTATGGTTTCAAGGTCAGACTCTGGTCATTTGGTCAGTTTCGTGTTGACTTGGTCAGTTGGTCAGTTTCATGTTGTCTCGGTCAGACAGTGGGCAGTTGGTCAGTTTTGCTTCCAAGGGCAGACTGTGGACAGACTGTGGTCAGCTGTTCAGTTTCTATTGTCTAGTTCAGACTATGGTCAGTTGGTCAGTTTCTGGTTGTCGAGGTCTCTTTCTCTGGTCAGTTTGTTACTTCTGGTTTCTAGGTCAGACTTTGATCCGTTGTTCAGTTACGGGTTGTCACTGTCAGACTTTGGTCAGTTTGTCAGTTTCGGGTTCCTCGGTCAGAATGTGGTCAGTTGGTCAGTTTAAGGTGTCTAGTTCAGACTGTGTCAGTTGGTCAGTTTCAGGTTTCTAGGTCGGACTGCGGTCAGTTGCTTGTTGCTAGGGTAGACTGTGCTCTGTTGGTCAGTTTCTAGTTCCTCGGTCAGACTGGGCTCAGTTGGACAGTTTCTGGTTCCTAGTTAATACTGTGGTCAGTTGGTCAGTTTCTGGTTCCTAGGTCAGACTGTGGGCAGTTGGTCAGTTGCTGGTTCTATGTCAGACTGTGGTCAGTTGGTCTGTTCCTGGTTCTATGTCAGGCTATGGGAAGTTGGTTAGTTTTTACATGCTAGGTCACCTGTGGACAGTTGGTCAGTTGCTGATTGTTCGATCAGTCTGTGTTCAGTTTGTTACTTTTTCGATTCTTAGGTCATTCTGTGGTCAATTGGTCAGTTGCTGGTTTCCTGATCATACTGTGGTCAGTTGGTCAGTTTCTGGTTTCTCGGTCAGACTGTGGTCAGACTGTGGTCAGCTGGTCAGTTTCTGGTTTCTAGGTCAGACTATGGTCAGGTTATCAGTTTCTGGTTGTCTAGCTCTGTTTCTCTGGTCAGTTTGTTACTTTCTGGTTTCTCGGTCAGACTGTGATCATTTGGTCAGTTTCGGGTTGTCTCGGTCACACTGTGGTCAGTTGGGCAGTTGCTGGTTGCTAGGTGAGATTGCTGTCAATTAGTCAATTTCTGGTTTATAGGTCAGACTGTGGTCAGTTTCTCAGTTTCTGGTTGTTTCGGTAAGATTGTGGTCAGTTGGTCAGTTTCAGGTTGTCTCCGTCAGATTGTGATCAGTTGGTAAGTTGCTGGTTGCTAGGTCAGACTGTCCTCAGTTGGTCAGTTTCTGATTCCAAGGTCAGATTGTGCTCAGTTGGTCAGTTTCTGGTTCCTAGGTCAGACTGTGGTCAGTTGCTCAGTTTCTGGTTTCTAGGTCAGCCTGTGGGCAGTTGGTAAGTTGCTTTTTCCAGGTCAGTCTGTGGACAGTTTGTTACTTTTTGGTTGCGAGGTCATCCTGTGGTCAATTGGTCAATGGCTTGTTACTTGATCAGACTGTGGTCAGTTGGTCATTTTCGGGTTTTCTCGGTCAGACTGTGGTCAGTTGGTCAGTTTCTGGTTGTCTCCATCCGACTCTAGTCACTTGGTCAGTTTCTGCTTTCTAGTTCAGATTGTAGTCAGTTGGTCAGTTTCTGGTTCCTAAATCAGACTGTGATCAGTTGGTCAATTTCATGTTGTCTCTGTCAGACAGTGGGCAGTTGGTCAGTTTCTGCTTCGAAGGGCAGATTGTGGACAGACTGTGGTCAGCTGGTCAGCTTCTGGTTTCTAGGTCAGACAATGGTCAGTTGGTCAGTTTTTGGTTGTCTAGGTCTCTTTCTCTGGTCAGTTTGTTACTTCTCGTTTCTAGGTCAGACTGTGATCAGTTGGTCAGTTACGGGTTGTCACTGTCAGACTTTGGTCAGTCTGTCAGTTTCGGGTTCCTTGGTCAGAATGTGGTCAGTTGGTCAATTTAAGATGTCTAGTTCAGACTGTGTCAGTTTGTCAGTTTCTGGTTTCTCGGTCAGACTGTTGTCAGTTGGTCAGTTTCTGGTTTCGAGGTCAGATTGTGGTCAGTAGCTCATTTTCGGGTGGTCTAGGTCAGAATTTGATCAGTTGGTCAGTTCCTGGTTTCTAGGTCAGATTGTGGTCAGTTGATCAGTTTCGGGTTGTCTAGGTCTGACTGTGGTCAGTAGGTCAGTTCCTGGTTTATCGGTCAGACTGTGGTCAGTAGGTCATTCGCTGGTTTGCTAGGTAAGACTTTGGTCAGTTGGTTAGTTGCTGGTTTATAGGTCAGACTTTGGTCAGTTGGTCAATTTCTTATTTCTATGTCAGACTGTGTTCAGTTGGTCAATTTCGTGTTGTCTCGGTCAGACTGTGGTCAGTTGGACAGTTTCTGGTTTCGAGGTCAGACTGTGGTCAGTTGGTCAGTTTCAGGTTTCTAGGTCAGACGGAAGTCAGTTGGCCAGTTTCTGGTTACTAATTCAGACTGTGATCAGATGGTCAGTTACGGTTTCTAGATCAGACTGTTTTCAGTTGGTCAGTATCAGGTTTATAGATCAAACTGTGGTCAGTTGCTCAGTTTCTGGTCCTGTGGTCAGACTGTGGTCAGTTGCTCAGTTTCTGGTTTCTAGGTCAGACTATGGTCATTTGCGATGTTTCGCGATGTCTCAATCAGAATGTCGTCATTTGTTCAGTTTGTGGTTGCTAGGTCAGACTGTGGTCAGTTGATCAGTTTCTGCTTTCTAGATCAGACTGTGATCAGTTGGTCAGTTTCTGGTTTCTAGGTCAGACTGTGGTCAGTTGGTCAGTTTCATGTTGTCTCGGGCAGACTGTGGTCAGTTGGTCAGTTTCTGGATCCAAGGTCAGACTGTGGTCAGTTGGTCAGTTTCTGTTTTCTAGGACAGACTGTGGTCAGTTGGTCAGTTTCTGGTTTCTAGGTCAGGCTGTGGTCATTTGGTCAGCTTCTTTTTCCTAGGTCAGATTGAGTCTGTTGGTCAGTTTCTATTTTTATGTCAGACTGAGGTCATATGGTCAGTTTCTGGTTTCTAGGTCAGATTGTGGTCAGTTGCTCAGTTTCGGGTTTCTAGGTCAGACTGTGGTCAGTTGGTCAGTTGCTGGTTTCTACGTCAGACTGTGGTCAATTGGTCAGATACTGGTTGCTAGGTCAGATTGTGGTCAGGTGCTCAGTTTATGGTTTCAAGGTCAGCATGTGGTCATTTGGTCAGTTTCGTGTTGACTTGGTCAGGTGGTCAGTTTCATGTTATCTCGGTCAGACAGTGGGCAGTTGGTCAGTTTCTGCTTCCAAGGGCAGAATGTGGACAGCTGGTTAGTTTCTGGTTTCTCGGTCAGACTATGGTCAGTTGGTCAGTTTCTGGTTGTCTAGGTCTCGTTCTCTGGTCAGTTTGTTACTTCTGGTTTATAGGTCAGACTGTGGTCAGTTGGTCTGTTCCTGGTTCTATGTCAGGCTATGGGAAGTTGGTTAGTTTTTACATGCTAGGTCACCTGTGGACAGTTGGTCATTTGCTGATTGTTCGATCAGTCTGTGTTCAGTTTGTTACTTTTTCGATTCTTAGGTCATTCTGTGGTCAATTGGTCAGTTGCTGGTTTCCTGATCATACTGTGGTCAGTTGGTCAGTTTCTGGTTTCTAGGTCAGACTGTGGTCAGACTGTGGTCAGCTGGTCAGTTTCTGGTTTCTAGGTCAGACTATGGTCAGATTGTCAGTTTCTGGTTGTCTAGCTCTGTTTCTCTGGTCAGTTTGTTACTTTCTGGTTTCTAGGTCAGACTGTGATCATTTGGTCAGTTTCGGGTTGTCTCGGTCACAATGTGGTCAGTTGGGCAGTTGCTGGTTGCTAGGTGAGATTGCTGTCAATTAGTCAATTTCTGGTTTATAGGTCAGACTGTGGTCAGTTTCTCAGTTTCTGGTTGTTTCGGTAAGATTGTGGTCAGTTGGTCAGTTTCAGGTTGTCTCCGTCAGATTGTGATCAGTTGGTAAGTTGCTGGTTGCTAGGTCAGACTGTGCTCAGTTGGTCAGTTTCTGATTCCTAGGTCAGATTGTGCTCAGTTGGTCAGTTTCTGGTTCCTAGGTCAGACTGTGGTCAGTTGCTCAGTTTCTGGTTTCTAGGTCAGCCTGTGGGCAGTTGGTAAGTTGCTTTTTCCAGGTCAGTCTGTGGACAGTTTGTTACTTTTTGGTTGCGAGGTCATCCTGTCGTCAATTGGTCAATGGCTTGTTACTTGATCAGACTGTGGTCAGTTGGTCATTTTCGGGTTTTCTCGGTCAAACTGTAGTCAGTTGGTCTGTTTCTGGTTGTCTCCATCCAACTCTAGTCACTTGGTCAGTTTCTGCTTTCAAGTTCAGACTGAAGTCAGTTGGTCAGTCCCTGCTTTCTAGGTCAGACTGAAGTCAGTTGGTCAGTTTCTGGTTCATAATTCAGACTGTGATCAGTTGGTCAGTTAAGGTTTCTAGCTCAGACTGTGGTCAGTTGGTCAGTATCAGGTTTCTCGGTCAGACTGTGATTAGTTGCTCAGTTTCTGGTTTCTAGATCAGACTGTGGTCAGTTGGTAAGTTTCTGGTTTCTAGTCAGACTGTCGTCAGTTGGTCAGTTTCATGTTGTCTCGGGCAGACTGTGATCAGTTGATCAGTTTCTGGATCCAATGTCAGACTGTGGTCAGTTGGTCAGTTTCTGGTTTCTAGGTCAGACTGTGGTCATTTGGTCAGCTTTTTTTTCCTAGGTCAGACTGAGTCAGTTGGTCAGTTTCTATTTTTACGTCAGACTGAAGTCATATGGTCAGTTTCTGGTTTCTAGGTCAGATTGTGGTCAGTTGCTCAGTTTCAGGTTTCTAGGTCAGACTGTGGTCAGTTGGTCAGTTGCTGGTTCCTACGTCAGACTGTGGTCAATTGGTCAGATACTGGTTGCTAGGTCAGATTGTGGTCAGTTGCTCAGTTTATGGTTTCAAGGTCAGACTCTGGTCATTTGGTCAGTTTCGTGTTGACTTGGTCAGTTGGTCAGTTTCATGTTGTCTCGGTCAGACAGTGGGCAGTTGGTCAGTTTTGCTTCCAAGGGCAGACTGTGGACAGACTGTGGTCAGCTGGTCAGTTTCTATTGTCTAGGTCAGACTATGGTCAGTTGGTCAGTTTCTGGTTGTCGAGGTCTCTTTCTCTGGTCAGTTTGTTACTTCTGGTTTCTAGGTCAGACTTTGATCCGTTGTTCAGTTACGGGTTGTCACTGTCAGACTTTGGTCAGTTTGTCAGTTTCGGGTTCCTCGGTCAGAATGTGGTCAGTTGGTCAGTTTAAGGTGTCTAGTTCAGACTGTGTCAGTTGGTCAGTTTCAGGTTTCTTGGTCGGACTGCGGTCAGTTGCTTGTTGCTAGGGTAGACTGTGCTCTGTTGGTCAGTTTCTGGTTCCTCGGTCATACTGGGCTCAGTTGGACAGTTTCTGGATCCTAGTTAATACTGTGGTCAGTTGGTCAGTTTCTGGTTCCTAGGTCAGACTGTGGGCAGTTGGTCAGTTTTGCTTCCGAGGGCAGACTTTGGACAGACTGTGGTCAGCTGGTCAGTTTCTATTTTCTAGGTCAGACTATGGTCAGTTGGTCAGTTTCTGGTTGTCGAGGTCTCTTTCTCTGGTCAGTTTGTTACTTCTGGTTTCTAGGTCAGACTTTGATCAGTTGTTCAGTTACGGGTTGTCACTGTCAGACTTTGGTCAGTTTGTCAGTTTCGGGTTCCTCTGTCAGAATGTGGTCAGTTGGTCAGTTTAAGGTGTCTAGTTCAGACTGTGTCAGTTGGTCAGTTTCAGGTTTCTAGGTCGGACTGCGGTCAGTTGCTTGTTGCTAGGGTAGACTGTGCTCTGTTGGTCAGTTTCTGGTTCCTCGGTCAGACTGGGCTCAGTTGGACAGTTTCTGGTTCCTAGTTAATACTGTGGTCAGTTGGTCAGTTTCTGGTTCCTCGGTCAGACTGTGGGCAGTTGGTCAGTTGCTGGTTCTATGTCAGACTGTGGTCAGTTGGAAAGTTCCTGGTTTCCAGGTCAGACAGTGGCCAGTTGCTATGTTTCGCGTTGTCTCAGTCAGATTGTGGCCAGTTGGTCAGTTGCTGGTTGCTAGATCAGACTGTGGTCAGTTGGTCAGTTTCTGCTTTCTAGATCAGACTGAGGTCAGTTGGTCAGTTTCTGGTTCCTAGATCAGACTGTGGTCAGTTGGTCAGTTTCTGTTTTCTCAGTCAGACTGTGGTCCGTTGGTCAGTTTCTGGTTTCTAGGTCAGACTGGGTAGTTGGACAGGTTGTGGTTTCTAGGTCAGACTGTGGTCAGTTGGTCAGTTTCTGTTTTTATGTCAGACTGAGGTCAGATGGTCAGTTTCTGGTTTCTCGGTCAGACTGAGGTCAGATGGTCAGTTTCTGGTTTCAAGGTCATATTGTGGTCAGTTTCCCAGTTTCGGGTTTCTAGGTCAGACTGTGGTCAGTTGGTCAGTTGCTGGTTTCTACGTCAGACTGTGGTCAATTGGTCAGATACTGGTTGCTAGGTCAGATTGTGGTCAGTTGCTCAGTTTGTGGTTTCAAGGTCAGACTGTGGCCATTTGGTCAGTTTCGTGTTGACTTGGTCAGTTGGTCAGTTTCATGTTGTCTTGGTCAGACAGTGGGCAGTTGGTCAGTTTCTGCTTCTAAGGTCAGACTGTGGACAGACTGTGGTCAGCTGGTCAGTTTCTGGTTTCGAAGTCAGTCTATTGTCAGGTGGTCACTTTCTGGTTGTCTAGGTCTCTTTCTCTGGTCAGTTTGTTACTTCTGGTTTCTAGGTCAGACTGTGATCAGTTGGTCAGTTACGGGTTGTCACTGTCAGACGTTGGTCAGTTTGTCAGTTTCGGGTTCCTAGGTCAGAATGTGGTCAGTTGGTCAGTTTCAGGTTTCTTGGTCGGACTTTGGTCAGTTGCTTGTTGCTAGGATAGACTGTGCTCAGTTGGTCAGTTTCTGGTTCTTCGGTCAGACTTGGATCAGTTGGACAGTTTCTGGTTCCTAGTTCAGACTGTGGTCAGTTGGTCAGTTTCTGGTTCCTAGGTCAGACTGAGGGCAGTTGGTCAGTTGCTGGCTCTATGTCAGACTGTGGTCAGTTTGTCAGTTTCTGGTTCCAGGTCAAGCTATGGGCAGTTGGTTAGTTTTTACATTCGAGGTCACCTGTGGACAGTTGGTCAGTTGCTGATTGTTCGATCAGTCTGTGTTCAGTTTGTTACTTTTACAGTTTCTGGTTGTCTAGCTCTGTTTCTCTGGTCAGTTTGTTACTTTCTGGTTTCTAGGTCAGACTGTGATCATTTGGTCAGTTTCGGGATATCTCGGTCACACTGTGGTCAGTTGGTCAGTTGCTGGTTGCTAGGTGAGATTGTTGTCAGTTAATCAATTTCTGGTTTATAGGTCAGACTGTGGTCAGTTTCTCAGTTTCTGGTTGTCTCGGTAAGATTGTGGTCAGTTTATCAGTTTCATGTTGCCTCGGTCAGACTGTGGTCAGTTGGTCAGTTTCTGGTTGCTAAGTCAGACTGTGGTCAGACTGTGGTCAGCTGGGCAGTTTCTATTTTCTAGGTCAGACTCTGGTCAGTTTGTCAGTTTCTGGTTGTATAGCTCTGTTTCTCTGGTCAGTTTGTTACTTTCTGGTTTCTAGCTCAGACTGTGATCATTTGGTCAGTTTCGGGTTGTCTCGGTCACACTGTGGTCAGTTGGTCAGTTGCTGGTTGCTAGGTGAGATTGTTGTCAGTTGGTCAATTTCTGGTTTATTGTTCAGACTGTGGTCAGTTTCTCAGTTTCTGGTTGTCTCTGTAAGATTGTGGTCAGTTGGTCAGTTTCAGGTTGACTTCATCAGACTGTGGTCAGTTGGTAAGTTGCTGGTTGCTAGGTCAGACTGTGCTCAGTTTGTCAGTTTCTGGTTCCTAGGTCAGACTGTGGTCAGTTGCTCAGTTTCTGGTTTCTAGGTCAGTCTGTGGGCAGTTGGTCAGTTGCTTTTTCGAGGTCAGTCTGTGGACAGTTGGCCATTGGCCGGTTGCTAGATCAGTCTGTGTACAGTTTGTTACTTTTTGGTTGTGAGGTCATCCTGTGGTCAATTGGTCAATGGCTGTTTACTTGATCAGACTGTGGTCAGTTGGTCAGTTTCGGGTTTTCTCGGTCAGACTGTGGTCAGTTGGTCAGGTTCTGGTTGTCTCCGTCCGACTCTAGTCAGTTGGTCAGTTTCTGCTTTCAAGTTCAGACTGAAGTCAGTTGGTCAGTTTCTGGTTCCTAATTCAGACTGTGATCAGTTGGTCAGTTAAGGTTTCTAGCTCAGACTGTGGTCAGTTGGTCAGTATCAGGTTTCTAGGTCAGACTGTGATCAGTTGCTCAGTTTCTGGTTTCTAGATCAGACTGTGGTCAGTTGGTAAGTTTCTGGTTTCCAGGTCAGACAGTGGCCAGTTGCTATGATTCGCGTTGTCTCAGTCAGATTGTGGCCAGTTGGTCAGTTGCTGGTTGCTAGATCAGACTGTGGTCAGTTGGTCAGTTTCTGCTTTCTAGATCAGACTGAGGTCAGTTGGTCAGTTTCTGGTTCCTAGATCAGACTGTGGTCAGTTGGTCAGTTTCTGTTTTCTCAGTCAGACTGTGGTCCGTTGGTCAGTTTCTGGTTTCTAGGTCAGACTGGGTAGTTGGACAGGTTGTGGTTTCTAGGTCAGACTGTGGTCTGTTGGTCAGTTTCTGTTTTTATGTCAGACTGAGGTCAGATGGTCAGTTTCTGGTTTCGAGGTCATATTGTGGTCAGTTTCTCAGTTTCGGGTTTCTAGGTCAGACTGTGGTCAGTTGGTCAGTTGCTGGTTTCTCGGTCAGACTATGGTCAGTTGGTCAGTTTCTGGTTGTCTAGGTCTCGTTCTCTGGTCAGTTTGTTACTTCTGGTTTATAGGTCAGACTGTGATCAGTTGGTCAGTTACGGGTTGTCACTGTCAGACTTTGGTCAGTTTGTCAGTTTCGGGTTCCTAGCTCAGAATGTGGTCAGTTGGTCAGTTTAAGGTGTCTAGTTCAGACTGTGTCAGTTGGTCAGTTTCAGGTTTCTTGGTCGGACTTTGGTCAGTTGCTTGTTGCTAGGGTAGACTGTGCTCAGTTGGTCAGTTTCTGGTTCCTCGGTCAGACTTGGATCAGTTGGACAGTTTCTGGTTCCTAGTTCAGACTGTGGTCAGTTGGTCAGTTTCTGGTTCCTAGGTCAGACTGAGGGCAGTTGGTCAGTTGCTGGTTCTATGTCAGACTGTGGTCAGTTGGTCAGTTCCTGGTTCTAGGTCAAGCTATGGGCAGTTGGTTAGTTTTTACATTCTAGGTCACCTGTGGACAGTTGGTCAGTTGCTGATTGTTCGATCAGTCTGTGTTCAGTTTGTTACTTTTACAGTTTCTGGTTGTCTAGCTCTGTTTCTATGGTCAGTTTGTTACTTTCTGGTTTCTAGGTCAGACTGTGATCATTTGGTCAGTTTCGGGATATCTCGGTCACACTGTGGTCAGTTGGTTAGTTGCTGGTTGCTAGGTGAGATTGTTGTCAGTTAATCAATTTCTGGTTTATAGGTCAGACTGTGGTCAGTTTCTCAGTTTCTGGTTGTCTCGGTAAGATTGTGGGCAGTTTATCAGTTTCATGTTGCCTCGGTCAGACTGTGGTCAGTTGGTCAGTTTCTGCTTTCTAGATAAGTCTGTGGTCAGTTTGTCAGTTTCTTGTTCCGAGGTCAGACTGTGGTCAGTTGGTCAGTTTCGGATTGTCTCGGTCAGATTGTGGTCAGTTGGTCAGTTGCTGGTTGCTAGATCAGACTGTGGTCAGTTGGTCAGTTTCTGCTTTCTAGATAAGTCTGTGGTCAGTTTGTCAGTTTCCAGGTTCCTAGATCAGACTGTGGTCAGTAGGTCAGTTTCTGTTTTCTCGGTCTGACTGTGGGTAGTTGGACAGGTTGTGGTTTCTAGGTCAGATAGTGGTCAGTTGGTCAGTTTCTGTTTTTGTGTCAGACTGAGGTCAGTTGGTCAGTTTCTGGTTTCGAGTGAAGAATGTTGTCAGTTGGACAGTTTCTGGTTTCGAGGTCAGATTGTGGTCAGTGGGTCAGTTTCGGATTTCTACGACAGACTGTGGTCAGTTGGTCAGTTTCTGGTTTCTAGGTCAGACTGTGGTCAGCTCGTCAGTTGCTGGTTTCGACGTCAGACTGTGGCCAGTTGGTCAGATACTGTTTGCTAGGTCAGACTGTGGCCTGTTGGTCAGTTTGTGGTTGCTCGTTCAGACTGTGGTCAGTTGGTCAGTTTCTGGTTGCTGGATTAGGCTGTTGTCAATTGGTCAGTTTCTGCTTTCTAGATCAGACTGAGGTCAGTTAGTCAGTTTCTGGTTTCTAGATCAGACTGTGGTCAGTTGGTCAGTTTCATGTTGCCTCGGTCAGACTGTGGTCAGTTGGTCAGTTTCTGGTTCCTAGGTCAGACTGTGGTCAGTTGGTCAGTTTCTGTTTTCTCGGTCAGACTGTGGTCCGTTGGTCAGTTAAGGTTTCTAGCTCAGACTGTGGTCAGTTGGTCAGCAACAGGTTTCTAGGTCAGACTGTGATCAGTTGCTCAGTTTCTGGTTTCGAGGTCAGATTGTCGTCAGTTGGTAGGTTTCTGGTATCTAGGTCAGACAGTGGTCAGTTGCTATGTTTCGCGTTGTCTAATTCAGAGTGTGGCCAGTTGGTCAGTTGCTGGTTGCTAAGTCAGACTGTGGTCAGTTGGTCAGCTTCTGCTTTCTAGATCAGACTGAGGTCAGTTATTCAGTTTCTGGTTTCTAGATCAGACTGTGGTCAGTTGGTCAGTTTCATGTTGCCTCGGTCAGACTGTGGTCAGTTGGTCAGTTTCTGGTTCCTAGGTCAGACTGTGTTCAGTTGGTCAGTTTCTGTTTTCTCGGTCAGACTGTGGTCCGTTGTTCAGTTAAGGTTTCTAGCTCAGACTGTGGTCAGTTGGTCAGCAACAGGTTTCTAGGTCAGACTGTGATCAGTTGCTCAGTTTCTGGTTTCGAGGTCAGATTGTGGTCAGATGGTAAGTTTCTGGTATCTAGGTCAGACAGTGGTCAGTTGCTATGTTTCGCGTTGTCTCAGTCAGATTGTGGCCAGTTGGTCAGTTGCTGGTTGCTAAGTCAGACTGTGGTCAGTTGGTCAGATACTGTTTGCTAGGTCAGACTGTGGCCTGTTGGTCAGTTTGTGGTTGCTAGTTCTGACTGTGGTCAGTTGGTCAGTTTCTGGTTGCTAGATCAGGTTGTTGTTAATTGGTCAGTTTCTGCTTTCTAGATCAGACTGAGGTCAGTTAGTCAGTTTCTGGTTTCTAGATCAGACTGTGGTCAGTTGGTCAGTTTCATGTTGCCTCGGTCAGACTGTGGTCAGTTGGTCAGTTTCTGGTTCCAAGGTCAGACTGTGGTCAGTTGGTCAGTTTCTGTTTTTTCGGTCAGACTGTGGTCCGTTGGTCAGTTCAGGTTTCTAGCTCAGACTGTGGTCAGTTGGTCAGCAACAGGTTTCTAGGACAGACTGTGATCAGTTGCTCAGTTTCTGGTTTCGAGGTCAGATTGTGGTCAGTTGGTAAGTTTCTGGTATCTAGGTCAGACAGTGGTCAGTTGCTATGTTTCGCGTTGTCTCAGTCAGATTGTGGCCAGTTGGTCAGTTGCTGGTTGTTAAGTCCGACTGTGGTCAGTTGGTCAGTTTCTGCTTTCTAGGTCAGACTGTGGCTAGTTGGACAGGTTGTGGTTTCTAGATCAGACTGTGGTCAGTTGGTCAGTTTCTGGTTTCGAGTGAAGAATGTGGTCAGTTGGACAGTTTCTGGTTTCGAGATCAGATTGTGGTCAGTTGGTCAGTTTCGGGTTTCTACGACAGACTGTGGTCAGTTGGTCAGTTTCTGGTTTGTAAGTCAGACTGTGGTCATATGGTCAGTTTCGGGTTTGAGGTCAGATTGTGGTCAGTTGCTCAGTTTCTGGTTTCTAGGTCAGACAGAGGTCTGTTGGTAAGTTTCATGTTGTCTCGGTCAGACTGTGGGCAGTTGGTCAGTTTCTGATTTCTAGGTCAGACTGTGGTCAGACTGTGGTCAGTTGGTCTGTTTCTGGTTTCTCGCTCAGACTGTGGTCAGTTGGTCAGTTTCTGGTTGTATAGATCTGTTTCTCTGGTAATTTTGTAACTTTTTGTTTGCTAAGTCATCCTGTGGTCAGTTGGTCAGTTGCTTGTTGCTCGGTCAGACTGTGGTCAGTTGATCAGTTACTGGTTTCTAGGTGCGACTGTCTTCAGTTGGTCACTTTAGGGTTGTCTCTGTCAGACTATGGTTAGTTGGTCAGCTTTGGTGGCTTGGTCAGCATGTGGTCAGTTGGTCGTTTTCTGGTTTCTAGGTCAGACTGTCGGCAGTTGGACAGTTTTTGGTTTATAGGTCATACTGTGGTCAGTTGGAAGTTTCTGGTTTCGAGGTCAGATAGTGGTCAGTTGCAAAGTTTCGGGTTGTCTCGGTCAGACTGTGGTCAGTTGGTCAGTTCCTGGTTTCTAGTTCAGACTGTGGTCAGTTGGTCAGTTCCTGGTTTCTGGGTCTGAATGTGGTCAGTTGGTCAGTCGCTGGTTTGCTAGGTAAGACTTTGGTAAGTTGGTTAGTTGCTGCTTTATAGGTCAGACTGTGGTCAGTTAGTCAGTTTCTGGTTTCTAGATCAGACTGTGGTCAGTTGGTCAGTTTTATGTTGCCTCGGTCAGATTGTGGTCAGTTGGTCAGTTTCTGGTTCCTAGGTCAGACTGTGGTCAGTTGGTCCGTTTCTGTTTTCTCGGTCAGACTGTGGTCAGTTGGTCAGTTTCTGTTTTTATGTCAGACTGAGGTCAGATGGTCAGTTTCTGGTTTCTAGCTCAGTATGTGGTCAGTAGGTCAGTTTCTTATTTCGAGTGAAGAATGTATTCAGTTGGACAGTTTCTGGTTTCGAGGTCAGATTGTGGTCAGTTGGTCAGTTTCGGGTTCCTACGACAGACTGTGGTCAGTTGGACAGTTTCTGGTTTCTAGGTCAGACTGTGGTCAGTGGGTCAGTTGCTGGTTTCGACGTCAGACTGTGGTCAGTTGGTCAGATGCTGGTTGCTAGGTCAGACTGTGGCCTGTTGGTCAGTTTGTGGTTGCTAGTTCAGACTGTGGTCATTTGATCAGTTTCTGGTTGCTAGATCAGGCTGTTGTCAGTTGGTCAGTTTCTGCTTTCTAGATCAGACTGAGGTCAGCTGGTCTGTTTCTGGTTTCCAGATCAGACTGTGGTCAGTTGGTCAATTTCATGTTGCCTCGGTCAGACTGTGGTCAGTTGGTCAGCTTTGGTGTCTTGGTCAGCATGTGGTCAGTTGGTCCGTTTCTGGTTTCTAGGTCAGACTGTGGGCAGTTTGTCAGTTTTTGGTTTATAGGTCATACTGTAGTGAGTTGGACAGTTTCTGGTTTCGAGGTCAGATTGTGGTCAGTTGCTCAGTTTCGTGTTGTCTCGGTCAGACTGTGGTCAGTTGGTCAGTTTCTGGTTTCTAGGTCAGACTGTGGGTAGTTGGTAAGATTCTGGTTTCTAGGTCAGACTGTGGTCATTTGGTCCGTTTATGTTTTCTCGGTCAGACTGTGGTCCGTTGGTCAGTTTCTGGTTTCTAGGTCAGACTGTGGGTACTTGGACAGGTTGTGGTTTCTAGGTAAGACTGTGGTCAGTTGGTCAGTTTCTGTTTTTATGTCAGACTGAGGTCAGATGGTCAGTTTCTGGTTTCTCGCTCAGAATGTGACTCAGTTGGTCAGTTTGTGGTTGCTAGTTCAGACTGAGGTCATTTGGCCGTTTTCTGGTTGCTAGATCAGACTGTTGTCAGTTGATCAGTTTCTGCTTTCTCGATCAGACTGAGGTCAGTTAGTCAGTTTCTGGTTTCTAGATCAGACTGTGGTCAGTTGGTCAGTTTCATGTTGCCTCGGTCAGACTGTGGTCAGTTGGTCAGTTTCTGGTTCCTAGGTCAGACTATGGTCAATTGGTCCGTTTCTGTTTTCTCGGTCAGACTGTGATCCGTTGGTCAGTTTCTGGTTTCTCGGTCAGACTGTGGGTAGTTGGACAGGTTGCCGTTTCTAAATCAGACTGTGGTCAGTTGGTCAAATTCTATTTTTACGTCAGACTGAGGTCATATGGTCAGTTTCTGGTTTCTAGGTCAGATTGTGGTCAGTTGCTCAGTTTCGGGTTTCTAGGTCAGACTGTGGTCAGTTGGTCAGTTGCTGTTTCCTACGTCAGACTGTGGTCAATTGGTCAGATACTGGTTGCTAGGTTAGATTGTGGTCAGTTGCTCAGTTTATGGTTTCAAGGTCAGTCTCTGGTCATTTGGTCAGTTTCGTGTTGACTTGGTCAGTTGGTCAGTTTCATGTTGTCTCGGTCAGACAGTGGGCAGTTGGTCAGTTTCTGCTTCCAAGGGCAGACTGTGGACAGACTGTGGTCAGCTGGTCAGTTTCTATTTTCTAGGTCAGACTATGGTCAGCTGGTCAGTTTCTGGTTGTCGAGGTCTCTTTCTCTGGTCAGTTTGTTACTTCTGGTTTCTCGGTCAGACTGTGATCAGTTGTTCAGTTACGGGTTGTCACTGTCAGACTTTGGTCAGTTTGCCAGTTTCGGGTTCCTCGGTCAGAATGTGGTCAGTTGGTCAGTTTAAGGTGTCTAGTTCAGACTGTGTCAGTTGGTCAGTTTCAGGTTTCTAGGTAGGACTGCGGTCAGTTGCTTGTTGCTAGGGTAGACTGTGCTCTGTTGGTCAGTTTCTGGTTCCTCGGTCAGACTGGGCTCAGTTGGACAGTTTCTGGTTCCTAGTTAATACTGTGGTCAGTTGGTCAGTTTCTGGTTCCTAGGTCAGACTGTGGGCAGTTGGTCAGTTACTGGTACTATGTCAGACTGTGGTCAGTTGGAAAGTTCCTGGTTCTATGTCAGTCTATGGGCAGTTGGTTAGTTTTTACATGCTAGGTCATTCTGTGGTCAATTGGTCAGTTCCTGGTTTCCTGATCAGACTGTGGTCAGTTGGTCAGTTTCTGGTTTCTAGTTCAGACTGTGGTCAGACTGTGGTCAGCTGGGCAGTTTCTATTTTCTTGGTCAGACTCTGGTCAGTTTGTCAGTTTCTGGTTGTCTAGCTCTGTTTCTCTGGTCAGTTTGTTACTTTCTGGTTTCTAGCTCAGACTGTGATCATTTGGTCAGTTTCGGGTTGTCTCGGTCACACTGTGGTCAGTTGGTCAGTTGCTGGTTGCTAGGTGAGAGTGTTGTCAGTTAGTCAATTTCTGGTTTATTGGTCAGACTGTGGTCAGTTTCTCAGTTTCTGGTTGTCTCTGTAAGATTGTGGTCAGTTGGTCAGTTTCAGGTTGACTCCATCAGACTGTGGTCAGTTGGTAAGTTGCTGGTTGCTAGGTCAGACTGTGCTCAGTTGGTCAGTTTCTGGTTCCTAGGTCAGACTGTGGTCAGTTGCTCAGTTTCTGGTTTCTAGGTCAGTCTGTGGGCAGTTGGTCAGTTGCTTTTTCGAGGTCAGTCTGTGGACAGTTGGCCATTGGCCGGTTGCTAGATCAGTCTGTGTACAGTTTGTTACTTTTTGGTTGTGAGGTCATCCTGTGGTCAATTGGTCAATGGCTGATTACTTGATCAGACTGTGGTCAGTTGGTCAGTTTCGGGTTTTCTCGGTCAGACTGTGGTCAGTTGGTCAGGTTCTGGTTGTCTCCGTCCGACTCTAGTCAGTTGGTCAGTTTCTGCTTTCAAGTTCAGACTGAAGTCAGTTGGTCAGTTTCTGGTTCCTAATTCAGACTGTGATCAGTTGGTCAGTTAAGGTTTCTAGCTCAGACTGTGGTCAGTTGGTCAGTATCAGGTTTCTAGGTCAGACTGTGATCAGTTGCTCAGTTTCTGGTTTCTAGATCAGACTGTGGTCAGTTGGTAAGTTTCTGGTTTCCAGGTCAGACAGTGGCCAGTTGCTATGTTTCGCGTTGTCTCAGTCAGATTGTGGCCAGTTGGTCAGTTGCTGGTTGCTAGATCAGACTGTGGTCAGTTGGTCAGTTTCTGCTTTCTAGATCAGACTGAGGTCAGTTGGTCAGTTTCAGGTTCCTAGATCAGACTGTGGTCAGTTGGTCAGTTTCTGTTTTCTCAGTCAGACTGTGATCCGTTGGTCAGTTTCTGGTTTCTAGGTTAGACTGGGTAGTTGGACAGGTTGTGGTTTCTAGGTCAGACTGTGGTCAGTTGGTCAGTTTCTGTTTTTATGTCAGACTGAGGTCAGATGGTCAGTTTCTGGTTTCTAGGTCAGACTGAGGTCAGATGGTCAGTTTCTGGTTTCGAGGTCATATTGTGGTCAGTTTCTCAGTTTCGGGTTTCTAGGTCAGACTGTGGTCAGTTGGTCAGTTGCTGGTTTCTACGTCAGACTGTGGTCAATTGGTCAGATACTGGTTGCTAGGTCAGATTGTGGTCAGTTGCTCAGTTTGTGGTTTCAAGGTCAGACTGTGGCCATTTGGTCAGTTTCGTGTTGACATGGTCAGTTGGTCAGTTTCATGTTGTCTTGGTCAGACAGTGGGCAGTAGGTCAGTTTCTGCTTCTAAGGTCAGACTGTGGACAGACTGTGGTCAGCTGGTCAGTTTCTGGTTTCGAAGTCAGACTATTGTCAGTTGGTCAGTTTCTGGTTGTCTAGGTCTCTTTCTCTGGTCAGTTTGTTACTTCTGGTTTCTAGGTCAGACTGTGATCAGTTGGTCAGTTACGGGTTGTCCCTTTCAGACTTTGGTCAGTTTGTCAGTTTCGGGATCCTAGGTCAGAATGTGGTCAGTTGGTCAGTTTAAGGTGTCTAGTTCAGACTGTGTCAGCTGGTCAGTTTCAGGTTTCTTGGTCGGACTTTGGTCAGTTGCTTGTTGCTAGGGTAGACTGTGCTCAGTTGGTCAGTTTCTGGTTCCTCGGTCAGACTTGGATGAGTTGGACAGTTTCTGGTTCCTAGTTCAGACTGTGGTCAGTTGGTCAGTTTCTGGTTCCTAGGTCAGACTGAGGGCAGTTGGTCAGTTGCTGGTTCTATGACAGACTGTGATCATTTGGTCAGTTTCGGGTTGTCTCGGTCACACTGTGGTCAGTTGGGCAGTTGCTGTTTGCTAAGTGAGATTGTTGTCAGTTAGTCAATTTCTGGTTTATTGGTCAGACTGTGGTCAGTTTCTCAGTTTCTGGTTGTCTCTGTAAGATTGTGGTCAGTTGGTCAGTTTCAGGTTGACTCCATCAGACTGTGGTCAGTTGGTAAGTTGCTGGTTGCTAGGTCAGACTGTGCTCAGTTGGTCAGTTTCTGGTTCCTCGGTCAGACTGTGGTCAGTTGCTCAGTTTCTGGTTTCTAGGTCAGTCTGTGGGCAGTTGGTCAGTTGCTTTTTCGAGGTCAGTCTGTGGACAGTTGGCCATTGGCCGGTTGCTAGATCAGTCTGTGTACAGTTTGTTACTTTTTGGTTGTGAGGTCATCCTGTGGTCAATTGGTCAATGGCTGGTTACTTGATCAGACTGTGGTCAGTTGGTCAGTTTCTGTTTTCTAGGTCAGACTGAAGTCAGTGGGTCAGTTTCTGGTTCCTAATTCAGACTGTGATCAGTTGGTCAGTTAAGGTTTCTAGCTCAGACTGTGGTCAGTTGGTCAGTATCAGGTTTCTAGGTCAGACTGTGATCAGTTGCTCAGTTTCTGGTTTCTAGATCAGATTGTGGTCAGTTGGTAAGTTTCTAGTTTCCAGGTCAGACAGTGGCCAGTTGCTATGTTTCGCGTTGTCTCAGTCAGATTGCGGCCAGTTGGTCAGTTGTTGGTTGCTAGATCAGACTGTGGTCAGTTGGTCAGTTTCTGCTTTCTAGATCAGACTGAGGTCAGTTGGTCAGTTTCTGGTTTCTAGGTCAGACTGGGGTCAGATGGTCAGTTTCTGGTTTCGAGGTCATATTGTGGTCAGTTTCTCAGTTTCGGGTTTCTAGGTCAGACTGTGGTCAGTTGGTCAGTTGCTGGTTTCTACGTCAGACTGTGGTCAATTGGTCAGATACTGGTTGCTAGGTCAGATTGTGGTCAGTTGCTCAGTTTGTGGTTTCAAGGTCAGACTGTGGCCATTTGGTCAGTTTCGTGTTGACTTGGTCAGTTTCATGTTGTCTTGGTCAGACAGTGGGCAGTTGGTCAGTTTCTGCTTCTAAGGTCAGACTGTGGACAGACTGTGGCCAGCTGGTCAGTTTCTGGTTTCGAAGTCAGACTATTGTCAGTTGGTCAGTTTCTGGTTGTCTAGGTCTCTTTCTCTGGTCAGTTTGTTACTTCTGGTTTCTAGGTCAGACTGTGATCAGTTGGTCAGTTACGGGTTGTCACTGTCAGACTTTCGTCAGTTTGTCAGTTTCGGGTTCCTAGGTCAGAATGTGGTCAGTTGGTCAGTTTAAGGTGTCTAGTTCAGACTGTGTAAGTTGGTCAGTTTCAGGTTTCTTGGTCGGACTTTGGTCAGTTGCTTGTTGCTAGGGTAGACTGTGCTCAGTTGGTCAGTTTCTGGTTCCTCGGTCAGACTTGGATCAGTTGGACAGTTTCTGGTTCCTAGTTCAGACTGTGGTCAGTTGGTCAGTTTCTGGTTCCTAGGTCAGACTGAGGGCAGTTGGTCAGTTGCTGGTTCTATGTCAGACTGTGGTCAGTTGGTCAGTTCCTGGTTCTAGGTCAAGCTATGGGCAGTTGGTTAGTTTTTACATTCTAGTTCACCTGTGGACAGTTGGTCAGTTGCTGATTGTTCGATCAGTCTGTGTTCAGTTTGTTACTTTTACAGTTTCTGGTTGTCTAGCTCTGTTTCTCTGGTCAGTTTGTTACTTTCTGGTTTCTAGGTCAGACTGTGATCATTTTTAATCAGTTTCGGGATATCTCGGTCACACTGTGGTCAGTTGGCCAGTTGCTGGTTGCTAGGTGAGATAGTTGTCAGTTAATCAATTTCTGGTTTATAGGTCAGACTGTGGTCAGTTTCTCAGTTTCTGGTTGTCTCGGTAAGATTGTGGTCAGTTTATCAGTTTCATGTTGCCTCGGTCAGACTGTGGTCAGTTGGTCAGGTTCTGGTTGCTAAGTCAGACTGTGGTCAGTTGGTCAGTTTCTGCTTTCTAGATAAGTCTGTGGTCAGTTTGTCAGTTTCTTGTTCCTAGGTCAGACTGTGGTCAGTTGGTCAGTTTCGAATTGTCTCGGTCAGATTGTGGTCAGTTGGTCAGTTGCTGGTTGCTAGATCAGACTGTGGTCAGTTGGTCAGTTTCTGTTTTCTCGGTCTGACTGTGGGTAGTTGGACAGGTTGTGGTTTCTAGGTCAGACTGTGGTCAGTTGGTCAGTTTCTGTTTTTGTGTCAGACTGAGGTCAGATGGTCAGTTTCTGGTTTCTAGCTCAGAATGTGGTCAGTTGGACAGTTTCTGGTTTCGAGGTCAGATTGTGGTCAGTGGGTCAGTTTCGGGTTTCTACGACAGACTGTGGTCAGTTGGTCAGTTTCTGGTTTCTAGGTCAGACTGTGGTCAGCTCGTCAGTTGCTGGTTTCGACGTCAGACTGTGGTCAGTTGGTCAGATACTGTTTGCTAGGTCAGACTGTGGCCTGTTGGTCAGTTTGTGGTTGCTCGTTCAGACTGTGGTCAGTTGGTCAGTTTCTGGTTGTTCGATCAGGCTGTTGTCAATTGGTCAGTTTCTGCTTTCTAGATCAGACTGAGGTCAGTTAGTCAGTTTCTGGTTTCTAGATCAGACTGTGGTCAGTTGGTCAGTTTCATGTTGCCTCGGTCAGACTGTGGTCCGTTGGTCAGTTTCTGCTTCCTAGGTCAGATTGTGTTCAGTTGGTCAGTTTCTGTTTTCTCGGTCAGACTGTGGTCCGTTGGTCAGTTAAGGTTTCTAGCTCAGGCTGTGGTCAGTTGGTCAGCAACAGGTTTCTAGGTCAGACTGTGATGAGTTGCTCAGTTTCTGGTTTCGAGGTCAGATTGTGGTCAGTTGCTAAGCTTCTGGTATCTAGGTCAGACAGTGGTCAGTTGCTATGTTTCGCATTGTCTCAGTCAGATTGTGGCCAATTGGTCAGTTGCTGGTTGCTAAGTCAGACTGTGGTCAGTTGGTCAGTTTCTGCTTTCTAGGTCAGACTGTGGCTAGTTGGACAGGTTGTGGTTTCTAGATCAGACTGTGGTCAGTTGGTCAGTTTCTGGTTTCGAGTGAAGAATGTGGAGAGTTGGAAAGTTTCTGGTTTCGAGGTCAGATTGTTGTCAGTTGGTCAGTTTCGGGTTTCTACGACAGACTGTGGTCAGTTGGTCAGTTTCTGGTTTCTAGGTCAGACAAAGGTCATTTGGTCAGTTTCGTGTTGTGTTGGTCAGTTGGTAAGTTTCATGTTGTCTCGGTCAGACTGTGGGTAGTTGGTCAGTTTCTGAATTCTAGGTCAGACTGTGGTCAGACTGTGGTCAATTGGTCTGTTTCTGGTTTCTCGCTCAGACTGTGGTCAGTTGGTCAGTTTCTGGTTGTATAGATCTGTTTCTCTGGTCAGTTTGTAACTTTTTGTTTGCTAAGTCATCCTGTGGTCAGTTGGTCAGTTGCTTGTTGCTCGGTCAGACTGTGGTCAGTTGATCAGTTACTGGTTTCTAGGTGCGACTGTGGTCAGTTGGTCACTTTAGGGTTGTCTCTGTCAGACTATGGTCAGTTGGTCAGCTTTGGTGGCTTGGTCAGCATGTGGTCAGTTGGTCGGTTTCTGGTTTCTAGGTCAGACTGTGGGCAGTTGGACAGTTTTTGGTTTATAGGTCAGACTGTGGTCAGTTGGAAGTTTCTGGTTTCGAGGTCAGATAGTGGTCAGTTGCAAAGTTTCGGGTTGTCTCGGTCAGACTGTGGTCAGTTGGTCAGTTCCTGGTTTCTAGTTCAGACTGTGGTCAGTTGGTCAGTTCCAGGTTTCTGGGTCTGACTGTGGTCAGTTGGTCAGTCGCTGGTTTGCTAGGTAAGACTTTGGTAAGTTGGTTAGTTGCTGCTTCATAGGTCAGACTGTGGTCAGTAAGTCAGTTTCTGGTTTCGAGATCAGACTGTGTTCAGTTGGTCAGTTTCATGTTGCCTCGGTCAGATTGTGGTCAGTTGGCCAGTTTCTTGTTCCTAGGTCAGACTGTGGTCAGTTGGTCAGTTTCTGCTTTCTAGGTCAGACTTTGGGTAGTTGGTTAGTTTCTGGTTTCTAGGTCAGACTGTGGTCATTTGGCCCGTTTCTGTTTTCTCGGTCAGAGTGTGGTCCGTTGGTTAGTTTCTGGTTTCTTGGTCAGACAGTGGGTAGTTGGACAGGTTGTGGTTTCTAGGTCAGACTGTGGTCAGTTGGTCAGTTTCTGTTTTTATGTCAGACTGAGGTCAGATGGTCAGTTTCTGGTTTCTAGCTCAGAATGTGGTCAGTAGGTCAGTTTCTGGTTTCGAGTGAAGAATGTATTCAGTTGGACAGTTTCTGGTTTCGAGGTCAGATTGTGGTCAGTTGGTCAGTTTCGGGTTCCTACGACAGACTGTGGTCAGTTGGTCAGATACTGGTTGCTAGGTCAGACTGTGGCCTGTTGGTCAGTTTGTGGTTGCTAGTTCAGACTGTGGTCTTTTGGTCAGTTTCTGGTTGCTAGTTCAGGCTGTTGTCAGTTGGTCAGTTTCTGCTTTCTAGATCAGACTGAGGTCAGCTGGTCAGTTTCTGGTTTCTAGATCAGACTGTGGTCAGTTGGTCAGTTTCATGTTGCCATGGTCAGACTGTGGTCAGTTGGTCAGTTTCTGGTTCCTAGGTCAGACTGTGGTCAGTTGGTCCGTTTCTGTTTTCTCGGTCAGACTGTGGTCCGTTGGTCAGTTTCTGGTTTCTCGGTCAGACTGTGGGTAGTTGGACAGGTTGTGGTTTCTAGATCAGACTGTGGTCAGTTGGTCAGTTTCTGGTTTCGAGTGCAGAATGTTGTCAGTTGGACAGTTTCTGGTTTCGAGTTCAGATTTTGGTCAGTTGGTCAGTTACGGGTTTCTAGGTCAGACAGAGGGCATTTGGTCAGTTTCGTGTTGTCTTGGTCAGTTGGTAAGTTTCATGTTGTCTCGGTCAGACCGTGGCCAGTTGGTCAATTTCTGATTTCTAGGTTAGACTTTTGACAGACTGTGTCAGTTGGTCTGTTTCTGGTTTCTCGCTCAGACTGTGGTCAGTTGGTCAGTTTCTGGTTGTATAGATCAGTTTCTCTGGTAAGTTTGTTACTTTTTGTTTGCTAAGTCATCCTGTGGTCAGTTGGTCAGTTGCTTGTTGCTCGGTCAGACTGTGGTCAGTTGATCAGTTACTGGTTTCTAGGTCAGACTGTGGTCAGTTGGTCAGTTTAGGATTGTCTCTGTCAGACTTTGGTCAGTTGGTCAGCTTTGGTGTCTTGGTCAGCATGTGGTCAGTTGGTCCGTTTCTGGTTTCTAGGTCAGACTGTGGGCAGTTTGTCAGTTTTTGGTTTATAGGTCATACTGTGGTCAGTTGTACAGTTTCTGGTTTCGAGGTCAGATTGTGGTCAGTTGCTCAGTTTCGGGTTGTCTCGGTCAGACTGTGGTCAGTTGGTCAGTTCCTGGTTTCTAGGTCAGACTGTGGTCAGTTAGTCAGTTTCTGGTTTCTAGATCAGACTGTGGTCAGTTGGTCAGTTTTATGTTGCCTCGGTCAGATTGTGGTCAGTTGGTCAGTTTCTGGTTCCTAGGTCAGACTGTGGTCAGTTGGTCAATTTCTGTTTTCTCGGTCAGACTGTGGTCCGTTGGTCAGTTTCTGGTTTCTAGGTCAGACTGTGGGTAGTTGGTCAGTTTCTGGTTTCTAGGTCAGACTGTGGTGATTTGGTCCGTTTCTATTTTCTTGGTCAGACTGTGGTCCGTTGGTCAGTTTCTGGTTTCTAGATCAGACTGTGGGTAGTTGGACATGTTGTGGTTTCTAGGTAAGACTGTGGTCAGTTGGTCAGTTTCTGTTTTTATGTCAGACTGAGGTCAGATGGTCAGTTTCTGGTTTCTAGATCAGAATGTGACTCAGTTGGTCAGTTTCTGGTTTGGAGTGAAGAATGTGGTCAGTTGGACAGTTTCCGGTTTCGAGGTCAGATTGTGGTCATTTGGTCAGTTTCGGGTTTCTTGGTCAGTTGTTAAGTTTCATGTTGTCTCGGTCAGACTGTGGGCAGTTGGTCAGTTTCTGATTTCTAGGTCAGACTGTGGTCAGACTATGGTCAGTTGGTCTGTTTCTGGTTTCTCGCTCAGACTGTGGTCAGTTGGTCAGTTTCTGGTTGTATAGAACTGTTTCTCTGGTAAGTTTGTTACTTTTTGTTTGCTAAGTCATCCTGTGGTCAGTTGGTCAGTTGCTTGTTGCTTGGTCAGACTGGTCAGTTGATCAGTTACTGGTTTCTAGATCAGACTGTGGTCAGTTGGTCAGTTTAGTGTTGTCTCTGTTATACTTTGGTCAGTTGGTCAGCTTTGGTGTCTTGGTCAGCATGTGGTCAGTTGGTCCGTTTCTGGTTTCTAGTCAGACTGTGGGCAGTTTGTCAGTTTTTGCTTTATAGTTCATACTGTGGTCAGTTGTACATTTTCTGGTTTCGAGGTCAGATTGTGGTCAGTTGCTCAGTTTCGGGTTGTCTCGGTCAGACTGTGGTCAGTTGGTCAGTTCCTGGTTTCTAGGTCAGACTATGGTCAGTTGGTCACTTCCTGGTTTCTGGGTCTGACTGTGGTCAGTTGGTCAGTCGCTGGTTTGCTAGGTAAGACTTTGGTAAGTTGGTTAGTTGCTGCTTTATCGGTCAGACTGTGCTCAGTTAGTCAGTTTCTGGTTTCTAGATCAGACTGCGGTCAGTTGGTCAGTTTCATCAGGCCTCGGTCAGACTGTGGTCAGTTGGTCAGTTTCTGGTTCCTAGGTCAGACTGTGGTCAGTTGGTCAATTTCTGTTTTCACGGTCAGATTGTGGCCCGTTGGTCAGTTTCTGGTTTCTAGGTCAGACTGTGGGTAGTTGGTCAGTTTCTGGTTTCTAGGTCAGACTGTGGTCATTGGGTCCGTTTCTGTTTTCTCGGTCAGACTGTGGTCCGTTGGTCGATTTCTGGTTTCTAGGTCAGACTGTGGATAGTTGGACAGGTTGTGGTTTCTAGGTCAGACTGTGGTCAGTTGGTCAGTTTCTGTTTCTATGTCAGACTGCGGTCAGTTGGTCAGTTTCTGGTTTCTAGGTCAGACTGTGGTCAGTTGGTCAGTTGCTGGTTTGGACGTCAGACTGTGGTCAGTTGGTCAGATACTGGTTGCTAGGTCAGACTGTGGCCTGTTGGTCAGTTTGTGGTTGCTAGTTCAGACTGTGGTCATTTGGTCAGTTTCTGGTTGCTAGATCAGGCTGTTGTCAGTTGGTCAGTTTCTGCTTTCTCGATCAGACTGAGGTCAGTTAGTCAGTTTCTTGTTTCTAGATCAGACTGTGGTCAGTTGGTCAGTTTCATGTTGCCTCGGTCAGACTGTGGTCAGTTGGTCAGTTTCTGTTTTCTCGGTCAGACAGTGGTCCGTTGGTCAGTTTCTGGTTTCTAGGTCAGACTGTGGGTAGTTGGACAGGTTGTGGTTTCTAGATCAGACTGTGGTCAGTTGGTCAGTTTCTGGTTTCGAGTGAAGAATGTGGTCATTTGGACAGTTTCTGGTTTCGAGGTCAGATTGTGGTCATTTGGTCAGTTTCGTGTTGTCTTGGTCAGTTGGTAAGTTTCATGTGTCTCGGTCAGACTGTGGGCAGTTGGTCAGTTTCTGATTTCCAGGTCAGACTGTGGTCAGACTGTGGTCACTTGGTCTGTTTCTGGTTTCTCGCTCAGACTGTGGTCAGTTGTTCAGTTTCTGGTTGTATAGATCAGTTTCTCTGGTAAGTTTGTTACTTTTTGTTTGCTAAGTCATCCTGTGGTCAGTTGGTCAGTTGCTTGTTGCTCGGTCAGACTGTGGTCAGTTGATTAGTTACTGCTTTCTAGGTCAGACTGTGGTCAGTTGGTCAGTTTAGGGTTGTCTCTCTCAGACTTTGGTCAGTTGGTCAGCTTTGGTGTCTTGGACAGCATGTGCTCAGTTGGTGCGTTTCTGGTTTCTAGGTCAGACTGTGGGCAGTTTGTCAGTTTTTGGTTCACAGGTCATATTGTGGTCAGTTCTTCAGTTTCTGATTTCGAGGTTAGATTGTGTTCAGTTGCTCAGTTTCGGGTTGTCTCGGTCAGACTGTGGTCACTTGGTCAGTTCCTGGTTTCTAGGTCAGACTGTGGTCAGTTGGTCAGTTCCTGGTTTCTGGGTCTGAATGTGGTCAGTTGGTCAGTCGCTGGTTTGCTAGGTAAGACTTTGGTAAGTTGGTTAGTTGCTGCTTTATAGGTCAGACTGTGGTCAGTTAGTCAGTTTCTGGTTTCTAGATCAGACAGTGGTCAGTTGGTCAGTTTCATGTTGCCTCGGTCAGACTGTGGTCAGTTGGTCAGTTTCTGGTTCCTAGGTCAGACTGTGGTCAGGTGGTCAATTTCTGTTTTCCCGGTCAGACTGTGGTCCGTTGGTCAGTTTCTGGTTTCTAGGTCAGACTCAAGGTAGTTGGTCAGTTTCTGGTTTCTAGGTCAGACTGTGGGTAGTTAGACAGGTTGTGGTTTCTAGGTCAGACTGTGGTCAGTTGGTCAGTTTCTGTTTGTATGTCAGACTGAGGTCAGATGGTCAGTTTCTGGTTTCTAGCTCAGAATGTGGCTCAGTTGGTCAGTTTCTTGTTTCTAGGTCAGACTGTGGTCAGTTGGTCAGTTGCTGGTTTCGACGTCAGACTGTGGTCAGTTGGTCAGATACTGGTTGCTAGGTCAGACTGTGGCCTGTTGGTCAGTTTTTGGTTGCTAGTTCAGACTGTGGTCATTTGGTCAGTTTCTGGTTGATAGATCAGGCAGTTGTCAGTTGGTCAGTTTCTGCTTTCTCGATCAGATTGAGGTCAGTTGGTCAGTTTCTGGTTTCTAGATCAGACTGTGGTCAGTTGGTCAGTTTCCTGTTGCATCGGTCAGACTGTGGTCAGTTGGTCAGTTTCTGGTTCCTAGGTCAGACTGTGGTCAGTTGGTCCGTTTCTGTTTTCTCGGTCAGACTGTGGTCCGTTGGTCAGTTTCTGGTTTCTAGGTCAGACTGTGGGTAGTTGGACAGGTTGTGGTTTCTAGGTCAGACTGTGGTCAGTTGGTCAGTTTCTGTTTGTATGTCAGACTGAGGTCAGATGGTCAGTTTCTGGTTTCTAGCTCAGAATGTGGCTCAGTTGGTCAGTTTCTTGTTTCTAGGTCAGACTGTGGTCAGTTGGTCAGTTGCTGGTTTCGACGTCAGACTGTGGTCAGTTGGTCAGATACTGGTTGCTAGGTCAGACTGTGGCCTGTTGGTCAGTTTTTGGTTGCTAGTTCAGACTGTGGTCATTTGGTCAGTTTCTGGTTGATAGATCAGGCAGTTGTCAGTTGGTCAGTTTCTGCTTTCTCGATCAGATTGAGGTCAGTTGGTCAGTTTCTGGTTTCTAGATCAGACTGTGGTCAGTTGGTCAGTTTCCTGTTGCATCGGTCAGACTGTGGTCAGTTGGTCAGTTTCTGGTTCCTAGGTCAGACTGTGGTCAGTTGGTCCGTTTCTGTTTTCTCGGTCAGACTGTGGTCCGTTGGTCAGTTTCTGGTTTCTAGGTCAGACTGTGGGTAGTTGGACAGGTTGTGGTTTCTAGGTCAGACTGTGGTCAGTTGGTCAGTTTCTATTTTTACGTCAGACTGAGGTCAGATGGTCAGTTTCTGGTTTCTAGCTCAGAATGTGGCTCAAATGGTCAGTTTCTGTTTTCGAGTGATGAATGTGGTCAGTTGGACAGTTTCTGGTTTCGAGGTCAGATTGTGTTCAGTTGGTCAGTTGCTGGTTTCGACGTCAGACTGTGGTCAGTTGGTCAGATACTGGTTGCTAGGTCAGACTGTGGCCAGTTGGTCAGTTTTTTGTTGCTAGTTCAGACTGTGGTCATTTGGTCAGTTTCTGGTTGCAAATCAAGCTGTTGTCAGTTGGTCAGTTTCTGCTTTCTAGATCAGACTGAGGTCAGTTAGTCAGTTTCTGGTTTCTAGATCATACTGTGGTCAGTTGGTCAGTTTCATGTTGTCTCGGTCAGACTGTGGTCAGTTGGTCAGTTTCTGGTTCCTAGGTCAGACTGTGGTCAGTTGGTCAGTTTCTGTTTTCTCGGTCAGACTGTCGTCCGTTGGTCAGTTTCTGCTTTCTAGGTCAGACTGTGGGTAGTTGGACAGGCTGTGGTTTCTCGATCAGACTGTGGTCAGTTGGTCAGTTTCTGGTTTCGAGTGAAGAATGTGGTCAGTTGGACAGTTTCTGGTTTCGAGGTCAGATTGTGGTCAGTTGGTCAGTTTCGGGTTTCTACGACAGACTGTGGTCAGTTCGTCAGTTTCTGGTTTGTAAGTCAGACTGTGGTCAAATGGTCAATTTCTGGATTCGAGGTCAGATTGTGGTCAGTTGCTCAGTTTCTGGGTTCTAGGTCAGACAGAGGTCATTTGGTCAGTTTCGTGTTGTCTTGGTCAGTTGGTAAGTTTCATGTTGTCTCAGTCAGACTGTGGGCAGTTGGTCAGTTTCTGATTTCTAGGTCAGACTGTGGTCAGACTGTGGTCAGTTGGTCTGTTTCTGGTTTCACGGTCAGACTGTGGTCAGTTGGTCAGTTTCGGGTTGTATTGATCTGTTTCTCTGGTAAGTATGTTACTTTTTGTTTGCTAAGTCATCCTGTGGTAAGTTGCTCAGTTGCGTGTTGCTCGGTCAGACTGTGGTCAGTTGATCAGTATCTGGTTTCTAGGTCAGAATGTGGTCAGTTGGTCAGTTTAGGGTTGTCTCTGTCAGACTTTGGTCAGTTGGTCAGCTTTGGTGTCTAGGTCAGCATGTGGTCAGTTGGTCCGTTTCTGGTTTCTAGGTCAGATTGTGGTCAGTTGTTCAGTTTCTGGTTTCTAGCTCAGACTGTGGGCAGTTGGACAGATTTTGATTTCTAGGTCAGACTGTGATCAGTTGGACAGTTTCTGGTTTCGAGGTCAGATTGTGGTCAGTTGCTCAGTTTCTGGTTTCCAGGTCAGACAGAGGTTATTTGGTCAGTTTCGTGTTGTCTTGGTCAGTTGGTAAGTTTCATGTTGTCTCGGTCAGACTGTGGGCATTTGGTCAGTTTCTGATTTCTAGGTCAGACTGTGGTCAGACTGTGGTCAGTTGGTCTGTTTCTCGTTTCTCGCTCAGACTGTGGTCAGTTTATCAGTTTCATGTTGCCTCGGTCAGACTGTGGTCAGTTGGTCAGGTTCTGGTTGCTAAGTCAGACTGTGGTCAGTTGGTCAGTTTCTGCTTTCTAGATAAGTCTGTGGTCAGTTTGTCAGTTTCTTGTTCCTAGGTCAGACTGTGGTCAGTTGGTCAGTTTCGGATTGTCTCGGTCAGATTGTGGTCAGTTGGTCAGTTGCTGGTTGCTAGATCAGACTGTGGTCAGTTGGTCAGTTTCTGTTTTCTCGGTCTGACTGTGGGTAGTTGGACAGGTTGTGGTTTCTAGGTCAGACTGTGGTCAGTTGGTCAGTTTCTGTTTTTGTGTCAGACTGAGGTCAGATGGTCAGTTTCTGGTTTCTAGCTCAGAATGTGGTCAGTTGGACAGTTTCTGGTTTCGAGGTCAGATTGTGGTCAGTGGGTCAGTTTCGGGTTTCTACGACAGACTGTGGTCAGTTGGTCAGTTTCTGGTTTCTAGGTCAGACTGTGGTCAGCTCGTCAGTTGCTGGTTTCTAGGTCAGACTGTGGTCAGTTGGTCAGATACTGTTTGCTAGGTCAGACTGTGGCCTGTTGGTCAGTTTGTGGTTGCTCGTTCAGACTGTGGTCAGTTGGTCAGTTTCTGGTTGCTCGATCAGGCTGTTGTCAATTGGTCAGTTTCTGCTTTCTAGATCAGACTGAGGTCAGTTAGTCAGTTTCTGGTATCTAGATCAGACTGTGGTCAGTTGGTCAGTTTCATGTTGCCTCGGTCAGACTGTGGTCAGTTGGTCAGTTTCTGCTTCCTAGGTCAGATTGTGTTCAGTTGGTCAGTTTCTGTTTTCTCGGTCAGACTGTGGTCCGTTGGTCAGTTAAGGTTTCTAGCTCAGGCTGTGGTCAGTTGGTCAGCAACAGGTTTCTAGGTCAGACTGTGATGAGTTGCTTAGTTTCTGGTTTCGAGGTCAGATTGTGGTCAGTTGCTAAGCTTCTGGTATCTAGGTCAGACAGTGGTCAGTTGCTATGTTTCGCATTGTCTCAGTCAGATTGTGGCCAGTTGGTCAGTTGCTGGTTGCTAAGTCAGACTGTTGTCAGTTGGTCAGTTTCTGCTTTCTAGGTCAGACTGTGGCTAGTTGGACAGGTTGTGGTTTCTAGATCAGACTGTGGTCAGTTGGTCAGTTTCTGGTTTCGAGTGAAGAATGTGGTCAGTTGGAAAGTTTCTGGTTTCGAGGTCAGATTGTGCTCAGTTGGTCAGTTTCGGGTTTCTACGACAGACTGTGGTCAGTTGGTCAGTTTCTGGTTTGTAAGTCAGACTGTGGTCATATGGTCAGTTTCGGGTTTCGAGGTCAGATTGTGGTCAGTTGTTCAGTTTCTGGTTTCTAGGTCAGACAAAGGTAATTTGGTCAGTTTCGTGTTGTGTTGGTCAGTTGGTAAGTTTCATGTTGTCTCGGTCAGACTGTGGGTAGTTGGTCAGTTTCTGATTTCTAGGTCAGACTGTGGTCAGACTGTGGTCAGTTGGTCAGTTTCTGGTTGTATAGATCTGTTTCTCTGGTCAGTTTGTAACTTTTTGTTTGCTAAGTCATCCTGTGGTCAGTTGGTCAGTTGCTTGTTGCTCGGTCAGACTGTGGTCAGTTGATCAGTTACTGGTTACGAGGTCAGACTGTGGTCAGTTGGTCACTTTAGGGTTGTCTCTGTCAGACTATGGTCAGTTGGTCAGCTTTGGTGGCTTGGTCAGCATGTGGTCAGTTGGTCGGTTTCTGGTTTCTAGGTCAGACTGTGGGCAGTTGGACAGTTTTTGGTTTATAGGTCAGACTGTGGTCAGTTGGAAGTTTCTGGTTTCGAGGTCAGATAGTGGTCAGTTGCAAAGTTTCGGGTTGTCTCGGTCAGACTGTGGTCAGTTGGTCAGTTCCTGGTTTCTAGTTCAGACTGTGGTCAGTTGGTCAGTTCCAGGTTTCTGGGTCTGACTGTGGTCAGTTGGTCAGTCGCTGGTTTGCTAGGTAAGACTTTGGTAAGTTGGTTAGTTGCTGCTTTATAGGTCAGACTGTGGTCAGTAAGTCAGTTTCTGGTTTCGAGATCAGACTGTGTTCAGTTGGTCAGTTTCATGTTGCCTCGGTCAGATTGTGGTCAGTTGGCCAGTTTCTTGTTCCTAGGTCAGACTGTGGTCAGTTGGTCAGTTTCTGGTTTCTAGGTCAGACTTTGGGTAGTTGGTTAGTTTCTGGTTTCTAGGTCAGACTGTGGTCATTTGGCCCGTTTCTGTTTTCTCGGTCAGAGTGTGGTCCGTTGGTTAGTTTCTGGTTTCTAGGTCAGACAGTGGGTAGTTGGACAGGTTGTGGTTTCTAGGTCAGACTGTGGTCAGTTGGTCAGTTTCTGTTTTTATGTCAGACTGAGGTCAGATGGTCAGTTTCTGGTTTCTAGCTCAGAATGTGGTCAGTAGGTCAGTTTCTGGTTTCGAGTGAAGAATGTATTCAGTTGGACAGTTTCTGGTTTCGAGGTCAGATTGTGGTCAGTTGGTCAGTTTCGGGTTCCTACGACAGACTGTGGTCAGTTGGACAGTTTCTGGTTTCTAGGTCAGACTGTGGTCAGTGGGTCAGTTGCTGGTTTCGACGTCAGACTGTGGTCAGTTGGTCAGATACTGGTTGCTAGGTCAGACTGTGGCCTGTTGGTCAGTTTGTGGTTGCTAGGTCAGACTGTGGTCTTTTGGTCAGTTTCTGGTTGCTAGATCAGGCTGTTGTCAGTTGGTCAGTTTCTGCTTTCTAGATCAGACTGAGGTCAGCTGGTCAGTTTCTGGTTTCTAGATCAGACTGTGGTCAGTTGGTCAGTTTCATGTTGCCTCGGTCAGACTGTGGTCAGTTGGTCAGTTTCTGGTTTCGAGTGCAGAATGTTGTCAGTTGGACAGTTTCTGGTTTCGAGTTCAGATTTTGGTCAGTTGGTCAGTTACGGGTTTCTAGGTCAGACAGAGGACATTTGGTCAGTTTCGTGTTGTCTTGGTCAGTTGGTAAGTTTCATGTTGTCTCGGTCAGACTGTGGGCATTTGGTCAGTTTCTGATTTCTAGGTCAGACTGTGGTCAGACTGTGGTCAGTTGGTCTGTTTCTGCTTTCTCGGTCAGACTCTGTTCAGTTGGTCAGTTTCTGGTTGTATAGATCAGTTTCTCTGGTAAGTTTGTTACTTTTTGTTTGCTAAGTCATCCTGTGGTCAGTTGGTCAGTTGCTTGTTGCTCGGTCAGACTGTGGGCAGTTGGTCAGTTTCTAATTTCTAGGTCAGACTGTGGTCAGACTGCGGTCAGTTGGTCAGTTTAGAGTTGTTTCTGTCAGACTTTTGTCAGTTGGTCAGCTTTGGTGTCTTGGTAAGCATGTGGTCAGTTGGTCGGTTTCTGGTTTCTAGGTCAGACTGTGGGCAGTTTGTCAGTTTTTGGTTTATAGGTCATACTGTGGTCAGTTGGACAGTTTCTGGTTTCGAGGTCAGATTGTGGTCAGTTGCTCAGTTTCGGGTTGTCTCGATCAGACTGTGGTCAGTTTGTCAGTTCCTGGTTTCTAGGTCAGACTCTGGTCAGTTGGTCAGTTCCTGGTTTCTGGGTCTGACTGTGGTCAGTTGGTCAGTCGCAAGTTTGCTAGGTAAGACTTTGGTAAGTTGGATAGTTGCTGCTTTATAAGTCAGACTGTGGTCAATTAGTCAGTTTCTTGTTTCTAGATAAGACTGTGGTCAGTTGGTCAGTTTCATGTTGCCTCGGTCAGACTGTGGTCAGTTGGTCAGTTTCTGTTTCCTAGTTCAGACTGTGGTCAGTTGGTCAATTTCTGTTTTCTCGGTCAGACTGTGGTCCGTTGGTCAGTTTCTGGTTTCTAGGTCAGACTGTGGTTAGTTGGTCAGTTTCTGGTTTCTAGGTCAGACTGTGGTCATTTGGTGCGTTTCTGTTTTCTCGGTCAGACTGTGGTCCGTTGGTCAGTTTCTGGTTTCTAGGTCAGACTGTGGGTAGTTGGGCAGGTTGTGGTTTCTAGGTCAGAATGTGGTCTGTTGGTCAGTTTCTGTTTTTATGCCAGACTGAGGTCAGATGGTCAGTTTCTGGTTTCGAGTGAAGAATGTGGTCAGTTGGTCAGTTTCTGTTTTCTCGGTCAGGCTGTGGTCCGTTGGTCAATTTCTGGTTTCTAGGTCAGACTATGGGTAGTTGGACAGTTTCTGGTTTCGAGGTCAGATTGTGGTCAGTTGCTCAGTTTCGGGTAGTCTCGGTCAGACTGTGGTCAGTGTGTCAGTTGCTGGTTTCGACTGAAGAATGTGGTCAGTTGGACAGTTTCTGGTTTCGAGGTCAGATTGTGGTCAGTTGGTCAGTTTCGGGTTCCTACGTCAGACTGTTGTCAGTTGGTCAATTTCTGGTTTCTAGGTCAGACTGTGGTCAGTTGGTCAGATACTGGTTGCTAGGTCAGACTGTGGCCTGTTGGTCAGTTTGTGCTTGCTAGTTCAGACTGTGGTCATTTGGTCTGTTTCTGGTTGCTAGATCAGGCTGTTGTCAGTTGGTCAGTTTATGCTTTCTAGATCAGACTGAGGTCAGTTAGACAGTTTCTGGTTTCTAGATCAGAATATGGTCAGTTGCTCAGTTTCATGTTGCCTCGATCAGACTGTGGTCAGTTGGTCAGTTTCTGGTTCCTAGGTCAGACTCTGGTCAGTTGGTCAGTTTTCTCAGTCAGACTGTGGTCCGTTGGTCAGTTTCTGGTTTCTAGGTCAGACTATGGGTAGTTGGACAGGTTGTGGTTTCTAGATCAGACTGTGGTCAGTTGGTCCGTTTCTGGTTTCGAGTGAGGAATGTAGTCAGTTGGACAGTTTCTGGTTTCGAGGTCAGTTTCTGGTCAGTTGGTCAGTTTCGGGTTTCTACGACAGACTCTGGTCAGTTGGTCAGTTTCTGGTTTGTAAGTCAGACTGTGGTCATATGGTCAGTTTCTGGTTTCGAGGTCAGATTTTGGTCAGTTGCTCAGTGTCTCGTTTCTAGGTCAGACAGAGGTCATTTGGTCAGTTTCGTGTTGTCGTGGTCAGTTGGTAAGTTTCATGTTGTCTCGGTCAGCCTGTGAGCAGTTGGCCAGCTTCTGATATCTAGGTCAGATTGTGGTCAGACTGTGCTCAGTTGGTCTGTTTCTGGTTTCTCAGTCAGACTGTGGTCAGTTGGTCAGTTTCTGGTTGTATAGATCTGTTTCTCTGGTAAGTTTGTTACTTTTTGTTTGCGAAGTCATCCTGTGGTCAGTTGGTCAGTTGCTTGTTGCTCGGTCAGACTGTGGTCAGTTGATCAGTTACTGGTTTCTAGGTCAGACTGTGGTCAGTTGGTCAGTTTAGGGTTGTCTCTGTCAGACTTTGATCAGTTGGTCAGCTTTGGTGTCTTGGTCAGCATGTGTTCAGTTGGTCGGTTTCTGGTTTCTAGGTCAGACTGTGGTCAGTTTGTCAATTTTTGGTTTATAGGTCATACTGTGGTCAGTTGGTCAGTTCCTGGTTTCTAGGTCAGACTGTGGTCAGTTGGTCAGTTACTGGTTTCTGGGTCTGACTGTGGTCAGTTGGTCAGTCGCTCGTTTGCTAGGTAAGACTTTGGTATGTTGGTCAGTTTCTGGTTTCTAGGTCAGACTGTGGGTCGTTGGTCAGTTTCTGGTTTCTAGGTCAGACTGTGGTCAGTTGGTCAGTTTCTTTTTCTCGGTCAGACTGTGGTCCGTTGGTCAGTTTCTGCTTTCTAGGTCAGACTGTGGGTAGTTGGACAGGTTGTGGTTTCTAGATCAGACTGTGGTCAGTTGGTCAGTTTCTGGTTTCGAGTGAAGAATGTGGTCAGTTGGACAGTTTCTGGTTTCGAGGTCAGATTGTGGTCAGTTGGTCAGTTTCAGGTTTCTACGACAGACTGTGGTCAGTTGGTCAGTTGCTGGTTTGTAAGTCAGACTGTAGTCATATGGTCAGTTTCTGGTTTCGAGGTCAGATTTTGGTCAGTTGCTCAGTGTCTGGTTTCTAGGTCAGTAAGAGGTCATTTGGTCAGTTTCGTGTTGTCTTGGTCAGTTGGTAAGTTTCATGTTGTCTCGGTCAGCCTGTGGGCAGTTGGTCAGTTTCTGATATCTAAGTCAGATTGTAGTCACACTGTGCTCAGTTGGTCTGTTTCTGGTTTCTCGGTCAGACTGTGCTCAGTTGTTCAGTTTCTGGTTGTATAGATCTGTTTCTCTGTTAAGTTTGTTACTTTTTGTTTGCTAAGTCATCCTGTGGTCAGTTGGTCAGTTGCTTGTTGCTCGGTCAGACTGTGGTCAGTTGATCAGTTACTGGTTTCTAGGTCAGACTGTGGTCAATTGGTCAGTTTAGGTTTGTCTCTGTCAGCCTTTGGTCAGTTGGTCAGCTTTGGTATCTTGGTCAGCATGTGGTCAGTTGGTCGGTTTCTGGTTTCTAGGTCAGACTGTGGTCAGTTGGTCAGTTTCATGTTGCCTCGGTCAGACTGTGGTCAGTTGGTCAGTTTCTGGTTCCTAGGTCAGACTGTGGTCAGTTGGTCCGTTTCTGTTTTCTCGTTCAGACTGTGGTCCGTTGGTCAGTTTCTGGTTTCTAGGTCAGACTGTGGGTAGTTGGACAGGTTGTGGTTTCTCGGTCAGACTGTGGTCAGCTGGTCAGTTTCTGTTTTTATGTCAGACTGAGGTCAGATGGTCAATTTCTGGTTTCTAGCTCAGAATGTGGCTCAGTTGGTCAGTTTCTGGTTTCGATTGAATAATGTGGGAAGTTGGACAGTTTCTGGTTCCGAGATTGTGTTCAGATGGTCAGTTTCGGGTTTCTACGACAGACTGTGGTCAGTTGGTCAGTTTCTGGTTTCTAGGTCAGATTGTGGTCAGTTGGTCAGTTGCTGGTTTCGACGTCAGACTGTGGTCATTTGGTCAGATACTGGTTGCTAGGTCAGACTGTGGCCTGTTGGTCAGTTTGTTGTTGCTAGTTCAGACTGTGGTCATTTGGTCAGTTTCTGGTTGCAAGATCAAGCTGTAGTCAGTTGGTCAGTTTCTGCTTTCTAGATCAGACTGAGGTCAGTTAGTCAGTTTCTGGTTTCTAGATCAGACTGTGGTCAGTTGGTCAGTTTCATGTTGCCTCGGTCAGACTGTGGTCAGTTGGTCAGTTTCTGGTTCCTAGGTAAGACTGTGGTCAGTTGGTCAGTTTCTGTTTTCTCGTTCAGACTGTGGTCCGTTGGTCAGTTTCTGGTTTCTCGGTCAGACTGTGGGTAGTTGAACAGGTTGTGGTTTCCAGATCAGACTGTGGTCAGTTGGTCAGTTTCTGGTTTCGAGTGAAGAATGTGGTCAGTTGGACAGTTTCTGGTTTCGAGGTCAGATTGTGGTCAGTTGGTCAGTTTCGGGTTTCTACGACAGACTGTGGTCAGTTGGTCAGTTACTGGTTTGTAAGTCAGACTGTGGTCATATGGTCAGTTTCTGGATTCGATGTCAGATTGTGGTCAGTTGCTCAGTTTCTGGGTTCTAGGTCAGACAGAGGTCATTTGGTCAGTTTCGTGTTGTCTTGGTCAGTTGGTAAGTTTCATGTTGTCTCGGTCAGACTGTGTGCAGTTGGTCAGTTTCTGATTTCTAGGTCAGACTTTGGTCAGACTGTGGTCAGTTGGTCTGTTTCTGGTTTCTCGATCAGACTGTGGTCAGTTGGTCAGTTTCTGGTTGTATTAATCTGTTTCTCTGGAAAGTTTGTTACTTTTTGTTTGCTCAGTCATCCTGTGGTCAGTTGCTCAGTTGCGTGTTGCTCGGTCAGTCTGTGGTCAGTTGATCAATATCTGCTTTCTAGGTCAGACTGTGGTCAGTTGGTCAGTTTAGTGTTGTCTCTGTCAGACTTTGGTCAGTTGGTCAGCTTTGATGTCTAGGTCAGCATGTGGTCAGTTGGTCATGTTTCTGGTTTCTAGGTCAGATTATGGTCAGTTGTTCAGTTTCTGGTTTCTAGCTCAGACTGTGGGAAGTTGGACAGTTTTTGATTACTAGGTCAGATTGTGGTCAGTTGCTCAGTTTCTTGTTTCTAAGTCAGACAGAGGTCATTTGGTCAGTTTCGTGTTGTCTTGGTCAGTTGTTAAGTTTCATGTTGTCTCGGTCAGACTGTGGGCAGTTGGTCAGTTTCTGATTTCTAGGTCAGACTGTGGTCAGACTGTGGTCAGACTGTGGTCAGTTGGTCTGTTTCTGCTTTCTCGGTCAGACTCTGTTCAGTTGGTCAGTTTCTGGTTTGTATAGATCTGTTTCTCTGGTAAGTTTGTTTCTTTTTGTTTGCTAAGTCATCCTGTGGTCAGTTGGTCAGTTGCTTGTTGTTCGGTCAGACTGTGGTCAGTTGATCAGTTACTGGTTACGAGGTCAGACTGTGGTCAGTTGGTCAGTTTAGGGTTGTCTCTGTCAGACTTTGGTCAGTCGTTCAGTATCTGCTTTCTAGGTCAGACTGTGGTCAGTTGGTCAGTTTAGGGTTGTCTCTGTCAGACTTTGGTCAGTTGGTCAGCTTTGGTGTCTAGGTCAGCATGTGGTCAGTTGGTCATGTTTCTGGTTTCTAGGTCAGATTATGGTCAGTTGTTCAGTTTCTGGTTTCTAGCTCAGACTGTGAGAAGTTGGACAGTTTTTGATTTCTAGGTCAGATTGTGGTCAGTTGCTCAGTTTCTTGTTTCTAAGTCAGACAGAGGTCATTTGGTCAGTTTCGTGTTGTCTTGGTCAGTTGGTAAGTTTCATGTTGTCTCGGTCAGACTGTGGGCAGTTGGTCAATTTCTGATTTCTAGGTCAGACTGTGGTCAGACTGTGGTCAGACTGTGGTCAGTTGGTCTGTTTCTTGTTTCTCGGTCAGACTCTGTTCAGTTGGTCAGTTTCTGGTTTGTATAGATCTGTTTCTCTGGTAAGTTTGTTTATTTTTGTTTGCTAAATCATCCTGTGGTCAGTTGGTCAGTTGCTTGTTGTTCGGTCAGACTGTGGTCAGTTGATCAGTTACTGGTTACGAGGTCAGACTGTGGTCAGTTGGTCAGTTTAGGGTTGTCTCTGTCATACTTTGGTCAGTTGGTCAGCTTTGGTGTCTTGGTCAGCATGTGGTCAGTTGGTCGGTTTCTGGTTTCTAGGTCAGACTGTGGGCAGTTTGTCAGTTTTTGGTTTCTAGGTCATACTGTGGTCAGTTGGACAGTTTCTGGTTTCGAGGTCAGATTGTGGTCAGTTGCTCAGTTTCGGGTTGTCTCGATCAGACTGTGGTCAGTTTGACAGTTCCTGGTTTCTAGTTCAGACTGTGGTCAGTTGGTCAGTTCCTGGTTTCTGGGTCTGACTGTGGTCAGTTGGTCAGTCGCTGGTTTGCTAGGTAAGACTTTGGTAAGTTGGTTAGTTGCTGCTTTATAGGTCAGAATGTGGTCAGTTAGTCAGTTTCTGGTTTCTAGATCAGACTGTGGTCAGTTGGTCAGTTTCATGTTGCCTCGGTCAGACTGTGGTCAGTTGGTCAGTTTCTGGTTCCTAGTTCAAACTGTGGTCAGTTGGTCAATTTCTGTTTTCTCGGTCAGACTGTGGTCCGTTGGTCAGTTTCTGGTTTCTAGGTCAGACTGTGGGTAATTGGTCAGTTTCTGGTTTCTTGGTCAGACTGTGGTTATTTGGTGCGTTTCTGTTTTCTCGGTCAGACTGTGGTCCGTTGGTCAGTTTCTGGTTTCTAGGTCAGACTGTGGGTAGTTGGACAGGTTGTGGTTTCTAGGTCAGACTGTGGTCTGTTGGTCAGTTTCTGTTTTTATGTCAGACTGAGGTCAGATGGTCAGTTTCTGGTTTCTAACTCAGAATGTGCTCAGTTGGTTAGTTTCTGGTTTCGAGTGAAGAATGTGGACAGTTGGACAGTTTCTGGTTTCGAGGTCAGATTGTGGTCAGTTGGTCAGTTTCTGTTTTCTCGGTCAAGCTGTGGTCCGTTGGTCAATTTCTGGTTTCTAGGTCAGACTGTGGGTAGTTGGACAGTTTCTGGTTTCTCGGTCAGACTGTGGATATTTGGTGCGTTTCTGTTTTCTCGGTCAGACTGTGGTCCGTTGGTCAGTTTCTGGTTTCTAGGTCAGACTGTGGGTAGTTGGACAGGTTGTGGTTTCTAGGTCAGACTGTGGTCAGTTGGTCAGTTGCTGTTTTTATGTCAGACTGAGGTCAGTTGGTCAGTTTCTGGTTTCTAGCTCAGAATGTGGTCAGTTGGTTAGTTGCTGGTTTCGACTGAAGAATGTGGTCAGTTGGACAGTTTCTGGTTTCGAGGTCAGATTGTGGTCAGTTGGTCAGTTTCGGGTTCCTACGACAGATTGTTGTCAGTTGGTCAATTTCTGGTTTCTAGGTCAGACTGTGGTCAGTTGGTCAGATACTGGTTGCTAGGTCAGACTGTGGCCTGTTGGTCAGTTTGTGCTTGCTAGTTCAGACTGTGGTCATACAGTCAGTTTCTGGTTGCTAGATCAGGCTGTTGTCAGTTGGTCAGTTTATGCTTTCTAGTTCAGACTGAGGTCAGTTAGACAGTTTCTGGTTTCTAGATCAAAATGTGGTCAGTTGGTCAGTTTCATGTTGCCTTGGTCAGACTGTGGTCAGTTGGTCAGTTTCTGGTTCCTAGGTCAGACTGTGGTCAGTTGGTCAGTTTTCTCAGTCAGAGAGTGGTCCGTTGGTCAGTTTCTGGTTTCTAGGTCAGACTGTGGGTAGTTGGACAGGTTGTGGTTTCTAGATCAGACTGTGGTCAGTTGGTCATTTTCTGGTTTCGAGTGAAGAATGTGGTCAGTTGGACAATTTCTGGTTTCGAGGTCAGATTGTGGTCGGTTGGTCAGTTTCGGGTTTCTACGACAGACTGTGGTCAGTTGGTCAGTTTCTGGTTTGTAAGTCAGACTGTGGTCATATGGTCAGTTTCTGGTTTCGAGGTCGATTTTGGTCAGTTGCTCAGTGTCTGGTTTCTAGGTCAGACAGAGGTCATTTGGTCAGTTTCGTGTTGTCTTGGTCAGTTGGTAAATTTCATGTTGTCTCGGTCAGCCTGTGGGCAGTTGGTCAGCTTCTGATATCTAGGTCAGATTGTGGTCAGACTGTGCTCAGTTGGTCTGTTTCTGGTTTCTCGGTCAGACTGTGGTCAGTTGGTCAGTTTCTGTTTGTATTGATCTGTTTCTCTGGTAAGTTTGTTACTTTTTGTTTGCTAAGTCATCCTGTGGTCAGTTGGTCAGTTGCTTGTTGCTCGGTCAGACTGTGGTCAGTTGATCAGTTACTGGTTTCTAGGTCAGACTGTGGTCAGTTGGTCAGTTTAGGGTTGTCTCTGTCAGACTTTGGTCAGTTGGTCAGCTTTGGTGTCTTGGTCAGCATGTGGTCAGTTGGTCGGTTTCTGGTTTCCAGGTCAGACTGTGGTCGGTTTGTCAGTTTTTGTTTTATAGGTCACACTGTGGTCAGTTGGACAGTTTCTGGTTTCGAGGTCGGATTGTGGTCATTTGCTCAGTTTCGGGTTGTCTCGGTCAGACTGTGGTCAGTTGGTCAGTTCCTGGTTTCTAGGTCAGATTGTGGTCAGTTGGTCAGTTCCTGGTTTCTGGGTCTGACTGTGGTCAGTTGGTCAGTCGCTGGTTTGCTAGGTAAGACTTTGGTATGTTGGTTAGTTGCTGCTTTATAGGTCAGACTGTGGTCCGTTGGTCAGTTTCTGGTTTCTAGGTCAGACTGTGGGTAGTTGGACAGGTTGTGGTTTTAAGGTCAGACTGTGGTCTGTTGGTCAGTTTCTGTTTTTATGTCAGACTGAGGTCAGATGGTCAGTTTCTGGTTTCTAACTCAGAATGTGCTCAGTTGGTTAGTTTCTGGTTTCGAGTGAAGAATGTGGACAGTTGGACAGTTTCTGGTTTCGAGGTCAGATTGTGGTCAGTTGGTCAGTTTCTGTTTTCTCGGTCAAGCTGTGGTCCGTTGGTCAATTTCTGGTTTCTAGGTCAGACTGTGGGTAGTTGGACAGTTTCTGGTTTCTCGGTCAGACTGTGGATATTTGGTGCGTTTCTGTTTTCTCGGTCAGACTGTGGTCCGTTGGTCAGTTTCTGGTTTCTAGGTCAGACTGTGGGTAGTTGGACAGGTTGTGGTTTCTAGGTCAGACTGTGGTCAGTTGGTCAGTTGCTGTTTTTATGTCAGACTGAGGTCAGTTGGTCAGTTTCTGGTTTCTAGCTCAGAATGTGGTCAGTTGGTTAGTTGCTGGTTTCGACTGAAGAATGTGGTCAGTTGGACAGTTTCTGGTTTCGAGGTCAGATTGTGGTCAGTTGGTCAGTTTCGGGTTCCTACGACAGATTGTTGTCAGTTGGTCAATTTCTGGTTTCTAGGTCAGACTGTGGTCAGTTGGTCAGATACTGGTTGCTAGGTCAGACTGTGGCCTGTTGGTCAGTTTGTGCTTGCTAGTTCAGACTGTGGTCATACAGTCAGTTTCTGGTTGCTAGATCAGGCTGTTGTCAGTTGGTCAGTTTATGCTTTCTAGTTCAGACTGAGGTCAGTTAGACAGTTTCTGGTTTCTAGATCAAAATGTGGTCAGTTGGTCAGTTTCATGTTGCCTTGGTCAGACTGTGGTCAGTTGGTCAGTTTCTGGTTCCTAGGTCAGACTGTGGTCAGTTGGTCAGTTTTCTCAGTCAGAGAGTGGTCCGTTGGTCAGTTTCTGGTTTCTAGGTCAGACTGTGGGTAGTTGGACAGGTTGTGGTTTCTAGATCAGACTGTGGTCAGTTGGTCATTTTCTGGTTTCGAGTGAAGAATGTGGTCAGTTGGACAATTTCTGGTTTCGAGGTCAGATTGTGGTCGGTTGGTCAGTTTCGGGTTTCTACGACAGACTGTGGTCAGTTGGTCAGTTTCTGGTTTGTAAGTCAGACTGTGGTCATATGGTCAGTTTCTGGTTTCGAGGTCGATTTTGGTCAGTTGCTCAGTGTCTGGTTTCTAGGTCAGACAGAGGTCATTTGGTCAGTTTCGTGTTGTCTTGGTCAGTTGGTAAATTTCATGTTGTCTCGGTCAGCCTGTGGGCAGTTGGTCAGCTTCTGATATCTAGGTCAGATTGTGGTCAGACTGTGCTCAGTTGGTCTGTTTCTGGTTTCTCGGTCAGACTGTGGTCAGTTGGTCAGTTTCTGTTTGTATTGATCTGTTTCTCTGGTAAGTTTGTTACTTTTTGTTTGCTAAGTCATCCTGTGGTCAGTTGGTCAGTTGCTTGTTGCTCGGTCAGACTGTGGTCAGTTGATCAGTTACTGGTTTCTAGGTCAGACTGTGGTCAGTTGGTCAGTTTAGGGTTGTCTCTGTCAGACTTTGGTCAGTTGGTCAGCTTTGGTGTCTTGGTCAGCATGTGGTCAGTTGGTCGGTTTCTGGTTTCCAGGTCAGACTGTGGTCGGTTTGTCAGTTTTTGTTTTATAGGTCATACTGTGGTCAGTTGGACAGTTTCTGGTTTCGAGGTCAGATTGTGGTCATTTGCTCAGTTTCGGGTTGTCTCGGTCAGACTGTGGTCAGTTGGTCAGTTCCTGGTTTCTAGGTCAGATTGTGGTCAGTTGGTCAGTTCCTGGTTTCTGGGTCTGACTGTGGTCAGTTGGTCAGTCGCTGGTTTGCTAGGTAAGACTTTGGTATGTTGGTTAGTTGCTGCTTTATAGGTCAGACTGTGGTCAGTTAGTCAGTTTCTGGTTTCTAGATCAGACTGTGGTCAGTTGGTCAGTTTCATGTTGCCTCGGTCAGACTCTGGTCAGTTGGTCAGTTTCTGGTTCCTACGTCAGACTGTGGTCAGTTGGTCAATTTCTGTTTTCTCGGTCAGACTGTGGTCCGTTGGTCAGTTTCTGGTTTCTAGGTCAGACTGTGGGTAGTTGGTCAGTTTCTGGTTTCTAGGTCAGACTGTGGTCATTTGGTGCGTTTCTGTTTTCTCGGTCAGACTGTGGTCCGTTTATCAGTTTCTGGTTTCGAGGTCAGACTGTGGGTAGTTGGTCAGGTTCTGGTTTCTAGGTCAGACTGTGGTCATTTGGTGCGTTTCTCTTTTCTCGGTCAGACTGTGGTCCGTTTATCAGTTTCTGGTTTCGAGGTCAGACTGTGGGTAGTTGGACATTTGTGGTTTCTTGGTCAGACTGTGGTCTGTTGGTCAGTTTCTGTTTTTATGTCAGACTGAGGTCAGATGGTCAGTTTCTGGTTTCGAACTCAGAATGTGGTCAGTTGGTCAGTTTCTGGTTTCGAGTGAAGAATGTGGTCAGTTGGACAGTTTCTGGTTTCGAGGTCAGAATGTGGTCAGTTGGTCAGTTTCGCGTTTCTACGACAGACTGTGGTCAGTTGGTCAGTTTCTGTTTTCTCGGTCAGACTGTGGTCCGTTGTTCAGTTTCTGCTTTCTCGGTCAGACTGTGGGTAGTTGGACAGGTTGTGGTTTCTAGATCAGACTGTGGTCAGTTGGTCAGTTTCTGGTTTCGAGTGAAGAATGTGGTCAGTTGGATAGTTTCTGGTTTCGAGGTCAGATTGTGCTCAGTTGGTCAGTTTCAGGTTTCTACGACAGACTGTGGTCAGTTGGTCAGTTTCTGGTTTGTAAGTCAGACTGTGGACATATGGTCAGTTTCTGGTTTCGAGGTCAGATTTTGGTCAGTTGCTCAGTGTCTGGTTTCTAGGTCAGACAGAGGTAATTTGGTCAGTTTCGTGTTGTCATGGTCAGTTGGTAAGTTTCATGTTGTCTCGGTCAGCCTGTGGGCCATTGGTCAGTTTCTGATATCTCGGTCAGATTGTGGTCAGACTGTGCTCAGTTGGTCTGTTTCTGGTTTCTCCGTCAGACTGTGGTCAGTTGGTCAGTTTCTGGTTGTATAGATCTGTTTCTCTGGTAAGTTTGTTACTTTTTGTTTGCGAAGTCATCCTGTGGTCAGTTGGTCAGTTGCTTGTTGCTCGGTCAGACTGTGGTCAGTTGATCAGTTACTGGTTTCTAGGTCAGACTGTGGTCAGTTTGTCAGTTTTTGGTTTATATGTCATACTGTGGTCAGTTAGACAGTTTCTGGTTTCGAGGTCAGATTGTGGTCAGTTGCTCAGTTTCGGGTTGCCTCGGTCAGACTGTGGTCAGTTGGTCAGTTCCTGGTTTCTAGGTCAGACTGTGGTCAGTTGGTCAGTTACTGGTTTCTGGATCTGACTGTGGTCACTTGGTCAGTCGCTGGTTTCTAGGTCAGACTGTGGTCAGTTGGTCAGTTTCATGTTGCCTCGGTCAGACTGTGGTCAGTTGGTTAGTTTCTGGTTCCTAGGTCAGACTGTGGTCAGTTGGTCAATTTCTGTTTTCTCGGTCAGATTGTGGTCCGTTGGTCAGCTTCTGGTTTCTAGGTCAGATTGTAGGTAGTTGGTCAGTTTCTGGTTTCTAGGTCAGACTTTGGTCATTTGGTGCGTTTCTGTTTTCTCGGTCAGACTGTTGTCCGTTGGTCAGCTTCTGGTTTCTAGGTCAGACTGTGGGAATTTGGAAATTTGTGGTTTCTAGGTCAGACTGTGGTCTGTTGGACAGTTTCTGGTTTTATGTCAGATTGAGGTCAGATGGTCAGTTTCTGGTTTCGAGTGAAGAATGTGGTCAGTTGGAAAGTTTCTGGTTTCGACGTCAGAATGTGGTCAGTTGGTCAGTTTCGCGTTTCGACGACAGACTGTGGTCAGTTGGTCAGTTTCATGTTGCCTCGGTCAGACTGTGGTCCGTTGGTCAGTTTCTGCTTTCTAGGTCAGACTGTGGGTAGTTGGACAGGTTGTGGTTTCTAGATCAGACTGTGGTCAGTTGGACAGTTTCTGGTTTCGAGGTCAGATTGTGGTCAGTTGGTCAGTTTCGGGTTTCTTAGACAGACTGTGGTCAGTTGGTCAGTTTCATGTTGCCTCGGTCAGACTGTGGTCAGTTGGTCAGTTTCTGGTTCCTAGGTAAGACTGTGGTCAGTTGGTCAGTTTCTGTTTTCTCGGTCAGACTGTGGACCGTTGGTCAGTTTCTGCTTTCTAGGTCAGACTGTGGGTAGTTGGACAGGTTGTGGTTTCTAGATCAGACTGTGGTCAGTTGGTCAGTTTCTGGTTTGTAAGTCAGACTGTGGTCAGTTGATCAGTTTCTGGGTTCTAGTTCAGACAGAGGTCATTTGGTCAGTTTCGTGTTGTCTTGGTCAGTTGGTAAGTTTCATGTTGTCTCGGTCAGAATGTGGGCAGTTTATCAGTTTCTGATTTCTAGGTCAGACTGTGGTCAGACTGTGGCCAGTTGGTCTGTTTCCGGTTTCTCGGTCAGACTGTGGTCAGTTGGTCAGTTTCTGGTTGTATAGATCTGTTTCTCTGGTAAGTTTGTTACTTTTTGTTTGCTAAGTCATCCTGTGGTCAGTTGGCCAGTTGCGTGTTGCTCGGTCAGACTGTGGATAGTTGATCAGTATCTGGTTTCTAGGTCAGACTGTGGTCAGTTGGTCAGTTTAGGTTTGTCTCTGTCAGACTTTGGTCAGTTGGTCAGCTTTGGTGTCTAGGTCAGCATGTGGTCAGTTGGTCCGTTTATGGTTTCTAGGTCAGATTGTGGTCAGTTGTTCAGTTTCTCGTTTCTCGCTCAGACTGTGGGCTGTTGGACAGTTTTTGATTTCTAAGTCAGACTGTGGTCAGTTGGACAGTTTTTGGTTTCGAGGTCAGATTGTGGTCAGTTGCTCAGTTTCGGGTTGTCTCAGTCAGACTGTGGTCAGTTGGTCAGTTCCTGGTTTCTAGGTCAGACTGTGGTCAGTTGGTCAGTTCCTTTATTTCTGGGTCTGATTGTGGTCAGTTGGTCAGTCGCTGGTTTGCTAGGTAAGACTTTGGTAAGTTGGTTAGTTGTTGCTTTATCGGTCAGACTGTGGTCAGTTGGTCAATTTCTGGTTTCTAGGTCAGACTGTGGTCAGTTGGTCAGTTTCTGTTTTTAGGTAAGACTGATGTCAGATGGTCAGTTTCTGGTTTCTAGGTCAGAATGTGGTCAGCTGGACAGTTTCTGGTTTCCAGTTCAGACTGTGGTCAGTTGGTCAGTTTATGTTTTTAGGTCAGACTGAGGTCAGTTTCTGGTTTCGAGGTCAGATTGTGGTTAGTTGCTCAATTTCGGGTTTCTAGCTCAGACTGTGGTGAGTTAGACAGTTTTTGGTTCATAGGTCAGACTGTGGTCAGTTGGACAATTTCTGGTTTCGAGGTCAGATTGTGGTCAGTTACTCAGTTTCGGATTGTCTCGGTCAGACTGTGGTCATTTGGTCCGTTCCTGGATTCTAGGTCAGACTGTGGGCAGTTGGTCAGTTCCTGGTTTCTGGGTCTGACTGTGGTCAGTTGGACAGTCGCTGGTTTGCTAGGTAAGACTTTGGTAAGTTGGTTATTTGCTGCTTTATAGGTCAGACTGTGGTCAGTTAGTCAGTTTCTGGTTTCTAGATCAGACTGTGGTCAATTGGTCAGTTTCATGTTGCCTCGGTCAGACTGTGGTCAGTTGGCCAGTTTCTTGTTCCTAGGTCAGACTGTGGTCCGTTGGTCAGTTTCTGGTTTCAAGGTCAGACTGTGGGTAGTTTGTCTGTTTCTGGTTTCTAGGTCAGACTATGGTCATTTGGTCCATTTCTGTTTTCTCGGTCAGGCTGTGGTCCGTTGGTCAGTTTCTGGTTTCTAGGTCAGACTGTCGGTAGTTGGACAGGTTGTGGTTTCTAGGTCAGACTGTGGTCAGTTGGTCAGTTTCTGTTTTTATGTCAGACTGAGGTCAGATGGTCAATTTCTGGTTTCTAGCTAAGAATGTGGTCAGTTGGTCAGTTTCTGGTTTCGACTGAAGAATGTGGTCAGTTGGACAGTTTCTGGTTTCGAGGTCAGATTGTGGTCAGTTGGTCAGTTACGGTTTCGACGTCAGACTGTGGTCAGTTGGTCAGATACTGGTTGCGAGGTCAGACTGTGGCCTGTTGGTCAGTTTGTGCTTGCTAGTTCAGATGTGGTCATTTGGTCAGTTTCTGGTTGCTGGATCAGGCTGTTGTCAGTTGGTCAGTTTATGCTTTCAAATCAGACTGAGGTCAGTTAGACAGTTTCTGGTTTCAAGATCAGAATGTGGTCAGTTGGTCAGTTTCATGTTGCCTCGGTCAGACTGTGGTCAGTTGGTCAGTTTCTGGTTCCTAGGTCAGACTGTGGTCAGTTGGTCAGTTTCTGGTTTCTAGGTCAGACTGTGGGTGGTTGGACAGGTTGTGGTTTCTAGATCAGACTGTGGTCAGTTGGTCCGTTTCTGGTTTCGAGTGAAGAATGTGGTCAGTTGCAGAGTTTCTGGTTTCGAGGTCAGATTGTGGTCAGTTGTTCAGTTTCGGGTTTCTACGACAGACTGTGGTCAGTTGGTCAGTTTCTGGTTTGTAAGTCAGACTGTGGTCATATGGTCAGTTTCTGGTTTAGAGGTCAGATTTTGGTCATTTGCTCAGTTTCTGGTTTCTAGGTCAGACAGAGGTCATTTGGTCAGTTTCGTGTTGTCTTGGTCAGTTGGTAAGTTGCATGTTGTCTCGGTCAGACTGTGGGCAGTTGGTCAGTTTCTGATTTCTAGGTCAGACTGTGCTCAGACTGTGGTGAGTTGGTCTGTTTCTGCTTTCTCGGTCAGACTCTGCTCAGTTGGTCAGTTTCTGGTTTGTATAGATCTGTTTCTCTGGTAAGTTTGTTACTTTTTGTTTGCTAAGTCATCCTGTGGTCAGTTGGTCAGATGCTTGTTGCTCGGTCAGACAGTGGTCAGTTGATCAGTTACTGGTTTCTAGGTCAGATGTGGTCAGTTGGTCAGTTTAGGGTTGTCTCAGTCAGACTTTGGTCAGTTGGTCAGCTTTGGTGTCTTGGTCAGCATGTGGTCAGTTGGTCGGATTCTGGTATCTAGGTCAGAATGTGGGCAGTTTGTCAGTTTTTGGTTTATAGGTCATGCTGTGGTCAGTTGGACAGTTTCTGGTTTCGAGGTCAGATTGTGGTCAGTTGCTCAGTTTCGGCTTGTCTCGATCAGACTGTGGTCAGTTGGTCAGTTCCTGGTTTCTAGGTCAGACTGTGGTCAGTTGGTCAGTTCCTGGTTTCTGAGTCTGACTGTGGTCAGTTGGTCAGTCACCGGTTTGCTAGGTAAGACTTTGGTAAGTTGGTTAGTTGCTGCTTTATAGGTCAGACTGTGGTCAGTTAGTCAGTTTCTGGTTTCTAGATCATACTGTGGTCAGTTGGTGAGTTTCATGTTGCCTCGGTCAGACTGTGGTCAGTTGGTCAGTTTCTGGTTCCGAGTTCAGACTGTGGTCAGTTGGTCAATTTCTGTTTTCTCGGTCAGACTGTGGTCCGTTGGTCAGTTTCTGGTTTCTAGGTCAGACTGTGGGGAGTTGGTCAGTTTCTGGTTTCTAGGTCAGACTGTGGTCATTTGGTGCGTTTCTGTTTTCTCCGTCAGACTGTGGTCCGTTGGTTAGTTTCTGGTTTCTAGGTCAGACTGTGGGTAGTTGGACAGGTTGTGGTTTCTCCGTCAGACTGTGGTCTGTTGGTCAGTTTCTGTTTTTATGTCAGACTGAGGTCAGATGGTCAGTTTCTGGTTTCTAACTCAAAATGTGGTCAGTTGGCCAGTTTCTGGTTTCGAGTGAAGAATGTGGTCAGTTGGACAGTTTCTGGTTTCGAGGTCAGAATGTGGTCAGTTGGTCAGTTTCTGTTTTCTCAGTCAGGCTGTGGTCCGTTGGTCAATTTCTGTTTTCTAGGTCAGACTGTGGGTAGTTGGACAGGTTGTGGCTTCTGGGTCAGACTGTGGTCAGTTGGTCAGTTTCTGTTTTTATGTCAGACTGAGGTCAGATGGTCAGTTTCTGGTTTCTAGCTCAGAATGTGGCCAGTTGGTCAGTTGCTGGTTTCGACTGAAGAATGTGGTCAGTTGGACAGTTTCTGGTTTCGAGGTCAGATTGTGGTCAGTTGGTCAGTTTCGGGTTCCTACGACAGACTGTTGTTAGTTGGTCAATTTCTGGTTTCTAGTTCAGACTGTGGTCAGTTGGTCAGATACTGGTTGCTAGGTCAGACTCTGGCCTGTTGGTCAGTTTGTGCTTGCTAGTTCAGACTGTGGTCATTTGGTCAGTTTCTGGTTGCTAGATCAGGCTATTGTCAGTTGGTCAGTTTCTGCTTTCTAGATCAGACAGAGGTCAGTTAGACAGTTTCTGGTTTCTCGATCAGAATGTGGTCAGTTGGTCAGTTTCATGTTGCCTCGGTCAGACTGTGGTCAGTTGGTCAGTTTCTGGTTCCTAGGTCAGACTGTGGTCAGTTGTTCAGTTTTCTCAGTCAGACTGTGGTCCGTTGGTCAGTTCCTGGTTTCTAGGTCAGACTGTGGGTAGTTGGACAGGTTGTGGTTTCTAGATCAGACTGTGGTCAGTTGGTCAGTTTCTGGTTTCGAGTGAAGAATGTGGTCAGTTGGACAGTTTCTGGTTTCGAGGTCAGATTGTGGTCAGTTGGTCAGTTTTGGGTTTCTACGACAGACTGTGGTCAGTTGGTCAGATTCTGGTTTGTAAGTCAGACTGTGGTCATCTGGTCAGATTCTGGTTTCGAGGTCAGATTTTGGTCAGTTGCTCAGTGCTTGGTTTCTAGGTCAGACAGAGGTCATTTGGTCAGATTCGTGTTGTCTTGGTCAGTTGATAAGTTTCATGTTGTCTCGGTCAGCCTGTGGGCAGTTGGTCAGTTTCTGTAATCTAGGTCAGATTGTGGTCAGACTGTGCTCAGTTGGTCTGTTTCTGGTTTCTCGGTCAGACTGTTAGTCAGTTGGTCAGTTTCTGGTTGTATTGAATTGTTTCTCTTGTAAGTTTGTTACTTTTTGTTTGCTAATTCATCCTGTGGTCAGTTGGTCAGTTGCTTGTTGCTCGGTCAGACTGTGGTCAGTTGATCAGTTACTGGTTTCTAGGTCAGACTGTGGTCAGTTGGTCAGTTTAGGGTTGTCTCTGTCAGATTTTGGTCAGTTGGTCAGCTTTGGTGTCTTGGTCAGCATGTGGTCAGTTGGTCGGTTTCTGGTTTCTAGGTCAGACTGTGGGCAGTTTGTCAGTTTTTGTATTATAGGTCATACTGTGGTCAGTTGGTCAGTTTCTGGTTTCTAGGTCAGACTGTGGTCAGTTGGTCAGATCCTGGTTTCTGGGTCTGTCTGTGGTCAGCTGGTCAGTCGCTGGTTTGCTAGGTAAGACTTTGGTATGTTGGTTAGTTGCTGCTTTATAGGTAAGACTGTGGTCAGTTAGTCAGTTTCTGGTTTCTAGATCAGACTGTGGTCAGTTGGTCAGTTTCATGTTGCCTCGGTCAGACTGTGGTCAGTTGGTCAGTTTCTGGTTCCTAGGTCAGACTGTGGTCAGTTGGTCAATTTCTGTTTTCTCGGACAGACTGTGGTCCGTTGGTCAGTTTCTGGTTTCTTGGTCAGACTGTGGGTAGTTGGTCAGTTTCTGGTTTCTAGGTCAGACTGTGGTCATTTGTTGCGTTTCTGTATTCTCGGTCAGACTGTGGTCCGTTGGTCAGTTTCTGGTTTCTAGCTCAGACTGTGGGTAGTTGGACATTTGTGGTTTCTAGGTCAGACTGTGGTCTGTTGGTCTGTTTCTGTTTTTATGTCAGACTGAGTTTAGATGGTCAGTTTCTGGTTTCGAACTCAGAATGTGGTCAGTTGGTCAGTTTCTGGTTCCTAGGTAAGACTGTGGTCAGTTGGTCAGTTTCTGTTTTCTCGGTCAGAATGTGGTCCGTTGGTCAGTTTCTGTTTTTTAGGTCAGACTGTGGGTAGTTGGACAGGTTGTGGTTTCTAGATCAGACTGTGGTCACTTGGTCAGTTTCTGGTTTCGAGTGAAGAATGTGGTCAGTTGGACAGTTTCTGGTTTCGAGGTCAGATTGTGGTCAGTTGGTCAGTTTCGGGTTTCTACGACAGACTGTGGTCATATGGTCAGTTTCTTGTTTCGAGGTCAGATTGTGGTCAGTTGCTCAGTTTCTGGTTTCTAGGTCAGAAAGAGGTCATTTGGTCAGTTTCGTGTTGTCTTGGTCAGTTGGTAAGTTTCATGTTGTCTCGGTCAGACTGTGTGCAGTTGGTCAGTTTCTGGTTTCTTGGTCAGACTGTGGTCAGACTGTGTTCAGTTGGTCTGTTTCTGGTTTCTCGGTCAGACTGTGGTCAGTTGATCAGTTTCTGGTTGTATAGATCTGTTTCTCTGGTAAGTTTGTTACTTTTTGTTTGCTAAGTCATCCTGTCGTCAGTTGGTCAGTTGCTTGTTGCTCGGTCAGACTGTGGTCAGTTGATCAGTTTCTGTTTTCTAGGTCAGACTGTGGTCAGTTGGTCAGTTTAGGGTTGTCCATGTCAGACTTTGGTCAGTTGGTCAGCTTTGGTGTCTAGGTCAGCATGTGGTCAGTTGGTCCGTTTCTGGTTTCTAGTTCAGATTGTGGTCAGTTGTTAAGTTTCTGGTTTCTAACTCAGACTGTGGGCAGTTGGACAGTTTTTGGTTTCTAGGTCAGACTGTTATCAGTTAGACAGTTTCTGGTTTCGAGGTCAGATTGTGTCAGTTGCTCAGTTTCGGCTTGTCTCGGTCAGACTGTGGTCAGTTGGTCAGTTCCTGGTTTCTAGGTCTGACTGTGGTCAGCTGATCAGTTCCTGGTTTCTGGGTCTGATTTTGGTCAGTTGGTCAGCCGCTGGTTTGCTAGGTAAGACTTTGGTAAATTGACCTGTTTTATCGGTCAGACTGTGGTCAGTTGGTCAATTTCTGGTTTCTAGATCAGACTGTGGTCAGTTGGTCAGTTTCCGGTATCTTGGTCAGACTGTGGTCCGTTGGTCAGTTGTTGGAATCTCCGTCAGACTGTGGTCATTTGGTCCGTTTCTGATTTCGAGGTCAGACTGGTCAGTTAATCAATTTCGTGTTGTCTCGGTCAGACTGTGGTCAGTTGGGCAGTTTCTTGTTTCGAGGTCAGCATGTGGTCAGTTGGTCAATGGTTGGTTTCTAAGTCAGACTGTGGTCAGTTGGTCAGTTGCTGGTTTCTTCGTCAGACTGTGGTCAGTTGGTCAGATACTGGTTGCTAGATCAGAAGGTGGCCTTTTAGACAGTTTGTGTTTGCTAGGTCAGACTGTGGTCATTTGGTCTGTCCCTGGTTTCGAGGCCAGATTGTGGTCAGTTCCGTCAGTTTCTGGTTTCTCGGTCAGACTGTTGTCAGTTGTCCAGTTTCGGATTGCCTCGGTCAGACTGTGGTCATTTGGTCAATTTCTGGTTATCACGGTCAGACTCTGGTCACTTGGTCAGTTTCTGTTTTCTAGGTCAGACTGAAGTCAGTTGCGCAGTTTCTGGTTCTTAATTCAGACTGTGATAAGATGGTCAGTATCAGGTTTATAGATCAGACTGTGGTTAGTTGCTCAGTTTCTGGTCCTGAGGTCAGACTGTGGTCAGTTGCTCAGTTTCTGGTTTCTAGGTCAGAATGTGGTCAGTTGGTCAGTTTCATGTTGCCTCGGGCAGACTGTGATTAGTTGGTCAGTTTCTGTTTTCTACATCGGACTGTGGTCAGTTCGTCAGCTTCTTTTTTCTATGTCAGACTGTGGTCAGTTGGTCAGTTTCTGTTTTTAGGTCAGACTGATGTCAGATGGTCAGTTTCTGGTTTCTAGGTCAGAATGTGGTCAGCTGGACATTTTCAGGTTTCCATTTGAGACTGTGGTCAGTTGGTCAGTTTATGTTTTTAGGTCAGACTGAGGTCAGATGGTCAGTTTCTGGTTTCGAGGTCAGATTGTGGTCAGTTGCTCAGTTTCGGGTTTCAAGCTCAGACTGTGATCAGTTGGTCAGTTGCTGGTTTCTACGTCAGACTGTGGTGAATTGGTCAGATACTGGTTGCTAGGTCAGATTGTAGTCAGTTGCTCAGTTTCTGGTTTCTAGGTCAGTCTGTGGTCATTTGGTCAGTTCCGTGCTGCCTTGGTCAGTTGGTCAGTTTCATGTTGTCTCGGTCAGACTGTGGGCAGTTGGTCAGTTTCAGGTTTCTAGATCAGAGTGTGGTCCGTTGGTCAGTTTCTGGTTTCTAGGTCAGACTGTGGTCAGTTGGTCAATTTCTGTTTTTAGGTCAGATTGAGGTCAGATGGTCAGTTTCTCGTTTCTAGGGCTGAATGTGGTCAGTTGCTCAGTTTATGGTTTCGAGGTAAGACTGTGATCATTTGCTCAGTTTCGTGTTGTATTGGTCAGTTGGTCAGTTTCATGTTGTCTCGCTCAGACTGTGGGCAGTTGGTCAGTTTCTCGTTTCTAGGTCAGACTGTGGTCAGACTGTGGTCAGTTGTTCAGTTTCTGGTTTCTCAGTCTGACTGTGGTCAGTTGGTCAGTTTCTGGTTGTCTAGATCTGTTTCACTGGTCAGTTTGTTACTTTTTGGTTGCTAGGTCATTCTGTGGTCAGTTGGTCAGTTGCTTGTTGCTCGGTCAGACTGTGGTCAGTTGATCAGTTTCTGGTTTCTAGGTCAGACTGTGATCAGTTTGTCAGTTTCTGGTTTCCACGTCTGACTTTGGTCAGTTGGTCAGTTACGGGTTGTCTCTGTCAGACTTAGGTCAGTTCAGATTCTGGTTCCTAGGTCAGAATGTGGTCAGTTGGTCAGTTCCTGGTGTCGAGGTCAAACTGTGTGAGTTGGTCAGTTTCAGGTTTCTAGGTCAGACTGTGGTCAGTTGCTTGTTGATAGGTCAGTCTGTGCTCAGTTGGTCAGTTTCTGGTTCCTCGGTCAGACTGTGCTCAGTTGGACAGTTTCTGCTTCCTCGTTCAGACTGTGGGCAGTTCGTCAGTTGATGGATCTATGTCAGACTGTGGTCATTTGGCCAGTTGCTGTTTCTAGGTCAGGCTATGGACAGTTGGTTAATTTCTACATGCTAGGCCTCCTGTGGACTGTTGGTCAGTTGCTGATTGTTAGATGAGTCTGTGTTCAGTTTGTTACTTTTTGGATTCCAGGTCATTCTGGTCAATTCGTCAGTTGCTGGTTTCTTGATCAGAATGTGGTCAGTTGGTCAGTTTCTGGTTGTCTAGGTCTGTTTCTCTGGTCAGTTTGTTACTTTCTTGTTTCTAGGTCAGATGGTGGTAATTTGTTCAGTTTCGTGTTGACTCAGTCACACTGTGGTCAGTTGGTCAGTTTCTGGTTGCTCGTTGAGACTGTGGTCAGTTAGTCAATTTCTGGTTTATAGTTCAGACTGTGGTCAGTTTCTCAGTTTCTGGTTGTCTCGGTAAGACTGTGGTCAGTTCGTCAGTTTCAGGTTGATAGGTCAGACTGTCGTCAGTTGGTAATTTGCTGGTTGCTAGGTCAGACTGAGGTCAGATGGTTAGTTCTTGGTTTATAGGTCAGGATGTGTTCAGTTGGTCAGTTTCTGGTTTCGAGCAAAGAATGAGGTCAGTTGGTCACTTTCTGGTCCGAGGTCAGACTGTGGTCAGTTGGTCAGTTTCTGGTTTCGAGGTCAGACTGTAGTCAGTTGGTCAGTTTCTGTTTTTTAGGTCAGACTGTGGTCCGTTGATCAGTTTCTGATTTCTAGGTCAGACTGTGGTCAGTTGGTCAATAGCTGGTTTCTACGTCAGACTGTGGTCAGTTGGTCAGATACTGGCTGCTAGGTTAGAATGTGGCCTGATGGACAGTTTGTGGTTGCTAGGTCAGACTGTGGTAATTTGGTCAGTTTCTGGTTTCGAGGTCAGATTGTGTTCAGTTGCTCAGTTTCTGGTTTCTAGGTCAGACTGTGGTCATTTGTTCAGTTTCGTGTTGTCTTGGTCTGTTGGTCAGTTTCATGTTGTCTCGGTCAGATTGTGGGCAGTTGATCAATTTCTGGTTTCTAGGTCAGACTGTGGTGAGACTGTGGTCAGTTGGTCAGTTTCTGCTATCTAGATCAGACTGAGGTCAGTTGGTCAGTTTCCGGTTCCTAGGTCAGACTGTGGTCAGTTGGTTTGTTTCTGTTTTCTCGGTCAGACTGGTGCGTTGGTCAGTTTCTGGTTTCTAGGACAGACTGTGGGTAGTTGGACAGGTTGTGGTATCTAGGTCAGACTGTGGTCAGTTGGTCAGTTTCTGGTTGTCTCGGTAAGACTGTGGTCAGTTCGTCAGTTTCAGGTTGATCGGTCAGACTGTCGTCAGTTTGTAATTTGCTGGTTGCTAGGTCAGACTGAGGTCAGATGGTTAGTTCTTGGTTTATAAGTCAGAATGTGGTCAGTTGGTCAGTTTCTCGTTTCGAGCAAAGAATGAGGTCAGTTGGTCAGTTTCTGGTCCGAGGTCAGACTGTGGTCAGTTGGTCAGTTTCTGGTTTCGAGGTCAGACTGTGGTCAGTTGGTCAGTTTCTGTTTTTTAGGTCAGACTGTGGTCAGTTGGTCAGTTTCTGGTTTCGAGTTAAGAATTTGGTCAGTTGGAAAGTTTCTGATTTCTAGGTCAGACTGTGGTCAGTTGGTCAATAGCTGGTTTCTACGTCAGACTGTGGTCAGTTGGTCAGATACTGGCTGCTAGGTCAGAATGTGGCCTGATGGACAGTTTGTGGTTGCTAGGTCAGACTGTGGTAATTTGGTCAGTTTCTGGTTTCGAGGTCAGATTGTGGTCAGTTGCTCAGTTTCGGGTTTCTAGGTCAGACTGTGGTCATTTGTTCAGTTTCGTGTTGTCTTGGTCTGTTGGTCAGTTTCATGTTGTCTCGGTCAGATTGTGGGCAGTTGATCAATTTCTGGTTTCTAGGTCAGACTGTGGTGAGACTGTGGTCAGTTGGTCAGTTTCTGCTATCTAGATCAGACTGAGGTCAGTTGGTCAGTTTCCCGTTCCTAGATCAGACTGTGGTCAGTTGGTCAGTTTCTGTTTTCTCGGTCAGACTGTGGTGCGTTGGTCAGTTTCTGGTTTCTAGGTCAGACTGTGGGTAGTTGGACAGGTTGTGGTATCTAGGTCAGACTGTGGTCAGTTGGTCAGTTTCTGTTTTTGTGTCAGACTGAGGTCAGATGGTCAGTTTCTGGTTTCTAGCTCAGAATATGGTCAGTTGGTCAGTTTCTGATTTCGAGTGAAGAATGTGGTCAGTTGGACAGTTTCTGGTTTCGAGGTCAGATTGTGGTCAGTTGGTCAGTTTCGGGTTTCTACGACAGACTGTGGTCAGTTGGTCAGTTTCTGGTTTCGAGGTCAGATTGTGGTCAGTTGCTCGGTTTCTGGTTTCTAGGTCAGACAGAGGTCATTTGATCAGTTTCGTGTTGTCTTGGTCAGTTGGTAAGTTTCATGTTGTCTCGGTCAGACTGTGGGCAGTTGGTCAGTTTCTGATTTCTAGGTCAGACTGTGGACAGACTGTGGTCAGTTGGTCTGTTTCTGGTTTCTCGGTCAGACTGTGGTCAGGTGGTCAGTTTCTGGTTGTATAGATCTGTTTCTCTGGTAAGTTTGTTACTTTTTGCTTGCGAAGTCATCCTGTTGTCAGTTGGTCAGTTGCTTGTTACTCGGTCAGGCTGTGGTCAGTTGATCAGTTTCTGGTTTGTGGTCAGTTGGTCAGTTTAGGGTTGTCTCTGTCGGACTTTGGTCAGTTGGTCAGCTTTGGTGTCTAGGTCAGCATGTGCTCAGTTGGTCCGTTTCTGGTTTCTAGGTCAGATTGTGGTCAATTGTTCAGTTTCAGGTTTCTAGCTCAGACTGTAGGCAGTTGGACAGTTTCTGGTTTCTAGGTCAGACTGTGGACAGTTGGACAGTTTCTGGTTTCGAGGTCAGATTGTGGTCAGTTGGTCAGTTTCGGGTTTCTACGACAGACTGTGGTCAGTTGGTCAGTTTCTGGTTTCGAGGTCAGATTGTGGTCAGTTGCTCGGTTTCTGGTTTCTAGGTCAGACAGAGGTCATTTGATCAGTTTCGTGTTGTCTTGGTCAGTTGGTAAGTTTCATGTTGTCTCGGTCAGACTGTGGGCAGTTGGTCAGTTTCTGATTTCTAGGTCAGACTGTGGACAGACTGTGGTCAGTTGGTCTGTTTCTGGTTTCTCGGTCAGACTGTGGTCAGGTGGTCAGTTTCTGGTTGTATAGATCTGTTTCTCTGGTAAGTTTGTTAGTTTTTGTTTGCGAAGTCATCCTGTGGTCAGTTGGTCAGTTGCTTGTTGCTCGGTCAGGCTGTGGTCATTTGATCAGTTTCTGGTTTGTAGGTCAGACTGTGGTCAGTTGGTCAGTTTAGGGTTGTCTCTGTCGGACTTTGTTCAGTTGGTCAGCTTTGGTGTCTAGGTAAGCATGTGGTCAGTTGGTCCGTTTCTGGTTTCTAGGTCATATTGTGGTCAATTGTTCAGTTTCAGGTTTCTAGCTCAGACTGTAGGCAGTTGGACATTTTCTGGTTTCTAGGTCAGACTGTGGTCAGTTGGACAGTTTCTGGTTTCGAGGTCAGATTGTGGTCAGTTGCTCAGTTTCGGGTTGTCTCGGTCAGACTGTGGTCAGTTGGTCAGTTCCTAGTTTCTAGGTCAGACTGTGGTCAGTTGGTCAGTTCCTGGTTTCTGGGTCTGACTGTGGTCAGTTGGTCAGTCGCTGGTTTGCTAGGTAAGACTTTGGTAAGTTGGTTAGTTGCTGCTTTTCGGTCAGACTGTGGTCAGTTGGTCAATTTCTGGTTTCTTGGTCAGACTGTGGTCAGTTGGTCAGTTTCCGGTATCTTGGTCAGACTGTGGTCCGTTGGTCAGTTTCTGGATTCTAGGTCAGACTGTGGTCATTTGGTCCGCTTCTGGTTTCGAGGTGAGACTGGTCAGTTGATCAATTTCGTGTTGTCTCGGTCATACTGTGGTCATTCGGACAGTTTCTGGTTACGAGGTCAGACTATGGTCAGATGGTCAGATACTGGTTGCTAGGTCAGAATGTGGCCAGTTCGACAGTTTGTGTTTGCTAGGTCAGATTGTGGTCATTTGGTCAGTCTCTGGTTTCAAGGTCAGATTGTGGTCAGTTCCCTCAGTTTCTGGTTTCTCGGTCAGATTGTTGTCAGTTGGTCAGTTCGGATTGTCTCGGTCAGACTCTGGTCATTTGGTCAGTTTCTGGTTATCCCGGTCAGACTCTGGTCACTGGGTCAGTTTCTGTTTTCTCGGTCAGACTGAAGTCAGTTGGGCAGTTTCTGGTCCGAGGTCAGACTGTGGTCATTTGTTCAGTATCGTGTTGTCTTGGTCTGTTGGTCAGTTTCATGTTGTCTCGGTCAGACTGTAGGCAGTTGGTCAATTTCTGGTTTCTAGGTCAGACTGTGGTGAGACTGTGGTCAGTTGGTCAGTTTCTGCTATCTAGATCAGACTGAGGTCAGTTGGTCAGTTTCCGGTTCCGAGATCAGACTGTGGTCAGTTGGTCAGTTTCTGTTTTTGTGTCAGACTGATGTCAGATGGTCAGTTTCTGGTTTCCTGCTCAGAATGTGGTCAGTTGGTCAGTTTCTGATTTCGAGTGAAGAATGTGGTCAGTTGGACAGTTTCTGGTTTCGAGGTCAGGTTGTGGTCAGTTGGTTAGTTTCGGGTTTCTACGACAGACTGTGGTCAGTTGGTCAGTTTCTGGTTTCGAGGTCAGATTGTGGTCAGTTGCTCGGTTTCTGGTTTCTAGGTCAGACTGTGGTCAGTTGGTCAGTTGCTGCTTTCTACGTCAGACTGTGTTCAATTGGTCAGATACTGGTTGCTAGGTCAGATTGTAGTCAGTTGCACAGTTTCTGGTTTCTAGGTCAGATTGTTGTCAGTTGGTCAGTTTCGGATTGTCTCGGTCAGACTGTGGTCATTTGGTCAGTTTCTGGTTATCCCGGTCAGACTCTGGTCACTTGGTCAGTTTCTGTTTTCTCGGTCAGACTGAAGTCAGTTGGGCAGTTACTGGTTCCTAATTCAGACTGTGATCAGATGGTCAGTATCAGATTTATAGATCAGACTGTGGTCAGTTGTTCAGTTTCTGGTCCTGAGGTCAGACTCTGGTCAGTTGCTCAGTTTCTGGTTTCTAGGTCAGAATGTGGTCAGTTGGTCAGTTTCATGTTGCCTCGGGCAGAATGTGGTTAGTTGGTCAGTTTCTGGTTTCTACATCAGACTGTGGTCAGTTGGTCAGCTTCTTTTTTCTATGCCAGACTGTGGTCAGTTGGTCCGTTTCTGGTTTCGAGGTCAGATTGTGGTCAGTTGTTCAGTTTCGGGTTTCTAGGTCAGACAGTGGTCAGTTGGTCAGTTGCTGGTTTCTACGTAAGACTGTGGTCAATTGGTCAGATACTGGTTGCTAGGTCAGATTGTAGTCAGTTGCTCAGTTTCTGGTTTCTAGGTCAGTCTGTGGTCATTGATCAGTTCCGTGTTGTCTTGGTCAGTTGGTCAGTTTCATGTTGTCTCGGTCAGACTGTGGCCAGTTGGTCAGTTTCATGTTTCTAGATCAGACTGTGGTGCGTTGGTCAGTTTCTGGTTTCTAGGTCAGACTGTGGTCAGTTGGTCAGTTTCTGTTTTTAGGTCAGATTGCGGTCAGATGGTCAGTTTCTGGTTTTCTAGGTCTGAATGTGGTCAGTTGCTCAGTTTATGGTTTCGAGGTCAGACTGTGATCATTTGCTCAGTTTTGGGTTTTCTTGCTCAGTTGCTCAGTTTCATGTTGTCTCGCTCAGACTGTAGGCAGTTGGTCAGTTTCACGTTTCAAGGTCAGGCTGTGGTCAGACTGTGGTCAGTTGGTCAGTTTCTGGGTTCTCGGTCTGACTGTGGTCAGTTGGTCAGTGTCTGGTTGTCTAGGTCTGTTTCACTTGTCAGTTTGTTACTTTTTGGTTGCTAGGTCATCCTGTGGTCAGTTGGTCAGTTGCTTGTTGCTCGGTCAGACTGTGGTCAGTTCATCAGTTTCTGGTTTCTAGGTCAGACTGTGATCAGTTTATCAGTTTCTGGTTTCTACGTCGGACTGTGGTCAGTTGGTCAGTTACGGGATGACTCTGTCAGACTTTGTTCAGTTGGTCAGATTCTGGTTCACAAATCAGATTGTGGTCAGTTGGTCAGTTTCTGGTGTCTAGGTCAGACTGTGCTCAGTTGCTTGTTGCGAGGTCAGTCTGTGCTCAGTTGGTATATTTCTGGTTCCTCGGTCAGACTGTGCTCAGTTGGACAGTTTCTGCTTCCTAGGTCAGACTGTGGGCAGTTGGTCAGTTGATGGTTGTATGTCAGACTGTGGTCAGTTGGTCAGTTGCTGGTTCTAGGTCAGGCTATGGGCAGTTGGTTAATTTCTACATGTTAGGTCACCTGTGGACAGTTGGTCAGTTGCTGATTGTTAGATGAGTCTGTGTTCAGTTTGTTACTTTTTGGATTCCAGGTCATTCTGGTCAATTCGTCAGTTGCTGGTTTCTTGGTCAGACTGTGGTCAGTTGGTCAGTTTCTGGTTGTCTAAGGACTGATTCTCTGGTCAGTTTGTTACTTTCTGGTTTCTCGGTCAGATGGTGGTCATTTGTTCAGTTTCGTGTTGTCTTCGTCACACTGTGGTCAGTTGGTCAGTTTCTGGTTGCTCGGTGAGACTGTGGTCAGTTAGTCAATTTCTGTTTTATAGTTCAGACTGTGGTCAGTTTCTCAGTTTCTGGTTGTCTCGGTAAGACTGTGGTCAGTTCGTCAGTTTCAGGTTGATCGGTCAGACTGTGGTCAGTTGGTAAGTTGCTGGTTGCTAGGTCAGACTGAGGTCAGATGGTTAGTTTCTGGTTTATAGGTCAGAATGTGGTCAGTTGGTCAATTTCTGTTTGCGATTTAAGAATGTGGTCAGTTGGTCAGTTTCTGGTTTCAGGTCAGACTGTGGTCAGTTGGTCAGTTTCTGGTTTCGCGGTCAGACAGTGGTCAATTGGTCAGTTTCTGGTTTTTAGGTCAGACTGTGGTCAGTTGGTCAGTTTCTGATTTAAAGGTCAGACTGTGGTCAGTTGGTCAATTGCTGGTTTCTACGTCAGACTGTGGTCAGTTGGTCAGATACTGGCTGCTAGGTCAGAATGTGGCCTGATGGACAGTTTGTGGTTGCTAGGTCAGACTGTGGTCATTTGGTCAGTTTCTGGTTTCTAGGTCAGACTGTGGTCATTTGTTCAGTTTCGTGTTGTCTTGGTCTGTTGGTCAGTTTCATGTTGTCTCGGTCAGACTGTGGGCAGTTGGTCAGTTTGTGGTTTCTATGTCAGACTGTGGTCAGTTGCTCAGCTTCTAGTTGTCTAGGTCTATTTCTCTGGACAGTGTTTTACTTTTTGGTTGCTAGGTTATCCTGTGGTCAGTTGGTCAGTTGCTTGTTGCATCGGGCAGACTGTGGTCAGTTGGTCAGTTTCTGATTTCCAGATCAGCCTGTGGTCAGTTGGTCAGTTTCTGGTTGTCTCGGTAAGACTGTGGTCATTTCGTCAGTTTCAGGTTGATCGGTCAGACTGTGTTCAGTTGGTAAGTTGCTGGTTGCTAGGTCAGACTGAGGTCAGATGGTTAGTTTCTGGTTTATAGGTCAGAATGTGGTCAGTTGGTCAGTTTCTGGTTGCGATTTAAGAATGTGGTCAGTTGGTCAGTTTCTGATTTCAGGTCATACTGTGGTCAGTTGGTCAGTTTCTAGTTTCGAGGTCAGACTGTGGTCAGTTCGTCATTTCCTGGTTTTTAGTTCAGACTGTGGTCAGTTGGTCAGTTTCTGATTTATAGGACAGACTGTGGTCAGTTGGTCAATTGCTGGTTTCTAGGTCAGACTGTGGTCAGTTGGTCAGATACTGGCTGCTAGTTCAGAATGTGGCCTGATGGACAGTTTGTGGTTGCTAGGTCAGACTATGGTCATTTGGTCAGTTTCTGGTTTCTAGGTCAGACTGTGGTCATTTGTTCAGTTTCGTGTTTTCTTGGTCTGTTGGTCAGTTTCATGTTGTTTCGGTCAGACTGTGGGCAGTTGGTCAGTTTCTGGTTTCTAGGTCAGACTGTGGTGAGACTGTGGTCAGTTGGTCAGTTGCTTGTTGCTAGGTCAGACTGTGGTCAGTTGGTCAGTTTCTGCTTTCCATATCAGCCTGTGGTCAGTTGGTCAGTTTCTGGTTGCTAGTTCAGACTGTGGTCAGTAGGTCAGTTTCTGGTTTCTAGATCAGAATGTGGTCAGTTGGTCAGTTTTTGGTTTCTAGGTCCGACTGTGGTCACTAGGTAGATTCATGTTGCCTCGGTCAGTCTGTGCTCAGTTTGTCAGTTTCTGGTTCCTCGCTCAGACTGTGCTCAGTTGTACAGTTTCTGCTTCCTAGGTCAGACTGTGGGCAGTTGGTCAGTTGATGGTTGTATGTCAGACTGTGGTCAGTTGGTCAGTTGCTGGTTCTAGGTCAGGCTAAGGGCAGTTAGTTAATTTCTACATGCTAGGTCACCTGTGGACAGTTGGTCAGTTGCTGATTGTTAGATGAGTCTGTGTTCAGTTTGTTACTTTTTGGATTCCAGGTCATTCTGGTCAATTCGTCAGTTGCTGGTTTCTTGATCAGACTGCGGTCAGTTGGTCAGTTTCTGGTTGTCTAGGTCTGTTTCTCTAGACAGTTTGTTACTTTCTGGTTTCTAGGTCAGATGGTGGTCAATTGTTCAGTTTCGTGTTGTCTCCGTCACACTGTGGTCAGTTGGTCAGTTTCTGGTTGGTCGGTGAGACTGTAGTCAGTTAGTCAATTTCTGGTTTATAATTCAGACTGTGGTCAGTTTCTCAGTTTCTGGTTGTCTCGGTAAGACTGTGGTCAGTTCGTCAGTTTCAGGTTGATCGGTCAGACTGTGGTCAGTTGGTAAGTTGCTGGTTACTAGGTCAGACTGAGGTCAGATGGTTAGTTCCTGGTTTATCGGTCAGAATATGGTCAGTTGGTCAGTTTCCGTTTTCGAGTATAGAATGTGGTCAGTTGGTCAGTTTCTGGTTCCGAGGTAAGACTGTGGTCAGTTGGTCAGTTTCTGGTTTCGAGGTCAGACTGTGGTCAGTTGGTCAGTTTCTGATTTCTAGGTCAGATTGTGTTCAGTTGGTCAATAGCTGGTTTCTATGTCAGACTGTGGCCAGTTGGTCAGATACTGGCTGCGAGGTCAGAATGTGGACTGATGGACAGTTTGTGGTTGCTAGGTCAGACTGTGGTCATTTGGTCAGTTTCTGGTTTCGAGGTCAGATTGTGGTGAGACTGTGGTCAGTTGGTCAGTTTCTACTATCTAGATCAGACTGAGGTCAGTTGGTCAGTTTCCGGTTCCTAGATCAGACTGTGGTCGGTTGGTCAGTTTCTGTTTTCTCGGGCAGACTGTGGGTAGTTGGACAGGTTGTGGTTTCTTGGTCAGACTGTGGTCATTTGGTCAATTTCTGTTTTTATGTCAGACTGAGGTCAGATGGTCAGTTTCTGGTTTCTAGCTCAGAATGTGGTCAGTTGGACAGTTTCTGGCTTCGAGGTCAGATTGTGGTCAGTTGGTCAGTTTCGGGTTTCTACGACAGACTGTGGTCAGTTGGTCAGTTTCTGGTTTCGAGGTCAGATTGTGGTCAGTTGCTCTGTTTCTGGTTTCTAGGTCAGACAGAGGTCATTTGGTCAGTTTCGTGTTGTCTTGGTCAGTTGGTAAGTTTCATGTTGTCTCGGTCAGATTGTGGGCAGTTGGTCAGTTTCTGATTTCTAGGTCAGACTGTGGTCAGACTGTGGTCAGACTGTGGTCAGTTGGTCTGTTTCTTCTTTCTCGGTCAGACTCTGTTCAGTTGGTCAGTTTCTGGTTTGTATAGATCTGTTTCTCTGGTAAGTTTGTTACTTTTTGTTTGCTAAGTCTCGCTGTGGTCAGTTGGTCAGTTGCTTGTTGCTCGGTCAGACTGTGGTCAGTTGATCAGTTTCTGGTTTCTAGGTCAGACTGTGGTCAGTTGGTCAGTTTACGGTTGTCTCTGTCAGACTTTGGTCAGTTGGTCAACTGTGGTGTCTAGGTCAGCATGTGGTCAGTTGGTCCGTTTCTGGTTTCTAGGTCAGATTGTGGTCAGTTCTTCAGTTTCTGGTTTCTAGCTCAGACTGTGGGCAGTTGGACAGATTCTGGTTTCGAGGTCAGACTGTGGTCAGTTGGTCATTGGTTGGTTTCTAAGTCAGACTGTGGTCAGTTGGTCAGTTGCTGGTTTCTACGTCAGACTGTGGTCAGTTGGTCTGATACTGGTTGCTTGGTCAGAATGTGGCCTGTTAGACAGTTTGTGTTTGCTAGGTCAGACTGTGGTCATTTGGTCAGTCTCTGGTTTCGAGGTCAGATTGTGGTCAGTTCCGTCAGTTTCTGGTTTCTCGGTCAGACTGTTGTCAGTTGTTCAGTTTCGGATTGCCTCGGTCAGACTGTGGTCATTTGGTCAGTTTCTGGTTATCTCGGTAAGACTCTGGTCACTTGGTCAGTTTCTGTTTTCTAGGTCAGACTGAAGTCAGTTGCGCAGTTTCTGGTTCTTAATTCAGACTGTGATCAGATGGTCAGTATCAGGTTTATAGATCAGACTGTGGTCAGTTGCTCAGTTTCTGGTCCTGAGGTCAGACTGTGGTCAGTTGCTCAGTTTCTGGTTTCTAGGTCAGACTGTGGTCATTTGTTCAGTTTCGTTTTGTCTTGGTCTGTTGGTCAGTTTCATGTTGTCTCGGTCAGACTGTGGGCAGTTGGTCAGTTTGTGGTTTCTAGGTCAGACTGTGGTCAGTTGCTCAGCTTCTAGTTGTCTAGGTCTATTTCTCTGGACAGTGTTTTACTTTTTGGTTGCTAGGTCATCCTGTGGTCAGTTGGTCAGTTGCTTGTTGCATCGGGCAGACTGTGGTCAGTTGGTCAGTTTCTGATTTCCAGATCAGCCTGTGGTCAGTTGCTCAGTTCCTGGTTGTCTCGGTAAGTATGTGGTCATTTCGTCAGTTTCAGGTTGATCGGTCAGACTGTGGTCAGTTGGTAAGTTGCTGGTTGCTAGGTCAGACTGAGGTCAGATGGTTAGTTTCTGGTTTATAGGTCAGAATGTGGTCAGTTGGTCAGTTTCTGGTTGCGATTTAAGAATGTGGTCAGTTGGTCAGTTTCTGATTTCAGGTCATACTGTGGTCAGTTGGTCAGTTTCTAGTTTCGAGGTCAGACTGTGGTCAGTTCGTCATTTCCTGGTTTTTAGTTTAGACTGTGGTCAGTTGGTCAGTTTCTGATTTATAGGACAGACTGTGGTCAGTTGGTCAATTGCTGGTTTCTAGGTCAGACTGTGGTCAGTTGGTCAGATACTGGCTGCTAGTTCAGAATGTGGCCTGATGGACAGTTTGTGGTTGCTAGGTCAGACGATGGTCATTTGGTCAGTTTCTGGTTTCTAGGTCAGACTGTGGTCATTTGTTCAGTTTCGTGTTTTCTTGGTCTGTTGGTCAGTTTCATGTTGTTTCGGTCAGACTGTGGGCAGTTGGTCAGTTTCTGGTTTCTAGGTCAGACTGTGGTGAGACTGTGGTCAGTTGGTCAGTTGCTTGTTGCTAGGTCAGACTGTGGTCAGCTGGTCAGTTTCTGCTTTCCATATCAGCCTGTGGTCAGTTGGTCAGTTTCTGGTTGCTAGTTCAGACTGTGGTCAGTAGGTCAGTTTCTGGTTTCTAGATCAGAATGTGGTCAGTTGGTCAGTTTTTGGTTTCTAGGTCCGACTGTGGTCACTAGGTAGTTTCATGTTGCCTCGGTCAGTCTGTGCTCAGTTTGTCAGTTTCTGGTTCCTCGCTCAGACTGTGCTCAGTTGTACAGTTTCTGCTTCCTAGGTCAGACTGTGGGTAGTTGGTCAGTTGATGGTTGTATGTCAGACTGTGGTCAGTTGGTCAGTTGCTGGTTCTAGGTCAGGCTAAGGGCAGTTAGTTAATTTCTACATGCTAGGTCACCTGTGGACAGTTGGTCAGTTGCTGATTGTTAGATGAGTCCGTGTTCAGTTTGTTACTTTTTGGATTCCAGGTCATTCTGGTCAATTCGTCAGTTGCTGGTTTCTTGATCAGACTGCGGTCAGTTGGTCAGTTTCTGGTTGTCTAGGTCTGTTTCTCTAGACAGTTTGTTACTTTCTGGTTTCTAGGTCAGATGGTGGTCAATTGTTCAGTTTCGTGTTGTCTCCGTCACACTGTGGTCAGTTGGTCAGTTTCTGGTTGGTCGGTGAGACTGTAGTCAGTTAGTCAATTTCTGGTTTATAATTCAGACTGTGGTCAGTTTCTCAGTTTCTGGTTGTCTCGGTAAGACTGTGGTCAGTTCGTCAGTTTCAGGTTGATCGGTCAGACTGTGGTCAGTTGGTAAGTTGCTGGTTACTAGGTCAGACTGAGGTCAGATGGTTAGTTCCTGGTTTATCGGTCAGAATATGGTCAGTTGGTCAGTTTCTGTTTTCGAGTATAGAATGTGGTCAGTTGGTCAGTTTCTGGTTCCGAGGTAAGACTGTGGTCAGTTGGTCAGTTTCTGGTTTCGAGGTCAGACTGTGGTCAGTTGGTCAGTTTCTGATTTCTAGGTCAGATTGTGTTCAGTTGGTCAATAGCTGGTTTCTATGTCAGACTGTGGCCAGTTGGTCAGATACTGGCTGCGAGGTCAGAATGTGGACTGATGGACAGTTTGTGGTTGCTAGGTCAGACTGTGGTCATTTGGTCAGTTTCTGGTTTCTAGGTCAGACTGTGGTCATTTGTTCAGTTTCGTGTTTTCTTGGTCTGTTGGTCAGTTTCATGTTGTTTCGGTCAGACTGTGGGCAGTTGGTCAGTTTCTGGTTTCTAGGTCAGACTGTGGTGAGACTGTGGTCAGTTGGTCAGTTGCTTGTTGCTAGGTCAGACTGTGGTCAGTTGGTCAGTTTCTGCTTTCCATATCAGCCTGTGGTCAGTTGGTCAGTTTCTGGTTGCTAGTTCAGACTGTGGTCAGTAGGTCAGTTTCTGGTTTCTAGATCAGAATGTGGTCAGTTGGTCAGTTTTTGGTTTCTAGTTCCGACTGTGGTCACTAGGTCAGTTTCATGTTGCCTCGGTCAGTCTGTGCTCAGTTTGTCAGTTTCTGGTTCCTCGCTCAGACTGTGCTCAGTTGTACAGTTTCTGCTTCCTAGGTCAGACTTTGGGCAGTTGGTCAGTTGATGGTTGTATGCCAGACTGTGGTCAGTTGGTCAGTTGCTGGTTCTAGGTCAGGCTAAGGGCAGTTAGTTAATTTCTACATGCTAGGTCACCTGTGGACAGTTGGTCAGTTGCTGATTGTTAGATGAGTCTGTGTTCAGTTTGTTACTTTTTGGATTCCAGGTCATTCTGGTCAATTCGTCAGTTGCTGGTTTCTTGATCAGACTGCGGTCAGTTGGTCAGTTTCTGGTTGTCTAGGTCTGTTTCTCTAGACAGTTTGTTACTTTCTGGTTTCTAGGTCAGATGGTGGTCAATTGTTCAGTTTCGTGTTGTCTCCGTCACACTTTGGTCAGTTGGTCAGTTTCTGGTTGCTCGGTGAGACTGTAGTCAGTTAGTCAATTTCTGGTTTATAATTCAGACTGTGATCAGTTTCTCAGTTTCTGGTTGTCTCGGTAAGACTGTGGTCAGTTCGTCAGTTTCAGGTTGATCGGTCAGACTGTGGTCAGTTGGTAAGTTGCTGGTTACTAGGTCAGACTGAGGTCAGATGGTTAGTTCCTGGTTTATCGGTCAGAATATGGTCAGTTGGTCAGTTTCTGTTTTCGAGTAAAGAATGTGGTCAGTTGGTCAGTTTCTGGTTCCGAGGTAAGACTGTGGTCAGTTGGTCAGTTTCTGGTTTCGAGGTCAGACTGTGGTCAGTTGGTCAGTTTCTGATTTCTAGGTCAGATTGTGTTCAGTTGGTCAATAGCTGGTTTCTATGTCAGACTGTGGCCAGTTGGTCAGATACTGGCTGCGAGGTCAGAATGTGGACTGATGGACAGTTTGTGGTTGCTAGGTCAGACTGTGGTCATTTGGTCAGTTTCTGGTTTCGAGGTCAGATTGTGGTGAGACTGTGGTCAGTTGGTCAGTTTCTACTATCTAGATCAGACTGAGGTCAGTTGGTCAGTTTCCGGTTCCTAGATCAGACTGTGGTCGGTTGGTCAGTTTCTGTTTTCTCGGTCAGACTGTGGGTATTTGGACAGGTTGTGGTTTCTTGGTCAGACTGTGGTCAGTTGGTCAATTTCTGTTTTTATGTCAGACTGAGGTCAGATGGTCAGTTTCTGGTTTCTAGCTCAGAATGTGGTCAGTTGGACAGTTTCTGGCTTCGAGGTCAGATTGTGGTCAGTTTGTCAGTTTCGGGTTTCTACGACAGACTGTGGTCAGTTGGTCAGTTTCTGGTTTCGAGGTCAGATTGTGGTCAGTTGCTCTATTTCTGGTTTCTAGGTCAGACAGAGGTCATTTGTTCAGTTTCGTGTTGTCTTGGTCAGTTGGTAAGTTTCATGTTGTCTCGGTCAGACTGTGGGCAGTTGGTCAGTTTCTGATTTCTAGGTCAGACTGTGGTCAGACTGTGGTCAGTTGGTCTGTTTCTGGTTTCTCGGTCGGACAGTGGTCAGTTGGTCAGTTTCTGGTTGTATAGATCTGTTTCTCTGGTAAGTTTGTTACTTTTTGTTTGCTAAGTCTCGCTGTGGTCAGTTGGTCAGTTGCTTGTTGCTCAGTCAGACTGTGGTCAGTTGATCAGTTTCTGGTTTCTAGGTCAGACTGAGGTCAGTTGGTCAGTTTCCGGTTCCTAGATCAGACTGTGGTCGGTTGGTCAGTTTCTGTTTTCTCGGGCAGACTGTGGGTAGTTGGACAGGTTGTGGTTTCTTGGTCAGACTGTGGTCATTTGGTCAATTTCTGTTTTTATGTCAGACTGAGGTCAGATGGTCAGTTTCTGGTTTCTAGCTCAGAATGTGGTCAGTTGGACAGTTTCTGGCTTCGAGGTCAGATTGTGGTCAGTTGGTCAGTTTCGGGTTTCTACGACAGACTGTGGTCAGTTGGTCAGTTTCTGGTTTCGAGGTCAGATTGTGGTCAGTTGCTCTGTTTCTGGTTTCTAGGTCAGACAGAGGTCATTTGGTCAGTTTCGTGTTGTCTTGGTCAGTTGGTAAGTTTCATGTTGTCTCGGTCAGATTGTGGGCAGTTGGTCAGTTTCTGATTTCTAGGTCAGACTGTGGTCAGACTGTGGTCAGTTGGTCTGTTTCTGGTTTCTCGGTCGGACTGTGGTCAGTTAGTCAGTTTCTGGTTGTATAGATCTGTTTCTCTGGTAAGTTTGTTACTTTTTGTTTGCTAAGTCTCGCTGTGGTCAGTTGGTCAGTTGCTTGTTGCTCGGTCAGACTGTGGTCAGTTGATCAGTTTCTGGTTTCTAGGTCAGACTGTGGTCAGTTGGTCAGTTTACGGTTGTCTCTGTCAGACTTTGGTCAGTTGGTCAACTGTGGTGTCTAGGTCAGCATGTGGTCAGTTGGTCCGTTTCTGGTTTCTAGGTCAGATTGTGGTCAGTTCTTCAGTTTCTGGTTTCTAGCTCAGACTGTGGGCAGTTGGACAGATTCTGGTTTCGAGGTCAGACTGTGGTCAGTTGGTCATTGGTTGGTTTCTAAGTCAGACTGTGGTCAGTTGGTCAGTTGCTGGTTTCTACGTCAGACTGTGTTCAGTTGGTCTGATACTGGTTGCTTGGTCAGAATGTGGCCTGTTAGACAGTTTGTGTTTGCTAGGTCAGACTGTGGTCATTTGGTCAGTCTCTGGTTTCGAGGTCAGATTGTGGTCAGTTCCGTCAGTTTCTGGTTTCTCGGTCAGACTGTTGTCAGTTGTTCAGTTTCGGATTGCCTCGGTCAGACTGTGGTCATTTGGTCAGTTTCTGGTTATCTCGGTAAGACTCTGGTCACTTGGTCAGTTTCTGTTTTCTAGGTCAGACTGAAGTCAGTTGCGCAGTTTCTGGTTCTTAATTCAGACTGTGATCAGATGGTCAGTATCAGGTTTATAGATCAGACTGTGGTCAGTTGCTCAGTTTCTGGTCCTGAGGTCAGACTGTGGTCAGTTGCTCAGTTTCTGGTTTCTAGGTCAGACTGTGGTCATTTGTTCAGTTTCGTTTTGTCTTGGTCTGTTGGTCAGTTTCATGTTGTCTCGGTCAGACTGTGGGCAGTTGGTCAGTTTGTGGTTTCTAGGTCAGACTGTGGTCAGTTGCTCAGCTTCTAGTTGTCTAGGTCTATTTCTCTGGACAGTGTTTTACTTTTTGGTTGCTAGGTCATCCTGTGGTCAGTTGGTCAGTTGCTTGTTGCATCGGGCAGACTGTGGTCAGTTGGTCAGTTTCTGATTTCCAGATCAGCCTGTGGTCAGTTGCTCAGTTCCTGGTTGTCTCGGTAAGAATGTGGTCATTTCGTCAGTTTCAGGTTGATCGGTCAGACTGTGGTCAGTTGGTAAGTTGCTGGTTGCTAGGTCAGACTGAGGTCAGATGGTTAGTTTCTGGTTTATAGGTCAGAATGTGGTCAGTTGGTCAGTTTCTGGTTGCGATTTAAGAATGTGGTCAGTTGGTCAGTTTCTGATTTCAGGTCATACTGTGGTCAGTTGGTCAGTTTCTAGTTTCGAGGTCAGACTGTGGTCAGTTCGTCATTTCCTGGTTTTTAGTTCAGACTGTGGTCAGTTGGTCAGTTTCTGATTTATAGGACAGACTGTGGTCAGTTGGTCAATTGCTGGTTTCTAGGTCAGACTGTGGTCAGTTGGTCAGATACTGGCTGCTAGTTCAGAATGTGGCCTGATGGACAGTTTGTGGTTGCTAGGTCAGACGATGGTCATTTGGTCAGTTTCTGGTTTCTAGGTCAGACTGTGGTCATTTGTTCAGTTTCGTGTTTTCTTGGTCTGTTGGTCAGTTTCATGTTGTTTCGGTCAGACTGTGGGCAGTTGGTCAGTTTCTGGTTTCTAGGTCAGACTGTGGTGAGACTGTGGTCAGTTGGTCAGTTGCTTGTTGCTAGGTCAGACTGTGGTCAGCTGGTCAGTTTCTGCTTTCCATATCAGCCTGTGGTCAGTTGGTCAGTTTCTGGTTGCTAGTTCAGACTGTGGTCAGTAGGTCAGTTTCTGGTTTCTAGATCAGAATGTGGTCAGTTGGTCAGTTTTTGGTTTCTAGGTCCGACTGTGGTCACTAGGTAGTTTCATGTTGCCTCGGTCAGTCTGTGCTCAGTTTGTCAGTTTCTGGTTCCTCGCTCAGACTGTGCTCAGTTGTACAGTTTCTGCTTCCTAGGTCAGACTGTGGGTAGTTGGTCAGTTGATGGTTGTATGTCAGACTGTGGTCAGTTGGTCAGTTGCTGGTTCTAGGTCAGGCTAAGGGCAGTTAGTTTATTTCTACATGCTAGGTCACCTGTGGACAGTTGGTCAGTTGCTGATTGTTAGATGAGTCTGTGTTCAGTTTGTTACTTTTTGGATTCCAGGTCATTCTGGTCAATTCGTCAGTTGCTGGTTTCTTGATCAGACTGCGGTCAGTTGGTCAGTTTCTGGTTGTCTAGGTCTGTTTCTCTAGACAGTTTGTTACTTTCTGGTTTCTAGGTCAGATGGTGGTCAATTGTTCAGTTTCGTGTTGTCTCCGTCACACTGTGGTCAGTTGGTCAGTTTCTGGTTGGTCGGTGAGACTGTAGTCAGTTAGTCAATTTCTGGTTTATAATTCAGACTGTGGTCAGTTTCTCAGTTTCTGGTTGTCTCGGTAAGACTGTGGTCAGTTCGTCAGTTTCAGGTTGATCGGTCAGACTGTGGTCAGTTGGTAAGTTGCTGGTTACTAGGTCAGACTGAGGTCAGATGGTTAGTTTCTGGTTTATAGGTCAGAATGTGGTCAGTTGGTCAGTTTCTGGTTGCGATTTAAGAATGTGGTCAGTTGGTCAGTTTCTGATTTCAGGTCATACTGTGGTCAGTTGGTCAGTTTCTAGTTTCGAGGTCAGACTGTGGTCAGTTCGTCATTTCCTGGTTTTTAGTTCAGACTGTGGTCAGTTGGTCAGTTTCTGATTTATAGGACAGACTGTGGTCAGTTGGTCAATTGCTGGTTTCTAGGTCAGACTGTGGTCAGTTGGTCAGATACTGGCTGCTAGTTCAGAATGTGGCCTGATGGACAGTTTGTGGTTGCTAGGTCAGACGATGGTCATTTGGTCAGTTTCTGGTTTCTAGGTCAGACTGTGGTCATTTGTTCAGTTTCGTGTTTTCTTGGTCTGTTGGTCAGTTTCATGTTGTTTCGGTCAGACTGTGGGCAGTTGGTCAGTTTCTGGTTTCTAGGTCAGACTGTGGTGAGACTGTGGTCAGTTGGTCAGTTGCTTGTTGCTAGGTCAGACTGTGGTCAGCTGGTCAGTTTCTGCTTTCCATATCAGCCTGTGGTCAGTTGGTCAGTTTCTGGTTGCTAGTTCAGACTGTGGTCAGTAGGTCAGTTTCTGGTTTCTAGATCAGAATGTGGTCAGTTGGTCAGTTTTTGGTTTCTAGGTCCGACTGTGGTCACTAGGTAGTTTCATGTTGCCTCGGTCAGTCTGTGCTCAGTTTGTCAGTTTCTGGTTCCTCGCTCAGACTGTGCTCAGTTGTACAGTTTCTGCTTCCTAGGTCAGACTGTGGGTAGTTGGTCAGTTGATGGTTGTATGTCAGACTGTGGTCAGTTGGTCAGTTGCTGGTTCTAGGTCAGGCTAAGGGCAGTTAGTTTATTTCTACATGCTAGGTCACCTGTGGACAGTTGGTCAGTTGCTGATTGTTAGATGAGTCTGTGTTCAGTTTGTTACTTTTTGGATTCCAGGTCATTCTGGTCAATTCGTCAGTTGCTGGTTTCTTGATCAGACTGCGGTCAGTTGGTCAGTTTCTGGTTGTCTAGGTCTGTTTCTCTAGACAGTTTGTTACTTTCTGGTTTCTAGGTCAGATGGTGGTCAATTGTTCAGTTTCGTGTTGTCTCCGTCACACTGTGGTCAGTTGGTCAGTTTCTGGTTGGTCGGTGAGACTGTAGTCAGTTAGTCAATTTCTGGTTTATAATTCAGACTGTGGTCAGTTTCTCAGTTTCTGGTTGTCTCGGTAAGACTGTGGTCAGTTCGTCAGTTTCAGGTTGATCGGTCAGACTGTGGTCAGTTGGTAAGTTGCTGGTTACTAGGTCAGACTGAGGTCAGATGGTTAGTTCCTGGTTTATCGGTCAGAATATGGTCAGTTGGTCAGTTTCTGTTTTCGAGTATAGAATGTGGTCAGTTGGTCAGTTTCTGGTTCCGAGGTAAGACTGTGGTCAGTTGGTCAGTTTCTGGTTTCGAGGTCAGACTGTGGTCAGTTGGTCAGTTTCTGATTTCTAGGTCAGATTGTGTTCAGTTGGTCAATAGCTGGTTTCTATGTCAGACTGTGGCCAGTTGGTCAGATACTGGCTGCGAGGTCAGAATGTGGACTGATGGACAGTTTGTGGTTGCTAGGTCAGACTGTGGTCATTTGGTCAGTTTCTGGTTTCTAGGTCAGACTGTGGTCATTTGTTCAGTTTCGTGTTTTCTTGGTCTGTTGGTCAGTTTCATGTTGTTTCGGTCAGACTGTGGGCAGTTGGTCAGTTTCTGGTTTCTAGGTCAGACTGTGGTGAGACTGTGGTCAGTTGGTCAGTTGCTTGTTGCTAGGTCAGACTGTGGTCAGTTGGTCAGTTTCTGCTTTCCATATCAGCCTGTGGTCAGTTGGTCAGTTTCTGGTTGCTAGTTCAGACTGTGGTCAGTAGGTCAGTTTCTGGTTTCTAGATCAGAATGTGGTCAGTTGGTCAGTTTTTGGTTTCTAGTTCCGACTGTGGTCACTAGGTCAGTTTCATGTTGCCTCGGTCAGTCTGTGCTCAGTTTGTCAGTTTCTGGTTCCTCGCTCAGACTGTGCTCAGTTGTACAGTTTCTGCTTCCTAGGTCAGACTTTGGGCAGTTGGTCAGTTGATGGTTGTATGCCAGACTGTGGTCAGTTGGTCAGTTGCTGGTTCTAGGTCAGGCTAAGGGCAGTTAGTTAATTTCTACATGCTAGGTCACCTGTGGACAGTTGGTCAGTTGCTGATTGTTAGATGAGTCTGTGTTCAGTTTGTTACTTTTTGGATTCCAGGTCATTCTGGTCAATTCGTCAGTTGCTGGTTTCTTGATCAGACTGCGGTCAGTTGGTCAGTTTCTGGTTGTCTAGGTCTGTTTCTCTAGACAGTTTGTTACTTTCTGGTTTCTAGGTCAGATGGTGGTCAATTGTTCAGTTTCGTGTTGTCTCCGTCACACTTTGGTCAGTTGGTCAGTTTCTGGTTGCTCGGTGAGACTGTAGTCAGTTAGTCAATTTCTGGTTTATAATTCAGACTGTGATCAGTTTCTCAGTTTCTGGTTGTCTCGGTAAGACTGTGGTCAGTTCGTCAGTTTCAGGTTGATCGGTCAGACTGTGGTCAGTTGGTAAGTTGCTGGTTACTAGGTCAGACTGAGGTCAGATGGTTAGTTCCTGGTTTATCGGTCAGAATATGGTCAGTTGGTCAGTTTCTGTTTTCGAGTAAAGAATGTGGTCAGTTGGTCAGTTTCTGGTTCCGAGGTAAGACTGTGGTCAGTTGGTCAGTTTCTGGTTTCGAGGTCAGACTGTGGTCAGTTGGTCAGTTTCTGATTTCTAGGTCAGATTGTGTTCAGTTGGTCAATAGCTGGTTTCTATGTCAGACTGTGGCCAGTTGGTCAGATACTGGCTGCGAGGTCAGAATGTGGACTGATGGACAGTTTGTGGTTGCTAGGTCAGACTGTGGTCATTTGGTCAGTTTCTGGTTTCGAGGTCAGATTGTGGTGAGACTGTGGTCAGTTGGTCAGTTTCTACTATCTAGATCAGACTGAGGTCAGTTGGTCAGTTTCCGGTTCCTAGATCAGACTGTGGTCGGTTGGTCAGTTTCTGTTTTCTCGGTCAGACTGTGGGTATTTGGACAGGTTGTGGTTTCTTGGTCAGACTGTGGTCAGTTGGTCAATTTCTGTTTTTATGTCAGACTGAGGTCAGATGGTCAGTTTCTGGTTTCTAGCTCAGAATGTGGTCAGTTGGACAGTTTCTGGCTTCGAGGTCAGATTGTGGTCAGTTTGTCAGTTTCGGGTTTCTACGACAGACTGTGGTCAGTTGGTCAGTTTCTGGTTTCGAGGTCAGATTGTGGTCAGTTGCTCTATTTCTGGTTTCTAGGTCAGACAGAGGTCATTTGTTCAGTTTCGTGTTGTCTTGGTCAGTTGGTAAGTTTCATGTTGTCTCGGTCAGACTGTGGGCAGTTGGTCAGTTTCTGATTTCTAGGTCAGACTGTGGTCAGACTGTGGTCAGTTGGTCTGTTTCTGGTTTCTCGGTCGGACAGTGGTCAGTTGGTCAGTTTCTGGTTGTATAGATCTGTTTCTCTGGTAAGTTTGTTACTTTTTGTTTGCTAAGTCTCGCTGTGGTCAGTTGGTCAGTTGCTTGTTGCTCAGTCAGACTGTGGTCAGTTGATCAGTTTCTGGTTTCTAGGTCAGACTGTGGTCAGTTGGTCAGTTTACGGTTGTCTCTGTCAGACTTTGGTCAGTTGGTCAACTGTGGTGTCTAGGTCAGCATGTGGTCAGTTGGTCCGTTTCTGGTTTCTAGGTCAGATTGTGGTCAGTTCTTCAGCTTCTGGTTTCTAGCTCAGACTGTGGGCAGTTGGACAGATTCTGGTTTCGAGGTCAGACTGTGGTCAGTTGGTCATTGGTTGGTTTCTAAGTCAGACTGTGGTCAGTTGGTCAGTTGCTGGTTTCTACGTCAGACTGTGTTCAGTTGGTCTGATACTGGTTGCTTGGTCAGAATGTGGCCTGTTAGACAGTTTGTGTTTGCTAGGTCAGACTGTGGTCATTTGGTCAGTCTCTGGTTTCGAGGTCAGATTGTGGTCAGTTCCGTCAGTTTCTGGTTTCTCGGTCAGACTGTTGTCAGTTGTTCAGTTTCGGATTGCCTCGGTCAGACTGTGGTCATTTGGTCAGTTTCTGGTTATCTCGGTAAGACTCTGGTCACTTGGTCAGTTTCTGTTTTCTAGGTCAGACTGAAGTCAGTTGCGCAGTTTCTGGTTCTTAATTCAGACTGTGATCAGATGGTCAGTATCAGGTTTATAGATCAGACTGTGGTCAGTTGCTCAGTTTCTGGTCCTGAGGTCAGACTGTGGTCAGTTGCTCAGTTTCTGGTTTCTAGGTCAGAATGTGGTCAGTTGGACAGTTTCATGTTGCCTCGGGCAGACCGTGATTAGTTGGTCAGTTTCTGTTTTCTACGTCAGACTGTGGTCAGTTGGTCAGCTTCATTTTTCTATGTCAGACTGTGGTCAGTTGGTCAGTTTCTGTTTTTAGGTCAGACTGAGGTCAGATGGTCAGTTTCTGGTTTCTAGGTCAGAATGTGGTAAGCTGGACAGTTTCTGGTTTCCATTTCAGACTGTGGTCAGTTGGTCAGTTTATGTTTTTAGGTCAGACTGAGGTCAGATGGTCAGTTTCTGGTTTCGAGGTCAGATTGTGGTTAGTTGCTCAATTTCGGGTTTCTAGCTCAGACTGTGGTCAGTTGGACAGTTTTTGGTTTATAGGTCAGACTGTGGTCAGTTGGACAATTTCTGCTTTCGAGGTCAGATTGTGGTCAGTTGCTTAGTTTCGGGTTGTCTCGGTCAGACTGCGGTCAGTTGGTCAGTTCCTGGTTTCTAGATCAGACTGTGGTCAGTTTGTTAGTTCCTGGTTTCTGGGTCTGACTGTGGTCAGTTGGTCAGTCGCTGGTTTGCTGGGTAAGACTTTGGTAAGTTGGTTAGTTGCTGCTTTATAGGTCAGACTGTGGTCAGTTAGTCAGTTTCTGGTTTCTAGATCAGACTGTGGTCAGTTGGTCATTTTCATGTTGCCTCGGTCAGACTGTGGTCAGTTGGCTAGTTTCTTGTTCCTAGGTCAGACTGTGGTCCGTTGGTCAGTTTCTGCTTTCTAGGTCAGACAGTGGGTAGTTTGTCTGTTTCTGGTTTCTAGGTCAGACTATGGTCATTTGGTCCGTTTCTGTTTTCTCGGTCAGGCTGTGGTCCGTTGGTCAGTTTCTGGTTTCTAGGTCAGACTGTGGGTAGTTGGACAGGTTGTGGTTTCTAGGTCAGAATGTGGTCAGTTGGTCAGTTTCTGTTTTTATGTCAGACTGAGGTCAGATGGTCAGTTTCTGGTTTCTAGCTGAGAATGTGGTCAGTTGGTCAGTTTCTGGTTTCGACTGAAGAATGTGGTCAGTTGGACAGTTTCTGGTTTCTAGGTCAGATTGTGGTCAGTTCTTCAGCTTCTGGTTTCTAGCTCAGACTGTGGGCAGTTGGACAGATTCTTGTTTCGAGGTCAGACTGTGGTCAGTTGGTCATTGGTTGGTTTCTAAGTCAGACTGTGGTCAGTTGGTCAGTTGCTGGTTTCTACGTCAGACTGTGTTCAGTTGGTCTGATACTGGTTGCTTGGTCAGAATGTGGCCTGTTAGACAGTTTGTGTTTGCTAGGTCAGACTGTGGTCATTTGGTCAGTCTCTGGTTTCGAGGTCAGATTGTGGTCAGTTCCGTCAGTTTCTGGTTTCTCGGTCAGACTGTTGTCAGTTGTTCAGTTTCGGATTGCCTCGGTCAGACTGTGGTCATTTGGTCAGTTTCTGGTTATCTCGGTAAGACTCTGGTCACTTGGTCAGTTTCTGTTTTCTAGGTCAGACTGAAGTCAGTTGCGCAGTTTCTGGTTCTTAATTCAGACTGTGATCAGATGGTCAGTATCAGGTTTATAGATCAGACTGTGGTCAGTTGCTCAGTTTCTGGTCCTGAGGTCAGACTGTGGTCAGTTGCTCAGTTTCTGGTTTCTAGGTCAGAATGTGGTCAGTTGGACAGTTTCATGTTGCCTCGGGCAGACCGTGATTAGTTGGTCAGTTTCTGTTTTCTACGTCAGACTGTGGTCAGTTGGTCAGCTTCATTTTTCTATGTCAGACTGTGGTCAGTTGGTCAGTTTCTGTTTTTAGGTCAGACTGAGGTCAGATGGTCAGTTTCTGGTTTCTAGGTCAGAATGTGGTAAGCTGGACAGTTTCTGGTTTCCATTTCAGACTGTGGTCAGTTGGTCAGTTTATGTTTTTAGGTCAGACTGAGGTCAGATGGTCAGTTTCTGGTTTCGAGGTCAGATTGTGGTTAGTTGCTCAATTTCGGGTTTCTAGCTCAGACTGTGGTCAGTTGGACAGTTTTTGGTTTATAGGTCAGACTGTGGTCAGTTGGACAATTTCTGCTTTCGAGGTCAGATTGTGGTCAGTTGCTTAGTTTCGGGTTGTCTCGGTCAGACTGAGGTCAGATGGTCAGTTTCTGGTTTCGAGGTCAGATTGTGGTTAGTTGCTCAATTTCGGGTTTCTAGCTCAGACTGTGGTCAGTTGGACAGTTTTTGGTTTATAGGTCAGACTGTGGTCAGTTGGACAATTTCTGCTTTCGAGGTCAGATTGTGGTCAGTTGCTTAGTTTCGGGTTATCTCGGTCAGACTGCGGTCAGTTGGTCAGTTCCTGGTTTCTAGATCAGACTGTGGTCAGTTGGTTAGTTCCTGGTTTCTGGGTCTGACTGTGGTCAGTTGGTCAGTCGCTGGTTTGCTGGGTAAGACTTTGGTAAGTTGGTTAGTTGCTGCTTTATAGGTCAGACTGTGGTCAGTTAGTCAGTTTCTGGTTTCTAGATCAGACTGTGGTCAGTTGGTCATTTTCATGTTGCCTCGGTCAGACTGTGGTCAGTTGGCTAGTTTCTTGTTCCTAGGTCAGACTGTGGTCCGTTGGTCAGTTTCTGGTTTCTAGGTCAGACAGTGGGTAGTTTGTCTGTTTCTGGTTTCTAGGTCAGACTATGGTCATTTGGTCCGTTTCTGTTTTCTCGGTCAGGCTGTGGTCCGTTGGTCAGTTTCTGGTTTCTAGGTCAGACTGTGGGTAGTTGGACAGGTTGTGGTTTCTAGGTCAGAATGTGGTCAGTTGGTCAGTTTCTGTTTTTATGTCAGACTGAGGTCAGATGATCAGTTTCTGGTTTCTAGCTAAGAATGTGGTCAGTTGGTCAGTTTCTGGATTCGACTGAAGAATGTGGTCAGTTGGACAGTTTCTGGTTTCTAGGTCAGAATGTGGTCAGTTGGTCAGTTACGGTTTCGACGTCAGACTGTGGTCAGTTGGTCAGATACTGGTTGCTAGGTCAGACTGTGGTGTGTTGGTCAGTTTGTGGTTGCTACTTCAGACTGTGGTCATTTGGTCAGTTTCTGGTTGCTAGATCAGGCTGTTGTCAGTTGGTCAGTTTATGCTTTCTAGATCAGACTGAGGTCAGTTAGACAGTTTCTGGTTTCTAGATCAGAATTTGGTCAGTTGGTCAGTTTCATGTTGCCTCGGTCAGACTGTGGTCAGTTGGTCAGTTTCTGGTTCCTAGGTCAGACTTGGTCAGTTGGTCAGTTTTCTCGGTCAGACTGTGTTCCGTTGGTCAGTTTCTGGTTTCTAGGTCAGACTGTGGTCAGTTGGTCAGTTTCTGGTTTCGAGTGAAGAATGTGGTCAGTTGCTCAGTTTCGGGTTGTCTCGATCAGACTGTGGTCAGTTGGTCAGTTCCTGGTTTCTAGGTCAGACTGTGGTCAGTTGGTCAGTTCCTGGTTTCTGGGTCTGACTGTGGTCAGTTGGTCAGTCGCTGGTTTGCTGGGTAAGACTATGGTAAGTTGGTTAGTTGCTGCTTTATAGGTCAGACTGTGGTCAGTTCGTCAGTTTCTGGTTTCTAGATCAGACTGTGGTCAGTTGGTCAGTTTCATGTTGCCTCGGTCAGACTGTGGTCAGTTGGTCAGTTTCTGGTTCCTAGTTCAGACTGTGGTCAGTTGGTTAATTTCTGTTTACTCGGTCAGACTGTGGTCCGTTGGTCAGTTTCTTGTTTCTAGGTCAGACTGTGGGTAGTTGGTCAGTTTCTGGTTTCCAGGTCAGACTGTGGTCGATTGGTCAGTTTCTGTTTTCTCGTCAGACTGTGGCCCGTTAGTCAGTTTCTGGTTTCTAGGTCAGACTGTGGGTAGTTGGACAGGTTGTGGTTTCTTGGTCAGACTGTGGTCAGTTGTTCAATTTCTGTTTTTATGTCAGACTGAGGTCAGATGGTCAGTTTCTGGTTTCTAGCTCAGAATGTGGTCAGTTGGTCAGTTTCTGGCTTCGAGTGAAGAATGTGGTCAGTTGGACAGTTTCTGGCTTCGAGGTCAGATTCTGGTCAGTTCGTCAGTTTCGGGTTTCTACGACAGACTGTGGTCAGTTGGTCAGTTTCTGGTTTCGAGGTCAGATTGTGGTCAGTTGCTCTGTTTCTGGTTTCTAGGTCAGACAGAGGTCATTTGGTCAGTTTCGTGTTGTCTTGGTCAGTTGGTAAGTTTCATGTTGTCTCGGTCAGACTGTGGGCAGTTGGTCAGTTTCTGATTTCTAGGTCAGACTGTGGTCAGACTGTGGTCAGTTGGTCTGTTTCTGGTTTCTCGGTCGGACTGTGGTCAGTTGGTCAGTTTCTGGTTGTATAGATTTGTTTCTCTGGTAAGTTTGTAACTTTTTGTTTGCTAAGTCTCGCTGTGGTCAGTTGGTCAGTTGCTTGTTGCTCGGTCAGACTGTGGTCAGTTGATCAGTTTCTGGTTTCTCGGTCAGACTGTGGTCAGTTGGTCAGTTTACGGTTGTCTCTGTCAGACTTTGGTCAGTTGGTCAGCTGTGGTGTCTAGGTCAGCATGTGGTCAGTTGGTCCGTTTCTGGTTTCTAGGTCAGATTGTGGTCAGTTCTTCAGTTTCTGGTTTCTCGCTCAGACTGTGGGCAGTTGGACAGATTCTGGTTTGGAGTTCAGACTGTGGTCAGTTGGTCAGTGGTTGGTTTCTAAGTCAGACTGTGGTCAGTTGGTCAGTTGCTGGTTTCTACGTCAGACTGTGGTCAGTTGGTCTGATACTGGTTGCTAGGTCAGAATGTGGCCTGTTAGACAGTTTGTGTTTGCTAGGTCAGACTGTGGTCATTTGGTCAGTCTCTGGTTTCGAGGTCAGTTTGTGGTCAGTTCCGTCAGTTTCTGGTTTCTCGGTCAGACTGTTGTCAGTTGTTCAGTTTCGGATTGCCTCGGTCAGACTGTGGTCATTTGGTCAGTTTCTGGTTATCTCGGTAAGACTCTGGTCACTTGGTCAGTTTCTGTTTTCTAGGTCAGACTGAAGTCATTGCGCAGTTTCTGGTTCTTAATTCAGACTGTGATCAGATGGTCAGTATCAGGTATATAGATCAGACTGTGGTCAGTTGCTCAGTTTCTGGTCCTGAGGTCAGACTGTGGTCAGTTGCTCAGTTTCTGGTTTCTAGGTCAGAATGTGGTCAGTTGGTCAGTTTCATGTTGCCTCGGGCTGACCGTGATTAGTTGGTCAGTTTCTGTTTTCTACATCAGACTGTGGTCAGTTGGTCAGTTTCTGTTTTTAGGTCAGACTGAGGTCAGATGGTCAGTTTCTGGTTTCGAGGTCAGATTGTGGTCAGTTGCTCAGTTTCGGGATGTCTCGGTCAGACTGTGGTCAGTTGGTCAGTTCCTGGTTTCTAGATCAGACTGTGGTCAGTTGGTCAGTTCCTGGTTTCTGGGTCTGACTGTGGTCAGTTGGTCAGTCGCTGGTCTGCTAGGTAAGACTTTGGTAAGTTGGTTAGTTGCTGCTTTATAGGTCAGACTGTGGTCAGTTAGTCAGTTTCTGGTTTCTAGATCAGACTGTGGTCAGTTGGTCAGTTTCATGTTGCCTCGGTCAGAATGTGGTCAGTTGGCCAGTTACTTGTTCCTAGGTCAGACTGTGGTCCGTTGGTCAGTTTCTGGTTTCTAGGTCAGACTGTGGGTAGTTTGTCTGTTTCTGGTTTCTCGGTCAGACTATGGTCATTTGGTCCGTTTCTGTTTTCTCGGTCAGGCTGTGGTCCGTTGGTCAGTTTCTGCTTTCTAGGTCAGAATGTGGGTAGTTGGACAGGTTGTGGTTTCTAGGTCAGACTGTGGTCAGTTGGTCAGTTTCTGTTTTTATGTCAGACTGAGGTCAGATGGTCAGTTTCTGGTTTCTAGCTAAGAATGTGGTCAGTTGGTCAGTTTCTGGTTTCGACTGAAGAATGTGGTCAGTTGGACAGTTTCTGGTTTCGAGGTCAGATTGTGGTCAGTTGGTCAGTTTCGGATTCCTACGACAGACTGTTGTCATTTGGTCAGTTTCTGGTTTCTAGGTCAGAATGTGGTCAGTTGGTCAGTTACGGTTTCGACGTCAGACTGTGGTCAGTTGGTCAGATAATGGTTGCTAGGTCAGACTGTGGCCTGTTGGTCAGTTTGTGGTTGCTAGTTCAGACTGTGGTCATTTGGTCAGTTTCTGGTTGCTAGATCAGGCTGTTGTCAGTTGGTCAGGTTATGCTTTCTAGATCAGACTGAGGTCAGTTAGACAGTTTCTGGTTTCTAGATCAGAATGTGGTCAGTTGGTCAGTTTCATGTTGCTTCGGTCAGACTGTGGTCAGTTGGTCAGTTTCTGGTTCCTAGGTCAGACTGTGGTCATTTGGTGCGTTTCTGTTTTCTCGGTCAGATTGTGGTCCATTGGTCAGTTTCTGGTTTCTAGGTCAGACTGTGAGTAGTTGGACAGGTAGTGGTTTCTAGGTCAGACTGTGGTCTGTTGGTTAGTTTCTGTTTTTATGTCAGACTGAGGTCAGATGGTCAGTTTCTGGTTTCGAACTCAGAATGTGGTCAGTTGGTCAGTTTCTGGTTTCGAGTGAAGAATGTGGTCAGTTGGACAGTTTCTGGTTTCGAGGTTAGAATGTGGTCAGTTGGTCAGTTTCTGTTTTCTCGGTCAGGCTGTGGTCCGTTGGTCAATTTCTGGTTTCTCGGTCAGACTGTGGGTAGTTGGACAGGTTGTGGTTTCTAGGTCAGACTGTGGTCAGTTGGTCAGTTTCTGTTTTTATGTCAGACTGAGGCCAGATGGTCAGTTTCTGGTTTCTAGCTCAGAATGTGGTCAGTTGGTCAGTTGCTGGTTTCGACTGGAGAATGTGGTCATTTGGACAGTTTCTGGTTTCGAGGTCAGATTGTGGTCAGTTGGTCAGATACTGGTTGCTAGGTCAGACTGTGGCCTGTTGATCAGTTTGTGCTTGCTAGTTCAGACTGTGGTCATTTGGTCGGTTTCTGGTTGCTACATCAGGCTGTTGTCAGTTGGTCAGTTTATGCTTTCTAGATCAGACTGAGGTCAGTTAGACAGTTTCTGGTTTCTAGATCAGAATGTGGTCAGTTGGTCAGTTTCATGTTGCCTCGGTCAGACTGTGGTCATTTGGTCAGTTTCCGGTTCCTAGGTCAGACTCTGGTCAGTTGGTCAGTTTTCTCAGTCAGACTGTGGTCCGTTGGTCAGTTTCTGGTTTCTAGGTCAGACTGTGGGTCGTTGGACAGGTTGTGGTTTCTAGATCAGACTGTGGTCATTTGGTCAGTTTCTGGTTTCGAGTGAAGAATGTGGTCAGTTGAACAGTTTCTGGTTTCGATGTCAGATTGTGGTCAGTTGGTCAGTTTCGGGTTTCTACGACAGACTGTGGTCAGTTGGTCAGTTTCTGGTTTGTAAGTCAGACAGTGGTCATATGGTCAGTTTCTGGTTTCGAGGTCAGATTTTGGTCAGTTGCTCAGTGTCTGGTTTCTAGGTCAGACAGAGGTCATTTGGTCAGTTTCGTGTTGTCTTGGTCAGTTGGTAAGTTTCATGTTGTCTCGGTCAGCCTGTGGGCAGTTGGTCAGTTTCCGATATCTAGGTCAGATTGTGGTCAGACTGTGCTCAGTTGGTCTGTTTCTGGTTTCTCGGTCAGACTGTGGTCAGTTGGTCAGTTTCTGGTTGTATAGATCTGTTTCTCTGGTAAGTTTGTTACTTTTTATTTGCTAAGTCATCCTCTGGTCAGTTGGTCAGTTGCTTGTTGCTCGGTCAGAATGTGGTCAGTTGATCAGTTACTGGTTTCTAGGTCAGACTGTGGTCAGTTGGTTAGTTTCGGGTTGTCTCTGTCAGACTTTGGTCAGTTGGTCAGCTTTGGTGTCTTGGTCAGCATGTGGTCAGTTGGTCGGTTTCTGGTTTCTAGGTCAGACTGTGGGCAGTTTGTCAGTTTTTGGTTTATAGGTCATACTGTGGTCAGTTGGACAGTTTCTGGTTTCGAGGTCAGATTGTGGTCAGTTGCTCAGTTTCGGGTTGTCTCGATCAGACTGTGGTCAGTTGGTCAGTTCCTGGTTTCTAGGTCAGACTGTGGTCAGTTGGTCAGTTACTGGTTTCTGGGTCTGACTGTGGTCAGTTGGTCAGTCGCTGGTTTGCTCGGTAAGACTTTGGTATGTTGGTTTGTTGCTGCTTTATAGGTCAGACTGTGGTCCGTTGGTCAGTTTCTGGTTTCTAGGTCAGACTGTGGGTGGTTGGACAGGTTGTGGTTTCTAGATCAGACTGTGGTCAGTTGGTCAGTTTCTGGTTTCGAGTGAAGAATGTGGTCAGTTGGACAGTTTCTGTTTTCGAGGTCAGATTGTGGTCAGTTGGTCAGTTTCGGGTTTCTACGACAGACTGTGGTCAGTTGGTCAGTTTCTGGTTTCGAGGTCAGATTTTGGTCAGTTGCTCAGTTTCTGGTTTCTAGGTCAGACAGAGGTCATTTGTTCAGTTTCGTGATGTCTTGGTAGTTGGTAAGTTTCCTGTTGTCTCGTTCAGACTGTGGACAGTTGGTCAGTTTCTGATTTCTAGGTCAGACTGTGGTCAGACTGTGGTCAGTTGGACTGTTTCTGCTTTCTCGGTCAGACTCTGGTCAGTTGGTCAGTTTCAGATTTGTATAGATCTGTTTCTCTGGTAAGTTTGTTACTTTTTGTTTGCTAAGTCATCCTGTGGTCAGTTGGTCAGTTGCTTGTTGCTCGGTCAGACTGTGGTCAGTTGATCAGTTACTGGTTTCTAGGTCAGACTGTGGTCAGTTGGTCAGTTTAGGGTTGTCTCTGTCAGACTTTGCTCAGTTGGTCAGCTTTGGTGTCTTGGTCAGCATGTGGTCAGTTGGTCGGTTTCTGGTTTCTAGGTCAGACTGTGGGCAGTTTGTCAGTTTTTGGTTTATAGGTCATACTGTGGCCAGTTGGACAGTTTCTGGTTTCAAGGTCAGATTGTGGTCAGTTGCTCAGTTTCGGCTTGTCTCGGTCAGACTGTGGTCAGTTGGTCAGTTCCTGGTTTCTGGGTCTGACTGTGGTCAGTTGGTCAGTCGCTGGTTTGCTAGGTAAGACTTTGGTAAGTTGGTTAGTTGCTGCTTTATAGGTCAGACTGTGGTCAGTTAGTAAGTTTCTGGTTTCTAGATCAGACTGTGGTCAGTTGGCCAGTTTCATGTTGCCTCGGTCAGACTGTGGTCAGTTCGTCAGTTTCTGGTTCCTAGTTCAGACTGTGGTCAGTTGGTCAATTTCTGTTTGCTCGGTCAGACTGTGGTCCGTTGGTCAGTTTCTGGTTTCTAGTTCAGACTGTGGGTAGTTGGACAGGTTGTGGTTTCTAGGTCAGACTGTGGTCTGTTGGTCAGTTTCTGTTTTTATGTCAGACTGAGGTCAGATGGTCAGTTTCTGGTTTCGAACTCAGAATGTGGTCAGTTGGTCAGTTTCTGGTTTCGAGTTCAGAATGTTGTCAGTTGGTCAGTTTCTGTTTTCTCGGTCAGGCTGTGGTCCGTTGGTCAATTTCTGGTTTCTAGGTCAGACTGTGGGTAGTTGGACAGGTTGTGGTTTCTAGGTCAGACTGTGGTCAGTTGGTCAGCTTCTGTTTTTATCTCAGACTGAGGTCAGATGGTCAGTTTCTGGTTTCTAGCTCAGAATTTCGTCAGTTGGTCAGTTGCTGGTTTCGACTGAAGAATGTGGTCAGTTGGACAGTTTCTGGTTTCGAGGTCAGATTGTGGTCAGTTGGTCAGTTAAGGTTTCCTACGACAGATGTTGTCAGTTGGTCAATTTGTGGTTTCTAGGTCAGACTGTGGTCAGTTGGTCAGATACTGGTTGCTAGGTCAGACTGTTGCCTGTTCGGCAGTTTGTGCTTGCTAGTTCAGACTGTGGTCATTTGGTCAGTTTATGGTTGCTAGATCAGGCTGTTGTCAGTTGGTCAGTTTATGCTTTCTAGATCAGACTGAGGTCAGTTAGACAGTTTCTGGTTTCTAGATCAGAATATGGTCAGTTGGTCAGTTTCATGTTGCCTTGGTCATACTGTGGTCAGTTAGTCAGTTTCTGGTTCCTAGGTCAGACTGTGGTCAGTTGGTCAGTTTTCTCAGTCAGACTGTGGTCCGTTGGTCAGTTTCTGGTTTCTAGGTCAGACTGTGGGTAGTTGGACAGGTTGTGGTTTCTAGATCAGACTGTGGTCAGTTGGTCAGTTTCTGGTTTCGAGTGAAGAATGTGGTCAGTTGGACAGTTTCTGGTTTCGAGGTCAGATTGTGGTCAGTTGGTCAGTTTCGGGTTTCTACGACAGACTGTGGTCAGTTAGTCAGTTTCTGGTTTCGAGGTCAGATTTTGGTCAGTTGCTCAGTGTCTGGTTTCTAGGTCAGACAGAGGTCATTTGGTAAGTTTCATGTTGTCTCGGTCAGCCTGTGGGCAGTTGGTCAGTTTCTGATATCTAGGTCAGATTGTGGTCAGACTGTGCTCAGTTGGTCTGTTTCTGGTTTCTCGGTCAGACTGTGGTCAGTTGGTCAGTTTCTGGTTGTATACATCTGTTTCTCTGGTAAGTTTGTTGCTTTTTGTTTGCTAAGTCATCCTGTGGTCAGTTGGTCAGTTGCTTGTTGCTCGGTCAGACTGTGGTCAGTTGATCAGTTACTGGTTTCTAGGTCAGACTGTGGTCAGTTGGTCAGTTTAGGGTTGTCTCTGTCAGACTTTGGTCAGTTGGTCAGCTTTGGTGTCTTGGTCAGCATGTGGTCAGTTGGTCGGTTTCTGGTTTCTAGATCAAACTGTGGGCAGTTTGTCAGTTTGTGGTTTATAGGTCATACTGTGGTCAGATGGACAGATTCTGGTTTCGAGGTCAGATTGTGGTCAGTTGCTAAATTTCGGGTTGTCTCGGTCAGACTGTGGTCAGCTGGTCAGTTCCTGGTTTCTAGGTCAGACTGTGGTCAGTTGGTCAGTTACTGGTTCCTGGGTCTGACTGTGGTCAGTTGGTCAGTCGCTGGTTTGCTAGGTAAGACTTTGGTATATTGGTTAGTTGCTGCTTCATCGGTAAGACTGTGGTCAGTTATTCAGTTTCTGGTTTCTAGATCAGACTGTGGTCAGTTGGTCAGTTTCATGTTGCCACGTTCAGACTGTGCTCAGTTGGTCAGTTTCTGGTTCCTAGGTCAGACTGTGGTCAGTTGGTCAATTTCTGTTTTCTCGGTCAGGCTGTGGTCCGTTGGTCAGTTTCTGGTTTCCAGGTCAGACTGTGGTCATTTGGTGCGTTTCTGTTTTCTCGGTCAGACTGTGGTCCTTTGATCAGTTTCTGGTTTCTAGGTCAGACTGTGGGTAGTTGGACATTTGTGGTTTCTAGGTCAGACTGTGGTCTGTTGGTCAGTTTCTGTTTTTATGTCAGACTGAGGTCAGATGGTCAGTTTCTGGTTTTGGACTCAGAATGTGGTCAGGTGGTCAGTTTCTGGTTTCGAGTGAAGAATGTGGTCAGTTGTACAGTTTCTGGTTTCGAGCTCAGAATGTGGTCAGTTGGTCAGTTTCGGGTTTCTACGACAGACTGTGGTCAGTTGGTCGGTTTCTGGTTTCTAGGTCAAACTGTGGGCAGTTTGTCAGTTTTTGGTTTATAGGTCATACTGTGGTCAGTTGGACAGTTTCTGGTTTCGAGGTCAGATTGTGGTCAGTTGCTAAATTTCGGGTTGTCTCGGTCAGACTGTGGTCAGTTGGTCAGTTCCTGGTTTCTAGGTCAGACTGTGGTCAGTTGGTCAGTTACTGGTTCCTGGGTCTGACTGTGGTCAGTTGGTCAGTCGCTGGTTTGCTAGGTAAGACTTTGGTATATTGGTTAGTTGCTGCTTCATAGGTCAGACTGTGGTCAGTAATTCAGTTTCTGGTTTCTAGATCAGACTGTGGTCAGTTGGTCAGTTACTGGTTCCTGGGTCAGACTGTGGTCATTTGGTGCGTTTCTGTTTTCTCGGTCAGACTGTGGTCCTTTGATCAGTTTCTGGTTTCTAGTTCAGACTGTGGGTAGTTGGACATTTGTGGTTTCTAGGTCAGACTGTGGTCTGTTGGTCAGTTTCTGTTTTTATGTCAGACTGAGGTCAGATGGTCAGTTTCTGGTTTTGGACTCAGAATGTGGTCAGGTGGTCAGTTTCTGGTTTCGAGTGAAGAATGTGGTCAGTTGTACAGTTTCTGGTTTCGAGCTCAGAATGTGGTCAGTTGGTCAGTTTCGGGTTTCTACGACAGACTGTGGTCAGTTGGTCGGTTTCTGGTTTCTAGGTCAAACTGTGGGCAGTTTGTCAGTTTTTGGTTTATAGGTCATACTGTGGTCAGTTGGACAGTTTCTGGTTTCGAGGTCAGATTGTGGTCAGTTGCTAAATTTCGGGTTGTCTCGGTCAGACTGTGGTCAGTTGGTCAGTTCCTGGTTTCTAGGTCAGACTGTGGTCAGTTGGTCAGTTACTGGTTCCTGGGTCTGACTGTGGTCAGTTGGTCAGTCGCTGGTTTGCTAGGTAAGACTTTGGTATGTTGGTTAGTTGTGCTTCATAGGTCAGACTGTGGTCAGTTATCAGTTTCTGGTTTCTGGTTCAGACTGTGGTCAGTTGGACAGTTTCATGTTGCCTCGGTCAGACTGTGGTCAGTTGGTCAGTTTCTGGTTCCAAGGTCAGACTGTGGTCAGTTGATCAATTTCTGTTTTCTCGGTCAGACTTTGGTCCGTTGGTCAGTTTCTGGTTTCTAGGTCGGACTGTGGGTAGTTGGTCAGTTTCTGGTTTCTAGGTCAGACTGTGGTCATTTGGTGCGTTTCTGTTTTCTCGGTCAGACTGTGGTCCGTTGGTCAGTTTCTGGTTTCTAGGTCAGACTGTGGGTAGTTGGACATTTGTGGTTTCTAGGTCAGACTGTGGTCTGTTGGTCAGTTTCTGTTTTTATGTAGGACTGAGGTCAGATGGTCAGTTTCTGGTTTCGAACTCAGAATGTGGTCAGTTGGTCAGTTTCGGGTTTCTACGACAGACTGTGGTCAGTTGGTCAGTTTCATGTTGCCTCGGTCAGACTGTGGTCAGTTGGTCAGTTTCTGGTTCCTAGGTAAGACTGTGGTCAGTTGGTCAGTTTCTGTTTTCTCGGTCAGACTGTGGTCCGTTGGTCAGTTTCTGCTTTCTAGGTCAGACTGTGGGTAGTTGGACAGGTTGTGGTTTCTAGATCATACTGTGGTCAGTTGCTCAGTTTCTGGTTTCGAATGAAGAATGTGGTCAGTTGGACAGTTTCTGGTTTCGAGTGAAGAATGTAGTCAGTTGGACAGTTTCTGGTTTCGAGGTCAGATTGTGGTCAGTTGGTCAGTTTCGGTTTTCTACGATAGACTGTGGTCAGTTGGTCAGTTTCTGGTTTGTAAGTCAGACTGTGGTCATATGGTCAGTTTCTGGTTTCGAGGTCAGATTTTGGTCAGTTGCTCAGTGTCTGGTTTCTAGGTCAGACAGAGGTAATTTGTTCAGTTTCGTGTTGTCTTGGTCAGTTGGTAAGTTTCATGTTGTCTCGGTCAGCCTGTGGGCAGTTGGTCAGTTTCTGATTTCTAGGTCAGATTGTGGTCAGACTGTGCTCAGTTGGTCTGTTTCTGGTTTCTCGGTCAGACTGTGGTCAGTTGGTCAGTTTCTGGTTGTATAGTTCTGTTTTTCTGGTAAGTTTGTTACTTTTTGTTTGCTAAGTCATCCTGTGGTCAGTTGGTCAGTTGCTTGTTGCTCGGTCAGATTGTGGTCAGTTGATCAGTTACTGGTTTCTAGGTCAGACTGTGGTCAGTTGGTCAGTTTAGGGTTGTCTCTGTCAGACTTTGGTCAGTTGGTCAGCTTTGGTGTCTTGGTCAGCATGTGGTCAGTTGGTCGGTTTCTGGTTTCTAGGTCAAACTGTGGGCAGTTTGTCAGTTTTTGGTTTATAGGTCATACTGTCGTCAGTTGGACAGTTTCTGGTTTAGAGGTCAGATTGTGGTCAGTTGCTCAGTTTCGGGTTGTCTCGGTCAGACTGTGGTCAGTTGGTCAGTTCCTGGTTTCTAGGTAAGACTTTGGTATGTTGGTTAGTTGCTGCTTCATAGGTCAGACTGTGGTCAGTTAGTCAGTTTCTGGTTTCTAGATCAGACTGTGGTCAGTTGGTCAGTTTCATGTTGCCACGGTCAGACTGTGGTCAGTTGGTCAGTTTCTGGTTCCTAGGTCAGACTGTGGTCAGTTGGTCAATTTCTGTTTTCTCGGTCAGACTTTCGTCCGTTGGTCAGTTTCTGGTTTCTAGGTCAGACTGTGGGTAGATGGTCAGTTTCTGGTTTCCAGGTCAGACTGTGATCATTTGGTGCGTTTCTGTTTTCTCGGTCAGACTGTGGTCCTTTGATCAGTTTCTGGTTTCTAGGTCAGACTGTGGGTAGTTGGACATTTGTGGTTTCTAGGTCAGACTGTGGTCTGTTGGTCAGTTTCTGTTTTTATGTCAGACTGAGGTCAGATGGTCAGTTTCTGGTTTCGAACTCAGAATGTGGTCAGTTGGTCAGTTTCTGGTTTCGAGTGAAGAATGTGGTCAGTTGTACAGTTTCTGGTTTCGAGCTCAGAATGTGGTCAGTTGGTCAGTTTCGGGTTTCTACGACAGACTGTGGTCAGTTGGTCAGTTTCATGTTGCCTCGGTCAGACTGTGGTCAGTTGGTCAGTTTCTGGTCCCTAGGTAAGACTGTGGTCAGTTGGTCAGTTTCTGTTTTCTCGGTCAGTCTGTGGTCCGTTGGTCAGTTTCTGCTTTCTAGGTCAGACTGTGGGCAGTTGGACAGGTTGTGGTTTCTAGATCAGACTGTGGTCAGTTGGTCAGTTTCTGGTTTCGAGTGAAGAATGTGGTCATTTGGACAGTTTCTGGTTTCGAGGTCAGATTGTGGTCAGTAGGTCAGTTTCGGGATTCTACGACAGACTGTGGTCAGTTGGTCAGTTTCAGGTTTGTAAGTCAGACTGTGGTCATATGGTCAGTTTATGGATTCGAGGTCAGATTGTGGTCAGTTGCTCAGTTTCTGGGTTCTAAGTCAGACAGAGGTCATTAGGTCAGTTTCGTGTTGTCTTGGTCAGTTGGTAAGTTTCATGTTGTCTCGGTCAGACTGTGGCCAGTTGGTCAGTTTCTGATTTCTAGGTCAGACTGTGGTCAGACTGTGGTCAGTTGGACTGTTTCTGGTTTCTCGGTCAGACTGTGGTCAGTTGGTCAGTTTCTGGTTTTATAGATCTGTTTCTCTGGTAAGTTTGTTACATTTTGTTAGCTAAGTCTTCCTGTGGTCAGTTGGTCAGTTGCGTGTTGCTCGGTCAGACTGTGGTCAGTTGATCAGTATCTGGTTTCTAGGTCAGACTGTGGTCAGTTGGTCAGTTTAGGGTTGTCTCTGTCAGACTTTGGTCAGTTGGTCAGCTTTGGTGTCTAGGTCAGCATGTGGCCAGTTGGTCCGTTTCTGGTTTCTAGGTCAGATTGTGGTCAGTTGTTCAGTTTCTGGTTTCTCGCTCAGACTGTGGGCTGTTGGACAGTTTTTGATTTCTAGGTCAGACTGTTGTCAGTTGGACAGTTTCTGGTTTCGAGGTCAGATTGTGGTCAGTTGCTCAGTTTCGGGTTGTCTCGGTCAGACTGTGGTCAGTTGGTCAGTTCCTGGTTTCTAGCTCAGACTGTGGTCGGTTGATCAGTTCCTGGTTTCTGGGTCTGATTGTGGTCAGTTGGTCAGTCGCTGGTTTGCTAGGTAAGACTTTGGTAAGTTGGTTAGGTGTTGCTTTATCGGTCAGACTGTGGTCAGTTGGTCAATTTCTGGTTTCTAGGTCAGACTGAGGTCAGTTGGTCAGTTTCCGGTATCTTGGTCAGACTGTGGTCTGTTGGTCAGTTTCTGGATTCGAGGTCAGACTGTGGTCATTTGGTCCGTTTCTGGTTTCGAGGTCAGACTGGTCAGTTGATCAATTTCGTGTTGTCTCGGTCAGACTGTGGTCAGTTGGACAGATTCTGGTTTCGAGGTCAGACTGTGGTCAGTTGGTCAGTGGTTGGTTTCTAAGTCAGACTGTGGTCAGTTGGTCAGTTGCTGCTTTCTACGTCAGACTGTGGTCTGTTGGTCTGATACTGGTTGCTCGGTCAGAATGTGGCCTGTTAGACAGTTTGTGTTTGCTAGGTCAGACTGTGGTCATTTGGTCAGTCTCTGGTTTCGAGGTCAGATTGTGGTCAGTTCCGTCAGTTTCTGGTTTCTCGGTCAGACTGTTGTCAGTTGTTCTGTTTCGGATTGCCTCGGTCAGACTGTGGTCATTTGGTCAGTTTCTGGTTATCTCGGTCAGACTCTGGTCACTTGGTCAGTTTCTGTTTTCTAGGTCAGACTGAAGTCAGTTGCGCAGTTTCTGGTTCTTAATTCAGACTGTGATCAGATGGTCAGTATCAGGTTTATAGATCAGACTGTGGTCAGTTGCTCAGTTTCTGGTCCTGAGGTCAGACTGTGGTCAGTTGCTCAGTTTCTGGTTTCTAGGTCAGAATGTGGTCAGTTGGTCAGTTTCATGTTGCCTCGTGCAGACCGTGATTTGTTGGTCAGTTTCTGTTTTCTACGTCAGACTGTGGTCAGTTGGTCAGCTTCATTTTTCTATGTCAGACTGTGGTCAGTTGGTCAGTTTCTGTTTTTAGGTCAGACTGAGGTAAGATGGTCAGTTTCTGGTTTCTAGGTCAGAATGTGGTCAGCTGGACAGTTTCTGGTTTCCATTTCAGACTGTGGTCAGTTGGTCAGTTTATGTTTTTAGGTCAGACTGAGTTCAGATGGTCAGTTTCTGGTTTCGAGGTCAGATTGTGGTTAGTTGCTCAATTTCGGGTTTCAAGCTCAGACTGTGGTCAGTTGGACAGTTTTTGGTTTATAGGTCAGACTGTGGTCAGTTGGACAATTTCTGGTTTCGAGGTCAGATTGTGGTCAGTTGCTCAGTTTCGGGTTGTCTCGGTCACACTGTGGTCAGTTGGTCAGTTCCTGGTTTCTAGTTCAGACTGTGGTCACTTGGTCAGTTCCTGGTTTCTGGGTCTGACTGTGGTCAGTTGGTCAGTCGCTGGTTTGCTATGTAAGACTTTGGTAAGTTGGTTATTTGCTGCTTTATAGGTCAGACTGTGGTCAGTAAGTCAGTTTCTGGTTTCTAGATCAGACAGTGGTCAGTAGGTCAGTTACATGTTGCCTCGGTCAGACTGTGGTCAGTTGGCCAGTTTCTTGTTCCTAGGTCAGACTGTGGTCCGTTGGTCAGTTTCTGGTTTCTAGGTCAGACTGTGGGTAGTTTGTCTGTTTCTGGTTTCTAGGTCAGACTATGGTCATTTGGTCCGTTTCTGTTTTCTCGGTCAGGCTGTGGTCCGTTGGTCAGTTTCTGGTTTCTAGTACAGACTGTGGGTAGTTGGACAGGTTGTGGTTTCTAGGTCAGACTGTGGTCAGTTGGTCAGTTTCTGTTTTTATGTCAGACTGAGGTCAGATGGTCAGTTTCTGATTTCCAGCTAAGAATGTGGTCAGTTGGTCAGTTTCTGGTTTCGACTGAAGAATGTGATCAGTTGGACAGTTTCTGGTTTCGAGGTCAGATTGTGGTCAGTTGGTCAGTTTCGGGTTCCTACGACAGACTGTTGTCATTTGGTCAGTTTCTGGTTTCTAGGTCAGAATGTGGTCAGTTGGTCAGTTACGGTTTCGACGTCAGACTGTGGTCAGTTGGTCAGATACTGGTTGCTATTTCAGACTATGGTCATTTGGTCAGTTTCTGGTTGCTAGATCAGGTTGTTGTCAGTTGGTCAGTTTATGTTTTCTAGATCAGACTGAGGTCAGTTAGACATTTTCTGGTTTCTAGATCAGAATGTGGTCAGTTGGTCAGTTTCATGTTGCCTCGGTCAGACTGTGGTCAGTTGGTCAGTTTCTGGTTCCGAGGTCAGACTGTGGTCAGTTTTCTCGGTCAGACTGTGGTCCGTTGGTCAGTTTCTGGTTTCTAGGTCAGATTGTGGGTGGTTGGACAAGTTGTGGTTTCTAGATCAGACTGTGGTCAGTTGGTCAGTTTCTGGTTTCGAGTGAAGAATGTGGTCAGTTGGACAGTTTCTGGTTTCAAGGTCAGATTGTGGTAGTTGGTCAGTTTCTGGTTTCGACTGAAGAATGTGGTCAGTTGGAGAGTTTCTGGTTTCGAGGTCAGATTGTGGTCAGTTGGTCAGTTTCGGGTTCCTACGACAGACTGTTGTCATTTGGTCAGTTTCTGGTTTCTAGGTCAGAATGTGGTCAGTTGGTCAGTTACGGTTTCGACGTCAGACTGTGGTCAGTTGGTCAGATACTGGTTGCTAGGTCAGACTGTGGCCTGTTGGTCAGTTTGTGGTTGCTAGTTCAGACTATGGTCATTTGGTCAGTTTCTGCTTGCTAGATCAGGTTGTTGTCAATTGGTCAGTTTATGCTTTCTAGATCAGACTGAGGTCAGTTAGACAGTTTCTGGTTTCTAGATCAGAATGTGGTCAGTTGGTCAGTTTCCGGTATCTTGGTCAGACTGTGGTCTGTTGGTCAGTTTCTGGATTCGAGGTCAGACTGTGGTCATTTGGTCCGTTTCTGGTTTCGAGGTCAGACTGGTCAGTTGATCAATTTCGTGTTGTCTCGGTCAGACTGTGGTCAGTTGGACAGATTCTGGTTTCGAGGTCAGACTGTGGTCAGTTGGTCAGTGGTTGGTTTCTAAGTCAGACTGTGGTCAGTTTGTCAGTTGCTGCTTTCTACGTCAGACTGTGGTCAGTTGGTCTGATACTGGTTGCTCGGTCAGAATGTGGCCTGTTAGACAGTTTGTGTTTGCTAGGTCAGACTGTGGTCATTTGGTCAGTCTCTGGTTTCGAGGTCAGATTGTGGTCAGTTCCGTCAGTTTCTGGTTTCTCGGTCAGACTGTTGTCAGTTGTTCAGTTTCGGATTGCCTCGGTCAGACTGTGGTCATTTGGTCAGTTTCTGGTTATCTCGGTCAGACTCTGGTCACTTGGTCAGTTTCTGTTTTCTAGGTCAGACTGAAGTCAGTTGCGCAGTTTCTGGTTCTTAATTCAGACTGTGATCAGATGGTCAGTATCAGGTTTATAGATCAGACTGTGGTCAGTTGCTCAGTTTCTGGTCCTGAGGTCAGACTGTGGTCAGTTGCTCAGTTTCTGGTTTCTAGGTCAGAATGTGGTCAGTTGGTCAGTTTCATGTTGCCTCGTGCAGACCGTGATTTGTTGGTCAGTTTCTGTTTTCTACGTCAGACTGTGGTCAGTTGGTCAGCTTCATTTTTCTATGTCAGACTGTGGTCAGTTGGTCAGTTTCTGTTTTTAGGTCAGACTGAGGTAAGATGGTCAGTTTCTGGTTTCTAGGTCAGAATGTGGTCAGCTGGACAGTTTCTGGTTTCCATTTCAGACTGTGGTCAGTTGGTCAGTTTATGTTTTTAGGTCAGACTGAGTTCAGATGGTCAGTTTCTGGTTTCGAGGTCAGATTGTGGTTAGTTGCTCAATTTCGGGTTTCTAGCTCAGACTGTGGTCAGTTGGACAGTTTTTGGTTTATAGGTCAGACTGTGGTCAGTTGGACAATTTCTGGTTTCGAGGTCAGATTGTGGTCAGTTGCTCAGTTTCGGGTTGTCTCGGTCAGACTGTGGTCAGTTGGTCAGTTCCTGGTTTCTAGTTCAGACTGTGGTCAGTTGGTCAGTTCCTGGTTTCTTGGTCTGACTGTGGTCAGTTGGTCAGTCGCTGGTTTGCTAGGTAAGACTTTGGTAAGTTGGTTAGTTGCTGCTTTATAGGTCAGACTGTGGTCAGTTAGTCAGTTTCTGGTTTCTAGATCAGACAGTGGTCAGTTGGTCAGTTACATGTTGCCTCGGTCAGACTGTGGTCAGTTGGCCAGTTTCTTGTTCCTAGGTCAGACTGTGGTCCGTTGGTCAGTTTCTGGTTTCTAGGTCAGACTGTGGGTAGTTTGTCTGTTTCTGGTTTCTAGGTCAGACTATGGTCATTTGGTCCGTTTCTGTTTTCTCGGTCAGGCTGTAGTCCGTTGGTCAGTTTCTGGTTTCTAGTACAGACTGTGGGTAGTTGGACAGGTTGTGGTTTCTAGGTCAGACTGTGGTCAGTTGGTCAGTTTCTGTTTTTATGTCAGACTGAGGTCAGATGGTCAGTTTCTGGTTTCCAGCTAAGAATGTGGTCAGTTGGTCAGTTTCTGGTTTCGACTGAAGAATGTGATCAGTTGGACAGTTTCTGGTTTCGAGGTCAGATTGTGGTCAGTTGGTCAGTTTCGGGTTCCTACGACAGACTGTTGTCATTTGGTCAGTTTCTGGTTTCGAGGTCAGAATGTGGTCAGTTGGTCAGTTACGGTTTCGACGTCAGACTGTGGTCAGTTGGTCAGATACTGGTTGCTAGTTCAGACTATGGTCATTTGGTCAGTTTCTGGTTGCTAGATCAGGTTGTTGTCAGTTGGTCAGTTTATGCTTTCTAGATCAGACTGAGGTCAGTTAGACATTTTCTGGTTTCTAGATCAGAATGTGGTCAGTTGGTCAGTTTCATGTTGCCTCGGTCAGACTGTGGTCAGTTGGTCAGGTTCTGGTTCCGAGGTCAGACTGTGGTCAGTTTTCTCGGTCAGACTGTGGTCCGTTGGTCAGTTTCTGGTTTCTAGGTCAGATTGTGGGTGGTTGGACAAGTTGTGGTTTCTAGATCAGACTGTGGTCAGTTGGTCAGTTTCTGGTTTCGAGTGAAGAATGTGGTCAGTTGGACAGTTTCTGGTTTCAAGGTCAGATTGTGGTAGTTGGTCAGTTTCTGGTTTAGACTGAAGAATGTGGTCAGTTGGACAGTTTCTGGTTTCGAGGTCAGATTGTGGTCAGTTGGTCAGTTTCGGGTTCCTACGACAGACTGTTGTCATTTGGTCAGTTTCTGGTTTCTAGTCAGAATGTGGTCAGTTGGTCAGTTACGGTTTCGACGTCAGACTGTGGTCAGTTGGTCAGATACTGGTTGCTAGGTCAGACTGTGGCCTGTTGGTCAGTTTGTGGTTGCTAGTTCAGACTATGGTCATTTGGTCAGTTTCTGCTTGCTAGATCAGGTTGTTGTCAATTGGTCAGTTTATGCTTTCTAGATCAGACTGAGGTCAGTTAGACATTTTCTGGTTTCTAGATCAGAATGTGGTCAGTTGGTCAGTTTCATGTTGCCTCGGTCAGACTGTGGTCAGTTGGTCAGTTTCTGGTTCCGAGGTCAGACTGTGGTCAGTTTTCTCGGTTAGACTGTGGTCCGTTGGTCAGTTTCTGGTTTCTAGGTCAGATTGTGGGTGGTTGGACAAGTTGTGGTTTCTAGATCAGACTGTGGTCAGTTGGTCAGTTTCTGGTTTCGAGTGAAGAATGTGGTCAGTTGGACAGTTTCTGGTTTCAAGGTCAGATTGTGGTCAGTTGGTCAGTTTCGGGTTTCTACGACAGACTGTGGTCAGTTGGTCAGTTTCTGGTTTGTAAGTCAGACTGTGGTCATATGGTCAGTTTCTGGTTTCGAGGTCAGATTTTGGTCAGTTGTTCAGTTTCTAGTTTCTAGGTCAGACAGAGGTCATTTGGTCAGTTTCGTGTTGTCTTGGTCAGTTGGTAAGTTTCATGTTGTCTCGGTCAGACTGTGGGCAGTTGGTCAGTTTCTGGTTCCTAGGTCAGACTGTGGTCAGTTGGTCAATTTCTGTTTTCTCGGTCAGACTGTGGTCCGTTGGTCAGTTTCTGGTTTCTAGGTCAGACTGTGGGTAGTTGGTCAGTTTCTGGTTTCTAGGTCAGACTGTGATCATTTGGTGCGTTTCTGTTTTCTCGGTCAGACTGTGGTCAGTTGGTCAGTTTAAGGTTATCTCTGTCAGACTTTGGTCAGTTGGTCAGCTTTGGTGTCTTGGTCAGAATGTGGTCAGTTGGTCGGTTTCTGGTTTCTAGGTCAGACTGTGGGTAGTTGGACAGGTTGTGGTTTCTACATCAGACTGTGGTCAGTTGGTCAGTTTCTGGTTTCGAGTGAAGAATGTGGTCAGTTGGACAGTTTCTGGTGTCGAGGTCAGATTGTGGTCAGTAGGTCAGTTTCGGGATTCTACGACAGACTGCGGTCAGTTGATCAGTTTCTGGTTTGTAAGTCAGACTGTGGTCATATGGTCAGTTTATGGATTCGAGGTCAGATTGTGGTCAGTTGCTCAGTTTCTGGGTTCTAGGTCAGACAGAGGTCATTTGGTCAGTTTCGTGTTGTCTTGGTCAGTTGGTAAGTTTCATGTTGTCTCGGTCAGACTGTGGGCAGTTGGTCAGTTTCTGATTTCTAGGTCAGACTGTGGTCAGACTGTGGTCAGTTGGACTGTTTCTGGTTTCTCGGTCAGACTGTGGTCAGTTGGTCAGTTTCTATTTGTATAGATCTGTTTCTCTGGTAAGTTTGTTACTTTTTGTTTGCTAAGTCATCCTGTGGTCAGTTGGTCAGTTGCGTGTTGCTCGGTCAGACTGTGGTCAGTTGATCAGTATCATGTTTCTAGGTCAGATTTTGGTCAGTTGTTCAGTTTCTGGTTTCTAGCTCAGACTGTGGGCAGTTGGACAGTTTTTAATTTCTAGGTCAGACTGTTGTCAGTTGGACAGTTTCTGGTTTCGAGGTCTGATTGTGGTCAGTTGCTCAGTTTCGGATTGTCTCGGTCAGACTGTGGTCAGTTGGTCAGTTCCTGGTTTCTAGGTCAGACTGTGGTCGCTTGGTCAGTTCCTGGTTTCTGGGTCTGATTGTGGTCAGTTGGTCAGTCGCTGGTTTGCTAGGTAAGACTTTGGTAAGTTGGTTAGGTGTTGCTTTATCGGTCAGACTGTGGTCAGTTGGTCAATTTCTGGTTTCTAGGTCAGACTGTGGTCAGTTGGTCAGTTTCTGGTTTCGAGTGAAGAATGTGGTCAGTTGGACAGTTTCTGGTTTCAAGGTCAGATTGTGGTCAGTTGGTCAATTTCGGGTTTCTACGACAGACTGTGGTCAGTTGGTCAGTTTCTGGTTTGTAAGTCAGACTGTGGTCATATGGTCAGTTTCTGGTTTCGAGGTCAGATTTTGGTCAGTTGTTCAGTTTCTAGTTTCTAGGTCAGACAGAGGTCATTTGGTCAGTTTCGTGTTGTCTTGGTCAGTTGGTAAGATTCATGTTGTCTCGGTCAGACAGTTTCTGGTTTGTATAGATCTGTTTCTCTGGTAAGTTTGTTACTTTATGTTTGCTAAGTCATCCTGAGGTCAGTTGGTCAGTTGCTTGTTGCTCGGTCAGACTGTGGTCAGTTGATCAGTTACTGGTTTCTCGGTCAGACTGTGGTCAGTTGGTCAGTTTAAGGTTATCTCTGTCACACTTTGGTCAGTTGGTCAGCTTTGGTGTCTTGGTCAGCATGTGGTCAGTTGGTCGGTTTCTGGTTTCTAGGTCAGACTGTGGGCAGTTTGTCAGTTTTTGGTTTATAGGTCATACTGTGGTCAGTTGGATAGTTTCTGGTTTCGAGGTCAGATTGTGGTCAGTTGCTCAGTTTCGGCTTGTCTCGATCAGACTGTGGTCAGTTGGTCAGTTCCTGGTTTCTAGGTCAGACTTTGGTCAGTTGGTCAGTTCCTGGTTTCTGGGTCTGACTGTGGTCAGTTGGTCAGTCGCTGCTTTGCTAGGTAAGACTTTGGTAAGTTGGTTAGTTGCTGCTTTTTAGGTCAGACTGTGGTCAGTTAGTCAGTTTCTGGTTTCTAGATCAGAGTGTGGTCAGTTGGTCAGTTTCATGTTGCCTCGGTCAGACTGTGGTCAGTTGGTCAGTTTCTGGTTCCTAGTTCAGACTGTGGTCAGTTGGTCAATTTCTGGTTTCTCGGTCAGACTGTGGTCCGTTGGTCAGTTTCTGGTTTCTAGGTCAGACTGTGGGTAGTTGGTCAGTTTCTGGTTTCTAGGTTAGACTGTGGTAGTTTGGTGCGTTTCCGTTTTCTCGGTCAGACTGTGGTCCGTTGGTCAGTTTCTGGTTTCTAGGTCAGACTGTGGGTAGTTTGACAGGTTGTGGTTTCGAGGTCAGACTGTGGTCTGTTGGTCAGTTTCTGTTTTTATGTCAGACTGAGGTCAGATGGTCTGTTTCTGGTTTCTCACTCAGAATGTGGTCAGTTGGTCAGCTTCTGGTTTCGAGTGAAGAATGTGGTCAGTTGGACAGTTTCTGGTTTCGAGGTCAGAATGTGGTCAGTTGGTCAGTTTCGGGTTCCTACGACAGACTGTTGTCAGTTGGTCAATTTCTGGTTTCTCGGTCAGACTGTGGTCAGTTGGTGAGTTTCTGGTTCCTAGGTCAGACTGTGGTCAGTTGGTCAGTTTTGTCAGTCAGATTGTGGTCCGTTGGTCAGTTTCTGGTTTCTAGGTCAGACTGTGGGTCGTTGGACAGGTTGTGGTTTCTAGATCAGACTGTGGTCAGTTGGTCAGTTTCTGGTTTCGAGTGAAGAATGTGGTCAGTTGGACAGTTTCTGGTTTCGAGGTCTGATTATGGTCAGTTGGTCAGTTTCGGGTTTCTACGACAGACTGTGGTCAGTTGGTCAGTTTCTGGTTTCGAGGTCAGATTTTAGTCAGTTGTTCAGTGTCTGGTTTCTAGGTCAGACAGAGGTCATTTGGTCAGTTTCGTGTTTTCTTGGTCAGTTGGTAAGTTCCATGTTGTCTCGGTCAGCCTGTGGGCAGTTGGTCAGTTTCTGATATCTAAGTCAGATTGTGGTCAGACTGTGATCAGTTGGTCTGTTTCTGGTTTCTCGGTCAGAATGTGGTCAGTTGGTCAGTTTCTGGTTGTATAGATCTGTTTCTCTGGTCAGTCTGTTACTTTTTGTTTGCTAAACCATCCTGTGGTCAGTTGGTCAGTTGCTTGTTGCTCGGTCAGACTGTGGTCAGTTGATCAGTTACTGGTTTCTAGGTCAGACTGTGGGCAGTTTGTCAGTTTTTGGTTTATAGGTCATTCTGTGGTCAGTTGGACAGTTTCTGGTTTCGAGGTCAGATTGTGGTCAGTTGCTCAGTTTCGGGTTGTCTCGGTCAGACTGTGGTCAGTTGGTCAGTTCCTGGTTTCTAGATCAGACTGTGGTCAGTTGGTCAGATTCGGTTTGTCTCGGTCAGACTGTGGTCAGTTGGTCAGTTTCGGATTCTCTCGGTCAGTTTTTGGTCGGTTGGACAGTTTCTGGTTTCTCGGTCAGACTGAAGTCAGTTGGTCAGTTTCTGCTTCCTAATTCAGACTGTAATCAGTTGGTCAGTTACGGTTTCTAGGTCAGTCTGTGGTCAGTTGCTCAGTTTCTGGTTTATAGGTCAGACTGTGGGCAGTTGGTCAGTTGCTGGTCCTAGGTCAGTCTGTGGACAGTTCATCAGTTGCCGGTTGCTCGTTCAGTCTATGTGCAGTTTGTTACTTTTTGGTTGCGAGCTCATCCTGTGGTCCATTGTTCAGTTGCTGGTTACTTGACCAGACTATGGTCAGTTCCATCAGTTTCTGGTTTCTCGGTCAGACTGTGGTCAGTTGGTCAGTTTCGGTTTGTCTCGGTCAGACTGTGGTCAGTTGGTCAGTTGAAGGTTGTCTCGATCAGACTCTGGTCAGTTGGTTAGTTTCTGGTTTCTAGGTCAGACTGAAGTCAGTTGGTCAGTTTCTGGTTCCTAATTCAGACTGTAATCAGTTGGTCAGTTACGGTTTCTAGGTCAGACTGTGGTCAGTTGGTCAGTATCATTTTTCGATGTCAGACTGTGGTCAGTTGGTCAGTTGCAGGTTTCTAGTTCAGACTGTGATCAGTTGGTCAGTTTCTGCTTTCTAGATCAGACTGTGCTCAGTTTCTGGTTGCTAGATCAGACTGTGTTCAGTTGGTCAGTTTCTGTTTTCTCGGTCAGACTGTGGTCAGTTGGTCAGTTTCTGGTTTCTAGTTCAGACTGTGGGCAGTTGGACAGGTTGTGGTTAAAGGTCAGACTGTGTTCAGTTGGTCAGTTTCTGGTTTTATGTCAGACTGAGGTCAGATGCCCAGTTTCTGGTTTCTAGGTCAGAATGTGGTCAGTTGGTCAGTTTCTGGTTTCTAGTTCAGACTGTGGTCAGTTGGTCAGTTTCGGCATTCTAGATCAGAATGTGGTCAGTTTGTCAGTTTCTGGTTTCTCGGTCTGACTCTGGTCAGTTAGTCAGTTTCGGATTGTCACGGTCAGTTTTTGGTCAGTTGGACAGTTTCTGGTTTCTAGTTCAGACTGTGGTCAGTGGTCAGTTTCTGCTTTCTAGATCTGACTGTGGTCAGTTTGTCAGTTTCTGGTTTCTACATCAGACTGTGGTCAGTTGGTCAGTTTCGGATTGTCTCGGTTAATTTTTGATCATTTGTGCAGTTTCTGGTTCTAGATCAGACTGTGGTCGGTTGGTCAGTTTCTGGTTAACCAAGTTCACATTGTGGTCAGTTGGTCAGATTCTGTTTTCTAGGTCAGACTGTGGTCAGTTGGTCAGTTTCTGGTTTCGAGGTCAGACTGTGGTCAGTTGGTCAGTTTCTGGTTTCTAGTTCAGACTGTGGGCAGATGGACAGGTTGTGGTTAAAGGTCAGACTGTAGTCAGTTGGTCAGTTTCTGGTTTTATGTCAGACTGAGGTCAGATGCTCAGTTTCTGGTTTCTAGTTCAGACTGTTGTCAGTTGTTCAATTTCTGGTTTCTAGGTCTGACTGTGGTCAGTTAGTCAGTTTCGGATTGTCTCGGTCAGTTTTTGGTCATTTGGACAGTTTCTGGTTCTAGATCAGACTATGGTCGGTTGGTCAGTTTCTTGTTCCAAGGTCACATTGTGGCCAGTTGGTCAGATTCTGGTTTCTAGGTCAGACTGTGGTCAGTTGGTCAGTTTCTGGTTCCAAGGTCACATTGTGGTCAGTTGGTCAGATTCTGATTTCTAGGTCAGACTGTGGTCAGTTGGTCAGTTTCTGTTTTCTAGGTCAGACTGTGGTCAGTTGGTCAGTTTCTGGTTTCTAGGTCAGATTGTTGTCAGTTGGTCAGTTTCTGGTTCCTAGGTCAGACTGTGGTCCGTTGGTCAGTTTCTGGTTTCTAATTCAGATGGTGGGTGTTGGACAGGTTGTGGTTTCTAGGTCAGATGTGGTCAGTTGGTCAGTTTCTGTTTTTAGGTCTGACAGAGGTCAGATGGTCAGTTTCTGGTGTATAGGCCAGACAATGGTCAGTTGGTCAATTGTTCTGGTTTATAGGTCAGACTGTGGTCAGTTATTCAGTTTCTGGTTTCTAGCTCAGACTGTGGTCAGTTTGTCAGTTTCTGCTTTCTAGGTCAGACTGTGGTCACTTGGACAGTTTCTGGTTTTGAGTTAAGAATGTGGTCAGTTGGACACTTTCTCTTTCGAGTTCAGTATGTGGTCAGTTGCTAAGTTTCTGGTTTCTAGGTCAAACTGTGGTCAGTTGGTCAGTTTCTGGTTTCTTGGTCAGACTGCAGTCTATTGGTCAGTTTATGTTTTTAGGTCAGACTGAAGTCAGATGGTCAGTTTATGGTGTCTTGGTCAGAATGTTGTCATTTGGTCAGGTCTGGTTTCTAGGTCAGACTCTGGTCAGTTGGTTAGTTTCTTGGTTTCTATGTCAGACTGAAGTCAGTTGGTCAGTTTCTGGTTCCAAATTCAGACTGTAATCAGTTGGTCAGTTACGGTTTCTAGGTCAGACTGTGGTCAGTTGGTCAGTATCATTTTTCGATGTCAGACTGTGGTCAGTTGGTCAGTTGCAGGTTTCTAGTTCAGACTGTGATCAGTTGGTCAGTTTCTGTTTTCTCGGTCAGACTGTGGTCAGTTGGTCAGTTTCTGGTTTCTAGTTCAGACTGTGGGCAGTTGGACAGGTTGTGGTTAAAGGTCAGACTGTGTTCAGTTGGTCAGTTTCTGGTTTTATGTCAGACTGAGGTCAGATGCCCAGTTTCTGGTTTCTAGGTCAGAATGTGGTCAGTTGGTCAGTTTCGGCATTCTAGTTCAGAATATGGTCAGTTTGTCATTTTCTGGTTTCTAGGTCTGACTCTGGTCAGTTAGTCAGTTTCGGATTGTCACGGTCAGTTTTTGGTCAGTTGGACAGTTTCTGGTTTCTAGGTCAGACTGTGGTCAGTGGTCAGTTTCTGCTTTCTAGATCAGACTGTGGTCAATTTGTCAGTTTCTGGTTTCTACATCAGACTGTGGTCAGTTGGTCAGTTTCGGATTGTCTCGGTTAAATTTTGGTCAGTTGTGCAGTTTCTGGTTCTAGATCAGACTGTGGTCGGTTGGTCAGTTTCTGGTTAACCAAGGTCACATTGTGGTCAGTTGGTCAGATTCTGTTTTCTAGGTCAGACTGTGGTCAGTTGGTCAGTTTCTGGTTTCGAGGTCAGACTGTGGTCAGTTGGTCAGTTTCTGGTTCCAAAGTCAAATTGTGGTCAGTTGGGCAGTATCTGTTTTCTAGGTCAGACTGTGGTCAGTTGTTCAGATTCTGTTTTCTAGGTCAGATTGTGGCCAGTTGGTCAGTTTCTGGTCCCTCGTTCAGTTTGTGGTCAGTAGGTCAGTTACTGGTTTCTCGTTCAGACTATGGTTAGTTGGTCAGTTTCTGGTTTATAGGTCAGACTGTGGTCAGTTGGACAGTTTCTGGTTCCTAGTTCATACTGTGGTAACTTGGTCAGTTTCTGCAATCTTGATCAGACTGTGGTCAGTTGGTCAATTGGCTGGTTTCTATGTCAGACTTTGTTAAGTTGGTCAGTTACTGGTTGCTAGGTCAGAATGTGTCCTGTTGGACAGTTTGTGATTGCTAGGTCAGACTGTGGTCATTTGGACAGTTTCTGGTTCTAGATCAGACTGTGGTCGGTTGGTCAGTTTCTGGTTCCAAGGTCACAATGTGGTCAGTTGGCAGATTCTGGTTTCTAGGTCAGACTGTGGTCAGTTGGTCAATTTCTGGTTCCAAGGTCAGACTGTGGTCAGTTGGTCAGTTTCTGGTTTCTAGGTCAGATTGTTGTCAGTTGGTCAGTTTCTGGTTCCTAGGTCAGACTGTGGTCCGTTGGTCAGTTTCTGGTTTCTAATTCAGATGGTGGGTGTTGGACAGGTTGTGGTTTCTAGGTCAGATGTGGTCAGTTGGTCAGTTTCTGTTTTTAGGTCTGACAGAGGTCAGATGGTCAGTTTCTGGTGTATAGGCCAGACAATGGTCAGTTGGTCAATTGTTCTGGTTTATAGGTCAGACTGTGGTCAGTTATTCAGTTTCTGGTTTCTAGCTCAGACTGTGGTCAGTTTGTCAGTTTCTGCTTTCTAGGTCAGACTGTGGTCACTTGGACAGTTTCTGGTTTTGAGTTAAGAATGTGGTCAGTTGGACACTTTCTCTTTCGAGTTCAGTATGTGGTCAGTTGCTAAGTTTCTGGTTTCTAGGTCAAACTGTGGTCAGTTGGTCAGTTTCTGGTTTCTTGGTCAGACTGCAGTCTATTGGTCAGTTTATGTTTTTAGGTCAGACTGAAGTCAGATGGTCAGTTTATGGTGTCTTGGTCAGAATGTTGTCATTTGGTCAGGTCTGGTTTCTAGGTCAGACTCTGGTCAGTTGGTTAGTTTCTTGGTTTCTATGTCAGACTGAAGTCAGTTGGTCAGTTTCTGGTTCCAAATTCAGACTGTAATCAGTTGGTCAGTTACGGTTTCTAGGTCAGACTGTGGTCAGTTGGTCAGTATCATTTTTCGATGTCAGACTGTGGTCAGTTGGTCAGTTGCAGGTTTCTAGTTCAGACTGTGATCAGTTGGTCAGTTTCTGTTTTCTCGGTCAGACTGTGGTCAGTTGGTCAGTTTCTGGTTTCTAGTTCAGACTGTGGGCAGTTGGACAGGTTGTGGTTAAAGGTCAGACTGTGTTCAGTTGGTCAGTTTCTGGTTTTATGTCAGACTGAGGTCAGATGCCCAGTTTCTGGTTTCTAGGTCAGAATGTGGTCAGTTGGTCAGTTTCGGCATTCTAGTTCAGAATATGGTCAGTTTGTCATTTTCTGGTTTCTAGGTCTGACTCTGGTCAGTTAGTCAGTTTCGGATTGTCACGGTCAGTTTTTGGTCAGTTGGACAGTTTCTGGTTTCTAGGTCAGACTGTGGTCAGTGGTCAGTTTCTGCTTTCTAGATCAGACTGTGGTCAATTTGTCAGTTTCTGGTTTCTACATCAGACTGTGGTCAGTTGGTCAGTTTCGGATTGTCTCGGTTAAATTTTGGTCAGTTGTGCAGTTTCTGGTTCTAGATCAGACTGTGGTCGGTTGGTCAGTTTCTGGTTAACCAAGGTCACATTGTGGTCAGTTGGTCAGATTCTGTTTTCTAGGTCAGACTGTGGTCAGTTGGTCAGTTTCTGGTTTCGAGGTCAGACTGTGGTCAGTTGGTCAGTTTCTGGTTCCAAAGTCAAATTGTGGTCAGTTGGGCAGTATCTGTTTTCTAGGTCAGACTGTGGTCAGTTGTTCAGATTCTGTTTTCTAGGTCAGATTGTGGCCAGTTGGTCAGTTTCTGGTCCCTCGTTCAGTTTGTGGTCAGTAGGTCAGTTACTGGTTTCTCGTTCAGACTATGGTTAGTTGGTCAGTTTCTGGTTTATAGGTCAGACTGTGGTCAGTTGGACAGTTTCTGGTTCCTAGTTCATACTGTGGTAACTTGGTCAGTTTCTGCAATCTTGATCAGACTGTGGTCAGTTGGTCAATTGGCTGGTTTCTATGTCAGACTTTGTTAAGTTGGTCAGTTACTGGTTGCTAGGTCAGAATGTGTCCTGTTGGACAGTTTGTGATTGCTAGGTCAGACTGTGGTCATTTGGACAGTTTCTGGTTCTAGATCAGACTGTGGTCGGTTGGTCAGTTTCTGGTTCCAAGGTCACAATGTGGTCAGTTGGCAGATTCTGGTTTCTAGGTCAGACTGTGGTCAGTTGGTCAATTTCTGGTTCCAAGGTCACATTGTGGTCAGTTGGTCAGATTCTGGTTTCTAGGTCAGACTGTGGTAAGTTGGTCAGTTTCTGTTTTCTAGGTCAGACTGTGGTCAGTTGGTCAGTTTCTGGTTTCTAGGTCAGATTGTTGTCAGTTGGTCAGTTTCTGGTTCCTAGGTCAGACTGTGGTCCGTTGGTCAGTTTCTGGTTTCTAATTCAGATGGTGGGTAGTTGGACAGGTTGTGGTTTCTAGGTCAGATGTGGTCAGTTGGTCAGTTTCTGTTTTTAGGTCTGACAGAGGTCAGATGGTCAGTTTCTGGTGTATAGGTAAGAATGTGGTCAGTTGGTCAATTTTTCTGGTTTCTAGGTCAGACTGTGGTCAGTTGTTCAGTTTCTGGTTTCTAGCTCAGACTGTGGTCAGTTTGTCAGTTTCTGCTTTCTAGGTCAGACTGTGGTCACTTGGACAGTTTCTGGTTTTGAGTTAAGAATGTGGTCAGTTGGACACTTTCTCGTTTCGAGTTCAGTATGTGGTCTGTTGCTAAGTTTCTGGTTTCTAGGTCAGACTGTGGTCAGTTGGTCAGTTTCTGGTTCCTTGGTCAGACTCGACTATTGGTCAGTTTATGTTTTTTGGTCAGACTCAGGTCAGATGGTCAGTTTCCGGTGTCTTGGTCAGAATGTTGTCATTTGGTCAGGTTCTGGTTTCTAGGTCAGACTGTGGTCAGTTGGTCAGTTCCTGGTTTCGAGTTAAGAATGTGGTCAGTTGATCAGTTTCTGGTTACGAGATCAGATTGTGGTCAGTTGCTCAGTTTCGGGTTTCTAGGTCAGACTGTAGACAGTTGGTCAGTTTCTGGTTTCTCGGTCAGATTGTGGTCAGTTGGTCAGTTGCTGGTTTCTACGTGAGACTGTGGTCAGTTGGTCATATACTGGTTGCTAGGTCAGAATGTGGCCTGTTGGACAGTTTGTGGTTGCTATGTCAGACTGTGCTCATTTGGTCAGTCTCTGGTTTCTTGGTCAAACTGTTGTCAGTTGGTCAGTTTCTGGTTGTCTCGGTCAGACTGTGGTCAGTTGGTCAGTTTCTGATTGTCTCGTTCAGACTCTGGTCAGTTGGTCAGTTTCTGGTTTCTAGGTCAGAACAAAGTCAGTTGGTCAGTTTCTGGTTCCTAATGCAGACTGTGATCAGATGGTCAGTTACGGTTTCTAGCTCAGACTGTGGTCAGTTGGTCAGTATCATGTTTCTATGTTAGACTGTGGTCAGTTGCTCAGTTTCTGGGTCGTAGGTCAGACTGTGATCACATGTTCAGTTTCAGGTCCTGAAGTCAGACTGTGGTCAGTTGGTAAGTTTCTGGTTTCCAGGTTACGCTGTGGTCAGTTGGTCAGTTTCATGTTGCCTCGGTCAGACTGTGGTCAGTTGGTCAATTTCTGGTTTCTAGGTCAGACTGTGGTCCGTTGGTCAGGTTCTGGTTTCTAGGTCAGACTGTGGTCCGTTGGCCATTTTCTGTTTATAGGTCAGACTGTGGTCCAATGGTCAGTTTCTGGTTTCTAGGTCAGAATGTGGTCTGTTGGTCATTTTCTGGTTTCGAGTTAAGAATGTGGTCAGTTGGTCAGTTTCTGGTTTCGAGGTCAGACTGTGGTCAGTTGGTCAGTTTCTAATTTCGAGGTAGGACTGTGGTCAGTTGGTCAGTTTCTGGTATCTAGGTCAGATGTGGTCAGTTGGTCTGTTTCTGTTTTTAGGTCAGACTGAGGTCAGATGGTCAGTTTCTGGTTTCTGGTTAAGAATGTGGTCAGTTGGTCAGTTACTGGTTTCGAGGTCAGACTGTGGTAAGTTGGTCAGTTTCTAATTTCGAAGTCAGGCTGTGGTCATTTGGTCAGTTTCTGGTATCTAGGTCAGACTGTGGTCAGTTGGTCAATTGGCTGGTTTCTATGTCAGACTTTGTTCAGTTGGTCAGTTACTGGTTGCTAGGTCAGAATGTGTCCTGTTGGACAGTTTGTGATTGCTAGGTCAGATTGTGGTCATTTGGAAAGTTTCTGGTTCTAGATCAGACTGTGGTCGGTTGGTCAGTTTCTGGTTCCAAGGTCACAATGTGGTCAGTTGGCAGATTCTGGTTTCTAGTTCAGACTGTGGTCTGTTGGTCAATTTCTGGTTCCAAGGCCACATTGTGGTCAGTTGGTCAGATTCTGGTTTCTCGGTCAGACTGTGGTCAGTTGGTCAGTTTCTGGTTCCAAGGTCACATTGTGGTCAGTTGGTCAGATTCTGCTTTCTAGGTCAGACTGTGGTCAGTTGGTCAGTTTCTGGTTTCTAGGTCAGATTGTTGTCAGTTGGTCAGTTTCTGGTTCCTAGGTCAGACTGTGGTCCGTTGGTCAGTTTCTGGTTTCTAATTCAGATGGTGGGTAGTTGGACAGGTTGTGGGTTCTAGGTCAGATGTGGTCAGTTGGTCAGTTTCTATTTTTAGGTCAGACTGTGGTCACTTGGACAGTTTCTGGTTTTGAGTTAAGAATGTGGTCAGTTGGACACTTTCTCGTTTCGAGTTCAGTATGTGGTCAGTTGCTAAGTTTCTGGTTTCTAGGTCAGACTGTGGTAAGTTGGTCAGTTTCTGGTTTCTTGGTCAGACTAGTCTATTGGTCAGTTTATGTTTTTAGGTCAGACTGAGGTCAGATGGTCAGTTTCTGGTGTCTTGGTCAGAATGTTGTCATTTGGTCAGGTTCTGGTTTCCAGGTCAGACTGTGGTCAGTTGGTCTGTTCCTGGTTTCGAATTAAGAATGTGGTCAGTTGATCAGTTTCTGGTTACGAGGTCAGATTGTGGTCAGTTGCTCAGTTTCGGGTTTCTAGGTCAGACGGTAGTCAGTTGGTCAGTTTCTGGTTTCTCGGTCAGATTGTGGTCAGTTGGTCAGTTGCTGGTTTCTGCGTGAGACTGTGGTCAGTTGGTCATATACTGGTTGCTAGGTCAGAATGTGGCCTGTTGGACAGTTTGCGGTTGCTAGGTCAGACTGTGCTCAATTTGTTCAGTCTCTGGTTTCTCGGTCAAACTGTTGTCAGTTGGTCAGTTTCTGGTTGTCTCGGTCAGACTGTGGTCAGTTGGTCAGTTTCTGATTGTCTCGTTCAGACTCTGGTCAGTTGGTCAGTTTCTGGTTTCTAGGTCAGAACAAAGTCAGTTGGTCAGTTTCTCGTTCCTAATGCAGACTGTGATCAGATGGTCAGTTCCGGTTTCTAGCTCAGACTGTGGTCAGTTGGTCAGTATCAGGTTTCTATGTCAGACTGTGGTCAGTTGCTCAGTTTCTGGGTCGTAGGTCAGACTGTGATCACATGTTCAGTTTCAGGTCCTGAAGTCAGACTGTGGTCAGTTGGTAAGTTTCTGGTTTCCAGGTTAGACTGTGGTCAGTTGGTCAGTTTCAAGTTGCCTCGGTCAGACTGTGGTCAGTTGGTCAATTTCTGGTTTCTAGGTCAGACTGTGGTCCGTTGGTCAGGTTCTGGTTTCTAGGTCAGACTGTGGTCCGTTGGTCATTTTCTGTTTATAGGTCAGACTGTGGTCCTATGGTCAGTTTCTGGTTTCTAGGTCAGAATGTGGTCTGTTGGTCAGTTTCTCGTTTCGAGTTAAGAATGTGGTCAGTTGGTCAGTTTCTGGTTTCTAGGTCAGACTGTGGTCAGTTGGTCAGTTTCTAATTTCGAGGTAGGACTGTGGTCAGTTGGTCAGTTTCTGGTATCTAGGTCAGATGTGGTCAGTTGGTCTGTTTCTATTTTTAGGTCAGACTGAGGTCAGATGGTCAGTTTCTGGTTTCTGGTTAAGAATGTGGTCAGTTGGTCAGTTACTGGTTTCGAGGTCAGACTGTGGTCAGTTGGTCAATTGGCTGGTTTCTATGTCAGACTTTGTTCAGTTGGTCAGTTACTGGTTGCTAGGTCAGAATGTGTCCTGTTGGACAGTTTGTGATTGCTAGGTCAGATTGTGGTCATTTGGACAGTTTCTGGTTCTAGATCAGACTGTGGTCGGTTGGTCAGTTTCTGGTTCCAAGGTCACAATGTGGTCAGTTGGCAGATTCTGGTTTCTAGTTCAGACTGTGGTCTGTTGGTCAATTTCTGGTTCCCAGGCCACATTGTGGTCAGTTGGTCAGATTCTGGTTTCTCGGTCAGACTGTGGTCAGTTGGTCAGTTTCTGGTTCCAAGGTCACATTGTGGTCAGTTGGTCAGATTCTGCTTTCTAGGTCAGACTGTGGTCAGTTGGTCAGTTTCTGTTTTCTAGGTCAGACTGTGGTCAGTTGGTCAGTTTCTGGTTTCTAGGTCAGATTGTTGTCAGTTGGTCAGTTTCTGGTTCCTAGGTCAGACTGTGGTCCGTTGGTCAGTTTCTGGTTTCTAATTCAGATGGTGGGTAGTTGGACAGGTTGTGGGTTCTAGGTCAGATGTGGTCAGTTGGTCAGTTTCTGTTTTTAGGTCAGACTGTGGTCACTTGGACAGTTTCTGGTTTTGAGTTAAGAATGTGGTCAGTTGGACACTTTCTCGTTTCGAGTTCAGTATGTGGTCAGTTGCTAAGTTTCTGGTTTCTAGGTCAGACTGTGGTAAGTTGGTCAGTTTCTGGTTTCTTGGTCAGACTAGTCTATTGGTCAGTTTATGTTTTTAGGTCAGACTGAGGTCAGATGGTCAGTTTCTGGTGTCTTGGTCAGAATGTTGTCATTTGGTCAGGTTCTGGTTTCCAGGTCAGACTGTGGTCAGTTGGTCTGTTCCTGGTTTCGAATTAAGAATGTGGTCAGTTGATCAGTTTCTGGTTACGAGGTCAGATTGTGGTCAGTTGCTCAGTTTCGGGTTTCTAGGTCAGACGGTAGTCAGTTGGTCAGTTTCTGGTTTCTCGGTCAGATTGTGGTCAGTTGGTCAGTTGCTGGTTTCTACGTGAGACTGTGGTCAGTTGGTCATATACTGGTTGCTAGGTCAGAATGTGGCCTGTTGGACAGTTTGCGGTTGCTAGGTCAGACTGTGCTCAATTTGTTCAGTCTCTGGTTTCTCGGTCAAACTGTTGTCAGTTGGTCAGTTTCTGGTTGTCTCGGTCAGACTGTGGTCAGTTGGTCAGTTTCTGATTGTCTCGTTCAGACTCTGGTCAGTTGGTCAGTTTCTGGTTTCTAGGTCAGAACAAAGTCAGTTGGTCAGTTTCTCGTTCCTAATGCAGACTGTGATCAGATGGTCAGTTCCGGTTTCTAGCTCAGACTGTGGTCAGTTGGTCAGTATCAGGTTTCTATGTCAGACTGTGGTCAGTTGCTCAGTTTCTGGGTCGTAGGTCAGACTGTGATCACATGTTCAGTTTCAGGTCCTGAAGTCAGACTGTGGTCAGTTGGTAAGTTTCTGGTTTCCAGGTTAGACTGTGGTCAGTTGGTCAGTTTCAAGTTGCCTCGGTCAGACTGTGGTCAGTTGGTCAATTTCTGGTTTCTAGGTCAGACTGTGGTCCGTTGGTCAGGTTCTGGTTTCTAGGTCAGACTGTGGTCCGTTGGTCATTTTCTGTTTATAGGTCAGACTGTGGTCCTATGGTCAGTTTCTGGTTTCTAGGTCAGAATGTGGTCTGTTGGTCAGTTTCTCGTTTCGAGTTAAGAATGTGGTCAGTTCGTCAGTTTCTGGTTTCTAGGTCAGACTGTGGTCAGTTGGTCAGTTTCTAATTTCGAGGTAGGACTGTGGTCAGTTGGTCAGTTTCTGGTATCTAGGTCAGATGTGGTCAGTTGGTCTGTTTCTATTTTTAGGTCAGACTGAGGTCAGATGGTCAGTTTCTGGTTTCTGGTTAAGAATGTGGTCAGTTGGTCAGTTACTGGTTTCGAGGTCAGACTGTGGTCAGTTGGTCAGTTTCTAATTTCGAGGTCAGGCTGTGGTCAGTTGGTCAGTTTCTGGTATCTAGGTCAGACTGTGGTCAGTTGGTCAGTTTCTGGTTTCTAGGTCAGACTCTGGTCAGTTGGTCAATTGGCTGGTTTCTATGTCAGACTTTGTTCAGTTGGTCAGTTACTGGTTGCTAGGTCAGAATGTGTCCTGTTGGACAGTTTGTGATTGCTAGGTGAGACTGTGGTCATTTGGACAGTTTCTGGTTCTAGATCAGACTGTGGTCGGTTGGTCAGTTTCTGGTTCCAAGGTCACAATGTGGTCAGTTGGCAGATTCTGGTTTCTAGGTCAAACTGTGGTCAGTTGGTCAATTTCTGGTTCCAAGGTCACATTGTGGTCAGTTGGTCAGATTCTGGTTTATAGGTCAGACTGTGGTCAGTTGGTCAGTTTCTGGTTCCAAGGTCACATTGTGGCCAGTTGGTCAGATTCTGGTTTCTAGGTCAGACTGTGGTCAGTTGGTCAGTTTCTGTTTTCTAGGTCAGACTGTGGTCAGATTCTGGTTTCTAGGTCAGACTGTGGTCAGTTGGTCAGTTTCTGTTTTCTAGGTCAGACTGTGGTCAGTTGGTCAGTTTCTGGTTTCTAGTTCAGATTGTTGTCAGTTGGTCAGTTTCTGGTTCCTAGGTCAGACTGTGGTCCGTTGGTCAGTTTCTGGTTTCTAATTCAGATGGTGGGTAGTTGGACAGGTTGTGGTTTCTAGGTCAGATGTGGTCAGTTGGTCAGTTTCTGTTTTTAGGTCTGACAGAGGTCAGATGGTCAGTTTCTGGTGTATAGGTAAGAATGTGGTCAGTTGGTCAATTTTTCTGGTTTCTAGGTCAGACTGTGGTCAGTTGTTCAGTTTCTGGTTTCTAGCTCAGACTGTGGTCAGTTTGTCAGTTTCTGCTTTCTAGGTCAGACTGTGGTCACTTGGACAGTTTCTGGTTTTGAGTTAAGAATGTGGTCAGTTGGACACTTTCTCGTTTCGAGTTCAGTATGTGGTCAGTTGCTAAGTTTCTGGTTTCTAGGTCAGACTGTGGTCAGTTGGTCAGTTTTTGGTTTCTTGGTCAGACTAGTCTATTGGTCAGTTTATGTTTTTAGGTCAGACTGAGGTCAGATGGTCAGTTTCTGGTGTCTTGGTCAGAATGTTGTCATTTGGTCAGGTTCTGGTTTCCAGGTCAGACTGTGGTCAGTTGGTCTGTTCCTGGTTTCGAGTTAAGAATGTGGTCAGTTGATCAGTTTCTGGTTACGAGGTCAGATTGTGGTCAGTTGCTCAGTTTCGGGTTTCTAGGTCAGACTGTAGTCAGTTGGTCAGTTTCTGGTTTCTCGGTCAGATTGTGGTCAGTTGGTCAGTTGCTGGTTTCTACGTGAGACTGTGGTCAGTTGGTCATATACTGGTTGCTAGGTCAGAATGTGGCCTGTTGGACAGTTTGTGGTGGCTAGGTCAGACTGTGCTCAATTTGTTCAGTCTCTGGTTTCTCGGTCAAACTGTTGTCAGTTGGTCAGTTTCTGGTTGTCTCGGTCAGACTGTGGTCAGTTGGTCAGTTTCTGATTGTCTCGTTCAGACTCTGGTCAGTTGGTCAGTTTCTGGTTTCTAGGTCAGAACAAAGTCAGTTGGTCAGTTTCTGGTTCCTAATGCAGAATGTGATCAGATGGTCAGTTCCGGTTTCTAGCTCAGACTGTGGTCAGTTGGTCAGTATCAGGTTTCCATGTCAGACTGTGGTCAGTTGCTCAGTTTCTGGGTCGTAGGTCAGACTGTGATCACATGTTCAGTTTCAGGTCCTGAAGTCAGACTGTGGTCAGTTGGTAAGTTTCTGGTTTCCAGGTTAGACTGTGGTCAGTTGGTCAGTTTCATGTTGCCTCGGTCAGACTGTGGTCAGTTGGTCAATTTCTGGTTTCTAGGTCAGTCTGTGGTCCGTTGGTCAGGTTCTGGTTTCTAGGTCAGACTGTGGTCCGATGGTCATTTTCTGTTTATAGGTCAGACTCTGGTCCTATGGTCAGTTTCTGGTTTCTAGGTCAGAATGTGGTCTGTTGGTCAGTTTCTGGTTTCGAGTTAAGATTGTGGTCAGTTGGTCAGTTTCTGGTTTCGAGGTCAGACTGTGGTCAGTTGGTCAGTTTCTAATTTCGAGGTAGGACTGTGGTCAGTTGGTCAGTTTCCGGTATCTAGGTCAGATGTGGTCAGTTGGTCTGTTTCTATTTTTAGGTCAGACTGAGGTCAGATGGTCAGTTTCTGGTTTCTGGTTAAGAATGTGGTCAGTTGGTCACTTACTGGTTTCGAGGTCAGACAGTGGTCAGTTGGTCAGTTTCTAATTTCGAGGTCAGGCTGTGGTCAGTTGGTCAGTTTCTGGTATCTAGGTCAGACTGTGGTCAGTTGGTCAGTTTCTGGTTTCTAGGTCAGACTGTGGTCAGTTGGTCAATTGGCTGGTTTCTATGTCAGACTTTGTTCAGTTGGTCAGTTACTGGTTGCTAGGTCAGAATGTGTCCTGTTGGACCGTTTGTGATTGCTAGGTCAGACTGTGGTCATTTGGACAGTTTCTGGTTCTAGATCAGACTGTGGTCGGTTGGTCAGTTTCTGGTTCCAAGGTCACAATGTGGTCAGTTGGCAGATTCTGGTTTCTAGGTCAGACTGTGGTCAGGTGGTCAATTTCTGGTTCCAAGGTCAGACTGTGGTCAGTTGGTCAGTTTCTGTTTTCTAGGTCAGACTGTGGTCAGTTGGTCAGTTTCTGGTTTCTAGGTCAGATTGTTGTCAGTTGGTCAGTTTCTGCTTCCTAGGTCAGACTGTGGTCAGTTGGTCAGTTTCTGGTTTCTAATTCAGATGGTGGGTAGTTGGACAGGTTGTGGTTTCTAGGTCAGATGTGGTCAGTTGGTCAGTTTCTGTTTTTAGGTCTGACAGAGGTCAGATGGTCAGTTTCTGGTGTATAGGTAAGAATGTGGTCAGTTGGTCAATTTTTCTGGTTTCTAGCTCAGACTGTGGTCAGTTGTTCAGTTTCTGGTTTCTAGCTCAGACTGTGGTCAGTTGGTCAGTTTCATGTTGCCTCGGTCAGACTGTGGTCAGTTGGTCAATTTCTGGTTTCTGGGTCAGACTGTGGTCCGTTAGTCAGGTTCTGGTTTCTAGGTCAGACTGTGGTCCGTTGGTCATTTTCTGTTTATAGGTCAGACTGTGGTCCAATGGTCAGTTTCTGGTTTCTCGGTCAGAATGTGGTCTGTTGGTCAGTTTCTGGTTTCGAGTTAAGAATGTGGTCAGTTGGTCAGTTTCTGGTTTCGAGGTCAGACTGTGGTCAGTTGGTCAGTTTCTAATTTCGAGGTAGGACTGTGGTCAGTTGATCAGTTTCTGGTATCTAGGTCAGATGTGGTCAGTTGGTCTGTTTCTGTTTTTAGGTCAGACTGAGGTCAGATGGTCAGTTTCTGGTTTCTGGTTAAGAATGTGGTCAGTTGGTCAGTTACTGGTTTCGAGGTCAGACTGTGGTCAGTTGGTCAGTTTCTAATTTCTAGGTCAGACTGTGGTCAGTTGGTCAATTGGCTGGTTTCTATGTCAGACTTTGTTCAGTTGGTCAGTTACTGGTTGCTAGGTCAGAATGTGTCCTGTTGGACAGTTTGTGATTGCTAGGTCAGACTGTGGTCATTTGGACAGTTTCTGCTTTCTAGATCAGACTGTGGTCAGTTTGTCAGTTTCTGCTTTCTAGGTCAGACTGTGGTCACTTGTACAGTTTCTGGTATCTAGGTCAGTCTGTGTGTCAGTTGGTCAGTTTCTGCTTCCTAGTTCAGACTGTGGTCAGTTGGTCAGTTATTTGTTTCTCGTTCAGACTGTGTTTGGTTGATCAGTTTCTGGTTTATAGGTCAGACTATGCTCAGTTGGTCAGTTTATGGTTTCTAGGTCAGACTGTGGTCAGTTGGTCAGTTTCTGCTTTCTAGATCAGACTGTGGTCAGTTTGTCAGTTTCTGCTTTCTAGGTCAGACTGTGGTCACTTGTACAGTTTCTGGTATCTAGGTCAGTCTGTGTGTCAGTTGGTCAGTTTCTGCTTCCTAGTTCAGACTGTGGTCAGTTGGTCAGTTATTGGTTTCTCGTTCAGACTGTGTTTGGTTGATCAGTTTCTGGTTTATAGGTCAGACTGTGGTCAGTTGGTCAGTTTATGGTTTCTAGGTCAGACTGTGGTCAGTTGGTCAGTTTCTACTTTCTAGTTCAGAGTGTGGTCAGTTTGTCAGTTTCTGGTTTCTAGGTGTGACTGTGGTCAGTTAGTCAGTTTCGGATTGTCTCGGTCAGTTTTTGGTCAGTTGGACAGTTTCTGGTTTCAAGGTCAGACTGTGGTCAGTGGTCAGTTTCTGTTCTTAGGTCAGACTGTGGTCAGTTGGTCAGTTGCTGGTTTCTACGTCAGACTGTGGTCAGTTGGTCAGATACTGGTTGCTAAGTCAGAATGTGGTAACTTGCTCAGTTTATGGTTTCTAGGTCAGACTGTGGTCATTTGGTCAGTTTCGTGTTGTCTCTGTAAGTTGGTCAGTTTCATGTTGTCTCGGTCAGACTGTGGGCAGTTGGTCAGTTTCTGGTTTCTTTGTCAGACTGAGGTGTGACTGTGGTCAGTTGTTCAGTTTCTGGTTTCTCGGTCTTACTTTGTTCAGTGATTCAGTTTCTGGTTGTCTAGGTGTGTTTCTCTGGTCAGTTTTTTACTTTTTGGTTGCTAGGTCATCCTGTGGCCAGTTGGTCAGTTGCTTGTTGCTCGGTCAGACAGTGGTCAGTTGATCAGTTTCTGTTTCCTAGGTCAGACTGTGGTCAGTTGGTCAGTTTCTGATTGTCTCGATCAGACTCTGGTCAGTTGGTCAGTTTCTGGTTTCTAGGTCAGAATGTGGTCTGTTGGTCAGTTTCTGGTTTCGAGTTAAGAATGTGGTCAGTTGGTCAGTTTCTGGTTGTCTAGGTGTGTTTCTCTGGTCAGTTTTTTACTTTTTGGTTGCTAGGTCATCCTGTGGCCAGTTGGCCAGTTGCTTGTTGCTCGGTCAGACTGTGGTCAGTTGATCAGTTTCTGTTTCCTAGGTCAGACTGTGGTCAGTCGGTCAGTTTCTGATTGTTTCGTTCAGACTCTGGTCAGTTGGTCAGTTTCTGGTTTCTAGGTCAGAAAAAAGTCAGTTGGTCAGTTTCTGGTTCCTAATGCAGACTGTGATCAGATGGTCAGTTCCGGTTTCTAGCTCAGACTGTGGTCAGTTGGTCAGTATCAGGTTTCTATGTCAGACTGTGGTCAGTTGCTCAGTTTCTGGGTCGTAGGTCAGACTGTGATCACATGTTCAGTTTCAGGTCCTGAAGTCAGACTGTGGTCAGTTGGTAAGTTTCTGGTTTCCAGTTTAGACTGTGGTCAGTTGGTCAGTTTCATGTTGCCTCGGTCAGACTGTGGTCAGTTGGTCAATTTCTGGTTTCTAGGTCAGACTGTGGTCCGTTGGTCAGGTTCTGGTTTCTAGGTCAGACTGTGGTCCGTTGGTCATTTTCTGTTTATAGGTCAGACTGTGGTCCAATGGTCAGTTTCTGTTTTCTAGGTCAGAATGTGGTCTGTTGGTCAGTTTCTGGTTTCGAGTTAAGAATGTGGTCAGTTGGTCAGTTTCTGGTTTCGAGGTCAGACTGTGGTCAGTTGGTCAGTTTCTAATTTCGAGGTAGGACTGTGGTCAGTTGATCAGTTTCTGGTATCTAGGTCAGATGTGGTCAGTTGGTCTGTTTCTGTTTTTAGGTCAGACTGAGGTCAGATGGTCAGTTTCTAATTTCGAGGTAGGACTGTGGTCAGTTGATCAGTTTCTGGTATCTAGGTCAGATGTGGTCAGTTGGTCTGTTTCTGTTTTTAGGTCAGACTGAGGTCAGATGGTCAGTTTCTGGTTTCTGGTTAAGAATGTGGTCAGTTGGTCAGTTACTGGTTTCGAGGTCAGACTGTGGTCAGTTGGTCAGTTTCTAATTTCTAGGTCAGACTGTGGTCAGTTGGTCAATTGGCTGGTTTCTATGTCAGACTTTGTTCAGTTGGTCAGTTACTGGTTGCTAGGTCAGAATGTGTCCTGTTGGACAGTTTGTGATTGCTAGGTCAGACTGTGGTCATTTGGACAGTTTCTGCTTTCTAGATCAGACTGTGGTCAGTTTGTCAGTTTCTGCTTTCTAGGTCAGACTGTGGTCACTTGTACAGTTTCTGGTATCTAGGTCAGTCTGTGTGTCAGTTGGTCAGTTTCTGCTTCCTAGTTCAGACTGTGGTCAGTTGGTCAGTTATTTGTTTCTCGTTCAGACTGTGTTTGGTTGATCAGTTTCTGGTTTATAGGTCAGACTATGCTCAGTTGGTCAGTTTATGGTTTCTAGGTCAGACTGTGGTCAGTTGGTCAGTTTCTGCTTTCTAGATCAGACTGTGGTCAGTTTGTCAGTTTCTGCTTTCTAGGTCAGACTGTGGTCACTTGTACAGTTTCTGGTATCTAGGTCAGTCTGTGTGTCAGTTGGTCAGTTTCTGCTTCCTAGTTCAGACTGTGGTCAGTTGGTCAGTTATTGGTTTCTCGTTCAGACTGTGTTTGGTTGATCAGTTTCTGGTTTATAGGTCAGACTGTGGTCAGTTGGTCAGTTTATGGTTTCTAGGTCAGACTGTGGTCAGTTGGTCAGTTTCTACTTTCTAGTTCAGAGTGTGGTCAGTTTGTCAGTTTCTGGTTTCTAGGTGTGACTGTGGTCAGTTAGTCAGTTTCGGATTGTCTCGGTCAGTTTTTGGTCAGTTGGACAGTTTCTGGTTTCAAGGTCAGACTGTGGTCAGTGGTCAGTTTCTGTTCTTAGGTCAGACTGTGGTCAGTTGGTCAGTTGCTGGTTTCTACGTCAGACTGTGGTCAGTTGGTCAGATACTGGTTGCTAAGTCAGAATGTGGTAACTTGCTCAGTTTATGGTTTCTAGGTCAGACTGTGGTCATTTGGTCAGTTTCGTGTTGTCTCTGTAAGTTGGTCAGTTTCATGTTGTCTCGGTCAGACTGTGGGCAGTTGGTCAGTTTCTGGTTTCTTTGTCAGACTGAGGTGTGACTGTGGTCAGTTGTTCAGTTTCTGGTTTCTCGGTCTTACTTTGTTCAGTGATTCAGTTTCTGGTTGTCTAGGTGTGTTTCTCTGGTCAGTTTTTTACTTTTTGGTTGCTAGGTCATCCTGTGGCCAGTTGGTCAGTTGCTTGTTGCTCGGTCAGACAGTGGTCAGTTGATCAGTTTCTGTTTCCTAGGTCAGACTGTGGTCAGTTGGTCAGTTTCTGATTGTCTCGATCAGACTCTGGTCAGTTGGTCAGTTTCTGGTTTCTAGGTCAGAATGTGGTCTGTTGGTCAGTTTCTGGTTTCGAGTTAAGAATGTGGTCAGTTGGTCAGTTTCTGGTTGTCTAGGTGTGTTTCTCTGGTCAGTTTTTTACTTTTTGGTTGCTAGGTCATCCTGTGGCCAGTTGGCCAGTTGCTTGTTGCTCGGTCAGACTGTGGTCAGTTGATCAGTTTCTGTTTCCTAGGTCAGACTGTGGTCAGTCGGTCAGTTTCTGATTGTTTCGTTCAGACTCTGGTCAGTTGGTCAGTTTCTGGTTTCTAGGTCAGAAAAAAGTCAGTTGGTCAGTTTCTGGTTCCTAATGCAGACTGTGATCAGATGGTCAGTTCCGGTTTCTAGCTCAGACTGTGGTCAGTTGGTCAGTATCAGGTTTCTATGTCAGACTGTGGTCAGTTGCTCAGTTTCTGGGTCGTAGGTCAGACTGTGATCACATGTTCAGTTTCAGGTCCTGAAGTCAGACTGTGGTCAGTTGGTAAGTTTCTGGTTTCCAGTTTAGACTGTGGTCAGTTGGTCAGTTTCATGTTGCCTCGGTCAGACTGTGGTCAGTTGGTCAATTTCTGGTTTCTAGGTCAGACTGTGGTCCGTTGGTCAGGTTCTGGTTTCTAGGTCAGACTGTGGTCCGTTGGTCATTTTCTGTTTATAGGTCAGACTGTGGTCCAATGGTCAGTTTCTGTTTTCTAGGTCAGAATGTGGTCTGTTGGTCAGTTTCTGGTTTCGAGTTAAGAATGTGGTCAGTTGGTCAGTTTCTGGTTTCGAGGTCAGACTGTGGTCAGTTGGTCAGTTTCTAATTTCGAGGTAGGACTGTGGTCAGTTGGTCAGTTTCTGGTATCTAGGTCAGATGTGGTCAGTTGGTCTGTTTCTGTTTTTAGGTCAGACTGAGGTCAGATGGTCAGTTTCTGGTTTCTGGTTAAGAATGTGGTCAGTTGGTCAGTTCCTGGTTTCGAGGTCAGACTGTGGTCAGTTGGTCAGTTTCTAATTTCGAGGTCAGACTTTGGTCAGTTGGTCAGTTTCTGGTATCGAGGTCAGACTGTGGTCAGTTGGTCAGTTTCTGATTTCTAGGTCAGACTGTGGTCAGTTGTTCAATTGGCTGGTTTCTATGTCAGACTTTGTTCAGTTGGTCAGTTACTGGTTGCTAGGTCAGAATGTGTCCTGTTGGACAGTTTGTGATTGCTAGGTCAGACTGTGGTCATTTGGTCAGTTTCTGGTTTCGAGGTCAGATTGTGGTCAGTTGCTCAGTTTCTGGTTTCTAGGTCAGACTGTGGTCATTTGGTCAGTTTCGTGTTGTCTTGGTCAGTTGGTCAGTTTCATGTTGTCTTGGTCAGAATGTGGGCAGTTGGTCAGTTTCTGGTTTCTAGGTCAGACTGTGGTGAGACTGTGGTCAGTTGGTCAGTTTCTGGTTTCTCGGTCAGACTGTGGTCAGTTGCTCAGGTTCTTGTTGTCTAGGTCTGTTTCTCTGGACAGTTTTTTACTTTTTGGTTTCTAGGTCATCCTGTGGTCATTTGGTCAGTTGCTTGTTGATAGGTCAGACTGTGATCAGTTGGTCAATTTCTGATTTCGAGGTTAAACTGTGGTCAGTTGGTCAGTTTCATGTTGTCTCCGTCAGACTGTGATCAGTTGGTCAGGTTCTGGTTCCTAGGTCAGACTGTGGTCAGTTGGTCAGATTCTGGTTGCTAGATAAGACTGTGGACATTTGGTCAGTTTCTTTTTTCTAGGTCAGACTGTGGTCAGTTGGTCAGTGTCTGGTTTCTAGGTCAGACTTTGGTCCGTTGGTCAGTTTCTGTTTTCTAGGTCAGACTGTGGTGAGTTGGTCAGTTTCATGTTGCCTCGGTCAGACTGTGGTCAGTTGGTCAGTATCAGGTTTCTATGTCAGACTGTGGTCAGTTGCTCAGTTTCTGGGTCGTAGGTCAGACTGTGATCACATGTTCAGTTTCAGTTCCTGAAGTCAGACTGTGGTCAGTTGGTAAGTTTCTGGTTTCCAGGTTAGACTGTGGTCAGTTGGTCAGTTTCATGTTGCCTCGGTCAGACTGTGGTCAGTTGGTCAATTTCTGGTTTCTAGGTCAGACTGTGGTCCGTTGGTCAGGTTCTGGTTTCTAGGTCAGACTGTGGTCCGTTGGTCATTTTCTGTTTATAGGTCAGACTGTGGTCCAATGGTCAGTTTCTGTTTTCTAGGTCAGAATGTGGTCTGTTGGTCAGTTTCTGGTTTCGAGTTAAGAATGTGGTCAGTTGGTCAGTTTCTGGTTTCGAGGTCAGACTGTGGTCAGTTGGTCAGTTTCTAATTTCGAGGTAGGACTGTGGTCAGTTGGTCAGTTTCTGGTATCTAGGTCAGATGTGGTCAGTTGGTCTGTTTCTGTTTTTAGGTCAGACTGAGGTCAGATGGTCAATTGGCTGGTTTCTATGTCAGACTTTGTTCAGTTGGTCAGTTACTGGTTGCTAGGTCAGAATGTGTCCTGTTGGACAGTTTGTGATTGCTAGGTCAGACTGTGGTCATTTGGTCAGTTTCTGGTTTCGAGGTCAGATTGTGGTCAGTTGCTCAGTTTCTGGTTTCTAGGTCAGACTGTGGTCATTTGGTCAGTTTCGTGTTGTCTTGGTCAGTTGGTCAGTTTCATTTTGTCTTGGTCAGAATGTGGGCAGTTGGTCAGTTTCTGGTTTCTAGGTCAGACTGTGGTGAGACTGTGGTCAGTTGGTCAGTTTCTGGTTTCTCGGTCAGACTGTGGTCAGTTGCTCAGGTTCTGGTTGTCTAGGTCTGTTTCTCTGGACAGTTTTTTACTTTTTGGTTTCTAGGTCATCCTGTGGTCATTTGGTCAGTTGCTTGTTGATAGGTCAGACTGTGATCAGTTGGTCAATTTCTGCTTTCTAGATCAGCCTGTGGACAGTTGGTCAGATTCTGGTTGCTAGATAAGACTGTGGTCAGTTGGTCTGTTTCTGATTTCGAGGTTAAACTGTGGTCAGTTGGTCAGTTTCATGTTGTCTCCGTCAGACTGTGATCAGTTGGTCAGGTTCTGGTTCCTAGGTCAGACTGTGGTCAGTTGGTCAGTTTCTGGTTCCACGACTGTGGACATTTGGTCAGTTTCTTTTTTCTAGGTCAGACTGTGGTCAGTTGGTCAGTGTCTGGTTTCTAGGTCAGACTTTGGTCCGTTGGTCAGTTTCTGTTTTCTAGGTCAGACTGTGGTGAGTTGGTCAGTTTCTGGTTCCAAGATCAGACTGTGGTCAGTTGTTCAGTTTCTGTTTTCTAGATCAGACTGTGGTCAGTTGGTCAGTTTCTGGTATCTAGGTCAGACTGTGGAGAGTTGGTCAGCTTCTTTTTTCTAGGTCAGATAGTGGTCAGTTGGTCAGTTTCTGTTTTTCGGTCAGACTGATGTCAGATGGTCAGTTTCTGGTTTCTCGGTCAGAATGTGGTCAGTTGGACAATTTCTGGTTTCTAGGTCAGACTGTGGTCAGTTGGTCAGTTACTTTTTTTAGGTCAGACTGAGGTCAGATGGTCAGTGTCTGGTTTCGAGGTCAGATTGTGGTCAGTTGCTCAGTTTAGTGTTTCTAGTTCAGACTGTGGTCAGTTGGTTAGTTGCTGGTTTCTACGTCAGACTGTGGTCAATTTGTCAGATACTGGTTGCTAAGTCAGATTGTGGACACTTGCTCAGTTTATGGTTTCTAGGTCAGACTGTGGTCATTTGGTCAATTTCGTGTTGTCTTGGTCAGTTGGTCAGTTTCATGTTGACTCGGTCAGACTGTAGGCAGTTGGTCAGTTTCTGGTTTCTTGGTCAGACTGTGGTCTGACTCTGGTCAGTTGTTCAGTTTCTGGTTGCTCGGTGAGACTGGTCAGTTGCTCAGTTTCAGGTTGATCTGTCAGACTGTGGTCAGTTGGTAAGTTGCTGGCTGCTCGGTCAGACTGTGCTCAGTTCGTCAGTTTCTGATTCAGAGGCCAGATTGTGCTCAGTTGGTCACTTTCTGGTTGTCTAGGTCAGAATGTGGTCTGTTGGTCAGTTCCTGGTTTCTGGGTCAGACTGTGGTCAGTTGGTCAGTCACTGTTTTCCAGGTAAGACTTTGATCAGTTGGTTAGTTACTGGTTTCTACGTCAGACTGTGGTCAGTTGGTCAGATACTGTTTGCTCAGTCAGACTGTGGTCAGTTGGTCAGTTTCATGTTGCTTACGTCAGACTGTGGTCAGCCGATCAGTTTCTGGTTCCTAGTTCAGACTGTGGTCATTTAGTCAGTTTCGTGCTGTCTTGGACAGTTGGTCAGTTTCATGTTGTCTCGGTCAGACTGTGGGTAGTTAGTCAGTTTCTGGTTTATAGGTCAGACTGAGGTCAGATGGTCAGTTTCTGGTTTCGAGGTCAGATAGTGGTCAGTTGCTAAGTTTCGGGTTTCTAGTTCAGACTGTATCAGTTGGTCAGTTGCTGTTTTTCGGTCAGACTGATGTCAGATGGTCAGTTTCTGGCTTCTCGGTCAGAATGTGGTCAGTTGGACGGTTTCTGTTTTCTAGGTCAGACTGTGGTCAGTTGGTCAGTTTCTGTTTTTAGGTCAGACTGAGGTCAGATGGTCAGTTTCTGGTTTCGAGGTCAGATTGTGGTCAGTTGCTAAGTTTCGGGTTTCTAGGTGAGACTGTGGTCAGATGGTCAGTTGCCGGTTTTTACGTCAGACTGTGGTCAATTTGTCAGATACTGGTTGCGAAGTCAGATTGTGGTAACTTGCTCAGTTTCTGGTTTCTAGTTCAGACTGTGGTCATTTGGTCAGTTTCGTGTTGTCTTGGTAAGTTGGTCAGTTTCATGTTCTCTCGGTCAGACTGTGGGCAGTTGGTCAGTTTCTGGTTTCTTGGTCAGACTGAGGTCTGACTGTGGTCAGTTGGTCAGTTTCTGGTTTCTCGGTCTTACTGTGGTGAGTGATTCAGTTTCTGGTTGTCAAGGTGTGTTTCTCTTGTCAGTTTTTTACTTTTTGGTTGCTATGTCATCCTGTGGTCAGTTGGTCAGTAGCTTATTGCTCGGTCAGACTGTGGTCAGTTGATCAGTTTCTGGTTCCTAGGTCAGACTGTGGTCAGTTAATTAGTTTCTGTTTTCTATGTCAGACTGTGGTCAGTTGGTCAGTTACGGGTTGTCTCAGTCAGACTTTGGTCAGTTGGTCAGTTTCTGGTTCCGAGGTCAGAATGTGGTCAATTGGTCAGTTTCTGCTGCCTAGGTCAGACTGTGGGCAGTTGGTCAGTTTCTGGTTTCGAGTTAAGTATGTGGTCAGTTGGTCAGTTTCTGGTTTCGAGGTCAGACTGTGGTCAGTTGGACAGTTTCTCTTTTCTAGGTCAGACTGTGGTCAGTTGGTCAGTTTCTGGTTTCGAGTTAAGAATGTCGTCAGTTGGACAGTTTCTGATTTCGAGGTCAGACTGTGGTCAGTTGGTCAGTTTCTAATTTCGAGGTCAGACTGTGATCAGTTGGTCAGTATCTGGTTGCGAGGTCAGACTGTGGTCAGTTGGTCAGTTTCTGGTTTCTAGGTCAGACTGTGGTCAGTTAGTTAGTTTCTGGTTCCTTTTTCAGACTGTGGTCAGTTGGTCATTTACTGGTTTCTCGTTCAGACTGTGGTTAGTTGGTCACTTTCTGGTTTATAGGTCAGACTGTGGTCAGTTGGTCAGTTTCTGGTTTCTAGGTCAGACTGTGGTCAGTTGGTCAGTTTCTGCTTTCTAGATCAGACTGTGGTCAGTTTGTCAGTTTCTGCTTTCTAGGTCAGACTGTGGTCACTTGTACAGTTTCTGGTATCTAGGTCAGTCTGTGTGTCAGTTGGTCAGTTTCTGCTTCCTAGTTCAGACTGTGGTCAGTTGGTCAGTTATTTGTTTCTCGTTCAGACTGTGTTTGGTTGATCAGTTTCTGGTTTATAGGTCAGACTATGGTCAGTTGGTCAGTTTATGGTTTCTAGGTCAGACTGTGGTCAGTTGGTAAGTTTCTACTTTCTAGTTCAGAGTGTGGTCAGTTTGTCAGTTTCTGGTTTCTAGGTGTGACTGTAGTCAGTTAGTCAGTTTCGGATTGTCTCGGTCAGTTTTTGGTCAGTTGGACAGTTTCTGGTTTCTTTGTCAGACTGAGGTGTGACTGTGGTCAGTTGTTCAGTTTCTGGTTTCTCGGTCTTACTTTGTTCAGTGATTCAGTTTCTGGTTGTCTAGGTGTGTTTCTCTGGTCAGTTTTTTACTTTTTGGTTGCTAGGTCATCCTGTGGCCAGTTGGTCAGTTGCTTGTTGCTCGGTCAGACTGTGGTCAGTTGATCAGTTTCTGTTTCCTAGGTCAGACTGTGGTCAGTTAATCAGTTTCTGTTTTCTATGTCAGACTGTGGTCAGTTGGTCAGTTACGGGTTGTCTCAGTCAGACTGTGGTCAGTTGGTCAGTTTCTGGTTCTGAGGTCAGAATGTGGTCAATTGGTCAGTTTCTGGTGTCTAGCTCAGACTTTGGCCAGTTGGTCAGTTTCTGGTTTCGAGTTAAGAATGTGGTCAGTTGATCAGTTTCTGGTTTCCAGGTCAGACTGTGGTCAGTTGGACAGTTTCTGTTTACTAGGTCAGACTGTCGTCAGTTGGTCAGTTTCTAGCTTCTGGGTCAGACTTTGGTCCCTTGGTCAGGTACTGGTCTCAAGGTCAGACTGTGGTCAGTTGGTCAATTTCTATTTTTAGGTCAGACTGAGGTCAGATGGTCAGTTTCTGGTTTCTAGGTCAGAATGTGGTCAGTTGGCCAGTTTCTGGTTTCGAGTTAAGAATGTCGTCAGTTGGTTTCGAGGTCAGTCTGTGGTCAGTTGGTCAGTTTCTAATTTCGAGGTCAGACTGTGGTCAGTTGGTCAGTTTCTGGTTTCTAGGTCAGACTGTGGTCACTTGGTCAGTTTCTGCTTTCTAGATCAGAATGTGGTCAGTTTGTCAGTTTCTGGTTTCTAGGTGTGACTGTGGTCAGTTAGTCAGTTTCGGATTGTCTCGGTCAGTTTTTGGTCAGTTGGACAGTTTCTGGTTTCTTTGTCAGACTGAGGTGTGACTGTGGTCAGTTGTTCAGTTTCTGGTTTCTCGGTCTTACTTTGTTCAGTGATTCAGTTTCTGGTTGTCTACGTGTGTTTCTCTGGTCAGTTTTTTACTTTTTGGTTGCTAGGACATCCTGTGGCCAGTTGGTCAGTTGCTTGTTGCTCGGTCATACTGTGGTCAGTTGATCAGTTTCTGTTTCCTAGGTCAGACTGTGGTCAGTTAATCAGTTTCTGTTTTCTATGTCAGACTGTGGTCAGTTGGTCAGTTACGGGTTGTCTCAGTCAGACTGTGGTCAGTTGGTCAGTTTCTGGTTCTGAGGTCAGAATGTGGTCAATTGGTCAGTTTCTGGTGTCTAGCTCAGAATTTGGCCAGTTGGTCAGTTTCTGGTTTCGAGTTAAGAATGTGGTCAGTTGGTCAGTTTCTGGTTTCCAGGTCAGACTGTGGTCAGTTGGACAGTTTCTAGCTTCTGGGTCAGACTTTGGTCCCTTGGTCAGGTACTGGTCTCAAGGTCAGACTGTGGTCAGTTGGTCAATTTCTATTTTTAGGTCAGACTGAGGTCAGATGGTCAGTTTCTGGTTTCCAGTTCAGAATGTGGTCAGTTGGCCAGTTTCTGGTTTCGAGTTAAGAATGTCGTCAGTTGGTTTCGAGGTCAGTCTGTGGTCAGTTGGTCAGTTTCCAATTTCGAGGTCTGACTGTGGTCAGTTGGTCAGTTTCTGGTTTCTAGGTCAGACTGTGGTCAGTTGGTCAGTTTCGGATTGTCTCGGTCAGTTTTTGGTCAGTTGATCATTTTCTGTTTCTAGATCAGACTGTGGTCGGTTGGTCAGTTTCTGGATCCAAGGTTACATTGTGGTCAGTTGGTCAGATTCTGTTCTCCAGGTCAGACTGTGGTCAGTTGGTCAGTTTTTGGTTTCGAGGTTCGACTGTGGTCAGTTGATCAGTTTCTGGTTAAAGGTCAGAATGTGGTCAGTGGAGCAGTTTCTGTTTTCTAGGTCAGGCTGTGGTCAGTTGGTCAGTTTCTGGTTTCTAGGTCAGACTGTGGTCAGTTGGTCAGTTTCTGCTTTCTAGATCATACTGTAGTCAGTTTGTCAGTGTCTGGTTTCTAGGTCAGACTGTGGTTAGTTGGTCAGTTTCTGGTTTATAGGTCAGACTGTGGTCCCTTGGTCAGTTTCTGGTTCCTAGGTCAGTCTGTGGTCAGTTGCTCAGTTTCTGGTTTATAAGTCAGAATGTGGGCAGTTGGTCAGTTGCTGGTTATAGGTCAGTCTGTGGACAGTTCGTCAGTTGCCGGTTGCTAGATCAGTCTATGTGCAGTTTGTTACTTTTTGGTTGCGAGCTCATCATGTAGTCCATTGGTCAGTTGCTGGTTACTTGATCAGACTGTGGTCAGTTCAATCAGTTACTGGTTTCTCGGTCAGACTGTGGGCAGTTGGTCAGTTTCGGTTTGTCTCGGTCAGACTGTGGTCAATTGGTCAGTTGCAGGTTGTCTCGGTCAGACTCTGGTCAGTTGGTTAGTTTCTGGTTTCTAGTTCAGACTGATGTCAGTTGGTCAGTTTCTGGTTCCTAATACAGACTGTGATCAGTTGGTCAGTTACGGTTTCTAGCTCAGACTGTGGTCAGTTGGAAAGTATCATTTTTCTACGTCATACTGTAGTCAGTTGGTCAGTTGCTGGTTGCTAGGTCAGACTGTGGTCAGTTGGTCAGTTTCTTCTTTCTAGATCAGACTGTGGTCAGAGTCTGGTTGCTAGATCAGACTCTGATCAGTTGGTCAGTTTCCGTTTTCTCGGTCAGACTTTGGTTAGTTGGTCAGTTTCTGGTTTCTAGTTCAGACTGTGGGTAGTTGGACAGGTTGTGGTTCAAGGTCAGACTGTGGTCAGTTGGTCAGTTTCTGGTTTTATGTCAGACTGAGGCCATATGGTCAGTTTCTGGTTTCGAGGTCAGACTGTGGTCAGTTGGTCAGTTTCTGATTCCAAGGATAGACTGTGGTCAGTTTGTCAGTTTCTGCTTTCTAGGTCAGACTGTGGTCATTTGGTCAGTTTCTGGTTTCCATGTCAGAATGTGGTCAGTTGGTCACTTTCTGCTTTCAAGATCAGACAGTGGTCACTTTGTCAGTTTCTGTTTTCTAGGTCAGGCTGTGGTCAGTTGGTCAGTTTCGGATTGTCTCGGTCAGTTTTTGGTCAGTTGGACAGTTTCTGATTGCTAGATCAGACTGTGGTTAGTTGGTCAGTTTCTGGTTTATAGGTCAGACTGTGGTCCCTTGGTCAGTTTCTGGGTCCTAGGTCAGTCTATGGTCAGTTGGTCAGTTGTTGGTTGCTAGGTCAGACTGTGGTCAGTTGGTCAGGTTTTGCTTCTAGATCATACTATGTTCAGTTTCTGGTTGCTGGATCAGACTATGTTCAGTTGGTCAGTTTCTGTTTTCTCGGTCAGACTGTGGTCATTTGGTCAGTTTCTGGTTTCTAGTTCAGACTGTTGGTAGTTGGACAGGTTGTGGTTAAATGTCAGACTGTGGTCAGTTGGTCAGTTTCTGGTTTTATGTTAGACTGAGGTCAGTTGGTCAGTTTCTGCTTTCTAGATCAGAATGTGGTCAGTTTGTTAGTTTCTGGTTTCTTGGTCTGACTATGGTCAGTTAGTCAGTTTCGGATTGTCTCGGTCAGTTTTAGGTCAGTTGGACAGTTTGTGGTTTCTAGGTCAGACTGTGGTCAGTGGTCAGTTTCTGCTTTCTAGATCAGACTGTGGTCAGTTTCTGGTTGCTGGATCAGACTGTGTTCAGTTGGTCAGTTTCTGTTTTCTCGGTCAGACTGTGGTCATTTGGTCAGTTTCTGCTTTCTAGTTCAGACTTTTGGTAGTTGGACAGGTTGTGGTGAAATGTCAGACTGTGGTCAGTTCGTCAGTTTCTGGTTTTATGTCAGACTGACGTCAGATGGTCAGTTTCTGGTTTCTAGGTCTGACTGTGGTCAGTTAGTCAGTTTCGGATTGTCTCGGTCAGTTTTTGGTCAGTTGGACAGTTTCAGGTTTCTAGGTCAGACTTTGGTCAGTGTTCAGTTTCTGCTTTCTAGATCAGACTGTGGTCAGTTTGTCAGTTTCTGGTTCCAAGGTCACATTGTGGTCAGTTGGTCAGATTCTGTTGTCGAGGTCAGACTGTGGTCAGTTGGTCAGTTTCTGGTTTCGAGGCCAGACTGTGGTCAGTTGGTCAGTTTCTGATTCCAATGTCAGACTGTGGTCAGTTGGTCAGTTTCTGTTTTCTAGGTCAGACTGTGGTCAGTTGGTCAGTTTCTGGTTTCTAGGTCAGAATGTGGTCAGTTGGTCAGTTTCTCCTTTCTAGATCAGACTGTGGTCAGTTTGTCAGTTTCTGGTTTCTAGGTCAGGCTGTGGTCAGTTGGTCAGTTTCGGATTGTCTCGGTCAGTTTTTGGTCAGTTGGACAGTTTCTGCTTGCTTGATCAGACTGTGGTTAGTTGGCCAGTTTCTGGTTTATAGGTCAGACTGTGGTCCCTTGGTCAGTTTCTGGTTCCTAGGTCAGTCTGTGGTCAGTTGCTCAGTTTCTGGTTTATAGGTCAGACTGTGGTCAGTTGGTCAGTTGCTGGTTGCTAGGACAGGTTGTGGTCAGTTGGTCAGTTTTTGCTTTCTAGATCAGACTATGGTCAGTTTCCGGTTGCTCGATCAGACTGTGTTCAGTTGGTCAGTTTCTGTTTTCTCGGTCAGACTGTCGTCATTTGGTCAGTTTCTGGCTTCTAGTTCAGACTGTTGATAGTTGGACAGGTTGTGGTTAAATGTCAGACTGTGGTCAGTTGGTCAGTTTCTGGTTTCTAGTTCAGACTGTGGTCAGTTGGTCAGTTTCTGCTTTCTAGATCAGAATGTGGTCAGTTTGTCAGTTTCTGGTTTTTAGGTCTGACTGTGGTCAGTTAGTCAGTTTCGGATTGTCTCGGTCAGTTTTAGGTCAGTTGGACAGTTTCTGCTTTCTAGATCAGACTGTGGTCAGTTTCTGGTTGCTGGATCAGACTGTGTTCAGTTGGTCAGTTTCTGTTTTCTCGGTCAGTCTTTGGTCATTTGGTCAGTTTCTGGTTTCTAGTTCAGACTGTTGGTAGTTGGACAGGTTGTGGTGAAATGTCAGACTGTGGTCAGTTCGTCAGTTTCTGGTTTTATGTCAGACTGACGTCAGATGGTCAGTTTCTGGTTTCTAGGTCAGAATGTGGTCAGTTGGTCAGTTTCTGGTTTCTAGTTCAGACTGTGGTCAGTTGGTCAGTTTCTGCTTTCTAGATCAGAATGTGGTCAGTTTGTCAGTTTCTGGTTTCTAGTTCAGACTGTGTGTAGTTGGACAGGTTGTTGTTAAAGGTCAGACTGTGGTCAGTTGGTCAGTTTCTGATTTCCACGTCAGTCTGTGGTCAGTTGGTCAGTTTCTGGTTCCTAGTTCAGACTGTGGTCAGTTGGTCAGTTTCTGGTTTCTCGTTTAGACTGTTGTTAGTTGGTCAGTTTCTGGTTTATAGGTCAGACTGTGGTCAGTTGGTCAGTTTCTGGTTTCTAGGTCAGACTGTAGTCAGTTGTTCAGTTTCTGGTTTCTAGGTACGGCTGTGGTCAGTTGGTCCGTTTCTGGTTTCTAGGTCAGACTGTGGCCAGTTGGTCTGTTTCTGGTTTCTAGGTCAGATTGTGGTCAGTTGGTCAATTTCTGGTTTCTAAGTCAGATTGTGGTCAGTTGGTCAGTTTCCGGTTGTCTCGGTCTGACTAGGGTCAGTAGGTCAGTTTCTGTTTTCGAGTTAAGAATGTGGTCAGTTGGTCAGTTGCTGGTTTCTAGGTCAGACTGTGATCAGTTGTTCAGTTTCTTGTTTTTACGTCGGACTGTGGTCAGTTCGTCAGTTTAGGGTTGTCTAGGTCAGACTGTGTTCAGTTGGTCAGATCCTGGTTTCTGGGTCAGACTGTGTTCAGTTGGTCAGTCACTGGTTTATAGGTAAAACTTCGGTCAGTTGGTTAGTTGGTGGTTTATAGGTCAGACTGTGGTCAGTTGGTCAATTTCTGGTTTCTAGGTCAGACTTTGGTCCGTTGGTCAGGTTCTGCTCTCAAGTTCAGACTATGGTCAGTTGGTCAGTTTCTGGATTCTAGGTCAGAATGTGATCAGTTGGTCAATTGCTGTTTTCTACTTCAGACTGTGGCCAGTTGGTCAGATACTGATTGCTAGGTCAGAATGTGGCCTGTTGGACAGTTTGTGTTTGGTAGTTCAGATTGTGATCATTTAGTCACTTTCTGTTTTCGAGGTCAGATTGTGGTCAGTTGCTCAGTTTCTGTTTTCTAGGTCAGACTGTGTTCATTTGGTCAGTTTCGTGTTGTCTTGATCAGTAGGTCAGTTTCATGTTGTCTCGGTCAGACTGCGGGCAGTTGGTCAGTTTCTGGTTTCGAGGTCAGATAGTGGTCAGTTGCTCAGTTTCGTGTTTCTAGGTCAGACTGTTGCCAGTTGGTCAGTTTCTGGCTCCTAATTCAGACTGTAATCAGTTGGTCATTTACGGTTTCTAGCTCAGACTGTGGTCAGTTGGTCAGTATCATTTTTCTATGTCAGACTGCGGTCAGTTGGTCAGTTGCTGGTTGCTAGGTCAGACTGTGGTCAGTTGGTCAGTTTCAGCTTTCTCGATCAGACTGTGGTCAGTTTCTGGTTGCTAGATCTGACTGAGATCAGTTGGGCTGTTTCTGTTTTCTCGGTCAGACTGTGGTCAATTGGTCAGTTTCTGGTTTCTAGTTCAGACTGTGTGTAGTTGGACAGGTTGTTGTTAAAGGTCAGACTGTGGGCAGTTGGTCAGTTTCTGGTTTTATGTCAGACTGAGGTCAGATGGTCAGTTTCTGTTTTCTAGGTCAGACTGTGGTCAGTTGGTCAGATTCTGCTTTCTAGATCAGACTGTGGTCAGTTTGTCAGTTTCTGCTTTCTAGGTCAGACTGTGGTCACTTGGACAGTTTCTGGTTTCTCGGTCAGTCTGTGGTCAGTTGGTCAGTTTCTGGTTCCTAGTTCAGACTGTGGTCAGTTGGTCAGTTTCTGGTTTCTCGTTCAGACTGTTGTTAGTTGGTCAGTTTCTGGTTTATAGGTCAGACTGTGGTCAGTTGGTCAGTTTCTGGTTTCTAGATCAGACTGTGGTCAGTTGTTCAGTTTCTGGTTTCTAGGTAAGTCTGTGGTCAGTTGGTCCGTTTCTGGTTTCTAGGTCAGACTGTGGCCAGTTGGTCTGTTTCTGGTTTCTAGGTCAGATTGTGGTCAGTTGGTCAGTTTCTGGTTTCTAAGTCAGATTGTGGTCAGTTGGTCAGTTTCCGGTTGTCTCGGTCTGACTAGGGTCATTAGGTCAGTTTCTGATTTCGAGTTAAGAATGTGGTCAGTTGGTCAGTTGCTGGTTTCTAGGTCAGACTGTGGTCAGTTGTTCTGTTTCTTGTTTCTACGTCGGACTGTGGTCAGTTCGTCAGTTTAGGGTTGTCTAGGTCAGACTGTGTTCAGTTGGTCAGATCCTGGTTTCTGGGTCAGACTGTGTTCAGTTGGTCAGTCATTTTTTTATAGGTAAAACTTTGGTCAGTTGGTTGGTTGGTGGTTTATAGGTCAGATTGTGGTCAGTTGGTCAATTTCTGGTTTCTAGGTCAGACTTTGGTCCGTTGGTCAGATTCTGGTCTCAATTTCAGACTGTGGTCAGTTGGTCAGTTTCTGGATTCTAGGTCAGACTGTGATCAGTTGGTCAATTGCTGTTTTCTACGTCAGACTGTGACCAGTTGGTCAGATACTGGTTGCTACGTCAGAATGTGGCCTGTTGGACAGTTTGTGTTTGGTAGTTCAGACTGTGATCATTTCGTCACTTTCTGTTTTCGAGGTCAGATTGTGGTCAGTTGCTCAGTTTCTGGTTTCTAGGTCAGACTGTGTTCATTTGGTCAGTTTCGTGGTGTCTTGGTCAGTTGGTCAGTTTAATGTTGTCTCTGTCAGACTGTGGGCGGTTGGTCAGTTTCTGGTTTCTAGGTCAGACTCTGGTCAGACTGTGGTCAGTTGATCAGTTTCTGGTTTCTCAGTCAGACTGTGGTCAGTTGGTCAGATACTGTTTGCGAAGAAAGATTGTGGTCACTTGCTCAGTTAATGGTTTCTAGGTCAGACTGTGGTCATTTGGTCAATTTTGTGTTGTCTTGGTCAGTTGGTCAGTTTCATGTTGTCTCGGTCAGACTGCGGGCAGTTGGTCAGTTTCTGGTTTAGAGGTCAGATAGTGGTCAGTTGCACAGTTTCGTGTTTCTAGGTCAGACTGTGGCCAGTTGGTCAGTTTCTGGTTCCTAATTCAGACTGTAATCAGTTGGTCAGTTACGGTTTCTAGCTCAGACTGTGGTCAGTTGGTCAGTATCATTTTTCAATGTCAGACTGTGGTCAGTTGGTCAGTTGCTGGTTGCTAGATCAGACTGTGGTCAGTTGGTCAGTTTCTGCTTTCTCAATTAGACTGTGGTCTGTGTCTGTTTGCTCGATCAAACTGAGATCAGTTGGGCTGTTTCTGTTTTCTCAGTCAGACTGTGGTCAATTGGTCAGTTTCTGGTTTCTAGTTCAGACTGTGTGTAGTTGGACAGGTTGTTGTTAAAGGTCAGACTGTGGTCAGTTGGTCAGTTTCTGGTTTTATGTCAGACTGAGGTCAGATGGTCAGTTTCTGCTTTCTAGATCAGACTGTGGTCACTTGGACAGTTTCTGGTTTCTCGGTCAGTCTGTGGTCAGTTGGTCAGTTTCTGGTTCCTCGTTCACACTGTGGTCAGTTGGTCAGTTACTGGTTTCTCGTTCAGACTGTGGTTAGTTCCTCAGTTTCTGGTTTATAGGTCAGACTCTGGTCAGTTGGTCAGTTTCCGGATTCTAGGTCAGACTGTGGTCAGTTTTAAGTTTCTGGTTTCTAGGTAAGACTGTGGTCAGTTGGTCCGTTTCTGGTTTCTAGGTCAGACTGTGGCCAGTTGGTCTGTTTCTGGTTTCTAGGTCAGTCTGTGGTCAGTTGTTCAGTTTTTGGATTTTATGTCAGATTGTGGTCAGTTGGTCAGTTTCTGGTTTCTAGGTCAGACTGTGGTTAGTTGGTCTCTTTCTGGTTTCTAGGTCAGATTGTGGTCAGTTGGTCAGTTTCTGGTTTCTAGGTCAGATTGTAGTCAGTTGGTCAGTTTCGGGTTGTCTCGGTCTGACTGGGGTCAGTAGGTCAGTTTCTGTTTTCGAGTTAAGAATGTGGTCAGTTCGTCAGTTTAGGATTGTCTAGGTCAGACTGTGTTCAGTTGGTCAGGTCCTGGTTTCTGGGTCAGACTGTGTTCAGTTGGTCAGTCACTGGTTTCTAGGTAAAACTTTGGTCAGTTGGCTAGTTGGTGTTTTATAGGTCAGACTTTGGTCAGTTGGTCAATTTCTGGTTTCTAGGTCAGACTTTGTTCCGTTGGTCAGGTTCTGGACTCAAGTTCAGACTGTGGTCAGTTGGCCAGTTTCTGTTTATAGGTCAGACTGAGGTCAGATGGTCAGTTTCTGGTTTCTAGGTCAGAATGTGGTCAGTTTGTCAGTTTCTGATTTCGAGTTAAGAATGTCGTCAGTTGGAAAGTTTCTGTTTCGAGGTCAGACTGTGGTCAGTTGGTCAGTTTCTGGATTCTAGGTCAGACTGTGATCAGTTGGTCAATTGCTGGTTTCTACGTCAAACTGTGGCCAGTTTGTCAGATACTGGTTGCTAGGTCAGAATGTGGCCTTTTGGAGAGTTTGTGTTTGGTAGTTCAGACTGTGATCATTTAGTCACTTTCTGTTTTCGAGGTCAGATTGTGGTCAGTTGCTCAGTTTCTGGTTTCTGGGTCAGACTGTGTTCATTTGGTCAGTTTCGCGTTGTCTTGGTCAGTTGGTCAGTTTCATGTTGTCTCGGTCAGACTGTGGGCAGTTGGTCAGTTTCTGGTTTCTAGGTCAGACTCTGGTCAGACTGTGGTCAGTTGATCAGTTTCTGGTTTCTCAGTCAGACTGTGGTCAGTTGGTCAGATACTGTTTGCTAAGTCAGATTGTAGTCACTTGCTCAGTTAATGGTTTATAGGTCAGACCGTGGTCATTTGATCAATTTCATTTTGTCTTGGTCAGTTGATCAGTTTCATGTTGTCTCGGTCAGACTGCGGGCAGTTGGTCAGTTTCTGGTTTCGAGGTCAGATAGTGGTCAGTTGCACAGTTTCGTGTTTCTAGGTCAGATTGTGGCCAGTTGGTCAGTTTCTGGTTCCTAATTCAGACTGTAATCAGTTGGTCAGTTACGGTTTCTAGCTCAGACTGTGGTCAGTTGGTCAGTATCATTTTTCTATGTCAGACTGCAGTCAATTGGTCAGTTGCTGGTTGCAAGGTCAGACTGTGGTCAGTTGGTCAGTTTCTGCATTCTCGATCAGACTGTGGTCAGTTTCTGTTTGCTAGATCAGACTGAGATCAGTAGGGATGTTTCTGTTTTCTCGGTCAGACTGTGGTCAATTGGTCAGTTTCTGGTTTCTAGTACAGACTGTGTGAAGTTGGACAGGTTGTTGTTAAAGGTCAGTCTGTGGTCAGTTGGTCAGTTTCTGGTTTTATGTCAGACTGAGGTCAGATGGTCAGTTTCTGGTTTCTAGGTCAGACTGTGGTCAGTTGGTCAGATTCTGCTTTCTAGATCAGACTGTGGTCAGTTTGTCAGTTTCTGCTTTCTAGGTCAGACTGTAGTCACTTGGACAGTTTCTGGTTTCTCGGTCAGTCTGTGGTCAGTTGGTCAGTTTCTGGTTCCTAGTTCAGACTGTGGTCAGTTGGTCAGTTACTGGTTTCTCTTTCAGACTGTGGTTAGTTGGTCAGTTTCTGGTTTATAGGTCAGACTGTGATCATTTGGTCAGTTTCTGGTTTCTAGGTCAGACTGTGGTCAGTTGTTCAGTTTCTGGTTTCTAGGTAAGGCTGTGGTCAGTTGGTCCGTTTCTGGTTTCTAGGTCAGACTGTGGCCAGTTGGTCTGTTGCTGGTTTCTAGGTCAGTCTGTGGTCAGTTGTTCAGTTTTTGGTTTCTATGTCAGACTGTGGTCAGCTGTTCAGTTTCTTGTTTCTCGGTCGGACTGTGGTCAGTTCGTCAGTTTAGGGTTGTCTAGGTCAGACTGTGTTCAGTTGGTCAGTTCCTGGTTTCTGGGTCAGACTGTGTTCAGTTGGTCAGTCACTGGTTTCTAGGTAAAACTTTGGTCAGTTGGTTAGTTGGTGGTTTATAGGTCAGACTGTGGTCAGTTGGTCAATTTCTGGTTTCTAGGTCAGACTTTGGTCCGTTGGTCAGGTTCTGGTCTCAAGTTCAGACTGTGGTCAGTTGGCCAATTTCTGTTTATAGGTCAGACTGAGGTCAGATGGTCAGTTTCTGGTTTCTAGGTCAGAATGTGGTCAGTTTGTTAGTTTCTGATTTCGAGTTAAGAATGTCGTCAGTTGGACACTTTCTGGTTTCGAGGTCAGACTGTGGTCAGTTGGTCAGTTTCTGGATTCTAGGTCAGACTGTGATCAGTTGGTCAATTGCTGGTTTCTACGTCAGACTGTGGCCAATTGGTCAGATACTGGTTGCTAGGTCAGAATGTGGCCTGTTGGACAGTTTGTGTTTTGTAGTTCAGACTGTGATCATTTAGTCACTTTGCGATTTCGAGGTCAGATTGTGGTCAGTTGCTCAGTTTCTGGTTTCTCGATCAGACTGTGTTCATTTGGTCAGTTTCTGCTTTCTAGGTCAGACTGTAGTCACTTGGACAGTTTCTGGTTTCTCGGTCAGTCTGTGGTCAGTTGGTCAGTTTCTGGTTCCTAGTTCAGACTGTGGTCAGTTGGTCAGTTACTGGTTTCTCTTTCAGACTGTGGTTAGTTGGTCAGTTTCTGGTTTATAGGTCAGACTGTGATCATTTGGTCAGTTTCTGGTTTCTAGGTCAGACTGTGGTCAGTTGTTCAGTTTCTGGTTTCTAGGTAAGGCTGTGGTCAGTTGGTCCGTTTCTGGTTTCTAGGTCAGACTGTGGCCAGTTGGTCTGTTTCTGGTTTCTAGGTCAGTCTGTGGTCAGTTGTTCAGTTTTTGGTTTCTATGTCAGACTGTGGTCAGCTGTTCAGTTTCTTGTTTCTCGGTCGGACTGTGGTCAGTTCGTCAGTTTAGGGTTGTCTAGGTCAGACTGTGTTCAGTTGGTCAGTTCCTGGTTTCTGGGTCAGACTGTGTTCAGTTGGTCAGTCACTGGTTTCTAGGTAAAACTTTGGTCAGTTGGTTAGTTGGTGGTTTATAGGTCAGACTGTGGTCAGTTGGTCAATTTCTGGTTTCTAGGTCAGACTTTGGTCCGTTGGTCAGGTTCTGGTCTCAAGTTCAGACTGTGGTCAGTTGGCCAATTTCTGTTTATAGGTCAGACTGAGGTCAGATGGTCAGTTTCTGGTTTCTAGGTCAGAATGTGGTCAGTTTGTTAGTTTCTGATTTCGAGTTAAGAATGTCGTCAGTTGGACACTTTCTGGTTTCGAGGTCAGACTGTGGTCAGTTGGTCAGTTTCTGGATTCTAGGTCAGACTGTGATCAGTTGGTCAATTGCTGGTTTCTACGTCAGACTGTGGCCAGTTGGTCAGATACTGGTTGCTAGGTCAGAATGTGGCCTGTTGGACAGTTTGTGTTTTGTAGTTCAGACTGTGATCATTTAGTCACTTTGCGATTTCGAGGTCAGATTGTGGTCAGTTGCTCAGTTTCTGGTTTCTAGATCAGACTGTGTTCATTTGGTCAGTTTCGTGTTGTCTTGGTCAGTTGGTCAGTTTCATGTTGTCTCGGTCAGACTGTGGGCAGTTGGTCAGTTTCTGGTTTCTAGGTCAGACTCTGGTCAGACTGAGGTCAGATGATCAGTTTCTAGTTTCTCAGTCAGACTGTGGTCAGTTGGTCAGATACTGTTTGCTAAGTCAGGTTGTGGTCACTTGCTCAGTTAATGGTTTCTAGGTCAGACTGTGGTCATTTGGTCAATTTCGTGTTGTCTTGGTCAGTTGGTCAGTTTCATGTTGTCTCGGTCAGACTGCGGGCAGTTGGTCAGTATCCGGTTTCGAGGTCAGATAGTGGTCAGTTGCTCAGTTTCGTGTTTCTAGGTCAGACTGTGGCCAGTTGATCAGTTTCTGGTTCCTAATTCAGACTGTAATCAATTGGTCAGTTACGGTTTCTAGCTCAAACTGTGGTCAGTTGGTCAGTATCATTTTTCTATGTCAGACTGTGGTCAGTTGGTCAGTTGCTGGTTGCTAGGTCAGACTGTGGTCAGTTGGTCAGTTTCTGCTTTCTCGATCAGACTGTGGTCAGTTTCTGGTTGCCAAATCAGACTGAGATCAGTTGGGCTGTTTCTGTTTTCTCGGTCAGACTGTGGTCAATTGGTCAGTTTCTGGTTTCTAGTTCAGACTGTGTGTAGTTGGACAGTTTGTTGTTAAAGGTCAGACTGTGGTCAGTTGGTCAGTTTCTGGTTTTATGTCAGACTGAGGTCAGATGGTCAGTTTCTGGTTTCTAGGTCAGACTGTGGTCAGTTGGTCAGATTCTGCTTTCTAGATCAGACTGTGGTCAGTTGTCAGTTTCTGCTTTCTAGGTCAGACTGTCTTCACTTGGACAGTTTCTGGTTTCTAGGTCAGTCTGTGGTCAGTTGGTCAGTTTCTGGTTCCTAGTTCAGACTGTGGTCAGTTGGTCAGTTCCTGGTTTCTCGTTCAGACTGTGGTTAGTTGGTCAGTTTCTAGTTTGTAGGTCAGACTGTGGTCAGTTGGTCAGTTTCTGGTTTCTAGGTCAGACTGTGATCAGTTGTTCAGTTTCTGGTTTCTAGGTAAGGCTCTGGTCAGACTGTGGTCAGTTGATCGGTTTCTGGTTTCTCAGTCAGACTGTGGTCATTTGGTCAATTTCGTGTTGTCCTGGTCAGTTGGTCAGTTTCATGTTGTCTCGGTCAGACTGCGGGCAGTTGGTCAGTTTCTGGTTTCGAGGTCAGATAGTGGTCAGTTGCTCAGTTACGTGTTTCTAGGTCAGACTGTGGCCAGTTGGTCAGTTTCTGGTTCCAAATTCAGACTGTAATCAGTTGGTCAGTTACGGTTTCTAGCTCAGACTGTGGTCAGATGGTCAGTATCATTTTTCTATGTCAGACTGTGGTCAGTTGGTCAGTTGCTGGTTGCTAGGTCAGACTGTGGTCAGTTGGTCAGTTTCTGCTTTCTCGATCAGACTGTGGTCAGTTTCTGGTTGCTAGATCAGACTGAGATCAGTTGGGCTGTTTCTGTTTTCTCGGTCAGATTGTGGTCAATTGGTCAGTTTCTGGTTTCTAGTTCAGACTGTGTGTAGTTGGACAGGTTGTTGTTAAAGGTCAGACTGTGGTCAGTTGGTCAGTTTCTGGTTTTATGTCAGACTGTGGTCAGTTTGTCAGTTTCTGCTTTCTAGGTCAGACTGTGGTCACTTGGACAGTTTCTGGTTTATAGGTCAGTCTGTGGTCAGTTGGTCAGTTTCTGGTTCCTAGTTAAGACTGTGGTCAGTTGGTCAGTTACTGGTTTCTCGTTCAGACTGTGGTTAGTTGATCAGTTTCTGGTTTATAGGTCAGACTGTGGTCAGTTGGTCAGTTTCTGGTTCCTAGCTCAGACTGTGGTCAGATTTTCAGTTTCTGGTTTCTAGGTAAGGCTGCGGTCAGTTGGTCCGTTTCTGGTTTCTAGGTCAGACTGTGGCCAGTTGGTCTGTTTCTGGTTTCTAGGTCAGTCTGTGGTCAGTTGTTCAGTTTTTGGTTTCTCTGTCAGATTGTGGTCAGTTGGTCAGTTTCTGGTTTCTAGGTCAGACTCTGGTTAGTTGGTCTGTTTCTGGTTTCTAGGTCAGATTGTGGTCAGTTGGTCAGTTTCTGGTTTCTAGGTCAGATTCTGGTCAGTTGGTCTGTTTCGGGTTGTCTCGGTCTGACTGGAGTCAGTAGGTCAGTTTCTGTTTTAGAGTTAAGAATGTGGTATGTTGGTCAGTTGCTGGTTTCTAGGTCAGACTGTGGTCAGTTTTTCAGTTTCTTGTTTCTAGGTCGGACTGTGGTCAGTTCGTCAGTTTAGGGTTGTCTAGGTCAGACTGTGGTCAGTTGGTCAGATCCTGGTTTCTGGGTCAGACTGTGTTCAGTTGGTCAGTCACTGGTTTCTAGGTAAAACTTTGGTCAGTTGGTTAGTTGGTGGTTTATAGGTCAGACTGTGGTCAGTTGGTCATTTTCTGGTTTCTAGGTCAGACTTTGGTCCGTTGGTCAGGTGCTGGTCTCAAGTTCAGACTGTGGTCAGTTGGCCAGTTTCTGTTTGTAGGTCAGACTGAGGTCAGATGGTCAGTTTCTGGTTTTGAGTTAAGAATGTCGTCAGTTGGACAGTTTCTGGTTTCGAGGTCAGACTGTGGTCAGTTGGCCAGTTTCTGGATTCTAGGTCAGACTGGGTTCAGTTGGTCAATTGCTGGTTTCTACGTCAGACTGTGGCCAGTTGGTCAGATACTGGTTGCTAGGTCAGAATGTGGCCTGTTGGACAGTTTGTGTTTGGTAGTTCAGATTGTGATCATTTAGTCACTTACTGTTTTCGAAGTCAGATTGTGGTCAGTTGCTCAGTTTCAGGTTTCTAGGTCAGACTGTGTTCATTTGGTCAGTTTCGTGTTGTCTTGGTCAGTTGGTCAGTTTCATGTTGTCTCGGTCAGACTGTGGGTAGTTGGTCAGTTTCTGGTTTCTAGGTCAGACTCTGGTCAGACTGTGGTCAATTGATCAGTTTCTGGTTTCTCAGTCAGACTGCGGGCAGTTGGTCAGTTTCTGGTTTCGATGTCAGATAGTGGTCAGTTGCTCAGTTTCGTATTTCTAGGTCAGACTGTGGCCAGTTGGTCAGTTTCTGGTTCCTAATTCAGACTGTAATCAGTTGGTCAGTTACGGTTTCTAGCTCATACTGTGGTCAGTTGGTCAGTATCATTTTTCTATGTCAGACTGTGGTCAGTTGGTCAGTTGCTGGTTGCTAGGTCAGATTGTGGTCAGTTGGTCAGTTTCTGCTTTCTCGATCAGACTGTGGTCAGTTTCTGGTTGCTAGATCAGACTGAGATCAGTTGGGCTGTTTCTGTTTTCTCGGTCAGACTGTGGTCAATTGGTCAGTTTCTGGTTTCTGGTTCAGACTGTGTGTAGTTGGACAGGTTGTTGTTAAAGGCCAGACTGTGGTCAGTTGGTCAGTTTCTGGTTTTATGTCAGACTGAGGTCAGATGGTCAGTTTCTGGTTTCTAGGTCAGACTGTGGTCAGTTGGTCAGATTTTGCTTTCTAGATCAGACTGTGGTCAGTTTGTCAGTTTCCGCTTTCTAGGTCAGACTGCGGTCATTGGACAATTTCTGGTTTCTAGGTCAGTCTGTGGTCAGTTGGTGAGTTTCTGGTTCCTAGTTCAGACTGTGGTCAGTTGGTCAGTTACTGATTTCTCGTTCAGACTGTGGTTAGTTGGTCAGTTTCTGGTTTATAGGTCAGACTGTGGTCAGTTGGTCAGTTTCTGGTTTCTAGGTCAGACTGTGGTCAGTTTTAAGTTTCTGGTTTCCTGGTAAGGCTGTGGTCAGTTGGTCCGTTTCTAGTTTCTAGGTCAGACTGTGGCCATTTGGTGTGTTTCTGGTTTCTAGGTCAGTCTGTGGTCAGTTGTTCAGTTTTTGGATTCTATGTCAGATTGTGGTCAGTTGGTTAGTTTCTGGTTTCTAGGTCAGACTGTGGTTAGTTGGTCTGTTTCTGGTTTCTAGGTCAGATTGTGGTCAGTTGGTCAGTTTCTTGTTTCTAGGTCAGATTGTGGTCAGTTGGTCAGTTTCGGGTTGTCTCGGTCTGACTGGGGTCAGTAGGTCACTTTCTGTTTTCGAGTTAAGAATGTGGTCAGTTGGTCAGTTGCTGGTTTCTAGGTCAAACTGTGGTCAGTTGTTCAGTTTCTTGTTTCTGGGTAAGACTGTGTTCAGTTGGTCAGTCACTGGTTTCTAGGTAAAACTTTGGTCAGTTGGTTAGTTGGTCGTTTATATGTCAGACTGTGTTCAGTTGGTCAGTCACTGGTTTCTAGGTCAGACTTTGGTCCGTTGGTCAGGTTCTGGTCTCAAGTTCAGACTGTGGTCTGTTGGCCAGTTTCTGTTTATAGGTCAGACTGAGGTCAGATGGTCAGTTTCTGGTTTCTAGGTCAGAATGTGGTCAGTTTGTCAGTTTCTGATTTCGAGTTAAGAATGTCGTCAGTTGGACAGTTTCTGGATTCGAGTTCAGACTGTGGTCAGTTGGTCAGTTTCTGGATTCTAGGTCAGACTGTGATCAGTTGGTCAATTGTGATCATTTAGTCACTTTCTCTTTTCGAGGTCAGATTGTGGTCAGTTGCTCAGTTTCTGGTTTCTAGGTCAGACTGTGTTCATTTGGTCAGTTTCGTGCTGTCTTGGTCAGTTGGTCAGTTTCATGTTGTCTCGGTCAGACTGTGGGCAGTTGGTCAGTTTCTGGTATCTAGATCAGACTCTGGTCAGACTGTGGTCAGTTGGTCAGATACTGTTTGCTAAGTCAGATTGTGGTCACTTGCTCAGTTAATGGTTTCTAGGTCAGTCTGTGGTCATTTGGTCAATTTCGTGTTGTCTTGGTCAGTTGGTCAGTTTCATGTTGTCTCGGTCAGACTGCGGGCAGTTGCTCAGTTTCTGATTTCGAGGTCAGATAGTGGTCAGTTGCTCAGTTTCGTGTTTCTAGGTCAGACTTTGGCCAGTTGGTCAGTTTCTGGTTCCTAATTCAGACTGTAATCAGTTGGTCAGTTATGGTTTCTAACTCAGACTGTTGTCAGTTGGTCAGTATCATTTCTCTATGTCAGACTGTCGTCAGTTGGTCAGTTGCTGGTTGCTAGTTCAGAATGTGGCCTGTTGGACAGATTGTGTTTGGTAGTTCAGACTGTGATCATTTAGTCACTTTCTGTTTTCGAGGTCAGATTGTGGTCAGTTGCTCAGTTTCTGGTTTCTAGGTCAGACTGTGGTCATTTGGTCAATTTCGTGTTGCCTTGGTCAGTTTGTCAGTTTCATGTTGTCTCGCTCAGACTGTGGTCAGTTAGTCAGTTTCTGGTTTCTTGGTCAGACTGTGGTCAGTTGGTCAGTTACGGGTTGTCTCTGTCAGACTTTGGTCAGTTGGTCAGTTTCTGGTTCCGAGGTCAAAATGTGGTCAATTGTTCAGTTTCTGGTGTCTAGGTCTGATTGTGTCAGTTGGTCAGATTCAGGTTTCTAGGTCACACTTTGGTCAGTTGCACAGTTTCTGGTTCCTAGTTCAGACTGTGGTCAGTTGGTCAGTTCTGTTACCTAGGTCAGACTGTGGGCAGTTGGTCAGTTTCTGGTTTCGAGTTAAGAATGTGGTAAGTTGGTCAGTTTCTGGTTTCGAGGTCAGACAGTGGTCAGTTGGACAGTTTCTGTTTTCTAGGTCAGACTGTGGTCAGTTGGTCAGTTTCTGGTTTCTAGGTCAGACTGTGGTCCGTTGGTCAGGTTCTGGTCTCTACGTCAGAATATGGTCAGTTGGTCAGTTTCTGGTTTCGAGTTAAGAATGTCGTCAGTTGGACAGTTTCTGGTTTCGAGGTCAGACTGTGGTCAGTTGGTCAGTTTCTAATTTCGAATTCAGACTGTGTTCAGTTGGTCAGTTTCTGGTTTCTATGTCAGACTGTGGTCAGTTGGTCAGTTTCTGGTTTCTAGGTCAGACTGTGGTCAGTTGGTCAATTGCTGGTTTCTACGTCAGACTGTGGCCAGTTGGTCAGATACTGGTTGCTAGGTCAGAATGTGGCCTGTTGGACAGTTTGTGGTTGCTAGCATAGACTGTGATCATTTGGTCACTTTCTGTTTTCGAAGTAAGATTGTGGTCAGTTGCTCAGTTTCTGGTTTCTAGGTCAGACTGTGTTAATTTGGTGAGTTTCGTGTTGTCTTGGTCAGTTGGTCAGTTTCTGGTTTCTAGGTCAGACTCTGGTCAGACTGTGGTCAGTTGGTCAGATACTGTTCGCTAAGTCAGATTGTGGTCACTTGCTCAGTTAATAATTTCTAGGTCAGACTGTGGGCAATTGGTCAGTTTCTGGTTTCGAGGTCAGATAGTCGTCAGTTGGACAGTTTCTGGTTTCGAGGTCAGACTGTGGTCAGTTGGTCAGTTTCTGCTTTCTTGGTCAGACTGTGTAATTTTGGTCAGTTTCGTGTTGTCTTGGTCAGTTGGTCAGTTTCATGTTGTCTCGGTCAGACTGTGGGAAGTTGGTCAGTATCTGGTTTCTAGGTCAGACTCTGGTCAGACTGTGGTCAGTTGATCAGTTTCTGGTTTCTCAGTCAGACTGTGGTCAGTTGGTCAGATACTGATTGCTAAGTCAGATTGTGGTCACTAGCTCAGTTAATGTTTTCTAGGTCAGACTGTGGTCATTTGGTCAATTTCGTGTTGTCTTGGTCAGTTGGTCAGGTTCATGTTGTCTTGGTCAGACTGCGGGAAGTTGGTCAGTTTCGTGTTTCTAGGTCAGACTGTGGCCAGTTGGTTAGTTGCTGGTTTCTAAGTCAGACTGTGGTCAATTGGTCAGATACTGTTTGCTAAGTCAGATTGTGGTCACTTTCTCAGTTAATGGTTTCTAGGTCAGACTGTGGTCATTAGTTCAATTTCGTGTTGTCTTGGTCAGTTGGTCAGTTTCATTTTGGCTTGGTCAGACTGTGGTCAGTTAGTCAGTTTCTGGTTTCTTGGTCAGACTGTGGTCTGACTATGGTCAGTTAGTCAGTTTCTGGTTTCTCGGTCTGACTGTGGTCAGTTGGTCAGTTACGGGTTGTCTCTGTCAGTCTTTGGTCAGTTGGTCAGTTTCTGGATCCGAGGTCAAAATGTGGTCAATTGGTCAGTTTCTGGTGTCTAGGTCTGACTGTGTCAGTTGGTCAGTTTCAGGTTTCTAGGTCACACTGTGGTCAGTTGGACAGTTTCTGGTTCCTAGTTCAGACTGTGGTCAGTTGGTCAGTTCTGGTTCCTAGGTCAGACTGTGAGCAGTTGGTCAGTTTTGGTTTCGAGTTAAGAATTTCGTCAGTTGGACAGTTTCTGGTTTCGAGGTCAGACTGTGGTCAGTTGGTCAGTTTCTAATTTCGAGGTCAGACTGTGGTCAGTTGGTCAGTTTCTGGTATCTAGGTAAGACTGTGGGTCAGTTCGTCAGTTTCTGGTTTCTAGGTCAGACTGTGGTCAGTTAGTCATTTGCTTGTTTCTACGTCAGACTGTTGCCAGTTGGTCAGATACTGGTTGTTAGATCAGAATGTGACCTGTTGGAAGGTTTGTGGTTGCTAGCTCAGACTGTGATCATTTGGTCAGTTTCTGGTTTCTAGGTCAGACTCTGGTCAGACTGTGGTCAGTTGATCAGTTTCTGGTTTCTCAGTCATACTGTGGTCAGTTGGTCAGATACTGTTCACTAAGTCAGATTGTGGTCACTTGCTCAGTTAATAGTTTCTAGGTCAGACTGTGGCCAGTTGGTCAGTTTCTGGTTTCGAGGTCAGATAGTGGTCAGCTGCTCAGTTTCGTGTTTTTAGGTCAGACTGTGGCAAGTTGGTCAGATGCTGGTTTCTACGTCAGACTGTGGTCAATTCGTCAGATACTGTTTGCTCAGTTAATGGTTTCTCGGTCTGACTATGGTCATTTGGTCAGTTTCTGGTTTCTCGGTCTGTCTGTGGTCAGTTGGTCAGTTTCCGGTTGTCTAGGTCTGGTCGCTGGTCAGTTTGTTACTTTTTGGTTGCTTGGTCATCCTGTGGTCAGTTGGTCAGTTGCTTTTTGCTCGGTCATTCTGTGGTCAGTTGAGCAGTTTCTGGTTTCTAGGTCAGACTGTGGTCAGTTCATCAGTTTCTGGTTTCTACGTCAGACTTTGGTCAGTTGGTCTCTTCCGGAATGTCTCTGTCAGACTTTGGTCAGTTGGTCAGATTCTGGTTCCGAGGTCAGAATGTGGTCAGTTGGCCAGTTTCTGGTGTCTAGGTCAGTCTGTGTCAGTTGGTCAGTGTCAGGTTTCTAGGTCAGACTGTGGTCGGTTGGTCAGTTTCGGGTTTCGAGGTCAGACTGTGGTCAGTTTCTGGCTCCAATGTCAGACTGTGGTTATTTGGTCAGTTTCTGTTTTCTAGGTCAGACTGTGGTCAGTTGGTCAGTTTCTGGTTTCTAGTTCAGATTGTGGGTAGTTGGACAGGTTGTGGTTAACTGTCAGACTGTGGTCAGTTGGTCAGTTTCTGGTTTTATCAGACTGTGGCCAGTTGGTCAGATGCTGTTTGCTAAGTCAGATGGTGGTCACTTGTCAGTTAATGGTTTCTAGGTCAGACTGTGGTCATTTGGTCAATTTCGTGTTGTCTTGGTCAGTTGGTCAGTTTCATGTTGTCTCGGTCAGACTTGGGCAGTTGATCAGTTTTTGGTTTCTTGGTCAGACTGTGGTCTGACTATGGTCAGTTGGTCAGTTTCTGGTTTCTCCGTCTGTCTGTGGTCAGTTCGTCAGTTTCCGGTTGTCTAGATCTGTTTCGCTGGTCAGTTTGTTACTTTTTGGTTGCTAGGTCGTCCTGTGGTCAGTTGGTCAGTTGCTTTTTGCTCGGTCAGTCTGTGGTCAGTTGATCAGTTTCTGGTTTCCACGTCAGACTGTGGTCAGTTTATCAGTTTCTGGTTTCTACGTCAGACTGTGGTCAGTTGGTCTGTTCCGGGTTGTCTCTGTCAGACTTTGGTCAGTTGGTCAGATTCTGGTCCGATGTCAGAATGTGGTCAGTTGGCCAGTTTCTGGTGTCTAGGTCAGACTGTGTCAGTTGGTCAGTGTCAGGTTTCTAGGTCAGACTGTGGTCAGTTGGACAGTTTCTGGTTCCTAGTTCAGACTGTTCAGTTGGTCAGTTTCTGGTTCCTAGGTCAGAATTTGGGCAGTTGGTCAGTTGCTGGATCTATTTCAGTCTGTGGTCATTTGGTCAGCTGCTGGTTCTAGGTCAGGCTAAGGGAAGTTCGTTAGTTTTTACATGCTAGGTCAACTGTGGACAGTTGGTCAGTTGCTGATTGTTAGATCAGTCTGTATTCAGTTTGCTTTTTTTGGATTCTAGGTCATTCTGTGGTCAATTGGTCAGTTGCTGGTTTCTTGATCAGACCGTGGTCAGTTGGTTAGTTTCTGGATTCTAGTTCAAACTGTTATCAGACTGTGGTCAGCTGGTCAGTTTTTGGTTTCTAGGTCAGACTATGGTCAGTAGGTCAGTGTCGGGTTGTCCAGGGCTGTGTCTCTGGTCAGTTTGTTACTTTCTGGTTTCTATGTCAGAATGTGGTTATTTGTTCAGTTTCGTGTTGTCTCCGTCACACTGTGGTCAGTTGGTCAGTTTCTGGTTCCTCGGTGAGACTGTGGTCAGTTGCTCATTTTCAGGTTGATCTGTCAGACTGGTCAGTCGGTAAGTTTCTGGCTGCTTGGTCAGACTGTGCTCAGTTCGTCAGTTTCTGATTCCGAGGTCAGACTGTGCTCAGTTGGTCAGTTTCTGGTTGTCTAGGTCAGACTGTGGTCAGTTGGTCAGTTCCTGGTTTCTGGGTCAGGCTGTGGTCAGTTGGTCAGTCACTGGTTTCTAGTTAAGACTTCGGTCAGTTGGTTAGTTGCTGGTTTATAGGTCAGACTGTGGTCAGTTGGTCAATTTATGGTTCCTAGGTCACATTGTGGTCACTTGGTCAGTTTCTGGATTCTAGGTCAGTGTGTGGTCAGTTAATCTGTTTCTGGTATCTAGGTCAGTCTGTGGTCAGTTGGTCAGTTTCCGGTTCCTAGTTCAGACTGTGGTCAGTTGGTCAGTTACTGGTTTCTCGTTCAGACTGAGGTTAGTTGGTCAGTTTCTAGTTTTTAGGTCTGACGTGGTCAATTAGTCAGTTTCGGATTGTCTCGGTCAGTTTTTGGCCAGTTGGACAGTTTCTGGTTTCGAGGTCAGACTGTGGTCAGTTGGTCAGTTTCTGGTCGAAGGTCAGACTGTGGTCAGTTGGTCAGTTTCTGTTTTCTAGGTCAGACTCTGGTCAGTTGGTCAGTTGCTGGTTCTAGGTCAGTCTGTGGACAGTTCGTCAGTTGCCGATTGCTAGATCAGTCTATGTGCAGTTTGTTACTTTTTGCTCGCGAGCTCATCCTATAGTCCATTGGTCAGTTGCTGGTTACTTGATCAGACTGTGGTCAGTTACGTCAGTTTCGGTTTGTCTCGGTCAGACTGTGGTCAGTTGGTCAGTTGCAAGTTGTCTCGGTCAGACTCTGGTCAGTTGGTTAGTTTCTGGTTTCTAGGTCAGACTGAAGTCAGTTGGTCAGTTTCTGGTCCCTAAATCAGACTGCGATCAGTTGGTCAGTTACGGTTTCTAGCTCAGACTGTGGTCAGTTGGTCAGTATCATTTTTCCATGTCAGACTGTGGTCAGTTGGTCAGTTGCTGGTTGGTAGGTCAGGCTGTGATCAGTTGGTCAATTTCTGGTTCCTAGGTCAGTTTCTGGATTCTAGGTCAGTGTCTGGTCAGTTAGTCTGTTTCTGGTTCCTAGTTCAGACTGTGGTCAGTTGGTCAGTTACTGGTTTCTCGTTCAGACTGTTGTAAGTTGGTCAGTTTCTGGTTTATAGGTCAGACTGTGGTCAGTTGGTCAGTTTCTGCTTTCTGGGTCAGACTGTGGTCATTGGACAGTTTCTGGCATCTAGGTCAGTCTGTGGTCAGTTGGTCAGTTTCCGGTTCCGAGTTCAGACTGTGGTCAGTTGGTCAGTTACTGGTTTCTCGTTCAGACTGAGGTTAGTTGATCAGTTTCTGGTTTATAGGTCAGACTGTGGTCAGTTGGTCAGTTTCTGCTTTCTAGATCAGAATGTGGTCAGTTTCTCAGTTTCTAGTTTCTAGGTCTGACGTGGTCAGTTAGTCAGTTTCGGACTGTCTCGGTCAGTTTCTGGTCAGTTTGACAGTTTCTTGTTTCGAGGTCACACTGTGGTCAGTTGGTCAGTTTCTGGTTCCAATGTCAGACTGTGGTCAGTTGGTCAGTTTCTGTTTTCTAGGTCAGACTTTGGTCAGTTGGTCAGTTTCAGGTTCCTACTTCAGACTGTGGGCAGTTGGTCAGTTGCTGGTTCTAGGTTAGTCTGTGGACAGTTCGTCAGTTGTCGATTGCTAGATCAGTCTATGTGCAGTTTTTTACTTTTTGGTAGCGAGCTCACCCTGTAGTCCATTGGTCAGTTGCTGGTTACTTGATCAGACTGTGGTCAGTTCCGTCAGTTTCTGGTTTCTCGGTCAGACTGTGGTCAGTTGGTCAGTTTCGGTTTGTCTCGGTCAGACTGTGGTCAGTTGGTCAGTTGCAAGTTGTCTCGGTCAGACTCTGGTCAGTTGGTTAATTTCTGGTTTCTAGGTCAGACTGAAGTCAGTTGGTCAGTTTCTGGTTCCTAATTCAGACTGCGATCAGTTGGTCAGTTACGGTTTCAAGCTCAGACTGTGGTCAGTTGGTCAGTATCATTTTTCCATGTCAGACTGTTGTCAGTTGGTCAGTTGCTGGTTGCTAGGTCAGACTGTGGTCCGTTGGTCAGTTTCTGCTTTCTAGATCAGACGGTGGTCAGTTTCTGGTTGCTAGATCAGACTGTGTTCAGTTGGTCAGTTTCTGTTTTCTCGGTCAGACTGTCGTCAGTTGGTCAGTTTCTGGTTTCTAGTTCAGAATGTGGTCAATTGGTCAGTTTCTGTTTTCTAGGTCAGACTGTGGTCAGTTGGTCAGTTTCTGGTTTCGAGGTCAGACTGTGGTCAGTTTGTCAGTTTCTGCTTTAGAGATCAGACTGTGGTCAGTTTGTCAGTTTCTGGTTTCTAGGTCAGACTGTGGTCAGTTTGTCAGTTTCTGGTTCCGAGTTCAGACTGTGGTCAGTTGGTCAGTTACTGGTTTCTCGTTCAGACTGCGGTTATTTGGTCATTTTCTGGTTTATAGGTCAGACTGTCGTCAGTTGGTCAGTTTCTGGTTTTTAGGTCAGACTGTGGTCAGTTGGTCAGTTTCTGGTTTCTAGGTCAGAATGTGGTCAGTTTGTCAGTTACTGGTTTCTAGGTCTGACTGTGGTCAGTTAGCCAGTTTCGGATTGTCTCGGTCAGTTTTTGGCCAATAGACAGTTTCTGGTTTCTAGGTCAGACTGTGGGTAGTTGGAAAGGTTGTGGTTAAATGTCAGACTGTGGTCAGTTGGTCAGTTTCTGGTTTTATGTCAGACTGAGGTCAGATGGTCAGTTTCTGGTTTCTAGGTCAGACTGTGGTCAGTTGGTCAGTTTCTGCTTTGTAGATCATAATGTGGTCAGTTTGTCAGTTACTGGTTTCTAGTTCTGACTCTGGTCAGTTAGTCAGTTTCGGTTTGTCTCGGTCAGGTTTTGGCCAGTTGGACAGTTTCTGGTTTCTAGGTCAGACTGTGGTCGGTTGGTCAGTTTCTGGTTTCGAGGTCAGACTGTGGTCAGTTGGTCAGTTTCTGGTTCCAAGTTCACACTGTGGTCAATTGGTCAGTTTCTGTTTTCGAGGTCAGACTGTGGTCAGTTGGTCAGTTTCTGCTTTCTAGATCAGGCTGTGGTCAGTTTGTCAGTTTCTGGTTTCTAGGTCAGACTGTGGTCACTTGGACAGTTTCTGGTTTATATGTCAGACTGTAGTCAGTTGGTCAGTTTCTGGTTTCTAGGTCAGACTGTGGTCAGTTGGTCAGTTTCTGCTTTGTAGATCAGAATGTGGTCTGTTTGTCAGTTACTGGTTTCTAGGTCAGACTGTGGTCAATTGGTCAGTTTCTGTTTTCTAGGTCAGACTGTGGTCAGTTGGTCAGTTTCTGGTTTCGAGGTCAGACTGTGGTCAGTTGGTGAGTTTCTGCTTTCTAGATCAGACTGTGGTCAGTTTGTCAGTTTCTGGTTTCTAGGTCAGACTATGGTCAGTTGGTCAGTTTCTAGTTCCTAGTTCAGACTGTGGTTATTTGGTCATTTTCTGGTTTATAGGTCAGACTGTGGTCAGTTGGTCAATTTCTGGTTTTTAGGTCAGACTGTGGTCAATTGGACAGTTTCTGGTATCTAGGTCAATCTGTGGTCAGCTGGTCAGTTTCTGGTTCCTAGTTTAGACTGTGGTCACTTGGTCAGTTACTGGTTTCTCGTTCAGACTGCGGTTAGTTGGTCAGTTTCTGGTTTAAAGGTCAGACTGTGGTCAGTTGGTCAGTTTCTGGTTTCTAGGTCAGACTGTGGTCAGTTGGTCAGTTTCTGCTTTGTAGATCAGAATGTGGTCTGTTTGTCAGTTACTGGTTTCTAGGTCTGACTGTGGTCAGTTAGTCAGTTACGGATTGTCTCGGTCAGTTTTTGGCCAGTTGGACAGTTTCTGGTTTCTAGGTCAGACTGTGGTCGGTTGGTCAGTTTCTGGTTTCGAGGTCAGACTGTGGACAGTTGGTCAGTTTCTGGTTTCGAGATCAGACTGTGGTCAGTTGGTGAGTTTCTGGTTCCTAGTTCAGACTGTGGTCAGTTGGTCAGTTACTGGTTTCTCGTTCAGACTGCGGTTAGTTGGTCAGTTTCTGGTTTATAGGTCAGACTATGGTCAGTTGGTCAGTTTCTGGTTTCTAGGTCAGAGTGTGGTCAGTTGGTCAGTTTCTGCTTTGTAGATCAGAATGTGGTCAGTTTGTCAGTTACTGGTTTCTAGGTCTGACTGTGGTCAGTTAGCCAGTTTCGGATTGTCTCGGTCAGTCTTTGGCCAATAGACAGTTTCTGGTTTCTAGGTCAGACTGTGGGTAGTTAGAAACATAGAAACATAGAAAATAGGTGCAGGAGCAGGCCATTCAGCCCTTCTAGCCTTCACCGCCATTCAATGAGTTCATGGCTGAACATGAAACTTCAGTACCCTCTTCCTGCTTTCTCGCCATAACCCTTGATCCCCCGAGTAGTAAGGACTTCATCTAACTCCCTTTTGAATATATTTAGTGAATTGGCCTCAACTACTTTCTGTGGTAGAGAATTCCACAGGTTCACCACTCTCTGGGTGAAGAAGTTTCTCCTCATCTCGGTCCTAATTGGCTTACCCCTTATCCTCAGACTGTGACCCCTGGTTCTGGACTTCCCCAACATTGGGAACATTCTTTCTGCATCTAACCTGTCTAAACCCGTCAGAATTTTAAACGTTTATATGAGGTCCCCTCTCATTCTTCTGAACTCCAGTGAATACAAGCACAGTTGATCCAATCTTTCTTGATAGGTCAGTCCCGCCATCCCGGGAATCAGTCTGGTGAACCTTCGCTGCACTCCTCAACCAAGGCCCTGTACAACTGTAGCAACACCTCCCTGCCCCTGTATTCAAATCCCCTCGCTATGAAGGCCAACATGCCATTTGCTTTCTTAACCGCCTGCTGTACCTGCATGCTAACCTTCAATGACTGATGTACCATGACACCCAGGTCTCGTCGCACCTTCCCTTTTCCTAATCTGTCACCATTCAGATAATAGTCTGTCTCTCTGTTTTTACCACCAAAGTGGATAACCTCACATTTATCCACATTATACTTCATCTGCCATGCATTTGCCCACTCACCTAACTTATCCAAGTCGCTCTGCAGCCTAATAGCATCCTCCTCGCAGCTCACACTGCCACCCAACTTAGTATCATCCGCAAATTTGGAGATACTGCATTTAATCCCCTCGTCTAAATCATTAATGTACAATGTAAACAGCTGGGGCCCCAGCACAGAACCTTGCGGCACTCCACTAGTCACTGCCTGCCATTCTGAAAAGTACCCGTTTACTCCTACTCTTTGCTTCCTGTCTGACAACCAGTTCTCAATCCACGTCAGCACACTACCCCCAATCCCATGTGCTTTAACTTTGCACATTAATCTCTTGTGTGGGACCTTGTCGAAAGCCTTCTGAAAGTCCAAATATACCACATCAACTGGTTCTCCTTTGTCCACTTTACTGGAAACATCCTCAAAAAAGTCCAGAAGATTTGTCAAGCATGATTTCCCTTTCACAAATCCATGCTGACTTGGACCTATCATGTCACCATTTTCCAGATGCACTGCTATGACATCCTTAATAATTGGTTGAATCATTTTACCCACGACTGAGGTCAGGCTGACCGGTCTATAATTCCCTGTTTTCTCTCTCCCTCCTTTTTTAAAAAGTGGGGTTACATTGGCTACCCTTCACTCCATAGGAACTGATCCAGAGTCAATGGAATGTTGGAAAATGACTGTCAATGCATCCGCTATTTCCAAGGCCACCTCCTTAAGTACTCTAGGAAGCAGTCCATCAGGCCCTGGGGATTTATCGGCCTTCAATCCCATCAATTTCCCCAACACAATTTCCCGACTAATAAAGATTTCCCTCAGTTCCCCCTCCTTACTAGACCCTCTGACCCCTTTTATATCCGGAAGGTTGTTTGTATCCTCCTTAGTGAATACCGAACCAAAGTACTTGTTCAATTGGTCTGCCATTTCTTTGTTCCCCGTTATGACTTCCCCTGATTCTGACTGCAGGGGACCTACGTTTGTCTTCACCAACCGTATTCTCTTTACATACCTATAGAAACTTTTGCAATCCGCCTTAATGTTCCCTGCAAGCTTCTTCTCGTACTCCATTTTCCCTGCCCTAATCAAACCCTTTGTCCTCCTCTGCTGAGTTCTAAATTTCTCGCAGTCCCCAGGTTCGCTGCTATTTCTGGCCAATTTGTATGCCACTTCCTTGGCTTTAATACTATCCCTGATTTCCCTAGATAGCCACGGTTGAGCCACCTTCACTTTTTTATTTTTACGCCAGACAGGAATGTACAATTGTTGTAATTCATCCATGCGGTCTCTAAATGTCTGCCATTGCCCATCCACAGTCAACCCCCTAAGTATCATTCACCAATCTATCCTAGCCAATTCACGCCTCATACCTTCAAAGTTACCCTTCTTTAATTTCTGGACCATGGTCTCTGAAATTACTGTTTCATTCTGCATCCTAATTCCACCATATTGTGGTCACTCTTCCCCAAGGGGCCTCACACAATGAGATTGCTAATTAATCCTCTCTCATTACACAACACCCAGTCTAAGATGGCCTCCCCCCTAGTTGGTTCCTCAACATATTGGTCTAGAAAACCATCCCTTATGCACTCCAGGAAATCCTCCTCCACCGTATTGCTTCCAGTTTGGCTAGCCCAATCTATGTGCATATTAAAGTCACTCATTATAACTGCTACACCTTTATTGCATGCACCACTAATTTCCTGTTTGATGCCCTCCCCAACATCCCTATTACTGTTTGGAAAGGTTGTGGTTAAATGTCAGACTGTGGTCAGTTGGTCAGTTTCTGGTTTTATGTCAGACTGAGGTCAGATGGTCAGTTTCTCGTTTCTAGGTCAGACTGTGGTCAGTTGGTCAGTTTCTGCTTTGTAGATCAGAATGTGGTCAGTTTGTCAGTTACTGGTTTCTAGGTCTGACTGTGGTCAGTTAGCCAGTTTCGGATTGTCTCGGTCAGTTTTTGGCCAATAGACAGTTTCTGGTTTCTAGGTCAGACTGTGGGTAGTTGGAAAGGTTGTGGTTAAATGTCACTGTGGTCAGTTTCTGGTTTTATGTCAGACTGAGGTCAGATGGTCAGTTTCTGGTTTCTAGGTCAGACTGTGGTCAGTTGGTCAGTTTCTGATTTGTAGATCATAATGTGGTCAGTTTGTCAGTTAATGGTTTCTAGGTCTGACTATGGTCAGTTAGTCAGTTTCGGATTGTCTCGGTCAGTTTTTGGCCAGTTGGACAGTTTCTGGTTTCTAGGTCAGACTGTGGCCGGTTGGTCAGTTTCTGGTTTCGAGGTCAGACTGTGGTCAGTTGGTCAGTTTCTGGTTCCAAGGACAGACTGTGGTCAATTGGTCAGTTTCTGTTTTCGAGGTCAGACTGTGGTCAGTTGGTCAGTTTCTGCTTTCTAGATCAGACTGTGGTCAATTTGTCAGTTTCTGGTTTCTAGGTCAGACTGTGGTCACTTGGACAGTTTCTGGTATCTCGGTCAATCTGTGGTCAGTTGGTCAGTTTCTGGTTCCTAGTTTAGACTGTGGTCAGTTGGTCAGTTACTGGTTTCTAGGTCAGACTGCGGTTAGTTGATCAGTTTCTGTTTTCTAGGTCAGACTGTGGTCAGTTGGTCAGTTTCTGGTTTCGAGGTCAGACTGTGGTCAGTTGGTCAGTTTCTGGTTCCTAGTTTAGACTGTGGTCAGTTGGTCAGTTACTGGTTTCTCGTTCAGACTGCGGTTAGTTGGTCAGTTTCTGGTTTAAAGTTCAGACTGTGGTCAGTTGGTCAGTTTCTGGTTTCTAGGTCAGACTGTGGTCAGTTGGTCAGTTTCTGCTTTGTAGATCAGAATGTGGTCTGTTTGTCAGTTACTGGTTTCTAGGTCTGACTGTGGTCAGTTAGTCAGTTTCGGATTGTCTCGGTCAGTTTTTGGCTAGTTGGACAGTTTCTGGTTTCTAGGTCAGACTGTGGTCGGTTGGTCAGTTTCTGGTTTCGAGGTCAGACTGTGGTCAGTTGGTCAGTTTCTGGTTTCGAGGTCAGACTGTGGTCAGTTGGTCAGTTTCTGATTCCTAGTTCAGACTGTGGTCAGTTGGTCAGTTACTGGTTTCTCGTTCAGACTGCGGTTAGTTGGTCAGTTTCTGGTTTATAGGTCAGACTATATTCAGTTGGTCAGTTTCTGGTTTCTAGGTAAGAGTGTGGTCAGTTTGTCAGTTTCTGGTTTCTAGGTCAGACTGTGGTCAGTTGGTCAGTTTCTGGTTCCTAGTTCAGACTGTGGTCAGTTGGTCAGTTACTAGTTTCTCGTTCAGACTGCGGTTATTTGGTCATTTTCTGGTTTTTAGGTCAGACTGTGGTCAATTGGACAGTTTCTGGTATCTAAGTCAATCTGTGGTCAGTTGGTCAGTTTCTGGTTCCTAGTTTAGACTGTGATCAGTTGGTCAGTTACTGGTTTCTCGTTCAGACTGCGGTTAGTTGGTCAGTTTCTGTTTCGAGGTCAGACTGAGGTCAGATGGTCAGTTTCTCGTTTCTAGGTCAGACTGTGGTCAGTTGGTCAGTTTCTGCTTTGTAGATCAGACTGTGGTCAGTTTGTCAGTTTCTGGTTTCTAGGTCAGACTGTGGTCACTTGGACAGTTTCTGGTATCTAGGTCAATCTGTGGTCAGTTGGTCAGTTTCTGGTTCCTAGTTTAGACTGTGGTCAGTTGGTCAGTTACTGGTTTCTCGTTCAGACTGCGGTTAGTTGGTCAGTTTCTGGTTTATAGGTCAGACTGTGGTCGGTTGGTCAGTTTCTGGTTCCAAGGTCAGACTGTGGTCAATTGGTCAGTTTCTGTTTTCGAGGTCAGACTGTGGTCAGTTGGTCAGTTTCTGCTTTCTAGATCAGACTGTGGTCAGTTTGTCAGTTTCTGGTTTCTAGGTCAGACTGTGGTCACTTGGACAGTTTCTGGTATCTTGGTCAATCTGTGGTCAGTTGGTCAGTTTCTGGTTCCTAGTTAAGACTGTGGTCAGTTGGTCAGTTACTGGTTTCTCGTTCAGACTGCGGTTAGTTGGTCAGTTTCTGGTTTATAGGTCAGACTGTAGTCAGTTGGTCAGTTTCTGGTTTCTAGGTCAGACTGTGGTCAGTTGGTCAGTTTCTGCTTTGTAGATCAGAATGTGGTCTGTTTGTCAGTTACTGGTTTCTAGGTCAGACTGTGGTCAATTGGTCAGATTCTGTTTTCTAGGTCAGACTGTGGTCAGTTGGTCAGTTTCTGGTTTCGAGGTCAGACTGTGGTCAGTTGGTCAGTTTCTGCTTTCTAGATCAGACTGTGGTCAGTTTGTCAGTTTCTGGTTTCTAGGTCTGACTGTGGTCAGTTAGTCAGTTTCGGATTGTCTCGGTCAGTTTTTGGCTAGTTGGACAGTTTCTGGTTTCTAGGTCAGACTGTGGTCAGTTGGTCAGTTTCTGCTTTGTAGATCAGAATGTGGTCTGTTTGTCAGTTACTGGTTTCTAGGTCAGACTGTGGTCAATTGGTCAGATTCTGTTTTCTAGGTCAGACTGTGGTCAGTTGGTCAGTTTCTGGTTTCGAGGTCAGACTGTGGTCAGTTGGTCAGTTTCTGCTTTCTAGATCAGACTGTGGTCAGTTTGTCAGTTTCTGGTTTCTAGGTCTGACTGTGGTCAGTTAGTCAGTTTCGGATTGTCTCGGTCAGTTTTTGGCTAGTTGGACAGTTTCTGGTTTCTAGGTCAGACTGTGGTCAGTTGGTCAGTTTCTGGTTTCGAGGTCAGACTGTGGTCAGTTGGTCAGTTTCTGGTTCCTAGTTCAGACTGTGGTCAGTTGGTCAGTTACTGGTTTCTCGTTCAGACTGCGGTTAGTTGGTCAGTTTCTGGTTTATAGGTCAGACTATGGTCAGTTGGTCAGTTTCTGGTTTCTTGGTCAGAGTGTGGTCAGTTGGTCAGTTTCTGCTTTGTCGATCAGAATGTGGTCAGTTTGTCAGTTACTGGTTTCTAGGTCTGACTGTGCTCAGTTAGCCAGTTTCGGATTGTCTCGGTCAGTTTTTGGCCAATAGACAGTCTCTGGTTTCTCGGTCAGACTGTGGGTAGTTGGAAAGGTTGTGGTTAAATGTCAGACTGTGGTCAGTTGGTCAGTTTCTGGTTTTATGTCAGATTGAGGTCAGATGGTCAGTTTCTGGTTTCTCGGTCAGACTGTGGTCAGTTGGTCAGTTTCTGCTTTGTAGATCATTATGTGGTCAGTTTGTCAGTTACTGGTTTCTAGGTCTGACTCTGGTCAGTTAGTCAGTTTTGGATTGTCTCGTTCAGTTTTTGGCCAGTTGGACAGTTTCTGGTTTCTAGGTCAGACTGTGGTCGGTTGGTCAGTTTCTGGTTTCGAGGTCAGACTGTGGTCAGTTGGTCAGTTTCTGGTTCCAAGGTCAGACTGTGGTCAATTGGTCAGTTTCTGTTTTCGAGGTCAGACTTTGGTCAGTTGGTCAGTTTCTGCTTTCTAGATCAGACTGTGGTCAGTTTGTCAGTTTCTTATTTCTCGGTCAGACTGTGGTCACTTGGACAGTTTCTGGTATCTAGGTCAATCTGTGGTCAGTTTCTGGTTCCTAGTTTAGACTGCGTTTAGTTGGTCAGTTTCTGGTTTATAGGTCAGACTGTAGTCAGTTGGTCAGTTTCTGGTTTCTAGGTCAGACTGTGGTCAGTTGGTCAGTTTCTGCTTTGTAGATCAGAATGTGGTCTGTTTGTCAATTACTGGTTTCTAGGTCAGACTGTGGTCAATTGGTCAGTTTCTGGTTTTTAGGTCAGACTGTGGTCAATTGGACAGTTTCTGGTATCTAGGTCAATCTGTGGTCAGTTGGTCAGTTTCTGGTTTCTAGGTCAGACTGTGGTCAGTTGGTCAGTTTCTGCTTTGTAGATCAGAATGTGGTCTGTTTGTCAGTTACTGGTTTCTAGGTCTGACTGTGGTCAGTTAGTCAGTTTCGGATTGTCTCGGTCAGTTTTTGGCTAGTTGGACAGTTTCTGGTTTCTAGGTCAGACTGTGGTCAGTTGGTCAGTTTCTGGTTTCGAGGTCAGACTGTGGACTGTTGGTCAGTTTCTGGTTTCGAGGTCAGACTGTGGTCAGTTGGTCAGTTTCTGGTTCCTAGTTCAGACTGTGGTCAGTTGGTCAGTTACTGGTTTCTCGTTCAGACTGCGGTTAGTTGGTCAGTTTCTGGTTTATAGGTCAGACTATGGTCAGTTGGTCAGTTTCTGGTTTCTAGGTCAGAGTGTGGTCAGTTGGTCAGTTTCTGCTTTGTAGATCAGAATGTGGTCAGTTTGTCAGTTACTGGTTTCTAGGTCTGACTGTGGTCAGTTAGCCAGTTTCGGATTGTCTCGGTCAGTTTTTGGCCAATAGACAGTTTCTGGTTTCTAGGTCAGACTGTGGGTAGTTGGAAAGGTTGTGGTTAAATGTCAGACTGTGGTCAGTTGGTCAGTTTCTGGTTTTATGTCAGACTGAGGTCAGATGGTCAGTTTCTCGTTTCTAGGTCAGACTGTGGTCAGTTGGTCAGTTTCTGCTTTGTAGATCAGAATGTGGTCAGTTTGTCAGTTACTGGTTTCTAGGTCTGACTGTGCTCAGTTAGCCAGTTTCGGATTGTCTCGGTCAGTTTTTGGCCAATAGACAGTCTCTGGTTTCTCGGTCAGACTGTGGGTAGTTGGAAAGGTTGTGGTTAAATGTCATACTGTGGTCAGTTGGTCAGTTTCTGGTTTTATGTCAGATTGAGGTCAGATGGTCAGTTTCTGGTTTCTCGGTCAGACTGTGGTCAGTTGGTCAGTTTCTGCTTTGTAGATCAGAATGTGGTCAGTTTGTCAGTTACTGGTTTCTAGGTCTGACTCTGGTCAGTTAGTCAGTTTTGGATTGTCTCGTTCAGTTTTTGGCCAGTTGGACAGTTTCTGGTTTCTAGGTCAGACTGTGGTCGGTTGGTCAGTTTCTGGTCTCGAGGTCAGACTGTGGTCAGTTGGTCAGTTTCTGGTTCCAAGGTCAGACTGTGGTCAATTGGTCAGTTTCTGTTTTCGAGGTCAGACTTTGGTCAGTTGGTCATTTTCTGCTTTCTAGATCAGACTGTGGTCAGTTTGTCACTTTCTTATTTCTCGGTCAGACTGTGGTCACTTGGACAGTTTCTGGTATCTAGGTCAATCTGTGGTCAGTTTCTGGTTCCTAGTTTAGACTGCGGTTAGTTGGTCAGTTTCTGGTTTATAGGTCAGACTGTAGTCAGTTGGTCAGTTTCTGGTTTCTAGGTCAGACTGTGGTCAGTTGGTCAGTTTCTGCTTTGTAGATCAGAATGTGGTCTGTTTGTCAGTTACTGGTTTCTAGGTCAGACTGTGGTCAATTGGTCAGTTTCTGGTTTTTAGGTCAGACTGTGGTCAATTGGACAGTTTCTGGTATCTAGGTCAATCTGTGGTCAGTTGGTCAGTTTCTGGTTTCTAGGTCAGACTGTGGTCAGTTGGTCAGTTTCTGCTTTGTAGATCAGAATGTGGTCTGTTTGTCAGTTACTGGTTTCTAGGTCTGACTGTGGTCAGTTAGTCAGTTTCGGATTGTCTCGGTCAGTATTTGGCCAGTTGGACAGTTTCTGGTTTCTAGGTCAGACTGTGGTCGGTTGGTCAGTTTCTGGTTTCGAGGTCAGCGTGTGGATTGTTGGTCAGTTTCTGGTTTCGAGGTCAGACTGTGGTCAGTTGGTCAGTTTCTGGTTCCTAGTTCAGACTGTGGTCAGTTGGTCAGTTACTGGTTTCTCGTTCAGACTGCGGTTAGTTGGTCAGTTTCAGGTTTATAGGTCAGACTATGGTCAGTTGGTCAGTTTCTGGTTTCTAGGTCAGAGTGTGGTCTGTTGGTCAGTTTCTGCTTTGTAGATCAGAATGTGGTCAGTTTGTCAGTTACTGGTTTCTAGGTTTGACTCTGGTCAGTTAGTCAGTTTCGAATTGTCTCGGTCAGTTTTTGGCCAGTTGGACAGTTTCTGGTTTCCAGGTCAGACTGTGGTCGGTTGGTCAGTTTCTGGTTTCGAGGTCAGACTGTGGTCAGTTGGTCAGTTTCTGGTTCCAAGGTCAGACTGTGGTCAATTGGTCAGTTTCTGTTTTCTATGTCAGACTGTGGTCAGTTGGTCAATTTCTGGTTTCGAGGTCAGACTGTGGTCAGTTGGTCATTTTCTGCTTTCTGGATCAGACTGTGGTCAGTTTGTCAGTTTCTGGTTTCTAGGTCAGTCTGTGGTCAGTTGGTCAGTTTCTGGTTCCTAGATCAAACTGTGGTCAGTTGATCAGTTACTGCTTTCTCGTTCAGACTGCGGTTAGTTTGTCAGTTTCTGGTTTATAGGTCATACTGTGGTCAGTTGGTCAGTTTCTGGTTTCTAGGTCAGACTGTGGTCAGTTGGTCTGTTTCTGCTTTGTAGATCAGAATTTGGTCAGTTTATCAGTTTCTCGTTTCTAGGTCTGACGTGGTCAGTTAGTCAGTTTCGGATTGTCTCGGTCAGTTTTTGGTCAGTTGGACAGTTTCTGGTTTCGAGGTCAGACTGTGGTCAGTTGGTCAGTTAATGTTTCCAAGGTCAGACTGTGGTCAGTTGGTCAGTTTCTGTTTTCTAGGTCAGACTGTGGTCAGTTTGTCAGTTTCAGGTTCCTACTTCAGACTGTGGGCATTGGTCAGTTGCTGGTTCTAGGTCAGTCTGTGGACAGTTTGTCAGTTGCCGATTGCTCGATCAGTCTATGTGCAGTTTGTTACTTTTTGGTTGCGAGCTCATCCTGTAGTCCATTGGTCAGTTGCTGGTTACTTGATCAGACTGTGGTCAGTTCCCTCAGTTTCTAATTTCTCGGTCAGACTGTGGTCAGTTGGTAAGTTTCGGTTTGTCTCGGTCAGACTGTGGTCAGTTGGTCAGTTGCAAGTTGTCTCGGTCAGACCCTGGTCATTTGGTTAGCTTCTGGTTTCTAGGTCAGACTGCAGTCAGTTGGTCAGTTTTTGGTTCCTAATTCAGACTGCGATCAGTTGGTCAGTTACGGTTTCTAGCTCAGACTGTGGTCAGTGGTCAGTATCATTGTTCTATGTCAGACTGTGGTCAGTTGGTCAGTTGCTGGTTGCTAGGTCAGACTGTGGTCAGTTGGTCAGTTTCTTCTTTCTAGATCAGACTGTGGTCAGAGTCTGGTTGCTAGATCAGACTGTGGTCAGTTGGTCAGTTTCTGCTTTCTAGATCAGACGGTGGTCAGTTTCTGGTTGCTAGATAAGACAGTGTTCAGTTGGTCAGTTTCTGGTTTCTAGTTCAGACTGTGGGTAGTTGGACAGGTTTTGGTTAAATGTCAGATTGTGGTCAGTTGGTCAGTTTCTGGTTTTATGTCAGACTGTGGTCAGATGGTCAGTTTCTGGTTTCTAGGTCAGACTGTGGTCAGTTGGTCAGTTTCTGTTTTCTAGGTCAGACTGTGGTCAGTTGGTCAGTTTCTGCTTTCTAGATCAGACAGTGGTCAGTTTGTCAGTTTCTGCTTTCTAGTTCAGACTGTGGTCACATGGACATTTTCTGGTATCTAGGTCAATCTGCGGTCAGTTGGTCAGATTCTGGTTCCTAGTTTAGAATGTGCTGAGTTGGTCAGTTACTGGTTTCTCGTTCAAACTGTGGTCAGTTGGTCAGTTTCTGGTTTATAGGACAAACTGTGGTCAGTTGGTCAGTTTCTGGTTTCTAGGTCAGACTGTGGTCAGTTGATCAGTATCTGCTTTTTAGATCAGAAAGTGGTCAGTTTGTCAGTTACTGGTTTCTAGGTCTGACTGTGGTCAGTTAGTCAGTTTCGGATTGTCTCGGTCAGTTTTTGGCCAGTTGGACAGTTTCTGGTTTCTAGGTCAGACTGTGGTCGGTTGGTCAGTTTCTGATTTCGAGGTGAGACTGTGGTCAGTTGGTCAGTTTCTGGTTCCAAGGTCAGACTGTGGTCAATTGGTCAGTTTCTGTTTTCTAGGTCAGACTGTGGTCAGTTGGTCAGTTACTGGTTTCTCGTTCAGAATGCGGTTAGTTGGTCAGTTTCTGGTTTCGAGGTCAGACTGTGATCAGATGGTCAGTTTCTAGTTCCAAGGTCAGACTGTGGTCAATTGGTCAGTTTAGTTTTCTAGGTCAGACTGTGGTCAGTTGGTCAGTTTCTGGTTTCAAGGTCAGACTGTGGTCAGTTGGTCAGTTTCTGGTTCCTAGTTCAGACTGCGGTTAGTTGGTCAGTTTCTGGTTTATTGGTCAGACTGTGGTCAGTTGGTCAGTTTCTGGTTTCTAGGTCAGACTGTGGTCAGTTGGTCAGTTTCTGCTTTGTAGATCAGAATGTGGACAGTTTGTCAGGTACTGGTTTCTAGGTCTGACTGTGGACAGTTAGCCAGTTTCGGATTGTCTCGGTCAGTTTTTGGCCAACAGACAGTTTCTGGTTTCTAGGTCAGACTGTGGGTAGTTGGAAAGTTTGTGGTTAAATGTCAGACTGTGGTCAGTTGGTCAGTTTTTGGTTTTATGTCAGACTGAGGTCAGATGGTCAGTTTCTGGTTTCTATGTCAGACTGTGGTCAGTTGGTCAGTTTCTGCTTTGTAGATCAGAATGTGGTCAGTTTGTCAGTTACTGGTTTCTAGGTCTGACTGTGGTCAGTTAGACAGTTTCGGATTGTCTCGGTCAGTTTTTGGCCAGTTGGACAGTTTCTGGTTTCTAGGTCAGACTGTGGTCGGTTGGTCAGTTTCTGGTTTCGAGGTGAGACTGTGGTCAGTTGGTCAGTTTCTGGTTCCAAGGTCAGACTGTGGTCAATTGGTCAGTTTCTGTTTTCTAGGTCAGACTGTGGTCAGTTGGTCAGTTACTGGTTTCTCGTTCAGACTGCGGTTAGTTGGTCAGTTTCTGGTTTCGAGGTCAGACTGTGATCAGATGGTCAGTTTCTAGTTCCAAGGTCAGACTGTGGTCAATTGGTCAGTTTAGTTTTCTAGGTCAGACTGTGGTCAGTTGGTCAGTTTCTGGTTTCGAGGTCAGACTGTGGTCAGTTGGTCAGTTTCTGGTTCCTAGTTCAGACTGCGGTTAGTTGGTCAGTTTCTGGTTTATAGGTCAGACTGTGGTCAGTTGGTCAGTTTCTGGTTTCTAGGTCAGACTGTGGTCAGTTGGTCAGTTTCTGCTTTGTAGATCAGAATGTGGACAGTTTGTCAGGTACTGGTTTCTAGGTCTCACTGTGGACAGTTAGCCAGTTTCGGATTGTCTCGGTAAGTTTGTGGCCAACAGACAGTTTCTGGTTTCTAGGTCAGACTGTGGTCAATTGGTCAGTTTCTGTTCTCTAGGTCAGACTGTGGTCAGTTGGTCAGTTTCTGTTTTCTAGGTCAAACTGTGGTCAGTTGGTCAGTTTCAGGTTCCTACTTCAGACTGTGGGCATTGGTCAGTTGCTGGTTCTAGGTCAGTTTGTGGATAGTTCGTCAGTCGCCGATTGCTGATCAGTCTATGTGCATTTTGTTACTTTTTGGTTGCGAGCTCATCCTGTAGTCCATTGGTCAGTTGCTGGTTACTTGATCAGACTGTGGTCAGTTCCGTCAGTTTCTGGTTTCTCGGTTAGACTGTGGTCAGTTGGTCAGTTTCGGTTTGTCTCGGTCAGACTGTGGTCAGTTGGTCAGTTGCAAGTTGTCTCGGTCAGACTCCGGTAAGTTGGTTATTTTCTGGTTTCTCGGTCAGACTGAAGTCAGTTAGTCAGTTTCTGGTTCCTAATTCAGACTGCGATCAGTTGGTCAGTTACGGTTTCCAGCTCAGAATGTGGTCAGTTTCGGTTTGTCTCGGTCAGACTGTGGTCAGTTGGTTATTTTCTGGTTTCTAGGTCAGACTGAAGTCAGTTGGTCAGTTTCTGTTTCCTAATTCAGACTGCGATCAATTGGTCAGTTACGGTTTCTAGCTCAGACTGTGGTCAGTTGGTCAGTATCATTTTTCCATGTCAGACTGTGGTCAGTTGGTCATTAGCTTGTTGCTAGGTCAGACTGTGGTCCTTTGGTCAGTTTCTGCTTTCTAGATCAGACGGTGGTCATTTTCTGGTTGCTAGATCAGACTGTGTTCAGTTGGTCAGTTTCTGTTTTCTCGGTCAGACTGTCGTCATTTGGTCAGTTTCTGGTTTCTAGTTCAGACTGTGGATAGTTGGACAGGTTGTGGTTAAATGTCAGACTGTGGTCAGTTGGGCAGTTTCTGGTTTTATGTCAGACTGAGGTCAGATGGTAAGTTTCTGGTTTCTTGGTCAGACTGTGTTCAGTTGGTCAGTTTCTGTTTTCTCGGTCTGACTGTGGTCAGTTGGTCAGTTTCTGCTTTCTAGATCAGACTGTGGTCAGTTTGTCAGTTTCTGCTTTCTGGGTCAGACTGTGGTCACTTGGACAGTTTCTGGTGTCTAGGTCAATCTGTGGTCAGTTGGTCAGTTTCTGGTTCCTAGTTTAGACTGTGGACAGTTGGTCAGTTACTAGTTTCTCGTTCAGACTGTGGTCAGTTGGTCAATTTCTGGTTTCGAGGTCAGACTGTGGTCAGTTGGTCAGTTTCTGCTTTGTAGATCAGAATGTGGTCAGTTTGTCAGTTACTGTTTTCTCGGTCTGACTGTGGTCAGTTCGCCAGTTTCGGATTGTCTCGGTCGGTTTTTGGCCAATAGACAGTTTCTGGTTTCTAGGTCAGACTGTGGGTAGTTGGAAAGGTTGTGGTTAAATGTCAGACTGTGGTCAGTTGGTCAGTTTCTGGTTTTATGTCAGACTGAGGTCAGATGCTCAGTTTCTGGTTTCTCGGTCAGACTGTGGTCAGTTGGTCAGTTTCTGCTTTGTAGATCAGAATGTGGTCAGTTTGTCAGTTACTGGTTTCTAGGTCTGACTCTGGTCAGTTAGTCAGTTTCGGATTGTCTCGGTCAGTTTTTGGCCAGTTGGTCAGTTTCTGGTTTCGAGGTCAGATTGTGGTCAGTTGGTCAGTTTCTGGTTCCTAGTTCAGACTGTGGTCAGTTGGTCAGTTACTGGTTTATCGTTCAGACAGCGGTTAGTTGGTCAGTTTCTGGTTTATAGGTCAGACTGTGGTCAGTTGGTCAGTTTCTGGTTTCTAGGTCAGACTGTGGTCAGTTGGTCAGTTTCTGCTTTGTAGATCAGAATGTGGTTAGTTTGTCAGTTACTGGTTTCTAGGTCTGACTGTGGTCAGTTAGCCAGTTTCGGATTGTCTCGGTCAGTTTTTGGCTAGTTGGACAGTTTCTGGTTTCTAGGTCAGACTGTGTTCGGTTGGTCAGTTTCTGGTTTCGAGGTCAGACTGTGGTCAGTTGGTCAGTTTCTGGTTCCAAGGTCAGACTGTGGTCAATTGGTCAGTTTCTGTTTTCTAGGTCAGACTGTGGTCAGTTGGTCAGTTTCTGGTTCCAAGGTCAGACTGTGGTCAATTGGTCAGTTTCTGTTTTCTCGGTCAGACTGTCGTCATTTGGTCAGTTTCTGGTTTCTAGTTCAGACTGTGGATAGTTGGACAGGTTGTGGTTAAATGTCAGACTGTGGTCAGTTGGGCAGTTTCTGGTTTTATGTCAGACTGAGGTCAGATGGTAAGTTTCTGGTTTCTTGGTCAGACTGTGTTCAGTTGGTCAGTTTCTGTTTTCTCGGTCTGACTGTGGTCAGTTGGTCAGTTTCTGCTTTCTAGATCAGACTGTGGTCAGTTTGTCAGTTTCTGCTTTCTGGGTCAGACTGTGGTCACTTGGACAGTTTCTGGTGTCTAGGTCAATCTGTGGTCAGTTGGTCAGTTTCTGGTTCCTAGTTTAGACTGTGGACAGTTGGTCAGTTACTAGTTTCTCGTTCAGACTGTGGTCAGTTGGTCAATTTCTGGTTTCGAGGTCAGACTGTGGTCAGTTGGTCAGTTTCTGCTTTGTAGATCAGAATGTGGTCAGTTTGTCAGTTACTGTTTTCTCGGTCTGACTGTGGTCAGTTCGCCAGTTTCGGATTGTCTCGGTCGGTTTTTGGCCAATAGACAGTTTCTGGTTTCTAGGTCAGACTGTGGGTAGTTGGAAAGGTTGTGGGTAAATGTCAGACTGTGGTCAGTTGGTCAGTTTCTGGTTTTATGTCAGACTGAGGTCAGATGGTCAGTTTCTGGTTTCTCGGTCAGACTGTGGTCAGTTGGTCAGTTTCTGCTTTGTAGATCAGAATGTGGTCAGTTTGTCAGTTACTGGTTTCTAGGTCTGACTCTGGTCAGTTAGTCAGTTTCGGATTGTCTCGGTCAGTTTTTGGCCAGTTGGTCAGTTTCTGGTTTCGAGGTCAGATTGTGGTCAGTTGGTCAGTTTCTGGTTCCTAGTTCAGACTGTGGTCAGTTGGTCAGTTACTGGTTTATCGTTCAGACAGCGGTTAGTTGGTCAGTTTCTGGTTTATAGGTCAGACTGTGGTCAGTTGGTCAGTTTCTGGTTTCTAGGTCAGACTGTGGTCAGTTGGTCAGTTTCTGCTTTGTAGATCAGAATGTGGTTAGTTTGTCAGTTACTGGTTTCTAGGTCTGACTGTGGTCAGTTAGCCAGTTTCGGATTGTCTCGGTCAGTTTTTGGCCAATAGACAGTTTCTGGTTTCTAGGTCAGACTGTGGGTAGTTGGAAAGGTTGTGGTTAAATGTCAGACTGTGGTCAGTTGGTCAGTTTCTGGTTTTATCTCAGACTGAGGTCAGATGGTCAGTTTCTGTTTTCTAGTTCAGACTGTGGTCAGTTGGTCAGTTTCTGCTTTGTAGATCAGAATGTGGTCAGTTTGTCAGTTACTGGTTTCTAGATCTGACTGTGGTCAGTTAGTCAGTATCGGATTGTCTCGGTCAGTTTTTGGCTAGTTGGACAGTTTCTGGTTTCTAGGTCAGACTGTGTTCGGTTGGTCAGTTTCTGGTTTCGAGGTCAGACTGTGGTCAGTTGGTCAGTTTCTGGTTCCAAGGTCAGACTGTGGTCAATTGGTCAGTTTCTGTTTTCTAGGTCAGACTGTGGTCAGATGGTCAATTTCTGGTTTCGAGGTCAGACTGTGGTCAGTTGGTCAGTTTCTGCTTTCTAGATCAGACTGTGGTCAGTTTGTCAGTTTCTGGTATCTAGGTCAGACTGTGGTCAGTTGGTCAGTTTCTGCTTTGTAGATCAGAATGTGGTCAGTTTGTCATTTACTGGTTTCTAGGTCTGACTGTGGTCAGTTAGCCAGTTTCGGATTGTCTCGGTCAGTTTTTGGCCAATAGACAGTTTCTGGTTTCTAGGTCAGACTGTGGGTAGTTGGAAAGGTTGTGGTTAAATGTCAGACTGTGGTCAGTTGGTCAGTTTCTGGTTTTATGTCAGACTGAGGTCAGATGGTCAGTTTCTGGTTTCAAGGTCAGACTGTGGTCAGTTGGTCAGCTTCTGCTTTGTCGATCAGAATGTGGTCAGTTTGTCAGTTTCTGGTTTCTAGGTCAGACTATGGTCGGTTGGTCAATTTCTGGTTTCGAGGTCAGACTGTGGTCAGTTGGTCAGTTTCTGCTTTCTAGATCAGACTGTGGTCAGTTTGTCAGTTTCTGGTTTCGAGGTCAGACTGTGGTCAGTTGGTCAGTTTCTGCTTTCTAGATCAGACTGTGGTCAGTTTGTCAGTTTCTGGTTCCTAGTTCAGACTGTGGTCAGTTGGTCAGTTACTGGTTTCTCGTTCAGACTGCGGTTAGTTGGTCAGTTTCTGGTTTTTAGGTCAGACTGTGGTCAGTTGGTCAGTTTCTGCTTTGTAGATCAGAATGTGGTCAGTTTGTCAGTTACTGGTTTCTAGGTCTGACTGTGGTCAGTTAGCCAGTTTCGGATTGTCTCGGTCAGTTTTTGGCCAATAGACAGTGTCTGGTTTCTAGGTCGGACTATGGGTAGTTGGAAAGTTTGTGGTTAAATGTCAGACTGTGGTCAGTTGGTCAGTTTCTGGTTTTATGTCAGACTGAGGTCAGATGGTCAGTTTCTGGTTTCTAGGTTAGACTGTGGTCAGTTGGTCAGTTTCTGCTTTGTAGATCAGAATGTGGTCAGTTTGTCAGTTACTGGTTCTAGGTCTGACTCTGGTCAGTTAGTCAGTTTCGGATTGTCTCGGTCAGTTTTTGGCCAGTTGGACACTTTCTGGTTTCTAGGTCAGACTGTGGTCGGTTGGTCAGTTTCTGGTTTCGAGGTCAGACTGTGGTCACTTGGACAGTTTCTGGTATCGAGATCAATCTGTGGTCAGTTGGTCAGTTTCTGGTTCCTAGTTTAGACTGTGGTCAGTTGGTCAGTTACTGGTTTCTCGTTCAGAATGCGGTTAGTTGGTCAGTTTCTTGTTTATAGGTCAGACTGTGGTCAGTTGGTCAGTTTCTGGTTTCTAGGTCAGACTGTGGTCAGATGGTCAGTTCTGCTTTGTAGATCAGAATGTTTTCTGTTTGTCAGTTACTGGTTTCTAGGTCTGACTGTGGTCAGTTGGTCAGTTTCTGGTTTTATCTCAGACTGAGGTCAGATGGTCAGTTTCTGTTTTCCAGTTCAGACTGTGGTCAGTTGGCCAGTTTCTGCTTTGTAGATCAGAATGTGGTCAGTTTGTCAGTTACTGGTTTCTAGGTCTGACTGTGGTCAGTTAGTCAGTTTCGGATTGTCTCGGTCAGTTTTTGGCCAGTTGGACAGTTTCTGGTTTCTCGGTCAGACTGTGGTCGGTTGGTCAGTTTCTGGTTTCAAGGTCAGACTGTGGTCAGTTGGTCAGTTTCTGGATCCAAGGTCAGACTGTGGTCAATTGGTCATTTTCTGTTTTCTAGGTCAGACTGTTGTCAGTTTGTCAGTTTCTGGTTTCTAGGTCTGACGTGGTCAGTTTCGGATTGTCTCGGTCAGTTTTTGGTCAGTTGGACAGTTTCTGGTTTCGATGTCAGACTGTGGTCAGTTGGTCAGTTTCTGGTTCCAAGGTCAGACTGTGGTCAGTTGGTCAGTTTCTGTTTTCTATGTCAGACTGTGGTCAGTTGATCAGTTTCATGTTCCTACTTCAGACTGTGGGCATTGGTCAGTTGCTGGTTCTAGGTCAGTCTGTGGACAGTTCGTCAGTTGCCGATTGCTAGATCAGTCTATGTGCAGTTTGTTACTTTTTGGTTGCGAGCTCATCCTGTAGTCCATGGATCAGTTGCTGGTCACTTGATCAGACTGTGGTCAGTTCCGTCAGTTTCTGGTTTCTCGGTCAGACTGTGGTCAGTTGGTCAGTTTAGGTTTGTTTCGGTCAGAGGGTGGTCAGTTGGTCAGTTGCAAGTTGTCTCGGTCAGACTCTGGTCAGCTGGTTAGTTTCTGGTTTCTAGGTCAGACTGAAGTCAGTTGGTCAGTTTCTGCTTTGTAGATCAGAATGTGGTCAGTTTGTCAGTTACTGGTTTCTAAGTCTGACTGTGGTCAGTTAGCCAGTTTCGGATTGTCTCGGTCAGTTTTTGGACAATAGACAGTTTCTGGTTTCTAGGTCAGACTGTGGGTAGTTGGAAAGGTTATAGTTAAATGTCAGACTGTGGTCAGTTGGTCAGTTTCTGGTTTTATGTCAGACTGAGGTCAGATGGTCAGTTTCTGGTTTCTAGGTCAGACTGTGGTCAGTTGGTCAGTTTCTGCTTTGTAGATCAGAATGTGGTCAGTTTGTCAGTTACTGGTTTCGAGGTCTGACTCTGGTCAGTTAGTCAGTTTCGGATTATCTCGGTCAGTTTTTGGCCAGTTGGACAGTTTCTGGTTTCGAGGTCAGACTGTGGTCAGTTGCTCAGTTTCTGGTTCCTAGTTCAGACTGTGGTCAATTGGTCAGTTTCTGTTTTCTAGGTCAGACTGTGGTCAGTTGGTCAATTTCTGGTTTCGAGGTCAATCTGTGGTCAGTTGGTCAGTTTCTGGTTCCTAGTTTACACTGTAATCAGTTGGTCAGTTACTGGTTTCTCGTTCAGACTGCGGTTAGTTGGTCAGTTTCTGCTTTGTTTTTCAGAATGTGGTCTGTTTGTCAGTTACTGGTTTCTCGGTCTGACTGTGGTCAGTTAGTCAGTTTCTGATATCGAGGTCAGACTGTGGTCAGTTGGTCAGTTTCTGCTTTGTAGATCAGAATGTGGTCAGTTTGTCAGTTACTGGTTTCTAGGTCTGACTCTGGTCAGTTAGTCAGTTTCGGGTTGTCTCGGTCAGTTTTTGGCCAGTTGGACAGTTTCTGGTTTCTGGGTCAGACTGTGGTCGGTTTCAGTTTTCTAGGTCAGACTGTGGTCAGTTGGTCAATTTCTGGTTTCGAGGTCAGACTGTGGTCAGTTGGTCAGTTTCTGCTTTCTAGATCAGACTGTGGTCAGTTTGTCAGTTTCTCGTTTCGAGGTCAGACTGTGGTCAGTTGGTCAGTTTCTGGTTCCACGTTCAGACTGTGGTCAATTGGTCAGTTTCTGTTTTCTAGGTCAGACTGTGGTCAGTTGGTCAGTTTCTGGTTTCGAGGTCAGACTGTGGTCAGTTGGTCAGTTTCTGATTTCTAGATCAAACTGTGGTCAGTTTGTCAGTTTCTGGTTTCGAGGTCAGACTGTGGTCAGTTGGTCAGTTTCTGGTTCCTAGTTCTGACTGTGGTCAGTTGGTCAGTTACTGGTTTCTCGTTCAGACTGCGGTTAGTTGGTCAGTTTCTGGTTTATAGGTCAGACTGTGGTCAGTTGGTCAGTTTCTGGTTCCTAGTTCAGACTGTGGTCAGTTGGTCAGTTACTGGTTTCTCGTTCAGACTGCGGTTAGTTGGTCAGTTTCTGGTTTATAGGTCAGACTGTGGTCAGTTGGTCAGTTTCTGGTTTCTAGTTCAGACTGTGGTCAGTTGGTCAGTTTCTGCTTTGTAGATCAGAATGTGGTCAGTTTGTCAGTTACTGGTTTCTAGGTCTGACTGTGGTCAGTTAGCCAGTTTCGGATTGTCTCTGTCAGTTTTTGGCCAATAGACAGTTTCTGGTTTCTAGGTCATACTGTGGGTAGTTTGAAAGGTTGTGGTTAAATGTCAGACTGTGGTCAGTTGGTCAGTTTCTGGTTTTATGTCAGACTGAGGTCAGATGGTCAGTTTCTGGTTTCTAGGTCAGACTGTGGTCAGTTGGTCAGTTTCTGCTTTGTAGATCAGAATGTGGTCAGTTTTTCAGTTACTGGTTTCTAGGTCTGACTCTGGTCAGGTAGTCAGTTTCGGACTGTCTCGGTCAGTTTTTGGCCAGTTGGACAGTTTCTGGTTTCTAGGTCAGACTGTGGTCGGTTGGTCAGTTTCTGGTTCCTAGTTTAGACTGTGGTCAGTTGGTCAGTTTCTGGTTCCTAGTTTAGACTGTGGTCAGTTGGTCAGTTACTGGTTTCTCGTTCAGACTGCGGTTAGTTGGTCAGTTTCTGGTTTCTAGGTCAGACTGTGGTCAGTTGGTCAGTTTTTGCTTTGTAGATCAGAATGTGGTCTGTTTGTCAGTTACTGGTTTCTAGGTCTGACTGTGGTCAGTCAGTCAGTTGCGGATTGTCTCGGTCAGTTTTTGTCCAGTTGGACAGTTTCTGGTTTCTCGGTCAGACTATGGTCAGTTGGTCAATTTCTGGTTCCAAAGTCAGACTGTGGTCAATTGGTCAATTTCTGTCCTCTAGGTCAGACTGTGGTCAGTTTGTCAGTTTCTGGTTTCTAGGTCTGACGTGGTCAGTTTCGGATTGTCTCGGTCAGTTTTTGTTCTGTTGGACAGTTTCTGGTTTCGATGTCAGACTGTGGTCAGTTGGTCAGTTTCTGGTTCCAAGGTCAGACTGTGGTCAGTTGGTCAGTTTCTGTTTTCTAGGTCAGACTGTGGTCAGTTGGTCAGTTTCAGGTTTCTTGGTCAGACTATGGTCCTTTGGTCAGTTTCTGCTTTCTAGATCAGTCTGTGGACAGTTCGTCAGTTGCCGATTGCTAGATGAGTCTATGTGCAGTTTATTACTTTTTGGTAGCGAGCTCATTATATAGTCCATTGGTCAGTTGCTGGTTACTTGTTCAGACTGTGGTCAGTTCCGTCAGTTTCTGGTTTCTCCGTCAGACTGTGGTCAGTTGGTCAGTTTCTGTTTTCTCGGTCAGACTGTCGTCATTTGGTCAGTTTCTGCTTTCTCGTTTAGACTGTGGGTAGTTGGACAGTTTGTGGTTAAATTTCAGACTGTGGTCAGTTGGTCAGTTTCTGGTTTTATATCAGACTGAGGTCAGATGGTCAGTTTCTGGTTTCTAGGTCAGACTGTGTTCAGTTGGTCAGTTTCTGTTTTCTAGGTCAGACTGTGGTCAGTTGGTCAGTTTCTGCTTTCTAGATCAGACTGTGGTAAATTTGTATGTTTCTGCTTTCTAGGTCAGACTGTGGTCACTTGGACAGTTTCTGGTATCTAGATCAATCTGTGGTCAGTTGGTCAGTTTCTGGTTCCTAGTTTAGACTGTGGACAGTTGGTCAGTTACTGGTTTCTCGTTCAGACTGCGGTTATTTGGTCAGTTTCTGGTTTCTAGGTCAGATTGTGGTCAGTTGGTCAGTTTCTGGTTTCTAGGTCAGACTATGGTCAGTTGGTCAGTTTCTGCTTTTTAGATCAGAATGTGGTCAGTTGTCAGTTACTGGTTTCTAGGTCTGACTGTGGTCAGTTAGCCAGTTTCGGATTGTCTCGTCGGTTATTGGCCAATAGACAGTTTCTGGTTTCTAGGTCAGACTGTGGGTACTTGGAAAGGTTGTGGTTGAATGTCAGACTGTGGTCAGTTGGTAAGTTTCTGGTTTTATGTCAGACTGCGGTCAGATGTCAGTTTCTGGTTTCTAGGTCAGACTGTGGTCAGTTGGTCAGTTTCTGCTTTGTAGATCAGAATGTGGTCAGTTTGTCAGTTACTGGTTTCTAGGTCTGACTCTGGGCAGTTAGTCAGCTTCGGATTGTCTCGGTCAGTTTTTGGCCAGTTGGACAGTTTCTGGTTTCCAGGTCAGACTGTGGTCGGTTGGTGAGTTTCTGGTTTCGATGTCAGACTGTGGTCAGTTGGTCAGTTTCTGGTTCCAAGGTCAGACTGTGGTCAATTGGTCAGTTTCTGTTTTCTAGGTCAGACTGTGGTCAGTTGGTCAGTTTCTGGTTTCGAGGTCAGACTGTGGTCAGTTTGTCAGTTTCTGCTTTCTACATCAGACTGTGGTCAGTTTGTCAGTTTCTGGTTTCTAGGTCAGACTGTGGTCAGTTGGTCAGTTTCTGGTTCCTACTTCAGAATGTGGTCAGTTGGTCAGTTACTGCTTTCTCGTTCAGACTGCGGTTAGTTGGTCATTTTCTGGTTTACAGGTCAGACTGTGGTCAGTTGGTCAGTTTCTGGTTTTTAGGTCAGACTGTGGTCAGTTGGTCAGATACTGGTCACAAGGTCAGAATGTGGCCTGTTGGACAGTTTGTGGTTGCTAGGTCAGACTGTGGTCATTTGATCAGTTTCTGGTTTCAAGGTCAGACTGTGGTCAGTTGTTTAGTTCCTGGTTTCTAGGTCAGACTGTGGTCAGTTGGTCAGTTTCGGGTTGTCTCGGTCAATTGGTCAGTTTAATGTTGTCTCGGTCAGAATGTGGACATTTGGTCAGTCTCTGGTTTCTAGATCAGACTGTGGTCAGACTGTGGTCAGTAGGTCAGTTTCTGGTTTTTCGGTCAGACTGTGGTCACTTGGTCAGTTTCTGGTTGTCTAGGTCTGTTTCTCTGGTCAGTTTTTTTTACTTTTTGGTTGCTAGATCATCCTGTGGTCAGTTGGTCAATTCCTTGTTGCTCGATCAGACTGTGGTCAGTTGATCAGTTTCTGGTTTCGAAGTCAGACTGTGGTCAGTTGGTCAATTTCTGGTTTCTAGGTCAGACTGTGGTCAGTTGGTCAATTGCTGGTTTCTATGTCAGACTTTGGTCAGTTGGTCAGATACTGGTCGCAAGGTCAGAATGTGGCCTGTTGGACAGTTTGTGGTTGCTAGGTCAGACTGTGGTCAATTTGTCAGTTTCTGGTTTCGAGGTCAGACTGTGGTCAGTTGATCTGTTTCTGGTTTTGAGGTCAGACTGTGGTCAGTTGTTCAGTTTCCGGTTTCTCGGTCAGACTGTGGTCATTTGGTCAGTTTCTGGTTTCGAGGTCAGATTGTGCTCAGTTGCTTAGTTTCTCGTTTCTTGGTCAGACTGTTGTCATTTAGTCAGTTTCGTGTTGTCTTGGTCAGTTGGTCTGTTTCATGATGTCTCGGTCAGACTGTGGTCAGTTGGTCAGTTTCTGGATTCGAGGACAGACTGTGGTCCGTTGGTCAATTTCTGGTTTCTGGGCCAGACACTGTTCAGTTGGTCAGTTTCTGTTTTTATGTCAGACTGAGGTCAGATGGTCAGTTTCAGGTTTCTAGGTCAGAATGTGGTCAGTTTATCAGTTTCTGGTTTCGAGGTCAGATTGTGGTCAGTTGGTCAGTTTCTGGGTTCGAGGTCAGACTGTGTTCAGTTGGTCAATTTCTGGTTTCTAGGTCAGACTGTGGTCAGTTGGTCAGTTTCTGGTTTCTTGATCAGATTGTGGTCAGTTGGTCAATTGCTTGTTTCTACGTCAGACTTTGGTCAGTTGGTCAGATACTGGTGTCTAGGTCAGAATGTGGTCTGTTAGACAGTTTGTTGTTGCAAGGTCAGACGGTGGTCATTTGGTCAATTTCTGGTTTATAGGTCAGACTTTGGTCAGTTTCGGATCCCAAGGTCAGAGTGTGGTCAGTTGGTCAGTTTCTTTTTTCTAGGTCAGACTGTGGTCCATTGGTCAGTTTCTGGTTTCTAGGTCAGAAGGTGGTCAGTTGTTCAGTTTCGGGTTGTCTTTGTCAGTTGGTCAGTTTCACTTTCTCTCGGTCACACTGTGGACATTTGGTCAGTTTCTGGATTCTAGGCCAGAATGTGGTCAGATTGTGGTCAGTAGGTCAGTTTCTGGTTTCTCGGTCAGACTGTTGTAAGTTGGTTAGTTTCTGGTTGACTAGCTCTGTTTCTTTTCTCTGGTCAGTTTTTTTTTACTTTTTGGTTGCTATGTCATCCTGTGGTCATTTGGTCAATTGCTTGTTGCTCGATCAGACCGTGGTCAGTTGATCAGTTTCTGGTTTCGAGGTCAGACTGTGGTCAGTTGGTCAATTTCTGGTTTCTAGGTCAGACTGTGGTCAGTTGGTCATTTTCTGTTTTCTTGGTCAGACTGTCGTCAGTTGGTCAATTGTTGGTTTCTATGTCAGACTTTGCTCAGTTGGTCAGATACTGGTCGCAAGGTCAGAATGTGGCCTATTGGACAGTTTGTGGTTGCTAGGTCAGATTGTGGTCATTTGGTCAGTTTTTGGTTTCGAGGTCAGACTGTGGTCAGTTGATCAGTTTCTGGTTTCTAGGTCAGACTGTGGTCCGTTGGTCAATTTCTGGTTTCTAGGTCAGACTGTGGTCAGTTGGTCAGTTTCTGTTTTTAGGTCAGACTGAGGTCAGATGGTCAGTTTCTGGTTTCTAGGTCAGAATGTGGTCAGTTCGTCAGTTTCTGGTTTCGAGTTAAGAATGTGGTCAGTTCGTCAGTTTCTGGTTTCGAGGTCAGACTGTGGTCAGTTGATCAGTTTCTGGTTTCGAGGTCAGACTGTGGTCAGTTGGTCAATTTCTGGTTTCTCGGTCAGACTGTGGTCAGTTGGTCATTTTCTGTTTTCTTGGTCAGACTGTGGTCAGTTGGTCAATTGCTGGTTTCTACGTCAGACCTTGGTCAGTTGGTCAGATACTGGTCGCAATGTCAGAATGTGGCCTGTTGGGCAGTTTGTGGTTGCTACGTCAGACTGTGGTCATTTGGTCAGTTTCTGGTTTCTCGGTCAGACTGTGGTCAGTTGTTCAGTTTCTCGTTGTCTAGGTCTGTTTCTCTGGTCAGATTTTTTTTCCTTTTTGGTTGCAATGTCATCCTGTGTTCAATTGGTCAATTGATTGTTGCTCGATCAGACTGTGGTCAGTTGATCAGTTTCTGATTTCAAGGTAAGACTGTGGTCAGTTTATCAGTTTCTGGTTTCTATGTCAGACTGTGGTCAGTTGGTCAGTTTCGGGTTGTCTCAGTCAGACTTTGGTCATTTGGTCTGTTTCGGGTTCCTAGGCCGGAATGTGGTCAGTTGGTCAGTTTCAGGTTTCTAGGTCAGACTGTGGTCAGTTACTGGTTGCTAGGTTAGACTGTGCTCAATTGGTCAGTTTCTGGTTCCTAGGTCAGACTGTGCTCAGTTGGACATTTTCTGTTTTTATGTCAAACTGACCGTCAGTTTTTGGTTGCTAGGTCAGAATGTGGTCAGTTGGTCAGTTACTGGTTTCGACTTAAGAATGTTTTCAGTTGGTCAGTTAATGGTTTTGAGGTCAGACTGTGGTCAGTTGGTCAGTTTCTGGTTTCTAGGTCAGACTGTGTTCAGTTGGTCAATTGCTGGTTTCAACGTCAGATTGTGCTCAGTTAGTCACATACTGGTTGGTATGTCAGAATGTGGCCTGTTTGACAATTTGTGATTGCTAGGTCAGGCTGTGGTCAGTTGGTCAGTTTCTGGATTCTAGGCCAGAATGTGGTCAGATTGTGGTCAGTTGGTCAGTTTCTGGTTGCGAGATCAGACTGTGATTAGTTGGTCAGTTTCTGGTTTCTAGATCAGACTGTGTTCAGTTGGACAGTTTCTGGTTGTCTAGGTCTGTTTCTCTGGTCAGTTTTTTAGTATTTTGGTTGCTAGGTCATCCTGTGGTCAGTCGATCAGTTGCTTGTTGCAAGGTCAGCCTGTGGTCAGTTGGTCAGTTTCTGGTTGCGAGATTAGACTGTGGTTAGTTGGTCAGTTTCTGGTTTCTAGATCAGACTGTGTTCAGTTGGACAGTTTCTGGTTTCTAGGTCAGACTGTGGTCAGTTGGTCAGTTTCTGGTTTCTAGATCAGACTGTGTTCAGTTGGACAGTTTCTGGTTTCTAGGTCAGACTGTGGTCAGTTGGTCAGTTTCTGGATTCTAGGCCAGAATGTGGTCAGATTGTGGTCAGTAGGTCAGTTTCTGGTTTCTCGGTCAGACTGTTGTAAGTTGGTTAGTTTCTGGTTGACAAGCTCTGTTTCTTTTCTCTGGTCAGTTTTTTTTTACTTTTTGGTTGCTATGTCATCCTGTGGTCATTTGGTCAATTGCTTGTTGCTCGATCAGACCGTGGTCAGTTGATCAGTTTCTGATTTCGAGGTCAGACTGTGGTCAGTTGGTCAATTTCTGGTTTCTAGGTCAGACTGTGGTCAGTCGGTCATTTTCTGTTTTCTTGGTCAGACTGTCGTCAGTTGGTCAATTGTTGGTTTCTATGTCAGACTTTGCTCAGTTGGTCAGATACTGGTCGCAAGGTCAGAATGTGGCCTATTGGACAGTTTGTGGTTGCTAGGTCAGATTGTGGTCATTTGGTCAGTTTTTGGTTTCGAGGTCAGACTGTGGTCAGTTGATCAGTTTCTGGTTTCTAGGTCAGACTGTGGTCTGTTGGTCAATTTCTGGTTTCTAGGTCAGACTGTGGTCAGTTGGTCAGTTTCTGTTTTTAGGTCAGACTGAGGTCAGATGGTCAGTTTCTGGTTTCTAGGTCAGAATGTGGTCAGTTCGTCAGTTTCTGGTTTCGAGTTAAGAATGTGGTCAGTTCGTCAGTTTCTGGTTTCGAGGTCAGACTGTGGTCAGTTGATCAGTTTCTGGTTTCGAGGTCAGACTGTGGTCAGTTGGTCAATTTCTGGTTTCTCGGTCAGACTGTGGTCAGTTGGTCATTTTCTGTTTTCTTGGTCAGACTGTGGTCAGTTGGTCAATTGCTGGTTTCTACGTCAGACCTTGGTCAGTTGGTCAGATACTGGTCGCAATGTCAGAATGTGGCTTGTTGGGCAGTTTGTGGTTGTTACGTCGGACTGTGGTCATTTGGTCAGTTTCTGGTTTCTCGGTCAGACTGTGGTCAGTTGTTCAGTTTCTGGTTGTCTAGGTCTGTTTCTCTGGTCAGATTTTTTTCCTTTTTGGTTACTAGGTCATCCTGTGTTCAATTGGTCAATTGATTGTTGCTCGATCAGACTGTGGTCAGTTGATCAGTTTCTGATTTCAAGGTAAGACTGTGGTCAGTTTATCAGTTTCTGGTTTCTACGTCAGACTGTGGTCAGTTGGTCAGTTTCGGGTTGTCTCAGTCAGACTTTGGTCATTTGGTCTGTTTCGGGTTCCTAGGCCGGAATGTGGTCAGTTGGTCAGTTTCTAGTGTATAGATCAGACTGTGTCAGTTGGTCAGTTTCAGGTTTCTAGGTCAGACTGTGGTCAGTTACTGGTTGCTAGGTTAGACTGTGCTCAGTTGGTCAGTTTCTGGTTCCTAGGTCAGACTGTGCTCAGTTGGACAGTTTCTGTTTTTATGTCAAACTGACCGTCAGTTTTTGGTTGCTAGGTCAGAATGTGGTCAGTTGGTCAGTTACTGGTTTCGACTTAAGAATGTTTTCAGTTGGTCAGTTAATGGTTTTGAGGTCAGACTGTGGTCAGTTGGTCAGTTTCTGGTTTCTAGGTCAGACTGTGTTCAGTTGGTCAATTGCTGGTTTCAACGTCAGACTGTGCTCAGTTAGTCACATACTGGTTGGTAGGTCAGAATGAGGCCTGTTGGACAATTTGTGATTGCTAGGTCAGGCTGTGGTCATTTGGTAAGTTTCTGGTTTCGAGGTCAGATTGTGGTCAGTTGCTCAGTTTCTGGTTTCTTGGTCAAACTGTGGTCATTTTGTCAGTTTCGTGTTGTCTTGGTCAGTTGGACAGTTTCATGTTGTCTCGGTCAGGCTTTGGGCAGTTGGTCAGTTTCTGGTTTCTAGGTCAGACTATGGTCAGACTGTGGTCAGTTGGTCAGTTTCTTGTTTCTCGGCCTGACTGTGGTCAGTTGGTCAGTTTCTGGTTGTCTAGGTCTGTTTCTCTGGTCAGTTTTTTAGTATTTTGGTTGCTAGGTCATCCTGTGGTCAGTCGGTCAGTTGCTTGTTGCAAGGTCAGCCTGTGGTCAGTTGGTCAGTTTCTGGTTGCGAGATCAGACTGTGGTCAGTTGGTCAGTTTCTGGTTTCTAGATCAGGCTGTGTTCAGTTGGACAATTTCTGGTTTCTAGGTCAGACTATGGTCAGTTGGTCAGTTTCTGGTTCCAAGGTCACACTGTGGTCAGTTGGTCAATTTCTGGTTTCTAGGTCAGACTGTGGTCAGTTGGTCAGTTTCTGTTTTTAGGTCAGACTGAGGTCAGATGGTCAGTTTCTGGTTTCTAGGTCAGACTGTGGTCAGTTCGTCAGTTTCTGGTTTCGAGTTAAGAATTTGGTCAGTTCGTCAGTTTCTGGTTTCGAGGTCAGACTTTGGTCAGTTGGTCAGTTTCTGGTTTCGAGGTCAGACTGGGGTCAGTTGGTCAATTTCTTGTTGCTAGGTCAGACTGTGGTCAGTTGGTCAGTTTCATGTTGCCTCGGTCAGACTGTGGTCAGTTGGTCAGTTTCTTGTTTCTCGGTAAGACTGTGGTCAGTTGATCAGTTTCTGGTTGTCTAGGTCTGTTTCTCTGGTCAGTTGTTTAGTATTTTGGTTGCTAGGTCATCCTGTGGTCAGTCGATCAGTTGCTTGTTGCAAGGTCAGCCTGTGGTCAGTTGGTCAGTTTCTGGTTGCGAGATCAAACTGTGATTAGTTGGTCAGTTTCTGGTTTCTAGATCAGACTGTGTTCAGTTGGACAGTTTCTGGTTTCTAGGTCAGACTGTGGTCAGTTGGTCAGTTTCTGGTTTCTAGATCAGACTGTGTTCAGTTGGACAGTTTCTGGTTTCTAGGTCAGACTGTGGTCAGTTGGTCAGTTTCTGGTTCCAAGGTCAGACTGTGGTCAGTTGGTCAATTTCTGGTTTCTTGGTCAGACTGTGGTCAGTTGGTCAGTTTCTGTTTTTAGGTCAGACTGAGGTCAGATGGTCAGTTTCTGGTTTCGAGATCAGACTTTGGTCAGTTGGTCAGTTTCTGGTTTCGAGGTCAGACTGTGGTCATTTTGTCAATTTCTCGTTGCTAGGTCAGACTATGGTCAGTTGGTCAGTTTCATGTTGTCTCGGTCAGACTGTGGTCAGTTGGTCAGTTTCTGGTTCCGAGGTCAGACTGTGGTCAGTTGGTCAGATTCTAGTTCCAAGGTCAGACTGTGGTCAGTTGGTCAGTTTCTGGTTTCTAGGTCAGACTGTGGTCCGTTGGACAATTTCTTGTTTCTAGATCAGACCTTGCTCAGTTGGTCAGTTTCTGTTTCCTAGGTCAGACTGTGCTCAGTTGGACAGTTTCTGCTTCCTATGTCAGAATGTGGTCCATTGGTCAGTTTCTGGTTTCTAGGTCAGAATGTGGTCAGTTGGTCAGTTTCTGTTTTTATGTCAGACTGAGGTCAGACGGTCAGTTTTTGGTTGCTAGGTCAGAATGTGGTCAGTTGGTCAGTTACTGATTTCGAGTTGAGAATGTTTCCAATTGGTCAGTGACTGGTTTCGAGGTCAGACTGTGGTCAGTTGGTCAGTTTCTGGTTCCGAGGTCAGACTGTGGTCAATTGGTCAGATTCTAGTTCCAAGGTCAGACTGTGGTCAGTTGGTCAGTTTCTGGTTTCTAGGTCAGACTGTGGTCCGTTGGTCAATTTCTGGTTTCTAGGTCAGACTGTGGTCAGTTGGTCAGTTTCTGGTTTCGAGTTAAGAATTTGGTCAGTTCGTCAGTTTCTGGTTTCGAGGTCAGACTTTGGTCAGTTGGTCAGTTTCTGGTTTCGAGGTCAGACTGTGGTCAGTTGGTCAATTTCTGGTTTCGAGGTCATACTGTGGTCCGTTGGACAATTTCTTGTTTCGAGGTCAGACTGTGGTCAGTTGGTCAGTTCCTGTTTTTAGGTCAGACTGAGGTCAGATGGTCAGTTTCTGCTTTCTAGGTCAGAATGTGGTCAGTTCGTCAGTTTCTGGTTTCGAGTTAAGAATGTGGTCAGTTCGTCAGTTTCTGGTTTCGAGGTCAGACTTTGGTCAGTTGGTCAGTTCCTGTTTTTAGGTCAGACTGAGGTCAGATGGTCAGTTTCTGCTTTCTAGGTCAGAATGTGGTCAGTTCGTCAGTTTCTGGTTTCGAGTTAAGAATGTGGTCAGTTCGTCAGTTTATGGTTTCGAGGTCAGACTGTGGTCAGTTGGTCAGTTTATGGTTTCGAGTTCAGACTGTGGTCAGTTGGTCAATTTCTGGTTTCTAGGTCAGACTGTGGTCAGTTGGTCAGTTTCTGGTTTCTTGGTCAGATTGTGGTCAGTTTGTCATTTGCTTGTTTCTAGGTCAGACTTTTGTCAGTTGGTCAGATACTGGTCGCTAGGTCAGAATGTGGTCTGTTGGACAGTTTGTGGTTGCAAGGTCAGACGGTGGTCATTTGGACAGTTTCTTGTTTCTAGGTCAGACTTGTGGTCAGTCGGTCAGTTTCGGGTTCCAAGGTCAGACTGTGGTCAGTTGGTCAGTTTCTTTTTTCTCGGTCAGACTGTGGTCCATTGGTCAGTTTCTGGTTTTTAGGTCAGACTGTGGTCAGTTGGTCAGTTTCTGTTTTTATGTCAGACTAAGTTCAGACGGTCAGTTTCTGGTTTCTAGGTCAGAATGTGGTCAGTTGGTCAGTTTCTGGTTTCAAGGTCAGACTGTGGTCAGTTGTTCAGTTTCTGGTTTCTCGGTCAGACTGTGGTCAGTTGTTCAGATTCGGGTTGTATTCGTCAGTTGGTCAGTTTCATGTTGTCTCGGTCAGACTTTGGACATTTGGTAAGTTTCTGGTTTCTGGGGCAGACTGTGGTCAGTCTGTGGTCAGTAGGTCAGTTTCTGGTTTCTCGGTCAGACTGTGGTCAGTTGTTCAGTTTCTGGTTGTCTAGGTCTGTTTCTCTGGTTAGTTTTTTTTAACTTTTTGGTTGCTAGGTCATCCTGTGGTCAGTTGGTCAATTGCTTGTTGATCGGTCAGACTGTGGTCAGTTGGTCAGTTTCTGGTTTCGAGGTCAGACTGTGGTCAGTTGGTCAATTTCTGGTTTCTAGGTCAGACTGTGGTCAGTTGGTCATTTTCTGTTTTCTTGGTCAGACTGTGGTTAGTTGGTCAATTGCTGGTTTCAATATCAGACTTTGGTCAGTTGGTCAGATATTGGTCGCAAGGTCAGCATGTGGCCTGTTGGAAAGTTTGTGGTTGCTAGGTCAGACTGTGGTCATTTGGTCAGTTTTTGGTTTCGAGGTCAGACTGTGGTCAGTTGATCAGTTTCTGGTTTCTAGGTCAGACTGTGGTTAGTTGTTCAGTTTCACGTTGTCTTGGTCAGTTGGTCAGTTTCATGTTGTCTCGGTCAGACTGTGGTCATTCGGTCAGTTTCTGGTTTCGATGTCAGACTGTGGTCAGTTGTTCAGTTTCTGGTTTCTTGGTCAGACTGTGGTCAGTTGGCCATTTGCTTGTTTCTACGTCAGACTTTGGTCAGTTGGTCAGATACTGGTCGCTAGGTCAGAATGTTGTCTGTTGGACAGTTTGTGGTTGCAAGGTCAGACGGTGGTCATTTGGTCAGTTTCTGGTTTCGAGGTCAGACTTGTGGTTAGTTGTTCAGTTTCGCGTTGTCTTGGTCAGTTGGTCAGTTTCATGTTGTCTCGGTCAGATTGTGGTCAGTTGGTCAGTTTCTGGTTCCAAGTTCAGACTGTGGTCAGTTGGTCAGTTTCTGGTTTCTAGGTCAGACTGTGGTCCGTTGGTCCATGTCTGGTTTCTAGGTCAGACTGTGGTCAGTTGGTCAGTTTCTGTTTTTAGGTCAGACTGAGGTCAGATGGTAAGTTTCTGGTTTCTAGGTCAGACTGTGGTCAGTTCGTCAGTTTCTGGTTTCGAGTTAAGAATGTGGTCAGTTCGTCAGTTTCTGGTTTCGAGGTCAGACTTTGGTCAGTTGGTCAGTTTCTGGTTTCGAGGTCAGACTGTTGTCAGTTGGTCAATTTCTGGTTTCTAGGTCAGACTGTGGTCAGTTGGTCAGTTTCATGTTGCCTCGGTCAGACTGTGGTCAGTTGGTCAGTTTCTGGTTCCGAGGTCAGACTGTGGTCAGTTGTTCAGTTTCTGGTTCCAAGGTCAGACTGTGGTCAGTTGGTCAGTTTCTGGTTTCTAGGTCAGACTGTGGTGCGTTGGACAATTTCTTGTTTCGAGGTCAGACTGTGGTCAGTTGGTCAGTTTCTGTTTTTAGGTCAGACTGAGGTCAGATGGTCAGTTTCTGCTTTCTAGGTCAGAATGTGGTCAGTTCGTCAGTTTCTGGTTTCGAGTTAAGAATGTGGTCAGTTCGTCAGTTTATGGTTTCGAGGTCAGACTGTGGTCAGTTGGTCAGTTTATGGTTTCGAGTTCAGACTGTGGTCAGTTGGTCAATTTCTGGTTTCTAGGTCAGACTGTGGTCAGTTGGTCAGTTTCTGGTTTCTTGGTCAGATTGTGGTCAGTTGGTCATTTGCTTGTTTCTAGGTCAGACTTTGGTCAGTTGGTCAGATACTGGTCGCTAGGTCAGAATGTGGTCTGTTGGACAGTTTGTGGTTGCAAGGTCAGACCGTGGTCATTTGGTCAGTTTCTGGTTTCTAGGTCAGACTTGTGGTCAGTTCGTCAGTTTCGGGTTCCAAGGTCAGACTGTGGTCAGTTGGTCAGTTTCTTTTTTCTAGGTCAGACTGTGGTCCATTGGTCAGTTTCTGGTTTCTATGTCAGACTGTGGTCAGTTGGTCAGTTTCTGTTTTTATGTCAGACTGAGGACAGACGGTCAGTTTCTGTTTCTAGGTCAGAATGTGGTCAGTTGGTCAGTTTCTGGTTTCGAGTTAAGAATGTTTTCAGTAGGTCAGTTTCTGGTTTCGAGGTCAGACTGCGGTCAATTGTTCAGTTTCTGGTTTCTATTTCAGACTGTGGTCAGTTGTTCAGTTTCGGGTTGTCTTGGTCAGTTGGTCAGTTTCATGTTGTCTTGGTCAGACTTTGGACATTTGGTAAGTTTATGGTTTCTAGGTCAGACTGTGGTCAGACTGTGGTCAGTAGGTCAGTTTCTGTTTTTTCGGTCAGACTGTGGTCAGTTGTTCAGTTTCTGGCTGTCTAGGTCTGTTTCCCTGGTCAGTTTTTTTTACTTTTTGGTTGCTAGGTCATCCTGTGGTCAGTTGGTCAATTGCTTATTGCTCGATCAGACTGTGGTCAGTTGATCAGTTTCTGGTTTCGAGGTCAGACTGTGGTCAGTTGGCCAATTTCTGGTTTCTAGGTCAGACTGTGGTCAGTTGGTCATTTTCTGTTTTCTTGGTCAGACTTTGGTCAGTTGGTCAATTGCTGGTTTCTATGTCAGACTTTGGTCAGTTGGTCAGATACTGGTCGCAAGGTCAGAATGTGGCCTGTTGGACAGTTTGTGGTTGCTAGGTCAGACTGTGGTCAGTTGTTCAGTTTCTGGTTTCTTGGTCAGATTGTGGTCAGTTGGTCATTTGCTTGTTTATACGTCAGACTTTGGTCAGTTGGTCAGATACTGGTCGCTAGGTCAGAATGTGGTCTGTTGGACAGTTTGTGGTTGCAAGGTCAGACGGTGGTCATTTGGTCAGTTTCTTGTTTCTAGGTCAGACTTGTGGTCAGTCGGTCAGTTTCGGGTTCCAAGGTCAGACTGTGATCAGTTGGTCAGTTTTTTTTTTCTAGGTCAGACTGTGGTCCATTGGTCAGTTTCTGGTTTCTAGGTCAGACTGTGGTCAGTTGGTCAGTTTCTGTTTTTATGTCAGACTGAGGTCAGACGGTCAGTTTCTGGTTTCTAGGTCAGAATATGGTCAGTTGGTCAGTTTCTGGTTTCAAGTTCAGACTGTGGTCAGTTGTTCAGTTTCTGGTTTCTAGGTCAGACTGTGGTCAGTTGTTCAGATTCGGGTTGTATTCGTCAGTTGGTCAGTTTCATGTTGTCTCGGTCAGACTTTGGACATTTGGTAAGTTTCTGGTTTCTAGGTCAGACTGTGGTCAGACTGTGGTCAGTAGGTCAGTTTCTGGTTTCTCGGTCAGACTGTGGTCAGTTGTTCAGTTTCTGGTTGTCTAGGTCTCTTTCTCTGGTTAGTTTTTTTTTACTTTTTGGTTGCTAGGTCATCCTGTGGTCAGTTGGTCAATTGCTTGTTGATCGGTCAGACTGTGGTCGGTTGGTCAGTTTCTGGTTTCGAGGTCAGACTGTGGTCAGTTGGTCAATTTCTGGTTTCTAGGTCAGACTGTGGTCAGTTGGACATTTTCTGTTTTCTTGGTCAGACTGTGGTTAGTTGGTCAATTGCTGGTTTCAATATCAGACTTTGGTCAGTTGGTCAGATATTGGTCGCAAGGTCAGAATGTGGCCTGTTGGACAGTTTGTGGTTGCTAGGTCAGACTGTGGTCATTTGGTCAGTTTCTGGTTTCGAGGTCAGACTGTGGTCAGTTGTTCAGTTTCTGGTTTCTAGGTCAGACTGTGGTTAGTTGTTCAGTTTCACGTTGTCTTGGTCAGTTGGTCAGTTTCATGTTGTCTCGGTCAGACTGTGGTCATTCCGTCAGTTTCTGGTTTCGAGGTCAGACTGTGGTCAGTTGTTCAGTTTCTGGTTTCTTGGTCAGACTGTAGTCAGTTGCCCATTTGCTTGTTTCTACGTCAGACTTTGGTCAGTTGGTCAGATACTGGTCGCTAGGTCAGAATGTTGTCTGTTGGACAGTTTGTGGTTGCAAGGTCAGACGGTGGTCATTTGGTCAGTTTCTGGTTTCTAGGTTAGACTTGTGGTTAGTTGTTCAGTTTCGCGTTGTCTTGGTCAGTGGGTCAGTTTCATGTTGTCTCGGTCAGACTGTGTTCAGTTGGTCAGTTTCTGGTTCCAAGTTCAGACTGTGGTCAGTTGGTCAGTTTCTGGTTTCTAGGTCAGACTGTGGTCCGTTGGTCCATTTCTGGTTTCTAGGTCAGACTGTGGTCAGTTGGTCAGTTTCTGTTTTTAGGTCAGACTGAGGTCAGATGGTAAGTTTCTGGTTTCTAGGTCAGACTGTGGTCAGTTCGTCAGTTTCTGGTTTCGAGTTAAGAATGTGGTCAGTTCGTCAGTTTCTGGTTTCGAGGTCAGACTTTGGTCAGTTGGTCAGTTTCTGGTTTCGAGGTCAGACTGTTGTCAGTTGGTCAATTTCTGGTTTCTAGGTCAGACTGTGGTCAGTTGGTCAGTTTCATGTTGCCTCGGTCAGACTGTGTTCAGTTGGTCAGTTTCTGGTTCCGAAGTCAGACTGTGGTCAGTTGGTCAGTTTCTGGTTCCAAGGTCAGACTGTGGTCAGTTGGTCAGTTTCTGGTTTCTAGGTCAGACTGTGGTGCGTTGGACAATTTCTTGTTTCGAGGTCAGACTGTGGTCAGTTGGTCAGTTCCTGTTTTTAGGTCAGAATGAGGTCAGATGGTCAGTTTCTGCATTCTAGGTCAGAATGTGGTCAGTTCGTCAGTTTCTGGTTTCGAGTTAAGAATGTGGTCAGTTCGTCAGTTTATGGTTTCGAGGTCAGACTGTGGTCAGACTGTGGTCAGTAGGTCAGTTTCTGGTTTCTCGGTCAGACTGTGGTCAGTTGTTCAGTTTCTGGCTGTCTAGGTCTGTTTCCCTGGTCAGTTTTTTTTTACTTTTTGGTTGCTAGGTCATCCTGTGGTCAGTTGGTCAATTGCTTGTTGCTCGATCAGACTGTGGTCAGTTGATCAGTTTCTGGTTTCGAGGTCAGACTGTGGTCAGTTGGTCAATTTCTGGTTTCGAGGTCAGACTGTGGTCAGTTGGTCAGTTTCTGGTTTCTAGGTCAGACTGTGGTCCGTTGGACAATTTCTTGTTTCGAGGTCATACTGTGGTCAGTTGGTCAGTTCCTGTTTTTAGGTCAGACTGAGGTCAAATGGTCAGTTTCTGCATTCTAGGTCAGAATGTGGTCAGTTCGTCAGTTTCTGGTTTCGAGTTAAGAACGTGGTCAGTTCGTCAGTTTATGGTTTCGAGGTCAGACTGTGGTCAGTTGTTCAGTTTCTGGTTGTCTAGGTCTCTTTCTCTGGTTAGTTTTTTTTTACTTTTTGGTTGCTAGGTCATCCTGTGGTCAGTTGGTCAATTGCTTGTTGATCGGTCAGACTGTGGTCGGTTGGTCAGTTTCTGGTTTCGAGGTCAGACTGTGGTCAGTTGATCAATTTCTGGTTTCTAGGTCAGACTGTGGTCAGTTGGACATTTTCTGTTTTCTTGGTCAGACTGTGGTTAGTTGGTCAATTGCTGGTTTCAATATCAGACTTTGGTCAGTTGGTCAGATATTGGTCGCAAGGTCAGAATGTGGCCTGTTGGACAGTTTGTGGTTGCTAGGTCAGACTGTGGTCATTTGGTCAGTTTCTGGTTTCGAGGTCAGACTGTGGTCAGTTGTTCAGTTTCTGGTTTCTAGGTCAGACTGTGGTTAGTTGTTCAGTTTCACGTTGTCTTGGTCAGTTGGTCAGTTTCATGTTGTCTCGGTCAGACTGTGGTCATTCCGTCAGTTTCTGGTTTCGAGGTCAGACTGTGGTCAGTTGTTCAGTTTCTGGTTTCTTGGTCAGACTGTGGTCAGTTGCCCATTTGCTTGTTTCTACGTCAGACTTTGGTCAGTTGGTCAGATACTGGTCGCTAGGTCAGAATGTTGTCTGTTGGACAGTTTGTGGTTGCAAGGTCAGACGGTGGTCATTTGGTCAGTTTCTGGTTTCTAGGTCAGACTTGTGGTTAGTTGTTCAGTTTCGCGTTGTCTTGGTCAGTTGGTCAGTTTCATGTTGTCTCGGTCAGACTGTGTTCAGTTGGTCAGTTTCTGGTTCCAAGTTCAGACTGTGGTCAGTTGGTCAGTTTCTGGTTTCTAGGTCAGACTGTGGTCCGTTGGTCCATTTCTGGTTTCTAGGTCAGACTGTGGTCAGTTGGTCAGTTTCTGTTTTTAGGTCAGACTGAGGTCAGATGGTAAGTTTCTGGTTTCTAGGTCAGACTGTGGTCAGTTCGTCAGTTTCTGGTTTCGAGTTAAGAATGTGGTCAGTTCGTCAGTTTCTGGTTTCGAGGTCAGACTTTGGTCAGTTGGTCAGTTTCTGGTTTCGAGGTCAGACTGTTGTCAGTTGGTCAATTTCTGGTTTCTAGGTCAGACTGTGGTCAGTTGGTCAGTTTCATGTTGCCTCGGTCAGACTGTGTTCAGTTGGTCAGTTTCGGGTTCCGAGGTCAGACTGTGGTCAGTTGGTCAGTTTCTGGTTCCAAGGTCAGACTGTGGTCAGTTGGTCAGTTTCTGGTTTCTAGGTCAGACTGTGGTGCGTTGGACAATTTCTTGTTTCGAGGTCAGACTGTGGTCAGTTGGTCAGTTCCTGTTTTTAGGTCAGACTGAGGTCAGATGGTCATTTTCTGCATTCTAGGTCAGAATGTGGTCAGTTCGTCAGTTTCTGGTTTCGAGTTAAGAATGTGGTCAGTTCGTCAGTTTATGGTTTCGAGGTCAGACTGTGGTCAGTTGTTCAGTTTCTGGTTGTCTAGGTCTCTTTCTCTGGTTAGTTTTTTTTTACTTTTTGGTTGCTAGGTCATCCTGTGGTCAGTTGGTCAATTGCTTGTTGATCGGTCAGACTGTGGTCGGTTGGTCAGTTTCTGGTTTCGAGGTCAGACTGTGGTCAGTTGGTCAATTTCTGGTTTCTAGGTCAGACTGTGGTCAGTTGGACATTTTCTGTTTTCTTGGTCAGACTGTGGTTAGTTGGTCAATTGCTGGTTTCAATATCAGACTTTGGTCAGTTGGTCAGATATTGGTCGCAAGGTCAGAATGTGGCCTGTTGGACAGTTTGTGGTTGCTAGGTCAGACTGTGGTCATTTGGTCAGTTTCTGGTTTCGAGGTCAGACTGTGGTCAGTTGTTCAGTTTCTGGTTTCTAGGTCAGACTGTGGTTAGTTGTTCAGTTTCACGTTGTCTTGGTCAGTTGGTCAGTTTCATGTTGTCTCGGTCAGACTGTGGTCATTCCGTCAGTTTCTGCTTTCGAGGTCAGACTGTGGTCAGTTGTTCAGTTTCTGGTTTCTTGGTCAGACTGTGGTCAGTTGCCCATTTGCTTGTTTCTACGTCAGACTTTGGTCAGTTGGTCAGATACTGGTCGCTAGGTCAGAATGTTGTCTGTTGGACAGTTTGTGGTTGCAAGGTCAGACGGTGGTCATTTGGTCAGTTTCTGGTTTCTAGGTCAGACTTGTGGTTAGTTGTTCAGTTTCGCGTTGTCTTGGTCAGTTGGTCAGTTTCATGTTGTCTCGGTCAGACTGTGTTCAGTTGGTCAGTTTCTGGTTCCAAGTTCAGACTGTGGTCAGTTGGTCAGTTTCTGTTTCTAGGTCAGACTGTGGTCTGTTGGTCCATTTCTGGTTTCTAGGTCAGACTGTGGTCAGTTGGTCAGTTTCTGTTTTTAGGTCAGACTGAGGTCAGATGGTAAGTTTCTGGTTTCTAGGTCAGACTGTGGTCAGTTCGTCAGTTTCTGGTTTCGAGTTAAGAATGTGGTCAGTTCGTCAGTTTCTGGTTTCGAGGTCAGACTTTGGTCAGTTGGTCAGTTTCTGGTTTCGAGGTCAGACTGTTGTCAGTTGGTCAATTTCTGGTTTCTAGGTCAGACTGTGGTCAGTTGGTCAGTTTCATGTTGCCTCGGTCAGACTGTGTTCAGTTGGTCAGTTTCTGGTTCCGAGGTCAGACTGTGGTCAGTTGGTCAGTTTCTGGTTCCAAGGTCAGACTGTGGTCAGTTGGTCAGTTTCTGGTTTCTAGGTCAGACTGTGGTGCGTTGGACAATTTCTTGTTTCGAGGTCAGACTGTGGTCAGTTGGTCAGTTCCTGTTTTTAGGTCAGACTGAGGTCAGATGGTCAGTTTCTGCATTCTAGGTCAGAATGTGGTCAGTTCGTCAGTTTCTGGTTTCGAGTTAAGAATGTGGTCAGTTCGTCAGTTTATGGTTTCGAGGTCAGACTGTGGTCAGACTGTGGTCAGTAGGTCAGTTTCTGGTTTCTCGGTCAGACTGTGGTCAGTTGTTCAGTTTCTGGCTGTCTAGGTCTGTTTCCCTGGTCAGTTTTTTTTACTTTTTGGTTGCTAGGTCATCCTGTGGTCAGTTGGTCAATTGCTTGTTGCTCGATCAGACTGTGGTCAGTTGATCAGTTTTATGGTTTCGAGGTCAGACTGTGGTCAGTTGGTCAATTTCTGGTTTCGAGGTCAGACTGTGGTCAGTTGGTCAGTTTCTGGTTTCTAGGTCAGACTGTGGTCCGTTGGACAATTTCTTGTTTCGAGGTCATACTGTGGTCAGTTGGTCAGTTCCTGTTTTTAGGTCAGACTGAGGTCAAATGGTCAGTTTCTGCATTCTAGGTCAGAATGTGGTCAGTTCGTCAGTTTCTGGTTTCGAGTTAAGAATGTGGTCAGTTCGTCAGTTTATGGTTTCGAGGTCAGACTGTGGTCAGTTGGTCAGTTTATGGTTTCGAGGTCAGATTGTGGTCAGTTGGTCAATTTCTGGTTTCTAGGTCAGACTGTGGTCAGTTGGTCAGTTTCTGGTTTCTTGGTCAGATTGTGGTCAGTTGGTCATTTGCTTGTTTCGAGGTCAGACTTTGGTCAGTTGGTCAGATACTGGTCGCTAGGTCAGAATGTGGTCTGTTGGACAGTTTGTGGTTGCAAGGTCAGACCGTGGTCATTTGGTCAGTGTCTGGTTTCTAGGTCAGACTTGTGGTCAGTTGGTCAGTTTCGGGCTCCAAGGTCAGACTGTGGTCAGTTGGTCAGTTTTTTTTTCGAGGTCAGACTGTGGTCCATTGGTCAGTTTCTGGTTTCTATGTCAGACTGTGGTCAGTTGGTCAGTTTCGGTTTTTATGTCAGACTGAGGACAGACGGTCAGTTTCTGTTTCTAGGTCAGAATGTGGTCAGTTGGTCAGTTTCTGGTTTCGAGTTAAGAATGTTTTCAGTTGGTCAGTTTCTGGTTTCGAGGTCAGACTGTGGTCAGTTGTTCAGTTTCTGGTTTCTAGGTCAGACTGTGGTCAGTTGTTCAGTTTCGGGTTGTCTTGGTCAGTTGGTCAGTTTAATGTTGTCTCGGTCAGACTTTGGACATTTGGTAAGTTTCTGGTTTCTAGGTCAGACTGTGGTCAGACTGTGGTCAGTAGGTTAGTTTCTGGTTTCTCGGTCAGACTGTGGTCAGTTGTTCAGTTTCTGGCTGTCTATGTCTGTTTCACTGGTCAGTTTTTTTAACTTTTTGGTTGCTAGGTCATCCTGTGGTCAGTTGCTCAATTGATTGTTGCTCGATCAGACTGTGGTCAGTTGATCAGTTTCTGGTTTCGAGGTCAGACTGTGTTCAGTTGGTCAATTTCTGGTTTCTAGGTCAGACTGTGGTCAGTTGGTCATTTTCTGTTTTCTTGGTCAGACTTTGGTTAGTTGGTCAATTGCTGGTTTCTATATCAGACTTTGGTCAGTTAGTCAGATACTGGTCGCAAGGTCAGAATGTGGCCTGTTGGACAGTTTGTGGTTGCTAGGTCAGACTGTGGTCATTTGGTCAGTTTCTGGTTTCGAGGTCAGACTGTGGTCAGTTGTTCAGTTTCTGGTTTCTTGGTCAGATTGTGGTCAGTTGGTCATTTGCTTGTTTCTACGTCAGACTTTGGTCAGTTGGTCAGATACTGGTCGCTAGGTCAGAATGTGGTCTGTTGGACAGTTTGTGGTTGCAAGGTCAGACGGTGCTCATTTGGTCAGTTTCTGGTTTCTGGGTCAGACTTGTGGTCAGTCGGTCAGTGTTTCGGGTACCAAGGTCAGACTGTGGTCAGTTGGTCAGTTTCTCTTTTTATGTCAGACTGAGGTCAGACGGTCAGTTTCTGGTTTCTAGGTCAGAATGTGGTCAGTTGGTCAGTTTCTGCTTTCGAGGTCAGACTGTGGTCAGTTGTTCAGTTTCTGGTTTCTAGGTCAGACTGTGGTCAGTTGTTCAGTTTCGGGTTGTATTGGTCAGTTGGTCAGTTTCATGTTGTCTCGGTCAGACTTTGGACATTTGGTAAGTTTCTGGTTTCTAGGTCAGACTGTGGTCAGACTGTGGTCAGTAGGTCAGTTTCTGGTTTCTCGGTCAGATTGTGGTCAGTTGTTCAGTTTCTGTTTGTCTAGGTCTGTTTCTCTGGTCAGTTTTTTTTAACTTTTTGGTTGCTAGGTCATCCTGTGGTCAGTTGGTCAATTGCTTGTTGATCGGTCAGACTGTTGTCAGTTGGTCAGTTTCTGGTTTCGAGGTCAGACTGTGGTCAGTTGGTCAATGTCTGGTTTCTAGGTCAGACTGTGGTCAGTTGGTCATTTTCTGTTTTCTTGGTCAGACTGTGGTTAGTTGGTCAATTGCTGGTTTCAATATCAGACTTTGGTCAGTTGGTCAGATATTGGTCGCAAGGTCAGAATATGGCCTGTTGGACAGTTTGTGGTTGCTAGGTCATACTGTGGTCATTTGGTCAGATTCTGGTTTCGAGGTCAGACTGTGGTCAGTTGTTCAGTTTCTGGTTTCTAGGTCAGACTGTGGTTAGTTGTTCAGTTTCACGTTGTCTTGGTCAGTTGGTCAGTTTCATGTTGTCTCGGTCAGACTGTGGTCATTCGGTCAGTTTCTGGTTTCGAGGTCAGACTTTGGTCAGTTGTTCAGTTTCTGATTTCTTGGTCAGACTGTGGTCAGTTGGTCATTTGCTTGTTTCTACGTCAGACTTTGGTCAGTTGGTCAGATACTGGTCGCTAGGTTAAAATGTTGTCAGTTGGACAGTTTGTGGTTGCAAGGTCAGACGGTGGTCATTTGGTCAGTTTCTGGTTTCTAGGTCAGACTTGTGGTTAGTTGTTCAGTTTCGCGTTGTTTTGGTCAGTTGGTCAGTTTCATGTTGTCTCGGTCAGACTGTGGTCAGTTGGTCAGTTTCTGGTTCCAAGTTCAGACTGTGGTCAGTTGGTCAGTTTCTGGTTTCTAGCTCAGACTGTGGTCCGTTGGTCAATTTCTGGTTTCTAGGTCAGACTGTGGTCAGTTGGTCAGTTTCTGTTTTTAGGTCAGACTGAGGTCAGATGGTAAGTTTCTGGTTTCTAGGTCAGACTGAGGTCAGTTCGTCAGTTTCTGGTTCCGAGGTAAGAATGTGGTCAGTTCGTCAGTTTCTGGTTTCGAGGTCAGACTTTGGACAGTTGGTCAGTTTCTGGTTTCGAGGTCAGACTGTTGTCAGTTGGTCAATTTCTGGTTTCTAGGTCAGACTGTGGTCAGTTGGTCAGTTTCATGTTGCCTCGGTCAGACTGTGGTCAGTTGGTCAGTTTCTGCTTTCGAGGTCAGACTTTGGTCAGTTGGTCAATTGCTGGTTTCTATGTCAGACATTGGTCAGTTGGTCAGATACTGGTCGCAAGGTCAGAATATGGCCTGTTGGACAGTTTGTGGTTGCTAGGTCAGACTGTGGTCATTTGGTCAGTTTCTGGTTTCGAGGTCAGTCTGTGGTCAGTTGTTCAGTTTCTAGTTTCTTGGTCAGATTGTGGTCAGTTGGTCATTTGCTTGTTTCTACGTCAGACTTTGGTCAGTTGGTCTGATACTGGTCTCTAGGTCAGAATGTGGTCTGTTGGACAGTTTGTGGTTGCAAGGTCAGACGGTGCTCATTTCGTCAGTTTCTGGTTTCTAGGTCAAACTTGTTGTCAGTCTGTCAGTTTCGGGTTCCAAGGTCAGACTGTGGTCAGTTGGTCAGTTTCTTTTTTCTTGGTCAGACTGTGGTCCATTGGTCAGTTTCTGGTTTCTAGGTCAGACTGTGGTCAGTTGGTCAGTTTCTGTTTTTATGTCAGACTGAGGTTAGACGGTCAGTTTCTGGTTTCTAGGTCAGAATGTGGTCAGTTGGTCAGTTTCCGGTTTCGAGGTCAGACTGTGGTCAGTTGTTCAGTTTCGGGTTGTCTTGGTCTGTTGGTCAGTTTCATGTTGTCTCGGTCAGACTTTGGACATTTGGTCAGTTTCTGGTTTCTAGGTCAGACTGTGGTCAGACTGTGGTCAGTAGGTCAGTTTCTGGTTTCTCGGTCAGACTGTGGTCAGTTGTTCAGTTTCTGGCTGTCTAGGTCTGTTTCCCTGGTCAGTTTTTTTTACTTTTTGGTTGCGCGGTCATCCTGTGGTCAGTTGGTCAATTGCTTGTTGATCGATCAGACTGTGGTCAGTTGGTCAGTTTCTGGTTTCGAGGTCAGACTGTTGTCAGTAGGTCAATTTCTGGTTTCTAGGTCAGACTGTGGTCAGTTGGTCATTTTCTGTTTTCTTGGTCAGACTGTGGTCAGTTGGTCAATTGCTGGTTTCAATGTCAGACTTTGGTCAGTTGGTCAGATATTGGTCGCAAGTTCAGAATGTGGCCTGTTGGACAGTTGTGGTTGCTAGGTCAGACTGTGGTCATTTGGTCAGCTTGTTGTTTCGAGGTCAGACTGTGGTCAGTTGTTCAGTTTCTGGTTTCTTGGTCAGACTGTGGTCAGTTGGTCATTTGCTTGTTTTTACGTCAGACTTTGGTCAGTTGGTCAGATTCAGGTCGCTAGGTCAGCATGTTGTCTGTTGGAAAGTTTGTGGTTGCAAGGTCAGACGGTGGCCATTTGGTCAGTTTCTGGTTTCTAGGTCAGACTTGTGGTTAGTTGTTCAGTTTCGCGTTGTCTTGGTCAGTTGGTCAGTTTCATGTTGTCTCGGTCAGACTGTGGTCAGTTGGTCAGTTTCTGATTCCGAGGTCAGACTGTGGTTAGTTGGTCAGTTTCTGGTTCCACGGTCAGACTGTGGTCAGTTGGTCAGTTTCTGGTTTCCAGGTCAGACTGTGGTCCGTTGGTCAGTTTCCGGTTTCTAGGTCAGAATGTGGTCAGTTGGTCAGTATCTGTTTTTTGGTCAGACTGAGGTCAGATGGTCAGTTTCTGGTTTCTAGGTCAGACTGTGGTCAGTTCGTCAGTTTCTGGTTTCTAGATCAGAGTGTGGTCAGTTGGTCAGTTTCTGGTTTGTAGGGGAGACTGAGGTCAGTTGGTCAGTTTCATGTTGCCTCGGTCAGACTGTGGTCAGTTGGTCAGTTTCAGGTTCCGAGGTCAGACTGTGGTCAGTTGGTCAGTTTCTGATTCCAAGGTCAGACTGTGGTCAGTTGGTCAGTTTCTGGTTTCTAGGTCAGACTGTGGTCCGTTGGACAATTTCTTGTTTCGAGGTCAGACTGTGGTCAGTTGGTCAGTTTCTGTTTTTAGGTCAGACTGAGGTCAGATGGTCAGTTTCTGCTTTCTAGGTCAGAATGTGGTCAGTTCGTCAGTTTCTGGTTTCGAGTTAAGAATGTGGTCAGTTCGTCAGTTTATGGTTTCGAGGTCAGACTGTGGTCAGTTGGTCAGTTTCTGGTTTCTTGGTCAGATTGTGGTCAGTTGGTCATTTGCTTGTTTCTAGGTCAGACTTTGGTCAGTTGGTCAGATACTGGTCGCTAGGTCAGAATGTGGTCTGTAGGACAGTTTATGGTTGCAAGGTCAGACGGTGGTCATTTGGTCAGTTTCTGGTTTCTAGGTCAGTCCTGTGGTCAGTTGGTCAGTTTCGGGTTCCAAGGTCATACTGTGGTCAGTTGGTCAGTTTCTTTTTTCTAAGTCAGACTGCGGTCCATTGGTCAGTTTCTGGTTTCTAGATCAGACTATGGTCAGTTGGTCAGTTTCTGTTTTTATGTCAGACTGAGGTCACACGGTCAGTTTCTGGTTTCTCGGTCAGAATGTGGTCAGTTGGTCATTTTCTGTTTTCCTGGTCAGACTGTGGTCAGTTGGTCAATTGCTGGTTTCTATGTCAGACTTTGGTCAGTTGGTCAGATATTGGTCGCAAGGTCAGAATGTGGTCTGTTGGACAGTTTGTGGTTGCTAGGTCAGACTGTGGTGATTTGGTCAGCTTCTGGTTTCGAGGTCAGACTGTGGTCAGTTGTTCAATTTCTGGTTTCTTGGTCAGACTGTGGTCAGTTGGTCATTTGCTTGTTTTTACCTCAGACTTTGGTAAGTTGGTCAGATACTGGTCGCTAGGTCAGAATGTTGTCTGTTGGAAAGTTTGTGGTTGCAAGGTCAGACGGTGGTCATTTGGTCAGTTTCTGGTTTCTAGTTCAGACTTGTGGTTAGTTGTTCAGTTTCGCGTTGTCTTGGTCAGTTGGTCAGTTTCATGTTGTCTCGGTCAGAATTTGGTCAGTTGGTCAGTTTCTGATTCGGAGGTCAGACTGTGGTCAGTTGGTCAGTTTCTTTTTTCTAGGTCAGACTGTGGTCCATTGGTCAGTTTCTGGTTTCTAGGTCAGACTGTGGTCAGTTGGTCAGTTTCGGTTTTTATGTCAGACTGAGGACAGACGGTCAGTTTCTGGTTTCTAGGTCAGAATGTGGTCAGTTGGTCATTTTCTGATTTCGAGTTAAGAATGTTTTCAGTTGGTCAGTTTCTGGTTTCGAGGTCAGACTGTGGTCAGTTGTTCAGTTTCTGGTTTCGAGGTCAGACTGTGGTCAGTTGTTCAGTTTCGGGTTGTCTTGGTCAGTTGGTCAGTTTCATGTTGTCTCGGTCAGACTTTGGACCTTTGGTAAGTTTCTGGTTTCTAGGTCAGACTGTGGTCAGACTGTGGTCAGTAGGTCAGCTTCTGGTTTCTCGGTCAGACTGTGGTCAGTTGTTCAGTTTCTGGCTGTCTAGGTCTGTTTCCCTGGTCAGTTTTTTTAACTTTTTGGTTGCTAGGTCGTCCTGTGGTCAGTTGGTCAATTGCTTGTTGCTCGATCAGACTGTGGTCAGTTGATCAGTTTCTGGTTTCGAGGTCAGACTGTGGTCAGTTGGTCAATTTCTGGTTTCTAGGTCAGACTGTGGTCAGTTGGTCATTTTCTGTTTTCTTGGTCAGAATTTGGTCAGTTGGTCAATTGCTGGTTTCTATGTCAGACATTGGTCAGTTGGTCAGATACTGGTCGCAAGGTCAGAATGTGGCCTGTTGGACAGTTTGTGGTTGCTAGGTCAGACTGTGGTCATTTGGTCAGTTTCTGGTTTCGAGGTCAGTCTGTGGTCAGTTGTTCAGTTTCTGGTTTCTTGGTCAGATTGTGGTCAGTTGGTCATTTGCTTGTTTCTACGTCAGACTTTGGTCAGTTGGTCTGATACTGGTCGCTAGGTCAGAATGTGGTCTGTTCGACAGTTTGTGGTTGCAAGGTCAGACGGTGCTCATTTCGTCAGTTTCTGGTTTCTAGGTCAAACTTGTTGTCAGTCTGTCAGTTTCTGTTTTCTAGGTCAGACTGTGGTCAGTTGGTCAATTGCTGGTTTCTATGTCAGACCTTGGTCAGTTGGTCAGATATTGGTCGCAAGTTCAGAATGTGGCCTGCTGGACAGTTTGTGGTTGCTAGGTCAGACTGTGGTCATTTGGTCAGCTTGTTGTTTCGAGGTCAGACTGTGGTCAGTTGTTCAGCTTCTGGTTTCTTGGTCAGACTGTGGTTAGTTGGTCATTTGCTTGTTTTTACGTCAGACTTTGGTCAGTTGGTCAGATTCAGGTCGCTAGGTCAGAATGTTGTCTGTTGGAAAGTTTGTGGTTGCAAGGTCAGACGGTGGTCATTTGGTCAGTTTCTGGTTTCTAGTTCAGACTTGTGGTTAGTTGTTCAGTTTCGCGTTGTCTTGGTCAGTTGGTCAGTTTCATGTTGTCTCGGTCAGACTGTGGTCAGTTGGTCAGTTTCTGATTCCGAGGTCAGACTGTGGTTAGTTGGTCAGTTTCTGGTTCCAAGATCAGACTCTGGTATGTTGGTCAGTTTCTGGTTTCTAGGTCAGACTGTGGTCCGTTGGTCAATTTCTGGTTTCTAGGTCAGACTGTGGTCAGTTGGTCAGTTTCTGTTTTTAGGTCAGACTGAGGTCAGATGGTCAGTTTCTGGTTTCTAGGTCAGACTGTGGTCAGATCGTCAGTTTCTGGTTTCTAGATCAGTGTGTGGTCAGTTGGTCAGTTTCTGGTTTCTAGGTCAGACTGTGGTCCGTTGGACAATTTCTTGTTTCGAGGTCAGACTGTGGTCAGTTGGTCAGTTTCTGTTTTTAGGTCAGACTGAGGTCAGATGGTGAGTTTCTGCTTTCTAGGTCAGAATGTGGTCAGTTCGTCAGTTTCTGGTTTCGAGCTAAGAATGTGGTCAGTTGGTCAGTTTATGATTTCGAGGTCAGACTGTGGTCCGTTGGACAATTTCTTGTTTCGAGGTCAGACTGTGGTCAGTTGGTCAGTTTCTGTTTTTAGGTCAGAATGAGGTCAGATGGTCAGTTTCTGCTTTCTAGGTCAGAATGTGGTCAGTTCGTCAGTTTCTGGTTTCGAGTTAAGAATGTGGTCAGTTCGTCAGTTTATGGTTTCGAGGTCAGACTGTGGTCAGTTGGTCAGTTTATGGTTTCGAGGTCAGACTGTGGTCAGTTGGTCAATTTCTGGTTTTTAGGTCAGACTGTGGTCAGTTGGTCAGTTTCCGGTTTCTTGGTCAGATTGTGGTCAGTTGGTCATTTGCTTGTTTCTAGGTCAGACTTTGGTCAGTTGGTCAGATACTGGTCGCTAGGTCAGAATGTGGTCTGTAGGACAGTTTGTGGTTGCAAGGTCAGACGGTGGTCATTTGGTCAGTTTCTGGTTTCTAGGTCAGTCCTGTGGTCAGTTGGTCAGTTTCGGGTTCCAAGGTCAGACTGTGGTCAGTTGGTCAGTTTCTTTTTTCTAGGTCAGACTGTGGTCCATTGGTCAGTTTCTGGTTTCTAGATCAGACTATGGTCAGTTGGTCAGTTTCTGTTTTTATGTCAGACTGAGGTCACACGGTCAGTTTCTGGTTTCTAGGTCAGAATGTGGTCAGTTGGTCATTTTCTGTTTTCCTGGTCAGACTGTGGTCAGTTGGTCAATTGCTGGTTTCTATGTCAGACTTTGGTCAGTTGGTCAGATATTGGTCGCAAGGTCAGAATGTGGTCTGTTGGTCAGTTTGTGGTTGCTAGGTCAGACTGTGGTGATTTGGTCAGCTTCTGGTTTCGAGGTCAGACTGTGGTCAGTTGTTCAGTTTCTGGTTTCTTGGTCAGACTGTGGTCAGTTGGTCATTTGCTTGTTTTTACCTCAGACTTTGGTAAGTTGGTCAGATACTGGTCGCTAGGTCAGAATGTTGTTTGTTGGAAAGTTTGTGGTTGCAAGGTCAGACGGTGGTCATTTGGTCAGTTTCTGGTTTCTAGGTCAGACTTGTGGTTAGTTGTTCAGTTTCGCATTGTCTTGGTCAGTTGGTCAGTTTCATGTTGTCTCGGTCAGAATGTGGTCAGTTGGTCAGTTTCTGATTCGGAGGTCAGACTGTGGTCAGTTGGTCAGTTTATTTTTTCTAGGTCAGACTGTGGTCCATTGGTCAGTATCTGGTTTCTAGGTCAGACTGTGGTCAGTTGGTCAGTTTCGGTTTTTATGTCAGACTGAGGACAGACGGTCAGTTTCTGGTTTCTAGGTCAGAATGTGGTCAGTTGGTCAGTTTCTGGTTTCTAGGTCAGACTGTGGTCAGTTCGTCAGTTTCTGGTTTCTAGATCAGAGTGTGGTCAGTTGGTCAGTTTCTGGTTTGTAGGGGAGACTGAGGTCAGTTGGTCAGTTTCATGTTGCCTCGGTCAGACTGTGGTCAGTTGGTCAGTTTCAGGTTCCGAGGTCAGACTGTGGTCAGTTGGTCAGTTTCTGATTCCAAGGTCAGACTGTGGTCAGTTGGTCAGTTTCTGGTTTCTAGGTCAGACTGTGGTCCGTTGGACAATTTCTTGTTTCGAGGTCAGACTGTGGTCAGTTGGTCAGTTTCTGTTTTTAGGTCAGACTGAGGTCAGATGGTCAGTTTCTGCTTTCTAGGTCAGAATGTGGTCAGTTCGTCAGTTTCTGGTTTCGAGTTAAGAATGTGGTCAGTTCGTCAGTTTATGGTTTCGAGGTCAGACTGTGGTCAGTTGGTCAGTTTCTGGTTTCTTGGTCAGATTGTGGTCAGTTGGTCATTTGCTTGTTTCTAGGTCAGACTTTGGTCAGTTGGTCAGATACTGGTCGCTAGGTCAGAATGTGGTCTGTAGGACAGTTTATGGTTGCAAGGTCAGACGGTGGTCATTTGGTCAGTTTCTGGTTTCTAGGTCAGTCCTGTGGTCAGTTGGTCAGTTTCGGGTTCCAAGGTCATACTGTGGTCAGTTGGTCAGTTTCTTTTTTCTAAGTCAGACTGCGGTCCATTGGTCAGTTTCTGGTTTCTAGATCAGACTATGGTCAGTTGGTCAGTTTCTGTTTTTATGTCAGACTGAGGTCACACGGTCAGTTTCTGGTTTCTCGGTCAGAATGTGGTCAGTTGGTCATTTTCTGTTTTCCTGGTCAGACTGTGGTCAGTTGGTCAATTGCTGGTTTCTATGTCAGACTTTGGTCAGTTGGTCAGATATTGGTCGCAAGGTCAGAATGTGGTCTGTTGGACAGTTTGTGGTTGCTAGGTCAGACTGTGGTGATTTGGTCAGCTTCTGGTTTCGAGGTCAGACTGTGGTCAGTTGTTCAATTTCTGGTTTCTTGGTCAGACTGTGGTCAGTTGGTCATTTGCTTGTTTTTACCTCAGACTTTGGTAAGTTGGTCAGATACTGGTCGCTAGGTCAGAATGTTGTCTGTTGGAAAGTTTGTGGTTGCAAGGTCAGACGGTGGTCATTTGGTCAGTTTCTGGTTTCTAGTTCAGACTTGTGGTTAGTTGTTCAGTTTCGCGTTGTCTTGGTCAGTTGGTCAGTTTCATGTTGTCTCGGTCAGAATTTGGTCAGTTGGTCAGTTTCTGATTCGGAGGTCAGACTGTGGTCAGTTGGTCAGTTTCTTTTTTCTAGGTCAGACTGTGGTCCATTGGTCAGTTTCTGGTTTCTAGGTCAGACTGTGGTCAGTTGGTCAGTTTCGGTTTTTATGTCAGACTGAGGACAGACGGTCAGTTTCTGGTTTCTAGGTCAGAATGTGGTCAGTTGGTCATTTTCTGATTTCGAGTTAAGAATGTTTTCAGTTGGTCAGTTTCTGGTTTCGAGGTCAGACTGTGGTCAGTTGTTCAGTTTCTGGTTTCGAGGTCAGACTGTGGTCAGTTGTTCAGTTTCGGGTTGTCTTGGTCAGTTGGTCAGTTTCATGTTGTCTCGGTCAGACTTTGGACCTTTGGTAAGTTTCTGGTTTCTAGGTCAGACTGTGGTCAGACTGTGGTCAGTAGGTCAGCTTCTGGTTTCTCGGTCAGACTGTGGTCAGTTGTTCAGTTTCTGGCTGTCTAGGTCTGTTTCCCTGGTCAGTTTTTTTAACTTTTTGGTTGCTAGGTCGTCCTGTGGTCAGTTGGTCAATTGCTTGTTGCTCGATCAGACTGTGGTCAGTTGATCAGTTTCTGGTTTCGAGGTCAGACTGTGGTCAGTTGGTCAATTTCTGGTTTCTAGGTCAGACTGTGGTCAGTTGGTCATTTTCTGTTTTCTTGGTCAGAATTTGGTCAGTTGGTCAATTGCTGGTTTCTATGTCAGACATTGGTCAGTTGGTCAGATACTGGTCGCAAGGTCAGAATGTGGCCTGTTGGACAGTTTGTGGTTGCTAGGTCAGACTGTGGTCATTTGGTCAGTTTCTGGTTTCGAGGTCAGTCTGTGGTCAGTTGTTCAGTTTCTGGTTTCTTGGTCAGATTGTGGTCAGTTGGTCATTTGCTTGTTTCTACGTCAGACTTTGGTCAGTTGGTCTGATACTGGTCGCTAGGTCAGAATGTGGTCTGTTCGACAGTTTGTGGTTGCAAGGTCAGACGGTGCTCATTTCGTCAGTTTCTGGTTTCTAGGTCAAACTTGTTGTCAGTCTGTCAGTTTCTGTTTTCTAGGTCAGACTGTGGTCAGTTGGTCAATTGCTGGTTTCTATGTCAGACCTTGGTCAGTTGGTCAGATATTGGTCGCAAGTTCAGAATGTGGCCTGCTGGACAGTTTGTGGTTGCTAGGTCAGACTGTGGTCATTTGGTCAGCTTGTTGTTTCGAGGTCAGACTGTGGTCAGTTGTTCAGCTTCTGGTTTCTTGGTCAGACTGTGGTTAGTTGGTCATTTGCTTGTTTTTACGTCAGACTTTGGTCAGTTGGTCAGATTCAGGTCGCTAGGTCAGAATGTTGTCTGTTGGAAAGTTTGTGGTTGCAAGGTCAGACGGTGGTCATTTGGTCAGTTTCTGGTTTCTAGTTCAGACTTGTGGTTAGTTGTTCAGTTTCGCGTTGTCTTGGTCTGTTGGTCAGTTTCATGTTGTCTCGGTCAGACTGTGGTCAGTTGGTCAGTTTCTGATTCCGAGGTCAGACTGTGGTTAGTTGGTCAGTTTCTGGTTCCAAGATCAGACTCTGGTATGTTGGTCAGTTTCTGGTTTCTAGGTCAGACTGTGGTCCGTTGGTCAATTTCTGGTTTCTAGGTCAGACTGTGGTCAGTTGGTCAGTTTCTGTTTTTAGGTCAGACTGAGGTCAGATGGTCAGTTTCTGGTTTCTAGGTCAGACTGTGGTCAGATCGTCAGTTTCTGGTTTCTAGATCAGTGTGTGGTCAGTTGGTCAGTTTCTGGTTTCTAGGTCAGACTGTGGTCCGTTGGACAATTTCTTGTTTCGAGGTCAGACTGTGGTCAGTTGGTCAGTTTCTGTTTTTAGGTCAGACTGAGGTCAGATGGTGAGTTTCTGCTTTCTAGGTCAGAATGTGGTCAGTTCGTCAGTTTCTGGTTTCGAGCTAAGAATGTGGTCAGTTGGTCAGTTTATGATTTCGAGGTCAGACTGTGGTCCGTTGGACAATTTCTTGTTTCGAGGTCAGACTGTGGTCAGTTGGTCAGTTTCTGTTTTTAGGTCAGAATGAGGTCAGATGGTCAGTTTCTGCTTTCTAGGTCAGAATGTGGTCAGTTCGTCAGTTTCTGGTTTCGAGTTAAGAATGTGGTCAGTTCGTCAGTTTATGGTTTCGAGGTCAGACTGTGGTCAGTTGGTCAGTTTATGGTTTCGAGGTCAGACTGTGGTCAGTTGGTCAATTTCTGGTTTTTAGGTCAGACTGTGGTCAGTTGGTCAGTTTCCGGTTTCTTGGTCAGATTGTGGTCAGTTGGTCATTTGCTTGTTTCTAGGTCAGACTTTGGTCAGTTGGTCAGATACTGGTCGCTAGGTCAGAATGTGGTCTGTAGGACAGTTTGTGGTTGCAAGGTCAGACGGTGGTCATTTGGTCAGTTTCTGGTTTCTAGGTCAGTCCTGTGGTCAGTTGGTCAGTTTCGGGTTCCAAGGTCAGACTGTGGTCAGTTGGTCAGTTTCTTTTTTCTAGGTCAGACTGTGGTCCATTGGTCAGTTTCTGGTTTCTAGATCAGACTATGGTCAGTTGGTCAGTTTCTGTTTTTATGTCAGACTGAGGTCACACGGTCAGTTTCTGGTTTCTAGGTCAGAATGTGGTCAGTTGGTCATTTTCTGTTTTCCTGGTCAGACTGTGGTCAGTTGGTCAATTGCTGGTTTCTATGTCAGACTTTGGTCAGTTGGTCAGATATTGGTCGCAAGGTCAGAATGTGGTCTGTTGGTCAGTTTGTGGTTGCTAGGTCAGACTGTGGTGATTTGGTCAGCTTCTGGTTTCGAGGTCAGACTGTGGTCAGTTGTTCAGTTTCTGGTTTCTTGGTCAGACTGTGGTCAGTTGGTCATTTGCTTGTTTTTACCTCAGACTTTGGTAAGTTGGTCAGATACTGGTCGCTAGGTCAGAATGTTGTCTGTTGGAAAGTTTGTGGTTGCAAGGTCAGACGGTGGTCATTTGGTCAGTTTCTGGTTTCTAGGTCAGACTTGTGGTTAGTTGTTCAGTTTCGCATTGTCTTGGTCAGTTGGTCAGTTTCATGTTGTCTCGGTCAGAATGTGGTCAGTTGGTCAGTTTCTGATTCGAAGGTCAGACTGTGTTCAGTTGGTCAGTTTATTTTTTCTAGGTCAGACTGTGGTCCATTGGTCAGTATCTGGTTTCTAGGTCAGACTGTGGTCAGTTGGTCAGTTTCGGTTTTTATGTCAGACTGAGGACAGACGGTCAGTTTCTGGTTTCTAGGTCAGAATGTGGTCAGTTGGTCAGTTTCTGGTTTCGAGCTAAGAATGTGGTCAGTTGGTCAGTTTATGGTTTCGAGGTCAGACTGTGGTCCGTTGGACAATTTCTTGTTTCGAGGTCAGACTGTGGTCAGTTGGTCAGTTTCTGTTTTTAGGTCAGACTGAGGTCAGATGGTCAGTTTCTGCTTTCTAGGTCAGAATGTGGTCAGTTCGTCAGTTTCTGGTTTCGAGTTAAGAATGTGGTCAGTTCGTCAGTTTATGGTTTCGAGGTCAGATTGTGGTCAGTTGGTCAGTTTATGGTTTCGAGGTCAGACTGTGGTCAGCTGGTCAATTTCTGTTTTTTAGGTCAGACTGTGGTCAGTTGGTCAGCTTCTGGTTTCTTGGTCAGATTGTGGTCAGTTGGTCACTTGCTTGTTTCTAGGTCAGAGTTTGGTCAGTTGGTCAGATACTGGTCGCTAGGTCAGAATGTGGTCTGTAGGACAGTTTGTGGTTGCAAGGTCAGACGGTGGTCATTTGGTCAGTTTCTGGTTTCTAGGTCAGTCCTGTGGTCAGTTGGTCAGTTTAGGGTTCCAAGGTCAGACTGTGGTCAGTTGGTCAGTTTCTTTTTTCTAGGTCAGACTGTGGTCCATTGGTCAGTTTCTGGTTTCTAGATCAGACTATGGTCAGTTGGTCAGTTTCTGTTTTTATGTCAGACTGAGGTCACACGGTCAGTTTCTGGTTTCTAGGTCAGAATGTGGTCAGTTGGTCAGTTTCTGGTTTCGAGTTAAGAATGTTTTCAGTTGGTCAATTTCTGGTTTCGAGGTCAGACTGTGGTCAGTTGTTCAGTTTCTGGTTTCTAGTTCAGACTGTGGTCAGTTGTTCAGTTTCGGGTTGTCTTGGTCAGTTGGTCAGTTTCATGTTGTCTCGGTCAGACTTTGGACATTTGGTAAGTTTCTGGTTTCTAGGTCAGACTGTGGTCAGACTGTGGTCAGTAGGTCAGTTTCTGGTTTATCGGTCAGACTGCGGTCAGTTGTTCAGTTTCTGGCTGTCTAGGTCTGTTTCCCTGGTAAGTTTTTTTTACTTTTTGGTTGCTAGGTCATCCTTTGGTCAGTTGGTCAATTGCTTGTTGCTCGATCAGACTGTGGTCAGTTGATCAGTTTCTGCTTTCGAGGTCAGACTGTGGTCAGTTGATCAATTTCTGGTTTCTAGGTCAGACTGTGGTCAGTTGGTCATTTTCTGTTTTCTTGGTCAGACTTTGGCCAGTTGGTCAATTGCTGGTTTCTATGTCAGACTTTGGTCAGTTGGTCAGATACTGGTTGCAAGGTCAGAATGTGGCCTGTTGGACATTTTGTGGTTGCTAGGTCAGACTGTGGTCATTTTGGTCAGTTTCTGGTTTCGAGGTCAGACTGTGTTCAGTTGTTCAGTTTCTGGTTTCTTGGTCAGATTGTGGTCAGTTGGTCATTTGCTTGTTTCTACGTCAGACTTTGGTCAGTTGGTCAGATACTGGTCGCTTGGTCAGAATGTGGTCTGTTGGACAGTTTGTGGTTGCAAGGTCAGACGGTGGTCATTTGGTCAGTTTCTGGTTTCTATGTCAGACTTGTGGTCAGTCGGTCAGTTTCGGGTTCCAATGTCAGACTGTGGTCAGTTGGTCAGTTTCTTTTTTCTAGGTCAGACTGTGGTCCATTGGTCAGTTTCTGGTTTCTTGGTCAGATTGTGGTCAGTTGGTCTTTTGCTTGTTTCTACGTCAGACTTTGGTCAGTTGGTCAGATACTGGTCGCTAGGTCAGAATGTGGTCTGTTGGACAGTTTGTGGTTGCAAGGTCAGACGGTGGTCATTTGGTCAGTTTCTGGTTTCTAGGTCAGACCTGTGGTCAGTTGTTTAGTTTCGGGTTCCAAGGTCAGAATGTGGTCAGTTGGTCAGTTTCGTTTTTCCAGGTCAGACTGTGGTCCATTGGTCAGTTTCTGGTTTCTAGATCAGACTATGGTCAGTTGGTCAGTTTCTGTTTTTATGTCAGACTGAGGTCACACGGTCAGTTTCTGGTTTCTAGGTAAGAATGTGGTCAGTTGGTTAGTTTCTGGTTTCGAGTTAAGAATGTTTTCAGTTGGTCAGTTTCTGGTTTCGAGGTCAGACTGTGGTCAGTTGTTCAGTTTCTGGTTTCTAGTTCAGACTGTGGTCAGTTGTTCAGTTTCTGGTTTCTAGTTCAGACTGTGGTCAGTTGTTCAGTTTCTGGTTTCTAGGTCAGACTGTGGTCAGTTGTTCAGTTTCGGTTTGTCTTGGTCAGTTGGTCAGTTTCATGTTGTCTCGGTCAGACTTTGGACATTTGGTAAGTTTCTTGTTTCTAGGTCAGACTGTGGTCAGACTGTGGTCAGTAGGTCAGTTTCTGGTTTATCGGTCAGACTGTGGTCAGTTGTTCAGTTTCTGGCTGTCTAGGTCTGTTTCCCTGGTCAGTTTTTTTTACTTTTTGGTTGCTAGGTCATCCTGTGGTCAGTTGGTCAATTGCTTGTTGCTCGATCAGACTGTGGTCAGTTGGTCAATTTTTGGTTTCTAGGTCAGACTGTGGTCAGTTGGTCATTTTCTGTTTTCTTGGTCAGACTTTGGTCAGTTGGTCAATTGCTGGTTTCTATGTCAGACTTTTGTCAGTTGGTCAGATACTGGTTGCAAGGTCAGAATTTGGCCTGTTGGACAGTTTGTGGTTGTTAGGTCAGACTGTGGTCATTTGGTCAGTTTCTGGTTTCGAGGTCAGACTGTGTTCAGTTGTTCAGTTTCTGGTTTCTTGGTCAGATTGTGGTCAGTTGGTCATTTGCTTGTTTCTACGTCAGACTTTGGTCAGTTGGTCAGATACTGGTCGCTAGGTCAGAATGTGGTCTGTTGGACAGTTTGTGGTTGCAAGGTCAGACGGTGGTCATTTGGTCAGTTTCTGGTTTCTAGGTCAGACTGTGGTCAGTTGGTCAGTTTCTTATTTTTAGGTCAGACTGTGGTCCATTGGTCAGTTTCTGGTTTCTAGGTCAGACTGTGGTCAGTTGGTCAGTTTCTGTTTTTATGTCAGCCTGACGTCAGACGGTCAGTTTCTGGTTTCTAAGTCAGAATGTGGTCAGTTGGTCAGTTTCTGGTTTCGAGGTCAGACTGTGGTCAGTTGTTCAGTTTCTGGTTTCTAGGTCAGACTGTGGTCAGTTGTTCAGTTTCGGGTTGTCTTGGTCAGTTGGTCAGTTTCATGTTGTCTCGGTCAGACTTTGGACATTTGGTAAGTTTCTGGTTTCTAGGTCACACTGTGGTCAGACTGAGGTCAGTAGGTCAGTTTCTGGTTTCTCGGTCAGACTGTGGTCAGTTGTTCAGTTTCTGGCTGTCTAGGTCTGTTTCCCTGGTCAGTTTTCTTTTACTTTTTGGTTGCAAGGGATTCCTGTGGTCAGTTGGTCAATTGTTTGTTGCTCGATCAGACTGTGGTCAGTTGATCAGTTTCTGGTTTCGAGGTCAGACTGTGGTCAGTTGGTCAATTTCTGGTTTCTAGGTCAGACTGTGGTCAGTTGGTCATTTTGGTCATTTTCTGTTTTCTTGGTCAGACTTTGGTCAGTTGGTCAATTGCAGGTTTCTATGTCAGACATTGGTCAGTTAGTCAGATACTGGTCGCAAGGTCAGAATGTGGCCTGTTGGACAGCTTGTGGTTGCTAGGTCAGACTGTGGTCATTTGGTCAGTTTCTGATTTCGAGGTCAGACTGTGGTCAGTTGTTCAGTTTCTGGTTTCTTGGTCAGATTGTGGTCAGTTGGTTATTTGCTTGTTTCTACGTCAGACTTTGGTCAGTTGGTCAGATACTGGTCGCTCGGTCAGAATGTGGTCTGTTGGACAGTTTGTGGTTGCAAGGTCAGACTGTGGTCATTTGTTCAGTTTCTGGTTTCTAGGTCAGACTTGTGGTAAGTCGGTCAGTTTCGGGTTCCAAGGTCAGACTGTGGTCAGTTGGTCAGTTTCGTTTTTCTAGGTCAAACTGTGGTCCATTGGTCAGTTTCTGGTTTCTAGATCAGACTATGGTCAGTTGGTCAGTTTCTGTTTTTATGTCAGACTGAGGTCACACGGTCAGTTTCTGGTTTCTAGGTCAGAATGTGGTCAGTTGGTCAGTTTCTGGTTTCGAGGTCAGACTGTGGTCAGTTGTTCAGTTTCTGGTTTCTAGTTCAGACTGTGGTCAGTTGTTCAGTTTCGGTTTGTCTTGGTCAGTTGGTCAGTTTCATGTTGTCTCGGTCAGACTTTGGACATTTGGTAAGTTTCTGGTTTCTAGGTCAGACTGTGGTCAGACTGTGGTCAGTAGGTCAGTTTCTGGTTTATCGGTCAGACTGTGGTCAGTTGTTCAGTTTCTGGCTGTCGAGGTCTGTTTCTCTGGTCAGTTTTTTTTACTTTTTGGGTGCTAGGTCATCCTGTGGTCAGTTGGTCAATTGCTTGTTGCTCGATCAGACTGTGGTCAGTTGATCAGTTTCTGGTTTCGAGGTCAGACTGTGGTCAGTTGGTCATTTTCTGTTTTCTTGGTCAGACTTTGGTCAGTTGGTCAATTGCTGGTTTCTATGTCAGACTTTGGTCAGTTGGTCAGATACTGGTTGCAAGGTCAGAATGTGGCCTGTTGGACAGTTTAGGTTGCTCGGTCAGACTGTGGTCATTTGGTCAGTTTCTGGTTTCGAGGTCAGACTGTGTTCAGTTGTTCAGTTTCTGGTTTCTTGGTCAGATTGTGGTCAGTTTGTCATTTGCTTGTTTCTACGTCAGACTTTGGTCAGTTGGTCAGATACTGGTCGCTACGTCAGAATGTGATCTGTTGGACAGTTTGTGTTTGCAAGGTCAGACGGTGGTCATTTGGTCAGTTTCTGGTTTCTAGGTCAGACTTGTGGTCAGTCGGTCAGTTTCGGGTTCCAAGGTCAGACTGTGGTCAGTTGGTCAGTTTCTGTTTTCTAGGTCAGACTGTGGTCCATTGGTCAGTTTCTGGTTTCTTGTTCAGACTGTGGTCAGTTAGTCCCTTTCTGTTTTTATGTCAGCCTGAGGTCAGACGGTCAGTTTCTGGTTTCTAGGTCAGAATGTGGTCAGTTGGTCAGTTTCTGGTTTAGAGGTCAGACTGTGGTCAGTTGTTCAGTTTCTGGTTTCGAGGTCAGAATGTGGTCAGTTGTTCAGTTTCGGGTTGTCTTGGTCAGTTGGTCAGTTTCATGTTGTCTCGGTCAGACTTTGGACATTTGGTAAGTTTCTGGTTTCTATGTCAGACTTTGGTCAGACTGAGGTCAGTAGGTCAGTTTCTGGTTTCTCGGTCATACTGTGGTCAGTTGTTCAGTTTCTGGCTGTCTAGGTCTGTTTCGCTTGTCAGTTTTCTTTTACTTTTTTGTTGCTAGGTCTTCCTGTGGTCAGTTGGTCAATTGTTTGTTGCTCGATCAGACTGTGGTCAGTTGATCAGTTTCTGGTTTCGAGGTCAGACTGTGGTCAGTTGGTCAATTTCTGGTTTCTAGGTCAGACTGTGATCAGTTGGTCATTTTCTGTTTTCTTGGTCAGACTTTGGTCAGTTGGTCAATTGCAGGTTTCTATGTCAGACTTTGGTCAGTTGGTCAGATACTGGTCGCAAGGTCAGAATGTGGCCTGTTGGACAGTTTGTGGTTGCTAGGTCAGACTGTGGTTATTTGGTCAGTTTCTGATTTCGAGGTCAGACTGTGGTCAGTTGTTCAGTTTATGGTTTCTTGGTCAGATTGTGGTCAGTTGGTCATTTGCTTGTTTCTACGTCAGACTTTGGTCAGGTGGTCAGATACTGGTCGCTAGGTCAGAATGTGGTCTGTTGGACAGTTTGTGGTTGCAAGGTCAGACGGTGGTCATTTAGTCAGTTTCTGGTTTCTAGGTCAGACTGTGGTCAGTTGGTCAGTTTCTGTTTTTATGTCAGACTGAGGTCAGACGGTCAGTTTCTGGTTTCTAGGTCAGAATGTGGTCAGTTGGTCAGTTTCTGGTTTCGAGGTCAGACTGTGGTCAGTTGTTCAGTTTCGGGTTGTCTTGGTCAGTTGGTCAGCTTCATGTTGTCTCGGTCAGACTTTGGACATTTGGTCAGTTTCTGGTTTCTCGGTCAGACTGTGGTCAGACTGTGGTCAGACTGTGGTCAGTAGGTCAGTTTCTGGTTTCTCGGTCAGACTGTGGTCAGTTGTTCAGTTTCTGGTTGTCTACGTCTGTTTCTCTGGTCAGTTTTTTTTACTTTTTGGTTGCTAGGTCATCCTGTGGTCAGTTGGTCAATTGCTTGTTGATCGATCAGACTGTGGTCAGTTGGTCAATTTCTGGTTTCTAGGTCAGACTGTGGTCAGTTGGTCATTTTTTTTTCTTGGTCAGACTGTGGTCAGTTGGTCAATTGCTGGTTTCTATGTCAGACTTTGGTCAGTTGGTCAGATACTGGTCGCAAGGTCAGAATGTGGCCTGTTGGACAGTTTGTGGTTGCTAGGTCAGACTGTGGTCATTTGGTCAGCTTCTGGTTTCGAGGTCAGACTGTGGTTAGTTGTTCAGTTTCGCGTTGTCTTGGTCAGTTGGTCAGTTTCATGTTGTCTCGGTCAGACTGTGGTCATTTGGTCAGTTTCTGGTTTCGAGGTCAGACTGTGGTCAGTTGTTCAGTTTCTGGTTTCTTGGTCAGACTGTGGTCAGTTGGTCATGTGCTTGTTTCTACGTCAGACTTTGGTCAGTTGGTCAGATACTGGTCGCTGGGTCAGAATGTTGTCTGTTGGACAGTTTGTGGTTGCAAGGTCAGAAGGTGGTCATTTGTTCAGTTTCTGGTTTCTAGCTCAGACTTGTGGTTAGTTGTTCAGTTTCGCGTTGTCTTGGTCAGTTGGTCAGTTTCATGTTGTCTCGGTCAGACTGTGGTCAGTTGGTCAGTTTCTGGTTCCGAGGTCAGACTGTGGTCAGTTGTTCAGTTTCTGGTTCCAAGGTCAGACTGTGGTCAGTTGGTCAGTTTCTGGTTTCTAGGTCAGACTGTGGTCCGTTGGTCAATTTCTGGTTTCTAGGTCAGACTGTGGTCAGTTGGTCAATTTCTGGTTTGTAGGTCAGACTGTGGTCGGTTGGTCAGTTTCTGGCTTCTAGGTCAGACTGTGGTCAGTTCGTCAGTTTCTGGTTTCGAGTTAAGAATTTGGTCATTTCGTAAGTTTCTGGTTTCGAGGTCAGACTTTGGTCAGTTGGTCAGTTTCTGGTTTCGAGGTCAGACTGTGGTCAGTTGGTCAGTTTCTGTTTTCTTGGTCAGACTTTGGTCAGTTGTCAATTGCAGGTTTCTATGTCAGACTTTGGTCAGTTGGTCAGATACTGGTCGCAAGGTCAGAATGTGGCCTGTTGGACAGTTTGTGGTTGCTAGGTCAGACTGTGGTTATTTGGTCAGTTTCTGATTTCGAGGTCAGACTGTGGTCAGTTGTTCAGTTTATGGTTTCTTGGTCAGATTGTGGTCAGTTGGTCATTTGCTTGTTTCTACGTCAGACTTTTGTCAGGTGGTCAGATACTGGTCGCTAGGTCAGAATGTGGTCTGTTGGACAGTTTGTGGTTGCAAGGTCAGACGGTGGTCATTTAGTCAGTTTCTGGTTTCTAGGTCAGACTGTGGTCAGTTGGTCAGTTTCTTTTTTTATGTCAGACTGAGGTCAGACGGTCAGTTTCTGGTTTCTAGGTCAGAATGTGGTCAGTTGGTCAGTTTCTGGTTTCGAGGTCAGACTGTGGTCAGTTGTTCAGTTTCTGATTTCTAGGTCAGACTGTGGTCAGTCGTTCAGTTTCGGGTTGTCTTGGTCAGTTGGTCAGCTTCATGTTGTCTCGGTCAGACTTTGGACATTTGGTCAGTTTCTGGTTTCTCGGTCAGACTGTGGTCAGACTGTGGTCAGTAGGTCAGTTTCTGGTTTCTCGGTCAGACTGTGGTCAGTTGTTCAGTTTCTGGTTGTCTACGTCTGTTTCTCTGGTCAGTTTTTTTTACTTTTTGGTTGCTAGGTCATCCTGTGGTCAGTTGGTCAATTGCTTGTTGATCGATCAGACTGTGGTCAGTTGGTCAATTTCTGGTTTCTAGGTCAGACTGTGGTCAGTTGGTCATTTTTTTTTCTTGGTCAGACTGTGGTCAGTTGGTCAATTGCTGGTTTCTATGTCAGACATTGGTCAGTTGGTCAGATACTGGTCGCAAGGTCAGAATGTGGCCTGTTGGACAGTTTGTGGTTGCTAGGTCAGACTGTGGTCATTTGGTCAGCTTCTGGTTTCGAGGTCAGACTGTGGTTAGTTGTTCAGTTTCGCGTTGTCTTGGTCAGTTGGTCAGTTTCATGTTGTCTCGGTCAGACTGTGGTCATTTGGTCAGTTTCTGGTTTCGAGGTCAGACTGTGGTCAGTTGTTCAGTTTCTGGTTTCTTGGTCAGACTGTGGTCAGTTGGTAATGTGCTTGTTTCTACGTCAGACTTTGGTCAGTTGGTCAGATACTGGTCGCTGGGTCAGAATGTTGTCTGTTGGACAGTTTGTGGTTGCAAGGTCAGAAGGTGGTCATTTGGTCATTTTCTGGTTTCTAGGTCAGACTTGTGGTTAGTTGTTCAGTTTCGCGTTGTCTTGGTCAGTTGGTCAGTTTCATGTTGTCTCGGTCAGACTGTGGTCAGTTGGTCAGTTTCTGGTTCCGAGGTCAGACTGTGGTCAGTTGTTCAGTTTCTGGTTCCAAGGTCAGACTGTGGTCAGTTGGTCAGTTTCTGGTTTGTAGGTCAGACTGTGGTCCGTTGGACAATTTCTGGTTTCCAGGTCAAACTGTGGTCAGTTGGTCAATTTCTGGTTTCTAGGTCAGACTGTGGTCAGTTGGTCAGTTTCTGGTTTCTAGGTCAGACTGTGGTCAGTTCGTCAGTTTCTGGTTTCGAGTTAAGAATGTGGTCAGTTCGTCAGTTTCTGGTTTCGAGGTCAGACTTTGGTCAGTTGGTCAGTTTCTGGTTTCGAGGTCAGACTGTGGTCATTTGGTCAATGTCTGGTTTCTAGGTCAGTCTGTGGTCAGTTGGTCAGTTTCATGTTGCCTCGGTCAGACTGTGGTCAGTTGGTCAGTTTCTGGTTCCGAGGTCAGACTGTGGTCAGTTGGTCAGTTTCTGGTTCCAAGGTCAGACTGTGGTCAGTTGGTCAGTTTCTGGTTTCTTGGTCAGACTGTGGTCCGTTGGACAATTTCTTGTTTCGAGGTCAGACTGTGGTCAGTTGGTCAGTTCCTGTTTTTAGGTCAGACTGAGGTCAAATGGTCAGTTTCTGCATTCTAGGTCAGAATGTGGTCAGTTCGTCAGTTTCTGGTTTCGAGTTAAGAATGTGGTCAGTTCGTCAGTTTATTGTTTCGAGGTCAGACTGTGGTCAGTTGGTCAGTTTCTGGTTTCTTGGTCAGACTGTGGTCAGTTGGTCATTTGCTTGTTTCTAGGTCAGACTTTGGTCAGTTGGTCAGATACTGGTCGCTAGGTCAGAATATTGTCTTTTGGACAGTTTGTGGTTGCAAGGTCAGACGATGGTCATTTGGTCAGTTTCTGGTTTCGATGTCAGACTTGTGGTCAGTTGGTCAGTTTCGCGTTCCAAAGTCAGACTGTGGTCAGTTGGTCAGTTTCTTTTTTCTAGGTCAGACTGTGGTCCATTGGTCAGTTTCTGGTTTCTAGGTCAGACTGTGGTCAGTTGGTCAGTTTCTGTTTTTAGGTCAGACTGAGGTCAGATGGTCAGTTTCTGGTTTCTAGGTCAGACTGTGGTCAGTTGGTCAATTTCTGGTTTCTAGGTCAGACTGTGGTCAGTTGGTCAGTTTCATGTTGCCTCGGTCAGACTGTGGTCAGTTGGTCAGTTTCTGGTTCCGAGGTCAGACTGTAGTCAGTTGGTCAGTTTCTGGTTTCTAGGTCAGACTGTGGTCCGTTGGACAATTTCTTGTTTCGAGGTCAGACTGTGGTCTGTTGGTCAGTTCCTGTTTTTAGGTCAGACTGAGGTCAGATGGTCAGTTTCTGCTTTCTAGGTCAGAATGTGGTCAGTTCGTCAGTTTCTGGTTTCGAGTTAAGAATGTGGTCAGTTCGTCAGTTTATGGTTTCGAGGTCAGACTGTGGTCAGTTGGTCAGTTTATGGTTTCGAGGTCAGTTTGTGGTCAGTTGGTCAATTTCTGGTTTCTAGGTCAGACTGTGGTCAGTTGGTCAGTTTCTGGTTTCTTGGTCAGATTGTGGTCAGTTGGTCATTTGCTTGTTTCTAGGTCAGACTTTGGTCAGTTGGTCAGATACTGGTCGCTAGGTCAGAATGTTGCCTTTGGACAGTTTGTGGTTGCAAGGTCAGACGGTGGTCATTTGGTCAGTTTCTGGTTTCGAGGTCAGACTTGTGGTCAGTTGGTCAGTTTCGGGTTCCAAGGTCAGACTGTGGTCAGTTGGTCAGTTTTTTTTTCTAGGTCAGACTCTGGTCCATTGGTCAGTTTCTGGTTTCTAGTTCAGACTGTGGTCAGTTGGTAAGTTTCTGTTTTTATGTCAGACTCAGGTTAGACGGTCAGTTTCTGGTTTCGAGGTCAGACTGTGGTCAGTTGTTCAGTTTCTGGTTTCTAGGTCAGACTGTGGTCAGTTGTTCAGTTTCGGGTTGTCTTGGTCAGTTGGTCAGTTTCATGTTGTCTCGGTCCGACTTTGGAAATTTGGTAATTTCTGGTTTCTAGGTCAGACTGTTGTCAGACTTTGGTCAGTAGGTCAGTTTCTGGTTTCTCGGTCAGACTGTGGTCAGTTGTTCAGTTTCTGGCTGTCTAGGTCTGTTTCCCTGGTCAGTTTTTTTTACTTTTTGGTTGCTAGGTCATCCTGTGGTCAGTTGTTCAATTGCTTGTTGCTCGATCAGACTGTGGTCAGTTGATCAGTTTCTGCTTTCGAGGTCAGACTGTGGTCAGTTTTTCAATTTCTGGTTTCTATGTCAGACTGTGGTCAGTTGATCATTTGCTTGTTTCTACCTCAGACTTTGGTCAGTTGGTCAGATACTGGTCGCTAGGTCAGAATGTGGTCTGTTGGACAGTTTGTGGTTGCAAGGTCAGACGGTGGTCATTTGGTCAGTTTCTGGTTTCTAGATCAGACTTGTGGTCAGTCGGTCAGTTTCGGGTTCCAAGGTCAGACTGTGGTCAGTTTTTCAGTTTCTGGTTTCTAGGTCAGACTGTGGTCAGTTGTTCAGATTCGGGTTGTCTTGGTCAGTTGGTCAGTTTCATGTTGTCTCGGTCCGACTTTGGAAATTTGGTAAGTTTCTGGTTTCTAGGTCAGACTGTGGTCAGACTTTGGTCAGTAGGTCAGTTTCTGGTTTCTCGGTCAGACTGTGGTCAGTTGTTCAGTTTCTGGCTGTCTAGGTCTGTTTCCCTGGTCAGTTTGTTTTACTTTTTGGTTGCTAGGTCATCCTGTGATCAGTTGTTCAATTGATTGTTGCTCGATCAGACTGTGTTCAGTTGATCAGTTTCTGGTTTCGAGGTCAGACTGTGGTCAGTTTGTCAATTTCTCGCTTCCAGGTCAGACTGTGGTCAGTTGTTAATTTTCTGTTTTCTTGGTCAGACTTTGGTCAGTTGGTCAATTGCTGGTTTCTATGTCAGACTTTGGTCAGTTGGTCAGATACTGGTCGCAAGGTCAGAATGTGGCCTGTTGGACAGTTTGTGGTTGCTAGGTCAGACTGTGGTCATTTGGTCAGTTTCTGGTTTCGAGGTCAGACTGTGGTCAGTTGTTCCGTTTCTGGTTTCTTGGTCAGGTTGTGGTCAGTTGCTCATTTGCTTGTTTCTACGTCAGACTTTGGTCAGTTGGTCAGATACTGGTCGCTAGGTCAGAATGTGGTCTGTTGGTCAGTTTGTGGTTGCAAGGTCAGACGGTGGTCATTTGGTCAGTTTCTGGTTTCTAGGTCAGACGTGTGGTCAGTCGGTCAGTTTCGGTTTCCAAGGTCAGACTGTGGTCAGTTGGTCAGTTTCTTTTTTCTAGGTCAGACTGTGGTCCATTGGTCAGTTTCTGGTTTCTAGGTCAGACTGTGGTCAGTTGGTCAGTTTCTTTTTTCTAGGTCAGACTGTGGTCCATTGGTCAGTTTCTGGTTTCTAGGTCAGACTGTGGTCAGTTGGTCAGTTTCTGTTTTTAGGTCAGACTGAGGTCAGATGGTCAGTTTCTGGTTTCTAGGTCAGACTGTGGTCAGTTCGTCAGTTTCTGTTTTCGAGTTAAGAATGTGGTCAGTTCGTCAGTTTCTGGTTTCGAGGTTAGACTTTGGTCAGTTGGTCAGTTTCTGGTTTCGAGGTCAGAATGTGGTCAGTTGGTCAATTTCTGGTTTCTAGGTCAGACTGTGGTCAGTTGGTCAGTTTCTGGTTCCGAGGTCAGACTGTGGTCAGTAGGTCAGTTTCTGGTTCAAAGGTCAGACTTTGGTCAGTTGGTCAGATACTGGTCGCTAGGTCAGAATGTTGCCTTTGGACAGTTTGTGGTTGCAAGGTCAGACGGTGGTCATTTGGTCAGTTTCTGGTTTCGAGGTCAGACTTGTGGTCAGTTGGTCAGTTTCGGGTTCCAAGGTCAGACTGTGGTCAGTTGGTCAGTTTCTTTTTTCTAGGTCAAACTGTGGTCCATTGGTCAGTTTCTGGTTTCTAGTTCAGACTGTGGTCAGTTGGTAAGTTTCTGTTTTTATGTCAGACTCAGGTTAGACGGTCAGTTTCTGGTTTCTAAGTCAGACTGTGGTCAGTTGTTCAGTTTCTGGTTTCTAGGTCAGACTGTGGTCAGTTGTTCAGTTTCGGGTTGTCTTGGTCAGTTGGTCAGTTTCATGTTGTCTCGGTCCGACTTTGGAAATTTGGTAATTTTCTGGTTTCTAGGTCAGACTGTTGTCAGACTTTGGTCAGTAGGTCAGTTTCTGGTTTCTCGGTCAGACTGTGGTCAGTTGTTCAGTTTCTGGCTGTCTAGGTCTGTTTCCCTGGTCAGTTTTTTTTACTTTTTGGTTGCTAGGTCATCCTGTGGTCAGTTGTTCAATTGCTTGTTGCTCGATCAGACTGTGGTCAGTTGATCAGTTTCTGCTTTCGAGGTCAGACTGTGGTCAGTTTTTCAATTTCTGGTTTCTAGGTCAGACTGTGGTCAGTTGGTCATTTGCTTGTTTCTACCTCAGACTTTGGTCAGTTGGTCAGATACTGGTCGCTAGGTCAGAATGTGGTCTGTTGGACAGTTTGTGGTTGCAAGGTCAGACGGTGGTCATTTGGTCAGTTTCTGGTTTCTAGGTCAGACGTGTGGTCAGTCGGTCAGTTTCGGTTTCCAAGGTCAGACTGTGGTCAGTTGGTCAGTTTCTTTTTTCTAGGTCAGACTGTGGTCCATTGGTCAGTTTCTGGTTTCTAGGTCAGACTGTGGTCAGTTGGTCTGTTTCTGTTTTTATGTCAGACTGAGGTCAGACGGTCAGTTTCTGGTTTCTAGGTCAGAATGTGGTCAGTTTATCACTTTCTGGTTTCTACGTCAGACTGTGGTCCGTTGGTCAGATTCGGGTTGTCTCAGTCAGACTTTGGTCATTTGGTCAGTTTCGGGTTCCTAGGCCGGAATGTGGTAAGTTGGTCAGTATCTGGTGTTTGGGTCAGACTGTGTCAGTTACTGGTTGCTTGGTTAGACTGTGCTCAGTTGGTCAGTTTCTGCTTCCTAGCTCAGACTGTGGGCAGTTGGTCATTTGCTGGTTCTATTTCAGACTGTGGTCAGTTGGTTAGGTGCTGGTTCTAGGTCAGGCTTTGGGCAATTGGTTGGTTTTTAGATGCAAGGTCACCTGTGGTCAGTTGGTCAGTTGCTGATTGTTAGATCAGTCTGTGTTCAGTTTGTTACTTTCTGGATTCTATTTCATTCTGTGGTCAATTGGTCATTTTCTGGTTTCTTGATCAGACTGTGTTCAGTTGGTCAGTTTCTGGTTTCTAGGTCAGCCTATGGTCAGACTGTGATCAGCTGGTCAGTTTCTGGTTTCTAGGTCAGACTATGGTCAGTTGGTCTGTTTCTGGTTGTCTAGTTCTGTTTCTCTGGACAGTTTGTTATTTATGGTTTATAGGTCAGACTGTGGTCATTTGGTCAGTTTCGGTTGTCTCGATCACACTTGGTCAGTTGGTCAGTTTCTGGTTGCTAGATCGGACTGTGGTCAGTTCGTCAATTTCTGCTATACAAGTCAGACTGTGGTCAGTTTCTCAATTTCTGGTTGTCTTGGTAAGACTGTGGTCAATTGATCAGTTTCAGGTTGTCTCGGTCAGACTGTGGTCAGTTTGTAAGTTGCCGGTTGCTAGATCAGTCTCTGTTCAGTTTGTTACTTTTTGGTTGCGAGATCAATTGGTCAGTTGCTGATTACTTGATCAGACTGTGGTCAGTTCCGTCAGTTCTGGTTTCTCGGTCAGACTGTGGCCAGTTGTTCAGTTTCGGGTTGTCTCGGTCAGACTGTGGTCGGTTGGTCAGTTTCTGTTTTCTAGGTCAGACTGAAGTCAGTTGGTCCGTTTCTGGTTCCTAAATTATACTGTGATCAGTTGGTCAATTACGGTTTCTAGCTCAGACTGTGGTCAGTTGGTCAGTATCAGGTTTCTAGGTCAGACTGTGGTCAGTTGCTCAGGTTCTCGTTTCTAGGTCACACTGTGGTCAGTTGCTATGTTTCGCGTTGTCTCAGTCAGGTTTTGGTCAGTTGGTCAGTTTCTGGTTTCTAGGTCAGACTGTGGTCAGTTGGTCAGTTTATGCATTCTAGATCAGACTGTGATCAGTTGGTCAGTTTCTGGTTTCTAGGTCAGACTCGGTCAGTTGGTCAGTTTCGGATTGTCTCGTTCAGATTGTGGTCAGTTGGACAGTTTCTGGTTTCTAGATCAGGCTGTGGTGAGTTGGTCAGTTTCTGGTTTCTAGGTCAGAATGTGGTCAGTTCGTGCGTGTCATGTTGCCTTGGTCAGACTGTGTTCAGTTGGTCAGTTTCTGGTTTCCAAATCAGACTGTTGTCAGTTGGTCAGTTTCTGGTTTATAGATCAGTCTGTGGTAAGTTGGCCAGTTTCTTTTTCCTCGGTCAGACTGTGGTCAGTTTGTCAGTTTCTGGTTCCTAGTTCAGACTGTGTTCAGTTGGTCAGTTTCTGGTTTCTATGTCAGACTGTGATCAGTTTGTCAGTTTCTGTTTTCTCGGTCAGACTGTGGTAAGTTGGTCAGTTTCTGGTTTCTAGGTCAGACTGTGTTCAGTTTGTCAGTTTTTGGTTGCAAGATCAGACAGTGGTCAGTTGGTCAGTTTCTGTTTTCTAGATCGGACTGTGTTCAGTTGATCAGTTTCTTGCTTCTAGGTCAGACTGTGTTCAGTTGGTCAGTTTCGGATTGTCTCGGTGAGCTTGAGGTTAGTTGGACAGTTTCTGGTTTCTAGATCAGACTGTGGTCAGTTGGTCAGTTTCTGGGTTCTAGGTCAGACTGTGGTCAGTTGATCAGTCCCTGCTTTCACAGTCAGAATGTGGTGAGTTGGTCAGTTTCGGGCTGTCTCGGTCAGACTGTGGACATTTTGTCAGTTGCTGGTTGTCTCGGTCAGACTCTGGTCAGTTGGTCAGTTTCTGGTTTCTAGGTTAGACTGACGTCAGTTGGTCCGTTTCTGGTTCATAATTCAGATTGTGATAGTTGGACAATTAGGGTTTCTAGCTCAGACTGTGGTCAGTTGGTCAGTTTCTGGTTTCTATGTCAGACTGTGGTGAGTTGGTCAGTTTATGCTTTCTAGACCAGACTGTGGTTAGTTGGTCAGTTTCTGGTTTCTAGGTCAGACTGTGTTCAGTTGGTCAGTTTCGGATTGTCTCGTTAAGATTGTGGTCAGTTGGACAGTTTCTGTTTTCTAGGTCAGACTGTGGTCAGTTGGTCAGTTTCTGGTTTCCAGGTCAGACTGTGGTCAGTTGGTCACTTTCATGTTGCCTCGGTCAGACTGTGTTCTGTTGGTCAGTTTCTGGTTTCTAGATCAGACTGTGGTCAGTTGGTCAGTTTCTGGTTTCTAGGTCTTAGAGTGGTCAGTTGGTCATTTTCTGTTTTCTTGGTCAGACTGTGATCATTTGGTCAGTTTCTAGTTTCTCGTTCAGACTGTGGTCAGTTGGTCAGTTTCTGGTTGTCTAGGTCTGTTTCTCTGGTCAGTTTTTTTTACTTTTTGTTTGCTAGGTCATCCTGTGGTCAGTTGGTCAATTGCTTGTTGCTCGATCAGACTCTGGTCAGTTGATCATTTTCTGGTTTCGAGGTCAGACTGAGGTCAGTTGGTCAATTTCTGGTTTCTAGGTCAGACTGTGGTCAGTTGTTAATTTTCTGTTTTCTTGGTCAGACTGTGGTCAGTTGGTCAATTGCTGGTTGTCTAGGTCAGTTTCTCTGGTCAGTTTTTTTTACTTTCTGGTTGCAAGGTCATCCTGTGGTCAGTTAGTCAATTGTTTGTTGCTCGATCAGACTGTGGTCAGTTGATCAGTTTCTGGTTTCGAGGTCAGACTGTGGTCAGTTGGTCAATTTCTAGTTTCTAGATCAGACTGTGGTCAGTTGTACATTTTCTTTTTTCTTGGTCAGACTGTGGTCATTTGGTCAATTACTGGTTTCTATGTCAGACTTTGGTCAGTTGGTCGGATACTGGTCGCAATGTCAGAATGTGGCCTGTTGGACAGTTTGTGGTTGCTTGGTCAGACTGTGGTCCGTTAGTCAGATACTGGTTGCTAGGTCAGAATGTGGACTGTTGGACAGTTTGTGGTTGCTAGGTCAGACTGTGGTCCTTTGGTCAGTTTCTGATTTCGAGGTCAGATTGTGGTCAGTTGCTTAGTTTCTCGTTTCTTCGTCAGACTTTGGTCATTTAGTCAGTTTCGTATTGTCTTGGTCAGTTGGTCTGTTTCATGTTGTCTCGGTCAGACTGTGGGCAGTGGTCAGTTTCTGGTTTCTAGGTCAGACTGTGTCAGACTGTGGTCAGTTGGTCAGTTACTGGTTTCTAAATCAGACGGTCAGTTTCTGGTTTCTAGGTCAGAATGTGGTCAGTTGGTCAGTTTCTGGTTTCGAGTTAAGAATGATTTCAGTTGGTCAGTTTCTGGTTTCGAGGTCAGACTCTTGTCAGTTGATCAGTTTCTGGTTTCTAGGTCAGACTGTGGACAGTTGGTCAGTTTCAGGTTTCTAGGTTAGACTGTGTTCAGTTGGCCAATTGCTGGTTTCTATGTCAGACTGTGGTCCGTTAGTCAGATACTGGTTGCTAGGTCAGAATGTGGCCTGTTGGACAATTTGTGGTTGCTAGGTCAGACGGTGGTCATTTGGTCAGTTTCTGGTTTCGAGGTCAGATTGTGGTCAGTTGCTCAGTTTCTGGTTTCTTGGTCACACTGCGGTGATTTGGTCAGTTTCGTGTTGTCTTGGTCAGGTGGACAGTTTCATGTTGTCTCGGTCAGGCTTTGGCCAGTTGATCAGTTTCTGGTTTCTAGGTCAGACTATGGTCAGACTGTGGTCAGTTGGTCAGTTTCTTGTTCCTCGGTCAGACTGTGGTCAGTTGGTCAGTTTCTGGTTGTCTTTGTCTGTTTCTCTGGTCAGTTTTTTAGTATTTTGGTTGCTAGGTCATCCTGTGGTCAGTCGGTCAGTTGCTTGTTGCGAGGTCAGCCTGTGGTCAGTTGGTCAGTTTCTTGTTGCTAGATCAGACTGTGGACAGTTGGTCAGTTTCTGTTTTCGAGATCAGACTGTGTTCAGTTGGACAGTTTATGGTTTTTAGGTCAGACTGTGGTCAGTTGGTCAGTTTCATATTGCCTCGGTCAGATTGTGGTCAGTTGGTCAGTTTCTGGTTCCGAGGTCAGACTGTGGTCAGTTGGTCAGTTTCTGGTTCCAAGTTCAGACTGTGGTCAGTGGTCAGTTTCTGGTTTCTAGTTCAGACTGTGGTCCGTTGGTCAATTTCTGTTTTCTAGGCCAGACTGTGGTCAGTTGGTGAGTTTCTGTTATTAGGTCAGACTGAGGTCAGATGGTCAGTTTCTGGTTTCTAGGTCAGACTGTGGTCAGTTCGTCAGTTTCTGATTTCTAGATCAGTGTGTGGTCAGTTGGTCAGTTTCTGGTTTGTAGGTCAGACTGTGGTCAGTTGGTCAGTTTCATGTTGCCTCGGTCAGACTGAGGTCAGTTGGTCAGTTTCTGGTTCCGAGGTCAGACTGTGGTCAGTTGGTCAGTTTCTGGTTCCAAGGTCAGACTGTGGTCAGTTGGTCAGTTTCTGGTTTCTAGGTCAGACTGTGGTCCGTTGGTTAATTTCTAGTTTCTCGGTCAGACTGTGGTCAATTGGTCAGTTTCTGTTTTTAAGTCAGACTGAGATCAGATGGTCAGTTTCTGGTTTCTAGGTCAGAATGTGGTCAATTTCATCAGTTTCTCGTTTCGAGTAAAGCATGTGGTCAGTTCGTCAGTTTCTGGTTTCGAGGTCAGACTGTGGTCAGTTGGTCTGTTTCATGTTGTCTCGGTCAGACTTTGGACATTTGGTCGGTTTCTGGTTTCTAGGTCAGACTGTGGTCAGACTGTGGTCAGTAGGCCAGTTTCTGATTTCTCCGTCAGACTGTGGTCAGTTTTTCAGTTTCTGGTGGTCTAGGTCTGTTTCTCTGGTAAGTTTTTTTTCTTTTTGGTTGCTAGGTCATCCTGTGGTCAGTTGGTCAATTGCTTGTTGCTCGATCAGACTGTGGTCAGTTGATCTGTTTCTGGTTTCGAGGTCAGACTGTGGTCAGTTGGTCAATTTCTGGTTTCTAGTTCAAACTGTGGTCAGTTGGTCATTTTCTGTTTTCTTGGTCAGACTGTGGTCAGTTGGTCAATTGCTGGTTTCTATGTCAGACTTTGGTCAGTTGGTCAGATACTGGTCGCAAGGTCAGAATGTGGCCTGTTGGACAGTTTGTGGTTGCTAGGTCAGACTGTGGTCATTTGGTCAGTTTCTGGTTTCGAGGTCAGACTGTGGTCAGTTGTTCAGTTTCTGGTTTCTAGGTCAGACTGTGGTCATTTAGTCAGTTTCGTGTTGTCTTGGTCAGTTGGTCTGTTTCATGTTGTCTCGGTCAGACTGTGGGCAGTGGTCAGTTTCTGGTTTCTAGGTCAGACTGTGGTCAGACTGTGGTCAGTTGGTCAGTTTCTGGTTTCTAAATCAGACTGTGGTCAGTTGGTCAGTTCTCGGTTTCTAGGTCAGACTGTGGTCAGTTGGTCAGTTTCAGGTTTCTAAGTCAGACTGTGTTCAGTTGGTCAATTGCTGGTTTCTACGTCAGACTGTGGGCAGTGGTCAGTTTCTGGTTACAGCAGGTGGTTAAGAAAGCAAATGGCATGTTGGCCTTCATAGCGAGGGGATTTGATTACAGGGGCACGGAGTTGTTGCTACAGTTGTAAAGGGCCTTGGTGAGGCCACACCTGGAGTAGTGTGTACAGTTTTGGTCTCCTAACTTGAGGAAGGACATTCTTGCTATTGAGGGAGTGCAGCGAAGATTCACCAGACTGATTCCCGGGATGGTGGGACTGACCTATCAAGAAAGACTGGATCAACTGGGCTTGTATTCACTGGAGTTCAGAAGAGTGAGAGGGGACCTCATAGAAACATTTAAAATTCTGACGGGTTTGGACAGGTTGGATGCAGGAAGAATGTTCCCAATGTTGGGGAAGTCCAGAACCAGAGGTCACAGTCTAAGGATAAGGGGTAAGCCATTTAGGACCGAGATAAGGAGAAACTTCTTCAGCCAGAGAGTGGTGAACCTGTGGAATTCTCTACCACAGAAAGTAGTTGAGGCCAATTCACTAAATCTATTCACAAGGGAGTTAGATGAACTCGTTACAACTCGGGGGATCAAGGGGTATGGCGTGAAAGCAGGAAGGGGGTACTGAAGTTGCATGTTCAGCCATGAACTCATTGAATGGCGGTGCAGGCTAGAAGGGCTGAATGGCCTGCTCCTGCACATATTTTCTATGTTTCTATGTTTTTTTCTGGTTGTCTAGGTCTGTTTCTCTGGTCAGTTTTTAACATTTTGGTTGCTCGGTAATCCTGTGGTCAGTTGGTCAGTTTCTGTTCATCAGTTTCTGATTTCGAGTTAAGCATGTGGTCAGTTCGTCAGTTTCTAGTTTCGAAATCAGACTGTGGTCAGTTGGTCAGTTTCAGGTTTCGAGGAATCAGACTGTGGTCAGTTGTTCAATTTCTGGTTTCTAGGTCAGACTGTGGTTAGTTCGTCAGTTTCTGGTTTCTTGGTCAGATTGTGGACAGTTGGTCAATTGTTTGTTTCTACGTCAGACTTTGGTCAGTTGGTCAGATACTGGTCGCAAGGTCAGAATGTGGTCTGTTGGACAGTTTGTGGTTGCAAGGTCAGACGGTGGTCATTTGGTCAATTTCTGCTTTATAGGTCAGACTGTGGTCAGTTGGTTAGTTTCGGGTTCCAAGGTCAGACTGTGGTCAGTTGGTCAGTTTCTTTTATCTAGGTCAGACTGTGGTCCATTGGTCAGTTTCTGGTTTCTAGGTCAGACTGTGGTCAGTTGGTCAGTTTCTGTTTTTATGTCAGACTGAGGTCAGACGGTCAGTTTCTGGTGTCTAGGTCAGAATGTGGTCAGATGGTCAGTTTCTGGTTTCGAGTTAAGAATGTTTTCAGTTGGTCAGTTTCTGGTTTCGAGGTCAGACTGTTGTCAGTTGATCAGTTTCTGGTTTTGAGGTCAGACTGTGGTCAGTTGTTCAGTTTCTGGTTTCTAGGTCAGACTGCGGTCAGTTGGTCAGTTTCAGGTTTCTAGTTTAGACTGTGTTCAGTTGGTCAATTGCTGGTTTCTATGTCAGACTGTGGTCAGTTAGTCAGATACTGGTTGCTAGGTCAGAATGTGGCCTGTTGGACAATTTGTGGTTGCTAGGTCAGACGGTGGTCATTTGGTCAGTTTCTGGTTTCGAGGTCAGATTGTGGTCAGTTGCTCAGTTTCTGGTTTCTTGGTCACACTGCGGTGATTTGGTCAGTTTCGTGTTGTCTTGGTCAGTTGGACAGTTTCATGTTGTCTCCGTCAGGCTTTGGCCAGTTGGTAAGTTTCTGGTTTCTAGGTCAGACTATGGTCAGACTGTGGTCAGTTGGTCAGTTTCTTGTTCCTCGGTCAGACTGTGGTCAGTTGGTCAGTTTCTGGTTGTCTAGGTCTGTTTCTCTGGTCAGTTTTTTAGTATTTTGGTTGCTAGGTCATCCTGTGGTCAGTCGGTCAGTTGCTTGTTGCTAGATCAGACTGTGGTCAGTTGGTCAGTTTCTGGTTTCTAGATCAGACTGTGTTCAGTTGGACAGTTTATGGTCTCTCGGTCAGACAGTGGTCAGTTGGTCAGTTTCATATTGCCTCGGTCAGATTGTGGCCAGTTGTTCAGTTTCTGGTTCCGAGGTCAGACTGTGGTCAGTTGGTCAGTTTCTGGTTCCAAGGTCAGACTGTGGTCAGTGGTCAGTTTCTGGTTTCTAGGTCAGACTGTGGTCCGTTGGTCAATTTCTGTTTTCTAGGCCAGACTGTGGTCAGTTGGTCAGTTTCTATTTTTAGGTCAGACTGAGGTCAGATGGTCAGTTTCTGGTTTCTAGGTCAGACTGTGCTCAGTTCGTCAGTTTCTGGTTTCTACATCAGAGTGTGGTCAGTTGGTCAGTTTCTGGTTTGTAGGTCAGACTGTGGTCAGTTTGTCAGTTTCATGTTGCCTCGGTCAGACTGAGGTCAGTTGGTCAGTTTCTGGTTCCGAGGTAAGACTGTGGTCAGTTGGTCAGTTTCTGGTTCCAAGGTCAGACTGTGGTCAGTTGGTCAGTTTCAGGTTTCTAGGTCAGACTGTGGTCCGTTGGTTAATTTCTAGTTTCTCGGTCAGTCTGTGGTCAGTTGGTCAGTTTCTGTTTTTAAGTCAGACTGAGGTCAGATGGTCAGTTTCTGGTTTCTAGGTCAGAATGTGGTCAGTTCATCAGTTTCTCGTTTCGAGTTAAGCATGTAGTCAGTTCGTCAGTTTCTGGTTTGAGGTCTGACTGTGGTCAGTTGGTCTGTTTCATATTGTCTCGGTCAGACTTTGGACATTTGGTCAGTTTCTGGTTTCTAGGTCAGACTGTGGTCAGACTGTGGTCAGTAGGCTAGTTTCTGGTTTCTCGGTCAGACTGTGGTCCGTTTTTCAGTTTCTGGTGGTCTAGGTCTGTTTCTCTGGTCAGTTTTTTTTACTTTTTGGTTGCTAGGTCATCCTGTGGTCAGTTGGTCAATTGCTTGTTGATCGATCAGACTGTGGTCAGTTGATCAGTTTCTGGTTTCGAGGTCAGACTGTGGTCAGTTGGTCAATTTCTTGTTTCTAGGTCAAACTGTGGTCAGTTGGTCATTTTTTTTTTATTGGTCAGACTTTGGTCAGTTTTTCAATTGCTGGTTTCTATGTCAGACTTTGGTCAGTTTGTCAGATACTGGTCTCAAGGTCAGAATGTGGCCTGTTGGACAGTTTGTGGTTGCTAGGTCAGACTGTGGTCATTTGGTCAGTTTCTGGTTTCGAGGTCAGACTGTGGTCAGTTGTTCAGTTTCTGGTATCTGGGTCAGACTGTGGTCAGTTGTTCAGTTTCGCGTTGTCTTGGTCAGTTGGTCAGTTTCATGTTGTCTCGGTCAGACTGTGGACATTTGGTCAGTTTCTGGTTTCTCGGTCAGACTGTGGTCAGTTGGTCAGTTTCTGGTTGTCTAGGTCTGTTTCTCTGGTCAGCTTTTTTTTACTTTTTGGTTACTAGGTCATCCTGTGTTCAGTTGGTCAATTGATTGTTGCTCGATCAGACTGTGGTCAGTTGATCAGTTTCTGGTTTCTACGTCAGACTGTGGTCAGTTGGTCAGTTTCGGGTTGTCGCAGTCAGACTTTGGTCATTTGGTCTGTTTCGGGTTCCTAGACCGGAATGTGGTCAGGTGGTCAGTTTCTGGTGTCTAGATCAGACTATGTCAGTTGGTCAGTTTCAGGTTTCTAGGTCAGACTTTGGTCAGTTTCTGCTTCCTAGGTCAGACTGTGCTCAGTTCGACAGTTTCTGCTTCCTATGTCAGAATGTGGCCAATTGGTCAGTTTTTGGTTGCTAGGTCAGAATTGGTCAGTTGGTCAGTTACTGGTTTCGAGTTAACAATGTTTTCAGTTGGTCAGTTACTAGTTTCGAGGTCAGACTGTGGTCAGTTGGTCAGTTTCTGGTTTCTAGGTCAGACTGTGTTCAGTTGGTCAATTGCTGGTTTCAACGTCAGACTGTGCTCAGTTAGTCACATACTGGCTGCTAGGTCAGAATGTGGCCTGTTGGACAATTTGTGGTTGCTAGGTCAGACTGCCGTCATTTGGTCAGATTCTGGTTTCGATGTCAATTTGTGGTCAGTTGCTCAGTTTCTGGTTTCTTGGTCAGACTGTGGTCATTTGGTCAGTTTCATGTTGCCTCCGTCAGACTGAGGTCAGTTGGTCAGTTTCTGGTTCCGAGGTCAGACTGTGGTCAGTTGGTCAGTTTCTGGTTCCAAGGTCAGACTGTGGTCAGTTGGTCAGTTTCTGGTATCTAGGTCAGTCCATTGGTTAATTTCTAGTTTCTCGGTCAGACTGTGGTCAGTTGGTCAGTTTCTGTTTTTAAGTCAGACTGAGGTAAGATCAGTTTCTGGTTTCTATGTCAGACTTTGGTCAGTTGGTCAGATACTGGTCGCAAGGTCAGAATATGGCCTGTTGGACAGTTTGTGGTTACGAGGTCAGACTGTGGTCATTTGGTCAGTTTCTGGTTTCCAGGTCAGACTGTGGTCAGTTGTTCAGTTTCTGGTTTCTAGGTCAGACTGTGGTCATTTGTTCAGTTTCGCGTTGTCTTGGTCAGTTGGTCAGTTTCATGTTGTCTCGGTCAGATTGTGGACATTTGGTCAGTTTCTGGTTTCTAGGTCATACTGTGGTCAGACTGCGGTCAGTGGGTCAGTTTCTGATTTCTCGGTCAGACTGTGGTCAGTTGGTCAGTTTCTGGTTGTCTAGGTCTGTTTCTCTGGTCAGTTTTTTTTACTTTTTGGTTACTAGGCCATCCTGTGTTCAGTTGGTCAATTGATTGTTGCTCGATCAGACTGTGGTCAGTTGATCAGTTTCTGATTTCAAGGTCAGACTGTGGTCAGTTTATCAGTTTCTGGTTTCTACGTCAGACTGTGGTCAGTTGGTCAGTTTCGGGTTGTCTCAGTCAGACTTGGGTCATTTGGTCTGTTTCGGGTTCCTCGGCCGGAATGTGGTCAGTTGGTCAGTTTCTGGTGTCGAGATCAGACTGTGCTCAGTGGGTCAGTTTCTGCTTCCTAGGTCAGACTGTGCTCAGTTGGACAGTTTCTGCTTCCTATGTCAGAATGTTTCGTCAGTTTCGTGTTGTCTTGGTCAGTTGGACAGTTTCATGTTGTCTCGGTCAGGCTTTGGGCAGTTGGTCAGTTTCTGGTATCTAGGTCAGACTATGGTCAGACTGTGGTCAGTTGGTCAGTTTCTTGTTTTTCGGTCAGACTGTGGTCAGTTGGTCAGTTTCTGGTTGTTAGGTCTGTTTCTCTGGTCAGTTTTTTCGTATTTTGGTTGCTAGATCAGACTGTGTTCAGTTGGTCAGTTTCTGGTTCCGAGGTGAGACTGTGGTCAGTTGGTCAGTTTCTGGTTTCTAGGTCAGACTGTGGTCCGTTGTTCAATTTCTTGTTTCTAGGTCAGACTGTGGTCAGTTGGTCAGTTTCTGTTTTTAGGTCAGACTGAGGTCAGATGGTCAGTTTCTGGTTTCTAGGTCAGACTGTGGTCAATTCGTCAGTTTCTGGTTTCGAGTTAAGAATGTGTCAGTTCGTCAGTTTCTGGTTTCGAGGTCAGACTGTGGTCAGTTGGTAAGTTTCTGGTTTCGAGGTCAGGCTGTGGTCAGTTGGTCAATTTCTGGTTTCTAGGTCAGACTCGTCATTTGGTGAGTTTCTTGTTTCGAGGTCAGACTGTGGTCAGTTGTTCATTTTCTTGTTTCTAGGTCAGACTGTGGTCAGACAGTGGTCAGTAGTTCAGTTTCTGGTTTCTCGGTCAGACTGTGGTCAGTTGGTCAGTTTCTGGTTGTCTAGGTCTGTTACTCTGGTCAGTTCTTTTACTTTTTGGTTGCTAGGTCATCCTGTGGTCAGTTGCTCAATTGTTGTTGCTCGATCAGACTGTGGTTAGTAGATCAGTTTCTGATTTCAATGTCAGACTGTGGTCAGTTTATCACTTTCTGGTTTCTATGTCAGACTGTGGTCCCTTGGTCAGTTTCGGGTTGTCTCAGTCAGACTTTGGTCATTTGTTCAGTTTCGGGTTCCTAGGCCGGAATGTGGTAAGTTGGTTAGTATCTGGTGTCTAGGTCAGACTGTGTCATTACTGGTTGCTTGGTTAGACTGTGCTCAGTTGGTCAGTTTCTGGTTCCTAGGTCAGACTGTGCTCAGTTGGACAGTTTCTGGTTCCTAGCTCAGACTTTGGGCAGTTGGTCATTTGCTGGTTCTATTTCTGACTGTGGTCAGTTGGTTAGGTGCTGGTTCTGGGTCAGGCTTTGGGCAATTGGTTGCTTTTTAGATGCAAGGTCACCTGTGGTCAGTTGGTCAGTTGCTGATTGTTAGATTAGTCTGTGTTCAGTTTGTTACTTTCTGGATTCTATTTCATTCTGTGGTCAATTGGTCATTTTCTGGTTTCTTGATCAGACTGTGTTCAGTTGGTCAGTTTCTGGTTTCTAGGTCAGCCTGTGGTCAGACTGTGGTCAGCTGGTCAGTTTCTGGTTTCTAGGTCAGACTATGGTCAGTTGGACTGTTTCTGGTTGTCTCGTCCTGTTTCTCTGGACAGTTTGTTATTTCTGGTTTCTAGGTCAGACTGTGGTCATTTGGTCAATTTCCGGTTGTCTCGGTCACACTGTGGTCAGTTGGTAAGTTGCCGGTTGCTAGATCAGTCTGTGTTCAGTTTGTTACTTTTTGTTTGCGATGTCATCCTGAGATCAATTGGTCAGTTGCTGGTTACTTGAGCAGACTGTGGTCAGTTCCGTCAGTTCTGGTTTCTCGGTCAGACTGTGGTCAGTTGTTCAGTTTCGGGTTGTCTCGGTCAGACTGTGGTCAGTTGATCAGTTTCTGGTTGTCTCGGTCAGACTCTGGTCAGTTGGTCAGTTTCTGTTTTCTATGTCAGACTGACGTCGGTTGGTCAGTTTCTGGTTCCTAATTTATACTGTGATCAGTTGGTCAATTACGGTTTCTAGCTCAGACTGTGGTCAGTTGGTCAGTATCAGGTTTCTAGGTCAGACTGTGGTCAGTTGCTCACTTTCTCGTTTCTAGGTCACACTGTGGTCAGTTGCTATGTTTCGCGTTGTCTCAGTCAGATTTTGGTCAGTTGGTCAGTTTCTGGTTTCTCGGTCAGAATGTGGTCAGTTGGTCAGTTTATGCATTCTAGATCAGACTGTGATCAGTTGGTCAGTTTCTGGTTTCTAGGTCAGTCTATGGTCATTTGGTCAGTTTCGGATTGTCTCGTTCAGATTGTGGTCAGTTGGACAGTTTCTGGTTTCTGGATCAGGCTGTGGTGAGTTGGTCAGTTTCTGGTTTCTAGGTCAGACTGTGGTCAGTTCGTGAGTTTCATGTTGCCTAAGGTCAGACTGTGTTCAGTTGGTCAGTTTCTGGTTTCCAAATCAGACTGTGGTTAGTTGGTCAGTTTCTGGTTTCTAGGTCAGTCTGTGGTCAGTTGGCCAGTTTCTTTTTCCTCGGTCAGACTGTGGTCAGTTGGTCAGTTTCTGGTTTCTAGTTCAGACTGTGTTCAGTTGGTCAGTTTCATGTTTCTATGTCAGACTGTGATCAGTTGGTCAGTTTCTGTTTTCTCGGTCAGACTGTGGTAAGTTGGTCAGTTTCTGGTTTCTAGGTCAGACTGTTCAGTTTGTCAGTTTTTGGTTGCAAGATCAGACAGTGGTCAGTTGGTCAGTTTCTGTTTTCTGGATCGGACTGTGTTCAGTTGATCAGTTTCTGGTTTCTAGGTCAGACTGTGTTCAGTTGGTCAGTTTCGGATTGTCTCGGTCAGCTTGTGGTTAGTTGGACAGTTTCTGGTTTCTAGATCAGACTGTGGTCAGTTGGTCAGTTTCTGGTTTCTAGGTCAGACTGTGGTCTGTTGGTCAGTTTCTGTTTTGTCGGTCAGACTGTGGTCAGTTGGTCAGTTTCTGGTTGCTAGATCAGACTGTGGTCAGTTGGTCAGTTTCTGGGTTCGAGGTCAGACTGTGGTCAGTTGATCAGTTCCTGCTTTCACAGTCAGAATGTGGTGAGTTGGTCAGTTTTGGGCTGTCTCGGTCAGACTGTGGACATTTGGTCAGTTTCTGGTTGTCTCGGTCAGACTCTGGTCAGTTGGTCAGTTTCTGGTTTCTAGGTTAGACTGACGTCAGTTGGTCCGTTTCTGGTTCATAATTCAGATTGTGATAGTTGGACAATTAGGGTATATAGCTCAGAATCTGGTCAGTTGGTCAGTTTCTGGTTTCTATGTCAGACTGTGGTCAGTTGTTCAGTTTATGCTTTCTAGATCAGACTGCGGTCAGTTGGTCATTTTCTGTTTTCTTGGTCAGACTGTGGTCAGTTGGTCAATTGCTGGTTTCTACGTCAGACCTTGGTCAGTTGGCCAGATACTGGTCGCAAGGTCAGAATGTTTTCAGTTGGTCAGTTTCTGGTTTCGAGGTCAGACTGTGGTCAGTTGTTCTATTTCTGATTTCTAGGTCAGACTATGTTCAGTTGTTCAGTTTCAGGTTGTCTTGGTCAGTTGGTCAGTTTCATGTTGTCTCGGTCAGACTTTGGACATTTGGTCAGTTTCTGGTTTCTAGGTCAGATTATGGTCAGACTGTGGTCAGTTGGTCAGTTTCTGGTTTCTAAATCAGACTGTGGTCAGTTGGTCAGTTTCCGGTTTCTAGGTCAGACTGTGTTCAGTTGGTCAGTTTCTGGTTTCTAGATCAGACTGTGGTCAGTTGATCAGTTTCTGTTTTCGAGGTCAGACTGTGGTCAGTTGGTCAATTTCTGGTTTGTAGGTCAGACTGTGGTCAGTTGGACATGTTCTTTTTTCTTGGTCAGACTGTGGTCAGTTTGTCAATTGCTGGTTTCTATGTCAGACTTTGGTCAGTTGGTCGGATACTGGTCGAAATGTCAGAATGTGGACTGTTGGACAGTTTGTGGTTGCTAGGTCAGACTGTGTTCCGTTACTCAGATACTGGTTGCTAGGTCAGAATGTGGATTGTTGGACAGTTTGTGGTTGCTAGGTCAGACTGTGGTCATTTGGTTAGTTTCTGGTTTCGAGGTCAGATTGTGGTCAGTTGCTTAGTTTCTCGTTTCTTCGTCAGACTTTGGTAATTTAGTCAGTTTCGTGTTGTCTTGGTCAGTTGGTCTGTTTCATGTTGTCTCGGTCTGACTGTGGGCAGTGGTCAGTTTCTGGTTTCTAGGTCAGACTGTGGTCAGACTGTGGTCAGTTGGTCAGTTTCTGGTTTCTAAATCAGACTGTGGTCAGTTGGTCAGTTTTCGGTTTCCATGTCAGACTGTGGTCAGTTGGTCAGTTTCCGGTTTCTAGGTAAGACTGTGTTCAGTTGGTCAATTGCTGGTTTCTACGTCAGACTGTGGGCTTTGGTCAGTTTCTGGTTGCAGCAGGTGGTTAAGAAAGCAAATGGCATGTTGGCCTTCATAGCGAGGGGATTTGATTACAGGGGCAGGGAGGTGTTGCTACAGTTGTACAGGGCCTTAGTGAGGCCAGACCTGGAGTATTGTGTACAGTTTTGGTCTCCTAACTTGAGGAAGGACATTCTTGCTATTGAGGGAGAGCAGCGAAGATTCACCAGACTGATTCCCGGGATGGTGGGACTGACCTATCAAGAAAGACTGGATCAACTGGGCTTATATTCACTGGAGTTCAGAAGAGTGAGAGGGGACCTCATAGAAACGTTTAAAATTCTGACGGGTTTGGACAGGTTGGATGCAGGAAGAATGTTCCCAATGTTGGGGAAGTCCAGAACCAGAGGTCACAGTCTAAGGATAAGGGGTAAGCCATATAGGACCGAGATAAGGACAAACGTCTTCACCCAGAGAGTGGTGAACCTGTGGAATTCTCTACCACAGAAAGTAGTTGAGGCCAATTCACTAAATATATTCAAAAGGGAGTTAGATGAAGTCCTTACAACTCGGGGGATCAAGGGGAATGGCGTGAAAGCAGGATGGGGGTACTGAAGTTGCATGTTCAGCCATGATATCATTCAATGGCGGTGCAAGCTAGAAGGGCTGAATGGCCTGCTCCTGCACCTATTTTCTATGTTTCTATGTTTTTTCTGGTTGTCTAGGTCTGTTTCTCTGGTCAGTTTTTAACATTTTGATTGCTAGGTAATCCTGTGGTCAGTTGGTCAGTTTCTGGTTTCTAGATCAGAGTGTGGTCAGTTGGTCAGTTTCTGGTTTGTAGGTCAGACTGTGGTCAGTTGGTCAGTTTCATGTTGCCTCGGTCAGAGTGAGGTCAGTTGGTCAGTTTCTGGTTCCGAGGTCAGACTGTGGTCAGTTGGTCAGTTTATGGTTTCAAGGTCAGACTGTGGTCAGTTGGTCAGTTTCTGGTTTCTAGGTCAGACTGTCGTCCGTTGGTTAATTTCTAGTTTCTCGGTCAGACTGTGGTCAGTTGGTCAGTTTCTGTTTTTAAGTCAGACTGAGGTCAGATGGTCAGTTTCTGGTTTCTCGGTCAGAATGTGGTCAGTTCATCAGTTTCTGGTTTCGAGTTAAGCATGTGGTCAGTTCGTCAGTTTCTGGCTTCGAGGTCAGACTGTGGTCAGTTGGTCAGTTTCAGGTTTCGAGGTCAGACTGTGGTCAGTTGGTCAATTTCTGGTTTCTAGGTCAGACTGTGGTCAGTTGGTCAGTTTCAGGTTTCTAGGTTAGACTGTGTTCAGTTGGTCAATTGCTGGTTTCTATGTCAGACTGTGGTCAGTTAGTCAGATACTGGTTGCTAGGTCAGAATGTGGTCTGTTGGACAGTTTGTGGTTGGAAGGTCAGACGGTGGTCATTTGGTCAGTTTCTGGATTCGAGGTCAGATTGTGGTCAGTTGCTCAGTTTCAGGTTTCTTGGTCAGACTGTGGTCATTTGGTCAGTTTCGTGTTGTCTTGGTCAGTTGGACAGTTTCATGTTGTCTCGGTCAGGCTTTGGGCAGTTGGTCAGTTTCTGGTTTCTAGGTCAGACTATGGTCAGACTATGGTCAGTTGGTCAGTTTCTTGTTCCTCGGTCAGACTGGTCAGTTGGTCAGTTTCTGGTTGTCTAGTTCTGTTTCTCTGGTCAGTTTTTTAGTATTTTGGTTGCTAGGTCATCCTGTGGTCAGTCGGTCAGTTGCTTGTTGCTAGGTCAGCCTGTGGTCAGTTGGTCAGTTTCTGGTTGCTAGATCAGACTGTGGCCAATTGGCCAGTTTCTGGTTTCTAAATCAGACTGTGTTCAGTTGGACTGTTTCTGGTTTCTAGGTCAGGCTGTGGTCAGTTGGTCAGTTTCATGTTGCCTCGGTCAGATTGTGGTCAGTTGGTCAGTTTCTGGTTCCGAGGTCAGACTGTGGTCAGTTGGTCAGTTTCTGGTTCCAAGGTCAGACTATGGTCATTTGGTCAGTTTCTGGTTTCTAGGTCAGACTGTGGTCCGTTGGTCAATTTCTGTTTTCTAGGTCAGACTGTGGTCAGTTGGTCCGTTTCTGTTTTTAGGTCAGACTGAGGTCAGATGGTCATTTTCTGGTTTCTAGGTCAGACTGTGGTCAGTTCGTCAGTTTCTGGTTTCTAGATCAGAGTGTGGTCAGTTGGTCAGTTTCTGGTTTGTAGGTCAGACTGTGGTCAGTTGGTCAGTTTCATGTTGCCTCGGTCAGACTGAGGTCAGTTGGTCAGTTTCTGGTTCCGAGGTCAGACTGTGGTCAGTTGGTCAGTTTCTGGTTCCAAGGTCAGACTGTGGTCAGTTGGTCAGTTTCTGGTTTCTAGGTCAGACTGTGGTCCGTTGGTTAATTTCTAGTTTCTCGGTCAGACTGTGGTCAGTTGGTCAGTTTCTGTTTTTAAGTCAGACTGAGGTCAGATGGTCAGTTTCTGGTTTGTAGTTAAGCATGTGGTCAGTTCGTCAGTTTCTGGTTTCGAGGTCAGACTGTGGTCAGTTGGTAAGTTTCAGGTTTCGATGTCAGACTGTGTTCAGTTGGTCAATTTCTGGTTTCTAGGTCAGACTGTGGTAAGTTGGTCAGTTTCTGGTTTCTTGGAAGATTGTGGTCAGTTGGTCAATTGCTTGTGTCTACGTCAGACTTTGGTCAGTTGGTCAGATACTGGTCGCTAGTTCAGAATGTGGTCTGTTGGACAGTTTGTGGTTGAAAGTTCAGACGGTGGTCATTTGGTTCAATTTCTGGTTTATAGGTCAGACTGTGGTCAGATGGTTAGTTTAGAGTTCCAAAGTCAGACTGTGGTCAGTTGGTCATTTTCTTTTTTCTCGGTCAGACTATGGTCCATTGGGCAGTTTCTGTTTTTATGTCAGACTGAGGTCAGACGGTCAGTTTCTGGTTTCTAGGTCAGAATGTGTTCAGTTGGTCAGTTTCTGGTTTCGAGGTCAGACTGTGGTCAGTTGTTCAGTTTCTGGTTGTCTAGGTCTGTTTCTCTGGTCAGTTTTTTTTTCTTTTTGGTTGCTAGGACATCCTGTGGTCAGTTGGTCAATTGCTTGTTGCTCGATCAGACTGTGGTCAGTTTCTGGATTCGAGGTCAGACTGTGGTCAGTTGGTCAATTTCTGGTTTCTTCGTCAGACTGTGGTCAGTTGGTCATTTTCTGTTTTCTTGGTCAGACTGTGGTCAGTTGGTCAATTGCTGGTTTCTATGTCAGACTTTGGTCAGTTGGTCAGATACTGGTCGCAAGGTCAGAATGTGGCGTGTTGGACAGTTTGTGGTTGCTAGGTCAGACTGTGGTCATTTGGTCAGTTTCTGGTTGTCTAGGTCTGTTTCTCTGGTCAGTTTTTTTTACTTTTTGGTTGCTAGGACATCCTGTGGTCAGTTGGTCAATTGCTTGTTGCTCGATCAGACTGTGGTCAGTTGGCCAGTTTCTGGTTTCGAGGCAAGACTGTGGTCAGTTGGTCAATTTCTGGTGTCTAGGTCAGACTGTGGTCAGTTGGTCATTTTCTGTTTTCTTGGTCAGACTGTGGTCAGTTGGTCAATTGCTGGTTTCTATCTCAGACATTGGTCAGTTGGTCAGATTCTGGTCGCAAGGTCAGAATGTGGCCTGTTGGACAGTTTGTGGTTGCTAGGTCAGACTGTGGTCATTTGGTCAGTTTCTGGTTTCGAGGTCAGACTGTGGTCAGTTGTTCAGTTTCTGGTTTCTAGGTTAGACTGTGGTCAGTTGTTCAGTTTCGCGTTGTCTTGGTCAGTTGGTCAGTTTCATGTTGTCTCGGTCAGACTGTGGACATTTGGTCAGTTTCTGGTTTCTAGGTCATACTGTGGTCAGACTGTGGTCAGTAGGTCAGTTTCTGGTTTCTCGGTCAGAATGTGGTCAGTTGTTCAGTTTCTGGTTGTCTAGGTCTGTTTCTCTGGTCAGTTTTTTTTTACTTTTTGGTTGCTAGGTCATCCTGTGTTCAGTTGGTCAATTGATTGTTGCTCGATCAGACTGTGGTCAGTTGATCAGTTTCTGGCTTCGACGTCAGACTGTGGTCAGTTGGTCAGTTTCGGGTTGTCTCAGTCAGACTTTGGTCATTTAGTCTGTTTCGGGTTCCTAGGCCGGAATGTGGTCAGTTGGTCAGTTTCTGGTGTCTAGATCAGACTGTGTCAGTAGGTCAGTTTCAGGTTTCTAGGTCAGAATGTGGTCAGTTACTGGTTGCTAGGTTAGACAGTGTTCAGTTGGTCAGTTTCTGGTTCCTAGGTCAGCATGTGGTCCATTGGTCAGTTCCTGGTTTCTAGGTCAGAATTTGGTTAGTTGGTCAGTTTCTGTTTTTATGTCATTCTGAGGTCAGACGGTCAGATTTTGGTTGCGAGGTCAGAATGTGGTCAGTTGGTCAGTTACTGGTTTCGAGTTAAGAATGTTTTCAGTTGGTCAGTTACTGGTTTCCAGGTCAGACTGTGGTCAGTTGGTCAGTTTCTGGTTTCCAGGTCAGACTGTGTTCAGTTAGTCAATTGCTGGTTTCAACGTCAGACTGTGCTCAGTTAGTCACATACTGGTTGGTAGGTCAGAATGTGGCCTGTTGGACAATTTGTGGTTGCGAGGTCAGACTTTGGTCATTTGTTCAGTTTCTGGTTTCGAGGTCAGATTGTGGTCAGTTGCTCAGTTTCTGGTTTCTTGGTCAGACTGTGGTCATTTGGTCAGTTTCGTGTTGTCTTGGTCAGTTGGACAGTTTCATGTTGTCTCAGTCAGGCTTTGGGCAGTTGGTCAGTTTCTGGTTTCTAGGTCAGACTATGGTCAGACTGTGGTCAGTTGGTCAGTTTCTTGTTTCTCGGTCAGACTGTGGTCAGTTGGTCAGTTGCTGGTTGTCTAGGTCTGTTTCTCTGGTCAGTTTTTTATTATTTTGGTTGCTAGATCATCCTGTGGTCAGTCAGTCAGTTGCTTGTTGTTGGTCAGCCTGTGGTCAGTTGGTCAGTTTCTGGTTGCTAGATCAGACTGTAGTCAGTTGGTCAGTTTCTGGTTTCTAGAACAGACTGTGTTCAGTTGGACAGTTTCATGTTGCCTCGGTCAGATTGTGGTCAGTTGGTCAGTTTCTGGTTCCGAGGTCAGATTGTGGTCAGTTGGTCAGTTTCTAGTTCCAAGGTCAGACTGTGGTCAGTTGGTCAGTTTCTGGTTTCTTGGTCAGACTGTGGTCCGTTGGACAATTTCTGCTTTCTAGGTCAGACTGTGGTCAGTTGGTCAGTTTCTGTTTTTAGGTCAGACTGAGGTCAGATGGTCAGTTTCTGGTTTCTAGGTCAGACTGTGGTCAGTTGGTCATTTTCTGTTTTCTTGGTCAGACTGTGGTCAGTTGGTCCATTGCTGGTTTCTATGTCAGACTTTGGTCAGTTGGTCAGATGCTGGTCGCAAGGTCAGAATGCGGCCTGTTGGACAGTTTGTGGTTGCTAGATCAGACTGTGGTCATTTGGTCAGTTTCTGGTTTCGAGGTCAGACTGTGGTCAGTTGTTCAGTTTCTGGTTTCTTGGTCAGATTGTGGTAAGTTGGTCATTTGCTTCTTTCTACGTCAGACTTTGGTCAGTTGGTCAGATACTGGTCGCTTGGTCAGAATGTGGTCTGTTGGACAGTTTGTGGTTGCAAGGTCAGACGGTGGTCATTTGGTCAGTTTCTGGTTTCTAGTTCAGACTTGTGATCAGTCGGTCAGTTTCGCGTTCCAAGGTCAGACTGTGGTCAGTTGGTCAGTTTTTTTTTCTAGGTCAGACTGTGGTCCATTGGTCAGTTTCTGGTTTCTAGATCAGACTGTGGTCAGTTGGTCAGTTTCTGTTTTTATGTCAGACTGAGGGCAGACGGTCAGTTTCTGGTTTCTACGTCAGAATGTGGTCAGTTGGTCAGTTTCTGGTTTCGAGGTCAGACTGTGGTCAGTTGTTCAGTTTCTGGTTTCTAGGTCAGACTGTGGTCAGTTGTTCAGTTTCGGGATTTCTTGGTCAGTTGGTCAGTTTCATGTTGTCTCGGTCAGACTTTGGACATTTGGTCAGTTTCTGGTTTCTAGGTCAGACTGTGGTCAGACTGTGGTCAGTCGGTCAGTTTCTGGTTTCTCGGTCAGACTGTGGTCAGTTGTTCAGTTTCTGGTTGTCTAGGTCTTTTTCTCTGGTCAGTTTTTTATACTTTTTTTTGCTATGTCATCCTGTGGTCAGTTGGTCAATTGCTTTTTGCTCGATCAGACTGTGGTCAGTTTGTCAGTTTCTGGTTTCGAGGTCAGACTGTGGTCAGTTGGTCAATTTCTGGTTTCTAGGTCAGACTATGGTCAGTTGGTCATTTTCTGTTTTCTTGGTCAGACTGTGGTCAGTTGGTCAATTGCTGGTTTCTTTATCAGACTTTGGTCAGTTGGTCAGATACTGGTCGCAAGGTCAAAATGTGGCCTGTTGTACAATTTGTGGTTGCTAGGTCAGACTGTGGTCATTTGGTCAGTTTCTGGTTTCGAGGTCAGACTGTGGTCAGTTGTTCAGTTTCTGGTTTCTTGGCCAGACTGTGGTTAGTTGTTCAGTTTCGCGTTGTCTTGGTCAGTTGGTCAGTTTCATGTTGTCTCGGTCAGACTGTGGTCATTTGGTCAGTTTCTGGTTTCGAGGTCAGACTGTGGTCAGTTGTTCAGTTTCTGGTTTCTTGGTCAGACTGTGGTCAGTTGGTCATTTGCTTGTTTCTACTTCAGACTTTGGTCAGTTGGTCAGATACTGATCGCTAGGTCAGAATGTTGTCTGTTGCACAGTTTGTGGTTGCAAGGTCAGACGGTGGTCATTTGGTCAGTTTCTGGTTTCTAGGTCAGACTTGTGGTCAGTCGGTCAATTTCGGGTTCCAAGGTCAGACTGTGGTCAGTTGGCCAGTTTCTTTTATCTAGGTCAGACTGTGGTCCATTGGTCAGTTTCTGGTTTCTAGGTCAGACTGTGGTCAGTTGGTCAGTTTCTGTTTTTATGTCAGACTGAGGTCAGACGGTCAGTTTCTGGTTTCTAGGTCAGAATGTGGTCAGTTGGTCAGTTTCTGGTTTCGAGGTCAGACTGTGGTCAGTTGTTCAGTTTCTGGTTTCTAGGTCAGACTGTGGTCAGTTGTTCAGTTTCGGGTTGTCTTGGTCAGTTGGTCAGTTTCATGTTGTCTCGGTCAGACATTGGACATTTCGTCAGTTTCTGCTTTCGAGCGCAGACTGTGGTCAGACTGTGGTCAGTAGGTCAGTTTCTGGTTTCTCGGTCAGACTGTGGTCAGTTGTTCAGTTTCTGGTTGTCTAGGTCTGTTTCTCTGGTCAGTTTTTTTTTTACTTTTTGGTTGCTAGGATATCCTGTGGTCAGTTGGTCAATTGCTTGTTGCTCGATCAGACTGTGGTCAGTTGGTCAGTTTCTGGTTTCGAGGTCAGACTGTGGTCAGTTGGTCAATTTCTGGTTTCCAGGTCAGACTGTTGTCAGTTGGTCATTTTCTGTTTTCTTTGTCAGACTGTGGTCAGTTGGTCAATTGCTGGTTTCTATGTCAGACTTTGGTCAGTTGGTCAGATACTGGTCGCAAGGTCAGAATGTGGCCTGTTGGACAGTTTGTGATTGCTAGGTAAGACTGTGGTCATTTGGTCAGTTTCTGGTTTCGAGGTCAGACTGTGGTCAGTTGTTCAGTTTCGCGTTGTCTTGGTCAGTTGGTCACTTTCATGTTGTCTCGGTCAGACTGTGGACATTTGGTCAGTTTCTGGTTTCTAGGTCATACTGTGGTCAGACTGTGGTAAGTAGGTCAGTTTCTGGTTCCTCGGTCAGACTGTGGTCAGTTGGTCAGTTTCTGGTTGTCTAGGTCTGTTTCTCTGGTCAGTTTTTTTTACTTTCTGTTTGCTAGGTCATCCTGTGTTCAGTTGGTTAATTGATTGTTGCTCGATCAGACTGTGGTCAGTTGATCAGTTTCTGATTTCAAGGTCAGACTGTGGTCAGTTTATCAGTTTCTGGTTTCTACATCAGACTGTGGTCAGTTGGTCAGTTTCGGGTTGTCTCAGTCAGATTTTGTTCATTTGGTCTGTTTCGGGTTCCTAGGCCGGAATGTGGTCAGTTGGTCAGTTTCTGGTTTCTAGATCAGACTGTGTCAGTTGGTCAGTTTCAGGTTCCTAGGTCAGACTGTGGTCAGTTACTGGTTGCTAGGTTAGACTGTGCTCAGTTGGTCAGTTTCTGGTTCCTAGATCAGAATGTGGTCCATTTGTCATTTTCTGGTTTCTAGGTCAGAATGTGGTCAGTTGGTCAGTTTCTGTTTTTATTTCAGACTGAGGTCAGACGGTCAGTTTTTGGTTGCTAGGTCAGAATGTGGTCAGTTGGTCAGTTACTGGTTTCGAGGTCAGACTGTGGTCAGTTGGTCAGTTTCTGGTTTCTCGGTCAGACTGTGGTCAGTTGTTCAGTTTCTGGTTGTCTAGGTCTTTTTCTCTGGTCAGTTTTTTATACTTTTTTTTGCTATGTCATCCTGTGGTCAGTTGGTCAATTGCTTTTTGCTCGATCAGACTGTGGTCAGTTGGTCAGTTTCTGGTTTCGAGGTCAGACTGTGGTCAGTTGGTCAATTTCTGGTTTCTAGGTCAGATTATGGTCAGTTGGTCATTTTCTGTTTTCTTGGTCAGACTGTGGTCAGTTGGTCAATTGCTGGTTTCTTTATCAGACTTTGGTCAGTTGGTCAGATACTGGTCGCAAGGTCAAAATGTGGCCTGTTGTACAATTTGTGGTTGCTAGGTCAGACTGTGGTCATTTGGTCAGTTTCTGGTTTCGAGGTCAGACTGTGGTCAGTTGTTCAGTTTCTGGTTTCTTGGCCAGACTGTGGTTAGTTGTTCAGTTTCGCGTTGTCTTGGTCAGTTGGTCAGTTTCATGTTGTCTCGGTCAGACTGTGGTCATTTGGTCAGTTTCTGGTTTCGAGGTCAGACTGTGGTCAGTTGTTCAGTTTCTGGTTTCTTGGTCAGACTGTGGTCAGTTGGTCATTTGCTTGTTTCTACTTCAGACTTTGGTCAGTTGGTCAGATACTGATCGCTAGGTCAGAATGTTGTCTGTTGCACAGTTTGTGGTTGCAAGGTCAGACGGTGGTCATTTGGTCAGTTTCTGGTTTCTAGGTCAGACTTGTGGTCAGTCGGTCAATTTCGGGTTCCAAGGTCAGACTGTGGTCAGTTGGCCAGTTTCTTTTATCTAGGTCAGACTGTGGTCCATTGGTCAGTTTCTGGTTTCTAGGTCAGACTGTGGTCAGTTGGTCAGTTTCTGTTTTTATGTCAGACTGAGGTCAGATGGTCAGTTTCTGGTTTCTAGGTCAGAATGTGGTCAGTTGGTCAGTTTCTGGTTTCGAGGTCAGACTGTGGTCAGTTGTTCAGTTTCTGGTTTCTAGGTCAGACTGTGGTCAGTTGTTCAGTTTCGGGTTGTCTTGGTCAGTTGGTCAGTTTCATGTTGTCTCGGTCAGACTTTGGACATTTCGTCAGTTTCTGCTTTCGAGCGCAGACTGTGGTCAGACTGTGGTCAGTAGGTCAGTTTCTGGTTTCTCGGTCAGACTGTGGTCAGTTGTTCAGTTTCTGGTTGTCTAGGTCTGTTTCTCTGGTCAGTTTTTTTTTTACTTTTTGGTTGCTAGGATATCCTGTGGTCAGTTGGTCAATTGCTTGTTGCTCGATCAGACTGTGGTCAGTTGGTCAGTTTCTGGTTTCGAGGTCAGACTGTGGTCAGTTGGTCAATTGCTGGTTTCTATGTCAGACTTTGGTCAGTTGGTCAGATACTGGTCGCAAGGTCAGAATGTGGCCTGTTGGACAGTTTGTGATTGCTAGGTAAGACTGTGGTCATTTGGTCAGTTTATGGTTTCGAGGTCAGACTGTGGTCAGTTGTTCAGTTTCGCGTTGTCTTGGTCAGTTGGTCACTTTCATGTTGTCTCGGTCAGACTGTGGACATTTGGTCAGTTTCTGGTTTCTAGGTCATACTGTGGTCAGACTGTGGTAAGTAGGTCAGTTTCTGGTTCCTCGGTCAGACTGTGGTCAGTTGGTCAGTTTCTGGTTGTCTAGGTCTGTTTCTCTGGTCAGTTTTTTTTACTTTCTGTTTGCTAGGTCATCCTGTGTTCAGTTGGTTAATTGATTGTTGCTCGATCAGACTGTGGTCAGTTGATCAGTTTCTGATTTCAAGGTCAGACTGTGGTCAGTTTATCAGTTTCTGGTTTCTACATCAGACTGTGGTCAGTTGGTCAGTTTCGGGTTGTCTCAGTCAGATTTTGGTCATTTGGTCTGTTTCGGGTTCCTAGGCCGGAATGTGGTCAGTTGGTCAGTTTCTGGTTTCTAGATCAGACTGTGTCAGTTGGTCAGTTTCAGGTTCCTAGGTCAGACTGTGGTCAGTTACTGGTTGCTAGGTTAGACTGTGCTCAGTTGGTCAGTTTCTGGTTCCTAGATCAGAATGTGGTCCATTTGTCAGTTTCTGGTTTCTAGGTCAGAATGTGGTCAGTTGGACAGTTTCTGTTTTTATTTCAGACTGAGGTCAGACGGTCAGTTTTTGGTTGCTAGGTCAGAATGTGGTCAGTTGGTCAGTTACTGGTTTCGAGGTCAGACTGTGGTCAGTTGGTCAGTTTCTGGTTTCGAGGTCAGATTGTGGTCAGTTGCTCAGTTTCTGGTTTCTTGGTCAGACTGTGGTCATTTGGTCAGTTTCGTGTTGTCTTGGTCAGTTGGACAGTTTCATGTTGTCTCGGTCAGGCTTTGGGCAGTTGGTCAGTTCCTGGTTTCTAGGTCAGACTATGGTCAGACTGTGGTCAGTTGGTCAGTTTCTTGTTTCTCGGTCAGACTGTGGTCAGTTGGTCAGTTTCTGTTTGTCTAGGTCTGTTTCTCTGGTCAGTTTTTTATTATTTTGGCTGCAAGGTCTTCCTGTGGTCAGTCGGTCAGTTGCTTGTTGTTGGTCAGCCTGTGGTCAGTTAGTCAGTTTCTGGTTGCTAGATCAGACTGTGGTCAGTTGGTCAGTTTCTGGTTTCTAGATCAAACTGTGTTCAGTTGGAGAGTTTCATGTTGCCTCGGTCAGATTGTGGCCAGTTGGTCAGTTTCTGGTTCCGAGGTCAGACTGTGGTCAGTTGGTCAGTTTCTGGTTCCAAGGTCAGACTGTGGTCAGTTGGTCAGTTTCTGGTTTCTAGGTCAGACTGTGGTCCGTTGGTCAATTTCTGGTTTCTAGGTCAGACTGTGGTCAGTTGGTCAGTTTCTGTTTTTAGGTCAGACTGAGGTCAGATGGTCAGTTTCTGGCTTCGAGGTCAGACTGTGGTCAGTTGTTCAATTTCTGGTTCCTAGTTCAGACTGTGGTCAGTTGTTCAGTTTCGGGTTGTCTTGGTCAGTTGGTCAGTTTCATGTTGTCTCGGTCAGACTTTGGACATTTCGTCAGTTTCTGGTTTCTAGCTCAGACTGTGGTCAGACTGTGGTCAGTAGGTCAGTTTCTGGTTTCTCGGTCAGACTGTGGTCAGTTGTTCAGTTTCTGGTTGTCTAGGTCTGTTTCTCTGGTTAGTTTTTTTTTACTTTTTGGTTGCTAGGACCTCCTGTGGTCAGTTGGTCAATTGCTTGTTGCTCGATCAGACTGTGGTCAGTTGGTCAGTTTCTGGTTTCGAGGTCAGAATGTGGTCAGTTTGTCAATTTCTGGTTTCTAGGTCAGACTGTGGTCAGTTGGTCATTTTCTGTTTTCTTTGTCAGACTGTGGTCAGTTGGTCAATTACTGGTTTCTATGTCAGACTTTGGTCAGTTGGTCAGATACTGGTCGCAAGGTCAGAATGTGGCCTGTTGGACAGTTTGTGATTGCTAGGTCAGACTGTGTTCATTTGGTCAGTTTCTGGTTTCGAGGTCAGACTGTGGTCAGTTGTTCTGTTTCGCGTTGTCTTGGTCAGTTGGTCAGTTTCATGTTGTCTCGGTCAGACTGTGAACATTTGGTCAGTTTCTGGTTTCTAGGTCATACTGTGGTCACACTGTGGTAAGTAGGTCAGTTTCTGGTTTCTCGGTCAGACTGTGGTCAGTTGGTCAGTTTCTGGTTGTCTAGGTCTGTTTCTCTGGTCAGTTTTTTTTACTTTTTGGTTGCTAGGTCACCCTGCGTTCAGTTGGTCAATTGATTGTTGCTCGATCAGACTGTGGTCAGTTGATCCGTTTCTGATAGCAAGGTCAGACTGTGGTCAGTTTATCAGTTTCTGGTTTCTACGCCAGACTGTGGTCAGTTGGTCAGTTTCGGGTTGTCTCAGTCAGACTTTGGTCATTTGGTCTGTTTCGGGTTCCTAGGCCGGAATGTGGTCAGTTGGTCAGTTTCTGGTGTCTAGATCAGACTGTGTCAGTTGGTCAGTTTTAGGTTCCTAGGTCAGACTGTGGTCAGTTACTGGTTGCTAGGTTCGACTGTGCTCAGTTGGTCAGTTTCTGGTTTCGAGGTCATAATGTGGTCAGTTGTTCAGTTTCTGTTTTTATGTCAGACTGAGTTCAGACGGTCAGTTTTTGGTTTCTAGGTCAGAATGTGGTCAGTTAGTCAGTTACTGGTTTCGAGGTCAGACTGTGGTCAGTTGGTCAATTTCTGGTTTCGAGGTCAGATTTTGGTCAGTTGCTCAGTTTCTGGTTTCTTGGTCAGACTGTGGTCATTTGGTCAGTTTCGTGTTGTCTTGGTCAGTTGGACAGTTTCATGTTGTCTCGGTCAGGCTTTGGGCAGTTGGTCAGTTTCTGCTTTCTAGGTAAGACTGTGTTCAGTTGGTCAGTCTCTGGTTGCTAGATCAGACTGTGGTCAGTTGGTCAGTTTCTGGTTTCTAGATCAGACTGTGGTCAGTTGGCCAGTTTCTTGTTTCTCGGACAGACTGTGGTCAGTTGGTCAGTTTCTTTTTGTCTAGGTCTGTCTCTCTGGTAAGTTTTTTATTATTTTGGTTGCTAGGTCATCCTGTGGTCAGTCGGTCAGTTGCTTGTAGTTGGTCAGCCTGTGGTCAGTTAGTCAGTTTCTGGTTGCTAGATCAGACTGTGCTCAGTTGGTCAGTTTCTGGTTTCGAGATCAGACTGTGTTCAGTTGGAGAGTTTCATGTTGCCTCGGTCAGATTGTGGTCAGTTGGTCAGTTTCTGGTTCCGAGGTCAGTCTGTGGTCAGTTGGTCAGTTTCTGGTTCCAAGGTCAGACTGTGGTCAGTTGTTCAGTTTCTGGTTGTCTAGGTCTGTTTCTCTGGTCAGTTTTTTTTACTTTTTGGTTGCTAGGTCTTCCTGTGGTCAGTTGGTCAATTGCTTGTTGCTCGATCAGACTGTGGTCAGTTGATCAGTTTCTGGTTTCGAGGTCGGACTGTGGTCAGTTGGTCAATTTCTGGTTTCGAGGTCAGACTGTGGTCAGTTGGTCATTTTCTGTTTTCTTGGTCAGACGGTGGTCAGTTGGTCAATTGCTGGTTTCTATGTCAGACTTTGGTCAGTTGGTCAGATACTGGTTTCTGGGTCATACCGTGGGCAGACTGTGGTCAGTAGGTCAGTTTCTTGTTTCTCGGTCAGACTGTGGTCAGTTATTCAGTTTTTGGTTGTCTAGGTCTGTTTCTCTGGTCAGTTTTTTTTACTTTTTGGTTACTAGGTCATCCTGTGTTCAGTTGGTCAATTGATTGTTGCTCGATCAGACTGTTGTCAGTTGATCAGTTTCTGATTTCAAGGACAGACTGTGGTCAGTTTATCAGTTTCTGGTTTCTACGCCAGACTGTGGTCAGTTGGTCAGTTTCGGGGTTGTCTCAGTCAGACTTTGGTCATTTGGTCTGTTTCGGGTTCCTAGGCTGGAATGTGGTCAGTTGGTCAGTTTCTGGTGTATAGATCAGATTGTGTCAGTTGGTCAGTTTCAGGTTTCTAGGTCAGACTGTGGTCAGTTACTGGTTGCTAGGTTAGACTGTGCTCAGTTGGTCAGTTTCTGGTTCCGAGGTCAGACTGTGCTCAGTTGGACAGTTTCTGCTTCCTTTGTCAGAATGTGGCCAATTGGTCAGTTTCTGGTTTCTAGGTCAGACTGTGGTCAGTTGGTAAGTTTCTGTTTTTATGTCAGACTGAGGTCAGACGGTCAGTTTTTGGTTGCTAGGTCAGAATGTGGTCAGTTGATCAGTTACTGGTTTCGAGTTAAGAATGTTTTCAGTTGGTCAGTTACTGTTTTCGAGGTCAGACTGTGGTCAGTTGTTCAGTTTCTGGTTTCTAGGTCAGACCGTGTTCAGTTGGTCAATTGCTGGTTTCAACGTCAGACTGTGCTCAGTTAGTCACATACTGGCTGCTAGGTCAGAATGTAGCCTGTTGGACAATTTGCGGTAGCTAGGTCAGACTGTGGTCATTTGGTCAGTTTCTGGTTTCGAGGTCAGATTGTGGTCAGTTGCTCAGTTTCTGGTTTCTTGGTCAGACTGTGGTCATTTGATCAGTTTCGTGTTGTCTTGGTCAGTTGGACAGTTTCATTTTGTCTCGGTCAGGCTTTGGGCAGTTGGTCAGTTTCTGGTATCTAGGTCAGACTCTGGTCAGACTGTGGTCAGTTGGTCAGTTTCTTGTTTCTCGGTCAGACTGTGGTCAGTTGGTCAGTTTTTGGTTGTCGAGGTCTGTTTCTCTAGTCAGTTTTTTAGTATTTTGGTTGCTAGGTCATCCTGTCGTCAGTCGGTCAGTTGCTTGTTGCTAGGTCAGCTTGTGGTCAGTTGGACAGTTTCTGGTTTCTAGGTCAGACTGTGGTCAGTTGGTAAGTTTCATGTTGCCTCGGTCAGATTGTGGTCAGTTGGTCAGTTTCTGGTTCCGAGGTCAGACTGTGGTCAGTTGGTCAGTTTCTGTTTCCAAGGTCAGACTGTGGTCAGTTGGTCAGTTTCTGGTTTCTAGGTGAGACTGTGGTCCGTGGTCAATTTCTGGTTTCTCGGTCAGACTGTGGTCAGTTGGTCAGTTTCTGTTTTTAGGTCAGACTGAGGTCAGATGATCAGTTTCTGGTTTCTAGGTCAGACTGTGGTCAGATCGTCAGTTTCTGGTTTCGAGTTAAGAGTGTGGTCAGTTGGTCAGTTTCTGGTTTCGAGGTCAGACTTTGGTCAGTTGGTCAATTGCTGGTTTCTACGTCAGACTTTGGTCAGTTGGTCAGATACTGGTCGCTATGTCAGAATGTGGCCCGTTGCATAGTTTGTGGTTGCTCGGTCAGACTGGTCATTTGGTGAGTTTCTTGTTTCGAGGTCAGACTGTGTTCAGTTGTTCAGTTTCTGGTTTCTCGGTCAGACTGTGGTCAGACAGTGGTCAGTAGGTCAGTTTCTGGTTTCTCGGTCAGACTGTGGTCAGTTGGTCAGTTTCTGGTTGTCTAGGTCTGTTACTCTGGTCAGTTTTTTTACTTTTACTTTGCTAGGTCATCCTGTGGTCAGTTGGTCAATTGCTTGTTGCTCGAGCAGACTGTGGTCAGTAGATCAGTTTCTGATTTCAAGGTCAGAATGTGGTCAGTTTATCACTTTCTGCTTTCTACGTCAGACTGTGGTCAGGTTGTCAGTTTCGGGTTGTCTCAGTCAGCCTTTGGTCATTTGGTCAGTTTCGGGTTCCTAGGCCGGAATGTGGTAAGTTGGTCAGTATCTGGTGTCTAGGTCAGACTGTGTCAGTTACTGGTTGCTTGGTCAGACTGTGCTCAGTTGGTCAGTTTCTGGTTCCTAGCTCAGACTGTATGCAGTTGGTCATTTGCTGGTTCTATTTCAGACTGTGGTCAGTTGGTTAGGTGCTGGTTCTAGGTCAGGCTTTGGGCAATTGGTTGGTTTTTAGATGCAAGGTCACCTGTGGTCAGTTGGTCAGTTGCTGATTTTTAGCTCAGTCTGTGTTCAGTTTGTTACTTTCTGGATTCTATTTCATTCTGCGGTCAATTGATCATTTGCTGGTTTCTTGATCAGACTGTGTTCAGTTGGTCAGTTTCTGGTTTCTAGGTCAGACTGTGGTCAGACTGTGGTCAGCTGGTCAGTTTTTGGTTTCTAGGTCAGACAATGGTCAGTTGGTCTGTTTCTGGTTGTCTCGTTCTGTTTCTCTGGACAGTTTGTTATTTCTGGTTTCTAGGTCAGACTGTGGTCATTTGTTCAGTTTCCGGTTGTCTCGGTCTCACTGTGGTCAGTTGGTCAGTTTCTGGTTGCTAGATCGGACTGTGGTCAGTTGATCAGTTTCTGGTTTCTAGGTCAGACTGTGTTTAGTTGGTCAGTTTCGGATTGTCTCGGTCAGCTAGTGGTTAGTTGGACAGCTTCTGGTTTCTAGATAAGACTGTGGTCAATTGGTCAGTTTCTGGTTTCTAGGTCAGACTGTGGTCATTTGGTCAGTTTCTGGTTTGTCGGTCAGACTGTGGTCAGTTGGTCAGTTTCTGGTTGCTAGATCAGACTGTGGTTAGTTGGTCAGTTTCTGGGTTCTAGGTCAGACTGTGGTCAGTTGATCAGTTCCTGCTTTCACAGTCAGAATGTGGTGAGTTGTTCAGTTTCGGGCTGTCTAGGTCAGACTGTGGACATTTGGTCAGTTTCTGGTTGTCTCGGTCAGACTCTGGTCAGTTGGTCAGTTTCTGGTTTCTAGGTTAGACTGACGTCATTTGGTCCGTTTCTGGTTCATAATTCAGATTGTGATAGTTGGACAATTAGGTTTTCTAGGACAGACTGTGCTCAGTTGGACAGTTTCTGGTTTCTATGTCAGACTGTGGTCAGTTGTTCAGTTTATGCTTTCTAGATCAGACTGTGGTCAGTTGGTCAGTTTCTGGTTTCTAGGTCAGACTGTGTTCAGTTGGTTAGTTTAGGATTGTCTCGTTCAGATTGTGATCAGTTGGACAGTTTCTGGTTTCTAGGTCAGACTGTGGTCAGTTGGTCAGTTTCTGGTTTCCTGGTCAGACTGTGGTCATTTGGTCACTTTCATGTTCCCTCGGTCAGACTGTGTTCTGTTGGTCAGTTTCTGGTTTCTAGATCAGACTGTGGTCAGTTGGTCAGCTTCTGGTTTCTTGGTCTTAGAGTGGTTAGTTGGTCATTTTCTGTTTTCTTGGTCAGACTGTGGTCAGTTGGTCAATTGCTGTTTTCTACGTCAGACCTTGGTCAGTTGGTCAGATACTGGTCGTAAGGTCAGAATGTGGCCTGTTGGGCAGTTTGTGGTTGCTAGGTCAGACTGTGGTCAGTTGGTCAATTTCTGGTTTCTAGGTCAGACTGCGGTCAGTTGGTCATTTTCTGTTTTCTTGGTCAGACTGTGGTCAGTTGGTCAATTGCTGGTTTCTATGTCAGACTTGGGTCAGTTGGTCGGATGCTGGTTGCAATGTCAGAATGTGGCCTGTTGGACAGTTTGTGGTTGCTAGGTCAGACTGTGGTCCGTTAGTCAGATACTGGTTGCTCGATCAGAATGTAGACTGTGGGACAGTTTGTGGTTGCTAGGTTCAGACTGTGGTCATTTGGTCAATTTCAGATTTCGAGGTCAGATTGTGGTCAGTTGCTTAGTTTCTCGTTTCTTGGTCAGACTGTGGGCAGTGGTCAGTTTCTGGTTTCTAGTTCAGACTGTGGTCAGACTGTGGTCAGTTGGTCAGTTTCTGGTTTCTAAATCAGACTGTGGTCAGTTGGTCAGTTTCCGGTTTCTAGGTCAGACTGTGGTCAGTTGGTCAGTTTCAGGTTTCTAGGTCAGACTGTGTTCAGTTGGTCAATTGTTTGTTTCTACGTCAGACTGTGGGCAGTGGTCAGTTTCTGGTTACAGCAGGCGGTTAAGAAAGCAAATGGCACGTTGGCCTTCATAGCGGGGGGATTTGATTACAGGGGCAGGGAGGTGTTGCTACAGTTGTACAGGGCCTTGGTGAGGCCACACCTGGAGTATTGTGTGCAGTTTTGTTCTCCTAACTTGAGGAAGGACATTCTTGCTATTGAGGGAGTGCAGCGAAGATTCACCAGACTGATTCCCGGGATGGTGGGACTGACCTATCAAGAAAGATTCGATCAACTGGGCTTGTATTCACTGGAGTTCAGAAGAGTGAGAGGGGACCTCATAGGAACGTTTAAAATTCTGACGGGTTTGAACAGGTTGGATGCAGGAAGAATGTTCCCAAAGTTGGGGAAGTCCAGAACCAGAGGTCACAGTCTAAAGATAAGGGGTAAGCTATTTAGGACTGAGATAAGGAGAAACTTCTTCACCCAGAGAGTGGTGAACCTGTGGAATTCTCTACCACAGAAAGTAGTTGAGGCCAAATCACTAAATATATTCAAAAGGGAGTTAGATGAAGTCCTTACAACTCGGGGGATCAAGGGGTATGGCGTGAAAGCAGGAAGGGGGTACTGAAGTTGCATGTTCAGCCATGAACTCATTGAATGGCGGTGCAGGCTAGAAGGGCTGAATGGCCTGCTCCTGCACCTATTTTCTATGTTTCTATGTTTTTTTCTGGTTGTCTACGTCTGTTTCTCTGGTCAGTTTTTAACATTTTGCTTGCTAGGTAATCCTGTGGTCAGTTGGTCAGGTTCTGGTTTCTAGATCAGAGTGTGGTCAGTTGGTCAGTTTCTGGTTTGTAGGTAAGACGGTGGTCAGTTGGTCAGTTTCATGTTGCCTCGGTCAGACTGAGGTCAGTTGGTCAGTTTCTGGTTCCGAAGTCAGACTGTGGTCAGTTGGTCAGTTTCTGGTTCCAAGGTCAGACTGTGGTCAGTTGGTCAGTTTCTGCTTTCTAGGTCAGAATATGGTCCGTTGGTTAATTTCTAGTTTCTCGGTCAGACTGTGGTCAGTTGGTCAGTTTCTGTTTTTAAGTCAGACTGAGGTCAGATGGTCAGTTTCTGGTTTCTAGGTCAGAATGTGGTCAGTTCATCAGTTTCTGGTTTCGAGTTAAGCATGTGGTCAGTTCGCCAGTTTCTGGTTTCGAGGTCAGACTGTGGTCAGTTGGTCAGTTTCAGGTTTCGAGGTCAGACTGTGGTCAGTTGGTAAATTTCTGGTTTCTATGTCAGACTGTGGTCCGTTGGACAATTTCTGGTTTCTAGGTCAGACTGTGGTCAGTTGGTCAGTATTTGTTTTTATGTCAGACTGAGGTCAGATGGTTAGTTTCTGGTTTCCATGTCAGAATGTGGTCAGTTCGTCAGTTTCTGGTTTCGAGTTAAGAATGTGGTCAGTTCGTCAGTTTATGGTTTCGAGGTCAGACTGTGGTCAGTTGGTCAATTTCTGGTTTCTAGGTCAGACTGTGGTCAGTTGGTCAGTTTCTGCTTTCTTGGTCAGATTGTGGTCAGTTGGTCAATTGCTTGTTTCTACGTCAGACTTTGGTCAGTTGGTCAGATACTGGTCGCTCGGTCAGAATGTGGTCTGTTGGACAGTTTGTGGTTGCAAGGTCAGACGGTGGTCATTTGGTCAATTTCAGGTTTATAGGTCAGACTGTGGTCAGTTGGTTTGTTTCGGGTTCCAAGGTCAGACTGTGGTCAGTTGGTCAGTTTCTTTTTTCTAAGTCAGACTGTGGTCCATTGGTCAGTTTCTGGTTTCTAGGTCAGACTGTGGTCATTTGGTCAGTTTCTGTTTTTATGTCAGACTGAGTTCAGACGGTCAGTTTCTGGTTTCTCGGTCAGAATATGGTCAGTTGGTTAATTTCTGGTTTCGAGTTAAGAATGTTTTCAGTTGGTCAGTTTCTGGTTTCGAGGTCAGACTGTTGTCAGTTGATCAGTTTCTGGTTTTGAGGTCAGACTGTGGTCAGTTGTTCAGTTTCTGGTTTCTAGGTCAGACTGTGGTCAGTTGGTCAGTTTCAGGTTTCTAGGTTAGACTGTGTTCAGTTGGTCAATTGCTGGTTTCTATGTCAGACTGTGGTCAGTGAGTCAGATACTGGTTTCGAGGTCAGATTGTGGTCAGTTGCTCAGTTTCTGGTTTCTTGGTCAGACTGTGGTCATTTGGTCAGTTTCGTGTTGCCTTGGTCAGTTGGACAGTTTCATGTTGTCTCGGTCAGGCTTTGGGCAGTTGGTCAGTTTCACGTTTCTAGGTCAGACTATGGTCAGACTGTGGTCAGTTGGTCAGTTTCTTGTTTCTCGGTCAGACTGTGGTCAGTTGGTCAGTTTCTGGTTGTCTAGGTCTGTTTCTCTGGTCAGTTTTTTAGTATTTTGGTTGCTAGGTCATCCTGTGGTCTGTCTGTCAGTTGCTTGTTGCTAGTTCAGCCTGTGGTCAGTTGGTCAGTTTCTGGTTGCTGGATCAGACTGTGGTCAGTTGGTCAGTTTCTGGTTTCTAGATCAGACTGTGTTCAGTTGAGCAGTTTCTGGTTTCTAGGTCAGACTGTGGTCAGTTGGTCAGTTTCATGTTGCCTCGGTCAGATTGTGGTCAGTTGGTCAGTTTCTGGTTCCGAGGTCAGACTGTGGTCAGTTGGTCAGTTTCTGGTTCCAAGGTCAGACTGTGGTCTGTTGGTTAGTTTCTGGTTTATACGTCAGACTGTGGTCCGTTGGTCAATTTCTGTTTTCTAGGTCAGACTGTGGTCAGTTGGTCAGTTTCTGTTTCTAGGTCAGACTGAGGTCAGATGGTCAGTTTCTGGTTTATAGGTCAGACTGTGGTCAGTTCGTCAGTTTCTGGTTTCGAGTTAAGAATGTGGTCAGTTCGTCAGTTTCTGGTTTCGAGGTCAGACTTTGGTCAGTTGGTCAGTTTCTGGTTTCGAGGTCAGACTGTGTTCAGTTGGTCAGTTTCTGGTTCCAAGGTCAGACTGTGGTCAGTTGGTCAGTTTCTGGTTTCTAGGTCGGACTGTGGTCCGTTGGACAATTTCTGGTTTCTAGATCAGACTGTCTTCAGTTGGTCGGTTTCTTTTTCCTCGGTCAGACTGTGGTCAGTTGGTCAGTTTCTGTTTTCTAGTTCAGACTGTGTTCAGTTGGTCAGTTTCTGGTTTCCATGTCAGACTGTGATCAGTTGGTCAGTTTCTGTTTTCTCGGTCAGACTGTGGTCAGTTGGTCAGTTTCTGGTTTCTAGGTCAAACTGTGTTCAGTTTGTCAGTTTTTGGTTGCTAGATCAGACTGTGGTCAGTTGGTCAGTTTCTGTTTTCTAGATCGGACTGTGGTCAGTTGATCAGTTTCTGGTTTCTAGGTCAGAATGTGTTCAGTTGGTCAGTTTCGGATTGTCTCGGTCATCTTGTGGTTAGTTGGACAGTTTCTGGTTTCTAGATCAGACTGTCGTCAGTTGGTCAGTTTCTGGTTTCTCGGACAGACTGTGGTCTGTTGGTCAGTTTCTGTTTTGTCGGTCAGACTGTGGTCAGTTGGTCAGTTTCTGGGTTCTAGGTCAGACTGTGGTCAGTTGATCAGTTCCTGTTTTCACAGTCAGAATGTGGTGAGTTGGTCAGTTTCGGGCTGTCTCGGTCAGACTGTGGACATTTGGTCAGTTTCTGGTTGTCTCGGTCAGACTCTGGTCGGTTGGTCAGTTTCTGGTTTCTAGGTTAGACTGACGTCAGTTGGTCAGTTTCTGGTTCATAATTCAGATTGTGATAGTTGGACAATTAGGGTTTCTAGCTCAGACTGTGGTCAGTTGCTCAGTGTATGGTTTCTCCATCAGACTGTGGTCAGTTGATATGTTTCGGGTTGTCACAGTCAGATTGTGGTCAGTTGGTCAGTTTCTGGTTTCTATATCAGACTGTGGTCAGTTGGTCAGTTTATGCTTTCTAGATCAGACTGTGGTCAGTTGGTCAGTTTCTGGTTTCTAGGTCAGACTGTGTTCAGTTGGTCAGTTTCTGATTGTCTCGTTCAGATTGTGGTCAGTTGGACAGTTTCTGGTTTCTAGGTCAGACTATGGTCAGTTGGTCAGTTTCTGGTTTCCAGGTCAGACTGTGGTCAGTTGGTCACTTTCATGTTGCCTCGGTCAGACTATGTTCTCTTGGTCAGTTTCTGGTTTCTAGATCAGACTGTGTTCAGTTGGTCAGCTTCTGGTTTCTAGGTATTTGAGTGGTATATTGGTCATTTTCTGTTTTCTTGGTCAGACTGTGGTCAGTTGGTCAATTGCTGGTTTCTACGTAAAACCTTGGTCAGTTGGTCAGATACTGGTCGCAAGGTCAGAATGTGGTCAGTTGGTCAGTTGCTTGTTGCTCGATCAGACTGTGGTCAGTTGATCAGTTTCTGGTTTCGAGGTCAGACTGTGGTCAGTTGGTCAATTTCTGGTTTCTAGGTCAGACTGTGGTCAGTTGGTCATTTTCTGTTTTCTTGGTCAGACTGTGGTCAGTTGGTCAATTGCTGGATGTGTAGGTCTGTTTCTCTGGTCAGTTTTTTTTACTTTTTGGTTGCAAGGTCATCCTGTGGTCAGTTGGTCAATTGTTTTTTGCTCGATCAGACTGTGGTCAGTTGATCAATTTCTGGTTTCGAGGTCAGACTGTGATCAGTTGGTCAATTGCTGGTTTCTATGTCAGACTTTGGTCAGTTGGTCAGATACTGGTCGCAAGGTCAGAATGTGGCCTTTGGACAGTTTGTGGTTGCTAGGTCAGACTGTGGTCATTTGGTCAGTTTCTGGTTTCGAGGTCAGACTGTGGTCAGTTGTTCAGTTTCTGGTTTCTAGGTCAGACTGTGGTCAGTTGTTCAGTTTCGCGTTGTCTTGGTCAGTTGGTCAGTTTCATGTTGTCTCAGTCAGACTGTGGACATTTGGTCAGTTTCTGGTTTCTAGGTCATACTGTGGTCAGACTGTGGTCATTCGGTCAGTTTCTAGTTTCTCGGTCAGACTGTGGTCAGTTGGTCAGTTTCTGGTTGTCTAGGTCTGTTTCTCTGGTAAGTTTTTTTACTTTTTGGTTGCTAGGTCATCCTGTGGTCAGTTGGTCAATTGATTATTGCTCGATCACACTGTGGTCAGTTGATCAGTTTCTGATTTCAAGGTCAGACTGTGGTCAGTTTATCAGTTTCTGGTTTCTACGTCAGACTGTGGTCAGTTGGTCAGTTTCTGTTTTTATGTCAGACTTAGGTCTGACGCTCAGTTTTTGGTTGCTAGGTCAGAATGTGGTCAGTTGGTCAGTTACTGGTTTCGAGTTAAGAATGTTTTCAGTTGGTCAGTTACTGGTTTCGAGGTCAGACTGTGGTAAGTTGGTCAGTTTCTGGTTTCTAGGTCAGACTGTGTTCAGTTGGTCAATTGCTGGTTTCAACGTCAGACTGTGCTCAGTTAGTCACATACTGGTTGCTAGGTCAGAATGTGGCCTGTTGGACAATTTGTGGTTGCTCGGTCAGACTGTGGTCATTTGTTCAGTTTCTGGTTTCGAGGTCAGATTGTGGTCAGTTGCTCAGTTTCTGGTTTCTTGGTCAGACTGTTGTCATTTGGTCTGTTTCGTGTTGTCTTGGTCAGTTGGACAGTTTCATGTAGTCTCGGTCAGGCTTTGGGCAGTTGATCAGTTTCTCGTTTCTAGGTCAGACTATGGTCAGACTGTGGTCAGCTGGTCAGTTTCTTGTTTCTCGGTCAGACTGTTGTCAGTTGGTCAGTTTCTGGTTGTCTAGGTCTGTTTCTCTGGTCAGTTTTTTAGTATTTTGGTTGCTCGTTCATCCTGTGGTCAGTCGGTCAGTTTCTGGTTGCTAGATCTGACTGTGGTCAGTTGGTCAGTTTCTGGTTTCTAGATCAGACTGTGTTCAGTTGGACAGTTTCTGGTTTCTAGGTCAGACTGTGGTCAGTTGGTCAGTTTCATGTTGCGTCGGTCAGATTGTGGTCAGTTGGTCAGTTTCTGTTTCCGAGGTCAGACTGTCGTCAGTTGGTCAGTTTCTGGTTCCAAGGTCAGACTGTGGTCAGTTGGTCAGTTTCTGGTTTCTCGGTCAGACTGTGGTCCGTTGGTCAATTTCTGGTTTATAGGTCAGACTGTGGTCAGTTGGTCAGTTTCTGTTTTTAGGTCAGACTGAGGTCAGATGGTCAGTTTCTGGTTTCTAGGTCAGACTGTGGTCAGTTGGTTAGTTTCTGGTTTCTTGGTCAGACTTTGGTCAGTTGGTTAGATACTGGTCGCTAGGTCAGAATGTGGCCCGTTGGATAGTTTGTGGTTGCTCGGTCAGACAGGCCATTTAGTGAGTTTCTTGTTTCGATGTCAGACTGTGGTCAGTTGTTCAGTTTCTGGTTTCCAGGTCAGGCTGTGGTCAGACAGTGGTCAGTAGGTCAGTTTCTGGTTTCTCGGTCAGACTGTGGTCAGTTGGTCAGTTTCTGGTTTTCTAGGTCTGTTACTCTGGTCAGTTTTTTTACTTTTTGGTTGCTTGGTCATCCTGTGGTCAGTTGGTCAATTGCTTGTTGCTCGATCAGCCTGTGGTCAGTCGATCAGTTTCTGATTTCAAGGTCAGACTGTGGTCAGTTTATCACTTTCTGGTTTCTACGTCAGACTGTGGTCAGTTGGTCAGTTTCGGGTTGTCTCAGTCAGACTGTGCTCAGTTGGACAGTTTCTGGTTCCTAGCTCAGACTGTGGGCAGTTGGTCATTTGCTGGTTCTATTTCAGACTGTGGTCAGACTGTAGTCAGCTGGTCAGTTTCTGGTTTCTGGGTCAGACTATGGTCAGTTGGTTAGGTGCTGGTTCTAGGTCAGGCTTTGGGCAATTGGTTGGTTTTTAGATGCAAGGCCACCTGTGGTCAGTTGGTCAGTTGCTGATTGTTAGATCAGACTGTGTTCAGTTTGTTAATTTCTGGATTCTATTTCATTCTGTGGTCAATTGGTCATTTGCTGGTTTCTTAATCAGACTGTGTTCAGTTGGTCAGTTTCTGATGTCTAGGTCAGACTGTGGTCAGTTGGTCTGTTTCTGGTTGTCTAGTTCTGTTTCTCTGGACAGTTTGTTATTTCTGGTTTCTAGGTCAGACTGTGGTCATTTGGTCAGTTTCCGGTTGTCTCGGTCACACTGTGGTCAGTTGGTCAGTTTCTGGTTGCTAGATCAGCCTGTGGTCAGTTAGACAATTTCTGATATACAAGTCAGACTATGGTCAGTTTCTCAGTTTCAGGTTGTCTTGGTAAGACTGTGGTCAGTTGGTCAGTTTCAGGTTATCTCGGTCAGACTGTGGTCAGTTGGTAAGTTGCCGGTTGCTAGATCAGTCTTGTTCAGTTTGTTACTTTTTGGTTGCGAGGTCATCCTGAGATCAATTGGTCAGTTGCTGGTTACTTGATCAGACTGTGGTCAGTTCCGTCAGTTCTGGTTTCTCGGTCAGACTGTGGTCAGTTGTTCAGTTTCGGGTTGTCTCGGTCAGACTGTGGTCAGTTGGTCAGTTTCTGGTTGTCTCGGTCAGACTCTGGTCAGTTGGTCAGTTTCTGTTTTCTAGGTCAGACTGAAGTCAGTTGGTCAGTTTCTGGTTCCTAATTTATACAGTGATCAGTTGGTCAATTACGGTTTCTAGCTCAGATTGTGGTCAGTTGGTCAGTATCAGGTTTCTAGGTCAGACTGTGGTCAGTTGCTCAGTTTCTCGTTTCTAGGTCACACTGTGGTCAGTTGCTATGTTTCGCGTTGTCTCAGTCAGATTTTGGTCAGTTGGTCAGTTTTTGGTTTCTAGGTCAGACTGTGGTCAATTGGTCATTTTATGCTTTCTAGATCAGACTGTGATCAGTTGGTCAGTTTCTGGTTTCTAGGTCAGACTGTGGTCAGTTGGTCAGTTTCGGATTGTCTCGTTCAGATTGTGGTCAGTTGGACAGTTTCTGGTTTCTAGATCAGGCTGTGGTGAGTTGGTCAGATTCTGGTGTCTAGGTCAGACTGTGGTCAGTTAGTGAGTTTCATGTTGCCTTTGTCAGACTGTGTTCAGTTGGTCAGTTTTTGGTTTCCAAATCAGACTGTGGTCAGTTGGTCAGTTTCTGGTTTCTAGGTCAGTCTGTGGTCAGTTGGCCAGTTTCTTTTTTCTCGGTCAGACTGTGGTCAATTGGTCAGTTTCTGCTTTCTAGTTCAGACTGTGTTCAGTTGGTCAGTTTCTGGTTTCTATGTCAGACTGTGATCAGTTGGTCAGTTTCTGTTTTCTCGGTCAGACTGTGGTCAGTTGGTCAGTTTCTGGTTTCTAGGTCAGACTGTGTTCAGTTTGTCAGTTTTTGGTTGCAAGATCAGACTGTGGTCAGTTCGTCAGTTTCTGTTTTCTAGATCGGACTGTGGTCAGTTGATCAGTTTCTGGTTTCTAGGTCAGACTGTGCTCAGTTCGTCAGTTTCGGATAGTCTCGGTCAGATTGTGGTTAGTTGGACAGTTTCTGGTTTCTAGGTCAGACTGTGGTCAGTTGGTCAGTTTCTGGTTTCTAGGTCAGACTGTGGTCAGTTGGTCAGTTTCTGGTTGCTAGTTCAGACAGTGGTCAGTTGGTCAGTTTCTGGGTTCGAGGTCAGACTGTGGTCAGTTGCTCAGTTCCTGTTTTCACAGTCAGAATGTGGTGAGTTGGTCAGTTTCGGGCTGTCTCGGTCAGACTGTGGACATTTGGTCAGTTTCTGGTTGTCTCGGTCAGACTCTGGTCAGTTGGTCAGTTTCTGGTCTCTAGGTTAGACTGACGTCAGTTGGTCAGTTTCTGGTTCAAAATTCATGTTGTGATAGTTGCACAATTAGGGTTTCTAGCTCAGACTGTGGTCAGTTGGTCAGTATCAGGTTTTTGATTCAGACTGTGGTCAGTTGCTCAGTTTCTGGTTTCTCGCTCACACTGTGGTCAGTTGATATGTTTCGGGTTGTCTCAGTCAGATTGTGTCAATTGGTCAGTTTCTGGTTTCCATGTCAGACTGTGGTCAGTTTATGCTTTCTAGATCAGACTGTGGTCAGTTGGTCAGTTTCTGGTTTCTAGGTCAGACTGTGTTGAGTTGGTCAGTTTCGGATTGTCTCGTTCAGATTGTGGTCAGTTGGACAGTTTCTGGTTTCTAGGTCAGAGTGTGGTCAGTTGGTCAGTTTCTGATTTCCAGGTCAGACTGTGGTCAATTGGTCACTTTCATGTTGCCTCGGTCAGACTTTGTTCTGTTGGTCAGTTTCTGGTTTCCAGATCAGACTGTGGTCAGTTGGTCAGCGTCTGGTTTCTAGGTGTTAGAGTGGTCTGTTGGTCAGTTTCTGTTTTCTCGGTCCGACTGTGGTCAGTTGTTCAGTTTCTGTTTTGTCGGTCAGACTGTGGCCAGTTGATCAGTACCTGTTTTCACGATCAGAATGTGGTGAGTTGGTCAGTTTCGGGCTGTCTCGGTCAGACTGTGTACAGTTGGTCAGTTTCTGGTTGTCTCGGTCAGACTCTGGTCAGTTGGTCAGTTTCTGGTTTCTAGGTTAAACTGAAGTCAGTTGGTCAGTTTCTGGTTCATAATTCAGACTGTGATCAGTTGGTCAATTACGGTTTCTAGCTCAGACTGCGGTCAGTTGGTCAGTATCAGGTTTTTAGGTCAGACTGTGGTCAGTTGCTCAGTTTCTGGTTTCTCGGTCAGACTGTGGTCAGTTGCTATATTTCACGTTGTCTCAGTCAGATTGTGGTCAGTTGGTCAGTTTCTGGTTTCTATGTCAGACTGGGTCAATTGGTCAGTTTATGCTTTCTAGATCAGACTGTGGTCAGTTGGTCAGTTTCTGGTTTCTAGGTCAGACTGTGGTCAGTTGGTCAGTTTCGGATTGTCTCGTTCAGATTGTGGTCAGTTGGACAGTTTCTGGTTTCAAATCAGACTGTGGTCAGCTGGTCAGTTTCTGGTTTCCAGGTCAGACTTTGGTCAGTTGGTCAGTTTCATGTTGCCTCGGTCAGACTGTGTTCAGTTGGTCAGTTTCTGGTTTCTAGATCAGACTGTGGTCAGTTGGTCAGATTCTGTTTTCTCGGTCAGATTGTGGTCAGTTGGTCAGTTTCTTGTTTCTCGGTCAGATTGTGTTCAGTTGGTCAGTTTCTGGTTGCTAGATCAGATTGTGGTCAGTTGGTCATTTTGTGTATTCTCGGTCAGACTGTGGTCAGTTGGTCAGTTTCTTATTTCTCGGACAGACCGTGGTCAGTTTGTCAGTTTCTGGTTTCTAGGTCAGACTGTCTTCTGTTGTTCAGTTTCTGGTTGCTAGATCAGACTGTGGTCAGTTGGTCAGTTTCTGGTTTCTAGATCAGACTGTGGTCAATTCATCAGTTTATGTTTTCTAGGTCAGACTGTGGTCAGTTGGTCAGTTTCGGATTGTCTCGGTCAGATTGAGGTCAGTTGAACAGTTTCTGGTTTCGAGATCAGACTGCGGTCAGTTGGTCAGTTTCTGGTTTCTCGGTCAGTCTATGTTCAGTTGGTCAGTTTCTGGTTGCTCGATCAGACTGTGGTCAGTTGGTCAGTTTCTGGTTTCTAGGTAGACTGTGGTCAGCTGGCCAGTTCCTGTTTTCTCGGTCAGACAGTGGTCAGTTGGTCAGTTTCTGGATTCTATGTCAGACTGTGGTGAGTTGGTCAGTTTTTGGTTGCTAGATCAGACTGTGGTCAGTTGGTCAGTTTCGGATTGTCTCGTTCAGATTGCGGTCACTTGGACAGTTTCTGGTTTCTAGATCAGATTGTGGTCAGTTGGACAGTTTCTGGTTTCTAGGTTAGGCTGTGGTCAGTTGGTCAGTTTCGGGTTTCCAGGTCAGACTATGGTCAGTTGGTCAGTTTCATGTTGCCTCGGTCAGACTGTTTTCAGTTGGTCAGTTTCTGGTTTCTAGATCAGAGTGTCGTCAGTTGTTCAGTTTCTGTTTTCTCTGTCAGATTGTGGTCAGTTGGTCAGTGTCTGGTTTCTCGGTCAGACTGTGGTCAGTTGGCCAGTTCCTGTTTTCTCGGTCAGACTGTGGTCAGTTGGTCAGTTTCTGGTTTCTAGGTCAGACTGTGGTCAATTGGTCAGTTTCTGGTTGCTAGATCAGACTGTGGTCAGTTAGTCAATTTCTGGTTTATAGTTCAGATAGTGGTCAGTTTCTCAGTTTCAGTTTGTATCGGTCAGACTGTGGTCAGTTGGGTAGTTGCTGGTTCTAGGTCAGTCTGTAGACAATTGGTTAGTTGCCGGTTGCTAGATCAGTCTGTGTTCAGTTTGTTACATTTTGGTTGCGAGCTCATCCTGTAGTCAATTTGTCAGTTGCTGGTTACTTGATCAGATGTGGTCAGTTCCGTCAGTTTCTGGTTTCTCGGTCAGACTGGGGTCAGTTCGTCAGTTTCGGGTTGTTTCGGTCAGACTGTGGTCAGTTGGTCCGTTTCTCGTTGTCTCGGTCAGACTCTGGTCAGTTGGTCAGTTTCTGGTTTCTAGATCAGACTGAATTCAGTTGGTCAGTTTCTGGTTCTTAATTTCGACTGTGATCAGTTGGTCAGTTACGGTTTCTAGCTCAGACTGCGGTCAGTTGGCCAGTATCATTTTTCTAGGTCAGACTGTGGTCAGTTACTACGTTTCGCATTTTCTCAGTCTGATTGTGGTCAGTTGGTCAGTTTCTGGTTTCTAGGTCAGACTGTAGTCACTTGGTCAGTTTATGCTTTCTAGATCAGACTGTGGTCAGTTGGTCAGCTTCTGGTTTCTAGGTCAGACTGTGGTCAGTTGATCAGTTTCTGGTTGCTAGATCAGACTGTGGTCAGTTTCTCAGTTTCTGGTTGTCTTGGTAATACTGTGGTCAGTTGGTCAGTTTTAGGTTGTCTCGGTCAGACTTAAGTCAGTTGGTAAGTTGCCGGTTGCTAGATCAGTCTCTGTTCAGTTTGTTACTTTTGGTTGCGAGGTCATCCTGAGATCAATTGGTCAGCTGCTGGTTACTTGATCAGACTGTGGTCAGTTCCGTCATTTCTGGTTTCTCGGTCAGACTGTGGTCAGTTGTTCAGTTTCGGGTTGTCTCGGTCAGACTGTGGTCAGTTGGTCAGTTTCTGGTTGTCTCGGTCAGACACTGGTCAGTTGGTCAGTTTCTGTTTTCTAGGTCAGACTGAATGCAGTTGGTCAGTTTCTGGTTCCTAATTTATACTGTGATCAGTTGGTCAATTCCGGTTTCTAGCTCAGACTCTGGTCAGTTGGTCAGTATCAGGTTTCTATGTCAGACTGTGGTCAGTTGCTCAGTTTCTCGTTTCTAGGTCACACTGTGGTCAGTTGCTATGTTTCGCGTTGTCTCAGTCAGATTTTGGTCAGTTGGTCAGTTTCTGGTTACTAGGTCAGACTGTGGTCAGTTGGTCAGTTTATGCTTTCTGGATCAGACTGTGATCAGTTGGTCAGTTTCAGGTTACTAGGTCAGACTGTGATCAGTTGATCAGTTTCGGATTGACTCGTTCAGATTGTTGTCAGTTGGACAGTTTTTGGTTTCTAGATCAGGCTGTGGTCAGTTAGTGAGTTTCATGTTGCCTTGGTCAGACTGTGTTCAGTTGGTCAGTTTCTGGTTTCCAAACCAGACTGTGGTCAGTTGGTCAGATTCTGGTTTCTAGTTCAGTCTGTGGTCAGTTGGCCAGTTTCTTTTTCCTCGGTCAGACTGTGGTCACTTGGTCAGTTTCTGGTTTCTTGTTCAGACTGTGTTCAGTTGGTCAGTTTCTGGTTTCTATGTCAGACTGTGATCAGTTGGTCAGTTTCTGTTTTCTCGGTCAGACTGTGGTCAGTTGGTCAGTTTCTGGTTTCTAGGTCAGACTGTGTTCAATTTGTCAGTTTTTGGTTGCTAGATCAGACTGTGGTCAGTTGGTCAGTTTCTGTTTTCGAGATCGGACTGTGGTCAGTTGATCAGTTTCTGGTTTCTAGGTCAGACTGTGTTCAGTTGGTCAGTTTCGAACTGTCTCGGTCAGATTGTGGTTAGTTGGACAGTTTCTGGTTTCTCGATCAGACTGTGGTCAGTTGGCCAGTTTCTGTTTTGTCGGACAGACTCTGGTCAGTTGGTCAGTTTCTGGTTGCTAGATCAGACTGTGTTCAGTTGGTCAGTTTCTGGGTTCTAGGTCAGACTGTGGTCAGTTGATCAGTTCTTGTTTTCACAGTCAGAATGTGCTGAGTTGGTCAGTTTCGGGCTGTCTCGGTCAGACTGTGGACATTTGGTCAGTTTCTAGTTGTCTCGGTCAGACTCTGGTCAGTTGGTCAGTTTCTGGTTTCTAGGTTAGACTGACGTCAGTTGGTCAGATTCTGGATCATAATTCAGACTGTGATCAGTTGGTCAATTACGGTTTCTAGCTCAGACTGTGGTCAGTTGGTCAGTATCAGTTTTTTAGGTCAGACTGTGGTCAGTTGCTCAGTTTCTGGTTTCTCGGTCAGACTGTGGTCAATTGCTATGTGTCACGTTGTCTCAGTCAGATTGTGGTCAGTTAGTCAGTTTCTGGTTTCTATGTCAGACTGTGGTCAGTTGGTCAGTTTATGCTTTCTAGATCAGACTGTGGTCAGTTGGTCAGTTTCTGTTTTCTAGGTCAGACTGTGGTCAGTTGGTCAGTTTCGGATTGTCTCGTTCAGATTGTGGTCAGTTGGACAGTTTCTGGTTTCTAGATCAGATTGTGGTCAGTTGGTCAGTTTCTGGTTACCAGGTCAGACTGTGGTCAGTTGGTCAGTTTCATGTTGCCTCGGTCAGACTGTGTTCAGTTGGTCAGTTTCTGGTTTCTAGATCAGAATGTGGTCAGTTGGTCTGATTCTGGTTTCTAGGTCAGAGTGTGGTCAGTTGGTCAGTTTCTGTTTTCTCGGTCAGATTGTGGTCAGTTGGTCAGTTTCTGGTTTCTCGGTCAGATTATGTTTAGTTGGTCAGTTTCTGTTTGCTAGATCAGATTGTGGTCAGTTGGTCAGTTTCTGGTTTCTAGGTCAGACTGTGGTCAGTTGGTCAGTTTCTTGTTTCTAGGTCAGAGTGTTGTCAGTTGGTCAGTTTCTGTTTTCTCGGTCAGATTCTGATCAGTTGGTCAGTTTGTGGTTTCTTGGTCAGATTGTGTTCAGTTGGTCAGTTTCTGGTTGCTTGATCAGATTGTGGTCAGTTGGTCAGTTTCTGGTTTCTAGGTCAGACTGTGATCAGTTGGTCAGTTTCTGTTTTCTCGGTCAGACTGTGGTCAGTTGGTCAGTTTCTGGTTTCTAGGTCAGACTGTGTTCAATTTGTCAGTTTTTGGTTGCTAGATCAGACTGTGGTCAGTTGGTAAGTTTCTGTTTTCTAGATCAGCCTGTGGTCAGTTGATCCGTTTCTGGTTTCTAGGTCAGACTGTGTTCAGTTGGTCAGTTTCGAACTGTCTCGGTCAGATTGTGGTTAGTTGGACAGTTTCTGGTTTCTCGATCAGACTGTGGTCAGTTGGCCAGTTTCTGTTTTGTCGGACAGACTCTGGTCAGTTGGTCAGTTTCTGGTTGCTAGATCAGACTGTGGTCAGTTGGTCAGTTTCTGGTTTCTAGGTCAGACTGTGGTCAGTTGATCAGTTCTTGTTTTCACAGTCAGAATGTGCTGAGTTGGTCAGTTTCGGGCTGTCTCGGTCAGACTGTGGACATTTGGTCAGTTTCTGGTTGTCTCGGTCAGACTCTGGTCAGTTGGTCATTTTCTGGTTTCTAGGTTAGACTGACGTCAGTTGGTCAGATTCTGGATCATAATTCAGACTGTGATCAGTTGGTCAATTACGGTTTCTAGCTCAGACTGTGGTCAGTTGGTCAGTATCAGGTTTTTAGGTCAGACTGTGGTCAGTTGCTCAGTTTCTGGTTTCTCGGTCAGACTGTGGTCAATTGCTATGTGTCACGTTGTCTCAGTCAGATTGTGGTCAGTTAGTCAGTTTCTGGTTTCTATGTCAGACTGTGGTCAGTTGGTCAGTTTATGCTTTCTAGATCAGACTGTGGTCAGTTGGTCAGTTTCTGGTTTCTAGGTCAGACTGTGGTCAGTTGGTCAGTTTCGGATTGTCTCGTTCAGATTGTGGTCAGTTGGACAGTTTCTGGTTTCTAGATCAGACTGTGGTCAGTGGGTCAGTTTCTGGTTACCAGGTCAGACTGTGGTCAGTTGGTCAGTTTCATGTTGCCTCGGTCAGACTGTGTTCAGTTGGTCAGTTTCTGGTATCTAGATCAGACTGTGATCAGTTGGTCAGTTTCTGTTTTCTCGGTCAGACTGTGGTCAGTTGGTCAGTTTCTGGTGTCTAGGTCAGACTGTGTTCAGTTTGTCAGTTTTTGGTTGCAAGATCAGACTGTGGTCAGTTCGTCAGTTTCTGTTTTCTAGATCGGACTGTGGTCAGTTGATCAGTTTCTGGTTTCTAGGTCAGACTGTGCTCAGTTCGTCAGTTTCGGATAGACTCGGTCAGATTGTGGTTAGTTGGACAGTTTCTGGTTTCTAGGTCAGACTGTGGTCAGTTGGTCAGTTTCTGGTTTCTAGGTCAGACTGTGGTCAGTTGGTCAGTTTCTGGTTGCTAGTTCAGACAGTGGTCAGTTGATCAGTTTCTGGGTTCGAGGTCAGACTGTGGTCAGTTGATCAGTTCCTGTTTTCACAGTCAGAATGTGGTGAGTTGGTCAGTTTCGGGCTGTCTCGGTCAGACTGTGGACATTTGGTCAGTTTCTGGTTGTCTCGGTCAGACTCTGGTCAGTTGGTCAGTTTCTGGTCTCTAGGTTAGACTGACGTCAGTTGGTCAGTTTCTGGTTCAAAATTCATATTGTGATAGTTGCAAAATTAGGGTTTCTAGCTCAGACTGTGGTCAGTTGCTCAGTTTCTGGTTTCTCGCTCACACTGTGGTCAGTTGATATGTTTCGGGTTGTCTCAGTCAGATTGTGTCAATTGGTCAGTTTCTGGTTTCCATGTCAGACTGTGGTCAGTTTATGCTTTCTAGATCAGACTGTGGTCAGTTGGTCAGTTTCTGGTTTCTAGGTCAGACTGTGTTGAGTTGGTCAGTTTCGGATTGTCTCGTTCAGATTGTGGTCAGTTGGACAGTTTCTGGTTTCTAGGTCAGAGTGTGGTCAGTTGGTCAGTTTCTGATTTCCAGGTCAGACTGTGGTCAATTGGTCACTTTCATGTTGCCTCGGTCAGACTTTGTTCTGTTGGTCAGTTTCTGGTTTCCAGATCAGACTGTGGTCAGTTGGTCAGCGTCTGGTTTCTAGGTGTTAGAGTGGTCTGTTGGTCAGTTTCTGTTTTCTCGGTCCGACTGTGGTCAGTTGTTCAGTTTCTGTTTTGTCGGTCAGACTGTGGCCAGTTGATCAGTACCTGTTTTCACGATCAGAATGTGGTGAGTTGGTCAGTTTCGGGCTGTCTCGGTCAGACTGTGTACAGTTGGTCAGTTTCTGGTTGTCTCGGTCAGACTCTGCTCAGTTGGTCTGATTCTGGTTTCTAGGTCAGAGTGTGGTCAGTTGGTCAGTTTCTGTTTTGTCGGTTAGATTGTGGTCAGTTGGTCAGTTTCTGGTTTCTCGGTCAGATTATGTTTAGTTGGTCAGTTTCTGTTTGCTAGATCAGATTGTGGTCAGTTGGTCAGTTTCTGGTTTCTAGGTCAGACTGTGGTCAGTTGGTCAGTTTCTGGTTTCTAGGTCAGAGTGTTGTCAGTTGGTCAGTTGCTGTTTTCTCGGTCAGATTCTGGTCAGTTGGTCAGTTTGTGGTTTCTTGGTCAGATTGTGTTCAGTTGGTCAGTTTCTGGTTGCTTGATCAGATTGTGGTCAGTTGGTCAGTTTCTGGTTTCTAGGTCAGACTGTGGTCAGTTGGTCAGGTTCTGTTTTCTCGGTCAAACGGTGGTCAGTTGTTCAGTTTCTGGTTGCTAGATCAGACTGTGGTCAGTTGGTCAGTTTCTGGTTGCTAGATCAGACTGTGGCCAGTTGGTCAGTTTCTGCTTTCTAGGTCAGACTGTGGTCAGTTGGCCAGTTCCTGTTTTCTCGGTCAGACTGTGTTCAGTTGGTCAGTTTCTGGTTTCTAGATCAGACTGTGGTCAGTTGGTCTGATTCTGGTTTCTAGGTCAGAGTGTGGTCAGTTGGTCAGTTACGGTTTCTAGCTCAGACTTCATTCAGTTGGCCAGTATCAGGTTTTTAGGTCAGGCTGTGGTCAGTTACTCAGTTTCAGGTTTCTAGGTCAGACTGTGGTCAGTTACTACGTTTCGCATTGTCTCAGTTGGATTGTGGTCAGTTGGTCAGTTTCTGGTTTCTAGGTCAGACTGTGGTCACTTGGTCAGTTTATGCTTTCTAGATCAGACTGTGGTCAGTTGGTCAGCTTCTGGTTTCTAGGTCAGACTGTGGTCAGTTGATCAGTTTCTGGTTGCTAGATCAGACTGTGGTCAGTTTCTCAGTTTCTGGTTGTCTTGGTAAGACTGTGGTCAGTTGGTCAGTTTGAGGTTGGCTCGGTCAGACTGTGGTCAGTTGGTAAGTTGCCGGTTGCTAGATCAGTCTCTGTTCAGTTTGTTACTTTTTGGTTGCGAGGTCATCCTGAGATCAATTGGTCAGTTGCTGGTTACTTGATCAGATTGTGGTCATTTCCGTCATTTCTGGTTTCTCGGTCAGACTGTGGTCAGTTGTTCTGTTTCGGGTTGTCTCGGTCAGACTGTGGTCAGTTGGTCAGTTTCTGGTTGTCTCGGTCAGACTCTGGTCAGTTGGTCAGTTTCTGTTTTCTAGGTCAGACTGAAGTCAGTTGGTCAGTTTCTGGTTCCTAATTTATACTGTGATCATTTGGTCAATTAAGGTTTCTAGCTCAGACTGCGGTTAGTTGATCAGTATCAGGGTTCTAGGTCAGACTGTGTTCAGTTTGTCAGTTTTTGGTTGCTAGATCAGACTGTGGTCAGTTGGTCAGTTTCTGTTTTCTAGATCGGACTGTGGTCAGTTGATCAGTTTCTGGTTTCTAGGTCAGACTGTGTTCAAATGGTCAGTTTCGGATTGTCTCGGTCAGATTGTGGTTAGTTGGACAGTTTCTGTTTTCTAGATCGGACTGTGGTCAGTTGATCAGTTTCTGGTTTCTAGGTCAGACTGTGTTCAGACGGTCAGTTTCGGATTGTCTCGGTCAGATTGTGGTTAGTTGGACAGTTTCTGGTTTCTAGATCAGGCTGTGGTGAGTTGGTCAGTTTCTGGTGTCTAGGACCGACTGTGGTCAGTTAGTGAGTTTCATGTTGCCTTGGTCAGACTGAGTTCAGTTGGTCAGTTTCTGGTTTCCAAATCAGACTGTGGTCAGTTGGTCAGTTTCTGGTTTCTAGGTCAGTCTGTGGTCAGTTGGCCAGTTTCTTTTACCTCGGTCAGACTGTGGTCAGTTGGTCAGTTTCTGGTTTCTAGTTGAGACTGTGTTCAGTTGATCAGTTTCTGATTTCTATGTCAGACTGTGATCAGTTGGTCAGTTTCTGTTTTCTGGGTCAGACTTTGGTCAGTTGGTCAGTTTCTTGTTTCTAGGTCAGACTGTGTTCAGTTTGTCAGTTTTTGGTTGCTAGATCAGACTGTGGTCAGTTGGTCAGTTTCTGTTTTCTAGATCGGACTGTGGTCAGTTGATCAGTTTCTGGTTTCTAGGTCAGACTGTGTTCAGATGGTCAGTTTCGGATTGTCTCGGTCAGATTGTTGTTAGTTGGACAGTTTCTGGTTTCTAGATCAGACTGTGGTCAGTTGGTCAGTTTCTGGTTTCTAGGTCAGACTGTGGTCAGTTGGTCAGTTTCTGTTTTGTCGGACAGACTGTGGTCAGTTGGTCAGTTTCTGGTTGCTAGATCAGACTGTGGTCAGTTGGTCAGTTTCTGGGTTCGAGGTCAGACTGTGGTCAGTTGATCAGTTCCTGTTTTCACAGTCAGAATGTGGTGATTTGGTCAGTTTCAGGCTGTCTCGGTCAGACTGTGGACATTTGGTCAGTTTCTGGTTGTCTCGGTCAGACTCGGGTCAGTTGGTCAGTTTCTGGTTTCTAGATCAGACTGTGGTCAGTTGGTCTGATTCTGGTTTCTAGGTCAGAGTGTGGTCAGTTGGTCAGTTTCTGTTTTCTCGGTCAGATTGTGGTCAGTTGGTCAGTTTCTGGTTTCTAGGTCAGACTGTGGTCAGTTGGTCAGGTTCTGTTTTCTCGGTCAAACGGTGGTCAGTTGGTCAGTGTCTGGTTTCTAGGTCAGACTGTCTTCAGTTGTTCAGTTTCTGGTTGCTAGATCAGACTGTGGTCAGTTGGTCAGTTTCTGGTTGCTAGATCAGACTGTGGTCAGTTGGTCAGTTTCTGGTTTCTAGGTCAGACTGTGGTCAGTTGGCCAGTTACTGTTTTCTCGGTCAGACTGTGTTCAGTTGGTCAGGTTCTGGTTTCTAGATCAGACTGTGGTCAGTTGGTCTGATTCTGGTTTCTATATCAGAGTGTGGTCAGTTAGTCAGTTTCTGTTTTCTCGGTCAGATTGTGGTCAGTTGGTCAGTTTCTGGTTTCTCGGTCAGATTATGTTTGGTTGGTCAGCTTCTGGTTGGTAGATCAGATTGTGGTCAGTTGGTCAGTTTCTGGTTTCTAGGCAGACTGCGATCAGTTGGTCAGTTTCTGGTTTCTAGGTCAGAGTGTTGTCAGTTGGTCAGTTTCTGTTTTCTCGGTCAGATTCTGGTCAGTTGGTCAGTTTGTGGTTTCTCGGTCAGATTGTGTTCAGTTGTTCAGTTTCTGGTTGCTTGATCAGATTGTGGTCAGTTGGTCAGTTTCTGGTTTCTAGGTCAGACTGTGGTCAGTTGGTCAGTTTCTGTTTTCTCGGTCAAACGGTGGTCAGTTGGTCAGTGTCTGGTTTCTCGGTCAGACTGTCTTCAGTTGTTCAGTTTCTGGTTGCTAGATCAGACTGTGGTCAGTTGGTCAGTTTCTGTTTTCTAGATCAGACTGTTGTCAATTCATCAGTTGATGGTTTCTAGGTCAGACTGTGGTCAGCTGGTCAGTTTCGGATTGTCTCGGTCAGCTTGTGGTCAGTTGGACAGTTTCTGGTTTCGAGATCAGACTGCGGTCAGTTGGTCAGTTTCTGGTTTCTCGGTCAGACTATGTTCAGTTGGTCCGTTTCTGGTTGCTAGATCAGACTGGGGTCAGTTGGCCAGTTCCTGTTTTCTCGGTCAGACTGTGGTCAGTTGGTCAGTTTCTGGTTTCTAGGTCAGACTGTGGTCAGTTGCTCAGTTTCTGGTTGCTAGATCAGACTGTGGTCAGTTAGTCAATTTCTGGTTGTCTTCGTAAGACTGTGGTCAGTTGGTCAGTTTCAGGTTGTATCGGTCAGACTGTGGTCAATTGGTCAGTTGCCGGTTGCTAGATCAGTCCGTGTTCAGTTTGTTACATTTTGGTTGCGAGCTCATCCTGTGGTCAATTGGTCAGTTGCTGGTTGCTTCATCAGACTGTGGTCAGTTCCATCAGTTTCTGGTTTCTCGGTCAGACTGCGGTCAGTTGGTCAGTTTCGGGTTGTTTCGGTTAGACTGTGGTCAGTTGGTCAGTTTCTGGTTGTCTCGGTCTGACTCTGGTCAGTTGGTCAGTTTCTGGTTTCTAGATCAGACTGAATTCAGGTGGCCAGTTTCTGGTTCCTAATTCAGACTGTGATCAGTTGGTCAGTTACGGTTTCTAGCTCAGACTTCATTCAGTTGGCCAGTATCAGCTTTCTAGGTCAGGCTGTGGTCAGTTACTCAGTTTCAGGTTTCTAGGTCAGACTGTGGTCAGTTACTACGTTTCGCATTGTCTCAGTCGGATTGTGGTCAGTTGGTCAGTTTCTGGTTTCGAGGTCAGACTGTGGTCACTTGGTCAGTTTATGCTTTCTAGATCAGACTGTGGTCAGTTGGTCAGCTTCTGGTTTCTAGGTCAGACTGTGGTCAGTTGATCAGTTTCTGGTTGCTAGATCAGACTGTGGTCAGATGGTCAGTTTCGGATTGTCTCGGTCAGATTGTGGTTAGTTGGACAGTTTCTGTTTTCTAGATCGGACTGTGGTCAGTTGGTCAGTTTCTGGTTTCTAGGTCAGACTGTGGTCACTTGGTCAGTTTATGCTTTCTAGATCAGACTGTGGTCAGTTGGTCAGCTTCTGCTTTCTAGGTCAGACTGTGGTCAGTTGATCAGTTTCTGGATGCTAGATCAGACTGTGGTCAGTTTCTCAGTTTCTGGTTGTCTTGGTAAGACTGTGGTCAGTTGGTCAGTTTCAGGTTGGCTCGGTCAGACTGTGGTCAGTTGGTACGTTGCCGGTTGCTAGATCAGTCTCTGTTCAGTTTGTTACTTTTTGGTTGCGAGGTCATCCTGAGATCAATTGGTCAGTTGCTGGTTACTTGATCAGACTGTGGTCAGTTCCGTCATTTCTGGTTTCTCGGTCAGACTGTGGTCAGTTGTTCTGTTTCGGGTTGTCTCGGTCAGACTGTGGTCAGTTGGTCAGTTTCTGGTTGTCTCGGTCAGACTCTGGTCAGTTGGTCAGTTTCTGCTTTCTAGGTCAGACTGAAGTCAGTTGGTCAGTTTCTGGTTCCTAATTTATACTGTGATCAGTTGGTCAATTACGGTTTCTAGCTCAGACTGCGGTCAGTTGGTCAGTATCAGGTTTCTAGGTCAGACTGTGGTCAGTTGCTCAGTTTCTCGTTTCTAGGTCACACTGTGGTCAGTTGCTATGTTTCGTGTTGTCTCAGTCAGATTTTGGTCAGTTGGTCAGTTTCTGGTTTCTCGGTCAGACTTGGTCAGTTGGTCAGTTTATGCTTCCTAGATCAGACTGTGATCAGTTTGTCAGTTTCTGGTTTCTAGGTCAGACTGTGGTGAGAAGGTCAGTTTCGGATTGTCTCGTTCAGAATGTGGTCACTTGGACAGATTCTGGTTTCTAGATCAGGCTGTGGTGAGTTGGTCAGTTTCTGGTGTCTAGTTCAGACTGTGGTCAGTTAGTGAGTGTCATGTTGCCTTGGTCAGACTGTGTTCAGTTGGTCAGTTTCTGGTTTCCAAATCAGACTGTGGTCAGTTTCTGGTTTCTAGGTCAGTCTGTGGTCAGTTGGTCAGTTTCTGTTTTCTCGGTCAGACTGTGGTCAGTTGGTCAGTTTCTGGTTTCTAGGTCAGACTGTGTTCAGTTTGTCAGTTTTTGGTTGCGAGATCAGACTGTGGTCAGTTGGTCAGTTTCTGTTTTCTAGATCGGACTGTGGTCAGTTGATCAGATCTTGGTGTCTAGGTCAGACTGTCGTCAGTTGGCCAGTTCCTGTTTTCTCGGTCAGACTGTGGTCAGTTGGTCAGTTTCTGTTTTCTCGGTCAGACTGTTGTCAGTTTCTCAGTTTCTGGTTGCTAGATCAGACTGTGGTCAGTTAGTCAATTTCTGGTTGTCTTTGTAAGACTGTGGTCAGTTGGTCAGTTTCAGGTTGTATCGGTCAGACTGTGGTCAATTGGTCAGTTGCCGGTTGCTAGATCAGTCCGTGTTCAGTTTGTTACATTTTGGTTGCGAGCTCATCCTGTGTTCAATTGGTCAGTTGCTGGTTACTTCATCAGACTGTGGTCAGTTCCATCAGTTTCTGGTTTCTCGGTCAGACTGCGGTCAGTTGGTCAGTTTCGGGATGTTTCGGTTAGACTGTGGTCAGTTGGTCAGTTTCTGGTTGTCTCGGTCTGACTCTGGTCAGTTGGTCAGTTTCTGGTTTCTAGATTAAACTGAATTCAGTTGGCCAGTTTCTGGTTCCTAATTAAGACTGTGATCAGTTGGTCAGTTACGGTTTCTAGCTCAGACTGCATACAGTTGGCCAGTATCAGGTTTCTAGGTCAGACTGTGGTCAGTTACTCAGTTTCAGGTTTCTAGGTCAGACTGTGGTCAGTTACTACGTTTCACATTGTCTCAGTCGGATTGTGGTCAGTTGGTCAATTTCTGGTATCTAGGTCAGACTGTGGTCACTTGGTCAGTTTATGCTTTCTAGATCAGACTGTGGTCAGTTGGTCAGCTTCTGCTTTCTAGGTCAGACTGTGGTCAGTTGATCAGTTTCTGGTTGCTAGATCAGACTGTGGTCAGTTTCTCAGTTTCTGGTTGTCTTGGTAAGACTGTGGTCAGTTGGTCAGTTTCAGGTTGTCTCGGTCAGACTGTGGTCAGTTTGTAAGTTGCCGGTTGCTAGATCAGTCTCTGTTCAGTTTGTTACTTTTTGGTTGCGTGGTCATCCTGAGATCAATTGGTCAGTTGCTGGTTACTTGATCAGACTGTGGTCAGTTCCGTCATTTCTGGTTTCTCGGTCAGACTGTGGTCAGTTGTTCTGTTTCGGGTTGTCTCGGTCAGAATGTGGTCAGTTGGTCAGTTTCTGGTTGTCTCGGTCAGACTCTGGTCAGTTGGTCAGTTTCTGTTCTCTAGGTCAGACTGAAGTCAGTTGGTCAGTTTCTGGTTCCTAATTTATACTGTGATCAGTTGGTCAATTACGGTTTCTAGCTCAGACTGTGGTCAGTTGGTCAGTATCAGGTTTCTAGGTCAGACTGTGGTCAGTTGCTCAGTTTCTCGTTTCTAGGTCACACTGTGGTCAGTTGCTATGTTTCGTGTTGTCTCAGTCAGATTTTGGTCAGTTGGTCAGTTTCTGGTTTCTCGGTCAGACTTGGTCAGTTGGTCAGTTTATGCTTCCTAGATCAGACTGTGATCAGTTGGTCAGTTTCTGGTTTCTAGGTCAGACTGTGGTGAGTTGGTCAGTTTCGGATTGTCTCGTTCAGAATGTGGTCACTTGGACAGTTTCTGGTTTCTAGATCAGGCTGTGGTGAGTTGGTCAGTTTCTGGTTTCTAGGTCAGTCTGTCGTCAGTTGGCCAGTTTCTTTTTCCTCGGTCAGACTGTGGTCAGTTGGTCAGTTTCTGGTTTCTAGTTGAGACTGTGTTCAGTTGATCAGTTTCTGATTTCTATGTCAGACTGTGATCAGTTGGTCAATTACGGTTTCTAGCTCAGACTGTGGTCAGTTGGTCAGTATCAGGTTTCTAGGTCAGACTGTGGTCAGTTGCTCAGTTTCTCGTTTCTAGGTCACACTGTGGTCAGTTGCTATGTTTCGTGTTGTCTCAGTCAGATTTTGGTCAGTTGGTCAGTTTCTGGTTTCTCGGTCAGACTTGGTCAGTTGGTCAGTTTATGCTTCCTAGATCAGACTGTGATCAGTTTGTCAGTTTCTGGTTTCTAGGTGAGACTGTGGTGAGTTGGTCAGTTTCGGATTGTCTCGTTCAGAATATGGTCACTTGGACAGTTTCTGGTTTCTAGATCAGGCTGTGGTGAGTTGGTCAGTTTCTGGTGTCTAGGTCAGACTGTGGTCAGTTAGTGAGTTTCATGTTGCCTTGGTCAGACTGTGTTCAGTTGGTCAGTTTCTGGTTTCCAAATCAGACTGTGGTCAGTTGGTCAGTTTCTGGTTTCTAGGTCAGTCTGTCGTCAGTTTGCCAGTTTCTTTTTCCTCGGTCAGACTGTGGTCAGTTGGTCAGTTTCTGGTTTCTAGTTGAGACTGTGTTCAGTTGATCAGTTTCTGATTTCTATGTCAGACTGTGATCAGTTGGTCAGTTTCTGTTTTCTCGGTCAGACTGTGGTCAGTTCGTCAGTTTCTGGCTTCTAGGTCAGACTGTGTTCAGTTTGTCAGTTTTTGGTTGCTAGATCAGACTGTGGTCAGTTGGTCAGTTTCTGTTTTCTAGATCAGACTGTGGTCAGTTGGTCAGTTTCTGGTTTCTAGGTCAGACTGTGGTCAGTTGGTCAGTTTCTGTTTTGTCGGACAGACTGTGGTCAGTTGGTCAGTTTCTGGTTGCTAGATCAGACTGTGGTCAGTTGGTCAGTTTCTGGGTTCGAGGTCAGACTGTGGTCAGTTGATCAGTTCCTGTTTTCACAGTCAGAATGAGGTGAGTTGGTCAGTTTCAGGCTGTCTCGGTCAGACTGTGGACATTTGGTCAGTTTCTGGTTGTCTCGGTCAGACTCTGGTCAGTTGGTCAGTTTCTGGTTTCTAGGTTAGTCTGACGTCAGTTGGTCAGTTTCTGGTTCATAATTCAGATTGTGATAGTTGGACAATTAGGGTTTCTAGCTCAGACTGTGGTCCGTTGGTCAGTATCAGGTTTTTAGGTCAGACTGTGGTCAGTTGCTCAGTTTCTTGTTTCTCGGTCACACTGTGGTCAGTTGATATGTTTCGGGTTGTCTCATTCAGATTGTGGTCAGTTGGACAGTTTCTGGTTTCTAGGTCAGACTGTAGTCAGTTGGTCAGTTTCTGGTTTCCAGGTGAGACTGTGGTCAATTGGTCAATTTCATGTTGCCTCGGTCAGACTGTGTTCTGTTGGTCAGTTTCTGGTTTCTAGATCAGACTGTGGTCAGTTGGTCAGTTTCTGTTTTGTCGGTCAGACTGTGGTCAGTTTGTCAGTTTCGGATTGTCTCGTTCAGATTGTGGTCAGTTGGACAGTTTCTGGTTACTAGGTCAGACTGTGGCCAGTTGATCAGTTCCTGTTTTCACAATCAGATTGTGGTGAGTTGGTCAGTTTCGGCTGTCTCGGTCAGAATCTGGTCAGTTGGTCAGTTTCTGGTTTCTAGGTTAAACTGAAGTCAGTTGGTCAGTTTCTGGTTCATAATTCAGACTGTGATCAGTTGGTCAATTGCGGTTTCTAGCTCAGACTGTGGTCAGTTGGTCAGTATCAGGTTTTTTATGTCAGACTGTGGTCAGTTGCTCAGTTTCTGGTTTCTCGGTAATACTGTGGTCAGTTGGTCATTTTCTGGTTTCTAGGTTAGACTGTGGTCAGTTGGTCAGTTTCGGTTTGTCTCGTTCAGATTGTGGTCAGTTGGACAGTTTCTGGTTTCTAGATCAGACTGTGTTCAGTTGGTCAGTTTCTGTTTTCCAGGTCAGACTGTGGTCAGTTGGTCAGTTTCATGTTGCCTCGTTCAGACTGTGTTCAGTTGGTCAGTTTCTGGTTTCTAGATCAGACTGTGGTCAGTTGGTCTGATTCTGGTTTCTAGGTCAGAGTGTGGTCAGTTGGTCAGTTTTTGTTTTCTCGGTCAGATTGTGGTCAGTTGGTCAGTTTCTGGTTTCTCGGTCAGATTATGTTCAGTTGGTCAGTTTCTGGTTGCTAGATAAGATAGTGGTCAGTTGGTCAGTTTCTGGTTTCTAGGTCGGACTGTGGTCAGTTGGTCAGTTTCTGGTTTCTAGATCAGACTGTGGTCATTTCATCAGTTTATGGTTTCTAGGTCAGACTGTGGTCAGTTGGTCAGTTTCGGATTATCTCGGTCAGATTTTGGTCAGTTGGACAGTTTCTGCTTTCGAGATCAGACTGCGGTCATTTGGTCAGTTTCTGGTTTCTCGGTCAGACTATGTTCAGTTGGTCAGTTTCTGCTTGCTAGATCAGACTGTGGTCAGTTGGTCAGTTTCTGGTTTCTAGGTCAGACTGTGGTCAGTTGGCCAGTTCCTGTTTTCTCGGTCAGACTGTGGTCAGTTGGTCAGTTTCTGGTTTCTAGGTCATACTGTGGTCAATTGGTCAGTTTCTGGTTGCTAGATCAGACTGTGGTCAGTTAGTAAATTTTTGGTTTATAGTTCAGACAGTGGTCAGTTTCTCAGTTTCTGGTTGTCTTCGTAAGACTGTGGTCAGTTGGTCAGTTTCAGGTTGTATCGGTCAGACTGTGGTCAGTTGGGAAGTTGCTGGTTCTAGGTCAGTCTGTAGACAACTGGTCAGTTGCCGGTTGCCAGATCAGTCTGTGTTCAGTTTGTTACATTTTGGTTGTGAGCTCATCCTGTGGTCAATTGGTCAATTGCTGGTTACTTCATCAAACTGTGGTCAGTTCCATCAGTTTCTGGTTTCTCTGTCAGACTGTGGTCAGTTCGTCAGTTTCGCATTGTCTCAGTCGGATTGAAAACAGTTGGTCAGTTTCTGGTTTCTAGGTCAGGCTATGGTCACTTGGTCAGTTTATGCTTTCTAGATCAGACTGTGGTCAGTTGGTCAGCTTCTGGTTTCAAGGTCAGACTGTGGTCAGTTGATCAGTTTCTGGTTGCTAGATCAGACTGTGGTCAGTTGATCAGTTTCTGGTTTCTAGGTCAGACTGTGGTCAGTTGGTCAGTTTCTGTTTTCTCTGTCAGACTGTGGTCAGTTGGTCAGTTTCTGGTTTCAAGGTCAGACTGTGGTCAGTTGATCAGTTTCTGGTTTCAAGGTCAGACTGTGGTCAGTTTATCAGTTTCTGGTTGCTAGATCAGACTGTGGTCAGTTGATCAGTTTCTGGTGTCTAGGTCAGACTGTGGTCAGTTGGTCAGTTTCTGTTTTCTCTGTCAGACTGTGGTCAGTTGGTCAGTTTCTGGTTTCTAGGTCAGACTGTGTTCAGTTGGTCAGCTTTTGTTTGCTAGTTCAGACTCTGGTCAGTTGGTCAGTTTCTGGTTGCTAGATCAGACTGTGGTCATTTGATCATTTTCTGGTTTCTAGGTCAGACTGTGGTCAGTTGGTCAGTTTCGGATTGTCTCGGTCAGATTGTGGTCAGTTGGACAGTTTCTGGATTCTAGATCAGACTGTGGTCAATTGTTCAGTTTTTTGGTTTCTGGTTCAAACTTTGGTCAGTTGGTCAGTTTCGGTTTGTCTCGTTCAGACTGTGATCAGTTTGGACAGTTTCTGGTTTCGAGTTCGGATTGCGGTCAGTTGGTCAGTTTCTGATTTCTAGGTCAGCTTGTGGTCAGTTGGTCTGTTGCTGGTTTCTTCGTCAGACTGTGGTCAGTTAGGCAGATACTGGGTTATTGGTCAGAATGTGGCCTGTTGGACAGTTTGTGGTTGCTGGGTCAGATTGTGGTCAGTTGGTTCGTTTCTGTTCTGTAGATCAGACTGTGGTCAGTTGGTCAGATTATGGTTTCTACGTCAGACTGTGGTCATTTTATCAGTTTGGTGTTGTCTTGGTCAGATGGTCAGTTTCATGTTGTCTCGGTCTGATTGTGGGCAGTTGTTCAGTTTCTGCGTTCTAGTTCATACTGTGGTCAGTTGACAGTTTTGGGTTGTCTAGGTAAGACTGTGTTCATTTGGTCAGTTTCTGGTTTCTCGGTCAGAATGTGCTTAATAAGTCAGTATCTGGTTGAAAAGTCTGACTGTGGTCAGATGGTCAGTTTCTTGTTCCTAGTTCAGACTGTGGTCAGTTGGTCAGTTTCTAGTTCCTGGGTTAGACTGTGGTCAGTTGGTCAGTTTCTGGTTTCTAGGTCAGACTGTGGCCAGTTGTTCAGTTTCTGGGTTCTAGGTCAGACTGTGGCTAGTTGGTCAGTTTCGGGTTGTCTAGGTCAGACCGTGGTCAGTTGGTCAGTTCCTAGATTCGTCATACTGTGGTCAGTTGGTCAGAAACTGTTTGCTAGGTAAGACTTTGGTCAGTTGGTTAGTTGCTGGTTTCTAGGTCAGACTGTGGTCAGTTGGTCAGTTTCTGGTTTCCAGGTCAGACTGCGTTCAGTTGGTCAGTTTCTGGTTGCTAGATCAGACTGTGGTCAGTAGGTCAGTTTCTGCCTCCTAGATCAGACTATGATCAGTTGATCAGTTTCGGATTGTCTCAGTCAGATTGTGGTCAGTTGGACAGTTTCTGGATTCTAGATCAGACTGTGGTCAGTTGGTCAGTTTCTGGTTTCTAGTTCAGACTGTGGTCAGTTGGTCAGTTTCATGTTGTCTCAGTCAGACTGTGTTCAGTTGGTCAGTTTCTGGTTTCTAGATCAGACTGTGGTCAGTTGGTCAGTTTCTGGTTTCTAGGTAAGACTGTGTTCAGTTGGTCAGTTTCTGGTTGCTAGATCAGACTGTTGTCAGTTGGTCAGTTTCTGGTTTCTAGATCCGACTGTGGTCATTTGATCAGTTTCTGGTTTCTAGGTCAGACTGTGGTCAGTTGGTCAGTTTCTGATTGTCTCGGTCAGATTGTGGTCAGTTGGACAGTTTCTGGATTCTAGATCAGACTGTGGTCATTTAGTCAGTTTCTGGTTTCTAGGTAAGACTGTGGTCAGTTGGTCAGTTTCATGTTGCCTTGGTCAAACTGTGTTCAGTTGGTCAGTTTCTGGTTTCAAGATCAGACTGTGGTCAGCTGGTCAGTTTCTGGTTTCTAGGTGAGACTGTGGTCGGTTAGTCAGTTTTTGTTTTGTCGGCCAGACTGTGGTCAGATGGTCAGTTTCTGGTTTCTAGGTCAGGCTGTGGTCAGTTGGCCAGTTCCTGTTTTCTCGGTCAGAATGTGGTCAGTTGGTCAGATTCTGGTTTCTAGGTCAGACTGTGTTCAGTTGGTCAGTTTCTGGTTTCTAGATCAGACTGTGGTCAGTTGGTCAGTTTCTGGTTTCGAGGTAAGATTGTGTTCAGTTTGTCAGTTTCTGGTTGCTAGATCAGACTGTGGTCAGTTGGTCAGTTTCTGGTTTCTAGATCAGGCTGTGTTAAGTTGGTCAGTTTCATCTTGCCTCGGTCAGACTGTGGTCAGTTGGTCAGTTTCTGGTTTTTTATGTCAGACTGTGTTCAGTTGGTCAGTTTCTGGTTTCTAGATCAGAATGTGGTCAGTTGGTCAGTTTCTGGTTTCTAGGTAAGACTTTGTACAGTTGGTCAGTTTCTGATTGCTAGATCAGACTGTGGTCAGTTGGTCAGTTTCTTGTTTCTAGATCAGACTGTGGTATTTTGATCAGTTTCTGGTTTCTAGGTCAGACTGTGGTCAGTTGGTCAGTTTCGGATTGTCTCGGTCAGATTGTGGTCTGTTGGACAGTTTCTGGATTCTAGATCAGACTGTGGTCATTTAGTCAGTTTCTGGTTTCTAGGTAAGACAGTGGTCAGTTGGTCAGTTACATGTTGCCTCGGTCAGACTGTGGTCAGTTGGTCAGTTTATGGTTTTTACGTCTGACTGAGGCCATTTTATCAGTTTGGTTTTGTCTTGGTCAGTTGTTCAGTTTCATGTTCTCTCGGTCCGACTGTGGGCAGTGTTTCAGTTTCTGGTTTCTAGTTCAGACTGTGGTCAATTGACAGTTTTGGGTTGTCTAGGTCTGACGGTGTTCAGTTGGTCAGTTCCTGATTTCTGGGTCAGACTGTGGTCATTTGGTCAGTTTCTGGTTTCTCGGTCAGATTGTGGTTAGTTAGTCATATTCTGGTTGAAAAGTCTGACTGTGTTCAGATGGTCAGTTTTTGGTTCCTAGTTCAGACTGTGGTCAGTTAGTCAGTTTCTGGTTCCTAGGTTAGACTGTGGTCAGTTGATCAATTTCTGGTTTCTAGGTCAGACTGTGGTCAGTTGGACAGTTTCTGGATTCTAGATCAGACTGCGGTCAGTTGGTCAGTTTCTGGTTTCTAGGTCAGACTGTGGTCAGTTGGTCATTTCATGTTGTCTCGGTCAGACTGTGTTCAGTTGGTCAGTTTCTGGTTTCTAGATCAGACTGTGGTCAGTTGGTCAGTTTCTGGTTTCTCGGTAAGACTGTATTCAGTTGGTCAATTTCTGGTTGCTGGATCAGACTTTGGTCAGTTGGTCAGTTTCTGGTTTCTAGATCAGACTGTGGTCATTTGATCAGTTTCTGGTTTCTAGGTAAGACTGTGGTCAGTTGGTCAGTTTCATGTTGCCTTGGTCAGACTGTGTTCAGTTGGTCAGTTTCTGCTTTCATGATCAGACTGTGGTCAGTTGGTCAGTTTCTGGTTTCCAGGTCAGACTGTGGTCGGTTTGTCAGTTTCTGTTTTGTCGGTCAGACTGTGGTCAGATGGTCAGTTTCAGGTTTCTAGGTCAGGCTGTGGTCAGTTGGCCAGTTCCTAGCTTCTGGGTCATACTGTGGTTAGTTGGTCAGAAACTGTTTGCTAGGTAAGAATTTGGTCAGTTGCTTAGTTGCTGGTTTCTAGGTCAGACTATGGTCAGTTGGTCAGTTTCTGGTTTCTATGTCAGACTGTGTTCAGTTGGTCAGTTTCTGGTTGCTAGATCTGACTATGGTCAGTTGGTCAGTTTCTGGTTTCTAGATCAGACTGTGGTCATTTGATCATTTTCTAGTTTCTGGTTCAAACTCTGGTCAGTTGGTCAGTTTCGGTTTGTCTCGTTCAGACTGTGATCAGTTGGACAGTTTCTGGTTTCGAGTTCGGATTGCGGTCAGTTGCTCAGTTTCGGATTTCTAGGTCAGCTTGTGGTCAGTTGGTCTGTTGCTGGTTTCTTCGTCAGACTGTGGTCAGTTAGGCAGATACTGGTTTATTGGTCAGAATGTGGCCTGTTGGACAGTTTGTAGTTGCTGGGTCAGATTGTGGTCAGTTGGTTCGTTTCTGTTCTGTAGATCAGACTGTGGTCAGTTGGTCAGATTATGGTTTCAACGTCAGACTGTGGTCATTTTATCAGTTTGGTGTTGTCTTGGTCAGTTGGTCAGTTTCATGTTGTCTCGGTCTGATTGTGGGCAGTTGTTCAGTTTCTGCGTTCTAGTTCAGACTGTGGTCAGTTGACAGTTTTGGGTTGTCTAGGTAAGACTGTGTTCATTTGGTCAGTTTCTGGTTTCTCGGTCAGATTGTGGTTAATAAGTCAGTATCTGGTTGAAAAGTCTGACTGTGGTCAGATGGTCAGTTTCTTGTTCCTAGTTCAGACTGTGGTCAGTTGGTCAGTTTCTAGTTCCTGTGTTAGACTGTGGTCAGTTGGTCAGTTTCTGGTTTCTAGGTCAGACTGTGGTCAGTTGTTCAGTTTCTGGGTTCTAGGTCAGACTGTGACTAGTTGGTCAGTTTCGGGTTGTCTAGGTCAGACCGTGGTCAGTTGGTCAGTTCCTAGATTCGTCATACTGTGGTCAGTTGGTCAGAAACTGTTTGCTAGGTAAGACTTTGGTCAGTTGGTTAGTTGCTGGTTTCTAGGTCAGACTGTGGTCAGTTGGTCAGTTTCTGGTTTCTAGGTCAGACTGCGTTCAGTTGGTCAGTTTCTGGTTGCTAGATCAGACTGTGGTCAGTAGGTCAGTTTCTGCCTCCTAGATCAGACTATGGTCAGTTGATCAGTTTCGGATTGTCTCAGTCAGATTGTGGTCAGTTGGACAGTTTCTGGATTCTAGATCAGACTGTGGTCAGTTGGTCAGTTTCTGGTTTCTAGTTCAGACTGTGGTCAGTTGGTCAGTTTCTGGTTTCTAGGTCAGACTGTGGTCAGTTGGTCAGTTTCTGGTTTCTAGGTAAGACTGTGTTCAGTTGGTGAGTTTCTGGTTGCTAGATCAGACTGTGGTCAGTTGGTCAGTTTCTGGTTTCGAGATCAGACTGTGGTCATTTGATCAGTTTCTGGTTTCCAGGTCAGACTGTGGTCAGTTGGTCAGTTTCTGATTGTCTCGGTCAGATTGTGGTCAGTTGGACAGTTTCTGGATTCTAGATCAGACTGTGGGCATTTAGTCAGTTTCTGGTTTCTAGGTAAGACTGTGGTCAGTTGGTCAGTTTCATGTTGCCTTGGTCAAACTGTGTTCAGTTGGTCAGTTTCTGGTTTCAAGATCAGACTGTGGTCAGCTGGTCAGTTTCTGGTTTCTCGATAAGACTGTATTCAGTTGGTCAGTTTCTGGTTGCTAGTTCTGACTATGGTCAGTTGGTCAGTTTCTGGTTTCTAGATCAGACTGTGGTCATTTGATCATTTTCTAGTTTCTGGTTCAAACTCTGGTCAGTTGGTCAGTTTCGGTTTGTCTCGTTCAGACTGTGATCAGTTGGACAGTTTCTGGTTTCGAGTTCGGATTGCGGTCAGTTGGTCAGTTTCGGATTTCTAGGTCAGCTTGTGGTCATTTGGTCTGTTGCTGGTTTCTTCGTCAGACTGTGGTCAGTTAGGCAGATACTGGTTTATTGGTCAGAATGTGGCCTGTTGGAAAGTTTGTAGTTGCTGGGTCAGATTGTGGTCAGTTGGTTCGTTTCTGTTCTGTAGATCAGACTGTGGTCAGTTGGTCAGATTATGGTTTCAACGTCAGACTGTGGTCATTTTATCAGTTTGGTGTTGTCTTGGTCAGTTGGTCAGTTTCATGTTGTCTCGGTCTGATTGTGGGCAGTTGTTCAGTTTCTGCGTTCTAGTTCAGACTGTGGTCAGTTGACAGTTTTGGGTTGTCTCGGTAAGACTGTGTTCATTTGGTAAGTTTCTGGTTTCTCGGTCAGATTGTGGTTAATAAGTCAGTATCTGGTTGAAAAGTCTGACTGTGGTCAGATGGTCAGTTTCTTGTTCCTAGTTCAGACTGTGGTCAGTTGGTCAGTTTCTAGTTCCTGGGTTAGACTGTGGTCAGTTGGTCAGTTTCTGGTTTCTAGGTCAGACTGTGGCCAGTTGTTCAGTTTCTGGGTTCTAGGTCAGACTGTGGCTAGTTGGTCAGTTTCGGGTTGTCTAGGTCAGACCGTGGTCAGTTGGTCAGTTCCTAGATTCGTCATACTGTGGTCAGTTGGTCAGAAACTGTTTGCTAGGTAAGACTTTGGTCAGTTGGTTAGTTGCTGGTTTCTAGGTCAGACTGTGGTCAGTTGGTCAGTTTCTGGTTTCTAGGTCAGACTGCGTTCAGTTGGTCAGTTTCTGGTTGCTAGATCAGACTGTGGTCAGTAGGCCAGTTTCTGCCTCCTAGATCAGACAATGGTCAGTTGATCAGTTTCGGACTGTCTCAGTCAGATTGTGGTCAGTTGGACAGTTTCTGGATTCTAGATCAGACTGTGGTCAGTTGGTCAGTTTCTGGTTTCTAGGTCAGACAGTGGTCAGTTGGTCAGTTTCATGTTGTCTCGGTCAGACTGTGTTCAGTTGGTCAGTTTCTGGTTTCTAGATCAGACTGTGGTCAGTTGGTCAGTTTCTGGTTTCTAGGTAAGACTGTGTTCAGTTGGTCAGTTTCTGGTTTCTAGATCAGACTGTGGTCATTTGATCAGTTTCTGGTTTCTAGGTCAGACTGTGGTCAGTTGGTCAGTTTCTGATTGTCTCGGTCAGATTGTGGTCAGTTGGACAGTTTCTGGATTCTAGATCAGACTGTGGTCAGTTGGTCAGTTTCTGGTTTCTAGGTCAGACAGTGGTCAGTTGGTCAGTTTCATGTTGTCTCGGTCAGACTGTGTTCAGTTGGTCAGTTTCTGGTTTCTAGATCAGACTGTGGTCAGTTGGTCAGTTTCTGGTTTCTAGGTAAGACTGTGTTCAGTTGGTCAGTTTCTGGTTTCTAGATCAGACTGTGGTCATTTGATCAGTTTCTGGTTTCTAGGTCAGACTGTGGTCAGTTGGTCAGTTTCTGATTGTCTCGGTCAGATTGTGGTCAGTTGGACAGTTTCTGGATTCTAGATCAGACTGTGGGCATTTAGTCAGTTTCTGGTTTCTAGGTAAGACTATGGTCAGTTGGTCAGTTTCATGTTGCCTTGGTCAAACTGTGTTCAGTTGGTCAGTTTCTGGTTTCAAGATCAGACTGTGGTCAGCTGGTCAGTTTCTGGTTTCTAGGTGAGACTGTGGTCGGTTAGTCAGTTTCTGTTTGGTCGGCCAGACTGTGGTCAGATGGTCAGTTTCTGGTTTCTAGGTCAGGCTGTGGTCAGTTGGCCAGTTCCTGTTTTCTCGGTCAGAATGTGGTCAGTTGGTCAGATTCTGGTTTCTAGGTCAGACTGTGTTCAGTTGGTCAGTTTCTGGTTTCTAGATAAGACTGTGGTCAGTTGGTCAGTTTCTGGTTTCTAGATAAGATTGTGTTCAGTTTGTCAGTTTATGGTTGCTAGATCAGACTGTGGTCAGTTGGTCAGTTTCTGGTTTCTAGATCAGGCTGTGTTAAGTTGGTCAGTTTCATCTTGCCTCGGTCAGACTGTGGTCAGTTGGTCAGTTTCTGGTTTTTTATGTCAGACTGTGTTCAGTTGGTCAGTTTCTGGTTTCTAGATCAGACTGTGGTCAGTTGGTCAGTTTCTGGTTTCTAGGTAAGACTTTGTACAGTTGGTCAGTTTCTAGTTGCTAGATCAGACTGTGTTCAGTTGGTCAGTTTCTTGATCCTAGATCAGACTGTGGTATTTTGATCAGTTTCTGGTTTCTAGGTCAGACTGTGGTCAGTTGGTCAGTTTCGCATTGTCTCGGTCAGATTGTGGTCTGTTGGACAGTTTCTGGATTCCAGATCAGACTGTGGTCATTTAGTCAGTTTCTGGTTTCTAGGTAAGACTGTGGTCAGTTGGTCAGTTACATGGTGCCTCGGTCAGACTGTGGTCAGTTGGTCAGTTTATGGTTTTTACGTCTGACTGAGGCCATTTTATCAGTTTGGTTTTGTCTTGGTCAGTTGTTCAGTTTCATGTTCTCTCGGTCCGACTGTGGGCAGTTTTTCAGTTTCTGGTTTCTAGTTCAGACTGTGGTCAATTGACAGTTTTGGGTTGTCTAGGTCTGACGGTGTTCAGTTGGTCAGTTCCTGATTTCTGGGTCAGACTGTGGTCATTTGGTCAGTTTCTGGTTTCTCGGTCAGATTGTGGTTAGTTAGTCAGTTTCTGGTTGAAAAGTCTGACTGTGGTCAGATGGTCAGTTTTTGGTTCCTAGTTCAGACTGTGGTCAGTTAGTCAGTTTCTGGTTCCTAGGTTAGACTGTGGTCTGTTGATCAATTTCTGGTTTCTAGGTCAGACTGTGGTCAGTTGGACAGTTTCTGGATTCTAGATCAGACTGTGGTCAGTTGGTCAGTTTCTGGTTTCTAGGTCAGACTGTGGTCAGTTGGTCATTTCACGTTGTCTCGGTCAGACTGTGTTCAGTTGGTCAGTTTCTGGTTTCTAGATCAGACTGTGGTCAGTTGGTCAGTTTCTGGTTTCTCGGTAAGACTGTATTCAGTTGGTCAATTTCTGGTTGCTGGATCAGACTGTGGTCAGTTGGTCAGTTTCTGGTTTCTAGTTAAGACTGTGGTCAGTTGGTCAGTTTCATGTTGCCTTGGTCAGACTGTGTTCAGTTGGTCAGTTTCTGCTTTCATGATCAGACTGTGGTCAGTTGGTCAGTTTCTGGTTTCTAGGTCAGACTGTGGTCGGTTTGTCAGTTTCTGTTTTGTCGGTCAGACTGTGGTCAGATGGTCAGTTTCTGGTTTCTAGGTCAGGCTGTGGTCAGTTGGCCAGTTCCTAGCTTCTGGGTCATACTGTGGTCAGTTGGTCAGAAACTGTTTGCTAGGTAAGAATTTGGTCAGTTGCTTAGTTGCTGGTTTCTAGGTCAGACTATGGTCAGTTGGTCAGTTTCTGGTTTCTATGTCAGACTGTGTTCAGTTGGTCAGTTTCTGGTTGCTAGATCTGACTATGGTCAGTTGGTCAGTTTCTGGTTTCTAGATCAGACTGTGGTCATTTGATCATTTTCTGGTTTCTAGGTCAGACTGTGTTCAGTTGGACAGTTTCGGTTTGTCTCGGTCAGATTGTGGTCAGTTGGACAGTTTCTGGATTCTAGATCAGACTGTGGTCAGTTGTTCAGTTTCTGGTTTCTGATTCAAACTCTGGTCAGTTGGTCAGTTTCGGTTTGTCTCGTTCAGACTGTGATCAGTTGGACAGTTTCTGGTTTCGAGTTCGGATTGCGGTCAGTTGGTCAGTTTCGGATTTGTAGGTCAGCTTGTGGTCAGTTGGTCTGTTGCTGGTTTCTTCGTCAGACTGTGGTCAGTTAGGCAGATACTGGTTTATTGGTCAGAATGTGGCCTGTTGGACAGTTTGTAGTTGCTGGGTCAGATTGTGGTCAGTTGGTTCGTTTCTGTTCTGTAGATCAGACTGTGGTCAGTTGGTCAGATTATGGTTTCTACGTCAGACTGTGGTCATTTTATCAGTTTGGTGTTGTCTTGGTCAGTTGGTCAGTTTCATGTTGTCTCGGTCTGATTGTGGTCAGTTGGTTCGTTTCTGTTCTGTAGATCAGACTGTGGTCAGTTGGTCAGATTATGGTTTCTACGTCAGACTTTGGTCATTTTATCAGTTTGGTGTTGTCTTGGTCAGTTGGTCAGTTTCATGTTGTCTCGGTCTGATTGTGGGCAGTTGTTCAGTTTCTGCGTTCTAGTTCAGACTGTGGTCAGTTGACAGTTTTGGGTTGTCTAGGTAAGACTGTGTTCATTTGGTCAGTTTCTGGTTTCTCGGTCAGATTGTGGTTAATAAGTCAGTATCTGGTTGAAAAGTCTGACTGTGGTCAGATGGTCAGTTTCTTGTTCCTAGTTCAGACTGTAGTCAGTTGGTCAGTTTCTAGTTCCTGGGTTAGACTGTGGTCAGTTGGTCAGTTTCTGGTTTCTAGGTCAGACTGTGGCCAGTTGTTCAGTTTCTGGGTTCTAGGTCAGACTGTGGCTAGTTGGTCAGTTTCGGGTTGTCTAGGTCAGACCGTGGTCAGTTGGTCAGTTCCTAGATTCGTCATACTGTGGTCAGTTGGTCAGAAACTGTTTGCTAGGTAAGACTTTGGTCAGTTGGTTAGTTGCTGGTTTCTAGGTCAGACTGTGGTCAGTTGGTCAGTTTCTGGTTTCTAGGTCAGACTGCGTTCAGTTGGTCAGTTTCTGGTTGCTAGATCAGACTGTGGTCAGTAGGTCAGTTTCTGCCTCCTAGATCAGACAATGGTCAGTTGATCAGTTTCGGACTGTCTCAGTCAGATTGTGGTCAGTTGGACAGTTTCTGGATTCTAGATCAGACTGTGGTCAGTTGGTCAGTTTCTGGTTTCTAGGTCAGACAGTGGTCAGTTGGTCAGTTTCATGTTGTCTCGGTCAGACTGTGTTCAGTTGGTCAGTTTCTGGTTTCTAGATCAGACTGTGGTCAGTTGGTCAGTTTCTGGTTTCTAGGTAAGACTGTGTTCAGTTGGTCAGTTTCTGGTTGCTAGATCAGACTGTGGTCAGTTGGTCAGTTTCTGGTTTCTAGATCAGACTGTGGTCATTTGATCAGTTTCTGGTTTCTAGGTCAGACTGTGGTCAGTTGGTCAGTTTCTGATTGTCTCGGTCAGATTGTGGTCAGTTGGACAGTTTCTGGATTCTAGATCAGACTGTGGGCATTTAGTCAGTTTCTGGTTTCTAGGTAAGACTATGGTCAGTTGGTCAGTTTCATGTTGCCTTGGTCAAACTGTGTTCAGTTGGTCAGTTTCTGGTTTCAAGATCAGACTGTGGTCAGCTGGTCAGTTTCTGGTTTCTAGGTGAGACTGTGGTCAGTTAGTCAGTTTCTGTTTTGTCGGCCAGACTGTGGTCAGATGGTCAGTTTCTGGTTTCTAGGTCAGGCTGTGGTCAGTTGGCCAGTTCCTGTTTTCTCGGTCAGAATGTGGTCAGTTGGTCAGATTCTGGTTTCTAGGTCAGACTGTGTTCAGTTGGTCAGTTTCTGGTTTCTAGATAAGACTGTGGTCAGTTGGTCAGTTTCTGGTTTCTAGGTAAGATTGTGTTCAGTTTGTCAGTTTATGGTTGCTAGATCAGACTGTGGTCAGTTGGTCAGTTACTGGTTTCTAGATCAGGCTGTGTTAAGTTGGTCAGTTTCATCTTGCCTCGGTCAGACTGTGGTCAGTTGGTCAGTTTCTGGTTTTTTATGTCAGACTGTGTTCAGTTGGTCAGTTTCTGGTTTCTAGATCAGACTGTGGTCAGTTGGTCAGTTTCTGGTTTCTAGGTAAGACTTTGTACAGTTGGTCAGTTTCTGGTTGCTAGATCAGACTGTGTTCAGTTGGTCAGTTTCTTGATCCTAGATCAGACTGTGGTATTTTGATCAGTTTCTGGTTTCTAGGTCAGACTGTGGTCAGTTGGTCAGTTTCGCATTGTCTCGGTCAGATTGTGGTCTGTTGGACAGTTTCTGGATTCCAGATCAGACTGTGGTCATTTAGTCAGTTTCTGGTTTCTAGGTAAGACTGTGGTCAGTTGGTCAGTTACATGGTGCCTCGGTCAGACTGTGGTCAGTTGGTCAGTTTATGGTTTTTACGTCTGACTGAGGCCATTTTATCAGTTTGGTTTTGTCTTGGTCAGTTGTTCAGTTTCATGTTCTCTCGGTCCGACTGTGGGCAGTTTTTCAGTTTCTGGTTTCTAGTTCAGACTGTGGTCAATTGACAGTTTTGGGTTGTCTAGGTCTGACGGTGTTCAGTTGGTCAGTTCCTGATTTCTGGGTCAGACTGTGGTCATTTGGTCAGTTTCTGGTTTCTCGGTCAGATTGTGTTTAGTTAGTCAGTTTCTGGTTGAAAAGTCTGACTGTGGTCAGATGGTCAGTTTTTGGTTCCTAGTTCAGACTGTGGTCAGTTAGTCAGTTTCTGGTTCCTAGGTTAGACTGTGGTCTGTTGATCAATTTCTGGTTTCTAGGTCAGACTGTGGTCAGTTGGACAGTTTCTGGATTCTAGATCAGACTGTGGTCAGTTGGTCAGTTTCTGGTTTCTAGGTCAGACTGTGGTCAGTTGGTCATTTCACGTTGTCTCGGTCAGACTGTGTTCAGTTGGTCAGTTTCTGGTTTCTAGATCAGACTGTGGTCAGTTGGTCAGTTTCTGGTTTCTCGGTAAGACTGTATTCAGTTGGTCAATTTCTGGTTGCTGGATCAGACTGTGGTCAGTTGGTCAGTTTCTGGTTTCTAGTTAAGACTGTGGTCAGTTGGTCAGTTTCATGTTGCCTTGGTCAGACTGTGTTCAGTTGGTCAGTTTCTGCTTTCATGATCAGACTGTGGTCAGTTGGTCAGTTTCTGGTTTCTAGGTCAGACTGTGGTCGGTTTGTCAGTTTCTGTTTTGTCGGTCAGACTGTGGTCAGATGGTCAGATTCTGGTTTCTAGTTCAGGCTGTGGTCAGTTGGCCAGTTCCTAGCTTCTGGGTCATACTGTGGTCAGTTGGTCAGAAACTGTTTGCTAGGTAAGAATTTGGTCAGTTGCTTAGTTGCTGGTTTCTAGGTCAGACTATGGTCAGTTGGTCAGTTTCTGGTTTCTATGTCAGACTGTGTTCAGTTGGTCAGTTTCTGGTTTCTAGATAAGACTGTGGTCAGTTGGTCAGTTTCTGGTTTCTAGGTAAGATTGTGTTCAGTTTGTCAGTTTATGGTTGCTAGATCAGACTGTGGTCAGTTGGTCAGTTTCTGGTTTCTAGATCAGGCTGTGTTAAGTTGGTCAGTTTCATCTTGCCTCGGTCAGACTGTGGTCAGTTGGTCAGTTTCTGGTTTTTTATGTCAGACTGTGTTCAGTTGGTCAGTTTCTGGTTTCTAGATCAGACTGTGGTCAGTTGGTCAGTTTCTGGTTTCTAGGTAAGACTTTGTACAGTTGGTCAGTTTCTGGTTGCTAGATCAGACTGTGTTCAGTTGGTCAGTTTCTTGATCCTAGATCAGACTGTGGTATTTTGATCAGTTTCTGGTTTCTAGGTCAGACTGTGGTCAGTTGGTCAGTTTCGCATTGTCTCGGTCAGATTGTGGTCTGTTGGACAGTTTCTGGATTCCAGATCAGACTGTGGTCATTTAGTCAGTTTCTGGTTTCTAGGTAAGACTGTGGTCAGTTGGTCAGTTACATGGTGCCTCGGTCAGACTGTGGTCAGTTGGTCAGTTTATGGTTTTTACGTCTGACTGAGGCCATTTTATCAGTTTGGTTTTGTCTTGGTCAGTTGTTCAGTTTCATGTTCTCTCGGTCCGACTGTGGGCAGTTTTTCAGTTTCTGGTTTCTAGTTCAGACTGTGGTCAATTGACAGTTTTGGGTTGTCTAGGTCTGACGGTGTTCAGTTGGTCAGTTCCTGATTTCTGGGTCAGACTGTGGTCATTTGGTCAGTTTCTGGTTTCTCGGTCAGATTGTGGTTAGTTAGTCAGTTTCTGGTTGAAAAGTCTGACTGTGGTCAGATGGTCAGTTTTTGGTTCCTAGTTCAGACTGTGGTCAGTTAGTCAGTTTCTGGTTCCTAGGTTAGACTCTGGTCTGTTGATCAATTTCTGGTTTCTAGGTCAGACTGTGGTCAGTTACACAGTTTCTGGATTCTAGATCAGACTGTGGTCAGTTGGTCAGTTTCTGGTTTGTAGGTCAGACTGTGGTCAGTTGGTCATTTCACGTTGTCTCGGTCAGACTGTGTTCAGTTGGTCAGTTTCTGGTTTCTAGATCAGACTGTGGTCAGTTGGTCAGTTTCTGGTTTCTCGGTAAGACTGTATTCAGTTGGTCAATTTCTGGTTGCTGGATCAGACTGTGGTCAGTTGGTCAGTTTCTGGTTTCTAGTTAAGACTGTGGTCAGTTGGTCAGTTTCATGTTGCCTTGGTCAGACTGTGTTCAGTTGGTCAGTTTCTGCTTTCATGATCAGACTGTGGTCAGTTGGTCAGTTTCTGGTTTCTAGGTCAGACTGTGGTCGGTTTGTCAGTTTCTGTTTTGTCGGTCAGACTGTGGTCAGATGGTCAGATTCTGGTTTCTAGGTCAGGCTGTGGTCAGTTGGCCAGTTCCTAGCTTCTGGGTCATACTGTGGTCAGTTGGTCAGAAACTGTTTGCTAGGTAAGAATTTGGTCAGTTGCTTAGTTGCTGGTTTCTAGGTCAGACTATGGTCAGTTGGTCAGTTTCTGGTTTCTATGTCAGACTGTGTTCAGTTGGTCAGTTTCTGGTTGCTAGATCTGACTATGGTCAGTTGGTCAGTTTCTGGTTTCTAGATCAGACTGTGGTCATTTGATCATTTTCTGGTTTCTAGGTCAGACTGTGTTCAGTTGGTCAGTTTCGGTTTGTCTCGGTCAGATTGTGGTCAGTTGGACAGTTTCTGGATTCTAGATCAGACTGTGGTCAGTTGTTCAGTTTCTGGTTTCTGATTCAAACTCTGGTCAGTTGGTCAGTTTCGGTTTGTCTCTTTCAGACTGTGATCAGTTGGACAGTTTCTGGTTTCGAGTTCGGATTGCGGTCAGTTGGTCAGTTTCGGATTTGTAGGTCAGCTTGTGGTCAGTTGGTCTTTTGCTGGTTTCTTCGTCAGACTGTGGTCAGTTAGGCAGATACTGGTTTATTGGTCAGAATGTGGCCTGTTGGACAGTTTGTAGTTGCTGGGTCAGATTGTGGTCAGTTGGTTCGTTTCTGTTCTGTAGATCAGACTGTGGTCAGTTGGTCAGATTATGGTTTCTACGTCAGACTGTGGTCATTTTATCAGTTTGGTGTTGTCTTGGTCAGTTGGTCAGTTTCATGTTGTCTCGGTCTGATTGTGGTCAGTTGGTTCGTTTCTGTTCTGTAGATCAGACTGTGGTCAGTTGGTCAGATTATGGTTTCTACGTCAGACTTTGGTCATTTTATCAGTTTGGTGTTGTCTTGGTCAGTTGGTCAGTTTCATGTTGTCTCGGTCTGATTGTGGGCAGTTGTTCAGTTTCTGCGTTCTAGTTCAGACTGTGGTCAGTTGACAGTTTTGGGTTGTCTAGGTAAGACTGTGTTCATTTGGTCAGTTTCTGGTTTCTCGGTCAGATTGTGGTTAATAAGTCAGTATCTGGTTGAAAAGTCTGACTGTGGTCAGATGGTCAGTTTCTTGTTCCTAGTTCAGACTGTAGTCAGTTGGTCAGTTTCTAGTTCCTGGGTTAGACTGTGGTCAGTTGGTCAGTTTCTGGTTTCTAGGTCAGACTGTGGCCAGTTGTTCAGTTTCTGGGTTCTAGGTCAGACTGTGGCTAGTTGGTCAGTTTCGGGTTGTCTAGGTCAGACCGTGGTCAGTTGGTCAGTTCCTAGATTCGTCATACTGTGGTCAGTTGGTCAGAAACTGTTTGCTAGGTAAGACTTTGGTCAGTTGGTTAGTTGCTGGTTTCTAGGTCAGACTGTGGTCAGTTGGTCAGTTTCTGGTTTCTAGGTCAGACTGCGTTCAGTTGGTCAGTTTCTGGTTGCTAGATCAGACTGTGGTCAGTAGGTCAGTTTCTGCCTCCTAGATCAGACAATGGTCAGTTGATCAGTTTCGGACTGTCTCAGTCAGATTGTGGTCAGTTGGACAGTTTCTGGATTCTAGATCAGACTGTGGTCAGTTGGTCAGTTTCTGGTTTCTAGGTCAGACAGTGGTCAGTTGGTCAGTTTCATGTTGTCTCGGTCAGACTGTGTTCAGTTGGTCAGTTTCTGGTTTCTAGATCAGACTGTGGTCAGTTGGTCAGTTTCTGGTTTCTAGGTAAGACTGTGTTCAGTTGGTCAGTTTCTGGTTGCTAGATCAGACTGTGGTCAGTTGGTCAGTTTCTGGTTTCTAGATCAGACTGTGGTCATTTGATCAGTTTCTGGTTTCTAGGTCAGACTGTGGTCAGTTGGTCAGTTTCTGATTGTCTCGGTCAGATTGTGGTCAGTTGGACAGTTTCTGGATTCTAGATCAGACTGTGGGCATTTAGTCAGTTTCTGGTTTCTAGGTAAGACTATGGTCAGTTGGTCAGTTTCATGTTGCCTTGGTCAAACTGTGTTCAGTTGGTCAGTTTCTGGTTTCAAGATCAGACTGTGGTCAGCTGGTCAGTTTCTGGTTTCTAGGTGAGACTGTGGTCGGTTAGTCAGTTTCTGTTTTGTCGGCCAGACTGTGGTCAGATGGTCAGTTTCTGGTTTCTAGGTCAGGCTGTGGTCAGTTGGCAGTTCCTGTTTTCTCGGTCAGAATGTGGTCAGTTGGTCAGATTCTGGTTTCTAGGTCAGACTGTGTTCAGTTGGTCAGTTTCTGGTTTCTAGATAAGACTGTGGTCAGTTGGTCAGTTTCTGGTTTCTAGATAAGATTGTGTTCAGTTTGTCAGTTTATGGTTGCTAGATCAGACTGTGGTCAGTTGGTCAGTTTCTGGTTTCTAGATCAGGCTGTGTTAAGTTGGTCAGTTTCATCTTGCCTCGGTCAGACTGTGGTCAGTTGGTCAGTTTCTGGTTTTTTATGTGAGACTGTGTTCAGTTGGTCAGTTTCTGGTTTCTAGATCAGACTGTGGTCAGTTGGTCAGTTTCTGGTTTCTAGGTAAGACTTTGTACAGTTGGTCAGTTTCTGGTTGCTAGATCAGACTGTGTTCAGTTGGTCAGTTTCTTGATCCTAGATCAGACTGTGGTATTTTGATCAGTTTCTGGTTTCTAGGTCAGACTGTGGTCAGTTGGTCAGTTTCGCATTGTCTCGGTCAGATTGTGGTCTGTTGGACAGTTTCTGGATTCCAGATCAGACTGTGGTCATTTAGTCAGTTTCTGGTTTCTAGGTAAGACTGTGGTCAGTTGGTCAGTTACATGGTGCCTCGGTCAGACTGTGGTCAGTTGGTCAGTTTATGGTTTTTACGTCTGACTGAGGCCATTTTATCAGTTTGGTTTTGTCTTGGTCAGTTGTTCAGTTTCATGTTCTCTCGGTCCGACTGTGGGCAGTTTTTCAGTTTCTGGTTTCTAGTTCAGACTGTGCTCAATTGACAGTTTTGGGTTGTCTAGGTCTGACGGTGTTCAGTTGGTCAGTTCCTGATTTCTGGGTCAGACTGTGGTCATTTGGTCAGTTTCTGGTTTCTCGGTCAGATTGTGGTTAGTTAGTCAGTTTCTGGTTGAAAAGTCTGACTGTGGTCAGATGGTCAGTTTTTGGTTCCTAGTTCAGACTGTGGTCAGTTAGTCAGTTTCTGGTTCCTAGGTTAGACTGCGGTCAGTTGATCAATTTCTGGTTTCTAGGTCAGACTGTGGTCAGTTGGACAGTTTCTGGATTCTAGATCAGACTGTGGTCAGTTGGTCAGTTTCTGGTTTCTCGGTCAGACTGTGGTCATTCGGTCATTTCATGTTGTCTCGGTCAGACTGTGTTCAGTTGGTCAGTTTCTGGTTTCTAGATCAGACTGTGGTCAGTTGGTCAGTTTCTGGTTTCTCGGTAAGACTGTATTCAGTTGGTCAATTTCTGGTTGCTGGATCAGACTGTGGTCAGTTGGTCAGTTTCTGGTTTCTAGATCAGACTGTGGTCATTTGATCAGTTTCTGGTTTCTAGGTAAGACTGTGGTCAGTTGGTCAGTTTCATGTTGCCTTGGTCAGACTGTGTTCAGTTGGTCAGTTTCTGGTTTCATGATCAGACTGTGGTCAGTTGGTCAGTTTCTGGTTTCTAGGTCAGACTGTGGTCGGTTTGTCAGTTTCTGTTTTGTCGGTCAGACTGTGGTCAGATGGTCAGTTTCTGGTTTCTAGGTCAGGCTGTGGTCAGTTGGCCAGTTCCTAGCTTCTGGGTCATACTGTGGTCAGTTGGTCAGAAACTGTTTGCTAGGTAATAATTTGGTCAGTTGCTTAGTTGCTGGTTTCTAGGTCAGACTATGGTCAGTTGGTCAGTTTCTGGTTTCTATGTCAGACTGTGTTCAGTTGGTCAGTTTCTGGTTGCTAGATCTGACTATGTTCAGTTGGTTAGTTTCTGGCTCCTAGATCAGACGATGGTCAGTTGATCAGTTTCTGGTTTCTAGGTCAGACTGTGGTCAGTTGTTCAGTTTCAGATTGTCTCAGTAAGATTGTGTTCAGTTCGATAGTTTCTGGATTCTAGATCAGACTGTGGTCAGTTGGTCCGTTTCAGGTTTCTAGGTCAGACTGTGGTCAGTTGGTCAGTTTCATGTTGCCTCGGTCAGACTGTGTTCAGTTGGTCAGTTTCTGGTTTCTAGATCAGACTGTGTTCAGTTGGTCAGTTTCTGGTTTCTAGGTCAGACTGTGGTCAGTTCGTCAGTTTCTGTTTTGTCGGTCAGACTGTGGTCAGTTGGTCAGTTTCTGGTTTCTTGATCAGACTGTGGTCAGTTGGTCAGTTTCTGGTTTCAAGATCAGACTGTTTTCAGTTGGTCAGTTTCATGTTGCTTCGGTCATTCTGTGGTCAGTTGTTCAGTTTCTGGATTCTAGGTCGGACTGTGGTCAGTTGGTCAGTTGATCTGTTTCTGGTTTCGAGGTCAGACTGTGGTCAGTTGGTCAGTTTCTGGTTTCTAGATCAGACTATGGTTAGTTGATCAGTTTCTTGTTTGTAGGTCAGACTAAGGTCTGTTGGTCAGTTTCTGGTTTCTAGGTCAGACTGTGGTCAGTTGGTCAGTTTCATGTTGCCTCGGTCAGACTGTGTTCAGTTGGTCAGTTTCTGGTTTCTAGATCAGACTGTGTTCAGTTGGTCAGTTTCTGGTTTCTAGGTCAGACTGTGGTCAGTTCGTCAGTTTCTGTTTTGTCGGTCAAACTGTGGTCAGTTGGTCAGTTTCATGTTGCCTTGGTCAAACTGTGTTCAGTTGGTCAGTTTCTGGTTTCAAGATCAGACTGTGGTCAGCTGGTCAGTTTCTGGTTTCTAGGTGAGACTGTGGTCGGTTAGTCAGTTTCTGTTTTGTCGGCCAGTCTGTGGTCAGATGGTCAGTTTCTGGTTTCTAGGTCAGGCTGTGGTCAGTTGGCCAGTTCCTGTTTTCTCGGTCAGAATGTGGTCCGTTGGTCAGATTCTGGTTTCTAGGTCAGACTGTGTTCAGTTGGTCAGTTTCTGGTTTCCAGATCAGACTGTGGTCAGTTGGTCAGTTTCTGGTTTCTAGGTAAAATTGTGTTCAGTTGGTAAGTTTCTGGTTTCTAGATCAGGCTGTGTTAAGTTGGTCAGTTTCATCTTGCCTCGGTCAGACTGTGGTCAGTTGGTCAGTTTCTGGTTTTTTATGTCAGACTGTGTTCAGTTGGTCAGTTTCTGGTTTCTAGATCAGACTGTGGTCAGTTGGTCAGTTTCTGGTTTCTAGGTAAGACTTTGTACAGTTGGTCAGTTTCTGGTTGCTAGATCAGACTGTGGTCAGTTGGTCAGTTTCTTGTTTCTAGATCAGACTGTGGTATTTTGATCAGTTTCGGGTTTCTAGGTCAGACTGTGGTCAGTTGGTCAGTTTCGGATTGTCTCGGTCAGATTGTGGTCTGTTGGACAGTTTCTGGATTCCAGATCAGACTGTGGTCATTTAGTCAGTTTCTGGTTTCTAGGTAAGACTGTGGTCAGTTGGTCAGTTACATGTTGCCTCGGTCAGACTGTGGTCAGTTGGTCAGTTTATGGTTTTTACGTCTGACTGAGGCCATTTTATCAGTTTGGTTTTGTCTTGGTCAGTTGTTCAGTTTCATGTTCTCTCGGTCCGACTGTGGGCAGTTTTTCAGTTTCTGGTTTCTAGTTCAGACTGTGGTCAATTGACAGTTTTGGGTTGTCTAGGTCTGACGGTGTTCAGTTGGTCAGTTCCTGATTTCTGGGTCAGACTGTGGTCATTTGGTCAGTTTCTGGTTTCTCGGTCAGATTGTGGTTAGTTAGTCAGTTTCTGGTTGAAAAGTCTGACTGTGGTCAGATGGTCAGTTTTTGGTTCCTAGTTCAGACTGTGGTCAGTTAGTCAGTTTCTGGTTCCTAGGTTAGACTGTGGTCAGTTGATCAATTTCTGGTTTCTAGGTCAGACTGTGGTCAGTTGGACAGTTTCTGGATTCTAGATCAGACTGTGGTCAGTTGGTCAGTTTCTGGTTTCTCGGTCAGACTGTGGTCATTCGGTCATTTCATGTTGTCTCGGTCAGACTGTGTTCAGTTGGTCAGTTTCTGGTTTCTAGATCAGACTGTGGTCAGTTGGTCAGTTTCTGGTTTCTCGGTAAGACTGTATTCAGTTGGTCAATTTCTGGTTGCTGGATCAGACTGTGGTCAGTTGGTCAGTTTCTGGTTTCTAGATCAGACTGTGGTCATTTGATCAGTTTCTGGTTTCTAGGTAAGACTGTGGTCAGTTGGTCAGTTTCATGTTGCCTTGGTCAGATTGTGTTCAGTTGGTCAGTTTCTGGTTTCATGATCAGACTGTGGTCAGTTGGTCAGTTTCTGGTTTCTAGGTCAGACTGTGGTCGGTTTGTCAGTTTCTGTTTTGTCGGTCAGACTGTGGTCAGATGGTCAGTTTCTGGTTTCTAGGTCAGGCTGTGGTCAGTTGGCCAGTTCCTAGCTTCTGGGTCATACTGTGGTCAGTTGGTCAGAAACTGTTTGCTAGGTAATAATTTGGTCAGTTGCTTAGTTGCTGGTTTCTAGGTCAGACTATGGTCAGTTGGTCAGTTTCTGGTTTCTATGTCAGACTGTGTTCAGTTGGTCAGTTTCTGGTTGCTAGATCTGACTATGTTCAGTTGGTTAGTTTCTGGCTCCTAGATCAGACGATGGTCAGTTGATCAGTTTCTGGTTTCTAGTTCAGACTGTGGTCAGTTGTTCAGTTTCAGATTGTGTCAGTAAGATTGTGTTCAGTTGGATAGTTTCTGGATTCTAGATCAGACTGTGGTCAGTTGGTCCGTTTCAGGTTTCTAGGTCAGACTGTGGTCAGTTGGTCAGTTTCATGTTGCCTCGGTCAGACTGTGTTCAGTTGTTCAGTTTCTGGTTTCTAGATCAGACTGTGTTCAGTTGGTCAGTTTCTGGTTTCTAGGTCAGACTGTGGTCAGTTCGTCAGTTTCTGTTTTGTCGGTCAGACTGTGGTCAGTTGGTCAGTTTCTGGTTTCTTGATCAGACTGTGGTCAGTTGGTCAGTTTCTGGTTTCAAGATCAGACTGTTTTCAGTTGGTCAGTTTCATGTTGCTTCGGTCATTCTGTGGTCAGTTGTTCAGTTTCTGGATTCTAGGTCGGACTGTGGTCAGTTGGTCAGTTGATCTGTTTCTGGTTTCGAGGTCAGACTGTGGTCAGTTGGTCAGTTTCTGGTTTCTAGATCAGACTATGGTTAGTTGATCAGTTTCTTGTTTGTAGGTCAGACTAAGGTCTGTTGGTCAGTTTCTGGTTTCTAGGTCAGACTGTGGTCAGTTGGTCAGCTTCGGATTGTCTCGTTCAGATTGTGGTCAGTTGGACAGTTTCTGGATTCGAGATCAGGCTGTGGGCAGTTGGTCAGTTGCTGCTTCTAGGTCAGTCTCTGGACAGTTGGTCAGTTGCTGTTTGCTAGATCAGTCTGTGTTCAGTTTGTTACATTTTGGTTGCGAGTTCATCCTGTGGTCAATTGGTCAGTTGCTGGTTACTTGATCAGACTGTGGTCAGTTCCGTCAGTTTCTCGTTTCTCGGTCAGATTGTGGTATCGTTAGTTTTTTCTGGTTTATAGGTCAGACTGTCGTCAGTTGGTCAGTTTCTGGATCGTATTTCATACTATGGTCAGTTGGTCAGTTTCTGGTTGCTCGGTTAGACTGTGGTCAGTTGGTCAGTTTCTGGTTTCTAGATCAGACTGTGGTCAGTTGGTCAGTGCCTGGTTTCTAGGTCAGTCTGTGGTCAGTTGGTCAGTTTCATTCTGCCTCGGTCAGACTGTGTTCAGTTGATCAGTTTCTGGTTTCTCGGTCAGACTGTGGTCAGTTGGTCAGTTTCTGGTTTCTAGGTCAGACTTTGTTCAGTTGGTCAGTTTCTTGTTTGTAGGTCAGAATGTGGTCCGTTGGTCAGTTTCTGGATTCCAGGTCAGACTGTGGTCAGTTGGTCAGTTGCTGGTTTCTACGTCAGACTGTGGTCAGTTGGACAGTTTCTGTTATTAGGTCAGACTGAGGTCAGATGGTCAGTTTCTGGTTTCGAGGTCAGAATGTGGTCAGTTGGTAAGTTTCTGGTTTCTAGGTCAGACTGTGTTAAGTTGGTCAGTTTCTGGTTTCGAGTTAAGTATGTGGTCAGTTGGACAGTTTCTGGTTTGGAGGTCAGACTGTGGTCAGTTGGTCAGATTCGGGTTTCTAGGTCAGATTTTGGCCAGTTGGTCAGTTGCTGGTTTCTACATCACTCTGTGGTCAGTTGGTCAGATACTGGTTGCAAGGTCAGATTGTGTTTTGTTTGATAATTTGTGGTTGCTAGTTCAGAATGTGGTCATTTGGCCAGGTTTTGTTTTCGAGGTCAGAATGTGGTCAGTTGCTCAGTTTCTGGTTTCTCGGTCAGAATGTGATCAGTTGGTCAGTTGCTGGTTTCTACGTCAGACTGTGGTCAGTTGGTCAGATACTGGTTGCGAGGTCAGTCTGTGGTCACATTGTCAGTTTCTGGTTTCTTGGTCAGTCTGTGGTCAGTTGTTCAGTGTCTGGTTCCTAATTCAGTCTGTGGTCAGTTGGTCAGTTTCTGGTTTCTAGGTCAGACTGAGGTCAGTTGGTCCGTTTCTATTTTCTAGGCCAGATTGTGCACAGTTGGTCAGTTTCTGGTTTCGAGTTAAGAATATGGTCAGTTGGTCAGCTTCGGGTTTCTACGTCAGATTGTGGTCAGTTGGTCAGTTGCTGGCTTCTACATCAGACTGTGGTCAGTTGGTCAGATACTGGTTGCTAGGTCAGAATGTGGCCTGTTTGACAGTTTGTGCTTGCTACGTCATACTGTGGTTATTTGGTCAGTTTATGGTTTCAAGGTCAGATTGTGGTCAGTTGCTCAGTTTCTGGTTTGCTAGGTCATACTGTGGTTAGTTGGTCAGTTTCATTTTGTCTCGGTCAGACTGTGGTCATTCGGTCAATTCCAGGTTTCTGGATCAGACTGTGGACATTTGGTCAGTTTCTGGTTTCTCGGTCAGATTGTGGTTAGTTTGTCTTTTTCTGGTTTATATGTCTGACTGTGGTCAGTTGGTCAGTTTCTCGTTCCTAGTTCAGACTGATGTCAGTTTGTCAGTTTCTGGTTTCTCGGTTAGACTGTGGTCAGTTGGTCAGATTCTGGTTTCTGGATCAGACTGTGGTCAGTTGGTCAGTTTCTGGTTTCTAGGTCAGACTGTGGTCAGTTGGTCAGTTTCATGTTGCCTCGATCAGCCTGTGTTCAGTTGATCATTTTCTGGTTCCTAGGTCAGACTGTGGTCAGTTGGTCCATTTCTGGTTTCTAGATCAGACTGTGGTCAGTTGGTCAGTTTCTGGTTTCGAGTTTAGTATATGGTCATTTGGACCGTTTCTGATTTCGAGGTCAGACTGTGGTCAGTTGGTCAATTTCGGTTTTATATGTCAGATTGTGGTCAGTTGGTCAGTTGCTGGTTTCTACGTCAGACTGTTGTCAGTTGGTCAGATACTGATTGCTAGGTAAGAATGTGGCCTGTGTGACAGTTTGTGGTTGCGAGGTCAGAATAGGGTCATTTGGTCAGTTTATGGTTTCGAGGTCAGATTGTGGTCAGTTGCTCAGTTTCTGGTTTCTAGGCCAGACTGTGGTCAGTTGGTCAGTTTCATGTTGTCTCGGTCAAACTGTGGTCAGTTGGTTAGTTCCAGGTTTCTGGGTCAGACTGTGGACATTTGGTCAGTTTCTGGTTTATCGGTCAGATTGTGGTTAATGAGTCTGTTTATGGTTTCTATTCAGACTTTGGTCAGTTGGTCTGTTTGTGGTTGCTAGGTCAGAATGTGTTCATTTGGCCAGGTTTTGGATTCGAGGTCATATTGTGGTCAGTTGCTCAGTTTCTGGTTTCTAGGTCAGAATGTGGTCAGTTGGTCAGTTGCTGGTTTCTACGTCAGACTGTGGTCAGTTGGTCAGATACTGGTTGCGAGGTCAGTCTGTGGTCACTTTGTCAGTTTTTGGTTTCTAGGTCAGTCTGTGGTCAGTTGTTCAGTTTCTGGTTCCTAATTCAGTCTGTGGTCAGTTGGTCAGTTTCTGGTTTCTCGTTCAGACTGTGGTTAGTTGGTCAGTTCCTGGTTTCTAGGTCAGACTGTGGTCAGCTTGTCTGTATCTGGTTTCTAGCTCAGACTGTAGTCAGTTACTGGTTGCTGTGACAGAATGTGGCATTTTGGACAGTTTTTGGTTGCAAGGTCAGACTGTGTTCAGTTCGTCAGTTTCTGGTTTCTAGGTCAGACTGAGGTCAGTTGGTCCGTTTCTATTTTCTAGGCCAGATTGTGCACAGTTGGTCAGTTTCTGGTTTCGAGTTAAGAATATGGTCAGTTGGTCAGCTTCGGGTTTCTAGGTCAGATTGTGGTCAGTTGTTCAGTTGCTGGCTTCTACATCAGACTGTGGTCAGTTGGTCAGATACTGGTTGCTAGGTCAGAATGTGGCCTGTTTGACAGTTTGTGCTTGCTAGGTCATACTGTGGTTATTTGGTCAGTTTATGGTTTCAAGTTCAGATTGTGGTCAGTTGCTCAGTTTCTGGTTTGTAGGTCAGACTGTGGTCAGTTGGTCAGTTTCATTTTGTCTCGGTCAGACTGTGGTCATTTGGTCAGTTCCAGGTTTCTGGATCAGACTGTGGACATTTGGTCAGTTTCTGGTTTCTCGGTCAGATTGTGGTTAGTTTGTCTTTTTCTGGTTTATATGTCATACTGTGGTCAGTTGGTCAGTTTCTCGTTCCTAGTTCAGACTGATGTCAGTTGGTCAGTTTCTGGTTCCTCGGTTAGACTGTGGTCAGTTGGTCAGTTTCTGGTTTCTGGATCAGACTGTGGTCAGTTGGTCAGTTTCTGGTTTCTAGGTCAGACTGTGGTCAGTTGGTCAGTTTCATGTTGCCTCGATAAGCCTGTGTTCAGTTGATCATTTTCTGGTTCCTAGGTCAGACTGTGGTCAGTTGGTCCATTTCTGGATTCTAGGTCAGACTGTGGTCAGTTGGTCAGTTTCTGGTTTCGAGTTTAGTATCTGGTCAGTTGGACAGTTTCTGATTTCGAGGTCAGACTGTGGTCAATTGGTCAATTTCGATTTTATAGGTCAGATTGTGGTCAGTTGGTCAGTTGCTGGTTTCTACGTCAGACTGTGGTCAGTTGGTCAGATACTGATTGCTAGGTAAGAATGTGGCCTGTGTGACAGTTTGTGGTTGCGAGGTCAGAATATGGTCATTTGGTCAGATTTTGGTTTCGATGTCAGATTGTGGTCAGTTGCTCAGTTTCTGGTTTCTAGGACAGACTGTGGTCAGTTGGTCAGTTTCATGTTGTCTCGGTCAGACTGTGGTCAGTTGTTTAGTTCCAGTTTTCTCGGTCAGACTGTGGACATTTTGTCAGTTTCTGGTTTCTCGGTCAGATTGTGGTTAATGTGTCTTTTTCTGGTTTCTAGGTCAGACGTTGGTCAGTTGGTCAGTTTGTGGTTCCTAGTTCAGACTGTGATCAGTTTGTCAGTTTCTGGTTTCTCAGTTAGACTGTGGTCAGTTGGTCTGTTTCGGTTTCTAGGTCAGACTGTGGTCAGTTGGTCAGTTTCTGATTTCTAGGTCGGACTTTGGTCAGTTGGTCAGTTTCGGGTTGTATAGGTCAGACTGTGGTCAGTTGGTCAGTTCCTGGTTTCTGGGTCAGACTGTGATCAGTTGGTCAGTCACTGGTTGCTAGGTAATACATTGGTCAGTTGGTTAGTTGCTGGTTTCTTTGTCAGGCTGTGCTCATTTGGTCAGTTTCTGGTTTCTAGGTCAGACTCTGTTCAGTTGGTCAGTTTCTGTTGCTAGATCTGACTGTGGTCAGTTGGTCAGTTTCTGGTTTCTAGGTCAGACTGTGGTCAGTTGGACAGTTTCAGATTGTCTCAGTCAGATTGTGGTCAGTTGGACAGTTTCTGGATTCTAGATCAGACTGTGGTCAGTTGATCAGTTTCTGGTTTCTAGGTCAGAATGTGGTCAGTTGGTCAGTTTCAGATTGTCTCAGTCAGATTGTGGTCAGTTGGACAGTTTCTAGATTCTAGATCAGACTGAGGTCAGTTGGTCAGTTTCATGTTGCCTCGGTCAGACTGTGTTCAGTTGGTCAGTTTCTGGTTTCTAGATCAGACTGTGGTCAGTTGGTCAGTTTCTGGTTTCTAGGTCAGACTGTGTTCAGTTGGTCAGTTTCTGGTTGCTAGATCAGACTGTGGTCAGTTAGTCAGTTGGTCAGTTTCTGTTTTCTCGGCCAGACTGTGTTCAATTGGTCAGTTTCTGGTTTCGAGGTCAGACTGTGTTAAGTTGGTATGTTTCTGGTTTCTAGGTCAGACAATGGTCAGTTGGCCAGTTTCTGTTTTCTCGGTCAGACTATGGTCTGTTAGTCAGTTTCTGGTTTCTAGGGCAGACTGTGGTCAGTTGGTCAGTTTCTGGTTTCTAGGTCAGACTATGGTTAGTTGATCAGTTTCTTGTTTCTCGGTCAGACTGTGATCAGTTGGTCAGCTTCGGATTGTCACGGTCAGATTGTGGTCAGTTAAACAGCTTCTGGATTCGAGATCAGACTGTGGTCAGTTGGTCAGTTTCTGGTTTCTAGGTCAGACTGTGGTCAGTTGGTCAGTTTCATGTTGCCTCGGTCAGACTGTGCTCAGTTGGTACGTTTCTGAATCCTCGGTCAGACTGTGCTCAGTTGCTCAGTTTCTGGTTTCGAGGTCAGACTGTGGGCAGTTGGTCAGTTGCTGGTTCGAGGTCAGTCTCGGGACAGTTGGTCAGTTGCTCGTTGCTGGATCAGTCTGTGTTCAGTTTGTTACATTTTGGTTGCAAGGTCATCCTGTGGTCAATTGTTCAGTTGCTGGTTACTTGATCAGACTGTGGTCAGTTCCGTCAGTTTCTGGATTCTCGGTCAGATTGTGGTATAGTTAGTTTTTTCTGGTTTATATGTCAGACTGTGGTCAGTTGGTCAGTTTCTGGATCCTATTTCAGACTGTGGTCAGTTGGTCAGTTTCTGGATCCTATTTCAGACTGTGGTCAGTTGGTCAGTTTCTGGTTTCTAGATCAGACTGTGGTCAGTTGGTCAGTGTCTGGTTTCTAGGTAAGTCTGTGGTCAGTTGGTCAGTTTTTGGTTTCAAGGTCAGATTGATGTCAGTTGTTCAGTTTCTGTTCTCGCTTAGACTGTGGTCAGTTGGTAAGTTTCTGGTTCCTAGTTCAGACTGTGATCTCAGTTTGTCAGTTTCTGGTTGCTCATTTAGACTGTGCTCAGTTGGTCTGTTTCGGTTTCTAGGTCAGGCTGTGGTCAGTTGGTCAGTTTCTGTTTTCTAGGTAAGACTTCGGTCAGTTGGTCAGTTTCGGGTTGTCTAGGTCAGACTGTGGTTAGTTGGTCAGTTCCTGGTTTCTGGGTCAGACTGTGATCAGTTGGTCAATTTCTGGTTTCTAAGTCAGACAGTGGTCAGTTCGTCAGTTTCTGAATCCTAGGTCAGACTGTGGTCACTTCGTCAGTTTCTGGTTTCTAGGTCAGTCTGTGGTCAGTTGTTCAGTTTCTGGTTCCTAATTCAGACTGTGGTCAGTTGCTCCGTTTCTCGTTTCTCATTCATACTGTGGTTAGTTGGTCAGTTTCTGGTTTATAGTTCAGACTGTGGTTTGTTGGTCAGTTTCTGGTTTCTAGTACAGACTGTGGTCAGTTGGTCAGTTTCTGGTTTCTAGATCAGACTGTGGTCAGTTGGTCAGTTTCTGTTTTCTAGGTCAGACTGTGATCAGTTGTTCAGTTTCATGTTGCCTCGGTCAGCCTGTTTTCAGTTGATCATTTTCTGGTTCCGAGGTCAGATTGTGGTTAGTTGGTCCATTTCTGGTTTCTAGGTCAGACTGTGGTCAGTTGGTCAGTTTCTCGTTTCGAGTTAACAATGTGGTCAGTTGGACAGTTTCTGGTTCCTAGTTCAGACTGTGATCAGTTTGTCAGTTTCTGGTTGTTCATTTCGACTGTGGTCAGTTGGTCAGTTTCTGTTTTCTAGGACAGACTTTGGTCAGTTGGTCAGTTTCGGGTTGTCTAGGTTAGACTGTGGTCAGTTGGTCAGTTCCTGGTTTCTTGGTCAGACTGTGATCAGTTGGTCAGTCACTGGTTGCTAGCTAATACTTTGGTCAGTTGGTTAGTTGCTGGTTTCTAGGTCAGACTGTGCTCAGATGGTCAATTTCTGATTCCTAGGTCAGACTGTGGTCACTTCGTCAGTTTCTGGTTTCTAGGTCAGTCTGTGGTCAGTTGTTCAGTTTCTGGTTCCTAATTCAGCCTGTGGTCAGTTGCTCCGTTTCTGGTTTCTCGTTCATACTGTGGTTAGTTGATCAGTTTCTGGTTTATAGTTCAGACTGTGGTTTGTTGGTCAGTTTCTGGTTTTAGATCAGACTGTGGTCAGTTGGACAGTTTCTGGTTTCTAGATCAGACTGTGGTCAGTTGGTCAGTTTCTGGTTTCTAGGTCAGACTGTGGTCAGTTGGTCAGTTTCATGTTGCCTCGGTCAGCCTGTGTTCAGTTGATCAGTTTCTGGTTTCTATGTCAGATTGTGGTCAGTTGGTCCATTTCTGATTTATAGGTCAGACTGTGGTCAGTTGGTCAGTTTCTGGTTTCGAGTTTAATATGTGGTCAGTTGGACAGTTTCTGGTTTCGAGGTCAGACTGTGGTCAGTTGGTCAGTTTCGAGTTTCTAGGTCAGATTGTGGTCAGTTGGTCAGTTTCTGTTATTAGGTCAGACTGAGGTCCGATGGTCAGTTTCTGGTTTCTAGGTCAGAATGTGGTCAGTTGGCCTGTTTCTGGTTTCTAGGTCAGACTGTGGTGAGTTGGTCCTTTACTGGTTTCTATTTCAGTCTGTGGTAGTTGGTCAGTTTCTGGTTTCGAGTTAAGAATGTGGTCAGTTGGACAGTTTCTGGTTTCGAGGTCAGACTGTGGTCAGTTGGTCAGTTTCGCGTTTCTAGGTCAGGTTGTGGTTAGTTGGTCAGTTGCTGCTTTCTACGTCAGACTGTGGTCAGTTGGTCAGATACTGGTTGCTAGGTCGGAATGTGGCAAGTTTGACAATTTGTGTTTGCTCGGTCAGAATGTGGTAATTTGGTCAGTTTTTGGTTTCGAGGTCAGATTGTGGTCAGTTGCCCAATTTCTGGTTACTAGGTCAGACTGTTGTCAGTTTGTCAGTTTCATGTTATCTCGGTCAGACTGTGGTCAGTTGGTCAGTTCCAGGTTTCTGGGTCAGACTGTGGACATTTGGTCAGTTTCTAGTTTCTCGGTCAGATTGTGGTTAGTTCGTCTTTTTCAGGTTTGTAGGTCAGACTGTGGTCAGTTGGACAGTTTCTGGTTCCTAGTTCTGACTGTGGTCAGTTCGTCAGTTTCTGTTTTCTAGGTAAGACTTTGGTCAGTTGGTCAGTTTCGTGTTGTCTAGGTCAGACTGTGTTCAGTTAGTCAATTTCTGGTTTCTAGGTCAGACTGTGGTCAGTTGTTCAGTTTCTGGTTCCTAATTCAGTCTGTGGTCAGTTGGTCAGTTTCTGGTTGTTCGTTCTGTCTGTGGGTAGTTGGTCACTTCCTGGTTTCTAGGTCAGACTTTGGTCAGCTTGTCAGTATCTGGTTTCTAGGTCAGAGTGTCGTCAGTTACTGTTTGCTGCGACAGAATGTGGCCTGTTGGTCAGTTTGTGGTTGCGAGGTCAGACTGTGGTCAGTTGGTCAGTTTCTGGTTTCTCAGCCAGATTGTGGACAGTTGGTCAGTTTCTGGTTTCGAATTAAGTATATGGTCAGTTGGTCAATTTCGGATTTCTAGGTCAGATTGTCGTCAGTTGGTCAGTTGCTGGCTTCTACATCAGACTGTGGTCAGTTGGTCAGATACTGATTGCTAAGTCAGATTGTGGCCTGTTTGACAGTTTATGCTTGCTAGGTAATACTGTGGACATTTGGTCAGTTTTTGGTTTCAAGGTCAGATCGATGTCAGTTGTTCAGTTTCTGGTTTCTCGCTTAGACTGTGGTCAGTTGGTCAGTTTCTGGTTCCTAGTTCAGACTGTGATCTCAGTTTGTCAGTTTCTGTTTGCTCATTTAGACTGTGCTCAGTTGGTCTGTTTCGGTTTCTAGGTCAGGCTGTGGTCAGTTGGTCAGTTTCTGTTTTCTAGGTCAGACTGTGGTCAGTTGGTCAGTTCCTGGTTTCTGGGTCAGACAGTGATCAGTTGGTCAATTTCTGGTTTCTAAGTCAGACAGTGGTCAGTTCGTCAGTTTCTGATTTCTAGGTCAGACTGTGGTCACTTCGTCAGTTTCTGGTTTCTAGATCAGTCTGTGGTCAGCTGTTCAGTTTCTGGTTCCTAATTCAGACTGTGGTCAGTTGCTCCGTTTCTGGTTTCTCATTCATACTGTGGTTAGTTGGTCATTTTCTGGTTTATAGTTCAGACTGTGGTTTGTTGGTCAGTTTCTGTTTTCTAGGTCAGACTGTGATCAGTTGGTCAGTTTCATGTTGCCTCGGTCAGCCTGTGTTCAGTTGATCATTTGCTGGTTCCTAGGTCAGATTGTGGTTAGTTGGTCCATTTCTGGTTTCTAGGTCAGACTGTGGTCAGTTGGTCAGTTTCTCGTTTCGAGTTTAGTATGTGGTCAGTTGGACAGTTTCTGGTTTCGAGGTCAGACTGTGGTCAGTTGGTTATTTTCGAGTTTCTAGGTCAGATTGTGGTCAGTTGGTCAGTTGCTGGTTTCTATGTCAGACTGTGGTCAGTTGGACAGTTTCTGTTATTAGGTCAGACTGAGGTCAGATAGTCAGTTTCTGGTTTCTAGATCAGAATGTGGTCAGTTGGTCTGTTTCTGGTTTCTAGGTCAGACTGTGGTCAGTTGGTCCTTTACTGGTTTCTAGTTCAGTCTGTGGTAGTTGGTCAGTTTCTGGTTTCGAGTTAACAATGTGGTCAGTTGGACAGTTTCTGGTTCCTAGTTCAGACTGTGATCAGTTTGTCAGTTTCTGGTTGCTCATTTCGACTGTGGTCAGTTGGTCTGTTTCGGTTTCTAGGTCAGACTGTGGTCAGTTGGTCAGTTTCTGTTTTCTAGGTCAGACTTTGGTCAGTTGGTCAGTTTCGGGTTGTCTCGGTCAGACTGTGGTCAGTTGGTCAGTTCCTGGTTTCTTGGTCAGACTGTGATCAGTTGGTCAGTCACTGGTTGCTAGCTAATACTTTGGTCAGTTGGTTAGTTGCTGGTTTCTTGGTCAGACTGTGGTCAGTTGGACAGTTTCTGGTTCCTAGTTCAGACTGTGGTCAGTTCGTCAGTTTCTGTTTTCTAGGTAAGACTTTGGTCAGTTGGTCAGTTTCGTGTTGTCTAGGTCAGACTGTGTTCAGTTAGTCAATTTCTGGTTTCTATGTCAGACTGTGGTCAGTTGTTCAGTTTCTGGTTCATAATTCGGTCTGTGGTCAGTTGGTCAGTTTCTGGTTGTTCGTTCTGACTGTGGGTAGTTGGTCACTTCCTGGTTTCTAGGTCAGACTGTGGTCAGCTTGTCAGTATCTGGTTTGTGGTCAGACTGTAGTCAGTTACTGGTTGCTGCGACAGAATTTGGCCTGTTGTTCAGTTTGTGGTTGCGAGGTCAGACTGTGGTCAGTTGGTCAGTTTCTGGTTGCTAGGTCAGACTGAGGTCAGTTGGTCCATTTCTATTTTCTCAGCCAGATTGTGGACAGTTGGTCAATTACTGGTTTCGAGTTAAGAATGTGGTCAGTTGGTCAGTTTCGGATTTCTAGGTCAGATTGTGGTCAGTTGGTCAGTTGCTGGTTGCTAGGTCAGAATGTGGCCTGTTTGAAAGTTTATGCTTGCTAGGTAATACTGTGGTCATTTGGTCAGTTTTTGGTTTCAAGGTCAGATTGATGTCAGTTGGTCAGTTTCTGGTTTCTCGGTTCGACTGTGGTCAGTTGGTCAGTTTCTGGTTCCTAATTCAGTCTGTGGTCAGTTGGTCAGTTTCTGGTTGTTCGTTCTGTCTGTGGGTAGTTGGTCACTTCCTGGTTTCTAGGTCAGACTGTGGTCAGCTTGTCAGTATCTGGTTTCTAGGTCAGACTGTAGTCAGTTACTGTTTGCTGCGACAGAATGTGGCCTGTTGGTCAGTCTGTGGTTGCGAGGTCAGACTGTGGTCAGTTGGTCAGTTTCTGGTTTCTAGATCAGACTGAGGTCAGTTGGTCCATTTCTATTTTCTCAGCCAAATTGTGGACAGTTGGTCAGTTTCTGGTTTCGAGTTAAGAATATGGTCAGTTGGTCAGCTTCAGATTTCTAGGTCAGATTGTGGTCAGTTGGTCAGTTGCTGGCTTCTACATCAGACTGTGGTCAGTTGGTCAGATACTGATTGCTAGGTCAGAATGTGGCCTGTTTGACATTTTATGCTTGCTAGGTAATACTGTGGTCATTTGGTCAGTTTTTGGTTTCAAGGTCAGATTGATGTCAGTTGGTCAGTTTCTGGTTCCTAGTTCAAACTGTGATCAGCTTGTCAGTTTCTGGTTGCTCATTTAGACTGTGGTCAGTTGGTCTGTTTCGGTTTCTCGGTCAGACTGTGTTCAGTTGGTCAATTTCTGTTTTCTAGATCAGACTTTGGTCAGTTGGTCAGTTTCGGGTTGTCTAGGTCAGACTGTGGTGAGTTGGTCAGTTCCTGGTTTCTGGGTCAGACTGTGATGAGTTGGTCAGTCACTGGTTGCTAGGTAATACTTTGGTCAGTTGGTTAGTTGCTGGTTTCTAGGTCAGACTGTGCTCAGTTGGTCAATTTCTGGTTTCTAGGTCAGACTGTGGTCAGTTCGTCATTTTCTGATTCCTATGTCAGACTGTGGTCACTTCGACAGTTTCTGGTTTCTAGGTCAGTCTGTGGTCAGTTGTTCAGTTTCTGGTTCCTAATTCAGACTGTGGTCAGTTGCTCCGTTTTGGTTTCTCCTTCATACTGTGGTTAGTATGTCGGTTTCTGGTTTATATTTCGGACTGTGGTTTGTTGGTCAGGTTCTGGTTTCTAGTTCAGACTGTGGTCAGTTGGTCAGTTTCTGGTTTCTAGATCAGACTATGGTCAGTTGGTCAGTTTCTGGTTTCTAGGTCAGACTGTGGTCAGTTGGTCAGTTTCTGGTTTCGAGTTTAGTATGTGGTCAGTTGGACAGTTTCTGGTTTCGAGTTCAGACTGTGGTCAGTTGGTCAGTTTCGAGTTTCTAGGTCAGATTGTGGTCAGTTGGTCAGTTGCTGGTTTCTACGTCAGACTGTGGTCAGTTCGACAGTTTCTGTTAATAGGTCAGACTGAGGTCAGATCGTCAGTTTCTGGTTTCTAGGTCAGAATGTGGTCAGTTGGTCTGTTTCTGGTTTCTAGGTCAGACTGTGATCAGTTGGTCCTTTACTGATTTCTAGTTCAGTCTGTGGTAGTTGGTCAGTTTCTGGTTTCGAGTTAAGAATGTGGTCAGTTGGACAGTTTCTGGTTTCGAGGTCAGACTGTGGTCAGTTGGTCAGTTTCGTGTTTCTAGGTCAGATTGTGGTTAGTTGGTCAGTTGCTGCTTTCTACGTCAGACTGTGGTCAGTTGGTCAGATACTGTTTGCTAGGTCAGAATGTGGCAAGTTTGACAATTTGTGTTTGCTAGGTCAGAACGTGGTAATTTGGTCAGTTTTTGGTTTCGAGGTCAGATTGTGGTCAGTTGCTCAGTTTCTGGTTAATAGGTCAGACTGTTGTCAGTTTGTCAGTTTCATGTTATCTCGGTCAGACTGTGGTCAGTTGGTCAGTTCCAGGTTTCTGGGTCAGACTGTGGACATTTGGTCAGTTTCTGGTTTCTCGGTCAGATTGTGGTTAGTTAGTCTTTTTCTGGTTTATAGGTCAGACTGTGGTCAGTTGGACAGTTTCTGGTTCCTAGTTCAGACTGTGGTCAGTTCGTCAGTTTCTGTTTTCTAGGTAAGACTTTGGTCAGTTGGTCAGTTTCGGGTTGTCTAGGTATGACTGTGTTCAGTTAGTCAATTTCTGGTTTCTAGGTCAGACTGTGGTCAGTTGTTCATTTCTGGTTCCTAATTCAGTCTGTGCTCAGTTGGTCAGTTTCTGGTTGTTCGTTCTGACTGTGGGTAGTTGGTCACTTTCTGGTTTCTAGGTCAGACTGTGGTCAGCTTGTCAGTATCTGGTTCTAGGTCAGACTGTAGTCACTTACTGTTTGCTGCGACAGAATGTGGCCTGTTGGTCAGTTTGTGGTTGCGAGGTCAGACTGTGGTCAGTTGGTCAGTTTCTGGTTTCTTGGTCAGACTGAGGTCAGTTGGTCCATTTCTATTTTCTCAGCCAAATTGTGGACAGTTGGTCAGTTTCTGGTTTCGAGTTAAGAATATGGTCAGTTGGTCAGTTTCGGATTTTTGGTCAGATTGTGGTCAGTTGGTCAGTTGCTGGCTTCTACATCAGACTGTGGTCAGTTGGTCAGATACTGGTTGCGAGGTCAGAATTTGGCCTGTTTGACAGTTTATACTTGCTAGGTAATACTGTGTTCATTTGGTCAGTTTTTGGTTTCAAGGTCTGATTGATGCTGGTTGGTCATTTTCTGGTTTCTCGGTTAGACTGTGGTCAGTTGGTCAGTTTCTGGTTCGTAATTCAGTCTGTGGACAGTTGGTCAGTTTCTGGTTGTTCGTTCTGTCTGTGGGTAGTTGGTCACTTCCTGGTTTCTAGGTCAGACTGTGGTCAGCTTGTCAGTATCTGGTTTCTAGGTCAGACTGTAGTCAGTTACTGTTTGCAGCGACAGAATGTGGCCTGTTGGTCAGTTTGAGGTTGCGAGGTCAGACTGTAGTCAGTTGGTCAGTTTCTGGTTTCTAGGTCAGATTGTGGTCAGTAGGTCAGTTGCTGGCTTCTACATCAGACTGTGGTCAGTTGGTCAGATACTGGTTGCTAGGTCAGAATGTGGCCTGTTTGACAGTTTATGCTTGCTAGGTAATACTGTGGTCATTTGGTCAGTTTTTGGTTTCAAGGTCAGAATGATGTCAGTTGGTCAGTTTCTGGTTTCTCGGTTAGACTGTGGTCAGTTGGTCAGTTTCTGGTTCCTAGTTCAGACTGTGATCAGTTTGTCAGTTTCTGGTTGCTCATTTAGACTGTGGTCAGTTGGTCTGTTTCGGTTTCTAGGTCAGACTGTGGTCAGTTGGTCAGTTCCTGGTTTCTGGGTCAGACTGTGATCAGTTGGTCAGTCACTGGTTGCTAGGTAATACTTTGGTCAGTTGGTTAGTTTCTGGTTTCTAGGTCAGACTGTGCTCAGTTGGTCAATTTCTGGTTTCTAGGTCAGACTGTGGTCAGTTCGTCAGTTTCTGATTCCTAGGTCAGACTGTGGTCACTTCATCAGTTTCTGGTTTCTAGGTCAGTCTGTGGTCAGTTGTTCAGTTTCTGGTTCCTAATTCAGACTGTGGTCAGTTGCTCCGTTTCTGGCTTCTCGTTCATACTGTGGTTAGTTGGTCAGTTTCTGGTTTATAGTTCAGACTGTGGTTTGTTCGTCAGTTTTTGGTTTCTAGTTCAGACTGTGGTCAGTTGGTAAGTTTCTGGTTTCTAGATCAGACTGTGGTCAGTTGGTCAGTAACTGGTTTCTAGGTCAGACTGTGGTCAGTAGGTCAGTTTCATGTTGCCTCGGTCAGCCTGTGTTTAGTTGATCAGTTTCTGGTTCCTAGGTCAGATTGTGGTTAGTTGGTCCATTTCTGGTTTCTAGATCAGACTGTGGTCAGTTGGTCAGTTTCTGGATTCGAGTTTAGTATGTGGTCAGTTGGACAGTTTCTGGTTTCGAGGTCAGACTGTGGTCAGTTAGTCAGTTTCGAGTTTCTAGGTCAGAATGTGGTCAGTTGGTCAGTTGCTGGTTTCTACCTCAGACTGTGGTCAGTTGGACAGTTTCTGTTATTAGGTCAGACTGAGGTCAGATAGTCAGTTTCTGGTTTCTAGGTCAGAATGTGGTCAGTTGGTCTGTTTCTGGTTTCTAGGTCAGACTGTGGTCAGTTGGTCCTTTACTGGTTTCTAGTTCAGTCTGTGGTAGTTGGTCAGTTTATGGTTTCGAGTTAAGAATGTGGTCAGTTGGACAGTTTCTGATTTCGAGGTCAGACTGTGGTCAGTTTGTCAGTTTCGGGTTTCTAGGTCAGACTGTGGTGAGTTGGTCCTTTACTGGTTTCTACGTCAGACTGTGGTCAGTTTCTCAGTTTCATGTTGTCTCGGTCAGACTGTGGTCAGTTGGTCAGTTTCATGCTGTCTCGGTCAGACTGTGGTCAGATGGTCAGTTCCAGGTTTCTGGGTCAGACTGTGGACATTTGGTCAGTTTCTGGTTTCTCGGTCAGATTGTGGTTAGTTAGTCTTTTTCTGGTTTATAGGTCAGACTGTGGTCAGTTGGACAGTTTCTGGTTCCTAGTTCAGACTGTGGTCAGTTCGTCAGTTTCTGTTTTCTAGGTAAGACTTTGGTCAGTTGGTCAGTTTCGGGTTGTCTAGGTATGACTGTGTTCAGTTAGTCAATTTCTGGTTTCTATGTCAGACTGTGGTCAGTTGTTCATTTCTGGTTCCTAATTCAGTCTGTGCTCAGTTGGTCAGTTTCTGGTTGTTCGTTCTGACTGTGGGTAGTTGGTCACTTTCTGGTTTCTAGGTCAGACTGTGGTCAGCTTGTCAGTATCTGGTTCTAGGTCAGACTGTAGTCACTTACTGTTTGCTGCGACAGAATGTGGCCTGTTGTTCAGTTTGTGGTTGCGAGGTCAGACTGTGGTCAGTTGGTCAGTTTCTGGTTTCTTGGTCAGACTGAGGTCAGTTGGTCCATTTCTATTTTCTCAGCCAAATTGTGGACAGTTGGTCAGTTTCTGGTTTCGAGTTAAGAATATGGTCAGTTGGTCAGTTTCGGATTTTTGGTCAGATTGTGGTCAGTTGGTCAGTTGCTGGCTTCTACATCAGACTGTGGTCAGTTGGTCAGATACTGGTTGCTAGGTCAGAATTTGGCCTGTTTGACAGTTTATACTTGCTAGGTAATACTGTGTTCATTTGGTCAGTTTTTGGTTTCAAGGTCTGATTGATGCTGGTTGGTCATTTTCTGGTTTCTCGGTTAGACTGTGGTCAGTTGGTCAGTTTCTGGTTCGTAATTCAGTCTGTGGACAGTTGGTCAGTTTCTGGTTGTTCGTTCTGTCTGTGGGTAGTTGGTCACTTCCTGGTTTCTAGGTCAGACTGTGGTCAGCTTGTCAGTATCTGGTTTCTAGGTCAGACTGTAGTCAGTTACTGTTTGCAGCGACAGAATGTGGCCTGTTGGTCAGTTTGAGGTTGCGAGGTCAGACTGTAGTCAGTTGGTCAGTTTCTGGTTTCTAGGTCAGATTGTGGTCAGTAGGTCAGTTGCTGGCTTCTACATCAGACTGTGGTCAGTTGGTCAGATACTGGTTGCTAGGTCAGAATGTGGCCTGTTTGACAGTTTATGCTTGCTAGGTAATACTGTGGTCATTTGGTCAGTTTTTGGTTTCAAGGTCAGAATGATGTCAGTTGGTCAGTTTCTGGTTTCTCGGTTAGACTGTGGTCAGTTGGTCAGTTTCTGGTTCCTAGTTCAGACTGTGATCAGTTTGTCAGTTTCTGGTTGCTCATTTAGACTGTGGTCAGTTGGTCTGTTTCGGTTTCTAGGTCAGACTGTGGTCAGTTGGTCAGTTCCTGGTTTCTGGGTCAGACTGTGATCAGTTGGTCAGTCACTGGTTGCTAGGTAATACTTTGGTCAGTTGGTTAGTTTCTGGTTTCTAGGTAAGACTGTGCTCAGTTGGTCAATTTCTGGTTTCTAGGTCAGACTGTGGTCAGTTCGTCAGTTTCTGATTCCTAGGTCAGACTGTGGTCACTTCGTCAGTTTCTGGTTTCTAGGTCAGTCTGTGGTCAGTTGTTCAGTTTCTGGTTCCTAATTCAGACTGTGGTCAGTTGCTCCGTTTCTGGCTTCTCGTTCATACTGTGGTTAGTTGGTCAGTTTCTGGTTTATAGTTCAGACTGTGGTTTGTTGGTCAGTTTTTGGTTTCTAGTTCAGACTGTGGTCAGTTGGTAAGTTTCTGGTTTCTAGATCAGACTGTGGTCAGTTGGTCAGTTTCTGGTTTCTAGGTCAGACTGTGGTCAGTAGGTCAGTTTCATGTTGCCTCGGTCAGCCTGTGTTTAGTTGATCAGTTTCTGGTTCCTAGGTCAGATTGTGGTTAGTTGGTCCATTTCTGGTTTCTAGATCAGACTGTGGTCAGTTGGTCAGTTTCTGGATTCGAGTTTAGTATGTGGTCAGTTGGACAGTTTCTGGTTTCGAGGTCAGACTGTGGTCAGTTAGTCAGTTTCGAGTTTCTAGGTCAGAATGTGGTCAGTTGGTCAGTTGCTGGTTTCTACCTCAGACTGTGGTCAGTTGGACAGTTTCTGTTATTAGGTCAGACTGAGGTCAGATAGTCAGTTTCTGGTTTCTAGGTCAGAATGTGGTCAGTTGGTCTGTTTCTGGTTTCTAGGTCAGACTGTGGTCAGTTGGTCTTTTACTGGTTTCTAGTTCAGTCTGTGGTAGTTGGTCAGTTTCTGGTTTCGAGTTAAGAATGTGGTCAGTTGGACAGTTTCTGATTTCGAGGTCAGACTGTGGTCAGTTTGTCAGTTTCGGGTTTCTAGGTCAGACTGTGGTGAGTTGGTCCTTTACTGGTTTCTACGTCAGACTGTGGTCAGTTTCTCAGTTTCATGTTGTCTCGGTCAGACTGTGGTCAGTTGGTCAGTTCCAGGTTTCTGGGTCAGACTGTGGACATTTGGTCAGTTTCTGGTTTCTCGGTCAGATTGTGGTTAGTTAGTCTTTTTCTGGTTTATAGGTCAGACTGTGGTCAGTTGGACAGTTTCTGGTTCCTAGTTCAGAATGTGGTCAGTTCGTCAGTTTCTGTTTTCTAGGTAAGACTTAGGTCAGTTGGTCAGTTTCGGATTGTCTAGGTCAGACTGTGTTCAGTTAGTCAATTTCTGGTTTCTAGGTCAGACTGTGGTCAGTTGTTCAGTTTCTGGTTCCTAATTCAGTCTGTGGTCAGTTGGTCAGCTTCTGGTTGTTCGTTCTGACTGTGGGTAGTTGGTCACTTCCTGGTTTCTAGGTCAGACTGTGGTCAGCTTGTCAGTATCTGGTTTCTAGGTCAGACTGTAGTCAGTTACTGTTTGCTGCGACAGAATGTGGCCTGTTGGTCAGTTTGTGGTTGCGAGGTCAGACTGTGGTCAGTTGGTCAGTTTCGGGTTGTCTAGGTCAGGCTGTTGTCAGTTGGTCAGTTCCTGGTTTCTTGGTCAGACTGTGATCAGTTGGTCAGTCACTGGTTGCTAGGTAATACTTTGGTCAGTTGGTTAGTTGCTGGTTTCGAGGTCAGACTGTGCTCAGTGGGTCAATTTCTGGTTTCTAGGTCAGACTGTTGTCAGTTTGTCAGTTTCTGATTCCTAGGTCAGACTTTGGTCACTTCGTCAGTTTCTGGTTTCTACGTCAGTCTGTGGTCAGTTGTTCAGTTTCTGGTTGCTAATTCAGACTGTGGTCACTTGCTCCCTTTCTGGTTACTCGTTTATATTGTGGTTAGTTGGTCAGTTTCTGGTTTATAGTTCAGACTGTGGTTTGTTGGTCAGTTTCTGGTTTCTAGGTCAGACTGTGGTCAGTTGGTCAGTTTCTGGTTTCTAGATCAGACTGTGGTCAGTTGGTCAATAACTGGTTTCTAGGTCAGACTGTGGTCAGTTGGCCAGTTTCATGTTGCCTCGGTCAGCCTGTGTTCAGTTGATCAGTTTCTGGTTTCTACGTCAGATTGTGGTCAGTTGGTCCATTTCTGGTTCTAGGTCAGACTGTGGTCAGTTGGTCAGTTTCTGGTTTCCAGGTCAGACTGTGGTCAGTTGGTCAGTTTCGAGTTTCTTGGTCAGATTGTGGTCAGTTGGTCAGTTGCTGGTTTCTACGTCAGACTGAGGTCAGATGGTCAGTTTCTGGTTTCTAGGTCAGAATGTGGTCAGTTGGTCTGTTTCTGGTTTCTAGGTCAGACTGTGGTGAGTTGGTCCTTTACTTGTTTCTCGTTCAGTCTGTTGTAGTTGGTCAGTTCCAGGTTTCTGGGTCAGACTGTGGACATTTGGTCAGTTTCGGGTTTCTAGGTCAGATTGTGGTTAGTTGGTCATTTGCTGCTTTCTACTTCAGACTGTGGTCAGTTTGTCAGTTTCATGTTGTCTCGGTCAGACTATGGTCAGTTGGTCAGTTCCAGGTTTCTGGGTCAGACTGTGGACATTTGGTCAGTTTCTGGTTTCTCGGTCAGATTGTGGTTAGTTAGTCTTTTTCTGGTTTATAGGTCAGACTGTGGTCAGTTGGACAGTTTCTGGTTCCCAGTTCAGAATGTGGTCAGTTCGTCAGTTTCTGTTTTCTAGGTAAGACTTTGGTCAGTTGGTCAGATTCGGATTGTCTAGGTCAGACTGTGGTCAGTTGTTCAGTTTCTGGTTCCTAATTCAGGCTGTGGTCAGTTGGTCAGTTTCTGGTTGTTCGTTCTGACTGTGGGTAGTTGGTCACTTCCTGGTTTCGAGGTCAGACTGTGGTCAGCTTGTCAGTATCTGGTTTCCAGGTCAGACTGTAGTCAGTTACTGTTTGCTGCGACAGAATGTCGCCTGTTGGTCAGTTTGTGCTTGGGAGGTCAGACTGTGGTCAGTTGGTCAGTTTCTGGTTTCTAGGTCAGACTGAGGTCAGTTGGTCCATTTCTATTTTCTCAGCCAGATTGTGGACAGTTGGTCAGTTTCTGGTTTCGAGTTAAGAATATGGTCAGTTGGTCAGTTTCGGATTTCTAGGTCAGATTGTGGTCAGTTGGTCAGTTGCTTGCTTCTGCATCAGACTGTGGTCTGTTGGTCAGATACTGGTTGCTCGGTCAGAATGTGGCCTGTTTGACAGTTTATGCTTGCTAGGTAATACTGTGGTCATTTGGTCAGTTTTTGGTTTCAAGGTCAGATTGATGTCAGTTGGTCAGTTTCTGGTTTCTCGGTTAGACTGTGGTCAGTTGGTCAGTTTCTGGTTCCTAGTTCAGACTGTGATCAGTCTGTTAGTTTCTGGTTGCTCATTTAGACTGTGGTCAGTTGGTCTGTTTCGGTTTCTAGGTCAGACTGTGGACAGTTGGTCAGTTTCTGTTTTCTTGGTCAGACTTTGGTCAGTTGGTCAGTTTCGGTTTGTCTAGGTCAGACTGTGGTCAGTTGGTTAGTTGCTGGTTTCTAGGTCAGACTGTGCTCAGTTGGTCAATTTCTGGTTTCTAGGTCAGACTATGGTCAGTTCGTCAGTTTCCGATTCCTTGGTCAGACTGTGGCCACTTCGTCAGTTTCTGGTTTCTAGGTCAGTCTGTGGTCAGTTGTTCAGTTTCTGGTTGCTAATTCAGACTGTGGTCAGTTGCTCCGTTTCTGGTTTCTCGTTTATACTGTGGTTAGTTGGTCAGTTTCTGGTTTATAGTTCAGACTGTGGTTTGTTGGTCAGTTTCTGGTTTCTAGGTCAGACTGTGGTCAGTTGGTCAGTTTCTGGTTTCTAGATCAGACTGTGGTTAGTTGGTCAATAACTGGTTTCTCGGTCAGACTGTGGTCAGTTGGTCAGTTTCTGGTTTCGAGTTTAGTATGTGGTCAGTTGGACAGTTTCTGGTTTCGAGGTCAGACTGTGGTCAGTTGGTCAGTTTCACGTTTCTAGGTCAGATTGTGGTCAGTTGGTCAGTTGCTGGTTTCTACGTCAGACTGTGGTCAGTTGGACAAATTCTGTTATTAGGTCAGACTGAGGTCAGATGGTCTGTTTCTGGTTTCTAGGTCAAAATGTGGTCAGTTGGTCTATTTCTGGTTTCTAGGTCAGACTGTGGTGAGTTGGTCCTTTGCTGGTTTCTAGTTCAGTCTGTGGTAGTTGGTCAGTTCCAGGTTTCTGGGTCAGACTGTGGACATTTGGTCAGTTTCGGGTTTCTCGGTCAGATTGTGGTTAGTTAGTCTTTTTCTGGTTTATAGGTCAGACTGTGGTCAGTTAGACAGTTTCTGGTTCCTAGTTCAGAATGTGTTCAGTTCGTCAGTTTCTGTTTTCTAGGTAAGACTTTGGTCAGTTGGTCAGTTTCGGGTTGTCTTGGTCAGACTGTGTTCAGTTAGTCAATTTCTGGTTTCTAGGTAAGACTGTGGTCAGTTGTTCAGTTTCTGGTTGTTCGTTCTGACTGTGGGTAGTTGGTCACTTCCTGGTTTCTAGGTCAGATTGTGGTCAGCTTGTCAGTATCTGGTTTCTACGTCAGACTGTGGTCAGTTACTGTTTGCTGCGACAGAATGTGGCCTGTTGGTCAGTTTGTGGTTGCGAGGTCAGACTGTGTTCAGTTGCTCAGTTTCTGCTTTCTAGGTCAGACTGAGGTTAGTTGGTCCATTTCTAATTTCTCAGCCAGATTGTGGACAATTGGTCAGTTTCTGGTTTCGAGTTAAGAATATGGTCAGTTGGTCAGTTTCGGATTTCTAGGTCAGATTGTGGTCAGTTGGTCAGTTGCTGGCTTCTGCATCAGACTGTGGTCTGTTGGTCAGATACTGGTTGATAGGTCAGTATGTGGCCTGTTTGACAGTTTATGCTTGCTCGGTAATACTGTGGTCATTTGGTCAGTTTCTGGTTTCTCGGTTAGACTGTCGTCAGTTGGTCAGTTTCTGGTTCCTAGTTCAGACTGTGATCAGTTTGTCAGTTTCTGGTTGCTCATTTAGACTGTGGTCAGTTGGTCTGTTTCGGTTTCTAGGTCAGACTGTGGTCAGTTGGTCAGTTTCTGTTTTCTAGGTCAGACTTTGGTCAGTTGGTCAGTTTCGGGTTGTCTAGGTCAGACTGTGGTCAGTTGGTCAGTTCCTGTTTTCTTGGTCAGACTGTGATCAATTGGTCAGTCACTGGTTGCTTGCTAATACTTTGGTCAGTTGGTTAGTTGCTTGTTTCTAGGTCAGACTGTGCTCAGTTGGTCAATTTCTGGTTTCTAGGTCAGACTGTGGTCAGTTCGTCAGTTTCTGATTCCGAGGTCAGACTGTGGTCACTTCGTCAGTTTCTGGTTTCTAGGTCAGTCTGTGGTCAGTTGTTCATTTTCTGGTTCCTAATTCAGACTGTGGTCAGTTGCTCCGTTTCTGGTTTCTCGTTCATACTGTGGTTAGTTGGTCAGTTTCTGGATTATAGTTCAGACTGTGGTTTGTTGGTCAGTTTCTGGTTTCTAGGTCAGACTGTGGTCAGTTGCTCAGTTTCTGGTTTCTAGATCAGACTGTGGTCAGTTGGTCAGTTTCTGGTTTCTAGGTCAGACTCTGGTCAGTTGGTCAGTTTCATGTTGCCTCGGTCAGCCTGTGTTCAGTTGATCAGTTTCTGGTTCCTAGGTCAGATTGTGGTCAGTTGGTCCATTTCTGGTTTATAGGTCAGACTGTGGTCAGTTGGTCAGTTTCTGGTTTCGAGTTTGGTATGTGGTCAGTTGGACACCTTCATGTTGTCTCGGTCAGACTGTGATCAGTTGGTTCGTTCCAGGTTTCTGGGTCAGAATGTGGACATTTTGTCAGTTTTTGGTTTCTCCGTCAGATTGTGGTTAATTAGTTTTTTCTGAATTCTATGTCAGGCTGTGGTCAGTTGGTCAGTTTCTGCTTCCTAGTTCAGAATGTGATCAGTTTGTCAGTTTCTGGTTTCTCAGTAAGACTGTGGTCAGTTGGTCTGTTTCGGTTTCGAGGTCAGACTGTGGTCAGTTGGTCAGTTTCTGTTTTCTAGGTCAGACTTTGGTCAGTTGGTCAGTTTTGGGTTGTATAGGTCAGACTGAGGTCAGTTGGTCAGTTCCTGGTTTCTGTGTCAGACTGTGATCAGTTGGTCAGTCACTGGTTGCTAGGTAATACTTTGGTCAATTGGTTAGTTGCTGGTTTCTAGGTCAGACTTTTGTCAGTTCGTCAGTTTCTGATTCCTAGGTCAGACTGTGGTCACTTCGTCAGTTTCTGGTTTCTAGGTCAGTCTGTGGTCAGTTGTTCAGTTTCTGGTTCCTAATTCAGACTATGGTCAGTTGCTCCTTTTCTGGTTTCTCGTTCAGACTGTGGTTAGTTAGTCAGTTTCTGGTTTATAGTTCAGACTGTGGTTTGTTGGTCAGTTTCTGGTTTCTAGATCAGTTTGTGATCAGTTGGTCAGTTCCTGGTTTCTAGGTCAGACTGTGGTCAGTAACTGGCTGCTGCGACTGGCTTGTTGGTCAATTTGTGGTTGCTAGGTCAGACTGAGGTCAGTTGGTCAGTTTTATGTTGTCTCGGTCATACTGTGGTTAGTTGGTCAGTTTCTGGTTTCTAGTTGTGACTCTGGTCAGTTGGACAGTTTTTGGTTTTTAGGTCAGACTGTGGTCAGTTGGTCTGTTACTGTTTGCTGGGACAGAATGTGGCCTGTTGTTCAGTTTGTGGTTGCTAGGTAAGACTGCGGTCAGTTCGTCCATTTCTGGTTTCTAGGTCAGACTGTGGTCAGTTGGTCAGTTTCGGTTTTATAGGTCAGATTGTGGTCAGTTGGTCAGTTGCTGATTTCTACGTCAGACTGTGGTCAGTTGGTCAGATACTGATTGCTAGGTAAGAATGTGGCCTGTGTGACAGTTTGTGGTTGCGAGGTCAGAATATGGTCATTTGGTTAGTTGCTGGTTTCTCGGTCAGATTGTGGTTAATGAGTCTTTTTCTGGTTTCTAGGTCAGACTTTGTTCAGTTGGTCAGTTTCTGGTTTCTAGGTCAGACTGTGTTCAGTTGGTCACTTTCTGTTGCTAGATCTGACTGTGGTCAGTTGGTCAGTTTCTGGTTTCTAGGTCAGACTCTGGTCAGTTGGACAGTTTCATATTGTCTCAGTCAGATTGTGGTCAGTTGGACAGTTTCTGGATTCTAGATCAGACTATGGTCAGTTGATCAGTTTCTTGTTTCTAGGTCAGACTGTGGTCAGTTCGTCAGTTTAGATTGTCTCAGTCAGATTGTGGTCAGTTGGACAGTTTCTGGATTCTAGATTAGACTGAGGTCAGTTGGTCAGTTTCTGGTTTCTAGGTCCGACTGTGGTCAGTTGGTCAGTTTCATGTTGCCAGGGTCAGACTGTGTTCAGTTGGTCAGTTTCTGGTTTCTAGATCAGACTGTGGTCAGTTGGTCAGTTTCTGGTTTCTAGGCCAGACTGCGATCGGTTGGTCAGTTTCTGTTTTGTCGGTCAGACTGTGGTCAGTTGGACAGTTTCTGGTTTCTAGGTCAGACTGTGTTCAGTTGGTCAGTTTCTGGTTGCTAGATCAGACGGTGGTCAGTTGGTCAGTTTCTGGTTTCAAGATCAGACTGTTTTCAGTTGGTCAGTTTCATGTTGCTTCGGTCATACTGTGGTCAGTGGATCATTTTCTGGTTTCTATGTCAGACTGTGGTCAGTTAGTCAGTTGGTCAGTTTCTGTTTTCTCGGTCAGAATTTGTTCAGTTGCTCAGTTTCTGGTTTCGAGGTCAGACTGTGTTAAGTTGGTATGTTTCTGGTTTCTAGGTCAGACTGTGGTCAGTTGGCCAGTTTCTGTTTTCTCGTTCAGACTATGGTCTGTTGGTCAGTTTCTGGTTTCTAGGTCAGACTGTGGTCAGTTGGTCAGTTTCTGGTTTCTAGATCAGACTATGGTTCGTTGATCAGTTTCTTGTTTCTCGGTCAGACTGTGGTCAGTTGGTCAGCTTCGGATTGTCTCGGTCAGATTGTGGTCAGTTGGACAGTTTGTGGATTCGTGATCAGACTGTGGTCAGTTGGTCAGTTTCTGGTTTCTAGGTCAGACTGTGGTCAGTTGGTCAGTTTCATGTTGCCTCGGTCAGACTGTTGTCAGTTGGTAAGTTGCTGGTTGCTAGGTCAGACTGTGGTCAGTTGGTCAGATACTGGTTGCTAGGTCAGAATGTGGCCTGTTTGATAATCTGTGGTTGCTAGGTCAGAATGTGGTCATTTGGCCAGGTTTTGGTTTCGAGGTCAGATTGTGGTCAGTTGCTCAGTTTCTGGTTTCGAGGTCAGACTGTGGTCAGTTGGTCAGTTGCTGGTTTCTACGTCAGACTTTGGTCAGTGGACAGTTTCTGTTATTAGGTCAGACTGATATCAGATGGTCAGTTTCTGGTTTCTAGGTCAGAATGTGGTCAGTTGGTCTGTTTCTCGTTTCCAATTCAGACTGTGGTCAGTTGGTCCTATACTGGTTTCTAGTTCAGTCTGTGATAGTTGGTCAGTTTCTGGTTTCGAGTTAAGAATGTGGTCAGTTGGACAGTTGCTGCTTTCTACGTCAGACTATGGTCAGTTGGTCAGATACTGGTTGCTAGGTCAGAATGTGCCAAGTTTGACAATTTGTGTTTGCTAGGTCAGAATGTGGTACGTTGGTCACTTTTTGGTTTCGAGGTCTGATTGTGGTCAGTTGCTCAGTTTCTGGTTACTAGGTCAGACTGTGGTCAGTTTGTCAGTTTCATGTTGTCTCGGTCAGACTGTGGTCAGTTGGTCAGTTCCAGGTTTATGGGTCAGACTGTGGACATTTGTTTAGTTTCTGGTTTCTCGGTCAGATTGTGGTTAGTTAGTCTTTTTCTGGTTTATAGGTTAGACTGTGGTCAGTTGGACAGTTTCTGGTTCCTAGTTCAGACAGTGGTCAGTTCGTCAGTTTCTGTTTTCTAGGTAAGACTTTGGTCAGTTGGTCAGTTTCGGGTTGTCTAGGTCAGACTGTGTTCAGTTAGTCAATTTCTGGTTTCTAGGTCAGACTGTGGTCAGTTGTTCAGTTTCTGGTTCCTAATTCAGTCTGTGGTCAATTGGTCAGTTTCTGGTTGTTCGTTCTGACTGCGGGTAGTTGCTCACTTCCTGGTTTCTAGGTCAGACTGTGGTCAGCTTGTCAGTATCTGGTTTCTAGGTCAGACTGTAGTCAGTTACTGTTTGCTGCGACAGAATGTGGCCTGTTGGTCAGTTTGTGGTTGCGAGGTCAGACTGTGGTCAGTTGGTCCATTTCTATTTTCTCAGCCAGATTGTGGATTGTTGGTCAGTTTCTGGTTTCGAGTTAAGAATATAGTCAGTTGGTCAGTTTCGGGTTTCTAGGTCAGATTGTCGTCAGTTGGTCAGTTGCTGGCTTCTACATCAGACTGTCGTCAGTTGGTCAGATACTGGTTGCTAGGTCAGAATCTGGCCTGTTTGACAGTTTATGCTTGCTAGGTAATACTGTGTTCATTTGGTCAGTTTTTGGTTTCAAGGTCAGATTGATGTCAGTTGGTCAGTTTCTGGTTTCTCGGTTAAACTGTGGTCAGTTGGTCAGTTTCTGGTTCCTAGTTCAGACTGTGATCAGTTTGTCAGTTTCTGGTTGCTCATTTAGACAGGTCAGTTGGTCTGTTTCGGTTTCTAGGTCAGACTGTGGTCAGTTGGTCAGTTCCTGGTTTCTGGGTCAGACTGTGATCAGTTGGTCAGTCACTGGTTGCTAGGTAATACTTTGGTCAATTGGTTAGTTTCTGGTTTCTAGGTCAGACTGTGGTCAGTTCGTCAGTTTCTGATTCCTAGGTCAGACTGTGGTTACTTCGTCAGTTTCTGGTTTCTAGGTCAGTCAGTGGTCAGTTGTTCAGTTTCTGGTTCCTAATTCAGACTGTGGTCAGTTGCTCCGTTTCTGGTTTCTCGTTTATACTGTGGTTAGTTGGTCAGTTTCTGGTTTATAGTTCAGACTGTGGTTTGTTGGTCAGTTTCTGGTTTCTAGGTCAGACTCTGGTCAGTTGGTCAGTTTCATGTTGCCTCGGTCAGCCTGTGTTCAGTTGATCAGTTTCTGGTTCCTAGGTCAGATTGTGGTCAGTTGGTCCATTTCTGGTTTATAGGTCAGACTGTGGTCAGTTGGTCAGTTTCTGGTTTCGAGTTTGGTATGTGGTCAGTTGGACACCTTCATGTTGTCTCGGTCAGACTGTGGTCAGTTGGTTCGTTCCAGGTTTCTGGGTCAGAATGTGGACATTTTGTCAGTTTTTGGTTTCTCCGTCAGATTGTGGTTAATTAGTTTTTTCTGAATTCTATGTCAGGCTGTGGTCAGTTGGTCAGTTTCTGCTTCCTAGTTCAGAATGTGATCAGTTTGTCAGTTTCTGGTTTCTCAGTAAGACTGTGGTCAGTTGGTCTGTTTCGGTTTCGAGGTCAGACTGTGGTCAGTTGGTCAGTTTCTGTTTTCTAGGTCAGACTTTGGTCAGTTGGTCAGTTTTGGGTTGTATAGGTCAGACTGAGGTCAGTTGGTCAGTTCCTGGTTTCTGTGTCAGACTGTGATCAGTTGGTCAGTCACTGGTTGCTAGGTAATACTTTGGTCAATTGGTTAGTTGCTGGTTTCTAGGTCAGACTTTTGTCAGTTCGTCAGTTTCTGATTCCTAGGTCAGACTGTGGTCACTTCGTCAGTTTCTGGTTTCTAGGTCAGTCTGTGGTCAGTTGTTCAGTTTCTGGTTCCTAATTCAGACTATGGTCAGTTGCTCCTTTTCTGGTTTCTCGTTCAGACTGTGGTTAGTTAGTCAGTTTCTGGTTTATAGTTCAGACTGTGGTTTGTTGGTCAGTTTCTGGTTTCTAGATCAGTTTGTGATCAGTTGGTCAGTTCCTGGTTTCTAGGTCAGACTGTGGTCAGTAACTGGCTGCTGCGACTGGCTTGTTGGTCAATTTGTGGTTGCTAGGTCAGACTGAGGTCAGTTGGTCAGTTTTATGTTGTCTCGGTCATACTGTGGTTAGTTGGTCAGTTTCTGGTTTCTAGTTGTGACTCTGGTCAGTTGGACAGTTTTTGGTTTTTAGGTCAGACTGTGGTCAGTTGGTCTGTTACTGTTTGCTGGGACAGAATGTGGCCTGTTGTTCAGTTTGTGGTTGCTAGGTAAGACTGCGGTCAGTTCGTCCATTTCTGGTTTCTAGGTCAGACTGTGGTCAGTTGGTCAGTTTCGGTTTTATAGGTCAGATTGTGGTCAGTTGGTCAGTTGCTGATTTCTACGTCAGACTGTGGTCAGTTGGTCAGATACTGATTGCTAGGTAAGAATGTGGCCTGTGTGACAGTTTGTGGTTGCGAGGTCAGAATATGGTCATTTGGTTAGTTGCTGGTTTCTCGGTCAGATTGTGGTTAATGAGTCTTTTTCTGGTTTCTAGGTCAGACTTTGTTCAGTTGGTCAGTTTCTGGTTTCTAGGTCAGACTGTGTTCAGTTGGTCACTTTCTGTTGCTAGATCTGACTGTGGTCAGTTGGTCAGTTTCTGGTTTCTAGGTCAGACTGTGGTCAGTTGGACAGTTTCATATTGTCTCAGTCAGATTGTGGTCAGTTGGACAGTTTCTGGATTCTAGATCAGACTATGGTCAGTTGATCAGTTTCTTGTTTCTAGGTCAGACTGTGGTCAGTTCGTCAGTTTAGATTGTCTCAGTCAGATTGTGGTCAGTTGGACAGTTTCTGGATTCTAGATTAGACTGAGGTCAGTTGGTCAGTTTCTGGTTTCTAGGTCCGACTGTGGTCAGTTGGTCAGTTTCATGTTGCCAGGGTCAGACTGTGTTCAGTTGGTCAGTTTCTGGTTTCTAGATCAGACTGTGGTCAGTTGGTCAGTTTCTGGTTTCTAGGCCAGACTGCGATCGGTTGGTCAGTTTCTGTTTTGTCGGTCAGACTGTGGTCAGTTGGACAGTTTCTGGTTTCTAGGTCAGACTGTGTTCAGTTGGTCAGTTTCTGGTTGCTAGATCAGATGGTGGTCAGTTGGTCAGTTTCTGGTTTCAAGATCAGACTGTTTTCAGTTGGTCAGTTTCATGTTGCTTCGGTCATACTGTGGTCAGTGGATCATTTTCTGGTTTCTATGTCAGACTGTGGTCAGTTAGTCAGTTGGTCAGTTTCTGTTTTCTCGGTCAGAATTTGTTCAGTTGCTCAGTTTCTGGTTTCGAGGTCAGACTGTGTTAAGTTGGTATGTTTCTGGTTTCTAGGTCAGACTGTGGTCAGTTGGCCAGTTTCTGTTTTCTCGTTCAGACTATGGTCTGTTGGTCAGTTTCTGGTTTCTAGGTCAGACTGTGGTCAGTTGGTCAGTTTCTGGTTTCTAGATCAGACTATGGTTCGTTGATCAGTTTCTTGTTTCTCGGTCAGACTGTGGTCAGTTGGTCAGCTTTGGATTGTCTCGGTCAGATTGTGGTCAGTTGGACAGTTTCTGGATTCGTGATCAGACTGTGGTCAGTTGGTCAGTTTCTGGTTACTAGGTCAGACTGTGGTCAGTTGGTCAGTTTCATGTTGCCTCGGTCAGACTGTTGTCAGTTGGTAAGTTGCTGGTTGCTAGGTCAGACTGTGGTCAGTTGGTCAGATACTGGTTGCTAGGTCAGAATGTGGCCTGTTTGATAATCTGTGGTTGCTAGGTCAGAATGTGGTCATTTGGCCAGGTTTTGGTTTCGAGGTCAGATTGTGGTCAGTTGCTCAGTTTCTGGTTTCGAGGTCAGACTGTGGTCAGTTGGTCAGTTGCTGGTTTCTACGTCAGACTTTGGTCAGTGGACAGTTTCTGTTATTAGGTCAGACTGATATCAGATGGTCAGTTTCTGGTTTCTAGGTCAGAATGTGGTCAGTTGGTCTGTTTCTCGTTTCCAATTCAGACTGTGGTCAGTTGGTCCTATACTGGTTTCTAGTTCAGTCTGTGATAGTTGGTCAGTTTCTGGTTTCGAGTTAAGAATGTGGTCAGTTGGACAGTTGCTGCTTTCTACGTCAGACTATGGTCAGTTGGTCAGATACTGGTTGCTAGGTCAGAATGTGCCAAGTTTGACAATTTGTGTTTGCTAGGTCAGAATGTGGTACGTTGGTCACTTTTTGGTTTCGAGGTCTGATTGTGGTCAGTTGCTCAGTTTCTGGTTACTAGGTCAGACTGTGGTCAGTTTGTCAGTTTCATGTTGTCTCGGTCAGACTGTTTTCAGTTGGTCAGTTTCATGTTGCTTCGGTCATACTGTGGTCAGTGGATCATTTTCTGGTTTCTATGTCAGACTGTGGTCAGTTAGTCAGTTGGTCAGTTTCTGTTTTCTCGGTCAGAATTTGTTCAGTTGCTCAGTTTCTGGTTTCGAGGTCAGACTGTGTTAAGTTGGTATGTTTCTGGTTTCTAGGTCAGACTGTGGTCAGTTGGCCAGTTTCTGTTTTCTCGTTCAGACTATGGTCTGTTGGTCAGTTTCTGGTTTCTAGGTCAGACTGTGGTCAGTTGGTCAGTTTCTGGTTTCTAGATCAGACTATGGTTCGTTGATCAGTTTCTTGTTTCTCGGTCAGACTGTGGTCAGTTGGTCAGCTTCGGATTGTCTCGGTCAGATTGTGGTCAGTTGGACAGTTTCTGGATTCGTGATCAGACTGTGGTCAGTTGGTCAGTTTCTGGTTTCTAGGTCAGACTGTGGTCAGTTGGTCAGTTTCATGTTGCCTCGGTCAGACTGTTGTCAGTTGGTAAGTTGCTGGTTGCTAGGTCAGACTGTGGTCAGTTGGTCAGATACTGGTTGCTAGGTCAGAATGTGGCCTGTTTGATAATCTGTGGTTGCTAGGTCAGAATGTGGTCATTTGGCCAGGTTTTGGTTTCGAGGTCAGATTGTGGTCAGTTGCTCAGTTTCTGGTTTCGAGGTCAGACTGTGGTCAGTTGGTCAGTTGCTGGTTTCTACGTCAGACTTTGGTCAGTGGACAGTTTCTGTTATTAGGTCAGACTGATATCAGATGGTCAGTTTCTGGTTTCTAGGTCAGAATGTGGTCAGTTGGTCTGTTTCTCGTTTCCAATTCAGACTGTGGTCAGTTGGTCCTATACTGGTTTCTAGTTCAGTCTGTGATAGTTGGTCAGTTTCTGGTTTCGAGTTAAGAATGTGGTCAGTTGGACAGTTGCTGCTTTCTACGTCAGACTATGGTCAGTTGGTCAGATACTGGTTGCTAGGTCAGAATGTGCCAAGTTTGACAATTTGTGTTTGCTAGGTCAGAATGTGGTACGTTGGTCACTTTTTGGTTTCGAGGTCTGATTGTGGTCAGTTGCTCAGTTTCTGGTTACTAGGTCAGACTGTGGTCAGTTTGTCAGTTTCATGTTGTCGCGGTCAGACTGTGGTCAGTTGGTCAGTTCCAGGTTTATGGGTCAGACTGTGGACATTTGTTTAGTTTCTGGTTTCTCGGTCAGATTGTGGTTAGTTAGTCTTTTTCTGGTTTATAGGTTAGACTGTGGTCAGTTGGACAGTTTCTGGTTCCTAGTTCAGACTGTGGTCAGTTCGTCAGTTTCTGTTTTCTAGGTAAGACTTTGGTCAGTTGGTCAGTTTCGGGTTGTCTAGGTCAGACTGTGTTCAGTTAGTCAATTTCTGGTTTCTAGGTCAGACTGTGGTCAGTTGTTCAGTTTCTGGTTCCTAATTCAGTCTGTGGTCAATTGGTCAGTTTCTGGTTGTTCGTTCTGACTGCGGGTAGTTGCTCACTTCCTGGTTTCTAGGTCAGACTGTGGTCAGCTTGTCAGTATCTGGTTTCTAGGTCAGACTGTAGTCAGTTACTGTTTGCTGCGACAGAATGTGGCCTGTTGGTCAGTTTGTGGTTGCGAGGTCAGACTGTGGTCAGTTGGTCCATTTCTATTTTCTCAGCCAGATTGTGGATTGTTGGTCAGTTTCTGGTTTCGAGTTAAGAATATAGTCAGTTGGTCAGTTTCGGGTTTCTAGGTCAGATTGTCGTCAGTTGGTCAGTTGCTGGCTTCTACATCAGACTGTCGTCAGTTGGTCAGATACTGGTTGCTAGGTCAGAATCTGGCCTGTTTGACAGTTTATGCTTGCTAGGTAATACTGTGTTCATTTGGTCAGTTTTTGGTTTCAAGGTCAGATTGATGTCAGTTGGTCAGTTTCTGGTTTCTCGGTTAAACTGTGGTCAGTTGGTCAGTTTCTGGTTCCTAGTTCAGACTGTGATCAGTTTGTCAGTTTCTGGTTGCTCATTTAGACAGGTCAGTTGGTCTGTTTCGGTTTCTAGGTCAGACTGTGGTCAGTTGGTCAGTTCCTGGTTTCTGGGTCAGACTGTGATCAGTTGGTCAGTCACTGGTTGCTAGGTAATACTTTGGTCAATTGGTTAGTTTCTGGTTTCTAGGTCAGACTGTGGTCAGTTCGTCAGTTTCTGATTCCTAGGTCAGACTGTGGTTACTTCGTCAGTTTCTGGTTTCTAGGTCAGTCAGTGGTCAGTTGTTCAGTTTCTGGTTCCTAATTCAGACTGTGGTCAGTTGCTCCGTTTCTGGTTTCTCGTTTATACTGTGGTTAGTTGGTCAGTTTCTGGTTTATAGTTCAGACTGTGGTTTGTTGGTCAGTTTCTGGTTTCTAGGTCAGACTGTGGTCAGTTGGTCTTTTTCTGGTTTTTAGATCAGATTGTGGTCAGTTGGTCAATAACTGGTTTCTCGGTCAGACTGTTGTCAGTTGGTCAGTTTCTGGTTTCAAGATCAGACTGTTTTCAGTTGGTCAGTTTCATGTTGCTTCGGTCATACTGTGGTCAGTTGTTCAGTTTCTGGATTCTAGGTCGGACTGTGGTCAGTTGGTCAGTTGATCTGTTTCTGGTTTCGAGGTCAGACTGTGGTCAGTTGGTCAGTTTCTGATTTCTAGATCAGACTATGGTTAGTTGATCAGTTTCTTGTTTCTGGGTCAGACTAAGGTCTGTTGGTCAGTTTCTGGTTTCGAGGTCAGACTGTGGTCAGTTGGTCAGTTTCTGGTTTCTTGATCAGACTATGGTTAGTTGATCAGTTTCTTGTTTCTAGCTCAGACTGTGGTCAGTTGGTCAGCTTCGGATTGTCTCGTTCAGATTGTGGTCAGTTGGACAGTTTCTGGATTCGAGATCAGACTGTGGGCAGTTGGTCAGTTGCTGGTTCTAGGTCAGTCTCTGGACAGTTGGTCAGTTGCTGTTTGCTAGATCAGTCTGTGTTCAGTTTGTAACATTTTGGTTGCGAGTTCATCCTCTGGTCAATTGGTCAGTTGCTGGTTACTTGATCAGACTGTGGTCAGTTCCGTCAGTTTCTCGTTTCTCGGTCAGATTGTGGTATCGTTAGTTTTTTCTGGTTTATAGGTCAGACTGTCGTCAGTTGGTCAGTTTCTGGATCGTATTTCAGACTATGGTCAGTTGGTCAGTTTCTGGTTGCTCGGTTAGACTGTGGTCAGTTGGTCAGTTTCTGGTTTCTAGATCAGACTGTGGTCAGTTGGTCAGTGCCTGGTTTCTAGGTCAGTCTGTGGTCAGTTGGTCAGTTTCATTCTGCCTCGGTCAGACTGTGTTCAGTTGATCAGTTTCTGGTTTCTCGGTCAGACTGTGGTCAGTTGGTCAGTTTCTGGTTTCTAGGTCAGACTTTGTTCAGTTGGTCAGTTTCTTGTTTGTCCGTCAGAATGTGGTCCGTTGGTCAGTTTCTGGATTCCAGGTCAGACTGTGGTCAATTGGACAGTTTCTGTTATTAGGTCAGACTGAGGTCAGATGGTCAGTTTATGGTTTCGAGTTCAGAATGTGGTCAGTTGGGAAGTTTCTGGTTTCTAGGTCAGACTGTGTTAAGTTGGTCAGTTTCTGGTTTCGAGTTAAGTATGTGGTCAGTTGGACATTTTCTGGTTTGGAGGTCAGACTGTGGTCAGTTGGACAGTTTCTGGTTTGGAGGTCAGACTGTGGTCAGTTGGTCAGATTCGGGTTTCTAGGTCAGATTTTTGCCAGTTGGTCAGTTGCTGGTTTCTACATCACTCTGTGGTCAGTAGGTCAGATACTGGTTGCAAGGTCAGAATGTGGCTTGTTTGATAATTTGTGGTTGCTAGTTCAGAATGTGGTCATTTGGCCAGGTTTTGTTTTCGAGGTCAGAATGTGGTCAGTTGCTCAGTTTCTGGTTTCTAGGTCAGAATGTGGTCAGTTGGTCAGTTGCTGGTTTCTACGTCAGACTGTGGTCAGTTGGTCAGATACTGGTTGCGAGGTCAGTCTGTGGTCACATTGTCAGTTTCTGGTTTCTTGGTCAGTCTGTGGTCAGTTGTTCAGTTTCTGGTTCCTATTTCAGTCTGTGGTCAGTTGGTCAGTTTCTGGTTTCTAGGTCAGACTGTGGTCCATTGGTCAGTTTCTGGTTTCGAGTTAAGAATATGGTCAGTTGGTTAGCTTCGGGTTTCTACGTCAGATTGTGGTCAGTTGGTCAGTTGCTGGCTTCTACATCAGACTGTGGTCAGTTGGTCAGATACTGGTTGCTAGGTCAGAATGTGGCCTGTTTGACAGTTTGTGCTTGCTAGGTCATACTGTGGTTATTTGGTCAGTTTATGGTTTCAAGGTCAGATTGTGGTCAGTTGCTCAGTTTCTGGTTTGTAGGTCAGACTGTGGTTAGTTGGTCAGTTTCATTTTGTCTCGGTCAGACTGTGGTCATTCGGTCAATTCCAGGTTTCTGGATCAGACTGTGGACATTTGGTCAGTTTCTGGTTTCTCGGTCAGATTGTGGTTAGTTTGTCTTTTTCTGGTTTATATGTCTGACTGTGGTCAGTTGGTCAGTTTCTCGTTCCTAGTTCAAACTGATGTCAGTTTGTCAGTTTCTGGATTCTCAGTTAGACTGTGGTCAGTTGGTCAGATTCTGGTTTCTCGGTCAGACTGTGGTCAGTTGGTCAGTTTCGGGTTGTCTTGGTCAGACTGTGGTCAGTTGGCCAGTTTCTGGTTTCGAGATAATTATGTGGTCAGTTGGACACTCTCTGTTTTCGAGGTCAGATGGTGGTCAATTGCTCAGTTTCGGGTTTTGAGGTCAGACTGTGGTCAGTTGGTCAGTTTCTGGTTTCTTGGTCAGACTGTGGTCAGTTGGTCAGTTTATGTGTTTAGGTCAGACTGAGGTCAGATGGTCAGTTTCTGGTTTCAAGGTCAGAATGTGGTCAGTTGGTCAGTTTCTGGTTTCTCGGTCAGACTGTGGTCAGTTGGTCAGTTTCTGGCTTGTCTTGGTCAGACTGTGGTCAGTTGGCCAGTTTCTGTTTTCGAGTTAATAATGTGGTCAGTTGGACACATTCTGGTTTCGAGGTCAGACTGTGTTCAGTTGTTCAGTTTCTGTTTTCTAGGTCAGACTATGGTCAGTTGGTCATATACTGGTTGCTAGGTCAGAATGTGGTGGCTAGGTCAGACTGAGGTCATTTGGTCAGTCTCTGGTTTCTCGGTCAAACTGTTGTCAGTTGGTCTGTTTCGGGTTGTCTCGGTCAGACTGTGATCAGTTCGTCAGTTCCTAGTGGTCTCGTTCAGACTCTGGTCAGTTGGTCAGTTTCTGGTTCTAGGTCAGACTGAAGTCAGTTGGTCAGTTTCTGGTTCCTCATTCAGACTGTGATCAGATGGTCAGTTACGCTGTCTAGCTCAGACTGTGGTCAGTTGGTCAGTATCAGGTTTCTAGGTCAGACTGTGGTAAGTTGCTCAGTTTCTGGTTCGTAGTTCAGACTGTGATCAGATGTTCAGTTTCAAGTCCTGAGGTAAGACTGTGGTAATTTGGTCATTTTCTGGTTTCGAGGTCAGATTGTGGTCATTTGGTCAGTTTCTGCTTTCTAGATTAGACTGTGGTCAGTTTGTCAGTTTCGTGTTGTCTTGGTCAGTTGGTCAGTTTCATGTTGTCTCGGTCAGACTGTGTGCAGTAGTTTAGTTTCTGGTTTCTAGGTCAGACTGTGGTCAGTTGGTCAGTTTCTGCTTTCTCGGTAAGACAGTGGTCAGTTGGTCAGTTTCTGGTTGAATAGGTCTGTTTCTCTGGTCAGTTTTTTACTTTTTGGTTGCTAGGTCATCATGTGGCCAGTTAGTCAGATGCTTCTTGCTAGGACACACTGTGGTCAGTTGGTCAGATTCTGCGTTCTAGATCAGCCTGTGGTAAGTTGGTCAGTTTCTGGTTCCAAGGTCAGACAGTGGTCAGTTGGGCAGTTTCTGGTTCTAAGGTCAGACTGTGGTCAGTTGGTCAGTTTCTTTTTTCTAGGTCATACTGTGGTCTATTGGTCAGTTTCTGATTTAAAGATCAGAATGTGGTCAGTTGGCCAGTTTCTGTTTTTATGTCAGACTGAGGTCAGACTGTCAGTTGCTGGTTTCTAGGTCAGAATGTGATCAGTTGGTCAGTTTCTGGTTTCGAGTTAAGAATGTTTTCAGTTGGTCAGTTTCTGGTTTAGTTTTCATACTGTGGTCAGTTGGTCAGTTGCTGGCTTTGAGGTTAGACTGTGGTCAGTTGTTCAGTTTCTGGTTTCCAGGTCAGACTGTGGTCAGTTTGTCAGTTTCTGGTTTCTAGGTCAAACTGTGTTCAGTTGGTCAATTGCTGCTTTCTACGTCAGACTGTGGTCAGTTGGTCAGTTTCTAGTTCCGAGGTCAGACTGTGGTCAGTTGGTCAGTTTCTGGTTCCAAGGTCAGACTGTGGTCAGTTGGTCAGTTTCTGGTTTCTAGATCAGGCTGTGGTCCGTTGGTCAATTTCTGGTTTCTAGGTCAGACTGTGGTCAGTTGGTCAGTTTCTGTTTTTAGGTCAGACTGAGGTCCAATGGTAAGTTTCAGGTTTCTAGGTCAGAATGCGGTCAGTTCGTCAGTTTCTGGTTTCGAGTTAAGCATGTGGTCAGTTGGTTAGTTTCTGGTTTCGAGGTCAGATTGTGATCAGTTGGTCAATTTCTGCTTTCTAGGTCAGACTGTGGTCAGTTTTTCAGTTTCGGGTTCCAAGGTCAGACTGTGGTCAGTTAGTCAGTTTCTTTTTTCTAGGTCAGACTGTGGTCCATTGGTCAGTTTCTGGTTTCTAGGTCAGAATGTGGTCAGTTGGTCAGTTTCTGTTTTTATGTCAGACTGAGGTCAGTTGTTCAGTTTCGGGTTGTCTTGGTCAGTTGGTCAGTTTCATGTTGTCTCGGTCAGACTGTGGACATTTGGTCAGTTTCTGGTTTCTCGGTCGGACTGTGGTCAGTTGTTCAGTTTCTGGTTGTCTAGGTCTGTTTCTCTGGACAGTTTTTTTTACTTTTTGGTTGCTAGGTCATCCTGTGGTCAGTTCGTCATTTGCACGTTGCTCGATCAGACTGTGGTCAGTTGATCAGTTTCTGGTTTCAAGGTCAGACGGTGGTCAGTTGGTCAATTTGTGGTTTCTAGGTCAGATTGTGGTCAGTTGGTCATTTTCTGTTTTCTTGGTCAGACTGTGGTCAGTTGGTCAATTTCTGGTTTCTATGTCAGACTTTGGTCAGTTGGTCAGATAATGGTCGCAAGGTCAGAATGTGGCCTGTTGAACAGTTTGTGGTTGCTAGGTCAGACTGTGGTCATTTGGTCAGTTTCTGGTTTAGAGTTAAGACTGTGGTCAGTTGATCAGTTTCTGGTTTTGAGGTCAGACTGTGGTCATTTGTTCAGTTTCTGGTTTCTAGGTCAGAATGTGGTAAGTTCGTCAGTTTCTGGTTTCGAGTTAAGCATCTGGTCAGTTCGTCAGTTTCTGGTTTCGAGGTCAGACTGTGGTCAGTTGGTCAGTTTCTGTTTTTAGGTCAGACTGAGGTCCAATGGTAAGTTTCAGGTTTCTAGGTCAGAATGCGGTCAGTTCGTCAGTTTCTGGTTTCGAGTTAAGCATGTGGTCAGTTGGTTAGTTTCTGGTTTCGAGGTCAGATTGTGATCAGTTGGTCAATTTCTGCTTTCTAGGTCAGACTGTGGTCAGTTTTTCAGTTTCGGGTTCCAAGGTCAGACTGTGGTCAGTTAGTCAGTTTCTTTTTTCTAGGTCAGACTGTGGTCCATTGGTCAGTTTCTGGTTTCTAGGTCAGAATGTGGTCAGTTGGTCAGTTTCTGTTTTTATGTCAGACTGAGGTCAGTTGTTCAGTTTCGGGTTGTCTTGGTCAGTTGGTCAGTTTCATGTTGTCTCGGTCAGACTGTGGACATTTGGTCAGTTTCTGGTTTCTCGGTCGGACTGTGGTCAGTTGTTCAGTTTCTGGTTGTCTAGGTCTGTTTCTCTGGACAGTTTTTTTTACTTTTTGGTTGCTAGGTCATCCTGTGGTCAGTTCGTCATTTGCATGTTGCTCGATCAGACTGTGGTCAGTTGAGCAGTTTCTGGTTTCAAGGTCAGACGGTGGTCAGTTGGTCAATTTGTGGTTTCTAGGTCAGATTGTGGTCAGTTGGTCATTTTCTGTTTTCTTGGTCAGACTGTGGTCAGTTGGTCAATTTCTGGTTTCTATGTCAGACTTTGGTCAGTTGGTCAGATAATGGTCGCAAGGTCAGAATGTGGCCTGTTGAACAGTTTGTGGTTGCTAGGTCAGACTGTGGTCATTTGGTCAGTTTCTGGTTTAGAGTTAAGACTGTGGTCAGTTGATCAGTTTCTGGTTTTGAGGTCAGACTGTGGTCATTTGTTCAGTTTCTGGTTTCTAGGTCAGAATGTGGTAAGTTCGTCAGTTTCTGGTTTCGAGTTAAGCATCTGGTCAGTTCGTCAGTTTCTGGTTTCGAGGTCAGACTGTGGTCAGTTGGTCAGTTTCTGGTTTCTTGTTCTGATTGTGGTCAGTTGGTCAATTGCTTGTTTCTACGTCAGACTTTGGTCAGTTGTTCAGATACTGGTCGCTAGGTCAGAATGTGGTCTGTTGGACAGTTTGTGGTTGCAAGGTCAGACGGTAGTCATTTGTCAGTTTCTGGTTTCTCGGTCAGACTGTGGTCAGTTGGTCAGTTTCGGTTTCCAAGGTCAGACTGTGGTCAGTTGGTCAGTTTCTTTTTTCTAGCTCAGACTGTGGTCCATTGGTCAGTTTCTGGTTTCTAGGTCAGACTGTGGTCAGTTGGTCAGTTTCTGGTTTCTAGGTCAAACAGTGTCCAGTTGGTCAATTGCTGCTTTCTACGTCAGACTGTGGTCAGTTAGTCAGTTTCTAGTTCCGAGGTCAGACTGTGGTCAGTTGGTCAGTTTCTGGTTCCAAGGTCAGACTGTGGTCAGTTGGTCAGTTTCTGGTTTCTAGATCAGACTGTGTTCCGTTGGTCAATTTCTGGTTTCTAGGTCAGACTTTGGTCAGTTGGTCAGTTTCTGTTTTTCGGTCAGACTGAGTTCTGATGGTAAGTTTCAGGTTTCTAGGTCAGAATGTGGTCAGTTCGTCAGATTCTGGTTTCGAGTGAAGCATGTGGTCAGTTGGTTAGTTTCTGGTTTCGAGGTCAGATTGTGATCAGTTGGTCAATTTCTGCTTTCTAGGTCAGACTGTGGTCAGTTGGTCAGTTTCGAGTTCCAAGGTCAGACTGTGGCCAGTTGGTCAGTTTCTTTTTTCTAGGTCAGACTGTGGTCCATTGGTCAGTTTCTGGTTTCTAGGTCAGACTGTGGTCAGTTGGTCAGTTTCTGGTTTCTAGGTCAAACTGTGTTCAGTTGGTCAATTGCTGCTTTCTACGTCAGACTGTGGTCAGTTGGTCAGTTTCTAGTTCCGAGGTCAGACTGTTTTCAGTTGGTCAGTTTCTGGTTCCAAGGTCAGACTGTGGTCAGTTGGTCAGTTTCTGGTTTCTAGATCAGACTGTGGTCCGTTGGTCAATTTCTGATTTCTAGGTCAGACTGTGGTCAGTTGGTCATTTACTGTTTTTCGGTCAGACTGAGTTCCGATGGTAAGTTTCAGGTTTCTAGGTCAGAATGTGGTCAGTTCGTCAGTTTCTGGTTTCGAGTGAAGCATGTGGTCAGTTGGTTAGTTTCTGGTTTCGAGGTCAGATTGTGATCAGTTGGTCAATTTCTGCTTTCTAGGTCAGACTGTGGTCAGTTGGTCAGTTTCGAGTTCTAAGGTCAGACTGTGGTCAGTTGGTCAGTTTCTTTTTTCTAGGTCAGACTGTGGTCCATTGGTCAGTTTCTGGTTTCTAGGTCAGACTGTGGTCAGTTGGTCAGTTTCTGTTTTTATGTCAGACTGAGGTCAGTTGTTCAGTTTCGGGTTGTCTTGGTCAGTTGGTCAGTTTCATGTTGTCTCGGTCAGACTGTGGACATTTGGTCAGTTTCTGGTTTCTCGGTCGGACTGTGGTCAGTTGTTCAGTTTCTGGTTGTCTAGGTTTGTTGCTCTGGAATTTTTTTTTACTTTTTGGTTGCTAGGTCATCCTGTGGTCAGTTGGTCATTTGCATGTTGCTCGATCAGACTGTGGTCAGTTGATCAGTTTCTGGTTTCAAGGTCAGTCGGTGGTCAGTTGGTCAATTTGTGGTTTCTAGGTCAGATTGTGGTCAGTTGGTCATTTTCTGTTTTCTTGGTCAGACTGTGGTCAATTGGTCAATTTCTGGTTTCTATGTCAGACTTTGGTCAGTTGGTCAGATAATGGTCGCAAGGTCAGAATGTGGCCTGTTGGACAGTTTGTGGTTGCTTGGTCAGACTGTGGTCATTTGGTCAGTTTCTGGTTTAGAGTTAAGACTGTGGTCAGTTGATCAGTTTCTGGTTTTGAGGTCAGACTGTGGTCATTTGTTCAGTTTCTGTTTTCTAGGTCAGAATGTGGTAAGTTCGTCAGTTTCTGGTTTCGAGGTCAAACTCTGGTCTGTTGGTCAATTTCTGGTTTCAAGGTCAGACTGTGGTCAGTTGGTCAGTTTCTGGTTTCTTGTTCTGATTGTGGTCAGTTGGTCAATTGCTTGTTTCTACGTCAGACTTTGGTCAGTTGTTCAGATACTGGTCGCGAGGTCAGAATGTGGTCTGTTGGACACTTTGTGGTTGCAAGGTCAGACGGTAGTCATTTGTCAGTTTCTGGTTTCTCGGTCAGACTGTGGTCAGTTGGTCAGTTTCGGTTTCCAAGGTCAGACTGTGGTCAGTTGGTCAGTTTCTTTTTTCTAGGTCAGACTGTGGTCCATTGGTCAGTTTCTGGTTTCTAGGTCAGACTGTGGTCAGTTGGTCAGTTTCTGGTTTCTAGGTCAAACTGTGTTCAGTTGGTCAATTGCTGCTTTCTACGTCAGACTGTGGTCAGTTGGTCAGTTTCTAGTTCCAAGGTCAGACTGTGGTCAGTTGGTCAGTTTCTGGTTCCAAGGTCAGACTGTGGTCAGTTGGTCAGTTTCTGGTTTCTAGATCAGACTGTGGTCCGTTGGTCAATTTCTGGTTTCTAGGTCAGACTGTGGTCAGTTGGTCAGTTTCTGTTTTTAGGTCAGACTGAGGTCCGATGGTAAGTTTCAGGTTTCTAGGTCAGAATGTGGTCAGTTCGTCAGTTTCTGGTTTCGAGTTAAGAATGTGGTCAGTTGGTTAGTTTCTGGTTTCGAGGTCAGATTGTGATCAGTTGGTCAATTTCTGCTTTCTAGGTCAGACTGTCTTCAGTTGGTCAGTTTCGGGTTCCAAGGTCAGACTGTGGTCTGTTGGTCAGTTTCTTTTTTCTAGGTCAGACTGTGGTCCATTGGTCAGTTTCTGGTTTCTAGGTCAGACAATGGTCAGTTGGTCAGTTTCTGTTTTTATGTCAGACTGAGGTCAGTTGTTCAGTTTCGGGTTGTCTTGGTCAGTTGGTCAGTTTCATGTTGTCTCGGTAAGACTGTGGACATTTGGTCAGTTTCTGGTTTCTCGGTCGGACTGTGGTCAGTTGTTCAGTTTCTGGTTGTCTAGGTCTGTTTCTCTGGACAGTTTTTTTTTACTTTTTGGTTGCTAGGTCATCCTGTGGTCAGTTGGTCATTTGCATGTTGCTCGATCAGACTGTGGTCAGTTGATCAGTTTCTGGTTTCAAGGTCAGACGGTGGTCAGTTGGTCAATTTGTGTTTTCTAGGTCAGATTGTGGTCAGTTGGTCATTTTCTGTTTTCTTGGTCAGACTGTGGTCAGTTGGTCAATTGCTGGTTTCTATGTCAGACTTTGGTCAGTTGGTCAGATAATGGTCGCAAGGTCAGAATGTGGCCTGTTGGACAGTTTGTGGTTGCTAGGTCAGACTGTGGTCATTTGGTCAGTTTCTGGTTTAGAATTAAGACTGTGGTCAGTTGATCAGTTTCTGGTTTTGAGGTCAGACTGTGGTCATTTGTTCAGTTTCTGGTTTCTAGGTCAGAATGTGGTAAGTTCGTCAGTTTCTGCTTTCGAGTTAAGCATCTGGTCAGTTCGTCAGTTTCTGGTTTCGAGGTCAGACTGTGGTCAGTTGGTCAGTTTCTGGTTTCGAGGTCAAACTCTGGTCTGTTGGTCAATGTCTGGTTTCAAGGTTAGACTGTGGTCAGTTGGTCAGTTTCTGGTTTCTTGTTCTGATTGTGGTCAGTTGGTCAATTGCTTGTTTCTACGTCAGACTTTGGTCAGTTGTTCAGATACTGGTCGCTAGGTCAGAATGTGGTCTGTTGGACAGTTTGTGGTTGCAAGGTCAGACGGTAGTCATTTGTCAGTTTCTGGTTTCTCGGTCAGACTGTGGTCAGTTTGTCAGTTTCGGGTTCCAAGGTCAGACTGTGGTCAGTTGGTCAGTTTCTTTTTTCTAGGTCAGACTGTGGTCCATTGGTCAGTTTCTGGTTTCTAGGTCAGACTGTGGTCAGTTGGTCAGTTTCTGTTTTGATGTCAGGCTGAGGTTAGACGGTCAGTTTCTGGTTTCGAGTTCAGAATGTGGTCAGTTGGTCAGTTTCTGGTTTCGAGTTAAGAATGTTTTCAGTTGGTCTGTTTCTGGTTTCGAGGTCAGACTGTGGTCAGTTGTTCAGTTTCTGGTTTCTTGGTCAGACTGTGGTCAGTTGGTCAGTTTCCGGTTTCTAGCTTAGACTGTATTCAGTTGGTCAATTGCTGGTTTCTTCGTCAGACTGCGGTCAGTTAGTCAGATACTGGTTGCTAGGTCAGAATGTGGCCTGTTGGACAGTTTTTGGTTGCTAGGTCAGACTGTGGCCATTTGGTCAGTTTCTGGTTTCGAGGTCAGACTGTGGTCAGTTGTTCAGTTTCAGGTTGTCTTGGTCAGTGGGTCAGTTTCATTTTGTCTCGGTCGAACTGTGGACATTTGGTCAGTTTCTGGATTATAGGTCAGACTGTGGTCAGACTGTGGTCAGTAGGTCAGTTTCTGGTTTCTCGGTCAGACTGTGGTCAGTTGGTCAGTTTCTGTTTGTCTAGGTCTGTTTCTCTGGTCAGTTTTTTTTTACTTTTTGGTTGCTATGTCATCCTGTGGTCAGTTGGTCAATTGCTTGTTGCTCGATCAGACTGTGGTCAATTGATCAGTTTCTCGTTTCGAGAACAGACTGTGGTCAGTTGGTCAATTTCTGGTTTCGAGGTCAGACTGTGGTCATTTGGTCATTTTCTGTTTTCTTGGTCAGACTGTGGTCAGTTGCTCAATTGCTGGTTTCTATGTCAGACTTTGGTCAGTTGGTCAGATACTGGTCGCAATGTCAGAATCTGGCCTGTTGGACAGTTTGTGGATGCTAGGTCAGACTGTGCTCATTTTGTCATTTTCTGGTTTCGAGGTCAGACTGTGGTCAGTTAGTCAGATACTGGTTGCTAGGTCAGAATGTGGACTGTTGGACTGCTTGTGTTTGCTAGGTCAGACTGTGGTCAGTTGGTCAATTGCTTGTTGCACGATCAGACTGTGGCCAGTTGATCAGCTTCTGGTTTCGAGGTCAAACTGTGGTCAGTTGGTCAATTTCTGGTTTCTAGGTCAGACTGTGGTCAGTTGGTCATTTTCTGTTTTCTTGGTCAGACTGTGGTCAGTTGGTCAATTGCTGGTTTCATGTCAGACTTTGGTCAGTTGGTCATATACTGGTCGCAAGCTCAGAATGTGTCCTGTTGGAGAGTTTGTGGTTGCTAGGTCAGACTGTGGTCATTTGGTCAGTTTCTGGTTTTGAGGTCAGACTGTGGTCAGTTGATCAGTTTCTGGTTTTGAGGTCAGACTGTGGTCATTTGTTCAGTTTCTGGTTTCTAGGTCAGAATGTGGTCAGTTCGTCGGTTTCTGGTTTCGAGTTAAGCATGTGGTCAGTTCGTCAGTTTGTGCTTTCGACATCAGACTGTGGTCAGTTGATCAGTTTCTGGTTTCGATGTCAAACTGTGTCAGTTGGTCAATTACTGGTTTCTAGGTCAGACTGTGGTCAGTTGGTCAGTTTCTCGTTTCTTGGTCAGATTGTGGTCAGTTGGTCAATTGCTTGTTTCTACGTCAGACTTTGGTCAGTTGTTCAAATGTTGGTCGCTAGGTCAGAATGTGGTCTGTTGGACAGTTTGTGGTTGCAAGGTCAGACGGTGGTCATTTGGTCAGTTTCTGGTTTCTAGGTCAGACTGTGGTCAGTTGGTCAGTTTCGGGTTCCAAGGTCAGACGGTGGTCAGTTGGTCAGTTTCTTGTTTCTAGGTCAGACTGTGGTCCATTGGTAAGTTTCTGATTTCTAAGTCAGACTGTGGTCAGTTGGTCAGTGTCTGTTTTTATGTCAGACTGAGGTCAGACGGTCAGTTTCTGGTTTCTAGTTCAGAATGTGGTCAGTTGGTCAGTTTCTGGTTTCGAGTTAAGAATGTTTTCAGTTGGTCAGTTTTTGGTTTCGAGGTCAGACTGTGGTCAGTTGGTCAGTTTCAGGTTTCTAGCTTAGACTGTGTTCAGTTGGTCAATTGCTGGTTTCTACGTCAGACTGTGGTCAGTTCGTCAGATACTGGTTGCTAGGTCAGAATGTGGCCTGTTGGACAGTTTGTGGTTGCTAGGTCAGACTGTGGTCATTTAGTCAGATTCTGGTTTCGAGGTCAGATTGTGGTTAGTTGCTCAGTTTCTCGTTTCTTCGTCATACTGTGGTAATTTAGTTAGTTTCGTGTGGTCTTGGTCAGTTGGTCAGTTTCATGTTGTCTCGGACAGACTGAAGCAGTTGGTCAGTTTCTGGGTTTTAGGTCAGACTGTGGTCAGACTGTGGTCAGTTGGTCAGTTTCTGGTTTCTCGGTCAGACTGTGGTCAGTTGGTCAGTTTCTCGTTGTCTAGGTCTGTTTCTCTTGTCAGTTTTTTAGTATTTTGGTTGCTAGGTCATCCTCTGGTCAGTCGGTCAGTTTCTGGTTTCCAGATCAGAGTGTGGTCAGTTGGTCAGTTTCTCGTTTGTAGGTCAGACTGTAGTCCGTTGGTCTATTTCTGGTTTCTAGGTAAGACTGTGGTCAGTTGGTCAGTTTCTGTTTTTAGGTCAGACTGAGGTCAGATGGTCAGTTTCCGTTTTCGATGTCAGAATGTGGTCTGTTCGTCAGTTTCTGGTTTCGATTTAAGAATGTGGTCAGTTCGTCAGTTTCTTGTTTCGAGGTCAGACTGTGGTCAGTTGGTCAATTTCTGGTTTCTAGGTCAGACTGTGGTCAGTTGATCATTTTCTGTTTTCTTGTCAGACTGTGGTCAGTTGGTCAATTGTTGGTTTCTACGTCAGACTTTGGTCAGTTGGACAGATACTGGTCGCAAGGTCAGAATGTGGCCTGTTGGACAGTTTGTGGTTGCTAGGTCAGACTGTGGTCATTTGGTCAGTTTCTTGTTTCGAGATCAGACTGTGGTCAGTTGTTGAGTTTCTGGTTTCTAGGTCAGAAGGTGGTCATTTGTTCAGTTTCGGGTTGTCTTAGTCAGTTGGTCAGTTTCACTTTGTCTCGGTCACACTGTGGACATTTGGTCAGTTTCTGGATTCGAGGTCAGAATGTGGTCAGATTGTGGTCAGTAGGTCAGTTTCTGGTTTCTCGGTCAGACTGTTGTAAGTTGGTTAGTTTCTGGTTGACTAGCTCTGTTTCTTTTCTCTGGTCAGTTTTTTTTTACTTTTTGGTTGCTATGTCATCCTGTGGTCAGTTGGTCAATTGCTTGTTGCTCGATCAGACCGTGGTCAGTTGATCAGTTTCTGGTTTCGAGGTCAGACTGTGGTCAGTTGGTCAATTTCTGGTTTCTAGGTCAGACTGTGGTCAGTTGGTCATTTTCTGTTTTCTTGGTCAGACTGTCGTCAGTTGGTCAATTGTTGGTTTCTATGTCAGACTTTGCTCAGTTGGTCAGATACTGGTCGCAAGGTCAGAATGTGGCCTATTGGACAGTTTGTGGTTGCTAGGTCAGATTGTGGTCATTTGGTCAGTTTTTGGTTTCGAGGTCAGACTGTGGTCAGTTGATCAGTTTCTGGTTTCTAGGTCAGACTGTGGTCCGTTGGTCAATTTCTGGTTTCTAGATCAGACTGTGGTCTGTTGGTCAGTTTCTGTTTTTAGGTCAGACTGAGGTCAGATGGTCAGTTTCTGGTTTCTAGGTCAGAATGTGGTCAGTTCGTCATTTTCTGGTTTCGAGTTAAGAATGCGGTCAGTTCGTCAGTTACTGGTTTCGAGGTCAGACTGTGGTCAGTTGATCAGTTTCTCGTTTCTTGGTCAGATTGTGGTCAGTTGGTCAATTGCTTGTTTCTACGTCAGACTTTGGTCAGTTGTTCAAATGTTGGTCGCTAGGTCAGAATGTGGTATGTTGGACAGTTTGTGGTTGCAAGGTCAGACGGTGGTCATTTGGTCAGTTTCTGGTTTCTAGGTCAGACTGTGGTCAGTTGGTCAGTTTCGGGTTCCAAGGTCAGACGGTGGTCAGTTGGTCAGTTTCTTGTTTCTAGGTCAGACTGTGGTGCATTCGTCAGTTTCTGATTTCTAGGTCAGACTGTGGTCAGTTGGTCAGTTTCTGTTTTTATGTCAGACTGAGGTCAGACGGTCAGTTTCTGGTTTCTAGTTCAGAATGTGGTCAGTTGGTCAGTTTCTGGTTTCGAGTTAAGAATGTTTTCAGTTGGTCAGTTTTTGGTTTCGAGGTCAGACTGTGGTCTGTTGGTCAGTTTCAGGTTTCTAGCTTAGACTGTGTTCAGTTGGTCAATTGCTGGTTTCTACGTCAGACTGTGGTCAGTTCGTCAGATACTGGTTGCTAGTTCAGAATGTGGCCTGTTGGACAGTTTGTGGTTGCTAGGTCAGACTGTGGTCATTTGGTCAGATTCTGGTTGCGAGGTCAGATTGTGGTTAGTTGCTCAGTTTCTCGTTTCTTCGTCATACTGTGGTAATTTAGTTAGTTTCGTGTGGTCTTGGTCAGTTGGTCAGTTTCATGTTGTCTCGGTCAGACTGAAGCAGTTGGACAATTTCTGGTTTTTTGGTCAGACTGTGGTCAGACTGTGGTCAGTTGGTCAGTTTCTGGTTTCTCGGTCAGACTGTGGTCAGTTGGTCAGTTTCTCGTTGTCTAGGTCTGTTTCTCTTGTCAGTTTTTTAGTATTTTGGTTGCTAGGTCATCCTGTGGTCAGTCGGACAGTTTCTGGTTTCCAGATCAGAGTGTGGTCAGTTGGTCAGTTTCTGGTTTGTAGGTCAGACTGTAGTCCGTTGGTCTATTTCTGGTTTCTAGGTAAGACTGTGGTCAGTTGGTCAGTTTCTGTTTTTAGGTCAGACTGAGGTCAGATGGTCAGTTTCTGTTTTCGAGGTCAGAATGTGGTCTGTTCGTCAGTTTCTGGTTTCGATTTAAGAATGTGGTCAGTTCGTCAGTTTCTGGTTTCGAGGTCAGACTGTGGTCAGTTGGTCAATTTCTGGTTTCTAGGTCAGACTGTGGTCAGTTGATCATTTTCTGTTTTCTTGGTCAGACTGTGGTCAGTTGGTCAATTGTTGGTTTCTACGTCAGACTTTGGTCAGTTCGACAGATACTGGTCGCAAGGTCAGAATGTGGCCTGTTGGACAGTTTGTGGTTGCTAGGTCAGACTGTGGTCATTTGGTCAGTTTCTGGTTTCTCGGTCAGACTGTTGTAAGTTGGTTAGTTTCTGGTTGACTAGCTCTGTTTCTTTTCTCTGGTCAGTTTTTTTTTACTTTTTGGTTGCTATGTCATCCTGTGGTCATTTGGTCAATTGCTTGTTGCTCGATCAGACCGTGGTCAGTTGATCAGTTTCTGGTTTCGAGGTCAGACTGTGGTCAGTTGGTCAATTTCTGGTTTCTAGGTCAGACTGTGGTCAGTTGGTCATTTTCCGTTTTCTTGGTCAGACTGTCGTCAGTTGGTCAATTGTTGGTTTCTATGTCAGACTTTGCTCAGTTGGTCAGATACTGGTCGCAAGGTCAGAATGTGTCCTATTGGACAGTTTGTGGTTGCTAGGTCAGATTGTGGTCATTTGGTCAGTTTTTGGTTTCGAGGTCAGACTGTGGTCAGTTGATCAGTTACTGGTTTCGAGGTCAGACTGTGGTCAGTTGATCAGTTAAGGTTTCGAGGTCAGACTGTGGTCAGTTGGTCAATTTCTGGTTTCTCGGTCAGACTGTGGTCAGTTGGTCATTTTCTGTTTTCTTGGTCAGACTGTGGTCAGTAGGTCAATTGCTGGTTTCTACGTCAGACCTTGGTCAGTTGGTCAGATACTGGTCGCAAGGTCAGAATGTGGCCTGTTGGGCAGTTTGTGGTTGCTAGGTCAGACTGTGGTCATTTGGTCAGTTTCTGGTTGCGAGGTCAGACTGTGGTCAGTTGTTCAGTTTCTGGTTTCTAGGTCAGACTGTGATCAGTTGGTCAGTTTCGGGTTTTCTTGGTCAATTGGTCAGTTTCATGTTGTCTCGGTCAGAATGTGGACATTTGGTCAGTCTCTGGTTTCTAGGTCAGACTGTGGTCAGACAGTGGTCAGTAGGTCTGTTTCTGGTTTCTCGGTCAGACTGTGGTCAGTTGTTCTGTTTCTGGTTGTCTAGGTCTGTTTCTCTGGTCAGTTTTTTTTACTTTTTGTTTGCTAGATCATTCTGTGGTCAGTTGGTCAATCGCTTGTTGCTCGATCAGACTGTGGTCAGTTGATCAGTTTCTGGTTTCGATGTCAGACTGTGGTCAGTTGGTCAATTTCTAGTTTCTAGATCAGACTGTGGTCAGTTGGTCATTTTCTGTTTTCTTGGTCAGACTGTGGTCAGTTGGTCAATTGCTGGTTTTCTAGGTCTGTTTCTCTGGTCAGTTTTTTTTTACTTTTTGTTTCCAATGTCATCCTGTGGTCAGTTGGTCAATTGCTTGTTGCTCGATCAGACAGTGGTCAGTTGATCAGTTTCTGGTTTCGAAGTCAGACTGTGGTCAGTTGGTCAATTTCTGGTTTCTAGGTCAGACTGTGGTCAGTTGGTCAATTGCTGGTTTCTGTGTCAGACTTTGGTCAGTTGGTCAGATACTGGTCGCAAGATCAGAATGTGGCCTGTTGGACAGTTTGTGGTTGCTAGGTCAGACTGTGGTCATTTTGTCAGTTTCTGGTTTCGAGGTCAGTCTGTGGTCGGTTGATCAGTTTCTGGTTTTGAGATCAGACTGTGGTCAGTTGGTCAATTTCTGGTTTCGAGGTCAGACTGTGCTCAGTTGGTCATTTTCTGTTTTCTTGGTCAGACTATGGTCAGTTGGTCAATTGCTGGTTTCTACGTCAGACCTTGGTCAGTTGGTCAGATACTGGTCACAAGGTCAGAATGTGGCCTGTTGGACAGTTTGTTGTTGCTAGGTCAGACTGTGGTCATTTGATCAGTTTCTGGTTTCAAGGTCAGACTGTGGTCAGTTGGTCATTTTCTGTTTTCTTGGTCAGACTGTGGTCAGTTGGTCAATTGCTGGTTTCTACGTCAGACCTTGGTCAGTTGGTCAGATACTGGTCACAAGGTCAGAATGTGGCCTGTTGGACATTTTGTGGTTGCTAGGTCAGACTGTGGTCATTTGATCAGTTTCTGGTTTCAAGGTCAGACTGTGGTCAGTTGTTCAGTTCCTGGTTTCTAGGTCAGACTGTGGTCAGTTGGTCAGTTTCGGGTTGTCTCGGTCAATTGGTCAGTTTAATGTTGTCTCGGTCAGAATGTGGACATTTGGTCAGTCTCTGGTTTCTAGATCAGACTGTGGTCAGACTGTGGTCAGTAGGTCAGTTTCTGGTTTATCGGTCAGACTGTGGTCAGTTGGTCAGTTTCTGGTTGTCTAGGTCTGTTTCTCTGGTCAGTTTTTTTTTACTTTTTGGTTGCTAGATCATCCTGTGGTCAGTTGGTCAATTGCTTGTTGCTCGATCAGACTGTGGTCAGTTGATCAGTTTCTGGTTTCGAAGTCAGACTGTGGTCAGTTGGTCAATTTCTGGTTTCTAGGTCAGACTGTGCTCAGTTGTTCAATTGCTGGTTTCTATGTCAGACTTTGGTCAGTTGGTCAGATACTGGTCGCAAGGTCAGAATGTGGCCTGTTGGACAGTTTGTGGTTGCTAGGTCAGACTGTGGTCATTTTGTCAGTTTCCGGTTTCTCGGTCAGACTGTGGTCATTTGGTCAGTTTCTGGTTTCGAGGTCAGATTGTGCTCAGTTGCTTAGTTTCTCGTTTCTTGGTCAGACTGTGGTCATTTATTCAGTTTCGTGTTGTCTTGGTCAGTTGGTCTGTTTCATGTTGTCTCGGTCAGACTGTGGTCAGTTGGTCAGTTTCTGGTTTCTAGGTCAGACTGTGGTCCGTTGGTCAATTTCTGGTTTCTGGGCCAGACACTGTTCAGTTGGTCAGTTTCTGTTTTTATGTCAGACTGAGATCGGATGGTCAGTTTCAGGTTTCTAGGTCAGAATGTGGTCAGTTTATCAGTTTCTGGTTTCGAGGTCAGACTGTGGTCAGTTGGTCAGTTTCTGGGTTCGAGGTCAGACTGTGTTCAGTTGGTCAATTTCTGGTTTCTAGGTCAGACTGTGGTCAGTTGGTCAGTTTCTGGTTTCTTGGTCAGATTGTGGTCAGTTGGTCAATTGCTTGTTTCTACGTCAGACTTTGGTCAGTTGGTCAGATACTGGTGTCTAGGTCAGAATGTGGTCTGTTAGACAGTTTGTTGTTGCAAGGTCAGACGGTGGTCATTTGGTCAATTTCTGGTTTATAGGTCAGACTGTGGTCAGTTGGTCAGTTTCGGATCCCAAGGTCAGAGTGTGGTCAGTTGGTCAGTTTCTTTTTTCTAGGTCAGACTGTGGTCCATTGGTCAGTTTCTGGTTTCTAGGTCAGAAGGTGGTCAGTTGTTCAGTTTCGGGTTGTCTTAGTCAGTTGGTCAGTTTCACTTTGTCTCGGTCACACTGTGGACATTTTGTCAATTTCTGGTTTCTAGGTCAGACTGTGGTCAGTTGGTCATTTTCTGTTTTCTTGGTCAGACTGTCGTCAGTTGGTCAATTGTTGGTTTCTATGTCAGACTTTGCTCAGTTGGTCAGATACTGGTCGCAAGGTCAGAATGTGGCCTATTGGACAGTTTGTGGTTGCTACGTCAGATTGTGTTCATTTGGTCAGTTTTTGGTTTCGAGGTCAGACTGTGGTCAGTTGATCAGTTTCTGGTTTCTAGGTCAGACTGTGGTCCGTTGGTCAATTTCTGGTTTCTAGGTCAGACTGTGGTCAGTTGGTCAGTTTCTGTTTTTAGGTCAGCCTGAGGTCGATGGTCAGTTTCTGGTTTCTAGGTCAGAATGTGGTCAGTTCGTCAGTTTCTGGTTTCGAGTTAAGAATGTGGTCAGTTCGTCAGTTTCTGATTTCGAGGTCAGACTTTGGTCAGTTGGTCAGATACTGGTCGCAAGGTCAGAATGTGGCCTGTTGGGCAGTTTGTGGTTGCTACGTCAGACTATGGTCATTTGGTCAGTTTCTGGTTGTCTAGGTCTGTTTCTCTGGTCGGATTTTTTTCCTTTTTGTTTGCTAGGTCATCCTGTTTTCAATTGGTCAATTGATTGTTGCTCGATCAGACTGTGGTCAGTTGATCAGTTTCTGATTTCAAGGTAAGACTGTGGTCAGTTTATCAGTTTCTGGTTTCTACGTCAGACTGTCGTCAATTGGGATAGTTTCGGGTTGTCTCAGACAGACTTTGGTCATTTGGTCTGTTTCGGGTTCCTAGTCCGGAATGTGGTCAGTTGGTCAGTTTCTGGTGTATAGATCAGACTGTGTCAGTTGGTCAGTTTCAGGTTCCTAGGTCAGACTGTGTTCAGTTGGACAGTTTCTGTTTATATGTCAAACTGACCGTCAGTTTTTGGTTGCTAGATCAGAATGTGGTCAGTTGGTCAGTTACTGGTTTCGACTTAAGAATGTTTTCAGTTGGTCAGTTAATGGTTTTGAGGTCAGACTGTGGTCAGTTGGTCAGTTTCTGGTTTCTAGGTCAGACTGTTTTCAGTTGGTCAATTGCTGGTTTCAACGTCAGACTGTGCTCAGTTAGTCACATACTGGTTGGTAGGTCAGAATGTGGCCTGTTGGACAATTTGTGATTGCTAGGTCAGGCTGTGGTCATTTGGTAAGTTTCTGGTTTCGAGGTCAGATTGTGGTCAGTTGCTCAGTTTCTGGTTTCTTGGTCAAACTGTGGTCATTTTGTCAGTTTCGTGTTGTTTTGGTCAGTTGGACAGTTTCATGTTGTCTCGCTCAGGCTTTGGGCAGTTGGTCAGTTTCTGGTTTCTAGGTCAGACTATGGTCAGACTGTGGTCAGTTGGTCAGTTTCTTGTTTCTCGGTCTGACTGTGGTCAGTTGGTCAGTTTCTGGTTGTCTAGGTCTGTTTCTCTGGTCCGTTTTTTAGTATTTTGGTTGCTAGGTCATCCTGTGGTCAGTCGGTCAGTTGCTTGTTTCAAGGTCAGCCTGTGGTCAGTTGGTCAGTTTCTGGTTGCGAGATCAGACTGTGGTCAGTTGGTCAGTTTCTGGTTTCTAGATCAGACTGTGTTCAGTTGGACAGTTTCTGGTTTCTAGGTCAGACTGTGGTCAGTTGGTCAGTTTCTGGTTCCAAGGTCAGACTGTGGTCAGTTGGTCAATTTCTGGTTTCTAGGTCAGACTGTGGTCAGTTGGTCAGTTTCTGTTTTTAGGTCAGACTGAGGTCAGATGGTCAGTTTCTGGTTTCTAGGTCAGACTGTGTCAGTTCGTCAGTTTCTGGTTTCGAGTTAAGAATTTGGTCAGTTCGTCAGTTTCTGGTTTCGAGGTCAGACTTTGGTCAGTTGGTCAGTTTCTGGTTTCGAGGTCAGACTGTGGTCAGTTGGTCAGTTTCTTGTTTCTCGGTCTGACTGTCGTCAGTTGGTCAGTTTCTGGTTGTCTAGGTCTGTTTCTCTGGTCAGTTTTTTAGTATTTTGGTTGCTAGGTCATCCTGTGGTCAGTCGATCAGTTGCTTGTTGCAAGGTCAGCCTGTGGTCAGTTGGTCAGTTTCTGGTTGCGAGATCAGACTGTGGTTAGTTGGTCAGTTTCTGGTTTCTAGATCAGACTGTGTTCAGTTGGACAGTTTCTGGTTTCTAGGTCAGACTGTGGTCAGTTGGTCAGTTTCTGGTTTCTAGATCAGACTGTGTTCAGTTGGACAGTTTCTGGTTTCTAGGTCAGACTGTGGTCAGTTGGTCAGTTTCTGCCTCCAAGGTCAGACTGTGGTCAGTTGGTCAATTTCTGGTTTCTTGGTCAGACTGTGGTCAGTTGGTCAGTTTCTGTTTTTAGGTCAGACTGAGGTCAGATGGTCAGTTTCTGGTTTCGTGTTAAGAATTTGGTCAGTTCGTCAGTTTCTGGTTTCGAGATCAGACTTTGGTCAGTTGGTCAGTTTCTGGTTTCGAGGTCAGACTGTGGTCATTTGGTCAATTTCTTGTTGCTAGGTCAGACTGTGGTCAGTTGGTCAGTTTCATGTTGCCTCGGTCAGACTGTGGTCAGTTGGTCAGTTTCTGGTTCCGAGGTCAGACTGTGGTCAGTTGGTCAGATTCTGGTTCCAAGGTCAGACTGTGGTCCGTTGGACAATTTCTTGTTTCTAGGTCAGACCTTGCTCAGTTGTTCAGTTTCTGGTTCCTAGGTCAGAATGTGCTCAGTTGGACAGTTTCTGCTTCCTATGTCAGAATGTGGTCCATTGGTCAGTTTCTGGTTTCTAGGTCAGAATGTGGTCAGTGGGTCAGTTTCTGTTTTTATGTCAGACTGAGGTCAGACGGTCAGTTTTTGGTTGCTAGGTCAGAATGTGGTCAGTTGGTCAGTTACTGGTTTCGAGTTGAGAAGGTTTGCAGTTGGTCAGTGACTGGTTTCGAGGTCAGACTGTGGTCAGTTGTTCAGTTTCTGGTTCCAAGGTCAGACTGTGGTCAGTTGGTCAATTTATGGTTGTCTAGGTCTGTTTATCTGGTCAGTTTTTTAGTATTTTGGTTGCTAGGTCATCCTGTGGTCAGTCGGTCAGTTGCTTGTTGCAAGGTCAGGCTGTGGTCAGCTGGTCAGTTTCTGGTTGCGAGATCAGACTGTGGTCAGTTGGTCAGTTTCTGGTTTCTAGATCAGACTGTGTTCAGTTGGACAGTTTCTGGTTTCTAGGTCAGACTGTGGTCAGTTGGTCAGTTTCTGGTTCCTAGGTCAGACTGTGGTCAGTTGGTCAATTTCTGGTTTCTAGTTCAGACTGTGGTCAGTTGGTCAGTTTCTGTTTTTAGGTCAGACTGAGGTCAGATGGTCAGTTTCTGATTTCTAGGTCAGACTGTGGTCAGTTCGTCAGTTTCTGGTTTCGAGTTAAGAATTTGGTCAGTTCGTCAGTTTCTGGTTTCGAGGTCAGACTTTGGTCAGTTGGTCAGTTTCTGGTTTCGAGGTCAGACTGTGGTCAGTTGGTCAATTTCTGGTTGCTAGGTCAGACTGTGGTCAGTTGGTCAGTTTCATGTTGCCTCGGTCAGACTGTGGTCAGTTGGTCAGTTTCTTGTTTCTCGGTCTGACTGTGGTCAGTTGGTCAGTTTCTGGTTGTCTAGGTCTGTTTCTCTGGTCAGTTTTTAGTATTTTGGTTGCTAGGTCATCCTGTGGTCAGTCGATCAGTTGCTTGTTGCAAGGTCAGCCTGTAGTCAGTTGGTCAGTTTCTGGTTGCGAGATCAGACTGTGGTTAGTTGGTCACTTTCTGGTTTCTAGATCAGACTGTGTTCAGTTGGACAGTTTCTGGTTTCTAGGTCAGACTGTGGTCAGTTGGTCAGTTTCTGGTTTCTAGATCAGACTGTGTTCAGTTGGACAGTTTCTGGTTTCTAGGTCAGACTGTGGTCAGTTGATCAATTTCTGGTTTCTTGGTCAGACTGTGGTCAGTTGGTCAGTTTCTGTTTTTAGGTCAGACTGAGGTCAGATGGTCAGTTTCTGGTTTCTAGGTAAGACTGTGGTCAGTTCGTCAGTTTCTGGTTTCGAGTTAAGAATTTGGTCAGTTCGTCAGTTTCTGGTTTCGAGGTCAGACTTTGGTCAGTTGGTCAGTTTCTGGTTTCGAGGTCAGACTGTGGTCAGTTGGTCAATTTCTGGTTGCTAGGTCAGACTGTGGTCAGTTGGTCAGTTTCATGTTGCCTCGGTCAGACTGTGGTCAGTTGGTCAGTTTCTTGTTTCTCGGTCTGACTGTGGTCAGTTGGTCAGTTTCTGGTTGTCTAGGTCTGTTTCTCTGGTCAGTTTTTTAGTATTTTGGTTGCTAGGTCATCCTGTGGTCAGTCGATCAGTTGCTTGTTGCAAGGTCAGCCTGTGGTCAGTTGGTCAGTTTCTGGTTGCGAGATCAGACTGTGGTTAGTTGGTCACTTTCTGGTTTCTAGATCAGACTGTGTTCAGTTGGACAGTTTCTGGTTTCTAGGTCAGACTGTGGTCAGTTGGTCAGTTTCTGGTTTCTAGATCAGACTGTGTTCAGTTGGACAGTTTCTGGTTTCTAGGTCAGACTGTGGTCAGTTGATCAATTTCTGGTTGCTAGGTCAGACTGTGGTCAGTTGGTCAGTTTCATGTTGCCTCTGTCAGACTGTGGTCAGTTGGTCAGTTTCTGGTTCCGAGGTCAGACTGTGGTCCGTTGGACAATTTCTTGTTTCTAGGTCAGACCTTGCTCAGTTGGTCAGTTTCTGGTTCCTAGGTCAGACTGTGCTCAGTTGGACAGTTTCTGCTTCCTATGTCAGAATGTGGTCCATTGGTCAGTTTTTGGTTGCTAGGTCAGAATGTGGTCAGTTGGTCAGTTACTGGTTTCGAGTTGTGAATGTTTCCAGTTGGTCAGTGACTGGTTTCGAGGTCAGACTGTGGTCAGTTGGTCAATTTCTGGTTGCTAGGTCAGACTGTGTTCAGTTGGTCAATTGCTGGTTTCAACGTCAGACTGTGCTCAGTTAGTCACATACTGGTTGCTAGGTCAGAATATGGCCTGTTGGACAATTTGTGGTTGCTAGGTCAGGCTGTGGTCAGTTGGTCAGTTTCTGGTTGCGAGATCAGACTGTGGTCAGTTGGTCAGTTTCTGGTTTCTAGATCAGACTGTGTTCAGTTGGACAGTTTCTGTTTTCTAGGTCAGACTGTGGTCAGTTGGTCAGTTTCTGGTTCCAAGGTCAGACTGTGATCAGTTGGTCAATTTCTGGTTTCTAGGTCAGACTGTGGTCAGTTGGTCAGTTTCTGTTTTTAGGTCAGACTGAGGTCAGATGGTCAGTTTCTGGTTTCTACGTCAGACTGTGGTCAGTTCGTCAGTTTCTGGTTTCGAGTTAAGAATTTGGTCAGTTCGTCAGTTTCTGGTTTCGAGGTCAGACTTTGGTCAGTTGGTCAGTTTCTGGTTTCGAGGTCAGACTGTGGTCAGTTGGTCAATTTCTGGTTGCTAGGTCAGACTGTGGTCAGTTGGTCAGTTTCATGTTGCCTCGGTCAGACTGTGGTCAGTTGGACAGTTTCTTGTTTCTCGGTCTGACTGTGGTAAGTTGGTCAGTTTCTGGTTGTCTAGGTCTGTTTCTCTGGTCAGTTTTATAGTATTTTGGTTGCTAGGTCATCCTGTGGTCAGTCGATCAGTTGCTTGTTGCAAGGTTAGCCTGTGGTCAGTTGGTCAGTTTCTGGTTGCGAGATCAGACTGTGGTTAGTTGGTCAGTTTCTGGTTTCTAGATCAGACTGTGTTCAGTTGGACAGTTTCTGGTTTCTAGGTCAGACTGTGGTCAGTTGGTCAGTTTCTGGTTTCTAGATCAGACTGTGTTCAGTTGGACAGTTTCTGGTTTCTAGGTCAGACTGTGGTCAGTTGGTCAGTTTCTGGTTCCAAGGTCAGACTGTGGTCAGTTGATCAATTTCTGGTTTCTTGGTCAGACTGTGGTCAGTTGGTCAGTTTCTGTTTTTAGGTCAGACTGAGGTCAGATGGTCAGTTTCTGGTTTCTAGATCAGACTGTGTTCAGTTGGAAAGTTTCTGGTTTCTAGGTCAGACTGTGGTCAGTTGGTCAGTTTCTGGTTCCAAGGTCAGACTGTGGTCAGTTGATCAATTTCTGGTTTCTTGGTCAGACTGTGATCAGTTGGTCAGTTTCTGGTTTCTAGGTCAGACTCTGGTCAGTTCGTCAGTTTCTGGTTTCGAGTTAAGAATTTGGTCAGTTCGTCAGTTTCTGGTTTCGAGATCAGACTTTGGTCAGTTGGTCAGTTTCTGGTTTCGAGGTCAGACTGTGGTCATTTGGTCAATTTCTGGTTGCTGGGTCAGACTGTGGTCAGTTGGTCATTTTCATGTTGCCTCGGTCAGACTGTGGTCAGTTGGTCAGTTTCTGGTTCCGAGGTCAGACTGTGGTCAGTTGGTCAGATTCTGGTACCAAGGTCAGACTATGGTCAGTTGGTCAGTTTCTAGTTTCTAGGTCAGACTGTGGTCCGTTGGACAATTTCTTGTTTCTAGGTCAGACCTTGCTCAGTTGGTCAGTTTCTGGTTCCTAGGTCAGACTGTGCTCAGTTGGACAGTTTCTGCTTCCTATGTCAGAATGTGGTCCATTGGTCAGTTTCTGGTTTCTAGGTCAGAATATGGTCAGTTGGTCAGTTTCTGTTTTTATGTCAGACTGAGGTCAGACGGTCAGTTTTTGGTTGATAGGTCAGAATGTGGTCAGTTGGTCAGTTGCTGGTTTCGAGTTGAGAATGTTTCCAGTTGGTCAGTGACTGGTTTCGAGGTCAGACTGTGGTCAGTTGGTCAATTTCTGGTTTCTAGGTCAGACTGTGTTCAGTTGGTCAATTGCTGGTTTCAGCGTCAGACTGTGCTCAGTTAGTCACATACTGGTTGCTAGGTCAGAATATGGCCTGTTGGACAATTTGTGGTTGCTAGGTCAGGCTGTGGTCATTTGGTTAGTTTCTGGTTTCGAGGTCAGATTGTGGTCAATTGCTCAGTTTCTGGTTTCTTGGTCAGACTGTAGTCATTTGGTCAGTTTCGTGTTGTCTTGGTCAGTTGGACAGTTTCATGTTGTCTCGGTCAGGCTTTGTGCAGTTGGTCAGATTCTGGTTTCTAGGTCAGACTATGGTCAGACTCTGGTCAGTTGGTCAGTTTCTTGTTTGTCGGTCAGACTGTGGTCAGTTGGTCAGTTTCTGGTTGTCTAGGTCTGTTTATCTGGTCAGTTTTTTAGTATTTTGGTTGCAAGGTCATCCTGTGGTCAGTCGGTCAGTTGCTTGTTGCAAGGTCAGCCTGTGGTCAGTTGGTCAGTTGCTGGTTGCTAGATCAGACTGTGGTCAGTTGGTCAGTTTCTGGTTTCTAGATCAGACTGTGGTCAGTTGGTCAGTTTCATGTTGCCTCGGTCAGATTGTGGTCACTTGGTCAGTTTCTGGTTCCGAGGTCAGACTGTGGTCAGTTGGTCAGTTTCTGGTTCCAAGGTCAGACTGTGGTCAGTTGGTCAGTTTCTGGTTTCTAGGTCAGACTGTGGTCCGTTGGTCAATTTCTGGTTTCTAGGTCAGACTTTGGTCAGTTGGTCAGTTTCTGTTTTTAGGTCAGACTGAAGTCAGTTGGTCAATTTCTGTTTCTAGGTCAGAATGTGGTCAGTTGGTCAGTTTCTGGTTTCGAGGTCAGACTGTGGTCAGTTGGTCAGTTTCTGGTTTCGAGGTCAGACTGTGGTCAGTTGTTCAGTTTCTGGTTTCTAGTTCAGACTGTGGTCAGTTGTTCAGTTTCGGGTTGTCTTGGTCAGTTGGTCAGTTTCATGTTGTCTCGGTCAGACTTTGGACATTTGGTAAATTTCTGGTTTCTAGGTCAGACTGTGGTCAGACTGTGGTTAGTAGGTCAGTTTCTGGTTTCTCGGTCAGACTGTGGTCAGTTGTTCAGTTTCTGGCTGTCTAGTTCTGTTTCCCTGGTCAGTTTTTTTTACTTTTGGTTGCTAGGTCATCCTGTGGTCAGTTGGTCAATTGCTTATTGCTCGATCAGACTGTGGTCAGTTGATCAGTTTCTGGTTTCGAGGTCAGACTGTGGTCAGTTGGTCATTTTCTGTTTTCTTGGTCAGACTTTGGTCAGTTGGTCAATTGCTGGTTTCTATGTCAGACTTTGGTCAGTTGGTCAGATACTGGTCGCAAGGTCAGAATGTGGCCTGTTGGACAGTTTGTGGTTGCTATGTCGGACTGTGGTCAGTTGTTCAGTTTCTGGTTTCTTGGTCAGATTGTGGAGAGTTGGTCATTTGCTTGTATCTACGTCAGACTTTGGTCAGTTGGTCAGATACTGGTCGCTAGGTCAGAATGTGGTCTGTTGGACAGTTTGTGGTTGCAAGGTCAGACGGTGGTCATTTGGTCAGTTTCTTGTTTCTAGGTCAGACTTGTGGTCAGTCGGTCAGTTTCGGGTTCCAAGGTCAGACTGTTATCAGTTGGTCAGTTTCTTTTTTCTCGGTCAGATTGTGGTCCATTGGACAGTTTCTGGTTTCTAGGTCAGACTGTGGTCAGTTGGTCAGTTTCTGTTTTTATGTCAGACTAAGGTCAGACGGTCAGTTTCTGGTTTCTAGGTCAGAATGTGGTCAGTTGGTCAGTTTCTGGTTTCAAGGTCAGACTGTGGTCAGTTGTTCAGTTTCTGGTTTCTAGGTCAGACTGTGGTCAGTTGTTCAGACTCGGGTTGTATTCGTCAGTTGGTCAGTTTCATGTTGTCTCGGTCAGACTTTGGACATTTGGTAAGTTTCTGGTTTCTAGGTCAGACTGTGGTCAGACTGTGGTCAGTAGGTCAGTTTCTGGTTTCTCGGTCAGACTGTGGTCAGTTGTTCAGTTTCTGGTTGTCTAGGTCTGTTTCTCTTGTTAGTTTTTTTTAACTTTTTGGTTGCTAGGTCATCCTGTGGTCAGTTGGTCAATTGCTTGTTGATCGGTCAGACTGTGGTCAGTCGATCAGTTGCTTGTTGCAAGGTCAGCCTGTGGTCAGTTGGTCAGTTTCTGGTTGCGAGATCAGACTGTGGTTAGTTGGTCAGTTTCTGGTTTCTAGATCAGACTGTGTTCAGTTGGACAGTTTCTGGTTTCTAGATCAGGCTGTGGTCAGTTGGTCAGTTTCTGGTTTCTAGATCAGCATGTGTTCAGTTGGACAGTTTCTGGTTTCTAGGTCAGACTGTGGTCAGTTGGTCAGTTTCTGGTTCCAAGGTCAGACTGTGGTCAGTTGATCAATTTCTGGTTTCTTGGTCAGACTGTGGTCAGTTGGTCAGTTTCTGTTTTTAGGTCAGACTGTGTTCAGTTGGACAGTTTCTGGTTCCAAGGTCAGACTGTGGTCAGTTGATCAATTTCTGGTTTCTTGGTCAGACTGTGGTCAGTTGGTCAGTTTCTGGTTTCTAGGTCAGACTCTGGTCAGTTGGTCAGTTTCTGGTTTCGAGTTAAGATTGTGGTCAGTTGGTCAGTTTCTGGTTCCAAGGTCAGACTGTGGTCAGTTGGTCAGTTTCTGGTTCCAAGGTCAGACTGTGGTCAGTTGGTCAGTTTCTGGTTTCTAGGTCAGACTGTGGTCCGTTGGTCAATTTCTGGTTTCTAGGTCAGACTTTGGTCAGTTGGTCAGTTTCTGTTTTTAGGTCAGACAGAGGTCAGATGGTCAGTTTCTGGTTTCTAGGTCAGACTGTGGTCAGTTCGTCAGTTTCTGGTTTCGAGTTAAGAATTTGGTCAGTTCGTCAGTTTCTGGTTTCGAGGTCAGACTTTGGTCAGTTGGTCAGTTTCTGGTTTCGATGTCTGACTGTGGTCAGTTGGTCAATTTCTGGTTTCGAGGTCAGACTGTGGTCCGTTGGACAATTTCTTGTTTCGAGGTCAGACTGTGGTCAGTTGGTCAGTTTCTGTTTTTAGGTCAGACTGAGGTCAGATGGTCAGTTTCTGCTTTCTAGTTCAGAATGTGGTCAGTTCGTCAGTTTCTGGTTTCGAGTTAAGAATGTGGTCAGTTCGTCAGTTTATGGTTTCGAGGTCAGACTGTGGTCAGTTGGTCAGTTTATGGTTTCGAGGTCAGACTGTGGTCAGTTGGTCAATTTCTGGTTTCTAGGTCAGACTGTGGTCAGTTGGTCAGTTTCAGGTTTCTTGCTCAGATTGTGGTCAGTTGGTCATTTGCTTGTTTCTAGGTCAGACTTTGGTCATTTGGTCAGATACTGGTCGCTAGGTCAGAATGTGGTCTGTTGGACAGTTTGTGGTTGCAAGGTCAGACCGTGGTCATTTGGTCAGTTTCTGGTTTCTAGGTCAGACTTGTGGTCAGTTGGTCAGTTTCGGTTTCCAAGGTCAGACTGTGGTCAGTTGGTCAGTTTCTTTTTTCTAGGTCAGACTGTGGTCCATTGGTCAGTTTCTGGTTTCTATGTCAGATTGTGGTCAGTTGGTCAGTTTCTGTTTTTATGTCAGACTGAGGAAAGACGGTCAGTTTCTGTTTCCATGTCAGAATGTGGTCAGTTGGTCAGTTTCTGGTTTCGAGTTAAGAATGTTTTCAGTAGGTCAGTTTCTGGTTTCGAGGTCAGACTGTGGTCAGTTGTTCAGTTTCTGGTTTCTAGTTCAGACTGTGGTCAGTTGTTCAGTTTCGGGTAGTCTTGGTCATTTGGTCAGTTTCATGTTGTCTCGGTCAGACTTTGGACATTTGGTAATTTTCTGGTTTCTAGGTCAGACTGTGGTCAGACTGTGGTCAGTAGGTCAGTTTCTGGTTTCTCGGTCAGACTGTGGTCAGTTGTTCAGTTTCTGGCTGTCTAGTTCTGTTTCCCTGGTCAGTTTTTTTTACTTTTTGTTTGCTAGGTCATCCTGTGGTCAGTTGGTCAATTGCTAATTGCTCGATCAGACTGTGGTCAGTTGATCAGTTTCTGGTTTCGAGGTCAGACTGTGGTCAGTTGGTCATTTTCTGTTGTCTTGGTCAGACTTTGGTCAGTTGGTCAATTGCTGGTTTCTATGTCAGACTTTGGTCAGTTGGTCAGATACTGCTCGCAAGGTCAGAATGTGGCCTGTTGGACAGTTTGTGGTTGCTATGTCAGACTGTGGTCAGTTGTTCAGTTTCTGGTTTCTTGGTCAGATTGTGGTCAGTTGGTCATTTGCTTGTATCTACGTCAGACTTTGGTCAGTTGGTCAGATACTGGTCGCTAGGTCAGAATGTGGTCTGTTGGACAGTTTGTGGTTGCAAGGTCAGAAGGTGGTCATTTGGTCAGTTTCTTGTTTCTAGATCAGACTTGTGGTCAGTCGGTCAGTTTCGGGTTCCAAGGTCAGACTGTTGTCAGTTGGTCAGTTTCTTTTTTCTCGGTCAGACTGTGGTCCATTGGACAGTTTCTGGTTTCTAGGTCAGACTGTGGTCAGTTGGTCAGTTTCTGTTTTTATGTCAGACTAAGGTCAGACGGTCAGTTTCTGGTTTCTAGGTCAGAATGTGGTCAGTTGGTCAGTTTCTGGTTTCAAGGTCAGACTGTGGTCAGTTGTTCAGTTTCTCGTTTCTAGGTCAGACTGTGGTCAGTTGTTCAGATTCGGGTTGTATTCGTCAGTTGGTCAGTTTCATGTTGTCTCGGTCAGACTTTGGACATTTGGTAAGTTTCTGGTTTCTAGGTCAGACTGTGGTCAGACTGTGGTCAGTAGGTCAGTTTCTGGTTTCTCGGACAGACTGTGGTCAGTTGTTCAGTTTCTGGTTGTCTAGATCTGTTTCTCTGGTTAGTTTTTTTTAACTTTTTGGTTGCTAGGTCATCCTGTGGTCAGTTGGTCAATTGCTTGTTGATCGGTCAGACTGTGGTCAGTTGGTCAGTTTCTGGTTTCGAGGTCAGACTGTGGTCAGTTGGTCAATTTCTGGTTTCTAGGTCAGACTGTGGTCAGTTGGTAATTTTCTGTTTTCTTGTTCAGACTGTGGTTAGTTGGTCAATTGCTGGTTTCAATATCAGACTTTGGTCAGTTGGTCAGATATTGGTCGCAAGGTCAGAATGTGGCCTGTTGTACAGTTTGTGGTTGCTCGGTCAGACTGTGGTCATTTGGTCAGCTTCTGGTTTCGAGGTCAGACTGTGGTCAGTTGTTCAGTTTCTGGTTTCTAGGTCAGACTGTGGTTAGTTGTTCAGTTTCACGTTGTTTTGGTCAGTTGGTCAGTTTCATGTAGTCTCAGTCAGACTGTGGTCATTCGGTCAGTTTCTGGTTTCGAGGTCAGACTGTGGTCAGTTGTTCAGTTTCTGGTTTCTTGGTCAGACTGTGGTCAGTTGTTCATTTGCTTGTTTCTACGTCAGACTTTGGTCAGTTGGTCAGATGCTGGTCGCTAGGTCAGAATGTTGTCTGTTGGACAGTTTGTGGTTGCAAGGTCAGACGGTGGTCATTTGGTCAGTTTCTGGTTTCTAGGTCAGACTTGTGGTTAGTTGTTCAGTTTCGCGTTGTCTTGGTCAGTTGGTCAGTTTCATGTTGTCTCGGTCAGACTGTGGTCAGTTGGTCAGTTTCTGGTTCCAAGTTCAGACTGTGGTCAGTTGGTCAGTTTCTGGTTTCTAGGTCAGACTGTGGTCCGTTGGTCAATTTCTGGTTTCTAGGTCAGTCTGTGGTCAGTTGGTCAGTTTCTGTTTTTAGGTCAGACTGAGGTCAGATGGTAAGTTTCTGGTTTCGAGTTAAGAATGTGGTCAGTTCGTCAGTTTCTGGTTTCGAGGTCAGACTTTGGTCAGTTGGTCAGTTTCTGGTTTCGAGGTCAGACTGTTGTCAGTTGGTCAATTTCTGGTTTCTAGGTCAGACTATGGTCAGTTGGTCAGTTTCATGTTGCCTCGGTCAGACTGTGGTCAGTTGGTCAGTTTCTGGTTCAGAGGTCAGACTGTGGTCAGTTGGTCAGTTTCTAGTTCCAAGGTCAGACTGTGGTCAGTTGGTCAGTTTCTGGTTTCTAGGTCAGACTGTGGTCCGTTGGACAATTTCTTGTTTCGAGGTCAGACTGTGGTCAGTTGGTCAGTTTCTGTTTTTAGGTCAGACTGAGGTCAGATGGTCAGTTTCTGCTTTCTAGGTCAGAATGTGGTCAGTTCGTCAGTTTCTGGTTTCGAGTTAAGAATGTGGTCAGTTCGTCAGTTTATGGTTTCGAGGTCAGACTGTGGTCAGTTGGTCAGTTTATGGTTTCGAGGTCAGACTGTGGTCAGTTGGTCAATTTCTGGTTTCTAGGTCAGACTGTGGTCAGTTGGTCAGTTTCTGGTTTCTTGGTCAGATTGTGGTCAGTTGGTCATTTGCTTGTTTCTAGGTCAGACTTTGGTCAGTTGGTCAGATACTGGTCGCTAGGTCAGAATGTGGTCTGTTGGACAGTTTGTGGTTTCGAGGTCAGACCGTGGTCATTTGGTCAGTTTCTGGTTTCGAGGTCAGACTTGTGGTCAGTTGGTCAGTTTCGGGTTCCAAGGTCAGACTGTGGTCAGTTGCTCAGTTTCTTTTTTCTAGGTCAGACTGTGGTCCATTGGTCAGTTTCTGGTTTCTATGTCAGACTGTGGTCAGTTGGTCAGTTTCTGTTTTTATGTCAGACTGAGGACAGACGGTCAGTTTCTGTTTCTAGGTCAGAATGTGGTCAGTTGGTCAGTTTCTGGTTTCGAGTTAAGAATGTTTTCAGTAGGTCAGTTTCTGGTTTCGAGGTCAGACTGCGGTCAGTTGTTCAGTTTCTGGTTTCTAGTTCAGACTGTGGTCAGTTGTTCAGTTTCGGGTTGTCTTGGTCAGTAGGTCAGTTTCATGTTGTCTCGGTCAGACTTTGGACATTTGGTAAGTTTCTGGTTTCTAGGTCAGACTGTGGTCAGACTGTGGTCAGTAGGTCAGTTTCTGGTTTCTCGGTCAGACTGTGGTCAGTTGTTCAGTTTTTGGTTGTCTAGGTCTGTTTCCCTGGTCAGATATTTTTACTTTTTGGTTGCTAGGTCGTCCTGTGGTCAGTTGGTCAATTGCTTATTGCTCGATCAGACTGTGGTCAGTTGATCAGTTTCTGGTTTCGAGGTCAGACTGTGGTCAGTTGGCCAATTTCTGGTTTCTAGGTCAGACTGTGGTCAGTTGGTCATTTTCTGTTTTATTGGTCAGACTTTGGTCAGTTGGTCAATTGCTGGTTTATATGTCAGACTTTGGTCAGTTTGTCAGATACTGGTCGCAAGGTCAGAATGTGGCCTGTTGGACAGTTTGTGGTTGCTAGGTCAGACTGTGGTCAGTTGTTCAGTTTCTGGTTTCTTGGTCAGATTGTGGTCAGTTGGTCATTTGCTTGTTTCTACGTCAGACTTTGGTCAATTGGTCAGATACCGGTCGCTAGGTCAGAATGTGGTCTGTTGGACAGTTTGTGGTTGCAAGGTCAGACGGTGGTCATTTGGTCAGTTTCTTGTTTCTAGGTCAGACTTGTGGTCAGTCGGTCAGTTTCGGGTTCCAAGGTCAGACTGTGATCAGTTGGTCAGTTTTTTTTCTAGGTCATACTGTGGTCCATTTGTCAGTTTCTGGTTTCTAGGTCAGACTGTGGTCAGTTGGTCAGTTTCTGTTTTTATGTCAGACTGAGGTCAGACGGTCAGTTTCTGGTTTCTAGGTCAGAATGTGGTCAGTTGGTCAGTTTCTGGTTTCAAGGTCAGACTGTGGTCAGTTGTTCAGTTTCTGGTTTCTAGGTCAGACTGTGGTCAGTTGTTCAGATTCGGGTTGTATTCGTCAGTTGGTCAGTTTCATGTTGTCTCGGTCAGACTTTGGACATTTGGTAAGTTTCTGGTTTCTAGGTCAGACTGTGGTCAGACTGTGGTCAGTAGGTCAGTTTCTGGTTTCTCGATCAGACTGTGGTCAGTTGTTCAGTTTCTGGTTGTCTAGGTCTCTTTCTCTGGTCAGTTTTTTTTACTTTTTGGTTGCTAGGTCATCCTGTGGTCAGTTGGTCAATTGCTTGTTGATCGGTCAGACTGCGGTCAGTTGGTCAGTTTCTGGTTTCGAGGTCACACTGTGGTCAGTTGGTCAATTACTGGTTTCTAGGTCAGACTGTGGTTAGTTGGTCAATTGCTGGTTTCAATATCAGACTTTGGTCAGTTGGTCAGATATTGCTCGCAAGGTCAGAATGTGGCCTGTTGGACAGTTTGTGGTTGCTAGGTCAGACTGTGGTCATTTGGTCAGCTTCTGGTTTCGAGGTCAGACTGTGGTCAGTAGTTCAGTTCTGGTTTCTAGGTCAGACTGTGGTTAGTTGTTCAGTTTCACGTTGTCTTGGTCAGTTGGTCAGTTTCATGTTGTCTCGGTCAGACTGTAGTCTTTCGGTCAGTTTCTGGTTTCGAGGTCAGACTGTGGTCAGTTGTTCAGTTTCTGGTTTCTTGGTCAGATTGTGGTCAGTTGGTCATTTGCTTGTTTCTACGTCAGACTTTGGTCAGTTGGTCAGATACTGGTCGCTAGGTCAGAATGTTGTCTGTTGGACAGTTTGTGGTTGCAAGGTCAGACTTGTGGTCATTTGGTCAGTTTCTGGTTTCTCGGTCAGACTTGTGGTTAGTTGTTCAGTTTCGCGTTGTCTTGGTCAGTTGGTCAGTTTCATGTTGTCTCGGTCAGACTGTGGTCAGTTGGTCAGTTTCTGGTTCCAAGTTCAGACTGTGGTCAGTTGGTCAGTTTCTGGTTTCTAGGTCAGACTTTGGTCCGTTGGTCAATTTCTGGTTTCTAGGTCAGACTGTAGTCAGTTGGTCAGTTTCTGTTTTTAGGTCAGACTGAGGTCAGATGGTAAGTTTCTGGTTTCTAGGTCAGACTGTGGTCAGTTCGTCAGTTTCTGGTTTCGAGTTAAGAATGTGGTCAGTTCGTCAGTTTCTGGTTTCGAGGTCAGACTTTGGTCAGTTGGTCAGTTTCTGGTTTCGAGGTCAGACTTTTGTCAGTTGGTCAATTTCTGTTTTCTAGGTCAGACTGTGGTCAGTTGGTCAGTTTCATGTTGCCTCGGTCAGACTGTGGTCAGTTGGTCAGTTTCTGGTTCCGAGGTCAGACTGTGGTCAGTTGGTCAGTTTCTGGTTCCAAGGTCAGACTGTGGTCAGTTGGTCAGTTTCTGGTTTCTAGGTCAGACTGTGGTGCGTTGGACAATTTCTTGTTTCGAAGTCAGACTGTGGTCCGTTGGTCAGTTCCTGTTTTTAGGTCAGACTGAGGTCAGATGGTCAGTTTCTGCATTCTAGGTCAGAATGTGGTCAGTTCGTCAGTTTCTGGTTTCGAGTTAAGAATGTGGTCAGTTCGTCAGTTTATGGTTTCGAGGTCAGACTGTGGTCAGTTGGTCAGTTTATGGTTTCGAGGTCAGACTGTGGTCAGTTGGTCAATTTCTGGTTTCTAGGTCAGACTGTGGTCAGTTGGTCAGTTTCTGGTTTCTTGGTCAGAATGTGGTCAGTTGGTCATTTGCTTGTTTCTAGGTCAGACTTTGGTCAGTTGGTCAGATACTGGTCGCTAGGTCAGAATGTGGTCTGTTGGACAGTTTGTGGTTGCAAGGTCAGACCGTGGTCATTTGGTCAGTTTCTGGTTTCTAGGTCAGACTTGTGGTCAGTTGGTCAGTTTCGGGTTCCAAGGTCAGACTGTGGTCAGTTGGTCAGTTTCTTTTTTCTAGGTCAGACTGTGGTCCATTGGTCAGTTTCTGGTTTCTATGTCAGACTGTGGTCAGGTGGTCAGTTTCTGTTTTTATGTCAGACTTAGGACAGACGGTCAGTTTCTGTTTCTAGGTCAGAATGTGGTCAGTTGGTCAGTTTCTGGTTTCGAGTTAAGAATGTTTTCAGCAGGTCAGTTTCTGGTTTCGAGGTCAGACTGTGGTCAGTTGTTCAGTTTCTGGTTTCTAGTTCAGACTGTGGTCAGTTGTTCAGTTTCGGGTTGTCTTGGTCATTTGGTCAGTTTCATGTAGTCTCGGTCAGACTTTGGACATTTGGTAAGTTTCTGGTTTCTTGGTCAGACTGTGGTCAGACTGTGGTCAGTAGGTCAGTTTCTGATTTATCGGTCAGACTGTGGTCAGTTGTTCAGTTTCTGGTTTCGAGGTCAGAAGGTGGTCAGTTGTTCAGTTTCGGGTTGTCTTAGTCAGTTGGTCAGTTTCACTTTGTCTCGGTCACATTGTGGACATTTGGTCAGTTTCTGGATTCTAGGTCAGAATGTGGTCAGATTGTGGTCAGTAGGTCAGTTTCTGGTTTCTCGGTCAGACTGTTGTAAGTTGGTTAGTTTCTGGTTGACAAGCTCTGTTTCTTTTCTCTGGTCATTTTTTTTTTACTTTTTGGTTGCTATGTCATCCTGTGGTCATTTGGTCAATTGCTTGTTGCTCGATCAGACCGTGGTCAGTTGATCAGTTTCTGGTTTCGAGGTCAGACTGTGGTCAGTTGGTCAATATCTGGTTTCTAGGTCAGACTGTGGTAAGTTGGTCATTTTCTGTTTTCTTGGTCAGACTGTCGTCAGTTGGTCAATTGTTGGTTTCTATGTCAGACTTTGCTCAGTTGGTCAGATTCTAGTCGCAAGGTCAGAATGTGGCCTATTGGACAGTTTGTGGTTGCTACGTCAGATTGTGTTCATTTGGTCAGTTTTTGGTTTCGAGGTCAGACTGTGGTCAGTTGATCAGTTTCTGGTTTCTAGGTCAGACTGTGGTCCGTTGGTCAATTTCTGGTTTCTAGGTCAGACTGTGGTCAGTTGGTCAGTTTCTGTTTTTTGGTCAGACTGAGGTCGATGGTCAGTTTCTGGTTTCCAGGTCAGAATGTGGTCAGTTCGTCAGTTTCTGGTGTCGAGTTAAGAATGTGGTCAGTTCGGCAGTTTCTGATTTCGAGGTCAGACTGTGGTCAGTTGATCAGTTTCTGGTTTCGAGGTCAGACTGTGGTCAGTTGGTCAATTGCTGGTTTCTACGTCAGACCTTGGTCAGTTGGTCAGATACTGGTCGCAAGGTCAGAATGTGGCCTGTTGGGCAGTTTGTGGTTGCTACGTCAGACTATGGTCATTTGGTCAGTTTCTGGTTTCTCGGTCAGACTGTGGTCAGTTGTTCAGTTTCTGGTTGTCTAGGTCTGTTTCTCTGGTCGGATTTTTTTCCTTTTTGGTTGCTAGGTCATCCTGTTTTCAATTGGTCAATTGATTGTTGCTCGATCAGACTGTGGTCAGTTGATCAGTTTCTGATTTCAAGGTAAGACTGTGGTCAGTTTATCAGTTTCTGGTTGTCTAGGTCTGTTTCTCTGGTCGGATTTTTTTCCTTTTTGGTTGCTAGGTCATCCTGTTTTCAATTGGTCAATTGATTGTTGCTCGATCAGACTGTGGTCAGTTGATCAGTTTCTGATTTCAAGGTAAGACTGTGGTCAGTTTATCAGTTTCTGGTTCCTCCGTCAGACTGTGGTCAATTGGGATAGTTTCGGGTTGTCTCAGTCAGACTTTTTTCATTTGGTCTGTTTCGGGTTCCTAGGCCGGAATGTGGTCAGTTGGTCAGTTTCTGGTGTATAGATCAGACTGTGTCAGTTGGTCAGTTTCAGGTTCCTAGGTCAGACTGTGTTCAGTTGGACAGTTTCTGTTTATATGTCAAACTGACCGTCAGTTTTTGGTTGCTAGGTCAGAATGTGGTCAGTTGGTCAGTTACTGGTTTCGACTTAAGAATGTTTTCAGTTGGTCAGTTAATGGTTTTGAGGTCAGACTGTGGTCAGTTGGTCAGTTTCTGGTTTCTAGGTCAGACTGTGTTCAGTTGGTCAATTGCTGGTTTCAACGTCAGACTGTGCTCAGTTAGTCACATACTGGTTGGTAGGTCAGAATGTGGCCTGTTGGACAATTTGTGATTGCTAGGTCAGGCTGTGGTCATTTGGTAAGTTTCTGGTTTCGAGGTCAGATTGTGGTCAGTTGCTCAGTTTCTGGTTTCTTGGTCAAACTGTGGTCATTTGGTCAGTTTCGTGTTGTCTTGGTCAGTTGGACAGTATCATGTTGTCTCGGTCAGTCTTTGGGCAGTTGGTCAGTTTCTGGTTTCTAGGTCAGACTATGGTCAGACTGTGGTCAGTTGGTCAGTTTCTGTTTTTATGTCAGACTGAGGTCAGACGGTCAGTTTCTGGTTTCTAGGTCAGAATGTGGTCAGTTGGTCAGTTTCTGGTTTCAAGGTCAGACTGTGGTCAGTTGTTCAGTTTCTGGTTTCTAGGTCAGACTGTGGTCAGTTGTTCAGATTCGGGTTGTATTCGTCAGTTGGTCAGTTTCATGTTGTCTCGGTCAGACTTTGGACATTTGGTAAGTTTCTGGTTTCTAGGTCAGACTGTGGTCAGACTGTGGTCAGTAGGTCAGTTTCTGGTTTCTCGATCAGACTGTGGTCAGTTGTTCAGTTTCTGGTTGTCTAGGTCTCTTTCTCTGGTCAGTTTTTTTTAACTTTTTGGTTGCTAGGTCATCCTGTGGTCAGTTGGTCAATTGCTTGTTGATCGGTCAGACTGTGGTCAGTTGGTCAGTTTCTGGTTTCGAGGTCACACTGTGGTCAGTTGGTCAATTACTGGTTTCTAGGTCAGACTGTGGTTAGTTGGTCAATTGCTGGTTTCAATATCAGACTTTGGTCAGTTGGTCAGATATTGCTCGCAAGGTCAGAATGTGGCCTGTTGGACAGTTTGTGGTTGCTAGGTCAGACTGTGGTCATTTGGTCAGCTTCTGGTTTCGAGGTCAGACTGTGGTCAGTAGTTCAGTTCTGGTTTCTAGGTCAGACTGTGGTTAGTTGTTCAGTTTCACGTTGTCTTGGTCAGTTGGTCAGTTTCATGTTGTCTCGGTCAGACTGTAGTCTTTCGGTCAGTTTCTGGTTTCGAGGTCAGACTGTGGTCAGTTGTTCAGTTTCTGGTTTCTTGGTCAGACTGTGGTCAGTTGGTCATTTGCTTGTTTCTACGTCAGACTTTGGTCAGTTGGTCAGATACTGGTCGCTAGTTCAGAATGTTGTCTGTTGGACAGTTTGTGTTTGCAAGGTCAGACTTGTGGTCATTTGGTCAGTTTCTGGTTTCTAGGTCAGACTTGTGGTTAGTTGTTCAGTTTCGCGTTGTCTTGGTCAGTTGGTCAGTTTCATGTTGTCTCGGTCAGACTGTGGTCAGTTGGTCAGTTTCTGGTTCCAAGTTCAGACTGTGGTCAGTTGGTCAGTTTCTGGTTTCTAGGTCAGACTTTGGTCCGTTGGTCAATTTCTGGTTTCTAGGTCAGACTGTAGTCAGTTGGTCAGTTTCTGTTTTTAGGTCAGACTGAGGTCAGATGGTAAGTTTCTGGTTTCTAGGTCAGACTGTGGTCAGTTCGTCAGTTTCTGGTTTCAAGTTAAGAATGTGGTCAGTTCGTCAGTTTCTGGTTTCGAGGTCAGACTTTGGTCAGTTGGTCAGTTTCTGGTTTCGAGGTCAGACTTTTGTCAGTTGGTCAATTTCTGTTTTCTAGGTCAGACTGTGGTCAGTTGGTCAGTTTCATGTTGCCTCGGTCAGACTGTGGTCAGTTGGTCAGTTTCTGGTTCCGAGGTCAGACTTTGGTCAGTTGGTCAGTTTCTGGTTCCAAGGTCAGACTGTGGTCAGTTGGTCAGTTTCTGGTTTCTAGGTCAGACTGTGGTGCGTTGGACAATTTCTTGTTTCGAAGTCAGACTGTGGTCAGTTGGTCAGTTCCTGTTTTTAGGTCAGACTGAGGTCAGATGGTCAGTTTCTGCATTCTAGGTCAGAATGTGGTCAGTTCGACAGTTTCTGGTTTCGAGTTAAGAATGTGGTCAGTTCGTCAGTTTATGGTTTCGAGGTCAGACTGTGGTCAGTTGGTCAGTTTATGGTTTCGAGGTCAGACTGTGGTCAGTTGGTCAATTTCTGGTTTCTAGGTCAGACTGTGGTCAGTTGGTCAGTTTCTGGTTTCTTGGTCAGATTGTGGTCAGTTGGTCATTTGCTTGTTTCTAGGTCAGACTTTGGTCAGTTGGTCAGATACTGGTCGCTAGGTCAGAATGTGGTCTGTTGGACAGTTTGTGGTTGCAAGGTCAGACCGTGGTCATTTGGTCAGTTTCTGGTTTCGAGGTCAGACTTGTGGTCAGTTGGTCAGTTTCGGGTTCCAAGGTCAGACTGTGGTCAGTTGGTCAGTTTCTTTTTTCTAGGTCAGACTGTGGTCCATTGGTCAGTTTCTGGTTTCTATGTCAGACTGTGGTCAGGTGGTCAGTTTCTGTTTTTATGTCAGAGTTAGGACAGACGGTCAGTTTCTGTTTCTAGGTCAGAATGTGGTCAGTTGGTCAGTTTCTGGTTTCGAGTTAAGAATGTTTTCAGCAGGTCAGTTTCTGGTTTCGAGGTCAGACTGTGGTCAGTTGTTCAGTTTCTGGTTTCTAGTTCAGACTGTGGTCAGTTGTTCAGTTTCGGGTTGTCTTGGTCATTTGGTCAGTTTCATGTAGTCTCGGTCAGACTTTGGACATTTGGTAAGTTTCTGGTTTCTTGGTCAGACTGTGGTCAGACTGTGGTCAGTAGGTCAGTTTCTGATTTATCGGTCAGACTGTGGTCAGTTGTTCAGTTTCTGGTTTCGAGGTCAGAAGGTGGTCAGTTGTTCAGTTTCGGGTTGTCTTAGTCAGTTGGTCAGTTTCACTTTGTCTCGGTCACATTGTGGACATTTGGTCAGTTTCTGGATTCTAGGTCAGAATGTGGTCAGATTGTGGTCAGTAGGTCAGTTTCTGGTTTCTCGGTCAGACTGTTGTAAGTTGGTTAGTTTCTGGTTGACAAGCTCTGTTTCTTTTCTCTGGTCAGTTTTTTTTTACTTTTTGGTTGCTCTGTCATCCTGTGGTCATTTGGTCAATTGCTTGTTGCTCGATCAGACCGTGGTCAGTTGATCAGTTTCTGGTTTCGAGGTCAGACTGTGGTCAGTTGGTCAATTTCTGGTTTCGAGGTCAGACTGTGGTCAGTTGGTCATTTTCTGTTTTCTTGGTCAGACTGTCGTCAGTTGGTCAATTGTTGGTTTCTATGTCAGACTTTGCTCAGTTGGTCAGATTCTAGTCGCAAGGTCAGAATGTGGCCTATTGGACAGTTTGTGGTTGCTACGTCAGATTGTGTTCATTTGGTCAGTTTTTGGTTTCGAGGTCAGACTGTGGTCAGTTGATCAGTTTCTGGTTTCTAGGTCAGACTGTGGTCCGTTGGTCAATTTCTGGTTTCTAGGTCAGACTGTGGTCAGTTGTTCAGTTTCATGTTGTCTCGGTCAGACTTTGGACATTTGGTAAGTTTCTGGTTTCTAGGTCAGACTGTGGTCAGACTGTGGTCAGTAGGTCAGTTTCTGGTTTCTCGATCAGACTGTGGTCAGTTGTTCAGTTTCTGGTTGTCTAGGTCTCTTTCTCTGGTCAGTTTTTTTTACTTTTTGGTTGCTAGGTCATCCTGTGGTCAGTTGGTCAATTGCTTGTTGATCGGTCAGACTGTGGTCAGTTGGTCAGTTTCTGGTTTCGAGGTCAAACTGTGGTCAGTTGGTCAATTACTGGTTTCTAGGTCAGACTGTGGTTAGTTGGTCAATTGCTGGTTTCAATATCAGACTTTGGTCAGTTGGTCAGATATTGCTCGCAAGGTCAGAATGTGGCCTGTTGGACAGTTTGTGGTTGCTAGGTCAGACTGTGGTCATTTGGTCAGCGTCTGGTTTCGAGGTCAGACTGTGGTCAGTAGTTCAGTTCTGGTTTCTAGGTCAGACTGTGGTTAGTTGTTCAGTTTCACGTTGTCTTGGTCAGTTGGTCAGTTTCATGTTGTCTCGGTCAGACTGTAGTCTTTCGGTCAGTTTCTGGTTTCGAGGTCAGACTGTGGTCAGTTGTTCAGTTTCTGGTTTCTTGGTCAGACTGTGGTCAGTTGGTCATTTGCTTGTTTCTACGTCAGACTTTGGTCAGTTGGTCAGATACTGGTCGCTAGGTCAGAATGTTGTCTGTTGGACAGTTTGTGGTTGCAAGGTCAGACTTGTGGTCATTTGGTCAGTTTCTGGTTTCTAGGTCAGACTTGTGGTTAGTTGTTCAGTTTCGCGTTGTCTTGGTCAGTTGGTCAGTTTCATGTTGTCTCGGTCAGACTGTGGTCAGTTGGTCAGTTTCTGGTTCCAAGTTCAGACTGTGGTCAGTTGGTCAGTTTCTGGTTTCTAGGTCAGACTTTGGTCCGTTGGTCAATTTCTGGTTTCTAGGTCAGACTGTAGTCAGTTGGTCAGTTTCTGTTTTTAGGTCAGACTGAGGTCAGATGGTAAGTTTCTGGTTTCTAGGTCAGACTGTGGTCAGTTCGTCAGTTTCTGGTTTCGAGTTAAGAATGTGGTCAGTTCGTCAGTTTCTGGTTTCGAGGTCAGACTTTGGTCAGTTGGTCAGTTTCTGGTTTCGAGGTCAGACTTTTGTCAGTTGGTCAATTTCTGTTTTCTAGGTCAGACTGTGGTCAGTTGGTCAGTTTCATGTTGCCTCGGTCAGACTGTGGTCAGTTGGTCAGTTTCTGGTTCCGAGGTCAGACTGTGGTCAGTTGGTCAGTTTCTGGTTCCAAGGTCAGACTGTGGTCAGTTGGTCAGTTTCTGGTTTCTAGGTCAGACTGTGGTGCGTTGGACAATTTCTTGTTTCGAAGTCAGACTGTGGTCAGTTGGTCAGTTCCTGTTTTTAGGTCAGACTGAGGTCAGATGGTCAGTTTCTGCATTCTAGGTCAGAATGTGGTCAGTTCGACAGTTTCTGGTTTCGAGTTAAGAATGTGGTCAGTTCGTCAGTTTATGGTTTCGAGGTCAGACTGTGGTCAGTTGGTCAGTTTATGGTTTCGAGGTCAGACTGTGGTCAGTTGGTCAATTTCTGGTTTCTAGGTCAGACTGTGGTCAGTTGGTCAGTTTCTGGTTTCTTGGTCAGATTGTGGTCAGTTGGTCATTTGCTTGTTTCTAGGTCAGACTTTGGTCAGTTGGTCAGATACTGGTCGCTAGGTCAGAATGTGGTCTGTTGGACAGTTTGTGGTTGCAAGGTCAGACCGTGGTCATTTGGTCAGTTTCTGGTTTCGAGGTCAGACTTGTGGTCAGTTGGTCAGTTTCGGGTTCCAAGGTCAGACTGTGGTCAGTTGGTCAGTTTCTTTTTTCTAGGTCAGACTGTGGTCCATTGGTCAGTTTCTGGTTTCTATGTCAGACTGTGGTCAGGTGGTCAGTTTCTGTTTTTATGTCAGAGTTAGGACAGACGGTCAGTTTCTGTTTCTAGGTCAGAATGTGGTCAGTTGGTCAGTTTCTGGTTTCGAGTTAAGAATGTTTTCAGCAGGTCAGTTTCTGGTTTCGAGGTCAGACTGTGGTCAGTTGTTCAGTTTCTGGTTTCTAGTTCAGACTGTGGTCAGTTGTTCAGTTTCGGGTTGTCTTGGTCATTTGGTCAGTTTCATGTAGTCTCGGTCAGACTTTGGACATTTGGTAAGTTTCTGGTTTCTTGGTCAGACTGTGGTCAGACTGTGGTCAGTAGGTCAGTTTCTGATTTATCGGTCAGACTGTGGTCAGTTGTTCAGTTTCTGGTTTCGAGGTCAGAAGGTGGTCAGTTGTTCAGTTTCGGGTTGTCTTAGTCAGTTGGTCAGTTTCACTTTGTCTCGGTCACATTGTGGACATTTGGTCAGTTTCTGGATTCTAGGTCAGAATGTGGTCAGATTGTGGTCAGTAGGTCAGTTTCTGGTTTCTCGGTCAGACTGTTGTAAGTTGGTTAGTTTCTGGTTGACAAGCTCTGTTTCTTTTCTCTGGTCAGTTTTTTTTTACTTTTTGGTTGCTATGTCATCCTGTGGTCATTTGGTCAATTGCTTGTTGCTCGATCAGACCGTGGTCAGTTGATCAGTTTCTGGTTTCGAGGTCAGACTGTGGTCAGTTGGTCAATTTCTGGTTTCGAGGTCAGACTGTGGTCAGTTGGTCATTTTCTGTTTTCTTGGTCAGACTGTCGTCAGTTGGTCAATTGTTGGTTTCTATGTCAGACTTTGCTCAGTTGGTCAGATTCTAGTCGCAAGGTCAGAATGTGGCCTATTGGACAGTTTGTGGTTGCTACGTCAGATTGTGTTCATTTGGTCAGTTTTTGGTTTCGAGGTCAGACTGTGGTCAGTTGATCAGTTTCTGGTTTCTAGGTCAGACTGTGGTCCGTTGGTCAATTTCTGGTTTCTAGGTCAGACTGTGGTCAGTTGTTCAGTTTCATGTTGTCTCGGTCAGACTTTGGACATTTGGTAAGTTTCTGGTTTCTAGGTCAGACTGTGGTCAGACTGTGGTCAGTAGGTCAGTTTCTGGTTTCTCGATCAGACTGTGGTCAGTTGTTCAGTTTCTGGTTGTCTAGGTCTCTTTCTCTGGTCAGTTTTTTTTACTTTTTGGTTGCTAGGTCATCCTGTGTTCAGTTGGTCAATTGCTTGTTGATCGGTCAGACTGTGGTCAGTTGGTCAGTTTCTGGTTTCGAGGTCAAACTGTGGTCAGTTGGTCAATTACTGGTTTCTAGGTCAGACTGTGGTTAGTTGGTCAATTGCTGGTTTCAATATCAGACTTTGGTCAGTTGGTCAGATATTGCTCGCAAGGTCAGAATGTGGCCTGTTGGACAGTTTGTGGTTGCTAGGTCAGACTGTGGTCATTTGGTCAGCTTCTGGTTTCGAGGTCAGACTGTGGTCAGTAGTTCAGTTCTGGTTTCTAGGTCAGACTGTGGTTAGTTGTTCAGTTTCACGTTGTCTTGGTCAGTTGGTCAGTTTCATGTTGTCTCGGTCAGACTGTAGTCTTTCGGTCAGTTTCTGGTTTCGAGGTCAGACTGTGGTCAGTTGTTCAGTTTCTGGTTTCTTGGTCAGACTGTGGTCAGTTGGTCATTTGCTTGTTTCTACGTCAGACTTTGGTCAGTTGGTCAGATACTGGTCGCTAGGTCAGAATGTTGTCTGTTGGACAGTTTGTGGTTGCAAGGTCAGACTTGTGGTCATTTGGTCAGTTTCTGGTTTCTAGGTCAGACTTGTGGTTAGTTGTTCAGTTTCGCGTTGTCTTGGTCAGTTGGTCAGTTTCATGTTGTCTCGGTCAGACTGTGGTCAGTTGGTCAGTTTCTGGTTCCAAGTTCAGACTGTGGTCAGTTGGTCAGTTTCTGGTTTCTAGGTCAGACTTTGGTCCGTTGGTCAATTTCTGGTTTCTAGGTCAGACTGTAGTCAGTTGGTCAGTTTCTGTTTTTAGGTCAGACTGAGGTCAGATGGTAAGTTTCTGGTTTCTAGGTCAGACTGTGGTCAGTTCGTCAGTTTCTGGTTTCGAGTTAAGAATGTGGTCAGTTCGTCAGTTTCTGGTTTCGAGGTCAGACTTTGGTCAGTTGGTCAGTTTCTGGTTTCGAGGTCAGACTTTTGTCAGTTGGTCAATTTCTGTTTTCTAGGTCAGACTGTGGTCAGTTGGTCAGTTTCATGTTGCCTCGGTCAGACTGTGGTCAGTTGGTCAGTTTCTGGTTCCGAGGTCAGACTGTGGTCAGTTGGTCAGTTTCTGGTTCCAAGGTCAGACTGTGGTCAGTTGGTCAGTTTCTGGTTTCTAGGTCAGACTGTGGTGCGTTGGACAATTTCTTGTTTCGAAGTCAGACTGTGGTCAGTTGGTCAGTTCCTGTTTTTAGGTCAGACTGAGGTCAGATGGTCAGTTTCTGCATTCTAGGTCAGAATGTGGTCAGTTCGTCAGTTTCTGGTTTCGAGTTAAGAATGTGGTCAGTTCGTCAGTTTATGGTTTCGAGGTCAGACTGTGGTCAGTTGGTCAGTTTATGGTTTCGAGGTCAGACTGTGGTCAGTTGGTCAATTTCTGGTTTCTAGGTCAGACTGTGGTCAGTTGGTCAGTTTCTGGTTTCTTGGTCAGATTGTGGTCAGTTGGTCATTTGCTTGTTTCTAGGTCAGACTTTGGTCAGTTGGTCAGATACTGGTCGCTAGGTCAGAATGTGGTCTGTTGGACAGTTTGTGGTTGCAAGGTCAGACCGTGGTCATTTGGTCAGTTTCTGGTTTCTAGGTCAGACTTGTGGTCAGTTGGTCAGTTTCGGGTTCCAAGGTCAGACTGTGGTCAGTTGGTCAGTTTCTTTTTTCTAGGTCAGACTGTGGTCCATTGGTCAGTTTCTGGTTTCTATGTCAGATTGTGGTCAGGTGGTCAGTTTCTGTTTTTATGTCAGACTTAGGACAGACGGTCAGTTTCTGTTTCTAGGTCAGAATGTGGTCAGTTGGTCAGTTTCTGGTTTCGAGTTAAGAATGTTTTCAGCAGGTCAGTTTCTGGTTTCGAGGTCAGACTGTGGTCAGTTGTTCAGTTTCTGGTTTCTAGTTCAGACTGTGGTCAGTTGTTCAGTTTCGGGTTGTCTTGGTCATTTGGTCAGTTTCATGTAGTCTCGGTCAGACTTTGGACATTTGGTAAGTTTCTGGTTTCTTGGTCAGACTGTGGTCAGACTGTGGTCAGTAGGTCAGTTTCTGATTTATCGGTCAGACTGTGGTCAGTTGTTCAGTTTCTGGTTTCGAGGTCAGAAGGTGGTCAGTTGTTCAGTTTCGGGTTGTCTTAGTCAGTTGGTCAGTTTCACTTTGTCTCGGTCACATTGTGGACATTTGGTCAGTTTCTGGATTCTAGGTCAGAATGTGGTCAGATTGTGGTCAGTAGGTCAGTTTCTGGTTTCTCGGTCAGACTGTTGTAAGTTGGTTAGTTTCTGGTTGACAAGCTCTGTTTCTTTTCTCTGGTCAGTTTTTTTTTTACTTTTTGGTTGCTATGTCATCCTGTGGTCATTTGGTCAATTGCTTGTTGCTCGATCAGACCGTGGTCAGTTGATCAGTTTCTGGTTTCGAGGTCAGACTGTGGTCAGTTGGTCAATTTCTGGTTTCTAGGTCAGACTGTGGTAAGTTGGTCATTTTCTGTTTTCTTGGTCAGACTGTCGTCAGTTGGTCAATTGTTGGTTTCTATGTCAGACTTTGCTCAGTTGGTCAGATTCTAGTCGCAAGGTCAGAATGTGGCCTATTGGACAGTTTGTGGTTGCTACGTCAGATTGTGTTCATTTGGTCAGTTTTTGGTTTCGAGGTCAGACTGTGGTCAGTTGATCAGTTTCTGGTTTCTAGGTCAGACTGTGGTCCGTTGGTCAATTTCTGGTTTCTAGGTCAGACTGTGGTCAGTTGGTCAGTTTCTGTTTTTTGGTCAGACTGAGGTCGATGGTCAGTTTCTGGTTTCCAGGTCAGAATGTGGTCAGTTCGTCAGTTTCTGGTGTCGAGTTAAGAATGTGGTCAGTTCGTCAGTTTCTGATTTCGAGGTCAGACTGTGGTCAGTTGATCAGTTTCTGGTTTCGAGGTCAGACTGTGGTCAGTTGGTCAATTGCTGGTTTCTACGTCAGACCTTGGTCAGTTGGTCAGATACTGGTCGCAAGGTCAGAATGTGGCCTGTTGGGCAGTTTGTGGTTGCTACGTCAGACTATGGTCATTTGGTCAGTTTCTGGTTTCTCGGTCAGACTGTGGTCAGTTGTTCAGTTTCTGGTTGTCTAGGTCTGTTTCTCTGGTCGGATTTTTTTCCTTTTTGGTTGCTAGGTCATCCTGTTTTCAATTGGTCAATTGATTGTTGCTCGATCAGACTGTGGTCAGTTGATCAGTTTCTGATTTCAAGGTAAGACTGTGGTCAGTTTATCAGTTTCTGGTTCCTACGTCAGACTGTGGTCAATTGGGATAGTTTCGGGTTGTCTCAGTCAGACTTTGGTCATTTGGTCTGTTTCGGGTTCCTAGGCCTTTTTGCTTTTTTCCTTTTTGGTTTCTAGGTCAGACTGTGGTCAGTTGGTCAATTTCTGGTTGCTAGGTCAGACTGTGGTCAGTTGGTCAGTTTCATGTTGCCTCGGTCAGACTGTGGTCAGATGGTCAGTTTCTTGTTTCTCGGTCTGACTGTGGTCAGTTGGTCAGTTTCTGGTTGTCTAGGTCTTTTTCTCTGGTCAGTTTTTTAGTATTTTGGTTGCTAGGTCATCCTGTGGTCAGTCGGTCAGTTGCTTGTTGCAAGGTCAGGCTGTGGTCAGTTGGTCAGTTTCTGGTTGCGAGATCAGACTGTGGTCAGTTGGTCAGTTTCTGGTTTCTAGATCAGACTGTGTTCAGTTGGACAGTTTCTGGTTTCTAGGTCAGACTGTGGTCAGTTGGTCAGTTTCTGGTTCCAAGGTCAGACTGTGGTCAGTTGGTCAATTTCTGGTTTCTAGTTCAGACTGTGGTCAGTTGGTCAGTTTCTGTTTTTAGGTCAGACTGAGGTCTGATGGTCAGTTTCTGATTTCTAGGTCAGACTGTAGTCAGTTCGTCAGTTTCTGGTTTCGAGTTAAGAATTTGGTCAGTTCGTCAGTTTCTGGTTTCGAGGTCAGACTTTGGTCAGTTGGTCAGTTTCTGAATTTCTGGTTGCTAGGTCAGACTGTGGTCAGTTGGTCAGTTTCATGTTGCCTCGGTCAGACTGTGGTCAGTTGGTCAGTTTCTTGTTTCTCGGTCTGACTGTGGTCAGTTGGTCAGTTTCTGGTTGTCTAGGTCTTTTTCTCTGGTCAGTTTTTTAGTATTTTGGTTGCTAGGTCATCCTGTGGTCAGTCGATCAGTTGCTTGTTGCAAGGTCAGCCTGTGGTCAGTTGGTCAGTTTCTGGTTGCGAGATCAGACTGTGGTTAGTTGGTCACTTTCTGGTTTCTAGATCAGACTGTGTTCAGTTGGACAGTTTCTGGTTTCTAGGTCAGACTGTGGTCAGTTGGTCAGTTTCTGGTTTCTAGATCAGACTGTGTTCAGTTGGACAGTTTCTGGTTTCTAGGTCAGACTGTGGTCAGCTGGTCAGTTTCTGGTTCCAAGGTCAGACTGTGGTCAGTTGGTCAGTTTCATGTTGCCTCGGTCAGAATGTGGTCAGTTGGTCAGTTTCTGGTTCCGAGGTCAGACTGTGGTCAGTTGGTCAGATTCTGGTTCCAAGGTCAGACTGTGGTCCGTTGGACAATTTCTTGTTTCTAGGTCAGACCTTGCTCAGTTGGTCAGTTTCTTGTTCCTAGGTCAGACTGTGCTCAGGTGGACAGTTTCTGCTTCCTATGTCAGAATGTGGTCCATTGGTCAGTTTCTGGTTTCTAGGTCAGACTGTGGTCAGTTGGTCAGTTTCTGGTTTCTAGATCAGACTGTGTTCAGTTGGACAGTTTCTGGTTTCGAGGTCAGATTGTGGTCAATTGCTCAGTTTCTTGTTTCTTGGTCAGACTGTAGTCATTTGGTCAGTTTCGCGTTGTCTTGGTCAGTTGGACAGTTTCATGTTGTCTCGGTCAGGCTTTGTGCAGTTGGTCAGTTTCTGGTTTCTAGGTCAGACTATGGTCAGACTCTGGTCAGTTTGTCAGTTTCTTGTTTGTCGGGCAGACTGTGGTCAGTTGGTCAATTTATGGTTGTCTAGGTCTGTTTATCTGGTCAGTTTTTTAGTATTTTGGTTGCTAGGTCATCCTGTGGTCAGTCGGTCAGTTGCTTGTTGCAAGGTCAGGCTGTGGTCAGTTGGTCAGTTTCTGGTTGCGAGATCAGACTGTGGTCAGTTGGTCAGTTTCTGGTTTCTAGATCAGACTGTGTTCAGTTGGACAGTTTCTGGTTTCTAGGTCAGACTGTGGTCAGTTGGTCAGTTTCTGGTTCCAAGGTCAGACTGTGGTCAGTTGGTCAATTTCTGGTTTCTAGTTCAGACTGTGGTCAGTTGGTCAGTTTCTGTTTTTAGGTCAGACTGAGGTCAGATGGTCAGTTTCTGATTTCTAGGTCAGACTGTAGTCAGTTCGTCAGTTTCTGGTTTCGAGTTAAGAATTTGGTCAGTTCGTCAGTTTCTGGTTTCGAGGTCAGACTTTGGTCAGTTGGTCAGTTTCTGGTTTCGAGGTCAGACTGTGGTCAGTTGGTCAATTTCTGGTTGCTAGGTCAGACTGTGGTCAGTTGGTCAGTTTCATGTTGCCTCGGTCAGACTGTGGTCAGTTGGTCAGTTTCTTGTTTCTCGGTCTGACTGTGGTCAGTTGGTCAGTTTCTGGTTGTCTAGGTCTGTTTCTCTGGTCAGTTTTTTAGTATTTTGGTTGCTAGGTCATCCTGTGGTCAGTCGATCAGTTGCTTGTTGCAAGGTCAGCCTGTGGTCAGTTGGTCAGTTTCTGGTTGCGAGATCAGACTGTGGTTAGTTGGTCAGTTTCTGGTTTCTAGATCAGACTGTGTTCAGTTGGACAGTTTCTGGTTTCTAGGTCAGACTGTGGTCAGTTGGTCAGTTTCTGGTTCCAAGGTCAGACTGTGGTCAGTTGGTCAGTTTCATGTTGCCTCGGTCAGACTGTGGTCAGTTGGTCAGTTTCATGTTGCCTCGGTCAGACTGTGGTCAGTTGGTCAGTTTCTGGTTCCGAGGTCAGACTGTGGTCAGTTGGTCAGATTCTGGTTCCAAGGTCAGACTGTGGTCCGTTGGACAATTTCTTGTTTCTAGGTCAGACCTTGCTCAGTTGGTCAGTTTCTTGTTCCTAGGTCAGACTGTGCTCAGGTGGACAGTTTCTGCTTCCTATGTCAGAATGTGGTCCATTGGTCAGTTTCTGGTTTCTAGGTCAGACTGTGGTCAGTTGGTCAGTTTCTGGTTTCTAGATCAGACTGTGTTCAGTTGGACAGTTTCTGGTTTCGAGGTCAGATTGTGGTCAATTGCTCAGTTTCTGGTTTCTTGGTCAGACTGTAGTCATTTGGTCAGTTTCGCGTTGTCTTGGTCAGTTGGACAGTTTCATGTTGTCTCGGTCAGGCTTTGTGCAGTTGGTCAGTTTCTGGTTTCTAGGTCAGACTATGGTTAGACTCTGGTCAGTTTGTCAGTTTCTTGTTTGTCGGTCAGACTGTGGTCAGTTGGTCAATTTATGGTTGTCTAGGTCTGTTTATCTGGTCAGTTTTTTAGTATTTTGGTTGCTAGGTCATCCTGTGGTCAGTCGGTCAGTTGCTTGTTGCAAGGTCAGGCTGTGGTCACTTGGTCAGTTTCTGGTTGCGAGATCAGACTGTGGTCAGTTGGTCAGTTTCTGGTTTCTAGATCAGACTGTGTTCAGTTGGACAGTTTCTGGTTTCTAGGTCAGACTGTGGTCAGTTGGTCAGTTTCTGGTTCCAAGGTCAGACTGTGGTCAGTTGGTCAATTTCTGGTTTCTAGTTCAGACTGTGGTCAGTTGGTCAGTTTCTGTTTTTAGGTCAGACTGAGGTCAGATGGTCAGTTTCTGATTTCTAGGTCAGACTGTAGTCAGTTCGTCAGTTTCTGGTTTCGAGTTAAGAATTTGGTCAGTTCGTCAGTTTCTGGTTTCGAGGTCAGACTTTGGTCAGTTGGTCAGTTTCTGGTTTCGAGGTCAGACTGTGGTCAGTTGGTCAATTTCTGGTTGCTAGGTCAGACTGTGGTCAGTTGGTCAGTTTCATGTTGCCTCGGTCAGACTGTGGTCAGTTGGTCAGTTTCTTGTTTCTCGGTCTGACTGTGGTCAGTTGGTCAGTTTCTGGTTGTCTAGGTCTGTTTCTCTGGTCAGTTTTTTAGTATTTTGGTTGCTAGGTCATCCTGTGGTCAGTCGATCAGTTGCTTGTTGCAAGGTCAGCCTGTGGTCAGTTGGTCAGTTTCTGGTTGCGAGATCAGACTGTGGTTAGTTGGTCAGTTTCTGGTTTCTAGATCAGACTGTGTTCAGTTGGACAGTTTCTGGTTTCTAGGTCAGACTGTGGTCAGTTGGTCAGTTTCTGGTTCCAAGGTCAGACTGTGGTCAGTTGGTCAGTTTCATGTTGCCTCGGTCAGACTGTGGTCAGTTGGTCAGTTTCTGGTTCCGAGGTCAGACTGTGGTCAGTTGGTCAGATTCTGGTTCCAAGGTCAGACTGTGGTCCGTTGGACAATTTCTTGTTTCTAGGTCAGACCTTGCTCAGTTGGTCAGTTTCTTGTTCCTAGGTCAGACTGTGCTCAGGTGGACAGTTCCTGCTTCCTATGTCAGAATGTGGTCCATTGGTCAGTTTCTGGTTTCTAGGTCAGAATGTGGTCAGTTGGTAAGTTTCTGTTTTTATGTCAGACTAAGGTCAGACGGTCAGTTTTTGGTTGCTAGGTCAGATTGTGGTCATTTGGTCAGTTACTGGTTTCGAGTTGAGAATGTTTCCAGTGGGTCAGTGACTGGTTTCGAGGTCAGACTGTGGTCAGTTGGTCAATTTCTGGTTTCTAGGTCATACTGTGTTCAGTTGGTCAATTGCTGGTTTCAACGTCAGACTGTGATCAGTTAATCACATACTGGTTGCTAGGTCAGAATATGGCCTGTTGGAAAATTTGTGGTTGCTAGGTCAGGCTGTGGTCATTTGGTTAGTTTCTGGTTTCGAGGTCAGATTGTGGTCAATTGCTCAGTTTCTGGTTTCTTGGTCAGACTGTAGTCATTTGGTCAGTTTCGCGTTGTCTTGGTCAGTTGGACAGTTTCATGTTGTCTCGGTCAGGCTTTGTGCAGTTGGTCAGTTTCTGGTTTCTAGGTCAGACTATGGTCAGACTCTGGTCAGTTTGTCAGTTTCTTGTTTGTCGGTCAGACTGTGGTCAGTTGGTCAATTTATGGTTGTCTAGGTCTGTTTATCTGGTCAGTTTTTTAGTATTTTGGTTGCTAGGTCATCCTGTGGTCAGTCGGTCAGTTGCTTGTTGCAAGGTCAGGCTGTGGTCAGTTGGTCAGTTTCTGGTTGCGAGATCAGACTGTGGTCAGTTGGTCAGTTTCTGGTTTCTAGATCAGACTGTGTTCAGTTGGACAGTTTCTGGTTTCTAGGTCAGACTGTGGTCAGTTGGTCAGTTTCTGGTTCCAAGGTCAGACTGTGGTCAGTTGGTCAATTTCTGGTTTCTAGTTCAGACTGTGGTCAGTTGGTCAGTTTCTGTTTTTAGGTCAGACTGAGGTCAGATGGTCAGTTTCTGATTTCTAGGTCAGACTGTAGTCAGTTCGTCAGTTTCTGGTTTCGAGTTAAGAATTTGGTCAGTTCGTCAGTTTCTGGTTTCGAGGTCAGACTTTGGTCAGTTGGTCAGTTTCTGGTTTCGAGGTCAGACTGTGGTCAGTTGGTCAATTTCTGGTTGCTAGGTCAGACTGTGGTCAGTTGGTCAGTTTCATGTTGCCTCGGTCAGACTGTGGTCAGTTGGTCAGTTTCTTGTTTCTCGGTCTGACTGTGGTCAGTTGGTCAGTTTCTGGTTGTCTAGGTCTGTTTCTCTGGTCACCTTTTTAGTATTTTGGTTGCTAGGTCATCCTGTGGTCAGTCGATCAGTTGCTTGTTGCAAGGTCAGCCTGTGGTCAGTTGGTCAGTTTCTGGTTGCGAGATCAGACTGTGGTTAGTTGGTCAGTTTCTGGTTTCTAGATCAGACTGTGTTCAGTTGGACAGTTTCTGGTTTCTAGGTCAGACTGTGGTCAGTTGGTCAGTTTCTGGTTTCTAGATCAGACTGTGTTCAGTTGGACAGTTTCTGGTTTCTAGGTCAGACTGTGGTCAGTTGGTCAGTTTCTGGTTCCAAGGTCAGACTGTGGTCAGTTGGTCAATTTCTGGTTTCTTGGTCAGACTGTGGTCAGTTGGTCAGTTTCTGTTTTTAGGTCAGACTGAGGTTAGATGGTCAGTTTCTGGTTTCTAGGTCAGACTGTGGTCAGTTCGTCAGTTTCTGGTTTCGTGTTAAGAATTTGGTCAGTTCGTCAGTTTCTGGTTTCGAGATCAGACTTTGGTCAGTTGGTCAGTTTCTGGTTTCGAGGTCAGACTGTGGTCATTTGGTCAATTTCTGGTTGCTAGGTCAGACTGTGGTCAGTCGGTCAGTTTCATGTTGCCTCGGTCAGACTGTGGTCAGTTGGTCAGTTTCTGGTTCCGAGGTCAGACTGTGGTCAGTTGGTCAGATTCTGGTTCCAAGGTCAGACTGTGGTCCGTTGGACAATTTCTTGTTTCTAGGTTAGACCTTGCTCAGTTGGTCAGTTTCTGGTTCCTAGGTCAGACTGTGCTCAGGTGGACAGTTTCTGCTTCCTATGTCAGAATGTGGTCCATTGGTCAGTTTCTGGTTTCTAGGTCAGAATGTGGTCAGTTGGTCAGTTTCTGTTTTTATGTCAGACTGAGGTCAGACGGTCAGTTTTTGGTTGCTAGGTCAGAATGTGGTCATTTGGTCAGTTACTGGTTTCGAGTTGAGAATGTTTCCAGTTGGTCAGTGACTGGTTTCGAGGTCAGACTGTGGTCAGTTGGTCAATTTCTGGTTTCTAGGTCATACTGTGTTCAGTTGGTCAATTGCTGGTTTCAACGTCAGACTGTGCTCAGTTAATCACATACTGGTTGCTAGGTCAGAATATGGCCTGTTGGACAATTTGTGGTTGCTAGGTCAGGCTGTGGTCATTTGGTTAGTTTCTGGTTTCGAGGTCAGATTGTGGTCAATTGCTCAGTTTCTGGTTTCTTGGTCAGACTGTAGTCATTTGGTCAGTTTCGCGTTGTCTTGGTCAGTTGGACAGTTTCATGTTGTCTCGTTCAGGCTTTGTGCAGTTGGTCAGTTTCTGGTTTCTATGTCAGACTATGGTCAGACTCTGGTCAGTTTGTCAGTTTCTTGTTTGTCGGTCAGACTGTGGTCAGTTGGTCAATTTATGGTTGTCTAGGTCTGTTTATCTGGTCAGTTTTTTAGTATTTTGGTTGCTAGGTCATCCTGTGGTCAGTCGGTCAGTTGCTTGTTGCAAGGTCAGGCTGTGGTCAGTTGGTCAGTTTCTGGTTGCGAGATCAGACTGTGGTCAGTTGGTCAGTTTCTGGTTTCTAGATCAGACTGTGTTTTGTTGGACATTTTCTGGTTTCTAGGTCAGACTGTGGTCAGTTGGTCAGTTTCTGGTTCCCAGGTCAGACTGTGGTCAGTTGGTCAATTTCTGGTTTCTAGTTCAGACTGTGGTCAGTTGGTCAGTTCTGTTTTTAGGTCAGACTGAGGTCAGATGGTCAGTTTCTGATTTCTAGGTCAGACTGTAGTCAGTTCGTCAGTTTCTGGTTTCGAGTTAAGAATTTGGTCAGTTCGTCAGTTTCTGGTTTCGAGGTCAGACTTTGGTCAGTTGGTCAGTTTCTGGTTTCGAGGTCAGACTGTGGTCAGTTGGTCAATTTGTGGTTGCTAGGTCAGACTGTGGTCAGTTGGTCAGTTTCATGTTGCCTCGGTCAGACTGTGGTCAGTTGGTCAGTTTCTTGTTTCTCGGTCTGACTGTGGTCAGTTGGTCAGTTTCTGGTTATCTAGGTCTGTTTCTCTGGTCAGTTTTTTAGTATTTTGGTTGCTAGGTCATCCTGTGGTCAGTCGATCAGTTGCTTGTTGCAAGGTCAGCCTGTGGTCAGTTGGACAGTTTCTGGTTGCGAGATCAGACTGTGGTTAGTTGGTCACTTTCTGGTTTCTAGATCAGACTGTGTTCAGTTGGACAGTTTCTGGTTTCTAGGTCAGACTGTGGTCAGTTGGTCAGTTTCTGGTTTCTAGATCAGACTGTGTTCAGTTGGACAGTTTCTGGTTTCTAGGTCAGACTGTGGTCAGTTGGTCAGTTTCTGGTTCCAAGGTCAGACTGTGGTCAGTTGGTCAATTTCTGGTTTCTTGGTCAGACTGTGGTCAGTTGGTCAGTTTCTGTTTTTAGGTCAGACTGAGGTCAGATGGTCAGTTTCTGGTTTCTAGGTCAGACTGTGGTCAGTTCGTCAGTTTCTGGTTTCGTGTTAAGAATTTGGTCAGTTCGTCAGTTTCTGGTTTCGAGATCAGACTTTGGTCAGTTGGTCAGTTTCTGGTTGCTAGGTCAGACTGTGGTCACTTGGTCAATTTCTGGTTGCTAGGTCAGACTGTGGTCAGTTGGTCAGTTTCATGTTGCCTCAGTCAGACTGTGGTCAGTTGGTCAGTTTCTGGTTCCGAGGTCAGACTGTGGTCAGTTGGTCAGATTCTGGTTCCAAGGTCAGACCGTGGTCCGTTGGACAATTTCTTGTTTCTAGGTCAGACCTTGCTCAGTTGGTCAGTTTCTGGTTCCTAGGTCAGACTGTGCTCAGGTGGACAGTTTCTGCTTCCTATGTCAGAATGTGGTCCATTGGTCAGTTTCTGGTTTCTAGGTCAGAATGTGGTCAGTTGGTCAGTTTCTGTTTTTATGTCAGACTGAGGTCAGACGATCAGTTTTTGGTTGCTAGGTCAGAATGTGGTCATTTGGTCAGTTACTGGTTTCGAGTTGAGAATGTTTCCAGTTGGTCAGTGACTGGTTTCGAGGTCAGACTGTGGTCAGTTGGTCAATTTCTGGTTTCTAGGTCATACTGTGTTCAGTTGGTCAATTGCTGGTTTCAACGTCAGACTGTGCTCAGTTAATCACATACTGGTTGCTAGGTCAGAATATGGCCTGTTGGACAATTTGTGGTTGCTAGGTCAGGCTGTGGTCATTTGGTTAGTTTCTGGTTTCGAGGTCAGATTGTGGTCAATTGCTCAGTTTCTGGTTTCTTGGTCAGACTGTAGTCATTTGGTCAGTTTCGCGTTGTCTTGGTCAGTTAGACAGTTTCATGTTGTCTCGGTCAGGCTTTGTGCAGTTGGTCAGTTTCTGGTTTCTAGGTCAGACTATGGTCAGACTCTGGTCAGTTTGTCAGTTTCTTGTTTGTCGGTCAGACTGTGGTCAGTTGGTCAATTTATGGTTGTCTAGGTCTGTTCATTCTGGTCAGTTTTTTAGTATTTTGGTTGCTAGGTCATCCTGTGGTCAGTCGGTCAGTTGCTTGTTGCAAGGTCAGGCTGTGGTCAGTTGGTCAGTTTCTGGTTGCGAGATCAGACTGTGGTCAGTTGGTCAGTTTCTGGTTTCTAGATCAGACTGTGTTCAGTTGGACAGTTTCTGGTTTCTAGGTCAGACTGTGGTCAGTTGGTCAGTTTCTGGTTCCAAGGTCAGACTGTGGTCAGTTGGTCAATTTCTGGTTTCTAATTCAGACTGTGGTCAGTTGGTCAGTTTCTGTTTTTAGGTCAGACTGAGGTCAGATGGTCAGTTTCTGATTTCTAGGTCAGACTGTAGTCAGTTCGTCAGTTTCTGGTTTCGAGTTAAGAATTTGGTCAGTTCGTCAGTTTCTGGTTTCGAGGTCAGACTTTGGTCAGTTGGTCAGTTTCTGCTTTCGAGGTCAGACTGTGGTCAGTTGGTCAATTTCTGGTTGCTAGGTCAGACTGTGGTCAGTTGGTCAGTTTCATGTTGCCTCGGTCAGACTGTGGTCAGTTGGTCAGTTTCTTGTTTCTCGGTCTGACTGTGGTCAGTTGGTCAGTTTCTGGTTGTCTAGGTCTGTTTCTCTGGTCAGTTTTTTAGTATTTTGGTTGCTAGGTCATCCTGTGGTCAGTCGATCAGTTGCTTGTTGCAAGGTCAGCCTGTGGTCAGTTGGTCAGTTTTTGGTTGCGAGATCAGACTGTGGTTAGTTGGTCACTTTCTGGTTTCTAGATCAGACTGTGTTCAGTTGGACAGTTTCTGGTTTCTAGGTCAGACTGTGGTCAGTTGGTCAGTTTCTGGTTTCTAGATCAGACTGTGTTCAGTTGGACAGTTTCTGGTTTCTAGGTCAGACTGTGGTCAGTTGATCAATTTCTGGTTTCTTGGTCAGACTGTGGTCAGCTGGTCAGTTTCTGTTTTTAGGTCAGACTGAGGTCAGATGGTCAGTTTCTGGTTTCTAGGTAAGACTGTGGTCAGTTCGTCAGTTTCTGGTTTCGTGTTAAGAATTTGGTCAGTTCGTCAGTTTCTGGTTTCGAGATCAGACTTTGGTCAGTTGGTCAGTTTCTGGTTTCGAGGTCAGACTGTGGTCATTTGGTCAATTTCTGGTTGCTAGGTCAGACTGTGGTCAGTTGGTCAGTTTCATGTTGCCTCGGTCAGACTGTGGTCAGTTGGTCAGTTTCTGATTCCGAGGTCAGACTGTGGTCAGTTGTTCAGATTCTGGTTCCAAGGTCAGACTGTGGTCAGTTGGTCAGTTTCTGGTTTCTAGGTCAGACTGTGGTCCGTGGGACAATTTCTTGTTTCTAGGTCAGACCTTGCTCAGTTGGTCAGTTTCTGGTTCCTAGGTCAGACTGTGCTCAGTTGGACAGTTTCTGCTTCCTATGTCAGAATGTGGTCCATTGGTCAATTTCTGGTTGCTAGGTCAGACTGTGGTCAGTTGGTCAGTTTCATGTTGCCTCGGTCAGACTGTGGTCAGTTGGTCAGTTTCTTGTTTCTCGGTCTGACTGTGGTCAGTTGGTCAGTTTCTGGTTGTCTAGGTCTGTTTCTCTGGTCAGTTTTTTAGTATTTTGGTTGCTAGGTCATCCTGTGGTCAGTCGATCAGTTGCTTGTTGCAAGGTCAGCCTGTGGTCAGTTGGTCAGTTTCTGGTTGCGAGATCAGACTGTGGTTAGTTGGTCACTTTCTGGTTTCTAGATCAGACTGTGTTCAGTTGGACAGTTTCTGGTTTCTAGGTCAGACTGTGGTCAGTTGGTCAGTTTCTGGTTTCTAGATCAGACTGTGTTCAGTTGGACAGTTTCTGGTTTCTAGGTCAGACTGTGGTCAGTTGGTCAGTTTCTGGTTCCAAGGTCAGACTGTGGTCAGTTGGTCAATTTCTGGTTTCTTGGTCAGACTGTGGTCAGTTGGTCAGTTTCTGTTTTTAGGTCAGACTGAGGTCAGATGGTCAGTTTCTGGTTTCTAGGTCAGACTGTGGTCAGTTCGTCAGTTTCTGGTTTCGTGTTAAGAATTTGGTCAGTTCGTCAGTTTCTGGTTTCGAGATCAGACTTTGGTCAGTTGGTCAGTTTCCGGTTTCGAGGTCAGACTGTGGTCATTTGGTCAATTTCTGGTTGCTAGGTCAGACTGTGGTCAGTTGGTCAGTTTCATGTTGCCTCGGTCAGACTGTGGTCAGTTGGTCAGTTTCTGGTTTCGAGGTCAGACTTTGGTCAGTTGGTCAGTTTCTGGTTTCGAGGTCAGACTGTGGTCAGTTGGTCAATTTCTGGTTGCTAGGTCAGACTGTGGTCAGTTGGTCAGTTTCATGTTGCCTCGGTCAGACTGTGGTCAGGTGGTCAGTTTCTTGTTTCTCGGTCTGACTGTGGTCAGTTGGTCAGTTTCTGGTTGTCTAGGTCTGTTTCTCTGGTCAGTTTTTTAGTATTTTGTTTGCTAGGTCATCCTGTGGTCAGTCGATCAGTTGCTTGTTGCAAGGTCAGCCTGTGGTCAGTTGGTCAGTTTCTGGTTGCGAGATCAGACTGTGGTTAGTTGGTCAGTTTCTGGTTTCTAGATCAGACTGTGTTCAGTTGGACAGTTTCTGGTTTCTAGGTCAGACTGTGGTCAGTTGGTCAGTTTCTGGTTTCTAGATCAGACTGTGTTCAGTTGGACAGTTTCTGGTTTCTAGGTCAGACTGTGGTCAGTTGGTCAGTTTCTGGTTCCAAGGTCAGACTGTGGTCAGTTGGTCAATTTCTGGTTTCTTGGTCAGACTGTGGTCAGTTGGTCAGTTTCTGTTTTTCGGTCAGACTGAGGTCAGATGGTCAGTTTCTGGTTTCTAGGTCAGACTGTGGTCAGTTCGTCAGTTTCTGGTTTCGTGTTAAGAATTTGGTCAGTTCGTCAGTTTCTGGTTTCGAGATCAGACTTTGGTCAGTTGGTCAGTTTCTGGTTTCGAGGTCAGACTGTGGTCATTTGGTCAATTTCTGGTTGCTAGGTCAGACTGTGGTCAGTTGGTCAGTTTCATGTTGCCTCGGTCAGACTGTGGTCAGTTGGTCAGTTTCTGGTTCCGAGGTCAGACTGTGGTCAGTTGGTCAGATTCTGGTTCCAAGGTCAGACTGTGGTCCGTTGGACAATTTCTTGTTTCTAGGTCAGACCTTGCTCAGTTGGTCAGTTTCTGGTTCCTAGGTCAGACTGTGCTCAGGTGGACAGTTTCTGCTTCCTATGTCAGAATGTGGTCCATTGGTCAGTTTCTGGTTTCTAGGTCAGAATGTGGTCCGTTGGTCAGTTTCTGTTTTTATGTCAGACTGAGGTCAGACGGTCAGTTTTTGGTTGCTAGGTCAGAATGTGGTCATTTGGTCAGTTACTGGTTTCGAGTTGAGAATGTTTCCAGTTGGTCAGTGACTGGTTTCGAGGTCAGACTGTGGTCAGTTGGTCAATTTCTGGTTTCTAGGTCATACTGTGTTCAGTTGGTCAATTGCTGGTTTCAACGTCAGACTGTGCTCAGTTAATCACATACTGGTTGCTAGGTCTGAATATGGCCTGTTGGACAATTTGTGGTTGCTAGGTCAGGCTGTGGTCATTTGGTTAGTTTCTGGTTTCGAGGTCAGATTGTGGTCAATTGCTCAGTTTCTGGTTTCTTGGTCAGACTGTAGTCATTTGGTCAGTTTCGCGTTGTCTTGGTCAGTTGGACAGTTTCATGTTGTCTCGGTCAGGCTTTGTGCAGTTGGTCAGTTTCTGGTTTCTAGGTCAGACTTTGGTCAGACTCTGGTCAGTTTGTCAGTTTCTTGTTTGTCGGTCAGACTGTGGTCAGTTGGTAAATTTATGGTTGTCTAGGTCTGTTTATCTGGTCAGTTTTTTAGTATTTTGGTTGCTAGGTCATCCTGTGGTCAGTCGGTCAGTTGCTTGTTGCAAGGTCAGGCTGTGGTCAGTTGGTCAGTTTCTGGTTGCGAGATCAGACTGTGGTCAGTTGGTCAGTTTCTGGTTTCTAGATCAGACTGTGTTCAGTTGGACAGTTTCTGGTTTCTAGGTCAGACTGTGGTCAGTTGGTCAGTTTCTGGTTCCAAGGTCAGACTGTGGTCAGTTGGTCAATTTCTGGTTTCTAGTTCAGACTGTGGTCAGTTGGTCAGTTTCTGTTTTTAGGTCAGACTGAGGTCAGATGGTCAGTTTCTGATTTCTAGGTCAACTGTAGTCAGTTCGTCAGTTTCTGGTTTCGAGTTAAGAATTTGGTCAGTTCGTCAGTTTCTGGTTTCGAGGTCAGACTTTGGTCAGTTGGTCAGTTTCTGGTTTCGAGGTCAGACTGTGGTCAGTTGGTCAATTTCTGGTTGCTAGGTCAGACTGTGGTCAGTTGGTCAGTTTCATGTTGCCTCGGTCAGACTGTGGTCAGTTGGTCAGTTTCTTGTTTCTCGGTCTGACTGTGGTCAGTTGGTCAGTTTCTGGTTGTCTAGGTCTGTTTCTCTGGTCAGTTTTTTAGTATTTTGGTTGCTAGGTCATCCTGTGGTCAGTCGATCAGTTGCTTGTTGCAAGGTCAGCCTGTGGTCAGTTGGTCAGTTTCTGGTTGCGAGATCAGACTGTGGTTAGTTGGTCACTTTCTGGTTTCTAGATCAGACTGTGTTCAGTTGGACAGTTTCTGGTTTCTAGGTCAGACTGTGGTCAGTTGGTCAATTTCTGGTTTCTTGGTCAGACTGTGGTCAGCTGGTCAGTTTCTGTTTTTAGGTCAGACTGAGGTCAGATGGTCAGTTTCTGGTTTGTAGGTAAGACTGTGGTCAGTTCGTCAGTTTCTGGTTTCTAGGTAAGACTGTGGTCAGTTCGTCAGTTTCTGGTTTCGAGATCAGACTTTGGTCAGTTGGTCAGTTTCTGGTTTCGAGGTCAGACTGTGGTCATTTGGTCAATTTCTGGTTGCTAGGTCAGACTGTGGTCAGTTGGTCAGTTTCATGTTGCCTCGGTCAGACTGTGGTCAGTTGGTCAGTTTCTGATTCCGAGGTCAGACTGTGGTCAGTTGTTCAGATTCTGGTTCCAAGGTCAGACTGTGGTCAGTTGGTCAGTTTCTGGTTTCTAGGTCAGACTGTGGTCCGTGGGACAATTTCTTGTTTCTAGGTCAGACCTTGTTCAGTTGGTCAGTTTCTGGTTCCTAGGTCAGACTGTGCTCAGTTGGACAGTTTCTGCTTCCTATGTCAGAATGTGGTCCATTGGTCAATTTCTGGTTGCTAGGTCAGACTGTGGTCAGTTGGTCAGTTTCATGTTGCCTCGGTCAGACTGTGGTCAGGTGGTCAGTTTCTTGTTTCTCGGTCTGACTGTGGTCAGTTGGTCAGTTTCTGGTTGTCTAGGACTGTTTCTCTGGTCAGTTTTTTAGTATTTTGGTTGCTAGGTCATCCTATGGTCAGTCGATCAGTTGCTTGTTGCAAGGTCAGCCTGTGGTCAGTTGGTCAGTTTCTGGTTGCGAGATCAGACTGTGGTTAGTTGGTCAGTTTCTGGTTTCTAGATCAGACTGTGTTCAGTTGGACAGTTTCTGGTTTCTAGGTCAGACTGTGGTCAGTTGGTCAGTTTCTGGTTTCTAGATCAGACTGTGTTCAGTTGGACAGTTTCTGGTTTCTAGGTCAGACTGTGGTCAGTTGGTCAGTTTCTGGTTCCAAGGTCAGACTGTGGTCAGTTGGTCAATTTCTGGTTTCTTGGTCAGACTGTGGTCAGTTGATCAGTTTCTGTTTTTAGGTCAGACTGAGGTCAGATGGTCAGTTTCTGGTTTCTAGGTCAGACTGTGGTCATTTCGTCAGTTTCTGGTTTCGTGTTAAGAATTTGGTCAGTTCGTCAGTTTCTGGTTTCGAGATCAGACTTTGGTCAGTTGGTCAGTTTCTGGTTTCGAGGTCAGACTGTGGTCATTTGGTCAATTTCTGGTTGCTAGGTCAGACTGTGGTCAGTTGGTCAGTTTCATGTTGCCTCGGTCAGACTGTGGTCAGTTGGTCAGTTTCTGGTTTCGAGGTCAGACTTTGGTCAGTTGGTCAGTTTCTGGTTTCGAGGTCAGACTGTGGTCAGTTGGTCAATTTCTGGTTGCTAGGTCAGACTGTGGTCAGTTGGTCAGTTTCATGTTGCCTCGGTCAGACTGTGGTCAGGTGGTCAGTTTCTTGTTTCTCGGTCTGACTGTGGTCAGTTGGTCAGTTTCTGGTTGTCTAGGTCTGTTTCTCTGGTCAGTTTTTTAGTATTTTGTTTGCTAGGTCATCCTGTGGTCAGTCGATCAGTTGCTTGTTGCAAGGTCAGCCTGTGGTCAGTTGGTCAGTTTCTGGTTGCGAGATCAGACTGTGGTTAGTTGGTCAGTTTCTGGTTTCTAGATCAGACTGTGTTCAGTTGGACAGTTTCTGGTTTCTAGTTCAGACTGTGGTCAGTTGGTCAGTTTCTGGTTTCTAGATCAGACTGTGTTCAGTTGGACAGTTTCTGGTTTCTAGGTCAGACTGTGGTCAGTTGGTCAGTTTCTGGTTCCAAGGTCAGACTGTGGTCAGTTGGTCAATTTCTGGTTTCTTGGTCAGACTGTGGTCAGTTGGTCAGTTTCTGTTTTTCGGTCAGACTGAGGTCAGATGGTCAGTTTCTGGTTTCTAGGTCAGACTGTGGTCCGTTGGACAATTTCTTGTTTCTAGGTCAGACCTTGCTCAGTTGGTCAGTTTCTGGTTCCTAGGTCAGACTGTGCTCAGGTGGACAGTTTCTGCTTCCTATGTCAGAATGTGGTCCATTGGTCAGTTTCTGGTTTCTAGGTCAGAATGTGGTCAGTTGGTCAGTTTCTGTTTTTATGTCAGACTGAGGTCAGACGGTCAGTTTTTGGTTGCTAGGTCAGAATGTGGTCATTTGGTCAGTTACTGGTTTCGAGTTGAGAATGTTTCCAGTTGGTCAGTGACTGGTTTCGAGGTCAGACTGTGGTCAGTTGGTCAATTTCTGGTTTCTAGGTCATACTGTGTTCAGTTGGTCAATTGCTGGTTTCAACGTCAGACTGTGCTCAGTTAATCACATACTGGTTGCTAGGTCAGAATATGGCCTGTTGGACAATTTGTGGTTGCTAGGTCAGGCTGTGGTCATTTGGTTAGTTTCTGGTTTCGAGGTCAGATTGTGGTCAATTGCTCAGTTTCTGGTTTCTTGGTCAGACTGTAGTCATTTGGTCAGTTTCGCGTTGTCTTGGTCAGTTGGACAGTTTCATGTTGTCTCGGTCAGGTTTGTGCAGTTGGTCAGTTTCTGGTTTCTAGGTCAGACTTTGGTCAGACTCTGGTCAGTTTGTCAGTTTCTTGTTTGTCGGTCAGACTGTGGTCAGTTGGTAAATTTATGGTTGTCTAGGTCTGTTTATCTGGTCAGTTTTTTAGTATTTTGGTTGCTAGGTCATCCTGTGGTCAGTCGGTCAGTTGCTTGTTGCAAGGTCAGGCTGTGGTCAGTTGGTCAGTTTCTGGTTGCGAGATCAGACTGTGGTCAGTTGGTCAGTTTCTGGTTTCTAGATCAGACTGTGTTCAGTTGGACAGTTTCTGGTTTCTAGGTCAGACTGTGGTCAGTTGGTCAGTTTCTGGTTCCAAGGTCAGACTGTGGTCAGTTGGTCAATTTCTGGTTTCTAGTTCAGACTGTGGTCAGTTGGTCAGTTTCTGTTTATAGGTCAGACTGAGGTCAGATGGTCAGTTTCTGATTTCTAGGTCAGACTGTAGTCAGTTCGTCAGTTTCTGGTTTCGAGTTAAGAATTTGGTCAGTTCGTCAGTTTCTGGTTTCGAGGTCAGACTTTGGTCAGTTGGTCAGTTTCTGGTTTCGAGGTCAGACTGTGGTCAGTTGGTCAATTTCTGGTTGCTAGGTCAGACTGTGGTCAGTTGGTCAGTTTCATGTTGCCTCGGTCAGACTGTGGTCAGTTGGTCAGTTTCTTGTTTCTCGGTCTGACTGTGGTCAGTTGGTCAGTTTCTGGTTGTCTAGGTCTGTTTCTCTGGTCAGTTTTTTAGTATTTTGGTTGCTAGGTCATCCTGTGGTCAGTCGATCAGTTGCTTGTTGCAAGGTCAGCCTGTGGTCAGTTGGTCAGTTTCTGGTTGCGAGATCAGACTGTGGTTAGTTGGTCACTTTCTGGTTTCTAGATCAGACTGTGTTCAGTTGGACAGTTTCTGGTTTCTAGGTCAGACTGTGGTCAGTTGGTCAATTTCTGGTTTCTTGGTCAGACTGTGGTCAGCTGGTCAGTTTCTGTTTTTAGGTCAGACTGAGGTCAGATGGTCAGTTTCTGGTTTGTAGGTAAGACTGTGGTCAGTTCGTCAGTTTCTGGTTTCGTGTTAAGAATTTGGTCAGTTCGTCAGTTTCTGGTTTCGAGATCAGACTTTGGTCAGTTGGTCAGTTTCTGGTTTCGAGGTCAGACTGTGGTCATTTGGTCAATTTCTGGTTGCTAGGTCAGACTGTGGTCAGTTGGTCAGTTTCATGTTGCCTCGTTCAGACTGTGGTCAGTTGGTCAGTTTCTGGTTCCGAGGTCAGACTGTGGTCAGTTGTTCAGATTCTGGTTCCAAGGTCAGACTGTGGTCAGTTGGTCAGTTTCTGGTTTCTAGGTCAGACTGTGGTCCGTGGGACAATTTCTTGTTTCTAGGTCAGACTGTGGTCAGTTGGTCAGTTTCTGTTTTTAGGTCAGACTGAGGTCAGATGGTCAGTTTCTGGTTTCTACGTCAGACTGTGGTCAGTTCGTCAGTTTCTGGTTTCGAGTTAAGAATTTGGTCAGTTCGTCAGTTTCTGGTTTCGAGGTCAGACTTTGGTCAGTTGGTCAGTTTCTGGTTTCGAGGTCAGACTGTGGTCAGTTGGTCAATTTCTGGTTGCTAGGTCAGACTGTGGTCAGTTGGTCAGTTTCATGTTGCCTCGGTCAGACTGTGGTCAGTTGGTCAGTTTCTTGTTTCTCGGTCTGACTGTGGTCAGTTGGTCAGTTTCTGGTTGTCTAGGTCTGTTTCTCTGGTCAGTTTTATAGTATTTTGGTTGCTAGGTCATCCTGTGGTCAGTCGATCAGTTGCTTGTTGCAAGGTCAGCCTGTGGTCAGTTGGTCAGTTTCTGGTTGCGAGATCAGACTGTGGTTAGTTGGTCAGTTTCTGGTTTCTAGATCAGACTGTGTTCAGTTGGACAGTTTCTGGTTTCTAGGTCAGACTGTGGTCAGTTGGTCAGTTTCTGGTTTCTAGATCAGACTGTGTTCAGTTGGACAGTTTCTGGTTTCTAGGTCAGACTGTGGTCAGTTGGTCAGTTTCTGGTTCCAAGGTCAGACTGTGGTCAGTTGATCAATTTCTGGTTTCTTCGTCAGACTGTGGTCAGTTGGTCAGTTTCTGTTTTTAGGTCAGACTGAGGTCATATGGTCAGTTTCTGGTTTCTAGATCAGACTGTGTTCAGTTGGACAGTTTCTGGTTTCTAGGTCAGACTGTGGTCAGTTGGTCAGTTTCTGGTTCCAAGGTCAGACTGTGGTCAGTTGATCAATTTCTGGTTTCTTCGTCAGACTGTGGTCAGTTGGTCAGTTTCTGGTTTCTAGGTCAGACTCTGGTCAGTTCGTCAGTTTCTGGTTTCGAGTTAAGAATTTGGTCAGTTCGTCAGTTTCTGGTTTCGAGATCAGACTTTGGTCAGTTGGTCAGTTTCTGGTTTCGAGGTCAGACTGTGGTCATTTGGTCAATTTCTGGTTGCTAGGTCAGACTGTGGTCAGTTGGTCAGTTTCATGTTGCCTCGGTCAGACTGTGGTCAGTTGGTCAGTTTCTGGTTCCGAGGTCAGACTGTGGTCAGTTGGTCAGATTCTGGTTCCAAGGTCAGACTGTGGTCAGTTGGTCAGTTTCTAGTTTCTAGGTCATACTGTGGTCCGTTGGACAATTTCTTTTTTCTAGGTCAGACCTTGCTCAGTTGGTCAGTTTCAGGTTCCTAGGTCAAACTGTGCACAGTTGGACAGTTTCTGCATCCTATGTCAGAATGTGGTCCATTGGTCAGTTTCTGGTTTCTAGGTCAGAATGTGGTCAGTTGGTCAGTTTCTGTTTTTATGTCAGACTGAGGTCAGACGGTCAGTTTTTGGTTGATAGGTCAGAATGTGGTCAGTTGGTCAGTTACTGGTTTCGAGTTGAGAATGTTTCCAGTTGGTCAGTGACTGGTTTCGAGGTCAGACTGTGGTCAGTTGGTCAATTTCTGGTTTCTAGGTCAGACTGTGTTCAGTTGGTCAATTGCTGGTTTCAGCGTCAGACTGTGCTCAGTTAGTCACATACTGGTTGCTAGGTCAGAATATGGCCTGTTGGACAATTTGTGGTTGCTAGGTCAGGCTGTGGTCATTTGGTTAGTTTCTGGTTTCGAGGTTAGATTGTGGTCAATTGCTCAGTTTCTGGTTTCTTGGTCAGACTGTAGTCATTTGGTCAGTTTCGTGTTGTCTTGGTCAGTTGGACAGTTTCATGTTGTCTCGGTCAGGCTTTGTGCAGTTGGTCAGTTTCTGGTTTCTAGGTCAGACTATGGTCAGACTCTGGTCAGTTGGTCAGTTTCTTGTTTGTCGGTCAGACTGTGGTCAGTTGGTCAGTTTCTGGTTGTCTAGGTCTGTTTATCTGGTCAGTTTTTTAGTATTTTGGTTGCAAGGTCATCCTGTGGTCAGTCGGTCAGTTGCTTGTTGCAAGGTCAGCCTGTGGTCAGTTGGTCAGTTGCTGGTTGCTAGATCAGACTGTGGTCAGTTGGTCAGTTTCTGGTTTCTAGATCAGACTGTGTTCAGTTGGACAGTTTCTGGTTTCTAGGTCAGACTGTGGTCAGTTGGTCAGTTTCATGTTGCCTCGGTCAGATTGTGGTCAGTTGGTCAGTTTCTGGTTCCGAGGTCAGACTGTGGTCAGTTGGTCAGTTTCTGGCTCCAAGGTCAGACTGTGGTCAGTTGGTCAGTTTCTGGTTTCTAGGTCAGACTGTGGTCCGTTGGTCAATTTCTGGTTTCTAGGTCAGACTTTGGTCAGTTGGTCAGTTTCTGTTTTTAGGTCAGACTGAGGTCAGATGGTCAGTTTCTGGTTTCTAGGTCAGACTGTGGTCAGTTCGTCAGTTTCTGGTTTCGAGTTAAGAATTTGGTCAGTTCGTCAGTTTCTGGTTTCGAGGTCAGACTTTGGTCAGTTGGTCAGTTTCTGGTTTCGATGTCTGACTGTGGTCAGTTGGTCAATTTCTGGTTTCGAGGTCAGACTGTGGTCCGTTGGACAATTTCTTGTTTCGAGGTCAGACTGTGGTCAGTTGGTCAGTTTCTGGTTTCGAGGTCAGACTGTGGTCAGTTGGTCAATTTCTGGTTTCGAGGTCAGACTGTGGTCCGTTGGACAATTTCTTGTTTCGAGGTCAGACTGTGGTCAGTTGGTCAGTTTCTGTTTTTAGGTCAAACTGAGGTCAGATGGTCAGTTTCTGCTTTCTAGGTCAGAATGTGGTCAGTTCGTCAGTTTCTGGTTTCGAGTTAAGAATGTGGTCAGTTCGTCAGTTTATGGTTTCGAGGTCAGACTGTGGTCAGTTGGTCAGTTTATGGTTTCGAGGTCAGACTGTGGTCTGTTGGTCAATTTCTGGTTTCTAGGTCAGACTGTGGTCAGTTGGTCAGTTTCAGGTTTCTTGCTCAGATTGTGGTCAGTTGGTCATTTGCTTGTTTCTCGGTCAGACTTTGGTCATTTGGTCAGATACTGGTCGCTATGTCAGAATGTGGTCTGTTGGACAGTTTGTGGTTGCAAGGTCAGACCGTGGTCATTTGGTCAGTTTCTGGTTTCTAGGTCAGACTTGTTGTCAGTTGGTCAGTTTCGGGTTCCAAGGTCAGACTGTGGTCATTAGGTCAGTTTTTTTTTTCTAGGTCAGACTCTGGTCCATTGGTCAGTTTCTGGTTTCTATGTCAGACTGTGGTCAGTTGGTCAGTTTCTGTTTTTATGTCAGACTGAGGACAGACGGTCAGTTTCTGTTTCTAGGTCAGAATGTGGTCAGTTGGTCAGTTTCTGGTTTCGAGTTAAGAATGTTTTCAGTAGGTCAGTTTCTGGTTTCGAGGTCAGACTGTGGTCAGTTGTTCAGTTTCTGGTTTCTAGTTCAGACTGTGGTCAGTTGTTCAGTTTCGGGTTGTCTTGGTCAGTTGGTCAGTTTCATGTTGTTTCGGTCAGACTTTGGACATTTGGTAAATTTCTGGTTTCTAGGTCAGACTGTGGTCAGACTGTGGTCAGTAGGTCAGTTTCTGGTTTCTCGGTCAGACTGTGGTCAGTTGTTCAGTTTATGGCTGTCTAGGTCTGTTTCCCTGGTCAGTTTTTTTTACTTTTTGGTTGCTAGGTCATCCTGTGGTCAGTTGGTCAATTGCTTATTGCTCGATCAGACTGTGGTCAGTTGATCAGTTTCTGGTTTCGAGGTCAGACTGTGGTCAGTTGGTCATTTTCTGTTTTCTTAGTCAGACTTTGGTCAGTTGGGCAATTGCTGGTTTCTATGTCAGACTTTGGTCAGTTGGTCAGATACTGCTCGCAAGGTCAGAATGTGGCCTGTTGGACAGTTTGTGGTTGCTATGTCAGACTGTGGTCAGTTGTTCAGTTTCTAGTTTCTTGGTCAGATTGTGGTCAGTTGGTCATTTGCTTGTATCTACGTCAGACTTTGGTCAGTTGGTCAGATACTGGTCGCTAGGTCAGAATGTGGTCTGTTGGACAGTTTGTGGTTGCAAGGTCAAACGGTGGTCATTTGGTCAGTTTCTTGTTTCTAGGTCAGACTTGTGGTCAGTCGGTCAGTTTCGGGTTCCAAGGTCAGACTGTTGTCAGTTGGTCAGTTTCTTTTTTCTCGGTCAGACTGTGGTCCATTGGACAGTTTCTGGTTTCTAGGTCAGACTGTGGTCAGTTGGTCAGTTTCTGTTTTTATGTCAGACTAAGGTCAGACGGTCAGTTTCTGGTTTCTAGGTCAGAATGTGGTCAGTTGGTCAGTTTCTGGTTTCAAGGTCAGGCTGTGGTCAGTTGTTCAGTTTCTGGTTTCTAGGTCAGACTGTGGTCAGTTGTTCAGATTCGGGTTGTATTCGTCAGTTGGTCAGTTTCATGTTGTCTCGGTCAGACTTTGGACATTTGGTAAGTTTCTGGTTTCTAGGTCAGACTGTGGTCAGACTGTGGTCAGTAGGTCAGTTTCTGGTTTCTCGGTCAGACTGTGGTCAGTTGTTCAGTTTCTGGTTGTCTAGGTCTGTTTCTCTGGTTAGTTTTTTTTAACTTTTTGGTTGCTAGGTCATCCTGTGGTCAGTTGGTCAATTGCTTGTTGATCGGTCAGACTGTGGTCAGTCGATCAGTTGCTTGTTGCAAGGTCAGCCTGTGGTCAGTTGGTCAGTTTCTGGTTGCGAGATCAGACTGTGGTTAGTTGGTCAGTTTCTGGTTTCTAGATCAGACTGTGTTCAGTTGGACAGTTTCTGGTTTCTAGGTCAGACTGTGGTCAGTTGGTAAGTTTCTGGTTTCTAGATCAGACTGTGTTCAGTTGGACAGTTTCTGGTTTCTAGGTCAGACTGTGGTCAGTTGGTCAGTTTCTGGTTCCAAGGTCAGACTGTGGTTAGTTGATCAATTTCTGGTTTCTTGGTCAGACTGTGGTCAGTTGGTCAGTTTCTGTTTTTAGGTCAGACTGAGGTCAGATGGTCAGTTTCTGGTTTCTAGATCAGACTGTGTTCAGTTGGACAGTTTCTGGTTTCTAGGTCAGACTGTGGTCAGTTGGTCAGTTTCTGGTTCCAAGGTCAGACTGTGGTCAGTTGATCAATTTCTGGTTTCTTGGTCAGACTGTGGTCAGTTGGTCAGTTTCTGGTTTCTAGGTCAGACTCTGGTCAGTTCGTCAGTTTCTGGTTTCGAGTTAAGAATTTGGTCAGTTCGTCAGTTTCTGGTTTCGAGATCAGACTTTGGTCAGTTGGTCAGTTTCTGGTTTCGAGGTCAGACTGTGGTCATTTGGTCAATTTCTGGTTGCTAGGTCAGACTGTGGTCACTTGGTCAGTTTCATATTGCTTCGGTCAGACTGTGGTCAGTTGGTCAGTTTCTGGTTCCGAGGTCAGACTGTGGTCAGTTGGTCAGATTCTGGTTCCAAGGTTAGACTGTGGTCAGTTGGTCAGTTTCTTGTTTCTAGGTCAGACTGTGGTCCGTTGGACAATTTCTTGTTTCTAGGTCAGACCTTGCTCAGTTGGTCAGTTTCTGGTTCCTAGGTCAGACTGTGCTCAGTTGGACAGTTTCTGCTTCCTATGTCAGAATGTGGTCCATTGGTCAGTTTCTGGTTTCTAGGTCAGAATGTGGTCAGTTGGTCAGTTTCTGTTTTTATGTCAGACTGAGGTCAGACGGTCAGTTTTTGGTTGATAGGTCAGAATGTGGTCAGTTGGTCAGTTACTGGTTTCGAGTTGAGAATGTTTCCAGTTGGTCAGTGACTGGTTTCGAGGTCAGACTGTGGTCAGTTGGTCAATTTCTGCTTTCTAGGTCAGACTGTGTTCAGTTGGTCAATTGCTGGTTTCAACGTCAGACTGTGCTCAGTTAGTCACATACTGGTTGCTAGGTCAGAATATGGCCTGTTGGACAATTTGTGGTTGCTAGGTCAGGCTGTGGTCATTTGGTTAGTTTCTGGTTTCTTGGTCAGACTGTACTCATTTGGTCAGTTTCGTGTTGTCTTGGTCAGTTGGACAGTTTCATGTTGTCTCGGTCAGGCTTTGTGCAGTTGGTCAGTTTCTTGTTTGTCGGTCAGACTGTGGTCAGTTGGTCAGTTTCTGGTTGTCTAGGTCTGTTTATCTGGTCAGTTTTTTAGTATTTTGGTTGCAAGGTCATCCTGTGGTCAGTCGGTCAGTTGCTTGTTGCAAGGTCAGCATGTCGTCAGTTGGTCAGTTGCTGGTTGCTACATCAGACTGTGGTCAGTTGGTCAGTTTCTGGTTTCTAGATCAGACTGTGTTCAGTTGGACAGTTTCTGGTTTCTAGGTCAGACTGTGGTCAGTTGGTCAGTTTCATGTTGCCTCGGTCAGATTGTGGTCAGTTGGTCAGTTTCTGGTTCCGAGGTCAGACTGTGGTCAGTTGGTCAGTTTCTGGTTCCAAGGTCAGACTGTGGTCAGTTGGTCAGTTTCTGGTTTCTAGGTCAGACTGTGGTCCGTTGGTCAATTTCTGGTTTCTAGGTCAGACTGTGGTCAGTTGGTCAGTTTCTGTTTTTAGGTCAGACTGAGGTCAGATGGTCAGTTTCTGGTTTCTAGGTCAGACTGTGGTCAGTTCGTCAGTTTCTGGTTTCGAGTTAAGAATTTGGTCAGTTCGTCAGTTTCTGGTTTCGAGGTCAGACTTTGGTCAGTTGGTCAGTTTCTGGTTTCGATGTCTGACTGTGACAGTTGGTCAATTTCTGGTTTCGAGGTCAGACTGTGGTCCGTTGGACAATTTCTTGTTTCGAGGTCAGACTGTGGTCAGTTGGTCAGTTTCTGTTTTTAGGTCAGACTGAGGTCAGATGGTCAGTTTCTGCTTTCTAGGTCAGAATGTGGTCAGTTCGTCAGTTTCTGGTTTCGAGTTAAGAATGTGGTCAGTTCGTCAGTTTATGGTTTCGAGGTCAGACTGTGGTCAGTTGGTCAGTTTATGGTTTCGAGGTCAGACTGTGGTCAGTTGGTCAATTTCTGGTTTCTAGGTCAGACTGTGGTCAGTTGGTCAGTTTCAGGTTTCTTGCTCAGATTGTGGTCAATTGGTCATTTGCTTGTTTCTAGGTCAGACTTTGGTCATTTGGTCAGATACTGGTCGCTAGGTCAGAATGTGGTCTGTTGGACAGTTTGTGGTTGCAAGGTCAGACCGTGGTCATTTGGTCAGTTTCTGGTTTTTAGGTCAGACTTGTGGTCAGTTGGTCAGTTTCGGGTTCCAAGGTCAGACTGTGGTCAGTTGGTCAGTTTCTTTTTTCTAGGTCAGACTGTGGTCCATTGGTCAGTTTCTGGTTTCTATGTCAGACTGTGGTCAGTTGGTCAGTTTCTGTTTTTATGTCAGACTGAGGACAGACGGTCAGTTTCTGTTTCTAGGTCAGAATGTGGTCAGTTGGTCAGTTTCTGGTTTCGAGTTAAGAATGTTTTCAGCAGGTCAGTTTCTGGTTTCGAGGTCAGACTGTGGTCAGTTGTTCAGTTTCTGGTTTCTAGTTCAGACTGTGGTCAGTTGTTCAGTTTCGGGTTGTCTTGGTCAGTTGGTCAGTTTCATGTTGTCTCGGTCAGACTTTGGACATTTGGTAAATTTCTGGTTTCTAGGTCAGACTGTGGTCAGACTGTGGTCAGTAGGTCAGTTTCTGGTTTCTCGGTCAGACTGTGGTCAGTTGTTCAGTTTCTGGCTGTCTAGTTCTGTTTCCCTGGTCAGTTTTTTTTTACTTTTTGGTTGCTAGGTCATCCTGTGGTCAGTTGGTCAATTGCTTATTGCTCGATCAGACTGTGGTCAGTTGATCAGTTTCTGGTTTCGAGGTCAGACTGTGGTCAGTTGGTCATTTTCTGTTTTCTTGGTCAGACTTTGGTCAGTTGGTCAATTGCTGGTTTCTATGTCAGACTTTGGTCAGTTGGTCAGATACTGGTCGCAAGGTCAGAATGTGGCCTGTTGGACAGTTTGTGTTTGCTATGTCAGACTGTGGTCAGTTGTTCAGTTTCTGGTTTCTTGGTCAGATTGTGGTCAGTTGGTCATTTGCTTGTATCTACGTCAGACTTTGGTCAGTTGGTCAGATACTGGTCGCTAGGTCAGAATGTGGTCTGTTGGACAGTTTGTGGTTGCAAGGTCAGACGGTGGTCATTTGTCAGTTTCTTGTTTCTAGGTCAGACTTGTGGTCAGTCGGTCAGTTTCGGGTTCCAAGGTCAGACTGTTGTCAGTTGGTCAGTTTCTTTTTTCTCGGTCAGACTGTGGTCCATTGGACAGTTTCTGGTTTCTAGGTCAGACTGTGGTTAGTTGGTCAGTTTCTGTTTTTATGTCAGACTAAGGTCAGACGGTCAGTTTCTGGTTTCTAGGTCAGAATGTGGTCAGTTGGTCAGTTTCTGGTTTCAAGGTCAGACTGTGGTCAGTTGTTCAGTTTCTGGTTTCTAGGTCAGACTGTGGTCAGTTGTTCAGATTCGGGTTGTATTCGTCAGTTGGTCAGTTTCATGTTGTCTCGGTCAGACTTTGGACATTTGGTAAGTTTCTGGTTTCTAGGTCAGACTGTGGTCAGACTGTGGTCAGTAGGTCAGTTTCTGGTTTCTCGGTCAGACTGTGGTCAGTTGTTCAGTTTCTGGTTGTCTAGATCTGTTTCTCTGGTTAGTTTTTTTTAACTTTTTGGTTGCTAGGTCATCCTGTGGTCAGTTGGTCAATTGCTTGTTGATCGGTCAGACTGTGGTCAGTTGGTCAGTTTCTGGTTTCGAGGTCAGACTGTGGTCAGTTGGTCAATTTCTGGTTTCTAGGTCAGACTGTGGTCAGTTGGTAATTTTCTGTTTTCTTGGTCAGACTGTGGTTAGTTGGTCAATTGCTGGTTTCAATAACAGACTTTGGTCAGTTGGTCAGATATTGGTCGCAAGGTCAGAATGTGGCCTGTTGTACAGTTTGTGGTTACTAGGTCAGACTGTGGTCATTTGGTCAGCTTCTGGTTTCGAGGTCAGACTGTGGTCAGTTGTTCAGTTTCTGGTTTCTAGGTCAGACTGTGGTTAGTTGTTCAGTTTCACGTTGTCTTGGTCAGTTGGTCAGTTTTATGTTGTCTCGGTCAGACTGTGGTCATTCGGTCAGTTTCTGGTTTCGAGGTCAGACTGTGGTCAGTTGTTCAGTTTCTGGTTTCTTGGTCAGACTGTCGTCAGTTGTTCATTTGCTTGTTTCTACGTCAGACTTTGGTCAGTTGTTCAGATACTGGTCGCTAGGTCAGACTGTGGTCCGTTGGTCAATTTCTGGTTTCTATGTCAGACTGTGGTCAGTTGGTCAGTTTCTGTTTTTAGGTCAGACTGAGGTCAGATGGTAAGTTTCTGGTTTCTAGGTCAGACTGTGGTCAGTTCGTCAGTTTCTGGTTTCGAGTTAAGAATGTGGTCAGTTCGTCAGTTTCTGGTTTCGAGGTCAGACTGTTGTCAGTTGGTCAATTTCTGGTTTCTAGGTCAGACTGTGGTCAGTTGGTCAGTTTCATGTTGCCTCGGTCAGACTGTGGTCAGTTGGTCAGTTTCTGGTTCAGAGGTCAGACTGTGGTCAGTTGGTCAGTTTCTAGTTCCAAGATCAGACTGTGGTCAGTTGGTCAGTTTCTGGTTTCTAGGTCAGACTGTGGTCCGTTGGACAATTTCTTGTTTCGAGGTCAGACTGTGGTCAGTTGGTCAGTTTCTGTTTTTAGGTCAGACTGAGGTCAGATGGTCAGTTTCTGCTTTCTAGGTCAGAATGTGGTCAGTTCGTCAGTTTCTGGTTTCGAGTTAAGAATGTGGTCAGTTCGTCAGTTTATGGTTTCGAGGTCAGACTGTGGTCAGTTGGTCAGTTTATGGTTTCGAGGTCAGACTGTGGTCAGTTGGTCAATTTCTGGTTTCTAGGTCAGACTGTGGTCAGTTGGTCAGTTTCTGGTTTCTTGGTCAGATTGTGGTCAGTTGGTCATTTGCTTGTTTCTAGGTCAGACTTTGGTCAGTTGGTCAGATACTGGTCGCTAGGTCAGAATGTGGTCTGTTGGACAGTTTGTGGTTGCAAGGTCAGACCGTGGTCATTTGGTCAGTTTCTGGTTTCGAGGTCAGACTTGTGGTCAGTTGGTCAGTTTCGGGTTCCAAGGTCAGACTGTGGTCAGTTGCTCAGTTTCTTTTTTCTAGGTCAGACTGTGGTCCATTGGTCAGTTTCTGGTTTCTATGTCAGACTGTGGTCAGTTGGTCAGTTTCTGTTTTTATGTCAGACTGAGGACAGACGGTCAGTTTCTGTTTCAATGTCAGAATGTGGTCAGTTGGTCAGTTTCTGGTTTCGAGTTAAGAATGTTTTCAGTAGGTCAGTTTCTAGTTTCGAGGTCAGACTGCGGTCAGTTGTTCAGTTTCTGGTTTCTAGTTCAGACTGTGGTCAGTTGTTCAGTTTCGGGTTGTCTTGGTCAGTTGGTCAGTTTCATGTTGTCTCGGTCAGATTTTGGACATTTGGTAAGTTTCTGGTTTCTAGGTCAGACTGTGGTCAGACTGTGGTCAGTAGGTCAGTTTCTGGTTTCTCGGTCAGACTGTGGTCAGTTGTTCAGTTTCTGGCTGTCTCGGTCTGTTTCCCTGGTCAGTTTTTTTTACTTTTTGGTTGCTAGGTCATCCTGTGGTCAGTTGGTCAATTGCTTATTGCTCGATCAGACTGTGGTCAGTTGATCAGTTTCTGGTTTCGAGGTCAGACTGTGGTCAGTTGGCCAATTTCTGGTTTCTAGGTCAGACTGTGGTCAGTTGGTCATTTTCTGTTTTCCTGGTCAGACTTTGGTCAGTTGGTCAATTGCTGGTTTATATGTCAGACTTTGGTCAGTTTGTCAGATACTGGTCGCAAGGTCAGAATGTGGCCTGTTGGACAGTTTGTGGTTGCTAGGTCAGACTGTGGTCAGTTGTTCAGTTTCTGGTTTCTTGGTCAGATTGTGGTCAGTTGGTCATTTGCTTGTTTCTACGTCAGACTGTGGTCAGTTGGTCAATTGCTGGTTTCTATGTCAGACTTTGGTCAGTTGGTCAGATATTGGTCGCAAGTTCAGGATGTGGCCTGTTGGACAGTTTGTGGTTGCTAGGTCAGACTGTGGTCATTTGGTCAGCTGGTTGTTTCGAGGTCAGACTTTGGTCAGTTGTTCAGTTTCTGGTTTCTTGGTCAGACTGTGGTCAGTTGGTCATTTGCTTGTTTTTACGTCAGACTTTGGTCAGTTGGTCAGATTCAGGTCGCTAGGTCAGAATGTTGTCTGTTGGAAAGTTTGTGGTTGCAAGGTCAGACGGTGGTCATTTGGTCAGTTTCTGGTTTCTAGGTCAGACTTGTGGTTAGTTGTTCACTTTCGCGTTGTCTTGGTCAGTTGGTCAGTTTCATGTTGTCTCGGTCAGACTGTGGTCAGTTGGTCAGTTTCTGATTCCGAGGTCAGACTGTGGTTAGTTCGTCAGTTTCTGTTTCCAAGGTCAGACTGTGGTCAGTTGGTCAGTTTCTGGTTTCTAGGTCAGACTGTGGTCCGTAGGTCAATTTCTGGTTTCTAGGTCAGACTGTGGTCAGTTGGTCAGTTTCTGTTTTTAGGTCAGACTGAGGCCAGATGGTCAGTTTCTGGTTTCTAGGTCAGACTGTGGTCAGTTCGTCAGTTTCTGGTTTCTAGATCAGAGTGTGGTCAGTTGGTCAATTTCTGGTTTTTAGGTCCGACTGTGGTCAGTTGGTCAGTTTCTGGTTTCTTGGTCAGATTGTGGTCAGTTGGTCATTTGCTTGTTTCTAGGTCAGACTTTGGTCAGTTGGTCAGATACTGGTCGCTAGGTCAGAATGTGGTCTGTAGGACAGTTTGTGGTTGCAAGGTCAGACGGTGGTCATTTGGTCAGTTTCTGGTTTCTAGTTCAGTCCTGTGGTCAGTTGGTCAGTTTCGGGTTCCAAGGTCAGACTGTGGTCAGTTGGTCAGTTTCTTTTTTCTAGGTCAGACTGTGGTCCATTGGTCAGTTTCTGGTTTCTAGATCAGACTATGGTCAGTTGGTCAGTTTCTGTTTTTATGTCAGACTGAGGTCACTCGGTCAGTTTCTGGTTTCTAGGTCAGAATGTGGTCAGTTGGTCAGTTTCTGGTTTCGAGTTAAGAATGTTTTCAGTTGGTCAGTTTCTTTTTTCTAGGTCAGACTGTGGTCCATTGGTCAGTTTCTGGTTTCTAGGTCAGACTGTGGTCAGTTGGTCAGTTTCTGTTTTTATGTCAGACTGAGGTCAGACGGTCAGTTTCTGGTTTCTAGGTCAGACTGTGGTCAGTTGGTCATTTTCTGTTTTCTTGGTCAGACTGTGGTCAGTTGGTCAATTGCTGGTTTCTATGTCAGACTTTGGTCAGTTGGTCAGATATTGGTCGCAAGGTCAGAATGTGGCCTGTTGGACAGTTTGTGGTTGCTAGGTCAGACTGTGGTGATTTCGTCAGCTTCTGGTTTCGAAGTCAGACTGTGGTCAGTTGTTCAGTTTCTGGTTTCTTGGTCAGACTGTGGTCAGTTGGTCATTTGCTTGTTTTTACCTCAGACTTTGGTAAGTTGGTCAGATACTGGTCGCTAGGTCAGAATGTTGTCTGTTGGAAAGTTTGTGGTTGCAAGGTCAGACGGTGGTCATTTGGTCAGTTTCTGGTTTCTAGGTCGGACTTGTGGTTAGTTGTTCAGTTTCGCGGTGTCTTGGTCAGTTGGTCAGTTTCATGTTGTCTCGGTCAGACTGTGGTCAGTTGGTCAGTTTCTGGTTCGGAGGTCAGACTGTGGTCAGTTGGTCAGTTTCTGGTTCCAAGGTCAGACTGTGGTCAGTTGGTCAGTTTCTGGTTTCTAGGTCAGACTGTGGTGCGTTGGTCAATTTCTGGTTTCTAGGTCAGACTGTGGTCAGTTGGTCAGTTTCTGTTTTTAGGTCAGACTGAGGTCAGATGGTCAGTTTCTGGTTTCTAGGTCAGACTGTGGTCAGTTCGTCAGTTTCTGGTTTCTAGATCAGAGTGTGGTCAGTTGGTCAGTTTCTGGTTTGTAGGGGAGACTGTGGTCAGTTGGTCAGTTTCATGTTGCCTCGGTCAGACTGTGGTCAGTTGGTCAGTTTCTGGTTCCGAGGTCAGACTGTGGTCCGTTGGACAATTTCTTGTTTCGAGGTCAGACTGTGGTCAGTTGGTCAGTTTCTGTTTTTAGGTCAGACTGAGGTCAGATGGTCAGTTTCTGCTTTCTAGTTCAGAATGAGGTCAGTTCGTCAGTTTTTGGTTTCGAGTTAAGAATGTGGTCAGTTCGTCAGTTTATGGTTTCGAGGTCAGACTGTGGTCAGTTGGTCAGTTTATGGTTTCGAGGTCAGACTGTTGTCAGTTGGTCAATTTCTGGTTTTTAGGTCAGACTGTGGTCAGTTGGTCTGTTTCTGGTTTCTTGGTCAGATTGTGGTCAGTTGGTCATTTGCTTGTTTCTACGTCAGACTTTGGTCAGTTGGTCAGATACTGGTCGCTAGGTCAGAATGTGGTCTGTTGGACAGTTTGTGGTTGCAAGGTCAGACGGTGGTCATTTGGTCAGTTTCTGGTTTCTAGGTCAGACCTGTGGTCAGTTGGTTAGTTTCGGGTTCCAAGGTCAGACTGTGGTCAGTTGGTCAGTTTCGTTTTTTCAGGTCAGACTGTGGTCCATTGGTCATATTCTGGTTTCTAGATCAGACTATGGTCAGTTGGTCAGTTTCTGTTTTTATATCAGACTGAGGTCACACGGTCAGTTTCTGGTTTCTAGGTCAGAATGTGGTCAGTTGGTCAGTTTCTGGTTTCGAGTTAAGAATGTTTTCAGTTGGTCAGTTTCTGGTTTCTAGGTCAGACTGTGGTCAGTTGTTCAGTTTCTGGTTTCTAGGTCAGACTGTGGTCAGTTGTTCAGTTTCGGGTTGTCTTCGTCAGTTGGTCAGTTTCATGTTGTCTCGGTCAGACTTTGGACATTTGTTAAGTTTCTGGTTTCTAGGTCAGACTGTGGTCAGACTGTGGTCAGTAGGTCAGTTTCTGGTTTCTCGGTCAGACTGTGGTCAGTTGTTCAGTTTCTGACTGTCTAGGTTTGTTTCCCTGGTCAGTTTTTTTTACTTTTTGGTTGCTAGGTCGTCCTGTGGTCAGTTGGTCAATTGCTTGTTGCTCGATCAGACTGTGGTCAGTTGGTCAATTTCTGGTTTCTAGGTAAGACTGTGGTCAGTTGGTCATTTTCTGTTTTCTTGGTCAGACTTTGGTCAGTTGGTCAATTGCTGGTTTCTATGTCAGAATTTGGTCAGTTGGTCAGATACTGGTTGCAAGGTCAGAATTTGGCCTGTTGGACAGTTTGTGGTTGCTAGGTCAGACTGTGGTCATTTGTTCAGTTTCTGGTTTCGAGGTCAGACTGCGTTCAGTTGTTCAGTTTCTGGTTTCTTGGTCAGATTGTGGTCAGTTGGTCATTTGCTTGTTTCTACGTCAGACTTTGGTCAGTTGGCCAGATACTGGTCGCTAGGTCAGAATGTGGTCTGTTGGACAGTTTGTGGTTGCAAGGTCAGACGGTGGTCATTTGGTCAGTTTCTGGTTTCTAGGTCAGACTTGTGGTCAGTCGGTCAGTTTCGGGTTCCAAGGTCAGACTGTGGTCAGTTGGTCAGTTTCTTTTTTCTAGGTCAGACTGTGGTCCATTGGTCAGTTTCTGGTTTCTAGGTCAGACTATGGTCAGTTGATCAGTTTCTGGTTTCTAGGTCAGACTGTGGTCAGTTGGTCATTTTCTGTTTTCTTGGTCAGACTTTGGTCAGTTGGTCAATTGCAGGTTTCTATGTCAGACTGTGGTCAGTTGTTCAGTTTCTGCTTTCTTGGTCAGATTGTGGTCAGTTGGTCATTTGCTTGTTTCTACGTCAGACTTTGGTCAGTTGGTCAGATACTGGTCGCTCGGTCAGAATGTGGTCTGTTGGACAGTTTGTGGTTGCAATGTCAGACGATGGTCATTTGGTCAGTTTCTGGTTTCGAGGTCAGACTTGTGGTAAGTCGGTCAGTTTCGGGTTCCATGGTCAGACTGTGGTCAGTTGGTCAGTTTCGTTTTTCTAGGTCAAACTGTGGTCCATTGGTCAGTTTCTGGTTTCTAGATCAGACTATGGTCAGTTGGTCAGTTTCTGTTTTTATGTCAGACTGAGGTCAGACGGTCAGTTTCTGGTTTCTAGGTCAGAATGTGGTCAGTTGGTCAGTTTCTGGTTTCGAGGTCAGACTGTGCTCAGTTGTTCAGTTTCTGGTTTCTAGTTCAGACTGTGATCAGTTGTTCAGATTCGGTTTGTCTTTGTCAGTTGGTCAGTTTCATGTTGTCTCGGTCAGACTTTGGACATTTGGTAAGTTTCTGGTTTCTAGGTCAGACTGTGGTCAGACTGTGGTCAGTAGGTCAGTTTCTGGTTTATCGGTCAGACTGTGGTCAGTTGTTCAGTTTCTGGCTGTCGAGGTCTGTTTCTCTGGTCAGTTTTTTTTTACTTTTTGGTTGCTTGGTCATCCTGTGGTCAGTTGGTCAATTGCTTGTTGCTCGATCAGACTGTGGTCAGTTGATCAGTTTCTGGTTTCGAGGTCAGACTGTGGTCAGTTGGTCAATTTCTGGTTTCTAGGTCAGACTGTGGTCAGTTGGTCATTTTCTGTTTTCTTGGTCAGACTTTGGTCAGTTGGTCAGATACTGGTTGCAAGGTCAGAATGTGGCCTGTTGGACAGTTTAGGTTGCTAGGTCAGACTGTTGTCATTTGGTCAGTTTCTGGTTTCGAGGTCAGACTGTGTTCAGTTGTTCAGTTTCTGGTTTCTTGGTCAGATTGTGGTCAGTTGGTCATTTGCTTGTTTCTACGTCAGACTTTGGTCACTTGGTCAGATACTGGTCTCTAGGTCAGAATGTGGTCTGTTGGACAGTTTGTGGTTGCAAGGTCAGACGGTGGTCATTTGGTCAGTTTCTGGTTTCTAGGTAAGACTTGTGGTCAGTCGGTCAGTTTCGGGTTCCAAGGTCAGACTGTGGTCAGTTGGCCAGTTTCTTTTATCTAGGTCAGACTGTGGTCCATTGGTCAGTTTCTGGTTTCTAGGTCAGACTGTGGTCAGTTGGTCAGTTTCTGTTTTTATGTCAGCCTGAGGTCAGACGGTCAGTTTCTGGTTTCTCGGTCAGAATGTGGTCAGTTGGTCAGTTTCTGGTTTCGAGGTCAGACTGTGGTCAGTTGTTCAGTTTCTGGTTTCTAGGTCAGACTGTGGTCAGCTGTTCAGTTTCGGTTTGTCTTGGTCAGTTGGTCAGTTTCATGTTGTCTCGGTCAGACTTTGGACATTTGGTAAGTTTCTGGTTTCTAGGTCAGACTTTGGTCAGACTGAGGTCAGTAGGTCAGTTTCTGGTTTCTCGGCTATACTGTGGTCAGTTGTTCAGTTTCTGGCTGTCTAGGTCTGTTTCCCTGGTCAGTTTTCTTTTACTTTTTTGTTGCTTGGTCTTCCTGTGGTCAGTTGATCAATTGTTTCTTGCTCGATCAGACTGTGGTCAGTTGATCAGTTTCTGGTTTCGAGGTCAGACTGTGGTCAGTTGATCAATTTCTGGTTTCTAGGTCAGACTGTGGTCAGTTGGTCAGTTTCTGTTTTTATGTCAGACTGAGGTCAGACGGTCAGTTTCTGGTTTCTAGGTCAGAATGTGGTCAGTTGGTCAGTTTCTGGTTTCGAGGTCAGACTGTGGTCAGTTGTTCAGTTTCGGGTTGTCTTGGTCAGTTGGTCAGCTTCATGTTGTCTCGGTCAGACTTTGGACATTTGGTCAGTTTTTGGTTTCTCGGTCAGACTGTGGTCAGACTGTGGTCAGTAGGTCAGTTTCTGGTTTCTCGGTCAGACTGTGGTCAGTTGTTCAGTTTCTGATTGTCGAGGTCTGTTTCTCTGGTCAGTTTTTTTTACTTTTTGGTTGCTAGGTCATCCTGTGGTCAGTTGGTCAATTGCTTTTTGATCGATCAGACTGTGGTCAGTTGGTCAATTTCTGGTTTCTAGGTCAGACTCTGGTCAGTTGGTCATTTTTTTTTTCTTGGTCAGACTGTGGTCAGTTGGTCAATTGCTGGTTTCTATGTCAGACGTTGGTCAGTTGGTCAGATACTGGTCGCAAGGTCAGAATGTGGCCTGTTGGACAGTTTGTGGTTGCTAGCTCAGACTGTGGTCATTTGGTCAGCTTCTGGTTTCGAGGTCAGACTGTGGTCAGTTCGTCAGTTTCTGGTTTCGAGTTAAGAATGTGGTCAGTTCGTCAGTTTCTGGTTTCGAGGTCAGACTTTGGTCAGTTGGTCAGTTTCTGGTTTCGAGGTCAGACTGTGGTCATTTGGTCAATTTCTGGTTTCTAGGTCAGTCTGTGGTCAGTTGGTCAGTTTCATGTTGCCTCGGTCAGACTGTGGTCAGTTGGTCAGTTTCTGGTTCCGAGGTCAGACTGTGGTCATTTGGTCAGTTTCTGGTTCCAAGGTCAGACTGTGGTCAGTTGGTCAGTTTCTGGTTTCTTGGTCAGACTGTGGTCCGTTGGACAATTTCTTGTTTCGAGGTCAGACTGTGGTCAGTTGGTCAGTTCCTGTTTTTAGGTCAGACTGAGGTCAAATGGTCAGTTTCTGCATTCTAGGTCAGAATGTGGTCAGTTCGTCAGTTTCTGGTTTCGAGTTAAGAATGTGGTCAGTTCGTCAGTTTATTGTTTCGAGGTCAGACTGTGGTCAGTTGGGCAGTTTATGGTTTCGAGGTCAGACTGTGGTCAGTTGGTCAATTTCTGGTTTCGAGGTCAGACTGTGGTCAGTTGGTCAGTTTCTGGTTTCTTGGTCAGATTGTGGTCAGTTGGTCATTTGCTTGTTTCTAGGTCAGACTTTGGTCAGTTGGTCAGATACTGGTCGCTAGGTCAGAATATTGTCTGTTGGACAGTTTGTGGTTGCAAGGTCAGACGGTGGTCATTTGGTCAGTTTCTGGTTTCGAGGTCAGACTTGTGGTCAGTTGGTCAGTTTCGGGTTCCAAGGTCAGACTGTGGTCATTTGGTCAGTTTCTTTTTTCTAGGTCAGACTGTGGTCCATTGGTCAGTTTCTGGTTTCTAGGTCAGACTGTGGTCCGTAGGTCAATTTCTGGTTTCTAGGTCAGACTGTGGTCAGTTGGTCAGTTTCTGTTTTTAGGTCAGACTGAGGCCAGATGGTCAGTTTCTGGTTTCTAGGTCAGACTGTGGTCAGTTCGTCAGTTTCTGGTTTCTAGATCAGAGTGTGGTCAGTTGGTCAATTTCTGGTTTTTAGGTCCGACTGTGGTCAGTTGGTCAGTTTCTGGTTTCTTGGTCAGATTGTGGTCAGTTGGTCATTTGCTTGTTTCTAGGTCAGACTTTGGTCAGTTGGTCAGATACTGGTCGCTAGGTCAGAATGTGGTCTGTAGGACAGTTTGTGGTTGCAAGGTCAGACGGTGGTCATTTGGTCAGTTTCTGGTTTCTAGTTCAGTCCTGTGGTCAGTTGGTCAGTTTCGGGTTCCAAGGTCAGACAGTGGTCAGTAGGTCAGTTTCTTTTTTCTAGGTCAGACTGTGGTCCATTGGTCAGTTTCTGGTTTCTAGATCAGACTATGGTCAGTTGGTCAGTTTCTGTTTTTATGTCAGACTGAGGTCACACGGTCAGTTTCTGGTTTCTAGGTCAGAATGTGGTCAGTTGGTCAGTTTCTGGTTTCGAGTTAAGAATGTTTTCAGTTGGTCAGTTTCTTTTTTCTAGGTCAGACTGTGGTCCATTGGTCAGTTTCTGGTTTCTAGGTCAGACTGTCGTCAGTTGGTCAGTTTCTGTTTTTATGTCAGACTGAGGTCAGACGGTCAGTTTCTGGTTTCTAGGTCAGACTGTGGTCAGTTGGTCATTTTCTGTTTTCTTGGTCAGACTGTGGTCAGTTGGTCAATTGCTGGTTTCTATGTCAGACTTTGGTCAGTTGGTCAGATATTGGTCGCAAGGTCAGAATGTGGCCTGTTGGACAGTTTGTGGTTGCTAGGTCAGACTGTGGTGATTTCGTCAGCTTCTGGTTTCGAAGTCAGACTGTGGTCAGTTGTTCAGTTTCTGGTTTCTTGGTCAGACTGTGGTCAGTTGGTCATTTGCTTGTTTCTACGTCAGACTTTGGTCAGTTGGTCTGATACTGGTCGCTAGGTCAGAATGTGGTCTGTTGGACAGTTTGTGGTTGCAAGGTCAGACGGTGCTCATTTCGTCAGTTTCTGGTTTCTAGGTCAAACTCGTTGTCAGTCTGTCAGTTTCGGGTTCCAAGGTCAGACTGTGGTCAGTTGGTCAGTTTCTTTTTTCTAGGTCAGACTGTGGTCCATTGGTCAGTTTCTGGTTTCTAGGTCAGACTGTGGTCAGTTGGTCAGTTTCTGTTTTTATGTCAGACTGAGTTCAGACGGTCAGTTTCTGGTTTCTAGGTCAGACTGTGTTCAGTTGGTCAATTGCTGGTTTCAACGTCAGACTGTGCTCAGTTAGTCACATACTGGTTGCTAGGTCAGAATATGGCCTGTTGGACAATTTGTGGTTGCTAGGTCAGGCTGTGGTCATTTGGTTAGTTTCTGGTTTCTTGGTCAGACTGTACTCATTTGGTCAGTTTCGTGTTGTCTTGGTCAGTTGGACAGTTTCATGTTGTCTCGGTCAGGCTTTGTGCAGTTGGTCAGTTTCTTGTTTGTCGGTCAGACTGTGGTCAGTTGGTCAGTTTCTGGTTGTCTAGGTCTGTTTATCTGGTCAGTTTTTTAGTATTTTGGTTGCAAGGTCATCCTGTGGTCAGTCGGTCAGTTGCTTGTTGCAAGGTCAGCATGTCGTCAGTTGGTCAGTTGCTGGTTGCTACATCAGACTGTGGTCAGTTGGTCAGTTTCTGGTTTCTAGATCAGACTGTGTTCAGTTGGACAGTTTCTGGTTTCTAGGTCAGACTGTGGTCAGTTGGTCAGTTTCATGTTGCCTCGGTCAGATTGTGGTCAGTTGGTCAGTTTCTGGTTCCGAGGTCAGACTGTGGTCAGTTGGTCAGTTTCTGGTTCCAAGGTCAGACTGTGGTCAGTTGGCCAGTTTCTGGTTTCTAGGTCAGACTGTGGTCCGTTGGTCAATTTCTGGTTTCTAGGTCAGACTGTGGTCAGTTGGTCAGTTTCTGTTTTTAGGTCAGACTGAGGTCAGATGGTCAGTTTCTGGTTTCTAGGTCAGACTGTGGTCAGTTCGTCAGTTTCTGGTTTCGAGTTAAGAATTTGGTCAGTTCGTCAGTTTCTGGTTTCGAGGTCAGACTTTGGTCAGTTGGTCAGTTTCTGGTTTCGATGTCTGACTGTGACAGTTGGTCAATTTCTGGTTTCGAGGTCAGACTGTGGTCCGTTGGACAATTTCTTGTTTCGAGGTCAGACTGTGGTCAGTTGGTCAGTTTCTGTTTTTAGGTCAGACTGAGGTCAGATGGTCAGTTTCTGCTTTCTAGGTCAGAATGTGGTCAGTTCGTCAGTTTCTGGTTTCGAGTTAAGAATGTGGTCAGTTCGTCAGTTTATGGTTTCGAGGTCAGACTGTGGTCAGTTGGTCAGTTTATGGTTTCGAGGTCAGACTGTGGTCAGTTGGTCAATTTCTGGTTTCTAGGTCAGACTGTGGTCAGTTGGTCAGTTTCAGGTTTCTTGCTCAGATTGTGGTCAATTGGTCATTTGCTTGTTTCTAGGTCAGACTTTGGTCATTTGGTCAGATACTGGTCGCTAGGTCAGAATGTGGTCTGTTGGACAGTTTGTGGTTGCAAGGTCAGACCGTGGTCATTTGGTCAGTTTCTGGTTTTTAGGTCAGACTTGTGGTCAGTTGGTCAGTTTCGGGTTCCAAGGTCAGACTGTGGTCAGTTGGTCAGTTTCTTTTTTCTAGGTCAGACTGTGGTCCATTGGTCAGTTTCTGGTTTCTATGTCAGACTGTGGTCAGTTGGTCAGTTTCTGTTTTTATGTCAGACTGAGGACAGACGGTCAGTTTCTGTTTCTAGGTCAGAATGTGGTCAGTTGGTCAGTTTCTGGTTTCGAGTTAAGAATGTTTTCAGCAGGTCAGTTTCTGGTTTCGAGGTCAGACTGTGGTCAGTTGTTCAGTTTCTGGTTTCTAGTTCAGACTGTGGTCAGTTGTTCAGTTTCGGGTTGTCTTGGTCAGTTGGTCAGTTTCATGTTGTCTCGGTCAGACTTTGGACATTTGGTAAATTTCTGGTTTCTAGGTCAGACTGTGGTCAGACTGTGGTCAGTAGGTCAGTTTCTGGTTTCTCGGTCAGACTGTGGTCAGTTGTTCAGTTTCTGGCTGTCTAGTTCTGTTTCCCTGGTCAGTTTTTTTTTACTTTTTGGTTGCTAGGTCATCCTGTGGTCAGTTGGTCAATTGCTTATTGCTCGATCAGACTGTGGTCAGTTGATCAGTTTCTGGTTTCGAGGTCAGACTGTGGTCAGTTGGTCATTTTCTGTTTTCTTGGTCAGACTTTGGTCAGTTGGTCAATTGCTGGTTTCTATTTCAGACTTTGGTCAGTTGGTCAGATACTGGTCGCAAGGTCAGAATGTGGCCTGTTGGACAGTTTGTGTTTGCTATGTCAGACTGTGGTCAGTTGTTCAGTTTCTGGTTTCTTGGTCAGATTGTGGTCAGTTGGTCATTTGCTTGTATCTACGTCAGACTTTGGTCAGTTGGTCAGATACTGGTCGCTAGGTCAGAATGTGGTCTGTTGGACAGTTTGTGGTTGCAAGGTCAGACGGTGGTCATTTGGTCAGTTTCTTGTTTCTAGGTCAGACTTGTGGTCAGTCGGTCAGTTTCGGGTTCCAAGGTCAGACTGTTGTCAGTTGGTCAGTTTCTTTTTTCTCGGTCAGACTGTGGTCCATTGGACAGTTTCTGGTTTCTAGGTCAGACTGTGGTTAGTTGGTCAGTTTCTGTTTTTATGTCAGACTAAGGTCAGACGGTCAGTTTCTGGTTTCTAGGTCAGAATGTGGTCAGTTGGTCAGTTTCTGGTTTCAAGGTCAGACTGTGGTCAGTTGTTCAGTTTCTGGTTTCTAGGTCAGACTGTGGTCAGTTGTTCAGATTCGGGTTGTATTCGTCAGTTGGTCAGTTTCATGTTGTCTCGGTCAGACTTTGGACATTTGGTAAGTTTCTGGTTTCTAGGTCAGACTGTGGTCAGACTGTGGTCAGTAGGTCAGTTTCTGGTTTCTCGGTCAGACTGTGGTCAGTTGTTCAGTTTCTGGTTGTCTAGATCTGTTTCTCTGGTTAGTTTTTTTTAACTTTTTGGTTGCTAGGTCATCCTGTGGTCAGTTGGTCAATTGCTTGTTGATCGGTCAGACTGTGGTCAGTTGGTCAGTTTCTGGTTTCGAGGTCAGACTGTGGTCAGTTGGTCAATTTCTGGTTTCTAGGTCAGACTGTGGTCAGTTGGTAATTTTCTGTTTTCTTGGTCAGACTGTGGTTAGTTGGTCAATTGCTGGTTTCAATAACAGACTTTGGTCAGTTGGTCAGATATTGGTCGCAAGGTCAGAATGTGGCCTGTTGTACAGTTTGTGGTTACTAGGTCAGACTGTGGTCATTTGGTCAGCTTCTGGTTTCGAGGTCAGACTGTGGTCAGTTGTTCAGTTTCTGGTTTCTAGGTCAGACTGTGGTTAGTTGTTCAGTTTCACGTTGTCTTGGTCAGTTGGTCAGTTTTATGTTGTCTCGGTCAGACTGTGGTCATTCGGTCAGTTTCTGGTTTCGAGGTCAGACTGTGGTCAGTTGTTCAGTTTCTGGTTTCTTGGTCAGACTGTCGTCAGTTGTTCATTTGCTTGTTTCTACGTCAGACTTTGGTCAGTTGTTCAGATACTGGTCGCTAGGTCAGACTGTGGTCCGTTGGTCAATTTCTGGTTTCTATGTCAGACTGTGGTCAGTTGGTCAGTTTCTGTTTTTAGGTCAGACTGAGGTCAGATGGTAAGTTTCTGGTTTCTAGGTCAGACTGTGGTCAGTTCGTCAGTTTCTGGTTTCGAGTTAAGAATGTGGTCAGTTCGTCAGTTTCTGGTTTCGAGGTCAGACTGTTGTCAGTTGGTCAATTTCTGGTTTCTAGGTCAGACTGTGGTCAGTTGGTCAGTTTCATGTTGCCTCGGTCAGACTGTGGTCAGTTGGTCAGTTTCTGGTTCAGAGGTCAGACTGTGGTCAGTTGGTCAGTTTCTAGTTCCAAGATCAGACTGTGGTCAGTTGGTCAGTTTCTGGTTTCTAGGTCAGACTGTGGTCCGTTGGACAATTTCTTGTTTCGAGGTCAGACTGTGGTCAGTTGGTCAGTTTCTGTTTTTAGGTCAGACTGAGGTCAGATGGTCAGTTTCTGCTTTCTAGGTCAGAATGTGGTCAGTTCGTCAGTTTCTGGTTTCGAGTTAAGAATGTGGTCAGTTCGTCAGTTTATGGTTTCGAGGTCAGACTGTGGTCAGTTGGTCAGTTTATGGTTTCGAGGTCAGACTGTGGTCAGTTGGTCAATTTCTGGTTTCTAGGTCAGACTGTGGTCAGTTGGTCAGTTTCTGGTTTCTTGGTCAGATTGTGGTCAGTTGGTCATTTGCTTGTTTCTAGGTCAGACTTTGGTCAGTTGGTCAGATACTGGTCGCTAGGTCAGAATGTGGTCTGTTGGACAGTTTGTGGTTGCAAGGTCAGACCGTGGTCATTTGGTCAGTTTCTGGTTTCGAGGTCAGACTTGTGGTCAGTTGGTCAGTTTCGGGTTCCAAGGTCAGACTGTGGTCAGTTGCTCAGTTTCTTTTTTCTAGGTCAGACTGTGGTCCATTGGTCAGTTTCTGGTTTCTATGTCAGACTGTGGTCAGTTGGTCAGTTTCTGTTTTTATGTCAGACTGAGGACAGACGGTCAGTTTCTGTTTCAATGTCAGAATGTGGTCAGTTGGTCAGTTTCTGGTTTCGAGTTAAGAATGTTTTCAGTAGGTCAGTTTCTAGTTTCGAGGTCAGACTGCGGTCAGTTGTTCAGTTTCTGGTTTCTAGTTCAGACTGTGGTCAGTTGTTCAGTTTCGGGTTGTCTTGGTCAGTTGGTCAGTTTCATGTTGTCTCGGTCAGACTTTGGACATTTGGTAAGTTTCTGGTTTCTAGGTCAGACTGTGGTCAGACTGTGGTCAGTAGGTCAGTTTCTGGTTTCTCGGTCAGACTGTGGTCAGTTGTTCAGTTTCTGGCTGTCTCGGTCTGTTTCCCTGGTCAGTTTTTTTTACTTTTTGGTTGCTAGGTCATCCTGTGGTCAGTTGGTCAATTGCTTATTGCTCGATCAGACTGTGGTCAGTTGATCAGTTTCTGGTTTCGAGGTCAGACTGTGGTCAGTTGGCCAATTTCTGGTTTCTAGGTCAGACTGTGGTCAGTTGGTCATTTTCTGTTTTCCTGGTCAGACTTTGGTCAGTTGGTCAATTGCTGGTTTATATGTCAGACTTTGGTCAGTTTGTCAGATACTGGTCGCAAGGTCAGAATGTGGCCTGTTGGACAGTTTGTGGTTGCTAGGTCAGACTGTGGTCAGTTGTTCAGTTTCTGGTTTCTTGGTCAGATTGTGGTCAGTTGGTCATTTGCTTGTTTCTACGTCAGACTGTGGTCAGTTGGTCAATTGCTGGTTTCTATGTCAGACTTTGGTCAGTTGGTCAGATATTGGTCGCAAGTTCAGGATGTGGCCTGTTGGACAGTTTGTGGTTGCTAGGTCAGACTGTGGTCATTTGGTCAGCTGGTTGTTTCGAGGTCAGACTTTGGTCAGTTGTTCAGTTTCTGGTTTCTTGGTCAGACTGTGGTCAGTTGGTCATTTGCTTGTTTTTACGTCAGACTTTGGTCAGTTGGTCAGATTCAGGTCGCTAGGTCAGAATGTTGTCTGTTGGAAAGTTTGTGGTTGCAAGGTCAGACGGTGGTCATTTGGTCAGTTTCTGGTTTCTAGGTCAGACTTGTGGTTAGTTGTTCACTTTCGCGTTGTCTTGGTCAGTTGGTCAGTTTCATGTTGTCTCGGTCAGACTGTGGTCAGTTGGTCAGTTTCTGATTCCGAGGTCAGACTGTGGTTAGTTCGTCAGTTTCTGTTTCCAAGGTCAGACTGTGGTCAGTTGGTCAGTTTCTGGTTTCTAGGTCAGACTGTGGTCCGTAGGTCAATTTCTGGTTTCTAGGTCAGACTGTGGTCAGTTGGTCAGTTTCTGTTTTTAGGTCAGACTGAGGCCAGATGGTCAGTTTCTGGTTTCTAGGTCAGACTGTGGTCAGTTCGTCAGTTTCTGGTTTCTAGATCAGAGTGTGGTCAGTTGGTCAATTTCTGGTTTTTAGGTCCGACTGTGGTCAGTTGGTCAGTTTCTGGTTTCTTGGTCAGATTGTGGTCAGTTGGTCATTTGCTTGTTTCTAGGTCAGACTTTGGTCAGTTGGTCAGATACTGGTCGCTAGGTCAGAATGTGGTCTGTAGGACAGTTTGTGGTTGCAAGGTCAGACGGTGGTCATTTGGTCAGTTTCTGGTTTCTAGTTCAGTCCTGTGGTCAGTTGGTCAGTTTCGGGTTCCAAGGTCAGACTGTGGTCAGTTGGTCAGTTTCTTTTTTCTAGGTCAGACTGTGGTCCATTGGTCAGTTTCTGGTTTCTAGATCAGACTATGGTCAGTTGGTCAGTTTCTGTTTTTATGTCAGACTGAGGTCACTCGGTCAGTTTCTGGTTTCTAGGTCAGAATGTGGTCAGTTGGTCAGTTTCTGGTTTCGAGTTAAGAATGTTTTCAGTTGGTCAGTTTCTTTTTTCTAGGTCAGACTGTGGTCCATTGGTCAGTTTCTGGTTTCTAGGTCAGACTGTGGTCAGTTGGTCAGTTTCTGTTTTTATGTCAGACTGAGGTCAGACGGTCAGTTTCTGGTTTCTAGGTCAGACTGTGGTCAGTTGGTCATTTTCTGTTTTCTTGGTCAGACTGTGGTCAGTTGGTCAATTGCTGGTTTCTATGTCAGACTTTGGTCAGTTGGTCAGATATTGGTCGCAAGGTCAGAATGTGGCCTGTTGGACAGTTTGTGGTTGCTAGGTCAGACTGTGGTGATTTCGTCAGCTTCTGGTTTCGAAGTCAGACTGTGGTCAGTTGTTCAGTTTCTGGTTTCTTGGTCAGACTGTGGTCAGTTGGTCATTTGCTTGTTTTTACCTCAGACTTTGGTAAGTTGGTCAGATACTGGTCGCTAGGTCAGAATGTTGTCTGTTGGAAAGTTTGTGGTTGCAAGGTCAGACGGTGGTCATTTGGTCAGTTTCTGGTTTCTAGGTCGGACTTGTGGTTAGTTGTTTAGTTTCGCGGTGTCTTGGTCAGTTGGTCAGTTTCATGTTGTCTCGGTCAGACTGTGGTCAGTTGGTCAGTTTCTGGTTCGGAGGTCAGACTGTGGTCAGTTGGTCAGTTTCTGGTTCCAAGGTCAGACTGTGGTCAGTTGGTCAGTTTCTGGTTTCTAGGTCAGACTGTGGTGCGTTGGTCAATTTCTGGTTTCTAGGTCAGACTGTGGTCAGTTGGTCAGTTTCTGTTTTTAGGTCAGACTGAGGTCAGATGGTCAGTTTCTGGTTTCTAGGTCAGACTGTGGTCAGTTCGTCAGTTTCTGGTTTCTAGATCAGAGTGTGGTCAGTTGGTCAGTTTCTGGTTTGTAGGGGAGACTGTGGTCAGTTGGTCAGTTTCATGTTGCCTCGGTCAGACTGTGGTCAGTTGGTCAGTTTCTGGTTCCGAGGTCAGACTGTGGTCCGTTGGACAATTTCTTGTTTCGAGGTCAGACTGTGGTCAGTTGGTCAGTTTCTGTTTTTAGGTCAGACTGAGGTCAGATGGTCAGTTTCTGCTTTCTAGTTCAGAATGAGGTCAGTTCGTCAGTTTTTGGTTTCGAGTTAAGAATGTGGTCAGTTCGTCAGTTTATGGTTTCGAGGTCAGACTGTGGTCAGTTGGTCAGTTTATGGTTTCGAGGTCAGACTGTTGTCAGTTGGTCAATTTCTGGTTTTTAGGTCAGACTGTGGTCAGTTGGTCTGTTTCTGGTTTCTTGGTCAGATTGTGGTCAGTTGGTCATTTGCTTGTTTCTACGTCAGACTTTGGTCAGTTGGTCAGATACTGGTCGCTAGGTCAGAATGTGGTCTGTTGGACAGTTTGTGGTTGCAAGGTCAGACGGTGGTCATTTGGTCAGTTTCTGGTTTCTAGGTCAGACCTGTGGTCAGTTGGTTAGTTTCGGGTTCCAAGGTCAGACTGTGGTCAGTTGGTCAGTTTCGTTTTTTCAGGTCAGACTGTGGTCCATTGGTCATATTCTGGTTTCTAGATCAGACTATGGTCAGTTGGTCAGTTTCTGTTTTTATATCAGACTGAGGTCACACGGTCAGTTTCTGGTTTCTAGGTCAGAATGTGGTCAGTTGGTCAGTTTCTGGTTTCGAGTTAAGAATGTTTTCAGTTGGTCAGTTTCTGGTTTCTAGGTCAGACTGTGGTCAGTTGTTCAGTTTCTGGTTTCTAGGTCAGACTGTGGTCAGTTGTTCAGTTTCGGGTTGTCTTGGTCAGTTGGTCAGTTTCATGTTGTCTCGGTCAGACTTTGGACATTTGTTAAGTTTCTGGTTTCTAGGTCAGACTGTGGTCAGACTGTGGTCAGTAGGTCAGTTTCTGGTTTCTCGGTCAGACTGTGGTCAGTTGTTCAGTTTCTGACTGTCTAGGTCTGTTTCCCTGGTCAGTTTTTTTTTACTTTTTGGTTGCTAGGTCGTCCTGTGGTCAGTTGGTCAATTGCTTGTTGCTCGATCAGACTGTGGTCAGTTGGTCAATTTCTGGTTTCTAGGTAAGACTGTGGTCAGTTGGTCATTTTCTGTTTTCTTGGTCAGACTTTGGTCAGTTGGTCAATTGCTGGTTTCTATGTCAGAATTTGGTCAGTTGGTCAGATACTGGTTGCAAGGTCAGAATTTGGCCTGTTGGACAGTTTGTGGTTGCTAGGTCAGACTGTGGTCATTTGTTCAGTTTCTGGTTTCGAGGTCAGACTGCGTTCAGTTGTTCAGTTTCTGGTTTCTTGGTCAGATTGTGGTCAGTTGGTCATTTGCTTGTTTCTACGTCAGACTTTGGTCAGTTGGCCAGATACTGGTCGCTAGGTCAGAATGTGGTCTGTTGGACAGTTTGTGGTTGCAAGGTCAGACGGTGGTCATTTGGTCAGTTTCTGGTTTCTAGGTCAGACTTGTGGTCAGTCGGTCAGTTTCGGGTTCCAAGGTCAGACTGTGGTCAGTTGGTCAGTTTCTTTTTTCTAGGTCAGACTGTGGTCCATTGGTCAGTTTCTGGTTTCTAGGTCAGACTATGGTCAGTTGATCAGTTTCTGGTTTCTAGGTCAGACTGTGGTCAGTTGGTCATTTTCTGTTTTCTTGGTCAGACTTTGGTCAGTTGGTCAATTGCAGGTTTCTATGTCAGACTGTGGTCAGTTGTTCAGTTTCTGGTTTCTTGGTCAGATTGTGGTCAGTTGGTCATTTGCTTGTTTCTACGTCAGACTTTGGTCAGTTGGTCAGATACTGGTCGCTCGGTCAGAATGTGGTCTGTTGGACAGTTTGTGGTTGCAATGTCAGACGATGGTCATTTGGTCAGTTTCTGGTTTCGAGGTCAGACTTGTGGTAAGTCGGTCAGTTTCGGGTTCCATGGTCAGACTGTGGTCAGTTGGTCAGTTTCGTTTTTCTAGGTCAAACTGTGGTCCATTGGTCAGTTTCTGGTTTCTAGATCAGACTATGGTCAGTTGGTCAGTTTCTGTTTTTATGTCAGACTGAGGTCAGACGGTCAGTTTCTGGTTTCTAGGTCAGAATGTGGTCAGTTGGTCAGTTTCTGGTTTCGAGGTCAGACTGTGCTCAGTTGTTCAGTTTCTGGTTTCTAGTTCAGACTGTGATCAGTTGTTCAGATTCGGTTTGTCTTTGTCAGTTGGTCAGTTTCATGTTGTCTCGGTCAGACTTTGGACATTTGGTAAGTTTCTGGTTTCTAGGTCAGACTGTGGTCAGACTGTGGTCAGTAGGTCAGTTTCTGGTTTATCGGTCAGACTGTGGTCAGTTGTTCAGTTTCTGGCTGTCGAGGTCTGTTTCTCTGGTCAGTTTTTTTTTACTTTTTGGTTGCTTGGTCATCCTGTGGTCAGTTGGTCAATTGCTTGTTGCTCGATCAGACTGTGGTCAGTTGATCAGTTTCTGGTTTCGAGGTCAGACTGTGGTCAGTTGGTCAATTTCTGGTTTCTAGGTCAGACTGTGGTCAGTTGGTCATTTTCTGTTTTCTTGGTCAGACTTTGGTCAGTTGGTCAGATACTGGTTGCAAGGTCAGAATGTGGCCTGTTGGACAGTTTAGGTTGCTAGGTCAGACTGTTGTCATTTGGTCAGTTTCTGGTTTCGAGGTCAGACTGTGTTCAGTTGTTCAGTTTCTGGTTTCTTGGTCAGATTGTGGTCAGTTGGTCATTTGCTTGTTTCTACGTCAGACTTTGGTCACTTGGTCAGATACTGGTCTCTAGGTCAGAATGTGGTCTGTTGGACAGTTTGTGGTTGCAAGGTCAGACGGTGGTCATTTGGTCAGTTTCTGGTTTCTAGGTAAGACTTGTGGTCAGTCGGTCAGTTTCGGGTTCCAAGGTCAGACTGTGGTCAGTTGGCCAGTTTCTTTTATCTAGGTCAGACTGTGGTCCATTGGTCAGTTTCTGGTTTCTAGGTCAGACTGTGGTCAGTTGGTCAGTTTCTGTTTTTATGTCAGCCTGAGGTCAGACGGTCAGTTTCTGGTTTCTCGGTCAGAATGTGGTCAGTTGGTCAGTTTCTGGTTTCGAGGTCAGACTGTGGTCAGTTGTTCAGTTTCTGGTTTCTAGGTCAGACTGTGGTCAGCTGTTCAGTTTCGGTTTGTCTTGGTCAGTTGGTCAGTTTCATGTTGTCTCGGTCAGACTTTGGACATTTGGTAAGTTTCTGGTTTCTAGGTCAGACTTTGGTCAGACTGAGGTCAGTAGGTCAGTTTCTGGTTTCTCGGCTATACTGTGGTCAGTTGTTCAGTTTCTGGCTGTCTAGGTCTGTTTCCCTGGTCAGTTTTCTTTTACTTTTTTGTTGCTTGGTCTTCCTGTGGTCAGTTGATCAATTGTTTCTTGCTCGATCAGACTGTGGTCAGTTGATCAGTTTCTGGTTTCGAGGTCAGACTGTGGTCAGTTGATCAATTTCTGGTTTCTAGGTCAGACTGTGGTCAGTTGGTCAGTTTCTGTTTTTATGTCAGACTGAGGTCAGACGGTCAGTTTCTAGTTTCTAGGTCAGAATGTGGTCAGTTGGTCAGTTTCTGGTTTCGAGGTCAGACTGTGGTCAGTTGTTCAGTTTCGGGTTGTCTTGGTCAGTTGGTCAGCTTCATGTTGTCTCGGTCAGACTTTGGACATTTGGTCAGTTTTTGGTTTCTCGGTCAGACTGTGGTCAGACTGTGGTCAGTAGGTCAGTTTCTGGTTTCTCGGTCAGACTGTGGTCAGTTGTTCAGTTTCTGATTGTCGAGGTCTGTTTCTCTGGTCAGTTTTTTTTACTTTTTGGTTGCTAGGTCATCCTGTGGTCAGTTGGTCAATTGCTTTTTGATCGATCAGACTGTGGTCAGTTGGTCAATTTCTGGTTTCTAGGTCAGACTCTGGTCAGTTGGTCATTTTTTTTTTCTTGGTCAGACTGTGGTCAGTTGGTCAATTGCTGGTTTCTATGTCAGACGTTGGTCAGTTGGTCAGATACTGGTCGCAAGGTCAGAATGTGGCCTGTTGGACAGTTTGTGGTTGCTAGCTCAGACTGTGGTCATTTGGTCAGCTTCTGGTTTCGAGGTCAGACTGTGGTCAGTTCGTCAGTTTCTGGTTTCGAGTTAAGAATGTGGTCAGTTCGTCAGTTTCTGGTTTCGAGGTCAGACTTTGGTCAGTTGGTCAGTTTCTGGTTTCGAGGTCAGACTGTGGTCATTTGGTCAATTTCTGGTTTCTAGGTCAGTCTGTGGTCAGTTGGTCAGTTTCATGTTGCCTCGGTCAGACTGTGGTCAGTTGGTCAGTTTCTGGTTCCGAGGTCAGACTGTGGTCAGTTGGTCAGTTTCTGGTTCCAAGGTCAGACTGTGGTCAGTTGGTCAGTTTCTGGTTTCTTGGTCAGACTGTGGTCCGTTGGACAATTTCTTGTTTCGAGGTCAGACTGTGGTCAGTTGGTCAGTTCCTGTTTTTAGGTCAGACTGAGGTCAAATGGTCAGTTTCTGCATTCTAGGTCAGAATGTGGTCAGTTCGTCAGTTTCTGGTTTCGAGTTAAGAATGTGGTCAGTTCGTCAGTTTATTGTTTCGAGGTCAGACTGTGGTCAGTTGGGCAGTTTATGGTTTCGAGGTCAGACTGTGGTCAGTTGGTCAATTTCTGGTTTCGAGGTCAGACTGTGGTCAGTTGGTCAGTTTCTGGTTTCTTGGTCAGATTGTGGTCAGTTGGTCATTTGCTTGTTTCTAGGTCAGACTTTGGTCAGTTGGTCAGATACTGGTCGCTAGGTCAGAATATTGTCTGTTGGACAGTTTGTGGTTGCAAGGTCAGACGGTGGTCATTTGGTCAGTTTCTGGTTTCGAGGTCAGACTTGTGGTCAGTTGGTCAGTTTCGGGTTCCAAGGTCAGACTGTGGTCATTTGGTCAGTTTCTTTTTTCTAGGTCAGACTGTGGTCCATTGGTCAGCTTCTGGTTTCTAGGTCAGACTGTGGTCAGTTGGTCAGTTTCTGTTTTTATGTCAGACTGTGGTCAGTTGGTCAGTTTCTGGTTTCTAGGTCAGACTGTGGTCCGTAGGTCAATTTCTGGTTTCTAGGTCAGACTGTGGTCAGTTGGTCAGTTTCTGTTTTTAGGTCAGACTGAGGCCAGATGGTCAGTTTCTGGTTTCTAGGTCAGACTGTGGTCAGTTCGTCAGTTTCTGGTTTCTAGATCAGAGTGTGGTCAGTTGGTCAATTTCTGGTTTTTAGGTCCGACTGTGGTCAGTTGGTCAGTTTCTGGTTTCTTGGTCAGATTGTGGTCAGTTGGTCATTTGCTTGTTTCTAGGTCAGACTTTGGTCAGTTGGTCAGATACTGGTCGCTAGGTCAGAATGTGGTCTGTAGGACAGTTTGTGGTTGCAAGGTCAGACGGTGGTCATTTGGTCAGTTTCTGGTTTCTAGTTCAGTCCTGTGGTCAGTTGGTCAGTTTCGGGTTCCAAGGTCAGACTGTGGTCAGTTGGTCAGTTTCTTTTTTCTAGGTCAGACTGTGGTCCATTGGTCAGTTTCTGGTTTCTAGATCAGACTATGGTCAGTTGGTCAGTTTCTGTTTTTATGTCAGACTGAGGTCACACGGTCAGTTTCTGGTTTCTAGGTCAGAATGTGGTCAGTTGGTCAGTTTCTGGTTTCGAGTTAAGAATGTTTTCAGTTGGTCAGTTTCTTTTTTCTAGGTCAGACTGTGGTCCATTGGTCAGTTTCTGGTTTCTAGGTCAGACTGTCGTCAGTTGGTCAGTTTCTGTTTTTATGTCAGACTGAGGTCAGACGGTCAGTTTCTGGTTTCTAGGTCAGACTGTGGTCAGTTGGTCATTTTCTGTTTTCTTGGTCAGACTGTGGTCAGTTGGTCAATTGCTGGTTTCTATGTCAGACTTTGGTCAGTTGGTCAGATATTGGTCGCAAGGTCAGAATGTGGCCTGTTGGACAGTTTGTGGTTGCTAGGTCAGACTGTGGTGATTTCGTCAGCTTCTGGTTTCGAAGTCAGACTGTGGTCAGTTGTTCAGTTTCTGGTTTCTTGGTCAGACTGTGGTCAGTTGGTCATTTGCTTGTTTCTACGTCAGACTTTGGTCAGTTGGTCTGATACTGGTCGCTAGGTCAGAATGTGGTCTGTTGGACAGTTTGTGGTTGCAAGGTCAGACGGTGCTCATTTCGTCAGTTTCTGGTTTCTAGGTCAAACTCGTTGTCAGTCTGTCAGTTTCGGGTTCCAAGGTCAGACTGTGGTCAGTTGGTCAGTTTCTTTTTTCTAGGTCAGACTGTGGTCCATTGGTCAGTTTCTGGTTTCTAGGTCAGACTGTGGTCAGTTGGTCAGTTTCTGTTTTTATGTCAGACTGAGGTCAGACGGTCAGTTTCTGGTTTCTAGGTCAGAATGTGGTCAGTTGGTCAGTTTCTGGTTTCGAGGTCAGACTGTGGTCAGTTGTTCAGTTTCTGGTTTCTAGGTCAGACTGTGGTCAGTTGTTCAGTTTCGGGTTGTCTTGGTCAGTTGGTCAGTTTCATGTTGTCTCGGTCAGACTTTGGACATTTGGTCAGTTTCTGGTTTCTAAGTCAGACTGTGGTCAGACTGTGGTCAATAGGTCAGTTTCTGGTTTCTCGGTCAGACTGTGGTCAGTTGTTCAGTTTCTGGTTGTCTAGGTCTGTTTCTCTGGTCAGTTTTTTTTACTTTTTGGTTGCGCGGTCATCCTGTGGTCAGTTGGTCAATTGCTTGTTGATCGATCAGACTGTGGTCAGTTGGTCAGTTTCTGTTTTCGAGGTCAGACTGTTGTCAGTTGGTCAATTTCTGGTTTCTTGGTCAGACTGTGGTCAGTTGGTCAATTGCTGGTTTCTATGTCAGACTTTGGTCAGTTGGTCAGATATTGGTCGCAAGTTCAGGATGTGGCCTGTTGGACAGTTTGTGGTTGCTAGGTCAGACTGTGGTCATTTGGTCAGCTGGTTGTTTCGAGGTCAGACTTTGGTCAGTTGTTCAGTTTCTGGTTTCTTGGTCAGACTGTGGTCAGTTGGTCATTTGCTTGTTTTTACGTCAGACTTTAGTCAGTTGGTCAGATTCAGGTCACTAGGTCAGAATGTTGTCTGTTGGAAAGTTTGTGGTTGCAAGGTCAGACGGTGGTCATTTGGTCAGTTTCTGGTTTCAAGGTCAGACTTGTGGTTAGTTGTTCACTTTCGCGTTGTCTTGGTCAGTTGGTCAGTTTCATGTTGTCTCGGTCAGACTGTGGTCAGTTGGTCAGTTTCTGATTCCGAGGTCAGACTGTGGTTAGTTGGTCAGTTTCTGGTTCCAAGGTCAGACTGTGGTCAGTTGGACAGTTTCTGGTTTCTAGGTCAGACTGTGGTCCGTAGGTCAATTTCTGGTTTCTAGGTCAGACTGTGGTCAGTTGGTCAGTTTCTGGTTTCGAGGTCAGACTGTGCTCAGTTGTTCAGTTTCTGGTTTCTAGTTCAGACTGTGATCAGTTGTTCAGATTCGGTTTGTCTTTGTCAGTTGGTCAGTTTCATGTTGTCTCGGTCAGACTTTGGACATTTGGTAAGTTTCTGGTTTCTAGGTCAGACTGTGGTCAGACTGTGGTCAGTAGGTCAGTTTCTGGTTTATCGGTCAGACTGTGGTCAGTTGTTCAGTTTCTGGCTGTCGAGGTCTGTTTCTCTGGTCAGTTTTTTTTTACTTTTTGGTTGCTTGGTCATCCTGTGGTCAGTTGGTCAATTGCTTGTTGCTCGATCAGACTGTGGTCAGTTGATCAGTTTCTGGTTTCGAGGTCAGACTGTGGTCAGTTGGTCAATTTCTGGTTTCTAGGTCAGACTGTGGTCAGTTGGTCATTTTCTGTTTTCTTGGTCAGACTTTGGTCAGTTGGTCAGATACTGGTTGCAAGGTCAGAATGTGGCCTGTTGGACAGTTTAGGTTGCTAGGTCAGACTGTTGTCATTTGGTCAGTTTCTGGTTTCGAGGTCAGACTGTGTTCAGTTGTTCAGTTTCTGGTTTCTTGGTCAGATTGTGGTCAGTTGGTCATTTGCTTGTTTCTACGTCAGACTTTGGTCACTTGGTCAGATACTGGTCTCTAGGTCAGAATGTGGTCTGTTGGACAGTTTGTGGTTGCAAGGTCAGACGGTGGTCATTTGGTCAGTTTCTGGTTTCTAGGTAAGACTTGTGGTCAGTCGGTCAGTTTCGGGTTCCAAGGTCAGACTGTGGTCAGTTGGCCAGTTTCTTTTATCTAGGTCAGACTGTGGTCCATTGGTCAGTTTCTGGTTTCTAGGTCAGACTGTGGTCAGTTGGTCAGTTTCTGTTTTTATGTCAGCCTGAGGTCAGACGGTCAGTTTCTGGTTTCTCGGTCAGAATGTGGTCAGTTGGTCAGTTTCTGGTTTCGAGGTCAGACTGTGGTCAGTTGTTCAGTTTCTGGTTTCTAGGTCAGACTGTGGTCAGCTGTTCAGTTTCGGTTTGTCTTGGTCAGTTGGTCAGTTTCATGTTGTCTCGGTCAGACTTTGGACATTTGGTAAGTTTCTGGTTTCTAGGTCAGACTTTGGTCAGACTGAGGTCAGTAGGTCAGTTTCTGGTTTCTCGGCTATACTGTGGTCAGTTGTTCAGTTTCTGGCTGTCTAGGTCTGTTTCCCTGGTCAGTTTTCTTTTACTTTTTTGTTGCTTGGTCTTCCTGTGGTCAGTTGATCAATTGTTTCTTGCTCGATCAGACTGTGGTCAGTTGATCAGTTTCTGGTTTCGAGGTCAGACTGTGGTCAGTTGATCAATTTCTGGTTTCTAGGTCAGACTGTGGTCAGTTGGTCAGTTTCTGTTTTTATGTCAGACTGAGGTCAGACGGTCAGTTTCTAGTTTCTAGGTCAGAATGTGGTCAGTTGGTCAGTTTCTGGTTTCGAGGTCAGACTGTGGTCAGTTGTTCAGTTTCGGGTTGTCTTGGTCAGTTGGTCAGCTTCATGTTGTCTCGGTCAGACTTTGGACATTTGGTCAGTTTTTGGTTTCTCGGTCAGACTGTGGTCAGACTGTGGTCAGTAGGTCAGTTTCTGGTTTCTCGGTCAGACTGTGGTCAGTTGTTCAGTTTCTGATTGTCGAGGTCTGTTTCTCTGGTCAGTTTTTTTTACTTTTTGGTTGCTAGGTCATCCTGTGGTCAGTTGGTCAATTGCTTTTTGATCGATCAGACTGTGGTCAGTTGGTCAATTTCTGGTTTCTAGGTCAGACTCTGGTCAGTTGGTCATTTTTTTTTTCTTGGTCAGACTGTGGTCAGTTGGTCAATTGCTGGTTTCTATGTCAGACGTTGGTCAGTTGGTCAGATACTGGTCGCAAGGTCAGAATGTGGCCTGTTGGACAGTTTGTGGTTGCTAGCTCAGACTGTGGTCATTTGGTCAGCTTCTGGTTTCGAGGTCAGACTGTGGTCAGTTCGTCAGTTTCTGGTTTCGAGTTAAGAATGTGGTCAGTTCGTCAGTTTCTGGTTTCGAGGTCAGACTTTGGTCAGTTGGTCAGTTTCTGGTTTCGAGGTCAGACTGTGGTCATTTGGTCAATTTCTGGTTTCTAGGTCAGTCTGTGGTCAGTTGGTCAGTTTCATGTTGCCTCGGTCAGACTGTGGTCAGTTGGTCAGTTTCTGGTTCCGAGGTCAGACTGTGGTCAGTTGGTCAGTTTCTGGTTCCAAGGTCAGACTGTGGTCAGTTGGTCAGTTTCTGGTTTCTTGGTCAGACTGTGGTCCGTTGGACAATTTCTTGTTTCGAGGTCAGACTGTGGTCAGTTGGTCAGTTCCTGTTTTTAGGTCAGACTGAGGTCAAATGGTCAGTTTCTGCATTCTAGGTCAGAATGTGGTCAGTTCGTCAGTTTCTGGTTTCGAGTTAAGAATGTGGTCAGTTCGTCAGTTTATTGTTTCGAGGTCAGACTGTGGTCAGTTGGGCAGTTTATGGTTTCGAGGTCAGACTGTGGTCAGTTGGTCAATTTCTGGTTTCGAGGTCAGACTGTGGTCAGTTGGTCAGTTTCTGGTTTCTTGGTCAGATTGTGGTCAGTTGGTCATTTGCTTGTTTCTAGGTCAGACTTTGGTCAGTTGGTCAGATACTGGTCGCTAGGTCAGAATATTGTCTGTTGGACAGTTTGTGGTTGCAAGGTCAGACGGTGGTCATTTGGTCAGTTTCTGGTTTCGAGGTCAGACTTGTGGTCAGTTGGTCAGTTTCGGGTTCCAAGGTCAGACTGTGGTCATTTGGTCAGTTTCTTTTTTCTAGGTCAGACTGTGGTCCATTGGTCAGCTTCTGGTTTCTAGGTCAGACTGTGGTCAGTTGGTCAGTTTCTGTTTTTATGTCAGACTGTGGTCAGTTGGTCAGTTTCTGGTTTCTAGGTCAGACTGTGGTCCGTAGGTCAATTTCTGGTTTCTAGGTCAGACTGTGGTCAGTTGGTCAGTTTCTGTTTTTAGGTCAGACTGAGGCCAGATGGTCAGTTTCTGGTTTCTAGGTCAGACTGTGGTCAGTTCGTCAGTTTCTGGTTTCTAGATCAGAGTGTGGTCAGTTGGTCAATTTCTGGTTTTTAGGTCCGACTGTGGTCAGTTGGTCAGTTTCTGGTTTCTTGGTCAGATTGTGGTCAGTTGGTCATTTGCTTGTTTCTAGGTCAGACTTTGGTCAGTTGGTCAGATACTGGTCGCTAGGTCAGAATGTGGTCTGTAGGACAGTTTGTGGTTGCAAGGTCAGACGGTGGTCATTTGGTCAGTTTCTGGTTTCTAGTTCAGTCCTGTGGTCAGTTGGTCAGTTTCGGGTTCCAAGGTCAGACTGTGGTCAGTTGGTCAGTTTCTTTTTTCTAGGTCAGACTGTGGTCCATTGGTCAGTTTCTGGTTTCTAGATCAGACTATGGTCAGTTGGTCAGTTTCTGTTTTTATGTCAGACTGAGGTCACACGGTCAGTTTCTGGTTTCTAGGTCAGAATGTGGTCAGTTGGTCAGTTTCTGGTTTCGAGTTAAGAATGTTTTCAGTTGGTCAGTTTCTTTTTTCTAGGTCAGACTGTGGTCCATTGGTCAGTTTCTGGTTTCTAGGTCAGACTGTCGTCAGTTGGTCAGTTTCTGTTTTTATGTCAGACTGAGGTCAGACGGTCAGTTTCTGGTTTCTAGGTCAGACTGTGGTCAGTTGGTCATTTTCTGTTTTCTTGGTCAGACTGTGGTCAGTTGGTCAATTGCTGGTTTCTATGTCAGACTTTGGTCAGTTGGTCAGATATTGGTCGCAAGGTCAGAATGTGGCCTGTTGGACAGTTTGTGGTTGCTAGGTCAGACTGTGGTGATTTCGTCAGCTTCTGGTTTCGAAGTCAGACTGTGGTCAGTTGTTCAGTTTCTGGTTTCTTGGTCAGACTGTGGTCAGTTGGTCATTTGCTTGTTTCTACGTCAGACTTTGGTCAGTTGGTCTGATACTGGTCGCTAGGTCAGAATGTGGTCTGTTGGACAGTTTGTGGTTGCAAGGTCAGACGGTGCTCATTTCGTCAGTTTCTGGTTTCTAGGTCAAACTCGTTGTCAGTCTGTCAGTTTCGGGTTCCAAGGTCAGACTGTGGTCAGTTGGTCAGTTTCTTTTTTCTAGGTCAGACTGTGGTCCATTGGTCAGTTTCTGGTTTCTAGGTCAGACTGTGGTCAGTTGGTCAGTTTCTGTTTTTATGTCAGACTGAGGTCAGACGGTCAGTTTCTGGTTTCTAGGTCAGAATGTGGTCAGTTGGTCAGTTTCTGGTTTCGAGGTCAGACTGTGGTCAGTTGTTCAGTTTCTGGTTTCTAGGTCAGACTGTGGTCAGTTGTTCAGTTTCGGGTTGTCTTGGTCAGTTGGTCAGTTTCATGTTGTCTCGGTCAGACTTTGGACATTTGGTCAGTTTCTGGTTTCTAAGTCAGACTGTGGTCAGACTGTGGTCAATAGGTCAGTTTCTGGTTTCTCGGTCAGACTGTGGTCAGTTGTTCAGTTTCTGGTTGTCTAGGTCTGTTTCTCTGGTCAGTTTTTTTTACTTTTTGGTTGCGCGGTCATCCTGTGGTCAGTTGGTCAATTGCTTGTTGATCGATCAGACTGTGGTCAGTTGGTCAGTTTCTGTTTTCGAGGTCAGACTGTTGTCAGTTGGTCAATTTCTGGTTTCTTGGTCAGACTGTGGTCAGTTGGTCAATTGCTGGTTTCTATGTCAGACTTTGGTCAGTTGGTCAGATATTGGTCGCAAGTTCAGGATGTGGCCTGTTGGACAGTTTGTGGTTGCTAGGTCAGACTGTGGTCATTTGGTCAGCTGGTTGTTTCGAGGTCAGACTTTGGTCAGTTGTTCAGTTTCTGGTTTCTTGGTCAGACTGTGGTCAGTTGGTCATTTGCTTGTTTTTACGTCAGACTTTAGTCAGTTGGTCAGATTCAGGTCGCTAGGTCAGAATGTTGTCTGTTGGAAAGTTTGTGGTTGCAAGGTCAGACGGTGGTCATTTGGTCAGTTTCTGGTTTCAAGGTCAGACTTGTGGTTAGTTGTTCACTTTCGCGTTGTCTTGGTCAGTTGGTCAGTTTCATGTTGTCTCGGTCAGACTGTGGTCAGTTGGTCAGTTTCTGATTCCGAGGTCAGACTGTGGTTAGTTGGTCAGTTTCTGGTTCCAAGGTCAGACTGTGGTCAGTTGGACAGTTTCTGGTTTCTAGGTCAGACTGTGGTCCGTAGGTCAATTTCTGGTTTCTAGGTCAGACTGTGGTCAGTTGGTCAGTTTCTGTTTTTAGGTCAGACTGAGGCCAGATGGTCAGTTTCTGGTTTCTAGGTCAGACTGTGGTCAGTTCGTCAGTTTCTGGTTTCTAGATCAGAGTGTGGTCAGTTTGTCAATTTCTGGTTTTTAGGTCCGACTGTGGTCAGTTGGTCAGTTTCTGGTTTCTTGGTCAGATTGTGGTCAGTTGGTCATTTGCTTGTTTCTAGGTCAGACTTTGGTCAGTTGGTCAGATACTGGTCGCTAGGTCAGAATGTGGTCTGTAGGACAGTTTGTGGTTGCAAGGTCAGACGGTGGTCATTTGGTCAGTTTCTGGTTTCTAGTTCAGTCCTGTGGTCAGTTGGTCAGTTTCGGGTTCCAAGGTCAGACTGTGGTCAGTTGGTCAGTTTCTTTTTTCTAGGTCAGACTGTGGTCCATTGGTCAGTTTCTGGTTTCTAGATCAGACTATGGTCAGTTGGTCAGTTTCTGTTTTATGTCAGACTGAGGTCACACGGTCAGTTTCTGGTTTCTAGGTCAGAATGTGGTCAGTTGGTCAGTTTCTGGTTTCGAGTTAAGAATGTTTTCAGTTGGTCAGTTTCTGGTTTCGAGGTCAGACTGTGGTCAGTTGTTCAGTTTCTGGTTTCTAGTTCAGACTGTGGTCAGTTGTTCAGTTTCGGGTTGTCCTGGTCAGTTGGTCAGTTTCATGTTGTCTCGGTCAGACTTTGGACATTTGGTAAGTTTCTGGTTTCTAGGTCAGACTGTGGTCAGACTGTGGTCAGTAGGTCAGTTTCTGGTTTATCGGTCAGACTGTGGTCAGTTGTGCAGTTTCTGGCTGTCTAGGTCTGTTTCCCTGGTCAGTTTTGTTTACTTTTTGGTTGCTAGGTCATCCTTTGGTCAGTTGGTCAATTGCTTGTTGCTCGATCAGACTGTGGTCAGTTGATCAGTTTCTGGTTTCGAGGTCAGACTGTGGTCAGTTGATCAATTTCTGGTTTCTAGGTCAGACTGTGGTCAGTTGGTCATTTTCTGTTTTCTTGGTCAGATTGTGGTCAGTTGGTCATTTGCTTGTTTCTACGTCAGACTTTGGTCAGTTGGTCAGATACTGGTTGCAAGGTCAGAATGTGGCCTGTTGGACAGTTTGTGGTTGTTAGGTCAGACTATGGTCATTTGGTCAGTTTCTGGTTTCGAGGTCAGACTGTGTTCAGTTGTTCAGTTTCTGGTTTCTTGGTCAGATTGTGGTCAGTTGGTCATTTGCTTGTTTCTACGTCAGACTTTGGTCAGTTGGTCAGATACTGGTCGCTAGGTCAGAATGTAGTCTGTTGGACAGTTTGTGGTTGCAAGGTCAGACGGTGGTCATTTGGTCAGTTTCTGGTTTCTAGGTCAGTCTTGTGGTCAGTCGGTCAGTTTCGGGTTCCAAGGTCAGACTGTGGTCAGTTGGTCAGTTTCTTTTTTCTAGGTCAGACTGTGGTCCATTGGTCAGTTTCTGGTTTCTAGGTCAGACTGTGGTCAGTTGGTCAGTTTCTGTTTTTATGTCAGACTGAGGTCAGACGGTCAGTTTCTGGTTTCTAGGTCAGACTGTGGTCAGTTGGTCATTTTCTGTTTTCTTGGTCAGACTGTGGTCAGTTGGTCAATTGCTGGTTTCTATGTCAGACTTTGGTCAGTTGGTCAGATATTGGTCGCAAGGTCAGAATGTGGCCTGTTGGACAGTTTGTGGTTGCTAGGTCAGACTGTGGTGATTTGGTCAGCTTCTGGTTTCGAAGTCAGACTGTGGTCAGTTGTTCAGTTTCTGGTTTCTTGGTCAGACTGTGGTCAGTTGGTCATTTGCTTGATTTTACCTCAGACTTTGGTAAGTTGGTCAGATACTGGTCGCTAGGTCAGAATGTTGTCTGTTGGAAAGTTTGTGGTTGCAAGGTCAGACGGTGGTCATTTGGTCAGTTTCTGGTTTCTAGTTCGGACTTGTGGTTAGTTGTTCAGTTTCGCGTTGTCTTGGTCAGTTGGTCAGTTTCATGTTGTCTCGGTCAGACTGTGGTCAGTTGGTCAGTTTCTGATTCGGAGGTCAGACTGTGGTCAGTTGGTCAGTTTCTGGTTCCAAGGTCAGACTGTGGTCAGTTGGTCAGTTTCTGGTTTCTAGGTCAGACTGTGGTGCGTTGGTCAATTTCTGGTTTCTAGGTCAGACTGTGGTCAGTTGGTCAGTTTCTGTTTTTAGGTCAGACTTAGGTCAGATGGTCAGTTTCTGGTTTCTAGGTCAGACTGTGGTCAGTTCGTCAGTTTCTGGTTTCTAGATCAGAGTGTGGTCAGTTGGTCAGTTTCTGGTTTGTAGGGGAGACTGTGGTCAGTTGGTCAGTTTCATGTTGCCTCGGTCAGACTGTGGTCAGTTGGTCAGTTTCTGGTTCCGAGGTCAGACTGTGGTCCGTTGGACAATTTCTTGTTTCGAGGTCAGACTGTGGTCAGTTGGTCAGTTTCTGTTTTTAGGTCAGACTGAGGTCAGATGGTCAGTTTCTGCTTTCTAGTTCAGAATTAGGTCAGTTCGTCAGTTTTTGGTTTCGAGTTAAGAATGTGGTCAGTTCGTCAGTTTATGGTTTCGAGGTCAGACTGTGGTCAGTTGGTCAGTTTATGGTTTCGAGGTCAGACTGTTGTCAGTTGGTCAATTTCTGGTTTTTAGGTCAGACTGTGGTCAGTTGGTCAGTTTCTGGTTTCTTGGTCAGATTGTGGTCAGTTGGTCATTTGCTTGTTTCTATGTCAGACTTTGGTCAGTTGGTCAGATACTGGTCGCTAGGTCAGAATGTGGTCTGTTGGACAGTTTGTGGTTGCAAGGTCAGACGGTGGTCATTTGGTCAGTTTCTGGTTTCTAGGTCAGACCTGTGGTCAGTTGGTTAGTTTCGGGTTCCAAGGTCAGACTGTGGTCAGTTGGTTAGTTTCGTTTTTTCAGGTCAGACTGTGGTCCATTGGTCAGTTTCTGGTTTCTAGATCAGACTATGGTCAGTTGGTCAGTTTCTGTTTTTATATCAGACTGAGGTCACACGGTCAGTTTCTGGTTTCTAGGTCAGAATGTGGTCAGTTGGTCAGTTTCTGGTTTCGAGTTAAGAATGTTTTCAGTTGGTCAGTTTCTGGTTTCGAGGTCAGACTGTGGTCAGTTGTTCAGTTTCTGGTTTCGAGGTCAGACTGTGGTCAGTTGTTCAGTTTCTGGTTTCTAGGTCAGACTGTGGTCAGTTGTTCAGTTTCGGGTTGTCTTGGTCAGTTGGTCAGTTTCATGTTGTCTCGGTCAGACTTTGGACATTTGGTAAGTTTCTGGTTTCTAGGTCAGACTGTGGTCAGACTGTGGTCAGTAGGTCAGTTTCTGGTTTCTCGGTCAGACTGTGGTCAGTTGTTCAGTTTCTGGCTGTCTAGGTCTGTTTCCCTGGTCAGTTTTTTTTACTTTTTGTTGCTAGCTCGTCCTGTGGTCAGTTGGTCAATTGCTTGTTGCTCGATCAGACTGTGGTCAGTTGATCAGTTTCTGGTTTCGAGGTCAGACTGTGGTCAGTTGGTCAATTTCTGGTTTCTAGGTCAGACTGTGGTCAGTTGGTCATTTTCTGTTTTCTTGGTCAGACTTTGGTCAGTTGGTCAATTGCTGGTTTCTATGTCAGACATTGGTCAGATGGTCAGATACTGGTCGCAAGGTCAGAATGTGGCCTGTTGGACAGTTTGTGGTTGCAAGGTCAGACGGTGCTCATTTCGTCAGTTTCTGGTTTCTAGGTCAAACTTGTTGTCAGTCTGTCAGTTTCGGGTTCCAAGGTCAGACTGTGGTCAGTTGGTCAGTTTCTGGTTTCGAGTTAAGAATGTTTTCAGTTGGTCAGTTTCTGGTTTCGAGGTCAGACTGTGGTCAGTTGTTCAGTTTCTTGTTTCTAGGTCAGACTGTGGTCAGTTGTTCAGTTTCGGGTTGTCTTGGTCAGTTGGTCAGTTTCATGTTGTCTCGGTCAGACTTTGGACATTTGGTAAGTTTCTGGTTTCTAGGTCAGACTGTGGTCAGACTGTGGTCAGTAGGTCAGTTTCTGGTTTCTCGGTCAGACTGTGGTCAGTTGTTCAGTTTCTGGCTGTCTAGGTCTGTTTCCCTGGTCAGTTTTTTTTACTTTTTGGTTGCTAGGTCGTCCTGTGGTCAGTTGGTCAATTGCTTGTTGCTCGATCAGACTGTGGTCAGTTGGTCAATTTCTGGTTTCTAGGTCAGACTGTGGTCAGTTGGTCATTTTCTGTTTTCTTGGTCAGACTTTGGTCAGTTGGTCAATTGCTGGTTTCTATGTCAGAATTTGGTCAGTTGGTCAGATACTGGTTGCAAGGTCAGAATTTGGCATGTTGGACAGTTTGTGGTTGCTATGTCAGACTGTGGTCATTTGTTCAGTTTCTGGTTTCGAGGTCAGACTGCGTTCAGTTGTTCAGTTTCTGGTTTCTTGGTCAGATTGTGGTCAGTTGGTCATTTGCTTGTTTCTACGTCAGACTTTGGTCAGTTGGCCAGATACTGGTCGCTAGGTCAGAATGTGGTCTGTTGGACAGTTTGTGGTTGCAAGGTCAGACGGTGGTCATTTGGTCAGTTTCTGGTTTCTAGGTCAGACTTGTGGTCAATCGGTCAGTTTCGGGTTCCAAGGTCAGACTGTGGTCAGTTGGTCAGTTTCTTTTTTCTAGGTCAGACTGTGGTCCATTGGTCAGTTTCTGGTTTCTAGGTCAGACTATGGTCAGTTGATCAGTTTCTGGTTTCTAGGTCAGACTGTGGTCAGTTGGTCATTTTCTGTTTTCTTGGTCAGACTTTGGTCAGTTGGTCAATTGCAGGTTTCTATGTCAGACTTTGGTCAGTTGGTCAGATACTGGTCGCAAGGTCAGAATGTGGCCTGTAGGACAGTTTGTGGTTGCTAGGTCAGACTGTGGTCATTTGGTCAGTTTCTGATTTCGAGGTCAGACTGTGGTCAGTTGTTCAGTTTCTGGCTGTCTAGGTCTGTTTCCTCTGGTCAGTTTTTTTTACTTTTTGTTGCTAGCTCGTCCTGTGGTCAGTTGGTCAATTGCTTGTTGCTCGATCAAACTGTGGTCAGTTGATCAGTTTCTGGTTTCGAGGTCAGACTGTGGTCAGTTGGTCAATTTCTGGTTTCTAGGTCAGACTGTGGTCAGTTGGTCATTTTCTGTTTTCTTGGTCAGACTTTGGTCAGTTGGTCAATTGCTGGTTTCTATGTCAGACATTGGTCAGATGGTCAGATACTGGTCGCAAGGTCAGAATGTGGCCTGTTGGACAGTTTGTGGTTGCAAGGTCAGACGGTGCTCATTTCGTCAGTTTCTGGTTTCTAGGTCAAACTTGTTGTCAGTCTGTCAGTTTCGGGTTCCAAGGTCAGACTGTGGTCAGTTGGTCAGTTTCTGGTTTCGAGTTAAGAATGTTTTCAGTTGGTCAGTTTCTGGTTTCGAGGTCAGACTGTGGTCAGTTGTTCAGTTTCTTGTTTCTAGTTCAGACTGTGGTCAGTTGTTCAGTTTCGGGTTGTCTTGGTCAGTTGGTCAGTTTCATGTTGTCTCGGTCAGACTTTGGACATTTGGTAAGTTTCTGGTTTCTAGGTCAGACTGTGGTCAGACTGTGGTCAGTAGGTCAGTTTCTGGTTTCTCGGTCAGACTGTGGTCAGTTGTTCAGTTTCTGGCTGTCTAGGTCTGTTTCCCTGGTCAGTTTTTTTTACTTTTTGGTTGCTAGGTCGTCCTGTGGTCAGTTGGTCAATTGCTTGTTGCTCGATCAGACTGTGGTCAGTTGGTCAATTTCTGGTTTCTAGGTCAGACTGTGGTCAGTTGGTCATTTTCTGTTTTCTTGGTCAGACTTTGGTCAGTTGGTCAATTGCTGGTTTCTATGTCAGAATTTGGTCAGTTGGTCAGATACTGGTTGCAAGGTCAGAATTTGGCATGTTGGACAGTTTGTGGTTGCTAGGTCAGACTGTGGTCATTTGTTCAGTTTCTGGTTTCGAGGTCAGACTGCGTTCAGTTGTTCAGTTTCTGGTTTCTTGGTCAGATTGTGGTCAGTTGGTCATTTGCTTGTTTCTACGTCAGACTTTGGTCAGTTGGCCAGATACTGGTCGCTAGGTCAGAATGTGGTCTGTTGGACAGTTTGTGGTTGCAAGGTCAGACGGTGGTCATTTGGTCAGTTTCTGGTTTCTAGGTCAGACTTGTGGTCAATCGGTCAGTTTCGGGTTCCAAGGTCAGACTGTGGTCAGTTGGTCAGTTTCTTTTTTCTAGGTCAGACTGTGGTCCATTGGTCAGTTTCTGGTTTCTAGGTCAGACTATGGTCAGTTGATCAGTTTCTGGTTTCTAGGTCAGACTGTGGTCAGTTGGTCATTTTCTGTTTTCTTGGTCAGACTTTGGTCAGTTGGTCAATTGCAGGTTTCTATGTCAGACTTTGGTCAGTTGGTCAGATACTGGTCGCAAGGTCAGAATGTGGCCTGTTGGACAGTTTGTGGTTGCTAGGTCAGACTGTGGTCATTTGGTCAGTTTCTGATTTCGAGGTCAGACTGTGGTCAGTTGTTCAGTTTCTGGTTTCTTGGTCAGATTGTGGTCAGTTGGTCATTTGCTTGTTTCTACGTCAGACTTTGGTCAGTTGGTCAGATACTGGTCGCTCGGTCAGAATGTGGTCTGTTGGACAATTTGTGGTTGCAAGGTCAGACGATGGTCATTTGGTCAGTTTCTGGTTTCTAGGTCAGACTTGTGGTAAGTCGGTCAGTTTCGGGTTCCATGGTCAGACTGTGGTCAGTTGGTCAGTTTCGTTTTTCTAGGTCAAACCGTGGTCCATTGGTCAGTTTCTGGTTTCTAGATCAGACTATGGTCAGTTGGTCAGTTTCTGTTTTTATGTCAGACTGAGGTCAGACGGTTAGTTTCTGGTTTCTAGGTCAGAATGTGGTCAGTTGGTCAGTTTCTGGTTTCGAGGTCAGACTGTGCTCAGTTGTTCAGTTTCTGGTTTCTAGTTCAGACTGTGATCAGTTGTTCAGTTTCGGTTTGTCTTGGTCAGTTGGTCAGTTTCATGTTGTCTCGGTCAGACTTTGGACATTTGGTAAGTTTCTGGTTTCTAGGTCAGACTGTGGTCAGACTGTGGTCAGTAGGTCAGTTTCTGGTTTATCGGTCAGACTGTGGTCAGTTGTTCAGTTTCTGGCTGTCGAGGTCTGTTTCTATGGTCAGTTTTTTTTTACTTTTTGGTTGCGCGGTCATCCTGTGGTCAGTTGGTCAATTGCTTGTTGCTCGATCAGACTGTGGTCAGTTGATCAGTTTCTGGTTTCGAGGTCAGACTGTGGTCAGTTGGTCAATTTCTGGTTTCTAGGTCAGACTGTGGTCAGTTGGTCATTTTCTGTTTTCTTGGTCAGACTTTGATCAGTTGGTCAATTGCTGGTTTCTATGTCAGACTTTGGTCAGTTGGTCAGATACTGGTTGCAAGGTCAGAATGTGGCCTGTTGGACAGTTTAGGTTGCTAGGTCAGACTGTGGTCATTTGGTCAGTTTCTGGTTTCGAGGTCAGACTGTGTTCAGTTGTTCAGTTTCTGGTTTCTTGGTCAGATTGTGGTCAGTTGGTCATTTGCTTGTTTCGACGTCAGACTTTGGTCACTTGGTCAGATACTGGTCTCTAGGTCAGAATGTGGTCTGTTGGACAGTTTGTGGTTGCAAGGTCAGACGGTGGTCATTTGGTCAGTTTCTGGTTTCTAGGTAAGACTTGTGGTCAGTCGGTCAGTTTCGGGTTCCAAGGTCAGACTGTGGTCAGTTGGCCAGTTTCTTTTATCTAGGTCAGACTGTGGTCCATTGGTCAGTTTCTGGTTTCTAGGTCAGACTGTAGTCAGTTGGTCAGTTTCTGTTTTTATGTCAGCCTGAGGTCAGACGGTCAGTTTCTGGTTTCTCGGTCAGAATGTGGTCAGTTGGTCAGTATCTGGTTTCGAGGTCAGACTGTGGTCAGTTGTTCAGTTTCTGGTTTCTAGGTCAGACTGTGGTCAGTTGTTCAGTTTCGGGTTGTCTTGGTCAGTTGGTCAGTTTCATGTTGTCTCGGTCAGACTTTGGACATTTGGTAAGTTTCTGGTTTCTAGGTCAGACTTTGGTCAGACTGAGGTCAGTAGGTCAGTTTCTGGTTTCTCGGCCATACTGTGGTCAGTTGTTCAGTTTCTGGCTGTCTAGGTCTGTTTCCCTGGTCAGTTTTCTTTTACTTTTTTGTTGCTTGGTCTTCCTGTGGTCAGTTGGTCAATTGTTTCTTGCTCGATCAGACTGTGGTCAGTTGATCAGTTTCTGGTTTCGAGGTCAGACTGTGGTCAGTTGATCAATTTCTGGTTTCTAGGTCAGACTGTGGTCAGTTGGTCAGTTTCTTTTTTCCAGGTCAAACTGTGGTCCATTGGTCAGTTTCTGGTTTCTAGTTCAGACTGTGGTCAGTTGGTCAGTTTCTGTTTTTATGTCAGACTGAGTTCAGACGGTCAGTTTCTGGTTTCTAGGTCAGAATGTGGTCAGTTGGTCAGTTTCTGGTTTCGAGGTCAGACTGTGGTCAGTTGTTCAGTTTCGGGTTGTCTTGGTCAGTTGGTCAGCTTCATGTTGTCTCGTTCAGACTTTGGACATTTGGTCAGTTTTTGGTTTCTCGGTCAGACTGTGGTCAGACTGTGGTCAGTAGGTCAGTTTCTGGTTTCTCGGTCAGACTGTGGTCAGTTGTTCAGTTTCTGATTGTCGAGGTCTATTTCTCTGGTCAGTTTTTTTTTACTTTTTGGTTGCTAGGTCATCCTGTGGTCAGTTGGTCAATTGCTTGTTGATCGATCAGACTGTGGTCAGTTGGTCAATTTCTGGTTTCTAGGTCAGACTCTGGTCAGTTGGTCATTTTTTTTTTCTTGGTCAGACTGTGGTCAGTTGGTCAATTGCTGGTTTCTATGTCAGACTTTGGTCAGTTGGTCAGATACTGGTCGCAAGGTCAGAATGTGGCCTGGTGGACAGTTTGTGGTTGCTAGCTCAGACTGTGGTCATTTGGTCAGCTTCTGGTTTCGAGGTCAGACTGTGGTTAGTTGTTCAGTTTCGCGTTGTCTTGGTCAGTTGGTCAGTTCCATGTTGTCTCGGTCAGACTGTGGTCATTTGGTCAGTTTCTGGTTTCGAGGTCAGACTGTGGTCAGTTCTTCAGTTTCTGGTTTCTTGGTCAGACTGTGGTCAGTTGGTCATTTGCTTGTTTCTACGTCAGACTTTGGTCAGTTGGTCAGATACTGGTCGCTGGGTCAGAATGTTGTCTGTTGGACAGTTTTTTGGTTGCAAGGTCAGAAGGTGGTCATTTGGTCAGTTTCTGGTTTCTAGGTCAGACTTGTGGTTAGTTGTTCAGTTTCGCGTTGTCTTGGTCAGTTGGTCAGTTTCATGTTGTCTCGGTCAGACTGTGGTCAGTTGGTCAGTTTCTGGTTCCGAGGTCAGACTGTGGTCAGTTGTTCAGTTTCTGGTTCCAAGGTCAGACTGTGGTCAGTTGGTCAGTTTCTGGTTTCTAGGTCAGACTGTGGTCCGTTGGTCAATTTCTGGTTTCTAGGTCAGACTGTGGTCAGTTGGTCAATTTCTGATTTCTAGGTCAGACTGTGGTCAGTTGGTCAGTTTCTGGTTTCTAGGTCAGACTGTGGTCAGTTCGTCAGTTTCTGGTTTCGAGTTAAGAATGTGGTCAGTTCGTCAGTTTCTGGTTTCGAGGTCAGACTTTGGTCAGTTGGTCATTTTCTGGTTTCGAGGTCAGACTGTGGTCATTTGGTCAATTTCTGGTTTCTAGGTCAGTCTGTGGTCAGTTGGTCAGTTTCATGTTGCCTCGGTCAGACTGTGGTCAGTTGGACAGTTCCTGTTTTTAGGTCAGACTGAGGTCAAATGGTCAGTTTCTGCATTCTAGGTCAGAATGTGGTCAGTTCGTCAGTTTCTGGTTTCGAGTTAAGAATGTGGTCAGTTCGTCAGTTTATTGTTTCGAGGTCAGACTGTGGTCAGTTGGGCAGTTTATGGTTTCGAGGTCAAACTGTGGTCAGTTGGTCAATTTCTGGTTTCGAGGTCAGACAGTGGTCAGTTGGTCAGTTTCTGGTTTCTTGGTCAGATTGTGGTCAGTTGGTCATTTGCTTGTTTCTAGGTCAGACTTTGGTCAGTTGGTCAGATACTGGTCGCTAGGTCAGAATATTGTCTGTTGGACAGTTTGTGGTTGCAAGGTCAGACGGTGGTCATTTGGTCAGTTTCTGGTTTCGAGGTCAGACTTGTGGTCAGTTGGTCAGTTTCGGGTTCCAAGGTCAGACTGTGGTCAGTTGGTCAGTTTCTTTTTTCTAGGTCAGACTGTGGTCCATTGGTCAGCTTCTGGTTTCTAGGTCAGACTGTGGTCAGTTGGTCAGTTTCTGTTTTTATGTCAGACTGAGGTCAGATGGTCAGTTTCTGGTTTCTAGGTCAGACTGTGGTCAGTTCGTCAGTTTCTGGTTTCGAGTTAAGAATGTGGTCAGTTCGTCAGTTTCTGGTTTCGAGGTTAGACTTTGGTCAGTTGGTCAGTTTCTGGTTTCGAGGTCAGACTGTGGTCAGTTGGTCAATTTCTGGTTTCTAGGTCAGACTGTGGTCAGTTGGTCAGTTTCATGTTGCCTCGGTCAGACTGTGGTCAGTTGGTCAGTTTCTGGTTCCGAGGTCAGACTGTGGTCAGTTGGTCAGTATCTGGTTTCTAGGTCAGACTGTGGTCCGTTGGACAATTTCTTGTTTCGAGGTCAGACTGTGGTCTGTTGGTCAGTTCCTGTTTTTAGGTCAGACTGAGGTCAGATGGTCAGTTTCTGCTTTCTAGGTCAGAATGTGGTCAGTTCGTCAGTTTCTGGTTTCGAGTTAAGAATGTGGTCAGTTCGTCAGTTTATGGTTTCGAGGTCAGACTGTGGTCAGTTGGTCAGTTTATGGTTTCGAGGTCAGATTGTGGTCAGTTGGTCAATTTCTGGTTTCTAGGTCAGACTGTGGTCAGTTGGTCAGTTTCTGGTTTCTTGGTCAGATTGTGGTCAGTTGGTCATTTGCTTGTTTCTAGGTCAGACTTTGGTCAGTTGGTCAGATACTGGTCGCTTGGTCAGAATGTTGCCTTTGGACAGTTTGTGGTTGCACGGACAGACGGTGGTCATTTGTTCAGTTTCTGGTTTCGAGGTCAGACTTGTGGTCAGTTGGTCAGTTTCGGGTTCCAAGGTCAGACTGTGGTCAGTTGGTCAGTTTCTTTTTTCTACGTCAGACTGTCGTCCATTGGTCAGTTTCTGGTTTCTAGTTCAGACTGTGGTCAGTTGGTCAGTTTCTGTTTTTATGTCAGACTGAGGTTAGACGGTCAGTTTCTGGTTTCTAGGTCAGACTGTGGTCAGTTGTTCAGTTTCTGGTTTCTAGGTCAGACTGTGGTCAGTTGTTCAGTTTCGGGTTGTCTTGGTCAGTTGGTCAGTTTCATGTTGTCTCGGTCCGACTTTGGAAATTTGGTAAGTTTCTGGTTTCTAGGTCAGACTGTGGTCAGACTTTGGTCAGTAGGTCAGTTTCTGGTTTCTCGGTCAGACTGTGGTCAGTTGTTCAGTTTCTGGCTATCTAGGTCTGTTTCCCTGGTCAGTTTTTTTTACTTTTTGTTTGCTAGGTCATCCTGTGGTCAGTTGTTCAATTGCTTGTTGCTCGATCAGACTGTGGTCAGTTGATCAGTTTCTGCTTTCGAGGTCAGACTGTGGTCAGTTTGTCAATTTCTGGTTTCTAGGTCAGACTGTGGTCAGTTGGTCATTTGCTTGTTTCTACGTCAGACTTTGGTCACTTGGTCAGATACTGGTCGCTAGGTCAGAATGTGCTCTGTTGGACAGTTTGTGGTTGCAAGGTCAGACGGTGGTCATTTGGTCAGTTTCTGGTTTCGAGGTCAGACTGTGGTCAGTTTGTCAATTTCTCGCTTCCAGGTCAGACTGTGGTCAGTTGTTAATTTTCTGTTTTCTTGGTCAGACTTTGGTCAGTTGGTCAATTGCTGGTTTCTATGTCAGACTTTGGTCAGTTGGTCAGATACTGGTCGCAAGGTCAGAATGTGGCCTGTTGGACAGTTTGTGGTTGCTAGGTCAGACTGTGGTCATTTGCTCAGTTTCTGGTTTCGAGGTCAGACTGTGGTCAGTTGTTCCGTTTCTGGTGTCTTGGTCAGGTTGTGGTCAGTTGGTCATTTGCTTGTTTCTACGTCAGACTTTGGTCAGTTGGTCAGATACTGGTCGCTAGGTCAGAATGTGGTCTGTTGGACAGTTTGTGGTTGCAAGGTCAGACGGTGGTCATTTGGTCAGTTTCTGGTTTCTAGGTCAGACGTGTGGTCAGTCGGTCAGTTTCGGTTTCCAAGGTCAGACTGTGGTCCATTGGTCAGTTTCTGGTTTCTAGGTCAGACTGTGGTCAGTTGTTCAGTTTCGGGTTGTCTTGGTCAGTTGGTCAGTTTCATGTTGTCTCGGTCAGACTTTGGACATTTGGTCAGTTTCTGGTTTCTAGGTCAGCCTGTCGTCAGGAGTTCAGTTTCTGGTTTCTAGGTCAGACTGTGGTCAGTTGTTCAGTTTCGGGTTGTCTTGGTCAGTTGGTCAGTTTCATGTTGTCTCGGTCAGATTTTGGACATTTGGTCAGTTTCTGGTTTCTAGGTCAGACTGTGGTCAGACTGTGGTCAGTAGGTCAGTTTCTGGTTTCTCGGTCAGACTGTGGTCAGTTGTTCAGTTTCTGTTTGTCTAGGTCTGTTTCTCTGGTCAGTTTTTTTTACTTTTTGGTTGCTAGGTCATCCTGTGGTCAGTTGGTCAATTGCTTGTTGATCGATCAGAATGTTGTCAGTTGGTCAGTTTCTGGTTTCGAGGTCAGACTGTGGTCAGTTGGTAAATTTCTGGTTTCTAGGTCAGACTGCGGTCAGTTGGTCATTTTCTGGTTCCAAGGTCAGACTGTGGTCAGTTGGTCAATTGCTGGTTTCTATGTCAGACTTTGGTCAGTTGGTCAGATACTGGTCGCAAGGTCAGAATGTGGCCTGTTGGAGTGTTTGTGGTTGCTAGGTCAGACTGTGGTCATTTGGTCAGCTTCTGGTTTCGAGGTCAGACTGTGGTCAGTTGTTCAGTTTCTGGTTTCGAGATCAGACTGTGTTCAGTTGGACAGTTTATGGTTTTTAGGTCAGACTGTGGTCAGTTGGTCAGTTTCATATTGCCTCGGTCAGATTGTGGTCAGTTGGTCAGTTTCTGGTTTCTAGGTCAGACTGTGGTCCGTTGGTCAATTTCTGTTTTCTAGGCCAGACTGTGGTCAGTTGGTGAGTTTCTGTTTTTAGGTCAGACTGAGGTCAGATGGTCAGTTTCTGGTTTCTAGGTCAGACTGTGGTCAGTTCGTCAGTTTCTGGTTTCTAGATCAGAGTGTGGTCAGTTGGTCAGTTTCTGGTTTGTAGGTCAGACTGTGGTCAGTTGGTCAGTTTCATGTTGCCTCGGTCAGACTGAGGTCAGTTGGTCAGTTTCATGTTGCCTCGGTCTGACTGTGGTCAGTTGGTCAGTTTCTGGTTCCGAGGTCAGACTGTGGTCAGTCGGTCAGTTTCTGGTTCCAAGGTCAGACTGTGGTCAGTTGGTCAGTTTCTGGTTTCTTGGTCAGACTGTGGTCCGTTGGACAATTTCTTGTTTCGAGGTCAGACTGTGGTCAGTTGGACAGTTCCTGTTTTTAGGTCAGACTGAGGTCAAATGGTCAGTTTCTGCATTCTAGGTCAGAATGTGGTCAGTTCGTCAGTTTCTGGTTTCGAGTTAAGAATGTGGTCAGTTCGTCAGTTTATTGTTTCGAGGTCAGACTGTGGTCAGTTGGGCAGTTTATGGTTTCGAGGTCAAACTGTGGTCAGTTGGTCAATTTCTGGTTTCGAGGTCAGACTGTGGTCAGTTGGTCAGTTTCTGGCTTCTTGGTCAGATTGTGGTCAGTTGGTCATTTGCTTGTTTCTAGGTCAGACTTTGGTCATTTGGTCAGATACTGGTCGCTAGGTCAGAATATTGTCTGTTGGACAGTTTGTGGTTGCAAGGTCAGACGGTGGTCATTTGGTCAGTTTCTGGTTTCGAGGTCAGACTTGTGGTCAGTTGGTCAGTTTCGGGTTCCAAGGTCAGACTGTGGTCAGTTGGTCAGTTTCTTTTTTCTAGGTCAGACTGTGGTCCATTGGTCAGCTTCTGGTTTCTAGGTCAGACTGTGGTCAGTTGGTCAGTTTCTGTTTTTATGTCAGACTGAGGTTAGACGGTCAGTTTCTGGTTTCTAGGTCAGACTGTGGTCAGTTGTTCAGTTTCTGGTTTCTAGGTCAGACTGTGGTCAGACTTTGGTCAGTAGGTCAGTTTCTGGTTTCTCGGTCAGACTGTGGTCAGTTGTTCAGTTTCTGGCTATCTAGGTCTGTTTCCCTGGTCAGTTTTTTTTACTTTTTGTTTGCTAGGTTATCCTGTGGTCAGTTGTTCAATTGCTTGTTGCTCGATCAGACTGTGGTCAGTTGATCAGTTTCTGCTTTCGAGGTCAGACTGTGGTCAGTTTGTCAATTTCTGGTTTCTAGGTCAGACTGTGGTCAGTTGGTCATTTGCTTGTTTCTACGTCAGACTTTGGTCACTTGGTCAGATACTGGTCGCTAGGTCAGAATGTGCTCTGTTGGACAGTTTGTGGTTGCAAGGTCAGACGGTGGTCATTTGGTCAGTTTCTGGTTTCGAGGTCAGACTGTGGTCAGTTTGTCAATTTCTCGCTTCCAGGTCAGACTGTGGTCATTTGTTAATTTTCTGTTTTCTTGGTCAGACTTTGGTCAGTTGGTCAATTGCTGGTTTCTATTTCAGACTTTGGTCAGTTGGTCAGATACTGGTCGCAAGGTCAGAATGTGGCCTGTTGGACAGTTTGTGGTTGCTAGGTCAGACTGTGGTCATTTGCTCAGTTTCTGGTTTCGAGGTCAGACTGTGGTCAGTTGTTCCGTTTCTGGTGTCTTGGTCAGGTTGTGGTCAGTTGGTCATTTGCTTGTTTCTACGTCAGACTTTGGTCAGTTGGTCAGATACTGGTCGCTAGGTCAGAATGTGGTCTGTTGGACAGTTTGTGGTTGCAAGGTCAGACGGTGGTCATTTGGTCAGTTTCTGGTTTCTAGGTCAGACGTGTGGTCAGTCGGTCAGTTTCGGTTTCCAAGGTCAGACTGTGGTCCATTGGTCAGTTTCTGGTTTCTAGGTCAGACTGTGGTCAGTTGTTCAGTTTCGGGTTGTCTTGGTCAGTTGGTCAGTTTCATGTTGTCTCGGTCAGACTTTGGACATTTGGTCAGTTTCTGGTTTCTAGGTCAGCCTGTCGTCAGGAGTTCAGTTTCTGGTTTCTAGGTCAGACTGTGGTCAGTTGTTCAGTTTCGGGTTGTCTTGGTCAGTTGGTCAGTTTCATGTTGTCTCGGTCAGACTTTGGACATTTGGTCAGTTTCTGGTTTCTAGGTCAGACTGTGGTCAAACTGTGGTCAGTAGGTCAGTTTCTGGTTTCTCGGTCAGACTGTGGTCAGTTGTTCAGTTTCTGGTTGTCTAGGTCTGTTTCTCTGGTCAGTTTTTTTAACTTTTTGGTTGCTAGGTCATCCTGTGGTCAGTTGGTCAATTGCTTGTTGATCGATCAGAATGTTGTCAGTTGGTCAGTTTCTGGTTTCGAGGTCAGACTGTGGTCAGTTGGTAAATTTCTGGTTTCTAGGTCAGACTGTGGTCAGTTGGTCATTTTCTGGTTCAAAGGTCAGACTGTGGTCAGTTGGTCAATTGCTGGTTTCTATGTCAGACTTTGGTCAGTTGGTCAGATACTGGTCGCAAGGTCAGAATGTGGCCTGTTGGAGTGTTTGTGGTTGCTAGGTCAGACTGTGGTCATTTGGTCAGCTTCTGGTTTCGAGGTCAGACTGTGGTCAGTTGTTCAGTTTCTGGTTTCGAGATCAGACTGTGTTCAGTTGGACAGTTTATGGTTTTTAGGTCAGAATGTGGTCAGTTGGTCAGTTTCATATTGCCTCGGTCAGATTGTGGTCAGTTGGTCAGTTTCTGGTTCCGATGTCAGACTGTGGTCAGTTGGTCAGTTTCTGGTTCCAAGGTCAGACTGTGGTCAGTGGTCAGTTTCTGGTTTCTAGGTCAGACTGTGGTCCGTTGGTCAATTTCTGTTTTCTAGGCCAGACTGTGGTCAGTTGGTCAGTTTCTGTTTTTAGGTCAGACTGTGGTCAGTTCGTCAGTTTCTGGTTTCTAGATCAGAGTGTGGTCAGTTGGTCAGTTTCTGGTTTGTAGGTCAGACTGTGGTCAGTTGGTCAGTTTCATGTTGCCTCGGTCAGACTGAGGTCAGTTGGTCAGTTTCTGGTTCCGAGGTCAGACTGTGGTCAGTTGGTCAGTTTCTGGTATCTAGGTCAGACTGTGGTCCGTTGGTTAATTTCTAGTTTCTCGGTCAGACTGTGGTCAGTTGGTCAGTTTCTGTTTTTAAGTCAGACTGAGGTCAGATGGTCAGTTTCTGGTTTCTAGGTCAGAATGTGGTCAGTTCATCAGTTTCTCGTTTCGAGTTAAGCATGTGGTCAGTTCTTCAGTTTCTGTTTTCGAGGTCAGACTGTGGTCAGTTGGTCTGTTTCGTGTTGTCTCGGTCAGACTTTGGACATTTGGTCAGTTTCTGGTTTCTAGGTCAGACTGTGTTCAGACTGTGGTCAGTAGGCCAGTTTCTGGTTTCTCCGTCAGACTGTAGTCAGTTTTTCAGTTTCTGGTGGTCTAGGACTGTTTCTCTGGTAAGTTTTTTTTTACTTTTTGGTTGCTAGGTCATCCTGTGGTCAGTTGGTCAATTGCTTGTTGCTCGATCAGACTGTGGTCAGTTGATCAGTTTCTGGTTTCGAGGTCAGACTGTGGTCAGTTGGTCAATTTCTGGTTTCTAGTTCAAACTGTGGTCAGTTGGTCAGTTTCTGTTTTCGTGGTCGACTGTGGTCAGTTGGTCAATTGCTGGTTTCTATGTCAGACTTTGGTCAGTTGGTCAGATACTGGTCGCAAGGTTAGAATGTGGCCTGTTGGACAGTTTGTGGTTGCTAGGTCAGACTGTGGTCATTTGGTCAGTTTCTGGTTTCGAGGTCAGACTGTGGTCAGTTGTTCAGTTTCTGGTTTCTAAGTCAGACTGTGGTCATTTAGTCAGTTTCGTGTTGTCTTGGTCAGTTGGTCTGTTTCATGTTGTGTCGATCAGACTGTGGGCAGTGGTCAGTTTCTGGTTTCCAGGTCAGACTGTGGTCAGACTGTGGTCAGTTGGTCAGTTTCTGGTTTCTAAATCAGACTGTGGTCAGTTGGTCAGTTTTCGGTTTCTAGGTCAGACTGTGGTCAGTTGGTCAGTTTCAGGTTTCTAGGTCAGACTGTGTTCAGTTGGTCAATTGCTGGTTTCTACGTCAGACTGTGGGCAGTGGTCAGTTTCTGGTTACAGCAGGTGGTTAAGAAAGCAAATGGCATGTTGGCCTTCATAGCGAGGGGATTTGATTACAGGGGCAGGGAGGTGTTGCTACAGTTGTACAGGGCCTTGGTGAGGCCACACCTGGAGTAGTGTGTACAGTTTTGGTCTCCTAACTTGAGGAAGGACATTCTTGCTATTGAGGGAGTGCAGCGAAGATTCACCAGACTGATTCCCGGGATGGTGGGACTGACCGATCAAGAAAGACTGGATCAACTGGGCTTGTATTCACTGGAGTTCAGAAGAGTGAGAGGGGACCTCATAGAAACGTTTAAAATTCTGACGGGTTTGGACAGGTTGGATGCAGGAAGAATGTTCCCAATGTTGGGGAAGTCCAGAACCAGAGGTCACAGTCTAAGGATAAGGGGTAAGCCATTTAGGACCGAGATAAGGAGAAACTTCTTCACCCAGAGAGTGGTGAACCTGTGGAATTCTCTACCACAGAAAGTAGTTGAGGCCAATTCACTAAATATATTCAAAAGGGAGTTAGATGAAGTCCTTACAACTCGGGGGATCAAGGTGTATGGCGTGAAAACAGGAAGGGGGTACTGAAGTTGCATGTTCAGCCATGAACTCATTGAATGGCGGTGCAGGCTAGAAGGGCTGAATGGTCTGCTCCTGCACCTATTTTCTATGTTACTATGTTTTTTTCTGGTTGTCTAGGTCTGTTTCTCTGGTCAGTTTTTCACATTTTGGTTGCTAGGTAATCCTGTGGTCAGTTGGTCAGTTTCTGGTTTCCAGATCAGATTGTGGTCAGTTGGTCAGTTTCTGGTTTGTAGGTCAGACTGTGGTCAGTTTGTCAATTTCATGTTGCCTCGGTCAGACTGAGGTCAGTTGGTCAGTTTCTGGTTCCGAGGTCAGATTGTTGTCAGTTGGTCAGTTTCTGGTTTCCAGGTCAGACTGTGGTCAGTTGGTCAGTTTCTGGTTTCTAGGTCAGACTGTGGTCCGTTGGTTAATTTCTAGTTTCTCGGTCAGACTGTGGTCAGTTGGTCAGTTTCTGTTTTTAAGTCAGACTGAGGCCAGATGGTCAGTTTCTGGTTTCTAGGTCAGAATGTGGTCTGTTCATCAGTTTCTGGTTTCGAGTTAAGCATGTGGTCAGTTCTTCAGTTTCTAGTTTCGAGGTCAGACTATGGTCAGTTGGTCAGTTTCAGGTTTCGAGGTCAGACTGTGGTCAGTTGTTCAATTTCTGGTTTCTAGTTCAGACTGTGGTTAGTTCGTCAGTTTCTGGTTTCTTGGTCAGATTGTGGACAGTTGGTCAATTGCTTGTTTCTACGTCAGACTTTGGCCAGTTGGTCAGATACTGGTCGCAAGGTCAGAATGTGGTCTGTTGGACAGTTTGTGGTTGCAAGGTCAGACGGTGGTCATTTGGTCAATTTCTGGTTTATAGGTCAGACTGTGGTCAGTTGGTTAGTTTCGGGTTCCAAGGTCAGACTGTGTCAGTTGGTCAGTTTCTTTTATCGAGGTCAGACTGTGGTCCATTGGTCAGTTTCTGGTTTCTAGGTCAGACTGTGGTCAGTTGGTCAGTTTCTGTTTTTATGTCAGACTGTGGTCAGTTGTTCAGTTTCTGGTTTCTAGGTCAGACTGTGGTCAGTTGGTCAGTTTCAGGTTTCTAGGTTAGACTGTGTTCTGTTGGACAATTTGTGGTTGCTAGGTCAGACGGTGGTCATTTGGTCAGTTTCTGGTTTCGAGGTCAGATTGTGGTCAGTTGCTCAGTTTCTGGTTTCTTGGTCACACTGCGGTGATTTGGTCAGTTTCGTGTTGTCTTGGTCAGTTGGACAGTTTCATGTTGTCTCGGTCAGGCTTTGGCCAGTTGGTCAGTTTCTGGTTTCTAGGTCAGACTATGGTCAGACTGTGGTCAGTTGGTCAGTTTCTTGTTCCTCGGTCAGACTGTGGTCAGTTGGTCAGTTTCTGGTTGTCTAGGTCTGTTTCTCTGGTCAGTTGTTTAGTATTTTGGTTGCTAGGTCATCCTGTGGTCAGTCGGTGAGTTGCTTGTTGCTAGATCAGACTGTGGTCAGTTGGTCAGTTTCTGGTTTCTAGATCAGACTGTGTTCAGTTGGACAGTTTCTGGTATCTAGGTCAGACTGTGGTCATTTGGTCAGTTTCTGTTTTTATGTCAGACTGAGGTCAGACGGTCAGTTTCTGGTTTCTAGGTCAGAATATGATCAGTTGGTCAGTTTCTGGTTTCGAGTTAAGCATGTTTTCAGTTGGTCAGATTCTGGTTTCGAGGTCAGGCTGTTGTCAGTTGATCAGTTTCTGGTTTTGAGGTCAGACTGCGGTCAGTTGTTCAGTTTCTGGTTTCTCGGTCAGACTGTGGTCAGTTGGTCAGTTTCTGGTTGTCTAGGTCTGTTTCTCTGGTCAGTTTTTTTTTACTTTTTGGTTACTAGGTCATCCTGTGTTCAGTTGGTCAATTGATTGTTGCTCGATCAGACTGTGGTCAGTTGATCAGTTTCTGATTTCAAGGTCAGACTGTGGTCAGTTTATCAGTTTCTGGTTACTACGTCAGACTGTGGTCAGTTGGTCAGTTTCGGGTTGTCTCAGTCAGACTTTGGTCATTTGGTCTGTTTCGGGTTCCTAGGCCGGAATGTGGTCAGGTGTTCAGTTTCTGGTGTCTAGATCAGACTATGTCAGTTGGTCAGTTTCAGTTTTCTAGGTCAGACTGTGGTCAGTTACTGGTTGCTAGGTTAGACTGTGCTCAGTGGGTCAGTTTCTGCTTCCTAGGTCAGACTGTGCTCAGTTGGACAGTTTCTGCTTCCTATGTCAGAATGTGGCCAATTGGTCAGTTTCTGGTTTCTAGGTCAGAATGTGGTCAGTTTGTCAGTTTCTGTTTTTATGTCAGACTGAGTTAGACGGTCAGTTTTTGGTTGCTAGGTCAGAATTGGTCAGTTGGTCAGTTACTGGTCGCAAGGTCAGAATGTGGCCTGTTGGAGTGTTTGTGGTTGCTAGGTCGAGTTAACAATGTTTTCAGTTGGTCAGTTACTAGTTTCGAGGTCAGACTGTGGTCAGTTGGTCAGTTTCTGGTTTCTAGGTCAGACTGTGTTCAGTTGGTCAATTGCTGGTTTCAACGTCAGACTGTGCTCAGTTAGTCACATACTGGCTGCTAGGTCAGAATGTGGCCTGTTGGACAATTTGTGGTTGCTAGGTCAGACTGCCGTCATTTGGTCAGTTTCTGGTTTCGAGGTCAGATTGTGGTCAGTTCCTCAGTTTCTGGTTTCTTGGTCAGACTGTGGTCATTTGGTCAGTTTCATGTAGCCTCGGTCAGACTGAGGTCAGTTGGTCAGTTTCTGGTTCCGAGGTCAGACTGTGGTCAGTTGGTCAGTTTCTGGTTCCAAGGTCAGACTGTGGTCAGTTGGTCAGTTTCTGGTATCTAGGTCAGTCCATTGGTTAATTTCTAGTTTCTCGGTCAGACTGTGGTCAGTTGGTCAGTTTCTGTTTTTAAGTCAGACTGAGGTAAGATCAGTTTCTGGTTTCTAGGTCAGAATGTGGTCAGTTCATCAGTTTCTGGTTTCGAGTTAAGCATGTGGTCAGTTCGTCAGTTTCTGGTTTCGAGGTCAGACTGTGGTCAGTTGGTCTGTTTCATGTTGTCTCGGTCAGACTTTGGACATTTGGTCAGTATCTGGTTTCTAGGTCAGACTGTGGTCAGACTGTGGTCAGTAGGTCAGTTTCTGGTTTCTCGGTCAGACTGTGGTCAGTTTTTCAGTTTCTGGTGGTCTAGGTCTGTTTCTCTGGTCAGTTTCTTTTTACTTTTTGGTTACTAGGTCATCCTGTGTTCAGTTGGTCAATTGATTGTTGCTCGATCAGACTGTGGTCAGTTGATCAGTTTCTGATTTCAAGGTCAGACTGTGGTCAGTTTATCAGTTTCTGGTTTCTACGTCAGACTGTGGTCAGTTGGTCAGTTTCGGGTTGTCTCAGTCAGACTTTGGTCATTTGGTCTGTTTCGGGTTCCTCGGCCGGAATGTGGTCAGTTGGTCAGTTTCTGGTGTCGAGATCAGACTGTGTCAGTTGGTCAGTTTCAGGTTTCTAGTCAGACTGTGGTCAGTTACTGGTTGCTAGGTTAGACTGTGCTCAGTGGGTCAGTTTCTGCTTCCTCGGTCAGACTGTGCTCAGTTGGACAGTTTCTGCTTCCTATGTCAGAATGTTTCGTCAGTTTCGTGTTGTCTTGGTCAGTTGGACAGTTTCATGTTGTCCCGGTCAGGCTTTGGGCAGTTGGTCAGTTTCTGGTTTCTAGGTCAGACTATGGTCAGACTGTGGTCAGTTGGTCAGTTTCTTGTTTTTCGGTCAGACTATGGTCAGTTGGTCAGTTTCTGGTTGTCTAGGTCTGTTTCTCTGGTCAGTTTTTTCGTATTTTGGTTGCTAGATCAGACTGTGTTCAGTTGGTCAGTTTCTGGTTCCGAGGTGAGACTGTGGTCAGTTGGTCAGTTTCTGGTTTCTCGGTCAGACTGTGGTCCGTTGTTCAATTTCTTGTTTCTAGGTCAGACTGTGGTCAGTTGGTCAGTTTCTGTTTTTAGGTCAGACTGTGGTCAATTCGTCAGTTTCTGGTTTCGAGTTAAGAATGTGGTCAGTTCGTCAGTTTCTGGTTTCGAGGTCAGACTGTGGTCAGTTGGTCAGTTTTTGGTTTCGAGTTCAGACTGTGGTCAGTTGGTCAATTTCTGGGTCAATTTCTGGTTTCTAGGTCAGACTCGTCATTTGGTGAGTTTCTTGTTTCGAGGTCAGACTGTGGTCAGTTGTTCATTTTCTTGTTTCTAGGTCAGACTGTGGTCAGACAGTGGTCAGTAGTTCAGTTTCTGGTTTCTCGGTCAGACTGTGGTCAGTTGGTCAGTTTCTGGTTGTCTAGGTGTGTTACTCTGGTCAGTTTTTTTACTTTTTGGTTGCTAGGTCATCCTGTGGTCAGTTGCTCAATTGCTTGTTGCTCGATCAGACTGTGGTTAGTAGATCACTTTCTGATTTCAATGTCAGACTGTGGTCCGTTGGTCAGTTTCGGGTTGTCTCAGTCAGACTTTGGTAATTTGTTCAGTTTCGGGTTCCTAGGCCGGAATGTGGTAAGTTGGTTAGTATCTTGTGTCTAGGTCAGACTGTGTCATTACTGGTTGCTTGGTTAGACTGTGCTCAGTTGGTCAGTTTCTGGTTCCTAGGTCAGACTGTGCTCAGTTGGACAGTTTCTGGTTCCTAGCTCAGACTTTGGGCAGTTGGTCATTTGCTGGTTCTATTTCAGACTGTGGTCAGTTGGTTAGGTGCTGGTTCTAGGTCAGGCTTTGGGCAATTGGTTGGTTTTTAGGTGCAAGGTCACCTGTGGTCAGTTGGTCAGTTGCTGATTGTTAGATCAGTCTGTGTTCAGTTTGTTACTTTCTGGATTCTATTTCATTCTGTGGTCAATTGGTCATTTGCTGGTTTCTTGATCAGACTGTGTTCAGTTGGTCAGTTTCTGGTTTCTAGGTCAGCCTGTGGTCAGACTGTGGTCAGCTGGTCAGTTTCTGGTTTCTAGGTCAGACTATGGTCAGTTGGTCTGTTTCTGGTTGTCTAGTTCTGTTTCTCTGGACAGTTTGTTATTTCTGGTTTCTAGGTCAGACTGTGGTCATTTGGTCAATTTCCGGTTGTCTCGGTCACACTGTGGTCAGTTGGTCAGTTTCTGGTTGCTAGATCGGACTGTGGTCAGTTAGTCAATTTCTGCTATACAAGTCAGACTGTGGTCAGTTTCTCATTTTCTGGTTGTCTTGGTAAGACTGTGGTCAGTTGGTCAGTTTTAGGTTGTCTCGGTCAGACTGTTGTCAGTTGGTAAGTTGCCGGTAGCTAGATCAGTCTGTGTTCAGTTTGTTACTTTTTGTTTGCGATGTCATCCTGAGATCAATTGGTCAGTTGCTGGTTACTTGATCAGACTGTGGTCAGTTCCGTCAGTTCTGGTTTCACGGTCAGACTGTGGTCAGTTGTTCAGTTTCGGGTTGTCTCGGTCAGACTGTGGTCAGTTGATCAGTTTCTGTTTGTCTCGGTCAGACTCTGGTCAGTTGGTCAGTTTCTGTTTTCTAGGTCAGACTGACGTCAGTTGGTCAGTTTCTGGTTCCTAATTTATACTGTGATCAGTTGTCAATTACGGTTTCTAGCTCAGACTGTGGCCAGTTGGTCAGTATCAGGTTTCTAGGTCAGACTGTGGTCAGTTGCTCACTTTCTCGTTTCTAGGTCACACTGTGGTCAGTTGCTATGTTTCGCGTTGTCTCAGTCAGATTTTGGTCAGTTGGTCAGTTTCTGGTTTCTAGGTCAGAATGTGGTCAGTTGGTCAGTTTATGCATTCTAGATCAGACTGTGATCAGTTGGTCAGTTTCTGGTTTCTAGATCAGTCTATGGTCATTTGGTCAGTTTCGGATTGTCTCGTTCAGATTGTGGTCAGTTGGACAGTTTCTGGTTTCTAGATCAGTCTGTGGTGAGTTGGTCAGTTTCTGGTTTCTAGGTCAGACTGTGGTCAGTTCGTGAGTTTCATGTTGCCTAAGGTCAGACTGTGTTCAGTTGGTCAGTTTCTGGTTTCCAAATCAGACTGTGGTCAGTTGGTCAGTTTCTGGTTTCTAGGTCAGTCTGTGGTCAGTTGGCCAGTTTCTTTTTCCTCGGTCAGACTGTGGTCAGTTGGTCAGTTTCTGGTTTCTAGTTCAGACTGTGTTCAGTTGGTCAGTTTCTGGTTTCTATGTCAGACTGTGATCAGTTGGTCAGTTTCTGTTTTCTCGGTCAGACTGTGGTAGGTTGGTCAGTTTCTGGTTTCTAGGTCAGACTGTGTTCAGTTTGTCAGTTTTTGGTTGCAAGATCAGACAGTGGTCAGTTGGTCAGTTTCTGTTTTCTGGATCGGACTGTGTTCAGTTGATCAGTTTCTGGTTTCTAGGTCAGACTGAGGTCAGTTGGTCAGTTTCGGATTGTCTCGGTCAGCTTGTGGTTAGTTGGACAGTTTCTGGTTTCTAGATCAGATTGTGGTCAGTTGGTCAGTTTCTGGTTTCTAGGTCAGACTGTGGTCTGTTGGTCAGTTTCTGTTTTGTCGGTCAGACTGTGGTCAGTTGGTCAGTTTCTGGTTGCTAGATCAGACTGTGGTCAGTTGGTCAGATTCTGGGTTCGAGGTCAGACTGTGGTCAGTTGATCAGTTCCTGCTTTCACAGTCAGAATGTGGTGAGTTGGTCAGTTTTCGGCTGTCTCGGTCAGACTGTGGACATTTGGTCAGTTTCTGGTTGTCTCGGTCAGACTCTGGTCAGTTGGTCAGTTTCTGGTTTCTAGGTTAGACTGACGTCAGTTGGTCCGTTTCTGGTACATAATTCAGATTGTGATAGTTGGACAATTAGGGTTTATAGCTCAGACTCTGGTCAGTTGGTCAGTTTCTGGTTTCTATGTCAGACTGTGGTCAGTTGGTCAGTTTATGCTTTCGAGATCAGACTGCGGTCAGTTGGTCATTTTCTGTTTTCTTGGTCAGACTGTGGTCAGTTGGTCAATTGCTGGTTTCTACGTCAGACCTTGGTCAGTTCGCCAGATACTGGTCGCAAGGTCAGAATGTTTTCAGTTGGTCAGTTTCTGGTTTCGAAGTCAGACTGTGGTCAGTTGTTCAGTTTCTGATTTCTAGGTCAGACTGTGGTCAGTTGTTCAGTTTCAGGTTGTCTTGATCAGTTGGTCAGTTTCATGTTGTCTCGGTCAGACTTTGGACATTTGGTCAGTTTTTGGTTTCTAGGTCAGATTATGGTCAGACTGTGGTCAGTTGGTCAGTTTCGGGTTTCTAAATCAGACTGTGGTCAGTTGGTCAGTTTCCGGTTTCTAGGTCAGACTGTGGTCAGTTGGTCAGTTTCTGGTTTCTAGATCAGACTGTGGTCAGTTGATCAGCTTCTGGTTTCAAGGTCTTAGAGTGGTCAGTTGGTCATTTTCTGTTTTTTTGGTCAGACTGTGGTCAGTTAGTCAATTGCTGGTTTCTCCGTCAGACATTGGTCAGTTGGCCAGATACTGGTCGCAAGGTCAGAATGTGGCATGTTGGGCAGTTTGTGGTTGCTAGGTCAGACTGTGGTCAGTTGGTCATTTTCTGTTTTCTTGATCAGACTGTGGTCAGTTGGGCAATTGCTGGTTGTCTAGGTCAGTTTCTCTGGTCAGTTTTTTTTACTTTTTGGTTGCAAGGTCATCCTGTGGTCAGTTGGTCAATTGATTGTTGCTCGATCAGACTGTGGTCAGTTGATCAGTTTCTGTTTTCGAGGTCAGACTATGGTCAGTTGGTCAATTTCTGGTTTCTAGGTCAGACTGTGGTCAGTTGGACATTTTCTTTTTTCTTGGTCAGACTCTGGTCAGTTGGTCAATTGCTGGTTTCTATGTCAGACTTTGGTCAGTTGGTCGGATACTGGTCGCAATGTCAGAATGTGGCCTGTTGGATAGTTTGTGGTTGCTAGGTCAGACTGTGTTCCGTTAGTCAGATACTGGTTGCTAGGTCAGAATGTGGATTGTTGGACAGTTTGTGGTTGCTAGGTCAGACTGTGGTCACTTGGTCAGTTTCTGGTTTCGAGGTCAGATTGTGGTCAGTTGCTTAGTTTATCGTTTCTTCGTCAGACTTTGGTAATTTAGTCAGTTTCGTGTTGTCTTGGTCAGTTGGTCTGTTTCATGTTGTCTCGGTCAGACTGTGGGCAGTGGTCAGTTTCTGGTTTCTAGGTCAGACTGTGGTCAGACTGTGGTCAGTTGGTCAGTTTCTGGTTTCTAAATCAGACTGTGGTCAGTTGGTCAGTTTTCGGTTTCTAGGTCAGACTGTGGTCAGTTGGTCAGTTTCCGGTTTCTAGGTCAGACTGTGTTCAGTTGGTCAATTGCTGGTTTCTACGTCAGACTGTGGGCTTTGGTCAGTTTCTGGTTGCAGCAGGTGGTTAAGAAAGCAAATGGCATGTTGGCCTTCATAGCGAGGGGATATGATTACAGGGGCAGGGAGGTGTTGCTACAGTTGTACAGGGCCTTAGTGAGGCCAGACCTGGAGTATTGTGCACAGTTTTGGTCTCCTAACTTGAGGAAGGACATTCTTGCTATTGAGGGAGAGCAGCGAAGATTCACCAGACTGATTCCCGGGATGGTGGGACTGACCTATCAAGAAAGACTGGATCAACTGGGCTTGTATTCACTGGAGTTCAGAAGAGTGAGAGGGGACCTCATAGAAACGTTTAAAACTCTGACGGGTTTGGACAGGTTGGATGCAGGAAGAATGTTCCCAATGTTGGGGAAGTCCAGAACCAGAGATCACAGTCTAAGGATAAGGGGTAAGCCATATAGGACCGAGATAAGGACAAACTTCTTCACCCAGAGAGTGGTGAACCTGTGGAATTCTCTACCACAGAAAGTAGTTGAGGCCAATTCACTAAATATATTCAAAAGGGAGTTAGATGAAGTCCTTACAACTCGGGGGATCAAGGGGTATGGCGTGAAAGCAGGAAGGGGGTACTGAAGTTGCATGTTCAGCCAAGATCTCATTCAATGGCGGTGCAAGCTAGAAGGGCTGAATGGCCTGCTCCTGCACCGATTTTCTATGTTTCTATGTTTTTTCTGGTTGTCTTGGTCTGTTTCTCTGGTCAGTTTTTAACATTTTGGTTGCTAGGTATTCCTGTGGTCAGTTGGTCAGTTTCTGGTTTCTAGTTCAGAGTGTGGTCAGTTGGTCAGTTTCTGGTTTGTAGGTGAGACTGTGGTCAGTTGGTCAGTTTCATGTTGCCTCGGTCAGACTGAGGTCAGTTGGTCAGTTTCTGGTTCCGAGGTCAGACTGTGGTCAGTTGGTCAGTTTATGGTTTCAAGGTCAGACTGTGGTCAGTTGGTCAGTTTCTGGTTTCTAGGTCAGACTGTCGTCCGTTGGTTAATTTCAAGATTCTCGGTCAGACTGTGGTCAGTTGGTCAGTTTCTGGTTTCTAGGTCAGAATGTGGTCAGTTCATCAGTTTCTAGTTTCGAGTTAAGCATGTGGTCAGTTCGTCAGTTTCTGGCTTCGAGGTCAGACTGTGGTCAGTTGGTCAATTTCTGGTTTCTATGTCAGACTGTGGTCAGTTGGTCAGTTTCTGGTTTCCTGGTCAGATTGTGGTCAGTTGGTCAATTGATTGTTTCTACGTCAGACTTTGGTCAGTTGGTCCGATACTGGTCGCAAGGTCAGAATGTGGTCTGTTGGACAGTTTGTGGTTGCAAGGTCAGACGGTGGTCATTTGATCAATTTCTGGTTTATAGGTCAGACTGTGGTCAGTTGGTTAGTTTCGGGTTCCAAGGTCAGACTGTGGTCAGTTGGTCAGTTTCTTTTTTCGAGGTCAGACTGTGGTCCATTGGTCAGTTTCTGGTTTCTAGGTCAGACTGTGGTCAGTTGGTCAGTTTCTGTTTTTATGTCAGACTGAGGTCAGACGGTCAGTTTCTGGTTTCTAGGTCAGAATGTGGTCAGTTGGTCAGTTTCTGGTTTCGAGTTAAGAATGTTTTCAGTTGGTCAATTTCTGGTTTTGAGGTCAGACTGTGGTCAGTTGTTCAGTTTCTGGTTTCTAGGTCAGACTGTGGTCAGTTGGTCAGTTTCAGGTTTCTAGGTTAGACTGTGGTCAGTTGGTCAATTGCTGGTTTCTATGTCAGACTGAGGTCAGACGGTCAGTTTCTGGTTTCTAGGTCAGAATGTGGTCAGTTGGTCAGTTTCTGGTTTCGAGTTAAGAATGTTTTCAGTTGGTCAATTTCTGGTTTTGAGGTCAGACTGTGGTCAGTTGTTCAGTTTCTGTTTTCCAGGTCAGACTGTGGTCAGTTGGTCAGTTTCAGGTTTCTAGGTTAGACTGTGTTCAGTTGGTCAATTGCTGGTTTCTATGTCAGACTGTGGTCAGTTAGTCAGATACTGGTTGCTAGGTCAGAATGTGGCATGTTGGACAATTTGTGGTTGCTAGGTCAGACTGTGGTCATTTGGTCAGTTTCTGGATTCGAGGTCAGATTGTGGTCAGTTGCTCAGTTTCTGGTTTCTTGGTCAGACTGTGGTCATTTGTTCAGTTTCGTGTTGTCTTGGTCAGTTGGACAGTTTCATGTTGTCTCGGTCAGGCTTTGGGCAGTTGGTCAGTTTCTGGTTTCCAGGTCAGACTATGGTCAGACTATGGTCAGTTGGTCAGTTTCTTGTTCCTCGGTCAGACTGGTCATTTGGTCAGTTTCTGGTTGTCTAGTTCTGTTTCTCTGGTCAGTTTTTTAGTATTTTGGTTGCTAGGTCATCCTGTGGTCAGTCGGTCAGTTGCTTGTTGCTAGGTCAGCCTGTGGTCAGTTGGTCAGCTTCTGGTTGCTAGATCAGACTGTGGCCAATTGGCCAGTTTCTGGTTTCTAGATCAGACTGTGTTCAGTTGGTCAGTTTCATGTTGCCTCGGTCAGATTGTGGTCAGTTGGTCAGTTTCTGGTTCCGAGGTCAGACTGTGGTCAGTTGGTCAGTTTCTGGTTCCAAGGTCAGACTGTGGTCATTTGGTCAGTTTCTGGTTTCTAGGTCAGACTGTGGTCCGTTGGTCAATATCTGTTTTCTAGGTCAGACTGTGGTCAGTTGGTCATTTTCTGTTTTTAGGTCAGACTGAGGTCAGATGGTCAGTTTCTGGTTTCTAGGTCAGACTGTGGTCAGTTCGTCAGTTTCTGGTTTCTAGATCAGTGTGTGGTCAGTTGGTCAGTTTCTGGTTTGCAGGTCAGACTGTGGTCAGTTGGTCAGTTTCATGTTGCCTCGGTCAGACTGAGGTCAGTTGGTCAGTTTCTGGTTCCGAGGTCAGACTGTAGTCAGTTGGTCAGTTTCTGGTTCCAAGGTCAGACTGTGGTCAGTTTGTCAGTTTCTGGTTTCTAGGTCAGACTGTGGTCCGTTGGTTAATTTCTAGTTTCTCAGTCAGACTGTGGTCAGTTGGTCAGTTTCTGTTTTTAAGTCAGACTGAGGTCAGATGGTCAGTTTCTGGTTTATATTTCTGAATGTGGTCAGTTCATCAGTTTCTGGTTTCGAGTTAAGCATGTGGTCAGTTCGTCAGTTTCTGGTTTCGAGGTCAGACTGTGGTCAGTTGGTCAGTTTCAGGTTTCGATGTCAGACTGTGTTCAGTTGGTCAATTTCTGGTTTCTAGGTCAGACTGTGGTCAGTTGGTCAGTTTCTGGTTTCTTGGAAGATTGTGGTCAGTTGGTCAATTGCTTGTGTCTACGTCAGTCTTTGGTCAGTTGGTCAGATACTGGTCGCTAGTTCAGAATGTGGTCTGTTGGACAGTTTGTGGTTGCAAGTTCAGACGGTGGTCATTTGGTTCAATTTCTACTTTATAGGTCCGACTGTGGTCAGATGGTTAGTTTAGAGTTCCAAAGTCAGACTGTGGTCAGTTGGTCAGTTTCTTTTTTCTCGGTCAGACTGTGGTCCATTGGGCAGTTTCTGGTTTCTAGGTCAGACTGTGGTCAGTTGGTCAGTTTCTGTTTTTATGTCAGACTGAGGTCAGACGGTCAGTTTCTGGTTTCTAGGTCAGAATGTGTTCAGTTGGTCAGTTTCTGGTTTCGAGGTCAGACTGTGGTCAGTTGTTCAGTTTCTGGTTTCTAGGTCAGACTGTGGTCAGTTATTCAGTTTCGAGTTGTCTTGGTCAGTTGGTCAGTTTCATGTTGTCTCGGTCAGACTTTGGACATTTCGTCAGTTTCTGCTTTCTAGGTCATACTCTGGTCAGACTGTGGTCAGTAGGTCAGTTTCTGGTTTATCGGTCAGACTGTGGTCAGATGTTCAGTTTCTGGTTGTCTAGGTCTGTTTCTCTGGTCAGTTTTTTTTACTTTTTGTTGCTAGCTCGTCCTGTGGTCAGTTGGTCAATTGCTTGTTGCTCGATCAGACTGTGGTCAGTTTCTGGTTTCGAGGTCAGACTGTGGTCAGTTGGTCAATTTCTGGTTTCTTCGTCAGACTGTGGTCAGTTGGTCATTTTCTGTTTTCTTGGTCAGACTGTGGTCAGTTGGTCAATTGCTGGTTTCTATGTCAGACTTTGGTCAGTTGGTCAGATACTGGTCGCAAGGTCAGAATGTGGACAGTTTGTGGTTGCTAGGTCAGACTGTGGTCATTTGGTCAGTTTCTGGTTTCGAGGTCATACTGTGGGCAGTTGTTCAGTTTCTGGTTTCTAGGTTAGACTCTGGTCAGTTGTTCAGTTTCGCGTTGTCTTGGTCAGTTGGTCAGTTTCAAGTTGTCTCGGTCAGACTGTGGACATTTGGTCAGTTTCTGGTTTCTAGGTCATACTGTGGTCAGACTGTGGTCAGTATGTCAGTTTCTGGTTTATCGGTCAGACTGTGGTCAGTTGGTCAGTTTCTGGTTGTCTAGGTCTGTTTCGCTGGTCAGTTTTCTTTACTTTTTGGTTGCTAGGTCATCCTGTGTTCAGTTGGTCAATTGATTGTTGCTCGATCAGACTGTGGTCAGTTGATCAGTTTCTGATTTCAAGGTCAGACTGTGGTCAGTTTATCAGTTTCTGGTTTCTTCGTCAGACTGTGGTCAGTTGGTCAGTTTCGGGTTGTCTCAGTCAGACCTTGGTCATTTGGTCTGTTTCGGGTACCTAGGCCGGAATGTGGTCAGTTGGTCAGTTTCTGGTGTCTAGATCAGACTGTGTCAGTTGGTCAGTTTCAGGTTTCCAGGTCAGACTGTGGACAGTTACTGGTTGCTGGGTTAGACTGTGCTCAGTTGGTCAGTTTCTGGTTCCTAGGTCAGAATGTGGTCCATTGGTCAGTTTCTGGTTTCTAGGTCAGAATATGGTCAGTTGGTCAGTTTCTGATTTCGAGGTCAGACTGTGGTCAGTTGGTCAATTGCTTGTTTCTACGTCAGACTTTGGTCAGTTGGTCAGATACTGGTCGCAAGTTCAGAATGTGGTCTGTAGGACAGTCTGTGGTTGCAAGGTCAGACGGTCGTCATTTGGTCAATTTCTGGTTTATAGGTCAGACTGTGGTCAGTTGGTTAGATTCGGGTTCCAAGGTCAGACTGTGGTCAGTTGGTCAGTTTCTTTTTTCTAGGTCAGACTGTGGTCCATTGGTCAGTTTCTGGTTTCTAGATCAGACTGTGGTCAGTTGGTCAGTTTCTGTTTTTATGTCAGACTGAGGTCAGACGGTCAGTTTCTGGTTTCTAGGTCAGAATGTGGTCAGTTGGTCAGTTTCTGGTTTCGAGTTAAGAATGTTTTCAATTGGTCAGTTTCTGGTTTCGAGGTCAGACTGTTGTCAGTTGATCAGTTTCTGGTTTTGAGGTTAGACTGTGGTCAGTTGTTCAGTTTCTGGTTTCTAGGTCAGACTGTGGTCAGTTGTTCAGTTTCAGGTTTCTAGGTTAGACTGTGTTCAGTTGGTCAATTGCTGGTTTCTATGTCAGACTGTGGTCAGTTAGTCAGATACTGGTTGCTAGGTCAGAATGTGGCCTGTTGGACATTTTGTGGTTGCTAGTTCAGACGGTGGTCATTTGGTCAGTTTCTGGTTTCGAGGTCAGATTGTGGTCAGTTGCTCAGTTTCTGGTTTCTTGGTCAGACGGTGGTCATTTGGTCAATTTCTGGTTTATAGGTCAGACTGTGGTCAGTTAGTTAGTTTCGTGTTCCAAGGTCAGACTGTGGTCAGTTGGTCAATTGCTTGTTTCTACGTCAGACTTTGGTCAGTTGGTCAGATACTGGTCGCAAGTTCAGAATGTGGTCTGTAGGACAGTCTGTGGTTGCAAGGTCAGACGGTCGTCATTTGGTCAATTTCTGGTTTATAGGTCAGACTGTAGTCAGTTGGTTATATTCGGGTTCCAAGGTCAGACTGTGGTCAGTTGGTCAGTTTCTTTTTTCTAGGTCAGACTGTGGTCCATTGGTCAGTTTCTGGTTTCTAGATCAGACTGTGGTCAGTTGGTCAGTTTCTGTTTTTATGTCAGACTGAGGTCAGACGGTCAGTTTCTGGTTTCTAGGTCAGAATGTGGTCAGTTGGTCAGTTTCTGGTTTCGAGTTAAGAATGTTTTCAATTGGTCAGTTTCTGGTTTCGAGGTCAGACTGTTGTCAGTTGATCAGTTTCTGGTTTTGAGGTTAGACTGTGGTCAGTTGTTCAGTTTCTGGTTTCTAGGTCAGACTGTGGTCAGTTGTTCAGTTTCAGGTGTCTAGGTTAGACTGTGTTCAGTTGGTCAATTGCTGGTTTCTATGTCAGACTGTGGTCAGTTAGTCAGTTACTGGTTGCTATGTCAGAATGTGGCCTGTTGGACATTTTGTGGTTGCTAGTTCAGACGGTGGTCATTTGGTCAGTTTCTGGTTTCGAGGTCAGATTGTGGTCAGTTGCTCAGTTTCTGGTTTCTTGGTCAGACGGTGGTCATTTGGTCAATTTCTGGTTTATAGGTCAGACTGTGGTCAGTTAGTTAGTTTCGTGTTCCAAGGTCAGACTGTGGTCAGTTGGTCAATTGCTTGTTTCTACGTCAGACTTTGGTCAGTTGGTCAGATACTGGTCGCAAGTTCAGAATGTGGTCTGTAGGACAGTCTGTGGTTGCAAGGTCAGACGGTCGTCATTTGGTCAATTTCTGGTTTATAGGTCAGACTGTAGTCAGTTGGTTATATTCGGGTTCCAAGGTCAGACTGTGGTCAGTTGGTCAGTTTCTTTTTTCTAGGTCAGACTGTGGTCCATTGGTCAGTTTCTGGTTTCTAGATCAGACTGTGGTCAGTTGGTCAGTTTCTGTTTTTATGTCAGACTGAGGTCAGACGGTCAGTTTCTGGTTTCTAGGTCAGAATGTGGTCAGTTGGTCAGTTTCTGGTTTCGAGTTAAGAATGTTTTCAATTGGTCAGTTTCTGGATTCGAGGTCAGACTGTTGTCAGTTGATCAGTTTCTGGTTTTGAGGTTAGACTGTGGTCAGTTGTTCAGTTTCTGGTTTCTAGGTCAGACTGTGGTCAGTTGTTCAGTTTCAGGTTTCTAGGTTAGACTGTGTTCAGTTGGTCAATTGCTGGTTTCTATGTCAGACTGTGGTCAGTTAGTCAGATACTGGTTGCTAGGTCAGAATGTGGCCTGTTGGACATTTTGTGGTTGCTAGTTCAGACGGTGGTCATTTGGTCAGTTTCTGGTTTCGAGGTCAGATTGTGGTCAGTTGCTCAGTTTCTGGTTTCTTGGTCAGACGGTGGTCATTTGGTCAATTTCTGGTTTATAGGTCAGACTGTGGTCAGTTAGTTAGTTTCGTGTTCCAAGGTCAGACGGTGGTCAGTTGGTCAGTTTCTGTTTTCTAGGTCAGACTGTGGTCCATTGGGCAGTTTCTGGTTTCTAGGTCAGACTGTGGTCAGTTGGTCAGTTTCTGTTTTTATGTCAGACTGAGGTCAGACGGTCAGTTTCTGGTTTCTAGGTCAGAATGTGGTCAGTTGGTCAGTTTCTGGTTTCGAGGTCAGACTGTGGTCAGTTGTTCAGTTTCTGGTTTGTAGGTCAGACTGTGGTCAGTTGTTCAGAGTCTGGTTGTCTAGGTCTGTTTCTCTGGTCAGTTTGTTTTACTTTTTGGTTGCTAGGACATCCTGTGGTCAGTTGGTCAATTGCTTGTTGCTCGATCAGACTGTGGTCAGTTGGTCAGTTTCTGGTTTCGAGGCAAGACTGTGGTCAGTTGGTCAATTTCTGGTGTCTAGGTCAGTCTGTGGTCAGTTGGTCATTTTCTGTTTTCTTTGTCAGACTGTGGTCAGTTGGTCAATTGCTGGTTTCTATCTCAGACATTGGTCAGTTGGTCAGATACTGGTCGCAAGGTCAGAATGTGGCCTGTTGGACAGTTTGTGGTTGCTAGGTCAGACTGTGGTCATTTGGTCAGTTTCTGGTTTCGAGGTCAGACTGTGGTCAGTTGTTCAGTTTCTGGTTTCTAGGTTAGACTGTGGTCAGTTGTTCAGTTTCGCGTTGTCTTGGTCAGTTGGTCAGTTTCATGTTGTCTCGGTCAGACTGTGGACATTTGGTCAGTTTCTGGTTTCTAGGTCATACTGTGGTCAGACTGTGGTCAGTAGGTCAGTTTCTGGTTTCTCGGTCAGACTGTGGTCAGTTGTTCAGTTTCTGGTTGTCTAGGTCTGTTTCTCTGGTCAGTTTTTTTTTACTTTTTGGTTGCTAGGTCATCCTGTGTTCAGTTGGTCAATTGATTGTTGCTCGATCAGACTGTGGTCAGTTGATCAGTTTCTGGCTTCTACGTCAGACTGTGGTCAGTTGGTCAGTTTCGGGTTGTCTCAGTCAGACTTTGGTCATTTAGTCTGTTTCGGGTTCCTATGCCGGAATGTGGTCAGTTGGTCAGTTTCTGGTGTCTAGATCAGACTGTGTCAGTTGGTCAGTTTCAGGTTCCTAGGTCAGCATGTGGTCCATTGGTCAGTTTCTGGTTTCTAGGTCAGAATTTGGTCAGTTGGTCAGTTTCTGTTTTTATGTCAGTCTGAGGTCAGACGGTCAGTTTTTGGTTGCGAGGTCAGAATGTGGTCAGTTGGTCAGTTACTGGTTTCGAGTTAAGGATGTTTTCAGTTGGTCAGTTACTGGTTTCCAGGTCAGACTGTGGTCAGTTGGTCAGTTTCTGGTTTCTAGGTCAGACTGTGTTCAGTTCGTCAATTGCTGGTTTCAACGTCATACTGTGCTCAGTTAGTCACATACTGGTTGCTAGGTCAGAATGTGGCCTGTTGGACAATTTGTGGTTGCGAGGTCAGACTGTGGTCATTTGTTCAGTTTCTGGTTTCGAGGTCAGATTGTGGTCAGTTGCTCAGTTTCTGGTTTCTTGGTCAGACTGTGGTCATTTGGTCAGTTTCGTGTTGTCTTGGTCAGTTGGACAGTTTCATGTTGTCTCAGTCAGGCTTTGGGCAGTTGGTCATTTTCTGGTTTCTAGGTCAGACTATGGTAAGACTGTGGTCAGTTGGTCAGTTTCTTGTTTCTCGGTCAGACTGTGGTCAGTTGGTCAGTTTCTGTTTGTCTAGGTCTGTTTCTCTGGTCAGTTTTTTATTATTTTGGTTGCTAGATCATCCTGTGGTCAGTCAGTCAGTTGCTTGTTGTTGGTCAGCCTGTGGTCAGTTGGTCAGTTTCTGGTTGCTAGATCAGACTGTAGTCAGTTGGTCAGTTTCATGTTGCCTCGGTCAGACTGAGGTCAGTTGGTCAGTTTCTGGTTCCGAGGTCAGACTGTGGTCAGTTGCTCAGTTTATGGTTTCAAGGTCAGACTGTGGTAAGTTGGTCAGTTTCTGGTTTCTAGGTCAGACTGTCGTCCGTTGGTTAATTTCTAGTTTCTCGGTCAGACTGTGGTCAGTTGGTCAGTTTCTGTTTTTAAGTCAGACTGAGGTCAGATGGTAAGTTTCTGGTTTCTAGGTCAGAATGTGGTCAGTTCATCAGTTTCTGGTTTGGAGTTAAGCATGTGGTCAGTTCGTCAGTTTCTGCCTTCGAGGTCAGACTTGGTCAGTTGGTCAGTTTCAGGTTTCGAGGTCAGACTGTGGTCAGTTGGTCAATTTCTGGTTTCTATGTCAGACTGTGGTCAGTTGGTCAGTTTCTGGTTTCCTGGTCAGATTGTGGTCAGTTGGTCAATTGATTGTTTCTACGTCAGACTTTGGTCAGTTGGTCAGATACTGGTCGCAAGGTCAGAATCTGGTCTGTTGGACAGTTTGTGGTTGCAAGGTCAGACGGTGGTCATTTGGTCAATTTCTGGTTTATAGGTCAGACTGTGGTCAGTTGGTTAGTTTCGGGTTCCAAGGTCAGACTGTGGTCAGTTGGTCAGTTTCTTTTTTCGAGGTCAGACTGTGGTCCATTGGTCTGTTTCTGGTTTCTAGGTCAGACTGTGCTCAGTTGGTCAGTTTCTGTTTTTATGTCAGACTGAGGTCAGACGGTCAGTTTCTGGTTTCTAGGTCAGAATGTGGTCAGTTGATCAGTTTCTGGTTTCGAGTTAAGAATGTTTTCAGTTGGTCATTTTCTGGTTTTGAGGTCAGACTGTGGTCAGTTGTTCAGTTTCTGGTTTCTCGGTCAGACTGTGGTCAGTTGGTCAGTTTCAGGTTTCTAGGTTAGACTGTGTTCAGTTGGTCAATTGCTGGTTTCTATGTCAGACTGTGGTCAGTTAGTCAGATACTGGTTGCTAGGTCAGAATGTGGCATGTTGGACAATTTGTGGTTTTAGGTCAGACTGTGGTCATTTGGTCAGTTTCTGGATTCGAGGTCAGATTGTGGTCAGTTGCTCAGTTTCTGGTTTCTTGGTCAGACTGTGGTCATTTGGTCAGTTTCGTGTTGTCTTGGTCAGTTGGACAGTTTCATGTTGTCTCGGTCAGGCTTTGGGCAGTTGGTCAGTTTCTGGTTTCTAGGTCAGACTATGGTCAGACTATGGTCAGTTGGTCAGTTTCTTGTTCCTCGGTCAGACTGGTCAGTTGATCAGTTTCTGGTTGTCTAGTTCTGTTTCTCTGGTCAGTTTTTTAGTATTTTGGTTGCTAGGTCCTCCTGTGGTCAGTCGGTCAGTTGCTTGTTGCTAGGTCAGCCTGTGGTCAGTTGGTCAGTTTCTGGTTGCTAGATCAGACTGTGGCCAATTGGCCAGTTTCTGGTTTCTAGATCAGACTGTGTTCAGTTGGACTGTTTCTGGTTTCTAGGTCAGACTGTGGTCAGTTGGTCAGTTTCATGTTGCCTCGGTCAGATTGTGGTCAGTTGGTCAGATTCTGGTTCCGAGGTCAGACTGAGGTCAGTTGGTCAGTTTCTGGTTCCAAGGTCAGACTGTGGTCATTTGGTCAGTTTCTGGTTTCTAGGTCACACTGTGGTCCGTTGGTCAATTTCTGTTTTCTAGGTCAGACTGTGGTCAGTTGTTCAGTTTCTGTTTTTAGGTCAGACTGAGGTCAGATGGTCAGTTTCTGGTTTCTAGGTCAGACTGTGGTCAGTTCTTCAGTTTCTGGTTTCTAGATCAGAGTGTGGTCAGTTGGTCAGTTTCTGGTTTGTAGGGGAGACTGTGGTCAGTTGGTCAGTTTCATGTTGCCTCGGTCAACTGAGGTCAGTTGGTCAGTTTCTGGTTCCGAGGTCAGACTGTGGTCAGTTGGTCAGTTTCTGGTTCCAAGGTCAGACTGTGATCAGTTGGTCAGTTTCTGGTTTCTAGGTCAGACTGTGGTCCGTTGGTTAATTTCGAGTTTCTCGGTCAGACTGTGGTCAGTTGGTCAGTTTCTGTTTTTAAGTCAGTCTGAGGCCAGATGGTCAGCTTCTGATTTCTAGGTCAGAATGTGGTCAGTTCGTCATTTTCTGGTTTCCAGGTCAGACTGTGGTCAGTTGGTCAGTTTCAGGTTTCGAGGTCAGACTGTGGTTAGTTGGTCAATTTCTGGTTTCTAGGTAAGACTGTGGTCAGTTGGTCAGTTTCTGGTTTCTTGGTCAGATTGTGGTCAGTTGGTCAATTGCTTGTTTCAACGTCAGACTTTGGTCAGTTGGTCAGATACTGGTCGCTAGGTCAGAATGTGGTCTGTTGGACAGTTTGTGGTTGCAAGTTCAGACGGTGGTCATTTGGTCAATTTCTGATTTATAGGTCAGACTGTGGTCAGTTGGTTAGTTTCGGGTTCCAAGGTCAGACTGTGGTCAGTTGGTCAGTTTCATTTTTCTAGGACAGACTGTGGTCCATTGGTCAGTTTCTGGTTTCTAGGTCAGACTGTGGTCAGTTGGTCAGTTTCTGTTTTTATGTCAGACTGAGGTCAGACGGTCAATTTCTGGTTTCTAGGTCAGAATGTGGTCAGTTGGTCAGTTTCTGGTTTCGAGTTAAGAATGTTTTCAGTTGGTCAGTTTCTGGTTTCGAGGTCAGACTGTTGTCAGTTGATCAGTTTCAGGTTTTTAAGGTCAGACTGTGGTCAGTTGTTCAGTTTCTGGTTTCTAGGTCAGACTGTGGTCAGTTGGTCAGTTTCAGGTTTCTAGGTTAGACTGTGATCAGTTGGTCAATTGCTGGTTTCTATGACAGACTGTGGTCAGTTAGTCAGATACTGGTTGCGAGGTCAGAATGTGGCATTTTGGACAATTTGTGTTTGCTAGGTCAGACTGTGTTCATTTGGTCAGTTTCTGGTTTCGAGGTCAGATTGTGGTCAGTTGCTGAGTTTCTGGTTTCTTGGTCAGACTGTGGTCATTTGGTCAGTTTCGTGTTGTCTTGGTCAGTTGGACAGTTTCATGTTGTCTCGGTCAGGCTTTGGGCAGTTGGTCAGTTTCTGGTTTCTAGGTCAGACTATGGTCAGACTGTGGTCAGTTGGTCAGTTTCTTGTTCCTCGGTCAGACTGTGGTCAGTTGGTCAGTTTCTGGTTGTCTAGGTCTGTTTCTCTTGTCAGTTTATTAGTATATTGGTTGCTAGGTCATCCTGTGGTCAGTCGGTCAGTTGCTTGTTGCTTGGTCAGCCTGTGGTCAGTTGGTCAGTTTCTGGTTGCTAGATCAGACTGTGGTCAGTTGGTCAGTTTCTGGTTCCGAGGTCAGACTGTGGTCAGTTGGTCAGTTTCTGTTTCCAGGGTCAGACTGTGATCAGTTGGTCAGTTTCTGGTTTATACGTCAGACTGTGGTCCGTTGGTCAATTTCTGTTTTCTAGGTCAGACTGTGGTCAGTTGGTCAGTTTCTGTTTTTAGGTCAGACTGAGGTCAGATGGTCAGTTTCTGGTTTCTAGGTCAGACTGTGGTCAGTTCGTCAGTTTCTGGTTTCGAGTTAAGAATGTGGTCAGTACGTCAGATTCTTGTTTCGAGGTCAGACTGTGGTCAGTTGGTCTGTTTCTGGTTTCGAGGTCAGACTGTGGTCAGTTGGTCAATTTCTGGTTTCTAGGTCAGACTGTGGTCAGTTGGTCAGTTTCATGTTGCCCCGGTCAGATTGTGGTCAGTTGGTCAGTTTCTGGTTCCGAGGTCATACTGTGGTCAGTTGGTCAGTTTCTGGTTCCAAGGTCAGAATGTGGTCAGTTCGTCAGTTTCTGGTTCCAAGGTCAGAATGTGGTCAGTTCGTCAGTTTCTGGTTTCGAGTTAAGAATGTGGTCAGTTCTTCAGTTTATGCTTTCGAGGTCAGACTGTGGTCAGTTGGTCAGTTTATGGTTTAGAGTTCAGACTGTGGTCAGTTGGTCAGATACTGGTCGCTAGGTCAGAATGTGGTCTGTTGGACAGTTTGTGGTTGCAAGGTCAGACGGTGGTCATTTGGTCAGTTTCTGGTTTCTAGGTCAGACTTGTGGTCAGTTGGTCAGTTTCGGGTTCCAAGGTCAGACTGTGGTCAGTTGGTCAGTTTCTGTTTTTATGTCAGACTGAGGTCAGACGGTCAGTTTTTGGTTTCTATGTCAGAATGTGGTCCGTTGGTCAGTTTCTGGTTTCGAGTTAAGAATGTTTTCAGTTGGTCAGTTTCTGGTTTCGAGGACAGACTGTGGTCAGTTGTTCAGTTTCTGGTTTCCAGGTCAGACTGTGGTCAGTTGTTCAGTTTCGGATTGTCTTGGTCAGTTGGTCAGTTTCATGTTGTCTCGGTCAGACTTTGGACATTTGGTCAGTTTCTGGTTTCTAGGTCAGACTGTGGTCAGACTGTGGTCAGTAGGTCAGTTTCTGGTTTCTCGGTCAGACTGTGGTCAGTTGTTCAGTTTCTGGTTGTCTAGGTCTGTTTCTCTGGTCAGTTTTTTTTACTTTTTGGTTGCTAGGTCTTCCTGTGGTTAGTTGGTCAATTGCTTGTTGCTCGATCAGACTGTGGTCAGTTGATCAGTTTCTGGTTTCGAGGTCGGACTGTGGTCAGTTGGTCAATTTCTGGTTTCGAGGTCAGACTGTGGTCAGTTGGTCATTTTCAGTTTTCTTGGTCACACTGTGGTCAGTTGGTCAATTGCTGGTTTCTATGTCAGACTTTGGTCAGTTGGTCAGATACTGGTCGCAAGGTCAGAATGTGGCCTGTTGGACAGTTTGTGGTTGCTAGGTCAGACTGTGGTCATTTGGTCAGTTTCTGGTTTCGAGGTCATACTGTGGTCAGTTGTTCAGTTTCTGGTTTCTAGTTCAGACTGTGGTCAGTTGTTCAGTTTCGCGTTGTTTTGGTCAGTTGGTCAGTTTCATGTTGTCTCGGTCAGACTGTGGACATTTGGTCAGTTTCTGGTTTCTGGGTCATACCGTGGGCAGACTGTGGTCAGTAGGTCAGTTTCTGGTTTCTCGGTCAGACTGTGGTCAGTTGTTCAGTTTCTGGTTGTCTAGGTCTGTTTCTCTGGTCAGTTTACTTTTACTTTTTGGTTACTAGGTTATCCTGTGTTCAGTTGGTCAATTGATTCTTGCTCGATCAGACTGTTGTCAGTTGATCAGTTTCTGGTTTCTACGTCAGACTGTGGTCAGTTGTTCAGTTTCGGGGTTGTCTCAGTCAGACTTTGGTCATTTGGTCTGTTTCGGGTTCCTAGGCTGGAATGTGGTCAGTTGGTCAGTTTCTGGTGTATAGATCAGATTGTGTCAGTTGGTCAGTTTCAGGTTTCTAGGTCAGACTGTGGTCAGTTACTGGTTGCTAGGTTAGACTGTGCTCAGTTGGTCAGTTTCTGGTTCCTAGGTCAGACTGTGCTCAGTTGGACAGTTTCTGCTTCCTTTGTCAGAATGTGGCCAATTGGTCAGTTTCTGGTTTCTAGGTCAGACTGTGGTCAGTTGGTCAGTTTCTGTTTTTATGTCAGACTGAGGTCAGACGGTCAGTTTTTGGTTGCTAGGTCAGAATGTGGTCAGTTGGTCAGTCACTGGTTTCGAGTTAAGAATGTTTTCAGTTGGTCAGTTACTGTTTTCGAGGTCAGACTGTGGTCAGTTGTTCAGTTTCTGGTTTCTAGGTCAGACCGTGTTCAGTTGGTCAATTGCTGGTTTCAACGTCAGACTGTGCTCAGTTAGTCACATACTGGCTGCTAGGTCAGAATGTGGCCTGTTGGACAATTTGCGGTAGCTAGGTCAGACTGTGGTCATTTGGTCAGTTTCTGGTTTCGAGGTCAGATTGTGGTCAGTTGCTCAGTTTCTGGTTTCTTGGTCAGACTGTGGTCATTTGGTCCGTTTCGTGTTGTCTTGGTCAGTTGGAAAGTTTCATTTTGTCTCGGTCAGGCTTTGGGCAGTTGGTCAGTTTCTGGTATCTAGGTCAGATTATGGTCAGACTGTGGTCAGTTGGTCAGTTTCTTGTTTCTCGGTCAGACTGTGGTCAGTTGGTCAGTTTTTGGTTGTCTAGGTCTGTTTCTCTAGTCAGTTTTTTAGTATTTTGGTTGCTAGGTCATCCTGTGGTCAGTCGGTCAGTTGCTTGTTGCTAGTTCAGCCTGTGGTCAGTTGGTCAGTTTCTGGTTGCTAGATCAGACTGTGGTCAGTTGGTCAGTTTCTGGTTTCGAGATCAGACTGTGTTTAGTTGGACAATTTCTGGTTTCTAGGTCAGACTGTGGTCAGTTGGTCAGTTTCATGTTGCCTCGGTCAGATTGTGGTCAGTTGGTCAGTTTCTGGTTCCGAGGTCAGACTGTGGTCAGTTGGTCAGTTTCTGTTTCCAAGGTCAGACTGTGGTCAGTTGGTCAGTTTCTGGTTTCTAGGTGAGACTGTGGTCCGTTGGTCAATTTCTGGTTTCTAGGTCAGACTGTGGTCAGTTGGTCAGTTTCTGGTTTCGAGTTAAGAGTGTGGTCAGTTCGTCAGTTTCTGGTTTCGAGGTCAGACTGTGGTCAGTTGGTCAGTTTCTGGTTTCGAGGTCAGACTTTGGTCAGTTGGTCAATTGCTGGTTTCTACGTCAGACTTTGGTCAGTTGGTGAGATACTGGTCGCTATGTCAGAATGTGGCCCGTTGGATAGTTTGTGGTTGCTAGGTCAGACTGGTCATTTGGTGAGTTTCTTGTTTCGAGGTCAGACTGTGTTCAGTTGTTCAGTTTCTGGTTTCTAGGTCAGACTGTGGACAGACAGTGGTCAGCAGGTCAGTTTCTGGTTTCTCGGTCAAACTGTGGTCAGTTGGTCAGTTTCTGGTTGTCTAGGTCTGTTACTCTGGTCAGTTTTTTTACTTTTACTTTGCTAGGTCATCCTGTGGTCAGTTGGTCAATTGCTTGTTGCTCGATCAGACTGTGGTCAGTAGATCAGTTTCTGAGTTCAAGGTCAGACTGTGGTCAGTTTATCACTTTCTGCTTTCTACGTCAGACTGTGGTCAGGTTGTCAGTTTCGGGTTGTCTCAGTCAGACTTTGGTCATTTGGTCAGTTTCGGGTTCCTAGGCCGGAATGTGGTAAGTTGGTCAGTATCTGGTGTCTAGGTCAGACTGTGTCAGTTACTGGTTGCTTGGTCAGACTGTGCTCAATTGGTCAGTTTCTGGTTCCTAGCTCAGACTGTGGGCAGTTGGTCATTTGCGGGTTCTATTTCAGACTGTGGTCAGTTGGTTAGGTGCTGGTTCTAGGTCAGGCTTTGGGCAATTGGTTGGTTTTTAGATGCAAGGTCACCTGTGGTCAGTTGGTCAGTTGCTGATTTTTAGATCAGTCTGTGTTCAGTTTGTTACTTTAGGATTCTATTTCATTCTGCGGTCAATTGATCATTTGCTGGTTTCTTGATCAGACTATGTTCAGTTGGTCAGTTTCTGGTTTCTAGGTCAGACTGTGGTCAGACTGTGGTCAGCTGGTCAGTTTTTGGTTTCTAGGTCAGACTATGGTCAGTTGGTCTGTTTCTGGTTGTCTCGTTCTGTTTCTCTGGACAGTTTGTTATTTCTGGTTTCTAGGTCAGACTGTGGTCATTTGGTCAGTTTCCGGTTGTCTCGGTCTCACTGTGGTCAGTGTGTCAGTTTCTGGTTGCTAGATCGGACTGTGATCAGTTGATCAGTTTCTGGTTTGTAGGTCAGACTGTGTTTAGTTGGTCAGTTTCGGATTGTCTCGGTCAGCTTGTGGTTAGTTGGACAGCTTCTGGTTTCTAGATAAGGCTGTGGTCAGTTGGTCAGTTTCTGGTTTCTAGGTCAGACTGTGGTCTGTTGGTCAGTTTCTGTTTTGTCGGTCAGACTGTGGTCAGTTGGTCAGTTTCTGGTTGCTAGATCAGACTGTGGTCAGTTGGTCAGTTTCTGGGTTCTAGGTCAGACTGTGGTCAGTTGATCAGTTCCTGCTTTCACAGTCAGAATGTGGTGAGTTGGTCAGTTTCGGGCTGTCTAGGTCAGACTGTGGACATTTGGTCAGTTTCTGGTTTCTAGGTCAGACTGTGGTCTGTTGGTCAGTTTCTGTTTTGTCGGTCAGACTGTGGTCAGTTGGCCAGTTTCTGGTTTCCAGGTTAGACTGACGTCATTTGGTCCGTTTCTGGTTCATAATTCAGATTGTGATAGTTGGACAATTAGGTTTTCTAGGTCAGACTGTGCTCAGTTGGACAGTTTCTGGTTTCTATGACAGACTGTGGTCAGTTGTTCAGTTTATGCTTTCTAGATCAGACTGTGGTCAGTTGGTCAGTTTCTGGTTTCTAGGTCAGACTGTGTTCAGTTGGTTAGTTTCGGATTGTCTCGTTCAGATTGTGGTCAGTTGGACAGTTTCTGGTTTCTAGGTCAGACTGTGGTCAGTTGGTCAGTTTCTGGTTTCCTGGTCAGACTGTGGTCATTTGGTCACTTTCATGTTCCCTCGGTCAGACTGTGTTCTGTTGGTCAGTTTCTGATTTCTAGATCAGACTGTGGTCAGTTGGTCAGCTTCTGGTTTCTTGGTCTTCGAGTGGTCAGTTGGTCATTTTCTGTTTTCTTGGTCAGACTGTGGTCAGTTGGTCAATTGCTGGTTTCTACCTCAGACCTTGGTCAGTTGGTCAGATACTGGTCGCAAGGACAGAATGTGGCCTGTTGGGCAGTTTGTGGTTGCTAGGTCAGACTGTGGTCATTTGGTCAGATTCTGGTTTCTCGGTCAGACTGTGGTCAGTTGGTCAGTTTCTGGTTGTCTAGGTCTGTTTCTCTGGTCAGTTTTTTTTTACTTTTTGGTTGCTAGGTCATCCTGTGGTCAGTTGGTCAAATGCTTGTTGCTCGATCACACGGTGGTCAGTTGATCAGTTTCTAGTTTCGAGGTCAGACTGTGGTCAGTTGGTCAATTTCTGGTTTCTTGGTCAGACTGTGGTCAGTTGGTCAATTGCTGGTTTCTATGTCAGACTTTGGTCAGTTGGTCGGATGCTGGTTGCAATGTCAGAATGTGGCCTGTTGGACAGTTTGTGGTTGCTAGGTCAGACTGTGGTCCGTTAGTCAGATACTGGTTGCTCGATCAGAATGTAGACTGTGGGACAGTTTGTGGTTGCTAGGTCAGACTGTGGTCATTTGGTCAATTTCAGGTTTCGAGGTCAGATTGTGGTCAGTTGCTTAGTTTCTCGTTTCTTGGTCAGACTGTGGGCAGTGGTCAGTTTCTGGTTTCTAGTTCAGACTGTGGTCAGACTGTGGTCAGTTGGTCAGTTTCTGGTTTCAAAATCAGACTGTGGTCAGTTGGTAGTTTCCGGTTTCTAGGTCAGACTGTGGTCAGTTGGTCAGTTTCAGGTTCCTAGGTCAGACTGTGTTCAGTTGGTCAATTGTTTGTTTCTACGTCAGACTGTGGGCAGTGGTCAGTTTCTGGTTACAGCAGGCGGTTAAGAAAGCAAATGGCACGTTGGCCTTCTTAGCGAGGGGATTTGATTACAGGGGCAGGGAGGTGTTGCTACAGTTGTACAGGGCCTTGGTGAGGCCACACCTGGAGTATTGTGTGCAGTTTTGTTCTCCTAACTTGAGGAAGGACATTCTTGCTATTGAGCGAGTGCAGCGAAGATTCAACAGACTGATTCCCGGGATGGTGGGACTGACCTATCAAGAAAGATTGGATCAACTTGGCTTGTATTCACTGGAGTTCAGAAGAGTGAGACGGGACCTCATAGAAACGTTTAAAATTCTGACGGGTTTGAACAGGTTGGATGCAGGAAGAATGTTTCCAAAGTTGGGGAAGTCCAGAACCAGAGGTCACAGTCTAAAGATAAGGGGTAAGCTATTTAGGACTGAGATAAGGAGAAACTTCTTCACCCAGAGAGTGGTGAACCTGTGGAATTCTCTACCACAGAAAGTAGTTGAGGCCAAATCACTAAATATATTCAAAAGGGAGTTAGATGAAGTCCTTACAACTCGGGGGATCAAGGGGTATGGCGTGAAAACAGGAAGGGGGTACTGAAGTTGCATGTTCAGCCATGAACTCATTGAATGGCGGTGCAGGCTAGAAGGGCTGAATGGCCTGATCCTGCACCTATTTTTTTTGTTTCTATGTTTTTTTTCTGGTTGTCTACGTCTGTTTCTCTGGTCAGTTTTTAACATTTTGGTTGCTAGGTAATCCTGTGGTCAGTTGGTCAGGTTCTGGTTTCTAGATCAGAGTGTGGTCAGTTGGTCAGTTTCTGGTTTGTAGGTAAGACGGTGGTCAGTTGGTCAGTTTCATGTTGCCTCGGTCAGACTGAGGTCAGTTGGTCAGTTTCTGGTTCCGAAGTCAGACTGTGGTCAGTTAGTCAGTTTCTGGTTCCAAGGTCAGACTGTGGTCAGTTGGTCAGTTTCTGGTTTCTAGGTCAGACTGTGGTCCGTTGGTTAATTTCTAGTTTCTCGGTCAGACTGTGGTCAGTTGGTCAGTTTCTGTTTTTAAGTCAGACTGAGGTCAGATGGTCAGTTTCTGGTTTCTAGGTCAGAATGTGGTCAGTTCATCAGTTTCTGGTTTCGAGTTAAGCATGTGGTCAGTTCGTCAGTTTCTGGTTTCGAGGTCAGACTGTGGTCAGTTGGTCAGTTTCAGGTTTCGAGGTCAGACTATGGTCAGTTGGTAAATTTCTGTTTTTTATGTCAGACTGTGGTCAGTTGGTCAGTTTCTGGTTTCTTGGTCAGATTGTGGTCAGTTGGTCAATTGCTTGTTTCTACGTCAGACTTTGGTCAGTTGGTCAGATACTGGTCGCTAGGTCAGAATATGGTCTGTTGGACAGTTTGTGGTTGCAAGGTCAGACGGTGGTCATTTGGTCAATTTCTGGTTTATAGGTCAGACTGTGGTCAGTTGGTTTGTTTCGGGTTCCAAGGTCAGACTGTGGTCAGTTGGTCAGTTGCTTTTTTCTAGGTCAGACTGTGGTCCATTGGTCAGTTTCTGGTTTCCAGGTCAGACTGTGGTCAGTTGGTCAGTTTCTGTTTTTATGTCAGACTGAGGTCAGACGGTCAGTTTCTGGTTTCTAGGTCAGAATATGATCAGTTGGTCAGTTTCTGGTTTCGAGTTAAGCATGTTTTCAGTTGGTCAGATTCTGGTTTCGAGGTCAGGCTGTTGTCAGTTGAACAGTTACTGGTTTTGAGGTCAGACTGTGGTCAGTTGTTCAGTTTCTGGTTTCTAGGTCAGACTGTGGTCAGTTGGGCAGTTTCAGGTTTTTTAGGTTAGACTGTGTTCAGTTGGTCAATTGCTGGTTTGTATGTCAGACTGTGGTCAGTTAGTCAGATACAGGTTGCTAGGTCAGAATGTGGCCTGTTGGACAATTTGTGGTTGCTAGGTCAGACTGTGGTCATTTGGTCAGTTTCTGGTTTCGAGGTCAGATTGTGGTCAGTTGCTCAGTTTTTGGTTTCTTGGTCAGACTGTGGTCATTTGGTCAGTTTCGTGTTGTCTTGGTCAGTTGGACAGTTTCATGTTGTCTCGGTCAGGCTTTGGGCAGTTGGTCAGTTTCTGGTTTCTAGGTCAGACTATGGTCAGACTGTGGTCAGTTGGTCAGTTTCTTGTTTCTCGGTCAGACTGTGGTCAGTTGGTCAGTTTCTGGTTGTCTAGTTCTGTTTCTCTGGTCAGTTTTTTAGTATTTTGTTTGCTAGGTCATCCTTTGGTCAGTCGGTCAGTTGCTTGTTGCTCGGTCAGCCTGTGGTCAGTTGGTCAGTTTCTGGTTGCTAGATCAGACTGTGGCCAGTTGGTCAGTTTCTGGTTTCTAGATCAGACCTGTGTTCATTTGGGCAGTTTCTGGTTTCCAGGTCAGACTGTGGTCAGTTGGTCAGTTTCATGTTGCCTCGGTCAGATTGTGGTCAGTTGGTCAGTTTCTGGTTCCGAGGTCAGACTGTGGTCAGTTGGTCAGTTTCTGGTTCCAAGGTCAGACTGTGGTCAGTTGGGCAGTTTCTGGTTTATACGTCAGACTGTGGTCCGTTGGTCAATTTCTGTTTTCTAGGTCAGACTGTGGTCAGTTGGTCAGTTTCTGTTTTTAGGTCAGACTGAGGTCAGATGGTCAGTTTCTGGTTTCTAGGTCAGACTGTGGTCAGTTCGTCAGTTTCTGGTTTCGAGTTAAGTATGTGGTCAGTTCGTCTGTTTCTGGTTTCGAGGTCAGACTGTGGTCAGTTGGTCAGTTTCTGGTTTCGAGGTCATACTGTGGTCAGTTGGTCAGTTTCTGGTTTCTAGGTCAGACTGTGGTCAGTTGGTCAGTTGCATGTTGCCTCGTTCAGATTGTGGTCAGTTGGTCAGTTTCTGGTTCCGAGGTCAGGCTGTTGTCAGTTGATCAGTTTCTGGTTTTGAGGTCAGACTGTGGTCAGTTGTTCAGTTTCTGGTTTCAAGGTCAGACTGTGGTCAGTTGGGCAGTTTCAGGTTTTTAGGTTAGACTGTGTTCAGTTGGTCAATTGCTGGTTTCTATGTCAGACTGCGGTCAGTTAGTCAGATACTGGTTGCTAGGTCAGAATGTGGCCTGTTGGACAATTTGTGGTTGCTAGGTCAGACTGTGGTCATTTGGTCAGTTTCTGGTTTCGAGGTCAGATTGTGGTCAGTTGCTCAGTTTCTGGTTTTTTGGTCAGACTGTGGTCATTTGGTCAGTTTCGTGTTGTCTTGGTCAGTTGGACAGTTTCATGTTGTCTCGGTCAGGCTTTGGGCAGTTGGTCAGTTTCTGGTTTCTAGGTCAGACTATGGTCAGACTGTGGTCAGTTGGTCAGTTTCTTGTTTCTCGATCAGACTGTGGTCAGTTGGTCAGTTTCTGGTTGTCTAGGTCTGTTTCTCTGGTCAGTTTTTAAGTATTTTGTTTGCTAGGTCATCCTTTGTTCAGTCGGTCAGTTGCTTGTTGCTAGGTCAGCCTGTGGTCAGTTGGTCAGTTTCTGGTTGCTAGATCAGACTGTGGCCAGTTGGTCAGTTTCTGGTTTCTTGATCAGACCTGTGTTCATTTGGGCAGTTTCTGGTTTCTAGGTCAGACTGTGGTCAGTTGGTCAGTTTCATGTTGCCTCGGTCAGATTGTGGTCAGTTGGTCAGTTTCTAGTTCCGATGTCAGAGTGTGGTCAGTTGGTCAATTTCTGTTTTCTAGGTCAGACGGTGGTCAGTTGGTCAGTTTCTGTTTTTAGGTCAGACTGAGGTCAGATGGTCAGTTTCTGGTTTCTAGGTCAGACTGTGGTCAGTTCGTCAGTTTCTGGTTTCGAGTTAAGTATGTGGTCAGATGGTCAGTTTCTGGTTTCTAGGTCAGACTGTGGTCAGTTCGTCAGTTTCTGTTTTCGAGTTAAGTATGTGGTCAGTTCGTCTGTTTCTGGTTTCGAGGTCAGACTGTGGTCAGTTGGTCAGTTTCTGGTTTCGAGGTAATACTGTGGTCAGTTCGTCAGTTTCTGGTTTCTAGGTCAGACTGTGGTCAGTTGGTCAGTTGCATGTTGCCTCGTTCAGATTGTGGTCAGTTGGTCAGTTTCTGGTTCCGAGGTCATTCTGTGGTCAGTTGGTCAGTTTCTGGTTCCAAGGTCAGACTGTGGTCAGTTGGTCAGTTTCTGGTTTCTAGGTCAGACTGTGGTCCGTTGGACAATTTCTGGTTTCTAGGTCAGACGGTGGTCAGTTGGTCAGTATCTGTTTTAAGGTCAGACTGAGGTCAGATGGTTAGTTTCTGGTTTCCATGTCAGAATGTGGTCAGTTCGTCAGTTTCTGGTTTCGAGTTAAGAATGTGGTCAGTTGGTCAATTTATGGTTTCTAGGTCAGACTGTGGTCAGTTGGTCAGTTTCTGCTTTCTTGGTCAGATTGTGGTCAGTTGGTCAATTGCTTGTTTCTACGTCAGACTTTGGTTAGTTGGTCAGTTTCTTTTTTCTAGGTCAGACTGTGGTCCATTGGTCAGTTTCTGGTTTCTAGGTCAGTCTGTGGTCATTTGGTCAATTTCTGGTTTATAGGTCAGACTGTGGTCAGTTGGTTTGTTTCGGGTTGCAAGGTCAGACTGTGGTCAGTTGGTCAGTTTCTTTTTTCTAGGTCAGACTGTGGTCCATTGGTCAGTTTCTGGTTTCTAGGTCAGTCTGTGGTCATTTGGTCAGTTTCTGTTTTTAAGTCAGACTGAGGTCAGACGGTCAGTTTCTGGTTTCTAGGTCAGAATATGATCAGTTGGTCAGTTTCTGGTTTCGAGTTAAGCATGTTTTCAGTTGGTCAGATTCTGGTTTCGAGGTCAGGCTGTTGTCAGTTGATCAGTTACTGGTTTTGAGGTCAGACTGTGGTCAGTTGTTCAGTTTCTGGTTTCTAGGTCAGACTGTGATCAGTTGGGCAGTTTCAGGTTTTTTAGGTTAGACTGTGTTCAGTTGGTCAATTGCTGGTTTCTATGTCAGACTGTGGTCAGTTAGTCAGATACAGGTTGCTAGGTCAGAATGTGGCCTGTTGGACAATTTGTGGTTGCTAGGTCAGACTGTGGTCATTTGGTCAGTTTCTGGTTTCGAGGTCAGATTGTGGTCAGTTGCTCAGTTTTTGGTTTCTTGGTCAGACTGTGGTCATTTGGTCAGTTTCGTGTTGTCTTGGTCAGTTGGACAGTTTCATGTTGTCTCGGTCAGGCTTTGGGCAGTTGGTCAGTTTCTGGTTACTAGGTCAGACTATGGTCAGACTGTGGTCAGTTGGTCAGTTTCTTGTTTCTCGGTCAGACTGTGGTCAGTTGGTCAGTTTCTGGTTGTCTAGTTCTGTTTCTCTGGTCAGTTTTTTAGTATTTTGTTTGCTAGGTCATCCTTTGGTCAGTCGGTCAGTTGCTTGTTGCTCGGTCAGCCTGTGGTCAGTTGGTCAGTTTCTGGTTGCTAGATCAGACTGTGGCCAGTTGGTCAGTTTCTGGTTTCTAGATCAGACCTGTGTTCATTTGGGCAGTTTCTGGTTTCCAGGTCAGACTGTGGTCAGTTGGTCAGTTTCATGTTGCCTCGGTCAGATTGTGGTCAGTTGGTCAGTTTCTGGTTCCGAGGTCAGACTGTGGTCAGTTGGTCAGTTTCTGGTTCCAAGGTCAGACTGTGGTCAGTTGGGCAGTTTCTGGTTTATACGTCAGACTGTGGTCCGTTGGTCAATTTCTGTTTTCTAGGTCAGACTGTGGTCAGTTGGTCAGTTTCTGTTTTTAGGTCAGACTGAGGTCAGATGGTCAGTTTCTGGTTTCTAGGTCAGACTGTGGTCAGTTCGTCAGTTTTTGGTTTCGAGTTAAGTATGTGGTCAGTTCGTCTGTTTCTGGTTTCGAGGTCAGACTGTGGTCAGTTGGTCAGTTTCTGGTTTCGAGGTCATACTGTGGTCAGTTGGTCAGTTTCTGGTTTCTAGGTCAGACTGTGGTCAGTTGGTCAGTTGCATGTTGCCTCGTTCAGATTGTGGTCAGTTGGTCAGTTTCTGGTTCCGAGGTCAGGCTGTTGTCAGTTGATCAGTATCTGGTTTTGAGGTCAGACTGTGGTCAGTTGTTCAGTTTCTGGTTTCAAGGTCAGACTGTGGTCAGTTGGGCAGTTTCAGGTTTTTAGGTTAGACTGTGTTCAGTTGGTCAATTGCTGGTTTCTATGTCAGACTGCGGTCAGTTAGTCAGATACTGGTTGCTAGGTCAGAATGTGGCCTGTTGGACAATTTGTGGTTGCTAGGTCAGACTGTGGTCATTTGGTCAGTTTCTGGTTTCGAGGTCAGATTGTGGTCAGTTGCTCAGTTTCTGGTTTTTTGGTCAGACTGTGGTCATTTGGTCAGTTTCGTGTTGTCTTGGTCAGTTGGACAGTTTCATGTTGTCTCGGTCAGGCTTTGGGCAGTTGGTCAGTTTCTGGTTTCTAGGTCAGACTATGGTCAGACTGTGGTCAGTTGGTCAGTTTCTTGTTTCTCGATCAGACTGTGGTCAGTTGGTCAGTTTCTGGTTGTCTAGGTCTGTTTCTCTGGTCAGTTTTTAAGTATTTTGTTTGCTAGGTCATCCTTTGTTCAGTCGGTCAGTTGCTTGTTGCTAGGTCAGCCTGTGGTCAGTTGGTCAGTTTCTGGTTGCTAGATCAGACTGTGGCCAGTTGGTCAGTTTCTGGTTTCTTGATCAGACCTGTGTTCATTTGGGCAGTTTCTGGTTTCTAGGTCAGACTGTGGTCAGTTGGTCAGTTTCATGTTGCCTCGGTCAGATTGTGGTCAGTTGGTCAGTTTCTAGTTCCGAGGTCAGAGTGTGGTCAGTTGGTCAATTTCTGTTTTCTAGGTCAGACGGTGGTCAGTTGGTCAGTTTCTGTTTTTAGGTCAGACTGAGGTCAGATGGTCAGTTTCTGGTTTCTAGGTCAGACTGTGGTCAGTTCGTCAGTTTCTGGTTTCGAGTTAAATATGTGGTCAGATGGTCAGTTTCTGGTTTCTAGGTCAGACTGTGGTCAGTTCGTCAGTTTCTGTTTTCGAGTTAAGTATGTGGTCAGTTCGTCTGTTTCTGGTTTCGAGGTCAGACTGTGGTCAGTTGGTCAGTTTCTGGTTTCGAGGTAATACTGTGGTCAGTTCGTCAGTTTCTGGTTTCTAGGTCAGACTGTGGTCAGTTGGTCAGTTGCATGTTGCCTCGTTCAGATTGTGGTCAGTTGGTCAGTTTCTGGTTCCGAGGTCATTCTGTGGTCAGTTGGTCAGTTTCTGGTTCCAAGGTCAGACTGTGGTCAGTTGGTCAGTTTCTGGTTTCTAGGTCAGACTGTGGTCCGTTGGACAATTTCTGGTTTCTAGGTCAGACGGTGGTCAGTTGGTCAGTATCTGTTTTTAGGTCAGACTGAGGTCAGATGGTTAGTTTCTGGTTTCCATGTCAGAATGTGGTCAGTTCGTCAGTTTCTGGTTTCGAGTTAAGAATGTGGTCAGTTGGTCAATTTATGGTTTCTAGGTAAGACTGTGGTCAGTTGGTCAGTTTCTGCTTTCTTGGTCAGATTGTGGTCAGTTGGTCAATTGCTTGTTTCTACGTCAGACTTTGGTCAGTTGGTCAGTTTCTTTTTTCTAGGTCAGACTGTGGTCCATTGGTCAGTTTCTGGTTTCTAGGTCAGTCTGTGGTCATTTGGTCAATTTCTGGTTTATAGGTCAGACTGTGGTCAGTTGGTTTGTTTCGGGTTGCAAGGTCAGACTGTGGTCAGTTGGTCAGTTTCTTTTTTCTAGGTCAGACTGTGGTCCATTGGTCAGTTTCTGGTTTCTAGGTCAGTCTGTGGTCATTTGGTCAGTTTCTGTTTTTAAGTCAGACTGAGGTCAGACGGTCAGTTTCTGGTTTCTCAGTCAGAATATGGTCAGTTGGTCAATTTCTGGTTTCGAGTTAAGAATGTTTTCAGTTGGTCAGATTCTGGTTTCGAGGTCAGACTGTTGTCAGTTGATCAGTTTCTGGTTTTGAGGTCAGACTGTGGTCAGTTGTTCAGTTTCTGGTTTCTAAGTCAGACTGTGGTCAGTTGGTCAGTTTCAGGTTTCTAGGTTAGACTGTGTTCAGTTGGTCAATTGCTGGTTTCTATGTCAGACTGTGGTCAGTGAGTCAGATACTGGTTTCGAGGTCAGATTATGGTCAGTTGCTCAGTTTCTGGTTTCTTGGTCAGACTGTGGTCATTTGGTCAGTTTCGTGTTGCCTTGGTCAGTTGAACAGTTTCATGATGTCCCAGTCAGGCTTTGGGCAGTTGGTCAGTTTCACGTTTCTAGGTCAGGCTATGGTCAGACTGTGGTCAGTTGGTCAGTTTCTTGTTTCTCGGTCAGACTGTGGTCAGTTGGTCAGTTTCTGGTTGTCTAGGTCTGTTTCTCTGGTCAGTTTTTTAGTATTTTGTTTGCTAGGTCATCCTGTGGTCTGTCTGTCAGTTGCTTGTTGCTAGGTCAGCCTGTGGTCAGTTGGTCAGTTTCTGGTTGCTAGATCAGACTGTGGTCAGTTGGTCAGTTTCTGGTTTCTAGATCAGACTGTGTTCAGTTGAGCAGTTTCTGGTTTCTAGGTCAAACTGTGGTCAGTTGGTCAGTTTCATGTTGCCTCGGTCAGATTGTGGTCAGTTGGTCAGTTTCTGGTTCCGAGGTCAGACTGTGGTCAGTTGGTCAGTTTCTGGTTCCAAGGTCAGACTGTGGTCAGTTGGTTAATTTCTGGTTTCTACGTCAGACTGTGGTCCGTTGGTCAATTTCTGTTTTCTAGGTCAGACTGTGGTCAGTTGGTCAGTTTCTGTTTTTAGGTCAGACTGAGGTCAGATGGTCAGTTTCTGGTTTATAGGTGAGACTGTGGTCAGTTCGTCAGTTTCTGGTTTCGAGTTAAGAATGTGGTCAGTTCGTCAGTTTCTGGTTTCTAGGTCAGACTCTGGTCAGTTGGTCAGTTTCTGGTTTCGAGGTCAGACTGTGGTCAGTTGGTCAGTTTCTGGTTCCGAGGTCATACTGTGGTCAGTTGGTCAGTTTCTGGTTTCAAGGTCAGACAGTGGTCAGTTGGTCAGTTTCTTGTTGCCTCGGTCAGACTGTGGTCAGTTGGTCAGTTTCTGGTTCCGAGGTCATACTGTGGTCAGTTGGTCAGTTTCTGGTTCCAAGGTCAGACTGTGGTCAGTTGGTCAGTTTCTGGTTTCTAGGTCGGACTGTGGTCCGTTGGACAATTTCTGGTTTCTAGGTCAGACTGTGTTCAGTTGGTCGGTTTATTTTTCCTCGGTGAGACTGTGGTCAGTTGGTCAGTTTCTGGTTTCTAGTTCAGACTGTGTTCAGTTGGTCAGTTTCTGGTTTCCATGTCAGACTGTGATCAGTTGGTCAGTTTCTGTTTTCTCGGTCAGACTGTGGTCAGTTTGTCAGTTTCTGGTTTCTAGGTCAAACTGTGTTCAATTTGTCAGTTTTTGGTTGCTAGATCAGACTGTGGTCATTTGGTCAGTTTCTGTTTTCGAGATCGGACTGTGGTCAGTTGATCAGTTTCTGGTTTCTAGGTCAGACTGTGTTCAGTTGGTCAGTTTCGGATTGTCTCGGTCAGCTTGTGGTTAGTTGGACAGTTTCTGGTTTCTAGATCAGACTGTGGTCAGTTGGTCAGTTTCTGGTTTCTCAGTCAGACTGTGGTCTGTTGGTGAGTTTCTGTTTTGTCGGTCAGACTGTGGTCAGTTGGTCAGTTTCTGGGTTCTAGGTCAGACTGTGGTCAGTTGATCAGTTCCTGTTTTCACAGTCAGAATGTGGTGAGTTGGTCAGCTTCGGGCTGTCTCGGTCAGACTGTGGACATTTGGTCAGTTTCTGGTTGTCTCGGTCAGACTCTGGTCGGTTGGTCAGTTTCTGGTTTCTAGGTTAGACTGACGTCAGTTGGTCAGTTTCTGGTTCATAATTCAGATTGTGATAGTTGGACAATTAGGGTATCCAGCTCAGACTGTGGTCAGTTGCTCAGTTTATGGTTTCTCCGTCAGACTGTGGTCAGTTGATATGTTTCGGGTTGTCACAGTCAGATTGTGGTCAGTTGGTCAGTTTCTGGTTTCTATATCAGACTGTGGTCAGTTGGTCAGTTTATGCTTTCTAGATCAGACTGTGGTCAGTTGGTCAGTTTCTGGTTTCTAGGTCAGACTGTGTTCAGTTGGTCAGTTTCTGATTGTCTCGTTCAGATTGTGGTCAGTTGGACAGTTTCTGGTTTCTAGGTCAGACTATGGTCAGTTGGTCAGTTTCTGGTTTCCAGGTCAGACTGTGGTCAGTTGGTCACTTTCATGTTGCCTCGGTCAGACTATGTTCTCTTGGTCAGTTTCTGGTTTCTAGATCAGACTGTGTTCAGTTGGTCAGCTTCTGGTTTCTAGGTCTTAGAGTGGTATGTTGGTCATTTTCTGTTTTCTTGGTCAGACTGTGGTCAGTTGGTCAATTGCTGGTTTCTACGTAAGACCTTGGTCAGTTGGTCAGATACTGGTCGCAAGGTCAGAATGTGGCCTGTTGGGCAGTTTGTGGTTGCTAGGTCAGACTGTGGTCATTTCGTCAGTTTCTGGTTTCTCGGTCAGACTGTGGTCAGTTGGTCAGTTTCTGATTGTCTAGGTCTGTTTCTCTGGTCAGTTTTTTTTACTTTTTGGTTGCAAGGTCATCCTGTGGTCAGTTGGTCAATTGCTTGTTGCTCGATCAGACTGTGGTCAGTTGATCAGTTTCTGGTTTCGAGGTCAGACTGTGGTCAGTTGGTCAATTTCTGGTTTCTAGGTCAGACTGTGGTCAGTTGGTCATTTTCTGTTTTCTTGGTCAGACTGTTATCAGTTGGTCAATTGCTGGATGTCTAGGTCTGTTTCTCTGGTCAGTTTGTTTTAATTTTTGGTTGCAAGGTCATCCTGTGGTCAGTTGGTCAATTGTTTGTTGCTCGATCAGACTGTGGTCAGTTGATCAGTTTCTGGTTTCGAGGTCAGACTGTGATCAGTTGGTCAATTGCTGGTTTCTATGTCAGACTTTGGTCAGTTGGTCAGATACTGGTCGCAAGGTCAGAATGTGGCCTTTGGACAGTTTGTGGTTGCTAGGTCAGACTGTGGTCATTTGGTCAGTTTCTGGTTTCGAGGTCAGACTGTGGTCAGTTGTTCAGTTTCTGGTTTCTAGGTCAGACTGTGGTCAGTTGTTCAGTTTCGCGTTGTCTTGGTCAGTTGGTCAGTTTCATGTTGTCTCAGTCAGACTGTGGACATTTGGTCAGTTTCTGGTTTCTAGGTCATACTGTGGTCAGACTGTGGTCATTCGGTCAGTTTCTGGTTTCTCGGTCAGACTGTGGTCAGTTGGTCAGTTTCTGGTTGTCTAGGTCTGTTTCTCTGGTCAGTTTTTTTACTTTTTGGTTGCTAGGTCATCCTGTGGTCAGTTGGTCAATTGATTATTGCTCGATCAGACTGTGGTCAGTTGATCAGTTTCTGATTTCAAGGTCAGACTGTGGTCAGTTTATCAGTCTCTGGTTTCTACGTCAGACTGTGGCCAGTTGGTCCGTTTCTGTTTTGATGTCAGACTGAGGTCAGACGCTCAGTTTGTGGTTGCTAGGTCAGAATGTGGTCAGTTGGTCAGTTACTGGTTTCGAGTTAAGAATGTTTTCAGTTGGTCAGTTACTGGTTTCGAGGTCAGACTGTGGTCAGTTGGTCAGTTTCTGGTTTCTAGGTCAGACTGTGTTCAGTTGGTCAATTGCTGGTTTCAACGTCAGACTGTGCTCAGTTAGTCACATACTGGTTGCTAGGTCAGAATGTGGCCTGTTGGATAATTTGTGGTTGCTCGGTCAGACTGTGGTCATTTGCTCAGTTTCTGGTTTCGAGGTCAGATTGTGGTCAGTTGCTCAGTATCTGGTTTATTGGTCAGACTGTGGTCATTTGGTCTGTTTCGTGTTGTCTTGGTCAGTTGGACAGTTTCATGTAGTCTCGGTCAGGCTTTGGGCAGTTGGTCAGTTTCTGGTTTCTAGGTCAGACTATGGTCAGACTGTGGTCAGTTGGTCAGTTTCTTGTTTCTCGGTCAGACTGTGGTCAGTTGGTCAGTTTCTGGTTGTCTAGGTCTGGTTCTCTGGTCAGTTTTTTAGTATTTTGGTTGCTAGTTCATCCTGTGGTCAGTCGGTCACTTGCTTATTGCTAGGTCAGCCTGTGGTCAGTTGGTCAGTTTCTGGTTGCTAGATCAGACTGTGGTCAGTTGGTCAGTTTCTGGTTTCTAGATCAGACTGTGTTCAGTTGAACAGTTTCTGGTTTCTAGGTCAGACTGTGGTCAGTTGGTCAGTTTCATGATGCGTCGGTCAGATTGTGGTCAGTTGGTCAGTTTCTGTTTCCGAGGTCAGACTGTCGTCAGTTGGTCAGTTTCTGTTTCCAAGGTCAGACTGTGGTCAGTTGGTCAGTTTCTTGTTTCTCGGTCAGACTGTGGTCCGTTGGTCAATTTCTGGTTTCTAGGTCAGACTGTGGTCAGTTGGTCAGTTTCTGTTTTTAGGTCAGACTGAGGTCAGATGGTCAGTTTCTGGTTTCTAGGTCAGACTGTGGTCAGTTGGTTAGTTTCTGATTTCTTGGTCAGACTGTGGTCAGTTGCTCAATTGCTGGTTTCTACGTCAGACTTTGGTCAGTTGGTCAGATACTGGTCGCTAGGTCAGAATGTGGCCCGTTGGATAGTTTGTGGTTGCTAGGTCAGACAGGTCATTTGGTGAGTTTCTTGTTTCGATGTCAGACTGTGGTCAGTTGTTCAGTTTCTGGTTTCCAGGTCAGGCTGTGGTCAGACAGTGGTCAGTAGGTCAGTTTCTGGTTTCTCGGTCAGACTGTGGTCAGTTGGTCAGTTTCTGGTTTTCTAGGTCTGTTACTCTGGTCAGTTTTATTTTACTTTTTGGTTGCTAGGTCATCCTGTGGTCAGTTGGTCATTTGCTTGTTGCTCGATCAGCCTGTGGTCAGTCGATCAGTTTCTGATTTCAAGGTCAGACTGTGGTCAGTTTATCACTTTCTGGTTTCTACGTCAGACTGTGGTCAGTTGGTCAGTTTCGGGTTGTCTCAATCAGACTTTGGTCATTTGGTCAGTTTCGGGTTCCTAGGCCGGAATGTGGTAAGTTGTTCAGTATCTGGTGTGTAGGTCTGACTGTGTCAGTTACTGGTTGCTTGGTTAGACTGTGCTCAGTTGGTCAGTTTCTGGTTCCTAGGTCAGACTGTGCTCAGTTGGACAGTTTCTGGTTCCTAGCTCAGACTGTGGGCAGTTGGTCATTTGCTGGTTCTATTTCAGACTGTGGTCAGACTGTAGTCAGCTGGTCAGTTTCTGGTTTCTGGGTCAGACTATGGTCAGTTGGTTCGGTGCTGGTTCTAGGTCAGGCTTTGGGCAATTGGTTGGTTTTTAGATGCAAGGCCACCTGTGGTCAGTTGGTCAGTTGCTGATTGTTAGATCAGACTGTGTTCAGTTTGTTAATTTCTGGATTCTATTTCATTCTGTGGTCAATTGGTCATTTGCTGGTTTCTTAATCAGACTGTGTTCAGTTGGTCAGTTTCTGGTTTCTAGGTCAGACTGTGGTCAGACTGTAGTCAGCTGGTCAGTTTCTGGTTTCTGGGTCAGACTATGGTCAGTAGGTCTGTTTCTGGTTGTCTAGTTCTGTTTCTCTGGACAGTTTCTTATTTCTGGTTTCTCGGTCAGACTGTGGTCATTTGGTCAGTTTCCGGTTGTCTCGGTCACACTGTGGTCAGTTGGTCAGTTTCTGGTTGCTAGATCAGCCTGTGGTCAGTTAGACAATTTCTGCTATACAAGCCAGACTGTGGTCAGTTTCTCAGTTTCAGGTTTTCTTGGTAAGACTGTGGTCAGTTGGTCAGTTTCAGGTTGTCTCGGTCAGACTGTGGTCAGTTGGTAAGTTGCCGGTTGCTAGATCAGTCTTGTTCAGTTTGTTACTTTTTGGTTGCGAGGTCATCCTGAGATCAATTGGTCAGTTGCTGGTTACTTGATCAGACTGTGGTCAGTTCCGTCAGTTCTGGTTTCTCGGTCAGACTGTGTTCAGTTGGTCAGTTTCGGGTTGTCTCGGTCAGACTGTGGTCAGTTGGTCAGTTTCTGGTTGTCTCGGTCAGACTCTGGTCAGTTGGTCAGTTTCTGTTTTCTAGGTCAGACTGAAGTCAGTTGGTCAGTTTCTGGTTCCTAATTTATACTGTGATCAGTTGGTCAATTACGGTTTCTAGCTCAGACTGTGGTCAGTTGGTCAGTATCAGGTTTCTAGGTCAGACTGTGGTCAGTTGCTCAGTTTCTCGTTTCTAGGTCACACTGTGGTCAGTTGCTATGTTTCGCGTTGTCTCAGTCAGATTTTGGTCAGTTTGTCAGTTTTTGGTTTCGAGGTCAGACTGTGGTCACTTGGTCATTTTATGCTTTCTAGATCAGACTGTGATCAGTTGGTCAGTTTCTGGTTTCTAGGTCAGACTGTGGTCGGTTGGTCAGTTTCGGATTGTCTCGTTCAGATTGTGGTCAGTTGGACAGTTTCTGGTTTCTAGATCAGGCTGTGGTGAGTTGGTCAGTTTCTGGTTTCTAGGTCAGACTGTGGTCAGTTGGTCAGTTTCTGGTTGCTAGATCAGACTGTGGTCAGTTGGTCAGTTTCTGGGTTCGAGGTCAGACTGTGGTCAGTTGATCAGTTCCTGTTTTCACAGTCAGAATGTGGTGAGTTGGTCAGTTTCGGGCTGTCTCAGTCAGACTGTGGACATTTGGTCAGTTTCTGGATGTCTCGGTCAGACTCTGGTCAGTTGGTCAGTTTCTGGTCTCTAGGTTAGACTGACGTCAGTTGGTCAGTTTCTGGTTCAAAATTCATATTGTGATAGTTGCACAATTAGGGTTTCTAGCTCAGACTGTGGTCAGTTGGTCAGTATCAGGTTTTTGATTCAGACTGTGGTCAGTTGCTCAGTTTCTGGTTTCTCGTTCACACTGTGGTCAGTTGATATGTTTCGGATTGTCTCAGTCAGATTGTGTCAATTGGTCAGTTTCTGGTTTCCATGTCAGACTGTGGTCAGTTGGTCAGTTTATGCTTTCTAGATCAGACTGTGGTCAGTTGGTCAGTTTCTGGTTTCTAGGTCAGACTGTGTTGAGTTGGTCAGTTTCGGATTGTCTCGTTCAGATTGTGGTCAGTTGGACAGTTTCTGGTTTCTAGGTCAGAGTGTGGTCAGTTGGTCAGTTTCTGATTTCCAGGTCAGACTGTGGTCAATTGGTCACTTTCATGTTGCCTCGGTCAGACTTTGTTCTGTTGGTCAGTTTCTGGTTTCTAGATCAGACTGTGGTCAGTTGGTCAGCGTCTGGTTTCTAGGTGTTAGAGTGGTCTGTTGGTCAGTTTCTGTTTTCTCGGTCCGACTGTGGTCAGTTGTTCAGTTTCTGTTTTGTCGGTCAGACTGTGGCCAGTTGATCAGTAACTGTTTTCACGATCAGAATGTGGTGAGTTGGTCAGTTTCGGACTGTCTCGGTCAGACTGTGTACAGTTGGTCAGTTTCTGGTTGTCTCGGTCAGACTCTTGTCAGTTGGTCAGTTTCTGGTTTCTAGGTTAAACTGAAGTCAGTTGGTCAGTTTCTGGTTCATAATTCAGACTGTGATCAGTTGGTCAATTACGGTTTCTAGCTCAGACTGCGGTCAGTTGGTCAGTATCAGGTTTTTAGGTCAGACTGTGGTCAGTTGCTCAGTTTCTGGTTTCTCGGTCAGACTGTGGTCAGTTGCTATATTTCATGTTGTCTCAGTCAGATTGTGGTCAGTTGGTCAGTTTCTGGTTTCTATGTCAGACTGTGGTCAATTGGTCAGTTTTTGCTTTCTAGATCAGACTGTGGTCAGTTGGTCAGTTTCTGGTTTCTAGGTCAGACTGTGGTCAGTTGGTCAGTTTCGGATTGTCTCGTTCAGATTGTGGTCAGTTGGACAGTTTCTGGTTTCAAGTCAGACTGTGGTCAGTTGGTCAGTTTCTTGTTTCCAGGTCAGACTTTGGTCAGTTGGTCAGTTTCATGTTGCCTCGGTCAGACTGTGTTCAGTTGGTCAGTTTCTGGTTTCTAGATCAGACTGTGGTCAGTTGGTCAGATTCTGGTTTCTAGGTCAGAGTGTGGTCAGTTGGTCAGATTCTGTTTTCTCGGTCAGATTGTGGTCAGTTGGTCAGTTTCTGGTTTCTCGGTCAGATTGTGTTCAGTTGGTCAGTTTCTGGGTTGCTAGATCAGATTGTGGGCAGTTGGTCATTTTGTTTATTCTCGGTCAGACTGTGGTCAGTTGGTCAGTTTCATATTTCTCGGACAGACCGTGGTCAGTGGTCAGTTTCTGGTTTCTAGGTCAGACTGTCTTCAGTTGTTCAGTTTCTGGTTGCTAGATCAGACTGTGGTCAGTTGGTCAGTTTCTGGTTTCTAGATCAGACTGTGGTCAATTCATCAGTTTATGGTTTCTAGGTCAGACTGTGGTCAGTTGGTCAGTTTCGGATTGTCTCGGTCAGATTGAGGTCAGTTGAACAGTTTCTGGTTTCGAGATCAGACTGCGGTCAGTTGGTCAGTTTCTGGTTTCTCGGTCAATCTATGTTCAGTTGGTCAGTTCCTGTTTTCTCGGTCAGACAGTGGTCAGTTGGTCAGTTTCTGGTTTCTATGTCAGACTGTGGTGAGTTGGTCAGTTTTTGGTTGCTAGATCAGACTGTGGTCAGTTGCTATGTTTCGCGTTGCCTCAGTCAGATTGCGGTCAGTTGGTCAGTTTCCAGTTTCTACGTCAGACTGTCGTCAGTTGGTCAGTTTCTGGTTTCTAGATCAGACTGTGGTCAGTTGGTCAGTTTCTGGTTTCTAGGTAAGACTTTGTACAGTTGGTCAGTTTCTGGTTGCTAGATCGGACTGTGGTCAGTTGGTCAGTTTCTTGTTTCTAGATCAGTCTGTGGTATTTTGATCAGTTTCTGGTTTCTAGGTCAGACTGTGGTCAGTTGGTCAGTTTCGGATTGTCTCGGTCAGATTGTGGTCTGTTGGACAGTTTCTGGATTCTAGATCAGACTGTGGTCATTTAGTCAGTTTCTGGTTTCTAGGTAAGACTGTGGTCAGTTGGTCAGTTACATGTTGCCTCGGTCAGACTGTGGTCAGTTGGTCAGTTTATGGTTTTTACGTCTGACTGAGGCCATTTTATCAGTTTGGTTTTGTCTTGGTCAGTTGTTCAGTTTCATGTTCTCTCGGTCCGACTGTGGGCAGTTTTTCAGTTTCTGGTTTCTAGTTCAGACTGTGGTCAATTGACACTTTTGGGTTGTCTAGGTCTGACGGTGTTCAGTTGGTCAGTTCCAGATTTCTGGGACAGACTGTGGTCATTTGGTCAGTTTCTGGTTTCTCGGTCAGATTGTGGTTAGTTAGTCAGTTTCTGGTTGAAAAGTCTGAATGTGGTCAGATGGTCAGTTTTTGCTTCCTAGTTCAGACTGTGGTCAGTTAGTCAGTTTCTGGTTCCTAGGTTAGACTGTGGTCAGTTGATCAATTTCTGGTGTCTAGGTCAGACTGTGGTCAGTTGGACAGTTTCTGGATTCTAGATCAGACTGTGGTCAGTTGGTCAGTTTCTGGTTTCTAGGTCAGACTGTGGTCAGTTGGTCATTTCATGTTGTCTCGGTCAGACTGTGTTCAGTTGGTCAGTTTCTGGTTTCTAGATCAGACTATGGTCAGTTGGTCAGTTTCTGGTTTCTCGGTAAGACTGTATTCAGTTGGTCAATTTCTGGTTGCTGGATCAGACTGTGGTCAGTTGGTCAGTTTCTGGTTTCTAGATCAGACTGTGGTCATTTGATCAGTTTCTGGTTTCTGGGTAAGACTGTGGTCAGTTGGTCAGTTTCATGTTGCCTTGATCAGACTGTGTTCAGTTGGTCAGTTTCTGGTTTCACGATCAGACTGTGGTCAGTTGGTCAGTTTCTGGTTTCTAGGTCAGACTGTGGTCGGTTTGTCAGTTTCTGTTTTGTCGGTCAGACTGTGGTCAGATGGTCAGTTCCTAGCTTCTGGGTCATACTGTGGTCAGTTGGTCAGAAACTGTTTGCTAGGTAAGAATTTGGTCAGTTGCTTAGTTGCTGGTTTCTAGGTCAGACTATGGTCAGTTGGTCAGTTTCTGGTTTCTAGGTAAGACTTTGTACAGTTGGTCAGTTTCTGGTTGCTAGATCAGACTGTGGTCAGTTGGTCAGTTTCTTGTTTCTAGATCAGACTGTGGTATTTTGATCAGTTTCTGGTTTCTAGGTCAGACTGTGGTCAGTTGGTCAGTTTCGGATTGTCTCGGTCAGATTGTGGTCTGTTGGACAGTTTCTGGATTCCAGATCAGACTGTGGTCATTTATTCAGTTTCTGGTTTCTCGGTAAGACTGTGGTCAGTTGGTCAGTTACATGTTGCCTCGGTCAGACTGTGGTCAGTTGGTCAGTTTATGGTTTTTACGTCTGACTGAGGCCATTTTATCAGTTTGGTTTTGTCTTGGTCAGTTGTTCAGTTTCATGTTCTCTCGGTCCGACTGTGGGCAGTTTTTCAGTTTCTGGTTTCTAGTTCAGACTGTGGTCAATTGACAGTTTTGGGTTGTCTAGGTCTGACGGTGTTCAGTTGGTCAGTTCCTGATTTCTGGGTCAGACTGTGGTCATTTGGTCAGTTTCTGGTTTCTCGGTCAGATTGTGGTTAGTTGGTCAGTTTCTGGTTGAAAAGTCTGACTGTGGTCAAATGGTCTGTTTTTGGTTCCTAGTTCAGACTGTGGTCAGTTAGTCAGTTTCTGTTTCCTAGGTTAGACTGTGGTCAGTTGATCAATTTCTGGTTTCTAGGTCAGACTGTGGTCAGTTGGACAGCTTCTGGATTCTAGATCAGACTGTGGTCAGTTGGTCAGTTTCTGTTTTCTAGGTCAGACTGTGGTCAGTTGGTCATTTCATGTTGTCTCGGTCAGACTGTGTTCACTTGGTCAGTTTCTGGTTTCTAGATCAGACTGTGGTCAGTTGGTCAGTTTCTGGTTTCTCGGTAAGACTGTATTCAGTTGGTCAATTTCTGGTTGCTGGATCAGACTGTGGTCAGTTGGTCAGTTTCTGGTTTCTAGATCAGACTGTGGTCATTTGATCAGTTTCTGGTTTCTACGTAAGACTGTGGTCAGTTGGTCAGTTTCATGTTGCCTTGGTCAGACTGTGTTCAGTTTGTCAGTTTCTGGTTTCATGATCAGACTGTGGTCAGTTGGTCAGTTTCTGGTTTCTAGGTCAGACTGTGGTCGGTTTGTCAGTTTCTGTTTTGTCGGTCAGACTGTGGTCAGATGGTCAGTTTCTGGTTTCTAGGTCAGGCTGTGGTCAGTTGGCCAGTTCCTAGCTTCTGGGTCATACTGTGGTCAGTTGGTCAGAAACTGTTTGCTTGGTAAGAATTTGGTCAGTTGCTTAGTTGCTGGTTTCTAGGTCAGACTATGGTCAGTTGGTCAGTTTCTGGTTTCTATGTCAGACTGTGTTCAGTTGGTCAGTTTCTGGTTGCTAGATCTGACTATGATCAGTTGGTCAGTTTCTGGTTTCTAGATCAGACTGTGGTCATTTGATCATTTTCTGGTTTCTAGGTCAGACTGTGGTCAGTTGGTCAGTTTCGGATTGTCTCGGTCAGATTGTGGTCAGTTGGACAGTTTCTGGATTCTAGATCAGACTGTGGTCAGTTGTTCAGTTTCTGGTTTCTGGTTCAAACTCTGGTCAGTTGGTCAGTTTCGGTTTGTCTCGTTCAGACTGTGATCAGTTGGACAGTTTCTCGTTTCGAATTCGGATTGCGGTCAGTTGGTCAGTTTCGGATTTCTAGGTCAGCTTGTGGTCAGTTGGTCTGTTGCTGGTTTCTTCGTCAGACTGTGGTCAGTTAGGCAGATACTGGTTTATTGGTCAGAATGTGGCCTGTTGGACAGTTTGTAGTTGCTGGGTCAGATTGTGGTCAGTTGGTTCGTTTCTGTTCTGTCGATCAGACTGTGGTCAGTTGGTCAGATTATGGTTTCTACGTCAGACTGTGGTCATTTTATCAGTTTGTTGTTGTCTTGGACAGTTGGTCAGTTTCATGTTGTCTCGGTCTGATTGTGGGCAGTTGTTCAGTTTCTGCCTTCTAGTTCAGACTGTGGTCAGTTGACAGTTTTGGGTTGTCTAGGTAAGACTGTGTTCATTTGGTCAGTTTCTGGTTTCTCGGTCAGATTGTGGTTAATAAGTCAGTATCTGGTTGAAAAGTCTGACTGTGGTCAGATGGTCAGTTTCTTGTTCCTAGTTCAGACTGTGGTCAGTTGGTCAGTTTCTAGTTCCTGGGTTAGACTGTGGTCAGTTTGTCAGTTTCTGGTTTCTAGGTCAGACTGTGGTCAGTTGTTCAGTTTCTGGGTTCTAGGTCAGACTGTGGCTAGTTGGTCAGTTTCGGGTTGTCTAGGTCAGACCGTGGTCAGTTGGTCAGTTCCTAGATTCGTCATACTGTGGTCAGTTGGTCAGAAACTGTTTGCTAGGTAAGACTTTGGTCAGTTGGTTAGTTGCTGGTTTCTAGGTCAGACTGTGGTCAGTTGGTCAGTTTCTGGTTTCTAGTTCAGACTGCGTTCAGTTGGTCAGTTTCTGGTTGCTAGATCAGACTGTGGTCAGTAGGTCAGTTTCTGACTCCTAGATCAGACTATGGTCAATTGATCAGTTTCGGATTGTCTCAGTCAGATTGTGGTCAGTTGGACAGTTTCTGGAGTCTAGATCAGACTGTGGTCAGTTGGTCAGTTTCTGGTTTCTAGGTCAGACTGTGGTCAGTTGGTCAGTTTCATGTTGTCTCGGTCAGACTGTGTTCAGTTGGTCAGTTTCTGGTTTCTAGATCAGACTGTGGTCAGTTGGTCAGTTTCTGGTTTCTAGGTAAGATTGTGTTCAGTTTGTCAGTTTCTGGTTGCTAAATTAGACTGTGGTCAGTTGGTCAGTTTCTGGTTTCTAGATCAGACTGTGTTAAGTTGGTCAGTTTCATCATGCCTCGGTCAGACTGTGGTCAGTTGGTCAGTTTCTGGTTTTTTATGTCAGACTGTGTTCAGTTTGTCTGTTTCTGGTTTCTAGATCAGACTGTGGTCAGTTGGTCAGTTTCTGGTTTCTAGGTCAGACTGTGGTATTTTGATCAGTTTCTGGTTTCTAGGTCAGACTGTGGTCAGTTGGTCAGTTTCGGATTGTCTCGGTCAGATTGTGGTCTGTTGGACAGTTTCTGGATTCCAGATCAGACTGTGGTCATTTAGTCAGTTTCTGGTTTCTAGGTAAGACTGTGGTCAGTTGGTCAGTTACATGTTGCCTCGGTCAGACTGTGGTCAGTTGGTCAGTTTATGGTTTTTACGTCTGACTGAGGCCATTTTATCAGTTTGGTTTTGTCTTGGTCAGTTGTTCAGTTTCATGTTCTCTCGGTCCGACTGTGGGCAGTTTTTCAGTTTCTGGTTTCTAGTTCAGACTGTGGTCAATTGACAGTTTTGGGTTGTCTAGGTCTGACGGTGTTCAGTTGGTCAGTTCCTGATTTCTGGGTCAGACTGTGGTCATTTGGTCAGTTTCTGGTTTCTCGGTCAGATTGTGTTTAGTTAGTCCGTTTCTGGTAGAAAAGTCTGACTGTTGTCAGATGGTCAGTTTTTGGTTCCTAGTTCAGACTGTGATCAGTTCGTCAGTTTCTGGTTCCTCGGTTAGACTGTGGTCTGTTGATCAATTTCTGGTTTCTAGGTCAGACTGTGGTCAGTTGGACAGTTTCTGGATTCTAGATCAGACTGTGGTCAGTTGGTCAGTTTCTGGTTTCTAGGTCAGACTGTGGTCAGTTGGTCATTTCATGTTGTCTCGGTCAGACTGTGTTCAGTTGGTCAGTTTCTGGTTTCTAGATCAGACTGTGGTCAGTTGGTCAGTTTCTGGTTTCTCGGTAAGACTGTATTCAGTTGGTCAATTTCTGGTTGCTGGATCAGACTGTGGTCAGTTGGTCAGTTTCTGGTTTCTAGATCGGACTGTGGTCATTTGATCAGTTTCTGGTTTCTAGGTAAGACTGTGGTCAGTTGGTCAGTTTCATGTTGCCTTGGTCAGACTGTGTTCAGTTGGTCAGTTTCTGGTTTCATGATCAGACTGTGGTCAGTTGGTCAGTTTCTGGTTTCTAGGTCAGACTGTGGTCGGTTTGTCAGTTTCTGTTTTGTCGGTCAGACTGTGGTCAGATGGTCAGTTTCTGGTTTCTAGGTCAGGCTGTGGTCAGTTGGCCAGTTCCTAGCTTCTGGGTCATACTGTGGTCAGTTGGTCAGAATCTGTTTGCTAGGTAATAATTTGGTCAGTTGCTTAGTTGCTGGTTTCTAGGTCAGACTATGGTCAGTTGGTCAGTTTCTGGTTTCTATGTCAGACTGTGTTCAGTTGGTCAGTTTCTGGTTGCTAGATCTGACTATGGTCAGTTGGTTAGTTTCTGGCTCCTAGATCAGACGATGGTCAGTTGATCAGTTTCTGGTTTCTAGGTCAGACTGTGGTCAGTTGTTCAGTTTCAGATTGTCTCAGTCAGATTGTGTTCAGTTGGATAGTTTCTGGATTCTAGATCAGACTGTGGTCAGTTGGTCAGTTTCTGGTTTCTAGGTCAGACTGTGGTCAGTTGGTCAGTTTCATAATGCCTCGGTCAGACTGTGTTCAGTTGGTCAGTTTCTGGTTTCTAGATCAGACTGTGGTCAGTTGGTCAGTTTCTGGTTTCTAGGTCAGACTGTGGTCAGTTCGTCAGTTTCTGTTTTGTCGGTCAGACTGTGGTCAGTTGGTCAGTTTCTGGTTTCTTGATCAGACTGTGGTCAGTTGGTCAGTTTCTGGTTTCAAGATCAGACTGTTTTCAGTTGGTCACTTTCATGTTGCTTCGGTCATACTGTGGTCAGTTGTTCAATTTCTGGATTCTAGGTCGGACTGTGGTCAGTTGGTCAGTAGATCTGTTTCTGGTTTCGAGGTCAGACTGTGGTCAGTTGGTCAGTTTCTGGTTTCTTGATCAGACTGTGGTCACTTGGTCAGTTTCTGGTTTCAAGATCAGACTGTTTTCAGTTGGTCAGTTTCATGTTGCTTCGGTCATACTGTGGTCAGTTGTTCAGTTTCTGGATTCTAGGTCGGACTGTGGTCAGTTGGTCAGTTGATCTGTTTCTGGTTTCGAGGTCAGACTGTGGTCAGTTGGTCAGTTTCTGGTTTCTAGATCAGACTATGGTTAGTTGATCAGTTTCATGTTTCTCGGTCAGACTAAGGTCTGTTGGTCAGTTTCTGGTTTCTAGGTCAGACTGTGGTCAGTTGGTCAGTTTCTGGTTTCTTGATCAGACTATGGTTAGTTGATCAGTTTCTTGTTTCTAGCTCAGACTGTGGTCAGTTGGTCAGCTTCGGATTGTCTCGTTCAGATTGTGGTCAGTTGGACAGTTCCTGGATTCGAGATCAGACTATGGGCAGTTGGTCAGTTGCTGCTTCTAGGTCAGTCTCTGGACAGTTGGTCAGTTGCTGTTTGCTAGATCAGTCTGTGTTCAGTTTGTTACATTTTGGTTGCGAGTTGATCCTGTGGTCAATATGTCAGTTGCTGGTTACTTGATCAGACTGTGGTCAGTTCCGTCAGTTTCTCGTTTCTCGGTCAGATTGTGGTATCGTTAGTTTTTTCTGGTTTATAGGTCAGACTGTCGTCAGTTGTTCAGTTTCTGGATCGTATTTCAGACTATGGTCAGTTGGTCAGTTTCTGGTTGCTCGGTTAGACTGTGGTCAGTTGGTCAGATTCTGGTTTCTAGATCAGACTGTGGTCAGTTGGTCAGTGCCTGGTTTCTAGGTCGTCTGTGGTCAGTTGGTCAGTTTCATTCTGCCTCGGTCAGACTGTGTTCAGTTGATCAGTTTCTGGTTTCTCGGTCAGACTGTGGTCAGTTGGTCAGTTTCTGGTTTCTAGGTCAGACTTTGTTCAGTTGGTCAGTTTCTTGTTTGTAGGTCAGAATGTGGTCCGTTGGTCAGTTTCTGGATTCCAGGTCAGACTGTGGTCAGTTGGTCAGTTGCTGGTTTCTACGTCAGACTGTGGTCAGCTGGACAGTTTCTGTTATTAGGTCAGACTGAGGTCAGATGGTCAGTTTCTGGTTTCGAGGTCAGAATGTGGTCAGTTGGTAAGTTTCTGGTTTCTAGGTCAGACTGTGTTAAGTTGGTCAGTTTCTGGTTTCGAGTTAAGTATGTGGTCAGTTGGACAGTTTCTGGTTTGGAGGTCAGACTGTGGTCAGTTGGTCAGATTCGGGTTTCTAGGTCAGATTTTGGCCAGTTGGTCAGTTGCTGGTTTCTACATCACTCTGTGGTCAGTTGGTCAGATACTGGTTGCAAGGTCAGAATGTGGCTTGTTTGATAATTTGTGGTTGCTAGTTCAGAATGTGGTCATTTGGCCAGGTTTTGTTTTCGAGGTCAGAATGTGGTCAGTTGCTCAGTTTCTGGTTTCTAGGTCAGAATGTGGTCAGTTGGTCAGTTGCTGGTTTCTACGTCAGACTGTGGTCAGTTGGTCAGATACTGGTTGCGAGGTCAGTCTGTGGTCACATTGTCAGTTTCTGGTTTCTTGGTCAGTCTGTGGTCAGTTGTTCAGTTTCTGGTTCCTAATTCAGTCTGTGGTCAGTTGGTCAGTTTCTGGTTTCTAGGTCAGACTGAGGTCAGTTGGTCCGTTTCTATTTTCTAGGCCAGATTGTGGACAGTTGGTCATTTTCTGGTTTCGAGTTAAGAATATGGTCAGTTGGTCAGCTTCGGGTTTCTACGTCAGATTGTGGTCAGTTGGTCAGTTGCTGGCTTCTACATCAGACTGTGGTCAGTTGGTCAGATACTGGTTGCTAGGTCAGAATGTGGCCTGTTTGACAGTTTGTGCTTGCTAGGTCATACTGTGGTTATTTGGTCAGTTTATGGTTTCTGGATCAGACTGTGGTCAGTTGGTCAGTTTCTGGTTTCTAGGTCAGACTGTGGTCAGTTGGTCAGTTTCATGTTGCCTCGATCAGCCTGTGTTCAGTTGATCATTTTCTGGTTCCTAGGTCAGACTGTGGTCAGTTGGTCCATTTCTGGTTTCTAGGTCAGACTGTGGTCAGTTGGTCAGTTTCTGGTTTCGAGTTTAGTATATGGTCAGTTGGACCGTTTCTGATTTCGAGGTCAGACTGTGGTCAGTTGGTCAATTTAGGTTTTATAGGTCAGATTGTGGTCAGTTGGTCAGTTGCTGGTTTCTACGTCAGAATGTGGTCAGTTGGTCAGATACTGATTGCTAGGTAAGAATGTGACCTGTGTGACAGTTTGTGGTTGCGAGGTCAGAATAGGGTCATTTGGTCTGTTTTTGGTTTCGAGGTCAGATTGTGGTCAGTTGTTCAGTTTCTGGTTTCTAGGCCAGACTGTGGTCAGTTGGTCAGTTTCATGTTGTCTCGGTCTAACTGTGGTCAGTTGGTTAGTTCCAGGTTTCTGGGTCAGACTGTGGACATTTGGTCAGTTTCTGGTTTATCGGTCAGATTGTGGTTAATGAGTCTGTTTCTGGTTTCTAGGTCAGACTTTGGTCAGTTGGTCAGTTTGTGGTTGTCTGGGTCAGACTGTGGTCGGTTGGTCAGTTCCTGGTTTCTGGGTCAGACTGTGATCAGTTGGTCAGTCACTGGATGGTAGGTAATACTTTGGTCAGTTGGTTAGTTGCTGGTTTCTAGATCAGGCTGTGCTCAGTTGGTCAGTATCTGGTTTCTAGGACAGATTGTGTTCAGTTGGTCAGTTTCTGTTGCTAGATCTGACTGTGGTCAGTTGGTCAGTTTCTGGTTTCTAGGTCAGACTGTGGTCAGTTGGACAGTTTCAGATTGTCTCAGTCAGATTGTGGTCAGTTGGACAGTTTCTGGATTCTAGATCATACTGTGGTCAGTTGATCAGTTTCTGGTTTCTAGGTCAGACTGTGGTCAGTTGGTCAGTTTCAGATTGTCTCAGTCAGATTGTGGTCAGTTGGACAGTTTCTGGATTTTAGATCAGACTGAGGTCAGTTGGTCAGTTTCTGGTTTCTAGGTCCGACTGTGGTCAGTTGATCAGTTTCATGTTGCCTCGGTCAGACTGTGTTCAGTTGGTAAGTTTCTGGTTTCTAGATCAGACTGCGATCGGTTGGTCAGTTTCTGTTTTGTCGGTCAGACAGTGGTCAGTTGGACAGATTCTGGTTTCTAGGTCAGACTATGTTCAGTTGGTCAGTTTCTGGTTGCTAGATCAGACTGTGGTCAGTTGGTCAGTTTCTGGTATCAAGATCAGACTGTTTTCAGTTGGTCAGTTTCATGTTGCTTCGGTCATATTGTGGTCAGTTGGTCATTTTCAGGTTTCTAGGTCAGACTGTGGTCAGTTAGTCAGTTGGTCAGTTTCTGTTTTCTCGGCCAGACTGTGTTCAGTTGGTCAGTTTCTGGTTTCTAGGTCAGACTGTGGTCAGTTGGCCAGTTTCTGTTTTCTCGGTCAGACTATGTTCTGTTGGTCAGTTTCTGGTTTCGAGTTAGTATGTGGTCAGTGGGACAGTTTCTGGTTTCTAGGTCAGACTGTGGTCAGTTGGTCAGTTTCGGGTTTCTAGGTCAGATTTTGGCCAGTTGGTCAGTTGCTGGTTTCTACATCACTCTGTGTTCAGTTGGTCAGATACTGGTTGCAAGGTCAGAATGTGGCCTGTTTGATAATTTGTGGTTGCTAGGTCAGAATGTGATCATTTGGCCAGGTTTTGGATTCGAGGTCATATTGTGGTCAGTTGCTCAGTTTCTGGTTTCTAGGTCAGAATGTGGTCAGTTGGTCAGTTGCTGGTTTCTACGTCAGACTGTGGTCAGTTGGTCAGATACTGGTTGCGAGGTCAGTCTGTGGTCACTTTTTCAGTTTTTGGTTTCTAGGTCAATCTTTGGTCAGTTGTTCGGTTTCTGGTTCCTAATTCAGTCTGTGGTCAGTTGGTCAGTTTCTGGTTTCTCGTTCAGACTGTGGTTAGTTGGTCAGTTCCTGGTTTCTAGGTCAGACTGTGGTCAGCTTGTCTGTATCTGGTTTCTAGCTCAGACTGTAGTCAGTTACTGGTTGCTGTGACAGAATGTGGCCTGTTGGTCAGTTTGTGGTTGCTAGGTCAGACTGTGTTCAGTTGGTCAGTTTCTGGTTTCTAGGTCAGACTGAGGTCAGTTGGTCCGTTTCTATTTTCTAGGCCAGATTGTGCACAGTTGGTCAGTTTCTGGTTTCGAGTTAAGAATATGGTCAGTTGGTCAGCTTCGGGTTTCTAGGTCAGATTGTGGTCAGTTGGTCAGTTGCTGGCTTCTACATCAGACTGTGGTCAGTTGGTCAGATACTGGTTGCTAGGTCAGAATGTGGCCTGTTTGACAGTTTGTGCTTGCTAGGTCATACTGTGGTTATTTGGTCAGTTTATGGTTTCAAGTTCAGATTGTGGTCAGTTGCTCAGTTTCTGGTTTGTAGGTCAGACTGTGGTCAGTTGGTCAGTTTCATTTTGTCTCGGTCAGACTGCGGTCATTTGGTCAGTTCCAGGTTTCTGGATCAGACTGTGGACATTTGGTCAGTTTCTGGTTTCTCGGTCGGATTGTGGTTAGTTTGTCTTTTTCTGGTTTATATGTCATACTGTGGTCAGTTGGTCAGTTTCTCGTTCCTAGTTCAGACTGATGTCAGTTGGTCAGTTTCTGGTTTCTCGGTTAGACTGTGGTCAGTTGGTCAGTTTCTGGTTTCTGGAACAGACTGTGGTCAGTTGTTCAGTTTCTGGTTTCGAGGTCAGACTCTGGTCAGTTGGTCAGTTTCATGTTGCCTCGATCAGCCTGTGTTCAGTTAATCATTTTCTGGTTCCTAGGTCAGACTGTGGTCAGTTGGTCCATTTCTGGTTTCTAGGTCAGACTGTGGTCAGTTGGTCAGTTTCTGGTTTCGAGTTTAGTATTTGGTCAGTTGGACAGTTTCTGATTTCGAGGTCAGACTGTGGTCAATTGGTCAATTTCGGTTTTATAGGTCAGATTGTGGTCAGTTGGTCAGTTGCTGGTTTCTACGTCAGACTGTGGTCAGTTGGTCAGATACTGATTGCTAGGTAAGAATGTGGCCTATGTGACAGTTTGTGGTTGCGAGGTCAGAATATGGTAATTTGGTCAGTTTTTGGTTTCGATGTCAGATTGTGGTCAGTTGCTCAGTTTCTGGTTTCTAGGACAGACTGTGGTCAGTTGGTCAGTTTCATGTTGTCTCGGTCAGACTGTGGTCAGTTGTTTAGTTCCAGTTTTCTAGGTCAGACTGTGGACATTTTGTCAGTTTCTGGTTTCTCGATCAGATTGTGGTTAATGTGTCTTTTTCTGGTTTCTAGGTCAGACGTTGGTCAGTTGGTCAGTTTGTGGTTCCTAGTTCAGACTGTGATCAGTTTGTCAGTTTCTGGTTTCTCAGTTAGACTGTGGTCGGTTGGTCTGTTTCGGTTTCTAGGTCAGACTGTGGTCAGTTGGTCTGTTTCTGATTTCTAGGTCGGACTTTGGTCAGTTGGTCAGTTTCGGGTTGTATAGGTCAGACTGTCGTCAGTTGGGCAGTTCCTGGTTTCTGGGTCAGACTGTTATCAGTTGGTCAGTCACTGGTTTCCAGGTCAGACTCTGTTCAGTTGGTCAGTTTCTGTTGCTAGATCTGACTGTGGTCAGTTGGTCAGTTTCTGGTTTCTAGGTCAGACTGTGGTCAGTTGGACAGTTTCAGAATGTCTCAGTCAGATTGTGGTCAGTTAGACAGTTTCTGGATTCTAGATCAGACTGTGGTCAGTTGATCAGTTTCTGGTTTCTAGGTCAGAATGTGGTCAGTTGGTCAGTTTCAGATTGTCTCAGTCAGATTGTGGTCAGTTGGACAGTTTCTGGATTCTAGATCAGACTGAGGTCAGTTGGTCAGTTTCATGTTGCCTCGGTCAGACTGTGTTCAGTTGGTCAGTTTCTGGTTTCTAGATCAGACTGTGGTCAGTTGGTCAGTTTCTGGTGTCTAGGTCAGACTGCGATCGGTTGGCCAGTTTCTGTTTTGTCGGTCAGATTGTGGTCAGTTGGACAGTTTCTGGTTTCTAGGTCAGACTATGTTCAGTTGGTCAGTTTCTGGTTGCTAGATCAGACTGTGGTCAGTTAGTCAGTTGGTCAGTTTCTGTTTTCTCGGCCAGATTGTGTTCAATTGGTCAGTTTCTGGATTCGAGGTCAGACTGTGATAAGTTGGTATGTTTCTGGTTTCTCGGTCAGACTGTGGCAAGTTGGCCAGTTTCTGTTTTCTCGGTCAGACTATGGTCTGTTGGTCAGTTTCTGGTTTCTAGGGCAGACTGTGGTCAGTTGGTCAGTTTCTGGTTTCTAGATCAGACTATGGTTAGTTGATCAGTTTCTTGTTTCTCGGTCAGACTGTGATCAGTTGGTCAGCTTCGGATTGTCACGGTCAGATTGTGGTCAGTTAAGCAGCTTCTGGATTCGAGATCAGACTGTGGTCAGTTGGTCAGTTTCTGGTTTCTAGGTCAGACTGTGGTCAGTTGGTCAGTTTCATGTTGCCTTGGTCAGACTGTGCTCAGTTTGTACGTTTCTGAATCCTCGGTCAGACTGTGCAATGTTGCTCAGTTTCTGGTTTCGAGGTCAGACTGTGGGCAGTTGGTCAGTTGCTGGTTCTAGGTCAGTCTCGGGACAGTTGGTCAGTTGCTCGTTGCTAGATCAGTCTGTGTTCAGTTTGTTACATTTTGGTTGCAAGGTCATCCTGTGGTCAATTGTTCAGTTGCTGGTTACTTGATCAGACTGTGGTCAGTTCCGTCAGTTACTGGTTTCTCGGTCAGATTGTGGTATAGTTAGTTTTTTCTGGTTTATATGTCAGTCTGTGGTCAGTTGGTCAGTTTCTGGATCCTATTTCAGACTGTGGTCAGTTGGTCAGTTTCTGGATCCTATTTCAGACTGTGGTCAGTTGGTCAGTTTCTGGTTTCTAGATCAGACTGTGGTCAGTTGGTCAGTGTCTGGTTTCTAGGTAAGTCTGTGGTCAGTTGGTCAGTTTCATTCTGCCTCGGTCAGACTGTGTTCAATTGATCAGTTTCTGGTTTCTCGGTCAGGCAGTGGTCAGTTGATCAGTTGGTCAGTTTATGTTATTAGGTCAGTCTTCGGTCAGTTGGTCAGTTTCTGGTTTCTAGGTCAGAATGTGGTCCGTTGTTCAGTTTCTTGTTTCCAGGTCAGACTGTGGTCAGTTGTTCAGTTGCTGGTTTCTACTTCAGACTGTGGTCAGTTGGACAGTTTCTGTTATTAGGTCAGACTGAGTTCAGATGGTCAGTTTCTGGTTTCGAGGTCAGAATGTGGTCAGTTGGTCAGTTTCGGGTTTCTAGGTCGGACTGTGGTCAGTTGGTCAGTTTCTGGTTTCTAGTTCAGACTGTGGTCAGTTGGTCAGTTTCGGGTTTCTAGGTCGGACTGTGGTCAGTTGGTCAGTTTCTGGTTTCTAGTTCAGACTGTGGTCAGTTGGTCAGTTTCTGGTTTCGATTTAAGTATGTGGTCAGTTGGACAGTTTCTGGTTTCGAGGTCAGACTGTGGTCAGTTGGTCAGTTTCGTCTTTGTCGGTCAGATTTTGGTCAGTTGGTCAGTTGCTGGTTTCTACATCAGACTGTGATCAGTTGGTCAGTTGCTGGTTTCTACGTCAGACTGTGGTCAGTTGGACAGTTTGTGTTATTAGGTCAGACTGAGGTCAGACGGCAAGTTTCTGGTATCTAGGTCAGAATGTGGTCAGTTGGTCTGTTTCTGGTTTCTAGGTTAGACTGTGGTCAGTTGGTCCTTTACTGGTTTCTAGTTCAGTCTGTGGTAGTTGGTCAGTTTCTGGTTTAGAGTTTAGAATGTGGTCAGTTGGACAGTTTCTGGTTTCGAGGTCAGACTGTGGTCAGTTGGTCAGTTTCGGGTTTCTAGGTCAGATTGTGGTTAGTTGGTCAGTTGCTGCTTTCTACGTCAGACTCTGGTCAGTTGGTCAGATACTGGTTGCTAGGTCAGAATGTGGCAAGTTTGACAATTTGTGTTTATAGGTCAGAATGTGGTAATTTGGTCAGTTTTTGGTTTCGAGGTCAGATTGTGGTCAGTTGCTCAGTTTCTGGTTACTAGGTCAGACTGTTGTCAGTTTGTCAGTTTAATGTTGTCTCCGTCAGATTGTGGTTAGTTAATCTTTTTCTGGTTTATAGGTCAGACTGTGGTCAGTTGGACAGTTTCTGGTTCCTAGTTCAGACTGTGGTCAGTTCGTCAGTTTCTGTTTTCTAGGTAAGACTTTGGTCAGTTGGTCAGTTCCTGGTTTCTAGGTCAGACTGTGATCAGTTGGTCAATTTCTGGTTTCTAAGTCAGACAGTGGTCAGTTCGTCAGTTTATGATTTCTAGGTCAGACTGTGGTCACTTCGTCAGTTTCTGGTTTCTAGATCAGTCTGTGGTCAGCTGTTCAGATTCTGGTTCCTAATTCAGACTGTGGTCAGTTGCTCGGTTTCTGGTTTCTCATTCATACTGTGGTTAGTTGGTCAGTTTCTGGTTTATAGTTCAGACTGTGGTTTGTTGGTCAGTTTCTGGTTTCTAGTTCAGACTGTGGTCAGTTGGACAGTTTCTGTTATAGGTCAGACTGAGGTCAGATAGTCAGTTTCTGGTTTCTAGATCAGAATGTGGTCAGTTGGTCTGTTTCTGGTTTCTAGGTCAGACTGTGGTCAGTTGGTCCTTTACTGGTTTCTAGTTCAGTCTGTGGTAGTTGGTCAGTTTCTGGTTTCGAGTTAACAATGTGGTCAGTTGGACAGTTTCTGGTTCCTAGTTCAGACTGTGATCAGTTTGTCAGTTTCTGGTTGCTCATTTCGACTGTGGTCAGTTGGTCTGTTTCGGTTTCTAGGTCAGACTGTGGTCAGTTGGTCAGTTTCTGTTTTCTAGGTCAGACTTTGGTCAGTTGGTCAGTTTCGGGTTGTCTAGGTCAGACTGTGGTCAGTTGGTCAGTTCCTGGTTTCTTGGTCAGACTGTGATCAGTTGGTCAGATACTGGTTGCTAGCTAATACTTTGGTCAGTTGGTTAGTTGCTGGTTTCTTGGTCAGACTGTGCTCAGTTGGTCAATTTCTGGTTTCTAGGTCAGACTGTGGTCAGTTCGTCAGTTTCTGATTCCTAGGTCAGACTGTGGTCACTTCGTCAGTTTCTGGTTTCTAGGTCAGTCTGTGGTCAGTTGTTCAGTTTCTGGTTCCTAATTCAGACTGTGGTCAGTTGCTCCGTTTCTGGTTTCTCGTTCATACTGTGGTTAGTTGGTCAGTTTCTGGTTTATAGTTCAGACTGTGGTTTGTTGGTCAGTTTCTGGTTTTAGGTCAGACTGTGGTCAGTTGGTCAGTTTCTGGTTTCTAGATCAGACTGTGGTCAGTTGGTCAGTTTCTGGTTTTAGGTCAGACTGTGGTCAGTTGGTCAGTTTCTGGTTTCGAGTTTAGTATGTGGTCAGTTGGACAGTTTCTGGTTTCGAGGTCAGACTGTGGTCAGTTGGTCAGTTTCGAGTTTCTAGGTCAGATTGTGGTCAGTTGGTCAGTTGCTGGTTTCTACGTCAGACTGTGGTCAGTTGGTCAGTTTCTGTTATTAGGTCAGACTGAGGTCCGATGGTCAGTTTCTGGTTTCTAGGTCAGAATGTGGTCAGTTGGCCTGTTTCTGGTTTCTAGGTCAGACTGTGGTGAGTTGGTCCTTTACTGGTTTCTATTTCAGTCTGTGGTAGTTGGTCAGTTTCTGGTTTCGAGTTAAGAATGTGGTCAGTTGGACAGCTTCTGGTTTCGAGGTCAGACTGTGGTCAGTTGGTCAGTTTCGGGTTTCTCGTTCAGATTTTGGTTAGTTGGTCAGTTGCTGCTTTCTACGTCAGACTGTGGTCAGTTGGTCAGATACTGGTTGCTAGGTCAGAATGTGGCAAGTTTGACAATGTGTGTTTGCTCGGTCAGAATGTGGTAATTTGGTCAGTTTTTGGTTTCGAGGTCAGATTGTGGTCAGTTGCTCAGTTTCTGGTTACTAGATCAGACTGTTGTCAGTTTGTCAGTTTCATGTTATCTCGGTCAGACTGTGGTCAGTTGGTCAGTTCCAGGTTTCTGGGTCAGACTGTGGACATTTGGTCAGTTTCTAGTTTCTCGGTCAGATTGTGGTTAGTTCGTCTTTTTCTGGTTTGTAGGTCAGACTGTGGTCAGTTGGACAGTTTCTGGTTCCTAGTTCAGATTGTGGTCAGTTCGTCAGTTTCTGTTTTCTCGGTGAGACTTTGGTCAGTTGGTCAGTTTCGTGTTGTCTAGGTCAGACTGTGTTCAGTTAGTCAATTTCTGGTTTCTAGGTCAGACTGTGGTCAGTTGTTCAGTTTCTGGTTCCTAATTCAGGCTGTGGTCAGTTGGTCAGTTTCTGGTTGTTCGTTCTGTCTGTGGGTAGTTGGTCACTTCCTGGTTTCTCGGTCAGACTTTGGTCAGCTTGTCAGTATCTGGTTTCTAGGTCAGACTGTCGTCAGTTACTGTTTGCTGCGACAGAATGTGGCCTGTTGGTCAGTTTGTGGTTGCGAGGACAGACTGTGGTCAGTTGGTCAGTTTCTGGTTTCTAGGTCAGACTGAGGTCAGTTGGTCCATTTCTATTTTCTCAGCCAGATTGTGGACAGTTGGTCAGTTTCTGGTTTCGAGTTAAGTATATGGTCAGTTGGTCAGTTTCGGATTTCTAGGTCAGATTGTGGTCAGTTGGTCAGTTGCTGGCTTCTACATCAGACTGTGGTCAGTTGGTCAGATACTGATTGCTAGGTCAGAATGTGGCCTGTTTGACAGTTTATGCTTGCTAGGTAATACGGTGGACATTTGGTCAGTTTTTGGTTTCAAGGTCAGATTGATGTCAGTTGTTCAGTTTCTGGTTTCTCGCTTAGACTGTGGTCAGTTGGTCAGTTTCTGGTTCCTAGTTCGGACTGTGATCTCAGTTTGTCAGTTTCTGGTTGCTCATTTAGACTGTGCTCAGTTGGTCTGTTTCGGTTTCTAGGTCAGGCTGTATTCTGTTGGTCAGTTTCTGTTTTCTAGGTAAGACTTTGGTCAGTTGGTCAGTTTCGGGTTGTCTCGGTCAGACTGTGGTCAGTTGGGCAGTTCCTGGTTTCTGGGTTAGACTGTGATCAGTTGGTCAATTTCTGGTTTCTAAGTCAGACAGTGGTCAGTTCGTCAGTTTCTGATTTCTAGGTCAGACTGTGGTCACTTCGTCAGTTTCTGGTTTCGAGATCAGTCTGTGGTCAGCTGTTCAGTTTCTGGTTCCTAATTCAGACTGTGGTCAGTTGCTCCGTTTCTGGTTTCTCATTCATACTGTGGTTAGTTGGTCAGTTTCTGGTTTATAGTTCAGACTGTGGTTTGTTGGTCAGTTTCTGTTTTCTAGGTCAGACTGTGATCAGTTGGTCAGTTTCATGTTGCCTCGGTCAGCCTGTGTTCAGTTGATCATTTTCTGGTTCCTAGGTCAGATTGTGGTTAGTTGGTCCATTTCTGGTTTCTAGGTCAGATTGTGGTCAGTTGGTCAGTTTCTGGTTTCGAGTTTAGTATGTGGTCAGTTGGACAGTTTCTGGTTTCGAGGTCAGACTGTGGTCAGTTGGTCATTTTCGAGTTTCTAGGTCAGATTGTGTTCAGTTGGTCAGTTGCTGGTTTCTATGTCAGACTGTGGTCAGTTGGACAGTTTCTGTTATTAGGTCAGACTGAGGTCAGATAGTCAGTTTCTGGTTTCTAGATCAGAATGTGGTCAGTTGGTCTGTTTCTGGTTTCTAGGTCAGACTGTGATCAGTTGGTCCTTTACTGGTTTCTAGTTCAGTCTATGGTAGTTGGTCAGTTTCTGGTTTCGAGTTAACAATGTGGTCAGTTGGACAGTTTCTGGTTCCTAGTTCAGACTGTGATCAGTTTGTCAGTTTCTGGTTGCTCATTTCGACTGTGGTCAGTTGGTCTGTTTCGGTTTCTAGGTCAGACTGTGGTCAGTTGGTCAGTTTCTGTTTTCTAGGTCAGACTTTGGTCAGTTGGTCAGTTTCGGGTTGTCTAGGTCAGACTGTGGTCAGTTGTTCAGTTCCTGGTTTCTTGGTCAGACTATGATCAGTTGGTCAGTCACTGGTTGCTAGCTAATACTTTGGTCAGTTGGTTAGTTGCTGGTTTCTAGGTCAGACTGTGCTCAGTTGGTCAATTTCTGGTTTCTAGGTCAGACTGTGGTCAGTTCGTCAGTTTCTGATTCCTAGGTCAGACTGTGGTCACTTCGTCAGTTTCTGGTTTCTAGATCAGTCTGTGGTCAGTTGTTCAGTTTCTGGTTCCTAATTCAGACTGTGGTCAGTTGCTCCGTTTCTGGTTTCTCGTTCATACTGTGGTTAGTTGGTCAGTTTCTGGTTTATAGTTCAGACTGTGGTTTGTTGGTCAGTTTCTGGTTTTAGGTCAGACTGTGGTCAGTTGGTCAGTTTCTGGTTTCTAGATCAGACTGTGGTCAGTTGGTCAGTTTCTGGTTTCTAGGTCAGACTGTGGTCAGTTGGTCAGTTTCATGTTGCCTCGGTCAGCCTGTGTTCAGTTGATCAGTTTCTGGTTTCTATGTCAGATTGTGGTCAGTTGGTCCATTTATGGTTTATAGGTCAGACTGTGGTCAGTTGGTCAGTTTCTGGTTTCGAGTATAGTATGTGGTCAGTTGGACAGTTTCTGGTTTCGAGGTCAGACTGTGGTCAGTTGGTCAGTTTCGAGTTTCTAGGTCAGATTGTTGTCAGTTGGTCAGTTGCTGGTTTCTACGTCAGACTGTGGTCAGTTGATCAGTTTCTGTTATTAGGTCAGACTGAGGTCCGATGGTCAGTTTCTGGTTTCTAGGTCAGAATGTGTTCAGTTGGCCTGTTTCTGGTTTCTAGGTCAGACTGTGGTGAGTTGGTCCTTTACTGGTTTCTATTTCAGTCTGTGGTAGTTGGTCAGTTTCTGGTTTCGAGTTAAGAATGTGGTCAGTTGGACAGTTTCTGGTTTCGAGGTCAGACTGTGGTCAGTTGGTCAGTTTCGGGTTTCTAGGTCAGGTTGTGGTTAGTTGGTCAGTTGCTGCTTTCTACGTCAGACTGTGGTCAGTTGGTCAGATACTGGTTGCTAGGTCAGAATGTGGCAAGTTTGACAATTTGTGTTTGCTCGGTCAGAATGTGGTAATTTGGTCAGTTTTTGATTTCGAGGTCAGATTGTGGTCAGTTGCTCAGTTTCTGGTTACTAGGTCACACTGTTGTCAGTTTGTCAGTTTCATGTTATCTCGGTCAGACTGTGGTCAGTTGGTCAGTTCCAGGTTTCTGGGTCAGACTGTGGACATTTGGTCAGTTTCTAGTTTCTCGGTCAGATTGTGGTTAGTTCGTCTTTTTCTGGTTTGTAGGTCAGACTGTGGTCAGTGGGACAGTTTCTGGTTCCTAGTTCAGACTGTGGTCAGTTCGTCAGTTTCTGTTTTCTAGGTAAGACTTTGGTCAGTTGGTCAGTTTCGTGTTGTCTAGGTCAGACTGTGTTCAGTTAGTCAATTTCTGGTTTCTAGGTCAGACTATGGTCAGTTGTTCAGTTTCTGGTTCCTAATTCGGTCTGTGGTCAGTTGGTCATGTTCTGGTTGTTCGTTCTGACTGTGGGTAGTTGGTCACTTCCTGGTTTATAGGTCAGACTGTGGTCAGCTTGTCAGTATCTGGTTTGTGGTCAGACTGTAGTCAGATACTGGTTGCTGCGACAGAATTTGGCCTGTTGGTCAGTTTGTGGTTGCGAGGTCAGACTGTGGTCAGTTGGTCAGTTTCTGGTTTCTAGGTCAGACTGAGGTCATTTGGTCCATTTCTATTTTCTCAGCCAGATTGTGGACAGTTGGTCAGTTACTGGTTACGAGTTAAGAATATGGTCAGTTGGTCAGTTTCGGATTTCTAGGTCAGATTGTGGTCAGTTGGTCAGTTGCTGGCATCTACATCAGACTGTGGTGAGTTGGTCAGATACTGGTTGCTAGGTCAGAATGTGGCCTGTTTGACAGTTTATGCTTGCTAGGTAATACTGTGGTTATTTGGTCAGTTTTTGGTTTCAAGTTCAGATTGATGTCAGTTGGTCAGTTTCTGGTTTCTCGGTTAGACTGTGGTCAGTTGGTCAGTTTCTGGTTCCTAGTTCAGACTGTGATCAGCTTGTCAGTTTATGGTTGCTCATTTAGACTGTGGTCAGTTGGTCTGTTTCGGTTTCTCGGTCAGACTGTGTTCAGTTGGTCAATTTCTGTTTTCTAGATCAGACTTTGTTCAGTTGGTCAGTTTCGGGTTGTCTAGGTCAGACTGTAGTCAGTTGGTCAGTCACTGGTTGCTAGGAAATACTTTGGTCAGTTGGTTAGTTGCTGGTTTCTCGGTCAGACTGTGCTCAGTTGGTCAATTTCTGGTTTCTAGGTCAGACTGTGGTCAGTTCGTCATTTTCTGATTCCTAGGTCAGACTGTGGTCACTTCGACAGTTTCTGGTTTCTAGGTCAGTCTGTGGTCAGTTGTTCAGTTTCTGGTTCCTAATTCAGACTGTGGTCAGTTACTCCGTTTCTGGTTTCTCGTTCATACTGTGGTTAGTATGTCAGTTTCTGGTTTATATTTCGGACTGTGGTTTGTTGGTCAGTTTCTGGTTTCTAGTTCAGACTGTGGTCAGTTGGTCAGTGTCTGGTTTCTAGATCAGACTGTGGTCAGTTGGTCAGTTTCTGGTTTCTAGTTCAGACTGTGGTCAGTTGGTCAGTTTCTGGTTTCGAGTTTAGTATGTGGTCAGTTGGACAGTTTCTGGTTTCGAGTTCAGACTGTGGTCAGTTGGTCAGTTTCGAGTTTCTAGTTCAGATTGTGGTCAGTTGGTCAGTTGCTGGTTTCTACGTCAGACTGTGTTCAGTTGGACAGTTTCTGTTAATAGGTCAGACTGAGGTCAGATAGTCAGTTTCTGGTTTCTAGGTCAGAATGTGGTCAGTTGGTCTGTTTCAGGTTTCTAGGTCAGACTGTGATCAGTTGGTCCTTTACTGATTTCTAGTTCAGTCTGTGGTAGTTGGTCAGTTTCTGGTTTCGAGTTAAGAATGTGGTCAGTTGGACAGTTTCTGGTTTCGAGGTCAGACTGTGGTCAGTTGGTCAGTTTCGTGTTTCTAGGTCAGATTCTGGTTAGTTGGTCAGTTGCTGCTTTCTACGTCAGACTGTGGTCAGTTGGTCAGATACTGTTTGCTAGGTCAGAATGTGGCAAGTTTGACAATTTGTGTTTGCTAGGTCAGAACGTGGTAATTTGGTCAGTTTTTGGTTTCGAGGTCAGATTGTGGTCAGTTGCTCAGTTTCTGGTTAATAGGTCAGACTGTTGTCAGTTTGTCAGTTTCATGTTATCTCGGTCAGACTGTGGTCAGTTGGTCAGTTCCAGGTTTCTGGGTCAGACTGTGGACATTTGGTCAGTTTCAGGTTTCTCGGTCAGATTGTGGTTAGTTAGCCTTTTTCTGGTTTATAGGTCAGACTGTGGTCAGTTGGACAGTTTCTGGTTCCTAGTTCAGACTGTGGTCAGTTCGTCAGTTTCTGTTTTCTACGTAAGACTTTGGTCAGTTGGTCAGTTTCGGGTTGTCTAGGTCACACTGTGTCCAGTTAGTCAGTTCCTGGTTTCTTGGTCAGACTGTGATCAGTTGGTCAGTCACTGGTTGCTAGGTAATACTTCGGTCAGTTGGTTAGTTGCTGGTTTCTAGGTCAGACTGTGCTCAGTGGGTCAATTTCTGGTTTAGAGGTCAGACTATGGTCAGTTTGTCAGTTTCTGATTCCTAGGTCAGACTTTGGTCACTTCGTCAGTTTCTGGTTTCTACGTCAGTCTGTGGTCAGTTGTTCAGTTTCTGGTTGCTAATTCAGACTGTGGTCATTTGCTCCCTTTCTGGTTTCTCGTTTATATTGTGGTTAGTTGGTCAGTTTCTGGTTTATAGTTCAGACTGTGGTTTGTTGGTCAGTTTATGGTCTCTAGGTCAGACTGTGGTCAGTTGGTCAGTTTCTGGTTTCTAGATCAGACTGTGGTCAGTTGGTCAATAACTGGTTTCTAGGTCAGACTGTGGTCAGTTGGTCAGTTTCATGTTGCCTCGGTCAGCCTGTGTTCAGTTGATCAGTTTCTGGTTTCTATGTCAGATTGTGGTCAGTTGGTCCATTTCTAGTTCTAGGTCAGACTGTGGTCAGTTGGTCAGTTTCAGTTTCCAGGTCAGACTGTGGTCAGTTGGTCAGTTTCGAGTTTCTTGGTCAGGTTGTGGTCAGTCGGTCAGTTGCTGGTTTCTACGTCAGACTGTGGTCAGTTGGACAGTTTCTGTTATTAGGTCAGACTGAGGTCAGATGGTCAGTTTCTGGTTTCTAGGACAGAATGTGGTCAGTTGGTCTGTTTCTGGTTTCTAGGTCAGACTGTGGTGAGTTGGTCCTTTACTTGTTTCTCGTTCAGTCTGTGGTAGTTGGTCAGTTCCAGGTTTCTGGGTCATACTGTGGACATTTGGTCAGTTTCGGGTTTCTAGGTCAGAATGTGGTTCGTTGGTCATTTGCTGCTTTCTACGTCAGACTGTGGTCAGTTTGTCAGTTTCATGTTGTCTCGGTCAGACTGTGGTCAGTTGGTCAGTTCCAGGTTTCTGGGTCAGACTGTGGACATTTGGTCAGTTTCTGGTTTCTCGGTTAGATTGTGGTTAGTTAGTCTTTTTCTGGTTTATAGGTCAGACTGTGGTCAGTTGGACAGTTTCTCGTTCCTAGTTCAGAATGTGGTCAGTTCGTCAGTTTCTGTTTTCTAGGTAAGACTTTGGTCAGTTGGTCAGATTCGTGTTGTCTAGGTCAGACTGTGGTCAGTTGTTCAGTTTCTGGTTCCTAATTCAGGCTGTGGTCAGTTGGTCAGTTTCTGGTTGTTCGTTCTGACTGTGGGTAGTTGGTCACTTCCTGGTTTCGAGGTCAGACTGTGGTCAGCTTGTCAGTATCTGGTTTCTAGGTCAGACTGTAGTCAGTTACTGTTTGCTGCGACAGAATGTGGCCTGTTGGTCAGTTTGTGCTTGGGAGGTCAGACTGTGGTCAGTTGGTCAGTTTCTGGTTTCTAGTTCAGACTGAGGTCAGTTGGTCCATTTCTATTTTCTCAGCCTGATTGTGGACAGTTGGTCAGTTTCTGGTTTCGAGTTAAGAATATGGTCAGTTGGTCAGTTTCGGATTTCTAGGTCAGATTGTGGTCAGTTGGTCAGTTGCTTGCATCTGCATCAGACTGTGGTCTGTTGGTCAGATACTGGTTGCTCGGTCAGAATGTGGCCTGTTTGACAGTTTATGCTTGCTAGGTAATACTGTGGTCATTTGGTCAGTTTTTGCTTTCAAGGTCAGATTGATGTCAGTTGGTCAGTTTCTGGTTTCTCGGTTAGACTGTGGTCAGTTGGTCAGTTTCTGGTTCCTAGTTCAGACTGTGATCAGTCTGTTAGTTTCTGGTTGCTCATTTAGACTGTGGTCAGTTGGTCTGTTTCGGTTTCTAGGTCAGACTCTGGTCAGTTGGTCAGTTTCTGTTTTCTAGTTCAGACTTTGGTCAGTTGGTCAGTTTCGGGTTGTCTAGGTCAGACTGTGGTCAGTTGGTTAGTTGCTGGTTTCTAGGTCAGACTGTGCTCAGTTGGTCAATTTCTGGTTTCTAGGTCAGACTATGGTCAGTTCGTCAGTTTCCGATTCCTAGGTCAGACTGTGGTCACTTCGTCAGTTTCTGGTTTCTAGGTCAGTCTGTGGTCAGTTGTTCAGTTTCTGGTTGCTAAATCAGACTGTGGTCAGTTGCTCCGTTTCTGGTTTCTGGTTTATACTGTGGTTAGTTGGTCAGTTTCTGGTTTATAGTTCAGACTGTGGTTTGTTGGTCAGTTTCTGGTTTCTAGGTCAGACTGTGGTCAGTTGGTCAGTTTCTGGTTTCTAGATCAGACTATGGTCAGTTGGTCAATAACTGGTTTCTCGGTCAGACTGTGGTCAGTTGGTCAGTTTCTGGTTTCGAGTTTAGTATGTGGTCAGTTGGACAGTTTCTGGTTTCGAGGTCAGACTGTGGTCAGTTGGTCAGTTTCGAGTTTCTAGGTCAGATTGTGGTCAGTTGGTCAGTTGCTGGTTCTACGTCAGACTGTGGTCAGTTGGACAGTTTCTGTTATTAGGTCAGGCTGAGGTCAGATGGTCTGTTTCAGGTTTCTAGGTCAGAATGTGGTCAGTTGGTCTGTTTCTGGTTTCTGGGTCAGACTGTGGACATTTGGTCAGTTTCGGGTTTCTAGGTCAGATTGTGGTTAGTTGGTCATTTGCTGCTTTCTACGTCAGACTGTGGTCAGTTTGTCAGTTTCATGTTGTCTCGGTCAGACTGTGGTCAGTTGGACAGTTCCAGGTTTCTGGGTCAGACTGTGGACATTTGGTCAGTTTCTGGTTTCTCGGTCAGATTGTGGTTAGTTAGTCTTTTTCTGGTTTATATGTCAGACTGTGGTCAGTTAGACAGTTTCTGGTTCCTAGTTCAGAATATGGTCAGTTCGTCCGTTTCTGTTTTCTAGGTAAGACTTAGGTCAGTTGGTCAGTTTCGGGTTGTCTAGGTCAGACTGTGTTCAGTTAGTTAATTTCTGGTTTCTAGGTCAAATTGTGGTCAGTTGTTCAGTTTCTGGTTGTTCGTTCTGACTGTGGGTAGTTGGTCACTTCCTGGTTTCTAGGTCAGACTGTGATCAGCTTGTCAGTATCTGGTTTCTAGGTCAGACTGTGGTCAGTTACTGTTTGCTGCGACAGAATGTGGCCTGTTGGTCAGTTTGTGGTTGCGAGGTCAGACTGTGGTCAGTTGGTCAGTTTCTGCTTTCTAGGTCAGACTGAGGTTAGTTGGTCCATTTCTAATTTCTCAGCCAAATTGTGGACAGTTGGTCAGTTTCTGGTTTCGAGTTAAGAATATGGTCAGTTGGTCAGTTTCGGATTTCTAGGTCAGATTGTGGTCAGTTGGTCAGTTGCTGGCTTCTGCATCAGACTGTGGTCTGTTGGTCAGATACTGGTTGATAGGTCAGTATGTGGCCTGTTTGACAGTTTATGCTTGCTCGGTAATACTGTGGTCATTTGGTCAGTTTCTGGTTTCTCGGTTAGACTGTCGTCAGTTGGTCAGTTTCTGGTTCCTAGTTCAGACTGTGATCAGTTTGTCAGTTTCTGGTTGCTCATTTAGATTGTGGTCAGTTGGTCTGTTTCGGTTTCTAGGTCAGACTGTGGTCAGTTGGTCAGTTTCTGTTTTCTATGTCAGACTTTGGTCAGTTGGTCAGTTTCGGGTTGTCTAGGTCAGACTGTGGTCAGTTGGTCAGTTCCTGTTTTCTTTGTCAGACTGTGATCAATTGGTCAGTCACTGGTTGTTTGCTAATACTTTGGTCAGTTGGTTAGTTGCTGGTTTCTAGGTCAGACTGTGCTCAGTTGGTCAATTTCTGGTTTCTAGGTCTGACTGTGGTCAGTTCGTCAGTTTCTGATTCCTAGGTCAGACTGTGGTCACTTCGTCAGTTTCTGGTTTCTAGGTCAGTCTGTGGTCAGTTCTTCAGTTTCTGGCTCCTAATTCAGACTGTGGTCAGTTGCTCCGTTTCTGGTTTCTCGTTCATACTGTGGTTAGTTGGTCAGTTTCTGGATTATAGTTCAGACTGTGGTTTGTTGGTCAGTTTCTGCTTTCTAGGTCAGACTGTGGTCAGTTGGTCAGTTTCTGGTTTCTAGATCAGACTGTGGTCAGTTGGTCAGTTTCTGGTTTCTAGGTCAGACTGTGGTCAGCTGGTCAGTTTCATGTTGCCGCGGTCAGCCTGTGTTCAGTTGATCAGTTTCTGGTTCCTAGGTCAGATTGTGGTCAGTTGGTCCATTTCTGGTTTATAGGTCAGACTGTGGTCAGTTGGTCTGTTTCTGGTTTCGAGTTTAGTATGTGGTCAGTTGGACACCTTCATGTTCTCTCGGTCAGACTGTGTCAGTTGGTTCGTTCCAGGTTTCTGGGTCAGAATGTGGACATTTTGTCAGTTTTTGGTTCCTCCGTCAGATTGTGGTTAATTCGTTTTTTCTGGATTCTATTTCAGGCTGTGGTCAGTTGGCCAGTTTCTGGTTCCTAGGTCAGACTGTGGTCACTTCGTCAGTTTCTGGTTTCTAGGTCAGTCTGTGGTCAGTTGTTCAGTTTCTGGTTCCTAATTCAGACTATGGTCAGTTGCTCCGTTTCTGGTTTCTCGTTCAGACTATGGTTAGTTAGTAAGTTTCTTGTTTATAGTTCAGACTGTGGTTTGTTGGTCAGTTTCTGGTTTCTAGATCAGTTTGTGATCAGTTGGTCAGTTCCTGGTTTCTAGGTCAGACTGTGGTCAGTTACTGGCTGCTGCGACAGAATGTGGCTTGTTGGTCAATTTGTGGTTGCTAGGTCAGACTGAGGTCAGTTGGTCAGTTTTATGTTTTCTCGGTCATACTGTGGTTAGTTGGTCAGGTTCTGGTTTCTAGTTGTGACTCTGGTCAGTTGGACAGTTTTTGGTTTTTAGGTCAGACTGTGGTCAATTGGGCTGTTACTGTTTGCTGGGACAGAATGTGGCCTGTTGTTCAGTTTGTGGTTGCGAGGTAAGACTGCGGTCAGTTGGTCCATTTCTGGTTTCTAGGTCAGACTGTGGTCAGTTGGTCAGTTTCTGGTTTCGAGTTTAGTATATGGTCAGTTGGACAGTTTCTGATTTCGAGGTCAGACTGTGGTCAGTTGGTCAGTTTCGGTTTTTTAGGTCAGATTGTGGTCAGTTGGTCAGTTGCTGATTTCTACGTCAGACTGTGGTCAGTTGGTCAGATACTGATTGCTAGGTAAGAATATGGCCTATGTGACAGTTTGTGGTTGCGAGGTCAGAATATGGTCATTTGGTCAGTTTTTGGTATCGAGGTCAGATTGTGGTCAGTTGCTCAGTTTCTGGTTTCTCGGCCAGACTGTGGTCTGTTGGTCAGTTTCATGTTGTCTCGGTCAGACTGTGGTCAGTTGGTTCGTTCCAGGTATCTGGGTCAGACTGTGGACATTTTGTCAGTTTCTGGTTTCTCGGTCAGATTGTGGTTAATGAGTCTTTTTCTGGTTTCTAGGTCAGACTTTGTTCAGTTGGTCAGTTTCTGGTTTCTAGGTCAGACTGTGTTCAGTTGGTCACTTTCTGTTGCTAGATCTGACTGTGGTCAGTTGGTCAGTTTCTGGTTTCTAGGTCAGACTGTGGTCAGTTGGACAGTTTCAGATTGTCTCAGTCAGATTGTGATCAGTTGGACAGTTTCTGGATTCTAGATTAGACTGAGGTCAGTTGGTCAGTTTCTGGTTTCTAGGTCCGACTGTGGTCAGTTGGTCAGTTTCATGTTGCCACGGTCAGACTGTGTTCAGTTGGTCAGTTTCTGGTTTCTAGATCAGACTGTGGTCAGTTGGTCAGTTTCTGGTTTCTAGGTCAGACTGCGATCGGTTGGTCAGTTTCTGTTTTGTCGGTCAGACTGTGGTCAGTTGGACAGTTTCTGGTTTCTAGGTCAGACTATGTTCAGTTGGTCAGTTTCTGGTTGCTAGATCAGACGGTGGTCAGTTGGTCAGTTTCTGGTTTCAAGATCAGACTGTTTTCAGTTGGTCAGTTTCATGTTGCTTCGGTCATACTGTGGTCAGTTGATCATTTTCTGATTTCTAGGTCAGACTGTGGTCAGTTATTCAGTTGGTCAGTTTCTGTTTTCTCGGTCAGAATTTGTTCAGTTGCTCAGTTTCTGGTTTCGAGGTCAGACTGTGTTAAGTTGGTCTGTTTCTGGTTTCTAGGTCAGACTGTGGTCAGTTGGCCAGTTTCTGTTTTCTCGGTCAGACTATGGTCTGTTGGTCAGTTTCTGGTTTCTAGGTCAGACTGTGGTCAGTTGGTCAGTTTCTGGTTTCTAGATCAGACTATGGTTAGTTGATCAGTTTCTTGTTTCTCGGTCAGACTGTGGTCAGTTGGTTAGCTTCGGATTGTCTCGGTCAGATTGTGGTCAGTTGGACAGTTTCTGGATTCGAGATCAGACTGTGGTCAGTTGGTCAGTTTCTGGTTTCTAGGTCAGACTGTGGTCAGTTGGTCAGTTTCATGTTGCCTCGGTCAGACTGTTGTCAGTTGGTAAGTTGCTGGTTGCTAGGTCAGACTGTGCTCAGTTGGTATGTTTCTGAATCCTCGGTCAGACTGTGCTCAGTTGCTCAGTTTCTGGTTTCGAGGTCAGACTGTGGGCATTTGGTCAATTGCTGGTTCTAGGTCAGTCTCTGGACATTTGGTCAGTTGCTGGTTGCTAGATCAGTCTGTGTTCAGTTTGTTACATTTTGGTTGCAAGGTCATCCTGTGGTCAATTGGTCAGTTGCTGGTTACTTGATCAGATTGTGGTCAGTTCCGTCAGTTTCTGGTTTCTCGGTCAGATTGTGGTGTAGTTAGTTTTTTCTGGTTTATATGTCAGACTGTGGTCAGTTGGTCAGTTTCTGGATCCTATTTCAGACTGTGGTCAGTTGGTCAGTTTCTGGTTTCTCGGTTAGGCTGTGGTCAGTTGGTCAGTTTCTGGTTTCTAGATCAGACTGTGGTCAGTTGGTCAGTGTCTGGTTTCTAGGTAAGTCTGTGGTCAGTTGGACAGTTTCTGTTGTTATGTCAGACTGAGTTCAGATGGTCAGTTTCTGGTTTCGAGGTCAGAATGTGGTCAGTTGGTCAGTTTCGGTCTGCCTCGGTCAGACAGTGTTCAATTGATCAGTTTCTGGTTTCTCGGTCAGACTGTGGTCAGTTGGTCAGTTTATATTATTAGGTCAGTCTTCGGTCAGTTGGTCAGTTTCTGGTTTCTAGGTCAGAATGTGGTCCGTTAGTCAGTTTCTTGTTTCCAGGTCAGACTGTGGTCAGTTGGTCAGTTGCTGGTTTCTACGTCAGTCTGTGGTCAGTTGGACAGTTTCTGTTGTTATGTCAGACTGAGTTCAGATGGTCAGTTTCTGGTTTCGAGGTCAGAATGTGGTCAGTTGGTCAGTTTCGGGTTTCTAGGTCGGACTGTGGTCAGTTGGTCAGTTTCTGGTTTCTAGTTCAGACTGTGGTCAGTTGGTCAGTTTCGGGTTTCTTGGTCGGACATTGGTCAGTTGGTCAGTTTCGTGTTTCTCGGTCAGATTTTGGTCAGTTGGTCAGTTGCGGGTTTCTACATCAGACTGTGGTCAGTTGGTCAGATACTGGTTGCTAGGTCAGAATGTGGCTTGTTTGATAATTTGTGGTTGCTAGGTCAGAATGTGGTCATTTGGCCAGGTTTTGGTTTCGAGGTCAGATTGTGGTCAGTTGCTCAGTTTCTGGTTTCGAGGTCAGACTGTGGTCAGTTGGTCAGTTGCTGGTTTCTACGTCAGACTTTGGTCAGTTGGACAGTTTCTGTTATTAGGTCAGACTGATATCAGATGGTCAGTTTCTGGTTTCTAGGTCAGAATGTGGTCAGTTGTTCTGTTTCTGGTTTCCATTCAGACTGTGGTCAGTTGGTCCTATAGTGGTTTCTAGTTCAGTCTGTGATAGTTGGTCAGTTTCTGGTTTCGAGTTAAGAATGTGGTCAGTTGGACAGTTGCTGCTTTCTACGTCAGACTATGGTCAGTTGGTCAGATACTGGTTGCTAGGTCAGAATGTGCCAAGTTTGTCAATTTGTGTTTGCCAGGTCAGAATGTGGTAATTTGGTCACTTTTTGGTTTCGAGGTCAGATTGTGGTCAGTTGCTCAGTTTCTGGTTACTAAGTCAGACTGTGGTCAGTTTGTCAGTTTCATGTTGTGTCGGTCAGACTGTGGTCAGTAGTTCAGTTCCAGGTTTATTGGTCAGACTGTGGATATTTGTTCAGTTTCTGGTTTCTCGGTCACATTGTGGTTAGTTAGTCTTTTTCTGGTTTATAGGTCAGACTGTGGTCAGTTGGACAGTTTCTGGTTCCTAGTTCAGAATATGGTCAGTTCGTCCGTTTCTGTTTTCTAGGTAAGACTTAGGTCAGTTGGTCAGTTTCGGGTTGTCTAGGTCAGACTGTGTTCAGTTAGTTAATTTCTGGTTTCTAGGTCAAATTGTGGTCAGTTGTTCAGTTTCTGGTTGTTCGTTCTGACTGTGGGTAGTTGGTCACTTCCTGGTTTCTAGGTCAGACTGTGATCAGCTTGTCAGTATCTGGTTTCTAGGTCAGACTGTGGTCAGTTACTGTTTGCTGCGACAGAATGTGGCCTGTTGGTCAGTTTGTGGTTGCGAGGTCAGACTGTGGTCAGTTGGTCAGTTTCTGCTTTCTAGGTCAGACTGAGGTTAGTTGGTCCATTTCTAATTTCTCAGCCAAATTGTGGACAGTTGGTCAGTTTCTGGTTTCGAGTTAAGAATATGGTCAGTTGGTCAGTTTCGGATTTCTAGGTCAGATTGTGGTCAGTTGGTCAGTTGCTGGCTTCTGCATCAGACTGTGGTCTGTTGGTCAGATACTGGTTGATAGGTCAGTATGTGGCCTGTTTGACAGTTTATGCTTGCTCGGTAATACTGTGGTCATTTGGTCAGTTTCTGGTTTCTCGGTTAGACTGTCGTCAGTTGGTCAGTTTCTGGTTCCTAGTTCAGACTGTGATCAGTTTGTCAGTTTCTGGTTGCTCATTTAGATTGTGGTCAGTTGGTCTGTTTCGGTTTCTAGGTCAGACTGTGGTCAGTTGGTCAGTTTCTGTTTTCTATGTCAGACTTTGGTCAGTTGGTCAGTTTCGGGTTGTCTAGGTCAGACTGTGGTCAGTTGGTCAGTTCCTGTTTTCTTTGTCAGACTGTGATCAATTGGTCAGTCACTGGTTGTTTGCTAATACTTTGGTCAGTTGGTTAGTTGCTGGTTTCTAGGTCAGACTGTGCTCAGTTGGTCAATTTCTGGTTTCTAGGTCTGACTGTGGTCAGTTCGTCAGTTTCTGATTCCTAGGTCAGACTGTGGTCACTTCGTCAGTTTCTGGTTTCTAGGTCAGTCTGTGGTCAGTTCTTCAGTTTCTGGCTCCTAATTCAGACTGTGGTCAGTTGCTCCGTTTCTGGTTTCTCGTTCATACTGTGGTTAGTTGGTCAGTTTCTGGATTATAGTTCAGACTGTGGTTTGTTGGTCAGTTTCTGCTTTCTAGGTCAGACTGTGGTCAGTTGGTCAGTTTCTGGTTTCTAGATCAGACTGTGGTCAGTTGGTCAGTTTCTGGTTTCTAGGTCAGACTGTGGTCAGCTGGTCAGTTTCATGTTGCCGCGGTCAGCCTGTGTTCAGTTGATCAGTTTCTGGTTCCTAGGTCAGATTGTGGTCAGTTGGTCCATTTCTGGTTTATAGGTCAGACTGTGGTCAGTTGGTCTGTTTCTGGTTTCGAGTTTAGTATGTGGTCAGTTGGACACCTTCATGTTCTCTCGGTCAGACTGTGTCAGTTGGTTCGTTCCAGGTTTCTGGGTCAGAATGTGGACATTTTGTCAGTTTTTGGTTCCTCCGTCAGATTGTGGTTAATTCGTTTTTTCTGGATTCTATTTCAGGCTGTGGTCAGTTGGCCAGTTTCTGGTTCCTAGGTCAGACTGTGGTCACTTCGTCAGTTTCTGGTTTCTAGGTCAGTTCGTGGTCAGTTGTTCAGTTTCTGGTTCCTAATTCAGACTATGGTCAGTTGCTCCGTTTCTGGTTTCTCGTTCAGACTATGGTTAGTTAGTAAGTTTCTTGTTTATAGTTCAGACTGTGGTTTGTTGGTCAGTTTCTGGTTTCTAGATCAGTTTGTGATCAGTTGGTCAGTTCCTGGTTTCTAGGTCAGACTGTGGTCAGTTACTGGCTGCTGCGACAGAATGTGGCTTGTTGGTCAATTTGTGGTTGCTAGGTCAGACTGAGGTCAGTTGGTCAGTTTTATGTTTTCTCGGTCATACTGTGGTTAGTTGGTCAGGTTCTGGTTTCTAGTTGTGACTCTGGTCAGTTGGACAGTTTTTGGTTTTTAGGTCAGACTGTGGTCAATTGGGCTGTTACTGTTTGCTGGGACAGAATGTGGCCTGTTGTTCAGTTTGTGGTTGCGAGGTAAGACTGCGGTCAGTTGGTCCATTTCTGGTTTCTAGGTCAGACTGTGGTCAGTTGGTCAGTTTCTGGTTTCGAGTTTAGTATATGGTCAGTTGGACAGTTTCTGATTTCGAGGTCAGACTGTGGTCAGTTGGTCAGTTTCGGTTTTTTAGGTCAGATTGTGGTCAGTTGGTCAGTTGCTGATTTCTACGTCAGACTGTGGTCAGTTGGTCAGATACTGATTGCTAGGTAAGAATATGGCCTATGTGACAGTTTGTGGTTGCGAGGTCAGAATATGGTCATTTGGTCAGTTTTTGGTATCGAGGTCAGATTGTGGTCAGTTGCTCAGTTTCTGGTTTCTCGGCCAGACTGTGGTCTGTTGGTCAGTTTCATGTTGTCTCGGTCAGACTGTGGTCAGTTGGTTCGTTCCAGGTATCTGGGTCAGACTGTGGACATTTTGTCAGTTTCTGGTTTCTCGGTCAGATTGTGGTTAATGAGTCTTTTTCTGGTTTCTAGGTCAGACTTTGTTCAGTTGGTCAGTTTCTGGTTTCTAGGTCAGACTGTGTTCAGTTGGTCACTTTCTGTTGCTAGATCTGACTGTGGTCAGTTGGTCAGTTTCTGGTTTCTAGGTCAGACTGTGGTCAGTTGGACAGTTTCAGATTGTCTCAGTCAGATTGTGATCAGTTGGACAGTTTCTGGATTCTAGATTAGACTGAGGTCAGTTGGTCAGTTTCTGGTTTCTAGGTCCGACTGTGGTCAGTTGGTCAGTTTCATGTTGCCACGGTCAGACTGTGTTCAGTTGGTCAGTTTCTGGTTTCTAGATCAGACTGTGGTCAGTTGGTCAGTTTCTGGTTTCTAGGTCAGACTGCGATCGGTTGGTCAGTTTCTGTTTTGTCGGTCAGACTGTGGTCAGTTGGACAGTTTCTGGTTTCTAGGTCAGACTATGTTCAGTTGGTCAGTTTCTGGTTGCTAGATCAGACGGTGGTCAGTTGGTCAGTTTCTGGTTTCAAGATCAGACTGTTTTCAGTTGGTCAGTTTCATGTTGCTTCGGTCATACTGTGGTCAGTTGATCATTTTCTGATTTCTAGGTCAGACTGTGGTCAGTTATTCAGTTGGTCAGTTTCTGTTTTCTCGGTCAGAATTTGTTCAGTTGCTCAGTTTCTGGTTTCGAGGTCAGACTGTGTTAAGTTGGTCTGTTTCTGGTTTCTAGGTCAGACTGTGGTCAGTTGGCCAGTTTCTGTTTTCTCGGTCAGACTATGGTCTGTTGGTCAGTTTCTGGTTTCTAGGTCAGACTGTGGTCAGTTGGTCAGTTTCTGGTTTCTAGATCAGACTATGGTTAGTTGATCAGTTTCTTGTTTCTCGGTCAGACTGTGGTCAGTTGGTTAGCTTCGGATTGTCTCGGTCAGATTGTGGTCAGTTGGACAGTTTCTGGATTCGAGATCAGACTGTGGTCAGTTGGTCAGTTTCTGGTTTCTAGGTCAGACTGTGGTCAGTTGGTCAGTTTCATGTTGCCTCGGTCAGACTGTTGTCAGTTGGTAAGTTGCTGGTTGCTAGGTCAGACTGTGCTCAGTTGGTATGTTTCTGAATCCTCGGTCAGACTGTGCTCAGTTGCTCAGTTTCTGGTTTCGAGGTCAGACTGTGGGCATTTGGTCAATTGCTGGTTCTAGGTCAGTCTCTGGACATTTGGTCAGTTGCTGGTTGCTAGATCAGTCTGTGTTCAGTTTGTTACATTTTGGTTGCAAGGTCATCCTGTGGTCAATTGGTCAGTTGCTGGTTACTTGATCAGATTGTGGTCAGTTCCGTCAGTTTCTGGTTTCTCGGTCAGATTGTGGTGTAGTTAGTTTTTTCTGGTTTATATGTCAGACTGTGGTCAGTTGGTCAGTTTCTGGATCCTATTTCAGACTGTGGTCAGTTGGTCAGTTTCTGGTTTCTCGGTTAGGCTGTGGTCAGTTGGTCAGTTTCTGGTTTCTAGATCAGACTGTGGTCAGTTGGTCAGTGTCTGGTTTCTAGGTAAGTCTGTGGTCAGTTGGACAGTTTCTGTTGTTATGTCAGACTGAGTTCAGATGGTCAGTTTCTGGTTTCGAGGTCAGAATGTGGTCAGTTGGTCAGTTTCGGTCTGCCTCGGTCAGACAGTGTTCAATTGATCAGTTTCTGGTTTCTCGGTCAGACTGTGGTCAGTTGGTCAGTTTATATTATTAGGTCAGTCTTCGGTCAGTTGGTCAGTTTCTGGTTTCTAGGTCAGAATGTGGTCCGTTAGTCAGTTTCTTGTTTCCAGGTCAGACTGTGGTCAGTTGGTCAGTTGCTGGTTTCTACGTCAGTCTGTGGTCAGTTGGACAGTTTCTGTTGTTATGTCAGACTGAGTTCAGATGGTCAGTTTCTGGTTTCGAGGTCAGAATGTGGTCAGTTGGTCAGTTTCGGGTTTCTAGGTCGGACTGTGGTCAGTTGGTCAGTTTCTGGTTTCTAGTTCAGACTGTGGTCAGTTGGTCAGTTTCGGGTTTCTTGGTCGGACATTGGTCAGTTGGTCAGTTTCGTGTTTCTCGGTCAGATTTTGGTCAGTTGGTCAGTTGCGGGTTTCTACATCAGACTGTGGTCAGTTGGTCAGATACTGGTTGCTAGGTCAGAATGTGGCTTGTTTGATAATTTGTGGTTGCTAGGTCAGAATGTGGTCATTTGGCCAGGTTTTGGTTTCGAGGTCAGATTGTGGTCAGTTGCTCAGTTTCTGGTTTCGAGGTCAGACTGTGGTCAGTTGGTCAGTTGCTGGTTTCTACGTCAGACTTTGGTCAGTTGGACAGTTTCTGTTATTAGGTCAGACTGATATCAGATGGTCAGTTTCTGGTTTCTAGGTCAGAATGTGGTCAGTTGTTCTGTTTCTGGTTTCCATTCAGACTGTGGTCAGTTGGTCCTATAGTGGTTTCTAGTTCAGTCTGTGATAGTTGGTCAGTTTCTGGTTTCGAGTTAAGAATGTGGTCAGTTGGACAGTTGCTGCTTTCTACGTCAGACTATGGTCAGTTGGTCAGATACTGGTTGCTAGGTCAGAATGTGCCAAGTTTGTCAATTTGTGTTTGCCAGGTCAGAATGTGGTAATTTGGTCACTTTTTGGTTTCGAGGTCAGATTGTGGTCAGTTGCTCAGTTTCTGGTTACTAAGTCAGACTGTGGTCAGTTTGTCAGTTTCATGTTGTGTCGGTCAGACTGTGGTCAGTAGTTCAGTTCCAGGTTTATTGGTCAGACTGTGGATATTTGTTCAGTTTCTGGTTTCTCGGTCACATTGTGGTTAGTTAGTCTTTTTCTGGTTTATAGGTCAGACTGTGGTCAGTTGGACAGTTTCTGGTTCCTAGTTCAGACTGTGGTCAGTTCGTCAGTTTCTGTTTTCTAGGTAAGACTTTGGTCAGTTGGTCAGTTTCGGGTTGTCTAGGTCAGACTGTGTTCAGTTAGTCAATTTCTGGTTTCTAGGTCAGACTGTGGTCAGTTGTTCAGTTTCTGGTTCCTAATTCAGTCTGTGGTCAGTTGGTCAGTTTCTGGTTGTTCGTTCTGACTGCGGGTAGTTGCTCACTTCCTGGTTTCTAGGTCCGACTGTGGTCAGCTTGTCAGTATCTGGTTTCTAGGTCAGACTGTGGTCAGTTACTGTTTGCTGCGACAGAATGTGGCCCGTTGGTCATTTTGTGGTTGCGAGGTCAGACTGTGGTCAGTTGGTCCATTTCTATTTTCTCAGCGAGATTGTGGATTGTTGGTCAGTTTCTGGTTTCGAGTTAAGAATATGGTCAGTTGGTCAGTTTCGGGTTTCTAGGTCAGATTGTCGTCAGTTGGTCAGTTGCTGGCTTCTACATCAGACTGTCGTCAGTTGGTCAGATACTGGTTGCTAGGTCAGAATGTGGCCTGTTTGACAGTTTATGCTTGCTAGGTAATACTGTGTTCATTTGGTCAGTTTTTGGTTTCAAGGTCAGATTGATGTCAGTTGGACAGTTTCTGGTTTCTCGGTTAAACTGTGGTCAGTTGGTCAGTTTCTGGTTCCTAGTTCAGACTGTGATCAGTTTGTCAGTTTCTGGTTGCTCATTTAGACTGTGGTCAGTTGGTCTGTTTCGGTTTCTAGGTCAGACTGTGGTCAGTTGGTCAGTTTCTGTTTTCTAGGTCAGACTTTGGTCAGTTGGTCAGTTTCGGGATGTCTAGGTCAGACTGTGGTCAGTTGGTCAGTTCCTGGTTTCTGGGTCAGACTGTGATCAGTTGGACAGTCACTGGTTGCTAGGTAATACTTTGGTCAATTGGTTAGTTTCTGGTTTCTAGGTCAGACTGTGGTCAGTTCGTCAGTTTCTGATTCCTAGGTCAGACTGTGGTTACTTCGTCAGTTTCTGGTTTCTAGGTCAGTCTGTGGTCAGTTGTTCCGTTTCTGGTTCCTAATTCAGACTGTGGTCAGTTGCTCCGTTTCTGGTTTCTCGTTTATACTGTGGTTAGTTGGTCAGTTTCTGGTTTATAGTTCAGACTGTGGTTTGTTGGTCAGTTTCTGGTTTCTAGGTCAGACTGTGGTCAGTTGGTCAGTTTCTGGTTTTTAGATCAGACTGTGGTCAGTTGGTCAATAACTGGTTTCTCGGTCAGACTGTGGTCAGTTGGTCAGTTTCTGGTTTCATGATCAGACTGTTTTCAGTTGGTCAGTTTCATGTTGCTTCGGTCATACTGTGGTCAGTTGTTCAGTTTCTGGATTCTAGGTAGGACTGTGGTCAGTTGGTCAGTTGATCTGTTTCTGGTTTCGAGGTCAGACTGTGGTCAGTTGGTCAGTTTCTGCTTTCTAGATCAGACTATGGTTAGTTGATCAGTTTCTTGTTTCTACGTCAGACTAAGGTCTGTTGGTCAGTTTCTGGTTCCTCGGTCAGACTGTGATCAGTTGGTCAGGTTCTGGTTTCTTGATCAGACTATGGTTAGTTGATCAGTTTCTTGTTTCTAGCTCAGACTGTGGTCAGTTGGTCAGCTTCGGATTGTCTCGTTCAGATTGTGGTCAGTTGGACAGTTTCTGGATTCGAGATCAGACTGTGGGCAGTTGGTCAGTTGCTGGTTCTCGGTCAGTCTCTGGACAGTTGGTCAGTTGCTGTTTGCTAGATCAGTCTGTGTTCAGTTTGTTACATTTTGGTTACGAGTTCATCCTGTGGTCAATTGGTCAGTTGCTGGTTACTTGATCAGACTGTGGTCAGTTCCGTCAGTTTCTCGTTTCTCGGTCAGATTGTGGTTTCGTTAGTTTTTTCTGGTTTATAGGTCAGACTGTCGTCAGTTGGTCAGTTTCTGGATCGTATTTCATACTATGGTCAGTTGGTCAGTTTCTGGTTGCTCGGTTAGACTGTGGTCAGTTGGTCAGTTTCTGGTTTCTAGATCAGACTGTGGTCAGTTGGTCATTGCCTGGTTTCTAGGTCAGTCTGTGGTCAGTTGGTCAGTTTCATTCTGCCTCGGTCAGACTGTGTTCAGTTGATCAGTTTCTGGTTTCTCGGTCAGACTGTGGTCAGTTGGTCAGTTTCTGGTTTCTAGGTCAGACTTTGTTCAGTTGGTCAGTTTCTTGTTTGTAGGTCAGAATGTGGTCCGTTGGTCAGTTTCTGGATTCCAGGTCAGACTGTGGTCAGTTGGTCAGTTGCTGGTTTCTACGTCAGACTGTGGTCAGTTGGACAGTTTCTGTTATTAGGTCAGACTGAGGTCAGATGGTCAGTTTATGGTTTCGAGGTCAGAATGTGGTCAGTTGGTAAGTTTCTGGTTTCTAGGTCAGACTGTGTTAAGTTGGTCAGTTTCTGGTTTCGAGTTAAGTATGTGGTCAGTTGGACAGTTTCTGGTTTGGAGGTCAGACTGTGGTCAGTTGGTCAGATTCGGGTTTCTAGGTCAGATTTTGGCCAGTTGGTCAGTTGCTGGTTTCTACATCACTCTGTGGTCAGTTGGTCAGATACTGGTTGCAAGGTCAGAATGTCGCTTGTTTGATAATTTGTGGTTGCTAGTTCAGAATGTGGTCATTTGGCCAGGTTTTGTTTTCGAGGTCAGAACGTGGTCAGTTGCTCAGTTTCTGGTTTCGAGGTCAGAATGTGGTCAGTTGGTCCGTTGCTGGTTTCTACGTCAGACTGTGGTCAGTTGGTCAGATACTGGTTGCGAGGTCAGTCTGTGGTCACATTGTCAGTTTCTGGTTTCTTGGTCAGTCTGTGGTCAGTTGTTCAGTTTCTGGTTCCTAATTCAGTCTGTTGTCAGTTGGTCAGTTTCTGGTTTCTAGGTCAGACTGAGGTCAGTTGGTCCGTTTCTATTTTCTAGGCCAGATTGTGGACAGTTGGTCATTTTCTGATTTCGAGTTAAGAATATGGTCAGTTGGTCAGCTTCGGGTTTCTACGTCAGATTGTGGTCAGTTGGTCAGTTGCTGGCTTCTACATAAGACTGTGGTCAGTTGGTCAGATACTGGTTGCTAGGTCAGAATGTGGCCTGTTTGACAGTTTGTGCTTGCTAGGTCATACTGTGGTTATTTGGTCAGTTTATGGTTTCAAGGTCAGATTGTGGTCAGTTGCTCAGTTTCTGGTTTGTAGGTCAGACTGTGGTTAGTTGGTCAGTTTCATTTTGTCTCGGTCAGAGTGTGGTCATTCGGTCAATTCCAGGTTTCTGGATCAGACTGTGGACATTTGGTCAGTTTCTGGTTTCTCGGTCAGATTGTGGTTAGTTTGTCTTTTTCTGGTTTATATGTCTGACTGTGGTCAGTTGGTCAGTTTCTCGTTCCTAGTTCAGACTGATGTCAGTTTGTCAGTTTCTGGTTTCTCGGTTAGACTGTGGTCAGTTGGTCAGATTCTGGTTTCTGGATCAGACTGTGGTCAGTTGGTCATTTTTTGGTTTCCAGGTCAGACTGTGGTCAGTTGGTCAGTTTCATGTTGCCTCGATCAGCCTGTGTTCAGTTGATCATTTTCTGGTTCCTAGGTCAGACTGTGGTCAGTTGGTCCATTTCTGGTTTCTAGGTCAGACTGTGGTCAGTTGGTCAGTTTCTGGTTTCGAGTTTAGTATATGGTCAGTTGGACAGTTTCTGATTTCGAGGTCAGACTGTGGTCAGTTGGTCAATTTCGGTTTTTAGGTCAGATTGTGGTCAGTTGGTCAGTTGCTGGTTTCTACGTTAGACTGTGGTCAGTTGGTCAGCTACTGATTGCTAGGTAAGAATGTGGCCTGTGTGACAGTTTGTGGTTGCGAGGTCAGAATATGGTCATTTGGTCAGTTTTTGGTTTCGAGGTCAGATTGTGGTCAGTTGCTCAGTTTCTGGTTTCTAGGCTAGACTGTGGTCAGTTGGTCAGTTTCATGTTGTCTCGGTCAAACTGTGGTCAGTTGGTTAGTTCCAGGTTTCTGGGTCAGACTGTGGACATATGGTCAGTTTCTGGTTTATCGGTCAGATTGTGGTTAATGAGTCTGTTTCTCGTTTCTAGGTCAGACTTTGGTCAGTTGGTCAGTTTGTGTTTCCTAGTTCAGACTGAGGTCAGTTGGTCAGTTTCTGTTTTCTAGGTCGGACTTTTGTCAGTTGGTCAGTTTCGGGTTGTCTAGGTCAGACTGTGGTCAGTTGGTCAGTTCCTGGTTTCTGGGTCAGACTGTGATCAGTTGGTCAGTCACTGGTTGGTAGGTAATACTTTGGTCAGTTGGTTAGTTGCTAGTTTCTAGATCAGGCCGTGCTCAGTTGGTCAGTTTCTGGTTTCTAGGTCAGATTGTGTTCAGTTGGTCAGTTTCTGTTGCTAGATCTGACTGTGGTCAGTTGGTCAGTTTCTGGTTTCTAGGTCAGACTGTGGTCAGTTGGACAGTTTCAGATTGTCTCAATCAGATTGTGGTCAGTTGGACAGTTTCTGGATTCTAGATCAGACTGTGGTCAGTTGATCAGTTTCTGGTTTCTAGGTCAGACTGTGGTCAGTTGGTCAGTTTCAGATTGTCTCAGTCAGATTGTGGTCAGTTGGACAGTTTCTGGATTCTAGATCAGACTGAGGTCAGTTGGTCAGTTTCTGGTTTCTAGGTCCGACTGTGGTCAGTTGTTCAGTTTCATGTTGCCTCGGTCAGACTGTGTTCAGTTGGTAAGTTTCTGGTTTCTAGATCAGACTGCGATCGGTTGGTCAGTTTCTGTTTTGTCGGTCAGACTTTGGTCAATTGGACAGATTCTGGTTTCTAGGTCAGACTATGTTCAGTTGGTCAGTTTCTGGTTGCTAGATCAGACTGTGGTCAGTTGGTCAGTTTCTGGTTTCAAGATCAGACTGTTTTCAGTTGGTCAGTTTCATGTTGCTTCGGTCATATTGTGGTCAGTTGGTCATTTTCAGGTTTCTAGGTCAGACTGTGGTCAGTTAGTCAGTTGGTCAGTTTCTGTTTTCTCGGCCAGACTGTGTTCAGTTGGTCAGTTTCTGGTTTCGAGGTCAGACTGTGTTAGGTTGGTATGTTTCTGGTTTCTAGGTCAGACTGTGGTCAGTTGGCCAGTTACTGTTTTCTCGGTCAGACTATGTTCTGTTGGTCAGTTTCTGGTTTCGAGTTAGTATGTGGTCAGTGGGACAGTTTCTGGTTTCTAGGTCAGACTGTGGTCAGTTGGTCAGTTTCTGGTTTCTAGGTCAGATTTTGGCCAGTTGGTCAGTTGCTGGTTTCTACATCACTCTGTGGTCAGTTGGTCAGATACTGGTTGCAAGGTCAGAATGTGGCCTGTTTGATAATTTGTGGTTGCTAGGTCAGAATGTGGTCATTTGGCCAGGTTTTGGATTCGAGGTCATATTGTGGTCAGTTGCTCAGTTTCTGGTTTCTAGGTCAGAATGTGGTCAGTTGGTCAGTTGCTGGTTTCTACGTCAGACTGTGGTCAGTTGGTCAGACACTGGTTGCGAGGTCAGTCTGTGGTCACTTTGTCAGTTTTTGGTTTCTAGGTCAGTCTGTGGTCACTTGTTCAGTTTCTGGTTCCTAATTCAGTCTGTGGTCAGTTGGTCAGTTTCTGGTTTCTCGTTCAGACTGTGGTTAGTTGGTCAGTTCCTGGTTTCTAGGTCAGACTGTGGTCAGCTTGTCTGTATCTGGTTTCTAGCTCAGACTGCAGTCAGTTACTGGTTGCTGTGACAGAATGTGGCCTGTTGGTCAGTTTGTGGTTGCTAGGTCAGACTGTGTTCATTTGGTCAGTTTCTGGTTTCTAGGTCAGACTGAGGTCAGTTGGTCCGTTTCTATTTGCTAGGCCAGATTGTGCACAGTTGGTCAGTTTCTGGTTTCGAGTTAAGAATATGGTCAGTTGGTCAGCTTCGGGTTTCTAGGTCAGATTGTGGTCAGTTGGTCAGTTGCTGGCTTCTACATCAGACTGTTTTCAGTTGGTCAGTTTCATGTTGCTTCGGTCATATTGTGGTCAGTTGGTCATTTTCAGGTTTCTAGGTCAGACTGTGGTCAGTTAGTCAGTTGGTCAGTTTCTGTTTTCTCGGCCAGACTGTGTTCAGTTGGTCAGTTTCTGGTTTCGAGGTCAGACTGTGTTAGGTTGGTATGTTTCTGGTTTCTAGGTCAGACTGTGGTCAGTTGGCCAGTTACTGTTTTCTCGGTCAGACTATGTTCTGTTGGTCAGTTTCTGGTTTCGAGTTAGTATGTGGTCAGTGGGACAGTTTCTGGTTTCTAGGTCAGACTGTGGTCAGTTGGTCAGTTTCTGGTTTCAAGGTCAGATTTTGGTCAGTTGGTCAGTTGCTGGTTTCTACATCACTCTGTGGTCAGTTGGTCAGATACTGGTTGCAAGGTCAGAATGTGGCCTGTTTGATAATTTGTGGTTGCTAGGTCAGAATGTGGTCATTTGGCCAGGTTTTGGATTCGAGGTCATATTGTGGTCAGTTGCTCAGTTTCTGGTTTCTAGGTCAGAATGTGGTCAGTTGGTCAGTTGCTGGTTTCTACGTCAGACTGTGGTCAGTTGGTCAGACACTGGTTGCGAGGTCAGTCTGTGGTCACTTTGTCAGTTTTTGGTTTCTAGGTCAGTCTGTGGTCAGTTGTTCAGTTTCTGGTTCCTAATTCAGTCTGTGGTCAGTTGGTCAGTTTCTGGTTTCTCGTTCAGACTGTGGTTAGTTGGTCAGTTCCTGGTTTCTAGGTCAGACTGTGGTCAGCTTGTCTGTATCTGGTTTCTAGCTCAGACTGCAGTCAGTTACTGGTTGCTGTGACAGAATGTGGCCTGTTGGTCAGTTTGTGGTTGCTAGGTCAGACTGTGTTCATTTGGTCAGTTTCTGGTTTCTAGGTCAGACTGAGGTCAGTTGGTCCGTTTCTATTTGCTAGGCCAGATTGTGCACAGTTGGTCAGTTTCTGGTTTCGAGTTAAGAATATGGTCAGTTGGTCAGCTTCGGGTTTCTAGGTCAGATTGTGGTCAGTTGGTCAGTTGCTGGCTTCTACATCAGACTGTGGTCAGTTGGTCAGATACTGGTTGCTAGGTCAGAATGTGGCCTGTTTGACAGTTTGTGCTTGCTAGGTCATACTGTGGTTATTTGGTCAGTTTATGGTTTCAAGTTCAGATTGTGGTCAGTTGCTCAGTTTCTGGTTTGTAGTTCAGACTGTGGTCAGTTGGTCAGTTTCATTTTGTCTCGGTCAGACTGTATTCATTTGGTCAGTTCCAGGTTTCTGGATCAGACTGTGGACATTTGGTCAGTTTCTGGTTTCTCGGTCAGATTGTGGTTAGTTTGTCTTTTTCTGGTTTATATGTCATACTGTGGTCAGTTGGTCAGTTTCTCGTTCCTAGTTCAGACTGATGTCAGTTGGTCAGTTTCTGGTTTCTCGGTTAGACTGTGGTCAGTTGGTCAGTTTCTGGATCAGACTGTGGTCAGTTGGTCAGTTTCTGGTTTCTAGGTCAGACTGTGGTCAGTTGGTCAGTTTCATGTTGCCTCGATCAGCCTGTGTTCAGTTGATCATTTTCGTGTTCGTAGGACAGACTGTGGTCAGTTGGTCCATTTCTGGTTTCTAGGTCAGACTGTGGTCAGTTGGTCAGTTTCTGGTTTCGAGTTTAGTATCTGGTCAGTTGGACAGTTTCTGATTTCGCGGTCAGACTGTGGTCAATTGGTCAATTTCGGTTTTATAGGTCAGATTGTGGTCAGTTGGTCAGTTGCTGGTTTCTACGTCAGACTGTGGTCAGTTGGTCAGTTTCTGGTTTCTAGGATAGACTGTGGTCAGTTGGTCAGTTTCATGTTGTCTCGGTCAGACTGTGGTCAGTTGTTTAGTTCCAGTTTTCTAGGTCAGACTGTGGACATTTTGTCAGTTTCTGGTTTCTCGGTCAGATTGTGGTTAATGTGTCTTTTTCTGGTTTCTAGATCAGACGTTGGTCAGTTGGTCAGTTTGTGGTTCCTAGTTCAGACTGTGATCAGTTTGTCAGTTTCTGGTTTCTCAGTTAGACTGTGGTCAGTTGGTCTGTTTCGGTTTCTAGGTCAGACTGTGGTCAGTTGGTCAGTTTCTGATTTCTAGGTCGGACTTTGGTCAGTTGGTCAGTTTCGGGTTGTATAGGTCAGACTGTGGTCAGTTGGTCAGTTCCTGGTTTCTGGGTCAGACTGTGATCAGTTGGTCAGTCACTGGTTGCTAGGTAATACTTTGGTCAGTTGGTTAGTTGCTGGTCTTTTGGTCAGGCTGTGCTCAGTTGGTCAGTTTCTGGTTTCTAGGTCAGACTCTGTTCAGTTGGTCAGTTTCTGTTGCTAGATCTGACTGTGGTCAGTTGGTCAGTTTCTGGTTTCTAGGTCAGACTGTGGTCAGTTGGACAGTTTCAGATTGTCTCAGTCAGATTGTGGTCAGTTAGACAGTTTCTGGATTCTAGATCAGACTGTGGTCAGTTGATCAGTTTCTGGTTTCTAGGTCAGAATGTGGTCAGTTGGTCAGTTTCAGATTGTCTCAGTCAGATTGTGGTCAGTTGGACAGTTTCTGGATTCTAGATCAGACTGAGGTCAGTTGGTCAGTTTCATGTTGCCTCGGTCAGACTGTGTTCAGTTGGTCAGTTTCTGGTTTCTAGATCAGACTGTGGTCAGTTGGTCAGTTTCAGATTGTCTCAGTCAGATTGTGGTCAGTTGGTCAGTTTCTGGTTTCTAGATCAGACTGTGGTCAGTTGGTCAGTTTCTGGTTTCTAGGTCAGACTGCGATCGGTTGGTCAGTTTCTGTTTTGTCGGTCAGATTGTGGTCAGTTGGACAGTTTCTGGTTTCTAGGTCAGACTGTGTTCAGTTGGTCAGTTTCTGGTTGCTAGATCAGACTGTGGTCAGTTAGTCAGTTGGACAGTTTCTGTTTTCTCGGCCAGACTGTGTTCAATTGGTCAGTTTCTGGTTTCGAGGTCAGACTGTGTTAAGTTGGTATGTTTCTGGTTTCTAGGTCAGACTGTGGTCAGTTGGCCAGTTTCTGTTTTCTCGGTCAGACTATGGTCTGTTGGTCAGTTTCTGGTTTCTAGGGCAGACTGTGGTCAGTTGGTCAGTTTCTGGTTTCTAGATCAGACTATGATTAGTTGATCAGTTTCTTGTTTCTCGGTCAGACTGTGGTCAGTTGGTCAGCTTCGGATTGTCACGGTCAGATTGTGGTCCGTTAAACAGCTTCTGGATTCGAGATCAGACTGTGGTCAGTTGGTCAGTTTCTGGTTCCTAGGTCAGACTGTGGTCAATTGGTCAGTTTCATGTTGCCTCGGTCAGACTGTGCTCAGTTGGTACGTTTCTGAATCCTCGGTCAGACTGTGCTCAGTTGCTCAGTTTCTGGTTTCGAGGTCAGACTGTGGGCAGTTGGTCAGTTGCTGGTTCTAGGTCAGTCTCGGGACAGTTGGTCAGTTGCTCGTTGCTAGATCAGTCTGTGTTCAGTTTGTTACATTTTGGTTGCAAGGTCATCCTGTGGTCAATTGTTCAGTTGCTGGTTACTTGATCAGACTGTGGTCAGTTCCGTCAGTTTCTGGTTTCTCGGTCAGATTGTGGTATAGTTAGTTTTTTCTGGTTTATATGTCAGACTGTGGTCAGTTGGTCAGTTTCTGGATCCTATTTCAGACTGTGGTCAGTTGGTCAGTTTCTGGTTTCTAGATCAGACTGTGGTCAGTTGGTCAGTGTCTGGTTTCTAGGTAAGTCTGTGGTCAGTTGGTTAGTTTCATTCTGCCTCGGTCAGACTGTGTTCAATTGATCAGTTTCTGGTTTCTCGGTCAGGCTGTGGTCAGTTGGTCAGTTGGTCAGTTTATGTTATTAGGTCAGTCTTCGGTCAGTTGGTCAGTTAATGGTTTCTAGGTCAGAATGTGGTCCGTTGTTCAGTTTCTTGTTTCCAGGTCAGACTGTGGTCAGTTGGTCAGTTGCTGGTTTCTACGTCAGACTGTGGTCAGTTGGACAGTTTCTGTTATTAGGTCAGACTGAGTTCAGATGGTCAGTTTCTGGTTTCGAGGTCAGAATGTGGTCAGTTGGTCAGTTTCGGGTTTCTAGGTCGGACTGTGGTCAGTTGGTCAGTTTTTGGTTTCGATTTAAGTATGTTGTCAGTTGGTCAGTTTCGGGTTTCTAGCTCGGACTGTGGTCAGTTGGTCAGTTTCTGGTTTCTAGTTCAGACTATGGTCAGTTGGTCAGTTTCTGGTTTCGATTTAAGTATGTTGTCAGTTGGACAGTTTCTGGTTTCGAGGTCAGACTGTGGTCAGTTGGTCAGTTTCGTCTTTGTCGGTCAGATTTTGGTCAGTTGGTCAGTTGCTGGTTTCTACATCAGACTGTGGTCAGTTGGTCAGATACTGGTTGCGAGGTAAGAATGTGGCCTGTTTGATAATTTGTGGTTGCTCGGTCAGAATGTGGTCATTTGGCCAGGTTATGGTTTCGAGGTCAGATTGTGGTCAGTTGCTCAGTTTCTGGTTTCGAGGTCAGACTGTGGTCAGTTGGTCAGTTGCTGGTTTCTACGTCAGACTGTGGTCAGTTGGACAGTTTGTGTTATTAGGTCAGACTGAGGTCAGAAGGTCAGTTTCTGGTTTCTAGGTCAGAATGTGGTCAGTTGGTCTGTTTCTGGTTTCTAGGTCAGACTGTGGTCAGTTGGTTCTTTACTGGTTTCTAGTTCAGTCTGTGGTAGTTGGTCAGTTTCTGGTTTCGAGTTTAGAATGTGGTCAGTTGGACAGTTTCTGGTTTCGAGGTCAGACTGTGGTCAGTTGGTCAGTTTCGGGTTTCTAGGTCAGATTGTGGTTAGTTGGTCAGTTGCTGCTTTCTACGTCAGACTGTGGTCAGTTGGTCAGATACTGGTTGCTAGGTCAGAATGTGGCAAGTTTGACAATTGGTGTTTATAGGTCAGAATGTGGTAATTTGGTCAGTTTTTGGTTTCGAGGTCAGATTGTGGTCAGTTGCTCAGTTTTTGGTTACTAGGTCAGACTGTTGTCAGTTTGTCAGTTTAAAGTTGTCTCGGTCAGACTGTGGTCAGTTGGTCAGTTCCAGGTTTCTGGGTCAGACTGTGGACATTTGGTCAGTTTCTGGTTTCTCGGTCAGATTGTGGTTAGTTAGTCTTTTTCTGGTTTATAGGTCAGACTGTGGTCAGTTGGACAGTTTCTGGTTCCGAGTTCAGACTGTGGTCAGTTCGTCAGTTTCTGTTTTCTAGGTAAGACTTTGGTCAGTTGGTCAGTTTCGTGTTATCTAGGTCAGACTGTGTTCAGTTAGTCAATTTCTGGTTTCTAGGTCAGACTGTGGTCAGTTGTTCAGTTTCTGGTTCCTAATTGAGTCTGTGGTCAGCTGGTCAGTTTCTGGTTGTTCGTTCTGTCTGTGGGTAGTTGGTCACTTCCTGGTTTCTAGGTCAGACTTTGGTCAGCTTGTCTGTATCTGGTTTCTAGGTCAGACTGTCGTCAGTTACTGTTTGCTGCGACAGAATGTGGTCTGTTGGTCAGTTTGTGGTTGCGAGGTCAGACTGTGGTCAGTTGGTCAGGTTCTGGTTTCTAGCTCAGACTGAGATCAGTTGGTCCATTTCTATTTTCTCAGCCAGATTGTGGACAGTTGGTCAGTTTCTGGTTTCGAGTTAAGTATATGGTCAGTTGGTCAGTTTCGGATTTCTAGGTCAGATTGTGGTCAGTTGGTCAGTTGCTGGCTCCTACATCAGGCTGTGGTCAGTTGATCAGATAATGATTGCTAGGTCAGAATGTGGCCTGTTTGACAGTTTATGCTTGCTAGGTAATACTGTGGACATTTGGTCAGTTTTTGGTTTCAAGGTCAGATTGATGTCAGTTGTTCAGTTTCTGGTTTCTCGCTTAGACTGTGGTCAGTTGGTCAGTTTCTGGTTCCTAGTTCAGACTGTGATCTCAGTTTGTCAGTTTCTGGTTGCTCATTCAGACTGTGCTCAGTTGGTCTGTTTCGGTTTCTAGGTCAGGCTGTGGTCAGTTCGTCAGTTTCTGTTTTCTAGGTAAGACTTTGGTCAGTTGGTCAGTTTCGGGTTGTCTAGGTCAGACTGTGGTCAGTTGGTCAGTTCCTGGTTTCTGGGTCAGACTGTGATCAGTTGGTCAATTTCTGGTTTCTAAGTCAGACAGTGGTCAGTTCGTCAGTTTCTGATTTCTAGGTCAGACTGTGGTCACTTCGTCAGTTTCTGGTTTCTAGATCAGTCTGTGGTCAGCTGCTCAGTTTCTGGTTCCTAATTCAGACTGTGGTCAGTTGCTCCGTTTCTGGTTTCTCATTCATACTATGGTTAGTTGGTCAGTATCTGGTTTATAGTTCAGACTGTGGTTTGTTGGTCAGTTTCTGGTTTCTAGTTCAGACTGTGGTCAGTTGGTCAGTTTCTGGTTTCTAGATCAGACTGTGGTCAGTTGGTCAGTTTCTGTTTTCTAGGTCAGACTGTGATCAGTTGGTCAGTTTCATGTTGCCTCGGTCAGCCTGTGTTCAGTTGATCATTTTCTGGTTCCTAGGTCAGATTGTGGTTAGTTGGTCCATTTCTGGTTTCCAGGTCAGACTGTGCTCAGTTGGTCAGTTTCTGGTTTCGAGTTTAGTATGTGGTCAGTTGGACAGTTTCTGGTTTCGAGGTCAGACTGTGGTCAGTTGGTCATTTTCGAGTTTCTAGGTCAGATTGTGGTCAGTTGGTCAGTTGCTGGTTTCTTTGTCAGACTGTGGTCAGTTGGACAGTTTCTGTTATTAGGTCGGACTGAGGTCAGATAGTCAGTTTCTGGTTTCTAGATCAGAATGTGGTCAGTTGGTCTGTTTCTGGTTTCTCGGTCAGACTGTGGTCAGTTGGTCCTTTACTGGTTTCTAGTTCAGTCTGTGGTAGTTGGTCAGTTTCTGGTTTCGAGTTAACAATGTGGTCAGTTGGACAGTTTCTGGTTCCTAGTTCAGACTGTGATCAGTTTGTCAGTTTCTGGTTGCTCATTTAGACTGTGGTCAGTTGGTCTGTTTCGGTTTCTAGGTCAGACTGTGGTCAGTTGGTCAGTTTCTGTTTTCTAGGTCAAAATGTGGTCAGTTGGTCAGTTCCTGGTTTCTTGGTCAGACTGTGATCAGTTGGTCAGTCACTAGTTGCTAGCTAATACTTTCGTCAGTTGGTTAGTTGCTGGTTTCTCGGTCAGACTGTGCTCAGTTGGTCAATTCCTGGTTTCTAGGTCAGACTGTGGTCAGTTCGTCAGTTTCTGATTCCTAGGTCAGACTGTGGTCACTTCGTCAGTTTCTGGTTTCTAGGTCAGTCTGTGGTCAGTTGTTCAGTTTCTGGTTCCTAATTCAGACTGTGGTCAGTGGCTCCGTTTCTGGTTTCTCGTTCATACAGTGGTTAGTTAGTCAGTTTCTGGTTTATAGTTCAGACTGTGGTTTGTTGGTCAGTATCTGGTTTTAGGTCAGACTGTGGTCAGTTGGTCAGTTTCTGGTTTCTAGATCAGATTGTTGTCAGTTGGTCAGTTTCTGGTTTCTAGGTCAGACTGTGGTCAGTTGGTCAGTTTCATGTTGCCTCGGTCAGCCTGTGTTCAGTTGATCAGTTTCTGGTTTCTATGTCAGATTGTGGTCAGTTGGTCCATTTCTGGTTTATAGGTCAGACTGTGGTCAGTTGGGCAGTTTCTGGTTTCGAGTTTAGTATGTGGTCAGTTGGACAGTTTCTAGTTTCGAGGTCAGACTGTGGTCAGTTGGTCAGTTTCGAGTTTCTAGGTCAGATTGTGGTTAGTTGGTCAGTTGCTGGTTTCTACGTCAGACTGTGGTCAGTTGGTCAGTTTCTGTTATTAGGTCAGACTGAGGTCCGATGGTCAGTTTCTGGTTTCTAGGTCAGAATGTGGTCAGTTGGCCTGTTTCTGGTTTCTAGGTCAGACTGTGGTCAGTTGGTCAGTTTCGGGTTTCTAGGTCAGGTTGTGGTTAGTTGGTCAGTTGCTGCTTTCTACGTCAGACTGTGGTCAGTTGGTCAGATACTGGTTGCTAGGTCAGAATGTGGCAAGTTTGACAATTTGTGTTTGCTCGGTCAGAATGTGGTAGTTTGGTCAGTTTTTGGTTTCGAGGTCAGATTGTGGTCAGTTGCTCAGTTTCTGGTTACTAGGTCAGACTGTTGTCAGTTTGTCAGTTTCATGTTATCTCGGTCAGACTGTGGTCAGTTGGTCAGTTCCAGGTTTCTGGGTCAGACTGTGGACATTTGGTCAGTTTCTAGTTTCTCGGTCAGATTGTGGTTAGTTCGTCTTTTTCTGGTTTGTAGGTCAGACTGTGGTCATTTGGACAGTTTCTGGTTCCTAGTTCAGTCTGTGGTCAGTTCGTCATTTTCTGTTTTCTAGGTAAGACTTTGGTCAGTTGGTCAGTTTCGTGTTGTCTAGGTCAGACTGTGTTCAGTTAGTCAATTTCTGGTGTCTAGGTCAGACTGTGGTCAGTTGTTCAGTTTCTGGTTGTTCGTTCTGACTGTGGGTAGTTGGTCACTTCCTGGTTTCTAGGTCAGACTGTGGTCAGTTGGTCAGATACTGGTTGCTAGGTCAGAATGTGGCAAGTTTGACAATTTGTGTTTGCTCGGTCAGAATGTGGTAGTTTGGTCAGTTTTTGGTTTCGAGGTCAGATTGTGGTCAGTTGCTCAGTTTCTGGTTACTAGGTCAGACTGTTGTCAGTTTGTCAGTTTCATGTTATCTCGGTCAGACTGTGGTCAGTTGGTCAGTTCCAGGTTTCTGGGTCAGACTGTGGACATTTGGTCAGTTTCTAGTTTCTCGGTCAGATTGTGGTTAGTTCGTCTTTTTCTGGTTTGTAGGTCAGACTGTGGTCATTTGGACAGTTTCTGGTTCCTAGTTCAGACTGTGGTCAGTTCGTCAGTTTCTGTTTTCTAGGTAAGACTTTGGTCAGTTGGTCAGTTTCGTGTTGTCTAGGTCAGACTGTGTTCAGTTAGACAATTTCTGGTTTCTAGGTCAGACTGTGCTCAGCTTGTCAGTATCTGGTTTGTGGTCAGACTGTAGTCAGTTACTGGTTGCTGCGACAGAATTTGGCCTGTTGGTCAGTTTGTGGTTGCGAGGTCAGACTGTGGTCAGTTAGTCAGTTTCTAGTTTCTAGGTCAGACTGAGGTCAGTTGGTCCATTTCTATTTTCTCAGCCAGATTGTGGACAGTTGGTCAGTTACTGGTTTCGAGTTAAGAATATGATCAGTTGGTCAGTTTCGGATTTCTTGGTCAGATTGTGGTCAGTTGGTCATTTGCTGGCATCTACATCAGACTGTGGTGAGTTGGTCAGATACTGGTTGCTAGGTCAGAATGTGGCCTGTTTGAAAGTTTATGCTTGCTAGGTAATACTGTGGTCATTTGGTCAGTTTTTGGTTTCAAGGTCAGATTGATGTCAGTTGGTCAGTTTCTGGTTTCTCGGTTAGACTGTTGTCAGTTGGTCAGTTTCTGGTTCCTAATTCAGTCTGTGGTCAGTTGGTCAGTTTCTGGTTGTTCGTTCTGTCTGTGGGTAGTTGGTCACTTCCTGGTTTCTAGGTCAGACTGTGGTCAGCTTGTCAGTATCTGGTTTCTTGGTCAGACTGTAATCAGTTACTGTTTGCTGCGACAGAATGTGGCCTGTTGGTCAGTTTGTGGTTGCGAGGTCAGACTGTGGTCAGTTGGTCAGTTTCTGGTTTCTAGATCAGACTGAGGTCAGTTGGTCCATTTCTATTTTCTCAGCCAGATTTTGGACAGTTGGTCAGTTTCTGGTTTCGAGTTAAGAATATGGTCAGTTGGTCAGTTTCGGATTTCTAGGTCAGATTGTGGTCAGTTGGTCAGTTGCTGGCTTCTACATCAGACTGTGGTCAGTTGGTCAGATACTGATTGCTAGGTCAGAATGTGGCCTGTTTGACAGTTTATGCTTGCTAGGTAATACTGTGGTCATTTGGTCAGTTTTTGGTTTCAAGGTCAGATTGATGTCAGTTGGTCAGATTCTGGTTTCTCGGTTAGACTGTGGTCAGTTGGTCAGTTTCTGGTTCCTAGTTCAGACTGTGATCAGCTTGTCAGTTTCTGGTTGCTCATTTAGACTGTGGTCAGTTGGTCTGTTTCGGTTTCTCGGTCAGACTATGGTCTGTTGGTCAGTTTCTGGTTTCTAGGTCAGACTGTGTTCAGTTGGTCAATTTCTGTTTTCTAGATCAGACTTTGGTCAGTTGGTCAGTTTCGGGTTGTCTAGGTCAGACTGTTGTCAGTTGGTCAGTTCCTGGTTTCTGGGTCAGACTGTGATGAGTTGGTCAGTCACTGGTTGCTAGGTAATACTTTGGTCAGTTGGTTAGTTGCTGGTTTCTAGGTCATCCTGTGCTCAGTTGGTCAATTTCTGGTTTCTAGGTCAGACTGTGGTCATTTCGTCAGTTTCTGATTCCTAGGTCAGACTGTGGTCACTTCGACAGTTTCTGGTTTATAGGGCAGTCTGTGGTCAGTTGTTCAGTTTCTGGTTCCTAATTCAGACTGTGGTCAGTTGCTCCGTTTCTGGTTTCTCGTTTATACTGTAGTTAGTTGGTCAGTTTCTGGTTTATAGTTCAGACTGTGGTTTGTTGGTCAGTTTCTGGTTTCTAGGGCAGACTGTGGTCAGTTGGTCAGTTTCTGGTTTCTCGATCAGACTGTGGTCAGTTGGTCAATAACTGGTTTCTCGGTCAGACTGTGGTCAGTTGGTCAGTTTCTGGTTTCGAGTTTAGTATGTGGTCAGTTGGACAGTTTCTGGTTTCGAGGTCAGACTGTGGTCAGTTGGTCAGTTTCGAGTTTCTAGGTCAGATTGTGGTCAGTTGGTCAGTTGCTGGTTTCTACGTCAGACTGTGGTCAGTTGGACAGTTTCTGTTATTAGGTCAGACTGAGGTCAGATGGTCTGTTTCTGGTTTCTAGGTCAGAATGTGGTCAGTTGGTCTGTTTCTGGTTTCTAGGTCAGACTGTGGAGAGTTGGTCCTTTGCTGGTTTCTAGTTCAGTCTGTGGTAGTTGGTCAGTTCCAGGTTTCTGGGTCAGACTGTGGAAATTTGGTCAGTTTCTGGTTTCTCGGTCAGATTGTGGTTAGTTAGTCTTTTTCTGGTTTATAGGTCAGACTGTGGTCAGTTAGACAGTTTCTGGTTCCTAGCTCAGAATGTGGTCAGTTCGTCAGTTTCTGTTTTCTAGGTAAGACTTTGGTCAGTTGGTCAGTTTCGGGTTGTCTAGGTCAGACTGTGTTCAGTTAGTCAATTTCTGGTTTCTAGTTCAGACTGTGGTCAGTTGTTCAGTTTCTGGTTGTTCGTTCTGACTGTGGGTAGTTGGTCACTTCCTGGTTTCTCGGTCAGACTGTGGTCAGCTTGTCAGTATCTGGTTTCTAGGTCAGACTGTGGTCAGTTACTGTTTGCTGCGACAGAATGTGGCCTGTTGGTCAGTTTGTGGTTGCGAGGTCAGACTGTGGTCAGTTGGTCAGTTTCTGGTTTCTAGTTCAGACTGAGGTGAGTTGGTACATTTCTAATTTCTCAGCCAGATTGTGGACAGTTGGTCAGTTTCTGGTTTCGAGTTAAGAATATGGTCAGTTGGTCAGTTTCGGATTTCTAGGTCAGATTGTGGTCAGTTGGTCAGTTGCTGGCTTCTGCATCAGACTGTGGTCTGTTGGTCAGATACTGGTTGATAGGTCAGTATGTGGCCTGTTTGACAGTTTATGCTTGCTAGGTAATACTGTGGTCATTTGGTCAGTTTCTGGTTTCTCGGTTAGACTGTCGTCAGTTGGTCAGTTTCTGGTTCCTAGTTCAGACTGTGATCAGTTTGTCAGTTTCTGGTTGCTCATTTAGACTGTGGTCAGTTGGTCTGTTTCGGTTTCTAGGTCAGACTGTGGTCAGTTGGTCAGTTTCTGTTTTCTAGGTCAGACTTTGGTCAGTTGGTCAGTTTCGGGTTGTCTAGGTCAGACTGTGGTCAGTTGGTCAGTTCCTGTTTTCTTGGTCAGACTGTGATCAATTGGTCAGTCACTGGTTGCTTGCTAATACTTTGGTCAGTTGGTTAGTTGCTGGTTTCTAGGTCAGACTGTGCTCAGTTGGTCAATTTCTGGTTTCTAGGTCAGACTGTGGTCAGTTCGTCAGTTTCTGATTCCTAGGTCAGACTGTGGTCACTTCGTCAGTTTCTGGTTTCTAGGACAGTCTGTGGTCAGTTGTTCAGTTTCTGGTTCCTAATTCAGACTGTGGTCAGTTGCTCCGTTTCTGGTTTCTCGTTCATACTGTAGTTAGTTGGTCAGTTTCTGGATTATAGTTCAGACTGTGGTTTGTTGGTCAGTTTCTGGTTTCTAGGTCAGACTGTGGTCAGTTGGTCAGTTTCTGGTTTCTAGATCAGACTGTGGTCAGTTGGTCAGTTTCTGGTTTCTAGGTCAGACTGTGGTCAGTTGGTCAGTTTCATGTTGCCTCGGTCAGCCTGTGTTCAGTTGATCAGTTTCTGGTTCCTAGGTCAGATTGTGGTCAGTTGGTCCATTTCTGGTTTATAAGTTAGACTGTGGTCAGTTGGTCAGTTTCTGGTTTCGAGTTTAGTATGTGGTCAGTTGGCCATCTTCATGTTGTCTCGGTCAGACTGTGGTCAGTTGGTTCGTTCCAGGTTTCTGGGTCAGAATGTGGACATTTTGTCAGTTTTTGGTTTCTCCGTCAGATTGTGGTTAATTAGTTTTTTCTGGATTCTATGTCAGGCTGTGGTCAGTTGGTCAGTTTCTGGTTCCTAGTTCAGACTTTGGTCAGTTGGTCAGTTTTGGGTTGTATAGGTCAGACTGAGGTCAGTTGGTCAGTTCCTGGTTTCTGTGTGAGACTGTGATCAGTTGGTCAGTCACTGGTTGCTAGGTAATACTTTGGTCAATTGGTTATTTGCTGGTTTCTAGGTCAGACTTTGGTGGGTTCGTCAGTTTCTGATTTCTAGGTCAGACTGTGGTCACTTCGTCAGTTTCTGGTTTCTAGGTCAGTCTGTGGTCAGTTGTTCAGTTTCTGGTTCCTAATTCAGACTATGGTCAGTTGCTCCGTTTCTGGTTTCTCGTTCAGACTGTGGTTAGTTAGTCAGTTTCTGGTTTATAGTTCAGACTGTGGTTTGTTGGTCAGTTTCTGGTTTCTAGATCAGTTTGTGATCAGTTGGTCAGTTCCTGCTTTCTAGGTCAGACTGTGGTCAGTTACTGGCTGCTGCGACAGAATGTGGCTTGTTGGTCAATTTGTGGTTGCTAGGTCAGACTGAGGTCAGTTGGTCAGTTTTATGTTGTCTCGGTCATACTGTGGTTAGTTGGTCAGTTTCTGGTTTCTAGTTGTGACTCTGGTCAGTTGGACAGTTTTTGGTTTTTAGGTCAGACTGTGGTCAGTTGGTCTGTTACTGTTTGCTGGGACAGAATGTGGCCTGTTGTTCAGTTTGTGGTTGCTAGGTAAGACTGCGGACAGTTGGTCCATTTCTGGTTTCTAGGTCAGACTGTGGTCAGTTGGTCAGTTTCTGGTTTCGAGTTTAGTATATGGTCAGTTGGACAGTTTCTGATTTCGAGGTCAGACTGTGGTCAGTTGGTCAGTTTCGGTTTTATAGGTCAGATTGTGGTCAGTTGGTCAGTTGCTGATTTCTACGTCAGACTGTGGTCAGTTGGTCAGATACTGATTGCTAGGTAAGAATGTGGCCTGTGTGACAGTTTGTGGTTGCGAGGTCAGAATATGGTCATTTGGTCAGTTTTTGGTTTCGAGGTCAGATTGTGGTCAGTTGCTCAGTTTCTGGTTTCTAGGCCAGACTGTGGTCTGTTGGTCAGTTTCATGTTGTCTCGGTCAGACTGTGGTCAGTTGGTTCGTTCCAGTTTTCTGGGTCAGACTGTGGACATTTTGTCAGTTTCTGGTTTCTCGGTCAGATTGTGGTTCATGAGTCTTTTTCTGGTTTCTAGGTCAGACTTTGTTCAGTTGGTCAGTTTCTGGTTTCTAGGTCAGACTGTGTTCAGTTGGTCACTTTCTGTTGCTAGATCTGACTGTGGTCAGTTGGTCAGTTTCTGGTTGCTAGGTCAGACTGTGGTCAGTTGGACAGTTTCAGATTGTCTCAGTCAGATTGTGGTCAGTTGGACAGTTTCTGGATTCTAGATCAGACTATGGTCAGTTGATCAGTTTCTGGTTTCTAGGTCAGACTGTGGTCAGTTCGTCAGTTTAGATTGTCTCAGTCAGATTGTGGTCAGTTGGACAGTTTCTGGATTCTAGATTAGACTGAGGTCAGTTGGTCAGTTTCTGATTTCTAGGTCCGACTGTGGTCAGTTGGTCAGTTTCATGTTGCCACGGTCAGACTGTGTTCAGTTGGTCAGTTTCTGGTTTCTAGATCAGACTGTGGTCAGTTGGTCAGTTTCTGGTTTCTAGGTCAGACTGCGATCGGTTGGTCAGTTTCTGTTTTGTCGGTCAGACTGTGGTCAGTTGGACAGTTTCTGGTTTCTAGGTCAGACTGTGTTCAGTTGGTCAGTTTCTGGTTGCTAGATCAGACGGTGGTCAGTTGGTCAGTTTCTGGTTTCAAGATCAGACTGATTTCAGTTGGTCAGTTTCATGTTGCTTCGGTCATACTGTGGTCAGTTGATCATTTTCTGGTTTCTAGGTCAGACCTTGGTCAGTTAGTCAGTTGGTCAGTTTCTGTTTTCTCGGTCAGAATTTGTTCAGTTGCTCAGTTTCTGGTTTCTAGGTCAGACTGTGGTCAGTTGGCCAGTTTCTGTTTTCTCGGTCAGACTATGGTCTGTTGGTCAGTTTCTGGTTTCTAGGTCGGACTGTGGTCAGTTGGTCAGTTTCTGGTTTCTAGATCAGACTATGGTTAGTTGATCAGTTTCTTGTTTCTCGGTCAGGCTGTGGTCAGTTGGTCAGCTTCGGATTGTCTCGGTCAGATTGTGGTCAGTTGGACAGTTTCTGGATTCGAGATCAGACTGTGGTCAGTTGGTCAGTTTCTGGTTTCTAGGTCAGACTGTGGTCAGTTGGTCAGTTTCATGTTGCCTCGGTCAGACTGTTGTCCGTTGGTAAGTTGCTGGTTGTTAGGTCAGACTGTGCTCAGTTGGCATGTTTCTGAATCCTCGGTCAGACTGTGCTCAGTTGCTCAGTTTCTGGTTTCGAGGTCAGACTGTGGGCATTTGATCAATTGCTGGTTCTAGGTCAGTCTCTGGACAGTTGGTCAGTTGCTGGTTGCTAGATCAGTCTGTGTTCAGTTTGTTACATTTTGGTTGCAAGGTCATCCTGTGGTCAATTGGTCAGTTGCTGGTTACTTGATCAGACTGTGGTCAGTTCCGTCAGTTTCTGGTTTCTCGGTCAGATTGTGGAGTAGTTAGTTTTTTCTGGTTTATATGTCAGACTGTGGTCAGTTGGTCAGTTTCTGGATCCTATTTCAGACTGTGGTCAGTTGGTCAGTTTCTGGTTTCTCGGTTAGGCTTTGGTCAGTTGGTCAGTTTCTGGTTTCTAGATCAGACTGTGGTCAGTTGGTCAGTGTCTGGTTTCTAGGTAAGTCTGTGGTCAGTTGGTCAGTTTCATTCTGCCTCGGTCAGACAGTGTTCAATTGACCAGTTTATGGTGTCTCGGTCAGACTGTGGTCAGTTGGTCAGTTTATGTTATTAGGTCAGTCTTCGGTCAGTTGGTCAGTTTCTGGTTTCTAGGTCAGAATGTGGTCCGTTAGTCAGTTGCTGGTTTCTCCGTCAGACTGTGGTCAGTTGGACAGTTTCTGTTGTTATGTCAGACTGAGTTCAGATGGTCAGTTTCTGGTTTCGAGGTCAGAATGTGGTCAGTTGGTCAGTTTCGGGTTTCTAGGTCGGACTGTGGTCAGTTGGTCAGTTTCTGGTTTCTAGTTCAGACTGTGGTCAGTTGGTCAGTTTCGGGTTTCTTGGTCAGACTGTGGTCAGTTGGTCAGTTTCGTGTTTCTCGGTCAGATTTTGGTCAGTTGGTCAGTTGCTGGTTTCTACATCAGACTGTGGTCAGTTGGTCAGTTTCTGGTTTCCAGGTCAGACTGTGGTCAGTTGGTCAGTTTCGAGTTTCTTGGTCTGATTGTGGTCAGTTGGTCAGTTGCTGGTTTCTACGACAGACTCTGGTCAGTTGGACAGTTTCTGTTATTAGGTCAGACTGAGGTCAGATGGTCAGTTTCTGGTTTCTAGGTCAGAATGTGGTCAGTTGGTCTGTTTCTGGTTTCTAGGTCAGACTGTGATGAGTTGGTCCTTTACTGGTTTCTCGTTCAGTCTGTGGTAGTTGGTCAGTTCCAGGTTTCTGGGTCAGACAGTGGACATTTGGTCAGTTTCGGGTTTCTAGGTCAGATTGTGGTTAGTTGGTCATTTGCTGCTTTCTACGTCAGACTGTGGTCAGTTTGTCAGTTTCATGTTGTCTCGGTCAGACTGTGGTCAGTTGGTCAGTTCCAGATTTCTGGGTCAGACTGTGGACATTTGGTCAGTTTATGGTTTCTCGGTCAGATTGTGGTTAGTTAGTCTTTTTCTGGTTTATAGGTCAGACTGTGGTCAGTTGGACAGTTTCTGGTTCCTAGTTCAGAATGTGGTCAGTTCGTCAGTTTCTGTTTTCTAGGTAAGACTTTGGTCAGTTGGTCAGATTCGGGTTGTCTCGGTCAGACTGTGGTCAGTTGTTCAGTTTCTGGTTCCTAATTCAGGCTGTGGTCAGTTGGTCAGTTTCTGGTTGTTCGTTCTGACTGTGGGTAGTTGGTCACTTCCTGGTTTCGAGGTCAGCCTGTGGTCAGCTTGTCAGTATCTGGTTTCTAGGTCAGACTGTAGTCAGTTACTGTTTGCTGCGACAGAATGTGGCCTGTTGGTCAGTTTGTGCTTGGGAGGTAAGACTGTGGTCAGTTGGTAAGTTTCTGGTTTCTAGTTCAGACTGAGGTCAGTTGGTCCATTTCTATTTTCTCAGCCAGATTGTGGACAGTTGGTCAGTTTCTGGTTTCGAGTTAAGAATATGGTCAGTTGGTCAGTTTCGGATTTCGAGGTCAGATTGTGGTCAGTTGGTCAGTTGCTTGCTTCTGCATCAGACTGTGGTCTGGTGGTCAGATACTGGTTGCTCGGTCAGAATGTGGCCTGTTTGACAGTTTATGCTTGCTAGCTAATACTGTGGTCATTTGGTCAGTTTTTGGTTTCAAGGTCAGATTGATGTCAGTTGGTCAGTTTCTGGTTTCTCGGTTAGACTGTGGTCAGTTGGTCAGTTTCTGGTTCCTAGTCCAGACTGTGATCAGTTTGTCAGTTTCTGGTTGCTCATTTAGACTGTGGTCAGTTGGTCTGTTTCGGTTTCTAGGTCAGACTGTGGTCAGTTGGTCAGCTTCTGTTTTCTAGGTCAGACTTTGGTCAGTTGGTCAGTTTCGGGTTGTCTAGGTCAGACTGTGGTCAGTTGGTTAGTTGCTGGTTTCTAGGTCAGACTGTGTACAGTTGGTCAATTTCTGGTTTCTAAGTCAGACTATGGTCAGTTCGTCAGTTTCCGATTCCTAGGTCAAACTGTGGTCACTTCGTCAGTTTCTGGTTTCTAGGTCAGTCTGTGGTCAGTTGTTTAGTTTCTGGTTGCTAATTCAGACTGTGGTCAGTTGCTCCCTTTCTGGTTTCTCGTTTATATTGTGGTTAGTTGGTCAGTTTCTGGTTTATAGTTCTGACTGTGGTTTGTTGGTCAGTTTCTGGTTTCTAGGTCAGACTGTGGTCAGTTGGTCAGTTTCTGGTTTCTAGATCAGACTGTAGTCAGTTACATTTTGCTGCGACAGAATGTGGCCTGTTGGTCAGTTTGTGCTTGGGAGGTCAGACTGTGGTCAGTTGGTCAGTTTCTGGTTTCTAGTTCAGACTGAGGTCAGTTGGTCCATTTCTATTTTCTCAGCCAGATTGTGGACAGTTGGTCATTTTCTGGTTTCGAGTTAAGAATATGGTCAGTTGGTCAATTTCGGATTTCTAGGTCAGATTGTGGTCAGTTGGTCAGTTGCTTGCTTCTGCATCAGACTGTGGTCTGTTGGTCAGATACTGGTTGCTCGGTCAGAATGTGGCCTGTTTGACAGTTTATGCTTGCTAGGTAATACTGTGGTCATTTTGTCAGTTTTTGGTTTCAAAGGCCAGATTGATGTCAGTTGGTCAGTTTCTGGTTTCTCGGTTAGACTGTGGTCAGTTGGTCAGTTTCTGGTTCCTAGTTCAGACTGTGATCAGTTTGTCAGTTTCTGGTTGCTCATTTAGACTGTGGTCAGTTGGTCTGTTTCGGTTTCTAGGTCAGACTGTGGTCAGTTGGTCAGTTTCTGTTTTCTTGGTCAGACTTTGGTCAGTTGGTCAGTTTCGGGTTGTCTAGGTCAGACTGTGGTCAGTTGGTTAGTTGCTGGTTTCTAGGTCAGACTGTGTACAGTTGGTCAATTTCTGGTTTCTAGGTCAGACTATGGTCAGTTCGTCGGTTTCCGATTCCTAGGTCAAACTGTGGTCACTTCGTCAGTTTCTGGTTTCTAGGTCAGTCTGTGGTCAGTTGTTCAGTTTCTGGTTGCTAATTCAGACTGTGGTCAGTTGCTCCCTTTCTGGTTTCTCGTTTATATTGTGGTTAGTTGGTCAGTTTCTGGTTTATAGTTCAGACTGTGGTTTGTTGGTCAGTTTCTGGTTTCTAGGTCAGACTGTGGTCAGTTGGTCAGTTTCTGGTTTCTAGATCAGACTGTAGTCAGTTACTGTTTGCTGCGACAGAATGTGGCCTGTTGGTCAGTTTGTGCTTGGGAGGTCAGACTGTGGTCAGTTGGTCAGTTTCTGGTTTCTTGTTCAGACTGAGGTCAGTTGGTCCATTTCTATTTTCTCAGCCAGATTGTGGACAGTTGGTAAGTTTCTGGTTTCGAGTTAAGAATATGGTCAGTTGGTCAATTTCGGATTTCTAGGTCAGATTGTGGTCAGTTGGTCAGTTGCTTGCTTCTGCATCAGACTGTGGTCTGTTGGTCAGATACTGGTTGCTCGGTCAGAATGTGGCCTGTTTGACAGTTTATGCTTGCTAGGTAATACTGTGGTCATTTTGTCAGTTTTTGGTTTCAAGGTCAGATTGATGTCAGTTGGTCAGTTTCTGGTTTCTCGGTTAGACTGTGGTCAGTTGGTCAGTTTCTGGTTCCTAGTTCAGACTGTGATCAGTTTGTCAGTTTCTGGTTGCTCATTTAGACTGTGGTCAGTTGGTCTGTTTCGCTTTCTAGGTCAGACTGTGGTCAGTTGGTCAGTTTCTGTTTTCTTGGTCAGACTTTGGTCAGTTGGTCAGTTTCGGGTTGTCTAGGTCAGACTGTGGTCAGTTGGTTAGTTGCTGGTTTCTAGGTCAGACTGTACAGTTGGTCAATTTCTGGTTTCTAGGTCAGACTATGGTCAGTTCGTCAGTTCCGATTCCTAGGTCAGACTGTGGTCACTTCGTCAGTTTCTGGTTTCTAGGTCAGTCTGTGGTCAGTTGTTCAGTTTCTGGTTGCTAATTCAGACTGTGGTCAGTTGCTCCCTTTCTGGTTTCTCGTTTATATTGTGGTTAGTTGGTCAGTTTCTGGTTTATAGTTCAGACTGTGGTTTGTTGGTCAGTTTCTGGTTTCTAGGTCAGACTGTGGTCAGTTGGTCAGTTTCCGGTTTCTAGATCAGACTGTGGTCAGTTGGTCAATAACTGGTTTCTCGGTCAGACTGTGGTCAGTTGGTCAGTTTCTGGTTTCGAGTTTAGTATGTGGTCAGTTGGACAGTTTCTGGTTTCGAGGTCAGACTGTGGTCAGTTGGTCAGTTTCGAGTTTCTAGGTCAGATTGTGGTCAGTTGGTCAGTTGCTGGTTTCTACGTCAGACTGTGATCAGTTGGACAGTTTCTGTTATTTGGTCAGACTGAGGTCAGATGGTCTGTTTCTGGTTTCTAGGTCAGAATGTGGTCAGTTGGTCTGTTTCTGGTTTCTAGGTCAGACTGTGGTGAGTTGGTCCTTTGCTGGTTTCTAGTTCAGTCTGTGGTAGTTGGTCAGTTCCAGGTTTCTGGGTCAGACTGTGGACATTTGGTCAGTTTCGGGTTTCTAGGTCAGATTGTGGTTAGTTGGTCATTTGCTGCTTTCTGCGTCAGACTGTGGTCAGTTTGTCAGTTTCATGTTGTCTCGGTCAGACTGTGGTCAGTTGGTCAGTTCCAGGTTTATGGGTCAGACTGTGGACATTTGGTCAGTTTCTGGTTTCTCGGTCAGATTGTGGTTAGTTAGTCTTTTCCTGGTTTATAGGTCAGACTGTGGTCAGTTAGACAGTTTCTGGTTCCTAGTTCAGAATGTGGTCAGTTCGTCAGTTTCTGTTTTCTAGGTAAGACTTTGGTCAGTTGGTCAGTTTCGAGTTGTCTAGGTCAGACTGTGTTCAGTTAGTCAATTTCTGGTTTCTTGGTCAGACTGTGGTCAGTTGTTCAGTTTCTGGTTGTTCGTTCTGACTGTGGGTAGTTGGTCACTTCCTGGTTTCTAGGTCAGACTGTGGTCAGCTTGTCAGTATCTGGTTTCTAGGTCAGACTGTGGTCAGTTACTGTTTGCTGCGACAGAATTTGGCCTGTTGGTCAGTTTGTGGTTGCGAGGTCAGACTGTGGTCAGTTGGTCAGTTTCTGGTTTCTAGTTCAGACTGAGGTTAGTTGGTACATTTCTAATTTCTCAGCCAGATTGTGGACAGTTGGTCAGTTTCTGGTTTCGAGTTAAGAATATGGTCAGTTGGTCAGTTTCGGATTTCTAGGTCAGATTGTGGTCAGTTGGTCAGTTGCTGGCTTCTGCATCAGACTGTGGTCTGTTGGTCAGATACTGGTTGATAGGTCAGTATGTGGCCTGTTTGACAGTTTATGCTTGCTCGGTAATACTGTGGTCATTTGGTCAGTTTCTGGTTTCTCGGTTAGACTGTCGTCAGTTGGTCAGTTTCTGGTTCCTAGTTCAGATTGTCATCAGTTTGTCAGTTTCTGATTGCTCATTTAGACTGTGGGCAGTTGGTCTGTTTCGGTTTCTAGGTCAGACTGTGGTCAGTTGGTCATTTTCTGTTTTCTAGGTCAGACTTTGGTCAGTTGGTCAGTTTCGGGTTGTCTAGGTCAGACTGTGGTCAGTTGGTCAGTTCCTGTTTTCTTGGTCAGACTGTGATCAATTGGTCAGTCACTGGTTGCTTGCTAATACTTTGGTCAGTTGGTTAGTTGCTGGTTTCTAGGTCAGACTGTGCTCAGTTGGTCAATTTCTGGTTTCTAGGTCAGACTGTGGTCAGTTCGTCAGTTTCTGATTCCTAGGTCAGACTGTGGTCACTTCGTCAGTTTCTGGTTTCTAGGTCAGTCTGTGGTCAGTTGTTCAGTTTCTGGTTCCTAATTCAGACTGTGGTCAGTTGCTCCGTTTCTGGTTTCTCGTTCATACTGTGGTTAGTTGGTCAGTTTCTGGATTATAGTTCAGACTGTGGTTTGTTGGTCAGTTTCTGGTTTCTAGGTCAGACTGTGGTCAGTTGGTCAGTTTCTGGTTTCTAGATCAGACTGTAGTCAGTTGGTCAGTTTCTGGTTTCTAGGTCAGACTGTGGTCAGTTGGTCCGTTTCATGTTGCCTCGGTCAGCCTGTGTTCAGTTGATCATTTTCTGGTTCCTAGGTCAGATTGTGGTCAGTTGGTCCATTTCTGGTTCATAGGTCAGACTGTGGTCAGTTGGTCAGTTTCTGGTTTCGAGTTTAGTATGTGGTCAGTTGGACATCTTCATGTTGTCTCGGTCAGACTGTGGTCAGTTGGTTCGTTCCAGGTTTCTGGGTCAGAATGTGGACATTTTGTCAGTTTTTGGTTTCTCCGTCAGATTGTGGTTAATTAGTTTTTTCTGGATTCTATGTCAGAATGTGATCAGTTGGTCAGTTTCTGGTTTCTCAGTAAGACTGTGGTCAGTTGGTCTGTTTCGGTTTCTAGGTCAGACTGTGGTCAGTTGGTCAGTTTCTGTTTTCTAGGTCAGACTTTGGTCAGTTGGTCAGTTTTGGGTTGTATAGGTCAGACTGAGGTCAGTTGGTCAGTTCCTGGTTTTTGTGTCAGACTGTGATCAGTTGGTCAGTCACTGGTTGCTAGGTAATACTTTGGTCAATTGGTTATTTGCTGGTTTCTAGGTCAGACTTTGGTCAGTTCGTCAGTTTCTGATTCCTAGGTCAGACTGTGGTCACTTCGTCAGTTTCTGGTTTCTTGGTCAGTCTGTTGTCAGTTGTTCAGTTTCTGCTTCCTAATTCAGACTATGGTCAGTTGCTCCGTTTCTGGTTTCTCGTTCAGACTGTGGTTAGTTAGTCAGTTTCTGGTTTATAGTTCAGACTGTGGATTGTTGGTCAGTTTCTGGTTTCTAGATCAGTTTGTGATCAGTTGGTCAGTTCCTGGTTTCTAGGTCAGACTGTGGTCAGTTACTGGCTGCTGCGACAGAATGTGGCTTGTTGGTCAATTTGTGGTTGCTAGGTCAGACTGAGGTCAGTTGGTCAGTTTTATGTTGTCTCGGTCATACTGTGGTTAGTTGGTCAGTTTCTGGTTTCTAGTAGTGACTTTGGTCAGTTGGACAGTTTTTGGTTTTTAGGTGAGACTGTGGTCAGTTGGTCTGTTACTGTTTGCTGGGACAGAATGTGGCCTGTTGTTCAGTTTGTGGTTGCTAGGTAAGACTGCGGTCAGTTGGTCCATTTCTGGTTTCTAGGTCAGACTGTGGTCAGTTGGTCAGTTTCTGGTTTCGAGTTTAGTATATGGTCAGTTGGACAGTTTCTGATTTCGAGGTCAGACTGTGGTCAGTTGGTCAGTTTCGGTTTTATAGGTCAGATTGTGGTCAGTTGATCAGTTGCTGATTTCTACGTCAGACTGTGGTCAGTTGGTCAGATACTGATTGCTAGGTAAGAATGTGGCCTGTGTGACAGTTTGTGGTTGCGAGGTCAGAATATGGTCATTTGGTCAGTTTTTGGTTTCGAGGTCAGATTGTGGTCAGTTGCTCAGTTTCTGGTTTCTAGGCCAGACTGTGGTCTGTTGGTCAGTTTCATGTTGTCTCGGTCAGACTGTGGTCAGTTGGTTCGTTCCAGTTTTCTGGGTCAGACTTTAGACATTTTGTCAGTTTCTGGTTTCTCGGTCAGATTGTGGTTCATGAGTCTTGTTCTGGTTTCTAGGTCAGACTTTGTTCAGTTGGTCAGTTTCTGGTTTCTAGGTCAGACTGTGTTCAGTTGGTCACTTTCTGTTGCTAGATCTGACTGTGGTCAGTTGGTCAGTTTCTGGTTTCTAGGTCAGACTGTGTTCAGTTGGACAGTTTCAGATTGTCTCAGTCAGATTGTGGTCAGTTGGACAGTTTCTGGATTCTAGATCAGACTATGGTCAGTTGATCAGTTTCTGGTTTCTAGGTCAGACTGTGGTCAGTTCGTCAGTTTAGATTGTCTCAGTCAGATTGTGGTCAGTTGGACAGTTTCTGGATTCTAGATTAGACTGAGGTCAGTTGGTCAGTTTCTGATTTCTAGGTCCGACTGTGGTCAGTTGGTCAGTTTCATGTTGCCACGGTCAGACTGTGTTCAGTTGGTCAGTTTCTGGTTTCTCGTTCAGACTGTGGACAGTTGGTCAGTTTCTGGTTTCTAGGTCAGACTGCGATCGGTTGGTCAGTTTCTGTTTTGTCGGTCAGACTGTGGTCAGTTGGACAGTTTCTGGTTTCTAGGTCAGACTGTGTTCAGTTGGTCAGTTTCTGGTTGCTAGATCAGACGGTGGTCAGTTGGTCAGTTTCTGGTTTCAAGATCAGACTGATTTCAGTTGGTCAGTTTCACGTTGCTTCGGTCATACTGTGGTCAGTTGATCATTTTCTGGTTTCTAGGTCAGACTGTGGTCAGTTAGTCAGTTGGTCAGTTTCTGTTTTCTCGGTCAGAATTTGTTCAGTTGCTCAGTTTCTGGTTTCGAGGTCAGACTGTGTTAAGTTGGTATGTTTCTGCTTTCTATGTCAGACTGTGGTCAGTTGGCCAGTTTCTGTTTTCTCGGTCAGACTATGGTCTGTTGGTCAGTTTCTGGTTTCTAGGTCAGACTGTGGTCAGTTGGTCAGTTTCTGGTTTCTAGATCAGACGATGGTTAGTTGATCAGTTTCTTGTTTCTCGGTCAGGCTGTGGTCAGTTGGTCAGCTTCGGATTGTCTCGGTCAGATTGTGGTCAGTTGGACAGTTTCTGGATTCGAGATCAGACTGTGGTCAGTTGGTCAGTTTCTGGTTTATAGGTCAGACTGTGATCAGTTGGTCAGTTTCATGTTGCCTCGGTCAGACTGTTGTCAGTTGGTAAGTTGCTGGTTGTTAGGTCAGACTGTGCTCAGTTGATATGTTTCTGAATCCTCGGTCAGACTGTGCTCAGTTGCTCAGTTTCTGGTTTCGAGGTCAGACTCTGGGCATTTGGTCAATTGCTGGTTCTAGGTCAGTCTCTGGACAGTTGGTCAGTTGCTGGTTGCTAGATCAGTCTGTGTTCAGTTTGTTACATTTTGGTTGCAAGGTCATCCTGTGGTCAATTGGTCAGTTGCTGGTTACTTGATCAGACTGTGGTCAGTTCCGTCAGTTTCTGGTTTCTCGGTCAGATTGTGGTGTAGTTAGTTTTTTCTGGTTTATATGTCAGACTGTGTTCAGTTGGTCAGTTTCTGGATCCTATTTCAGACTGTGGTCAGTTGGTCAGTTTCGGGTTTCTCGGTTAGGCTGTGGTCAGTTGGTCAGTTTCTGGTTTCTAGATCAGACTGTGGTCAGTTGGTCAGTGTCTGGTTTCTAGGTAAGTCTGTGGTCAGTTGGTCAGTTTCATTCTGCCTCGGTCAGACAGTGTTCAATTGACCAGTTTATGGTTTCTCGGTCAGACTGTGGTCAGTTGGTCAGTTTATGTTATTAGGTCAGTCTTCGGTCAGTTGGTCAGTTTCTGGTTTCTAGGTCAGAATGTGGTCCGTTAGTCAGTTTCTTGTTTCCAGGTCAGACTGTGGTCAGTTGGTCAGTTGCTGGTTTCTACGTCAGACTGTGGTCAGTTGGACAGTTTCTGTTGTTATGTCAGACTGAGTTCAGATGGTCAGTTTCTGGTTTCGAGGTCAGAATGTGGTCAGTTGGTCAGTTTCGGGTTTCTAGGTCGGACTGTGGTCAGTTGGTCAGTTTCTGGTTTCTAGTTCAGACTGTGGTCAGTTGGTCAGTTTCGGGTTTCTTGGTCAGACTGTGGTCAGTTGGTCAGTTTCCTGTTTCTTGGTCAGATTTTGGTCAGTTGGTCAGTTGCTGGTTTCTACATCAGACTGTGGTCAGTTGGTCAGATACTGGTTGCTAGGTCAGAATGTGGCCTGTTTGATAATTTGTGGTTGCTAGGTCAGAATGTGGTCATTTGGCCAGGTTTTGGTCTCGAGGTCAGATTGTGGTCAGTTGCTCAGTTTCTGGTTTCGAGGTCAGACTGTGGTCAGTTGGTCAGTTGCTGGTTTCTACGTCAGACTTTGGTCAGTTGGACAGTTTCTGTTATTAGGTCAGACTGATATCAGATGGTCAGTTTCTGGTTTCTAGTTCAGAATGTGGTCAGTTGGTCTGTTTCTGGTTTCCAATTCAGACTGTGGTCAGTTGGTCCTATACTGGTTTCTAGTTCAGTCTGTGGTAGTTGGTCAGTTTCTGGTTTCGAGTTAAGAATGTGGTCAGTTGGACAGTTGCTGCTTTCTACGTCAGACTATGGTCAGTTGGTCAGATACTGGTTGCTAGGTCAGAATGTGCCAAGTTTGACAATTTGTGTTTGCTAGGTCAGAATGTGGTAATTTGGTCACTTTTTGGTTTCGAGGTCAGCTTGTGGTCAGTTGCTCAGTTTCTGGTTACTAGATCAGACTGTGGTTAGTTTGTCAGTTTCATGTTGTCTCGGTCAGACTGTGGTCAGTTGGTCAGTTCCAGGTTTATGGGTCAGCATGTGGACATTTGTTCAGTTTCTGGTTTCTCGGTCAGATTGTGGTTAATTAGTCTTTTTTTGGATTCTATGTCAGGCTGTGGTCAGTTGGTCAGTTTCTGGTTCCTAGTTCAGACTGTGATCAGTTTGTCAGTTTCTGGTTTCTCAGTTAGACTGTGGTCAGTTGGTCTGTTTCGATTTCTAGGTCAGACTGTGGTCAGTTGGTCAGTTTCTGTTTTCTAGGTCAGACTTTGGTCAGTTGGTCTGTTTTGGGTTATCTCGGTCAGACTGTGGTCAGTTGGTCAGTTCCTGTTTTCTGGGTCAGACTGTGATCAGTTGGTCAGTCACTGGTTGCTAGGTAATACTTTGGTCAATTGGTTAGTTGCTGGTTTCTAGGTCAGACTCTGCTCAGTTGGTCAATTTCTGGTTTCTAGGTCAGACTGGTCAGTTCGTCAGTTTCTGATTCCTAGGTCAGACTGTGGTCACTTCGTCAGTTTCTGGTTTCTAGGTCAGTCTGTGGTCAGTTGTTCAGTTTCTGGTTCCTAATTCAGGCTGTGGTCAGTTGCTCCGTTTATGGTTTCTCGTTCAGACTGTGGTTAGTTGCTCAGTTTCTGGTTTATAGTTCAAACTGTGGTTTGTTGGTCAGTTTCTGGTTTCTAGATCAGTTTGTGATCAATCGGTCAGTTCCTGGTTTCTAGGTCAGACTGTGGTCAGTTCCTGGCTGCTGCGACAGAATGTGGCTTGTTGGTCAATTTGTGGTTGCTAGGTCAGACTGAGGTCAGTTGGTCAGTTTTATGTTTTCTCGGTCATACTGTGGTTAGTTGGTCAGTTTCTGGTTTCTAGTTGAGACTCTGGTCAGTTGGACAGTTTCTGGTTTCTATGTCAGACTGTGGTCAGTTGGTCTGTTACTGTTTGCTGGGACAGAATGTGGCCTTTTGGTGAGTTTGTGGTTGCTAGGTAAGACTGCGGTCAGTTGGTAAGTTTCTGGTTCCTATGTCAGACTGAGGTCTGTTGGTCAGTTTCTGGTTTCTTGGTCATAATGTGGTCAATTGGTCAGTTTCTGGTTTTTGTGTGAGACTGTGGTCAGTTGGTCAGTTTCTGGTTTTGAGGTCAGACTGTGGTCAGTTGGTCAGTTTCTGGTTTCTAGTTCAGACTGTGGTCAGTTGGTCAGTTTCTGGTTTCTATGTCAGTCTGTGGTCAGTTGGTCAGTTTCTGGTTTCTAGTTCAGACTGTGGTCTGTTGGTAAGTTTTTGGTTTCGAGTTTAGTATGTGGTCAGTTGGACAGTTTCTGGTTTCGAGGTCAGACTGTGGTCAGTTGGTCATTTTCAGGTTTCTAGGTCAGATTGTGGTCAGTTGGCCAGTTGCTGTTTTCTACGTCAGACTGTGGTCAGTTGGTCAGATACTGATTGCAAGGCAAGAATGTGGCCAGTTTGACAGTTTGTGGTTGCTAGGTCTTAATGTGGTCATTTGGTCAGTTTTTGGTTTCGAGGTCAGATTGTGGTCAGTTGCTCAGTTTCTGGTTTCTAGGCCAGACTGTGGTCAGTTGGTCAGTTTCATGTTGTCTCGGTCAGACTGTGGTCAGTTGTTAGTTCCAGGTTTCTGGGTCAGACTGTGGACATTTTGTCAGTTTCAGGTTTCTCGGTCAGATTGGGGTTAATTAGTCTTTTTATGGTTTCTAGGTCAGACTGTGGTCAGTTAGTCAGTTTCTAGTTCATAGTTCAGACTGTGATCAGATTGTCAGTTTCTGGTTTCTCAGTTAGACTGTGGTCAGTTGGTCAGTTTCTGTTTCCACGGACAGACTTTGGTCAGTTGGTCAGTTTCTGGTTGTCTAGGTCAGACTGTGGTCAGTTGGTCAGTTCCTGGTTTCAGGGTCAGACTGTGATCATTTGGTCAGTCACTGGTTGCTAGTTAATACTTTGGACAGTTGGTTAGTTGCTGGTTTCTAGGTCAGACTGTGCTCAGTTGGTCAATTTCTGGTTTCTAGGTCAGACTGTGGTCAGTTCGTCAGATTCTGGTTTCTAGGTCAGACTGAGGTCAGTTGGTCCGTTTCTATTTTCTAGGCCAGATTGTGGACAGTTGGTCAGTTTCTGGTTTCGAGTTAAGAATATGGTCAGTTGGTCAGTTTCGGGTTTCTAGGTCAGATTGTTGTCAGTTTGTCAGTTGCTGACTTCTACATCAGACTGTGGTCAGTTGGTCAGTTTCTGTTTTCTAGGTCAGACTTTGGTCAGTTGGTCAGTTTCGGGTTGTCTAGGTCAGACTGTGGTCAGTTGTTCAGTTCCTGGTTTCTGGGTCAGACTATGTTCAGTTGTTCAGTCACTGGTTGCTTGGTAATACTTTGGTCAGTTGGTTAGTTGCTGGTTTCTAGGTCATGCTGTGCTCAGTTGGTCAGTTTCTGGTTTCTAGGTCAGACTGTGTTCAGTTGGTCAGTTTCGGTTGCTAGATCTGACTATGGTCAGTTGGTCAGTTTCTGGCTCCAAGATCAGACTATGGTCAGTTGATCAGTTTCTGGTTTCTAGGTCAGAATGTAGTCAGTTTGTCAGTTTCAGATTGTCTCAGTCAGATTGTGGTCAGTTGGACAGTTTCTGGATTCTAGATAAGACTGCGGTCAGTTGGTCAGTTTCTGGTTTCTAGGTCAGACTGTGGTCAGTTGGTCAGTTTCATGTTGCCTCTTTCAGACTGTCTTCAGTTGGTCAGTTTCTGGTTTCTAGATCAGACTGTGGTCAGTTTGTCTGTTTCTGGTTTCTAGGTCAGACTGTGTTCAGTTGGTCAGTTTCTGGTTGCTCGATCAGACTGATGTCAGTTGGTCAGTTTCTGGTTTCAAGATCAAATTGTTTTCAGTTGGTCAGTTTCTGGTTGCTCGATCAGACTGTGGTCAGTTGGTCAGTTTCTGGTTTCAAGATCAAATTGTTTTCAGTTGGGCAGTTTCATGTTGCTTCGGTCACACTGTGGTCAGTTGGTTATTTTCTGGTTCCTCGGTCAGACTGTGGTGAGTTGGTCAGTTGGTCAGTTTCTGCTTTCTCGGTCAGATGTGTTCAGTTAGTCAGTTTCTGGTTCAGAGTTCAGACTGTGTTAAGTTGGTCTGTTTCTGGTTTCTAGGTCAGACTGTGGTCAGTTGGTCAGTTTCTGTTTTCTCGGTCAGACTATGATCTGTTGGTCAGTTTCTGGTCTCTAGGTAAGACTGTGTTCAGTTGGACAGTTTCAGATTGTCTCAGTCAGATTGTGGTCAGTTGGACAGTTTCTGGATTCTAGATCAGACTATGGTCAGTTGATCAGTTTCTGGTTTCTAGGTCAGACTGTGGTCAGTTCGTCAGTTTAGATTGTCTCAGTCAGATTGTGGTCAGTTGGACAGTTTCTGGATTCTAGATTAGACTGAGGTCAGTTGGTCAGTTTCTGATTTCTAGGTCCGACTGTGGTCAGTTGGTCAGTTTCATGTTGCCACGGTCAGACTGTGTTCAGTTGGTCAGTTTCTGGTTTCTCGTTCAGACTGTGGACAGTTGGTCAGTTTCTGGTTTCTAGGTCAGACTGCGATCGGTTGGTCAGTTTCTGTTTTGTCGGTCAGACTGTGGTCAGTTGGACAGTTTCTGGTTTCTAGGTCAGACTGTGTTCAGTTGGTCAGTTTCTGGTTGCTAGATCAGACGGTGGTCAGTTGGTCAGTTTCTGGTTTCAAGATCAGACTGATTTCAGTTGGTCAGTTTCACGTTGCTTCGGTCATACTGTGGTCAGTTGATCATTTTCTGGTTTCTAGGTCAGACTGTGGTCAGTTAGTCAGTTGGTCAGTTTCTGTTTTCTCGGTCAGAATTTGTTCAGTTGCTCAGTTTCTGGTTTCGAGGTCAGACTGTGTTAAGTTGGTATGTTTCTGCTTTCTATGTCAGACTGTGGTCAGTTGGCCAGTTTCTGTTTTCTCGGTCAGACTATGGTCTGTTGGTCAGTTTCTGGTTTCTAGGTCAGACTGTGGTCAGTTGGTCAGTTTCTGGTTTCTAGATCAGACGATGGTTAGTTGATCAGTTTCTTGTTTCTCGGTCAGGCTGTGGTCAGTTGGTCAGCTTCGGATTGTCTCGGTCAGATTGTGGTCAGTTGGACAGTTTCTGGATTCGAGATCAGACTGTGGTCAGTTGGTCAGTTTCTGGTTTATAGGTCAGACTGTGATCAGTTGGTCAGTTTCATGTTGCCTCGGTCAGACTGTTGTCAGTTGGTAAGTTGCTGGTTGTTAGGTCAGACTGTGCTCAGTTGATATGTTTCTGAATCCTCGGTCAGACTGTGCTCAGTTGCTCAGTTTCTGGTTTCGAGGTCAGACTCTGGGCATTTGGTCAATTGCTGGTTCTAGGTCAGTCTCTGGACAGTTGGTCAGTTGCTGGTTGCTAGATCAGTCTGTGTTCAGTTTGTTACATTTTGGTTGCAAGGTCATCCTGTGGTCAATTGGTCAGTTGCTGGTTACTTGATCAGACTGTGGTCAGTTCCGTCAGTTTCTGGTTTCTCGGTCAGATTGTGGTGTAGTTAGTTTTTTCTGGTTTATATGTCAGACTGTGTTCAGTTGGTCAGTTTCTGGATCCTATTTCAGACTGTGGTCAGTTGGTCAGTTTCGGGTTTCTCGGTTAGGCTGTGGTCAGTTGGTCAGTTTCTGGTTTCTAGATCAGACTGTGGTCAGTTGGTCAGTGTCTGGTTTCTAGGTAAGTCTGTGGTCAGTTGGTCAGTTTCATTCTGCCTCGGTCAGACAGTGTTCAATTGACCAGTTTATGGTTTCTCGGTCAGACTGTGGTCAGTTGGTCAGTTTATGTTATTAGGTCAGTCTTCGGTCAGTTGGTCAGTTTCTGGTTTCTAGGTCAGAATGTGGTCCGTTAGTCAGTTTCTTGTTTCCAGGTCAGACTGTGGTCAGTTGGTCAGTTGCTGGTTTCTACGTCAGACTGTGGTCAGTTGGACAGTTTCTGTTGTTATGTCAGACTGAGTTCAGATGGTCAGTTTCTGGTTTCGAGGTCAGAATGTGGTCAGTTGGTCAGTTTCGGGTTTCTAGGTCGGACTGTGGTCAGTTGGTCAGTTTCTGGTTTCTAGTTCAGACTGTGGTCAGTTGGTCAGTTTCGGGTTTCTTGGTCAGACTGTGGTCAGTTGGTCAGTTTCCTGTTTCTTGGTCAGATTTTGGTCAGTTGGTCAGTTGCTGGTTTCTACATCAGACTGTGGTCAGTTGGTCAGATACTGGTTGCTAGGTCAGAATGTGGCCTGTTTGATAATTTGTGGTTGCTAGGTCAGAATGTGGTCATTTGGCCAGGTTTTGGTCTCGAGGTCAGATTGTGGTCAGTTGCTCAGTTTCTGGTTTCGAGGTCAGACTGTGGTCAGTTGGTCAGTTGCTGGTTTCTACGTCAGACTTTGGTCAGTTGGACAGTTTCTGTTATTAGGTCAGACTGATATCAGATGGTCAGTTTCTGGTTTCTAGTTCAGAATGTGGTCAGTTGGTCTGTTTCTGGTGTCCAATTCAGACTGTGGTCAGTTGGTCCTATACTGGTTTCTAGTTCAGTCTGTGGTAGTTGGTCAGTTTCTGGTTTCGAGTTAAGAATGTGGTCAGTTGGACAGTTGCTGCTTTCTACGTCAGACTATGGTCAGTTGGTCAGATACTGGTTGCTAGGTCAGAATGTGCCAAGTTTGACAATTTGTGTTTGCTAGGTCAGAATGTGGTAATTTGGTCACTTTTTGGTTTCGAGGTCAGCTTGTGGTCAGTTGCTCAGTTTCTGGTTACTAGATCAGACTGTGGTTAGTTTGTCAGTTTCATGTTGTCTCGGTCAGACTGTGGTCAGTTGGTCAGTTCCAGGTTTATGGGTCAGCATGTGGACATTTGTTCAGTTTCTGGTTTCTCGGTCAGATTGTGGTTAATTAGTCTTTTTTTGGATTCTATGTCAGGCTGTGGTCAGTTGGTCAGTTTCTGGTTCCTAGTTCAGACTGTGATCAGTTTGTCAGTTTCTGGTTTCTCAGTTAGACTGTGGTCAGTTGGTCTGTTTCGATTTCTAGGTCAGACTGTGGTCAGTTGGTCAGTTTCTGTTTTCTAGGTCAGACTTTGGTCAGTTGGTCTGTTTTGGGTTATCTCGGTCAGACTGTGGTCAGTTGGTCAGTTCCTGTTTTCTGGGTCAGACTGTGATCAGTTGGTCAGTCACTGGTTGCTAGGTAATACTTTGGTCAATTGGTTAGTTGCTGGTTTCTAGGTCAGACTCTGCTCAGTTGGTCAATTTCTGGTTTCTAGGTCAGACTGGTCAGTTCGTCAGTTTCTGATTCCTAGGTCAGACTGTGGTCACTTCGTCAGTTTCTGGTTTCTAGGTCAGTCTGTGGTCAGTTGTTCAGTTTCTGGTTCCTAATTCAGGCTGTGGTCAGTTGCTCCGTTTATGGTTTCTCGTTCAGACTGTGGTTAGTTGCTCAGTTTCTGGTTTATAGTTCAAACTGTGGTTTGTTGGTCAGTTTCTGGTTTCTAGATCAGTTTGTGATCAATCGGTCAGTTCCTGGTTTCTAGGTCAGACTGTGGTCAGTTCCTGGCTGCTGCGACAGAATGTGGCTTGTTGGTCAATTTGTGGTTGCTAGGTCAGACTGAGGTCAGTTGGTCAGTTTTATGTTTTCTCGGTCATACTGTGGTTAGTTGGTCAGTTTCTGGTTTCTAGTTGAGACTCTGGTCAGTTGGACAGTTTCTGGTTTCTATGTCAGACTGTGGTCAGTTGGTCTGTTACTGTTTGCTGGGACAGAATGTGGCCTTTTGGTGAGTTTGTGGTTGCTAGGTAAGACTGCGGTCAGTTGGTAAGTTTCTGGTTCCTATGTCAGACTGAGGTCTGTTGGTCAGTTTCTGGTTTATTGGTCATAATGTGGTCAATTGGTCAGTTTCTGGTTTTTGTGTGAGACTGTGGTCAGTTGGTCAGTTTCTGGTTTTGAGGTCAGACTGTGGTCAGTTGGTCAGTTTCTGGTTTCTAGTTCAGACTGTGGTCAGTTGGTCAGTTTCTGGTTTCTATGTCAGTCTGTGGTCAGTTGGTCAGTTTCTGGTTTCTAGTTCAGACTGTGGTCTGTTGGTAAGTTTTTGGTTTCGAGTTTAGTATGTGGTCAGTTGGACAGTTTCTGGTTTCGAGGTCAGACTGTGGTCAGTTGGTCATTTTCAGGTTTCTAGGTCAGATTGTGGTCAGTTGGCCAGTTGCTGTTTTCTACGTCAGACTGTGGTCAGTTGGTCAGATACTGATTGCAAGGCAAGAATGTGGCCAGTTTGACAGTTTGTGGTTGCTAGGTCTTAATGTGGTCATTTGGTCAGTTTTTGGTTTCGAGGTCAGATTGTGGTCAGTTGCTCAGTTTCTGGTTTCTAGGCCAGACTGTGGTCAGTTGGTCAGTTTCATGTTGTCTCGGTCAGACTGTGGTCAGTTGTTAGTTCCAGGTTTCTGGGTCAGACTGTGGACATTTTGTCAGTTTCAGGTTTCTCGGTCAGATTGGGGTTAATTAGTCTTTTTATGGTTTCTAGGTCAGACTGTGGTCAGTTAGTCAGTTTCTAGTTCATAGTTCAGACTGTGATCAGATTGTCAGTTTCTGGTTTCTCAGTTAGACTGTGGTCAGTTGGTCAGTTTCTGTTTCCACGGACAGACTTTGGTCAGTTGGTCAGTTTCTGGTTGTCTAGGTCAGACTGTGGTCAGTTGGTCAGTTCCTGGTTTCAGGGTCAGACTGTGATCATTTGGTCAGTCACTGGTTGCTAGTTAATACTTTGGACAGTTGGTTAGTTGCTGGTTTCTAGGTCAGACTGTGCTCAGTTGGTCAATTTCTGGTTTCTAGGTCAGACTGTGGTCAGTTCGTCAGATTCTGGTTTCTAGGTCAGACTGAGGTCAGTTGGTCCGTTTCTATTTTCTAGGCCAGATTGTGGACAGTTGGTCAGTTTCTGGTTTCGAGTTAAGAATATGGTCAGTTGGTCAGTTTCGGGTTTCTAGGTCAGATTGTTGTCAGTTTGTCAGTTGCTGACTTCTACATCAGACTGTGGTCAGTTGGTCAGTTTCTGTTTTCTAGGTCAGACTTTGGTCAGTTGGTCAGTTTCGGGTTGTCTAGGTCAGACTGTGGTCAGTTGTTCAGTTCCTGGTTTCTGGGTCAGACTATGTTCAGTTGTTCAGTCACTGGTTGCTTGGTAATACTTTGGTCAGTTGGTTAGTTGCTGGTTTCTAGGTCATGCTGTGCTCAGTTGGTCAGTTTCTGGTTTCTAGGTCAGACTGTGTTCAGTTGGTCAGTTTCGGTTGCTAGATCTGACTATGGTCAGTTGGTCAGTTTCTGGCTCCAAGATCAGACTATGGTCAGTTGATCAGTTTCTGGTTTCTAGGTCAGAATGTAGTCAGTTTGTCAGTTTCAGATTGTCTCAGTCAGATTGTGGTCAGTTGGACAGTTTCTGGATTCTAGATAAGACTGCGGTCAGTTGGTCAGTTTCTGGTTTCTAGGTCAGACTGTGGTCAGTTGGTCAGTTTCATGTTGCCTCTTTCAGACTGTCTTCAGTTGGTCAGTTTCTGGTTTCTAGATCAGACTGTGGTCAGTTTGTCTGTTTCTGGTTTCTAGGTCAGACTGTGTTCAGTTGGTCAGTTTCTGGTTGCTCGATCAGACTGATGTCAGTTGGTCAGTTTCTGGTTTCAAGATCAAATTGTTTTCAGTTGGTCAGTTTCTGGTTGCTCGATCAGACTGTGGTCAGTTGGTCAGTTTCTGGTTTCAAGATCAAATTGTTTTCAGTTGGGCAGTTTCATGTTGCTTCGGTCACACTGTGGTCAGTTGGTTATTTTCTGGTTCCTCGGTCAGACTGTGGTGAGTTGGTCAGTTGGTCAGTTTCTGCTTTCTCGGTCAGATGTGTTCAGTTAGTCAGTTTCTGGTTCAGAGTTCAGACTGTGTTAAGTTGGTCTGTTTCTGGTTTCTAGGTCAGACTGTGGTCAGTTGGTCAGTTTCTGTTTTCTCGCTCAGACTATGATCTGTTGGTCAGTTTCTGGTCTCTAGGTAAGACTGTGGTCAGTTGGTCAGTTGCTGGTTTCTAGATCAGACTATGGTTAGTTGATCAGTTTCTTGTTTCTAGGTCAGACTGTGGTCAGTTGGTCAGCTTCGGTTTGTCTCGGTCAGATTGTGGTCAGTTGGACAGTTTCTGGATTCGAGATCAGACTGTGGTCAGTTGGTCAGTTTCTGGTTTCTAGGTCAGACTGTGGTCAGTTATTCAGTTTCATGTTGCCTCGGTCAGACTGTTGTCAGTTGTTAAGTTGCTTGTTGCTAGGTCAGACTGTGCTCAGTTGGTATGTTTCTGATTCCTCGGTCAGACTGTGCTCAGTTGCTCATTTTCTGGTTTCGAGGTCAGACTGTGGGCAGTTGGTCAGTTGCTGGTTCTAGGTCAGTCTCTGGACAGTTGGTCAGTTGCTGGTTGCTAGATCAGTCTGTGTTCAGTTTGTTACATTTTGGTTGCAAAATCATCCTGTGGTCAATTGGTCAGTTGCTGGTTACTTGATCAGACTGTTGTCAGTTCCGTCAGTTTCTGGTTTCTCGGACAGATTGTGGTATAGTTAATTTTTTCTGGTTTATAGGTCAGACTGCGGTCAGTTGGTCAGTTTCTTGATCCTATTTCAGACAGACGTCAGTTGGTCAGTTTCTGGTTTCTCGGTTAGACTGTGGTCAGTAGGTCAGTTTGTGGTTTCTAGGTCAGTCTGTGGTCAGTTGGCCAGTTTCATTCTGCCTCGGTCAGACTGTGTTCAATTGATCAGTTTCTGGTTTCTCGGTCAGACTGTGGTCAGTTGGTCAGTTCATGTTATTAGGTTAGTCTTCGGTCAGTTGGTCAGTTTCTGGTTTCTACGTCAGAATGTGGACCGTTGGTCAGTTTCTGGTTTCCAGGTCAGAATGTGGTCAGTTGTTCAGTTGTTGGTTTCTACGTCAGACTGTGGTCAGTTGGTCAGTTTCGGGTTTCTAGGTCGGACTGTGGTCAGTTGGTCAGTTTCTGGTTTCTAGGTCAGAATGTGGTCAGTTGGTCAGTTTCCGGTTTCTACATCAGACTGTGGACAGTTGGTCAGATACTGGTTGCTAGGTCACAATGTGGCCTGTTTGATAATTTGTGGTTGCTAGGTCAGAATGTGGTCATTTGGCCAGGTTTAGGTTTCGAGGTCAGATTGTGGTCAGTTGCTCAGTTTCTGGTTTCGAGGTCAGACTGTGGTCAGTTGGTCAGTTGCTGGTTTCTACGTCAGACTGTGGTCAGTTGGACAGTTTCTGTTATTAGGTCAGACTGAGGTCAGATTGTCAGTTTCTGGTTTCTAGGTCAGAATGTGGCCAGTTGGTGTGTTTCTGGTTTCTATGTCAGACTGTGGTCAGTTGGTCCTTTACTGTGTTCTAGGTCAGTCTGTGGTAGTTGGTCAGTTTCTGGTTTCGAGGTCAGAATGTGGTCAGTTGGTCGGGTTCGGGATTCTAGGTCAGATTGTGGTCAGTTGGTCAGTTGCTGGTTTCTACGTCAGACTGTGGTCAGTTGGTCAGATACTGGTGGCTAGGACAGAATGTGGCAAGTTTGACAATTTGTGTTTGCTAGGTCAGAATCTGGTCATTTGGTCAATTTTGGTTTCGAAGTCAGATTGTGGTCAGTTGCTCAGTTTCTGGTTTCTAGGTCAGACTGTGGTCAGTTGGTCAGTTTCATGTTGTCTTGGTCAGATTGTGGTCAGTTGGTCAGTTCCACGTTTCTGGGTCAGATTGTGGACATTTGGTCAGTTTCTGGTTTCTCGGTCAGATTGTGGTTAGTTAGTCTTTTTCTGGTTTACAAGTCAGACTGTGGTCAGTTGGTCAGTTTCTGGTTCCTAGTTCAGACTGTGGTCAGTTCGTCAGTTTATGTTTTCTAGGTAAGACTTTGGTCAGTTGGTCAATTTCGGGTTGTCTAGGTCAGACTGTGTTCAGTTAATCAATTTCTGGTTTCTCGGTCAGACTGTGGTCAGTTAGTCAGTATCTGATTCCTCGGTCAGTCTGCGGTCACTCGGTCAGTTTCTGGTTTCTAGGTCAGTCTGTGGTCAGTTGTTCAGTTTCTGGTTCCTAATTCAGTCTGTGTTCAGTTCGTCAGTTTCTGGTTTCTCTTTCAGACTGTGGTCAGTTGGTCAGTTCCTGGTTTCTTGGTCAGACTGTGATCAGTTGGTCAGTCACTGGTTGCTAGGTAATTCTTTGGTCAGTTGGTTAGTTGTTGGTTTCTAGGTCAGACTGTGCTCAGTGGGTCAATTTCTGGTTTAGAGGTCAGACTATGGTCAGTTTGTCAGTTTCTGATTCCTAGGTCAGACTTTGGTTACTTCGTCAGTTTCAGGTTTCTACGTCAGTCTGTGGTCAGTTGTTCAGTTTCTGGTTGCTAATTCAGACTGTGGTCACTTGCTCCCTTTCTGGTTTCTCGTTTATATTGTGGTTAGTTGGTCAGTTTCTGGTTTATAGTTCAGACTGTGGTCAGTTGGTCAGTTTCTGGTTTCTAGATCAGACTGTGGTCAGTTGGTCAATAACTGGTTTCTAGGTCAGACTCTGGTCAGTTGGTCAGTTTCATGTTGCCTCGGTCAGCCTGTGTTCAGATGATCAGTTTCTGGTTTCTATGTCAGATTGTGGTCAGTTGGTCCATTTCTGGTTCTAGGTCTGACTGTGGTCAGTTGGTCAGTTTCAGTTTCGAGGTCAGACTGTGGTCAGTTGGTCAGTTTCGAGTTTCTTGGTCAGATTGTGGTCAGTTGGTCAGTTGCTGGTTTCTACGTCAGACTGTGGTCAGTTGGACACTTTCTGTTATTAGGTCAGACTGAGGTCAGATGGACAGTTTCTGGTTTCTAGGTCAGAATGTGGTCAGTTGGTCTGTTTCTGGTTTCTAGGTCAGACTGTGGTGAGTTGGTCCTTTACTTGTTTCTCGTTCAGTCTGTGGTAGTTGGTCAGTTCCAGGTTTCTGGGTCATACTGTGGACATTTGGTCAGTTTCGGGTTTCTAGGTCAGATTGTGGTTAGTTAGTCTTTTTCTGGTTTATAGGTCAGACTGTGGTCAGTTGGACAGTTTCTGCTTCCTAGTTCAGAATGTGGTCAGTTCGTCAGTTTCTGTTTTCTAGGTAAGACTTTGGTCAGTTGGTCAGATTCGGGTTGTCTAGGTCAGACTGTGGTCAGTTGTTCAGTTTCTGATTCCTAATTCAGGCTGTGGTCAGTTGGTCAGTTTCTGGTTGTTCGTTCTGACTGTGGGTAGTTGGTCACTTCCTGGTTTCGAGGTCAGACTGTGGTCAGCTTGTCAGTATCTGGTTTCTAGGTCAGACTGTGGTCAGTTGGTCAGTTTCTGGTTTCTAGTTCAGACTGAGGTCAGTTGGTCCATTTCTATTTTCTCAGCCAGATTGTGGACAGTTGGTCAGTTTCTGGTTTCGAGTTAAGAATATGGTCAGTTGGTCAGTTTCGGATTTCTAGGTCAGATTGTGGTCAGTTGGTCAGTTGCTTGCTTCTGCATCAGACTGTGGTCTGTTGGTCAGATACTGGTTGCTCGGTCAGAATGTGGCCTGTTTGACAGTTTATGCTTGCTATGTAATACTGTGGTCATTTGGTCAGTTTTTGGTTTCAAGTTCAGATTGATGTCAGTTGGTCAGTTTCTGGTTTCTCGGTTAGACTGTGGTCAGTTGGTCAGTTTCTGGTTCCTAGTTCAGACTGTGATCAGTCTGTTAGTTTCTGGGTGCTCATTTAGACTGTGGTCAGTTGGTCTCTTTCGGTTTCTAGGTCAGACTGTGGTCAGTTGGTCAGTTTCTGTTTTCTAGGTCAGACTTTGGTCAGTTGGTCAGTTTCGGGTTGTCTAGGTCAGACTGTGGTCAGTTGGTTAGTTGCTGGTTTCTAGGTCATCCTGTGCTCAGTTGGTCAATTTCTGGTTTCTAGGTCAGACTATGGTCAGTTCGTCAGTTTCCGATTCCTAGGTCAGACTGTGGTCACTTCGTCAGCTTCTGGTTTCTAGGTCAGTCTGTGGTCAGTTGTTCAGTTTCTGGTTGCTAATTCAGACTGTGGTCAGTTGCTCCGTTTCTGGTTTCTCGTTTATACTGTGGTTAGTTGGTCAGTTTCTGGTTTATAGTTCAGACTGTGGTTTGTTGGTCAGTTTCTGGTTTCTAGGTCAGACTGTGGTCAGTTGGTCAGTTTCTGGTTTCTAGATCAGACTGTGGTCAGTTGGTCAATAACTGGTTTCTCGGTCAGACTGTGGTCAGTTGGTCAGTTTCTGGTTTCGAGTTTAGTATGTGGTCAGTTGGACAGTTTCTGTTTTCGAGGTCAGACTATGGTCAGTTGGTCAGTTTCGAGTTTCTAGGTCAGATTGTGGTCAGTTGGTCAGTTGCTGGTTTCTACGTCAGACTGTGGTCAGTTGGACAGTTTCTGTTATTAGGTCAGACTGAGGTCAGATGGTCTGTTTCTGGTTTCTAGGTCAGAATGTGGTCAGTTGGTCTGTTTCTGGTTTCTAGGTCAGACTGTGGTGAGTTGGTCCTTTGCTGGTTTCTAGTTTTGTCTGTGGTAGTTGGTCAGTTCCAGGTTTCTGGGTCAGACTGTGGACATTTGGTCAGTTTCGGGTTTCGAGGTCAGATTGTGGTTAGTTGGTCATTTGCTGCTTTCTACGTCAGACTGTGGTCAGTTTGTCAGTTTCATGTTGTCTCGGTCAGACTGTGGTCAGTTGGTCAGTTCCAGGTTTCTGGGTCAGACTGTGGACATTTGGTCAGTTTCTGGTTTCTCGGTCAGATTGTGGTTCGTTAGTCTTTTTCTGGTTTATAGGTCAGACTGTGGTCAGTTAGACAGTTTCTGGTTCCTAGTTCAGAATGTGGTCAGTTCGTCAGTTTCTGTTTTCTAGGTAAGACTTTGGTCAGTTGGTCAGTTTCGGGTTGTCTAGGTCAGACTGTGGTCAGTTACTGTTTGCTGCGACAGAATGTGGCCTGTTGGTCAGTTTGTGGTTGCGAGGTCAGACTGTGGTCAGTTGGGCAGTTTCTGCTTTCTAGGTCAGACTGAGGTTAGTTGGTCCATTTCTAATTTCTCAGCCAGATTGTGGACAGTTGGTCAGTTTCTGGTTTCGAGTTAAGAATATGGTCAGTTGGTCAGTTTCGGATTTCTAGGTCAGATTGTGGTCATTTGGTCAGTTGCTGGCTTCTGCATCAGACTGTGGTCTGTTGGTCAGATACTGGTTGATAGGTCAGTATGTGGCCTGTTTGACAGTTTATGCTTGCTCGGTAATACTGTGGTCATTTGGTCAGTTTCTGGTTTCTCGGTTAGACTGTCGTCAGTTGGTCAGTTTCTGGTTCCTAGTTCAGACTGTGATCAGTTTGTCAGTTTCTGGTTGCTCATTTAGACTGTGGTCAGTTGGTCTGTTTCGGTTTCTAGGTCAGACTGTGGTCAGTTGGTCAGTTTCTGTTTTCTAGGTCAGACTTTGGTCAGTTGGTCAGTTTCGGGTTGTCTAGGTCAGACTGTGGTCAGTTGGTCAGTTCCTGTTTTCTTGTTCAGACTGTGATCAATTGGTCAGTCACTGGTTGCTTGCTAATACTTTGGTCAGTTGGTTAGTTGCTGGTTTCTAGGTCAGACTGTGCTCAGTTGGTCAATTTCTGGTTTCTAGTTCAGACAGTGGTCAGTTCGTCAGTTTCTGATTCCTAGGTCAGACTTTGGTCACTTCGTCAGTTTCTGGTTTCTAGGTCAGTCTGTGGTCAGTTGTTCAGTTTCTGGTTCCTAATTCAGACTGTGGTCAGTTGCTCCGTTTCTGGTTTCTCGTTCATACTGTGGTTAGTTGGTCAGTTTCTGCTTTCTAGGTCAGACTGTGGTCAGTTGGTCAGTTTCTGGTTTCTAGATCAGACTGTGGTCAGTTGGTCAGTTTCTCGTTTCTAGGTCAGACTGTGGTCAGTTGGTCAGTTTCATGTTGCCTCGGTCAGCCTGTGTTCAGTTGATCAGTTTCTGGTTCCTAGGTCAGATTGTGGTCAGTTGGTCCATTTCTGGTTTATAGGTCAGACTGTGGTCAGTTGGTCCGTTTCTGGTTTCGAGTTTAGAATGTGGTCAGTTGGACACCTTCATGTTGTCTCGGTCAGACTGTGGTCAGTTGGTTCGTTCCAGGTTTCTTGGTCAGAATGTGGACATTTTGTCAGTTTTTGGTTTCTCCGTCAGATTGTGGTTAATTAGTTTTTTCTGGATTCTATTTCAGGCTGTGGTCAGTTGGTCAGTTTCTGGTTCCTAGTTCAGAATGTGATCAGTTTGTCAGTTTCTGGTTTCTCAGTAAGACTGTGGTCAGTTGGTCTGTTTCGGTTTCTAGGTCAGACTGTGGTCAGTTGGTCAGTTTCTGTTTTCTAGGTCAGACTTTGGTCAGTTGGTCAGTTTTGGGTTGTATAGGTCAGACTTTGGTCAGTTCGTCAGTTTCTGATTCCTAGGTCAGACTGTGGTCACTTCGTCAGTTTCTGGTTTCTAGGTCAGTCTGTGGTCAGTTTTTCAGTTTCTGGTTCCTAATTCAGACTATGGTCAGTTGCTCCGTTTCTGGTTTCTCGTTCAGACTGTGGTTAGTTAGTCAGTTTCTGGTTTATAGTTCAGACTGTGGTTTGTTGGTCAGTTTCTGGTTTCTAGATCAGTTTGTGATCAGTTGGTCAGTTCCTGGTTTCTAGGTCAGACTGTGGTCAGTTACTGGCTGCTGCGACAGAATGTGGCTTGTTGGTCAATTTGTGGTTGCTAGGTCAGACTGAGGTCAGTTGGTCAGTTTTATGTTGTCTCGGTCATAGTGTGGTTAGTTGGTCAGTTTCTGGTTTCTAGTTGTGACTCTGGTCAGTTGGACAGTTTTTGGTTTTTAGGTCAGACTGTGGTCAGTTGGTCTGTTACTGTTTGCTGGGACAGAATGTGGCCTGTTGTTCAGTTTGTGGTTGCTAGGTAAGACTGCGGTCAGTTAGTCCATTTCTGGTTTCTAGGTCAGACTGTGGTCAGTTGGTCAGTTTCTGGATCCTATTTCAGACTGTGGTCAGTTGGTCAGTTGCTGGTTTCTCGGTTAGGCTGTGGTCAGTTGGTCAGTTTCTGGTTTCTAGATCAGACTGTGGTCAGTTGGTCAGTTTCTGGTTTCTAGGTAAGTCTGTGGTCAGTTGGTCAGTTTCATTCTGCCTCGGTCAGACAGTGTTCAATTGATCAGTTCCTGGTTTCTCGGTCAGACTGTGGTCAGTTGGTCAGTTTATGTTATTAGGTCAGTCTTCGGTCAGTTGGTCAGTTTCTGGTTTCTAGGTCAGAATGTGGTCCGTTAGTCAGTTTCTTGTTTCCAAGTCAGACTGTGGTCAGTTAGTCAGTTGCTGGTTTCTACATCAGACTGTGGTCAGTTGGACAGTTTCTGTTGTTATGTCAGACTGAGTTCAGATGGTCAGTTTCTGGTTTCGAGGTCAGAATGTGGTCAGTTGGTCAGTTGCGGGTTTCTACATCAGACTGTGGTCAGTTAGTCAGTTTCTGGTTTCTAGTTCAGACTGTGGTCAGTTGGTCAGTTTCGGGTTTCTTGGTGGGACTGTGGTCAGTTGGTCAGTTTCGTGTTTCTCGGTCAGATTTTGGTCAGTTGGTCAGTTGCGGGTTTCTACATCAGACTGTGGTCAGTTGGTCAGATACTGGTTGCTAGGTCAGAATGTGGCCTGTTTGATAATTTGTGGTTGCTAGGTCAGAATGTGGTCATTTGGCCAGGTTTTGGTTTCGAGGTCAGATTGTGGTCAGTTGCTCAGTTTCTGGTTTCGAGGTCAGACTGTGGTCAGTTGGTCAGTTGCTGGTTTCTACGTCAGACTTTGGTCAGTTGGACAGTTTCTGTTATTAGGTCAGACTGATATCAGATGGTCAGTTTCTGGTTTCTAGGTCAGAATGTGGTCAGTTGGTCTGTTTCTGGTTTCCACTTCAGACTGTGGTCAGTTGGTCCTATACTGGTTTCTAGTTCAGTCTGTGATAGTTGGTCAGTTTCTGGTTTCGAGTTAAGAATGTGGTCAGTTGGACAGTTGCTGCTTTCTACGTCAGACTATGGTCAGTTGGTCAGATACTGGTTGCTAGGTCAGAATGTGCCAAGTTTGACAATTTGTGTTTGCTAGGTCAGAATGTGATAATTTGGTCACTTTTTGGTTTCGAGGTCAGATTGTGGTCAGTTGCTCAGGTTCTGGTTATTAGGTCAGACTGTGGTCAGTTTGTCAGTTTCATGTTGTCTCGGTCAGACTGTGGTCAGTTGGTCAGTTCCAGGTTTATGGGTCAGACTGTGGACATTTGTTCAGTTTCTGGTTTCTCGGTCAGATTGTGGTTAGTTAGTCTTTTTCTGGTTTATAGGTCAGACTGTGGTCAGTTGGACAGTTTCTGGTTCCTAGTTCAGACTGTGGTCAGTTCGTCAGTTTCTGTTTTCTAGGTAAGACTTTGGTCAGTTGGTCAGTTTTGGGTTGTCTAGGTCAGACTGTGTTCAGTTAGTAAATTTCTGGTTTCTAGGTCAGACTGTGGTCAGTTGTTCAGTTTCTGGTTCCTAATTCAGTCTGTGGTCAGTTGGTCAGTTTCTGGTTGTTCGTTCTGACTGCGGGTAGTTGCTCACTTCCTGGTTTCAAGGTCAGACTGTGGTCAGCTTGTCAGTATCTGGTTTGTAGGTCAGACTGTAGTCAGTTACTGTTTGCTGCGACAGAATGTGGCCCGTTGGTCAGTTTGTGGTTGCGAGGTCAGACTGTGGTCAGTTGGTCCATTTATATTTTCTCAGCCAGATTGTGGACAGTTGGTCAGTTTCTGGTTTCGAGTTAAGAATATGGTCAGTTGGTCAGTTTCGGGTTTCTAGGTCAGATTGTCGTCAGTTGGTCAGTTGCTGGCTTCTACATCAGACTGTCGTCAGTTGGTCAGATACTGGTTGCTAGGTCAGAATGTGGCCTGTTTGACAGTTTATGCTTGCTAGGTAACACTGTGTTCATTTGGTCAGTTTTTGGTTTCAAGGTCAGATTGATGTCAGTTGGTCAGTTTCTGGTTTCTCGGTTAAACTGTGGTCAGTTGGTCAGTTTCTGGTTCCTAGTTCAGACTGTGATCAGTTTGTCAGTTTCTGATTGCTCATTTAGACTGTGGTCAGTTGGTCTGTTTCGGTTTCTAGGTCAGACTGTGGTCTGTTGGTCAGTTTCTGTTTTCTAGGTCAGACTTTGTTCAGTTGGTCAGTTTCGGGATGTCTAGGTCAGACTGTGGTCAGTTGGTCAGTTCCTGGTTTCTGGGTCAGACTGTGATCAGTTGGTCAGTCACTGGTTGCTAGGTAATACTTTGGTCAATTGGTTAGTTTCTGGTTTCTAGGTCAGACTGTGGTCAGTTCGTCAGTTTCTGATTCCTAGGTCAGACTGTGGTTACTTCGTCAGTTTCTGGTTTCTAGTTCAGTCTGTGGTCAGTTGTTCCGTTTCTGGTTCCTAATTGAGACTGTGGTCAGTTGCTCCGTTTCTGGTTTCTCGTTTATACTGTGGTTAGTTGGTCAGTTACTGGTTTATAGTTCAGACTGTGGTTTGTTGGTCAGTTTCTGGTTTCTAGGTCAGACTGTGGTCAGTTGGTCAGTTTCTGGTTTTTAGATCAGACTGTGGTCAGTTGGTCAATAACTGGTTTCTCGGTCAGACTGTGGTCAGTTTGTCAGTTTCTGGTTTCTTGATCAGACTGTTTTCAGTTGGTCAGTTTCATGTTGCTTCGGTCATACTGTGGTCAGTTGTTCAGTTTCTGGATTCTAGTTAGGACTGTGGTCAGTTGGTCAGTTGATCTGTTTCTGGTTTCGAGGTCAGACTGTGGTCAGTTGGTCAGTTTCTGGTTTCTAGATCAGACTATGGTTAGTTGATCAGTTTCTTGTTTCTACGTCAGACTAAGGTCTGTTGGTCAGTTTCTGGTTTCTAGGTCAGACTGTGGTCAGTTGGTCAGTTTCTGGTTTCTTGATCAGACTATGGTTAGTTGATCAGTTTCTTGTTTCTAGCTCAGACTGTGGTCAGTTGGTCAGCTTCGGATTGTCTCGTTCAGATTGTGGTCAGTTGGACAGTTTCTGGATTCGAGATCAGACTGTGGGCAGTTGGTCAGTTGCTGGTTCTAGGTCAGTCTCTGGACAGTTGGTCAGTTGCTGTTTGCTAGATCAGTCTGTGTTCAGTTTGTTACATTTTGGTTGCGAGTTCATCCTGTGGTCAATTGGTCAGTTGCTGGTTACTTGATCAGACTGTGGTCAGTTCCGTCAGTTTCTCGTTTCTCGGTCAGATTGTGGTATCGTTAGTTTTTTCTGGTTTATAGGTCAGACTGTCGTCAGTTGGTCAGTTTCTGGATCGTATTTCATACTATGGTCAGTTGGTCAGTTTCTGGTTGCTCGGTTAGACTGTGGTCAGTTGGTCAGTTTCTGGTTTCTAGATCAGACTGTGGTCAGTTGGTCAGTGCCTGGTTTCTAGGTCAGTCTGTGGTCAGTTGGTCAGTTTCATTCTGCCTCGGTCAGACTGTCTTCAGTTGATCAGTTTCTGGTTTCTCAGTCAGACTGTGGTCAGTTGGTCAGTTTCTGGTTTCTAGGTCAGACTTTGTTCAGTTGGTCAGTTTCTTGTTTGTAGGTCAGAATGTGGTCCGTTGGTCAGTTTCTGGATTCCAGGTCAGACTGTGGTCAGTTGGTCAGTTGCTGGTTTCTACGTCAGACTGTGGTCAGTTGGACAGTTTCTGTTATTAGGTCAGACTGAGGTCAGATGGTCAGTTTATGGTTTCGAGGTCAGAATGTGGTCAGTTGGTAAGTTTCTGGTTTCTAGGTCAGACTGTGTTAAGTTGGTCAGTTTCTGGTTTCGAGTTAAGTATGTGGTCAGTTGGACAGTTTCTGGTTTGGAGGTCAGACTGTGGTCAGTTGGTCAGATTCGGGTTTCTAGGTCAGGTTTTGGCCAGTTGGTCAGTTGCTGGTTTCTACATCACTCTGTGGTCAGTTGGTCAGATACTGGTTGCAAGGTCAGAATGTGGCTTGTTTGATAATTTGTGGTTGCTAGTTCAGAATGTGGTCATTTGGCCAGGTTTTGTATTCGAGGTCAGAATGTGGTCAGTTGCTCAGTTTCTGGTTTCTAGGTCAGAATGTGGTCAGTTGGTCAGTTTGTGGTTGCTAGTTCAGATTGTGGTCAGTTGGTCAGTTTCTGTTTTCTAGGTCGGACTTTTGTCAGTTGGTCAGTTTCGGGTTGTCTTGGTCAGACTGTGGTCAGTTGGTCAGTTCCTGGTTTCTGGGTCAGACTGTGATCAGTTGGTCAGTCACTGGTTGGTAGGTAATACTTTGGTCAGTTGGTTAGTTGCTGGTTTCTAGATCAGGCTGTGCTCAGTTGGTCAGTTTCTGGTTTCTAGGTCAGATTGTGTTCAGTTGGTCAGTTTCTGTTGCTAGATCTGACTGTGGTCAGTTGGTCAGTTTCTGGTTTCTAGGTCAGACTGTGGTCAGTTGGACAGTTTCAGATTGTCTCAGTCAGATTGTGGTCAGTTGGACAGTTTCTGGATTCTAGATCAGACTGAGGTCAGTTGGTCAGTTTCTGGTTTCTAGGTCCGACTGTGGTCAGTTGTTCAGTTTCATGTTGCCTCGGTCAGAATGTGTTCAGTTGGTAAGTTTCTGGTTTCTAGATCAGATTGCGATCGGTTGGTCAGTTTCTGTTTTGTCGGTCAGACTGTGGTCAGTTGGACAGATTCTGGTTTCTAGGTCAGACTATGTTCAGTTGGTCAGTTTCTGGTTGCTAGATCAGACAGTGGTCAGTTGGTCAATTTCTGGTTTCAAGATCAGACTGTTTTCAGTTGGTCAGTTTCATGTTGCTTCGGTCATATTGTGGTCAGTTGGTCATTTTCAGGTTTCTAGGTCAGACTGTGGTCAGTTAGTCAGTTGGTCAGTTTCTGTTTTCTCGGCCAGACTGTGTTCAGTTGGTCTGTTTCTGGTTTCGAGGTCAGACTGTGTTAAGTTGGTATGTTTCTGGTTTCTAGGTCAGACTGTGGTCAGTTGGCCAGTTTCTGTTTTCTCGGTCAGACTATGTTCTGTTGGTCAGTTTCTGGTTTCGAGTTAGTATGTGGTCAGTGGGACAGTTTCTGGTTTCTAGGTCAGACTGTGGTCAGTTGGTCAGTTTCGGGTTTCTAGGTCAGATTTTGGCCAGTTGGTCAGTTGCTGGTTTCTACATCACTCTGTGGTCAGTTGGTCAGATACTGGTTGCAAGGTCAGAATGTGGCCTGTTTGATAATTTGTGGTTGCTAGGTCAGAATGTGGTCATTTGGCCAGGATTTGGATTCGAGGTCATATTGTGGTCAGTTGCTCAGTTTCTGGTTTCTAGGTCAGAATGTGGTCAGTTGGTCAGTTGCTGGTTTCTACGTCAGACTGTGGTCAGTTGGTCAGACACTGGTTGCGAGGTCAGTCTGTGGTCACTTTGTCAGTTTTTGGTTTCTAGGTCAGTCTGTGGTCAGTTGTTCAGTTTCTGGTTCCTAATTCAGTCTGTGGTCAGTTGGTCAGTTTCTGGTTTCTCGTTCAGACTGTGGTTAGTTGGTCAGTTCCTGGTTTCTAGGTCAGACTGTGGTCAGCTTGTCTGTATCTGGTTTCTAGCTCAGACTGTAGTCAGTTACTGGTTGCTGTGACAGAATGTGGCCTGTTGGTCAGTGTGTGGTTGCTAGGTCAGACTGTGTTCATTTGGTCAGTTTCTGGTTTCTAGGTCAGACTGAGGTCAGTTGGTCCGTTTCTGTTTTCTAGGCCAGATTGTGCACAGTTGGTCAGTTTCTGGTTTCGAGTTAAGAATATGGTCAGTTGGTCAGCTTCGGGTTTCTAGGTCAGATTGTGGTCAGTTGTTCAGTTGCTGGCTTCTACATCAGACTGTGGTCAGTTGGTCAGATACTGGTTGCTATGTCAGAATGTGGCCTGTTTGACAGTTTGTGCTTGCTAGGTCATACTGTGGTTATTTGGTCAGTTTATGGTTTCAAGTTCAGATTGTGGTCAGTTGCTCAGTTTCTGGTTTGTAGTTCAGACTGTGGTCAGTTGGTCAGTTTCATTTTGTCTCGGTCAGACTGTGGTCATTTGGTCAGTTCCAGGTTTCTGGATCAGACTGTGGACATTTGGTCAGTTTCTGGTTTCTCGGTCAGATTGTGGTTAGTTTGTCTGTTTCTGGTTTATATTTCATACTGTGGTCAGTTGGTCAGTTTCTCGTTCCTAGTTCAGACTGATGTCAGTTGGTCAGTTTCTGGTTTCTCGGTTAGAGTGTGGTCAGTTGGTCAGTTTCTGGTTTCTGGATCAGACTGTGGTCAGTTGGTCAGTTTCTGGTTTCTAGGTCAGACTGTGGTCAGTTGGTCAGTTTCATGTTGCCTCGATCAGCCTGTGTTCAGTTGATCATTTTCTGGTTCCTCGGTCAGACTGTGGTCAGTTGGTCCATTTCTGGTTTCTAGGTCAGACTGTGGTCAGTTGGTCAGTTTCTGGTTTCGAGTTTAGTATCTGGTCAGTTGGACAGTTTCTGATTTCGAGGTCAGACTGTGGTCAATTGGTCAATTTCGGTTTTATAAGTCAGATTGTGGTCAGTTGGTCAGTTGCTGGTTTCTACGTCAGACTGTGGTCAGTTGGTCAGATACTGATTGCTAGGTAAGAATGTGGCCTGTGTGACAGTTTTTGGTTGCGAGGTCAGAATGTGGTCATTTGGTCAGTTTTTGGGTTCGATGTCAGATTGTGGTCAGTTGCTCAGTTTCTGGTTTCTAGGACAACTGTGGTCAGTTGGTCAGTTTCTCGTTCCTAGTTCAGACTGATGTCAGTTGGTCAGTTTCTGGTTTCTCGGTTAGACTGTGGTCAGTTGGTCAGTTTCTGGTTTCTGGATCAGACTGTGGTCAGTTGGTCAGTTTCTGGTTTCTAGGTCAGACTGTGGTCAGTTGGTCAGTTTCATGTTGCCTCGATCAGCCTGTGTTCAGTTGATCATTTTCTGGTTCCTAGGTCAGACTGTGGTCAGTTGGTCCATTTCTGGTTTCTAGGTCAGACTGTGGTCAGTTGGTCAGTTTCTGGTTTCGAGTTTAGTATCTGGTGAGATGGACAGTTTCTGATTTCGAGGTCAGACTGTGGTCAATTGGTCAATTTCGGTTTTATAAGTCAGATTGTGGTCAGTTGGTCAGTTGCTGGTTTCTACGTCAGACTGTGGTCAGTTGGTCAGATACTGATTGCTAGGTAAGAATGTGGCCTGTGTGACAGTTTGTGGTTGCGAGGTCAGAATGTGGTCATTTGGTCAGTTTTTGGTTTCGATGTCAGATTGTGGTCAGTTGCTCAGTTTCTGGTTTCTAGGACAGACTGTGGTCAGTTGGTCAGTTTCATGTTGTCTAGGTCAGACTGTGGACATTTTGTCAGTTTCTGGTTTCTCGGTCAGATTGTGGTTAATGTGTCTTTTTCTGGTTTCTAGGTCAGACGTTGGTCAGTTGGTCAGTTTGTGGTTCCCAGTTCCACTGTGATCAGTTTGTCAGTTTCTGGTTTCTCAGTTAGACTGTGGTCAGTTGGTCTGTTTCGGTTTCTAGGTCAGACTGTGGTCAGTTGGTCAGTTTCTGATTTCTAGGTCGGACTTTGGTCAGTTGGTCAGTTCCTGGTTTCTGGGTCAGACTGTGACCAGTTGGTCAGTCACTGGTTGCTAGGTAATACTTTGGTCAGTTGGTTAGTTGCTGGTTTCTTGGTCAGGCTGTGCTCAGTTGGTCAGTTTCTGGTTTCTAGGTCAGACTCTGTTCAGTTGGTCAGTTTCTGTTCCTAGATCTGACTGTGGTCCGTTGGTCAGTTTCTGTTTTCTAGGTCAGACTGTGGTCAGTTGGACAGTTTCAGATTGTCTCAGTCAGATTGTGGTCAGTTAGACAGTTTCTGGATTCTAGATGAGACTGTGGTCAGTTGATCAGTTTCTGGTTTCTAGGTCAGAATGTGGTCAGTTGGTCAGTTTCAGATTGTCTCAGTCAGATTGTGGTCAGTTGGACAGTTTCTGGATTCTAGATCAGACTGAGGTCAGTTGGTCAGTTTCATGTTGCCTCGGTCAGACTGTGTTCAGTTGGTCAGTTTCTGGTTTCTAGATCAGACTGTGGTCAGTTGGTCAGTTTCTGGTTTCTAGGTCAGACTGTGGTCAGTTGGTCAGTTTCTGGATCCTATTACAGACTGTGGTCAGTTGGTCAGTTTCTGGTTTCTCGGTTAGGTTGTGGTCAGTTGGTCAGTTTCTGGTTTCTAGATCAGACTGTGGTAAGTTGGTCATTTTCTGGTTTCTAGGTAAGTCTGTGGTCAGTTGGTCAGTTTCATTCTGCCTCGGTCAGACAGTGTTCAATTGATCAGTTTCTGGTTTCTCGGTCAGACTGTGGTCAGTTGGTCAGTTTATGTTATTAGGTCAGTCTTCGGTCAGTTGGTCAGTTTCTGGTTTCTAGGTCAGAATGTGGTCCGTTAGTCAGTTTCTTGTTTCCAAGTCAGACTGTGGTCAGTTAGTCAGTTGCTGGTTTCTACGTCAGACTGTGGTCAGTTGGACAGTTTCTGTTGTTATGTCAGACTGAGTTCAGATGGTCAGTTTCTGGTTTCGAGGTCAGAATGTGGTCAGTTGGTCAGTTTCGGGTTTCTAGGTCGGACTGTGGTCAGTTAGTCAGTTTCTGGTTTCTAGTTCAGACTGTGGTCAGTTGGTCAGTTTCGGGTTTCTTGGTGGGACTGTGGTCAGTTGGTCAGTTTCGTGATTCTCGGTCAGATTTTGGTCAGTTGGTCAGTTGCGGGTTTCTACATCAGACTGTGGTCAGTTGGTCAGATACTGGTTGCTAGGTCAGAATGTGGCCTGTTTGATAATTTGTGGTTGCTAGGTCAGAATGTGGTCATTTGGCCAGGTTTTGGTTTCGAGGTCAGATTGTGGTCAGTTGCTCAGTTTCTGGTTTCGAGGTCAGACTGTGGTCAGTTGGTCAGTTTCTGGTTTCTACGTCAGACTTTGGTCAGTTGGACAGTTTCTGTTATTAGGTCAGACTGATATCAGATGGTCAGTTTCTGGTTTCTAGGTCAGAATGTGGTCAGTTGGTCTGTTTCTGGTTTCCAATTCAGACTGTGGTCAGTTGGTCCTATACTGGTTTCTAGTTCAGTCTGTGATAGTTGGTCAGTTTCTGGTTTCGAGTTAAGAATGTGGTCAGTTGGACAGTTGCTGCTTTCTACGTCAGACTATGGTCAGTTGGTCAGATACTGGTTGCTAGGTCAGAATGTGCCAAGTTTGACAATTTGTGTTTGCTAGGTCAGAACGTGGTAATTTGGTCACTTTTTGGTTTCGAGGTCAGATTGTGGTCGTTGGTCAGTTCCAGGTTTATGGGTCAGACTGTGGACATTTGTTCAGTTTCTGGTTTCTCGGTCAGATTGTGGTTAGTTAGTCTTTTTCTGGTTTATAGGTCAGACTGTGGTCAGTTGGACAGTTTCTGGTTCCTAGTTCAGACTGTGGTCAGTTCGTCAGTTTCTGTTTTCTAGGTAAGACTTTGGTCAGTTGGTCAGTTTCGGGTTGTCTAGGTCAGACTGTGTTCAGTTAGTAAATTTCTGGTTTCTAGGTCAGACTGTGGTCAGTTGTTCAGTTTCTGGTTCCTAATTCAGTCTGTGGTCAGTTGGTCAGTTTCTGGTTGTTCGTTCTGACTGCGGGTAGTTGCTCACTTCCTGGTTTCTAGGTCAGACTGTGGTCAGCTTGTCAGTATCTGGTTTGTAGGTCAGACTGTAGTCAGTTACTGTTTGCTGCGACAGAATGTGGCCCGTTGGTCAGTTTGTGGTTGCGATGTCAGACTGTGGTCAGTTGGTCCATTTCTATTTTCTCAGCCAGATTGTGGACAGTTGGTCAGTTTCTGGTTTCGAGTTAAGAATATGGTCAGTTGGTCAGTTTCGGGTTTCTAGGTCAGATTGTCGTCAGTTGGTCAGTTGCTGGCTTCTACATCAGACTGTCGTCAGTTGGTCAGATACTGGTTGCTAGGTCAGAATGTGGCCTGTTTGACAGTTTATGCTTGCTAGGTAACACTGTGTTCATTTGGTCAGTTTTTGGTTTCAAGGTCAGATTGATGTCAGTTGGTCAGTTTCTGGTTTCTCGGTTAAACTGTGGTCAGTTGGTCAGTTTCTGGTTCCTAGTTCAGACTGTGATCAGTTTGTCAGTTTCTGATTGCTCATTTAGACTGTGGTCAGTTGGTCTGTTTCGGTTTCTAGGTCAGACTGTGGTCAGTTGGTCAGTTTCTGTTTTCTAGGTCAGACTTTGGTCAGTTGGTCAGTTTCGGGATGTCTAGGTCAGACTGTGGTCAGTTGGTCAGTTCCTGGTTTCTGGGTCAGACTGTGATCTGTTGGTCAGTCACTGGTTGCTAGGTAATACTTTGGTCAATTGGTTAGTTTCTGGTTTCTAGGTCAGACTGTGGTCAGTTCGTCAGTTTCTGATTCCTAGGTCAGACTGTGGTTACTTCGTCAGTTTCTGGTTTCTAGGTCAGTCTGTGGTCAGTTGTTCCGTTTCTGGTTCCTAATTCAGACTGTGGTCAGTTGCTCCGTTTCTGGTTTCTCGTTTATACTGTGGTTAGTTGGTCAGTTACTGGTTTATAGTTCAGACTGTGGTTTGTTGGTCAGTTTCTGGTTTCTAGGTCAGACTGTGGTCAGTTGGTCAGTTTCTGGTTTTTAGATCAGACTGTGGTCAGTTGGTCAATAACTGGTTTCTCGGTCAGACTGTGGTCAGTTTGTCAGTTTCTGGTTTCTTGATCAGACTGTTTTCAGTTGGTCAGTTTCATGTTGCTTCGGTCATACTGTGGTCAGTTGTTCAGTTTCTGGATTCTAGGTAGGACTGTGGTCAGTTGGTCAGTTGATCTGTTTCTGGTTTCGAGGTCAGACTGTGGTCAGTTGGTCAGTTTCAGGTTTCTAGATCAGACTATGGTTAGTTGATCAGTTTCTTGTTTCTACGTCCGACTAAGGTCTGTTGGTCAGTTTCTGGTTTCTAGGTCAGACTGTGGTCAGTTGGTCAGTTTCTGGTTTCTTGATCAGACTATGGTTAGTTGATCAGTTTCTTGTTTCTAGCTCAGACTGTGGTCAGTTGGTCAGCTTCGGATTGTCTCGTTCAGATTGTGGTCAGTTGGACAGTTTCTGGATTCGAGATCAGACTGTGGGCAGTTGGTCAGTTGCTGGTTCTAGGTCAGTCTCTGGACAGTTGGTCAGTTGCTGTTTGCTAGATCAGTCTGTGTTCAGTTTGTTACATTTTGGTTGCGAGTTCATCCTGTGGTCAATTGGTCAGTTGCTGGTTACTTGATCAGACTGTGGTCAGTTCCGTCAGTTTCTCGTTTCTCGGTCAGATTGTGGTATCGTTAGTTTTTTCTGGTTTATAGGTCAGACAGTCGTCAGTTGGTCAGTTTCTGGATCGTATTTCATACTATGGTCAGTTGGTCAGTTTCTGGTTGCTCGGTTAGACTGTGGTCAGTTGGTCAGATTCTGGTTTCTAGATCAGACTGTGGTCAGTTGGTCAGTGCCTGGTTTCTAGTTCAGTCTGTGGTCAGTTGGTCAGTTTCATTCTGCCTCGGTCAGACTGTGTTCAGTTGATCAGTTTCTGGTTTCTCGGTCAGACTGTGGTCAGTTGGTCAGTTTCTGGTTTCTAGGTCAGACTTTGTTCAGTTGGTCAGTTTCTTGTTTGTAGGTCAGAATGTGGTCCGTTGGTCAGTTTCTGGATTCCAGGTCAGACTGTGGTCAGTTGGTCAGTTGCTGGTTTCTACGTCAGACTGTGGTCAGTTGGACAGTTTCTGTTATTAGGTCAGACTGAGGTCAGATGGTCAGTTTATGGTTTCGAGGTCAGAATGTGGTCAGTTGGTAAGTTTCTGGTTTCTAGGTCAGACTGTGTTAAGTTGGTCAGTTTCTGGTTTCGAGTTAAGTATGTGGTCAGTTGGACAGTTTCTGGTTTGGAGGTCAGACTGTGGTCAGTTGGTCAGATTCGGGTTTCTAGGTCAGGTTTTGGCCAGTTGGTCAGTTGCTGGTTTCTACATCACTCTGTGGTCAGTTGGTCAGATACTGTTTGCTGCGACAGAATGTGGCCTGTTGGTCAGTTTGTGGTTTCGAGGTCAGACTGTGTTAAGTTGGTATGTTTCTGGTTTCTAGGTCAGACTGTGGTCAGTTGGCCAGTTTCTGTTTTCTCGGTCAGACTATGGTCTGTTGGTCAGTTTCTGGTTTCTAGGGCAGACTGTGGTCAGTTGGTCAGTTTCTCGTTCCTAGTTCAGACTGATGTCAGTTGGTCAGTTTCTGGTTTCTCGGTTAGTCTGTGGTCAGTTGGTCAGTTTCTGGTTTCTGGATCAGACTGTGGTCAGTTGATCAGTTTCTGGTTACTAGGTCAGACTGTGGTCAGTTGGTCAGTTTCATGTTGCCTCGATCAGCCTGTGTTCAGTTGATCATTTTCTGGTTCCTAGGTCAGACTGTGGTCAGTTGGTCCATTTCTGGTTTCTAGGTCAGACTGTGGTCAGTTGGTCAGTTTCTGGTTTCGAGTTTAGTATCTGGTCAGTTGGACAGTTTCTGATTTCGAGGTCAGACTGTGGTCAATTGGTCAATTTCGGTTTTATAGGTCAGATTGTGGTCAGTTGGTCAGTTGCTGGTTTCTACGTCAGACTGTGGTCAGTTGGTCAGATACTGATTGCTAGGTAAGAATGTGGCCTGTGTGACAGTTTGTGGTTGCGAGGTCAGAATATGGTCATTTGGTCAGTTTTTGGTTTCGATGTCAGATTGTGGTCAGTTGCTCAGTTTCTGGTTTCTAGGACAGACTGTGGTCAGTTGGTCAGTTTCATGTTGTCTCGGTCAGACTGTGGTCAGTTGTTTAGTTCCAGTTTTCTAGGTCAGACTGTGGACATTTTGTCAGTTTCTGGTTTCTCGGTCAGATTGTGGTTAGTTAGTCTTTTTCTGGTTTATAGGTCAGACTGTGGTCAGTTGGACAGTTTCTGGTTCCTAGTTCAGACTGTGGTCAGTTCGTCAGTTTCTGTTTTCTAGGTAAGACTTTGGTCAGTTGGTCAGTTTCGGGTTGTCTAGGCCAGACTGTGTTCAGTTAGTAAATTTCTGGTTTCTAGGTCAGACTGTGGTCAGTTGTTCAGTTTCTGGTTCCTAATTCAGTCTGTGGTCAGTTGGTCAGCTTCTGGTTGTTCGTTCTGACTGCGGGTAGTTGCTCACTTCCTGGTTTCTAGGTCAGACTGTGTTCAGCTTGTCAGTATTTGGTTTGTAGGTCAGACTGTAGTCAGTTACTGTTTGCTGCGACAGAATGTGGCCCGTTGGTCAGTTTGTGGTTGCGATGTCAGACTGTGGTCAGTTGGTCCATTTCTATTTTCTCAGCCAGATTGTGGACAGTTGGTCAGTTTCTGGTTTCGAGTTAAGAATATGGTCAGTTGGTCAGTTTCGGGTTTCTAGGTCAGATTGTCGTCAGTTGGTCAGTTGCTGGCTTCTACATCAGACTGTCGTCAGTTGGTCAGATACTGGTTGCTAGGTCAGAATGTGGCCTGTTTGACAGTTTATGCTTGCTAGGTAACACTGTGTTCATTTGGTCAGTTTTTGGTTTCAAGGTCAGATTGATGTCAGTTGGTCAGTTTCTGGTTTCTCGGTTAAACTGTGGTCAGTTGGTCAGTTTCTGGTTCCTAGTTCAGACTGTGATCAGTTTGTCAGTTTCTGATTGCTCATTTAGACTGTGGTCAGTTGGTCTGTTTCGGTTTCTAGGTCAGACTGTGGTCAGTTCGTCAGTTTCTGTTTTCTAGGTCAGACTTTGTTCAGTTGGTCAGTTTCGGGATGTCTAGGTCAGACTGTGGTCAGTTGGTCAGTTCCTGGTCTCTGGGTCAGACTGTGATCAGTTGGTCAGTCACTGGTTGCTAGGTAATACTTTGGTCAATTGGTTAGTTTCTGGTTTCTAGGTCAGACTGTGGTCAGTTCGTCAGTTTCTGATTCCTAGGTCAGACTGTGGTTACTTCGTCAGTTTCTGGTTTCTAGGTCAGTCTGTGGTCAGTTGTTCCGTTTCTGGTTCCTAATTCAGACTGTGGTCAGTTGCTCCGTTTCTGGTTTCTCGTTTATACTGTGGTTAGTTGGTCAGTTACTGGTTTATAGTTCAGACTGTGGTTTGTTGGTCAGTTTCTGGTTTCTAGGTCAGACTGTGGTCAGTTGGTCAGTTTCTGTTTTTTAGATCAGACTGTGGTCAGTTGGTCAATAACTGGTTTCTCGGTCAGACTGTGGTCAGTTTGTCAGTTTCTGGTTTCTTGATCAGACTGTTTTCAGTTGGTCAGTTTCATGTTGCTTCGGTCATACTGTGGTCAGTTGTTCAGTTTCTGGATTCTAGGTAGGACTGTGGTCAGTTGGTCAGTTGATCTGTTTCTGGTTTCGAGGTCAGACTGTGGTCAGTTGGTCAGTTTCTGGTTTCTAGATCAGACTATGGTTAGTTGATCAGTTTCTTGTTTCTACGTCAGACTAAGGTCTGTTGGTCAGTTTCTGGTTTCTAGGTCAGACTGTGGTCAGTTGGTCAGTTTCTGGTTTCTTGATCAGACTATGGTTAGTTGATCAGTTTCTTGTTTCTAGCTCAGACTGTGGTCAGTTGGTCAGCTTCGGATTGTCTCGTTCAGATTGTGGTCAGTTGGACAGTTTCTGGTTTCGAGGTCAGACTGTGGTCAGTTGGTCAGTTCCTGGTCTCTGGGTCAGACTGTGATCAGTTGGTCAGTCACTGGTTGCTCGGTAATACTTTGGTCAGTTGGTTAGTTGCTGGTTTTTTGGTCAGGCTGTGCTCAGTTGGTCAGTTTCTGGTTTCTAGATCAGACTCTGTTCAGTTGGTCAGTTTCTGTTGCTAGATCTGACTGTGGTCAGTTGGTCAGTTTCTGGTTTCTAGGTCAGACTGTGGTCAGTTGGACAGTTTCAGATTGTCTCAGTCAGATTGTTGTCAGTTAGACAGTTTCTGGATTCTAGATCAGTCTGTGGTCAGTTGATCAGTTTCTGGTTTCTCGTTCAGACTGTGGTCAGTTGCTCCGTTTCTGGTTTCTCGTTCAGACTGTGGTTAGTTGGTCAGTTTCTGGTTTATAGTTCAGACTGTGGTCAGTTGGTCAATTTCTGTTTTCTAGATCAGTTTGTGATCAGTTGGTCAATTCCTGGTTTCTAGGTCAGACTATGGTCAGTTACTGGCTGCTGCTACAGAATCTGGCTTGTTGGTCAGTTTGTGGTTGCTAGGTCAGACTGAGGTCAGTTGGTCAGTTTTATGTTGTCTTGGAAAGACTGTGGTCTGTTGGTCAGTTTCTGGTTTCTCGGTCAGAATGTGGTCAGTTGGACAGTTTCTGGATTTTAGGTTAGATTGTGGTCAATTGGTCCGTTTTTTGTTTCTAGTTCAGACTGTGGTCAGTTGGTCTCTTACTGTTTGCTGGGACAGAATGTGGCCTGTTGGTCAGTTTGTGGTTGCGATGTAAGATGTGATCAGTTGGTCAGTTTCTGGTTCCATTATCAGCTGAGGTCTGTTGGTCAGTTTCTGGTTTCTTGGTCATAATGTGGTCAATTGGTCAGTTTCTGGTTTTTAGGTGAGACTGCGGTCAGTTGGTCAGTTTCTAGTTTTTAGGTCAGAGTGTGGTCAGTTGGTCAGTTTCGGGTTTCTATGTCAGACTGTGATCAGTTGGTGAGTTTCTGGTTTCTCGGTCAGACTGTGGTCAGTTGGTCAGTTTCTGGTTTCTAGCTCAGACTGTGGTCAGTTGGTCAGTTTCTGATTTCTAGGTCAGACTGTGATCAGTTTGTCAATTTCTGGTTTCTCAGTTAGACTGTGGTCAGTTCGTCTGTTTCGGTTTCTCGGTCAGACTGTGGTCAGTTGGTCAGTTTCTGTTTTCTTGGTCAGACTTTGGTCAGTTGGTCAATTTCGGGTTGTCTAGGTCAGAATGTGGTCAGTTGGTCAGTTCCTGGTTTCTGGGTCAGACTGTGATCAGTTGGTCAGTCACTGGTTGGTAGGTAATACTTTGGTCAGTTGGTTAGTTGCTGGTTTCTAGGTCAGACTGTGGTCACTTCGTCAGTTTCTGGTTTCTAGGTCAGTCTGTGGTCAGCTGTTCAGTTTCTGGTTCCTAATTCAGAATGTGGTCAGTTGCTCCGTTTCTGGTTTCTCGTTCAGACTGAGGTTAGTTGGTCAGTTTCTGGTTTATAGTTCAGACTGTGGTCAGTTGGTCAATTTCTGGTTTCTAGGTCAGACTGTGGTCAGTTACTGGCAGCTGCGACAGAATGTGGCTTGTTGGTCAGATTGTGGTTGCTAGGTCAGACTGAGGTCAGTTGGTCAGTTTTATGTTGGCTTGGTCAGACTTTGGTCAGTTGATCAGTTTCTGGTTTCTCGGTCAGACTGTGGTTAGTTGGTCAGTTTCTGCTTTCTAGGTGAGACTCTGGTCAGTTGGACAGTTTCTGGTTTTTAGGTCAGACTGTGGTCAGTTGGGCAGTTTCTGGTTTCTTGCTCAGAATGTGGTCAGTTGGTCAGTCACTGGTTGCTAGGTAATACTTTGGTCAGTTGGTTAGTTACTGGTTTCTATGTCAGACTGTGGTCAGTTGGTCAGTTTCTGCTTTCTAGATCAGACTTTGGTCAGTTGGTCAGTTTCTGGTTTCTATGTCAGACTGTGGTCAGTTGGTCAGTTTCTGGTTTCGAGTTTAGTATGTGGTCAGTTGGACAGTTTCTGGTTTCGAGGTCAGACTGTGGTCAGTTGGCCAGTTTCGGGTTTCTAGGTCAGATTGTGGTCAGTTGGTCAGTTGCTGGTTTCTAGGTCAGACTGTGGTCAGTTGGTCAGATACTGATTGCTAGGTAAGAATGTGGCCTGTTTGACAGTTTCATGTAGTCTCGGTCAGACTGTGGTCAGTTGGTTAGTACCAGGTTTCTTGGTTTGACTGTGGACATATTGTCAGTTTCTGGTTTCTCGGTCAGATTGTGATTAATTGGTCTTTTTCTGGTTTCTCGGTCAGACTGTGGTCAGTTGGTCAGTTTCTGGTTCCTAGTTCAGACTGTGATCAGTTTGTCAGTTTCTGGTTTCTCAGTTAGACTGTGGTCAGTTCGTCTGTTTCGGTTTCTAGGTCAGACTGTGGTCAGTTGATCAGTTTCTGTTTTCTAGTTCAGACTTTGGTCAGTTGGTCAGTTTCGGGTTGTCTAGGTCAGACTGTGGTCAGTTGGTCAGTTCCTGGTTTCTGGGTCAGACTGTGATCAGTTGGTCAGTCACTGGTTGCTAGGTAATACTTTGGTCAGTTGATTAGTTACTGGTTTCCAGGTCAGACTGTGGTCACTTCGTCAGTTTCAGGTCTCTTGCTCAGTCTGTGGTCAGTTGTTCAGTTTCTGGTTCCTCATTCAGACTGTGGTCAGTTGCTCCGTTTCTGGTTTCTCGTTCAGACTGAGGTTAGTTGGTCAGTTTCTGGTTTATCGTTCAGACTGTGGTCCGTTGTTCAGTTTCTGGTTTCTAGGTCAGACTGTGGTCAGTTACTGGCTGCTGCGACAGAATGTGGCTTGTTGGTCAGTTTGTGGTTGCTAGCTCAGACTGAGGACAGTTGGTCAGTTTTATGTTGTCTTGGTCAGACTGTGGTCAGTTGATCAGTTTCTGGTTTCTCGGTCAGACTTTGGTCAGTTGGTCAGTTTCGGGTTGTCTAGGTCAGAATGTGGTCAGTTGGTCAGTTACTGGTTTCTGGGTCAGACTGTGATCAGTTGGTCAGTCACTGGTTGTCAGGTAATACTTTGGTCAGTTGGTTAGTTGCTGGTTTCTCGGTCAGACTGTGGTCACTTCGTCAGTTTCTGGTTTCTAGGTCAGTCTGTGGTCAGCTGTTCAGTTTCTGGTTCCTAATTCAGACTGTGGTCAGTTGCTCCGTTTCTGGTTTCTCGTTCAGACTGAGGTTAGTTGGTCAGTTTCTGGTTTATAGTTCAGACTGTGGTCAGTTGGTCAATTTCTGGTTTCTAGGTCAGACTGTGGTCAGTTACTGGCTGCTGCGACAGAATGTGGCTTTTTGGTCAGTTTGTGGTTGCTAGGTCAGACTGAGGTCAGTTGGTCAGTTTTATGTTGTCTTGGTCAGACTGTGGTCAGTTGATCAGTTTCTGGTTTCTCGATCAGATTGTGGTTAGTTGGTCAGTTTCTGGTTTCTAGGTGAGACTCTGGTCAGTTGGACAGTTTCTGGTTTTTAGGTCAGACTGTGGTCAGTTGGGCAGTTTCTGGATTCTTGCTCAGAATGTGGTCAATTGGTCAGTTTTTGATTTCTAGATCAGACTGTGGTCAGTTGGTCTGTTACTGTTTGCTGGGACAGAATGTGGCCTGTTGGTCAGTTTGTGGTTGCTCGGTAAGCCTGTGGTCAGTTGGTCAGTTTCTGGTTCCTATGTCAGTCTGAGGTCTGTTGGTCAGTTTCTGGTTTCTAGGTCAGACTGTGATCAGTTGGTGAGTTTCTGGTTTCTAGGTCAGATTGTGGTCAGTTGGTCAGTTACTGTTTGCTGGGACAGAATGTGGCCTGTTGGTCAGTTTGTGGTGTTTAGGTCAGACTGTAGTCAGTTAGTCACTTTCTGGTTTCTAGGTAAGACTGTGGTCAGTTGTTCAGTTTCTGGTTTCTAGGTCAAACTATAAAGTAGTAATCTCGGGATTGCTGCCAGTGCCACGTGCGAGTCAGAGTAGACATCGCAGGATAGCGCAGATGAATACATGGCTTGAGCAGTGGTGCAGCAGGGTGGGATTCAAATTCCTGGGGCATTGGAACCGGTTCTGGGGGAAGTGGGACCAGTACATTCCGGACCGTCTGCACCTGGGCAGGACCGAAACCAATGTCCTAGGGGGAGTGTTTGCTCATGCTGTTGGGGAGGATTTAAACTAATATGGCAGGGGGATGGGAACCAATGCAGGGAGACAGAAGGAAACAAAAAGGAGACAAAAGCAAAAGGAGATGAGGAAACGTGGAGGGCAGAGAAACGCAAGGCAAAGAACAAATAGGACCACTGTGCAGCAAAATTCTAAAAGGACAAAGGGTGTTAAAAATCAAGCGTGAAGGCTTTGTGACTTAATGCAAGGAGTATCCGTAATAAGATGGATGAATTAACTGTGCAAATAGATGTTAACAAATATGATGTGATTTGGATTATGGAGACGTGGCTCCAGGGTGATCAGGGCTGGGAACTCAACATCCAGGGATATTCAGCACTCAGGAAGGATAGAATAAAAGGAAAAGGAGGTGGGGTAGCATTGCTGGTTAAAGAGGAGATTAATGCAAGAGTTAGGAAGGACATCAGCTTGGATGATCTGGAATCTATATGGGTAGAGCTGCAGAACACCAAAGAGCAAAACAACCTTATTGGGAGTTGTATACAGACCTCCAAACAGTAGTAGTGATGTTGGCGAGGGTATCAAACAGGAAATTAGGGGTGCATGCAATAAGGGTGCAGCAGTTATAATTGGTGACTTTAATTTGCACACAGATTGGGCTAACCAAACTGGAAGCAATACGGTTGAGGGGGATTTCCTGGAGTGCATAAGGGATGGTTTTCTCGACCAATATGTCGAGGAACCAACTAGGGGGGAGGCCATTTTAGACTGGGTGTTGTGTAATGAAATATGATTAATTAGCAATCTCGTTTTGCGAGGCCCCTTGGGGAAGAGTGATCATAATATGGTGGAATTCTGCATTAGGATGGAGAATGAAACAATTAATTCAGAGACCATGGTCCAGAACTTAAAGAAGGGTAACTTTGAAAGTATGAAGCGTGAATTGGCTAGGTAGATTGGCGAATGATACTTAAGGGGTTGACTGTGGATGGGCAATGGCAGACATTTAGAATCCGCATGGATGAACTACAACAATTGTCCATTCCTGTCTGGCGTAAAAATAAAAAAGGTAAGGTGACTCAACCGTAGCTATCAAGGGAAATCAGGGATAGTATTAAAGCCAAGGAAGTGGCATACAAATTGGCCAGAAATAGCAGCGAACCCGGAGACTGGGAGAAATTTAGAACTCAGCAGAGGAGTACAAAGGATTTGATTAGGGCAGGGAAAATGGAGTATGAGGGGAAGTTTGCAGGGAACAATAAGACGGATTGCAAAAGTTTCTATCGATATGTAAAGAGAAAACGGTTAGTAAAGACAAATGGAGGTCCCCTGCAGTCAGAATCAGGGGAAGTCATACCGTGGAACAAAGAAATGGCTGACCAATTGAACAACGACTTTGGTTCGGTATTCACTAAGGAGGACCCTAACAACCTTCCGAATATGAAAGGTGTCAGAGGGTCTAGTAAGGAGGAGGAACTGAGGGAAATGCTTATTATTAAGGGAAATTGTCTGGGGAAATTGATGCGATGGAAGGCCGATAAATCCCCAAGGCCTGATGGACTGCATCCCAGAGTGCTTAAGGAGGAGGCCTTGGAAATAGCGGATGCATTGACAGTCATTTTCCAACATTCCATTGACTCTGGATCGGTTCCTTTCAAGTGGAGGGTAGCCAATGTAACCCCACTTTTTAAAAAATGAGGGCGAGAGAAAACAGGGAATTATAGACCAGTCAGCCTGACCTCGGTAGTGGGTAAGATGATGGAATCAATTATTAAGGATATCATAGCAGCTCATTTGCAAAGAGGTGAGATGATAGGTCCAAGTCAGCATGGATTTGTGAAAGGGAAATCATGCTTGACAAATCTTCTGGAATTGTTTGAGGATGTTTCCAGTAGAGTAGACAAGGGAGAACCAGTTGATGTGGTATATTTGGACTTTCAGAAGGCTTTCGACAAGGTCCCAAACAAGAGATTAATGTGCAAAGTTAAAGCACATGGTATTGGGGATAGTGTGCTGACATGGATTAAGAACTGGTTGTCAGACAGGAAGCAAAGAGGAGGAGTAAATGGATACTTTTCAGAATGGCAGGCAGTGACTAGTGTGTTATCGCAAGGTTCTGTGCTGGTGCCCCTGCTGCTTGCACTGTACATTAATGATTTAGACGAGGGGATTAAATGCAGTATCTCCAAATTTGCGGATGACACTAAATTGGGTGGCAGTGTGAGCTGTGAGGAGGATGGTATGAGGCTGCAGAGGGACTTGGATAGGTTCGGTGAGTGGGCAAATGCATGGCAGATGAAGTATAATGTGGATAATGTAAGGTTATCCACTTTGGTGGTAAAAACAGAGAGACAGACTATTATTTGAATGGTGACAGATTAGGAAAAGGGGAGGTGCAACGAGACCTGGGTGCCATGGTACATCAGTCATTGAAGGTTGGCATGCAGGTACAGCAGGCGGTTAAGAAAGCAAATGGCATGTTTGCCTTCATAGCGAGGAGATTTGAGTACAGGGGCAGGGAGGTGTTGCTACAGGTGTACAGGGCCTAGGTGAGGCCACACCTGGAGTATTGTGTACAGTTTTGGTCTCCTAACTTGAGGAAGGACATTCTTGCTTTTGAGGGAGTTTAGCGAAGGCTCACCAGACTGATTCCCAGGATGGCGGGACTGACCTATAAAGAAAGAATGGATCAACTGGGCTTGTATTCACTGGAGTTCAGAAGAATGAGAAACGTTTAAAATTCTGATGGGTTTAGACAGGTTAGATGCAGGAAGAATTTCCCAATATTGGGGAAGTCCAGAACCAGGGGTCACAGTCTGAGGATAATGGGTAAGCCATTTAGGATCGAGATGAGGAGAAACTTCTTCACTAAGAGAGTGATGAACCTGTGGAATTATCTACCACAGAAAGTTGTTGAGGCCAATTCACTAAATATATTCAAAAGGTTTTTAGATGTAATCCTTACTACTAGGGGGATCAAGGGGTATGGCGAGAAAGCAGGAATTGGGTACTGAAGTTGCATGTTCAGCCATGAACTCATTGAATGGCGGGGCAGGCTAGAAGGGCCGATTGGCCTACTCCTGCACCTATTTTCTATGTTTCTATGTTTCTATGTCCCTGAGGGAGTGGGACTGAGAAGCACCAGTCAGTATACATATATCTCTCTTCGGGAGAGGGATTGAGAGACCCCAGTGATTGTTCAGATATCTCCCTGAGAGGGAGCAACTGGGAGATACCACTCAGTGTACAGATATCTCCCTGAGGGAGAGGGACTGAGAGAAATCTTACAGTGTATCGATGTCTCCGTGAGGGAGAGGGACTGAGAGACACCAGTCAGTGTACAGATATTACACTGAAAGGGAGTGACTGAGAGACACCAGTCAGTGAACAGATTTCTCCGTGAGAGGGAGGGACTGAGAGACATCAGTCAGTTATCAGATATCTCCCTGAGAGAGTGGGACTGAGAGACACCAGTCAGTGTACAGATATCTCCCTGAGGGAGGGGGACTGAGAGATACCAGTCAGTGTACAGATATGTCCCTGAAAGAGAGGGACTGCGAGACACAAGTCAGTGTGCAGATATCTCCGTGAGAGGGAGGGACTGAGAGACACCAGTCAATTATCAGATATCTCCCTGAGAGAGTGGGACAGAAAAGCACCAGTCAGTGCACATATATCTCCCTGAGAGGGAGGGACAGAGAGGCGCCAGTCAGTGTACAGATATCTGCCTTAGGGAAAGGGACTGAGAGACCGCAGTCATGTACAGATATCACCCTGAGAGGGAGGGAGAGAGAGAGACCATTCAGTGTACAGTTATGTCGCTGGGGGAGAGGGACTGAGATATACCAGTCAGTGTACAGATATGTCCCTGAGAGAGAGGGACGGAGAGAAACCAGTCAGTATACAGATATCTCTCTCAGGGAGAGGGATTGAGAGACGCCAGTGAGTGGACAGATATCTCCCTGAGAGGGAGCAACTGAGAGATGCCACTCAGTGTACAGATGTCTCCCTGAGGGAGAGGGACTGAGGGAAACCAGACAGTGAATAGATGTCTCCCTGAGGGGGAGGACTCAGAGACACCAGTCAGTTTACAGATATTACCCTGAGAGGGAGGGACTGAGAGACACGAGTCAATGAACATATATCTCCGTGAGAGGGACGGACTGAGAGACACCAGTCAGTTATCAGATATCTCCCTGAGAGAGTGGGACAAAAAAGCACCAGTCAGTGCACAGATATCCCCCTGAGAGGGAGGGACAGAGAGGCGCCAGTCAGTGTACAGATATCTCGGTGAGAGGGAGGGACTGAGAGACACCAGTCAGTTATCAGATATCTCCCTGAGAGAGTGGGACTGAGAGACACCAGTCAGTGTACAGATATCTCCATGAGAGGGAGGGACTGAGAGACATCAGTCAGTTATCAGATATCTCCATGAGAGAGTGGGACTGAGAGACACCAGTCAGTGTACAGATATGTCCCTGAAAGAGAGGGACTGCGAGACACCAGTCAGTGTACAGATATCTCCGTGAGAGGGATGGAATGAGAGACACAATTCAGTTATCAGATATCTCCCTGAGAGACAGAGAGACTGAGAGACATCATTTAGAGGACATATATTTCCGTGTGGGAGAGGGACAGAGCGACACCAGTCAGTGTACAGATATCTCCCGGAGGGAGAGTTGGCTGAGTGACACCAATCAGTCAACAGATATCTCCTTGAGAGGGAGGGACTGAGCGCCGCCAGTCAGTGTACAGATATATGCCTGAGAGAGAGAGTGACTGAGAGACACCATTCAGTGTACAGATATTTCCCTGGGGGAGAGGGACGGAGTGACCAGTCAGTTTACAGATATCTCCCTGAGAGACAGAGAGACTGAGAGACATCAGTCAGAGGACAGATATCTCCCTGAAGGAGAGGGACTGAGCGTAACCAGTCAGTGTACAAATATCTCACTAAGAGGGAGGGACTGAGAGACGCCAGTCAGTGTACAGACATCAACCTGAGAGTGAGGGAATGAGAGAAACCAGTCAGTGTATCGATATCTCCCTCAGGGAAAGGGACTAAGAGACACCAGTCAGTGAACAGATAACTCCCTGAGAGGGAGGGACTGAGAGACACCAGTCAGTGAACAGATATCTCCCTGAGAGGGAGGGTCTGAGAGACACCAGTCAGTGTACAGATATCTGCCTGAGGGAAGGGGATTGAGAGACACCAGTCAGTGTTCAGATATGTAGCTGGGGGAGAGGGACTGAGATATATCAGTCAGTGTACAGACATGTCCCTGAGAGGCAGGGGCTGAGAGAAACCAATCAGTGTATAGATATCTCCCTGAGAGGGAGGGACTGAGAGACGCCAGTCATTGTACCGATAACTGTCTGAGCGACGGGGACTGAGAGATTCCAGTCAGTGTACAGATATCACCGTGAGGGAGAGGGACTGAGAGACACCAGTAAGTGCACAGATATCTCCCTGAGCGATACTGGACGAGAGTCACCAGTCAGTGTACAGATATCAACCAGAGAGGGAGGGACTGAGAGAAACCAGTCAGTGAACAGATATTTCCCTGGAGGAGAGGAATGAGTGACCTGTCAGTGTACACATATCTCCCTGAGTGACAGATATACTGAGAGACATCAGTCAGAGGACAGATATCTCCGTGAGATGGAGAGACTGAGAGACGCCAGTCAGTGTACCGATAACTGTCTGAGCGACGGGGACTAAGAGATGCTAGTCAGTGCACAGATATCTGCCTGCGGGAGAGGGACTGAGACAAACCATTCAGTGTGCAGATATCTGCCTGAGGGAGAAAAATTGAGAGACACCAGTCAGTGTACAAATATCACTCTGAGATGGAGGGACTAAGAGACACCAGTGAGTTTACAGATATCTCCCTGAGAGACAGAGAGACTGAGATACATCAATCAGAGGACATATATTTCCCTGTGGGAGAGGGACTGAGCGACACCAGTCAGTGTACAACTATCTCCCGGAGGGAGAGTGGGCTGAGAGACACCAAGAAGTCAACAGATATCTCCTTGAGAGGGAGTGACTGAGGGTCGCCATTCAGTGTACAGATATATGCCTTAGAGAGAGTGACTGAGAGACATGATTCAGTGTACAGATATTTCCCTTGGGGAGAGGGACTGAGTGACCAGTCAGAGGACAGATATCTCCATGAGGGAGAGGGACTGAGCGACACCAGTCAGTGTTCAGATATCTCACTCAGAAGGAGGGACTGAGAGACGCCAGTCAGTGTACAAATATTTTCTGGGGGAGAGTGGGACAGAGAGACGCAAGTCAGTGTACAGATATCTGCCTGAGGGAGAGGGACTGAGAGACAGCAGTCAGTGTACAGATATCACCCTGGGAGGGACGGAGAGAGATAGACCAGTCAGTGTACAGTTATGTCGCTGGGGGAGAGGGAATGAGATATACCAGTCAGTGTACAGGTATGTCCCTTCGAGAGAGGGATTGAGAGGAACCAGTCAGTGTACAGATATATCCCTGGTGGAGAGAACTGAGTCACCAGTCAGTGTACACATATCTCCCTGAGAGACAGAGAGACTGAGAGACATCAGTCAGAGGACAGATATCTCCCTGAGGGAGAGGGACTGAGCGACACCAGTCAGTGTACAGATATCTGCCTGTGGGAGAGGGACTGAGACACACCAATCAGTGTACAGATATCTGCCTGAGCGAGAGGGACTGGGAGACATCAGTCAGTGTACAGATATCAACCTGAGAGGGAGGGACTGAGAGAAACCAATCAGTGCATTGTGATCTCCCTGAGGGAGAGGGACTAAGAGACACAGTGAGTGTACAGATATCTCCCTGAGAGACAGAGAGACTGAGAGACATCATTCAGAGGACATACATTTCCCTGTGGGAGAGGGACAGAGCGTCACCAGTCAGTGTACAGATATCTCCCGGAGGGAGAGTGGGCTGGGAGACACCAATCAGTCAACAGATATCTCCTTGAGAGGGAGGGACTGAGCGCCGCCAGTCAGTGTACAGATATATGCCTGAGAGATTGAGTGACTGAGAGACACCATTCAGTGTACAGATATTTCCCTGGGGGAGGGGGACTGCGTGACCAGTCAGTTTACAGATATCTCCCTGAGAGACAGAGAGACTGAGAGACATCAGTCCGAGGACAGATATCTCCCTGAGGGAGAGGGACTGAGCGACACCAGTCAGTGTACAAATATGTCACTTAGAGGGAGGGAATGAGAGACGCCAGTCAGTGTACAGATATATGCTTGATGGAGCGGGACTGAGCGACACCAGTTAGTGTACAGATATCAACCTGAGAGTGAGGGAATGAGAGAAACTAGTCAGTGTATAAATATCTCCCTCAGGGAGAGGGACTGAGAGACACCAGTCAGTGAACAGATATCTCCCTGAGAGGGAGGGACTGAGAGACACCATTCAGTGTACAGATAACTGCCTGAGGGAAGGGGATTGAGAGACACCAGTCAGTGTTCAGATATGTAGCTGGGGGATAGGGACTGAGATATATCAGTCAGTGTACAGATATCTCCCTGAGAGGGAGGGACTGAGAGACGCCAGTCAGTGTACCGATAACTGCCTGAGCGACGGGGACTCAGAGACACTAGTCAGTGTACAGATATCACCGTGAGGGAGAGGGACTGAGAGACACCAGTAAGTGCACAGATATCTCCCTGAGCGATACTGGACGAGAGTCACCAGTCAGTGTACAGATATCAACCTGAGAGGGAGGGACTAAGAGACACCAGTCAGTGTACAGATATCTGCCTGCGGGAGAGGGACTGAGACACACCAGTCAGCGTACAGATATCTGCCTGAGGGAGAAAAACTGAGAGACACCAGTCAGTGTACAGATATAACCCTGAGAGGGAGGGACTGAGAGACATCAGTAAGTGCACAGATATCTCCCTGAGCGATACTGGACGAGATTCACCAGTCAGTGTACAGATATCAACCTGAGAGGGAGGGACTGTGAGACACCATTCAGTGTACAGATAACTGCCTGTGGGAAGGGGATTGAGAGACAGCAGTCAGTGTTCAGATATGTAGCTGGCGGAGAGGGATTGAGATATATCAGTCAGTGTACAGATATGTCCCAGAGAGGGAGGGGCTGAGAGAAACCAATCAGTGTATAGATATCTCCCTGAGAGGGAGGGACTGAGAGACGCCAGTCAGTGTACAGATATTTCCCTGGGGGAGAGGAATGAGTGACCTGTCAGTGTACACATATCTCCATGAGTGACAGATTGACTGAGAGACATCAATTAGAGGACAGATATCTCCCTGAGGGAGAGGGACTGAGCGACACCAGTCGGTGAACAGATATCTCCCTGCGGGAGAGGGACTGAGACACACCAGTAAGTGCACAGATATCTCCCTGAGCGATACTGGACGAGAGTCACCAGTCAGTGTACAGATATCACTCTGAGAGGGAGGAACTGAGAGAAACCAGTCGGCGTAGAGATATCTCCGTGAGGGAGAGGGACTAAGAGACACCAGTAAAGTTTACAGATATCTCCCTGGGAGACAGAGAGACTGAGAGACATCAGTCAGAGGACATATATTTCCCTGTGGGAGAGGGACTGAGCGACACCAGTCAGTGTACAACTATCTCCCGGAGGGAGAGTGGGCTGAGAGACACCAATAAGTCAACAGATATCTCCTTGAGCGGGAGGGACTAAGGGTCGCCATTCAGTGTACAGATATATGCCTGAGAGAGAGTGACTGAGAGACATGATTCAGTGCACAGATATTTCCCTTGGGGAGAGGGACTGAGTGACCAGTCAGAGGACAGATATCTACCTGAGGGAGAGGGACTGAGCGACACCAGTCAGCGTACAGATATCTCACTCAGAGGGAGGGACTGAGAGACGCCAGTCAGTGTACAGATATATGCCTGATGGAGAGGGACCGAGAGACACCAGTCAGTGTACAGATATCACCATGAGAGACAGGGAATGAGAGAAACCAGTCAGTGTATAGATATCTCCCTCAAGGAGAGGGACTAAGAGATACCAGTCAGTATTCAGATATGTCGCTGAGCGAGAGGGACTGAGAGAAACCAGTAAGTGCGCAGATATATCCCTGAGAGACAGAGAGACTGAGAGACATCAGTCAGAGGACATATATATATATATATATCTCCCTGAGGGAGAGGTACTGATCGACACCAGTCTGTGTACAAATATCTCCCTGACTGATACTGGACCGAGAGTCTCAAGTCAGTGTACAGATGTCAACCTGAGAGGGAGGGACTGAGAGAAGCCAGTCAGTATACAGATATTTCCCTGGGGGAGAGAACTGAGAGATCGGTCAATGTGCACATATCTCCCTGAGAGACAGAGAGATTGAGAGACATCAGTCAGAGGACAGATATCTCCCTGAGCGAGAGGGACTGAGCGACACCAGTCATTGAACAGATATCTCCCTGAGAGGGAGGGACGAAGAGACGCCAGTCAGTGTAGAGATATCTGCCTGCGGGAGAGGAACTGAGAGATACCAGTCAGTGTACAGATATGTCCCTGAAAGAGAGGGACTGCGAGACACCAGTCAGTGTACAGATATCTCCGTGAGAGGGAGGGACTGAGAGACACCAGTCAGTGTGCAGATATATGCCAGACGGAGAGGGACTGAGAGACACCAGTCAGTGTGCAGATATCTCACTCAGAGGGAGGGATTGAGAGACGCCAGTCAGTGTACAGATATATGCCTGATGGAGAGGGACTGAGAGACACCAGTCAGTGTACAGATATCACCCTGAGAGGGAGGGAGAGACAGAGACCAGTCAGTGTACAGTTATGTCGCTGGGGGAGAGGGACTGAGATATACCAGTCAGTGTACAGATATGTCCCTGAGAGAGAGGACTGAGAGAAACCAGTCAGTGTACAGATATCTCCCTGAGGGAGAGAGGACTGACAGACACCAGTCAGTGAACAGATACCTAACTGAGAGGGAGGGACTGAGAGACGCCAGTCAGTGTACAGATATCTGCCTGAGGGATAGGGGCTGAGAGACACCAGTCAGTGTACAGATATCAACATGAGATGGAGGGACTGAGAGAAACCAGTCAGTATACAGATATTTCCCTGGGGTAGAGAACGGAATGATCAGTCAGTGCACACATTTCTCCCTGAGAGACAGAGAGACTGAGAGACATTAGTCAGATGACAGATATCTACCTGAGCGAGAGGGACTGAGTGACACCAGTCAGTGAACAGATATCTCCCTGAGAGGGAGGGACTGATAGACGCCAGTAAGTCTACTAATATCTGCCTGCGGGAGAGGGACTGAGACACACCAGTCAGTGCCCAGATATCTGCCTGCGGTAGAGGGACTGATACACACCAGTCAGTGTACAGATATCTGTCTGAGGGAGAGGGACTGAGAGACACCAGTCAGTGTACAGATATCACCTTGAGAGAGAGGGAATGAGAGAAACCAGTCAGTGTATAGATATCTCCCTCAGGGAGAGGGACTAAGAGACACCATTCAGTGAACAGATATCTCCCTGAGAGGGAGGGACTGAGCGACACCAGTCAGTGTACAGATAACTGCCTGAGGGAGGGGGACAGAGAGACACCAATCAGTATTCAGATATGTCGCTAAGGGAGAGGGACTGAGATATACCAGTCAGTGTACAGATATGTCCCTGAGAGGGAGGGGCTGAGAGAAACCAATCAGTGTATACATATCTCCCTGAGAGGGAGGGACTGAGAGACGCCAGTCAGTGTACAGATAACTGCCTGAGCGACGGGGAAAGAGAGACTCCAGTAAATGTACAGATATCACCCTGAGGGAGAGGGACTGAGAGACACCAGTAAGTGCACAGATATCACCCTGAGAGACAGGGAGACTGAGAAACATCAGTCAGAGGACATATATATATATCTCCCTGTGGGAGAGGGACTGAGCGACACCAGTCTGTGTACAGATATCTCCCTGAGCGATACTGGACCGAGAGGCACCAGTCAGTGTACAGATATGACCCTTGAGGGAGGGACTGAGAGACACAGTCAGTGTACAGATATGTCGCTGGGGGAGAGGGACTGAAATATACCAGTCAGTGTACAGATACGTTTCTGAGAGAGAGTGACTTAGAGACACCATTCAGTGTACAAACATTTCACTGGGGGAGAGGGACTAAGAGAGCAGTCAGTTTACAGATATCTCCTTGAGTTTCAGAGAGACTGAGAGACATCTGTCAGAGGACAGATAATTTCCTGATGGAGAGGGACTGCGCGACACCAGTCGGTGTACAGATATCTCCCTTAGAGGGAGGGACTGAGAGACGCCAGTCAGTGTTCAGATATCATCCTGAGAGTGAGGGACTGAGGGGCACCACTCAGTGTACAATTATTTCTCTGAGGGAGAGCGACTGAGAGACAACAGTCAGTGTACAGATATGTCCCTGAGGGACAGGAACTGAGAGACCAGTCAGTGCACAGATATCTCCCTGGGGAGAGGGACTGAGAGACAACAGTCAGTGTACAGATATAACCCTGAAGAGAGGTACTGAGAGACACCAGTCAGTGTAAAGATATGGCTCTGAGGGAGAGGGACTGAAAGACACCAGTCAGTGTACAGATATCTCACTCAGAGGGAGGTACTAAGAGACACCAGTGAGTGTACAGATATCTCCCTGTGAGACAGAGAGACTGAGAGACATCATTCAGAGGACACATATCTCCCTGAGTGACAGATAGACTGAGAGGCATCAGTCAGAGGACAGATATCTCCCTGAGGGTGAGGGACTGAGCGACACCAGTCAGTGAACAGATATCTCCCTGAGAGGGAGGGACAAAGAGATGCCAGTCAGTGTACAGATATCTGCCTGCGGGAGAGGGACTGAGACACACCAGTCAGTGCACAGATATCTGCCTGAGGGAGAAAAACTGAGAGACACCAGTCAGTGAGCAGATATCACCCTGAGATGGAGGGACTGAGAGAAACCAGTCGGCGTAGAGAAATCTCCGTGAGGGAGAGGGATGAAGAGACACCAGTGAGTTTACAGATATCTCCCTGAGAGACAGAGAGACTGAGAGACATCAGTCAGAGGACATATATGTCCCTGTGGGAGAGGGACTGAGCGACACCAGTCAGTGTACAACTATCTCCCGGAGGGAGATTGGGCTGAGAGACACCAATAAGTCAAAAATATCTCCTTGAGAGGGAGTGACTGAGGGTCGCCATTCAGTGTACAGATATATGCCTGAGAGAGAGTGACTGAGAGACATGATTCAGTGGACAGATATTTCCCTTGGGGAGAGGGACTGAGTGACTAGTCAGAGGACAGATATCTCCCTGAGGGAGAGGGACTGAGCGAAACCAGTCAGTGTACAGATATCTCACTCAGAGGGAGGGACTGAGAGACGCCAGTCACTGTACAGATATATGCGTGATGGAGAGGGTCTGAGAAACACCAGTCAGTGTACAGATATCAACATGTGAGGGAGGGACTGAGAGAAACCAGTTAGTGTACAGATATCTCCCTGAAAGAGAGGGACTGCGAGACACAAGTCAGTGTACAGATATCTCCGTGAGAGGGAGGGAATGAGAGACACCATTCAGTTATCAGATATCTCCCTGAGAGAGTGGGACAGAGAGACGCAAGTCAGTGTACAGATATCTGCCTGAGGGAGAGGTACTGAGAGACAGCAGTCAGTGTACAGAAATCACCCTGAGAGGGAGGGAGAGACAGAGACCAGTCAGTTTACAGTTATGTCGCTGGGGGAGAGGGACTGAGATATACCAGTCAGTGTACAGATATGTCCCTTCGAGAGAGGGACTGAGAGGAACCAGTCAGTGTACAGATATCTCCCTGAGGGAGAGTGGACTGAGAGACATTAGTCAGTGGACAGATATCTCCCTATGAGAGAGGGACTGAGTGACACCAGTCACTGTACAGATATCTCCCTGAGTGGGATGGACTGAGAGACGCCAGTCAGTGTACAGATATCTGCCTGCGGGAGAGGGTCTGAGACACACCAGTCAATGCCCAGATATCTGCCTGCGGGAGAGGGACTGAGACACACCAGTCGGTGCACAGATATCTGCCTGAGGGAGAGGGACTGAGAGACACCAGTCAGTATACAGGTATCATCTTGAGAGGGAGGGATGAGAGAAACCAGTCAGTGTATAGATATCTCCCTCAGGGAGAGGGACTAAGAGACACCAGTCAGTGAACAGATATCTCCCTGAGAGGGAGGGACTGAGAGATGCCAGTCAGTGTACAGATAACTGCCTGAGCGACGGGGAAAGAGAGACTCCAGTCAGTGTACAGGTAACTGCCTGAGGGAGGGTGACAGGGAGACACCAGTCAGTATTCAGATATGTCGCTGAGGGAGAGGGACTGAGATTTACCAGTCAGTGTACAGATATGTCCCTGAGAGGGAGGGGCTGAGAGTAACCAATCAGTGTATAGATATCTCCCTGAGAGGGAGGGACTGAGAGACGCCAGTCAGTGTGCAGATATCACCCTGAGTGAGAGGGACTGAGAGACACCAGTAAATGCACAGATATCACCCTGAGAGACATCAGTCAGAGGACATATATATATATATCTCCCTGTTCGAGAGGGACTGACCGACAGCAGTCTGTGTACAGATATCTCCCTGATCGATACTGGACCGAGAGGCACCAGTCGCTGGGGAGAGGGACTGAAATATACCAGTCAGTGTACAGATACGTCCCTGAGAGAGAGTGACTGAGAGACACCATTCTGTGTACAGATATTTCCCTGGGGGAGAGGGACTGATAGAGCAGTCCGTTTACAGATATCTCCCTGAGAGACAGAGAGGCTGAGGGCCATCAGTCAGAGCACAGATAATTTCCTGATGGAGAGGGACTGCGCGACACCAGTCGGTGTACAGATATCTCCCTTAGAGGGAGGGACTGAGAGACGCCAGTCAGTGTACAGATATCACCCTGAGAGGTAGGAACTGAGAGAAACCAGTCAGTGTATAGATATCTCACTGAGGGAGAGGGACTAAGCGACACCAGTCAGTGAACAGATATCTCCCTGAGAGGGAGGGACTGAGAGACGGCTGTCAGTGTACAGATATCTGCCTGAGGGAGAGGGACAGATATACACCAGTCTTTGTACCGTTATCACCCAGAGAGGCACCACAGAAAGACACCAGACACTGTCCAGATATGTCGCTGGGGGATTGGGACTGAGAGATACCAGTAAGTGTCCATATATGTCACTGAGAGAGAGGGACTTGTTGACACCGGACTGTGTACAGATATCTCGCTGAGGGAGAGGGACTGAGCGACAACAGTCAGTGTACAGATATCTCACTCAGAGGGAGGGACTGAGAGACGCCAGACAGTGTACAGATATATGCCTGATGGAGAGGGACTGAGAAACACCAGTCAGTGTACAGATATCAACATGTGAGGGAGGGACTGAGAGAAACCAGTCAGTGTACAGATATCTCCCTGAAAGAGAGGGACTGCGAGACACCAGTCAGTGTACAGATATCTCCGTGAGAGGGAGGGAATGAGAGACACCATTCAGTTATCAGATATCTCCCTGAGAGAGTGGGACAGAGAGACGCAAGTCAGTGTACAGATATCTGCCTGAGGGAGAGGTACTGAGAGACAGCAGTCAGTGTACAGATATCACCCTGAGAGGGAGGGAGAGACAGAGACCAGTCAGTGTACAGTTATGTCGCTGGGGGAGAGGGACTGAGATATACCAGTCAGTGTACAGATATGTCCCTTCGAGAGAGGGACTGAGAGGAACCAGTCAGTGTACAGATATCTCCCTGAGGGAGAGTGGACTGAGAGACATTAGTCAGAGGACAGATATCTCCCTGTGAGAGAGGGACTGAGTGACACCAGTCACTGTACAGATATCTCCCTGAGTGGGAGGGACTGAGAGACGCCAGTCAGTGTACAGATATCTGCCTGCGGGAGAGGGTCTGAGACACACCAGTCAATGCCCAGATATCTGCCTGCGGGAGAGGGACTGAGACACACCAGTCGGTGCACAGATATCTTCCTGAGGGAGAGGGACTGAGAGACACCATTCAGTATACAGGTATCATCTTGAGAGGGAGGGATGAGAGAAACCAGTCAGTGTATAGATATCTCCCTCAGGGAGAGGGACTAAGAGACACCAGTCAGTGAACAGATATCTCCCTGAGAGGGAGGGACTGAGAGATGCCAGCCAGTGTACAGATAACCGCCTGAGCGACGGGGAAAGAGAGACTCCAGTCAGTGTACAGGTAACTGTCTGAGGGAGGGTGACAGAGAGACACCAGTCAGTATTCAGATATGTCGCTGAGGGAGAGGGACTGAGATTTACCAGTCAGTGTACAGATATGTCCCTGAGAGGGAGGGGCTGAGAGTAACCAATCAGTGTATAGATATCTCCCTGAGAGGGAGGGACTGAGAGACGCCAGTCAGTGTGCAGATTTCACCCTGAGTGAGAGGGACTGAGAGACACCAGTAAATGCACAGATATCACCCTGAGAGACATCAGTCAGAGGACATATATATATATCTCCCTGTTCGAGAGGGACTGACCGACAGCAGTCTGTGTACAGATATCTCCCTGATCGATACTGGACCGAGAGGCACCAGTCGGTGGGGAGAGGGACTGAAATATACCAGTCAGTGTACAGATACGTCCCTGAGAGAGAGTGACTGAGAGACACCATTCTGTGTACAGATATTTCCCTGGGGGAGAGGGACTGATAGAGCAGTCCGTTTACAGATATCTCCCTGAGAGACAGAGAGGCTGAGGGCCATCAGTCAGAGCACAGATAATTTCCTGATGGAGAGGGACTGCGCGACACCAGTCGGTGTACAGATATCTCCCTTAGAGGGAGGGACTGAGAGACGCCAGTCAGTGTACAGATACCACCCTGAGAGGTATGAACTGAGAGAAACCAGTCAGTGTATAGATATCTCCCTGAGGGAGAGGGACTAAGCGACACCAGTCAGTGAACAGATATCTCCCTGAGAGGGAGGGACTGAGAGACGGCAGTCAGTGTACAGATATCTGCCTGAGGGAGAGGGATAGATATACACCAGTCTTTGTACCGTTATCACCCAGAGAGGCACCACAGAGAGACACCAGACACTGTCCAGATATGTCGCTGGGGGATTGGGACTGAGAGATTCCAGTAAGTGTCCATATATGTCACTGAGAGAGAGGGACTTGTTGACACCGGTCTGTGTACAGATATCTCGCTGAGGGAGAGGGACTGAGCGACAACAGTCAGTGTACAGATATCTCACTCAGAGGTAGGGACTGAGAGACGCCAGACAGTGTACAGATATATGCCTGATGGAGAGGGACTGAGAAACACCAGTCAGTGTACAGATATCAACATGTGAGGGAGGGACTGAGAGAAACCAGTCAGTGTACAGATATCTCCCTGAAAGAGAGGGACTGCGAGACACCAGTCAGTGTACAGATATCTCCGTGAGAGGGAGGGAATGAGAGACACCATTCAGTTATCAGATATCTCCCTGAGAGAGTGGGACAGAGAGACGCAAGTCAGTGTACAGATATCTGCCTGAGGGAGAGGTACTGAGAGACTGCAGTCAGTGTACAGATATCACCCTGAGAGGGAGGGAGAGAGAGAGACCAATCAGTGTACAGTTATGTCGCTGGGGGAGAGGGACTGAGATATACCAGTCAGTGTACAGATATGTCCCTTCGAGAGAGGGACTGAGAGGAACCAGTCAGTGTACAGATATCTCGCTGAGGCAGTGGGACTGAGCGACACCACTCAATGTACAGATATCTGCCTGTGGGAGAGGGACTGAGAAACACCAGTCAGTGTACAGATATCCGCCTGAGTGAGAGGGACTGAGAGAAACCTGTCAGTGCATAGTTATCTCCCTGAAGGAGAAGGACTAAGAGACACCACTGAGTTTACAGATATCTCCCTGAGAGACAGAGAGACTGAGAGACATCATTCAGAGGACATATATTTCCCTGTGGGAGAGGGACAGAGCGACACCAGTCAGTGTGCAGATATCTCCCGGAGGGAGAGTGGGCTGAGAGACACCAATCAGTCAACAGATATCTCCTTGAGAGGGAGGGACTGAGCGCCGCCAGTCAGTGTACAGATATATGCCTGAGAGAGAGAGTGACAGAGAGACACCATTCAGTGTACAGATATTTCCCTGGGTAGAGGGACTGAGTGACCAGTCAGTTTACAGATATCTCCCTGAGAGACAGAGAGACTGAGAGACATCAGTCAGAGAACAGATATCTCTCTGAGGGAGAGGGACTGAGCGTAACCAGTCAGTGTACAAATATTTCACTTAGAGGGAGGGACTGAGAGACGCCAGTCAGTGTACAGATTTATGCCTGATGGAGAGGGACTAAGAGACACCAGTCAGTTTACAGATATCAACCTGAGAGTGAGGGAATGAGAGAAACCAGTCAGTGTATAGATATCTCCCTCAGGGAGAGGGACTGAGAGACACCAGTCAGTGAACAGATAACTCCCTGAGAGGGAGGGACTGAGAGACACCAGTCAGTGTACAGATAACTGCCTGAGGGAAGGGGATTGAGAGACACCAGTCAGTGGTCAGATATGTAGCTGGGGGAGAGGGACTGAGATATATCAGTCAGTGTACAGATATCTCCCTGAGAGGGAGGAACTGAGAGACGCCAGTCAGTGTACCGATAACTGACTGAGCGACGGGGACTGAGAGACTCCAGTCAGTGTACAGATATCACCCTGAGGTAGAGGGACTGAGAGACACCAGTAAGTGCACAGATATCTCCCTGAGCGATACTGGACGAGAGACACCCGTCAGTGTACTGATATCAACCTGAGAGGGAGGGACTGAGAAAAACCAGTCAGTGTACAGATATTTCCCTGGGGGAGAGGAATGAGTGACCTGTCTGTGTACACATATCTCCATGAGTGACAGATAGACCGAGAGACATCAGTCAGAGGACAGATATCTATCTCCCTGTGGGAGAGGGACTGAGCGACACCAGTCAGTGAGCAGATATCTCCCTGAGAGGGAGGGACTAAGAGATGCCAGTCAGTGTACAGATATCTGCCTGGGGGAGAGGGACTGAGACACACCAGTCAGTGTACAGATATCTGCCTGAGGGAGAAAAACTGAGAGACACCAGTCAGTGTACAGATATCACCCTGAGGGAGAGGGACTGAGAGACACCAGTAAGTGCACAGATATCTCACTGAGCGATACTGGACGAGAGTCACCAGTCAGTGTGCAGATATCACTCTGAGAGGGAGGGACTGAGAGAAACCAGTCGGCGTACAGATATCTCCGTGAGGGAGAGGGACGAAGAGACACCACTAAGTTTACAGATATCTCCCTGAGAGACAGAGAGACTGAGAGACATTAGTCAGAGGACATATATTTCCCTGAGCGAGAGGGACTGAGTGACACCAATCAGTGAACAGATATCTCCCTGAGAGGGAGGGACTAAGAGACGCCAGTCAGTTTACAGATATTTCCCTGGGGTAGAGAACTGAGTGACCAGTCAGTGTACACATATCTCCCTGAGAGACAGAGAGACTGAGAGACATTAGTCAGAGGACAGAGATCTCCCTGAGCGAGAGGGACTGAGTGACACCAGTCAATGTACATATATCTCCCTGAGAGGGAGGGACTGAGAGACGCCAGTCAGTGTACAGATATCTGCCTGCGGGAGAGGGACTGAGACACACCAGTCAGTGCCCAGATATCTGCCTGCGGGAGAGGGACTGAGACACACCAGTCGGTGCACAGATATCTGCCTGAGGGAGAGGGACTGAGAGACACCAGTCAGTATACAGATATCACCTTGAGAGAGAAGGATGCGAGAAACCAGTCAGTGTATAGATATCTCCCTCAGGGAGAGGGACTAAGAGACACCAGTCAGTGAACAGATATCTCCCTGAGAGGGCGGGACTGAGAGATGCCAGTCAGTTTACAGATAACTGCCTGAGCGACGGGGAAAGAGAGACTCCAGTCAGTGTACAGGTAACTGCCTGACGGAGGGTGACAGAGAGACACCAGTCAGTATTCAGATATGTCGCTGAGGGAGAGGGACTGAGATATACCAGTCAGTGTACAGATATGTCCCTGAGAGGGAGGGGCTGAGAGAAACCAATCAGTGTATAGATATCTCCGTGAGGGAGAGGGACTGAGAGACACCAGTAAGTGCACAGATATCACCCTGAGAGACAGGGAGACTGAGAAACATCAGTCAGGGGACATATATATATATCTCCCTGTTCGAGAGGGACTGACCGACAGCAGTCTGTGTACAGATATCTCCCTGATCGATACTGGACCGAGAGGCACCAGTCAGTGTTCAGATATGACCCTTGAAGGAGGTACTGAGAGACACCAGTCAGTGTACAGATATGTCGCTGGGGGAGAGGGACTGAAATATACCAGTCAGTGTACAGATACGTCCCTGAGAGAGAGTGACTGAGAGACACCATTCATTGTACAGATATTTACCTGTGGGAGAGAGACTGAGAGAGCAGTCAGTTTACAGATATCTCCCTGAGAGACAGAGAGACTGAGGGACATCAGTCAGAGGACAGATAATTTCCTGATGGAGAGGGACTGCGCGACACCAGTAGGTGTACAGATATCTCCCTTAGAGGGAGGGCCTGAGAGACGTGAGTCAGTGTACAGATATCACCCTGAGAGGTAGGAACTGAGAGAAACCAGTCAGTGTATAGATATCTCCCTGAGGGAGAGGGACTAAGCGACACCAGTCAGTGAACAGATATCACCCTGAAGGAGAGGGACTGAGAGACACCAGACACTGTCCAGATATGTCGCTGGGGGATTGGGACTGAGAGATACCAGTAAGTGTCTATTTCTGTCCCTGAGAGAGAGGGACTTGTTGACACCGGTCTGTGTACAGATATCTCCCTGAGGGAGAGGGCCTGAGAGACACCATTCAGTGTACAGATGTGTCCTGAGTGCGAGGGACTGAGAGACTACAATCAGTGTACAGATATCTCCCTGAGGGAGAGGGACTGAGAAACACAAGTCAGTGTACAGATATCTCCATGAGCGTGAGGGCTTCAGAGACGCCAGTCAGAGTACAGATATCTCCCTGAGGGAGAGCGACTGAGAGACACCAGTCAGTTTACTGATATAGCCCTGAGAGGGAGGGACTGAGAGACACCAGTCAGTGTACAGATATGTCCCTGAGGATGAGGTACTTAGAGACACCAGTCAGTGAATAGATATCTCCCTGAGGGAAAGGGAATGAGTGATACCAGTCAGTACACTTATTCTTCCCGGAAAGAGAGGGACTGAGAGACACGAGTCAATATATAGATATCTCCATGAGTGAGAGGGATTGAGAGAAACCAGTCAGTGTACAGATATCATCCTGAGAGTGAGGGACTGAGGGGCACCACTCAGTGTACAGTTATTTCTCTGAGGGAGAGGGACTGAGGCAACAGTCAGTATACAGATATGTCCCTGAGGGACAGGGACTGAGAGACCAGTCAGTGCACAGATATCTCCCTGAGGAGAGGGACTGAGAGACAACAGTCAGTGTACAGATGTAACCCTGAAGAGAGGTACTGAAAGACACCAGTCAGAATACAGATATGGCTCTGAGGGAGAGGGACTGAGAGACACCAGTCAGTGTACAGATATCTTCCTGAGAGGGAGGGACTGAGAGACACCATTCAGTGTACATATATCATCCTGAGGAAGAGGGACTGAGAGATACCATTCAGTGTACGGATATCTCCCTGAAAGAGAGGGACTGAGAGACACAAGTCAGTGCACAGAAACCAACCTGAGAGGGAGGTACTGAGTGACACCAGTCTGTGTACAGATATCTCCCTGAGACACAGAGAGACTGAGACACAACGGTCAGTGTACAGATATCTCGCTGTGGGAGAGGGACTGAGAGACCAGTCAGTATCAAGATATCTCCCTGAGGGAAAAGGACAGGGATACACCAGTCAGGGTCCAGATATATCCGTGAGGGAGAGGGACTGAGAACCCAGTCAGTGTACAGATATCTCCCTGAGATACAGAGAGAGTGAGAGACATCAGTCAGAGTACAGATATCTCCCTGAGCGAGAGGGACTGGGAGACACCAATCAGTGTACAGATATCTCCCTGATGGTGAGTGGACTGAGAGACACCAGTCAGTGTAAAGATATGTCCCTGAGGGAGAGGGACTGAGAGACACCAGTCAGTGTAAAGGTATCTCCCTGAGAGGGAGGGACTGAAAGACAACAGTCAGTATACAGTATCTCCCTTTCAATTCCATCAATACATTCACTGATTTAATGAAGTTAGATATGTAACCATGGCCGGGAAAATAACCTGTCCTCTTTTGTGCTGAAATTCAGATTCACTGTTAATGCTGTAATATTCAAAGTGATCTTGTGTTGGACTGTGTGAACTCAGTACCAGAACATTGAACGTTACGATCCAGATTTGAACCTCTGTAGGCATACGTTAAGCTTCGTCTCCCTCCCAAAATGAACTCGTGTTATATGGTTTCTGCCTTTGCGGATGGATGGAGATTTCCATAATGATTCTTTAAAGACTGAACTTATAAAGAGGAATATTTAAACCCTGACAGGTTTTGCTTACAATGGGAGTACCTGTTGCTGAATTTTGGAAATTCTGATATTACTTCGCAACCTTCTATTCAAAAGTCTGCACAGTGAATTCAATCCAGCAGTCCAATCTCTCGGAGTGAGATTAAGATGGCTTAGTTTTGTACATTCAGTGGGGTTAATGATTAAATGATGGGAAGTGATGTATTGATCTGAGCAATATGCAGATCTGAAAAATGATGTATATATATTTCAACATTATATACATTATAAAGAAGATTGTATGAACCTTTTGACTGCATCCAACTGGAATTACTAACGAGCAGGGACAATTACTTTCCTTGGAAACCTTCATTAATTCTAGTCATTGAACAGGGTAAATTAATGCGTCTGGTCCGGCACTTTAGATATGCAACATAAAGTATGTTATAATCCACATATATTATACACGAGTAGAAATTCATATCAAAAAATCACTGGCACAGCATGACCCAATGATTACATTACATTCAGACACTGTCCCTGAAACATGACACAGATCTGCTCATAAGTAAAATTCCCTTGTAAACCATGATCTACTGATTATTGTTGCAAATATGACGTTTGTAGAAATTGATCTTTGGGAGAATTGGATTGTCCCCATTGCCTCTCCTCGATATTTAAATATATTGAATCCTATAATTATTTCAGCGGGAATAAAGTCTAATGCTGCTGTGAGCAATTGATTGAGTTCACGGGGTTGGGAGTCATACATTAGCATGATAGGAGATGGGATAACGAACAGCAAACAGTGAGCAGGAATAAATGTTTCATTCTATGGTTTGCAACCAGTAACTAGTGGGGTGCCGCAGGGATCAGTGCTGGGACCCCAATTATTTACAATCTATATTAATCACTTGGAATAAGGGACTGAGTGTAAAGTTTGCTGACGATACAAAAATGGGAGGAAAAGCAGTGTGTGAGGAGGACACAAAAAATCTGCAAAGGAACATAGACAGGCTAAGTGAGTGGGCAAAAATTTGTCAGATGGAGTATAATGTTGGAAACTGTGAGGTCATGCACTTCGGCAGCAAAAAATGAAGAGCAAGTTATTATTTAAATGGAGACAGATTGTACAGCGGGACCTGGGGGTACTTGTGCATGAAACACAAAAGGTTAGTATGGAGGTACAGCAAGGGATCAAGAAGGCCAATGGTATCTTGGCATTTATTGCAAAAGGGATGGAGTATAAAAGCAGGGAAGTCTTGCTACAGCTATTCAGGGTATTGGTGCGGCCACACCTGGAACACTGCGTGCAGTTTTGGTTTCCGTATTTAAAAATGGATATACTTACTTTGAAGGCAGTTCAGAGAAGATTCACGAGGTTGATTCCAGGGACGAGGGGGATTACTTATCAGAAAATTTTGAGTAGGTTGGGCCTCTTTTCATTGGCATTCAGAAGAAGGAGAGGTGGTTTCATCGAAACGTATTAGATTATAAGGGGGCTCGCCAAGGCGGAAGCAGAGAGGATGTTTCCACTGATGGGGGAGACGAGAACCAGAGGGCATGATCTTAGAATAATGGGCCGCCCATTTAAAACAGAGAAGAGAGAAATTTCTTCTATCAGAGGGTTGTAAATCTGTGGAATTCGCTGCCTCAGAGAGCTGTGGAATCTGGGACATTGAATAAATTTCAGTCAGAAATAGACATTTTGTTAAACAATAAGGGGATAAGGTGTAATGGGGAGCGGGCAGCGAAGTGGAGCTCAGTCCATGATCAGATCAGCCATGATCTTATTGAATGGCAGAGCAGGATCGAGGGGACGTATTGCCTATTCCTGCTCCATTTTCTTATGTTCTTATGTTCTTGTATTAGCATGGATAGAGGATTGGCTAACAACAGAACAGAGAGAGTTGCGATAAATGGGTAATTTGCAGGTTGGCAAACAGTAACGAGTGGAGTGCCACACGGAGCAGTGCTGGGTATTGAACTTTTTCCAATCTATATTAATGACTGGATGAATGAACCGAGTGTAATGTAGCCAAAATACTGATGATACAAAGATCACTGGAAAAGCAAGTTGTGACGATGGTGCAAAGAATCTGCAAAAGGATATAGATAGGCTAATTCGGTGGGCAAACATTTGGAAGATGGAATACAACGTGCGAAAATGTGAGGTTTTGGTCGGAAATATAAAAAAAGCAATTATTATTTATGTGTGGAGCTAGCACAAAATGCTGTAATACAAAATGATCTGCCGGTTCTTGTGCATCAAATTCAAAACGTTAGTATGCAGGTAGAGCAAATAATCAGGAAGGCAAATGGAACGTTGGCCTTAATTGCAAAGGGGATGGAGCATAAAAGTGGGGAATACCTGATCCAACTGTCCTGGGCTATGGTAAGACCACACCTCGAGTACTGCATACAGTTTTTGTCTCCTTAAAGAAGGATATACTTGAATTGGAGGCAGTTCAGAAAAGGTGCACAAGGTTGAATCCTGAGAAGAAGTGTTGTCATAAAAAGAAAGATTGAGCTGGTTGTGCTTATACTCTTTTAAGTTTAGAAGAGTGAGAAATAATCTTATTGAAACGTCTAAGATACTGAGGGGGCTTGACACGGGTTAGTTGCAGAAAGCATGTTTTCCCTCATGGGGGAATCTAGAACTAGTGTACATAGTTTCAGAATAAGTGGTCTCCCATTGAAAACAGAAATGAGGAGGAATTTATTCTCCCAGAGGGTCGTGAATCTTTGGAATAATCTATCCCAGAGAGCTGTGAAGGCTGGGTCTTTGAATATATTTGATGTGGTGATAGACTGATGTTTCAATGATAATGGAGTCAAGGTTTATGGGGAGTAGGTGGAGAAGTGGAGTTGAGGCTCGGATCAGATCAGCCATGAACTTATTGACGGGCGGAGCAGGCTCGAGAGGCGAAATGGCTTACCTCTGCTCCTAGCTATTATGCTCTTATGTCCATAGGGCAATCTTTCATCCCATCAATTATATTAGCATGCATTATACACTTCCAGAAATCTGAGACGGTCTCAATCAGAGATACATCGTTAGTTCAGTTAGTACAGGTTGATCTGATATGCCAGTCCAAGAATTTCATAGAGAATCAGATTGCAATGTCAATGGAGATCATTAGCTCAGACTGAGCTATACATGATATATCTGTCCAAAAATCTCAGAGAGTAACGGTATCATATCAATAAGTAATACAGACTGACTTTCATATTATATGCCATTTCAAGAATCTCAGAGAGAGTCTGACTGAGATAGAGTAAAAGCAAATAAGTACACAAGAATTTGGAGCAGCAATAGACCATTCTGACCCTCGAGGCTGCGGCAGTATTCAGTGAGATCAAGGCTGATCTTATATCTTAACACCAATTTTCTGTCCTGTTCCCATATCCCTTGATTCGCTTAATATCCAAACATACATTGATCTCTGTCTTTATATACTCCAAGACTGAGCCTCCACAGCCCTCTGGGGTAACGAATTCCAAATAGTAACCACCATGTGAATGAAGAGGTTTCTGCTAATCTCTATCCAAAATGGCCGACCCCTTATTCGAAGACTGCGACCCCGAGGGTTAGATTCCTCTGCCAGAGGAAACATCCTCTCTGCATCTACCCTGTCAATCTCTGTGAAAATGTGGCGTGTTTCAATGCGATCACCTCTCATTCTTCCAAAAGTGGAGAAAACATAGGTCTGCTCTACTCAATCTGTCCTCAAAGGACAATCCCCCATCCCATCAATTCCAGTAGTACAGACTGAACTACGTATGTTATACTATTCCAAGAGTCTCAGAGAGAATCAGAAGGATATACAATGTAAGAATATATGCACATACGAATAGGGAACAGGAAGAGGCTATTTGGCCCCTCGAGTCTGCTCCGCCATTTAATGAGATCATGGCTGATCATTTACCTCAACTCAACTTTCCTGCACGAGCCCCACATCCCTTGATTCCCTTGATATCCAAAATTCCACCAAAAACTGTCTTGAATATTCTCAAAGACTGAGGGGTCGAAAGTGGGCATGGCTCTTTTTGAGGCGGTGTCAACGCCTGAATGCTCATTTTAGTGTTACGTGTTAGATGCCGTCTGAAACTGCGAAATTGAGTTTTGACACCCGAAGGTGAGAGAGCAGCACTAAAAGTGATGATACACGCTCATCGTCGGGCACCAACAAGGGCGGGAGGTCAGGCGGCCGATTGCATTTTGTGATCGATGTTTACCGGCATGCGAGCTGCAAAAACGGGAAGAAAAACAGTAAAACACTTCTCCGACCTAGACCCACACTTCACCATTGGTACAACGAATAAATCAATGCCAAAAGGAAGAATGAAATTAAAACGTAGCTTACTCTCTCCCGGCGTTAACGGGCGGCGTTATCAAGCAAATTTCAAAGATTCTCCACCCTCTGAGCATCTGTTTGATTAGCACAGACATAATAATCTCTGTCTTGATATACCCAAAGACTGAGCCACCACAACCCTCTGGGGTAGCGAATTCCAAAAATTCACCACCATCTGAGTGAAAAGGAAATGACCGACCACTTATTCTGAGACTCTGACCCCAGGATCGAGACTCCTCAGCCAGAAGAAACATCTTCCCTGCATCTACCCTGTCAAGCCGTGTAAGAATTGTATTAGTATCAATAAGATCACCTCTCATTTTTCTAAAATCTAAAGAATAGAGGTCGACTTTGCTCAATTTCCCCTCATAGGACAATCCTCCATCTCATCAATTACATGAGAACAGACTGAACCACACATTAGGTATGAGCGAAATCTCAGACCCAGACGCAGATCCAGTATTAATCCAATTAGTACAGGCTAACCTGCACAAGTCGAAAACTTTCATAGAGAATCAGACTGCGATGTCAATACATTCCAATAGCACAGATTGAGCTGTACATTATATACTAGTCCAAAAATCGCAGAGATTAAAATTGGTACATCGAATAAATAAAGGTTGAAATATATCAAAAAGCAATACTTACCTTGCACTCTGCTGGCGCTAAAATACGGCGTTACCAAGCGAATTTCATTCCTGAGATTTCCAAATCCCTCTGCGGTACGGAAGTCAAAATAGTCACCTCACACTGGCAGTCTATTCGGTCAGAACAGGCAGAACTACATTTTACATCCCAGTCTAAAATTCTCAGACAATGTCTGACTCAGATACCATATCAATTCCACGAGCACAGATAGAAGTACACATTATATAGCAGTCTAAAATTGCCAGGAAATGTCAGGTTGGCATGCAGTATAAATCCTGTATAAATACAGTATAAATAGCTGAGAACTCAATTTTGATTTGGAAGCAAGTCTTCCTCGATTTCAAGGGACTGCCTATGTTGATTATGATGATAATAAATATTTCAGCACGGACAGAACTACACATTATATACCAGTCCAAAAACGGCAGGAAATGTCAGACTGGCATGCAGTATAAATAGTGTATAAATGCAGTATAAATATCTGAGAACGCACTTTTAGAGTGAACGCAATATTGCTCGATTTCGAGGTACTGCTTACATTGAGGATGATGATAATAAATACGACAGCACAGACAGAACTACAAATTATATACCAGTCTAATTGTGTCAGACTGCGCCAGACTGAGATAGTGTATCAATTCCATAAGCAACAATAGAACAACACATTATTTAACAGTACAGAATCTCAGCAATTACCAGACTGAGATACAGCATCAAGTCCATCGGTTTTTTGTGAATATATTATATACCAGTCCCAACATCGCGTATTTCGACGTCCATCTTGACTCTCGCTTCAGCTCATCCGTTGCTGAAGCAATCATCCATGCCTTCATTACCTCTGCACTTGACTATTAAAATACTCTCCTGTTTGGCCTCCCATATTTTACCCTTGTCAAACCGAGGTGATGCAAAACTCGGCTACCCATATGCCAACTCGCACAAGCCCCGCTCAACCATCATCCCTTTGCTTGCTGGCCTATAGTGGCTCCCGCTTAAGCAATGCTTCCATTTCAAAATTCTCAGCCTTTTGTTCAAATATCTACATGGCCTCGCCCCTCATTATCTGTATAATCTCCTCCAACCCCATGATGCGCTCCTATGATCCTGCCTTTATTATCCCTGATAATAATCGCTCAACCATTGCTGGCCGTGTCTTCTGTTGCCGAAGCACTCCCAAGATCTGCAACACCCTCGCTAAACATCTCTGCCTCTCTACCACTCTGTCCTACTTAAACACGCTTCTTTAAACCTATCTCGTCACCTGTTCTCATTTCTCCATAAGCGGCTCGGTGTTAATTTGTTTTAAATTTCACAAAACAGTGATGCGCCTGAGGACGTTTCACTATGTTCAAAGCGCTACATAATAACATTTGTTGTTGTTGTTTCAAGTTGTAACACTGATTTAAAGATTAACAATTGTCTGAATCGCCATCTGTCCGTCATGGATCAGCGCCAAGCGCACTTGTCTCTGATTTAAAAGTTTCAAGCCTGCCAAGCATTTTACACATTTCATAAAGATCAACGCTCATTCTTTTAAAATTGAGAACATCAGCACAATCTAAACAAATATCTCCTTATTGGAAAGCATTCATCTCTCAGGAATCAATCAGGCGAACCTTGATTGCATCTCCGTAGAAATAGTGGATGCATTGGTGATCATTTTCCAACAGTCTATCGAATCTGGATCAGTTCCTATGGACTGGAGGGTAGATAATGTAACACCACTTTTTAAGAAAGGAGGGAGAGAGAAAACGGGTAAGTATAGACCGATTAGCCTGACATCAGTAGTGGGGAAAATGTTGCAATCAATTATTAAAGATGAATTAGCAGCACATTTGGAAAGCAGTGATAGGATCGGTCCAAGTCAGCATGGATTTATGAAAGGGAAATCAAGCTTGACCAATCTGCTATAATTTTTTGAGGATGTAATTCGTAGAGTAGACAAGGGAGAACTAGTGGATGTGGAGTATTTGGACATTCAAAAGGCTTTTGACAAGGTCCCACACAAGAGATTGGAGTGCAAAATTAAAGCACATGGTTTTGGGGATAATGTATTGACGTGGATCGAAAACTGGTTGGCAGACAGGAAGCAGAGAGTCGAGATAAACGGGTCCTTTTCAGAATGGCAGGCATTGACTAGCGGTGTGCCGCAGGGTTCAGTGCCTGGACCCCAGATATTTACAATATACATCAATGATTTAGATGAAGGAATTGAGTGTAATATCTCCAAGTTTGCAGTTAACCCTAAGCTGCGTGGTGGTGTGAGCTGCGAGGAGGATGCTAAGAGGCTGCAGGGTGACTTTGGCAGGTAAGGTGAGTGGGCAAATGCATGGCGGATGCAGTATAATGTGGATAAATGTGAGGTTATCCATTTTGGTGGCAAAAACACGAAGGCAAATATTATCTGAATGGCGGCAGATTAGGAAAAGGGGAGGTGCAACGAAAGCTGGGTGTCATGGTACATCAGGCATTGAAAGTTGGCATGTAGGTACAGCAAGTGGTGAACTAGGCAAGTGGCATGTTGGCCTTCATAGCTAGGCGTTTTGAGTAGAGGAGCAGGGAGGCGTTACTGGACTTGTATAGAGAATTGATGAGGCCTCATAGAGAATATTGTGTTCAGTTTTCGTCTCCTAATCTGAGGAAGGACGTTCTTGCTATGGAGCGAGCACAGCGAACGTTCAACAGACTGATTCCCGGGAAGGCAGGCCTGATATATGAAGAAAGAATAGATCGACAAGGTCTGTATTCGCTGGAGTTTAGAAGGATTTGAGGGGATCTCATTGAAATTTATAAAATTCTGACGGGACTGGACAGGTTCGATGCAGGAAGAATGTTCCCGATGTTGGGGAATTCCAGAACCAGTGTACTCAGTCTAAGGATAAGGGGTAGGCCATTTAGAACTCAGTTGAGGAGAAACTTCTTCACTCAGTGTGGTTAACGGTTGCAATTCTCTACCGCATAGAGTTGATGCCAGTTCATTGGAGATATTCAAGAGGGAGTTAGATATGGCCCTTGCGGCTAAAGTGATCAAGGGTTATGGAGATAAAGTAGGAAAAGGTAACTGATGTGAGTGATCAGCCATGATATTATTGAATGGTGGTGCAGGTTCGTAGGGCCGAATGTCCTTCTCCTGCAACTATTTTCTATGTTTCTATATTTCCTCTAAAGTACATTTACGTCCTTATGTAAGGAAACAAAACTGTACACAATACAAATTCTCCGTTCTTTTATCGCACCAATGATGAAGCGAGAGATAGCCGAAGTTTCCAGGAGCCGAAGTGAATCCGAGCTACGTTTGAAATTGTATTAATTTACATCTTTAGAAGAAAGTTGCTGGACAGAGTCCCGAATCAGTGAGAGATTCCCTGAAACTGTTGACGATTAGCATTTATCTCAAAAATCCCTTGAACTATTTGCCTATTAATTCAGAGCGGGGCATCGCCTGTAAAATCAGTCTAAACATGCAAAGCACAAAACCGCCAAACAGGGTTTTAAACCCGACGACTCTAAAATTAAGAGAATCATGCGAGACTGAGCCATCCAGACACAAGCCATTATATCAAACTGAACAATTGCAATCACCTGACCCAACGCATGTAAGCTGACCCATCACCTGAACTTGATCAATAGACAATCACTGAACTTAACACATGTCAACTTCGAAACACAGAAACATAGAAATTAGGTGCAGGAGTAGGCGATGCAGCCCTTCGAGCCTGCAACACCATTCAATATAATCATGCCTGATCATGCAACTTCGGTAACCCATTCCTGCTTTCTATCCATACCCCTTGAAAACCTTTAGCCCTAAGGGCCACATCTAACTCACTTTCGAATTTGTCTAATGGGCTGGCCTCAACAACTTTGTGGTGGAAAATTCCAAAGGTTCACATTTCCCTTAGTGAATAATGTTCTCCTCTTCTCTGTGCTAAATGGCTTACCCCTTATCAATATACTGTGACCCCTGGTTCTGGACTTCGTCAACATCGGGAACATTCTCCCTGCATCTAACCGAACCAATCCCATCAGAATTTTATATGTTTCTATGAGGTCCATCTCATTCTTCTAAATTCCAGGAAATATAAGCCTAGTCGATCCAGTCGTTCTTTCTATGTCAGTCCTGCCATCCCGGGAATCAGTCTGGTGAACGTTCACTGCACTCCCTCAATAGCAATAATGTTCTTCCTCAGATTAGGATACCAAAACTGTACACAATATTCAAGGAATGGCAGCACCAAAGCCCTATGGATCTGCAGCAAGACCTCCCTTCTCATACACTCAAACCCTGTCGTTATGAAGGCTAACATACCATTTGCCTTCTTCACCGCCTGCTGTAATTGCATGTCAACTTCCAATGACTGATGTACCACGATACCCAGGTCTCGTTGCACCTCCCCTTTTCCTAATCTGTCATCATTTCAGTTAACATTCTGCCTCCCTGTTTCTGACTCCAAAGTGGATAATCTGACATTTATCCACATTATACTGCATCTGCCATGAATTTGCTTACTCACCTAGCCTGTCGAAGTCACCCTGCAGCTTCTTAGCATCCTCATCACAGCTCACACTGCAACCCAGCTTAGTGTCATCAGCAAACTTGGTGATGTTACATTCAATTCCATCGTCCAATCATTAATGCATATTATAAATAGCTGGGGTCGCAGCACTGAACGTTGTGTTACACCACGATTCACTGCCTACCATTCTGAAAAGGCCCCGTTTATTATTGCTCTTTGCATCCTGTCTGCCAGCCAGTTATCTATTCAAGTCAATACATTACCCCCAATATTATGTGCTTTAATTTTGCACACTAATCTCTTGTGTGGGACCTTGTCAAAAGCTTTGTGAAAGTCCAAATACACTACATCTACTGGTTCTCCCTTGTCCACTCTACTAGTTACATCCTCAAAAAATTCCAGAAGATTTGGCAAGCATGATTTCCCCTTCATCAATCCATGCTAACTTGAACCGATCCTGTCACTGCTTTCCAAATGCGCTGCTATTACGCCTTTAATAATTGATTCCAACATTTTCCCCACCACCCATGTCAGGCTAACTGGTCTATAATTCCTTATTTTACCTCTCCCTTCTTTTATAAAAAGTGGGATTACATTAGCTACACTCCAATCCATAGCAACTGATCCACACTCTATATAATGTTGGAAAATTATCACCATTGCATCCACTATTTCTAAGGTCACTTCCTTATGTACTCTGGCATGCAGACTATCATGCCCTGGGGATTTATCGGCATTCAGTCCCATCAATTTCCCTAACACAATTTCCCGACGAATAATGATTTGCTTCAGTCCTCTTTTTCGCTCGACCCTCGGTCCTCTAGTATTTATGGAAGATTATTTATATCTTCCTTAGTGAACACGGAACCAAAGTATTTGTTCAATTGGTCTGCCATTACTTTGTTCCCCATTATAAATTCGCCAGATTCTGACTGCAAGGGACCTATATTTGTCTTCATTAATCGTTTTCTCTTCGCATATCTATAGAAGCTTTTGCAGTCAATATTTATGTTCCCTGCAAGCTTACTCTCACATTATATTCCCGACCCACACCTCCTCCTAATTGAAGCCTTTGTCCTCCTTGCTGCATTCTAAATGTATCCCAGTCCTCAGGCTTGCTGCTTTTTCTGGCCAATTTATAAGCCTCTTCCTTGGATTTGACACTATTCCTAATTTCACTTGTTAGCCACGATTGAGCCACTTTCGACTTTTTATTTTTAAGCCAGACAGGGATGTACAAATGTCTACAATTGCCTCTCAACTGTCAAGCCTTTAAGTATCATTCTCCAGTCTATCCTAGCCAATTCACGTCTCATAACATCGAAATTGCATCGAAGTTGCCTTTCTTTAAGTTCAGTACCCTAGTGTCTGAATTAACTGTGGTACTCTCCATCTAAATGAAGCATTACACCACATTATGCTCGCTCTTCTCCAAGGGGCATCGCACAACAAAATTATTAATTTATCCTCTCTCGTTACACAAAACCCAGTCTTGGATGGCCTGCTCTCCAATTGGTTCCTCGACATATTGGTCTAGAAAATCATCCTTCATACACTCCAGGATATCCTCCTCCACCGTGTTGCCACAAGTTTGCTTAGCCCAAACTATATGTAGATTAAAGTCACCCATGATAACTGATGTACCTTTATTGCATGCATCCCTAATTTCCTATTTGATGTCATCCCCAAACTCACTACCGCTGTTTCTTGGCCTGTACGCAACTCCCACGAGCGTTTTCTGCCCTTTGGTGTTCCGTAGCTCTACCCACACAGATTCCACATCATTTAAGCTAATATCCTAGATTACTATTGCTTTAAGCTCCACTTGAACAAGCTACGCGACGGCACCTCTTTTTCCTTTCTGCCTATCCTTCCTGAATGTTGAGTAACCCTGGATGTTGAGTTCCCAGCCTTGGTCACCTTGGAGCCATGTCTCCATTATCCCAATTACGTCATAACCGTTAACTATTTCTGCACAGTTAATTCCTCCACCTTTTTACGAATGCTTCTTACTTTGAGACACGAAGACTTCAGGTTTGTTCCTCAACAGTCTTTGTCCTTTTAGAATTATGTTGTAATGTGTCCCTTCTTGATTTTTGCCTTTGATATTTCTGACTTCCACTTTCCTTTTCTCCTTTCTACATTTTGCGTCTGCCCCCATTTTACTTCCATCTATCTCCCTCCATAGATTCGCATCCCTCTGCCATATTATTTTAATCTCTACCCAACAACATTAGCAAGCAGTCCGCTTAGGACACTGGTTCCGGTCCTGCCCAGGTGCAGACCGAAGGTTTGTATTGGTCCTATCTCCCCCAGAACAGGTTCCAAAATCCCAGGAATTTGAAACCCTCGCGCTTGCACCATTTCTCAAGCCACGTATTCATCTTAACTATCCTTCTATTTGTACTCTGCCTGGCACGTGGCACTGTTAGCAATCCTGAGATTACGAATTTTGAAGTCCTCCTTTTTAATTCAACTCCTAGCTCGCTAAATTCAACTTGTAGGACCTCATCCTGTTTTATTACCTATATCGTTGTTACCTATATGCACCACGAAACTGGCTGTTCAACCTGCACCTCCAAAATGTCCTGCAGCCGCTCCGAGACATCCTTGGAACTTGCACGAGGGAGGCAACATACGACCCTGGAGTCTCGATTGCCGCCGCAGAAATGCCTATCTTTTCCCCTTACAATAGAATCCCCTGCCAATATAGCTCTCCCACTCTTTTTCCTGCCCTCCTGTGTAGCAGAGCCACCCATGGTGCCATGAACATGGCTGCTACTGCCTTCCCCTGATGACCCATCCCCCTCAACAGTGCCCAAAGCGCTGTATCTGTTTTGTGGGGAGATGAACCCATGGTCCTCCGGAACTATCTTCCTTCTACTGCTCCGCCTGATAGTCACCAATTCCATATGTGCCTGAGTAACCTTTAGCTATGGTGTGACCCACTCACTAAACGTGCTATTCACGACATCATCAGCATCGCGGATGATCCAATGTGAGTCCATGTGCAGCTCCAGTGCTGCAATGTGGTCTGTCAGAAGCTGCAGCTGGGCACACTTCCTGCACACATAGTAGTGACCCAGCAGCCACAAACTGAGCAAGACATAGTTATCTAAACCAAAACATGTAAACTGACTGATCACACATAAATTCCTCCAGTACCAATTAACTGAATCAGAAACAGTAGAGTTACACATAATCACAAAATGATGCCAACGCAAGGTCTAATTCAGTGATCAATAAGTGCTGGCAGTTAACATTAACAGTTACATTGCGGAAATCGGAAATTCAAAGCAGATTAGAGTCTGAATAAAGCGATTACATGGAATACACAGTTACTGTTAAAGAATAACGGCTCAAACAGGCGTGAGAGAACCGATCATGAGATACCGATTGACACTATTAGGGACTGTCCGGAAACATCACTGACCAGAGGGTTGAAGGCGAAAGGTAGAAACCAACATTAGAGCTAATATCAAAAAGACCTGGCTGAATTTTCTGTGAGAAGTTTTGAATTCTGTTGTTCATGGAGAGGCTGCTGATCACTTGACCGGATGTCTGATTCTCACACAATAGAAAACCTGCACTCAGACATTCAGGTTACATTATCCTATTAGTGATAGTCAGCTGGGTTCAGAAGTGTGATAGATTATTCCAACTCATGGTTAGAATAGAACAGAATATATTTAACCTGAGGTATTGAAGAGGAACACTCAGAGCATCGGAATAATTGAAACATTGTCCCTTCAATCATCAAATTGCCTGTCTGGAGAACCCAAAGAGATTTGGTAAAGTGACCTGTTCAATTACGAAAGTCAAGCTCAGTAACGAAGATACTAATGCAGCAGATTTTGGTTAGAGATGCTAATTCAACAAAGAAAACATTAAATTGATTGTTCAAGAAGTCGTGCTGCGAATCTTGACCAAATGCCAAAAGTGTGATTCGGGCTGTTTGGAAACGTACAGATAAGGAGGCGGCGAGAGGCTGGGGGGAACCACTGTCAGCACTACTTTCTATCTGGTAGCGTCAGTCTGTATAACAAGGGGGTGAGAACATTCAAAGTCACTGGAAAGCTGATTTTAATCAACAGGAATGTTATCACAGCAGACGAACTAATGTGACGAAGAGAACACTCTCCAGCAAACAGTCCAGGAGACAGACAATTTGAAGGAGAGCTTGAAGACGGTCAAGATAAACAACAGGGAGGAAACTAATGAGTATTGAGCCTCCCTGTCTCCCGAAGAAGACGATTTGGCAATTCTGAGCTGCGAGTTCCGCACTAATATCAAGTTTGGTTGAGTCGCAATCTGTCTACTTGGCTCAGCTTGGAGCACACTCACATTTGAGTTGGAAGGTCCAAGCCCCGTATGAATTCCATAATTTTAAATCAGATTGCCTCTCATTCTTCTAATCACGAGATTATACAAGTCCATTTAACCCGATGTCTCCTTATCGGACTGCCCTCACATCCAATAATTCAACCTGATGAAACTTGATTGCACGTCCTCTAAAGAAAGTTTTAAGTTTCCTGACGTATGGAGACCAAAACTTTAAACAGTACAATTTTTTCTTCATTTTCTCCCTCCGATTGCTGCTGGATGAAGCCATAGCCAGAAGTCGCAGTGAGCCGAACTGACCGCGAGCTGCGGTTGAAATTGTATTAATTTACATCTTTAGCATCAAGATGCTGGAGAAAGTCCGGAATCAGTGAGAGATTCCCTGAAACTGTTGTCGAATGACATTTATATCAAACATCCCTTGAACTATTTGCTATGTATTCAGAGCAGGGATCACCTTTGAAATCAGTCTAAACCGGAAAACACAACACCGCCAAACGGGCGTTTAAACCCCACGACTCTGAAAGTAAGAGAATCATGCTCGACCGAGCCAGACAGGCCCAAGCCATGATCACAATCTGACCAATTTCCCATCACTTAGCGCAACATATGTAAGCTGACCTCTCACCCAGAATCTGGCCAATTGGCCATAACCGAAGCTAACACTTCCAAAATGACCCAGCACACAGAGACTGAACAAGTGAGCATTATATAAACCAACATGTAAACTGACCGGTCATTCAGAAATTGGTCCAGGACCAATTAACTTAACCAAAAACCTTAAAGTTATCTATTCACCTAAAATGGACTAATCATTAAGTGTTGGGTGGACAGATTAACCGAGTTGCATTACTGATGTAGGAAATTCAATGTGTATTCGACTCTGAATAAAGCTTTTACATGGAATAAACAGTAAAAGTTGGGGAACAACGGGGCTGAATACACATAATATATTGAGCTGCTCTCCACGCAACATCATATCCTCAGCTCCTCCCCACCAAAACATAGTATTGTCCGTGACTCACATCCCAATCTAATATTCTCAGCTCCAAACCACCAATTTTACCTCTATCGTTTTTTACTGAATGGGTCAGAAACTCATTTTAGCGCGACATTTTCACAAGTAGGCAAAGTTTCAAACAACAATATTTACAACAGCTTTTACAACAACGACAGCAGCAGCAACCACTGAAAAGCATATGTAGAGATATGATATATTGGCACCCCACTGGCGCAAACCATGAGACAATCATACAAGGTTTGATACAGGTTTAAAATAATGTCCCTGCTTTTGAATTATGATCCTCTGGAACTGAAGTAGAGTGCTTTATTTGCACGTTGATGTCCTTATTAGCCTCTGTTGCTACTTTTAGTGATTTGTGTAATTGTACCCCAAAATGCCTTTGCAAATCTACCCCATTTATTTCTCAGTTTCCAAAGCGTAAGCAGAGTCCTTATCCCTCGTGCCAAAATGCACCACCTCACACTTATCTATATTGAAAATCGTTTGTTATTTACATGCCCATTATTCGAGTGTTTTTATGATAGAAGTAATTAACAGCTTTTACTTCGTCATATAAACACTATGTTTTTAAAAAAAATATCAATGATGAGAGGTATACAAAGGGGCTGCATAATAATGTATTAGTACTTCAGAAACGTGACTCACACAGTTGTGCATCGACAAACAATCCAAAAGACCAAGGTGAGCCGAAAGGGGCTTATCTATTCGTAAATTTGTATTAATTGTTAATTTGTCAAATATTAGCCCATACCCCATGACACCATAGCAATGGCTGCACAAACATCCCCCTTGCAATAAAGGCCAACAGTCCATTTGCCTTCCTGATTATTTACTGTACCTGCATACTAACTTTTTGAGTTTCCTCCATAACGACTCCGAATCGTTTCAATGAGTTTGCCTCTCATTGTCCGTAATTGCACTTAGACGCTCAGGTTACTTTGTTCCATTTGTGCCAGAAGAAACACGAGAATAAACAGGTCCAATTAACTCAATATCTCCTCAAAGGACAGCCCTCATATCCAAGGAATCAATCTGGTTTACCTTGATTGCACCCACTCTAAAGCAAGTTTTAAGTTTCATCAGCTAAGGAAACCAAAAATGTCCACAGTACAAATGAGTCGTTGATTTCTCGCACCGATAGGTGGTGAGTGGAACACTGCCCGAGGTCCCAGTGAGCTGAAGTGACCGCGAGCTGCGGGTGTAATTAAATAAAATGCAATCATTAGCAGCAAGACTCTGGAGTTAATCTCGAATCAGGGAGTAATACCCTGAGACTGTTGCCGAATAACATTTATATCAAACATCGCTTGAACTATTTGGCCATGAATTCAGAGCTCGGGATCGCCTGTGAAATCAGCCCAAAACAGCATAGCACTAAACGGCCAAACGGGGGTTTAAACCCCACAAATAAAACATTACAAGAATCGCGCTCGACTGAGCCAGGCAACCTCAGCCATTGTCACAAACTGAACAATTGCCTATCACCTAACACAATACATGTTAAACTGACCCAGCAACCTGAAACTGACCAATGCATCATTATATAAACCAACACATGTAAAATGACCGTCATCCAGAAATTGCTCCAGTACCGATTAACTAAACGAGAAACCTTAAAGTTAACCATCGCCCTAAAATGATGCCAGCACTTGGTCTCATTCAGAGGTAATTAAGTGTTGGCTGGAAATATTAACCTGGTCACATTACCGATGTTGGAAATTCAAAGAATATTCGAGTCTGAATAAAGCGATTGCATGGAATAAACAGTGAAAGGTAAATAGCAATGGGGCTGAATGCTCAACAGGCGTGAGAGAAGCGATCTTACCGTGATATACATGTTGACACAATGAGGGACAGCCCAGAAGCATTACTGACCTGACAGCTTGATAACGAAAGGTAGAACCCAACGTTAGTGCGAGTATCGATCAAATCTGGATGCATTTTCTGTGAGAAGTGGAGAATTCTGTTCTTCTTGAAGATGCTGCTGATAATTTGACTGGATGCCTGATTCTCACACAAAGGGAAGCCTGCATTCAGACGCTCAGGTTACTTTATCCCATTATTGCCAGTCAGGTGGGCATAGCAGTGTGAGAGTTCATTCTCACTAATGTTACAGTGGAACAGAATATATTTAAATAGAACTATTACGGACAAACTCTCACAGTAAACTAATACATAAAACAACGTCCCTTCAATCGACAAACTCCCTGACTGGATAACCCTAGTAGATGCAGATCAGATTACAATAGCTAAACTAAAATGTTTAACTGCGGGAGTCAGGCTCAGTAACGAAGATTCGATTGTCTGTATTGGTGGAAAAGTTCTCAGAAACTTTTCATCAATAGTAATGTTTTCGAATCTAAAGGACTGAAGGACAAGCGGTTCGGGTTGAAAAGATGAAGTCAAAGATTTGCCATGGTCTTAGTGAACAGCGGCGCAAGCTCGATTGAATACGTGGCGTGCTCCGGCTCATAATTCTTATATCTTTATTTTGTTAATGTACTAGGGAATAAGATTGTTACCCAAACTCTGTCTTTATTGAGCTGAAAAAATGATGAAGATTTAAACCCATGAGCAAGAGCTGCAGGGAGAGCCATTCTGCTGGAACATTACCAGTACAGTGTCAGGTACATTCAGAATAGGGTTATAGATTCTCATCTGTGTACCTGTGGCTTAAAGATGTACCACAAATCGCTGAACTGGAAATTGCATTGCAGCACATGTGAATAAAAAGCAATGTGAAATTGCAATTGTGCTCAACATGTTATATAAGCTTAATATATCGGAGGGTTTGACTATTTTACTGATCGCTGCGATTCTTTTCTATTTGTTGAATTTGCAGCAAATTGAACATCATGGATGCAGTGCAATTTTCATTGAGGAGATTTAGCACACAGTGCTGGGTGGGAGATTTGAGAATTGAAAATGTTGTACAGTGCCATTGTTTAACTGCGCTGGTTTTTGAATCCTGCTCGCAACGGACCTGCTCAGTGTTGGACACAATGCCTGCAATAGTCTGTATTCTTTAATCCGTGGAAGGATTTTGGATATTTCTATACCGCTTTTCAAGAGACTAATGCATCGGTTAGAGACTTGGATTACTGATCTACTAATGGAGCAAACTTTGCTTTAAGGTGTTATTTCAACAAAGGAAAAGTTAAATTGACTATTCAAGTAGGCGTGCTGGAAATGTTGGCCAAACTCCGAAGTCTGATTTAGGCTGTCTGCAAAGCTACAGAGAAGGAGGCATCGAGACACGGTGGGGAAACGTTGTCAACACTAGTGGCTGTCTGGTAGCGTCAGTCTGTGTACCCATGGGGGAGAGCAAATTGAAAGTCAATGGATAGCCGGTTCTAGGCAGCACGATTGGTCTCACAGCAGCCGGTTCAAAGTGACGAAGAGAACACACTCCAGCAAACAGTCCAGGAGACAGACAAACCGAAGGGGAGGTTGAAGAGAGTCAAGAAAAGCATCAAGGAGGACACCAACGAACAGTGAGCCTTTCCTTCTGCCGAATCAGAAGAATGCTGAGCTGTGAGTTGCAGCACTCACTGAAAGATTGGCTGAATCGTCATCTTCTTCCGTGGATTAGCTTTGTGCGCACTCACCTCTGAGTTTGAAGCTCCAAGCCCTCGAGGAAATCCATTCATAAGAACAAAAGAAATAGGAACAGGAGTCGGCCATTTGTCCCGGCAAGCCCTGCTCTGCCATTCAATTAGATCATGGCTGATCTGCTCATGCGCTCACCTCTTTTCGCTGACCGCTCCCCATAACACATTCGACACTTATCGCTCAAAAATAACTCTACCTCTCCGCCTTAGGTATATTCAATGACCCAGCCTCCACATCTCTCTCGGGCAAGGAATTACACAGATTTACAACCATCTGAGAGAAAGATTTCTCCTCATCTAGATATTAAATAGGTTGATGCTTATGTTAAGACAATGTCCCCTAATATAGCATTCCCCCTTCATTTGAAATATCTTCTCGGCATCCACCTTGTCGAACCCCGTAATTATCTCATAAGTTTCAATCATATCATCTATAATTCTTTTGAACTTCAATGTGTACAGGCTAACCCTACTCAGCCATCCACATAAGTCAAACCATTTAACTCTGGAACCAACCTAGTGAACTTTCTCTGAACAGCCTCCAATGCACGTATATCCCTCCATAAACACGGAGATCAAAACTGTACGCAGTACTAGAAATATAGAAACATTGAAACATAGAAAATAGGTGCAGGAGTAGGCCATTCAGCCCTTCTAACCTGCACCGCCATTCAATGAGTTCATGGCTGAACATGCAACTTCAGTACCCCATTCCTGCTTTCTCGCCATACCCCTTGATCCCGCTAGTAGTAAGGACTTCATCGAACTCCTTTTTAAATTTATTTATTGAATTGGCTTCAACAACTTTCTGTGGTAGAGAATTCCACAGGTTCACCACTCTCTGGGTGTAGAAGCTTCTCCTCATCTCGGTCCTAAATGGCTTACCCCTTATCCTTAGATGGTGTCCCCTGGTTCTGGACTTCCCCAACATTGGGAACATTCTTCCTGCATCGAACCTGTCAAACCCAGTCATAATTTTAAACATTTCGATAAAGTCCCCTCTCATTCTTCTGAACTCCACTGAATACAAGCCAAGTTGATCCAGTCTTTCTTGATAGGTCAGTCCCGCCATCCCGGGAATCAGTCTGGTGAACATTTGCTGCAATCCCTTAATAGCAAGAATGTCCTTACTCAGGTTAGGAGACCAAAACTGAACATAATACTCGATGTGTGGCCTCACCAATGCCCTGTACAACTGTAGCCACACCTCCTGAGGTCAGTGATGTATCTGGATGGTAGTGACAGTGTCAGTGAGGTCAGTGATGTATCTGGATGGGTAGTGAGAGTATGAGTGAGGTCAGTGATGTATCTGGATGGGTAGTGACAATTTGATTGAGGTCAGTGATGTATCTGGATGGGTAGTGACAGTATGAGGGAGGACAATGATGAACCTGGATGGGTAGTGACAGTATGTGTGAGGTCAGTGATATATCTGGATGGGTAGTGACAGTATGAGTGAGGTCAGTGATGTATCTGGATGGGTAGTGAGAGTATGAGTGAGGTCAGTGATGTATCTGCATGGGTCGTGAAAGTATGAGTGAGCTCAGTGATGTATCTGGATGATTAGTGAAAGTATGATTGAGTTCAATGATGTATCTGGATGGGTAGTAAGAGTATGAGTGAGGTCAGTGATGCACCTGAATGGGTAGCGACAGTATGAGTGAGGTCAGTCATTTACCTGGATGTGTAGTGACAGCATGAGTGAGGTCAGTGATGTATCTGCATAAGTAGTGATAGTATGAGTGAGGTCCGTCATGTATCTGGATGGGTAGTGACAGTGTGAGTGAGGTCAGTGATGTACCTGGATGGGTAGTGACAGTATGAGTGAGGTCAGTGCTGTACCTAGATGGGTAGTGACTGTATGAGTGAGGAGAGTGATGTATCTGGATGAGTCGTGAAAGTATGAGTGTGTTCAGTGATGTATCTGGATGGGCAGTAACAGTAGGAGTGAGGTCAGTGATGTATCTGCATAGGTATTGATAACATGAGTCAGGTCCGTGATGTATCTTGATGGGCAGTGACAGTGTGAGTAAGGTCAGTGATGTACCTTTATGGGTAGAGATAGAATGAGTGAGGTCAGTGATGTATCTGGATGGGTAGTGATAGTATGAGTGAGATCAGTGATGTACCAGGATTGGTAGTGACAGTATGAGTGAGGTCAGTGATGTATCTGGATAGGTAGTGACAGTATGAGTGAGGTCAGTGATGTATCTGGATGGCTAGTGACAGTATGAGGGAGGTCAGTGATGTACATGGATGGGTAGTGAGAGTATGAGTGAGGTCAGTGCTGTATCTGGATGGGTAATGTCAGTATGAGTGAGGTCAGTGATGTATCTGGATGAGTAGTGACATTATGAGTGAGGTCAGTGATGTATCTTGATGCGTAGTGAGAGGATGAGTGAGGTCAGTGTGTACCTGGAGGGGTAGTGACAGTATGAGTGAGGTCAGTGATGTATCTGGTTGGGTAGTGACAGTATGAGTGAGGTCAGTGCTGTATCTTGATGGGTAGTGACAGTATGAGTGAGGTCAGTGATGTATCTGGATGGGTAGTGACAGTATGAGTGAGGTCAGTGATGTATCTGGATGGGTAGTGTCAGTATGAGTGAGGTCAGTGCTATATCTGGATGGGTAGTGACAGTATGAGATAGGTCAGTGATGTATCTGGATGGGTAGTGACAGTATGAGTGAGGTCAGTGATGTATCTGGATGGGTAGTGACAGTATGAGTGAGGTTATTGGTGTATCTGGAAAAGTCGTGACAGTTTGAGTGAGATCAGTGATGTATCTGGATGGGTAGTGACAGTATGAGTGAGGTCAGTGATGTATCTGGATGTGTAGTGATAATATGAGTGAGGTCAGTGCTTTATCTGGATGCGTAGTGATAGTATGAGCGAGATCAGTGATGTATCTGGATGAGTAGTGAAAGTATGAGTGAGTTCAGTGAAGTACCTGGATGGGTAGTGACAGTATGAGTGAGGTCAGTGATGCATCTGGATGGGTAGTGATAGTATGAGTGAGGTCACTGATGCATCTGGATGGGTAGTGAGAGTATGAGTGAGGTCAGTGATGTATCTGGATGGGTAGTGAGAGTATGAGTGAGTACAGTGATGTATCTGGATGGCTAGTGATAGTTTGAATGAGGTCAGTGTTGTACCTGGATGGGTAGTGACAGTATGAGTGAGGTCAGTGATGTATCTGGATGGGTAGTGACAGTAGGAGTGAGGTCAGTGATGGATCTGGATGGGTATTGCCAGTATGAGTGAGGTCAGTGATATACCTGCATGGGTAGTGACAGTATGAATGAGGTCAGTGATGTACCTGGATGGGTATTGACAGTATGAGTGAGGTCAGTGATGTATCTGGATGAGTAGTGATAGTATGAGTGAGGACAGTGCTGTACCTGGATGGGTAGTGACAGTATGAGTGAGGGCAGTGATGTATCTGGATGAGTCGTGAATGTATGAGTGTGTTCAGTGATGTATCTGGATGGGTAGTGACAGTAGGAGTGAGGTCAGTGATGTACCTGGATGGGTAGTGACAGTATGAGTGAGGTCAGTGATATACCTGGATGGGTAGTGACAGTATGAATGAGGTCAGTGATGTACCTGGATGGGTATTGACAGTATGAGTGAGGTCAGTGATGTATCTGGATGAGTAGTGATAGTATGAGTGAGGACAGTGCTGTACCTGGATGGGTAGTGACAGTATGAGTGAGGGCAGTGATGTATCTGGATGAGTCGTGAATGTATGAGTGTGTTCAGTGATGTATCTGGATGGGTAGTGACAGTAGGAGTGAGGTCAGTGATGTACCTGGATGGGCATTGACAATATGAGGGAGGTCAGTGATGTATCTGGATGGGTAGTGACAGTATGAGTGAGGTCAATGATGTACCTGGATGGGTAGTGACAGTATGAGTGAGGTCAGTGGTGTATCTGGATTGCTTGTGACAGTATTAGTGAGGTTAGTGCTGTATCTGGATGGGTACTGACAGTATGAGTAAGGTCAGTGATGTATCTGGATGAGTAGTGAGATTATGAGTGAGGTCAGTGTTGTATCTGGATGTGTAGTGAGAGTATGAGTGATGTCAGTGATCTACCTGGAGGGGTAGTGACAGTATGAGTGAGGTCAGTGATGTATCTGGATGGTAGTGACAGTATGAGTGAGGTCAGTGATGTATCTGGATGGGTAGTGACAGTATGAGTGAGGTCAGTGATGTATCTGGATGGCTAGTGACAGTATTAGTGAGGTCAGTGCTGTATCTGGATGGGTACTGACAGTATGAGTGAGGTCAGTGATGTATCTGGATGAGTAGTGAGATTATGAGTGAGGTCAGTGTTGTATCTGGATGTGTAGTGAGAGTATGAGTGAGGTCATTGATGTATCTGGATGGGTAGTGACAGTGTGAGTGAGGTCCGTGATGTATCTGGATGAGTAGTGACATTATGAGTGAGGTCAGTGTTGTATCTGGATGTGTAGTGAGAGTATGAGTGATGACAGTGATGTACCTGGAGGGGTAGTGACAGTATGAGTAAGGTCAGTGATGTATCTGGATGGTGGTGACAGTATCAGTGAGGTCAGTGATGTATCTGGATGGGTAGTGAGAGTATGAGTAAGGTCAGTGATGTATCTGGTTGGGTAGTGATAGTATGAGTGAGGTCAGTGATGTATCTGGATGGGTAGTGACAATATTAGTGAGGTCAGTGATGTATCTGGATGGAAGTGACAGTATGAGTGAGGTCAGTGCTGTATCTTGATGGGTAGTGACAGTAGGAGTGAGGTAAGTGATGTATCTGGATGGGTAGTGGCAGTATGAGTGAGGTCAGTGATGTATTTGGATGGGTAATGTCAGTATGAGTGAGGTCAGTGCTATATCTGGATGGGTAGTGACTGTATGAGTGAGGTCAGTGATGTATCTGGATAGGAGTGACAGTATGAGTGAGGTCACTGATGTATCTTGATGGGTAGTGACAGTATGAGTGATGCCATTGATGTATCTGGATGGGTCGTGACAGTTTTAGTGAGATCAGTGATGCATCTGGATGGGTAGTGACAGTATGAGTGAGGTCAGTGATGTATCTGGATGTGTATTGACAGTATGAGTGAGGTCAGTGCTTTATCTGGATGCGTAGTGACAGTATGAGCGAGATCAGTGATGTATCTGCATGGGTAGTGATAGTATGAGCAAGGTCAGTAATCTATCTGGATGAGGAGTGAAAGTATGAGTGAGTTCAGTGATGTACCTGGATGGATAATGACAGTGTGAGTGAGGTCAGTGATGCATCTGGATGGGTAGTGAGTGTATGAGTTCGGTCAGTGATGCATCTGGATGGGTAGTGAGAGTATGAGTGATGTCAGTGATGTATCTGGATTGTAAGTGACAGTTTGAGTGAGGCCAGTGATGTATCTGGATGTGTAGTGATAGTATGAGTGAGGTCAGTGCTGTATCTGGATGTGTAGTGAAAGTATGAGTGAGGTCAGTAATTTATCTGAATGAGTAGTGAAAATATGAGTGAGCAGTTATGTATCTGGATGAGTAGTGAAAGTATGAGTGAGTTCAGTGATGTATCTGGATGGTTAGTGACAGTTTGAGTGAGGTCAGTGATGTATCTGGATGGGTAGTGTCAGTATGAGTGAGGTCAGTGATATACCTGGATGGGTAGTGAAAGTATGAGTGAGGTCAGTGATGTATCTGGATGAGTAGTGATAGTATGAGTGAGGTCAGTGATGTATCTGGATGGGTAGTGACAGTATGAGTGAGGTCAGTGATGTATCTGGATGGGTAGTGACAGTATGAGTGAGGTTATTGATGTATCTGGAAAAGTCGTGACAGTTTGAGTGAGATCAGTGATGTATCTGGATGGGTAGTGACAGTATGAGCGAGATCAGTGATGTATCTGGATGAGTAGTGAAAGTATGAGTGAGTTCAGTGAAGTACCTGGATGGGTAGTGACAGTATGAGTGAGGTCAGTGATGCATCTGGATGCGTAGTGAGAGTATGAGTGAGGTCACTGATGCATCTGGATGGGTAGTGAGAGTATGAGTGAGGTCAGTGATGTATCTGGATGGGTAGTGAGAGTATGAGTGAGTACAGTGATGTATCTGGATGGCTAGTGATAGTTTGAATGAGGTCAGTGTTGTACCTGGATGGGTAGTGACAGTATGAGTGAGATCAGTGATGTATCTGGATGGGTAGTGACAGTAGGAGTGAGGTCATTGATGTATCTGGATGGGTATTGCCAGTATGAGTGAGGTCAGTGATATACCTGCATGGGTAGTGACAGTATGAATGAGGTCAGTGATGTACCTGGATGGGTATTGACAGTATGAGTGAGGTCAGTGATGTATCTGGATGAGTAGTGATAGTATGAGTGAGGACAGTGCTGTACATGGATGGGTAGTGACAGTATGAGTGAGGGCAGTGATGTATCTGGATGAGTCGTGAATGTATGAGTGTGTTCAGTGATGTATCTGGATGGGTAGTGACAGTCGGAGTGAGGTCAGTGATGTACCTGGATGGGTAGTGACAGTATGAGTGAGGTCAGTGATATACCTGGATGGGTAGTGACAGTATGAATGAGGTCAGTGATGTACCTGGATGGGTATTGACAGTATGAGTGAGGTCAGTGATGTATCTGGATGAGTAGTGATAGTATGAGTGAGGACAGTGCTGTACCTGGATGGGTAGTGACAGTATGAGTGAGGGCAGTGATGTATCTGGATGAGTCGTGAATGTATGAGTGTGTTCAGTGATGTATCTGAATGGGTAGTGACAGTAGGAGTGAGGTCAGTGATGTACCTGGATGGGCATTGACAATATGAGGGAGGTCAGTGATGTATCTGGATGGGAAGTGAAAGTATAAGTGAGGTCAGTGATGTATCTGGATGGGTAGTGATAGTATGACTGAGGTCACTGCTGTATCAGGATGTGTAGTGACAGTATGAGTGAGGTCAGTGATGTATTTAGATTGGTAGTGATAGTATGAGTGAGGTCAGTGATGTACCTGGATGGGTAGTGACAGTATGAGTGAGGTCAGTGATGTATCTGGATGGGAAGTGATAGTATAAGTGAGGTCAGTGATGTATCTGGATGGGTAGTGATAGTATGACTAAGGTCACTGCTGTATCTGGATGTGTAGTGACAGTATGAGTGAGGTCAGTGCTGTACCTGAATGGGTAGTGACAGTAGGAGTGAGGTAAGTGATGTATCTGGATGGGTAGTGTCAGTATGAGTGAGGTCAGTGATGTATCTGATTGAGTCGTGAAAGTATGAGTGATATCAGTGATGTACCTGGATGGGTAGTGATAGTATGCGTGAGGTCAGTGATGTACCTGGATGGGTATTGACAATATGAGTGAGGTCAGTGATGTATCTGGATGGGTATTGACAATATGAGGGAGGTCAGTGATGTATCTGGATGGGTAGTTATCGTATGAGTGAGGTCAGTGATGTACCTGGATGGGTAGTGACTGTATGAGTGAGGTCAGTGATGTATCTGGATGGGTAGTGATGGTATGAGTGACGTCACTGCTGTATCTGGATGTGTGGTGACAGGATGAGTCAGGTCAGTGCTGTATCTTGATGGGTAGTGACAGTATGAGTGAGGTAAGTGATGTATCTTGATGGTAGTGACAGTATCAGTGAGGTCAGTGATGTATCTGGATGGGGAGTGAGAGTATGAGTAAGGTCAGTGATGTATCTGGTTGGGTAGTGATAGTATGAATGAGTTTAGTGATGTATCTGGATGGTAGTGACAGTATGAGTGAGGTCAGTGCTGTGTCTTGATGGTTAGTGACAGTATGAGTGAGGTAAGTGATGTATCTGGATGTGTAGTGGCAGTATGAGTGAGGTCAGTGATGTATCTGGATGGGTAATGTCAGTATGAGTGAGGTCAGTGCTATATCTGGATGGGTAGTGACAGTATGAGTGAGGTTAGTGATGTATCTGGATGGGTAGTGACAGTATGAGTGAGGTAAGTGATGTATCTTGATGGGTAGTGACAGTATGACTGAGGTCAGTGATGTATCTGGATGTGTATTGATAGCATGAGTGAGGTCAGTGCTTTATCTGGATGCGTAGTGACAGTATGAGCGAGATCAGTGATGTATCTGGATTGATAGTGACAGTTTGAGTGAGGCCAGTGATGTATCTGGATGTGTAGTGATAGGATGAGTAAGGTCAGTGTTGTATCTGGATGTGTAGTGACAGTGTGAGTGAGATCAGTGATGTATCTGCATGGGTAGTGTCGTCGGAGTGAGGTCAGTGATATATTTGGAATGGTAGTGATAGTATGAGTGAGGTCAGTGATGTACCTGGATGGGTAGTGACAATATGAGTGAGGTCAGTGATGTACTTGGATGGGTAGTGACAGTATGAGTGAGGTCAGTGATGTATCTGGATGGGTAGTGACAGTATGAGTGAGGTCAGTGATGTATTTGGAATGGTAGTTGTAGTATGAGTGAGGTCAGTGATGTACCTGGATGGGTAGTGACAGTATGAGTGAGGTCAGCAATGTATCTGGATGGGTACTGACAGTATGAGTGAGGTCAGTGATGTATATGGATGGGTAGTGACAGTATGAGTGAGGTCAGTGATGTATCTGGATGGGTACTGACAGTATGAGTGAGGTCAGTGATGTGTCAGGATGGGTAGTGACAGTATGAGTGAGGTAAGTGATGTATCTTGATGGGTAGTGACAGTATGAGTGAGGTCAGTGATGTCTCTGGGTGGGTATTGACAGTTTGAGTGAGGTCAGTGATGTATCTGGATGGGTAGTTATAGTATGAGTGAGGTGAATTATGTACCTGGATGGGTAGTGACAGTATGAGTTAGGTCAGCGATGTATCTGGATGGGTAGGGATTGTATAAGTGAGGTCAGTGATGTATCTGGATGGGTAGTGATAGTATGAGTGAGGTCACTGCTGTATCTGGATGTGTAGTGACAGTATGAGTGAGGTCAGTGCTGTACTTGGATGGGTAGTGACAGTAGGAGTGAGGTCAGTGATGTATCTGGATGGGTTGTGACAGTATGAGTGAGGTCAGTGATGTATCTGGATGAGTCGTGAACGTATGAGTGATATCAGTGATGTACCTGGATGGGTAGTGATAGTATGCGTGAGGTCAGTGGTGTACCTGGATGGGTATTGACAATATGAGTGAGGTCAGTGATGTATCTGAATGGGTATTGACAATATGAGTGAGGTCAGTGATGTATCTGGATGGGTAGTTATCGTATGAGTGAGGTCAGTGATGTACCTGGATGGGTAGTGACAGTATGAGTGAGGTCACTGATGTATCTGGATGGGTAGTAATAGTATGAGTGAGGTCAGTGATGTATCTGGATGGGTAATGATAGTATGAATGAGGTCACTGCTGTATCTGAATGTATAGTGACAGGATGAGTCAGGTCAGTGCTGTACCTGGATGGGTAGTGAGAGTAGGAGTGAGGTCAGTGATGTATCTGGATGGGTAGTGATAGTATGAGTGAGGTCAGTGATGTATCTGGATGGGTAGTGATAGCATGAGTGAGGTCAATGATGTACCTGGATGGGTAGTGACAGTATAGTCAGGTCAGTGATGCATCTGGATGGGTAGTGATAGTATGAGTGAGGTCAGTGATGTATCTGGATGGGTTGTGATAGTATGAGTGAGGTTACTGCTGTATCTGGATGTGTAGTGACAGGATGAGTCAGGTCAGTGCTGTACTTGGATGGGTAGTGATAGTCGGAGTGAGGTCAGTGATGTATCTGGAAGGGTAGTGACAGTATGAGTGAGGTCAGTGATGTATCTGGATGAGTCGTGAAAGTATGAGTGATATCAGTGATGTACCTGGATGTGTAGTGATAGTAGGCGTGAGGTCAGTGATGTACCTGGATGGGTATTGACAATATGAGTGAGGTCAGTGATGTATCTGGATGGGTATTGACAATATGAGTGAGGTCAGTGATGTATCTGGATGGGTATTGACAATATGAGCGAGGTCAGTGATGTATCTGGATGGGTAGTGACAGTGCGAGTAAGGTCAGTGATGTATCTGGATGGGTAGTGAAAGTATGAGTGAGGTCAGTGATGCATCTGGACGGGTAGTGAGAGTATGAGTGAGGTCAGTGATGTATCTGGATGGGTAGTGACAGTATGAGTGAGGTCAGTGATCTATCTGGATGGGTAGTGTCAGTATGAGTGATGTCAGTGCTACATCTGGTTGGGTAGTGACAGTATGAGTGAGGTCAGTGATGTATCTGGATGGGTAGTGACAGGATAAGTGTGGTCAGTGATGTATCTTGATGGGTAGTGACAGTATGAGTATTGTCATTGATGCATCTGGATGGGTCGTGACAGTTTGAGTGAGATCAGTGATGTATCTGGATGGGTAGTGACTGTATGAGTGAGGTCACTGATGTATCTGGATGGGTAGTAATAGTATGAGTGAGGTCAGTGATGCATCTGGACGGGTAGTGAGAGTATGAGTGAGGTCAGTGATGTATCTGGATGGGTAGTGACAGTATGAGTGAGGTCAGTGATCTATCTGGATGGGTAGTGTCAGTATGAGTGATGTCAGTGCTTCATCTGGTTGGGTAGTGACAGTATGAGTGAGGTCAGTGATGTATCTGGATGGGTAGTGACAGGATAAGTGTGGTCAGTGATGTATCTTGATGGGTAGTGACAGTATGAGTATTGTCATTGATGCATCTGGATGGGTCGTGACAGTTTGAGTGAGATCAGTGATGTATCTGGATGGGTAGTGACTGTATGAGTGAGGTCACTGATGTATCTGGATGGGTAGTAATAGTATGAGTGAGGTCAGTGATGTATCTGGATGGGTAATGATAGTATGAATGAGGTCACTGCTGTATCTGAATGTATAGTGACAGGATGAGTCAGGTCAGTGCTGTACCTGGATGGGTAGTGAGAGTAGGAGTGAGGTCAGTGATGTATCTGGATGGGTAGTGATAGTATGAGTGAGGTCAGTGATGTATCTGGATGGGTAGTGATAGCATGAGTGAGGTCAATGATGTACCTGGATGGGTAGTGACAGTATAGTCAGGTCAGTGATGCATCTGGATGGGTAGTGATAGTATGAGTGAGGTCAGTGATGTATCTGGATGGGTTGTGATAGTATGAGTGAGGTTACTGCTGTATCTGGATGTGTAGTGACAGGATGAGTCAGGTCAGTGCTGTACTTGGATGGGTAGTGATAGTCGGAGTGAGGTCAGTGATGTATCTGGAAGGGTAGTGACAGTATGAGTGAGGTCAGTGATGTATCTGGATGAGTCGTGAAAGTATGAGTGATATCAGTGATGTACCTGGATGTGTAGTGATAGTAGGCGTGAGGTCAGTGATGTACCTGGATGGGTATTGACAATATGAGTGAGGTCAGTGATGTATCTGGATGGGTATTGACAATATGAGTGAGGTCAGTGATGTATCTGGATGGGTATTGACAATATGAGCGAGGTCAGTGATGTATCTGGATGGGTAGTGACAGTGCGATTAAGGTCAGTGATGTATCTGGATGGGTAGTGAAAGTATGAGTGAGGTCAGTGATGCATCTGGACGGGTAGTGAGAGTATGAGTGAGGTCAGTGATGTATCTGGATGGGTAGTGACAGTATGAGTGAGGTCAGTGATGTATCTGGATGGGTAGTGTCAGTATGAGTGATGTCAGTGCTACATCTGGTTGGGTAGTGACAGTATGAGTGAGGTCAGTGATGTATCTGGATGGGTAGTGACAGGATAAGTGTGGTCAGTGATGTATCTTGATGGGTAGTGACAGTATGAGTATTGTCATTGATGCATCTGGATGGGTCGTGACAGTTTGAGTGAGATCAGTGATGTATCTGGATGGGTAGTGACTGTATGAGTGAGGTCAGTGATGTATCTGGATGTGTAGTGATAGTATGAGTGAGGTCAGTGCTTTATCTGGATGCGTCGTGACAGTATGAGCGAGATTAGTGATGTATCTGCATGGGTAGTGATAGTATGAGCAAGGTCAGTAATGTATCTGGATGAGTAGTGAAAGTATGAGTGAGTTGAGTGATGTACCTGCATGGGTAGTGACATTATGAGTGAGGTCTGTGATGCATCTGGATGGGTAGTGAGAGTATGAGTGAGGTCAGTGATGCATCTGGATGAGTAGTGACAGTATGAATGATGTCAGTGATGTATCCGGATGTGTAGTGATAGTATGAGTGAGGTCAGTGCTGTATCTGGATGTGTAGTGACAGTATGAGTGAGATTAGTGATGTATCTGCATGGGTCGTGATAGTATGAGTCAGGTCAGTGCTGCATCTTGATGGGTAGTGACAGTATGAGTGAGGTCAGTGATGTATCTGGATGGGTAGTGACAGTATGAGTGAGGTCAGTGATGCATCTGGATGGGTAGTGTCAGTATGATTGAGGTCAGTGCTATATCTGTATGGGTAATGACAGTATGAGCAAGGTTAGTAATGTATCTGGATGAGTAGTGAAAGTATGAGTGAGATCAGTGATGTATCTGCATGGGTAGTGATAGTATGGGTGAGGTCAGTAATGTATCTGGATGAGTAGTGAAAGTATGAGTGAGCAGTGATGTATCTGGATGAGTAGTGAAAGTATGAGTGAGTTCAGTGATGTACATGGATGGGTAGTGACAGTATGAGTGAGGTCAGTGATGCATCTGGATGGGTAGTGAGAGTATGAGAGAGGTCAGTGATGCATCTGGTTGTGAAGTGAGCGTATGAGTGATGTCAGTGATGTATCTGGATTGGTAGTGACAGTTTGAGTGAGGTCAGTGATGTATCTGGATGGGTAGTGACAGTATGAATGAGGTCAGTGATGTATCTGGATGTGTAGTGATAGTATGAGTGAGGTCAGTGCTGTATCTGGATGTGTAGTGACAGTATGAGTGAGATCAGTGATGTATCTGCATGGGTAGTGATAGTATGAGTGAGGTCAGTAATGTATCTGGATGAGTAGTGATAGTATGAGTGAGGTCAGTGCTGTACCTGGATGGATAGTGACAGTATGAGTGAGTTCAGTGATGTATCTGGATGGGTCGTGACAGTATGAGTGAGGTCAGTGATATACCTGGATGGGTAGTGACTGTATGAGTGAGGTCAGTGATGTATCTGGATGAGTAGTGATAGTATTAGTGAGGTCAGTGCTGTACCTGGATGGGTAGAGACAGTATGAGTGAGGTCAGTGCTGTATCTGGATGGGTAGTGACAGTATGAGTGAGGTCAGTGATGTATCTGGATGAGTCGTGAAAGTATGAGTGTGTTCAGTGATGTATCTGGATGGGGAGTGACAGTATGAGTGAGGTCATTAATGTATCTGGATGAGTAGTGAAAGTATGAGTGAGTTCAGTGATATATCTGGATGTATAGTGATATTATGAGTGAGGTCAGTGATGTACCTGGATGGGCAGTGACAGTATGAGTGAGGGCAGTGATGTATCTGGATGGGTAGTGAGAGTATGAGTGAGGTCAGTGATGTACCTGGATGGGTATTGACTGTATGAGTGAGGTCAGTGATATACCTGGATGGGTTGTGACAGTATGAGTGAGGTCAGTGCTGTACCTGGACGGGTAGTGACAGTATGAGTGAGGTCAGTGATGTACCTGGATGGGTATTGACAGTATGAGTGAGGTCAGTGATATACCTGGATGGGTTGTGACAGTATGAGTGAGGTCAGTGCTGTACCTGGACGGGTCGTGACAGTATGAGTGAGGTCAGTGCTGTACCTGGATGGGTAGTGACAGTATGAGTGAGGTCAGTGATGTATCTGGATGAGTCGTGAATGTATGAGTGTGTTCAGTGATGTATCTGGATGGTTAGTGACAGTAGGAGTGAGGTCAGTGATGTATTTGAATGGGTAGTGATAGTATGAATGAGGTCAGTTATTTACCTGGATGGGTATTTACAATATGAGGGAGGTCAGTGATGTATCTGGAAGGGTAGTGACAGTATGAGTGAGGTCAGTGATGTACCTGGATGGGTAGTGACAATATGAGTTAGGTCAGTGATGTATCTGGATGGGTAGTGACAGTGTGAGTGAGGTCAGAGATGTATCTGGATGGGTAGAGATAGAATGAGTGAGGTCAGTGATGTATCTGGATGGGTAGTGAGAGTATGAGTGAGGTCAGTGATGTACCTGGAGGGGTAGTGACAGTATGAGTGAGGTCAGTGATGTATCTGGATGGTAGTGACAGTATGAGTGAGGTCAGTGCTGTATCTTGATGGGTAGTGACAGTATGAGTGAGGTCAGTGATGTATCTGGAAGGGTAGTGACAGTATGAGTGAGGTCAGTGATGTATCTGGATGGGTAGTGTCAGTATGAGTGATGTCAGTGCTATTTCTGGATGGGTAGTGACAGTATGAGTGAGGCCAGTGATGTATCTGGATGGGTAGTGACAGTATAAGTGAGGTCAGTGATGTATCTTGATGGGTAGTGACAGTATGAGTAAGGTTATTGATGTATCTGGATGGGTCGTGACAGTTTGAGTGAGATCAGTGATGTATCTGGATGGGTGGTGACTGTATGAGTGAGGTCAGTGATGTATCTGGGTGTGCAGTGATAGTATGAGTGAGGTCAGTGCTTTATCTGGATGCGTCGTGACAGTCTGAGCGAGATTAGTGATGTATCTGCATGGGTAGTGAAAGTATGAGCAAGGTCAGAAATGTATTTGGATGAGTAGTGAAAGTATGAGTGAGTTTAGTGATGTACCTGCATGGGTACTGACATTATGAGTGAGGTCTGTGATGCATCTGGATGGGTAGTGAGAGTATGAGTGAGGTCAGTGATGCATCTGGATGGGTAGTGAGAGTATGAGTGATGTCAGTGATGTATCTGGATTAGTTGTGACAATTTGAGTGAGGTCATTGATGTATCTGGATGGGTAGTGACAGTATGAATGATGTCAGTGATGTATCTGGATGTGTAGTGATAGTATGAGTGAGGTCAGTGCTGTATCTAGAAGTGTAGTGACAGTATGAGTGAGATCAGTGATGTATCTGCATGGGTAGTGATAGTATGAGTGAGGTCAGTGATGTACCTGGATGGGTAGTGACAGTATGAGTGAGGACAGTGATGTATCTGAATGGGTAGTGAGAGTATGAGTGAGGTCAGTGATATACCTGGATGGGTAGTGACAGTATGAGTGAGGTCAGTGATGTATCTGGATGAGTAGTGATAGTATGAGTGAGGTCAGTTCTGTACCTGGATGGGTAGTGAATGTATGAGTGAGGTCAGTGATGTATCTGGATGGGTATTGACAGTATGAGTGAGGTCAGTGATGTATCTGGATGGCAGTGACAGTATGAGTGAGGTCAGTGCTACATCTTGATGGGTAGTGACAGTATGAGTGAGGTCAGTGTTGTACTGTATGGGTAGTGACATTGTGAGTAAGGTCAGTGATGCATCTGGATGAGTAGTGATAGTATGAGTGAGTTCAGTGATGTACCTGGATGGGTCGTGATAGTGTGAGTGAGGTCAATGCTGTATCTGGATGTGTCGTGTTAGTATGAGTGAGGTCAGTGCTGTGCCTGGATGGGCCGTGACAGTAAGAGTGAGGTCATTGCTGTACCTGGATGGGTAGTGACAGTGTGAGTGAATTCATGATGTATCTGGATGGCCAGTGACAGTATGAGTGAGGTCAGTGATGTATCTGGATGGGTAGTGACAGTATGAGTGAGATCAGTGATGTTTCTGGATGGGTAGTGAAATTATGAGTGATGTCAGTGATGTATCTGGATGAGTAGTGACAGTATGAGTGAGGTTAGTGATGTAGCTGGGTGGGTAGTGACAGTATGAGTGAGGTCAGTGATGTACCTGGATGGGTGGTGATGGTATGAGTGGTTCAGTGATGGATCTGGGTGGGTAGTGACAGTATGAGTCAGGTCAGTGATGTACCTGGATGGGTAGTGACAGTATGAGTGAGGTCAGTGATGTATCTGGATGGGTAGTGACAGTAGAAGTGAGGTCAGTGATGTATCTTGATGGGTAGTGACAGTATGAGTAAGGTCATCGATGTATCTGGATGGGTCGTGACAGTTTGAGTGAGATCAGTGATGTATCTGGATGGGTAGTGACTGTATGAGTGAGGTCAGTGATGTATATGTATGTGTAGTGATAGTATGAGTGAGAACAGTGCTTTATCTGGATGCGTCGTGACAGTCTGAGCGAGATTAGTGATGTATCTGCATGGGTAGTGATTGTATGAGCAAGGTCAGTAATGTATTTGGATGAGTAGTGAAAGTATGAGTGAGTTCAGTGATGTACCTGCATGGGGAGTGACATTATGAGTGAGGTCTGTGATGCATCTGGATGGGTAGTGAGAGTATGTTTGAGGTCAGTGATGCATCTGGATGGGTAGTGAGAGTATGAGTGATGTCAGTGATGCATGTGGATTAGTAGTGACAATTTGAGTGAGGTCAGTGATGTATCTGGATGGGTAGTGACAGTATGAATGATGTCAGTGATGTATCTGGATGTGCAGTGATAGTATGAGTGAGGTCAGTGCTGTATCTGGATCTGTAGTGACAGTATGAGTGAGATCAGTGATGTATCTGCATGGGTAGTGATAGTATGAGTGAGGTCAGTGATGTACCTGGATGGGTAGTGACAGTATGAGTGAGGTCAGTGATGTATCTGGATGGGTAGTGACAGTATGAGTGAGGTCAGTGATATACCTGGATGGGTAGTGACAGTATGAGTGAGGTCAGTGATGTATCTGGATGAGTAGTGATAGTATGAGTGAGTTCAGTGCTGTACCTGGATGGGTAGTGACAGTATGAGTGAGGTCAGTGATGTATCTGGATGGTAGTGACAGTATGAGTGAGGTCAGTGCTGCATCTTGATGGGTAGTGACAGTATGAGTGAGGTCAGTGATGTATCTGGGTGGGTAGTGACAGTGTGAGTGAGGTCAGTGATGCATCTGGATGGGTAGTGTCAGTATGATTGAGGTCAGTGCTATATCTGGATGGGTAGTGACAGTATGAGCAAGGTCAGTAATGTATCTGGATGAGTAGTGATAGTATGAGTGAGTTCAGTGATGTACCTGGATGGGTAGTGACAGTATGAATGAGGTCAGTGATGCATCTGGATGGGTAGTGAGAGTATGAGTGAGGTCAGTGATGCATCTGGATGGGTAGTGAGAGTATGAGTGAGGTCAGTGATGTATCTGGATGAGTCGTGAATGTATGAGTGTGTTCAGTGATGTATCTGGATGGTTAGTGACAGTAGGAGTGAGGTCAGTGATGTATTTGGATGGGTAGTGATTGTATGAGTGAGGTCAGTTATGTACCTGGATGGGCATTGACAATATGAGGGAGGTCAGTGCTGTATCTGGATGGGTAGTGACAGTATGAGTGAGGTCAGTGATGTAACTGGATGGGTAGTGACAATATGAGTTAGGTCAGTGATGTATCTGGATGGGTAGTGACAGTGTGAGTGAGGTCAGAGATGTATCTGGATGGGTAGAGATAGAATGAGTGATGTCAGTGATGTATCTGGATGGGTAGTGATAGCATGAGTGAGGTCAGTGATGTACCTGGATGGGTAGTGACAGTATGAGTGAGGTCAGTGATGTATCTGGATGGGTAGTGACAGTGTGAGTGAGGTCAGAGATGTATCTGGATGGGTAGAGATAGAATGAGTGATGTCAGTGATGTATCTGGATGGGTAGTGATAGCATGAGTGAGGTCAGTGATGTACCTGGATGGGTAGTGACAGTATGAGTGAGGTCAGTGATGTATCTGGATGGGTAGTGACAATATGAGTGAGGCCCGTGATGTATCTGGATGGCTAGTGACAGTATGAGTGAGGTCAGTGATGTACCTGGATGGGTAGTGAGAGTATGAATGATGGCAGTGCAGTATATGGATGGCTACTGACAGGATGAGTGAGGTCAGTGATGTATCTGGATGGGTAGTGACAGTATGAGTGAGGTCAGTGATGTATCTGGATGGATAGTGACAGTATGAGTGAGGTCAGTGATGTATCTTAATGGGTAGTGTCAGTATGAGTGATGTCAGTGCTATATCTGGATGGGTAGTGACAGTATGAGTGAGGTCAGTGATGAATCTGGATGGGTAGTGACAGTATAAGTGAGGTCAGTGATGTATCTTGATGGGTAGTGACAGTATGAGAAAGGACATTGATGTATCTGGATGTGTAGTGATAGTATGAGTGAGGTCAGTACTTTATCTGGATGCGTCGTGACAGTCTGAGCGAGATTAGTGATGTATCTGCATGGGTAGTGATAGTATGAGCAAGGTCAGTAATGTATTTGGATGAGTAGTGAAAGTATGAGTGAGGTCAGTGATGTATCTGGATGGTAGTGACATTATGAGTGAGGTCTGTGATGCATCTGGATGGATAGTGAGAGTATGAGTGATGTCAGTGATGTATCTGGTTTTGTAGTGACAATTTGAGTGAGGTCAGTGATGTATCTGGATGGGTAGTGACAGTATGAATGATGTCAGTGATGTATCTGGTTGTGTAGTGATAGTATGAGTGAGGTCAGTGCTGTATCTGGATGTGTAGTGACAGTATGAGTGAGATCAGTGATGCATCTGGATGGGTACTGAGAGTATGAGTGATGTCAGTGATGTATCTGGATTGGTAGTGACAGTTTGAGTGAGGTCAGTGATGTATCTGGATGTGTAGTGACAGTATGAGTGAGTTCAGTGATGTACCTGGATGGGTTTTGACAGTATGAGTGAGGTCAGTGATGTATCTGGATGGGGAGTGATAGTATGAGTGAGGTCAGTGCTGTACCTGGATGGGTAGCGACAGTATGAGTGAGGTCAGTCCTGTATCTGGATGGGTAGTGACAGTATGAGTGATGCCAGTGATGAATCTGGATAAGTCGTGAATGTATGAGTGTGTTCAGTGATGTATCTGGATGGGTAGTGACAGTAGGAGTGAGATCAGTGATGTATTTGGATTGGTAGTGATAGTATGAGTGAGGTTAGTGATGTACCTGGATGGGTATTGACAATATGAGTGAGGTCAGTGATGTAGCTGGATGGGTAGTGACAGTATGAGTGAGGTCAGTGATGTACCTGGATGGGTAGTGACAGTATGAGTGAGGTTAGTGATGTATCTGGATGCGTAGTGACAGTGTGAGTAAGGACAGTGATGCACCTGGATGGGTAGAGATAGTATGAGTGAGGTCAGTGATGTATCTGGATTGGTAGTGACAGTATGAGTGAGGTCAGTGATGTATCTGGATGGGTAGTTACAGTATGAGTGAGGTCAATGATGTTCCTGGATGGGCAGTGACAGAATGAGTAAGTTCAGTGATGTATCTGGATGGGTAGCGATAGTATGAATGAGGTCAGTGATGTATCTGGATAGGTAGTGACAGTGTGAGTGAGGTCAGTGCTGTACCTGGATGGGTAGTGACAGTAGGAGTGAGGTCAGTGATGTATCTGGATTGGTAGTGACAGCATGAGTGAGGTCACTGGTGTATCTGGATGTGTAGTGACAGTCTGAGTGTGGTCAGTGCTGTACCTGGATGGGTAGTGACAGTAGGAGTGAGGTCAGTGATGTATCTGGATGGGTAGTGACAGTATGAGTGAGGTCAGTGATGTATCTGGATAAGTCGTGAAAGTATGAGTGATATCAGTGATGTACCTGGATGGGTAGTGAAAGTATGCGTGAGGTCAGTGATGTTCCTAGATGTGCAGTGACAGTATGAGTGAGGTCAGTGATGTATCTGCATAGTTAGTGACAGCATGAGTGAGGCCAGTGATATATCTGGATGGGTAGTGACAGTGTGAGTAAAGTCAGTGATGTACCTGGATGGGTAGTTACAGTATGAGTGAGGTCAGTTATGTATCTGGATTGGTAGTGACAGCATGAATGAGGTCAGTGATGTATCTGGATGTGTAGTGAGTGTATGAGTGATGTCAGTGATGTATCTGGATTGGTAGTGACAGTTTGAGTGAGGTCAGTGATGCATCTGGATCGGTAGTGACAGTATGAATGAGGTCAGTGATGTATCTGGATGTGTAGTGATAGTATGAGTGAGGTCAGTGCTGTATCTGGATGTGTAGTCACAGTATGAGTGAGATCAGTGATGTATCTGCATGGGTAGTGATAGTATGAGTGAGGTCAGTAATGTATCTGGATGAGAAGTAAAAGTATGATTGAGTTCAGTGATGTATCTAGATGGCTAGTGATAGTATGAGTAAGGTTAGTGATGTACCTGGATGGGTAGTGACAGTACGAATGAGGTCAGTGATATACCTGGATGGGTAGTGACAATATGAGTGAGGTCAGTGATGTGTCTGGATGAGTCGTGAAAGTATGAGTGTTTTCAGTGATGTATCTGGATGGGTACCGACAGTACGCGTGAGGTCAGTGATGTATTTGGATGGGTAGTGATAGTATGAGTGAGGTCAGTGATGTATCTGGATGGGTTGTTACAAGATGAGTGATGTCAGTTATGAACCTGGATGGGTAGTGATAGTGTGAGTGAGGTCACTGCTGTATCTGAATGTGTAGTGTTAGTATGAGTGAGGTCAGTGCTGTACCTGGATGGGCCGTGACAGTAAGAGTGAGGTCATTGCTGTACCTGGATGGGTAGTGACAGTATGAGTGAATTCATGATGTATCTGGATGGCCAGTGACAGTATGAGTGAGGTCAGTGATGTATCTGGATGGGTAGTGACAGTATGAGTGAGATAAGTGATGTTTCTGGATGGGTAGTGAAATTATGAGTCATGTCAGTAATGTATCTGGATGAGTAGTGACAGTATGAGTGAGGTTAGTGATGTAGCTGGGTGGGTAGTGACAGTATGAGTGAGGTCAGTGATGTATCTGGATGGGTAGTGACAGTATGTGTGAGGTCAGTGATGTATCTGGAAGGGTAGTGACAGTATGAGTGAGGTCAGTGATGTATCTGGATGGGTCGTGACAATATGAGTGATGTCAGTTATGTACCTGGATGGGTCGTGATAGTATGAGTGAGGTCAGTGATGTACCTGGATGGGTAGTGACAGTATCAGTGAGGCCAGTGATGTATCTGGATGGGTAGTAATAGTATGAGTGAGGTCAGTGATGTACCTGGATGGTTGGTGACAGTATGAGTAATGTCAGTGATGTATCTAGATGGGTAGTGACAGTATGAGTGAGGTTAGTGCTGTACCTGGATGGGTAGTGATAGTATGAGTGTTGTCAGTGATGTATCTGGATGGATGGTGATTGTATGTGTGAGGTCAGTGATATATCTGGATGAGTAGTGACAGTATGAGTGAAGTCAGTGATTTATCTGGATGAGTAGTGACAGTATGAGTGAGGTCAGTGATGTATCTGGATGAGTAGTGACAGTATGAGTGAGGTCAGTGATGTATCTGGATAAGTAGTGACAGTATGAGTGAGATCAGTGATGTATCTTGATGGGTCGAGTCAGTATGAGTAAAGTCAGTGATGTATCTGGATGGGTAGTGACAGTATGAGTGAGGTCAGTGATGTATCTGGATGAGAAGTGACAGTATGAGTAAGGTCAGTGGTGCACCTGGATGGGTAGTGACAGTATGAGTGAGATCAGTGATGTATCTGTATGGGTAGTGTGAGTATGAGTGAGGGCAGTGATATATCTGGAAGGGTAGTGATAGTATGAGTGAGGTCAGTGATGCATCTGGATGAGTAGTGACAGTATGAGTGAGGTCAGTGATGTCCCTGGAGGAGTAGTGATAGTATGAGTGAGGTCAGTGATGCATCTGGATGGTAGTGACAGTATCAGTGAGGTCAGTGATGTATCTGGATGAGTCGTGAGAGTATGAGTAAGGTCAGTGATGTATCTGTTTGGGTAGTGACAGTATGAGTGAGGTCAGTGCTGTATCTTGATGGGTAGTGACAGTATGAGTGAGGTCAGTGATGTACCTGGATGGGTAGTGACAGTATGAGTGACGTCAGTGATGTATCCGGATGGATAGTGTCAGTATGAGTGAGGTCAGTGATGTACCTGGATGGGTAGTGACAGTATAAGTGAGGTTAGTGAAGTATCTGGATGGGTAGTGACAGTATGAGTGAGGTCAGTGATGCATCTGGATGGGTAGTGACAGTATGAGCGAGATCAGTGATGTATCTGCATCGGTAGTGATAGTATGAGCAAGGTCAGTAATGTATCTGGATGAGCAGTGAAAGTATGAGTGAGTTCAGTGAAGTACGTGGATGGGTAGTGAGAGTATGAGTGAGGTTAGTGATGCATCTGGATGGGTAGTGAGAGTATGAGTGAGTTCAGTGATGCATCTGGATGGGTAGTGAGAGTATGAGTGAGTTCAGTGATGCATCTGGATGGGTAGTGAGAGTAAGAATGAGGTCAGTGATGTATCTGGATGGGTAGTGATAGTATGTGTGATGTCAGTGATGTATTTGGATTGGTAGTGACAGTTTGAGTGAGGGCAGTGATGTATCAGGATGGGTAGTGACAGTATGAATGAGGTCAGTGATGTATCTGGATGAGCAGTGAAAGTATGAGTGAGTTCAGTGATGTATCTGGATGGCAAGTGATATTATGAGTAAGGTTAGTGATGTACCTGGATGGGTAGTGACAGTAGGAGTGAGGTCAGTGATGTATTTGGATGGGTAGTGATAGTATGAGTGAGGTCAGTGATGTACCTGGATGGGTATTGACAATATGAGGGAGGTCAGTGTTGTATCTGCATGGGTAGTGATAGTATGAGTGAGGTCAGTAATGTATCTGGATGAGAGGTAAACGTATGACTGTGTTCAGTGATGTATCTAGATGGCTAGTGATAGTATGAGTAAGGCCAGTGATGTATTTGGATGGGTATTGGCAATATGAGGTAGGTCAGTGTTGTATTTGGATGGGTAGTGACAGTATGAGTGAGGTCAGTGATGTACCTGGATGGGTAGTGACAGTATGAGTGAGGTCAGTGATGTATCTGGATGGGTATTGACAGTATGAGTGAGGTCAGTGATGTACGTGGATGGGTAGTGACAGTATGAGTGAGGTCAGTGATGTATCTGGATGGGTAGTGACAGTATGAGTGAGGTCAGTGATGTACCTGGATGGGTAGTGATAGTATGAGTGAGGTCAGTGATGTATCTGGATCTGTAGTGACAGTGTGAGTAAGGTCAGTGATATACCTGGATGAGTAGAGATAGAATGAGTGAGGTCAGTGATGTATCTGGATGGGTAGTGATAGTATGAGTGAGGTCAGTGATGTATCTGGATGGCTAGTGATAGTATGAGTGAGGTCAGTGATGTACCTGGATGGGTAGTGAGAGTATGAGTGAGGTCAGTGCTGTGTCTGGATGGGTACTGACAGTATAAGTGAGGTCAGTGATGTATCTGGATGATTAGTGACATTATGAGTGAGGTCACTTATGTAACTGGATGGGTAGTGAGTGTTCGAGTGAGGTCAGTGATGTACCTGGAGGGGTAGTGACAGTATGAGTGAGGTCAGTGATGTATTTGAATGCTAGTGACTTTATCAGTGAGGTCAGTGATGTATCTGGATGGGTAGTGAGAGAATGAGTAAGGTCAGTGATGTATCTGGTTGGGTCGTGACAGTATGAGTGAGGTCAGTGCTGTATCTTGATGGGTAGTGACAGTATGAGTGAGGTCAGTGATGTATCTGGATGGGTAGTGACTGTATGAGTGAGGTCAGTGATGTACCTGGATGGGTAGTGACAGTATGAGTGAGGTCACTGATGCATCTGGATGGGTAGTGAGAGTATGAGTGAGGTCAGTGATGCATCTGGATGGGTAGTGAGGGTATGAGTGATGTCAGTGATGTATCTGGATTGGTAGTGACAGTTTGAGTGAGGTCAGTGATGTATCTGGATGGGTAGTGACAGTATGATTGAGGTCAGTGATGTATCCGGATGTGTAGTGATAGTATGAGTGAGGCCAGTGTTCTATCTGCATGGGTAGTGATAGTATGAGTGAGTTCAGTGATGCATCTGGATGGGTAGTGAGAGTATGAATGAGGTCAGTGATGTATCTGGATGGGTAGTGATAGTATGTGTGATGTCAGTGATGTATTTGGATTGGTAGTGACAGTTTGAGTGAGGGCAGTGATGGATCAGGATGGGTAGTGACAGTAGGAGTGAGGTCAGTGATGTATTTGGATGGGTAGTGATAGTATGAGTGAGGTCAGTGATGTACCTGGATGGGTATTGACAATATGAGGGAGGTCAGTGTTGTATCTGGATGGGTAGTGACAGTCTGAGTGAGGTCAGTGATGTATCTGGATGGGTATTGACAGTAAGAGTGAGGTCAGTGATGTATCTGGATGGTTAGTGACAGTATGAGTGAGGTCAGTGATGTACCTGGATGGGTAGTGACAGTATGAGTGATGTCAGTGATGTATCTGGATGTGTAGTGACAGTGTGAGTGAGGTCAGTGATGTATCTGGTTGAGTAGTGACAGTATGAGTGAGGTCAGTGATGTATCTGGATGGGTAGTGATAGCATGAGTGAGGTCAGAGATGTATCTGGATGGGTAGTGACAATGTGAGTAAGGTCAGTGATGTACCTGGATGAGTAGAGATAGAATGAGTGAGGTCAGTGATGTATCTGGATGGGTAGTGATAGTATGAGTGAGGTCAGTGATGTATCTGGATGGCTAGTGATAGTATGAGTGAGGTCAGTGATGTACCTGGATGGGTAGTGAGTGTATGAGTGAGGTCAGTGCTGTGTCTGGATGGGTACTGACAGTATAAGTGAGGTCAGTGATGTATCTGGATGATTAGTGACATTATGAGTGAGGTCACTGATGTATCTGGATGTGTAGTGAGTGTTCGAGTGAGGTCAGTGATGTACCTGGAGGGGTAGTGACAGTATGAGTGAGGTCAGTGATGTATCTGGATGTGTAGTGACAGTGTGAGTGAGGTCAGTGATGTATCTGGATGTGTAGTGACAGTGTGAGTGAGGTCAGTGATGTATCTGGATGAGTAGTGACAGTATGAGTGAGGTCAGTGATGTATCTGGATTGGTAGTGATAGTATGAGTGAGGTCAGTGTTGTGTCTGGATGGGTAGTGACAGTGTGAGTAAGGTCAGTGATGTACCTGGATGGGTAGTGAGAGTATGAGTGAGGTCAGTGCTGTGTCTGGATGGGTACTGACAGTATAAGTGAGGTCAGTGATGTATCTGGATGATTAGTGACATTATGAGTGAGGTCACTGATGTATCTGGATAGGTAGTGAGTGTTCGAGTGAGGTCAGTGATGTACCTGGAGGGGTAGTGACAGTATGAGTGAGGTCAGTGATGTATTTGAATGCTAGTGACTTTATCAGTGAGGTCAGTAATGTATCTGGATGGGTAGTGAGAGTATGAGTAAGGTCAGTGATGTATCTGGTTGGGTCGTGACAGTATGAGTGAGGTCAGTGCTGTATCTTGATTGGTAGTGACAGTATGAGTGAGGTCAGTGATGTATCTGGATGGGTAGTGACAGTATGAGTGAGGTCAGTGATGTATCTGGATGGGTAGTGTCAGTATGAGTTATGTCAGTGCTGTATCTGTATGGGTAGTGACAGTATGAGTGAGGTCAGTGATGTATCTTGATGGGTAGTGACAGTATGAGTGAAGTCATTGATGTATCTGTATGGGTCGTGACAGTTTGAGTGAGATCAGTGATGTATCTGGATGGGTAGTGACAGTATGAGTGAGGTCAGTGATGTATCTGGATGGGTAGTGTCAGTATGAGTTATGTCAGTGCTATATCTGTATGGGTAGTGACAGTATGAGTGAGGTCAGTGATGTATCTTGATGGGTAGTGACAGTATGAGTGAAGTCATTGATGTATCTGGATGGGTCGTGACAGTTTGAGTGAGATCAGTGATGTATCTGGATGGGTAGTGACTGTATGAGTGAGGTCAGTGATGTATCTGGATGTGTAGTGAAAGTATGAGTGATGTCAGTGATGTATCTGGATGTGTAGTGACAGTGTGAGTGAGGTCAGTGATGTATCTGGATGAGTAGTGACAGTATGAGTGAGGTCAGTGATGTATCTGGATGGGTAGTGATAGCATGAGTGAGGTCAGTGATGTATCTGGATGGGTAGTGACAGTGTGAGTAAGGTCAGTGATGTACCTGGATGAGTAGAGATAGTATCAGTGAGGTCAGTGATGTACCTGGATGGGTAGTGAGAGTATGAGTGAGGTCAGTGCTGTGTCTGGATGGGTACTGACAGTATAAGTGAGGTCAGTGATGTATCTGAATGATTAGTGACATTATGAGTGAGGTCACTGATGTATCTGGATGTGTAGTGAGTGTTCGAGTGAGGTCAGTGATGTACCTGGAGGGGTAGTGACAGTATGAGTGAGGTCAGTGATGTATTTGAATGCTAGTGACTTTATCAGTGAGGTCAGTGATGTATCTGGATGGGTAGTGAGAGTATGAGTAAGGTCAGTGATGTATCTGGTTGGGTCGTGACAGTATGAGTGAGGTCAGTGCTGTATCTTGATGGGTAGTGAAAGTATGAGTGAGGTCAGTGATGTATCTGGAAGGGTAGTGACAGTATGAGTGAGGTCAGTGATGTATCTGGATGGGTAGTGTCAGTATGAGTTATGTCAGTGCTATATCTGTATGGGTAGTGCCAGTATGAGTGAGGTCAGTGATGTATCTTGATGGGTAGTGACAGTATGAGTGAAGTCATTGATGTATCTGGATGGGTCGTGACAGTTTGAGTGAGATCAGTGATGTATCTGGATGGGTAGTGACTGTATCAGTGAGGTCAGTGATGTATCTGGATGTGTAGTGAAAGTATGAGTGAGTTCAGTGATGTACCTGGATGGGTAGTGACAGTATGAGTGAGGTCACTGATGCATCTGGATGGGTAGTGAGAGTATGAGTGAGGTCAGTGATGCATCTGGATGGGTAGTGAGGTTATGAGTGATGTCAGTGATGTATCTGGATTGGTAGTGACAGTTTGAGTGAGGTCAGTGATGTATCTGGATGGGTAGTGACAGTATGATTGAGGTCAGTGATGTCTCCGGATGTGTAGTGATAGTATGAGTGAGGCCAGTGTTGTATCTGCATGGGTAGTGATAGTATGAGTGATGTCAGTAATGTATCTGGATGAGTAGTGAATATATGAGTGAGCAGTGATGTATCTGGATGAGTAGTGACAGTATGAGTGAGGTCAGTGATGTATCTGGATAGGTAGTGACAGTATGAGTGAGGTCAGTGATATACCTGGTTGGGTAGTGACAGTTTGAGTGAGGTCAGTGATGTATCTGGATGAGTAGTGATGGTATGAGTGAGGTCAGTGATTTACCTGGATGGGTAGTGACAGTATGAGTGAGGTCAGTGATATATCTGGATGGGTAGTGACAGTGTGAGTAAGGTCAGTAATGCACCTGGATGGGTAGAGATCGTATGAGTGAGGTCAGTGATGTATCCGGATGGCTAGTTATAGTATGAGTGAGGTCAATGATGTACCTGGATGGGTCGTGACAGTATGAGTGAGGTCAGTGATGTATCTGAATGGTTAATTATAGTATGAGTGAGGTCAGTGATGTATCTGGATGGGTAGTGATAGCATGAGTGAGGTCAGTGATGTCTCCGGATGTGTAGTGATTGTATGAGTGTGGCCAGTGTTGTATCTGCATGGGTAGTGATAGTATGAGTGAGGTCAGTAATGTATCTGGATGAGTAGTGAATATATGAGTGAGCAGTGATGTATCTGGATGAGTAGTGACAGTATGAGTGAGGTCAGTGATGTATCTGGATGGGTAGTAACAGTATGAGTGAGGTCAGTGAGAAACCTGGTTGGGTAGTGACAGTTTGAGTGAGGTCAGTGATGTATCTGGATGAGTAGTGATAGTATGAGTGAGGTCAGTGATTTACCTGGATGGGTAGTGACAGTATGAGTGAGGTCAGTGATGTATCTGGATGGGTAGTGACAGTGTGAGTAAGGTCAGTTATGCACCTGGATGGGTCGAGATCGTATGAGTGAGGTCAGTGATGTATCCGGATGGGTAGTTATAGTATGAGTGAGGTCAATGATGTACCTGGATGGGTAGTGACAGTATGAGTGAGGTCAGTGATGTATCTGAATGGTTAGTGATAGTATGAGTGAGGTCAGTGATGTATCTGGATGGGTAGTGATAGCATGAGTGAGGTCACTGCTGTACCTGGTTGCGTAGTGACAGTATGAGTGAGGTCAGTGTTGTACCGGGATGGATATTGACAGTAGGAGTGAGGTCAGTGATGTATCTGGATGGGTAGTGACAGTATGAGTGAGGTCAGTGATGTATCTGGATGGGTAGTAACAGTATGAGTGCGGTCACTGATGTATCAGGATGAGTCGTGAAAGTATGAGTGATATCAGTGATGTACGTGGATGGGTAGTGATAGTAGGCGTGAGGTCAGTGATGTACCTAGATGAGTCGTGAAAGTATGAGTGAGCAGTGATGTATCTGGATGAGCAGTGAAAGTATGAGTGAGTTCACTGATGTATCTGGATGGGTAGTGATAGTATGAGTAAGGTCAGTGATGTACCTGGATGGGTAGTGACAGTATGAGTGAGGTCAGTGATGTATCTGGATGGGTATTGACAGTATGAGTGAGGTCAGTGATGCATCTGGATGGGTAGTGACAGTATGAGTTAGGTCAGTGATGTATCTGGATGAGTCGTGAAAGTATGAGTGTTTTCAGTGATGTATCTGGATGGGTAGTACAGTAGGAGTGAGGTCAGTGATGTATTTGGATGGGTAGTGACAGTATGAGTGAGGTCAGTGATGTACCTTGATGGGTAGTGACAGTATAAGTGAAGTCAGTGATGTATCTCGATGGGTATTGAAAGTATGAGTGAGGTCAGTGATGTATCTGGATGGGTAGTGACAGTATGAGTGAGGTCAGTGATGTACCTGGATGGGTAGTGACAGTATGACTGAGGTCAGTGATGTATCTGGATGTGTAGTGACAGTATGAGTGAGGTCAGTGATGTACCTGGATGAGTAGAGATAGAATGAGTGAGGTCAGTGATGTGTCTGGATGGGTAGTGATAGTATGAGTGAGGTCAGTGATGTATCTGGATGGCTAGTGACAGTATAGGTGAGATGAGTGATGTACCTGGATGGGTAGTGAGAGTATGAGTGAGGTCAGTGCTGTGTCTGGATGGGTACTGACAGTATAAGTGAGGTCAGTGATGTACCTGGATTAGTGACATTATGAGTGAGGTCACTATTGTATCTGGATGGGTAGTGAGAGTATGAGTGATGTCAGTGATGCATCTGGATGGGTAGTGAGAGGATGAGTGATGTCAGTGATGCATCTGGATGGGTAGTGAGGGTATGATTGATGTCAGTGATGTATCTGGATTGGTAGTGACAGTTTGAGTGAGGTCAGTGATGTATCTGGATGGGTAGTGACAGTATGAATGAGGTCAGTGATGTATCCGGATGTGTAGTGATAGTATGAGTGAGGCCAGTGTTGTATCTGCATGGGTAGAGATAGTATGAGTGAGGTCAGTAATGTATCTGGATGAGTAGTGAATATATGAGTGAGCAGTGATGTATCTGGATGAGTAGTGATAGTATGAGTGAAGTCACTGCTGTACCAGGATGGGTAGTGACAGTATGAGTGAGGTCATTGCTGTACCTGGATGGGTAGTGACAGTATGAGTGAGGTCAGTGATGTATCTGGATGAGTCGTGAAAGTATGAGTGTGTTCAGTGATGTATCTGAATGGGTAGTGACAGTAGGAGTAAGGTCAGTGATGTATTAGGATTGGTAGTGATAGTATGAGTGAGGTCAGTGATGTACCTGGATGGGTATTGAAAATATGAGTGAGGTCAGTGATGTATATGGATGGGTAGTGACAGTATGAGTGAGGTCAGTGATGTATCTGGATGGGTAGTGACAGTGTGAGTAAGGTCAGTAATGCACCTGGATGGGTAGAGATCGTATGAGTGAGGTAAGCGATGTATCTGGATGGGTAGTTATAGTATGAGTGAGGTCAATGATGTACCTGGATGGGTAGTGACAGCATGAGTGAGGTCAGTGATGTATCTGAATGAGTAGTCATAGTATGAGTGAAGTCAGTGATGTATCTGGATGGGTAGTGATAGCATGAGTGAGGTCACTGCTGTATCTGGATGTGTAGTGACAGTATGAGTGAGGTCAGTGCTGTACCTGGATGGATATTGACAGTAGGAGTGAGGTCAGTGATGTTCCTGGATGGGTAGTGACAGTATGAGTGAGGTCAGTGATGCATTTGCATAGTTAGTGATAGTATGAGTGTGGTCAGTGATGTATCTGGATGGGTAGTGACAGTGTGAGTAAGGTCAGTGATGTACCTGGATGGGTAGTGACAGTATGAGTGAGATCAGTGATGTATCTGGATTGTAGTGACAGTATGAGTGAGTTCAGTGATGCATCTGGATGTGTAGTGAGAGTATGAGTGAGGTCAGTGATGCATCTGGATAGGTAGTGAGAGTATGAGTGATGTCAGTGATGTATCTGAATTGGTAGTGACAGTTTGAGTGAGGTCAGTGATGTATCTGGATGGGTAGTGACAGTATGAATGAGGTCCGTGATGTATCTGGATGTGTAGTGATAGTATGAGTGAGGTCAGTGCTGTATCTGAATGTGTAGTGACAGTATGAGTGAGATCAGTGATGTACCTGGATGGGTAGTGACAGTATGATTGAGGTCAGTGATATATCTGGATGGGTATTGACAATATGAGTGAGGTCAGTGATGTATCTGCGTGGGTAGTTACAATATGAGTGATGTCGGTGATGAACCTGGATGGGTAGTGACAGTATGAGTGAGGTCAGTGATGTACCTGGATGAGTCGAGATAGTATGAGTGAGGTCAGTGATGTACCTGGATGGGTAGTGACAGTATGAGTGAGGTCAGTGATGTATCTGGATGGGTAATGACAGTATGAGTGAGGTCAGTGATGTACCTGGATGGGTAGTGACAGTATGAGTGATGTCAGTGATGTATCTGGATGGGTAGTGAGAGTATGAGTGAAGTCAGTGATGTATCTGGATGATGAGTGACAGTATGAGTGAGGTCAGTGATGTATCTGGATGAGTAGTGACAGTATGAGTGAGATCAGTGATGTATCTGGATGAGAAGTGACAGTATGAGTGAGGTCAGTGGTGCACCTGGATGGGTAGTGACAGTATGAGTGAGGTCAGTGATGTATCTGCATAGGTAGTGATAGTATGAGTGAGGTCAGTGATGTATCTGGATGAGTAGTGACATTATGAGTGAGGTCAGTGTTGTATCTGCATCGGTAGTGAGAGTATGAGTGAGGTCAGTGATGTATCTGGATGTGTAGTGACAGTGTGAGTGAGGTCAGTGATGTACCTGGATGAGTAGTGATAGTATGAGTGAGGTCAGTGCTGTACCTGGATGGGTAGTGACAGTTTGAGTGAGGTCAGTGGTGTCCCTGGATGGGTAGTGATAGTATGAGTGAGATCAGTGATGTATTTGGATGAGTACTGACAGTATGTGTGAGGTCAGTGCTGTACCTGGATGGGTAGTGATTGTATGAGTGAGCTCAGTGATGTATCTGGATGGGTATTACACACTGTTCCACCACAAATGTTGCAGCTGTGTGTTGACCTCGATGCTTGCCCACACCAGGATATGTCTGTCGTGCCATCTGCATGGCACTGGCTTCAACACGCAGGCACACGTTACAATCATATCCCACATGTTCGGTGCTCAGACCTGCTGTAGCAAACTACGGTGCGAGCGGGCTGACCTATTTCGGAGCCTCTTACATGGAAAATGCTACAGGCCGGAGCCCTGAGCCACTGAGTATGTGAAGAGCAGTCGAACGCAGATACTGTGCTGCGAATTGTGGCTTGAAAGAGGGTGCTCTTGTCAAGCGCATAGGCACTCTGAATGCTTTTGGCCCTAGAACATCAGGTGCAGTGGTGGAGAGATAGTGGGAGAGAGAAACCGTATGTCTGTCTGTGTCTGTCTCTGGAACTGTCAGTCGCTCTTTTACTCACACCACTATCTCTGTGTCCCTCTCCCCCCACTCTCTCTGTCACAGTATGTCTGTCTGTGTCTCTGTTTCTGTTTCTCTCAGTCCCTCTCACACTCACACCACTATCTCTCTGGTGCAATTCGGGAGTGGGGAGAGGGATAGAGTGGGATCGAATGATATTGAGGAGAGAAAGTGGGAGAGATTGAGAGACAAAGACTTGGGAGAGAGAAATACCGGAGTGAGCATGACTGAGGGAAATCGAGAGAGGGGCTAGAGAGATTGGGGGAAAGAGAGGGGTGACAGAGATAGAGAGGGACAGAGTGGTAATGGTGTGAGTGAGAGTGACACTGCGAGTAACAGAGGCAGAGACATAATCAGACATAGAGTGACAGAGAGAGAGAGGGACAGAGCGATAGTGGTGTGAGTGAGAGAGAGATTGAGAGAAACAGTGACAGAGACACCGACAGACATAGAGTGACAGAGAGAGAGAGAGGGAGAGGGACAGAGAGATAGTGCTGTGAGTGAGAGAGAGACTGAGAGAAACAGTGACAGAGACACAGACTGACATAGAGTGACAGAGAGAGAGAGGGGGAGAGGGACAGAGAGATAGTGGTGTGAGTGAGAGAGAGACTGAGAGAAACAGTGACAGAGACACAGACAGACATAGAGTGACAGAGAGAGAGAGGGAGAGGGACAGAGAGATAGTGGTGTGAGTGAGAGAGAGACTGAGAGAAACAGTGACAGAGATACAGACAGACATACAGTGAAAGGGACAGAGAGGGAGAGGGACAGACAGAGCGAAGGAGACTGCGAGACAGTGTCATACGGAAATGGAGAGAGAGAGATAGACAGCAAAAGAGGCGAAAAGAGAGATTGAGAGAGAGTGGTGAGACTGAGGTTTGTCTAGTCCATTCCTGGGGACGGCACAGTGGTCATATGTTGGATGTACAACAACAGCTTATATCTTTTTATAGTGCTTTAAAGTGGCGAAACATCGCAAGGTGCTCCATATGTGTATGATGAGATAAAACAAACTGGAAACTGAACCACACAAGTAGAAATTAGTGCAAGTGATCAGGAGGAAGTTTATAAGGAACATCTTTCAGGGGAAAAAGAGGTCGGGATGTGGAGAGGATAAGGGACAAATTCCTGAGTTGGAGCCCAGGCAACAGGAGTCACGGCCACCAATGGTGGAGCGATATAATCTGGGATGATCAAGAGGGAAGAATTAGCGGGTGGAAGACATCTCTAGGGTTGTGGGGTGGAGGAGGTTACATAGATAGCTAGGGGTTAAGGGCAATGGAGGGATTTTAAAACAGAATGAGGATTTTGAAATGGAGGCGTTGTTTAACCGGGAACTAATGTAGTTCAGCGAGCACAGGGGAGATGGGTGACAGGAATTTGGTGCGAGTTGTGTCATGGGTAGCACAGTTTCGGATCATCTATAGTATATGTCGGGGAGAATGTGGGAGGCCTACCAAGGGTGTGTTGGAATAATCATGTCTAGAGGTAATGGAGGAATGGTCGAGGGTTTCAGCAGCGGATGAGCTGAGGCAAGCGGCGGTCTCGGGCGATGTTACGGAGTTGGAAATAGGTGGTCTTAGTTATGCTGCGGATATGAGGTGGAAAGCTAATTTCAGGGTCAAATGTAACAGCAAGGTTGCGAACAGCCTGGTTCAGTCTCAGACAGTAGATGGGGAAAGGGATGGAGTCAGTAGCTAGGGAACGGAGTTTGTGGCGGGGACTAAAAACAATGGGTATGCTATTCGCAATATTCAATTGGAGAACATTTCTGCTCATCCGGAACAACACAGGTGGAGGTGCAGCTCATATTGTGTGGCTGCTGGGAGGAGGCTAAATACAACAATCCTTAGGCTCACGGAGTCCCCAGCTCAGGTCCAGTTACATTTTGCGCGCTTCTGGTCCCCTTTTTGAAAGTGTTTCTCCGTGTTATTCCAATCATGTTACGAGGGACGGGATAGGGTTTGTGGAGCAGCTTGTATCTCAGAGTCTGTGAGAGACGGAGGGAACGGCAGCAAACAAAGAGAAAATAACTTCTCCAAAACGGATCCCAACTCCTCACCAATCTCAGGGAAGATAAACTCACCGCCTTCTTAGGAAGTTTCACCACTTTATTCACCTTCTTATTTGAGCTCTGTTTGGAATCCGTTTATTTTATTATTCTATTGAGTGTTTAACGGCAGCCTTGAAGTGGGAGAAGAAACTTGGAGCAGTTTATTCTCACAATGCTACAACCAGACTTGTAACCGTTTTAAGATTTTTAATGAACCTTTCACAAAATGAAGCTTTGAAAACACGTTTCCTCCTAAGTTTCGAAGGTGATTTCGGAAGAAACAGGCGAAAATCAGTTTTTGCCTCCTCGAAACAAGTCCCAAACTGGTCTTGAAATCCAAAAACTTCTAAAGAGGCTCCGAATTGCTCAACACGTTTAAAATTGATGGTCTTCAATATTTGATGTTGAGCGATTGAATAAAGTGTGCAGCTTTACACAAACACGCTCCCCATGTTGCTGAGGAGGGAAGGGCAGGGGACGAGGTGTCGGAGTTACACGTTACTTTTTATTAACATTAAAAAGTATCGTTAAGCCGGTTAGGAAGAGAAGCAAAAAAAGTTAAAAACGCAAACCTTTTTATTTTATACAACATAAAAACAGAAATTGCAGGACATATCCAGCAGGTCAGGCAGTAACTGTGGAGAGAGAAACCGAGTTAATGTACAGGTCTGTCAACTTTCACCAGAACTGTAAAATGATCGAGATGTAACAGATTTAAACCAGGTGCAGAGGCAGAGAAAGTTGGGAGGGAGGAAAGAACAAAAGGAAAGCTCTGTGTTATGGTGGAAGACAGGAGACGTTAAATCCTGCCTCTGCACCTGGTTAAAATTTGTTACATCTCTAACTTCTTCCAGTTCTGACCTAAATCTCACAGACCAAAATGGTTACATTAGTTTCTCTCTCCACAGAAGCTGCCTGACCTTCTGAGTAGTTCCAGTATTTTCTGTTATAGTTTCAGATTCCAGCATCCGCTGTTTATTGTGATTGTGAACGATTTTAATTTGTCTGACGTTCTACAGTCCAAACAAGTCTCAGGGAAAATGTAAATATAGATTTACTCCTAAACGTTTTATGGAATGTTAATAGAAACAAGAATTATGTAATGATGTATCAAATAGCAGGAAGCGAGTTTAGAAGAAACCACTATTTGTTTTTTGACAACTACAGAGAAAATACTTTGATAAACTGACAATGGACAACTTAGATTTTGTATATATGTTTGAAATAGGAGAATAAAAATTGAGAGTACAATGAATTTTGTTTCCCACTATATAATTGGGAAGTACTTAAACTTATTCAACACTTTTAGTAATAAGAGCAGGGATTAATACCGTGCCGAATGTTTGAAAGAAAAACATGAAAAGCAACATTTGTATTTTAACATCTTTAATTCACCATATTAGTCAACATTTCCAAGTCAGACTGATTGTTTGACCTATCCAGGAAGAAAGATGAATGTTTATTTCAGTTAAATCATAGCTCTCCCTGCATTTGGTTTTTAATTCGGTGATGCACAGTGGGTATGTGTTTTTCTGCACTTGTGAATAAGTGTCTCATTTCTGACATGTTACATGGCATGGTGCAAGAAGGCCACGGTTATTAATGGAAGTGGTTGCAGTTGGAAATTGCGGTCCATTTTGTTCAATTCCTTTTTATACCTTGAAGTAAAGAATTACGGCAATTTAATGTGCTGGTTGTCTGTTTGTATTATGATTAAAATTCTAATTACTTATGTGGACATACCGGATATCAGCGCCCTAGGAAACTCACTGTTCCTGCTGCTTCTGCTGCCATTGCTAGGGTCACATGAGAGATGCGGCTAATAGGTTGACAACTTTAAAATTAATACAAATTGCACGAATATATAAGCCTCTTTCAGCTCACCTTGGGCATTTGGATTGTCAGTCGATGCATAACCGTGTAACTGAGTAATGGTTTTCTAGTGTTAATGCATTATTATGCAGTTCTTTTAAAACCCACTCATTTTTGATCAGTTATAATCTTTTAATTGATTTTGTACATGAGGAACTAAAAACTTTTAATTAATTCTATCGTAAACAACATGCATAAGAATCCTGTAAATATCAAACGATTTTCAAGATGAATCAGTGTGGGTTGGAGCATTTTGGTCAGAGAGATAATGACCCAAGCTACCCTTGGAAACTAAGGGTAGGAATGGTGTAGAAGTGCAAAAGGTTCTCTGGGTACAGATGCAAAAGTTACTAAAGGAAGCAATGGAGGATAATAAGGCCATACAAGTGCAAATGGAGCACTGGAGATCATTTATAGAGGATTATCATTAAACAGCAGAGAAGTTATGTAAACCCTGTATCTAATCTTGTCCTATTATCTAATGACTTGAGACGGTTGGCTGCCAATATCGTATAACTCTACATATGATTTCAAATGGTTGCTGCTGCTGTTTTTGTTGTAAAAGCTGTTGGAAATAATGTTGTTGTAAACTTTGCCCAGAGGTGAAATGTTCGCGCCAAAAGGAGTTTCTGGTCCGCTCAGTACAAACAATTAGAGGCAACATTGCGGGGGAGAGTCTGAGGGTATTGAGTGTTGTGGGGAGTGTCTGAGGTTATTGAGTGTGGTGTGGAGGGTCTGAGGGTATTGGGTGGGGTGGGGAGGGTCTGAGGATATTGGATGGGGTGGGGAGGTTCTGAGGATATTGGGTGGGGAGGAGCTGAGAATATTGGATGGGGTGGTGAGGGTCTGAGGATATTGGGTGGGATGGGGAGGGTCTGAAGATATTGGGTGGGGTGGGGAGGGTCTGAGGATATTGGGTGGTGGTGAGCGTCTGAGGATATTGGGTGGGGTTTGGAGGAGCTGAGGATATTGGGTGGGGTGGGGAGGATCTGAGGATATTGGGTGGGGTGGGCTGGGGAGTGTCTGAGGATATTGGGTGGGGAGTAGCTGAGGATATTGGGTGGGGTGGGGAGGGTCTGAGTATATAGGGTGGGGTGGGGAGTGTCTGAGGATATTGGTTGGGGTGGGGAGGGTCTGAGGTGATTGGGTGGGGTGGGGAGTGTATGAGGATATTGGGTGGGGAGGGTCTGAGGATATGGGTGGGGTGGGGAGGTTCTGAGGATATTGGGTGGGGAGGAGCTATGGATACTGGTTGGGGAGGGGAGGGTGTGAGGATATCGGATGGGGTGGGAAGGATCTGAGGATATTGGGTGGGGTGGGGCGGGTCTGAGGATATTGGGTGGGGTGGTGAGGGTCTGAGGATATTGGGTGGGGTGGGGAAGAGCTGAGGATATTGGGTGGGGTGGGGAAGGTCTGAGGATATTGGTTGATGTGCGGAGTGTCCGAGGATATTGGGTGGGTTGGGGAGGTTCTGAGGATATTGGGTGGGGTGTGGAGGGTCTGAGGATATTGGGTGTGGTGTAGAGTGTCTGAGGATATTGGGTGGGATGGGGAGGGTCTGAGGATATTGGTTGTGGTGGGGAGGGTCTGAGGATATTTGGTGGGGTGGGGAGGGTCTGAGGATATTGGGTGGGGTGGGGGGTGTATGAGGATATTGGGTGGGGAGGGTCTGAGGATATTGGGTGGGGTGAGGAGGATCTGAGGATATTGGGTGGGGAGGAACTATGGATACTGGTTGGGGTGGGGAGGGTGTGAGGATATTGGATGGGGTGGGATAGATCTGAGGATATTGGGTGGGGTGGGGCGGGTCAGAGGATATTGTGTGGGGTGAGGAGGGTTTGAGGATATTGGGTGGGGTGGGGAGTGTCTGAGGATATAGAGTGGGATGGGGAGGGTCTGAGGATAGTGGTTGGGGTGGGGAGGTTCGGAGGATATTGGGTGGGGTGGGGAGGCTCTGAGGATATTGGGTGGGGTGGGGAGGGTGTGAAGATTTTGGGTGGTGTGCGGAGGTTCTGAGGATATTGGGTGGGGTGTGGAGGGTCTGAGGATATTGGGTGTGGTGGAGAGTGACTGAGGATATTGGGTGGGATGGGGAGGGTCTGAGGATATTAGGTGGGGTGGGGAGGGTCTGAGGATATTTGGTGGGGTGGGGAGGGTCTGAGGATATTGGGTCGGGTAGGGAGTGTATGAGGATATTGGGTGGGGAGGGTCTGAGGATATTGGGTGGGGTGGGGAGGGTCTGAGAATATTGGGTGGGGTGGGGAGGGTCTGAGGATATTGGGTGGGGAGGAGCTATGGATACTGGTTGGGGTGGGGAGGGTGTGAGGATATTGGATGGGGTGGGAAGGATCTGAGGATATTGGGTGGTGTGGGGCGGGTCTGAGGATATTGTGTGGGGTGGAGAGTGTCTGATGATATTGGGTGGGGTGTGGTGGAGCTGAGGATACTGGGTGGGGTGGGGAAGGTGTGACGATATTGGGTGTGGTGGGAAGGGTCTGAGGATATTGGGTGGGGAGGGTCTGAGGCTATTGGATGGTGTGGGGAGGGTCTGAGGATATTGGGTGGGGTGGGGAGTGTCTGAGGATATTGGGTGGGGTGGGGAGGGTCTGAGGATATTGGGTGGGGTGGGGACTGTCTGTGGATATTGGGTGTGGTGGAGAGTGTCTGAGGATATTGGGTGGGATGGGGAGGGTCTGAGGATAGTGGGTGGGGTGGAGAGTGTCTGAGGATATTGGGTGGGATGGGGAGGGTCTGAGGATATTGCGTGGAGTGGGGTGGTCTGAGGATATTGGGTGGGGTGGGGAGGGTCTGAGGATATTTGGTGGGGTTGGGGGGTCTGAGGATATTGGGTGGGGTGGGGAGTGTATGAGGATATTGGGTGGGGAGGGTCTGAGGATATTGGGTGGGGAGGAGCTATGGATACTGGTTGGGGTGGGGAGGGTGTGAGGATATTGTGTGGGGTGGAGAGTGTCTGAGGATATTGGGTGGGGTGTGGTGGAGCTGAGGATATTGGGTGGGGTGGGGAGGGTGTGAGGATATTGGGTGTGGTGGGAAGTGATTGAGGATATTGGGTGGGGAGGGTCTGAGGCTATTGGATGGTGTGGGGAGGGTCTGAGGATATTGGGTTGGGTGGGGAGTGTCTGAGGATATTGGGTGGAGAGTGTCTGAGGGTATTGGGTGTGGTGGGGAGGGTCTGAGGATATTGGTTGGGGAGGATCTAAGGATACTGGGTGGGGTGGGGAGGGTGTGAGGATATTGGATGGGGTGGGAAACATCTGATGATATTGGTTGGGGTGGGGAGGTTCTGAGGATATTGAGTGGGGTGGGGAGGCTCTGAGGATATTGGGTGGGGTGGGGAGGGTGTGAAGATTTTGGGTGGTGTGGGGAGGTGCTGAGGATATTGGGTGGTGTGTGGAGGGTCTGAGGATATTGGGTGTGGTGTAGAGTGTCTGAGGATATTGGGTGGGATGGGGAGGGTCTGAGGATATTGGGTGTGGTGGGGAGGATCTGAGGATATTTGGTGGGGTGGGGAGGGTCTGAGGATATTGGGTGGGGTGGGGGGTGTATGAGGATATTGGGTGGGGAGGGTCTGAGGATATTGGGTGGGGTGGGGAGGATCTGATGATATTGGGTGGGGAGGAGCTATTGATACTGGTTGGGGTGGGGAGGGTGTGAGGATATTGGATGGGGTGGGAAGGATCTGAGGATATTGGGTGGGTTGGGGCGGGTCAGAGGATATTGTGTGGGGTGAGGAGGGTTTGAGGATATTGGGTGGGGTGGGGAGTGTCTGAGGATATAGAGTGGGATGAGGAGGGTGTGAGGATAGTGGTTGGGGTGGGGAGGTTCTGAGGATATTGGTTGTGGTGGAGAGTGTCTGAGGATATTGGGTGGGATGGGGAGGGTCTGAGGATATTAGGTGGGGTGGGGAGGGTCTGAGGATATTTGGTGGGGTGGGGAGGGTCTGAGGATATTGGGTCGGGTAGGGAGTGTATGAGGATATTGGGTGGGGAGGGTCTGAGGAAATTGGGTGGGGTGGGGAGTGTCTGAGGATATTGGGTGGGGTGGGGAGGGTCTGAGGATATTGGGTGGGGTGGGGAGGGTCTGAGGATATTGGGTGGGGTGGGGAGGGTCTGAGAATATTGGGTGGGGTGGGGAGGGTCTGAGGATATTGGGTGGGGAGGAGCTATGGATACTGGTTGGGGTGGGGAGTGTGTGAGGATATTGGATGTGGTGGGAAGGATCTGAGGATATTGGGTGGTGTGGGGCGGGTCTGAGGATATTGTGTGGGGTGGAGAGTGTCTGATGATATTGGGTGGGGTGTGGTGGAGCTGAGGATATTGGGTGGGGTGGGGAAGGTGTGACGATATTGGGTGTGGTGGGAAGGGTCTGAGGATATTGGGTGGGGAGGGTCTGAGGCTATTGGATGGTGTGGGGATGGTCTGAGGATATTGGGTGGGGTGGGGAGTGTCTGAGGATATTGGGTGGGGTGGGGAGGGTCTGAGGATATTGGGTGGGGTGGGGACTGTCTGTGGATATTGGGTGGGATGGGGAGGGTCTGAGGATAGTGGGTGGGGTGGAGAGTGTCTGAGGATATTGGGTGGGATGGGGAGGGTCTGAGGATATTGCGTGGAGTGGGGGGGGTCTGAGGATATTGGGTGGGGTGGGGAGGGTCTGAGGATATTTGGTGGGGTTGGGGGGTCTGAGGATATTGGGTGGGGTGGGGAGTGTATGAGGATATTGGGTGGGGAGGGTCTGAGGATATTGGGTGTGGAGGAGCTATGGATACTGGTTGGGGTGGGGAGGGTGTGAGGATATTGTGTGGGGTGGAGAGTGTCTGAGGATATTGGGTGGGGTGTGGTGGAGCTGAGGATATTGGGTGGGGTGGGGAGGGTGTGAGGATATTGGGTGTGGTGGGAAGGGATTGAGGATATTGGGTGGGGAGGGTCTGAGGCTATTGGATGGTGTGGGGAGGGTCTGAGGATATTGGGTTGGGTGGGGAGTGTCTGAGGATATTGGGTGGGGTGGGGAGGGTCTGAGGATATTGGGTGGAGTAGGGAGATGTGTGAGGATATTTGGTGGGGTGGAGAGGATCTGAGGATATTGGTTGGGGTGAGGTGTGTCTGTGGATATTGGGTGAGGTGGGGAGCGTCTGAGGATATTGGGTGGGGTGGGGAGCGTCTGAGGATATTGGGTGGGGTGGGTAGGGTCTGAGGATATTGGGGGGGGTGGGAAGTGACTGAAGATATTGGGTGGGGTGGGGAGGGTCTGAGGATATTGGGTGGGGTGGGGAGGAGCCAGGGCATCATCGACATGACAATGGCTCAGAGACAAATAACAAAGAGCATTGATGACTGGTTGTTGTTCAGAATGGAGGGAGCTGTACTGCTCCCTCCAGTCGTATTAGGAGGACTGTCTTTTTGATATGTATTCATGAACCCAAGATCTGGGTATATATGTTATCATTTTATAGTTTGTAGATGATACAAGAGGACGAAGTGCAGTCCACAATGAGGACAATCGTAATAGTTTTCAGGAGGGTATGGACTGACTGAGTGAATATGAGAAGGTTTAAGCTGATCAATGGTAAAAAGGACAATGATTTCACATTTTCAAACTCACTCTGATTCCTGAATATCAAGTTATCTCCTCACTCAGTTTAATGCTATTTCGAAACATAGAAACATAGAAGATCGTGCAGGAGTAGGTCATTCGGCCCTTCTAGACTGTACCGCCATTCAATAAGATCATGGCTGATCATTCCCTAAGTACCCCTTTCCAGCTCTCTCTCCATACCCGTTGATCCCCTTAGCCGTAAGGGCCATAACTAACTCTCTCTTGAATATATCCAATGAACTGGCATCAGCAACTCTCTGCAGCACGGAATTCCACAGGTTAACAACTCTCTGAGTGAGGAAGTATCTCCTCATCTCAGACCTAAATGGCCTCCCCCTTATCCTAACTCAACGTCCCTTGGTTCTCGACTTCCCCAACATCGGGAACATTCTTCCCGCATCTAACCTGTCCACTCCCGTCAGAATCTTATCTGTTTCGATGAGATCCCCTCTCATTCTTCAGAACTCCAGTGAATAAATGCCCAGTTGAACCATTCTCTCCTCATATGACATTCCAGCCATCCGTGGAATCAGTCTGGTGAACCTTCGCTGCACTCCCTCAATAGCAAGAACTTCCTTCCTCAGATTAGGAGACCAAAACAGAACACAATATTCCAGGTGAGGTCTCCTCCAGGCCTTGTACAACTGCAGTAAGACCTCCCTGCTCCTAGACTCAAATCCTCTCGCTATGAAGGTAAACATACCCTTTGCCTTCTTCACCGCCTGCTGTACCCGCATGCCCACTTTCAGAGACTGATGAACCATAACACACAGGTCTTGTTGCACCTCTGCTTTTCCTAATCTGCCACCATTGAGATAATATTCTGCCTTCGTGTTTTTGCCCCCAAAATGGATAACCTCACATGTATCCACATTATACTGCATCTGCCATGCATTTGCCCACTCACCTAACTTGTCCAAGTCACCCTGAAGCCTATTACCGCCCTCCTCACAGCTCACACCGCCACCCAGTTTAGTGTCATCCGCAAACTTGGAGATATTACACTCAATTCCTTCATCAAAATCGTTAATGTCTTTGGAAAGAGCTGGGGTCCCAGCACTGAGCCCTGTGACACCCAACTAGTCACTGTTTGTCATTTTGAAAATGACCCGTTTATCCCGAATCTCTGCTTCCTGTCTACCCACAGTTCTCTATCCACGTCAGTAAGTTACCCCCAATACCATGCGCTTTGATTGTGCACACCAAACTCTTGTGCAGGACCTTGTCATAAGCCTTTTGAAAGTCCAAATACACCACATGCACTGGTTCTCCCTTGTCCAGTTTGTTAGTTACATCTACAAACAATTCTAGAAGATTCGTCAAGCATGATTTCCCTTTCATAAATCCATGCTGACTTGGGCCGATCTTGTCACTGCTTTCAAAATGCGCTGCTATTTCATCCTTTATGATTGATTCCAACATTTTCCCCACTACTGTTGTCAGGCTAACCGGTCAATAATTAGCGATTTTCTGTCTGCCTCCTTTTGTAATAAGTGGTGTTACAACAGCTACCCTCCAGTCCATAGGAACTGATCCAGAGTCGATAGACTGTTGGAAAATGATCACCAATGAATCCGCTATTTCTAGTGCCACTTCCTTACGTACTGTTGGATGCAGACTCTCTGGCCCCGAGGAATTATCGGCCTGCAATCCCATCAATTTACCTAAATCAATTTCCCGCTTAATAAGGATATCCTTCAGTTCCTCCTTCTCACTAGACCAACTGTCCCCTAGTACAGTAGTGTCTTCCTTCGTGAAGACACAAACGAAGTATTTGTTCAATTGGTCTGCCATTTCTTTGATCCCCATTATAAATTCACCTGAATCCGACTGCAAGGGACCTACGTTTGTCATCAACAATCTTATCCTCTTCACATATTTATAGAAGCTTTTGCAGTAAGTTTTTATGTTCCCTGCAAGCTTCCTCTCGTACTCTATTTTTTGAGCCAATGTATTTGCCTCTTCCTTGGCTTTAACAGTATCCTTAATTGTCCTTGTTAGCCACGATTGAGCCTTCTTCTCCGTTTTATTTTTACTATAGACAGGGATGTGCAATTGCTGAAGTTCACTCATGTGATCTTTAAATGTTTGCCATTGCTTATCCACCGTCAACCATTTAAGTATCCTTTGCCAGTCTATTCGACTCAATTCACGCCTCATACCTTCAAAGTTCCCTTTGCTTAAGTTTCAGGATTCTAGTTTCCGCATTAACTGTGGCACTCTCCAAATTAATAAAGAATTCTAACATATTATGGTCACCCAAGGGGTCTCGCACAATAAGATTGCTAATTAGTCCCTTCTCATCACACATCACCCAGTCTAGGATGGCCAGCTCTCTAGTTGTTTCCTCGACATTTTGTTCTCGAAAACCATCCCTAATCCACGCCAGGAAATCCTCCTCCAGCGCATTGCTACCAGTTTGGTTAGCCCAATCAATATGTAGATTAAAGTCGCCCATGATAACTGTTGTACCTTTATTGCACACATCCCTTATTTCTTGTTTGATGCTGTCCCCAACCTCACTACTACTGTTTGTTGGTCTGTACACAACTTCCACGAAAGTTTTCTGCCCTTTGTAATTCCGCAGCTCCACCCATACCGATTCCACATCACCCAGGCTCATGTCCCTCCTTAGTATTGCATTAATTTCCTCATTAACCAGCAACGCCACCCCGCCTCCTTTTCCTCTCTGCCTATCCTTCCTAAATGTTGAATACCCCTGGATGTTGAGTTCCCAGCCTTGGTCACCCTGGAGCCTTGTCTCCGAGGTATCAATCACATCATATCCGTTAACTGCTGACTGTGCAGTTAATTCTTCCACCTTTTTACGAAAACGCCTCACGCTGAGGCACAGACCCTTCAGGGTTGTTGTTTTAACACACTTTGCCCCTTTAGAATTTTTCTGTAATGTGGCCCTCTTTGTCATTTGCCTTGTGTTTCTCTGCCCAACACTTTTACTATTCTCCTTTCCATCTTTTGCTTCTGCCTCCATTTTATTTCCCTCTGTCTTCCTGCATAGGTTCCCATCGCTGTGCCATGTTAGTTTAACTCCTCCCCAACAGCACTAGACAATGCTCCCCCTAGGACATTGGTTCCGGTCCTGTCCTGGTGCAGACCGTCCGGTTTGTACTGGTGCCACCTTCCCCAGAACAGGTTCCAGTGTCCAAGGAAATTGAATCCCTCCCTCTTGCAACACTCCTTAAGCCACGTATTCATCTGAGCTATCCTGTGATTCCTACTCTGACTAGCACGTGGCACTGGTAGAAATCCTGAGATTACTACCTTTGAGGTCCTACATTTTAATTTAGATCCTAGCTCCCTATATTCGACTCGGAGGACCTCATCCGTATTTTACGTATATCGTTGGTACCTGTATGCACAATGACAACTTGCTGTTCACCCTCCCTTTTCGAAATGTCCTGCACACGCTCCGAGACATCCTTGACCCTTGCACCAGGGAGGCAACATGCCATCCTGGAGTCTCGGTTGCGGCCGTAGAAACGCCTATCTATTCTCCTTACAATCGAATACCCTAACACTATAGCTCTTCCACTATTTTTCCTGCCCTCCTGTGCAGCAGAGCCACCCACAGTGCCATGAGCTTGGCTGCTGCTGTTTCCCCTGATGAGTCACTCCCCTCAACAGTACCCAAAGTGGTGTATCTGTTTTGCAGCGAAATGAATGCAAGGGACTCCTGCACTACTTTCCTTGCACTGCTCTTCCTGCTGGTCAGCCATTTACTATCTGACTGTGTACCCTTCACCTGCGGTAAGACCAACTCACTAAACGTGTTTTCACGTCATTCTCAGCATCGTGGATACTCCAGAGTTCATCCACCCGCAGCTCCAGTGCCGCAATGCGGTCCATCAGGAGCTGGAGGCGGATGCACTTCCCGCACACTTCGTCGTCAGGGACACCGGAGGCGTCCCAGACTTCCCACGTAGTACAGGAGGAGCACAACACGTGTCCGAGCTCTCCTGCCATGTCTGAACTTGTCAACTACAATGCTAAAAGGTTACTTACTGATCGAGAAAGTAAAATGAAAATCTACTTACCAATTTTGCATTAATCGAAAACTTATCAGTGGAGCCTTAAACAGGCCTTAAATGCCCAGCAACTGTATTCAGGCTGGGGGGCCTGAGAGCTACAGAGCCTGAGAGCTCCTGGTCATAGAATTCCAGGATGGTGTTTCAATTCCCTTACAGCATAACCCTAACTCTGATTCAAATGGGCAGACACATGGCAGCTTAAATTTAACACAGAGAATTGTGAAGTAAGGTATGTTGGTAGGAAGATTGAGGAGCGGCAATATGAACCAAATTGTACAATTTAAAGGGAGAGCAAGGACATAGCGACCAGGGGGTGTATTTACACTCATCTTTGAAGGCTGCCGGATAAGTTGAAAAGGATGTTAAATGTCCTTCTCTGCCATGTGCTTCATTAAGAGAGCAATAGAGCACAAAAGCAAGGATGTTATGTTAAGATATTATAAAACACAGCTTCGGCTTCAGCTGGGGTATGGTGTTCATTTCAGGGCACCTCCCGTTGGGAAAGATGTCAAGGCACTGGAGCATGTACAGAAGAGAAAGGCTAGAGTGGTTCCATGGATGATGGTCTTCAGTTACGTGAAGGCACTGGAGAGCTGGGGTTCTTCTCCTTAGAACAGAGGATGTTCAGGGCAGATGATCAGAATGGTACCAGGAATGGGAACGTCAGTTATATGGATTGAATGGAGATACTGGTGTTGTTCTGATTTGAGCAGAGATGGTCAAGTGTTTCTGTCGGTATATGAATGAAAAAAGTGGCAAAGTAAATGTTGGTCCCTGAGAGGACGAGACCGGGGAACTAGTAATGGGGAACATGGAGATGGCAGAAACTCTGAACAATTATTTTTTATCAGTCTTTACGGTAGAAGATACAAACAATATTCCGACAGTGGATAGTCATGGGGCTGTAGCGGGGGAGGAACTTAACACAATGAAAATCATTAAGGAGGTGGTTCTCAGTAAGATAATGGGACACAAGGCAGCTAAACCCCTTGGACCTGATGGCTTGCATCCTAGGGTCTTAAGATAAGTAGTGGCAAGGATTGTGGATGCATTGTTTGAATTTACAAAAATTCCCTGGATGCTGGAGAGGTCCCAGCAGATTGGAAAACTGCAAATGTAACGCCCCTATTTAATAAAGAAGGTAAACAAAAAGCAGGAAACTATAGACCAGTTAACCTAACATCTGTGCTTGGGAAAATGTTGGAGTCCATTATTAAAGAAGCAGTAGCAGGACATTTGGATAAGCAAAATTCGGTCAGCCCGAGTAAGCATGGATTTAAGGAGGGGAATTCATGTTTGACAAATTTGCTGGAGTCATTTGAGGATGTAACGAACAGAGTAGATAAAGGGATGTGGTGTATTTGGAATCCCAGAAGACATTTGACAAGGAGGCATATAAAAGGTTACTGCACACGATAAAAGTTCACGGGGTTGGGGGTAATATATTAGCATGGATAGAGGATTGGCTAACTAAAAGAGAACAGAGATTCAGGATAAATGGTTAATTTTTTGGTTGGCAATCAGTAACTCGTGGGGTGCCACAGGGATCAGTGCTGAGACCCCAACTATTTACAAGCTATACTAATGACTTGGAAGAAGGGACTGAATGTAACGTAGCCAAGTTCACTGACGATACAATGGTGGAAGAAAAAGCAATGTGTGAGGTGGACACATACAATCTGCAAAAGGACATAGACAGGCTGTGTGAGTGGGCAAAAAATTGGCAAATGGAGTATAATGTTGGAAAGTGTGAGGTCATGCACTTTGGCAGAAGAAAATCAAAGAGCAAGTTAATATTTAATGGAGAAAGTTTGCAAAGTGCTGCAGTACAGCGGGAACTTGGGGAACTTGTGCATGAAACACAAAATGATAGAATGCAGGTAAAGATATTCATCAGGAAGCCCAATGGTATCTTGGCTTTTATTGCAAAGGGGATGGATTATAAAAGCAGGGAAGTCTTGCGACAGTTGGACAATGTATTGGTGAAGCCACACCTGGAAAGCTGCGTGCAGTTTTGGTTTCCGTATTTAAGAAAGGCTATACTTGCTTTGGAGGAAGTTCAGAGAAGGTTTACTCGGTTGATTCCGGAGATGTCGTAGTAGACTTATGAAGAAAGGTTGAGTAGGTTGGCTGTTGTTCTTTGGAGTTCAAAAGAATGCGAGTTGATATTATCGAAACGTAAAAGATTATGAGGGAGCTTGACAAGTTGGATGCAGAGAGGATGTTTCCACTGATGCGGGAGACTAGAACTAGCGGGCATGGTCTTAGAATAAGGGGCCTCACATTTGAAACTGAGATGAGGAGGAATTTCGTCTCTCAGAGGGTTGTAAATCAATAGAAATTGCTTTCTCGGAGAGCTGTGGAAGCTGGGATATTGAATACACTTAAGACAGGGATAGACAGTTTCTTGAGCGATAACGAGATAAGGGGTTTATGGGGAGTGGGCTTGATTGTGGAGCTGAATCCAGGATCAGATCATCCATTATATTATTGCATGGTGGAGCAGGCTCGAGGGGCCGAATTGCCTGCTCCTGTTCCTATTCCTTATGTACTCATTTTCTTATGTTAATGAGAGATTGGCCAGAATGCTTCCCTGAATATGGTCCTTCAGTTACGTGGAGAGACTGGAGATGCTGGGGCTGTTCTCCTTTGAGCTGAGATGGTTACGGGAGATTGACCAGAATTGCTCCAGGGATGGGGGATTTCAGTTAGGTGGAGAGATTGTAGAAGCTGGGTATGTTGTGCTGAGAGCAGAGAAGGCTAAGAAGATATTCAATAGACGTCTTCAAAGTCCTAAATAGTTTCAATAAATTAATAAAGGAGCAAGTGTTTCCAATGACAGTGGGCCGGTAACCAGAGGACACAGATTTAATGTGATTGACAAAAGAACCAGAATTGACTGAAGGAAGATTTTGTTTAAACGGCGAGTTGTTGTGATCTGGAGTGAACTGTCTGAAAGGGAGGTGGAAGCAGATTCAATCATAACTTTCAAAAGGGAATTTGCCAAAATACTTGAAGTAAAAAAGATACAGGGGATAGAGCTGAGGAGTGGGATTAATTGGAAAGCTCTACCAAATAGACAGAGCTGGCACGATTTGCCGAATGGACTCTCTCTGCGCTGTACAATTCTATGGTTCTACAATCACCTACCCCTTTGGAAATAAGAAACTGAATGGGCCAGGAGAGTAAAGTGAACTTGTGGTTCAGGTGAACAAATCATTAAAAACTGTATCACAGGTCAGCAAAGCGATTCAAATGAAACAGTAAATTAGGGTTTATTTGTAAGCCAATTTAAATCAAAAGCAGCGAAACTGGCAAAGGTGAGAAGTGATGGTCCACAAGCATCGATGCTGGTACCACTCCTGTTCAACATTTACATAATCAATTCGGACTGGGGAATCGGGAGTGACATTTTACAATGGGCGTGTGTCGTTAACACTGAGGAGCTAAGCGGCAAAAACATTCAATACAATAATAAACTTGCAAAATGGGCGTGTAATTGGCAAACGAATATCTGTTGTGTATCTGTAAAGCATGCACTCCCATGTTCCACCAACAGGGAGCGCATCCCCTGAAGTCGCAAGGGATCGCAGCATCCCTTGGGAGCACTGTATACAAGCCGGCCTCTAAGGCCTGTTCCTCACTCTGGAGTGTCTTAATAAAGACTGAGGTAATTGTTACTTTAACCTCCCTATGTGCTGTCTCATCTGTGTTAGGAACACAATACATCAATGTAGAGGAGTGTGAGTTGGTGCGTTTTAATAGGAAGGATATGAAGGTGAGATTCTCCTTGGAACATAATTATCTAAACAGGAATGAGGAACAGAGGGATGTGACAGTACACTTACACCAATCACTAAATGTAGCGATGCAGGTTCATCAATCCATAAAAAACAAAGAACAGGCTTGTTTTCATGTCTAGAGGGATAGACTTGTAAAACATTGAAGTTATGTAAGCTTGTTTGGATCCTTGGTGTAAATATTATAAAATGACAGCGAGGCTCTGGAGAAGGTGCAAAGTGTATTTCCTGCAATGATACCAGAACTGAGTGGGTATATTATCTGGAAATGTTGAACAGGCCGTCGCTCTTTTCTTTAACAAAGAGAAGACTCAGGGATGGTCAGAATGTGCCTTTCTGGATAGAAAAGGCTTTGATAGGGTAGAGGGAGAAAAGATGTTTTCACTTGTGAGAGAGACCAAATCTCAGGGACATAGATTGAAGACAGCCATTAATAAATCCAACAGGGAATAGAGGTCACCTTGACACCGAGGCACAAAAGGAGGTTTTATCAAATAATCTTCATCAAATATTTGTCTTAAGGGGAATCTTAAAGGAGGAGGAGAGTTAGCGAGGAATAGAGGTTTAGGAAGAGAATCCCAGAGCTTGGGAGCCAGGTAGCTGAAGGAGGAGGAGAGTTAGAGGTGGAGAGGGTTAGGAAGAGAATTCAAGAGCTTGGGACCCAGGCAGCTGAAGGAGGAGGAGAGTTAGAAGTGGAGAAGGTTAGGGAGAGAATCCCAGAACTTGGGACCCAGGAAGCTGAAGGAGGAGGAGAGTTAGAGGTAGAGAGGGTTAGGGAGAGAATCCCAGAACTTGGGACCCAGGAAGCTGAAGGAGGAGGAGATTTAGAGGAGGAGAGTGTTAGGGAGAGAATCCCAGAGCTTGGGACCCAGGAAGCTGAAAGCCTGGCTGCCATTGGTGGAGCAGTTTAAATCTGGGATGTGCAATCTGCCAGATTTGGAGCAGCACAGAGATCTCGGGAGCTCTAAGTGCTGGTGCAGGTTACAGAGGCCGTGAAGTGACTTGAAATGAAAAATGATCATTTTAAAATTGAGGCTGTTGGACAGGGAGCCAATGTAGGTCAGCGAGCACAAGTGTATTGCGATAACGCGCAAGATAGCACACAGGCAGCAATGTTTTGGATGAGCTCAGGTATATGAATGGTGTGAGATTAGAAGCCCCCAGGAGAGCATTGGCGGAGTCATATCTAGAGCAATTAAAGGCACGGATGAAGGTTTTAGCAGCAAATGAACTGAGTCAGGCGATGCAACAGAGGCACAAAGATGCCATCCTGGTAATGGAGGGGATATGGTGTTGGAAGATCATCTCCTGCTCAAATAAGACACCAAGGTTGCTAACGGCTGGGTCAGCCTTAGACTGGTGACAGGGAGAGGGATGGAGCCGGTGGTTAGGGCAGTAGAGATGGTGACGGGGGCCACTGGTACATTCACAAAATGTTGGTTTGACGGAACCAGAACTGAAAGATAATAGTTATCAGGAACGATTGAACAGGTTGTGCTTGGTTCCTTTAGAAGACAGAGAACATAGAGGAGTCCTGATAGAAGTCTTGTAAATTAAGATTGTTTTGGAGCAGTTCGATTGGGAGAGAAATGTTTATACTCGTGGGAGCATCCAAATCTGTGGAGCTATAAATGCCAGATAATCACTAATAACACCAATAGGGAAATGAAGAACAATTTCTTTACTCGGAGAGTGGTTAGAATGTGGAATTCCCTACGAAAGGAAGTGGTTGAGATACATAAGTCAGATGCTGTCAAAGCGAAACAAGACAAGTAAATGAGAGAAAATTAAATAAAATATATGATGAGAGGCTGAGACGAAGTATTTTCAATGGGATGAGTCTGGTCTGGAGCATACACATCAACACAGACTCGTACAGCCGAAGTGTATTTTTCTATGCTGTAGATTCTATGTAACGTAATCTTCTGAACTACAGCTCCAATTTGCCTACCTACCTCTTTACGTGCCTCTCACGCTCGAAGCTATCATGAATTCCCTCACTAAATAGCTGTAGTGACCCTTTACGGAAGAGCTGGGACAGAATGCAACAAAGTCAATGCAACAAAGTCGTGTTGCTGACCAGAAAGACAAGGTGAGAAATGTCAATCAGATATAGTGCCGTGAGCTAAACACGTCGCTGGGTGTATTATCAGATCAGCAGCCATTCCTGGTATAATTCAGTGGATGGAAGTCTGGGGCTCGATATTATATTCCTGTACTGGAAACACTGGGACCCGCCTCTGGCTGCGCTCAGTTGTTCTGTTTATTAATTAATTGTATAATTGAGGGAACCGGATATTTCACCGCGGTCTTCAACTGCTCTCTGAACTTGGTCTGAGTCACCCCGTAAATAAATGTGTTTGTGCAGCAACTTAAATTCTGTAGAATATATCCGACTTGTCGATAGGTAGATAAAGAAACATTGTAATCATGGGATTTATTCCTGCAATGATATAATATAAGAATTGTGTAACATACACCAGCCACAGCAGTATGAAGCTGCCGGATATGGTGAAGAGTAAAATCACAGACTTCCTCCTGCTCTCCATCTCTGGGTCGCTGCTTTTCTCCCCCTTGCTCTCACCCCTCAGTCCCTTTCGGACTCGACTGGCCACTAAAACGTGTCTGACTGTTAGAGCGTTGAGCAACAAAATTACAGTGAATGGGAGCAGTGGGGTTAAAACCGTATCAAACCAGTCAAATCCCACCCGTCCGGGCTCAGTATAATAGGCTGGGATTGCTACACAGTACCATGGAACATTGTCGATTATATACACAGGTTCTAATGTAAAGTAGAAGGGAACGTTTTTTGAAGAGAGCAGAATGCAGCTTGTTGCCAGAACCACAGCCGCAGTTCTCCCGGTGCAATTTTCGTTTTCAGCTTCTGGCAATAAATGGCCACAAATCGATCAAAGGTGAAAGGGATGGTGAACCAGACAAAACAGTCTGTGGCTACACGGGACAGGAGATATATAACAGTACACACAGGGATAATATCCAAGAAAGATCCCGGGAAATAATACCGCCTGATCTGCCGCAGTATGACCTCAGTGATGACCACCAGTAGATCCGCCGCTGCCATGGCCACCAGGTAGCGAGTGGTACAGGTGGACAGCCCGCACTTTCCCCGGAACAGGACCACAATCGCCACTAAATTCACTGTAATAAACAGAAGGGAAAAGAGACGGTCAATTATTGGTCACACATTCTCGTCGACCGAGCCCAGACAGTAAGGCCTGTCTTTTAGCACAAAAACGGCCGAGTGGACGTCGGGTTTTACATGTAAAGCATATCATCGCAACCCAACCTACCTCCAACCCGCTGCTTCCCAGTTTAGCAGAGACGTGGCAGTGGGAGGGAGGCCGAGCCATCTCAGCGGGCGGGGGGGCAATATTAATAGAAACAGAAACATCGAAAATAGGTGCAGGAGTAGGGCATTCGGCCCTTAGAGCCTGCACCACCATTGAATAAGATCATGGTTGATCATTCCCTCAGTCCCCTATTCCTGCTTTCTCTCCATACCCCTTGATTCCGTCAACCGTAAGGCCCATATCTAACTCTCTCTTAAATATATCCAATGAATTGGCAGTAACAACTCTCTGCAGCAGCGAATTCCACAGGTTAACAATTCTCTGAGTGAAGTAGTTTCTCCTCACCTTGGTTCGAAATGGCTTACTCCTCATCCTTAGTCTGTCTTCCCTGGTTATGGACATCCCCAACATCGGGAACATTCTGAAACTATGTCCCCTAGTTCAAGATTCCCCCACGAGGGGCAGCACCCTCTCTGCATCTACCCTGTCGAACCCCCTCAGAATTTTAAACGTTTCAATAAGATCTCCGCTGATTCATCTAAACTCCAACGATTACAGGCGCAACCTACTCAACATTTCCTCATAAGACAAGACCTTCATCTCAGGAACCAGCCTGGTGAACCTTCTCTGAACAGGGCATGGTCACTGCAGGAAGATAATTAACCAGAGGAGGTCGGGGACCGGGGAACCACCCCACTACTGTAGCCCATCAGCCCGAGTTACTGACTCAACTGGTCACTGTCTCCAAGACTCTGCCTCGTCTCTCCTCTGCTACCCACTCCACACTAGGTTACAGGCCTACAGGATCAGGACCACAGAGGGCGGGTATCCTCAGCTCAGAAAAAGGAAGACATGTTGTAAGCACTGGTGTGGGAGGTGGCTTCATCGGAACAGATGCTGCGCAGGCAGCGACATTTGGAGAATGTAATAGAGTCCTTCCAGCAAGCTGGGTGAGAAGTCATATAATCAAGGTAGCTGGTGGAGTCGGCCGGATTATGGTAGATATTTGTAGAGACCCTATCCTCGGAAATTGACTTAGAGATGTCGAGGAAATGAAGGGTAATGTCAGACGGAGCATGTGAAGGAGAGAGAGCAGCGTAAATTAGAAGCAAGGTTGACTACATAATTATAATTATAATTATTATTATCAATAATATTAATAATAACTAATATTATTGAAAATAAAAACAATAACTTTTATTTATATCATGCCTTTACTGTAGTTAGACATCAAGGTGCTTCAGAACAGTGGTAACAGGACAACACAAATACATAGGATAAAAAAGAAAAAATTAAGGCATATGACCAAAAGCTTCGTAAAAGAGGATGATTTTCAGGATATCTTTAAAATGGAAAGATGTTTACAGAAGCGGGTAGGTTTAGGGAGGGACTTCCAGAGTTTGGGGCACAAACAGCTGACGATAAGGCCACCGATGGTTGAACAGTATAATTAGGGATGTTCTAGAGGGCAGAATTAGAAGAGTGGAGATATCTTGAGGGTTATGTGGCAGTATAAGATTTCATAGGTGTGGAGGAGCAAGGCCGTGGAGAGATTTGTAAACAAGGATGATAATTTTCAAAAGCGTGGCATTCTTTAATCGGGAGGCAATGTAGGTCAGAAAGCATAGAGCTGAGGTCATGGGTGATCATGACTTTGTGCGAGTTAAGACATTTTCCAGTTCATGGCTAGAAAAGGAAATTGCGCGAACAGAGTCATCAATGTACCTGAACAATATGTGAAGGAGGGGACCGGAGTAGAATTGGAACAACGAAGGTTCCCTGTATCCCAAGAAAAGGCAGCGTAGCTAGGGACTATCCGACCTCCCATACCGACACCATTGGAGTGTGGGGATAGAAAATTGTTCAGACCAGAGGTCCAGTACTTGTACTTTCAGCAGAGGCAGGGCACTCGGGTCAGGATCAGGATTAGCAACCTGCAAGGGTTTTCATTCCCTTCCCAAAGCCGGTGAGGGTGAGAGGACTTACAGTGTGAATGGCACGTGAATTAAATTGTAAATGGGGGCCTCAGAATGTATCAGCGGCGATAGGCGCAGGGACACTCGTGATCCGCTGAGATTTATCGGGGAGCTCGGGTTTACTAGGCTTTACATTGTACAATGTGGACCATTTTCCATACCTCGGGAGCCAACTGTCAACAAGGGCAGACTTTGATGGCAAACTCCAACACTGCCTTCAGTTTGTCAGTACAACCTTCGGACGCCTGTGGAAGGAAGTGTCTGAAAACCAGGACCTCAAACCCCGGACCAGGCTCATGGTCTACAGGGTAGGAGTGATACCTGCAATCATATATGCTACACAGAAATGTAATATTTAGAGCAGGCACCTCAAAGCACTGGAGAAGTACCAAAGCTATCTCCGCAATTACCTGGAAATTAATTGGCCTGTGTGGCGCACCAACATCAGTGTTCTCTGTCAGGCCAACATCCCCAGCATCGAAGCATTGACCACAGTCGATCATTTCTGTTGACCGGCAACATCAGCGACATGCCTCACATCAGAGTCAAAAATCAAAAGCTCTACTCGGTGATTCGTTTTTGCAAGCGAGCCACAGGTGGGCAGAGGACACGTACCATGACACACTCAAAACCTCCTTGAAGAATTGAAACGTCCCCACCTACACATGGCAATCCCTGGCCCAAGCCAGCCCAAAGTGATGGAAAAGTATCCGCACGGCGCAGAGCACCTCGAGTCTTAAAGCCCAGAGCAAGCTGAAGCCAGGCGTAGATAGCGGAAGGAGCGCGCAACAACCCAGGCACCCAACAGGACCGTTCGTTCAACCGCCGTGCGCCCCATTTGTGACAGAGAACGTTGGTCATGCATTGGGAGCTTCAGCACTCTGGGAACTAATTTTTAGTGTGGAATCGAGTCATCCTCGATTCCGAGGGTACGCATCAGAAGCGGAAGTAGCAGAAATAGTGACGAACACTGAGTACATCCTACATGACATACACTCCCAGTAATACATGGTCACTGGGGTACAGTGTTCCACACCGGTTAGTGACACACACTCAGTATATCGTAGAGTGACACACACTCGCAGTAATACATGTTAACAGGGATACGGTATTCCACACCGGCTAATGACCCACACTGTGTATATCCGACAGTAACACACACAACCAGTAATACATGGTCACAGGGATACGGTGTTCCACACCGGCTAATGGCCCACACTCAGTATATCCTACAATAACATACACAACCAGTAACACATCGTCACTGTGATACGGTGTTCCAGACAGGTTAGTGACCACACTCAGTAAATCCCACAGTGACACACGCTACCAGTAATACATGGTCACTGGGGCACATCGGTTAGTGACCCACACTCAGCATATGGCACAGTGACACACACTACCATTTATATATGGTCAATGTTGTACAGCGTTCCACACCGGTTAGTGACTCACACACAGTACATCCTACACAGAAACACACTCCCAGTAATGCATAGTCACTGGGGTACAGTGTTCCACACTGGTTAGTGGCCCACACTCAGTATATCCTACAGTGACACACACTCCCAGTAATACATAGTCACTGGGTTATTGCGTTCCACACTGGTGAGTGAACATCCTGAAGATATACTACAGTGACACAGACTCCCAGCAATATATGGTCACTAGTGAACGGTGTTCCACACCGGTTGGTGACCCACAATCAGTATATCCGACACTGACAGACACTCCCAGTAATACATGGTCACTGGGGTACGGTGCTCAAGACAGGTTAGTGACCCACATTCAGTACATCCTACAATGACATACGCTCTCAGTAATACAAGGTCACAGCGGTACGGTGTTCCACACCGGGTAGTGACCCACACTCAGTATTTCCAACAGTGACAGACAGTCCTGTAATTCATGGTCACTGGGTTACGGTGTTCCACACCGGTTAGTGACCCACACTGTGTATATCCGACAGTGATTACACTCCTAGCAATACATGTTCACTTTCGAACAGTGTTCCACACTTGTTAGTGACCAACAAACAGCATATCCTACAGTGGCACACACTCCCAGCAATACATGGTCACTGGGGTACAGTTTTCCATAGCGGTGAGTGAACCACACTCAGTATGTCCTACAGTGACAAACACTCCGAGTAATACATGGTCACTGGGGTACGTTGTTCCACACCGGTTGGTGACCCACAATCAGTATATCCTACAGTGACACACACTCCCAGCAATATATGGTCACTGGGGTACGGTGTTCCACACCGGTTAGTGACCCAGGCCCAGTATATCCTACAGTGACACACACTCCCAGTAATATATTGTCACTGGCGTACGGTGTTCCACACCGGTTCGTGACCCTGGCTCAGTATATCCGATAGTGACTCGAACTGCCAATAATACATGGTCACTGGAGTTCAGTGTGGCACACCGAATAGTGACACCTACTCAGCATATACTACAGTTACAGACACAACCAACAAAATATGGTCACTGGGATGCAGTGTCTCCACAATTGTTTGTGACCCACATTCAGTATATCCTACAGTGACAAACACTTCGATTAATACATGGTCACAGGCGCAAGCTGTTCCACACCGGTTCGTCGCCCAGGCTCAGTATATCCAACAGTGACACACACTGCCATTAATACGAGGTCACTGCAGTATGGTGTTCTGCAACGGTTAGTGAACCACACTCAGTATATCCTGCAGTGACAGACACTCCCAGTAAAATATGTTCACTGGGATATGGTGTTCCACATCGGATAGTGATCCACACTGAGTATATCCTGCAGTGACACACAGTCCCAGTCATACATGGTCATTGGTGTACATTGTTACACACAGGGTGGTAATCCACACTCAGTATCTCCTAAAGTGACACACACTGCCAGTAATCTCTGGTCACTGGTGCACTGTGTTCCACAACTTCGGTGACCCAGAATGAGTACAACATACAGTGACACACACTCCCAGTAATACATGGTCACTGGGGTACGGTGTTCCAAACCGGTTAGTGACACATACTCAGTATATCCTACACTGACAGACACTCTCAGTAATACATGGTCACTGGGGTATGCTGATGTACACAGGTTAGTGATCCACACTGCGCATATCCTACAGTGACAGACATTCTTAGTAATAAATCGTCACTGGGGTATTGTGTTCCACAGTGGTTAGTGACCCACACTCAGTATATCTTACAGTGCCACACACTCTGATTAATACATGGTAACTGGCGGACGGTGTTCCACACCGGTTAGTGACCCAGGCTCAGTATATCCTACAGTAACACACACCCACAGTAATATAAGGTCACTGGGGTATGGTGTTCCACACCGTTTAGTGAACCAGGCTCAGTATATCCGACAGTGACATACACTCCCAATAATACATGGTCATAGGGGTACAGTGTGGCATACCGAATAGTGACTCTCACTCAGCATATCCGAAAGTGACAGACACTCCCAGTAATACATGGTCATTGGGGAACGTTGTTCCACACCGGTTGGTGACCCACAATCAGTATATCCTACAGTGACACACACTCCCAGCAATATATGGTCACTGGGGTACGGTGTTCCACACCGGTTAGTGATCCAGGCCCAGTATATCCGATAGTGACACGAACTGCCAATAATACATGGTCACTGGTGTACGGTGTTCCACAACGGTTAATGACTCACACTGAGCATATCCAACAGTGACACACCTTTCCATTAATACGTATTCACTGCGGTGCGGTGTTCGACACCGGTTAGTGACCCACACTCAGTGTAAGCGACAGTGACAGACACTCCCAGTAAAATATGGTCACTGGGGTACAGTGCTCAACAATTGTTCGTGACCCACATTCATTATATCCTTCAGTGAAAAACACTCCGAGTAATACATGGTCACTCGCGCAGGGTGTTCCACACCGGTTAGTCATCCACACTCATTGTATCCAAAAGCTACACACAGTCCCAGTCATACATGGTCATTGGTGTACATTGTTGCACACAGGCTGGTGTACACACTCAGTATCTCCTGAAGTGACACACACTCCCAATAATACATGGTCACTGGAGTACAGTGTGGCACACCGAATAGTGACACCTACTCAGCATATCCTACAGTTACAGACTCACTCCCAGCAAAATATGGTCACTGGGATACAGTGTTTCCACAATTGTTTGTGACCCACATTCAGTATATCCTACATTGACAAACACTCCGATTAATACATGGTCACAGGCGCAAGCTGTTCCACACCGGTTAGTGGCCCAGGCTCAGTATATCCAACAGTGACACACACTGCCATTAATGCGTGGTCACAGCAGTATGGTGTTCTGCAACGGTTAGTGAACCACACTCAGTATAGCCTGCAGTGACAGACACTCCCAGTAAAATATGATCACTGGGATATGGTGTTCCACATCGGATAGTGATCAACACTCAGTATATCCTGCAGTGACACACAGTCCCAGTCATACATGGTCATTGGTGTACATTGTTACACACAGGCTGGTGATCCACACTCAGTATCTCCTAAAGTGACACACACTGCCAGTAATCTCTGGTCACTGGTGTACTGTGTTCCACAACTTCGGTGACCCAGAATGAGTACAACATACAGTGACACACACTCCCAGTAATACATGGTCACTGGGGTATGCTGATGTACACAGGTTAGTGGTCCACACTGCGCATATCCTACAGTGACAGACATTCTTAGTAATAAATCGTCACTGGTGTACTGTGTTCTACAGTGGTTAGTGACCCACACTCAGTATATCCTAAAGTGACACACACTCCCAGCAATACATGGTCACTGGGGTAGAGTGTTCCACAGCCGTTAGTGAACCACACTCAGTATATCTTACAGTGTTACACACTCTGAGTAATATATGGGCACTGGCGGACGGTGTTCCACACCGGTTAGTGACCTAGGCTCAGTATATCCTACAGTGACACACTCTCACAGTAATATATGGTCACTGGGGTATGGTGTTCGACACCGTTTAGTGTCCCAGGCTCATTATATCCGACAGTGACATACACTCCCAGTAATACATGGTCACTGGTGTACGGTGTTCCACACCGGTTAGTGATTAACACTGAGCATATCCAACAGTGACACACCTTTCCATTAATACGTATTCACTGTGGTGTGGTGTTCGACACCGGTTAGTGACCCACACTCAGTGTATGCGACAGTGACAGACACTCCCAGAGAATATGGTCACTGGGGTACAGTGCTCAACAATTGTTCGTGACCCACATTCATTATATCCTTCAGTGAAAAACACTCCGAGTAATACATGGTCACTCGCGCAGGGTGGTCCACACCGGTTAGTGATCCACACTCATTATATCCAAAAGCTACACACAATCCCAGGCATACATGGTCTTTGGTGTACATTGTTGCACACAGGCTGGTGATCCACACTCAGTATCTCATGAAGTGACACACACTCCCAGTAATACATGGTCACTGGGGTATGGTGTAATACACCGGTGAATGACACACATTCAGTATATCATATAGCGACAGACACTCCCAGTAATACATGGTCACAGCGTACTATGTTGCATACCGGTTAGTTACCCACACTCAGTACCGCTTACAGTGATTCACACTCCCAGGAATGCATGGTTACTGGGGTATGTTGCACCACACCGGTAAGAGACCCACACTCAGTATATCTTAGGATGACACACACTCTCAATAATGCATGGTTACTGGGGTATGGTGTTCCACACCGGTTAGTGAATCACAATCAGTATATCCTAAAGTGAGAGTCACTCAAAGTAATACATGGTCACTGTGGTATGGTGTTCTACACCAGTTAGTGACCCACACTCAGTACATCCTACAGTGATGCACACTCCCAGCAGTACATGGTCACTGGGGTACGGTGTTACCCACCGGTTGATGACCCTCGCTCAGTATATTCTGCAGTAACACACATTCCCAGTAACACACGGTCACTGGGGTACGGTGTTCGACACCGGTTGAGGATCCACACTCAGTGTATCCTACAGTAACACACACTCCCAGTAATAAACGGTAACTGGGGTGCGGTGTTCCACACTGGTTAATGATCCACACTCAGTATATCCTACAGTGACAGACACTCCCAGTAATACATGGTCACTGGATACTATGTTGCAGACCGGTTAGTTACCCACACTCAGTATGGCCTACAGTGACACACACTCCCAGTAATGCATGGTTACTGGGGTATGGTGCACCACACTGGTAAGTGACCCACACTCAGTACATCCGACAGTTATTCAAACTCCCACTAACAAAAGGTCACCGGGGGACGGTGTTCCACACCGTTTACTGATCCACACTCAGCTTTTCCGACAGTGACAGTCACTTCCAGTAATACATGCTCGCTGGGGTACAGCGTTCCACACCGGCTCGTGACCCACACTCAGTATATCTTACGATGACCAACATTCTCAGTAATACATGATCATTCGGGTACAGTGTTCCACACCGGTTAGTGAATCGCAATCAGTATATCCTACAGTAAGAGTCACTCCCAGTAATACATGGTCACTGTGGTATGGTGCTCCACACCAGTTAGTGTCCCACACTCAGTACATCCTGCAGTGATATACACTCCCAGAAATACATGGTCACTGGGGTACGGTATTACACACCGGTTGATGACCCACGCTCAGTATATCCTGCAGTAACACACATTCCCAGTAATACACGGTCACTGGGGTACGGTGTTCGACACCGGTTAAGGATCCACACTCAGTGCATCCTACAGTAACACACACTCCCAGTAATACACGGTCACTGGGGTGCGGTGTTCCACACCAGTTACTGATCCACAATCAGTATATCCTACAGTGACAGACACGGTCAGTAATACATGGTCACTGGGATACGTTGTTCCACACCGATTAGTGACCCACACTTAGTATATCCTACAGTGACACACATTCTCAGTAATACATGGTCACTGGCGTAGAGTGTTCCACACAGGTTAGTGATCCACACTCACTATAGCCTACATTAACAGATACACCAAGTTCTACATGGTCACTAGTGTACAGTGTTCCACACAATTTAGTGACCCATACTGAGCAGAACCTACAGTGACAGACATCCCAGCAATACATTGTCACATGGGCAGGTGTTCCACACCGTTTAGTTACCCACATTCAGCTTAACCTCCAGTGACAGTCACTCCCAGTATTGCATGGTCACTGGGATACAGTGATCCACACCGGTTAGTGACCCAGATTCAGTATATCGCACAGTGATAGACACTCCCAGTAATACAATGTCACTGGAGAACAGCGTTCCAAACCGGATCATGACCCACACTCAGTGTATTCTACATTGACACATACTCCCAGTAATACATGGCATTTGGGGTATGGTGTTCCACACGGGTTAGTGAATCACAATCCGTATATCCTACAGAAACACACACACCCAATAATACATGAGCACTGGTGTATGGTGTTCCACACCGGTTAGTCACCCTCACTCAGTACATCCAACAGCGACAGTCACTCCCAGTATTACATGGTCACTGTGGTATGGTTTTCCTCACCAGTTATTGACCCACACTCAGTATATCCTACAGTTACACACACTCACAGCAATACATGATCACTGGAATACAGTGTTCCACACCGGCTAGTGACCCACGCTGCGTATAATATTGACACATACTCCCAAAAATACATGGTCACTGGTGTACGCTGTTCCACACAGGTTACTGACCCAAAATCAATTTATCCTACAGTGACAGACACACCCAATAATAGATGGTCACTGGGGTACGGTGATGCACACCGGTTAGTGACCCACACTCACAATATCCGACAATGACAAACATCCATGTAATATATGGTCACTGGGGTACAGTGTTCGTTACCGGTTACTGACCCACATTCAGTATATCCTACATGACAGACACCCCAGTAATATATAGTAACTGGGATAAGGCTTTCCACAAAGGTTAGTAACCCACACTCAGGATATTCTACAGTGACACACACTCCTACTATTGCATGGTCACTGGGGTATGGTGCTCCACATCGGTTAGTGACCCTCACTCAGTATATCCTGCAGTGACATACACTCCCAGTAATGCATGGTCACTGGGGTATGGTGCTCCACACCGGTTAGTGAGTCACACTCAGTATATCCGACACTGACTCAAGCTCCCAGTAATACAAGGTCAACGGAGGACGGTGTATCACACCGGTTAGTGACCCACGCTCAGTATATCCTGCACTGACATGGTCAGTTTTACAGTTTTCCACACGGATTAGTGACCCACACTCAGTTTATCCTACAGTGACACACACTCCCATTAATTCATGGTCACTGGGGTGCGGTGTTCCACACGGATTAGTGTCCCACACTCAGTATACCCTACAGTGACACATACTTCCAGTAATGCACGGTCACTGGGATACAGTGTTCCACACAGTGTAGTGACACACAGAGCAGAACCTACAGTGACAGACACTCCCAGCAATACATGGTAACTGGGATACACTGATCCAAACTGGTTAGTGACACACCTTCAGTATATCGTACAGTGATATACAATCCCAGTAATACATGGTCACTGGGGAAGAGCGTTGCACACCGGCTCGTGACCCACACTCAGTATATCCTACATTGACACACACTCCCAGCAATACATGGTTATTGGGGTATGGTGTTCCACACCGGTTAGTGAATCACAATCAGTATATCCGACAGTAACACACGCTCCCATTAATTCATGGTCACTCAAGTGCGGTTTTCCACACGGATTAGTGACTCACGCTCAGTATATCCTACAGTGAACACACACTCCCAGTAATACATGGTCACTGGCGTACAGTGTTCCACACAGGTTAGTGACCCACACTCAGTTTATCCTACAGTGTCAGACACTCCCAGTAATGCATGGTCACTGGAATATAGTGTTCCCCATAGTTTAGTGACCACACTGAGAAGATCCTACAGTGACAGGCACTCCCAGCAATACATGGTCACTGGGATACAGTGATCGTCACCGGTTAGTGACCCAAATTCAGTATATCGTACAGTGATGGACACTCCCAGTAATACATGGTCACTGGGGAAGTGCGTTGCACACCAGCTCGTGACCCACACTCAGTATATCCAACATTGACACACACTCCTAGTAATACATGGTTATTGGGGTATGGTGTTCCACACCGGTTAGTGAATCACAATCAGTATATCCTACATTGAAACACACTCCCACGAATGAATGGTCACTGGGGTGTGGTGCTCCACACAGGTTAGTGACCCACACTCAGTATATCGTACAGTGACAGACACTCCCATTAATACATGGTCACTGGGATACAGTGTTCCGTACAGGTTAGTGACCCACACTCAGTATATCCTACAGTGACAGATGCTCCCAGTAATACATGTCACTGGTGTACAGTGTTCCACACCGGTTACTGATCCACACTCAGTATATCCTACAGTGACAGTCTCTCCCAGTATTACATGGTCACTGTGGTATGTTGTTGAACACCAGTTAGGAATTCACACTCAGTATATTCTACAATAACACACACTCCTAGTAATACACGGTCACTGTGGTATGGTGTTACAAACCGGTTCGTGACCCACGCTCAGTATATCCTACAGTAACACACACTCCCAGTAATACATGGTCACTGTTGTATAGTGTTCCACAGCGGTTAGTGATCCACACTCAGTATATCCTACAGTGACACACACTCCCAGCAATATATGATCACTGGAATACAGTGTTCCACACCGGCTAGTAACCCAGGCTCCATATAATACTGATACACACTTCCAATAATACATGGTCACTGTTGTACAGTGTTCCGCACCGGTTAGTGACCCACTGTCAGTATATCCGACAGTGACATACACTCCCAGGAATGCATGGTCACTGGGGTATGATGCTCCACACAGGTTAGTGACCCACTGTCAGTATATCCGACAGTGACAGACACTCCCAGTAATGCATGGTCACTGGGATATAGCGTTCCCCACAGTTGAGTAACCCACACTGAGCAGAATCTACAGTGACAGACTCTCCCAGCAAAAGATGGTCACTGGGATACAGTGAACCACAACCGGTTAGCGACCCATATTCAGTATATCGTACAGTGATAGACACTCCCAGTAATACACAGTCACTGGGGAAGAGCGTTGCACACCGGCTCGTGACACACACTCAGTATATCCTACATTGACACACACTCGCAGTAATACATGGTCATTGGTGTATGGTGTTCCACACCAGGTAATTAATCACAGTCAGTATATCCTACAGTAACACACACTCCCATTAATTCATGGTCACTGAAGTGTGGTGCTCCACACGGATTAGTGACCCACATTCTGTGCATCCTACAGTGAACACACACTCCCTGTCATACAGGGTCACTGGCGTACAGTGTTCCATACAGGTTAGTGACCCACACTCAGTTTATCCTACATTGACAGACACACCCAGTAATATATGGTAACTGAGAACGTGTTCCACACTGGTTTGGGACCCACACTCAGTATATCCCACAATGACACACACTCCCAGTAATGCATGGTCACTGGGGTATGGTGCTCCACACAGGGTAGTGACCCACACTCAGTATATCCTACAGTGACACACACTCCCAGTAATGCATGGTCACTGGGGTATGGTGCTCCACACAGGGTAGCGACCCACACTCAGTATATCCCACAGTGACACACACTCCCATTAATACATGGTCACTGGGATACAGTGTTCTGTACAGGTTGTGATCCACAGTCACTAAATCCTACAGTGACAGATACTCCCAGTACTACATGTTCATTGTTGTACAGTGTTCCACATCGGTTTGTCACCCACACTCAGTATATCCTAAGTGCCAGTTACTCCCAGTATTACATGGTCACTGTGGTATGTTGTTCCACACCAGTTAGGAATCCACACTCAGTAACACACACTCCCAGTATTACACGGTCACTGTGGTATGGTGTTCCAAACCGTTTAGTAACCGAAGCTCAGTATTTCCTACAGTAATCCACACTCCCAGTAACACATGGTCACTGTGGTATGGTGTTCGACAGCGGTTAGTGATCCACACTCAGTATAACCTACAGTGACACACACTCCCAGCAATACATGATCACTGGAATAGAGTGTTCCACACTGGCTCGTGACCCACGCTCCGTATGATAGTGACACATACTTCCAATAATACATGGTCACTGGTGTACGGTGTTCCACACCGGTTAGTGACCCACACTCAGTATACCCCACAGTGACAGACACTCCCAGTATGGTATAGTCACAGGGGTACGGTTTTCAACACCGCTGAGTGACCCACATTGATTACATCCGAGAGTGACACCATCAACCAGAAATACATGGTCACTGGGATACGGTGTTCCACACGGATTAGTGACCCACACTCAGTATATCCTACAGTGACACATACTCCCAGTAATTCATGATCACTGGGGTACAGTGTTCCACACAGGTTAGTAACACACACTCAGTATATTCTACAGTGACAGACACACCCAATATTACATGGTCACTGGGGTACGGTGTTCCACACGGGTTCGTGACACAGACTCAGCACATCCTACAATGAGACACACTGCCAGTAATACATGGTCACTTGGGTACGGTGTTCCACACCTGTTAGTGACCCACATTCAATATATCCTACAGTATCATACACACCCACTCTTACATGGTCACTTGGGTACGGTGATCCACCTTGGTTAGTGACCCACACTCAGTATATCCAACAGTGACACACACTGCCATAATACATGGTCACTGGGATACAGTTTTCCATACCAGTTGGTGACCCACACTCAGCATATCCTACAGTGAGACACACTACCAGTAATACATGATCACTTGGGTACGATGTTCCACAACTGTTCGTTACCCACACTCAATATATCCTACAATGACAGATATCCCTGTAATACATGTTCACTGGGGTACAGTGTTTCATACCGATTACTGTCCACACTCAGTATATGCTACATGGCAGACACTCCCAGTAATATATGTTCACTGGGGTACAGTGTTCCACACCGGTTTCTGCCCCCACTCAGTATATCATACAGTTACACACACTCCCATAATACATGGTCACTGGGGTATGGTGTTCCACACTGTTTCGTGACCTACACTCAGTATTTCCTACAGTTACAGACACTCCCAATAATACATGGTCATTGTGTACAGTGTTCCACACCGGTTACTGACCCACACTCAGTATATCCTACAGTGACACACACACCCAGTAATACATATTCGCTGGGGTACAGTGTTCCACACCGGTTAGTGACCCACACTCAGTATACCCCACAGTGACAGACACTCCCAGTATGGTGTAGTCACAGGGGTACGGTTTTCAACACCGCTGAGTGACCCACACTGATTACATCCGAGAGTGACACCTACCACCAGAAATACATGGTCACTGGGATACGGTGTTCCACACGGATTAGTGACCCACACTCAGTATATCCTACAGTGACACATACTCCCAGTAATTCATGATCACTGGGGTAGAGTGTTCCACACAGGTTAGTAACACACACTCAGTATATTCTACAGTGACAGACACACCCAGTATTACATGGTCACTGGGGTACGGTGTTCCACACGGGTTAGTGACCCAGACTCAGCACATCCTACAATGAGACACACTGCCACTAATACATGGTCACTTGGGTACGGTGTTCCACACCTGTTAGTGACCCACATTCAAAGTATCCTACAGTATCATACACACCCACTCTTACATGGTCACTTGGGTACGGTGATCCACCTTGGTTAGTGACCCACACTCAGTATATCCAACAGTGACACACACTGCCATAATACATGGTTACTGGGATACAGTTTTCCATACCAGTTGGTGACCCACACTCAGCATATCCTACAGTGAGACACACTAGCAGTAATACATGATCACTTGGGTACGATGTTCCACGACTGTTCGGTACCCACACTCAATATATCCTACAATGAAAGATATCCCTGTAATACATGTTCACTGGGGTACAGTGTTTCATACCGATTACTGTCCACACTCAGTATATGCTACATGATAGACACTCCCAGTAATATATGTTCACTGGGGTACAGTGTTCCACACCGGTTTCTGCCCCACTCAGTATATCATACAGTTACACACACTCCCATAAAACATGGTCACTGGGGTATGGTGTTCCACACTGTTTCGTGACCTACACTCAGTTTTTCCTACAGTTACAGACACTCCCAGTAATACATGGACATTGGTGTACAGTGTTCCACACCGGTTACTGACCCACACTCAGTATATCCTACAGTGACACACACACCCAGTAATACATATTCGCTGGGGTACAGTGTTCCACACCGGTTAGTGACCCACACTCATTATTTCCTATAATGACACAAACTCCAAATAATACATGGTCACTGGGCAAAGGTGTTCCACACCGGTTAGTGAACCACACTCAGTATATCCTACAGTGATCAACAGTCCAATTAATACATGGTCAATAGGTACGGTGGTCCATAACGTTTAGTGACACATACTCAGTATATACAACAGTGACGGGCACTCCCAGTCATGTATGGTCACTAGGGTACGGTGTTCCACACCGGCTGGTGAACCACACTCAGTCTATCCTACAGTGAGAGACACTTTCACTAATACATGGTCACTGGGGTACAGTGTTCCACACCAGTCAGTGACCGATACTCAATATATCCTACAGAGACAGACACTCCCAGTAATACATTGTATCTGGGGTACAGTGTTGCTCACCGTTTCGTGACCCACACGCAGTATATCCTACAGTGACATACACTATCAGTAATAAAAGGTCACTGGGGTACGGTGGTCTACACCGGTTACTGACCCACACTTTGTATATACTACAGTGACTCACACTCCCATTATAGAAGGCACTGAGATATGGTGTTCCACACGATTGGTGACTCACATTAAGCATATCCATCTGTGAAAGAAACACAGAGTAATACATGGTCACTGGGGTGCGGTGGTCAACACCGGTTCTGATCCACACTGAGTATATCCAACAGTGACACACTCTCTCAGTTACATGGTCACTCGGGTACGGTTCCACTCACTGGTTACTGACCCACACTCAGCATATCCTGCATGACACACACTCCAAGTAATACATGGTCACTGGGTAACAGTGTTCCACATTGGTTAGTGACCCACACTGAGTATATCCTACAGTGACAGACACTCCCAGTAATACATGGTCAATGGGGTACGGTGCTCCATAACTGTTAGTGACCCACACTCAGTATATCCTGAAGTGACAGACACACGCAGTGACACATGGTCACTGCAGTAGGGTGTTCCACACCGGTTCGTGAAACAAACTCACTATATAATACTGTGACAGACACTCCCAGTAATACATGGTAACTTGGGTAAGGTATTCCACACTGGTGAGTGACCCATTCTCAGTATTTCCTACAGTGACACACACTCCCAGTCATACATGGTCACTGGGGTACAGTGTTCCACACCGGTTATTTATCCACACTCAGTATATCCTACAGTGATAGACACTCCCAGTAATACATGTTTACTGGGACACGGTGTTCCACACTGGTTAGTGACCACACTCAGTATATCCAACAGTTAAACATACTCCCAGTAATACATGGTGACTGGGTTACGGTGTTCCACACTGGTAAGTGACCCACACTCAGTATCTCCTACATCGAAACACACTCCTAGTAATACATGGTTATTGTGATAGGGTGTTCCACACCGGTTATTGAACCACAATCAGTGTTTCCGACAGAGCCACACACTGCCAGTAATACATGGTCACTGGTGTATGGTGTTCCACACCGGTTAGTTACACACACTTCGTATATCCTAAAGTGACTGACACTCCCAGGAAAACATGGTCACTGGGGTACTTTGTTCCACACTGATTCGTTACCCACACTCAATACATCATACAGCGACATAAATTGCCTGTAATAAAAGGTCACTGGAGTACAGTATTCCGCACCAGTTAGTGACCCACACTGAATATATCCAAGAGTGACACACACTCCCAGTAATACATGGTCACTGGGGTACGGTGTTCCACAGCGGTTAGTGACCCGCACTTAGTTTATCCCACAGTGACACACACTCCCATAATACATGGTCATTGGGGTACTGTGTTACACACCATTTGGTGACTCACATTCAGTAGATGCTACAGTGACAGACACTCTCAATACTACATGGTCACTGGCGTACAGTGTTTCAGACAGGTTAGTGATCCACACTCAGTATATCCAAGAGTGAAACACACTCCCAGTAATACATGGTCACTGGGGTACGGTGTTCCACACTGGTTAGTGACCCACACTCAGTGTATCCTACAGTGACAGACACTCCCAGTAACACATGGCACTGTGATATGGTGTTCCACACCGATAGTAAAACACATTCAGTATATCCTGCAGTGATACACACTCACAGTTATATATATTCACTGGTGTTATGTGTTCCACAACGGTTACTGACCCACTTTGAGTATATCCTACAACGACACAACTCCCATTATTACATGGTCACTGGAGTAAAGTGTTCCACACCCGTTAGTGATCCACACTCAGTAGATCCTACAGTGACACACACTCCCAGTAATGCATATTCACTACGGTACAGTGTTCCACACTGGTTAGTGATCCACACTGAGTATATCCAAGAGTGACACACACTCCCGGTAATATATGGACACGGGGCTACAATATTCCACACCGGTTAGTGACGCACACTCAGCATACCCTACAGTGATAGAAACTCCCTGTAATACATGGTCACTGCAATACAGTTTTCCGCAATGGTTAGTGATCCACACTGATTATATCCAACAGTGACACACACTCCCAGTAATACATGGTCACTGGGGTACAGTGTTCCACACTGGTTAGTGACCCACACTCAGTATATCCTACAGTGACACACACTCCCAGTAATATATGATCACTGGCATACAGTGTTACCCACCGCTTATTGACCCACACTTAGCATATCCCACAATGACACACACTCCCATAATACATGGTCACTGGGGTACGGTGTTCCACATCGGTTAGCGACCCACATTCTGTATATCGCAGTGACAGACACTCTCAATAATATATGGTTACTGGGGTATGGTGTTTCACACTGGTTAGTGACGCACTCAGCATTTCCTAGTTTGACACACACTCCCAGTAATACATGGATACTGGGGTACAGAGTTCCACACTGATTAGTGACCCACACTCAGTATAGCCTACAATGACAGACACTCCCAGTAACACTTGGTCACTGGCGTATGGTGTTCCATACCGGTTCCTGACACACACTGTGTATATCCTAGATGCGCAGACACTCCCAGTAATACATGGTCAAAGGGGACGGTGTTCCACACTGGTTTGTGACCCACACTCAGTACATCCTACAGTGACACACACTCCCAGCAATACATCGTTACTGGGACATGGTATTCCACACGGGTTAGTGACCCTCACTCAGTATATCCTACACTGACACACACTCCCAGTAATACATGGTCACTGTGGTGCAATGGTCCACACGCGTTAGGGACCCATACTAAGTAGGTCGGACAGTGACACACTCTCCCGTTAATACATGGTCACTGCGGTATGGTGTTACACACCGGTTAGTGACCCACACTCAGTATATCCTACAGTGGCACACACTTCCTGTAATATATGGTCACTGGGGTACGGTGTTCCACATCGGTTCGTGACCCACATTCAGTATAACCTGCAGTGAAAGACACTCTCAATAATACATGGTCACTGGGGTATGGAAGATTCACACCGGTTAGTGACCCACAATCAGCATATCCTAAATTAACACGCACTCCCAGTAATACATAGACACTGGGGTACAGTATTCCACACTGATTAATGACCCATACTCAGTATCTCCGACAATGTCAGACACTCCCAGTAACACATTGTCACAGGGTTTCTGTGTTCCACACCGATTAGTGACCACACTCAGGATATCCTACATTGGCACACACCTCTTTTAATACGAGACAAAATTAACCAATTAAGGCAAGTGGCCCCCAATCTGGGGGACACTACAAACATTTTTCAACTGCCCTTTGTTTGTTTTTTCGGGGGGTTATTTGACTTTTTTTTGTTGTTTTTTTTAGCGCAGTAAAATCATAAATATTTACAAGTGGACACTATAAAAGGGGAGGGGCACACTAAAAACCACGGCAATTAAAGCAAATTAAACTTTAAAACGTAAAATTAAATTAAAATATGATTGCCGGGCGTGATGATGTACTCCAGTCCCTCCGGCGCCCAACTCTCGCGGAATGCCGCGAGCGCACAAATGGCCACCGCGTGCTCCATCTCCAAGGACATCCTGGCCCGGATGTAGGTACGCAAGAGAGGCAGGCAGTCAGGCTGAACGACTCCCTCGGCCGCCCGCTGTCTGGACCAGCAGATGGCACCCTTGGCCGTGCCAAGGAGCAGTCCTACGGAGACAGTGGCACACATTCCCACTAATACATGATCACTGGCGACCAGCGTTCCACTCTGATTTGTGACCAACACTCAGTATATCCGACAATGACAGACACAACCAGTCATACATGATCATTGGGGGACGATGTTCCGAACCGATTAATGACCCACACTCAGTATATCCTACAATGACAGGTACTCCCTCAAAGACATTGTCATCTATCAAACTAATACAGTCCCTCAAACTAACACAGTCACTCAAACTAATACAGTCCATCAAACTAATACAGCCCCTCAAACTAATACAGTCCCCCAGACTAATACAGTCCATCAAACTAATACAGTCCATCAAACTAATACAGATCCACAAACTAATACAGTCCAGCAAACTACTACAGTCCACCAAACTAACACAGTTCCTCAAATTAATACAGTCCTTCAAACTAATACACTCCATCAAACTAACACAGTTCCTCAAATTAATACAGTCCTTCAAACTAATACACTCCATCAAACTAATACAGTTCCTCAAACTAATATAATCCATCAAACTAACACAGTCTCTAAAATTAATACAGTCCCTCAAACTAATACAGTCCATGAAACTAATACAGTTCTTCAAACTAATAAATTTCATCAAACGAATACAGTCCATCAAACGAATACAGTCCATCAAACTAATACAGCCCCTCAAACTAATACAATCCCCCAGACTAATACAGTCCATCAAACTAATACAGTCCATCAAACTACTACAGTCCACCAAACTAACACAGTCCCTCAAATTAATACAGTCCCTCAAACTAATACACTCCATCAAACTAATACATTCCCTCAAACTAATACAGTCCATCAAACGAATACAGTCCCTCAAACTAATACAGTCCCTCAAACTAATACAGTCCATCAAACTAATACAGTCCCTCAAACTAATACAGTCCATCAAACTAACACAGTCCCTCAAATTAATACAGTCCCTCAAACTAATACAGTCCCTCAAACTAGTACAGTCCATCAAACTAACACAGTCTCTCAAATTAATACAGTCCCTCAAACTAATACAGTCCTTCAAACTAATACATTTCATCAAACGAATACAATCCATCAAACGAATACAGTCCCTCAAACTAATACAGTCCCTCAAACTAATACAGTCCATCAAACTAATACAGTCCATCAAACTAATACAGTCCCTCAAACTAATACAGCCCCTCAAACTGATACAGACCCTCAAAATAATACAGGCCTTCACACTATTAAATGTGCCACTAACTTTGAGAATCACAGAATAAGGGAATGGTTACAGTACGGAAGCACCACATTCGGACCGTAGAGATCATGCCAACTCTCAAATACTCCCACCCGCCCTGTCATTTACCCGCAGCTGTGCAATTTTATACTTCCGGATACTTATCCAACTCCGTTTTGAAAAATAAGATTGAGTGTGCCTCCACCGCCCTTTTAAGCTGCGTATTCCAGATTCTAACCTCTTGCTGAGGAATTGCCACTCCTGTTCCTTTCTATAAAGACAGAGAAAGATGGGATCAATTCCTGCCACACTCAAAACCTTGCTAACAACAGCACCATCATTCTATTCTCATAACGCAAGCTCCTGATGTGACGGCAAGCTGTTGAGCGTAAAGCTCTGGTTATGTTTCCAACAGCGCTGCAACCACAACGTTTCCGTAGTGTAGTGAGTATCCCGTTCGGCGAAAACCGGGCAGAAAAATGTTGCAAACGTGTTCTATTAATGATTGAACAAATTGAATAATACATATTCGTCATTTAATATTAAGAGAATGCAGTGTCTCATGACGCTGCTGCATTTGCTGATTTCTCTGCACAGTTATGTACACACTCAAACGCTACACAGTGTTTCTCACTCCCTCCAGTTTGCAGCCCTGCCGGTGGAAAAACCCCATCTCAAAGCTGCACATTCCGTGCATTCAGTTCAGCTGTGAGAGATTAATAAAGGATAATGTTATAGCAGCAGTCTGCCCCTTCATTTAGTTATTGAGAAGGTGTTCCAGACCCAGTTATAGCAGCTGTCTGCTCCTCCATCCAGTTATTCAAAAGCTGTTCCAGACCTGTTACAGCTGCATTCTGCTCGTATATCCTGTTATTGAGAAGCTGTTCCATACCTGTTATAGCAGCAGTCCACACCTCCATCCAGTTATTGAGAAGCTGTTCCAGACCCAGTTATAGCAGGAGTCTGCTCCTCCCTTCAGTTATTCAGACACTGTTCCAGACCCAGTTACAGCAGCATTCTGCTCCTCCATCCAGTTATTGAGAAGTAGTTCCAGATCCAGTTATAGCAGCATTCTGATCCTCCATCCAGTTATTGAGAAGATGTTCCAGACCATGTTATAGCAGGAGTCTGCTCCTCCCTTCAGTTATTGAGACACTGTTCCAGACCTGTTATAGCAGCAGTCTGCTCCTCCAGCCAGTTATTGAGCAGCTGTTCCAGACTCAGTTGTAGCAGCAGTTTGCTCCTCCATCCAGTTGAGGAGAAGATGTTCCAGACACTGTTATAGCAGCAGTCTGCTCCTCCATCCAGTTATTGAGAAGCTGTTCCAGACCTGTTAGAGCAGCAGAGTTATCATCCTTCCAGTTATTGAGAAGCTGTTGCAGACCCAGTTCCAGCAGCAGTAAGCTCCTCCATCTAGTTATTAAGAAGCAGTTCCACATCTGTTAACGAGGCGATCTGCTCCTCCATCCAGTTGAGAAGCTGTTCCAGACCCTGTTATAGCAGCAGTCTATTCCTCCATCCAGTTAATGAGCAGGTGTTCCAGACCCTGTTATAGCAGCAGTCTATTCTTCCATCCAGTTATTGGGAAGCTGTTCCAGACCCTGTTATAGCAGCAGTCTATTCCTCCATCCAGTTATTGAGAAGCTGTTCCAGACCTGTTACAGCAGCAGAGTGTTCATCATTCCAGTTATTGAGAACCTCGTGCAGATCCAATTATAACCGCAGTCTGCTCCTCCATCCAGTTATTGAGCAGCTGTTCCATATCCAGTTTTCGCAGCAGTCTGTTCCTCCATCCAGTAATTGTGAGGCTTTTCCAGACACTGTGAAAGCAGCAGTCTGCTCCTCCATCCAGTAATTGTGAGGCTGTTCCAGACACTGTTATAGCAGCAGTCTGCTCCTCCATCCAGTAATTGTGAGGCTGTTCCATACCCAGTTTTCGCAGCAGTCTGCTCCTCCATCCAGTTATTGAGAAGTTGTTCCAGACCCAGTTATCGGAGCAGTCGGCTCCTCCATCCAGTTATTGAGAAGCTGTTCCACACCCAGTTGATTCAGCAGTCTGCTCCTCCATCCAGTTATTGAGAAGCTGTTCCAGATCCGGTGTTTGCAGCAATGTGCTGCAACATCCAGTTATTGAGAAGCTGTTCCAGTCATGTTATAGCAGCAGTCTGCTCCTCCATCCAGTTATTAAAAACATTGTTCCAGACCCTGTTTAGCAGCAGTCTGCTCCTCCATCCGGTTATTGAGACGCTGTTCAAGACAATTTTATAGCAGCAGTCTGCTCCTCCATCCAGTTATTGAGAAGCTGTTCCATACCTCTTATAGCAGAAGTTAGCTCCTCCATCCTGTAATTGAGAAGCTGTTCCAGACCCTTATTATAGCAAAAAGTATGTTCCTCCATTCTGTTATTGAGAAGCTGTTCCAGACCCAGTTGCAGAAGCAGTCTGCTCCCCCATCCAGATACTGAGAAGCTGTTCCAGACCCTGTTATAGCAGCAGTCTGCTTCTCCATCCAGTTACTGAGCAGCTGTTCCAGACCTGTTACAGCAGCAGTCTATTCCTCCATCCAGTTATTGAGAAGCTGTTCCAGACCTGTTATAGCAGCAGAGTGTTCATCATTCCAGTTATTGAGAAGCTCGTGCAGACCCAGTTATAACAGATGTCTGCTCCTCCATCCAGATATTGAGCAGCTGTTCCATACCCAGTTTTCGCAGCATTTTGTTCCTCCATCCAGTAATTGTGAGGCTGTTCCAGACACTGTTATAGCAGCAGACTGCTCCTCCATCCAGTAATTGTGAGGCTGTTCCAGACACTGTTATAGCAGCAGATTTCTCCTCCATCCAGTAATTGTGACGCTGTTCCAGACCTGTTACAGCTGCAGTCTGCTCCTTCATCCCGGTATTGAGAAACTGTTCCAGGCCCAGTTATAGCAGCAGTCTGCGCCCCCATCCAGTTATTGAGAAGCTGTTCCAGTCATGTTATAGCAGCAGTCTGCTCCTCCATCCAGTTATTAAAAAAATGTTCCAGACCCTGTTTAGCAGCAGTCTGCTCCTCTATCCAGTTATGGAGAAGCTGTTCCAGATCCGGTGTTTGCAGCAATGTGCTGCAACATCCAGTTATTGAGAAGCTGTTCCAGTCATGTTATAGCAGCAGTCTGCTCCTCCATCCAGTTATTAAACAAAGTGTTCCAGACCCTGTTTAGCAGCAGTCTGCTCCTCCATCCGGTTATTGAGAAGATGTTCAAGACAATTTTATAGCAGCAGTCTGCTCCTCCATCCAGTTATTGAGAAGCTGTTCCAGACCTGTTATAGCAGAAGTCTGCTCCTGCATCCAGTAATTGAGAAGCTGTTCCAGACCCTTATTATAGCAAAAAGTCTGTTCCTCCATTCCGTTATTGAGAAGTTGTTCCAGACTCAGTTGCAGAAGCAGTCTGCTCCCCTATCCAGTTATTGAGAAGCTGTTCCAGATGCTGTTATAGTAGCAGTCTGTTACTGTATCCAATTATTGAGAAGGTGTTCCAGACCTGTTACAGCAGGAGTCTGCTCCTCCATCCAGTTATTGAAAAGCTATTCCAGACCCTGTTACAGCAGCTGTCTGTTCCTCCATCCAGTTATTGAAAAGCTGTTCCAGAATCAGTAATTGCAGCAATCTGCCCCTCCATCCAGTTATTGAGCAGTTGTTCCATACCCAGTTATACCAGCAGTTTGCTCCTCCATCCAGTTATTGAGAAGGTTTCCAGACCTGTATAGCAGCAGTGGGCTCATCGATCCAGTTATTGAGAAGCTGTTCCAGACACTGTTATATCAGCAGTCTGCTCCTCTATCCAGTTAATGAGAAGCTGTTCCAGACACTGTTATATCAGGAGTCTGCTCCTCCATCCAGTTATTGAAAAGCTATTCCAGACCCTGTTACAGCAGCAGTCTGTTCTTTCATCCAGATATTGAGAAGCTGTTCCAGAACCAGTTGCAACAGTAGTCTGCTCCCCCATTCAGTTATTGAGTAGCTGTTCCAGACCCAGTTATAGCCGCATTCTGCTCCTCCATCCAGGTAGTGAGAAGCTGTTCCAGACACTGTTCTCTCAGCGGTCTGCTCCCCCAGCCAGTTATTGACAAGCTGTTCCAGAACCATTTAACGGAGCATTTCGCTCGTCCATCCAGTTATTGAGAAGCTGTTCTGGAGCCTGTTTTCCAGCAGTCTGCTGCCGCATCCAGTTACTGAAAATATGTTCCAGATCCTGTTATAGCAGCAGTCTGTTCCTCCATCCAGTTATTGAGAAGATGGTCCAGACCTGTTACAGTAGCAGTTTGCTCCTCCATTCAATTAATTGAGAAGACGTTCCAGACCCTGTTATAGCAGCAGTCTGCTCCTCCATACTGTTATTGTGAAGCTGTTCCAGACCCTGTTATAGCAGCAGTCTATTCCTCATTCCAGTTATTAGAAGGTGTTCCAAAACCTGTTATAGCAGCAGTATATTCCTCCATCTAGTTATTGAGAAGCTGTTCCAGACTGTGTAACAGCAGCAGTCTATTCCTCCATCCAGTTATTGAGGAGCTGTTCCAGACCTGTTACAGCAGCAGAGTGTTCATCATTCCAGTTATTGAGAAGCTCGTGCAGACCCAGTTATAACAGCAGTCTGCTCCTCCATCCAGTTATTGAGCAGCTGTTCCATACCCAGTTTTCGTAGCAGTCTGTTCCTCCATCCAGTAATTGTGAGGCTGTTCCAGACACTGTTATAGCAGCAGTCTGCTCCTCCATCCAGTTATTGTGAGGCTGTTCCAGACACTGTTATAGCAGCAGTCTGCTCCTCCATCCAGTAATTGTGAGGCTGTTCCAGACCTGTTACAGCTGCAGTCTGCTCCTCCATCCCGGTAATGAGAAGCTGTTCTAGGCCCAGTTATAGCAGCAGTCTACGCCCCCATCCAGTTATTGAGAAGGTGTTCCAGGCCCTCTTACAGCAGCAGTCTGCACCTCCATCCAGTTATTGAGAAGCTGTTCCACACCCAGTTATCGGAGCAGTCTGCTCCTCCATCCATTTATTGAGAAGCTGTTCCAGACCCAGTTATCAGAGCAGTCGGCTCCTCCATCCAGTTATTGAGTAGCTGTTCCACACCCAGCTGATTCAGCAGTTTGCTCCTCCATCCAGTTATTGAGAAGCTGTTCCAGATCCGGTGTTTGCAGCAAAGGTCTGCAACATCCCGTTATTGAGAAGCTGTTCCAGTCATGTTATAGCAGCAGTCTGCTCCTCCACCCAGTTATTGAAAAGCTATTCCAGTCCCTGTTACAACAGCAGTCTGCTCCTCCAGCCAGTTATTCAGAAGCTGTTCCAGACCCAGTTGCAGGAGCAGTCTGCTCCTCCATCCATTTATTGAGAAGCTGTTCCAGACCCAGTTATCGGAGCAGTCGGCTCCTCCATCCAGTTATTGAGTAGCTGTTCCACACCCAGTTGATTCAGCAGTCTGCTCATCCATCCAGTTATTGAGAAGCTGTTCCAGATCCGGTGTTTGCAGCAATGTGCTGCAACATCCAGTTATTGAGAAGCTGTTCCAGTCATGTTATAACAGAAGTCTGCTCCTCCACCCAGTTATTGAAAAGCTATTCCTGACCCTGTTACAACAGCAGTCTGCTCCTCCATCCAGTTAATGAGAAGCTGTTCCAGCCACTGTTATATCAGCAGTCTGCTCCTCCATCCATTTATTGAGAAGATGTTCCACACACTGTTATATCAGCAACCTGTTCCTCAATCCAGTTAATGAGAAGCTGTTCCAGACACTTTTATAGCAGCAGTCTGCTTCTCCATCCAGTTATTATGAAGCTGTTCCAGATGGTGTTATAGTCGCAGTCTGTTCCTGTCTCCAGTTATTGAGAAGGTGTTCCAGACCTATTACAGCAGCAGTCTGCTCCTCCACCCAGTTATTGAAAAGCTATTCTAGACCCTGTTACAACAGCAGTCTGCTCCTCCAGCTAGTTATTCAGAAGCTGTTCCATACCCAGTTGCAGGAGCAGTCTGCTCCTCCATCCAGTTATTGAGAAGCTGTTCCAGATCCTGTTATAGTAGCAGTCTGTTCCTCCATCCAGTTATTGAGAAGATGTTCCAGACCTGTAACAGCATCAGTCTGCTCGTCCATCGAGTTATTGAGAAGGTGTTCTAGACCCTGTTACAGCAGCTGTCTGTTCCTCCATCCAGTTATTGAAAAGCTGTTCCATTCCATGTTATAGAAGCAGTCTGCTCTTCCTTCCAGTTATTGAGAAAATGTTCCAGATTCTTTAAAAGCAGCAGACTGTTCCCCATCCAGTTATGGAGAAGCTGTTCCACAACCTGTTACAGTAGCAGTTTGCTCCTCCATTCAATTAATTGAGAAGGCGTTCCAGACCCTGTTATAGCAGCAGTCTGCTCCTCCATCCAGTTATTGAGAAGCTGTTCCATTCCATGTTATAGAAGCAGTCTGTTCCTCCTTCCAGTTATTGAGAAAATGTTCCAGATTTTTTAAAAGCAGCAGACTGTTCCCCATCCAGTTATGGAGAAGCTGTTCCACAACCTGTTACAGGAGCAGACTGCTCCTCCATCCATTTATTGAGAAAGTGTTCCAGCCTATTTTATAGCTACAGCCTGCTCCTCCATCCAGTTATTCAGAAGCTGTTCCAGACCCTGTTACAGCATCAGTCTACTCCTGCATCCAGTTATTGAGAAGCTGTTCCAGACCCAGTTACAGCAGCAGTCAGCTTCTCCATCCTGTTATTGAGAAGCTGTTTCAGAACCTGTTACAGTAGCAAACTTCTCCATCCAGTTGTTGAGAAGCTGTTCCAGACCCAGTTATAGCAGCAGTCTGCCCCTCCATCCAGTAATTGAGAAGCTGTTCCAGACCCTGTTACAGCAGCAATCTTCTCCATCCAATTATTAAGAAGCTTTTCCAGACCCAGTTACAATAGCAGTCTGCTCCTCCATCCCGTGATTGAGAAGCTGTTCCACACCCTGTTACAGAAGCAGACTGCTTCTCCATCCAGTTATTGAGCAGCTGTACCTGCCCTGGTATACAGCAGTCTGTTCCTCCATCCAGTTATTGAGCAAATGTTCCAGACCTGTTACAGCAGCATTCTGCTCCTCCATCCAGTTATTGAGAAGGTGTTCCAGCATCCAGTTATTGAGAAGGTGTTCCAGACCATTTTATTGCTGCAGTCTGCTCCTTCATCCAGTTGTTCAGAAGCTGTTCCAGACCCAATTACAGCAGCAGTCAGCTTCTCTATCCAGTTATTGAGAAGCTGTTCGAGACACAATTACAGCAGCAGTTTGCACCTCCATCCAGTTATTGAGAAGCTGTTCCAGACCCTGTTACAGAAGCAATCGTCTCCATCCAGTTATTGCGAAGCTGTCCCAGACCCTGTTACAGAAGCAATCTTCTCCATCCAGTTATTGAGAAGCTGTTCCAGACCCAATTACAGCAGCAGTCTGCTCCTCCATCCAGTTATTGAGAAGCTGTTCCATACTGGTGGGGCGATGGTTCATCTGGGAATGCAGTGATAGCTAATTCCACAGTACCACTGCTGTCACAGCTGCACAGGGGGGCGGTGGTTGTAGGAGAAGAGTGTAAGGGCAATAATAGTAAAATGTTCATTTGTCAGTGGAGCAGACAGGCCACATATATCATTCCATTATGAAATGTTGCCAACATGGTGCAGAGTCAAGGTTTTAACTGAGCGGCTGCAGGGGATGATGGGGGGAGTGAATGAACAGTCAAAGGCTGTGGTCCATTATTGTACCAATGATATCGGAAGAAAGATGGATCAGGCACTGCAGGTAGATTGTAGAGAGCTAGGAGAGAGATTAAAAAGCAGGACCCCAAAAGTAGTAATTTCCGGATTACTCCCAACGCTACGTGTCAGTGATGAGTATGATCTTATACCTATTGTGGAGGCATGGCTGAAATAAGAGCAGGTATGGTAGGTCAACATTTCTGCTGATATGATTTTTAGGCGGGAGAAAGAGGGGGATAAAAACGAGGGGAGGGGATACGTCCAATTGTTGATTAAAGAAACCATTGCAGCTGAGGAGAGATAATATGCTTGATGGATCATCAATTCTAGACAGATGGAATCAATTGAACAACATAACCGCGGCGATCACACTGCTGGGAGGGTATTTCATCCGCTGACAGTCAGAATGAGAGAGAAGAACAAAATTGTTGGCAAAGTTATCGGGGAGGAATAGGAGTCGATTTCAACTACACTAATCTTAACTGGGATAGAATTAGTGCGAATTACATATAGGGGCAGAATTACTAAAATGCATTCAGGAGATCTTTATTTGCCGTTTTGTTGCCAGCCAAAGAAGGGAGGGGCCGATTCTGACTTAGTTTTAGTTAATGAAGCTGAGCAAATGGAAGGGGTATCAGTTGCAGAGTATTTTGGTACTAGTGATCATAATTCAGTTAGATTTAGTGTAGTTATGGAAAAATACAAGTTTAGACAAGAAATAAATATCTCAATTGGGGAAAAGCCAATTCTGTTCAGCAGAGATAGGATTTATCCAACGTTGACTGGAAACAGATATTTGAAGCCAAACCTGTGCCAGAGTATTGGGAGGCATTCAAGGAGCAGATCCTCAGGTTTCCGAGCAAGTACGTTCCCTTAAAGAAAGAGGGTTGGACTTGCAAATTCAGAGCCCCCTTGAAACCAAGGGGCTTACAGGGTAGGATAAAGGAAAATATGGGGCTTATGCCATAGCGATGCATCAATGCGTCAGAAACACTAGAAGATTATAGGAAGTGCAAACGTAAAATTAAAAAGGAAATTGGAAAGCAAAGTGAGTGCATGAAAATATTTTGGCAAGTAAAATCAACGAAAACCCAAAGTTTTATAAATATATTAAGAGTAAGACGATATCTAAAGATTGTGTAGGGCTCATTAGAGACCGTAAAGTAATGTATGTGCAGAGGTGGAATATTTGTTTATGGTTCTCAATGAATACTTTGCATTTTTTTACATAAAAGAGAGCGGCGATGCAGATCTTTCAATCGGGGGGGAGTTGGGGGGAGGAACGTAAAATATTAAATGAAATAAGCATAGTAAGAGAGGAAGTCTTATGCGGTTTAACAGCTTTGAAAGTGGAAAAATCCACAGGGCCACGTGGAATGTACCAAGGCTGTTAAGAGAAGCAAAAGAGGAAATAGCAGAGGGTCTGACCATAATAATACTCTCTGGCTACAGGTGTGGTGCCAGAGGACTGGAGGACTGCTATTGTCGTATCTTTGTTCAAACAGGGAGAAAGGGATCGATGATCGATTACAGACCAATCAGCCTAACATCGGTTGTGGAAAGATTATTAGAAAAATTTCTGAGGAAAAGGATAAATATTCTTTTAGAAAGACTCGGTTTGGCCAAGGAAAGTCAGCATAGATGTTTTCAGGTAAGGTCCTGCATGACTAAATGGATTACATTTTCTGACATGGATTGTCCATAAGCGTAGCGCATTTGAGGTAGTGTAAATGGATCGTAGCAAGGCTTTCGACAAGGTTACATATGGCAGACTGCTCATCAAAGTAAAATCCCATAAAATCCAATGCAAAGTGGCAAGTTTGATCCAAAATGTTCCTGGGGGCAGCAAGCAAAGTGTAATAGGTATTTTCGCAACTGACAGGCTGTTCGAGTGGGGCTCCTCATGGCTCCTTGTTTTTTGAGGTATACATCAATGATTTGATGTGAATGAAGGAAGTATGATTAAAACGTTTTCAAATGACACAACCATTAGCTGTGTGGATGATAATGAAGAACGTTCTTAAATGCAGCTAGTTATCAATGAAGTGGTCACGTGGGCAGAATCGTGGTGAATGGAATTCAATACGGAGAAGTATTTGGTAATGTATTTGGGGATGGCTAACACTGCAAGTGAATACACATTAAATGGTGGAGCACTGAGAAGTGTACTCTTACAAACGGAGTGTTTAATGTATGTCCACATACCCACGAATGTAGCAGCACAGGCAGAAAAGTGCGTTAAGAATGCATCCGGAATAGTTTCCTGAATTGACGAGGCATAGAATATAAGAGCAGGGAGGTTACGCTTGAACTGTATCAAACAGTTAGGCTACAGCTGGAGTACTACGTAAAGTTCTGGTCACCATATTACAGGAAACACGTGATTGCACGAGACAGGGTACGTAGGAGACTTACCAGGCTGTGGCTTGGAATGGGGAATTTTAGCTGTGGGGAAAGATTAGACATGCTGGTTTTATTTTCTCTGGAACATAGGAGTCTGAGGGGAGAAGTTGTTCATGTGTTTAATTAGGAGGTGCCGAGATAAGGTGGATCGGAAGGATCTTTTTCCCTTAGCAGAGGAGGTCAACAACGAAGAGGCAAATCTTTAAAGTAATTGGTAGGTGATTTAGTGGGGAGTGAGAGGAAATTTCTTCACCTAGATTATGGTGGTGCTGATTGGGGGAGGGGTCGTGAGAGGGGAATTGTCCTTGATCGCACTGCCTGAAAGGGTGGTAGGTGCAAAAACGGTCACCACATTTCGAATGTATTCGGACGTGTACCTGAAGTGCCGTAACCTACAGGTCTGTGGATCAAGACGTAGAAAGTTGGATAATGTTTGATAGCTCTTTATTGGACGGTGTAAACTCGACGGACAGAAATGGCCTCCTTCTGTGCTGTAAATTTCCGTGATTCCATGATACGATGAATAGAAAAAGTGGACGTGAAAGAGCTCATTGAAGGTAACTCAGTTTCGGAGCAGTGGGAGGCATTCAAGAAGGAGAAACCAGTTCAGTGTCACCATATTCCTGGAAAGAAAAACGGCAACAGTGCCACATCTGGAGCCGCCTGGATAACAACGTGCATAGAGTGAAAGATAAGGCAAAGAGAGGAAGCGTTTTTCAGCTATCGGGCGCCCAGTACTGCAGAAAGCCTCGAGGTGAAATTAAAAATGAATTTTGGAATGAAAAGAGAAAGCATGAAAAATACTGGCACTTTGAATCAAAGAAAACCCAGAGATATTTCACAATTGCATAAATAACAAGTGGATAACGACGGGCATAATATGGCATTTAGCGACCAAAATGGTCATCTATGTGTGGATGTGGAGTATGTGGGAATGGACTTAACGAAAGTATTGCAGCGGTTTAATAAAGGAGGGCGACGATGCCAGCGTTAAAGGTAAGGAAGAAGAGAATGTAATATTGGATTGGATAAACATAGAAAGCGAGCAATGATTAAGGGGTTTGGCATCTACAAATGTAAATAAATTTCCAGGACGCAATGAATGATAAGCAAATGGCGAAATTGCAGAGGCTCTGACGATCATTTGAGCAACCTCCCTTGGTGCAGGAGAGGGAAAAAAAACATTGGATCACTGTTAACGTTGTAGCATTATTTAAAAAGGGAGAAAGTGAAACAGCGAATAATTAAAGACAGTTAGCTTAATCCTGGTGATGGGAAAATTATTGCAATCAACGCTAAGGGACAGTATAAACCTTCATTTTGAAAGCATCGAATTGTTAAGGGAAGATCGTGCCTGACTTATTTAATTTAATTTTTTGAGGAGGTAACAAAGAGTTCCGATACGGGCAGTGCATTTGAAGTAATCCACATAGATTTTAACAAACCTTTTGACAAAGTCTCACATGGCAGCCTGATCAAAAAACTAAAAGCCCATTGTATTTAAGGGAGTGTGGCAAATCGAATCGCCAATTGGCTCAGTGGGAGGAAGAAAATGGTTCATGTATGCTTTTGCGAATGGAAGGCTACTTCCAATAGGGTTCGTAGGGTTCAGTTCTCGGTACCTTGTTTTCTGTAGTTCACATTAATGATTTAGACATAAATGTAGGGAGCATGGTAAAGAAGTTCACAAAAGATACAAAAATTGTCTGCGTGTTTGACAGTGAGGAAGGAAGTTTAGACTGCAGGAAAATATCGATTGACCAGTCAGTTGGGTAGAAAAGAGAAACATGGCAATCATTGCAGGGAAGTGTGAGCTCATACAATTTGTGAGGTGCAACAAGGCAAAGGAATACACTCAAAATAGCAGGATACTGAGAGGTATGGAAGAACAAAGGGACCTTCGAGTGTATGCCCTCAGATCCTTAAATTTAGAGGACAGGTCGATTATGTAGCTCAAATGACCGATGGAATCCTTTACTTTATTAGCCAAAGGATAGAATGTAAGAGCAGGGTAGTTACGGAACAACTGCAAAACAATAGTTAAGGCATAGCGAGGGTACTGCTGCAGTTCTATTCACTACATTACAGGAAACATTTGATTGCACTCGAGAGGGCACAATGGACATTACGAGGATGTTGAATAGACTGGAAAATTGAAGCTATGAGGAAAGATTGGATGAACGATGTTTTATTTTAATTGGAATTGAGGAGGCTGATGAAAGATTTAATTGAAGTGCATGAACTATGAGGGCCCTAGATAGAATGGGTAGCAAGGACATTAGAAAGAGTATTTGCCTTAGGTGAGTGATCAAAAACCAGGCGCATCGATGCAATTAGTTTGTATCATGATTAGAAAGGAGATAAGGGGAATAAATTTATCCAGATGTTGATGGGTGTCTGGAACTCACTAGCTGAAAGGATGGTAGACGCACAACCCCTCACCATTATTAATAACGTTCTTGGAACCGGACTTAAAGAACCGTATCCTACAGGGCTACGGGCCTCGTGTTGAAGGTCGGTTTAGGGCTGTTAGCTATTTGTCGGCGGGCAGAGACACAATGAGAGAAATGGCTTCACTTAGTGTCGTATTATTTCTATTATTCTATCAGAAGAAAGAGATAGAAAGGTTCAGAGATTTAGAAATGGAATTCCAGAGCCAACAGCCCAGGCAGCTGAAGGTACGGCCATGAATGGTTGAGTGATTATAATCAGGGATGCTCAACGAGACAGAATTAGAGGAGTGAAGATTTGTCAAGGATTTATGGAGCTGGAGGAGAAGACTGAGATAGGGCGGAGCGAAGAAATCGAGCGGTTTGAAAGCAAGGAGATTTTATTATCGATGAGGTGCTTAACCGGGAGTGAATGTAGATCAGTTAGCACAGGGGCGATGGGTGAAAGGGCTTAGTGCCACTTAGGATACAGGCAGTCTATTTTCTTGATGACCACAAGTTTTCATAGTGTAGAACGTGGGTGGCCACCCAGTAGTGCATTGGAATAGTCCATTCCAGGGGCAACAAATGCATGGATAAGGATTTTAATAGCAGACTCGCTGAAGCTCGGGTTGAGACAGCTGATGTTACGCACGTGGGATACTTCATAACTCAGAGGTAAAAGGTTGGCAACCAGCGAGGAATGATTTGGTTGCAAGCAGTCTTAGGTTTAGTTTAATGGACTGTAATTTATGTTATGGGATTGAGGAGCATTTGGATGGAAGTCAAGAAGCAAAGAAACTTCCTGACGACAGCAGAAAAGTTGTCGAGGAGGAAGTGCACGGAATGGAGATTAACTTTGGAATTCTCGTTTCTCAATCATTGAACGGTTCACAGCCGTTAATTTGTTTGGAGTGCAAGGAATGTGTACAGTTGTGGTCTCATAACCTCAGGAAGGATAGAGAGGGAGGAAGGAAGTTTCACCAGACTGATTCCTGGGATCTTGCGATTGTTCGATGACAAGAGATTGAGTAGACCATGAATATATTCGCTCGAGTTTAGAATAATGAGAGGTGAACTCATTGAAATATGCAACATTCTTACAGTGCTTGACAGCATAAATGCAGAGAGGACAGTTTACTCTGTCTTGCGAGTCGAGAACCAGGGGGCACTGTCTCAGAATAAAAGATCTGCTATTTAGGAGTGAAATCAGGAGAAACGTTTACACTCAGAGGATGGTGAATTTTTTGAATTATATACATGACAGCGATCGATAGATTATGGGATATTAAGGATAGTAAGGGATATGGGACAGTGCAGGAATAGATTTGAGGTAGAAAATCAGCCATGATCTCATTGAATAGCGCAGCAAACTCGAGGGGCCGAATGGCTGAATCCTGCTTCTAATTCTTATATCGTTTTGAAAGAAATGGAAATAAAAACTATCACGTTGTTTAATCATTAATTGTTCCCATTAGTCTCACACTTCGTCCAAACTCACCCTGGACTATGGCCCATGAGCGAACATCAGTCCATCGTTCCCAAGAAGGTCACTGATCACATCTCCTCTGGGGATCTTCCCACATGGCCGCTAACCTCATAGTTCCCCAAACCCGCGCAGCCAATTACAAACATCGCTTCAGCCTGTTCGCGCCCTATAGAACTGATGTCTCCCTGTTTCAACTCTATTTTGCTCCCCTTGCCTTACCTGTTCCCACCGAGTTGGACATTTGGAATAGTCTGATCCAATAAAGCAGAGACGGCATGGTTTTCTGAAAGGGAAATCATGCTTGACAAATTTGCTGGAGTTCTTTGAGGATGTAACGAGCAGATGGATAAGGAGGAACCAGTGCACGTGGTATAATTATATTTCTAGAAGGCATACGATAAGCTGCCACATAATAGGTTGCTGCACAAGATAGAAGCTCATGGATTTGGCGGTAATGTATTAGCATTGGCTAAATAACAAAAAACAGAGATTCGGAATAAATGGGGCATTTTACGGTTGGCAAAGCTGACTAGTGGGGTGCCGCAGTGTCAGGTTACTGAGTCTTGAACGATTTACAGTCTGTATTAATGATTAGATGAAGGGACCGAGTGTAATTTAGCCAAGTTTGCTGATGATATCAAGATGGTTGGGAATGCAGATTGTGAGGAGGACATAAAACATCTGCAAAGGGAGATAGACAGCCAATGAGTGGCAAACCTTTGGCAGGTGGTGAATCATGTGGGATATTGTGAGATTATCCACTTTTGCAGAAATAACAGGAAAGCAAATTATAATTTATGTTCAGAAAAATGGCAACGTGCTGCAGTACAGAGAGACGTGGGGAGCCTTGTGCATGAAACAAAAAAAGTTAGTATTCAGGTACAGCAATTAATCAAGAGTGCAAATGGAATGTTCACGTTTATTGCAAGGAGGATAGAGTATAAAAGCAGAGAAGTCCCGCTACCAATTTACAGGTTATTAGTGAGGCTACATCAGGAGTACTGCACACAGTTTTGGTATCCTTAGTTACAAAGATATACTTGCATTGGAGGCTGGACAGAGAAGGTTCACCAGAATGATTTCGGAGATGAGAACGTTGACTTATGAAGATAGGCTGTGCAGGTTGGACCTATACTGATTGCAGTTCCGAAGAATGACAGGTGAGGATATTGAAATTGGTAAGAAAATGAGAGTGCTCGAAAAGGTGATGCAGAGAGGATATTTCCACTCATAGGGGAAACTAAAACGAGAGGACATAATCTCAGAATATCGAGCCGCCCATTTAAAACTGAGATTATAACTTTTTTTCTCAGAATGTTGTAAATCTGTGGAATTTTCTGCCCGAGTGAACTGCGAAGGTTTCGTCATCATACATATTTAAGGCGGGGATGCACATATGTTTGAGCGATAAGAAAGCAATGGGTTATGGTGTGCGTGCTGGGAAGTATAGCTTAGTCCATGAGCAGATGAGCCATGATCAAATACGTTGACAGAGTGGGCTCCAGGGGACAAATGGCCTACTTCTTTTCCTATTTTTTATGTTCTTATGGTATAAAACGATAATTTGATACCGAGCCACATCAGGAGAAATAAGAATAGATGAGCAAAAGCTTTGTCTCAAAGCTAGGTTTCAAAGCGCCCTAAAGTAGTGGAGAGAGGTGGAGAGGTTTAGCTCGGAATTCGAGAGATTAGGGCTCAGGCAGCTGAAGGGATGACCAGCGATTGTTGAACGATTGTAATCAGGGATACTCAAGATGGCAGAATTAGAAGAGTGCCTATATCTCCAGTGGTAATAGGGATGGAGGAGATTAATAGCATTGGGAGGGGCGAGGACATGACGGGATGTGAAAACAACAATGAAAATTTTGAAATCCAAGCATTGCTTCAGCGCGAGCCAATATCGGTGAGCGAGCATCAGGCTGCTGGGTGAATGGGATTGATGCGAATTTGGATACAGCCAGAGAGTTTTGGGATAACCTCAAGTTTACGTAGGGTAGATCGTGGGAGGCCAGTAAGGAGTGCGTTGGAGATATCCTGATCTATTCTTATTTGTCCTGGACTGACTCGGTATGAAATTATCGTTTTATACCATAAGAACATAAAAAATACGAGAAGAAGTAGGCCATTTGGCCCCTCGAGCCCACTTTGCCAATGTATTTGATCACGGCTCATCTGATCATGAACGAAGCTATACTTCCCATCAAGTGCACCAGAACCCTTTGCTCTCTTATCGCTCAAAGATTTGTCCATATGAACAAGTAAGAAAAAACGAAGGCATGGTCAGGATTTCAGGAGCTGATGGGTGAAGGTAGCGGCGGTGAAGCGTGATGTTACGGATGGGGGACACTCCTCAAGGAGACATTTCGGGGGCAAACGTTTGGCACCGACGGGGGAGGGAGTTGGTGCAATGCAGTCAGCGACATAGATTAAGAGCCTTAGCTGTGGTTTAATTTAATTAAATTCGGAGATTTTATGTGGAGGTCAAGATGCAAAGAGATTTTCCGAGGGCAGCAGAAAAGCTGGAAAGGAGGAGGTGAGGAAACGGTTTGATTGTGGTTGGACTTCCCGACTTCTTGTATTTCAATCAGTGAATGGTTCACATCCGTTGTTGGAGTGTAAATAATGGAATTGAAATAAATATAATCAGGGGCTGAATCTATCACTATCGTCATTACATTAATGTTAATTGCAGTACTATGTGACTTAAGTAATAGGGACTGTGATTCTTATGTCAATCAGAAAGTTACCTGAAGTTTGGAGATTCGAGTCTTGTCCTGGATGCATTATACGCTAGTATAGTTTAACTTTATAAAACAAAACCACGAGTCCAATCATTAGGTTGATGAATGGTTGACGAACAGCGGTGTACATAAAATGAGATATTTCACATCTCTCAAGAAAAATATATTCCACTGAGGAGGAAACGGAGAAAGAGTAAAGATAGCCTTCCATGTCTAACAAATGAAATAAAGAACGGTATCCAATTCAAAATATGACATACAATATGACCAAAACTAGTGGGAGGTAGAAGATTGGAAAGCGTTTACAAGCCAACAAAGAATGACAAAAAATGATTAAGAATGGGAAGATAGACTAAGAAAGTAAACTAACACGAAATATAAAAACACATAGCAAGAGTTTCTATAGGTATATAAAAATGAAAATTGTGGCTAGGCTAAATGTTGGTTTCTAAGAGGACGAGATCGGGGAATTAGTAATGGGAAACATGGAGATGGCAGAAACTCTGAACAAATATAGTGTATTATTCTTTACGGTAGAGGACACTAATAATATGCCAACAATGGATAGTCAAGGGGCTATAGAGGGGAAGGAACTTAACACAATCACATTCAGTAAAGATGTGGCACTAAGTAAGCTAATGGTACTAAAGGCAGATAAGTCCCCTGCACCTTATGGCTTGCATCCTACGGTCTGAAGAGAAGTAGCGGCAGAAATAGTGGATGCATTGGTTGTAATTTACCAACATTCCCTGGATTCTGGGATGGTCTCAGCAGATTGGAAAACAGCAAAAGTAACACACCTATTTAAAAAAAGGCGGCCTATCAAAACGCAAATAATTATAGACCAGTTAGCCTAACTTCTGTGGATGGGAAGATGTTGAAGTCCATTATTAAAGAAGCAGCAGCAGGAAATTTGGAGATGCAAAATTGTGTCAGGCAGAGTCAGCATGAATTCATGCAGGGGAATTCATTTTTGGCACATTGGCTAGATTTCTTTGAGGACGTAAGGAACAGGGTGAATGAAAGGGAACCAGTGGATGTGGTGTATATGGACTTCTAGAAAGCCTTTGATAACGTGCGACGTAAAATATTACTGCGAAAGATAAAAGTCCACGTGCTAGGCGGTAATATAGTAGCATTGATAGAGGATTGCTGTATGAACAGAAAACACACAGTAGGAATAAATGGTTCATTCTCAGGATGGCAATCTGTAACCAGGGGGGTGCTGCACGGGTCAGTGCTGGGCTCAAACTATTTAAAATCTATATTAACGACGTTGAGGAAAGTAGCGAGTGTAACGTAGCTAAGTTTGCCGACGATACAACGATGGGAGGAAAAGCAATGTGTGAAGAGCACACAAAAAATATGCAAAAGGAAATAGGCAGGCTAAGTGAGTGGGCAGATGGAGTAAAATGTTGTAAAGTATGAAGGCAGCATAAATTAAGAGCTATTTATTATTTAAATGTAGAATGATTGCAAAGTGCAGCCGGAACTGGGGGTACTTGTGCATGAATCAGAAAAAGAGAAGTGTGCAGGTACAGCAAGTGATCAGGAAGGCCAATGTAATCTTGGCCTTTCTTGCAAAGGCGATTGGAGTATAAAAGCGGGGATGTCTTGCTACAGTAGTACAGGGTATTTGTGAGGCCACACATGGAATAATGCGTGCAGTTTTGTTTTCCATATTTACGCAAGGATATATTCGTTTTTGAGGCAGTTCAGATAAGTTTCAAAAGGTTGATTCCAGAGATGAGGAGGTTGACAAATGTGGAAAATTTGATTCGTGTGGGACTCAGAATAATGAGAGGTGAGCTTTTCGAAACGTTTGAGATGACGTGGGGGCTTGGCAAGGTGGAGGCAGAGAGGATGTTTCCACTGATCGGGCAGACTAGATCGAGATGGCATAATCTTAGAATCAGAGGCCGCCCATTGAAAACAGATGTGAGGAGAAATGTCGTATTTCAGTGGGTAGTGGATCTGAGGAATTCGCTGCCTTAGAGAGCTGTGGAGGCTGGGTCATTGAATATATTTAATGCGGAGATAGACATATTTTTGAATTTTAAAGGTTTAAAGGATTATGGAGAGCGGGCAGGGAAGTGGAGATGAGTCCATAAGCAGAGCAGCCATGATCGTATTGAATGTCGGAGCTGGCTGGTGTCGCCAAATGGACGACTCCTGCCCTAATTTCTTATGTTCCTACGTTCTCATTTTGTTCATGTTCGAAAGAAACTTTGGAATTCCTACAGCCTCAAACCACAGATTGCAACTGAGATAAACGCAGCGAGAGTTAGCTGCAGAATCGAGTCAGATGGTGGAATAGACAAGATGATGGTTGGATACAAAACAGCCTCCGAATCCAAAAGTCAGTGACAGGTAGCTGACTGAAATTAGTCAGTGCAGGCAAGCTGGTAAAGTTGTGGTTTGGCTCGGTGACTTAAGTGGTCAAAACACTTGTCTAATTAACACGACAGTCTTGGGTTCGACAATCAATGTGGCCTCATTTTTTTTCACTACGCACAATGGGCGAAATTCTTCCCGCGTGAAAGGGTTTTTAAATATAACTATCGCAGCACCAGTTTCCACTCTAATCGCTACAGGGTGTCGGTGGAATTCCACCGGTGCCATAATTTCTGGTGGGGCTAATTTTTGCTTGATCAATATAATCCAGCAGTGCTGTTTATGACTTTGTTTTTTCAAAACAAACTTGCAGTAACTGATGTAGAGTGCCGTGATCGTATACTGGTTAGTACTCTCCGTTGTAGCAGCAGCAACCTCAGTTAAAATCCGAGTTATGGTACAGTTTACTTTTTATCTTTTGTCCTCTCCGGCAACTGCTGATGGAACATAGCAGAACATCAATCATTACTTTCTTGAACAAGTATTGTTTTGTTGCCAGTAGAAACCTGTATACTCTTTCAAACGGGCCTGTTTTCTCAGCTTTTTCTGCCTTCCAGAAACAATAGCCCTTTCCTTAAAATGCTTCCTTCAATAACTGTAATGGCGGCAGCAGTGACTGCGTGGGTTAATGGAAAAGGCGCCTGACTTCAATACCAAAGAAGTTCTGTCGTGGGCATTTAATTCCCCCGGACAATCGTTTATTTTTCTCTGCATGGAAACTGTTTCACTACATAACATTTCTGGCGCTGCCTCACCTGAAGCAAGAAAAGGCTTTTACTGACAGACGCTAGTTGTACTCTTTCAACATTGTTGCAACTTGGTGCATGGGCAGGACAAGCGTTGACTTCCGTTTTTCGCTAGGGATTGCTGTTTGGATGCAAAAATCAGAAAGCTGAGAGACTGATTACACTCTTGCAGCCAAACGTGGTGGCCGACACGATCAGGCTAAAGTCTGCTAATGCATTGTGCGCTACATGCGCGGATGCGAATATAATCCTCATTGTTATTGCCTTCAACATTTAATGATTCAGTTTGTTTTGTTAATCGCTTAAGCTTAATGTCCACATTCACCTGTTGCTCCAAATATGCTATTATCAGCTCATGTCATTTCACAAATTACTAATATTTATATTAAAAGGAAAATAAATTGTAGGATTATGGGGAGTGGGACTAATTTGATAGCTCTCTCATGGACACAGCACAGGCAGGATGGGCTTTGTAATTTAAAACTTTACCGACAGAATATGAGATTTGAATACGTAATGAGTTGCGTTGTTTCTTATTATCGGAGGCTTGTTGGTCTCCCGATTTGATTCTCGCTTTGGGATTTTCAGCTTTGAAATGCGACAGATCCTGTGTGCAATTCCCTGACTATTGTCTCAAGGGTTTAGTCAAAGATCACATTTTCACAGCCGAAAGGCACTGCAGAAAAGATTAATAATTTAAATTAAAATGTATGAATTTGCACGTATTTAGTACATCGTTCGAAATCACACAGCTTCACAGGAGCAACGTTAAAACCAACCAATTGAGTAAAGTTATTGGATTCCGGGTGTCTGCGGCTCTGTGTCTCATTGAATGTGTTACACACGTGGCAGGTGTGAAGAGGCAGAGCATGATGAGCAGAAGTTCAAAGAGCGGGAGCAGAGAGGATCGGCTAGTTACAGAGCGGGAGCAGAGATGAGCGACTGTTACAAAGCAGGAGCAGAGCTGATTGGCAGTGCCTTGTTCTGGACCTGTGAGGTTTTCGAGCAGTTGCTGAAGAAATTGTTTTTTAGCATCTGAAGTACTTTGCTGTGCATAATTGTGCTTCACTTTGTATTAAAACAAATGCAATGATTAATTGCGCTAGCTTGTTGATTAAATACAAAAGCTGCTATGTATGTAACTGTGTTATACTTGCCATCAGAGGACGCGACTGCTGGATTCCTAGTGGTTATCTGCAGACAAGGGCAGGGCCAGTGTACAAGATTGGCTGCCATGCTGTTTAGGCACTCTGGAGATTCAATAAAGAATTGTTATGAAGAAAGCAAAGGAAAACAGGCTCTCTCTCGTCCACCTGGATCTAATTTTTCACTTGCAAACCCGGCGACACCGGCAGAACATGTACCACGAACACGTGGCTGTTTCACGTGACATTGATGTTAACGTCCCTCGATTTTTCCTGAATTACGGTCATGGTTCCAAGTGGATTGCTGGCACTGTTTTTGCCAAGGAAGGGAATAGTGTGTTTATAGTCAAACTGTTAAATGCCGAAACGTGCAGAAAGCATTTAGATCAGACCAAGTTGCGATTTACTGACAGCCAGGTACGACTTGAAGAGGACATCACCATCGACGATCCACCAAAACACACACAACCAGCAATTGAACTCGTTGGCAATCATGAGGATGAATCCACCGTTCCTGACAGTCCGGTCAGAGCAGCCGCGTTGCAGCGCAGAAATCGTCCGTCCAACTCACACGGGCCAGGGTTTGACCTTAGACGATTAACCAGGTGGTGAAATGCTCTGGACCGCCTCAACATGTAAATAACTTGTACCGAAGGTGGGAGTGATGGTATGCATATAACGATGTAATACTTGCCACCAGAGGGCGCGAATTCTGGAGTCCTAATGGTCCCCTGCAAACACGTGCAGGGCCAGTATAAAATGTTATCTGGCATGTTGCTCAGGCACTCTGGAGTTGTAATAAAGAAGTCTAAGGACACACTAAGTTTAGCTCCCTGTACTAAGATTCGTGGAGTTCTTCTGTATACGACAAAAACAAGGTAAGCTTTGGTGATTCAGGGGAAGAATACTCGCCTGACACGCGGGAGATATGGTTATTGTGCAAACAATAAACGTAACACATGCCTTATTAATTGTTGAAATATAAACTATAAATGTAAAATAAACTGTGCGAAAATTGATAGTAACAGATCACTTGATTCTGAGAATATTTATTTCACCAACAATGGATAGCTCTTTTTTCAAAGTGATGCTGGCCCAATGAAAACGTGCGATGTAGACGTGATTGGAAGCCACTGTCTGATCTGGAATCAGAATCACTACCATAGCAGCACAAGGTCCAACGCCGTCAAGTGCAAGCGCATCTATAGGAGGGGTATAAACAGGACATGCTGGCAATTCACAGACGGTCAGGCAATATCCGTGGGGAGCAAAACACAGTTTATCTTTCAAGTCCATGATGCTCCCTCAGAACATGTCTACAGGAGGGTGCAGTGAGGAGCAGCTGTTTAAATATGGAGCAGAGAAGACGCGGGTCCGATTCCAGGTCAATCCCGATCCCTGGTTTTACTCATGAATTTCAATAAACAAATTACATTTAAAAAGTTACATGAAGCACTGCGCAAAGAAAACTCTCATTATGGGTTTCAGCCCGTCATATCACGGTCTGTGACGCTGCTTCATTTGCGATGTAATCCCGGTGCTGCATATAGCGGCCAGACTGAGACGATGTTCATTCTGAAACAGTTCAGCTGTCGATCTTATGAAAGCTGACTGTTATAATTGCTCAATGCAGCAAAAGCATATATATAAAAATCCGCTTTTGACCAATCGGCATAATTTGATTCTGAAGTAGCGCATTCTGTGTTTCAATTCTTTCACCGGTTTGGTGGGTTATTGTTCCAACAAAACGACTATGTCATCGTCTGGGCGATGGATCGCATCGACGTCCACATCACCCACGCCATGAAAAGAGCTGGTGACTGCTGCATGGGCCACAGCTTATACACTCTGTTACTTAATTAATGTAGACTCAAAACAGCAGCGTGAACAGAAACGCTGGCGTAGGAAAACCAAAGCTTGATCACTCAAATACTCTACTAAGGAAGCCCTATTCAGATAACGCCCCACAACCAACTTCAGGAATTCCAGTCAACCGGAGGCACAAAGTGTCCGTAGTGCCTGGTCTGCATTCAAGGCCTCTCTACTTAACACCTGTGTCGAGACGCTTGGTAAATCCACCAGGAAACATCAAGACTGGTTCGACAAAAATAACCAGGGAATCCAGGAGCTAATATGCCACACCACAAATGCAAGGCATTCTTGAACTGGAAGCAGATGCAAAACTCGAGAGCAAGAACGCAGTTATTTAGACATCTGGAGGCCGAGGTCCAAGATAAAACTAGCGATGTAATGAACAGATGAAGAAGAGAAATAACACAGGAGATCCAGCAACTTGCTGATAAACATCGTGTGAATGGATTCATTGGCGCAGTCAAGACCAACTACGGACCAAGCAGTGAAGTTTGCACCTCAATGAGGGCCAGGATCGGAACCGTACTTATCAAGGACAGAGAAGCAGTAAGTGCCCGCTGGAATGCGTATTTCAAGATCTCTTAACAGAGACTCTCTCTTCGAAATAAGTGTCCTCGATTCCATCCGACAGCATGCTACCCACCTAGAACTCAGCATAACCACAGCCCTGCATGAGGTTCCAAAGGCCATCCGATAATTAAAGAACAACAAGGTATCGTGAGCACATGGATTCCCAGCTGCCGCACTAAAGAATGGCGGGGAATATCTGTTGGCGCGAATGCATGAAATAATTTCTCTCATTTGCAATGCGGAGAGCATGCCAGGGGATCTCGGAGAAGTTGTAATCATGGCCATCCTCAAGAGAGGTGATAAGTCCTATTGCGGTATTTACAGAGGAGTTTACCTGCTGTCTGCCCAAGGGAAAGTCATCCGAAGAATCCTCCTCAATCACATTCTCCAAGTGACTGAAGATTCGTGGTGCTGATTCAGCCCACGAAGGGGCACAGTGGTCATGATCATCACTGCGTGCCAACTTAAAGAAAAAGGCTGGGAGCAGCATCGAACACTGGACAGGACCGACTTTGACCACAAAAAGGCTTTCGACACCGTCACAGGTGAGGGATTATGGAGTGTCCTCTTCAACTTCATCTGCTCTCAAATTGTTTTCATTATCCACCACCTGCTTCACGATGACATGCAAGCCATGATGCTGAACAACGGATCCACCACACACGTGCGAACCGGCGTCAAGCAAGGTTGAGTCATCATAACAACGCTCTTCTAGATTTTCCTTTCTGCAACGATCCATCTGACTCTCAATATGCTCTCCCCTACTTTTGAGCTAATCTACAGAATAAGTGTTAAATTGTTCAAACTCCATCACCTCCAGTCCAGATCCAAGGTCGTCCCACCATCTGCGATTCAATTATAGTATGCACAGGATGCTTGCGTCTGTGCACAGTGGAAGATCGAACTCCATACCTTTGTCAATACCAGCAGCGAAGCGTACGATGGCATGGGCCTTACATGAAGCATCCATAAGACATAGGTTTTCGACCAACCTGCACCGCCATACAATAAAGCCATATTATTAGCAAGAACCATGCCGAGGCCTTGGACAACGTGGACTATTTTGCATACCTCGGAACGCTAATGTCAACAAGGGAAGACGTCGAAGACAAAGTCCAACACCGCCTTCAGTGTGCCAGTGCAACGTTCTGTCAACTGAGGAAGAGAGTGTTCAATGAGCAGGATCTGAAGTCCGGAACCAAGCTCAATGCCTGCAGGGCTGTAGTGATGTTCCCCCTCCTCCATGCTTCACAGGCATAGCCTTTATAGAGCAGGCACTTCAAATCACTGGAGAATTAGCAACAATACTTCCTCGGAAAGTTCCTGCAAATACATTGGCAGCATAGGAACAGCAACGGCAGAATACTCGCTCAGGCAAATATCTCCAGCATGGAAGCATTGACCACACTCCATCAGCTCTGATGGACAGGTGACTTCGTCCTCATGTTGATATTAATCTGCCAAAATAAGGTGCTCTACTCAGAGCACCAACAGGGCAAGCGTGTCCATGGTGGCAGAAGAAACTCTTCAAGGACATTCTCAAAACATCCTTGAAAAATTATTGCATTCCCACCGACATCTAGGAATCTTTGAACTAAGACGGCTCAAAGTGAGGCACAATCATTTGGGAAGACGCCAAACACCTCATGTCTCTTCGCTGGAATCACACAGAATCCAAGCACAAACAGGGGAAGAAGCCCACGACAACCCAAGCACCACACCCTTCCGTCCATTCTATCACCGCCTGCCCAACTGGTGACAAAGACTGTGGTTCTCGCATTTCCTCATCACTCACCTGAGAAAAAATATTGGAGGAAGCAAGTCATCCTCGACTCCGAGCGAGTGCGTAAGAGGAGACAAACAGGGGAAGACCGAAATAAATAGATGCATTCAAGGAAGTATATATACGCATACGAGTGCAGACATTGAAGGGGTTAGATGCAGATGGGAGGAAGCAGGCCCTTGCGGAGCATAAGCATAGACACTGACCTGATTGGCCGAATGGTAGTTTATGTGCTCAAAATACTTTGTATTACATTTTGTACATCAGTAACCTTTATATTTCCAATATAACTAACCCATACTCAATTCTGCCACTTTACTGATGTATGAGAGATTTTTCCTCTCCATGTGCTCTCTCTAACAGACAGTGCCCACTGAACTTCCAATATACACAGCCATTTCCCAACATGGGATGGTTTCATTCTATGAATATAATTGCTGAATAATCAGCAAACATTCACGTTCCAATATGCGCAGCCCATGACCGGATATTGATTCATTTTTCAGATGGGAGAGATTTTTCTTGTGACTATAATGGTATTATTGCGTACCTGTTAATATTTCCAACATATTGAGCCAATGCCCAATATTGACTTTACTGTTATGGGAGATTTATCTTCTCAATATTCCGGCATTTAATGCACACTAACGTGGATGGTAATAGGGCAGTAAAGAAACAAAAGATGCTCCAGAGAAGGTTTTTGTGGGAACAGCAGAATATTTCCTGCATCTGCTGCCCGAGAGCGGGAGCACAGGTTAAGCTAAGATTTATTGAACTTACTGTTGAGACCAGAAGGTTGTAAAGTGCCGAATGGAAAGATATGGTCCGCAACCCATTTACTCAGTACAGGAAGCCTGGTCAAGCCGGTTTGATTCCTGGACAATACAGAACACTGTACGGTTTGTATTCGGAATCATGGGACCAATACAAAAGCCAACTTCTCACATCTTTTCAGCGCTAGAAAAAACAAGCCTGACTGATATTCTCGGCAGTCGATGTTTCATGAGGATGGAGGGTTGAAGCTAAATGTAAGTTTCTCCCAAATCAGCGAGCTCATGAATACAGAAAGCCAAATGTCAAGGTGCTGCATTGGCCGTAATCGAAAATGGGTAGAAGACATTCAATGAGACACAGAGACGAATACAGCTGGAAACATTTAATCTTACTGAGTAAATTGAATTTCATGTCGCTGCTGTACAGATCTGGGATTTCAGTAGACGTGGGAAAATCGCACGAGATCAAGTAAATTTAATTTAAAATATTTATGTTTTCTGGAATGTCGATCGGAGTTGAAAAACAAATTTTTGACTAATATTGAGCCTCGTTCGTCCGCGGTTTGAATCTGGACTGCTTGAAACTCAGCTGTAAAATCCCGAAAGGCAGAATCATGCCCATAAAGCAAAGCAACCGCGTATTGAAATTTCAGATTCTGAAGAAGCAGCAGCATGTTATTCGGCCCATCGTGCCTGTGCTGGCTCTCTGAGAGTCCCACACCCCTTGGCCCAACAAAGGTTACCCCTTTAAAGTAAATATTAATAATTTGAGTCGTGATATGAGTGGAATGTAGCATGCTTTCGATATAAAGGTGAATTTCGACATGAGGTTTAAGGTTAATGACAAAATAAGACAAATATCGAATTTTTAATGCAATAATGACGAAAATGGGATTTGAAGCCACCCGTGCAGAGCACAATGATTTATAGATCATCACCTTGACCTCTCAACGTTTAAAAATGTCAACGTGTGGGAGGAAATGGAGAGTGAATCAAGAGAACCACAAGAAGGTCACACAGCAGCCTCGAGGATTTCACTCTGACCATGGATTTGTTGCGGACTACACGGATTTTTTGCTGTTAAATATTAATAAAATGCAATGTTTATTTGCAGCTGTTATATTTCTATCATATTACAGTTATCGGCAATTAGAAACAGGAGGGGGCCAATCAACCCTTACGCCTGTTCTGCCATTTAAGTATGTGACGGCTGATATATGTCATTTGCCCGTGATAGTTCCATAAACGTTAATATTCTCTCCGAACAAAATTCTACAAATCTGCATTTTGAAATTGTCATTTGATTCTCAGCCTCAAAAGCTTAGTAGAGAAGAGAGTTCCAGATTTCCGCTACCTTCTGTGTGAGAAACTGATTCCTCACTCATCACTGAATGTGATATTTATAATTTTACAGTTTTCCGCTATTGTGCTGGACACTCGCACCAGAGTGAATAATTTATCTCTACCTGACAGCAATTTATTTCCAGCACGTCCTGAAGTCCACTCCCCAGAACATTAACTGTTCCTCTGATCCTGTCTCTCGCTTTCAGATTTTGAGCTCTTGCCTCTCTACCTGCTGATTCTTTGCGCCAAATATTAGCAGATGAGTATTTGACCGGGGTATAAATTTAATGTAGTTGGTAGAAGGATTCGATGGCTGATAAGGAAGCATTTCTTCACCAAGACAGATCTGGGAGTCTGGAACTCACAGTCTGAATGGATGGCAGATGCGGAAACCATCATCACATTTTTAAAAATTACTTGGATGTGCACTGAAAGAGCAGTCATCTGCCGATCCCTATCCCTACCGCTGTAACCCATCCATGCACCGCCTATTCCTATTGCTATCTTTGCAAATCTTCCATGGCAGCCTAACCCCTATGCCTTCCACTGCAACCGATCCACGGAACTCTTATTCTTTTCCCTATCGCTATAATCCATCCATGGACAGCCGATCTCTATCACTACGGCTGAAACCCATCCATTGACCGCCTACCCCTATCGCCATCACTGTTACCCATCCATGGAACGCCGATCCCTATCCCTATCACTGTAACTTATCCATAGACCCCCTACCCCTATCCCCATCATTGTCACCCATCAATGGAGCGCCTATTCCTATCCCTATCTCTGTAAATTGTCGTTGGACAGCTTGACCCTATGCCTAACGTTGTAACCCATCCATGGGCCGCATATTGCTATCCCTATCTATGTAAACAATGCATAGATTGCCAACCCCTATCCCTATCGCTGCAATCCTTCTATAGACCGCCAATTCCATTCACTATCTGTAACCCATCCATCCATCACCTGCACCTACCCCCATCACTGTAACCCATCCACCCATCCATGGATTGTCTATTCCTATACCTAACTCTGCAATCCTTCCATGGACCATCTATCCCCACCGCTTTCGCTGAGGCCCATTCATGGACTGCATATCCCAATCTGTATCTCTGCAACCAATTCATGGAGTGCCTGTCCCTGTCCCTATCGCTTAACCGCATCCAGGGACTGTCTAATCCTATCCCTTGCGCTGTAACCCAACATGGCCTGCCTATTCCTATTCCGATCTCTGTAACCCATCCATGGACTGTCTATTCATATCCTTAACGCTGTGACCACTCCATGGACCGCCTCGTCCAATACCAATCTCTGCAATCTATGCATGGACTGCCGATCCCTATGCCTATCTCTTTAATCCATCCATGGATTGCGCATCCCTAACACTATCACTGTAACCCACCCATGGACTCGCTATTCCTTATTTAATGCTGTGATCCGTCCATTGTCCACCTATAACTCTCCCTATCGCTGTAACGCATCCACGCACAGTCTATCTGCATCCCTACTGCTGTCACATATCCATGGATTGACTACTGCTATCCCTATCTCTGTAACTCATCCATGGACCTCTTAATCCTATCCATATCGCTTACAGCCATCCACGGACTGATGATCCCTATCCCTGTACATCATCCATGAGCTACCTGCTCCGATCACTATTTCTGTAGCCCATCCATGGACCGCCTATTTCTATACCTATTGCTGTGACTGATGCAATGACTGCCTATCCCGATCTCTGTAACCCATCCATTGGTCACCTGACATAGAAACATTGAAACATAGAAAATAGGTGCAGGAGTAGGCCATTCGACCCTTCTAGCCTGCACCGCCATTCAATGAGTTCATGCCTGAACATTCAACTTCAGCACCCCATTCCTGCTTTCTCGCCATACCCCTTGATCCCCCTAGTAATAAGGACCTCATCTAACTCCTTTTTGAATATATTTAGTGAATTGGCCTCAAAAACTTTCTGTGGTAGAGAATTCCACAGGTTCAACACTCTCTGGGTGAAGAGGTTCCTCCGCATCTCGGTCCTAAATGGCTTGCCCCTTATCCTTGGACTGTGGCTTCTGGTTCTTGACTTCCCCAACATTGGGAACATTCTTCCTGCATCTAACCTGTCGAACCCCGTCAGAATTTTAAATGTTTCTATGAGGTCCCCTCTCATTCTTCTGAACCCCAGTGAATACAAGCCCAGTTGATCCAGTCTTTCTTGATAGATCAGTCCCGCCATCCCGGGAATCAGTCTGGTGAACCTTCGCTGCACTCCCTCAATAGCAAGAATGTCCTTCCTCAGGTTAGGAGACCAAAACTGTACACAATACTCCAGGTGTGGCCTCACCAATGCCCTGTACAACTGTAGCAATACCTCCCTGCCCCTGTACTCAAATCACCTTGCTATGAAGGCCAACATGCCATTTACTTTCTTAACCGCCTGCTGCACCTGCATGCCAACCTTCAATGACTGATGTACCATGACACCCAGGTCTCTTTGCACCTCCCCTTTTCCGAATCTGTCACCATTCAGATAATAGTCTGTCTCTCTGTTTTTACCACCAAAGTGGATAAGCTCACATTTATCCACATTATACTTCATCTTCCATGCATTTGCCCACTCACCTAACCTATCCAAGTCGCTCTGCAGCCTCACAGCATCCTCCTCGCAGCTCACACTGCCACCCAACTTAGTGTCAACCGCAAATTTGGAGATACTACATTTAATCCCCTCATCTAAATCATTAATGTACAGTGTAAACAGCTGGGGCCCCAGCACAGAACCTTGCGGTACACAACTAGTCACTGCCTGCCATTCTGAAAAGTACCCATTTACTCCTACTCTTTGCTTCCTGTCTGACAACCAGTTCTCAATCCATGTCAGTACACTACCCCCAATCCCATGTGCTCTAACTTTGCACATCAATCTCTTGTGTGGGACCTTGTCGAACGCCTTCTGAAAGTCCAAATATACCACATCAACTGGTTCTCCCTTATGCACTCTACTAGAAACATCCTCAAAAAATTCCAGAAGTTTTGTCAAGCATGATTTCCCTTTCACAAATCCATGCTGACTTGGACCTATCATGTCACCTCTTTCCAAATGCACTGCTATGACATCCTTAATAATTGATTCCATCATTTTACCCACTACCGATGTCACGCTGACCGGTCTATAATTCCCTGTTTTCTCTCTCCCTCCTTTTTTAAAAAGTTGGGTTACATTGGCTACCCTCCACTCCATAGGAACTGATCCAGAGTCAATGGAATGTTGGAAAATGACTGTCAGTGCATCAACTATTTCCAAGGCCACCTCCTTAAGTACTCTTGGATGCAGTCCATCAGGCCATGGGGATTTATCGGCCTTCAATACCATCAATTTCCCCAACACAATTTCCCAGCTAATAAGGATTTTCCTCAGTTCCTCCTCCATACTAGACCCCCGACCCCTTTTATAACCGGAAGGTTGTTCGTTTTCTCCTTCGTGAATACAGAACCTAAGTACTTGTTCAATTGGTCCGCCATTTCTTTGTTCCCCGTTCTGACTTCCCCTGATTCTGACTGCAGGGGACCTACGTTTGTCTTTACTAACCTTTTTCTCTTTACATATCTACATAAACTTTTGCAATCCGTCTTAATGTTCCCTGCAAGCTTCTTCTCATACTCCATTTTTCCTGCCCTAATCAAACCCTTTGTTCTCCTCTGCTGAGTTCCAAATTTCTCGCAGTTCCCAGGTTCGCTGCTATTTCTGGCCAATTTGTATGCCACTTCCTTGGCTTTAATACTATCCCTGATTTCCCTTGATAGCCACGGTTGAGCCACCTTCCCTTTTTTATTTTTATGCCAGACAGGAATGTACAATTGTTGTAGGTCATCCATGCGGTCTCTAAATGTCTGCCATTGCCCATCCACAGTCAACCCCTTAAGTATCATTCGCCAATCCATCCCAGCCAATTCACGCCTCATACCTTCAAAGTTAGCCTTCTTTAAGTTCTGGACCATGGTCTCTGAATTAACTGTTTCATTCTTCATCCCAATGCAGAATTCCACCATATTATGGTCACTCTTCCCCAAGGGGCCTCGCACAACGAGATTGCTAATTAATCCTCTCTCATTACTTAACACCCAGTCTAAGATGGCCTCCCCCCTAGTTGGTTCCTCGACATATTGGTCTAAAAAACCATCCCTTATGCACTCCAGGAAATCCTCCTCCACCGTATTGCTTCCAGTTTGGTTAGCCCAATCTATGTGCATATTAAAGTCACCCATTATAACTGCTGCACCTTTATTGCACGCACCCATAATTTTATGTTTGATGCCCTCCCCAACATCACTACTACTGTTTGGAGGTCTGTACACAACTCCCACTAACGTTTTTTGCCCTTTGGTGTGCTGCAGCTCTACCCATATACATTCCACATCATCCAAGCTAATGTCCTTCCTAACTATTGCCTTAATCTCCTCCTTAACCAGCAATGCTACCCCACCTCCTTTTCCTTTTATTCTATCCTTCCTGGATGTTGAATACCCCTGGATGTTGAGTTCCCAGCCCTGATCATCCTGGAGCCACGTCTCTGTAATCCCAATCACATCATATTTGTTAACATCTATTTGCACAGTTAATTCATCCACCTTATTGCGGATACTCCTTGCATTAAGACACAAAGACTTTCGGCTTGTTTTTTTAACACCCTCTGTCCTTTTAGAAGAGACACCCAGGTCTCTTTGCACCTCCCCTTTTCCTAATCTGTCACCATTCAGATAATAGTCTGTCTCTCTGTTTTTACCACCAAAGTGGATAACCTCACATTTATCCACATTATACTTCATCTGCCATGCATTTGCCCACTCACCTAACCTAACCAAGTCGCTCTGCAGCCTCACAGCATCCTCCTCGCAGCTCACACTGCCACGCAACTTAGTGTCATCCGCAAATTTGGAGATACTACATTTAATCCCCTCATCTAAATCATTAATGTACAGTGTAAGCATCTGGGGCCCCAGCACAGAGAATTGCGGTACCCCACTAGTCACTGCCTGCCATTCTGAAAAGTACCCATTTACTCCTACTCATTGCTTCCTGTTTGACAACCAGTTCTCAATCCATGTCAGTACACTACCCCCAATCCCATGTGCTCTAACTTTGCACATCAATCTCTTGTGTGGGACCTTGTCGAACGCCTTCTGAAAGTCTAAATATACCACATCAACTGGTTCTCCCTTATCCACTCTACTGGAAACATCCTCAAAAAATTCCAGAAGATTTGTCAAGAATGATTTCCCTTTCACAAATCCATGCTGACTTGGACCTATCATGTCACCACTTTCCAAATGCACTGCTATGACATCCTTAATAATTGATTCCATCATTTTACCCATTACCGATGTCAGGCTGACCGGTCTATAATTCCCTGTTTTCTCTCTACCTCCTTTTTTATCACTACCTCTGTAACTAATCCAAGGACTGGGTATTCCCATCGCTATCTCTGAAATCCAACGATGGACCGCCTAACCCTATCCATATTGCTCTAACCCATCCATGGTCCACCACCTCTATCCATATCTCTGAAACCCATTCATACACCGCCTATGCCTATCTCTATTGCGGCTGTAAGCCATAGATGGACCGCCAATACCTAACCCTGTCTCTGCAACCCATCAGTGGACTTTGCATTCCAATCCCTGGTTTTATGTCATCCATGGACTGCCTAACCCTATCCCTTTCTCCGTAACCCATTCATAGACTCTTTATTCCAATCACTATATGTAACCCATCCATGGACTGCCTATCGCTATCTCTGTAACCCATGCATGGACTGTATTCCAATCCATACCTATAACAAAACCATGGAACTCCTATTCTTATTTACATAACTCATCCATGGACTGCCGATCCCTATCCTTTTCTCTGCAACCCATCCATCGACTGCCTATCCATAACTAACCCATCCATGCACTGCCTATCCCTATCTCCATCTCTGTAATCCTTCCGTGGATGGCCTATCGCTATCACTATAACCCATCCTAATCGACCACCTATCCCTGTCGCTTTAATCTTCTATACCAGTGCTTCCAATAGGCCATCCTTTTGTCATAACAGAATATTCCCCTCCACCTCAGTTGTCTTTGCCCTCGAACATGTTCGTACTATTTCCCGCAAATCTGCCCTCACGAATTCTCGCCCTCTCACACAAAAAATAAGGGTTTAACCTTGCACTCAACTTCCACCCTACCAGCCTCAACAATCAATGTAATATACTCCGCCATGTCTGCTTCCGCTAGCGTGATTTAACCACCAAACTCTTCTTCCCCTCTCTTACTATTCCCATTCTGAAAAGACTGCATCTTCCGCGAAATCCTGGTCCATTCCGCAGCCATTCTAAGCAGCGCCTTCCCTTCTCAGGACATCTTCCCAGGCAAGAGCAGGGCATGCAACATCTGCATTGTTATCGCCTGACTACCCACTGTCCAGGCTCCCAAACACACCTTCCAGGTAAAACATTGTTTTACTTGTATTTCGTTCAATGTGTTATACTGTATTCGCTGCTCACCATGTGGTCTCTTCTGCACTGGGAAGACCAGACACAGATTGGGTGATTGCTTTGTGGGGCACCTTGGTTCAGGCGGCAAACTTGACACAGAGCAGCCAGTCACAAGTTATTTTAGTTCTCCGGCGCACTCCCCTACTGAGATCGATGTTTTTGGTGAAATTAAACTCAATGTAAGCTCGAGGAACGGCTCCTCATCTTAATCACTGCTCCAATTTTTTGGACACAACCTGCTGTTAATGATTCTGCAGTTCCCATTTAAAAATCCACGAGAACCATCTTGTGTTTCTTTATTTGACCAATTTTATCCCTTTTGCCTTGCACAATCAATCCCTTGATTCATTTCATCTCGTGCCTTCCATCCTGTCACAGATCTTCGCATTTGTTCCGTCCCCAGGGCCCATCCATTTCACTGTCTCGGAACCAGTTTAAAACCTGCTCCAACTCGAACTATTTCCAGTTGTGATGATTCGTCATCAATTTGACAGGTTAAATTTACTTAGCTCCCCAGAAATGTTTTCTGGCCTGCTAATTATGTCTAGCAATCGCTGTTTGAAATTCGGATTTTCAGCAGAGCCAGTACTTTCCCTTGGAAATATTCAGATCAGCTGCTTGGTTGTGAGGCACAGTGACAAAGCAGCAAGGTCTCGTTTTATAAACTGAAAAGCACAGACGCGTCCCCTCTCTATGCATGCATAAAATCTTGCTTTTCAAACTCCTGTTGCTTCTAAAGATCTCGAATTGCAGCTAAATCTGCCAATCCATGTCTCTGAAGATCCAGTGAATCGCCTGGATATGTCGGTGATCGACGCTGCTCCATGCATTGTTCTTGAATTTGGTGCGTGGTGAAGATCATGTCCATTGTGCACCTCAGTGGGCAGAATCAGTACTGCGAATCTGTGACTCGACAGTCTCTGCGAGAAGCGGATTCAGGAGGCTTCTTCCCATGACTTTCCCTGGCGCAGACAGCAGGGATGCTCCTCTGTCATTGCCGCAAACGGATTTGTCGCCTTTGCTGGAGCTCGTCACTATTACAACGTCTCCGAAATCCTCTAGTCCTGCTCTCCTCATTCCAAATAAAATAAATCAGTTCATGGATTCGCGCTAACAGTTTTTCTGCACCATGCTTTTATGCTTCGACAGGGATTCCATGTTCTCATGAGGGCTTGTTGGTCTTCAATTATCGGGAGGCCTTTTGAACATTGCGCCGGGCTGCGATTTTTCTGAGTTGGTGACGGTTAGCATGCTGTCAAATGTAATCGAGGTCACTCATGTCGAAGACAGAGTCTCTCATAAGCAGATTTCGAAGTACGCATTCCAGCGGGCATTTACTGCTTCTCTCTCCTTGATAATTACACTTCCGTTTCTGGCCCTCGGTTGGGACAAACTTCACTGCTTGAACGTAATTGGTCTTGAATGCGCTAATTAATGTATGCACGTCGTGTTTGTCAGCTCATTGCTGGATCTCCTGTGCTAATTCTACCCCCCCCCCCCCGCCATCTGTTCTTTAGGTCGCGAGTTCTATCTTTGATCGCGGCCTTCAGATGTCTAGAGAACTGCTTTCTTTTTCTGAAATTGTGCATCTGTTTCCAATTCTAGAATGATTCGCATTTGTGGCTTATTAGCTCCTGGATCTCCTGGTCATTTTTGGCGAACCATTCTTGATGTTTCCTGAAGGATTTATCAAGCGTCTCTGCACAGCTGGTAACTATAGAGGCCTTCAGGGCAGACCAGACAATGTGGACACTCTGCCTGACTGGAATTCCTGAAGTTGGTTTCGGGGCGCTGTCGGAATAGTGCTTTCTGAACAGGTTCTTTGAATGCTCCAGCTTTGGTTTTCCTGCGCCACCGTTTCTGTTCCCGATGCTGTTTGGATTCTACGTTTATTTAATAACAGGATGGTTCATCCGGCTGTCATCAGCTACTGTCATGGCGTGGGTGTTGCGGACCTCGTTGAGATCCCTAACCCAGACAATGACGTAGTCATCTTGTTGGATTAGTAAACCAGCCATCTTGTGAATGAATTGAAACATACACCTCCCAGCTTCGGAATCAAGCAATGCCGATTGGTCGATTGCTGATTTATATATATATCTTTTTGCTGCATTTTGCAATTAGGGCAGTTTGGTTTCTTGTCACCAGAAAACCAACAACTGTTTTTAGGATGAACATAGTCCCAGGGGGCCGATATCTGCAGCACCGAGATTGCAAGGCCTATGGAGCAACGTCACAGACCGAGATATGACGGTCTGAAATCCGCAAATGGGAGTTTTCTTTGTGCAGCGCTTCATGTAAATTTAAATTTAATTTGTTTACGAAAATTCATTAGTAAAACGGGGCATTGCAATTGGTCGCGAATCGAAACCCTGTCTTATCTGCTCCCTCATTTAAGCAGCTTTTCCTCATTGCACCCACCTCCAGACATGTTTTGAGGAACCACCATCGAACTGAAACATTAACTCTGTTTCGCTCTCCACGGATACTGCCTGACCTTCTATTTATTTCCAACATTTTCTTTTTATCATCATCGTAGGCAGGCTCTTGAAGCGAGGATGACGAGCTTTCACGCCAAAAAGTAATGATTACACAGGTGTATTAATAAATGCCCTAATATTCCAGATCCTGAAATATATCGTGAAGGGGGGAACTTGCCTGTGCTTGGAATTCTTAACGTGTGGTGGCCGTGGCATACCAGCAACCACACAGGTTTGACAGAGGTAGGTCTTGATCCAATGGCAAGCTATACGCAAGTCAAGCTGGAGAACAGCTCAGCTGTACAGGCCGAGCGCGCACACATATCTTTGTAACGGTTGGCCCATGCTGCCCTTGGGCTCTCATGTCTTCTGAGCTCCAGATTCACGCCTCTATTGGGCCTCAGCCACTTCCATCTATGGACTCTTGCTGCTCCTATATCCCTCCTGCTGTGCCTGCCCGCACTGCAATCAGTGACCTGGCTTTGTAGCCATCGCCCTCCTGCAGCAGCACGCGCTGCTCCCTGCAATGGCATGCGGCTGCAAGCTTCTATCTCCAAAGGCCCCGGCCTGCAGGCTGGGACCGCGCTGATTTCTGGGCCGGGCCGCCGCAAGCTGCTCCCTCCAATTGCACCGGCCTGCTGATGATCTTGCAAGATGGGACTGCGCTGATTTCCAGGCCAGGCGTCTTCATTGTGCTCGATCCTTGCTATCGATGCGGCTGCATTTGTCGGCTTTAGACCGTGTGCTGCAATGATAGCGCTTCTGATTTCAGTGTAGTGGCAACGGGTTACAATCAAGTCTAGATCGCACGTTTTCATTGGGCTAGACTCACTTTGAAGGAATAGCTGATCATTGTTGGTGCAATAATATCCTCAGAATCAAGTAATCTTTAATTTCGATTTTCGCACATAGTTTTATTTAATTTATATTGTATAACCCAACAATGTTTAAGGGGTGTGTTATGTTTTTTATTTGCACATTATTCATTTCTCCCGCGTAGCATGCGAGAATTCTACCCCTGACCCACCAAAGCTTACATTGTTTTGAAATTTATTCTTCATGCCAGCGCAATTAATTATTTCATTTGTTAATACAAAGTGAAGAGCAATAAAACACTGCAAAGTTCTTCAGATGCTGAAAAAGAATTTATTCAGCAACTGCTCGTGACATGCCACAGGTCCAGCGCCAGATACTGCCACTCAGCTGTGCTCCCGCTCTGTAAACAGCCGCCCCTCTGTGCTCTCGCTGTGTCAACAGCCGCTCCTCTCTAAACCCGCTCTGCAAACAACCGCCCCTCCCTGCTCCCATTGTGTAAACAGCTTCTTTCCTCTTTTCCCGCTCTGTAAACAGTCACTTCTCTCTGCCCCCGCTCTGTAATTGCCGCTCCTCTCTGCCCCCGCTATGTAAACAGCCGCTCCTCTCTGCTCCCGCTCTGAAAATAGCAGCCCCTCCCTGCTCTCGCTTTGTAGACAGCTTCTCCCCTCTCTTCCTGCTCTGTAAATAGTCACTTCTCTCAATTCCGCTCTGTAAATCGCCGCTCCTCTCTGCTCGCGCACTGTAAACAGCGGCTCCTCTCTGCACCCGCTCTGTAAATAACCGCTCCTCTCTGCTGTCGCTCTGTAAAAAGTCGCTCCTCTCTGCTCCCGCTCTGTAAATAGCCGCTGCTCTCTGCTCCCGCTCTGCAAATAGCCGCTCCTCTCCGCTCCCGCTCAGTAAACAGCCGCTCCTCTCTGCTCCTGCTCTGTAAAGAGTCGCTACTCTATGCTCCTGCTCTGGAAACAGTCGCTCCTATGTGCTCTTGCTCTGTAAATAGCTGCTCGTCTCTGCTCCTGTTCTGTAAACAGTCGCTACTCTCTGCTCCCGCTCTGGAAACAGTCGCTCCTCTCTGCTCCCGCTCTGTAAACAGCCGTTCCTCATGCTCTGCCTCTTTAAACAGCCGCTCCTCCCACCTCCCACGTGTTTAAGATGTGCAATGAGACACAGAGCCGCTCAAACCCGGAAAAGTATAACTTTACTCAGTTGTTTCGTTTTAATGTTGCTCTTGTGAAGTTCTGTGATTTCGTACGATGTACAACATATGGCGCAAATTCACAAGTATTTAATTTAAATTATTGATCTTGTTTGCAGTGCATTTCAGCTGTGAGAAGGTGGTTTATGACTAAACACTGCGATCGACAGTCCTGGATTTGCACCATGGATCTATCGCATTGCAACACTGATAATCCCAAAGTCAGAATCGAATCACTAGACCAATGAGCCTCCTATAAAATACAACGCAACACGATGCATGTTGAAATCCCATCGAATGTCGGTAAAGAAGAAAGTGTGAACTCCCTCCTGCCTGTATTGTGTCGTTGAGTGAACTATCAAATTATTCCGCCTCCCCATAATCCTACACATGTTTTCCCATTATTATACATGTTAATAGTTTGAGACATGACATGAGCTGAGTGTAGCATACTTGGAGTAAAAGGTGAATTTGGAAATGAAGCTTACGGTGATTAACAAAACCAACAGAGGCAACAAATGGTCAGCACAATAACAATGAGGATTATATTCGAAACCGCACGTGTAGCGCACAATGGATTTGCAGTCCTTCGCCTCAACCATTCGGCTACCTCGGATTACTGGTATGTACACTAAATCTGCTTTCTGCTTTTTTAACCAAAACTGAAATCCTCAGCTACAAACGGTACTCACCGCTAGTGCTGCCCGTACACCCAGTTGCAACAATATTCAAAGTGTACAATTAGTGTCTGTCAGGTAAAGGCCTTCCGTTGCTTCAGGTGAGGGAGCGCCAGAAATGTTCGATTGTGAAACAAATTCAGAACAGAGAAAAGAAAATACGTTTGACACGGTGAATTAAACGACCACGCCAGGACTTTGTTAGCATCGACGTCCGGCGCCTTTTCCTTCAGCTCATGCAGTCACTGCTGCCGCCACAATTGTGGTGAGGAGAATTGTAAGCAAAGGGCTATGTTTTTCTGGAAAGCAGGAAAAGCTGAGGCAAGAGGCGCGTTTGAATTAGTAAAACTATATCTACCGCCAACAGTATAATATTTGTTTCATATAGTGCAGATTGATGTTTTGCTGTGTTCGATCAGCAGTTGCCGCGGATGACAAAAGATAAAAAGCAAACTGTGTCGTAACTCTGATTAGAACCGAGATTGCTGCGGCTACAACACAGAGTACTAACCACTATAGGATCACGTCGCCGCACAGCAGCTGTCGCAAGGCTGCTCGCACCATAGCATCACACGCAGCACTTCTTAGAAATGATGGATTCTTTATATAAGGCCAAAATCAGCCCCGCCAGAAATAATGGCAGCAATGGAATTCGACCCACATCCTAAAGCGACTGGAGCGTTAATCCAGAATGCTGCAGCCATCGGCAAATTTAAAAGGATTGTAGCCCTTTCACCTGGGAAGAAATTAGCCTCTTGAGCGTTGTGAAAAAAAGCCAAGGGAGTGGAGGCTGGGTCATTGAATATATTTAAGGAGGCGACATAGAGAATTTTGAGCGATAAGGGATTAAAGACTTACTTGGAGTCGAATGGAGGATCTATTGTTGACTCGACAGGCGCTTTGATCAGCTGAGCCAAGCAGCGAAACCACGCTTTTAACAGCTTACCTTCACTGAGTCCACTTTCATTGCCTTTTGGAGTTTGAGGCAGTTTTGGGTCTAACCATCTCTCTTGTCTATTCCACCATCTGTCCCGATGCTGTTTCTATCACTCACTGCGTTTATCTCAGTTTCAATCTCTGGTTGAACTGAAGGAAGTCCAGTATTTGTTTCGAACATAAACTAAATGAAAACATAACAACATAAGAAATTGGAGCAGGATTAAGCCATTTGGCCACTCGAGCCAGCTTCGACATTCAATTAGAACATGGCTGATCTACCACTGTACATGGAACTGCGAAGGCCACACCTAGAGTGTTGCATACAGTTCTGGACTCCATATATTAGGAAGGATATACTTGCATTGGTGGCTCTTCAGAGTAGCTTCACTACGTGGTGAAGAAATGTTGAATAGGTTGGGCCTATACACATTGGAATTCAGAAGAATGAAAGGTATTCTGATCGAAACATATACGTTAATGAATGTGCTCGAAAAGATGAACACAGAGAGCATATTTGCAAACGTAGGGAAAGTGAAACTAGCGGACATCGTCTCAGAATAGCGGCAGCACATTTAAAATAGGGAAGAGGGGGAATGTATTCTACCTAACAATATAAGGAAATAAGAACATAAGAAATAGGAGCAGGCGTAGGCCATTTGGTCCATAAAGCCTGTTCCACCGTTCAATAAAGTCGTGGCTGATCTGATCATGGATTCAGCTGCATTTCCTTGCCCGCTCCCCATCATTCTTTACCCCGCTTATCGCACAATATTCCTAATATCCGCCTGAAATGTATTCAAACAGCCTCCACAGCTCTCTGGGGCAGAGATTTGCAAAAATTTACAACCTTGTGAGAGAAGCAATTCCTCCTCATCTCAGTTTTAAATAAGTGGCGACTTGTTCTGAGACTATATCACCTAGGTTTCTTTTTCCAATATGAGCGGAAACGTCCTCTCTGCATCCAGCTTGTCGAGCCGCCTCATTATATTATATATTTCACCAAGTTGACCTCTCATCCTTCTGAACTCCAATGTGTACAGGCGCAACCTACTGACCCAAAATGTACGCAATACTCTAGGTGTCGCCTCATCAATACCATGTATACTTGTAGCAGGACCTCTCGGCTTTTATACACAATACCCTTTCAATAAATGCATTCCTGATTACCTGCTCTATCTGCACACTAAATTTTTGTGTTTCGTGCACACGGACCCGCAGGACCATCTGTACTGCAGCATTTTAAAATTTTCCTCCATTTAAAACTAATTTGCTTTTATACATTCCTTCCAAAGTATATAACTTCACATTTTCCAAAATTATACTGCTCCTGCCAAATGTTTGCTCAGTCTCTTAGCCTGGCAAAACTCTTTGCAAATTATTTGTGTTCAACTCACAACTTGCTTTATCACCCATCTTTTTTTCATCAGATAATTCGGCGACTTTGAACTCGGTTCCTTCAGCCAAATCAATACTATAGATTGTAAGTTGTGGAGGTCGCAGCACGTATCCCTGCGGCACCCCACGAGTTACTGTTTGCCAAATGGACAATGTATAATTTATCCCGACGCTCTATTTTCTTTTAATTAACCAATCTTCTATCAATGCTAATATATTACCCCGAACCCAAGACCACGTATTTAACTGGTGCAGCAAACGTTTATGTTGCATGTTATAGAATGCTTTCATGAAAGCTAAATTCACCACATGCAATGGTTACTTCTTATTCACCCTGTTCGTTACATCCACAAAGAACTCCAGCAAATTTGTCAAACATGGATTCTCTTTGATAAAACCATGATTGTTTAAATTATGCTTTTCGAAATGATCTGCTACTGCTTCCTTAATAATGGACTCCAGCATTTTCCCAACGACAGATGTTAGGAAAACTGATCTATAGTTTCCTGCTTTCTGTTCGGCCTCCGTTTTTACACAGGGGCGTTACATTTCCGGGTTTCCAATACGCTGGGAGCTTCCCAGAATCTAGAAAATTTGTCAAATTAAAACCAATGCATCCACTATCAATTTAGCCATTTCTTTTAAGATCCTAGGATGCAAGCCGTCAGGTCCAAGGAGTTGTCCGCCTTTATGCCAATTATTTAACCGAGTACTATTTCTTTCGTGATAGTGATCCATCCCTCCCGAATACCCATTGAGTAACCACAATTTGGATATTTTAGTGTCTTCTACCGTGATGCCCGTTACGAAATATTTGTTCAACGTCTCTGCAATTTCCGGGCTCCCCATTATTAATTCCCTAGTCTTGCCCTCTAGGGGACCAATATTTACTTTAGCCATAGTTTTCCTTCTTTTGTACCGCAAGAAACTCTTGTTATCTGCCAATTTACTTTCAGGTGGACAGGAGCATGGCAAAGGGAATTTATTCCAAAGAAGTTTGGGGAAATGAGTTTGGGGAGGGCTAACAGGGCAAGGGAATGCACATTAAATGTTGGAACATTTGGAAGTGTAGAGGAATAAAGGGAGCTTTGAGCGCAGGTAAACACATGCCTGCAGGTAGCAGACCACATCAGCCACGATCTTAGAGAATCAAGGGGCCAAATGGCCTACTCATGCTCATATTTCATATTTTCTCATGTTCTGATAATTTGTTTTACTGGCATATGGGACACATGGGCCAAAACTAGAAAACTGCGTGTAGTTCTGCTCATTTAATTACAGGGCCGAGGTGATTGCCGGAGAGCTGGTTGAGAGCAGATTTACGAGGATGTTGACTGGATTGGAGGATATTAGCTATCAGGAAAGATTACATGGGATGGATTCATTTTTTTCAGAGTAGCAGATGCTGAGAAGTGAACTCATTGAGGTGTATACAATTATGAGGTTTTAGATAAAATGGACAGTAACGACCTATTACCCTTAGGATATGGGTCAACAACAAGAGGGAAAAAATTAACATAATCAGTTGGGACTCAGAGTGGATTTTTTTCACCCACAGAAAGGTGGAGGTGTGAAACCCACAGCCTGAAAAGGTGGTATAGGCAGAAGACTGTACGCTATCTAAAAATGACCTGGATGTGCAATAGAACTGCCCGAACGTACAGGGCTACGGTCCCAGTTTTTGAAAGAAGGATTCGGCTGGAACCAAATAGGGGGGAGGCCATCTTAGACTGGGTGTTGTATAATGGATGAGGATAATTTAGCAATCTCGTTGAACGAGGCCCCTTGGGGAAGAGTGACCATAAAATGGTGGAATTCTACATTAGGATGGAGAATGATACAGTTTATTCAGAGACCATGGTCCAACGTAAAGAAGGGTAACTTTGAAGGTATGAGGCGTGAATTGGATAGGATGGATTGACGAATGATACTTAAGGGGTTTTTAGTGGATGGGCAATGGCAGACATTTAGAGACTGCATGGATGAACTACAACAATTGTACATCCCTGTCTGGCATAAAAATAAAAAACGGAAGGTGGCGCAACCGTGGCTATTAAGGGAAATCAAGGACAGTATTAAAGCCAAGGAAGTGACATACAAATTGGCCAGAAATAGCAGCCAACCCGGGGACTGGGAGAAATTTAGAACTCAGCAGAGGAGGACAAAGGGTTTGATAAGGGAGGGTAAATAGATACGAGAGGAAGCTAACAGGGAACATTAAAACGGACTGCACATGCTTCTCTATATATGTGAAGAGAAAAAGGTTCGTAAAGACAAACGTAGGTCCCGTGAAGTCAGAATCAGGGGATGTCTTAACGGGGAACAAAGAAATGGCAGACCAATTGAACAAGTACTTTGGTTCGGTATTCACGAAGGAGGATGCAAACAACCTTCCGGATATAAAAGGGGTCAGAGAGTCTAGTAAGAAGGTGGAACTGAGGGAGATCCTTATTAGTCGAGAAATTGTGTTCGGAAATTGATGGGATTGAAGACCGATAAATCCGCAGGGTCTGATGGTCTGCATCCCAGAGTATTTAAGGAGGTGGCCTTGGAAATAGCGAATGCATTGACAGTCATATTCCAACATTCCATAGAATCTGGATCAGTTCCTCTGGAGTGGAGGGAATCCAATGTAACCCTACTTTTTAAAAAAGGAGGGAGGTAGAAAAAAGGGAATTATACACCGCACAGCATCAAATCGATAGAGGGTAAAATGATGGAATCAATGATTAAGAATGTCATCGCAGCGCATTTAGAATAGGTGACATAATAGATCCAAGTCAGCATCGATTTGTGAAAGGAAAATCATGCTTGACAAATCGTCTGGAATCTTTTGATGATGTTTCCAGTGTAGTGGACAAGGAAGTTGATGTGGTGTATTTGGACATTCAGAAGGCTTTCGCCAAGGTCCCACACGAGAGTTTAACGTGTAAAGTTAATGCACATGGGATTGGGGGTACTGTGCCGACGTGGATTGCGAACTGGTTGGCAGACAGGAAGCAAAGAGTAAGTGTAAATGGGTACTTTTCAGAATGGCAGGCAGTGAGGTTTGTGGCACTGCAAGGTTCTGTACTGAGGCCCCAGCTGTTTACATTGTACAATACTGATTTAGTCAAGGGGATTAAATGAAGTATCTCCAAATTTGCGGATGACACTAAGTTGGGTGGCAGAGTGAGCTGGGAGGTGGATGCCATGAGGCTTCAGATTGACTTGAAGAGGTTAGGTGAGTGGGCAATTGCATGGGAGATGAAGCAATATGTGGATATATGTCAGGTTATCCACTTTGATGGTAAAAACAGAGAGACAGACTGTTATCTGAATGGTGACCTATTATGAAAAGGGGAGGTGCAACTAGACCTCGGTGTCATGGTACATCAGTCATTGAGTGTTGGCATGCAGGTACAGCAGGCGGTTAAGAAAGAAAATGGATAACTGGCCTTCATAGCGAGGGGATTTGAGTACAGGGGCAGGGCGGTGTTACTACAGTTGTACAGGTCCTTGATGAGTCCACACCTGGAGTATCGTGTACAATTTCGTCTCCTAACTTGAGGAAGGACACTCTTGCTATTGAGAGAGTGTAGCGAAGGTTCAGCAGACTGATTCCCTGGATGGCGGGACTGACATATCAAGAAAGACTGGATCAACTGTGTTTTTATTCACTGGAGTTCAGAGGAATGAGAGGGGATCTCATAGAAACGTTTTTAAATTCTGACGGGTTTAGACAGGTTCGATGCTGGAAGAATGTTCCCAATGTTGGAGAAGTCCAGAACCAGGGGTCACAGTCTAAGGAGAAGGGGTAAACCATTTAGTACCGAATGAGGAGAAAATTCTTTACCCAGAGAGTGGTAAACCAGTGGAATTCTCTATCATAGAAAGTTGTTGAGGCCAATTCACTAAATATATTCACAAAGGAGTTAGATGTAGTCCTTACTAATCGGTGGATCCAGAGGAAGGGCGAGAATGCAGGAATGGGGTACTGAAGTTGCATGTTCAGCCATTGAATAGCAGTGCAGGCTCGCAGTGCTGAATGACCTATTTTGCACCTATTATCTATGTTTGTACTCCTCCAGCCACGAATTCTTCTGATTTATCCTGCGATTCCTACTCTGTCTAACACGTGGCACTGTTAGCAATTCTGAGATTAGTATTTTGAGGTACTACATTTTAATTTAGCTCCTAGCTTCCTAATTGCGTCTCGTAGGAATTCATCACGTTTTTTTACCTATATCGTTGGTAGGTATATGCACCCGGACAAGTGGCTTTTCACCCTCCCTTTCCAGAATGTCCTTCACCCGCTCCGAGAAATCCTCGACCCTTGCAACAGGAAGCCAACATACGATCCTGGAGGCTCAGTTGCGGTCTCCTTCCTATTGAATCTCTTATCGCTATCGCACTCCCACGCTTTTTCCTGCCGTGCTGTGCAGCAGAGCCAGACATGGTGCCAGGAACATGGCTGCTGCTCCCTTCCCCTGAAGAGTCATCCGCCTCAACATTACCCAAAGCGGTGTATCTGTTTTGCAGGGGGATAACCGCAAATGACCACTGCAATAACTTCCTTGCACTGATCTTCCTGTTGGTCACCCGTTCCCTATCTGGCTTTTCATGCGATGTGACCAACTCGCTAAACGTGCTATTCTCGTCATTCTCTGAATCGTGGATGCTCTAGACTGAAACCAGCCGCAAATCTCGTGCTGCAATGCGGTCTGTTATGAACTGCAGACGGATGCACTTCCCACACAAACAGTCGTCAGGGACACCAGGGTCGTTCCTGAGTGCACATATAGTACAGGAGGAGCATAAAACGTGTCCGAGCTCTCCTGCCATGAATTAACTCTTGGATTAACTTAATGGGACAATAGAAATGTTAAAAGGTTACTTACTGATAATGAAAGAAAAATAAAAACTACTGACCAATCACCAGTCAATCACTTAGCCCTTTGGCTGTGACATCACCTTTCAATTTCTTTCCACATCTTCCTTGCCTTCTCAGTGTAGCTGCACCAGTTGGCCTCAGCGATGCGTTGGGCCTTTTTATAAGTTTCTTTGATGCACATCGCGAGCCGCTCCGACTCGCTACGAACTCCCGAGCCTCAGCGATGCGTTGAGCCTTTTTTAAACCTCTCCAACGCACCTCGCGACCATCCCCAACTCACCACGACATCCCCAGCCTTAGCAACGTGTTGGTTTTTATAATGGGCCTCTCCAGCGCACCTCCCGCGCCTCTGCGACTCACCAAGAACTCCAGTGCCTCAGCGACACGTTGGGCCTTTTTATAAGCCTCTGCGACGCACCTCTGGAGCCTCTCCGACTCACCAAGCATTCCAAGCTTCAGCGATGCGTTGGGACTTTTTATAGGCCTCTCCAACGCAAGTCCAGAGCCTCCTCATTTCACTACGAACTCCGGAGTATCAATGTCGTGCAGCACCTTTTTATAGGCTTTTCCGACCACCTCTCCAACCTCACCGACTCACCACGAACCCCCGAATCTCAGCGGCGCGTTGTGCCTTTTTATAGGACCGTCTGATGCATCTCCCGAGCCTCTCTGACTCACTGCGAAGTCCCGAGCCTCAGCGACGCATCGGGTTTTTTGTAAGCCCCTCCAACGCAACGACCGAGGCTCTCCAAAACAACACAAACTCCCGAGCCTCAGCTACGCGCTGCGCCATTTTATCGGCCTCTCCGACTCAACTTCCGAGCCTCAGCGATGCGTTGGCCCTGTTACGAGGCCTGTCCAACTCACCGTGAGTTCCTGCGACTCGGCGACGCGTTGGACCTTTTTATAGGGCTCTCCGACGCACCTCCCCAGCCTCTCCGACTCACAACAAACAACATACTTACCTGTTTCATAATGGAAACGGCTCACTCCTTCAAATATAAACAATTAATACCAAAGTGCTGTCAAAGAACTGTCACCTGCCCCTGAATCATTGTGGCTCTTTGGAATCTAAATGCTCACAAGGAACCATTAATAAAATGTATATAAAATGTGAGGGAAACACCAATTATCATTTCAACGTCGAATCATTGCCTGATCTTAGCGAGGATTAAACAACCTTTGCGTTGCATCTGCCTGCACTATCATGTAAGTACTTCACGCTATTCCGTTGTGCCACTAGCGCCACACTATGGTAATGTGAGGCATGAGTACTCCCAAGTTACAGCTGCATTTCCCACCGATCTTATATACAAGTGTGCACAGAGTCATTCCGCTCAAAAATACGCCATTAATTCCATCGTCTCTGTGCCACACTCAGAAAAATGTTTCAAATTATTCCCACGTCAGAGATTTTGCGCCAAAGCCCAGCTTTATATTTCTGTGTATCTGTTTATTTTTTACAATGCAGGAAGAATATATTCACCTTGGAGTGAGTGCAGAGTAGGACTTTCGAAATGAGACCTGGAATCCAAGGCCAGATTACAAAATTAAAGTTGTATTCTATTGAATTTAGAAGGATAAGGTGTGATTTGACCAATCAATTCAAGATATTAGGAGGAAATGTTAGTATAAGCAGAGATACCTTTTTCTCGCTGTCTGTGGAATCTCGGTTTAGGGGACATAGTCTTCAAAAAAGGTGAGAGAGTGGAAACTACAAGTCTCCAGAGGGACCTGTGTGTCTTTGTACACGAATCACGGAAAGATAAAATGCATGTAGAGCAAACAATGACGAGAGGAAAATATATGTTCGCCTTTATTACAAGAGGACTTCAATGTCAGAGTGAAGATGTCTTACTATAATTATACAGGGCACTGGTGAGTGCACAGCTGGAGAATTGTGCACAGTTTTGGACTCCTTGTCTAAGTCATGGCGTGAGTGTTCCTACAAGGAACGATTAAGTAGACTGGGGTTATATTCTCTATAGTTTAGTATAATTAGATGTGATCTCATTTACTAATACACAATTCTTACTGGGCCAGAGAGTGTTTTTGTATGTGGGATGTTACTCCTGACTAGAACGAGGGATTTCCTGAATTTAGTGTCATCTATTTAGGACAGTGATGAGGAGAAATATCTAAACTTAGAAAGTTGTGAATATTTAGAATTCTCTATCGGCGAGTGATGATGAGGCTCTGTCATTGAACACATTCAAGAGGGAAATCAATAGATTTTTGAAATTAAGGGAATCAAGGGATAAGTCAATAGTGCGCACAATTCAAGTTGTGGTAGATGTTCAGCCATAATTTTGATCAATGCCGGAGCATGCCAGAGGATCCAAATGGCGTACTCATGTTCCTATGTCTCATATTCTTATGTTCTTATGTTCCAGAATCTGGAATCCAGATGAACATTCCTATTCTATGAAAACGTGCTAAACGATTTTGCTCCTGGAAGTCATCGTTCTAACGTTAAGGAGAAGTGTCCTTTCTTCTTCATTCACCCAACATAGAAACATAGAAACATAGAAAATAGTTGCAGGAGTAGGCCATTCGATCTTCGAGCCTGCACCACCATTCAATAAGATCAAAACTGATCTTTCCCTCAGTACCCCTTTCCTGCTTTATCTCCATACCCCTTGGTCACCTTAGCTGTAAGAGACATTTCTAACACGCACCTGCATATATCTAATAAACTGGCATCAACATCTCACTATGGCAGAGCATTCTACGGGTTAACAACTCTCTGAGTGAAGAAGTTTCTCCTCATCTCAGTCCTATTTTCTACATCTTATCCTTAGACTATGTCCCCTGGTTCTGGACTGCCCTAACATCGGGAACATTCTTCCTGCATCTAACCTGTCCAATCCCGTCAGAGTTTTATATGTTTCTATGTGATCCACTCTCGACCTTCTTAACTCCAGCAAACACAGGCCCAGTCGATCCAGTTTCTCCTCAGATGTCAGTCCTGCCATGCCTGGAATCATTCTGGTGAACCTTCTCTGCAATCCCTCAATAACAAGAACGTCCTTCCTCAGTTTAGGAGACCAGAATGAACACAATGTCCCATGTGAGGCCTCACTAAGGTCCTGTACAACTGCATAAGATATCCCTGCTCCTATAATCAATTCTCCAAGCGAAGAAGGCCATTTGTCTTCTTCACCGCCTGCTGTACCTTAATGCAGAAATTCAGTGACTGATGTACCATGACACCCAGGACTCGTTGCACCTTCCCTTTTCCTAATCTGCCACACGCAGATAATAATCTGCCTTGGTGCTTTTGCCGCCAAAGTGGATAACCTCACATTTATCCAAATTATATTGCATCTGCCATGCGTTTCCCCACTCACCTAATCTGTCCAAATCAACCTGCAGCCTTTTAGCCTCCTCCTCACAGCTCACTCCATCACCAAGCTTAGTGTCATCTGCAAACTTGGAGATATTTCACTCAGTTCCTTCATTGAAATCATTAATGTATATTGTAAATAGCTGGGGTCCCAGCTTCTCTGAAAAGGAAACTTTTATCGCGACTTTTGCATTCTGTCTGCCAAACAGTTCTCTATCCGCGTCAGTACATTAGTCCCACTACCTTATGCTATAATTTTGCACAACAATTCCTGGTGTGGGACCGTGTCAAAGCCTTTTGAAATTTTAAATAAACCATATGCACTGGTCCTCACTTGTCAACTCTATCAGTTAAATCCTCAAATCATTCTAGAAGATTTGTCAAAAATCATTTCCCTTTCAAAAATTCATGCTGACTTGGAATTATCCTGTCACTGCTTTCGAAATGCGCTGCTATTTCTTCTTTAATAATTGATTCCAACATTTCCCCATCACTGACGACAGGCTAACCGGTCTTTAATTACCCTTTTTGTCTCTCCCTCCTTTCTTAAAAGGTGGTGTTACATTTGCTACACTCCAGTCCATAGCAACTGATCTACATTCGATAGTTTGCTGGAAATGATCACCAATGCATCAACTATCTTTAAAGCCACAGCCTTAAGTACTCTGAGATGCCGACTTTCAGGCACCGGGGAATTATCGACCTGCAATCCTACCAATTTCCCCAACACAATTTCCACCCTATTAAAGATTTCCTTCAGTTCCTTCTTCTCACTTGACACTCGGTCCCTAATATTTCTGGAAGGCTATTTGTTTCTTCCTTCGTGAAGACAGAACCAAAGTATTTGGTTAACTGGTCCGCAATTTCTTTGTTCCCATTATAAATTCACCAGAATCTGACTGTAAGTGACCTACGTTTGTCTTCCCTAATCCTTTTTCTCTTCACATGTCTATCGAAGCTTTTGCGGTCGGTTTTTAGTTCCCAGCAATCTTCCTCTCATACTCTTTTCTCCCCCTCCTAATTAAACACTTTGGACTCCTTTGTTGAATTATAAAATCTCCCAATCCTCAGATTTGCTGCTTTTTCTGGCCAATTATTATGGCTCTTCCTTGGATTTAATATTATACTTAATTTCCGTTGTTAACCACGATTAATCAATCTTTCCCATTTTATTTTTACTGCAGACAGGGATGTACAATTGTTGAAATGTGATCTTTAAATATTTGCCATTGTCTATTCACCGTCAACCCTTTAAGCATGATTCGCCAGTCTATTGTCGCCAGTTCATGCCTCATACTAACTGGAAAGTTACCTATTCTTAAGTTCAGGTCCCTAGTCTCTGAATAATCTGCATCACTCTCCATCTTAATAATGAATTCTTCCCTATTATGGTCACTCTTCCCGAAGGGACCTCGCAAAGCAAGATTGAAAATTTGTCCTTTCTCTTAGCCATGCAGTCTAGGATGGCCAGCCCTCTAGTTGGTTCCTTGAAATATTGGTCTCGAAAATCATCCCAAATACACCCCAGAAGATCCTCTTCTACCGCATTGCTACCAGTTTGGTTAGCCCAATCAATATGTAAATTAAAGTCGCACATGATAACTGCTGTACTTTTATTGCCCGCATTCCTAATTACTTGTTTGATGCTGTCCGCAACCTCACTGCTATTGTTTGTTGGTCTGTACACAAGTCTTACTAGCGTTTTCTCTCCTTTGGTATTCGGTAGCTACAACCATACCGATTCCACATCATCAAAGTGAATGTTACTCCTTGCTATTACATTAATTTCCTCTATAACAAACAACGCCCGCCGCCTCCACCTCCTTTTCCTTTCTGTCTATCCTGGCTGAATGTTGAATATGCTTGGATGTTCAGTTCCCAGCCGTGATCAGCCTGGAGCCATGTCTCCATGATGCCAATTACATCATATCCGTTAACAGCAATCTGCGCAGTTAATTCGTCCACCTTATAACAAATACTCATCCATTGAGGCACAGAGCCTTCAGGCTTGTCTTTTTAATACAGTTTGCCTCTCTAGAACTTGCAGTAATGTGGCCTTTTTGATTTTTGCCTTGGGTTTCTCTGCCTTCTACTTTTCTTTTTTTTATTTTTATCTTTTGCTCCTGCCCCTATTCTATTTTCCGCTATCTCCCTGAATAGGTTCCCATCCCCCTGCCATATTAGTTGAAACGCTCCAATCAGCACTAGCAAACACTCCCCCAAGGATATGGGTTCCAGTCATTTCCAGGTGCAAACCGTCCAGTTTGTATTCGTCCCACCTCCCCCAGAACCGGTTCCAATTCCCCAGGAAGCTCAATCCCTCCCTTCTGCACCACTCCTCAAGCCACGTATTCATCTGAGCTATCCTGCGATTCCTACTGTGACTAGCACGTGGCACTGGTCGCAATCTTGAGATTACTAATTTTGATGTCCTACTTTTTAATTTAGCTCCAGCTCCCTAAATTAGGCTTGTCCGCCCTCATTCCGTTTTTTACCGATATCCTTGGCACCTATATGCACCGGATAACCTTCCCGCACATGAAGCGTTCCTGCCTTCCCACATATCACAGGAGCAGCATGATACGGGTCTGGGCTCTCTTGCCATGACTTAATCTTAGATTAACGTAATTTTGCAACAGCAATGCTAAAACTTACCGACTGATAAAGAAAAAGAAAAACTACTCGCCAACCACCAGCCAGTCGCTTACCAGCTTGGCTGTGACGTCAGCATTCTATTTCTTTCTACTTCTTCTTGATTTCACTCCCTGCAGCTGCACCAACTGTCCTATCCGACGCTGTCGCCTCCACAAAATCCCCGCTGGCCGCCCGGCTGGAAGTTAGGCATATTGTAGGCCTCTGCGACGTTGCCCCACCTCCTCAAAATCTCCACTGCTTCGCGACTCGTCTCTGGGACTTTTGTAGTCCTCTCTGACGATGCTCCGCCTTCTCGAACTCCCCGCTGCCTCCCGACTCGTCGCTGGGCCTTTTTCACGATTGTCCGACGCTGCGACAGCTTGCAGAACTCAAGGCTGCCTCCCAACTCGTCGCTGGGCCTTTTCTTGCCTCGCCGACGCTTCCGGGTGTCATCGAACGCCCCGCTGCCTCTCGACCCGTCTCTGGACCTTTTTATGCATTCTGCGATGCTGCTCTGCCTCCTCGAACTCCCCGCTTCCTGCTGACACGACGCTGGGCCTTTCCTAGCCTCTCGGGCGTTTCTTCTCCTCCTCGAACTCGCAGCTGCCACCCAACATGATGCTGGGCCTCGTCTCTGACGTTTCTCCACTTCCTCGAACTCCCCGTTGCCTCCTGACTCGAAGCCTGGACTTTTGTATGCCTCTCCGACGCAGCACAACATCCGCGAACTCTCTGCTGCCTCCCGACTCAAAGCTGGGCCATCTGTCGGCCTTTGCGACGCTGCTCCGCCTCCTCGAACTTCCCTGAGTTGTTTGTAGAGCTCCGAATTTTCCTTTTTCTGAAAATCCAAATTGCGCTGTTGATGAAGCAGCAATTTCCTATTTAAGTGTCTACTCGTTCAATATATATCACTGAAATGTCCTTTTTATGGTGCGATCTCCTAAATCATCTGCTGCAGGGAAAACTAAGTCACCTCTTTGTTGAGCTAACTCTGGTCTTTCTAAAAGCAATTCCCCTGTTTATGGAGCAAATTGTGCTATTTCTAGAGCTAATTCCAATGTTCGTGTGGCTGCACATTTCCCAGTCTGTGAAGCTCCTAATTCAACTGTTTCTCGAGCAACTTCCCCTGTTCCTGGAGTTAATCGCCTTTTATCTGTAGCTGAAAAGCCTTCTGTTTTTAGAGCACCTGACTCTCACTCTTTCTGCAGCTAATCAACATATTTCCAGACGTAATTACTCTCTTTCTGGAGCACCAAATTCCGGTGATTCTGGAGCACTTAATTCCCCGATTTATGGAATTAATTCCACTAATGAATAATAACCTATTCTCCCTGTTTCTGGAGATATTACCCTTATTCTGGGGTTAGTTTCAATGTTCTTGGAGCTGCTAAATCCCACCTTCCGGCAGCGCCGATTGACGATTTTGCTGGAGCTCATACTACCCCAGGTTATGCAGGTCCTAGTTCCACTGTTTCTGGAGATATTTCAGTTGTTTGTGGAGATAATAATTCCCCTGTTTCCGGAGCGTCAAACTGTGCTGTTTATGAAATATCAAATTGCGCTTATTTATATGTCTGCCATTTCCCGATATATTTATCTCGGAATTATTCTGCTTATTGTGCGCTCCCCTAACCACCCTGCTACAGGAATAAATAGTTTACCTGTTTCTTGAGCCTACACTTATCTTTTTAAATGTAATTTATTTTGTTTCTGGAGCTACTTCCTCTGTACTTAACAAACTCCTGTGTTTCTTTAGCTCCGAATTCCTCTGTTTCTCCAGTGCCCAATTCTCCAGTTTCTGTATCTAATAATTCTCATCTTTCTAGACCCAAGTCCCCTATTTCTGGAGCTAATACTCATGTTTCTGAACTAATTCTGGTATTCCTGGAACTCCGAATTCCCCTCTCTGCAGTTCCTAATTACGCGGGTCCTGGCGCTAATTTCCTTGCATCTGGAGCTAATTCCCCTGTTTCTGGAGCTCATCTTTTTTCTGGGGTTCCTAATATCCCAGATTGTGTAACTCCTAACGCTTCTATTTCTGGAGGTAACTCCCCTGATTCTGTTGCTAATTGAACTGTTTCTGGAAATAATACATTTTTGTCTGGGGTAAATTAATGGAGATAATAATTTCCCTTTTTATGGAGCTCCATATTGAGTGGTTTGTGAATCAAAAAAATTGTCCTTTTTACATGTGCAGTAGTTTGCCGATATCTATGGCTCCGAATTGTCCTGTTTGTGGTACGCTCTCCCAATTTGCCTCAAACATGAACAGAAAATTCACCTTTTCTGGAGGTAACTCTCCTCTTTCTAAACATAATTCTCCTGATTCTGGAGCTAATTGCGCTGTACTGTGATTATCCCTGTGTTCCTGGAGATCGCCTTGCGTGATTCTGCAGCTCCCCATTGCCCTGTTTCTGGAGCGAATTCAACTCTTTCTGGAAATGCTAATTTATCAGTTTCTGTCATTTCTACGATTCAACTTTCAAGACCTAATTCCACAGTTTGTAGACCTAATTCCCCTGTTTCTGGCGATTATTCCCTTGTTTCTGCGCTAATTCCCGTGTTCCTGGCGCTCCTACTTGCTTTCTCGCTGCGACTACTACTTTTCCTGTGCGTGTCGGGCATTCTCCTATTTTTCTAACTAATTCAGCTGTTTCTGGAGTTAATATTACCTTTTTTTCCAGAGCAAATTCCATAGTTGCTGAAAGTCCTAGTTGCTCTCTTTCTGGAGTATCTGAGTTGTTTGTAGAGCTTCCATTATTCTTTTCCTGAAGCTCCAAATTAAGCTGTTTATGAAGCACCTAATTATCCTACTTAAGTGTCTACGTCTACTAGTTATATATATATATATATTCTACAAAAGTCCTGTTTATGCTGCACTCTCCTAAATTCGCTGCTGCAGTGCCAGCTAAATTTGGGTATTCTAAGTTGTTTGTGGAGTTCCTAATTGTCTTTTTTCTGGAGCTCCAAATTGCATTGTTGATGAAGCACCCAATGTTATATATCTCGCTCCGAAATTTGCTGTTCATGATGCGCTATCCTAAATCCCCTGCTGCATAGACTCTTCTTTCTAGAGGTACCCCTGTTCTTTCTAAACATTATTGTCCTGTTTCTGGAACTAATTCACCGCTTTATGGGATTAATTCGTGTAATTAAGGATATCCCAGTCCCGCTCTTTCTGCAGCTATTTCCCTTGCTCTAGGGTTTGTTTCAATTTTCTTGGAGCTGCTCAATCCCATCTTATGGGAGCGCCAAATGCCGTTATTGCTGCAGCTCCAGCTACCCCAGGTTATGCAGGTAATTTCCCTCTCTGCAGCTTCCAACTCCCTGCTCCTTGAGCTAATTCCCCAGTTTCTGGAGCTCAGTTTTTTCTGGAGTCCCTAATATCCCAGATTGTGGATCTCCTAATGCATCTGTTTCTGGAGGTAACTCCCTTGTTTCTTTTGGTAATTCAACGATTTCTGGAGCTCGGCTTTTTCCTTTGAAAAATTACTGTGGTGCTTCTAATTTCCCTTTTTTGTGGAGGTCGAAATTGTGAAGTTAATGAAGCACATAATAGTCTTTTTTATGTATCTAGTATTTTGCCAATGCACATGTTTCTGAACTAATTCAAGAATTCCTGAAAATCCGAATTCACCTCTCTGCAGCTCATAATTACGCGGGTCCTGGAGCTAATTCCCCTGTTTCTGCAGCTCCGAATTGTCCTGTTAATGATGCGCTCTCCTACTTACCCTGCCACATGAATAGAAAATTGACATGTTCTGGAAGAAACTCTCCACTTTCTAAACTTAAATCCCCTCTTTTTGAGCTAATTGCGCTGTACTGTGATTATTCCTGTGCTCATGGAGCTTGCTTCCCCTGTTTCTTCAGCTCCCCATTGACCTGTTTCTGAAGCGATTTCCACTGTTTCTGGAGCTGTTGATATACCAGTTTCTGTAAATCCTACTTTTCAGCATTCGAAACATAATTCCACAGTTTCCAGAACTAATAATGCTCTTTCCATCGCTAATTCCCTAGGTTCTGCGCTACTTCCCGTGTTCCTGGAGCCGCGACTTCCCCTCGCTGCGACTCATAACGTCCCTGTTCCTGGAGGGAATAATCCTGTACCTGTAGCTAATTCAGCTGATTCAGCAGTAAATACATTTATTTCTGGAGAAAATGCCACCGTTTCTGAAGGTCATATTTCAGTTGTTTGTGGAGCTCCTAATTCCACTGTTTCTGGAGCTCCCGATTGTACTGTAACAAGAACAGTGGAATTAGCTGCTTCAGAAAAAGAGGAATTAGCTCCAGAAACAGTGGAATTATCAGTTCCATGAACAGCCGAATTAGCGCCAGAAACTGGAATTAGCAACTCCAGAAATAATGCAATTAGCTCCAGATACAGTGGAATTAGCAGTCTAGAAAAAGGGGAATTAGCACCAGAAACAGTGGAATTATCTACAGTAACATCGGAATTAGCAGCTTCAGAAAAAGGGAGAAATTAGCAGCTCCAGGAACAGGGGAATTAGCTTTAGAAACAGAGGAATTAGCTCCAGAAACAGGGATATTAGCTCCAGAAACTGAGAAGTCAGCAGCTCCAGAAAAAGTGGAATTAGCAGCTTCAGACACAGGGGAATTATATTCAGAAATCCTGGAATTAACTTCAGAAGCAGGGGAATTAGCTTCAGAAATAGCAGAATGTACAACACCGACAAAAGGTGGAATTAGCAGCTTCAGAAACAGTGGAATATGATGCATAAATATTGGAATTACCAGCTCCAGAAATAGTGGAATTAGCCCCAGAAACAGTGTAATTAGCAGTTCCAGAAACAATGGAATTATCGGCTTCGGACACAGAAGAAATCGCTCCAGGAACAGTGGTATCAGCTCTAGAAATAGTGGAATTAGCTGCAGAAAAGAATAATTATCAGCTCCGGAAATATTGGAATTCGCTTCAGAAACAGAGGAATTAGCTCCCAGAACAGTGGAATTAGCTCAAGAAACAGTGGAATTAGCAGCTCCGGGAACTTTGTAATTAGCAGCTCTAAAAAGAAGGAGAAATTAGCAGCTCCATGAACAGTGGAATTCGCGCCAGAAACAGTGAAATTAGCTACAGAAACGGTGGAAGCAGGTCTAGAAAGAGATAAATTAGAAATTAAAGGAACTGGTGATTAGCAGCTCCAGACACAGTGGGATTATCTCCAGAAACTGAAGAATTGTGCGCTGCAGAAACAGGGGAAGTAGGAGCACAGGAACAGACGACTTCGCTCAGTAGAGCGGAACTATCTGCAGAAACATGGTAATTCGGTTAGACAGAGAAGAGTTAGCTCAATAAATAGGAAAATTAGCTGTTCCTGAAGCAGGAGAATTAGGGCAGCGCGCCACAAGCAGAACACTTCAGAGCTATATAGATCGGCAGAATATTAGCAACATTAATACAGAATTAGACGCTGTATAAATAGTGCATTTGTAGCTCCAGAATAATAGGAATTAGAATCTCCACAACAAGTGAAATAACTACAGAAATAGGGAACGAGGCCCTACATAAGATGTGTAATTAGAAGGTACAGCAAAATGGGAATTAGCAGCTCCCAGAACAGAGAAACTAGCCCCAGAATGAATGAAATAGCTCCATAAACAGGTTGATTAGTATCGCCTTAAATATATGAATTAATTTCAGAAACATGAAAATTATTTCCATAAATACTGGAATTTATTCCACAAACGGGATTTGCGTTTAGAAAGAGGAGATTTAGTTCGCGAAATAGATGACTTATCTGTTCTTCCAGCAGGGGATTTAGGAGAGCGCACCATATACAGTACATTTCGGAGATATATATATATATATATATATATATATAATTAGTAGACACTACAAAGGACTATTAGGTGCTTCCTCAACATCGCAATTTGGAGCAGCAGAAAAAGGCCAATTAGGAGCTCCATAAACAACTCAGAATCTCCAGAAAGAGAGGAACAAGAACTTCTAGAAACTATGAAATGTTTTCCGGAAATATAGGTATTAGCAACAGAAACAGTTGAATTAGCTACAGAAACAGGGGAATGCTCTCCAAGAACGAGGAAATTAGGAGTCGCAGAAAGAGGGGACGTAGCAGCTCCAGGAACACGGGAATTAGCGCAGAAACAAGGAATTTAGATCTAGAAACAGTGGATTTAGGACTTGAAAGAAGAAAAGTAGGATTTACAGAAGCTGGTAAATTAGCAGCTCCAGAAACAGGGCAATACAGAGCTGCAGAAACAGGGGAAACGAGCTCCAGGAACACAGGAATAATCACAGTACAGAACAATTAGCACCAGAAGCATGGGAATTATATTTAGAAATAGGTGAGTTACTTACAGAAAAGGGGTTGGAGAGCTTGGGAGCGGGTAGGTGAGCTTACGGGTGTAGGAGAGATTGGGTGGTTAGGAGAGCCTGCATGTGTCAGAGAGCCTAGGGGTGTAGAAGAGCTTGGAGGCGGGGTAGGAGTGCTTGGGGGGATAGAAGAGCTTATGGGGTAGTAGAGCTTGGAGGGGGGGGTAGGTGTGCTTGGGGGGATAGAGGAGCTTATGGGGTAGGAAAGCTTGGGGTCAGAGAGGTTGTGGGGTTGGAGAGCTTTCGGTGATAGGAGTGGTTGGCGTGGATAGGACTGTTTGGGCGGTGGGAGAGATTGAGCCCGTTTGGGAGTTCGGCAGAGGGGTAGCAGAGCTTGGCAGGTGTAGGAGAGCTTGGGTGGTGTTCGGATTGCTTTTCGGAGTCGCAAAGCTTAAGGGGTAGCAGAGCTTGGAGGGTTAGGAGAGTTTGCGGGTAGTAGGGCTTGAGCGGGTAGGAGAGCATCGGGGTGTAGGATAGCTCGAGGATGGCAAGGCTGTGGATAAGGGTGCTTTGGGGGATACGAGAGCTTGACGAGTTCGGAGAGCTTGGACTGCAGGAGAGCTTGAGCGGATATCAGACCTTGGCGGGACGGGTAGGAGAGCTTGTGTGTAGGAGAACTAGCCGGGGTAGGAGAGCTTGTGGGGGTCGGAGAGCTTGGGGGTTAGGAGAGCTTGGTGGGTTTAGGTGAGCTGGGTGAGGGAGTAGGAGAGCTTGGTGCGTAGGAGAGCTTGTGTTTGTAGGAGAACCTGAGAGGTAGGAGAGATTGGAGAGGTAGGAGAGCTTGGGGGCGGGTAGGAGATCTTTGGGGGTAGGAGGGCTTGGGGGGTTAGGAGAGCTTGGGAGGTAAGATAGCTTGGGGTGGGTAGAAGATCTATCTGGAGTAGTAGAGCTGGGCGGATAGGAGAGCTTGGCTGGGTAAGAGAGCTTGGCAGGTAGGAGGGATTACGGGTGGCAGGAGAGTTTGGGGGGTAGGAGAGCTTGGCGGATTAGGAGAGCTTGCGGGGTACGAGAGAGCTTGGGGTTTGAGGAGAGCTTGGGGGTTTAAGAGATCTTGGCAAGGTAGGAGAACTTGATGGGCGTAGCCGAACCTGGCCTGGTGGTAGCAGAGCTTGCGGTGTAGGAGAGCTTGCGGCTGTAGGAGAGCTGAGAGGTGTAGTGGAGCTTGCGGGGTAGGCGTGCTTTGGGTGTAGGACACCTTGGGAGTATGATAGCTTGCCGGAGTAGGAGAGCTTGCAGGGTTGAAGAGCTGGAGCGGTAAGAGAGGTTAGCGTGCCGGGTAGGAGAGCTTGGGGGGTCGGAGGACTTGGGCGGTAGGAGAGCTTGAGGGGTAGGAGTTCTATCGGGGTAGGAGAGCTTGGGGCGGTAAGGAGCTTGGTGGGGTAGGAGAGGCTGTGGAGATCGGAGAGATTGGCGACATGAGAGTTTGTGGGGGCTTGGAGACCTTGGGAGGTAGGAGAGCTTGGGGGGGCGGGTAGGTGATCTTGGCGTGTATTTGAGCTTGGGGGTGTAGGAGAGCTTGTGGTGGTAGGAGAGCTTGGGGAGTTGGAGTGCTTGTGGGGGTAGGAGAGCTGGGTGTAGTGGTAGAAGAGCTTGCGGGTTGGGAGAGCTGGGGTGCTTAGAGATTTTGCGGTGGTAGGAGAGATTGGGTGGTAGGAGAGCTTTGAGGTAGGAAATCTTGCGGGCGGAGAATAGCTTGGCGGGGTAGGAGAGATTGGGGTGGTAATAGAGATTGGGGTGGTAGGAGAGATTGGGAGGTAGGAGAGAATGTAGGGTAGGAGAGCTTGGGTGCAGGAGAGCTTGGGTGGCAAGAGAGAGCTTGGCGGGGTAGGAGAGCTTGGGGGGTCAGGGGAACTTGGGGTTCGGAGAGCTCGGTGGGGTAGGAGATCTTGGGGGGCTACGAGAGCTTGGGACATAAGCAGAACTTGCGGGTAGGAGAGTTTGGTGGTGTAGAGGAGAGGAGAGCATCGGTGCGGAAGCAGAGCATGGGGGGGTTGGGGAGCTTAGGGGGTAGGAGAGATTTGAGGGGAAGGAGAGCTTCGGGGATAGGAGAGCTTGTGGAGTTGGAGAGCTTGCAGAGTTGAAGAGTTTGCGGGGTAGGATAGTTTTGGTGGGTAGGAGAGATTGGGGTGTAGGAGAGATTGCGGGGTAGGTGAGATTGTCGGGGTAGGAGAGATTGCGGTGGTACAGCGTTCGAAAGCTTGGCGTGGGGCGGGGTAGGAGAGCTTGTGGGGTGAGGAGTGCTTGGGAGCTAGGGGAGCTTGAGTGGGTAGGAGAGTTTGGAGCGGTTGGAGAGCTTTGCTGGTAGAGGAGCTTAAGGGGTAGGAGGCCTTGGAGAGGGTAGGAGAGCTTGCAGGGGCGCAGGGGTTGGTGAGCTTGCGGGCTCGGAGAGCTTGCGGGTGGGGGAGCTTGCTGGTAGGAGAGCTTGTGGGTATGAGAGCTTACGGTGTCTATGAGAGCTGGGGCGGTAGGAGAGCTTGGCGGGCAGGTAGGAGAGCTTGGTGGGGTAGGAGTGCTCGGGGTGGTGATAGTAGGAGAGCTTGTGGGGTAGTAGTGCTGGGGGGGCTTAGAGAGTTTGCGGGGGTAGTGGAGCTTGGGTGGTAAGAGTGTTTTGTGGTAGGACGGCTTGCTGGCGTAGAATAGCTTGGGGGGTGCTAGGGGAGATTGGGGGTAGTAGAGATTGGGGTGGTAGGATAGCTTGGGGGGTTGGAGATGGTGCGGGGTAGGAGAGCTTGGGAGCGGGTAGGTGAGCTTGCGGGGGTCGGAGAGTTTAGGTGGTTAGGAGAGCTTGCGGGCGTCGGAGAGCTTGGGGTGTTGGAGAGCTTGGGGGCTAGGAAAGCTTGGGCGGGGGAACGATAGCTTGGGGAGGTAGGGGAGTTTGAGGGGTTGGTGATTAACGTGGATAGGAGAGCTTGAGGGGGCAGGATAGCTTGGTGGTTGGAGATCTTGCGGGGTAGGTGAGCTTGGGAGCGGGTAGATGAGCTTGCGGTTGCAGGAGAGTTTGGCAGGTTAGGAGAGCTTGCGGCTGTAGGAGAGCTGAGGGGTGTAGTGGAGCTTGCAGGGTAGGCGTGCTTGGGAGGACAGAAGAGCTATGGGGGTTGCAGAGCTTGGCGGGTCGGAGAAGTTGGGAGTTCGGAAAGCTTTCGGTGGTAGGGGAGCTTGGAGGGTAGGAGAGATTGGAGGGGTCGGAGAGCGTGCAGGGTACGAGAGCTTGTGGGTTAGGAGAGCTTGCGGGGTAGAAGAGCTTGGGGGGTAGAACAGCTTGGGGGTATGATAACTTGCCGGGGTAGGAGAGCTTGCAGGGTTGGAGAGATTGGAGGGTAGAAGAGCTTGGGCTTCGGAGAGCTTTGGTGGGTAGGAGAGTTTGTGGCAGTCGGAGTGCTTGGGGGGTAGGACAGCTTGAGGGTATGATAGCTTGCCGGAGTAGGAGAACTTGCAGGGTTGAAGAGCTGGGGCGGTAAGAGAGGTTAGCGTGACGGGTAGGAGAGCTTGGGGGGTCGGAGAACTTGGGCGGTAGGAGAGCTTGAGGGGTAGGAGTTCTATCGGGTGTAGGAGAGCTTGGGGCGGTAAGGAGCTTGGTGGGTTAGGAGAGGCTGTGGAGATCGGAGAGTTTGGCGATATGAGAGTTTGTGGGGGCTTGGAGATCTGTGGCGGTAGGAGAGCTTAGGGGGGGCGGGTGGTTGAGCTTGGCGTGTATTTGAGCTTGGGGGTGTAGGAGAGCTTGTGGTGGTAGGAGAGCTTGGGGAGTTGGAGAGCTTGTGGGGGTAGGAGAGCTGGGTGTAGTGGTAGAAGAGCTTGCGGGTTGGGAGAGCTGGGGTGCTTAGAGATTTTGCGGTGGTAGGAGAGATTGGGTGGTAGGAGAGCTTTGGGGTAGGAGAACTTGCGGGCGGAGAATAGCTTGGCGGGGTACGAGAGATTGGGGTGGTAATAGAGGTTGGGGTGGTAGGAGAGATTGGGAGGTAGGAGAGATTGTAGGGTAGGAGAGCTTGGGTTCTTTAGAGCTTGGGTGGCAAGAGAGAGCTTGGCGGGGTAGGAGAGCTTGGGGGGTCAGGAGAACTTGGGGTAGGAGAGCTTGGTGGGGTAGGTTATATTGGGGGTTACGAGAGCTTGGGACATTAGCAAATCTTGTGGGTAGGAGAGTTTGGTGGTGTAGAGGAGCTTGGTGGGGAGGAGAGCATCGGTGCTGAAGGAGAGCATGGGGATGTTGGGGAGCTTAGGGGGTAGAAGAGATTTGAGGGGTAGGAGAGCTTCGGGGATAGGAGAGCTTGTGGAGTTGGAGAGCTTGCGGAGTTGAAGACTTTGCGGGGTAGGAGAGTTTTGGTGTGTAGGAGAGATTGGGGTGTAGGAGAGATTGTGGGGTAGGAGAGTTTGGGTTTAGGAGAGATTATGGAGGTAGGAGAACTTGTGGGGTCGGAGAGCTTGGGAGTAGGACAACTTGTGGGTATGAGAGCTTGCCGGGGTAGGAGAGCTTACGGGGTTGGAGACCTGGGGCGGTAAGAAAGCTTGGCGGGGCGGGTAGGAGAGCTTGGGTCTAGGAGAGCTAGCGCGGGTAGGAGAGCTTGTGGGGGTCGGAGAGCTGGGGGTTAGGAGTGCTTGGCGGGATCAGAGAGATTGGGTCAGTAATAGAGATTGGGGTAGTAGGAGACACTGGGAGGTAGGAGAGAATGCCGGGTAGGAGTGCTTGAGGTGTAGGAGAGCTTGGGTGGCACGAGAGAGCTTGGCGGGCTTGGAGAGCTTGGGGGATCAGGAGAGCTTGGTCGAGTAGGAGATCTTGTGGGGTTAGGAGATCTTGGGAGGTTCGGACATCTTGAGGTTAGGTGAATTTGGCGGTGCAGGAGATCTTGGTGGTGTAGGAGAGCTTTTGGGTGTAAAGAGCTTGGGGGATAGGAGAGCTTTTAGTGGTAGGAGAACCTGAGGGGTAGCACAGATTGGAGGGCAAGCAGTGCTTGGGGGCGGATAGGAGATCTTGGGGTTTAGGAGAGCTTGGAGGGCATAGGAGAGCTTGGAGGGTAGGAGGGTTTGGGGGGATAGGAGAGCTTGGGTTTGTAAGAGAGCTTGGGTGGGTAGGGGAGCTTGGCGGGTAGGAGGGTTTGTGGGTGGCAGGAGAGTATGGCGTGGGAAGGAGATCCTGGCAGATTAGGAGAGCTTGGGGGGTACGAGACAGCTTGGGGGTTGAGGAGAGCTTGGGGGGTTATGAGATCTTAGGTAGATAGGAGAGATTGGGGGATGTAGCCGAGCTTGCGCTGGTGGTAGGAGAGCTTGCGGGGTAGAAACGTTTGCGGGTGTAGAAGAGCTTGCGAGGGTTAGGAGAGATTAGGCGGGTAGGAGAGATTGGCGGCTAGGAGAGATTGTAGGGGTAGGAGAGATTGCGTTGGTAGGCGTAGGAAAGATTGGCTTGGGTCGGGGTAGGAGATCTTGTGGGGTTAGGAAAGCTTGGGAGGATAGGACATCTTGGGGAGTAGGGGAGTTTGTGCATGCAGGAGAGCTTGGTGGGGTAGGAGAGCTTGGGCGTGTAGGAAAGCTTGGGGGTTAGGAGAGCTTGCGGGGTAGGAGAGTGTGTGGGGTAGGAGAGCTAGCGGGGGTAGAAGAGCTTGGGGGTGTAGGAGAGATTCGTGGTAGGAGAGCTTGCGGTTAGGCGATCTTGGCGTGTTAGGAGAGCTTCTGGGGATCGGAGAGCTTTGGGGTAGGACAGTTTGTGGGCATGAGAGCTTGCCGGGGTTGGAGTGATTGCGCGGCTGGGGAGCTAGGGCGGTAAGAGAGCTTGGCGGGGCGGCTAGGAGAGCTTGGGTGCAGGAGTGCTATCGGGGGTAGCAGATCTTGTGTGGGTCGTAGAGCTTGGGCATTAAGTGAGCTTGCTGGGGTAGGTGAGCTGGGAAGGGGGAAGGAGATCTTTGGGCGTAGAAGAGCTTGGGCTGGAATGTGAAACTGAGAGGTAGGAGAGATTGGTGGGGTCGGAGAACCTGGAGCGGGTAAGAGATCTTGGGGGGGGAAGGAGAGCTTGGGGGGCATAGGAGAGCTTGGTGGGTAGGAGGGCTTGGGGGATAGGAGATGTTGGGGTGGTAAGAGAGCTTGTGGTGGGTAGGAGAGCATGGTCGAATAGGAGAGCTTAGCGGGTAGGAGTGCTTGGGTGGTTGGGAGAGCTTGGCGGGCCGGAGGGATTGGGAGTGGCAGGAGACTTTTGGGGGTTAGGAGAGCTTGGCGTGTCGGAGAGCTTTGGGGGTTAGGAGAACTTGGGAGTTAGGAGATCTTGGGGGCGTGGTTAGGAGAGCTTGGAAGGCGTAGGAAAGCTTGGGGGCAGGTAAGCTTGAGGGGTTAGCAGAGTTTGGGGAGTAGGAGAGCTTGGGGGGGGCAGAAGAACTTGGGGGGTAGGAGAGCTTGGAGGGGTAGGACAGCACGTGGGGTTAGGAGAGCATGCGGGTGCAGGAGAGATTGGAGTGGTAGGAGAGCTTGGTGTGGTAGGAGAACTTGAGAGGGTAGGAGAGCTTGGTGGGTAGGAGAGCTTGGGGGGCTAGTAGAGTTGGGGGTTAAGAGATCTTTGGCGGTAGGAGAGCATGGGCGGGGTTGGAGAGCTTGTGGGGTTAGGAAAGCTTAGTGGGGGGCATGAGTGTTTGGGCAGCGTAGGATATGTTTGTGGGTATGAGTGCTTGCTGGTGTCGGAGATCTTGGGAGTTAATTTGTCTGTACTGTGATTATTCCTGTGTTCCTGTAGCTCGCTTGCCCTGTTTCTGCAGCTCCACATTGCCTGTTTCTGAAGCTAATTTCTCTGTTTCTGGGGCTGCTAATTTATCAGTTTCTGTGACTCCTTGTATTCATCTTTCAAGACCTAATTCCACAGATTCTAGGTTTAGGTCCACTTTTTCCGGCACTATTTCCCGTGTTTCTGGCGCTAATTCGATTATTTCCGCGCAAATTTCCGTGTTCTTGGAGCTCCTATTTGCCCTCTTTCTCGACTCCTAATTCCCCTGTTTCCTGAGGGAATTCCCATGTTTCTGTCGCGGATGCAGCTGTGTCAGGACCCAATACCTTTCTTTTCGGAGAAAAACCATTAGTTTCTGGAAGTCCTCGTTTCCCTCTTTCTGGAGATTCGGAGTTGTTTGTGGAGCTCCTTATTGTCCGTTTTCTGGAGCTCCAAATTGCGCTTTTTATGAAGCAGCTAATTGTCGTATTTAAGTGTCTATTAGTTATATATATATATCTCCGAAATGACCTTTTTAGGTTGCTCTCTTCTAAATCCCCTGCTGCAGGGTCAGCTAAGTGACCTCTTTCTGGAGCTTACTTCGTTCGTTCTAACACCAATTCCCCGGTTTCTGGAGCTAATTGCATTGTTTCTGGAGCTAATTCCAATATTCCCGGTGCTACTAATTTCCCAGTCTCTGGAACTCCGAATTCCTCTGCTATTGAAGCAAATTCCCCTGTTCCTGGAGCAAATCTTGTATCTGTAGCTGAAGTGTCCTCTGTTTCTGGAGCACCTAATTCTCTCTTTCTGTATATAATCGCGAAACTTCTGGGCATAATTCCCCTCTCTCTGCAGCTCCTAATTCTGGTATTTCTGGAGCACTTAATTCCCCAGTTTGTAGAGTTAACTCTAATATTTCTGCAGCTAAATCCCCGGTTTCTGGAATTAATTCCGGTAACTAAGAATATCCCATTCCCACTGTACCTGGAGCTATTTCACTTGTTAGCGGTTAATTTCAATGTTCTTGGAGCTGATAAATCAAATCTTATGAGAGCTCACAATGCCGCTGTTGCTGGATCTCCGGCTACCACAGGATATGCAGGTTCCATTTCCCCTGTTTCTGGAGCTATTTTAGTTGTTTGTGGAGAAATTAATTCTCCTGTTTCTGGAGCTTCAAATTGCGCTGTTTACGAAGCACCTAATTGTATTTTTTATGTGGCTACCATTTCCCGCTATATTTTACTCTGAAGTATTCTGCTTATGTTGCGCTCTCCTAATTCCCCTGCATCAAGAAAAGCTAGTTCATCTATTTCATGAGACAACGCTTGTCTTTTTAAATGTAATTCACTTATTTCTGGAGCAACTTTCGCTGTACTGATTAAAATCCCATGTTTCTGGAGCTCCTAATTTCCCAGTGCCCAATTCGACAGTTTCTGTAACTCCGAATTCGCATCTTTCTAGACCTAATTCCTCTGTTTCTGGAGCTAATACCCTTGTTGCTGAACTAAATCCAGTAATTCCAGTCTCTGCAGCTCCTAATTCCCCTTTTACTGGAGCTAATTCCCTTGATTCTGGAGCTCATCATTTTCTGGAGTTCCAAATATCAAGATTGTGGATCTCCTAATGCATCTGTTTCTGGAGGTAACTCCCTTGTTTCTGTTGCAAACGCAACTGTTTCTGGATTGAATACGTTTTTTTCTGGGGGAAATTCATGTGAAGCTCCTAATTTCGCTTTATATGGAGCTCCAAATTGTGCAATTTATGAAGCAAGTAATTGTTTTGCAATTTATGAAGCAAGTAATTGTCCTGTGTATTTTTCCGGTATATATGGCTCCGAATTGTCCTGTTCTGGTACGCTCCCATAATTCCACTGCAACAAGAAGAGCTAATTCTCTGTTTTTGAATGTAACTATTCTATTTCTAAACACAACTCCCTGTTTCTGGATCTATCTGCGCTGTACTGTGATTATCCCCGTGCTCCTGGAGCCCCTGCTTCCTCTGTGTCTGCAGCTCCGCAATGCCCTGTTTCTGGAGCGAATTCCACTGTTTATGGAGCTAATAATTCACCACTTCCTGTAACTATTATTTTCATCCTTCTCGAGATAATTCCACTGTTTCTGGAGTCAATGCTCTATTTCTGGAGCTAATTTCCTTCTTTCTGCGCTAATACCCATGTTCCTGGAGCTCCAACTTCCCCTCTTTCTGCAGCTCCAAATTACCCTATTCCTAGATTTAATACCCATGTTTCGTTCGCTAATTCAGCTGTTTCTGGAGCTAATGTTTCGGGAGCTAATCTTTCTCCAGAATCTATGATTCTGGAGCTAATTCCCCAATCTCTGTAATTCGTAGTTCGCCTGTTCCTGCAGCTCCTAATTCTTCTGTTTCTTTGGGTTCGAAATTGTCCTTTTTATATGGCACCTAATTGCCCTTTTCGTGGCCACTAGTTCTCGGATATATATAGCTCCAAATTGTATTGTTTGTGGTGCGTTCTCCTAATCCTCATTCGACAGGATCAGCTAATTCACTTGTTTCTAGAGCTGGCTCCAAATTTCCCAGTTTCTAGAGCCTGCACCAAACTTCCACGTGACACTGCCCTCTCCGAATTACGCTGTATCGGGATCTCCTAAATCTTCTGTTTCTTTTGCTCCAAATGAATTTGTTTATGGAACCATACATCTCTTATTTCTGGATCGTATAATTCCCCTGTTTTTGGAGTTAATTTCCCTGATTCTGAGATAATAGCACTGTTTCTGGAGTTGAGCCCCTGTTTATGGAGTTAATTTCCTTATTTATGTGCTAATTCCTGTGTTCCTGGTGCTAATTCCCATGTTTTCGGAGCTAATTCTTCTTTTTTCTGCAGATCCTAATGTCCCAGTTTGGGAAGTTCCGAATTCCTCAGTTTCTGCAGGGAACCCCCCTGTTTCTGTAGCTATTTCCCCTGTTTCAGGGGCTAATAATTCTGTCTCTTGAGCTAAATCCCGAGATTCTGCAGGCACTAGTTCCATTATTGCAGGAGATGTTTCAGTTGCTTGTGAAGCTCCCCAAAAAAAACTACCTGGAACCCCAAATTGCGCTGTTTTTGGAGCACGTAATTGTGTTCGTAAGTGGTTACTCTTTCCCCTATAGATATAGCCCCGAATTTTCCTATTTATAGTGCACTCTCCAAACTCCCTGATACAGGAACAGCGAATACACATGTGTCTAGAGCTGGCTCCAAATGTCCCACTTTCTGGAGCCTGCTCCTAAGTTCCACGTTGATGGAGCCCTCTGCTAATTTCCCTGTATCTGGATCTCCAAAAACTCCTTTATCTTTTTCTCCAACTTATTTTGTTTATGACACTACACTTCCCTTGTTTCTGGAACTTATATTTCCCCAGTTTCAGGATTTTTTGTGGAATTAGTTCCCCTGTTTCTGAAGCTAATGCCCTTATTTCCGATCTAATTCCCGTGTTAATGGAACTCCTCGATCTGCAGCTGCCAATTTCCCTGATTCTGAATCTAATACCCCTGGTTGTGGAAGTAATTCATATTTTTCTGGAGCTCCTGATATCGCAGTTTGAGGAGATCCTAATTTCTCTGTTTCTGGAGGTAACTCCCATGTTTCTGTAGCTAATTCAACTGTTTCAGTAGGTAATACTTCTGTTTCTGGTTCTGATTCCCCAGTTTCTGGAGGTCCTAGTCCCGCTGGTTCTGGAGTTGCTAATGTCGCTGACAATGGAGATCTATATTTCGCTGTTCATGGAGCACATCATCATCCTTTTCTTGCAGCTACGAGTTCCCCTATATTTCCGAATTGTCCTATTAATGGTGCAATCTCCAATTACCCCTGCTATAGGAACAGCTAATTTGCCTTTTTCCGGAGATGTCTCCACATTTCCCACTTTATTGTGCCCTAACCTATGTTCCATGTTGATGGAGCCCTCTCCCAAATTCCCTGCATCTGTATCTCTTAAACCTCCTGTATCTTTTGCTTCAAATTACATTCTTTATGGAACCATAATTGCCTTGTTACTGGATATCGTAATCTCATGCTGCTGAAGATAAACACCCTGTTTCTTTGCGGCAACCATCTACTGTTAGCAGAACACTTGATTCTGCCCCTTGATCGACCAATTTCCCATAATTCTACGGACAATGACCCTGTTTCGGGTGCTGCTAATACCTGTGTTTATGAACCTCCTAATTCTCCGATTTGTGGAGTTAAGTCCAGTGTTTCTGTAACTAATTATCTTGTTCAGGGGCTAATCCTTCTATTCCTGGAACTGCTGTCGTCAAGGTTTCAGGAGTTCATCATACCCGAATTTCGAGAGTTCCAACTTTTCCTTGTTTGTGGAGCCCATCACTGCACAATTTCTGGAGCTGCAAATAGCACTGTTTGTGGAACGCCTAATTTATGTGGCTACTATTTCCCTGATATATATATAGCACCGGATTGTCTTGTAGAAGGTGCACTCTCCTAATTCCTCTGCTAAAGGAAAATCTAAGACGCCTTTTTATGGAGCTGTGCCCCAATTTCCCAGTTCCTGGAGCTACGTTCCATGTAGGTGTGGTGGTCCCATAATTCTACTCTCCCTGGATCTCGTAAATATTCTGTTTATTTTGCTCCGAATTACGTTGGTTTTGGATCCAAACTTCTCTTGTTTATGGATCTCATGATTCCCCTGTTTCTATAGCCGAAATTCCCTCTGTTTCTGGAACACCCGATTCTCCAATTTCTGGAAATAATCACCGTATTTTAGGCCATAATTCGACTCTTTCTGTTGCTCCTAAATCGGGCGTTTTTGAAGCACTGGTTTGTGGAATAAATTTCAGTATTTATGCAACTAATTTTCCTGTTTCTGTAATTAATTCATATATTTAATGAGATACTATTCGCCCTATTTCTGGAGCCTATTCCCTCATTCTGGGGCTAATTTCTCTGTTAATTACCATGTTTAGGGCGCTCCCTCAGTACTGACCATCCGACGGAGCGGTGATCACTGAGTACTGCCCCTCCGACAATGCGAAGCTCCCTCAGTACTTCCCCGCCGACAGTCCGGCGATTCCTCAGTCCTGCCTCTCCGACAGTGCGGTGCTCCATCAGTGCTGCCCCTCCAACAGTGCGGAGCTCCCTCAGTACTGCCCCTCCGACAGTGCGGTGCTACCTCAGTCGTGCCGCTCCGTCAGTGCGCTCTCCATTAGTACTGCCCCTCCGACAGTGCGGCGCTTCCTCACAACTGCCCCTCCAACAGTGCGGCGCTCCCTCAGTACTGCCCCTCCGACAGTGCGGCGCTCCCTCAGTACTGCCACTCTGACAGTTTGGCGCTCCCTCAGTACTGCCCCTCTGACAATGCGGCGCTCTCTCCGTTCTGCCTCTCCAACAGTGCAGCGCTCACTCCTTCTACACAATTCAATCTCTCTCTCACCTCCCCCCCGGCTTAAGCTTACACTTTTCCCCGCTCCATCTCTTTCTTTCCCACCTACGAAAGCTATCTCTCTTCCCCCCATCCAAGCCATCTCTTTTCTCCCTCAACCCAAGCTCTTTCTCCCATGCCCCCGCCAAGCTCACACTCTCACCTTGCCAAAAAGCTTGCTCCACCCAAAGCTCTCTCGCTCTCCTCCCACACCATAAGCTCTCTCTCCCCTGCGACAAATGCTCTTCTAACTACCCCCAACCGTTCTACCCTTCCAAGCTACCAAATGCCCATACATCCTATCTTCTACCCCCGCCCCGCAACGCTCCGCTACCACTTCCAAGCTCTTCTACCCACCAAGCTCCTACTCCCTAAAGCACTCCTATGCCACAAGCTCTGCTGCAACCCCAATCTCTCCTAACTCTTCGAACTCTCCTACCAACCCCCAATCTCTCCTACACCTCCAAGCCCAACTATCCACCGAAGCTCTCTGCCCCCAAACTCTCCTCCCCGCCACGCGAGCTCCCTGCCCCCATGCTCTCCGCCCCCCCACATGCTCTCTTTCCACCGCCAAACTCCATTCCCCACAAGCTCACTCTCCCAAGCTCACTTTCCCCCACAAGCCCCATTCTATCTCCTCCAAGCACACTTCTAACCGCCCCCAAGCTATCTCTTACGCACCAAGGCTCTCCTCTACCCCCACACAAACTCTGTACTACAACCAACACTCTTCTACCCCACTCCACACTTCTCTTCTACCAACCAAGCTCTCCTACTCCCCACAACCTCTTCTACACTCCCAAGCACTTCTGCGCCCTAAGCTCTCCCCCAATGTCTCTACACACCAAGCTCTCTCCCCTATCTCTCCAATCCCTGCAAGCATTCCTAACCCCCCAAGCTCTTCTACAAGTCGCCTCGCTAATTTCTCCTACCCTTCTCCCCACGCTGTGAAACTTTCTAAAACTCCTACTTTTCTTCTTTCAGGAGCAAATTCCACAGTTTCTCGACGTTATTCCCATATTTCTGGCGCTAACTCCCTTGTTTCTGCGCTAACAATACACATTGAGCGGCGAATTCGATGCTGCCCATTTTGCACCACTGACCGAGATAAGTTTCTAGACCATACTTTTAATATTTTGTAGCATGATAAATGCTTCTGCAATGATCAGTGGCTATTCTTTTCACCCCCAAATTGCAAACAGCAATCAAAATAGATAGATGACTTCTGAAAAGTGTGCAGCTGTATTCATCATTCTCCAGTCTCTTTAGCATACGTTTGTTTTTTGCACTGTTCAAGTAAATACGAAGGCAGAATATTATCTCAATGGCGGTACATTAGGAAAACAAGAGGTGCAACTAGACCTGGGTCTCTTGGAAAATCAGCCTTTGAAAGTTGGCATGAAGGTTTCGCAGTCAGCGAAAAATGGCAAATTATAAGTTGGCCTTCATATCTAGGGGATTTGAGTAAAGGAGTAGAGACATTTTACTGCAGTTGTACAGGGCCTTCGTGAGGCCTCACCTGGAATATTTTGTTCAGTTTCGGTCTCCAAATCTGAACAAGTACGTTCTTGATATTGAGAGAGGGCAGACTGATTCCAGGGATGGCAGGACTGACATATGAGGAGATAGTGGATCGACTGGGCCTGTATTAACTGGATTTTAGAAGGATGTGAGGGGATCTCACAGAAACATATAACATTCTGACAGAATTGGACAGTTTAGATGCAGGAAAAGTGCTCCCGACGTTGTGGAAGTCCACAGACAGAGGACACAGACTAAGGATAAGGGTTAAGCCATTTAGGACTAAGATGAGGATATGGACCTTATGGCTAAATGAATCAAGTGGTATGGAGAGAAAGCATGAAACAGGTACTGAGATGAATGATCAGACATGATCTTATTGAATGCTGGTGCAGGCTTGAAGTGCCGAATAGCCTACTTCTGTACCTATTTGCTGTGTTCTATATTTCTAATTCCCGTGTTCCTGGAGCTCCTAATGACTCGCAATTTCCTTGCACCTACATGGAATGCCCCTGCTTCTGTAGCTAATTCAACTGTTTCTGGAGCTAATATCTTTATTTACGGAGAAAATTCCATCGTTTCTTGAAGTCCTCGTTCCCTCTTTCTGGAGATTCTGAGTTGTATGTGGAGCACCTAATTGTCCTTTTTCTGGATCTCCAAATTGACTGTATATGAAACACTAATTGTCCTATCTAAGTGACAACCAGTTATATATATATATCTCCGAAATGTCCTTTTTATGATTTAACCTCCTAAATCCCCTGCTGCAAGGACAGCTACATCACCTCTTTCTCGAGCTAACTCTGCAATTTCTAAACGGAATTCCCCTGTGGCTGGAGCTAATTGCGTTGTTTCATGTGCTGTTAATTTTCCAGTCTGTGGAGCTCCTAATTCTTCTGTTTTTGGAGCACCTTCCCTGTTCCTGGAACGACACACCTTGTAACTGTAGCTGGAAAGTCCTCTGCTTCTGGAGCTAATTGCGATATTTCTGGACATAATTCCCCTCTTTCTGGAGCTCCTAATGCAGGTGTTTCTGAAGCACTTAATTCCCCAGTTTGTGGAATAACTCCAATATTTCTGGAGCTAATTCCATAATTTCTGGAATTAATTCCTGTAATTAAAGATATCCTCTTCCCTGTGTTTCTGGAGCTATAACCCTTGTTCCAGGGTTAGTTTAAATGTTCTTGGAGCTGCTAAGTCCCAGCTTATGGGAGCTCCGAATGCAACTGTTGCTGGAGCTCCGACTTCCCAAGGTTATGCAGGTCCTAGATCCCCTGTTTCTGGTGCTATTTCAGTTGTTTATGGAGATCTTAATTTCCCTCCTTTTGGATCTTCAAATTGCACTGTTTATTAAGCACCTTATTGTCATTTTTATGTGGCTACCATTACCCCGATATATTTAGCTCCGAATTATTCTGCTTATGTTGCGCTCTCCTAATTTCCTTTCTACAGGAATAGCACGGTACCTATTTTTTGAGTAAACTGTTCTCTTTCTAAATGTAATTCCTTTGTTTCATTTGTGTACTGAATAAATTCCAGCGTTTCTGGAGCTCCTAATTCTCCAGTTACTCCAGTGCCCAATTTGACAGTTTCTGTTACTCCGACGTCTCATCTTTCTCGAACTAATTCCCCCGTATCTAGTGCTAATACGCTTGTTTCGTAACTAATTCCAGTATTCCTAGAACTCCTAGTTCCCCGCTCTGCAGCTCCCAATTCCCTTGTTCCTGGATCTAATTCCCCTGTTTCTGGAGCTCATCTTTTTTTCTGGAGTCCCGAATATCCCTGTTTCTGGAGCTAATACTTTATTTTCTGTGGTCAATTCCTGTGGAGCTTCAAATTTCCATATTTTTGGAGCTCAAAATTGCGTGGTTTATCAAGCACATAATTGTCCTTTTTACGTGTCTAGTAATTTGCCGATATATATGGCTCCGAATTGTTCTGTTTATGGTGCGCTCTCCTAATTACCCTGCAACATGAACAGAAAATTCACCATTTCTGGAGGTAACTCTCCTCTTTCTAAATATAATTCCCATGCTTCTGGAGCTAATTGCTCTGTACTGTGATTATTCCTGTGTACGTGGAGCTCGTTTCCCCTCGTTCTGCAGCTCTGTATTGCCCTGCGTCTGGAGCTGCTAATTTACTAGCTTCTGTAAATCCTACTTTTCTTCTTTCAAGTCCTAATTCCACTGTTTCTAGATCTAATTCCCTTGTTTCTGCTCTAATTCCCGTGTTCCTGGAGTTGCGACTTCCCCTCTTTCTGCGACTCCTAATTTCCTCGTTCTTGGAGAACTTTCCCATTTCTGTAGTTGATACAACTGTTTCTGGTGCTAATACCTATATTTCCGGAAAAAATTCCATAGTTTCTAGAAGTTCTTGTTCTTCTCTTTCTCGAGATTCTGAGTTGTTTATGGAGCTCCTAATAGGCCTTTTTCTGCTGCTCCAATTTGCAATGTTGAGGAAGCACATAATAGTCGTATTTAGTGTCTACTAATTATATATATATATTTCCGAAATGTACTCTATATGGTGCGCTCTCCTAATCCCCTGCTGGAAGGACAAGTAAGTCATCTATTTCGAGAACTAACTCTCCTCTTTCTAAACGCAATTTATCTGTTTCTGGAGTTGATTATGCTGTTTCTGTAGCTAATGCCACTGTTCGTGGAGCTACTAATTTCCCAATCTGTGGACCCCCTAATTCCTCTGTTTCTGGAGCAAATTCCACGATTTCTGCAGCTAATCACCTTGTTTCTGTAGCTGATATCTCCATGTTTCTGGAGCACCTGATTCTCCATCTTTCTTGATCTAGTCACGATATTTCTGTACATAATTGCCTTCTTTCTGGTGCTTCTAATTTTGCTGTTACTGGAGCACTTAATTCCCCAGTTTGTGGATTTTACGCCAATATTTCTGGAGCTAATTCCCCGGTTTATGGAATTAATTCATGTAATTAAGGATATCCCATTGCCCCTTTTTCTGGAGCTATTTCACTTGTTCCGGAGTAAGTTGCAATGTTCTTGGAGCTGCTAAATTCCATGTAATGGGAGCTCCGAATTCGGCTATTGCTGGAGTTCCTACTATCCCAGATCATGCAGATCCTTGTTCCCCTCTTTCTGGACCTACTTCAGTTGTTGGTGAAGATCCTAAGTCCCCTCTTTCTGGAGCTTGAAATTGAGCTGATTATGAAACACCAAATTGTGCTTTATATGATGCTACCATTTCGCTTAAATATTTAGCTCTGAATTAATTTGCTCATGGTGCGCTCTCCTAATTTCCCTGCTGCAGGAATAGCTAGTTTACCTGTTTCTTGAGCCAACAGTTCTCTTTCTAAATGCAATTGCATTGTTTCTGGAGCTAATTCCACTGTACTGAACACATTCCAGTGTTGCTGGAGCTGCTAATTCCGCAGTTTCTCCAGTTCCCAATGCGGCAGTTTCTGTAACTCCTAATTTTCATCTTTTTACTCATAATTCGCCTGTTTCTATTGCTAATACCGTTGTCTCCGAATAATTCCATCATTCCTGGAATTTATGATTCCCCTCTGTGAAGCTCCTAATTCCTCTGTTCCTGGAGATAATTCCCCTGTTTCTGGAGCTCATGTTTTTCCTGGAGTTCCGAATATCCCAGATTGTGGATCTCTGATGCATCTGTTGCTGGAGCTAATATCTTTTTCTCTGGGGAAAGTTCCTGTGAAGCTCCACATTTCCATATTACTGGAACTACACATTGTGTGGTTTATGAAGCACATATCTGTCCTATTTACGTGTCTAGCATTTTGCAGAAATATATGGCTACGAATTGTTCTTTTTAAGGTGCACTCTCCTAATTTCTCTGCAAAATAAACAGAAAATGTTTATTGAGGTAAATCTCCTCTTTCTAAACATAATTCCCCTGTTTCTGAAGCTTATTGCGCTGTACAGTGAGTATTCCTGTGTTGCTGCAGCTCGCTTCCGCTGTTTCTGCAGCTCACCATTACCATTTTTCTGGAGCTAAATCGACTGTTTCTGGAGTTACTTTTGTACGAGTTTCTGTAACTCCAACTTTTCAACTTTTTAGACGTAATTCCTCAGTTTCTGGACCTAATTCCCTGTTTCTGCCTCTAATTCCCTTTTTCTGCTCTAATTTCCGTGTGCCTGGATCTCCACATTTCCTCTTTCGATGACTCCTAATTTCCCTGTCCCTGGAGCTCATTCTCTGTTTCTGCAGCTAATTGTCCAACTTTAGTGTCTACTAGTTATATATGTATATCTCCGAAATGTCCTGTTCGTGGTGCGCACTACTAAATCCTCTGCTGCAGGCACAGCTAAGTCACTTCTTTCGAGAGCGAACTCTGCTCTTTCTAAATGCAGTTCTTCTATTTCTGGAGCTAATTGCGCTGTTTCTGGAGCTAATTCCAATATTCCTGCAGCTGTTAACTTCCCAGTCTGTGGAGCTCCTAATTCTTCTGTTTCTGGATCAACTTCCCCTGTTCCTGAAGGTAACTCCCTTGTCCCTGTCACTTAAAATCCTGTGTTTCTGGAGCACCAGATTCTCCCTCTTTCGGGAGCTAATCACCATATTTCTGGACATAATTTCCCCCCATTCTGGAGCTCCTAATTCCGGTGTTTCTGTTGCACTTAATTCCCCTGTTTGTGGAGTTAACTCCAAATGTTAAGGAGCTAATTCCCCGGTTTCTAGAATTAATTTCTGTAATTAACGATATCCCATTTCCACTGTTTCTGCAGCTATTTCTCTTGTTCTGGGGTTAGTTACAATGTTCTTGGAGCTGCTAACTCCTATCTTATGGGAGCTCCCAATGCCGCTCAAGCAGAAACACATAGTACACCATGTTATGCAGGTCGTTGTTCCCCTGATTCTGGAGATATTATAATTGTTTGTGGAGAGCCTAATTGCCTTTTTTCTACACCATCAAATTACTCTCTTTATGAATCACCTGATTGTGCTTTTTATGTGGCTACCATTTCCACAATATATTTAGGTCCAAATTATTCTGCTTATAGTGCGGTCTCCTAATTCCCCTGCTACAGGAATAGCTTGCTTACCTGTTTCTTGAGCTAACTCTTCTCTTTCTAATTCCTTTGTTTCTGAAAATACATCCGCTGTCCAGAATAATTTCCCGTGTTGCTTGGAATCCTAATTCCGCAGTTGCTGCGGTGCCCAATTTAGCAATTTATGTAACTCCTAATTCTCGTCTTTCTAGACCTAATTCCCCTGTTTCTGGAGCTAATACCCATGTTCCTGCACTATTTCTAGTATTCCTGGAACTCTTAATTCCTCTCTCTGTAGCTCCTAATTCCTCTGTTCCTGGAGCTAATTGCCCTGTTTCTAGAGCTAATCTTTTTTCTGGCGTTCTAAATATCTCATCTGTTTCTGGAGGTAAATTGCCTGTTTCTGTTTGCTAATGCAACGGTTTCTGGCGCGAAAAACTTTTTTTCTGGGGTAAATTACGGAGATGATCTAGATTTCCAGTATTCTGGAGCTCTAAATTGTGCAGATTATGAAGTACATTTTTGTCCATTTTATGTGTGTACTAGTTTCGTAAATATTGCTCCGAATCAACCTGTTTATGGTGCGCTCCCCTCATTACCCTGCAACATGAACAGAATATTCATCTTTTCTAGAAGTAACTCTCCTATTTCTAAACATAATTCCCCTGTTTCCGAAGCTACTTATGCATTGCTGTGATTATTCCTGTGTTCCTGGAGCTCGCTTCCCCTGCTTCTGCATTTCCACCTTTCCCTGTTTCTTGAGTGAATTCCATTGTTTCTGGAGCTGAAAATTTTCCAGTTTCTGCACCTCCTACTTGTCATCTTTCAAAACGTAACTCCACTGTTTCTGGACCTAATTCCCTTGTTTCTGCGCAAATTTCCGCGTTCCTGAGCTCCTACTTCCCCTCCTTCTGCGACTTCTAATTTCATAGTTCCTTGAGTAAATTCGCATCTTTCTGTAGCTAATTCTACTGTTTCTGGAGCTAATAACATTGTTTCCGGAGCAGATTGCATGGGTTCTGGAAGTCCTAGTTCCCCTCTTTCTGGAGATTCTGATTTGGTTGTGGATCTCCTAATTGTCCATTTTCTCGAGCTACAAATTGCGCTGTTTGTGAAGCACCTAATTGTCCCATTTAAGTGTCTGTTAGTTATATATATATATATATTTGTATAGCACCGAAATGTCCTATTTATGCTGCGCTCTCCTGAATCCCCTGCTGCAGGGAAAGCTAAGGCACCTCTTGCTAGAGCTAACTCTGCTCTTTCCAAACGTTTCTGGAGCTAATTTCTCAGTTTCCTATGCTAATACCCCAGTTCCTAGAGGTACTAATTTCCCAGTCTGTGGAGCTCCTAATTCTTCTGTTTCTGCAGCAACTTCCCTTGTTCTTGGAGCTAATCACCTTGTTTCCGTAGCTGAGATGCCCACTATTTCTGGAGCACCTGATATTCCAACTTTCTGGAGCTAATCACCATATTTCAGGACATACTTCCCTTCTTTCTGGAGCTCCTAATTTTGGTGTTACTGGAGCAATTAGTTCCCCAGTTTATGGAGTTTACTCCAATATTTCTGGAGATAATTCCCCGCTTATGGAACTAAAGCCAATAATTAAGGCTATCACATTGCCCCTGTTTCTGCTGCTATTTCGCTTGTTCCAGGGTTCGTTGCAATGTTCTTGGAGCTGCTAAATCCCACCTTATGTGAGCTCCGAATGCAGCTGTTGCTGGAGTTCCTACTACCACAGGTTATGCAGGTCCAATTCCCCTGTTGCTGGAGCCATTTCAGATATTTGTGGAGATCACAATTACCTGTTTCTATAGATTCAAATTTCGCCGTTGATAAAAAATCTAATTGTGCTTCCATTTACCCGATATAATTCCTTTGCTTCTAGGACTACTTCCACTGTACTGTACAATTTCCCCTGTTTATCGAAATCTTAATTCCACTGTTTATGCAGCGCCCAATTAGGCAGTTTCTGTGACTGGTAATTCTCATCTCTCTAGACCTAATCTTGGGGCTTAGGAGAGCTTTGGGTAGGGGAGCTTGGGAGGCTTAGAGATCTTGGGGTGTAGGAGAGCTTTGGGGGTTGGAGAATTTTGGGGTGTAGGAGAGATTGGGAGGGGTAGGAGAGCTTGGGGTGTTGGAGAGCTTGTGGGGAGGAGAGCGTGGGGAGTAGGAGAGCCTGGAGTTCAGGAGAGTTTAGGGGGGTATAGGAGCTTGATGGGTAGGAGAGGCTTGGGTTAGGAGAGCTTGGGAGGTAGCAGTGCTTCGGAGTGTAGGACAGCTAAGGGTAGGAGACCTCGGGGCGTAGGAGTGCTTGGGACGTAGGAGAATTTGGGGGGTAGGAGACCAAATGACGGTAGGAGAGCTTGGGGGTGTAATAGAGCTTGGGGTGTAGGAGAGCTTGGGGGAGTAGGAGAGCTTGGAGGGGTAGCAGTACTTGGCAGCATAGGAGAGCTTGGTGCAGTAGGAGATCTGGTGGGATAAGAGAGCTTCGGGGTGATAGGACAGCTTGGAGGGGATAGGAGAGATTGAAGGTGTAGCATAGCTTGGGGCTGGTTAGGAGAACTTGAGAGTGTCGGAGAGCTTGGGGGATTAGAGATCTTGGGTGGGTCGGAGAGTTTGAATAGGGCAGCAGGAGAGCTTTGGCGGGGGTAGGAGAGCTTGCTGTGGTACGGGAGCATTGCGGGTAGTAGAGATTGGGGGAGGTAGGAGATCTAGCGTGGGTAGGAGAGCTTGCAGGGGAAGAAGTGCTTGAGGGTTTGGGAGACCTTGGGTGGTTGTAGAGCTTGGATGGGTAGAAGAGCTTGGATGGTATTGTTGATACTGGATTCTTTTCCCTTCAAACTGTTTCAGCGAATTCTCTGACACACAAACACTTTTAGTCTTAGCAACATAAGACCTTTATTCTGCAGATTCTCCGGCCGGGACCTGTTTGGATAAAGGGAACACTCTCGGTTCGAGCCTGTCCTCCTCTCTCCTGACAAGTCCCGTAACTGTACAAATGCTCAACACTTATACATTGTTACAGCAGAACACATTTGAGTGACACTCAGTTTATACAATCATTGGTCGATTTCCCCCATAGCATACCCAATTGCAGGCTAACAACTCTCCAAATAGGGACGGCTCCAGGGATGTGTTTATTGTTTCGAATTTCATAACATTTCCCTATTTTACAGCTGCTTATAGCAGCCCCTCGTCTGACTCATGTCTGACTTTTGCTTTTTCATGTAACTCGTGTTTGACCACAACTCTGAGTAATCCTTTGTTTGTGTCGACCGGGCAAATATCGCAACTGGACAATTTCTCTTGGCCATTTTCCCATGATCGCTTACTATCACATTCGCAAACCTTCTATCTGCATTCTCATTCCCCCCTTTTATAATTCCATGATAAACCAGGAGTATCGCATTTAGCCGTTCGCATTCTTGTTTTCATACTCTTCTTGATTCTCGAGTAAACCTTTAATTTGTTCAACCAAATTCCGGGAGCTCGTGACCAAGAGTTTGCTCCAATTTCGCCATCATCACTTACAACAGACATTAAAGCAGCCAATAAGCTGACAACAGGTAACTATTATCACAACGAGAATGACTGCTGCATGCATTAAATAAGATCCCCAGGATCCTCCAAGTAACCAATCTAACCAACCATCTCCTTTCTTTGGGCCCTGCCTAAACTCATCCAGCTGCTTCTTTATGGCATCAATGGCCTGGGTGATATTGTACGATTCGTCCGTGACATGTGTTATACATTTGTCCCCTATAATCCCGGGGAGTCCACACAGGGGTAGCCACGAACAGGTCCTCTACTGATTGGGCTAGTGGTTAATACACAGTTCGATTGCCATGCAATCGGGTATGGGTCTGATAAATTAAGTTATCCTGTAGCCCTTCCAGTGCAGCTAGGATAGCACAAGATAGCACAATTATACCTGCTAGCTTACACATGTTTAAAAATTTTTAGACCACACTGTACATTAGTTAACAACAGGATAAGGATAGATCAGAAAACAGCTAAGTCTGCTTGTTCCTTTCTCCTGCCGTGTTCTTGGCGTTTTTCTTCCTGTCCCAAGGATGTGCTTTATTCAGCTATGGTGGAGAGGAAGTCTGGAACAGAAAGAATGGTTAGGACGACCAGTGAGAGGCTCATTATGAAGTAATAAGTTTACAGAGGTGCAGCTGAACCCAGGCACTTCTCCCTTCAACCTTAGCTGCGGTGGGGGTAGTGAGTCACACCTGAAAGGGCCCCTCCCATCGTGGCTCCAACCCTTTTCGGATCCATTTCTTAATCAGGAAATACTTCCCTGGTGCCACGAGGGACGATTCGGGTAAAACTGGGAGGTCGAGGTGAGCCTCTCAAACCTGGTTGTGAGCTAGACGCAGTACGTGAGTCAGAGAAAGAACATAGGTGGTCATCAGTCGCGTTGGATTACCATATCTAGGAACATTTCCCTCATTAACACCTTAACAACAGTTTGAGCCTTATTGTCCAGGATAGGGTAGGCATCAATTCATCTGCTAAAAACATCTACTATTACTAACACATATTTGTAACACTGAACTTTTTGCAACTCAATGTAGTCCAACTGTAAGGTCTCAACGGGGCCTTCTGGTAGGGGCGTCTTACCCCAATCACAGGGGACTCCCTTCCCTGGATTATGCTGTTGGCAAACAAGGCAGCGACGACTGATATTCTGGGCTAGCATCTGGAGTCTAGGATGCCACCAAGTGGCCAAAACGTGTCACTTGTTGTCCTTTCTCCACAATGAGTAGCATAATGCATACATTCAATAACCCACAGAGCCAACTCGTCAGACATGCAAGTCTGTTCCGCGGGAGTTATCCAGAGTTTAGAAACATTGTCATAAGTACATCCATAATCATTCCACAACAGTTTATCTTTTTCAGGAGCGTCCTCCTGCGTTTTAATGACATCTTGGATGGTTGGCATTGGTTTTTCCGAGGCTAACTTATCTTTGGCAGGATTTTTAGTTTGACTCATTAATCTAGGCACCACCATTTGTTGTCCGCAAGAGGCCTGTTTAGCCTCTCTAGCACGGCGGTTTCCGATATCGACCAGAGAGTTTCCGGTAGTGTGGGCAGTGCACTTGACAATAACAATACGTTCAGGGAGCATGAGGGCTTGCAACAAATCTGATACTAGTTCCATATGAGATATCTCATTCCCCTGTGAGGTTAGGAGTCCCCTATTTTTCCATAACTGTCCAAAATCATGGGCTACACCAAAGGCATACCTAGAGTCGGTGTAGATATTGACTTTGTGGTCTTTGGCCAAGATACAGGCTCGGGTGAGGGCGAATAGTTCAGCATGTTGGGCAGAATAGGCGGGTTCAAAGGCGGCAGATTCCAAGACCTGATTCTCCTGGTTTACTATGGCGTATCCTGAGATTCGTGTACCTTCTGGATTAATAGAAGAACTTCCGTCAACTCACATAATACAGTCTGGGGCTTCCATTGGTATGTCAACTAAACCTTCCCTGACCGATTATACCTCCTGAATTCACGATAAACAATCATGACTGGGTTGTTCCTCATGTTGCGGTGGCTCAGTAAGAAAACAGGCCGGATTAATGGCCGTAAAGTTCCGAAAGGTCAGTTTAGGATTATTCAGTAGGTAGATCTCATATCTGCTTTGCCTGACCATGGTAAGGTGTTGAGTCTGCAGTTGGCCCAGGAGGGCAGCTGCGGAGTGAGAGGTGTTAAGATAACGGTAGCACAGTTTTCCAGGATTGTACAATACAGTTGAAAGGGCCGGTCATCGAGGGGCCGGCACAAAGCCGGAGCTTGCAGCAGGGCTGTCTTTAGTTCCTGAAAGACTTGGACGTCTGCAGTTTTTATTTCAAAGCTGCCTTCCTTATTTGTATACGGGGTAAGGTGCTTAGTCATCAAGGCGACGTTAGGAATCCAGGATCTGCAGTAATTGATCATCCCCAACCACTGTCGCATTTGTTTAGCCGTGCTAGGGACTGGAAACCGGCAAATCGGTTCGTCATCCTGGGAGGTTCTCTGCACAATCAAGTTACGTAATCGGGGGACGGTCGGCCAAAGAGTTTATTCTGGGAGAAGTAAGATCCACGTCCTCTCTCCCCTTGCCCTCTCCTCTTCCTCCTCTTCCTCTTTCGTGCCGACGGGAGGGACACTCTCAACTCCAATGTCCTTCTTGCCCACAATTGAAGCATCCATCTCGTCTTTCCCAGCCCCGACTTCTTCCCATACCAGGCCGGGGACAGTAGGGTGGCCCTGGGCCATTTGCGTGTTGGGTATATCCGTATCCTTGGTTATCCACCCATCCCTTGACACAGCACTGTGGTTCCATCTGGTATCCCCTCGGGTCGGACCAGGGTCAGGGATGCGCCTCGTCCTTCCCCTCATTTTTTCTCCTGCCAATTATATTTTACCGCTCTTTCCATTTGGGCTCTACTGTTATCTACACAATTCATATTATTTGTCCGGATTGCGTGAGCAATCGAATAGGGCAGGCACTGAAGTAGAATAGCGCAGAATTGAGGTGAATTGTCCCCTGCCCTGAAGGCATTCTTTCCTGATTGACCTCCGTATATTTCAATAAATCTTTCCATGAATTCGTCGGCAGTTTCTTCAGTTTGGGTTTAGTTTCTAATACTGTTGCCATACTGATGGGCTTCTGAAGATTCTTGCTGAGAGCATTAAAGATAGCGTCTAGGCGATCCTGGGCATTATTAGGGTGAGCAGTCACGAATTCATCATGGGTGGCTCGCCCCAGATTTTCTAAGAACCGGATGTGTTCAGTCGGGCTCAGGGTCTGCTGCACTAATTATCTCATGTCTCTTGAGTCTGCATTGTAAACTCCAATGGTGAGTCGGAGGCGATCTATAAACTTGACAGGTTATTTTTATTTTTCGATCTGGTGTGGTAGCCAGGATAGCCATAATCTCATTCGGCTTCCATGGCATATATACTTCTATGGTGAGGTGGTCCGCAACCTGCTCTGGATTGGGATTTGGCATGGGTCGAACTGGGAACTGCCTAGTTCCTACCCTAGTTTTCTGGTCAGAAGTGTTATTTGCTGAGGCCGTTTCTCTATCTGAAGAGCACTCCGAGACTGTAGAACTAGTGCTGGAGCTTCGGCTATAACGAGTGGGTCATTGCTGATGGCCTCGAGGTTCAGACTGAGAGCGGGGCTGATGAGAGCGCCCGCGTCGCCTCTCTGGACTAGGGGTCTGAACTGTCAGGTTACGTCCTTTAGTCTTAGATTTGATCCTACCTGCCACAGGGTAGGTGAACTGAGGACATGAGTCACTATCTGAAGAAGAAGAGTCCGTCTGGGCTTGTCGGTTCATTGTTGTGGGGTTACGGTTATCATCACCTCCTACCGCCGGAGTGTAGGGTGGAGGTTGGTAGGAAGGGGACGGTGGTGAGAGGCCGGGGGCTGCGAGAGCCGCTGTTGGGGTTGGGCGCCGAGTCAGTGAACATTCATCAAATTCATCATCAGCCTCGGTCAATGCAAAGCCAAACATTCGACTACTTAATCTATCGGTACCCTTCTCAGAGGTCCCAGGGGAACTCTTAGTACGTTTCTCGTGCGCGCACTCTTTGTTTAAGACATCTACAGTTTTAACATGTCCTCCTTCTGTCAAGGAACGTCCTAGTTTAGTGGCGTTCTCGTGCCAGCTTGACAGAAGGGACTCATCTTTCAGCCTTTGACAGTACTGTCTCCATTTGGCGAGTAAATCCTGATCCTTTTTTAACCACCGGGACCATATATTTTGTTTTTACTCAACAAACCTATCCTTTGTGCATTACCTGGCTCCGTAACTTATCATCCGACTATATGTAATTCAATAATATTCACACTCTTAAACTTCCCACTTACAGGACAACACTATGAAGGGTTAAAAAAAAATTCACGGTTTGAAAAAGTGGGTGGAGCTAAAGCAAACCACAACTCCCCTGTTCCCCACACAAGCTTCCTTCTCCACAGTAAAAAGCATACAAGCATTTAAAACAGACGTCCACACGAGTCTATTTTTTTGATCCTTGACTTTTCAGGGAATTCGTAGTTTTTACTAAATTACCCATCCTTGTGTCGCCGCACATTGGATCGGGGTCCTAATTGTCCTAATTGTCTCCACGTCGCCCCGTGGTGGTTTCAGTTATCTTACCCAGAGCCTAGGCGGACCAAGTGATTTACAAAATCGACACCGCACCTGGCATAAGTACAATTTAAAATTTACACAGTCCCGTGTAGTCCCACAGCTTAATTTTACACAATTCCCTAACCTCCGCGTTTCCCTACGCGGTTCGCGCGATTTTTCTCTTTGTGTCGCGACACGGCTTCCTACGCGATTTCTCTCTTCGTGTCGCAACACGGTTTTTCCTAAGTTTAGAAAGTGTTCGCCAGATTGACCTGGATGTCGTTCAGACATAACCTGCGAACCAGCTTTTAGTCTTTGCAACATAAGACCTTTATTCTGTAGATTCTCTGGCCGTGACCTGTTAGGATAAAGGGAACACTCTCGGTTCCAGCCTGTCCTCCTCTCTCCTGACCAGTCCTGTAATTGTACAAAAGCTCAATACTTATACATTGTTGCAGCAGAACACATTTGAGTGACACTCAGTTTATACAGTCATTGGTCGATTTCCCCCATAGCACGCCCAATTGCAGGCTAACAACTCTCCAAATAGGTCGGGCTCCAGGGATGTGTTTATTGTTTCGATTTTCACCACATTTCCCTATTTTACGGCTGGTTATAGCAGCCCCTCGTCTGACTCATGTCTGATTTTTGCTTTTTCACGTAACTCGTGTTTGACCACAAATCTGAGTAATCCTTTGTTTGTGTCGACCGGGCAAATATCGCAGCTGGACCATTTCTCTAGGCCATTTTCCCGTGATCCTTTACTAAATCATTCGCAGACCTTCTATCTCCATTCTGAGTATGAAACCTTGGGAGGGTAGGACAATTTGGGGTTAGGAGAGCTGGGATGGTAGGAGCGCTGGGGGTTTGGAGAGCTGGGGGTGTAGGACAGGTAGGGGGTGCAGGAGAGCTTGGGCCGTAGGAGAGCGAGTGGGGTAGGATAATTTGGGCGCGTTGGAGAGCTTGGCATTTAGGAGAGCTTGCGGGGGTAGTACAACTTTGGGGGTAAGAGGGCTTGGGGTTCTAGGAGAGGTTGGGTTGCAGGAGAGCTTCAGGGGTGTGTACGAGAGTTTGGCGTGGTAGGAGAACTTGATGGGTTGGAGAGCTTGGGCGGTTGGAAGGCTTGTTTTGTAGGAAAGCTTGGTGGGTAGTAGGAGAGCTTGGGGGGTAGGAGAGTTTGGGTTGTATTAAGCTTGGTGGGCTAAGAGAGCTTGGAGGGGTAGGAGAGATTGGGGTGAGTAGAGCTTGTGGGAGTAGGAGATCTTGATTGTTAGGCGAACTTGAGGGGATAGGAGACCTTTTGGAGGTAGGAGCGATTGGGGCGGTTAGGAGAGCCTGGGGGTGTAGGTGAGCTTGGGGGGTAGGAGAGCTTGGGGGTAGGAGAGTTTGGGGGAACGAGAGTCTGGTAGGTCGGAGAGTCTGGGGTCAGGAGTGCGTTGGGGGGCTTGGAGAACTTGAGGGGGTAGGAGAGGTAGGGGGATTGGGAGAGCATGGGGTGGGAAGGGAGCTTGGGGGAGTCGGAGAGCTGGAGGTTTAGGAGAGCTTGCGGGGTAGGAGAGCGTGTGCATAGGAGAGCTTGGTGGGGTAGGAGAGCTTGCAAAAAGGAGAGATTGGGGGTTAGGAGAGCTTGGGGTGTCGTGGAGCTTGGGCGGGTAGGTGAGCTTGGCGGGTATGAGATCTTGGTGGGGTTGGAGTGCTTGGGGCGTAGGTGAGCTTGGGGCTGTTGGAGTCCACTGGGGTGTAGGATAACTTGTGAAGCGGTGTAGGAGAGCTTTGGACGAGTAGGAGAGCTTTGTGTGGTAGGATATCTTGTGTGGGTCGGAGAGCTTGGCGGGTGTTGAAGAGCTTTGACAGGGTAGCAGAGCAGGGTAGGTAGCAGAGCTGGTGCGGTCGGAGAGCTGGTAGGGTAGGAATGCTTGGGGGATAGGGGAACTTGGGCTGTAGGAGACCTTGGTGTGTAGGAGAGCTTTGGGGCTTGGAGAGCTTGGCGGGTGTAGGAGATCTTGGGGCTATGCGAACTTGGGACAGTAGGAGAGCTTGTGGGGGTAGGAGAACTTGGGAGCAGAGGAGAGCTTGGGGCTTTGGGGAGCTTGGGGGGTCGGTCGGAGAGCTTGGCTTGGTAGTTGAGCTTGGGTGGTTTGGAGATCTTGGCGTGGTAGTAGATCTTGTGAGGGTAGCAGAGTTTGGAGAGTTGGGAGAGCTTGACGGAGTAGGAGAGCTTAGCGGGTAGGCGAGCGTGGGGAGTAGGAGAGCTTGTAGGTTAGCAAGCATGGGGGTTAGGAGAGCTTGGGGGTTAGGAAAGCTGAAGGGATGGCAAAGCTTGCGATAAGGAGAGGTTGGGAGGGTAGGCATGCTTGGGGGATCGGATAATTTGGGGTGTAGGAGTCCTTGGGTGGTAGGAGATCTTGGGGGTTAGGAGATCTTGGGGGCATTGGAGAGCATAGGTGGTATGAGAACATGGGGCAGTAGGAGAGCTTGGCGGTGTAGGAGAGCTTTGCGGCGGGGATCGGAGTGCTTGGAGGTGTAGGAGACCTTCCAGGGGATAGGGGCGCTTGGGTGGTGAAGGAGAGCTTGTGTGGTTAGGAGAGCTTGGGGTTTAGTATAATGTGCGGGGGTAGGAGAGCTTGGGGGCGACGGAGAGCTTGGGGAGTTTAGGGGAGCTTGGGCGGTAGGAGAGCGTGGTGCGGGAGGAAAGCTTGGGGGTCTCGGAAAGCTTGAGGGGGTAGGAGAGCTTCGGGAGTCCGAGAGTTTGGGGGTGTAGGAGAGCTTTGTGCGTTAGGAATGTTTGAGGGGATAGGAGCGCTTGGTGTGGTCGGAGAGCTTGGATGGGGTAGAAGAGCTTGGCGGGATCGGAAAGTTTATGGCGTTAGGAGAGCTTGGCGAGTAGGAGAGCTTGGTGGGGTAGGAGTGCTTGCGGAGGTAGAAGAGCTTGGGTGGGTAGGACAGCTTGGAGTGTGTAGGAGAGCATGGGGGCGTAGGAGAGATAGGCGGGGCAGGAGACCTTTTGGTGTAGGAGAGATTGGCGGGTAGGAGAGCTTTCGAGCGAAGGTGACCTTGCGGTGGCTAGGAGCGCTTGGAGGTTAGGAGAGCTGTGGAATGGGCGAGCTTGGAGGGGTAGGAGAGCATTGCGTGGTGGGGGAGCTGGGGTTGTAGGAGAGCAGGGGAGGTAGGAGAGCTGGGGGGTGGGAGCATTAAGGTGGTAGGAGAGTTTGGAGGGCTAGAAGTGCTGGGGGGGCGGTAGGATATTTTGGGGGTAGGATAGCTTTGGAGAGAGGGTAGGAGAGCGTGCGGGTTAGGAGAGCTTGGGGAACATGAGAGCTTGGGGCGGTAAGGGAGCTTGGGTTGTTAGGCGAGATTGGGGGTGGTAGGAGTGCTTGGAGAGGTAGGAGAGCTTGGTGGGTAGGAGAGCTTGTAGGTTAGGAGAGCTGGGGTGGCACGAGAGCTTGCGGGGGTAGGAGTTGTTGCAGGGGTGTAGGATAGCTTTGGGTGGTGTGAAAGCTTGGGGTGTAGGAGAGCTTGTGGGAGGTAGTTGAGCTTGTGGGGGTAGGAGAGATTGGGGAGGGGGATAGGAGAACTTTTCGGGTGTAGGAGAGCTTGGGATGGTTGGAGGGCTTGTGGGGGTAGGTGTGCTTAGGGGGATAGGAGAGCTTGGGGAGTAGGATAGCTTGGGCGGTGCGGGTAGGAAAACTTGCCGTTTAGGAGAGCTTGCGGGGGTAGTACAACTTGTGGGGTAAGAGGGCTTGGGGCTGTGGGAGATCTGGGGGCGCAGGAGAGCTTCGGGGCCGAGGACAGCTAGTGCGGTAGATGAGCTTGGGTGGTTAGGAGTGCTTGCGGGGCAGGAGAACTTGGAGTGTAGGAGTGCTTGGGGGTGAGCTGACCTTGCGTGTGTCAGAAAGCTTGGTGGGGACGGAGAGCTTGGGCGAGTATGAGAGCATCGAGGGTAGGAGATCTTGGCGGGGTCGGAGAGCTTGCGGGGTTAGGAGAGCATGAGGAGGTAGGAGAGCGTGTGGGTTTGGAAAGCTTGGAGGCGAAGGAGAGCTTGAGGGAGTAGGGGACCTTGCGGTGTGTAGGAGAGCCTGGGCGGTGTAGGAGACCTTGGTGTGTGTAGCAGATCTTGTGGGGGTAGGAGAGCATGAGTTAGTAGGAGAGCTTGACGGTTTTAGGAGAGCTTGGGGGGATAGGAGATATTGGGGGGTAGGAGAGCTTGATGGATTGGATGGCTTGTGGAGGGATAGGAGAGCTTGACGGTGTAGTCGGTATTGGGTCGATAGGAGAGCTTGAGGTGGTAAGAGAGCTTGAGGGGTAGGAGACCTTTGGGGGGTAGGAGAGCTTGGTGAGTCGGAGAACTTGGGTGGGTAGCAGAGCTTAGGGGTGTAGGAGAGCTGGGGACTGGTGGGAGAGCCTGACGGCTAGAAGAGCTTTGGGGGTGTAGGAGAGCATGGGGGGTAGGAGAGCATAGGGGTTGTAGGAGGGCTTTGGCGGGGTAGGAGAGATTGTCGGGTAGGCGTGCATGGTGGGGTAGGAGAGCTTAGTGGCGGGGGCGGTGGGAGGAGAGGTGGGGTGAAACAGAGCTGCTGTGGTAGTAGAGCTAGGGCGGTAGGAGGAGAACTTGGTGGTGCGGAGGTGAGATTTGGAGGTTGTGAGTACTTGTTGAGGGCAGGAGAGCTTGGCGGGGTATTGGAACGTGGGGTAGGAGAGTTTGGGGGGTTAGAAATCCTGAGGGGTCGGAGAGCTTGGGGAGGTATGAGAGCTTGCGGGGGGAGGGTAGGAGAGCTTGGGGTGTAGGAGAGCTTGTGGGGGTAGGGGAGCTTGGGGGTTAGGAGAGCTTGGGGAGTTAGGAAACCTTGGGGGCAGGAGAGCTTGGGGTGGCTCGGAGAGTTTGGGGGTCTTGGAGAGCTTGTGGGGGTAGGAGTGCTTGGGGAGCGATAGTAGTACGTTGGAGGGGATTACTAAAGCTTGGGATGGTAGGAGAGCTTGGGGGAAGAAGAACTTGGGGTTTAGGATAACATGGGAAGTAGGAGAGTTTGGGGTGAAGAAAGCTTGCGGGGGTAGAATAGCTTGGGTGTTCGGGGAGCTTGGGCGGGGTAGGAGAGCTTGCGGGGTGTCAGAGAACTTGGGGTGGTAGGAGAGCTGAGGGTGTGGGGATAGGAGAACGTGGGGGGAATATGTGAGCTGGAAGGCGTAGGAGAGCTTGGCGTTCGGAGATCTTGGTGGGTTGGAGAGCTTGGGGAGCAGGAGAGCTTTGGGGGGTAGGAGAGTGTGGGTGGTTGCCGAGCTTGGGGGAGATAGGAGAGCGTTGGGGGCTAGGATAACTTGGCGGGGTAGGAGCGGTTGGAGGGGCAGGAGAGCTTTGGGTGTAGGAGAGTTTGTGGGGGCAATGAGCATGATGGGTTAAGAGTGCTTGGGAGTGTAGAAGAGCTTGGCGGGTGGTAGGAGAGCTAGGTCAGTAAGAGAGTTTGGGGTGTTGGATAATTTGGATGGGTAGGAGAGCTTGGGAGGGGTAGCAGAGCTTGGGGTGGAGGGAGAGCTTGGGGGGTTAGAAGAGCTTGGCGGGGCGGGGGGATAGGACAGCTTTTGGGTGTTGGAGAGATTGCGGGGTCGGAGAGCTTGGTGGGTCGGAGAGCTTGGAGTTGACGAGAGCTTGGGGTTAGGAGAGCTTGGGGGTTAGGGGAGCTTTGGGGTTAGGAGAGCTTCGGGGGTTACGAGAGCTTGGTGGGGCGGGGGGATCGGACAGCTTGTGGGTGTTGGAGAGCTTGCGGTGTAGGAGAGCTTGGTGGGTCGGAGAGCTTGGAGTTGAGGAGAGCTTGGGTTTAGGAGAGCTTACGGGGTAGGAGAGCATGGGGTGTAGTGGAGGTTGGCGGAGTAGGAGAGCTTGGGGTGTCGAAGAGCTTGGGGTGGGTTATGATAGGTTGGGGGTTCGGAGAGCATTGGTGGATAGGAGAGCTTACGGGGGTAGGAGAGCTTGGGGGTAGGAGGGCATGGAGTGGTAGGAGAGCAATAGGGTTGGGGATTTGTGGAGTAGGAGAGCTTGGGGGTGGTAAGGCAGCTTGGGGTTAGGAGAGCTTGGGGGTAGGAGAGATTGGGGTAGGAGAGCTTGGGGTGTAGGAGAGCTTGGAGGTAGGAAAGCATTGAGTGGTTGGAGAGCTTGGGTGTAAGAAGTCTTGGGGGGGTTTGGACAGCTTGGGTGGGTATCAGAGCTTGGGGTATAGGAGAGCTTAGCGGGGTAGGAGCGCCTACGAGATGGGGTAGAAGAGCTTTGGGGGTGTAGGAGATCATGCGGAAGGGGGGTAGGAGAGCTTTGGGGTTGTAGGAGTATTTGGTGGGGTAGGAGAGCTTGGGGGTTAGGAGAGCTTTGGGGGGTTCGGTGATTTTGCGGGGTCGGTGTGCTCCGGGGATATGAGAGCTTGGAGTGGTTGCAGAGCTTGCGAGTTTAGGAGAGCATCGGGGGTTGTACCACATGGGATGATAGGAGATCATGGGGTGTAGGGGAGCTTGGAGTGTTGGAGAAGTTGGAAGTGGTAGGAAGGCTTGGTGGAGGAGGGGTAGTAGATCTTGTGGGGGTAAGAAAGCTTGAGGGGTAGGAGACCTTTGGGCGGTAAGAGAGCTTGGGGGGTTAAGAACTCTTGGGGGTTAGGAGAGCTTGGTGAGTCGGAGCGCTTGGGTGGGTAGCAGAAATTGTGGGATTAGAAGAGCTGGGGGGGCGGTGTAGCAGCGCCTGGCGTCGAGAAGAGCTTTGGGGGAGTATGAGAGCTTGGGGGGTAGGATAGCTTCTGGTTGTAGGAGGGCTTTGGCGGGGGTACCAGAGCTGGGCGGGTAGGAGAGCTTGGTGGGGGGAAGGAGAGCTGGGGTTAGCAGAGCTGCAGGGGTAGGAAGCTGGGGCGGTAGGAGGAGAACTTGGCGGGGGGTAGCAGAGATTTGGGGGTTAGTGGAGCGTTGGGTAGGCGGTTTGGGGGGGATGGATAGCATGAGGGGCAGGAGAGCATGGTGTGTAGGAGAGCTTGGGGCTTAAGAGAGCTTGGGGTGTAGGAGTGTTTGAGGGTAGTAGAGCTTGCGGGGGTAGGAGATCTTGGTGGGTAGGACAGCTTGCGAGGTAGTAGAGCTTGGTGGGTAGGGGAGCTTGGTGGGTCGGTAAGCATTTTGGGGGTATGAGAGCTTGGTGTGTAGGAGAGCTTGGGTAGCACTAGAGCTTGCGGGGTCAGAGAGCGTGGGGATGTAGGAGATTATGAGGGGGGAGGAGAGCTTTGGGGATTAGAAGAAGTTGGGGAGCAGGAGAGTTCGGGGGTTTGCAGAGCTTGTGTGCTACGAGATCTTGGGGAGGGGAGGAGGAGAGGTTGGATGGGTAGGAGTGCTTGGGAGGGTGTTGGAGAGTTTGGGGAGATGGGAGAGCTTGGGGGTGAAGGAGAGCTTTGGGTGTAGTTGAGCTTGGGGAGAAAGTATATTTTGAGGGGGAAGGAAAGCTTTGCGGGGTAGAAGAGCTTGGGGTGTAACAGAGTTTGGCGGGATTGGAGAGCTTGGGCGGTATGAGATCTTGGGGTGCGGGGTAGGAGAGGTTAGGTGGGTAGGAGAGCTTGGGAGGTTGTCGGAGATCTTGGGGGATGGGAGTGCTTGGGAGGTAGGTGAGTGTGGGGGGTAGTAGAGCTTGGGAGGTGTGGTAGGAGAGCTTTTGGGGCAGGAGAGATTTTGCGGGTAGGAAAGCTTGGGGGGTTGGGTTGAGCTCCTGGAGTAGGGTTCTGGATGTGTAGGAGAGCTGGTGGAGGTGGTAGGAGTGCTTAGGTGGTCGGAGAGCTGTGGACGAGGAGAGTTTGGGGGGTTGAAGAGCTTGGGGTGAATAGGAGAGCTTTGGGGTTCGGTGAGCTTCGTGTGTCGGAGAGATTGGTGTGGTAGGAGAGATTGGCGGGTAGGAGAGATTGGGGTGGTACGAGAAATTGGGGGGATGAAGAGATTGAGTTGTAGGAGAGCTTGGGGTTGGGTAGGAAAGCTTGGCGAGGTGGGAGAACTTGCTGAGTGTTGGAGAATTTGTGGCAGTAGGAGAGCTTGGCGGTATCGGAGAGCTTGCGGGGTAGGAAATCTTGGGGGCCTATGAGAGTTGGGGGGAGGTCAGGAGAGCTTGGGGGTCTGAGAGCTTTGGAGGGTTGGAGAGCTTGGTGGGTGTTAGAGCTTGGCGGGGTAGCAGAGCTTTGGGGGTTAGGAGAGATTGCGGGTGTACGAGATCTTGGTGGGGGTAGGAGAGCATGGGGGCCGGTGAGGATAGCTTTGTCGTGTAGGAGAGCTTGTGGGTCGGAGAGCTTGGGATTTTACGAGAGCTTGTGGGTAGGAGAGCTTGGGGGTTCGGAGAGTTTAGGGGCGGGGTTAGGAGAGCTTGGAGGGCGTAGGAGATCTTGAGGGGCAGGTAAGCTTGGGGGGGTAGCAGCGTTTGGGGAGTAGGAGTAATGGGGGCAGGAGAGCTTGGGCGGGTAGGAGAGCTTGGAGGGGTGGGGCAGCATGTGGGGTTAGGAGAGCTTGGGGGTGCAGGAGCGATTGGCGGGTAGGAGAGCTTGGTTGGCTAGTAGAGTTGGGGGTTAAGAGATCTTTGGGGTAGGAGAGCTTGGGCGGGGTTGGAGAGCTTGTGGGGTTCGGAAAGCTTCGTGGGGGGCAGGAGAGTTTGGGCAGCGTAGCATAGGTTTGTGGGTATGAGTGCTTGCTGGTGTCGGAGAGCTTGGGAGGTAATTTCTTTGTACTGTGATTATTCCGAAGTTCCTGCAGCTCGCTTGCCCTGTTTCTGCAGCTCCACATTGCCTGTTTCTGAAGCTAATTCCTCTGTTTCTGGGGCTGCTAATTTACCAGTTTCTGTGACTCCTTGTATTCAGCTTTCAAGACCGAATTCCACAGTTTCTACGTTTAGGTCCACTGTTTCCGGCACTAATTTCCGTGTTTCCGGCGCTAATTCGCTTATTTCTGCGCTAATTCCCGTGTTCTTGGAGCTACAACTTGTCTTCTTTCTGCGACTCCTAATTTCTCTGTTTCCTGAGGGAATTCCCATGTTTCTGTTGCTAATGCAGCTGTGTCAGGAAACAACACCTTTTTTTTCGGAGAAAAACCCGTAGTTTCTGGAAGTCCTAGTTACCCTCTTTCTGGAGATTCTGAGTTGTTTGTGGAGCTCCTAATTGTCCTTTTTCTGGAGCTCCAAATTGCGCTGTTTATGAAGCACCTAATTGTCGTATTTAATTGTCTACTAGTTATCTATATATCTCTGCGAAATGTCCTGTTTATGGTGCGCTCCACTAAATCCCCTGCTGCAGGGGCAGCGAAGTCACCTCTTTCTAGACTTTACTCTGTTCGTTTTAACACCAATCCCCCTGTTTCTGGAGAGAATTGCGTTGTTTCTGGAGCTAATTCCAATATTCCCGGGGCTACTAATTTCGCAGTCTCTGGAGCTCCGAATACCTCTGCGACTGGAGCAAATTCCCCTGTTCCTGGAGCAAATCATCTTGTATCTGTAGCTGAAGTGTCCTCTGTTCCTGGAGCACCTAATTCTCTCTTTCTGTATATAATCGCGAAACTTCTGGGCATAATTCCCCTCTCTCTGCAGCTCCTAATTCTCGTGTTTCTGGAGCACTCAATTCAACAGCTTGTGGAGTTAACGCCAATATTTCTGCAGCTAAATCCCCGGTTTCTGGAATTAATTCCGGTAAGTAAGAATATCCCTTTTCCACTGTTCCTGGAGCTATTTCTCTTGTTAAGGGTTAATTTCAATGTCCTTGGAGCTGCTAAATCAAATCTTACGAGAGCTCACAATGCCGCTGTTGCTGGATCTCCGACTACCCCAAGGTTCTAGTTCACCTGTTTCTGAAGCTATTTCAGTTGTTTGTGGAGAAATTAATTCCTCTGTTTCTGGAGCTTCAAATTGCGCTGTTTATGAAGCACCTAAGTGTGTTTATTATGTGGCTACCATTTCTCGCTATAATTAGCTCCTAAGTATTCTGCTTATGGTGCGCTCTCCAAATTCCCTGCTGCAGGAAAAACTAGTTAATCTGTTTCACCAGACAACGCTTCTCTTTCTAAATGTAGTTCGGTTATTTCTGGAGCAGATTTAGCTGTACTGATTAAAATCCCATGTTTCTGGAGCTCCTAATTTCCCATTTCCGCAGTGCCCAATTCGGTAGTTTCTGTAACTCCTAATTCACATCTTTCTAGACCTAATTCCTCTGTTTCTGGAGCTAATACCCTTGTTTCTGAACTAATTCCAGTATTCCTGGAACTAGTAATTCCCCTCTCTGCAGTTCCTAATTCCCCTGTTCCTGGAACTAATTCCTCTGTTTATGGAGCTCATCTTTTTCTGGAGTTCCAGATATCCAGATTGTGGATCTACGAATGCATCTGTTTCTGGAGGTAACGCCCCTGTTTCTGTTGCTAACTCAACTGTTTCTGAAGAGAATACGTTTTTTTCTGGGGGAAATTCCCGTGGAGATCATAGTTTCACTTTTTGTGGAGCTCCAATTGTGCAATTTATGAAGCACGTAATTGTCCTTTATATCTCTGTAGTTTGCCGGTATATATGGCTCCGAATTGACCTGTTATGGTGCGCACCCCTAATTTCCCTCCTCGAGGAAGAGCTAATTCTCTGTTTTTGAATGTAACTATACTTTTTCTAAACACAACTCCATATCCCTGGATCTATCTGCGCTGTACTGTGATTATTCCCGTGTTCCTGGAGCCCCTGCTTCCCCTGTGTCTGCAGCTCCGCAATGCCCTGTTTCTGGAGCGAATCCCAGTGTTCCTGGAGCTGATAATTCACCACTTCCTGTAACTCTTATTTTCTTCCTTCTCGAGCTAATTCCATTGTTTCTGGAGTCAATGGCTCTATTTCTGGAGCTAATTCCCTTCTTTCTGCGCGAATATCCGTGTTCCAGGAGCTCCAACTTCCCGTCTTTCAGCGGCTCCAAATTTCCCTGTTCCTAGATTTAATACCCCTGTTTCGGTAGCTAATTCAGCTGTTTGTGGAGCAAATGATTCTGGAGCTAATGTTTCTCCAGATCCTATGTTTCTGGAGCTATTTCCAATCTCTGTCGTTCCTAGTTCTCCTGTTCCTGCAGATCCAAATTCTTCTGTTTCTTGGGTTCGAAATTGCCCTGTTTATATTACACCTAATTGCCCTTTTCATGAGGCCACTAGTTCTCTGATATATACAGCTCCAAATTGCATTGTTTTTGGTGCGCTCTCCTAATTCCCAATCGACAGGATCAGCTAATTCACTTATTTCTGGAACTGGCTCCAAATTTCCAAGTTTCTATAGCCTGCACCAACGCTCCACGGTGATACTGTCCTCTCCTAATTACCTGTATTTGGATCTCCTAAATCTCCTGTTTCTTTTGCTCCAAATGAATTTGTTTATGGAACCATACTTACCTTCTTTCTGGATCGTATAATTCCCCTGATTTTGGAGTTAATTTCCCTGATTCTGAAATGATAGCACTGATTCTGGAGTTGAGCACCTGTTTATGGAGTTGGTTCCCTTGTTTATGAGCTAAGTCCGGTGTTTCTTGTGCTAATTTCCAAGTTTCCGGAGCAAATTCTTCTTTATTCTGCTGATCCTAATATCCCATTTTGTGAAGCTCCGAATTTGTCCGTTTCTGCATGGAAAGCCCCTGAAACAGGTGAAATAGCTACAGAAATAATTTTGCCTCTTGAGTTAAATCCCTAGATTCTGCAGGCACTAGTTCCATTATTACAGCAGATGTTTCAGTTGCTTGTGAAGCTCCAATAAAACGTATCTGGAACCCCACATTGCGCTGTTTTTGGAGACGTAATTGTGTTCGGACGTTGTTACTAGTTCCCCTGTAGATATAGCCCGGAATTCTCCTATTTATAGTGCACTCTCCAAACTCCCTGATACAGGAACAGCGAATACACCTGTTTCTAGAGCTGGCTCCAAATGTCCCACTTTCTGGAGCCTGCTCATACGTTCCACGTTTATGGAGCTCTCTGCTAATTTCCCTGTATCTGTATCTCCAAAACCTCCTGTATCTTTTTCTGAAACTTACTTTGTTTATGGAACCACACTTCCCTTGTTTATGGAACTTATATTTCCTCAGTTTCAGGAATTATTCTGGAATTAATTCATCGTTTCTGAAGCTAATGCCCTTATTTCCGATCTAATTCCCGTGTTTCTGGAGCTCCTCGATCTGCACCTGCCAATTCCCCTGATTCTGAATCTAACCCTTGGTTGTGGAGGTAATTCATATGTTTCTGGAGCTCCTGATATCGCAGTTTGAGGAAATCCTAATTCCTCTGTTTCTGGAGGTAACGCCCATGTTTCTGTAGCTGATTTAATTGTTTCTGTAGGTAATACTCTGTTTCTGGTGCTGATTCCCCAGTTTCTGGAGATCCTAGTCCCTCTGGTTCTGGAAATGATTTATTTGTTTGTGGAGTTTCTAATGTCGCTGACACTGGAGCTCCATATTTCGCATTTCATGGAGCACATCATTATCGTTTTCTTTTATCTACATGTTCCCCTATAAATCCGAATTGTCCTGTTAATGGTGCGCTCTCCAATTACCCCTGCTATAGGAACAGCTAATTTGCCTTTTTCCGGAGCTGTCTCCACATTTCCCACTTTCTTGTGCCCTCTCCTATGTTCCATGTTGTTGGAGCCCTCTCCCAAATTCCCTGCATCTTGATCTCCTAAATCTCCTGTATCTTTTGCTTCAAATTACATTCTTTATGGAACCATAATTGCCTTGTTACTGGATATCGTAATCTCATGCTGCTGAAGCTAAACACCCTGTTTCTTTGCTGCAACGTCAACTGTTTCCGGACCACTTGATTCTGCCCCTTGATCGAGCTAATTCCCATATTGCTAAGGAAAATTCCCCTGTTTCGGGAGCTGCTAATACATGTGTTTATGGACCTCCTAATTCCACGATTTGTAGAGTTAATTCCAGTGTTTCTGTAACTAATTATCTTGTTCTGGGGCTAATCCTTCTATTCCTGGAACTGCTATCGTCAATGTTTCTGGATTGTTACTACCCGAATTTCGAGAGTTCCAACTTTTCCTTGTTTGTGGAGCCCATGATTGCACAATTTCTGGAGCTGCAAATAGCACTGTTTATGGAATACCTAATTAATGTGGCTACTATTTCCCCGATATATATATATATAGCACCGGATTGTCTACTTTCAGGTGCACTCTCCTAATTCCTCTGCTAATGGAAAATCTAACACTCCTTTTTATGGAGCTGTGCCCCAATTTTCCAGTTCCTGGAGCTACATTCCATGTAGATGTGGTGCTCCCCTAATTCCGCTCGATCTGGGATCTCATTAATATTCTGTTTATTTTGCTCCGAATTACGTTGTTTATGGATGCACACTTTTCTTGTTTCTGGATCTCATGATTCCCCTGTTTCTGGAGCAATCGATTCTCCCAATGTCTGGAGATAATTACAGCATTTTAGGCCATAATTCGTCTTTCTGTTGCTCCTAATTCGGTCGTTTCTGAAGAACATAATTCACTTGTTTGTGGAATAAATTCCAGTATTTATGCAACTAATTTTCCTGTTTCTGGAATTAATTCATATATTTAAGGAGATACTTTTTCCCCTGTTTCTGGAGCTAATTCGCTCATTCTGGTGCTAACTTCTCTGTTCTGGGAGCTGCTAATTACAATGTTGCTGTACCATCTAATACCACATCTTATGTAGGGCCTAGTTCCCTGTTTCTGTAGTTATTTCACTTGTTGTGGAGATTCTAATTCCTATGATTCTGGAGCTACAAATGCACTGTTTATGCAGCGTCTAATTCTGTATTCATTTTGCTAATATTCTCCGGATATATATAGCTCTGAATTGTTCAGATTGTGGCGCGCTGACCTAATTCTTCTGCTACAGGAACAGCTAATTTTCCTATTTATTGAGCTAACTCTTCTCTGTGTAACCCAATTACCATGTTTCTCTAGATAGTTCCGCTGTACTGAGTGAAGTCCTCTGTTCCTTAACTCCTAATTCCTCTGTTTCTGCAGCGCACAATTCTTCAGTTTCTGGAGATAATCCCACTGTGTCTGGAGCTGCTAATCACCAGTTCCTTTAATTTCTAATTAACCTTTTTCTAGACCTGGTTCCACCGTTTCTGGAGCTAATTCCACTGTTTGTGGCGCTAATTCCACTGTTCCTGGAGCTGCTAATTTCTCCTTCTTTCTAGAGCTGCTATTTCCAAAGTTCCTGGAGCTGCTAATTCCACTGTTTCTGGGGCTGCTAATTCCATTGTTCCTGAAGCTAATTCCAATGTTTCCGGAGCTGATAATTATTCTGTTCTGCAGCTAATTCCACTATTTCTGGAGCTGATTCCACTGTTCCTGGAGCGATTTCTTCTCTGTCTGAAGCTGATAATTTCACCGTTTCTGGAGCTGCTATTTACACTGTTTCTGGAGCTAATTTCGCTATTTCTGGGTCTAATTCCACTGTATCTGTAGCTGGTAATTCCAATATTTATGCATCATGTTCCACTGTTTTTGGAGCTGCTAATTCCATCTGTTCTTGGTGCTGCAAATTCCACGATTTCTGAAGCTAATTCCCCTGCTTCTGAAATTAATTCCACGATTTCTGAATATAATTCTCCTATTTCTGAAGCTGCTAATTCCACTGTTTCTGGAGCTGCTGAGTTCTCAGTTTCTGGAGCTAATTTCCCTGTTTCTGGAGCTAATACTTATGTTTCTAAAGCTAATTCCCCTGTTCCTGGAACTGCTAATTTCTCCCTGTTTCTGCAGCTGCTAATTCCGATGCTCCTGCAGATAATTCCACTGTTTCTGGGCTAATTCCCCTGTTTCTAGGGCTGTTATTCCACTGTTTCTGGAGTAATTGCGTTGTTGCTGGAGCTGCTAATTCCAGTTTCTGGCGCTAATTCGGCTGTTCATTGAACTGAAAATTCCACTGTTTCTGGAGCTAATTCCATTTTTTCTGGAGCAGCTAATGCCACTCTTCTTGTTGCTGCTAATTCCAATAGTTATGAAGCTAATTCCATTGTTCCTGGAGCTGCTAATTCCAGAATTCTTGTGGCTACAAATTCCAATATTTCTGGAGCTAATTCCACTGTTTCTAAAGCTATTTCCACTGTTTCTGCGGCTAATTCCACTTTTTCTGGAGCGAATTTACCTTTTTTCTGGAGCTAATTCCACTGTCTCTGGAATTGCTAATTGAACAGCTTCTGGAACGGATTCCACTGTTGCTGAAGTTAATTCCATTGTTGTTGGAGCTAATTCGACTGTTTCTGAAGCTGCTAATTCCACTATTTCTGGAGCTAATTCCACTGTTTCTGGAGTTATTTCCACTGTTTCTGGAGCTAATTCCACTGTTTCTGGAGTTATTTCCACTGTTTCTGGAGCTAATTCCACTGTTTCAGGAGCTAAGTCCACTGTTTCTGGAGTTAATTCCACTGTTTCTGGAGCTAATTCCACTGTTTCTGGAATTAAATCTACTGTTTCTGGAGATCATTCCACTGTTTCTGGAGCTAATTCCACTGTTTCTGGAGCTAATTCCACTGTTCCTGAAGCTGCTAATTCCACTGTTTCTGAAGCTAGTTCCACTGTTTCTGGAGCTTCTAATTCCACTGTTCCTGTAGCTGCTAATTGCTCCCTCTTTCTATAGCTGTTAATTCCAAAGTTGCTGGAACTGCTAATTCCATCGTTTCTGCAGCTGCTAATTCTGATGTTCCTGGAACTGCTAATATTCCTGCTTCTGGGGCTAATTCCATTGTTGATAGAGCTAATTACTGTTTCTGGAGTGGCCTATTCCTCCCTTTTACTGGAGCTAATCCCATTGTTTCTGGGGCCAATACTCCTGTTTCTGCAGCTGCTAATTCCACTGCTTCTGGCGCTAATTCTGCTGTTCCTGGAGCTGCTAATTCCAATATTTCTGAAGCTACTACTATTGTTACTGTAGCTGCTAATTCCACAGTTCCTGTGGCTGCTAATTCCAATATAATGGATAATTCCTGTTTCTTGCGCTAATTCCAATGTTTCTGGGGCTAAATGCCCTCTTTATGAACACATTCCTCTAATTCTTGAGCTAATTACACTGTTTCTGCGGCTAATTCCACTTTTTCTGGAGCTAATTCCACTGTCTCTGGAGCTAATTCCACTGCTTCTGGAAATAATTCCACTGTTTCTGAAGCAAAGTCCACTGTAGTTGGAGCAAATTCCACTGTTTCTGAAGCTGCTAATTCCATATTTCTGGAGCTAATTCCATTGCTTCTGGAGCTAATTCCACTGTTTCTGAAGCAAATTCCACTGTTTCTGAAGCTGCTAATTCCATATTTCTGGAGCTAATTCCACTGTTTCTGGAGTTAATTCCACTGTTTCTGGAGCTAATTCCACTGTTTCTGGTTTTAATTCCACTTTTCCCGGAGCTAATTCCATTGTTTCTGAAGTTAATTCCACTGTTTCCGGCGATAAGTCCACTGTTTCTGCGGCTAATTCCAATGTTTCTGGGGCTAATTCCCCTCATTCTGAACAAATTCCTCTATTGCCGGAGCTAATTACACTATTTCTAGAGCTAATTCCACTGTTTCTGCGGCTATTTCCAATTTTTCTGGAGATAATTCCACTGTCTCTGGAGCTAATTACACTGTTTCTGAAGATAATTCCACTATTTCCGGAGTTAATTCCACTGTTTCTGGAGCTAATTCCACTCATTCTGGTTTTAATTCCACTGTTTCTGGAGCTACTTACACTGTTTCTGGAGCTAATTCCACTGTTTCTGAAGATAATTCCACGATTTCTGGAGCTCATTCCACTGTTTCTGTAGCTAATTCCAATGTTTCTCGTTTTAATTCCACTGTTTCTGGAGCTAATTCCACTATTTCTGGAGCGTTCCCCTGTTTCTGGAGCTAATTCCACTGTTTCTGGAGCTAATTCCACTGTTTCTTTTGATAAGTCCCCTGTTTCTACAGCTGCTAATTCCACTGTTCTGGAGCTAATTCCACTGTTTCTGGCGCTAATTCTGCTGTTCCTGGAGCTCCTAATTCCAATATATCTGAAGCTAATACTATTGCTACTGGAGGAGCGCATACCAATGTTCCTGTGGCTGCTAATTTCAATATTTCTGGAGCTAATTCCTCTATTTATGGAGCTAATTGCACTGTTTCTAGAGCTAATCCCACTGTTTCTGCGGCTAATTCCACACTTTGTGGGGCTAACTCCCCTCTTTCTGGAGCTAATTCCACTGTTGCTGGAGCTAATTCCACTGTTTCTGAAGCTAATTACACAGTTTCTGGAGCTAATTCCACTGTTTCAGCGGCTAATTCCAATGTTTCTGGGGCTAATTCCCCTCTTTCTGAACAAATTCCTCTGTTTCTGGAGCTAATTCCAGTGTTTCTGGAGCTAATTCCACTGTTCCTGAAGTTGCTAATTCTACTGTTCCTGGCGCTGCTAATTCCACTGTTTCTGAAGCTAGTTCCACTGTTTCTGGAGCTTCTAATTCCACTGTTCCTGGAGCTGCTAATTCCTCCCTCTTTCAGGAGCTGTTAATTCCAATGTTGCTGGAAATGCTAATTCCATCGTTTCTGCAGTTGCTAATTGTGTTCCTGGAACTGCTTATATTCCTGTTTCTGGGGTTAATTCCATTGTTGGTAGAGCTAATTACACTGTTTGTGGAGTGGCCTATTCCTCCGTTTAACTGGAGCTAATTCCACTGTTTCTGGAGGTAATCCCACTATTTCTGGGGCCAATTCTCCTGTCTCTGCCGCTGCTAATTCCACTGCTTCTGGCGCTTATTCTGCTGTTCCTGGAGCTGCTAATTCCAATATTTCTCAAGCTACTACTATTGTTACTGTAGCTGCTAATTCCACAGTTCCTGTGACTGCTAATTCCAATATTTCTGGATAATTCCCGTTTCTGGCGCTAATTCCAATGTTTCTGCGGCTAATTCCAATGTTTATTGGGCTAATTACATTCTTTCTGAACAAATTCCTCTATTTCTTGAGGTAATTTCACTGTTTCTGCGGCTAATTCCACTTTTTCTGGAGCTAATTCCATTGTCTCTGGAGCTAATTCCACTGCTTCTGGAAATAATTCCACTGTTTCCGAAGCAAATTCCACTGTTGTTGGAGCAAATTCCACTGTTTCTGAAGCTGCTAATTCCATATTTCTGGAGCTTATTCCACTGTTTCTGGAGTTAATTCCACTGTTTCTGGAGCTAATTGCACTGTTTCTGCGGCTACTTCCAATGTTGCTGGGGCTAATTCCCCTCTTTCTGAACACATTCCTCTATTTCTGGAGCAAATTTCCCTGTTTCTAGAGCTAATCCCACTGTTTCTGCGGCTAATTCCACACTTTCTGGGGCTAACTCCCCTCTTTCTGGAGCTAATTCCACTGTTGCTGGAGCTAATTCCACTGTTTTTGAAGCTAATTCCACAGTTTCTGGAGCTAACTCCACTGTTTCAGCGGCAAATTCCAATGTTTCTGGGGCTAATTCACCTCTTTCTGAACAAATTCCTCTGTTTCTGGAGCTAATTCCACTGTTTCTGGAGCTAATTCCACTGTTCCTGAAGCTGCTAATTCCACTGTTCCTGGCGCTGATAATTCCACTGTTTCTGAAGCTAGTTCCACTGTTTCTGGAGCTTCTAATTCCACAGTTCCTGGAGCTGCTAATTCCTCCCTTTTTCAGGAGCTGTTAATTCCAATGTTGCTGGAAATGCTAATTCCACCGTTTCTGCAGTTGCTAAATCTGATGTTGCTGGAACTGCTTATATTCCTGTTTCTGGGGTTAATTCCATTGTTGATAGAGCTAATTACACTTTTTCTGGAGTGGCCTATTCCTCCCTTTAACTGGAGCAAATTCCACAGTTTCTGGAGCTAATCCCACTGTTTCTGGGGCCAATTCTCCTGTTTCTGCAGCTGCTAATTCCACTGCTTCTGGCGCTTATTCTGCTGTTCCTGGAGCTGCTAATTCCAATATTTCTGAAGCTGCTACTATTGTTACTGTAGCTGCTAATTCCACAGTTCCTGTGTCTGCTAATTCCAATATTTCTGGATAATTCCTGTTTCTGGCGCTAATTCCAATGTTTCTGCGGCTAATTCCAAGGTTTCTTGGGCTAATTCCCCTCTTTATGAACAAATTCCTCTATTTCTTGAGCTAATTTCACAGTTTCTGCGGCAATTCCACTTTTTCTGGAGCTAATTCCACTTTCTCTGGAGCTAATTCCACTGCTTCTGGAAATAATGCCACTGTTTCCGAAGCAAATTCCACTGTTGTTAGAGCAAATTCCACTGTTGCTGAAGCTGATAATTCCATATTTCTGGAGCTTATTCCACTGTTTCTGGAGTTAATTCCACTGTTTCTGGAGCTAGTTCCACTGTTTCTGCGGCTAATTCCAATGTTTCTGGGGCTAATTCCCCTCTTTCTGAACACATTCCTCTATTTCTGGAGCTAATTTCACTGTTTCTAGAGCTAATACCACTGTTTCTGTGGCTAATTCCACACTTTCTGGAGCTAATTCCACTGTTGCTGGAGCTAATGCCACTGCTTCTGGAGCTAATTCCACTGTTTCTGGATTTAATTCCACTCTTTATGGTGTTAATTCCACTGTTTCTGGAGCTAATTCAACCGTTTCTGTGTCTAAGTCCCCTGTTTCTACAGCTGCTAATTCCACTGTTCTGGAGTTCATTCCACTGTTTCTGGAGCTGCTAATTCCACTGCTTCTGGCGCTAATTCTGCTGTTTCTGGAGTTGTTAATTCCAATATTTCTGAAGCTAATACTATTGTTATTGGAGCTGCTCATTCCAGTGTTCCTGTGGCTGCCAATTTCAATATTTCTGGAGCTAATTCCTCTGTTTCTGGCGCTAATTCCACTATTTCTGCGGCTAATTTCAATGTTTCTGGGGCTAATTCCCCTCTTTCTGAACACATTCCTCTATTTCTGGAGGTAATTTCACTGTTTCTAGAGCTAATTCCACTGTTTATGCGGCTAATTCCACTCTTTCTGGGGCTAACTCCCCACATTCTGGAGCAAAATCCACTGTTGCCGGATATAATTCCACTCTTTCTGAAGCTAATTCCACAGTTTCTGGAGCTAATTCCACTGTTTCTGCGTCTAATTCCAATGTTTCTGAGGCTAATTCCTCTCTTTCTGAACAAATTCCGCTGTTTCTGGAGCTAAGTCCACTGTTTCTGGAGCTAATTCCACAGTTTCTGGAGCTAATTCCACTGATTCTGAAGCTGCGAAAGCCACTGTTTCTGGAGCTAATTCCACTGTTTCTGGGGTTAATCCTCTATTTCTAGTCATTCCATTTCCACTGATTCTGGAGCCAATTCCTCTGGTTCTGGGGCTAATTTCTCTATTTCTGGGGCTATTTCCTCTATTTCTAGTCCTTCTATTTCCACTGTTTCTGGTGCTAATTCCCCTGTTTCTGGGGCTAATTACTGTATTTCTGGTCCTTCCAAATCCACTGTTTCTGGAGCTAATTCCTCTGTTTCTGGAGCTAATTCCACTGTTTCTGAAGCTGCTAATTCCAGTTTCTGGAGCTATTTCCACTGTTTCTGGAGCTATTTCCTCAGTTTCTGGGGCTAATTCCTGATTTCTATAGCTAAATCCTCTGTTCCTGGAGCTGCTAATTTCACTGTTTCTGGATCTAATTCCATTATTTAAGGAGCTAGCTGTAGTTTTTCTGCAGCTGCTAATTCCTCCCTATTTCTGGAGCTAATTCCACTGCTTCTGGAGCTAATTCCACTGTTTCCGTTGTTAATTACACTGTTTCTGTGGCAAATACCCCTGTTTCTGTAGCTGCTAATTCCACTGTTTCTGCAGCTAATTCCACTGTAGCTGCTAATTCCATTTTTCCTATAGCTGCTAATTTCATTATTTCTGAACATAATTCCATTGTTCCTCGAGCTGCTAATTCCACAGTTCCTTCAGATATTGAGAATTAATTGCAGAAACATAGGTATTAGCCCCAGAAATAGAGGAAGTAGGAGCTGAAGAGACAGGAGAACTGGGGTCTTCAGATATTGGGGAATTAGCTCCAGAAATAACAGATATTAGTTCCAGAAACAGAGGAATCTGGAGCTGCAATTCATGAGAACTGGCACCTTCAGATATTTGGGAATTAGCTCCAGAAATAATAGGCATTTGCTCCAGAAACAGAGGAATTCGGAGCTGCCAGGAAACGAGAAGACGGACCTTCAGATAATGTGGAATTAGCTACAGAAACATAGGTATTAACTCCAGAAACAGATACATTAGTATCTGCAGGAACGGTAGAACTGGGACGTTCAAATATTATGGCATTAGCTCCAGAAACACAGCCCCTGAAACAGAGGAATTAGAAGATGCAGGAACAGGAGATCTGGAACAATCAGATATTGTCATTAGCTCCAGAAACATAGGTATTAGATCCATAAACAGAGGAATTAGGAGCTTCAGGGACAGGAGAACTGGGACCGTCAGGTATTTAGGAATTAGCTGCAGAAACATAGGTATTAGCTCATAAACAAAGGAATTAGGATTTACAGGGGCAAGAGAACTGGGACCTTCGAATAGTGCGGAATTAACTCCAGAAACATAGGCATTTGCTCCAAAAACTGTTGAATTATCTATGTAAATACGGGAGTTGCCTCCAGAAACAGCAGAATTAATTCCAGGAACCGGGAAATTTTGAGCCGCATAAAGAGGGGAAGTTGAAGCTCCAGTGACACGGGAATTAGGTCACAAACAAGGGGATTGGCTCCAGAAATATAGCCATTAACTCCCGAAACAGTAGAATTAGCTCGAGAAAGATGAAAAGTAAGAGTTACAGAAACTAGTGGATTAACAACTCCAGGAAAAATTGAATTAGCAACAGAAACAGGGCAAAGGGGAGATGTCCAGGAGCATGGGAATAATCACAGTACAGTGCCATTAGCTCCAGAAAAAGGGAGTTGTGTTTAGAAATAGGAGATTTACATCCGGGAAGAGTTGAATTTACTCTTCCTGTAGCAGTGGAATTATGAACACGGAGGATAAACAGCATAATTCGGAGCAATATATATGGGCAAACTAGTAGACACATAACAAGGACAATTAGTTGCTTCATATACAGTAGAGTCGGGAGCTCCATAAACAGTGGAATTATGAGCTCCACAAACAACTGAAGTATGTCGAGAAAGAAGGGAACTATGACCTCAGAAACGGTGGCATTTTCTCCAGAAATAAAAGTATTTTCTACTGAATCAGCTGAATTAGCTACAGGAACAGGATTATTCCCTCCAGGAACAGGGACGTTATGAGTCGCAGAGAGGGGAAATAGGCGCTCCAGGAACATGGGAATTAGCGCAGAAACTAGGGAATTAGCGCTAGAAAGAGGATTATTAGTTCTGGAAACTGTGGAATTATGTTTCGAAAGATGAAAAATAGGAGTTACAGAAACTAGTATATTAACAGCTCCAGAAAGAGTGGAATTCGCTCCAGAAACAGGTCAATGGGGAGCTGCAGAAACAGGGGAAGCAAGCTCCAGGAGCACAGGAATAATCATAGTACAGCGCAATTAGCTCAAAAAGAGGGGATTTAAGTTTTGAAGAGGAAAGTTTCCTCCAGAACATGTGAATTTTCTATTCATGTAGCAGGGTAAGTAGGAGAGCGCATCATAAACAGGACAATTCGGAGCTACAGAAACAGGGGAATTAGCTCCAGAAACAAGGGAATTGGCTCCAGGACCCGCGTAATTCGGAGCTGCAGAGAGGTGAATTCGGAGTTTCAGGAATACTGGAATTAGTTCAGAAACATGTGTATTGGCAAACTACTAGATACGTTTAAAAAAGACTATTATGTGCTCCATTAACTTCACAATTTCGAGCTCCACAAAAAAGGGGAATTAGGAGCACCACACTAATTTTTCAAACGAAAAAGCATGGCTCCATAAACCGTTCAATTACCAAAAGAAACAAGGGAGTTTCCTCCAGAAATAGATGCATTAGGAGATCCACAATCAGAGATATTAGGGACTCCAGAAAAAACTGAGCTGCAGAAACTGGGGAATTAGCTCAAGGAACAGGGAGTTGGAAGCTGCAGATAGGGATATTAACTACATAACCTGGGGTAGCTGGAGCTGCAGCAATAACGGCATTCGGGGCTCCCACAAGTTGGGATTTAGCAGCTCCAAGAATATTGAAACTAACCCTCGAGCAAGGGTAATAGCTGCAGAAAGAGGGGGACTGGGATATCATTAATTACACGAATTCATGCCATAAAGCGGTGAATTAGCTCCAGAAATATTGTAGTTAACGCCGTAAAATGAGGAATTAAGTGCTCCAGAAATACCAGAATTATGAGCTCCAGAAACATGCAAATTATGTCCAGAACAATTGTGATGAGCTCCAGATAGTGGGAGAATCAAGTGCTCCAGAAAAGAGGACTTTTCAGCTGCAGATACAAGGTGATTATCTCGATTAAGAGGTGAAATTGCAGGAGAAGCAGCGGAATTAGGAGCTGGCAGATTGGGATATTAGCAGCCCGAGGCACAGTGGGATTAGCGCCAGAAACAGCGCAATTAGCTCCAGAAACAGGACAATTATATTTAGAAAGAACAGGGATACCTCTCGAAAGAGGTGTCACTGCAGCAGGGGATTTAGGATAGCGCGTCATGAACAGCAAATTTCGGAGCTATATATATGTAACTAGGAGACACTTAAATAGGACAATTGGGTGCTTCATCAACAGTGCAATTTGGAGCACCAGAAAAAAGACAATTAGGAACTCCACAAACAACTTAGAATCCCCAAATTTAGCTGGCACTACAGCAGCGAATGTAGGAGAGTGCAGCATAAAAAGGACATTTTTTAGAATATATATATATATATATATATATCTAGTGGACACTTAAGTAGGATAATTAGTTGCTTCATAAACTACTTAATTTGGAGCTACAGAAAAAGGACAACTGGAAGCTCCACAAACAACTCAGATTCTCCAGAAAGAGAGCAACTAGGACTTTCAGCAACTATGAAATTTGCTCTGGAAAAAAGGAATTATTAGCTCCAGAAACATGTGAATTAGTTTGAAAATAGGGGAATTCCCTACAGGGACAGGAAAGTAAGTAGTCGCAGAAAGAAAGTAAGTAGGAGCGCCAGGAACACTGGAATTAGCGTAGAAACAAGGGAATAAGCGCCAGAAATAGGGGAATTAGGTCTACAAACGGTGGAATTAGGTCTTGAAAGTTGAAACGTAGAAATTACAGAAACTGGTAAATTAGCAGTTCCAGAAAGAGTTGAATTCGCTCCAGAAACAGGGCAATGGGGAGCTGCAGAATCACGGGAGGCAATCTCCAGGATCACAGGAATAATCACAGTACAGCGCAATTCTCTCCAGAAACAGGAGAATTATGTTTAGAAAGAGGAGAGTTACCTGCAGAAAAGGTGAATTTCCTGTTCATGTTTGAGGCTAATTATGAGAGCGCTCCATAAACAGGACAATTCGGAGCCATAGATATCGGCAAACTACTGCACATGTAAAAAGGACAATTTTTTTGCTTCACAAGCCACACAATATGGAGCTCCACAAAAAGGGAAATTATTATCTCCATTAATTTTCCCCAGAAAATAATGTATTAGTTCCAGAAACAGTTCAATTAGCAATAGAATCAGGGGAGTTACCTCCAGAAATAGAAGCATTAGCAGATTCACAATCTGGGATATTAAGAACCCCAGAAAAATGATGAACTCCAGAAACAGGGTAATTAGCTCCAGATACAAGGAAATAAGGGCCAGGACCCGCGTAATTAGAAGCTGCAGAGAGGAGAATTCGGAGTTCCAGGAATACCGGAATTAGTTCAGAAACATGGGTATTAGCTCTAGAAATAGGGAACTTGGGTCTAGAACGATGAGAATTATGAGATGCAGAATCTAGAGAATTGTGTACTGGAGAAACAGAGGAATTAGGAGCTCAAGAAACACAGGAAATTGTTAAGTACAGAGGAAGTAGCTTCAGAAAAAAAATAAATTACATTTAAAAAGATAAGTTTAGGATCAAGAAACAGGTAAACAATTTATTCCTGTAGCAGGGTAATTAGGAGAGCGCACAATAAGCAGAATAATTCGGAGATAAATATATCGGGAAATGGCAGACATATAAATAAGCGCAATTTGATATTTCATAAACAGCACAGTTTGTCGCTCCGGAAACAGGGGAATTATGATCTCCACAAACAAGTGAAATAGCTCCAGAAACAGTGGAACTAGGACCTGCATAACCTGGGGTAGTACGAGCTCCAGCAACAGCGTCAATCGGAGCTGCCGTAAGGTGGGATTTAGCAGCTCCAAAAACATTCAATCTAACACCGGAATAAGGGAAATATCTCCAGAAACAAGGAGAATAGGTTATTATTCATTAGTGGAAATAATTCCATAAATCGGGGAATTAGCTCCAGAAATACTGGAGTTAACTCCCCCTACTGGGGAATTAAATGCTCCAGAATCACCGGAATTTGGTGCTCCAGAAAGAGAGTAATTACGTCTAGAAATATGTTGATTAGTTACAGATAGAGGAAGAGTCAGGTGCTCTAAAAACAGAAGGCTTTTCAGCTACAGATAAAATGTGATTAACTCCAGGAACAGGGGAAGTTGCTCGAGAAACAGTTGAATTCGGAGCTTCACAGACAGGGAAATTAGCAGCCACACGAACATTGGGATTAGCTCCAGAAATAGCACAATTTGCTCCATAAACAGGGGAATTGCTTTTAGAAAGATCAGAGTTAGCTCTACAAAGAGGTGACTTAGTTTTCCCTGCAGCAGAGGATTTAGGAGATCGCAACTTAAACTGGATATTTAAGTGATATATATTGAACGAGTCGACACTTAAATAGGAAATTGCTGCTTCATCAACAGCGCAATTTGGAGTTTCAGAAATCGGAAAATTAGGAGCTCTACCAACAACTCAGGGGAGTTCGAGGAGAAGGAGCAGCGTAGGAGAGGCCTACAAAAGTCCAGGCTTCGAGTCGGAAGGCAACGGGGAGGTCGAAGAAGTGGAGCAACGTCAGAGAGAACTACCGGAGGCCCAGCATCGAGTTGGGTGGCAGCTGGGAGTTCGAGGAAGAGGATAAGCACCCGAGATGCTTGAAAAGGCCCAGCGTCGTGTCGGCAGGCAGTGGGGAGTTCGAGGAGGCAGAGCAGCATCGCAGAACCCATAAAAAGGACCAGCGACGGATCGGGAGGCAGCGGAGTTTCGAAGAGGTGGAGCAGCTTCGGAGAGCCCTACAAAGTGCCCAGAATCGAGTCGGGAGGCACCGTGGCGTTCGAGAAGGCGGAGCATCGTCAGAGAGGACTACAAAAGTCCCAGAGACGAGTCGCGAAGCAGTGGAGATTTTGAGGAGGTGGGGCAGCGTCGCAGAGGCCTACAAAATGCCTAACGTCCAGCCGGGCGGCGTCGGGGATTTCGTGGAGGCGGCAGCGTTCGATAGGCCAGTTGGTGCAGCTCCAGGAAGTGAAAGCAAAGAAGAAGTAGAAAGAAATAGAAGGCTGACGTCACAGCCAAGCAGGTAAGCGACTGGTTGGTGATTGGCGAGTAGTCTTACTTTTTATTTATCAGTCGGTTAGTTTTAGCATTGCTTTTGCAAATTTACGTTAATCTAAGTGTAAGTCATGGCAAGGGCGACCAGACCCGTGTCATGCTGCTCCTGTGATATGTGGGAAGACAGGAACGCTTCATGTGCGGGAAGGTTATCCGGTGCATATAGGTACCAACGATATCGGTAAAAAACGGAATGAAGGCGGACAAGACTAATTTGGGGAGCTAGAGCTAAATTAAAAATTAGGACATCAAAATTAGTAATCTCAAGATTGCGACCAGTGCCACGTGCTAGTCACAGTAGGAATCGCAGGATAGCTCAGATGAATACGTGGCTTGAGGAGTGGTGCAGAATGGAGGGATTGAGCTTCCTGGGGTATTGGAACCGGTTCTGGGGGAGGTGGGACGAGTTAAAACTGGACGGTTTGCACCTGGAAACGACTGGAACCCATATCCTTGGGGGAGTGTTTGCTAGTGCTGATGCGGTGCGTTGGAACTAATATGGCAGGGGGATGGAAACCTATTCAGGGAGATAGAGGAAAGTAGAATGGGGCAGGAGCAAAGGATAAAAAGAAAGTAAAGAAAAGTAGTAGGAAGAGAAACCCAAGGCAAAAATCAAAAAGGCCATATTACAGCAAGTTTCTAAAGAGGCAAATAGTATTAACAAGAAAAGCCTGAAGGCTCTGTGCCTCAATGGATGAGTATTTGTTATAAGGTGGACGAATTAACTGCGCAGATTGCTGTTAACGGATGTAATTGGCATCATGGAGACATGGCTCCAGGCTGATCACGGCTGGGAACTGAACATCCAGGCATATTCAACATTCAGCCAGGATAGACAGAAAGGAAAAGGAGGTGGAGGCGGCGGCGTTGTTTGTTATAGAGGAAATTAAAGTAATAGCAAGGAGGAACATTCACTTTGATGATGTGGAATCGGTATGGTTGTAGCTACCGAATACCAAAGGAGAGAAAACGCTAGTAAGACTTGTGTACAGACCAACAAACAATAGCAGTGAGGTTGCGGGCAGCATCAAACAAGGAATTAGGAATGCGGGCAATAAAGGTACAGCAGTTATCATGTGCGACTTTAATTTACATATTGATTGGGCTAACCAAACTGGTAGCAATGCGGTAGAGGAGGATCTTCTGGAGTGTATTTGGGATGATTTTCGAGACCAATATTTCAAGGAACAAACTAGAGGGCTGGCCATCTTAGACTGCATGGCTAAGGGAAAGGACACATTTGCAATCTTGCTTTGCGAGGTCCCTTCGGGAAGAGTGACCATAATAGGGAAGAATTCATTATTAAGATGGAGAGTGATGCAGATTATTCAGAGACTAGGGACCTGAACTTAAGAATAGGTAACTTTCCAGTTGGTATGAGGCATGAACTGGCCACAATAGACTGGCGAGTCTAGCTTAAAGGGTTGACGGTGAATAGACAATGGCAAATATTTAATGATCACATTTCAACAATTGTACATCCCTGTCTGCAGTAAAAAATAAAATGGGGAAGATTGATTAATCGTGGCTAACAACGGAAATTAAGTATAATATTAAATCCAAGGAAGAGCCATAATAATTGGCCAGAAAAAGCAGCAAATCTGAGGATTGGGAGATTTTATAATTCAACAAAGGAGTACAATGTGTTTAATTAGGAGGGGGAGAACAGAGTATGAGAGGAAGATTGCTGGGAACATAAAAAAAGACCGCAAAAGCTTCGATAGATATGTGAGGAGAAAAAGGATTAGTCAAGACAGACGTAGGTCACTTACAGTCAGATTCTGGTGAATTTATAATGGGAACAAAGAAATGGCGGACCAGTTAAACAAATACTTTGGTTCTGTCTTCACGAAGGAAGAAACAAATAGCCTTCCGGAAATATTAGGGACCGAGTGTCAAGTGAGAAGAAGGAACTGAAGGAAATCTTTAATAGGGGGGAAATTGTGTTGGGGAAATTGGTAGGATTGCAGGTCGATAATTCCCCGGTGCCTGAAAGTCTGCATCTCAGAGTACTTAAGGCTGTGGCTTTAAAGATAGTTGATGCATTGGTGATCATTTTCCAGCAAACTATCGAATCTAGATCAGTTGCTATGGACTGGAGTGTAGCTAATGTAACACCACGTTTTAAGAAAGGAGGGAGAGACAAAAAGGGTAATTAAAGACCGGTTAGCCTGTCGTCAGTGATGGGGAAATGTTGGAATCAATTATTAAAGAAGAAATAGCAACGCATTTCGAAAGCAGTGACAGGATAATTCCAAGTCAGCATGAATTTATGAAAGGGAATTGATTTTTGACAAATCTTCTAGAATTATTTGAGGATTTAACTGATAGAGTTGACAAGTGAGGACCAGTGTATATGGTTTATTTGAAATTTCAAAAGGCTTTGACACGGTCCCACACCAGGAATTGTTGTACAAAATTATAGCACAAGATAGTGGGACTAATGTACTGACGCGGATAGAGAACTGTTTGGCAGACAGGATGCAAAAGTCGCGATACAAGTTTACTTTTCAGAGAAGCAGGGCTTAGTGCTGGGACCCCAGCTATTTACAATATACATTAATGATTTCGATGAAGGAACTGAGTGAAATATCTCCAAGTTTGCAGATGACACTAAGCTTGGTGATGGAGTGAGCTGTGAGGAGTACGCTAAAAGGCTGCAGGTTGATTTGGACAGATTAGGTGAGTGGGCAAACGCATGGCAGATGCAATATAATTTGGATAATTGTGAGGTTATCCACTTTGGCGGCAAAAGAACCAAGGCAGATTATTATCTGCGTGTGGCAGATTAGGAAAAGGGAAGGTGCAACGAGTCCTGGGTGTCATGGTACATCAGTCACTGAAATTCGGCATTAAGGTACAGCAGGCGGTGAAGAAGACAAATGGCCTTTTTCGCTTGGAGAATTGATTATAGGAGCAGGGATATCTTATGCAGTTGTACAGGACCTTAGTGAGGCCTCACATGGGACATTGCGTTCATTCTGGTCTCCTAAGCTGAGGAAGGACGTTCTTGTTATTGAGGGATTGCAGAGAAGGTTCACCAGAATGATTCCAGGCATGGCAGGACTGACATCTGAGGAGGAACTGGATCGACTGGGCCTGTATTTGCTGGAGTTAAGAAGGATGAGAGTGGATCACATAGAAACATATAAAACTCTGACGGGATTGGACAGGTTAGATGCAGGAAGAATGTTCCCGATGTTAGGGCAGTCCAGAACCAGGGGACAGAGTCTAAGGATAAGATGTAGGAAATAGGACTGAGATGAGGAGAAACTTCTTCACTCAGAGAGTTGTTAACCTGTAGAATGCTCTGCCATAGTGAGATGTAGATGCCAGTTCATTAGATATATGCAGGCGCGTGTTATAAATGGCTCTTACAGCTAAGTTGACCAAGGGGTATGGAGATAAAGCAGGAAAGGGGTACTGAGGGAAAGATCAGTTTTGATCTTATTGAATGGTAGTGCAGGCTCGAAGATCGAATGGCCTACTCCTGCAACTATTTTCTATGTTTCTCTGTTTCTATGTTTCTATGTTGGGTGAATGAAGAAGAAAGGACACTTCTCCTTAACGTTAGAACGATGAATTCCAGGAGATAAAATCGTTGAGCACGTTTTCATAGAATAGGAATGTTCATCTGGATTCCAGATTCTGGAACATAAGAACATAAGAATATGAGACATAGGAACACGAGTACGCCATTTGGATCCTCTGGCATGCTCCGGCATTGATCAAAATTATGGCTGAACCTCTACCACAACTTGAATTGTGCGCACTATTGCCTTATCCCTTGATTCCCTTAATTTCAAAAGTCTATTGATTTCCGTCTTGAATGTACTCAATGACAGAGACTCATCATCACTCGCCGATAGAGAATTCTAAATATTCACAACTTTCTAAGTTTAGATATTTATCCTCATCACTGTCCTAAATAGATGACCCTAAATTCAGGAAATCCCTCGCTCTAGTCAGCAGTAACATCCCACATACAAAAACACTCTCTGGCCCAGTAAGAATTGTGTATTAGTAAATGAGATCACATCTAATTATTCTAAACTATAGAGAATATAACCCCAGTCTACTTAATCGTTCCTTGTAGGAACACTCACGCCATGACTTAGACAAGGAGTCCAAAACTGTACACAATTCTCCAGCTGTGCACTCACCAGTGTCCTGTATAATTATAGTAAGTCTTCTTCACTCTGACATTCAAGTCCTCTTGTAATAAAGGCGAACATATATTTTCCTCTCGTCATTGTTTGCTCTACATGCATTTTATCTTTCCGTGATTCGTGTACAAAGACACACAGGTCCCTCTGAAGACTAGTAGTTTCCACTCTCTCACCTTTTAATAAATCTCTGCTTTTCTATTGTTTCTGCAAAAGTGGAGAACATGACATTTCTCCTCACGATATTCCATTTGCCACGTTCTTGCCCATTAACTTAGCCTGTCTATATTCCCTTGAACCTTCTTTGCATCCTGCTCACAACTTAAATTCCCACCTAACTTTATATTATTGGCAAAAATCAATACACTACACTTTGTCCCGTGAATCAAATCATTGATATATTGTAAGAATTGCTAAGGCCCAAGCACCGAACATTGTGGAACCCCACAATTTACAGCAAACCAAAGTTCATTTGTACTCACCGTTAACCAATCCTCAATGTACGTTAGTGTAATAACCCCAATCCATTGAGAACTATATTCATTAATACTCTCTTAAGTGGCAGCTTATTGAATGCCTTCTGAAAACCCTATTACACAAATCCACTAGTTCCCCTTACCTATTCTACCAGTTGCAAATTCAAAAACACTAACACATTTATGGAAACATGATTTCTCTTAGATAAACTCTCCACCTTTAAAAGCTGTGGTTGTCGGGTTCAAACGGAGCATTCGCCAGTGAGCCATAGATTCCTGATTGTTAATTCAATGTATAAACCTCATTCTGTTCGGCTTCGTTCTTTGAGGAAATGGGCACTGGACAATGGTGAAAATGTCGGATCATCTTATGTCAGTAAACTTCACTGGAACAGCAGCTCACGCCAGTGCATACCATAGATTCCGGATGGACTAAGTACACTGATTTAGTAATGTCGCATTTTAAAGTGGATCCGGTGCAGAAAGCGAAAGCTATTGACCAATGTATAAAAAGGCAGCCGCAGGACATGTACCTGCAATCTCTGATAACAGCATTTTGATCATTGAGAATATTGCAAGTCCGCCTGACTGTGTTTATCTCGGATTCTCTATATCTCGGTTGATTCTGAATGAATGAATCCGTGAGTCTGTGCATCGTTATGTGTGAGTGCAAAAGTTGAAGATATGATCTAAATTTTTCCCTGTAAATTATTCACATCTGCCTATTCCCTAAATGTGTACAAATGCACAGACGAGAGGATGTGTATATAGGAACAGGAGTAGACCATTGAGCACATCGAGTAGTTCTGCCACTCAATGAGAAAATGGCTGATCTTCATCTGGCTTCCTTTGGCCCATATCATGCCATTCGTTGACACAAATATGTCAACGTCAGATTTAAAATTAACAGTTCATCGATCATCAATTTCAGTTTGCAGAAGAGAGTTCCAAACTTTATCATCGTTTTTGAGCAGACGTGTTGGCTAAGTTCACTTTTGGCTCTAATTTGTAGACTATGTCCCCTAATCCGAGAATCCACAGACAGCGAGAAAAATGTATCTCTGCTTATACTAACATTTTCCCCTAATATCTTGAATTGATTGGTCAAATCACACCTTATCCTTCTACATTCAATAGAATACAACTTTAATTTTGTAATCTGGCCTTGGATTCTAGGTCTCATTTCGAAAGTCCTACGCTGCACTCACTCCAAGGTGAATATATCCTTCCTGCATTGTAAATAATAAACAGATACACAGAAATATAAAGCAGGGCTTTGGCGCAAAATCTCTGACGTGGGAATAATTTGAAACATTTTTCTGAGTGTGGCACAGAGACGATGGAATTAATGGCGTATTTTTGAGCGCAATGACTCTATGCACACTTGTATATAAGATCGGTGGAAAATGCAGCTGTAACTTGGGAGTAATGATGCCTCACATTACCATCGTATGGCTCTAGTGGCACAACGGGCAAGCGTGAAGTACTTATATGATAGTGCAGACAGATGCAACGCAAAGGTTGTTTAATCCTCGCTAAGATCAGGCAATGATTCGACGTTGAAATGATAATTGGTGTTTCCCTCACATTTTATATACATTTTATTAATGGTTCCATGTGAGCATTTAGATTCCAAAGAGCCACAATGATTCAGGGGCAGGTGACAGTTCTTTGACAGCACTTTGGTATTAATTGTTTATATTGAAGGAGTGAGCCGTTTCCATTCTGAAACAGGTAAGTATGTTGTTTGTGGTGAATCGGAGAGGCTGGGGAGGTGCGTCGGAGAGCCCTATAAAAAGAACCAACGCGTCGCCGAGTCGCGGGAGCTCACGGTGAATTGGACAGGCCTCGTAACAGGACCAACGCATCGCTGAGGCTCGGAAGTTGAGTCGGAGAGACCGATAGAATGGCGCAGCGCGTAGCTGAGGCTTTGGAGTTCGTGTTGTTTTGGAGAGCCTCGGTAGTTGCGTTGGAGGGGCTTACAAAAAACCCAACGCGTCGCTGAGGCTCGGGAGTTCGTGTTGTTTTGGAGAGCCTCGGTAGTTGCGTTGGAGGGGCTTACAAAAAACCCAACGCGTCGCTGAGGCTCGGGAGTTCGTAGTGGGTCAGAGAGGCTCGGGAGATGCATCAGAGGGTCCTATAAAAAGGCACAACGCGCCGATGAGATTCGGGATTTCGTGGTGAGTCGGTGAGGTTGGGGAGGTGGTCGGGGAAGCCTATAAAAAGGTCCTGCACGACATTGATACTCCGGAGTTCGTAGTGAGATGAGGAGGCTCGGGACATGCGTCGGAGAGGCCGATAAAAAGTCCTAACGCGTCGCTGAAGCTTGGAATGCTTGGTGAGTCGGAGAGGCTCCAGAGATGCGTCGCAGAGGCTTATAAAAAGGCCCAACGTGTCGCTGAGGCTCTGGAGTTCTTGGTGAGTCGGAGAGGCGCGGGAGGTGCGCTGGAGAGGCCCATTAAAAAAACCAACACGTAGCTAAGGCTGGGGATGTCGTGGTGAGTCGGGGATGGTCGCGAGGTGCGTTGGAGAGGCTTAAAAAAGGCTCAACGCATCGCTGAGGCTCGGGAGTTCGTAGCAAGTCGGAGCGGCTCGCGATGTGCATCAAAGAAACTTATAAAAAGGCCCAACGCATCGCTGAGGCCAGCTGGTGCAGCTATACTGAGAAGGCAAAGAAGATGTAGAAAGAAATTGAAAGATGATGTCACAGCCAAAGGGGTAAGTGATTGACTGGTGATTGGTCAGTAGTTTTTATTTTTCTTTCTTTATCAGTAAGTGACCTTTTAACATTGTTGTTGTCCCATTAATTAATCCAAAAGTTAAGTCATGGCAGGAGAGCTCGGATACGTTTTATGCTCCTCCTGTACTATATGTGAACTAAGGAACGCCTCTGGTGTCCCTGACGACTGTTTGTGCGGGAAGTGCATCCGTCTGCAGTTCATAGCAGACCGCATTGCAGCACGAGATTTGCGGCTGGTTTCAGTCTAGAGCATCCACGATGCAGAGAATGACGTGAATAGCACGTTTAGCGAGTTGGTCACATCGCAGGAAAAGCCAGATAGGGAACGGGTGACCAACAGGAAGATCATTGCAAGGAAGTAATTGCAGTGGTCATTTGCGGTCATCCCCCTGCAAAACAGATACACCGCTTTGGGTAATGTTGAGGCGGATGACTTTTCAGGGGAAGGGAGCAGCAGCCAAGTTCCTGGCACCATGTATGGCACTGCTGTACAGGAGGGCAGGAAAAAGCGTGGAAGTGCGATAGCGATAAGAGATTCAATAGGAAGGAGACAGCAACTGAGACTCCAGGATGGTATGTTGGCTTCCTGGTGCAAGGGTCGAGGATTTCTCAGAGCGGGTGAAGGACATTCTGGAAAGGGAGGGTGAAAAGCCACTTGTCCGGGTGCATATACTAACCAACGATATAGGTAAAAAAAACGTGATGAATTCCTACGAGACGCAATTAGGAAGCTAGGAGCTAAATTAAAATGTAGTACCTCAAAATACTAATCTCAGAATTGCTAACAGTGCCACGTGTTTGACCGAGTAGGAATCGCAGGATAAATCAGAAGAATACGTGGCTGGGGGAGTACAAACATAGATAATAGGTGCAAATAGGTCATTCAGCCCTGCGAGCCTGCACCGCTGTTCAATGAGTTCATGGCTGAACATGCAACTTCAGTACTCCATTCCTGCTTTCTCGCCCTTCCTCTGGATCCACCGATTAGTAAGGACTACATCTAACTCCTTTGTGAATATATTTAGTGAATTGGCCTCAACAACTTTCTATGGTAGAGAATTCCACTGGTTTACCACTCTCTGGGTAAAGAAGTTTCTCCTCATTCGGTACTAAATGGTTTCCCCCTTCTCCTTAGACTGTGACCCCTGGTTCTGGACTTCTCCAACATTGCGAACATTCTTCCAGCATCGAACCTGTCTAAACCCGTCAGAATTTAAAAACTTTTCTATGAGATCCACTCTCATTCCTCTGAAGTCCAGTGAATAAAAACACAGTTGATCCATTCTTTCTTGATATGTCAGTCCCGCCATCCCTGGAATCAGTCTGGTGAACCTTCGCTACACTCTCTCAATAGCAATAATGTCCTTCCTCAAGTTAGGAAACGGAATTGTGCACGATACTCCAGGTGTGGACTCATCAAGCACCTGTACAACTGTAGTAACACCGCCCTGCCCCTGTACTCAAATCCCCTCGCTATGAAGGCCAATTATCCATTTTCTTTCTTAACCGCCTGCTGTACCTGCATGCCAACACTCAATGACTAATGTACCATGACACACAGGTCTAGTTGCACCTCCCCTTTTCATAATATGTCACCATTCAGATAATAGTCTGTCTCTCTGTTTTTACCATCAAAGTGGATAACCTGACATATATCCACATATTGCTTCATCTGCCATGCAATTGTCCACTCACCTAACCTCTCCCAGTCAATCTGAAGCCTCATGGCATCCACCTCCCAGCTCACTCTGCCACCCAACTTAGTGTCATCCGCAAATTTGGAGATACTTCATTTAATCCCCTTGTCTAAATCAGTATTGTACGATGTAAACAGCTGGGGTCTCAGCACAGAACCTTGCAGTGCCACAAACCTCACTGCCTGCCATTCTGAAAAGTACCCATTTACACCTACTCTTTGCTTCCTGTCTGCCAACCAGTTCGCAATCCACGTCAGCATAGTACCCCCAATCCCATATGCATTAACTTTACACATTAATCTCTCGTGTGAGACCTTGGCGAAAGCCTTCTGAATGTCCAAATACACCACATCAACTTCCTTGTCCACTCCACTGGAAACATCCTCAAAAGATTCCAGAAGATTTGTCAAGCATGATTTTCCTTTCACAAATCGATGCTGACTTGGCCCTATTATGTCACCTATTCTAAATGCGCTTCGATGACATTCTTAATCATTGATTCCATCATTTTACCCTCTCTCGATGTCATGCTGTGCGGTGTATAATTCCCTATTTTCCACCTCCCTCCTTTTTTAAAAAGTTGGGTTACATTGGATTCCCTCCACTCCAGAGGAACTGATCCAGATTCTAAGGAATGTTGGAATATGACTGTCAATGCATTCGCTATTTCCAAGGCCACCTCCTTAAATACTCTGGGATGCAGACCATCAGACCCTGCGGATTTATCGGTCTTCAATCCCATCAATTTCCCCAACACAATTTCTCGACTAATAAGGATCTCCCTCAGTTCCACCTTCTTACTAGACCCTCTGACCCCTTTTATATCCGGAAGGTTGTTTGCATCCTCCTTCGTGAATACCGAACCAAAGTACTTATTCAATTGGTCTGCCATTTCTTTGTTCCCCGTTAAGACATCCCCTGATTCTGACTTCACTGGACCTAAGTTTGTCTTTACGAACCTTTTTCTCTTCACATATATAGAGAAGCATGTGCAGTCCGTTTTAATGTTCCCTGTTAGCTTCCTCTCGTATCAATTTACCCTCCCTTATCAAACCCTTTGTCCTCCTCTGCTGAGTTCTAAATTTCTCCTAGTCCCCGGGTTGGCTGCTATTTCTGGCCAATTTGTATGTCACTTCCTTGGCTTTAATACTGTCCTTGATTTCCCTTAATAGCCACGGTTGCGCCACCTTCCGTTTGTTATTTTTATGCCTGACAGGGATGTACAATTGTTGTAGTTCATCCATGCAGTCTCTAAATGTCTGCCATTGCCCATCCACTAACAATCCCTTAAGTATCATTCGCCAATCCATCCTATCCAATTCACGCCTCATACCTTCAAAGTTACCCTTCTTTACGTTCGACCATGGTCTCTGAATAAACTGTATCATTCTCCATCCTAATGTAGAATTCCACCATTTTATGGTCACTATTCCGCAAGGGGCCTCGCACAACAAGATTGCTAAATTATCCTCATTCATTATACAACACCCAGTCTAAGATGGCCTCCCCCCTATTTGGTTCCAGCCGAATCCTTCTTTCAAAAACTGGGACCATAGCCCTTTACGTTAGGGCAGTTCTATTGCACATCCAGGTCATTTTTCGATAGGGTACAGTCTTCTGCCTATACCACCTTTTCAGGCTGTGGGTTTCACACCTCCACCTTTCTGTGGGTGAAAAAAATCCACTCTGTGTCCCAACTGATTCTGTTAATTTATTCCCTCTTGTTGTTGACCCATATCCTAAGGGTAATAGGTCGTTACTGTCCATTTTATCTAAACCCTCATAATTGTATACACCTCAATGAGTTCACTTCTCAGCATCTGCTACTCTGAAAAAAATGAATCCATCCCATGTAATCTTTCCTGATAGCTAATATCCTCCAATCCAGGCAACATCCTCGTAAATCTGCTCTCGACCAGCTCTCCGGCAATCACCTCGACCCTGTAATTAAATGAGCAGAACTACACGCAGTTTTCTAGTTTTGGCCCATGTGTCCCATATGCCATTAAAACAAATTGTCAGAACATGAGAAAATATGAAATATCAGCATGAGTAGGCCATTTGGCCCCTTGATTCTCTAAGATCATGGCTGATGTGGTCTGCTACCTGCAGGCATGTGTTTACCTGCGCTCAAAGCTCCCTTTATTCCTCTACACTTCCAAATGTTCCAACATTTAATGTACATTCCCTTGCCCTGTTAGCCCTCCCCAAACCCATTACCCCAAACTTCTTTGGAATAAATTCCCTTTGACATGCTCCTGTCCACCTGAAAGTAAATTGGCAGATAACAAGAGTTTCTTCCGGTACAAAAGAAGGAAAAATATGCTAAAGTAAATATTGGTCCCCTAGAGGGCAAGACTAGGGAATTAATAATGGGGAGCCCGGAAATTGCAGAGACGTTGAACAAATATTTTGTAACGGGCATCATGGTAGAAGACACGAAAATATCCCAATTGTGGTTACTCAATTCGGGAGGGATGGATCACTATCACGAAAGAAATATTACTCGGTTAAATAATGGGCATAAAGGCGGACAACTCCCTGGACCTGACGGCTTGCATCCTAGGATCTTAAAAGAAATGGCTAAATTGATAGTGGATGCATTGGTTGTAATCTGACAAATTTTCTAGATTCTGGGAAGCTCCCAGCGTATTGGAAACCCGGAAATGTAACGCCCCTGTGTAAAAACGGAGGCAGACAGAAAGCAGGAAACTATAGATCAGTTTTCCTAACATCTGTCGTTGGGAAAATGCTGGAGTCCATTATTAAGGAAGCAGTAGCAGATCATTTCGAAAAGCATAATTTAAACAATCATGGTTTTATCAAAGAGAATCCATGTTTGACAAATTTGCTGGAGTTCTTTGTGGATGTAACGAACAGGGTGAATAAGAAGTAACCATTGCATGTGGTGAATTTAGCTTTCCAGAAAGCATTCTATAACATGCAACATAAACGTTTGCTGCACCAGTTAAATACGTGGTCTTGGGTTCGGGGTAATATATTAGCATTGATAGAAGATTGGTTAATTAAAAGAAAATAGAGCGTCGGGATAAATTATACATTGTCCATTTGGCAAACAGTAACTCGTGGGGTGCCGCAGGGATACGTGCTGCGACCTCCACAACTTACAATCTATAGTATTGATTTGGCTGAAGGAACCGAGTTCAAAGTCGCCGAATTATCTGATGAAAAAAAGATGGGTGATAAAGCAAGTTGTGAGTTGAACACAAATAATTTGCAAAGAGTTTTGCCAGGCTAAGAGACTGAGCAAACATTTGGCAGGAGCAGTATAATTTTGGAAAATGTGAAGTTATATACTTTGGAAGGAATGTATAAAAGCAAATTAGTTTTAAATGGAGGAAAATTTCAAAATGCTGCAGTACAGATGGTCCTGCGGGTCCGTGTGCACGAAACACAAAAATTTAGTGTGCAGATAGAGCAGGTAATCAGGAATGCATTTATTGAAAGGGTATTGTGTATAAAAGCCGAGAGGTCCTGCTACAAGTATACATGGTATTGATGAGGCGACACCTAGAGTACTGCGTACATTTTGGGTCAGTAGGTTGCGCCTGTACACATTGGAGTTCAGAAGGATGAGAGGTCAACTTGGTGAAATATATAATATAATGAGGCGGCTCGACAAGGTGGATGCAGAGAGGACGTTTCCGCTCATATTGGAAAAAGAAACCTAGATGATATAGTCTCAGAACAAGTCGCCACTTATTTAAAACTGAGATGAGGAGGAATTGCTTCTCTCACAAGGTTGTAAATCTTTGCAAATCTCTGCCCCAGAGAGCTGTGGAGGCTGTTTGAATACATTTCAGGCGGATATTAGGAATATTGTGCGATAAGCCGGGTAAAGAATGATGGGGAGCGGGCAAGGAAATGCAGCTGAATCCATGATCAGATCCGCCACGACTTTATTGAACGGTGGAACAGGCTTTATGGACCAAATGGCCTACGCCTGCTCCTATTTCTTATGTTATTATTTCCTTATATTGTTAGATAGAATACATTCCCCCTCTTCCCTATTTTAAATGTGCTGCCGCTATTCTGAGACGATGTCCGCTAGTTTCACTTTCCCTACGTTTGCAAATATGCTCTCTGTGTTCATCTTTTCGAGCACATTCATTAACGTATATGTTTCGATCAGAATACCTTTCATTCTTCTGAATTCCAATGTGTATAGGCCCAACCTATTCAACCTTTCTTCACCACGTAGTGAAGCTACTCTGAAGAGCCACAAATGCAAGTATATCCTTCCTAATATATGGAGTCCAGAACTGTATGCAATACTCTAGGTGTGGCCTTCGCAGTTCCATGTACAGTGGTAGATCAGCCATGTTCTAATTGAATGTCGAAGCTGGCTCGAGTGGCCAAATGGCTTAATCCTGCTCCAATTTCTTATGTTGTTATGTTCTCATTTAGTTTATGTTCGAAACAAATACTGGACTTCCTTCAGTTCAACCAGAGATTGAAACTGAGACAAACGCAGTGAGTGATAGCAGCAGCATCGGGACAGATGGTGGAATAGACAAGAGAGATGGTTAGACCCAAAACTGCCTCAAACTCCAAAAGGCAATGAAAGTGGACTCAGTGAAGGTAAGCTGTTAAAAGCGTGGTTTCGCTGCTTGGCTCAGCTGATCAAAGCGCCTGTCGAGTCAACAATAGATCCTCCATTCGACTCCAAGTAGGTCTTTAATCCCTTATCGCTCAAAATTCTCTATGTCGCCTCCATAAATATATTCAATGACCCAGCCTCCACTCCCTTGGCTTTTTTTCACAACGCTCAAGAGGCTAATTTCTTCCCAGGTGAAAGGGCTACAATCCTTTTAAATTTGCCGATGGCTGCAGCATTCTGGATTAACGCTCCAGTCGCTTTAGGATGTGGGTCGAATTCCATTGCTGCTATTATTTCTGGCGGGGCTGATTTTGGCCTTATATAAAGAATCCATCATTTCTAAGAAGTGCTGCGTGTGATGATGTGGTGCGAGCAGCCTTGCGACAGCTGCTGTGCGGCGACGTGATCCTATAGTGGTTAGTACTCTGTGTTGTAGCCGCAGCAACCTCGGTTCTAATCAGAGTTACGGCACAGTTTGCTTTTTATCTTTTGTCATCCGCGGCAACTGCTGATCGAACACAGCAAAACATCAATCTGCACTATATGAAACAAATATTATACTGTTGGCGGTAGATGTAGTTTTACTAATTCAAACGCGCCTCTTGCCTCAGCTTTTCCTGCTTTCCAGGAAAACATAGCCCTTTGCTTACAATTCTCCTCACCACAATTGTGGCGGCAGCAGTGACTGCATGAGCTGAAGGAAAAGGCGCCGGACGTCGATGCTAACAAAGTCCTGGCGTGGTCGTTTAATTCACCGTGTCAAACGTATTTTCTTTTCTCTGTTCTGAATTTGTTTCAAAATCGAACATTTCTGGCGCTCCCTCACCTGAAGCAACGGAAGGCCTTTAACTGACAGACACTAATTGTACACTTTGAACATTGTTGCAACTGGGTGCACGGGCAACACTAGCGGTGAGTACCGTTTGTAGCTGAGGATTTCAGTTTTGGTTAAAAAAGCAGAAAGCAGATTTAGTGTACATACCAGTAATCCGAGGTAGCCGAATGGTTGAGGCGAAGGACTGCAAATCCATTGTGCGCTACACGTGCGGATTCGAATATAATCCTCATTGTTATTGTGCTGACCATTTGATGCCTCTGTTCGTTTTGTTAATCACCGTAAGCTTCATTTCCAAATTCACCTTTTACTCCAAGTATGCTACACTCAGCTCATGTCATGTCTCAAACTATTAACATGTATAATAATGGGAAAACATGTGTAGGATTATGGGGAGGCGGAATAATTTGATAGTTCACTCAACGACACAATACAGGCAGGAGGGAGTTCACACTTTCTTCTTTACCGACATTCGATGGGATTTCAACATGCATCGTGTTGCGTTGTATTTTATAGGAGGCTCATTGGTCTAGTGATTCGATTCTGACTTTGGGATTATCAGTGTTGCAATGCGATAGATCCATGGTGCAAATCCAGGACTGTCGATCGCAGTGTTTAGTCATAAACCACCTTCTCACAGCTGAAATGCACTGCAAACAAGATCAATAATTTAAATTAAAACTTGTGAATTTGCGCCATATTTTGTACATCGTACGAAATCACAGAACTTCACAGGAGCAACATTAAAACGAAACAACTGAGTAAAGTTATAGTTTTCCGGGTTTGAGCGGCTCTGTGTCTCATTGCACATCTTAAACACGTGGGAGGTGGGAGGAGCGGCTGTTTAAAGAGGCAGAGCATGAGGAACGGCTGTTTACAGAGCGGGAGCAGAGAGGAGCGACTGTTTACAGAACAGGAGCAGAGACGGGCAGCTATTTACAGAGCAAGAGCACAGAGGAGCGACTGTTTCCAGAGCAGGAGCATAGAGTAGCGACTGTTTACAGAGCAGGAGCAGAGAGGAGCGGCTGTTTACTGAGCGGGAGCGGAGAGGAGCGGCTATTTGCAGAGCGGGAGCAGAGAGCAGCGGCTATTTACAGAGCGGGAGCAGAGAGGAGCGACTTTTTACAGAGCGACAGCAGAGAGGAGCGGTTATTTACAGAGCGCGTGCAGAGAGGAGCCGCTGTTTACAGTGCGCGAGCAGAGAGGAGCGGCGATTTACAGAGCGGAATTGAGAGAAGTGACTATTTACAGAGCAGGAAAAGAGGGGAGAAGCTGTCTGCAAAGCGAGAGCAGGGAGGGGCTGCTATTTTCAGAGCGGGGACAGAGAGAAGTGACTGTTTACAGAGCGGGAAAAGAGGAAAGAAACTGTTTACACAATGGGAGCAGGGAGGGGCGGTTGTTTGCAGAGCGGGTTTAGAGAGGAGCGGCTGTTGACACAGCGAGAGCACAGAGGGGCGGCTGTTTACAGAGCGGGAGCACAGCTGAGTGGCAGTATCTGGCGCTGGACCTGTGGCATGTCACGAGCAGTTGCTGAATAAATTCTTTTTCAGCATCTGAAGAACTTTGCAGTGTTTTATTGCTCTTCACTTTGTATTAACAAATGAAATAATTAATTGCGCTGGCATGAAGAATAAATTTCAAAACAATGTAAGCTTTGGTGGGTCAGGGGTAGAATTCTCGCATGCCACGCGGGAGAAATGAATAATGTGCAAATAAAAAACATAACACACCCCTTAAACATTGTTGGGTTATACAATATAAATTAAATAAAAACTATGTGCGAAAATCGAAATTAAAGATTACTTGATTCTGAGGATACTTATTGCACCAACAATGATCAGCTATTCCTTCAAAGTGAGTCTAGCCCAATGAAAACGTGCGATCTAGACTTGATTGTAACCCGTTGCCACTAAACTGAAATCAGAAGCGCTATCATTGCAGCACAAGGTCTAAAGCCGACAAATGCAGCCGCATCGATAGCAAGGATCGAGCACAATGAAGACGCCTGGCATGGAAATCGGCGCAGTCCCATCTTGCAAGATCATCAGCAGGCCGGTGCAATTGGAGGGAGCAGCTTGCGGCGGCCCGGCCCAGAAATCAGCGCGGTCCCGGCCTGCAGGCCGGGGCCTTTGGAGATAGAAGCTTGCAGCCGCATGCCATTGCAGGGAGCAGCGCGTGCTGCTGCAGGAGGGCGATGGCTACAAAGCCAGTCACTGATTGCAGTGCGGCAGGCACAGCAGGAGGGATATAGGAGCAGCAAGACTCCATAGATGGAAGTGGCTGAGGCCCAATAGAGGCGTGAATCTGGAGCTCAGAAGACACGAGAGCCCAAGGGCAGCATGGGCCAACCGCTACAAAGATATGTGTGCGCGCTCGGCCTGTACAGCTGAGCTGTTCTCCAGCTTGACTTGCGTATAGCTTGCCATTGGATCAAGACCTACCTCTGTCAAACCTGTGTGGTTGCTGGTATGCCACGGCCAACACACGTTAAGAATTCCAAGCACAGGCAAGTTCCACCCTTCACGATATATTTCAGGATCTGGAATATTAGGGCATTTATTAATACACCTGTGTAATCATTACTTTTTGGCGTGAAAGCTCGTCATCCTCGCTTCAAGAGCCTGCCTACGATGATGATAAAAAGAAAATGTTGGAAATAAATAGAAGGTCAGGCAGTATCCTTGGAGAGCGAAACAGAGTTAATGTTTCAGTTCGATGGTGGTTCCTCAAAACATGTCTGGAGGTGGGTGCAATGAGGAAAAGCTGCTTAAATGAGGGAGCAGATAAGACAGGGTTTCGATTCGCGACCAATTGCAATGCCCCGTTTTACTAATGAATTTTCGTAAACAAATTAAATTTAAATTTACATGAAGCGCTGCGCAAAGAAAACTCCCATTTGCGGATTTCAGACCGTCATATCTCGGTCTGTGACGTTGCTCCATAGGCCTTGCAATCTCGGTGCTGCAGATATCGGCCCCCTGGGACTATGTTCATCCTAAAAACAGTTGTTGGTTTTCTGGTGACAAGAAACCTAACTGCCCTAATTGCAAAATGCAGCAAAAGGATATATATAAAAATCAGCAATCGACCAATCGGCATTGCTTGATTCCGAAGCTGGGCGGTGTATGTTTCAATTCATTCACAAGATGGCTGGTTTACTAATCCAACAAGATGACTACGTCATTGTCTGGGTTAGGGATCTCAACGAAGTCCGCAACACCCACGCCATGACAGTAGCTGATGACAGCCGGATGAACCATCCTGTTATTAAATAAACGTAGAATCCAAACAGCATCGGGAACAGAAACGGTGGCGCAGGAAAACCAAAGCTGGAGCATTCAAAGAACCTGTTCAGAAAGCGCTATTCCGACAGCGCCCCGAAACCAACTTCAGGAATTCCAGTCAGGCAGAGTGTCCACATTGTCTGGTCTGCCCTGAAGGCCTCTATAGTTACCAGCTTTGCAGAGACGCTTGATAAATCCTTCAGGAAACATCAAGAATGGTTCGCCAAAAATGACCAGGAGATCCAGGAGCTAATAAGCCACAAATGCGAATCATTCTAGATTTGGAAACAGATGCACAATTTCAGAGCAAGAAAGCAGTTCTTTAGACATCTGAAGGCCCCGATCAAAGATAGAACTCGCGACCTAAAGAACAGATGGAGGGGGGGGGGGGGTAGAATTAGCACAGGAGATCCAGCAATGAGCTGACAAACACGACGTGCATACATTAATTAGCGCATTCAAGACCAATTACGTTCAAGCAGTGAAGTTTGTACCCAACCGAGGGCCAGAAACGGAAGTGTAATTATCAAGGAGAGAGAAGCAGTAAATGCCCGCTGGAATGCGTACTTCGAAATCTGCTTATGAGAGACTCTGTCTTCGACATGAGTGACCTCGATTCCATTTGACAGCATGCTAACCGTCACCAACTCAGAAAAATCGCAGCCCGGCGCAATGTTCAAAAGGCCTCCCTATAATTGAAGACCAACAAGCCCTCATGAGAACATGGAATCCCTGCCGAAGCACAAAAGCATGGTGCAGAATTACTGTTAGCGCGAATCCATGAACTGATTTATTTTATTTGGAATGAGGAGAGCAGGACTAGAGGATTTCGGAGACGTTGTAATAGTGACGAGCTCCAGCAAAGGCGACAAATCCGTTTGCGGCAATGACAGAGGAGCATCCCTGCTGTCTGCGCCAGGGAAAGTCATGGGAAGAAGCCTCCTGAATCCGCTTCTCGCAGAGACTGTCGAGTCACAGATTCGTAGTACTGATTCTGCCAACTGAGGTGCACAATGGACATGATCTTCACCACGCACCAAATTCAAGAACAATGCATGGAGCAGCGTCGATCACCGACATATCCAGGCGATTCACTGGATCTTCAGAGACATGGATTGGCAGATTTAGCTGCAATTCGAGATCTTTAGAAGCAACAGGAGTTTGAAAAGCAAGATGTTATGCATGCATAGAGAGGGGACGCGTCTGTGCTTTTCAGTTTATAAAACGAGACCTTGCTGCTTTGTCACTGTGCCTCACAACCAAGCAGCTGATCTGAATATTTCCAAGGGAAAGTACTGGCTCTGCTGAAAATCCGAAATTCAAACAGCGATTGCTAAACATAATCAGCAGGCCAGAAAACATTTCTGGGGAGCTAAGTAAATTTAAGCTGTCAGATTGATGACGAATCATCACAACTGGAAATAGTTCGAGTTGGAGCAGGTTTTAAACTGGTTCCGAGGCAGTGAAATGGATGGGCCCTGGGGACGGAACAAATGCGAAGATCTGTGACAGGATGGAAGGCACGAGATGAAATGAATCAAGGGATTGATTGTGCAAGGCAAAAGGGATAAAATTGGTCAAATAAAGAAACACAAGATGGGTCTAGTGGATCTTTAAATGGGAATCATTAACAGCAGGTTTTGTCCAAAAAATTGGAGCAGTGTTTAAGATGAGGAGCCGTTCCTCGAGCTTACATTGAGTTTAATTTCACCAAAAACATCGATCTCAGTAGGGGAGTGCGCCGGAGAATTAAAATAACTTGTGACTGGCTGCTCTGTGTCAAGTTTGCCGCCTGAACCAAGGTGCCCCACAAAGCAATTACCCAATCTGTGTCTGGTCTTCCCAGTGCAGAAGAGACCACATGGTGAGCAGCGAATACAGTATAACACATTGAACGAAATACAAGTAAAACAATGTTTTACCTGGAAAGTGTGTTTGGGAGCCTGGACAGTGGGTAGTCAGGCGGTAACAATGCAGATGTTGCATGCCCTGCTCTTGCCTGGGAAGATGTCCTGAGAAGGGAAGGCGCTGCTTAGAATGGCTGCGGAATGGACCAGGATGTCGCGGAAGATGCAGTCTTTTCAGAATGGGAATAGTAAGAGAGGGGAAGAAGAGTTTGGTGGTTAAATCACGCTAGAGGAAGCAGACATGGCGGAGTATATTACATTGATTGTTGAGGCTGGTAGGGTGGAAGTTGAGTGCAAGGTTAAACCCTTATTTTTTGTGTGAGAGGGCGAGAATTCGTGAGGGCAGATTTGCGGGAAATAGTACGAATATGTTCGAGGGAAAAGACAACTGAGGTGGAGGGGAATATTCTGTTATGACAAAAGGATGGCCTATTGGAAGCACTGGTGTAGAAGATTAAAGCGACAGGGATATGTGGTCGATTAGGATGGGTTATAGTGATAGCGATAGGCAGTCCACGGAAGGATTACAGAGATGGAGATAGGGATAGGCAGTGCATGGATGGGTTAGTTATGGATAGGCAGTCGATGGATGGGTTGCAGAGAAAAGGATAGTGATCGGCAGTCCATGGATGAGTTATGTAAATAAGAATAGGAGTTCCATGGTTTGGTTATATGTATGGATTGGAATACAGTCCATGCATGGGTTACAGAGATAGCGATAGGCAGTCCATGGATGGGTTACATATAGTGATTGGAATAAAGAGTCTATGAATGGGTTACAGAGAAAGGGATAGGGATAGACAGTCCATGGATGACATAAAACCAGGGATTGGAATGCAAAGTCCACTGATGGGTTGCAGAGACAGGGTTAGGTATTGGCGGTCCATCTATGGCTTACAGCGGCGATAGAGATAGGCATAGGCGGTGTATGAATGGGTTTCAGAGATACGGATAGAGGTGATGGCCCATGGATGGGTTAGAGCAATATGGATAGGGTTAGGCGGTCCATCGTTGGATTTCAGAGATAGCGATGGGAATACCCAGTCCTTGGTTTAGTTACAGAGGTAGTGATAAAAAAGGAGGTAGAAAGAAAACAGGGAATTATAGACCGGTCAGCCTGACATCGGTAGTGGGTAAAATGATGGAATCAATTATTAAGGATGTCATAGCAGTGCATTTGGAAAGTGGTGACATGATAGGTCCAAGTCAGCATGGATTTGTGAAAGGGAAATCATTCTTGACAAATCTTCTGGAATTTTTTGAGGATGTTTCCAGTAGAGTGGATAAGGGAGAACCAGTTGATGTGGTATATTTAGACTTTCAGAAGGCGTTCGACAAGGTCCCACACAAGAGATTCATGTGCAAAGTTAGAGCACATGGGATTGGGAATAGTGTACTAACATGGATTGAGAACTGGTTGTCAAACAGGAAGCAAAGAGTAGGAGTAAATGGGTACTTTTCAGAATGGCAGGCAGTGACTAGTGGGGTACCACAATTCTCTGTGCTGGGGCCCCAGATGCTTACACTGTACATTAATGATTTAGATGAGGGGATTAAATGTAGTATCTCCAAATTTGCGGATGACACAAAGTTGCGTGGCAGTGTGAGCTGCGAGGAGGATGCTGTGAGGCTGCAGAGCGACTTGGTTAGGTTAGGTGAGTGGGCAAATGCATGGCAGACGAAGTATAATGTGGATAAATGTGAGGTTATCCACTTTGGTGGTAAAAACAGAGAGACAGACTATTATCTGAATGGTGACAGATTAGGAAAAGGGGAGGTGCAAAGAGACCTGGGTGTCTCTTCTAAAAGGACAGAGGGTGTTAAAAAAACAAGCCGAAAGGCTTTGTGTCTTAATGCATGGAGTATCCGCAATAAGGTGGATGAATTAACTGTGCAAATAGATGTTAACAAATATGATGTGATTGGGATTACAGAGACGTGGCTCCAGGATGATCAGGGCTGGGAACTCAACATCCAGGGGTATTCAACATCCAGGAAGGATAGAATAAAAGGAAAATGGAGGTGGGGTAGCATTGCTGTTTAAGGAGGAGATTAAGGGAATAGTTAGGAAGGACATTAGCTTGGATGATGTGGAATCTATATGGGTAGAGCTGCAGCACACCAAAGGGCAAAAAACGTTAGTGGGAGTTGTGTACAGACCTCCAAACAGTAGTAGTGATGTTGGGGAGGGCATCAAACATAAAATTATGGGTGCGTGCAATAAAGGTGCAGCAGTTATAATGGGTGACTTTAATATGCACATAGATTGGGCTAACCAAACTGGAAGCAATACGGTGGAGGAGGATTTCCTGGAGTGCATAAGGGATGGTTTTTTAGACCAATATGTCGAGGAACCAACTAGGGGGGAGGCCATCTTAGACTGGGTGTTATGTAATGAGAGAGGATTAATTAGCAATCTCGTTGTGCGAGGCCCCTTGGGGAAGAGTGACCATAATATGGTGGAATTCAACATTGGGATGAAGAATGAAACAGTTAATTCAGAGACCATGGTCCAGAACTTAAAGAAGGCTAACTTTGTAGGTATGAGGCGTGAATTGGCTGGGATGGATTGGCGAATGATACTTAAGGGGTTGACTGTGGATGGGCAATGGCAGACATTTAGAGACCGCATGGATGAACTACAACAATTGTACATTCCTGTCTGGCATAAAAATAAAAAAGGGAAGGTGGCTCAACCGTGGTTATCAAGGGAAATCAGGGATAGTATTAAAGCCAAGGAAGCGGCATACAAATTGGCCAGAAATAGCAGCGAACCTGGGGACTGCGAGAAATTTAGAACTCAGCAGAGGAGGACAAAGGGTTTGATTAGGGCAGGAAAAATGGAGTATGAGAAGAAGCTTACAGGGAACATTAAGACGGATTGCAAAAGTTTCTGTAGATATGTAAAGAGAAAAAGGTTAGTAAAGACAAACGTAGGTCCCCTGCAGTCAGAATCAGGGGAAGTCATAACGGGGAACAAAGAAATGGCGGACCAATTGAACAAGTACTTAGGTTCTGTATTCACGAAGGAGAACACGAACAACCTTCCGGTTATAAAAGGGGTCGGGGGGTCTAATATGGAGGAGGAACTGAGGAAAATCCTTATTAGCTGGGAAATTGTGTTGGGGAAATTGATGGGATTGAAGGCCGATAAATCCCCATGGCCTGATGGACTGCATCCAAGAGTACTTAAGGAGGTGGCCTTGGAAATAGTTGATGCACTGACAGTCATTTTCCAACATTCCATTGACTCTGGATCAGTTCCTATAGAGTGGAGGGTAGCCAATGTAACCCAACTTTTTAAAAAAGGAGGGAGAGAGAAAACAGGGAATTATAGACCGGTCAGCGTGACATCGGTAGTGGGTAAAATGATGGAATCAATTATTAAGGATATCATAGCAGTGCATTTGCAAAGAGGTGACATGATAGGTCCAAGTCAGCATGGATTTGTGAAAGGGAAATCATGCTTGACAAAACTTCTGGAATTTTTTGAGGATGTTTCTAGTAGAGTGCATAAGGGAGAACCAGTTGATGTGGTATATTTGGACTTTCAGAAGGCGTTCGACAAGGTCCCACACAAGAGATTGATGTGCAAAGTTAGAGCACATGGGATTGGGGGTAGTGTACTGACATGGATTGAGAACTGGTTGTCAGACAGGAACCAAAGATTAGGAGTAAATGGGTACTTTTCAGAATGGCAGGCAGTGACTAGTGGGGTACCGCAAGGTTCTGTGCTGGGGCCCCAGCTGTTTACACTGTACATTAATGATTTAGATGAGGGGATTAAATGTAGTATCTCCAAATTTGCGGTTGACACTAAGTTGGGTGGCAGTGTGAGCTGCGAGGAGGATGCTGTGAGGCTGCAGAGCGACTTGGATAGGTTAGGTGAGTGGGCAAATGTATGGAAGATGAAGTATAATGTGGATAAATGTGAGCTTATCCACTTTGGTGGTAAAAACAGAGAGACAGACTATTATCTGAATGGTGACAGATTCGGAAAAGGGGAGGTGCAAAGCGACCTGGGTGTCATGGTACATCAGTCATTGAAGGTTGGCATGCAGGTGCAGCAGGCGGTTAAGAAAGTAAATGGCATGTTGGCCTTCATAGCAAGGTGATTTGAGTACAGGGGCAGGGAGGTATTGCTACAGTTGTACAGGGCATTGGTGAGGCCACACCTGGAGTATTGTGTACAGTTTTGGTCTCCTAACCTGAGGAAGGACATTCTTGCTGTTGAGGGAGTGCAGCGAAGGTTCACCAGACTGATTCCCGGGATGGCGGGACTGACCTATCAAGAAAGACTGGATCAACTGGGCTTGTATTCACTGGAGTTCAGAAAAATGAGAGGGGACCTCATAGAAACATTTAAAATTCTGACGGGGTTCGACAGGTTAGATGCAGGAAGAATGTTCCCAATGTTGGGGAAGTCAAGAACCAGAAGTCACAGTCTAAGGATAAGGGGCAAGCCATTTAGGACCGAGATGCGGAGGAACCTCTTCACCCAGAGAGTGTTGAACCTGTGGAATTCTCTACCACAGAAAGTTTTTGAGGCCAATTCACTAAATATATTCAAAAAGGAGTTAGATGAGGTCCTTACTACTAGGGGGATCAAGGGGTATGGCGAGAAAGCAGGAATGGGGTAAATGAAGTTGAATGTTCAGGCATGAACTCATTGAATGGCGGTGCAGGCTAGAAGGGTCGAATGGCCTACTCCTGGACCTATTTTCTATGTTTCAATGTTTCTATGTCAGGTGACCAATGGATGGGTTACAGAGATCGGGATAGGCAGTCATTGCATCAGTCACAGCAATAGGTATAGAAATAGGCGGTCCATGGATGGGCTACAGAAATAGTGATCGGAGCAGGTAGCTCATGGATGATGTACAGGGATAAGGATCATCAGTCCGTGGATGGCTGTAAGCGATATGGATAGGATTAAGAGGTCCATGGATGAGTTACAGAGATCGGGATAGCAGTAGTCAATCCATGGATATGTGACAGCAGTAGGGATGCAGATAGACTGTGCGTGGATGCGTTACAGCGAAAGGGAGAGTTATAGGTGGACAATGGACGGATCACAGCATTAAATAAGGAATAGCGAGTCCATGGGTGGGTTACAGTGATAGTGTTAGGGATGCGCAATCCATGGATGGATTAAAGAGATAGGCATAGGGATCGGCAGTCCATGCATAGATTGCAGAGATTGGTATTGGACGAGGCGGTCCATGGAGTGGTCACAGCGTTAAGGATATGAATAGACAGTCCATGGATGGGTTACAGAGATCGGAATAGGAATAGGCAGGCCATGTTGGGTTACAGCGCAAGGGATAGGATTAGACAGTCCCTGGATGCGGTTAAGCGATAGGGACAGGGACAGGCACTCCATGAATTGGTTGCAGAGATACAGATTGGGATATGCAGTCCATGAATGGGCCTCAGCGAAAGCGGTGGTGATAGATGGTCCATGGAAGGATTGCAGAGTTAGGTATAGGAATAGACAATCCATGGATGGGTGGATGGGTTACAGTGATGGGGGTAGGTGCAGGTGATCGATGGATGGGTTACAGATAGTGAATGGAATAGGCGGTCTATAGAAGGATTGCAGCGATCGGGATATGGGTTGGCAGTCTATGCATTGTTTACATAGATAGGGATAGCAATATGCGGCCCATGGATGGGTTACAACGTTAGGCATAGGGCCAAGCTGTCCAACGACAATTTACAGAGATAGGGATAGGAATTGGCGCTCCATTGATGGGTGACAATGATGGGGATAGGGGTAGGGGATCTATGGATGAGTTACATAGATAGGGATAGGGTTCGGCGTTCCATGGATGGGTAACAGTGATGGCGATAGGGGTAGGCGGTCAATGGATGGGTTTCAGCCGTAGTGATAGAGATCGGCTGTCCATGGATGGATTATAGCGATAGGGATAAGAATAAAATTTCCGTGGATCGGTTGCAGTGGAAGGCATAGGGGTTAGGCTGCCATGGAAGATTTGCAAAGATAGCAATAGGAATAGGCGGTGCATGGATGGGTTACAGCGGTAGGGATAGGGATCGGCAGATGACTGCTCTTTCAGTGCACATCCAAGTAATTTTTAAAAATGTGATGATGGTTTCCGCATCTGCCATCCATTCAGACTGTGAGTTCCAGACTCCCAGATCTGTCTTCGTGAAGAAATGCTTCCTTATCAGCCATCGAATCCTTCTACCAACTACATTAAATTTATACCCCGGTCAAATACTCATCTGCTAATATTGGGCGCAAAGAATCAGCAGGTAGAGAGGCAAGAGCTCAAAATCTGAAAGCGAGAGACAGGATCAGAGGAACAGTTAATGTTCTGGGGAGTGGACTTCAGGACGTGCTGGAAATGAATTGCTGTCAGGTAGAGATAAATTATTCACTCTGGTGCGAGTGTCCAGCTCAATAGCGGAAAACTGTAAAATTATAAATATCACATTCAGTGATGAGTGAGGAATCAGTTTCTCACACAGAAGGTAGCGGAAATCTGGAACTCTCTTCTAGACTAAGCTTTTGAGGCTGAGAATCAAATGACAATTTCAAAATGCAGATTTGTAGAATTTTGTTCGGAGAGAATTTTAACATTTATGGAATTATCACGGGCAAATGACATATATCAGCCGTCACATACTTAAATGGCAGAACAGGCGTAAGGGTTGATTGGCCCCCTCCTGTTTCTAATTGCCGATAACTGTAATATGATAGAAATATAACAGCTGCAAATAAACATTGCATTTTATTAATATTTAACAGCAAAAAATCCGTGTAGTCCGCAACAAATCCATGGTCAGAGTGAAATCCTCGAGGCTGCTGTGTGACCTTCTTGTGGTTCTCTTGATTCACTCTCCAATTCCTCCCACACGTTGACATTTTTAAACGTTGAGAGGTCAAGGTGATGATCTATAAATCATTGTGCTCTGCACGGGTGGCTTCAAATCCCATTTTTGTCATTATTGCATTAAAAATTCGATATTTGTCTTATTTTGTCATTAACCTTAAACCTCATGTCGAAATTCACCTTTATATCGAAAGCATGCTACATTCCACTCATATCACGACTCAAATTATTAATATTTACTTTAAAGGGGTAACCTTTGTTGGGCCAAGGGGTGTGGGACACTCAGAGAGCCAGCACAGGCACGATGGGCCGAATAACATACTGCTGCTTCTTCAGAATCTGAAATTTCAATAAGCGGTTGCTTTGATTTATGGGCATGATTCTGCCTTTCGGGATTTTACAGCTGAGTTTCAAGCAGTCCAGATTCAAACTGCGGACGAACGAGGCTCAATATTAGTCAAAAATTAGTTTTTCAACTCCGATCGACATTCCAGAAAACATAAATATTTTAAATTAAATTTACTTGATCTCGTGCGATTTTCCCACGTCTACTGAAATCCCAGATCTGCACAGGAGCGATATGAAATTCAATTTACTCAGTAAGATTAAATGTTTCCAGCTGTATTCGTCTCTGTGTCTCATTGAATGTCTTCTACCCATTTTCGATTACGGCCAATGCAGCACCTTGACATTTGGCTTTCTGTATTCATGAGCTCGCTGATTTGGGAGAAACATACATTTAGCTTCAACCCTCCATCCTCATGAAACATCGACTGCCGAGAATATCAGTCAGGCTTGTTTTTTCTAGCGCTGAAATCATGTGAGAAGTTGGCTTTTGTATTGGTCCCATGATTCCGAATACAAACCGTACAGTGTTCTGTATTGTCCAGGAATCAAACCGGCTTGACCAGGCTTCCTGTACTGAGTAAATGGGTTGCGGACCATATCTTTCCATTCGGCACTTTACAACCTTCTGGTCTCAACAGTAAGTTCAATAAATCTTAGCTTAACCTGTGCTCCCGCTCTCGGGCAGCAGATGCAGGAAATATTCTGCTGTTCCCACAAAAACCTTCTCTGGAGCATCTTTTGTTTCTTTACTGCCCTATTACCATCCACGTTAGTGTGCATTAAATGCCGGAATATTGAGAAGATAAATCTCCCATAACAGTAAAGTCAATATTGGGCATTGGCTCAACATGTTGGAAATATTAACAGGTACGGAATAATACCATTATAGTCACAAGAAATATCTCTCCAATCTGAAAAATGAATCAATATCCGGTCATGGGCTGCGCATATTGGAACGTGAATGTTTACTGAGTATTCAGCAATTATATTCATAGAATGAAACCATCCCATGTTGGGAAATGGCTGTGTATATTGGAAGTTCAGTGGGCACTGTGTGTTAGAGAGAGCACATGGAGAGGAAAAATCTCTCAAACATCAGTAAAGTGGCAGAATTGAGTATGGGTTAGTTATATTGGAAATATAAAGGTTACTGATGTACAAAATGTAATACAAAGTATTTTGAGCACATAAACTACCATTCGGCCAATCAGGTCAGTGTCTATGCTTATGCTCCGCAAGGGCCTGCTTCCTCCCATCTGCATCTAACCCCTTCAATGTCAGCACTCGTATGCGTATATATACTTCCTTGAATGCATCTATTTATTTCGGTCTTCCCCTGTTTGTCTCCTCTTACGCACTCGCTCGGAGTCGAGGATGACTTGCTTCCTCACAATATTTTTTCTCAGGTGAGTGATGAGGAAATGCGAGAACCACAGTCTTTGTCACCAGTTGGGCAGGCGGTGATAGAATGGACGGAAGGGTGTGGTGCTTGGGTTGTCGTGGGCTTCTTCCCCTGTTTGTGCTTGGATTCCGTGTGATTCCAGCGAAGAGACATGAGGTGTTTGGCGTCTTCCCAAATGATTGTGCCTCACTTTGAGCCGTCTTAGTCCAAAGATTCCTAGATGTCGGTGGGAATGCAATAATTTTTCAAGGAAGTTTTGAGAATGTCCTTGAAGAGTTTCTTCTGCCACCATGGACACGCTTGCCCTGTTGGTGCTCTGAGTAGAGCACCTTATTTTGGCAGATTAATATCAACATGAGGACGAAGTCACCTGTCCATCAGAGCTGATGGAGTGTGGTCAATGCTTCCATGCTGGAGATATTTGCCTGAGCGAGTATTCTGCCGTTGCTGTTCCTATGCTGCCAATGTATTTGTAGGAACTTTCCGAGGAAGTATTGTTGCTAATTCTCCAGTGATTTGAAGTGCCTGCTCTATAAAGGCTATGCCTGTGAAGCATGGAGGAGGGGGAACATCACTTCAGCCCTGCAGGCATTGAGCTTGGTTCCGGACTTCAGATCCTGCTCATTGAACACTCTCTTCCTCAGTTGACAGAACGTTGCACTGGCACACTGAAGGCGGTGTTGGACTTTGTCTTCGACGTCATCCCTTGTTGACATTAGCGTTCCGAGGTATGCAAAATAGTCCACGTTGTCCAAGGCCTCGGCATGGTTCTTGCTAATAATATGGTTTTATTGTATGGCGGTGCAGGTTGGTCGAAAACCTATGTCTTATGGATGGTTAATGTAAGGCCCATGCCATCGTACGCTTCGCTGCTGGTATTGGCAAAGGTATGGAGTTCGATCTTCCACTGTGCACAGACGCAAGCTTCCTGTGCATACTATAATTGAATCGCTGATGGTGGGACGACCTTGGATCTGGACTGGAGGTGATGGAGTTTGAACAATTTAACACTTATTCTGTAGATTAGCTCAAAAGTAGTGGAGAGCATATTGAGAGTCAGATGGATCATTGCAGAAAGGAAAATCTAGAAGAGCGTTGTTATGATGACTCAACCTTGCTTGACGCCGGTTCGCACGTGTGTGGTGGATCCGTTGTTCAGCATCATGGCTTGCATGTCATCGTGAAGCAGGTGGTGGATAATGAAAACAATTTGAGAGCAGCTGAAGTTGAAGAGGACACTCCATAATCCCTCACCTGTGACGGTGTCGAAAGCCTTTTTGTGGTCAAAGTCGGTCCTGTCCAGTGTTCGATGCTGCTCCCAGCCTTTTTCTTTAAGTTGGCACGCAGTGATGATCATGACCACTGTGCCCCTTCGTGGGCTGAATCAGCACCACGAATCTTCAGTCACTTGGAGAATGTGATTGAGGAGGATTCTTCGGATGACTTTCCCTTGGGCAGACAGCAGGTAAACTCCTCTGTAAATACCGCAATAGGACTTATCACCTCTCTTGAGGATGGCCATGATTACAACTTCTCCGAGATCCCCTGGCATGCTCTCCGCATTGCAAATGAGAGAAATTATTTCATGCATTCGCGCCAACAGATATTCCCCGCCATTCTTTAGTGCGGCAGCTGGGAATCCATGTGCTCACGATACCTTGTTGTTCTTTAATTATCGGATGGCGTTTGGAACCTCATGCAGGGCTGTGGTTATGCTGAGTTCTAGGTGGGTAGCATGCTGTCGGATGGAATCGAGGACACTTATTTCGAAGAGAGAGTCTCTGTTAAGAGATCTTGAAATACGCCTTCCAGCGGGCACTTACTGCTTCTCTGTCCTTGATAAGTACGGTTCCGATCCTGGCCCTCATTGAGGTGCAAACTTCACTGCTTGGTCCGTAGTTGGTCTTGACTGCGCCAATGAATCCATTCACACGATGTTTATCAGCAAGTTGCTGGATCTCCTGTGTTATTTCTCTTCTTCATCTGTTCATTACATCGCTAGTTTTATCTTGGACCTCGGCCTCCAGATGTCTAAATAACTGCGTTCTTGCTCTCGAGTTTTGCATCTGCTTCCAGTTCAAGAATGCCTTGCATTTGTGGTGTGGCTTATTAGCTCCTGGATTACCTGGTTATTTTTGTCGAACCAGTCTTGATGTTTCCTGGTGGATTTACCAAGCGTCTCGACACAGGTGTTAAGTAGAGAGGCCTTGAATGCAGACCAGGCACTACGGACACTTTGTGCCTCCGGTTGACTGGAATTCCTGAAGTTGGTTGTGGGGCGTTGTCTGAATAGGGCTTCCTTAGTAGAGTATTTGAGTGATCAAGCTTTGGTTTTCCTGCGCCAGCGTTTCTGTTCACGCTGCTGTTTTGAGTCTACATTAATTAAGTAACAGAGTGGATTAGCTGTGGCCCATGCAGCAGTCACCAGCTCTTTTCATGGCGTGGGTGATGTGGACGTCGATGCGATCCATCGCCCAGACGATGACATAGTCATTTTGTTGGAACAATAACCCACCAAACCGGTGAAAGAATTGAAACACAGAATGTGCTACTTCGGAATCAAATTATGCCGATTGGACAAAAGCGGATTTTTATATATATGCTTTTGCTGCATTCAGCAATTATAACAGTCAGCTTTCATAAGATCGACAGCTGAACTGTTTCAGAATGAACATCGTCTCAGTCTGGCCGCTATATGCAGCACCGGGATTACATCGCAAATGGAGCAGCGTCACAGACCGTGATATGACGGGCTGAAACCCATAAATGAGAGTTTTCTTTGCGCAGTGCTTCATGTAACTTTTTAAATGTAATTTGTTTATTGAAATTCATGAGTAAAACCAGGGATCGGGATTGACCTGGAATCGGACCCGCGTCTTCTCTGCTCCATATTTAAACAGCTGCTCCTCACTGCACCCTCCTGTAGACATGTTCTGAGGGAGCATCATGGACCTGAAACATAAACTGTGTTTTGCTCCCCATGGATATTGCCTGACCGTCTGTGAATTGCCAGCATGTCCTGTTTATACCCCTCCTATAGATGCGGTTGCACTTGACGGCGTTGGACCTTTTGCTGCTATGGTAGTGATTCTGATTCCAGATCAGACAGTGGCTTCCAATCACGTCTACATCGCACGTTTTCATTGGGCCAGCATCACTTTGAAAAAAGAGCTTTCCATTGTTGGTGAAATAAATATTCTCAGAATCAAGTGATCTGTTACTATCAATTTTCGCACAGTTTATTTTACATTTATAGTTTATATTTCAACAATTAATAAGGCATGTGTTACGTTTATTGTTTGCACAATAACCATATCTCCCGCGTGTCAGGCGATTATTCTTCCCCTGAATCACCAAAGCTTACCTTGTTTTTGTCGTATACAGAAGAACTCCACGAGTCTTAGTACAGGGAGCTAAACTTAGTGTGTCCTTAGACTTCTTTATTACAACTCCAGAGTGCCTGAGCAACATGCCAGATAACATTTTATATTGGCCCTGCACGTGTTTGCAGGGGACCATTAGGACTCCAAAATTCGCGCCCTCTGGTGGCAAGTATTACATCGTTATATGCATACCATCACTCCCACCTTCGGTACAAGTTATTTACATGTTGAGGCGGTCCAGAGCATTTCACCACCTGGTTAATCGTCTAAGGTCAAACCCTGGCCCGTGTGAGTTGGACGGACGATTTCTGCGCTGCAACGCGGCTGCTCTGACCGGACTGTCAGGAACGGTGGATTCATCCTCATGATTGCCAACGAGTTCAATTGCTGGTTGTGTGTGTTTTGGTGGATCGTCGATGGTGATGTCCTCTTCAAGTCGTACCTGGCTGTCAGTAAATCGCAACTTGGTCTGATCTAAATGCTTTCTGCACGTTTCGGCATTTAACAGTTTGACTATAAACACACTATTCCCTTCCTTGGCAAAAACAGTGCCAGCAATCCACTTGGAACCATGACCGTAATTCAGGAAAAATCGAGGGTCGTTAGCATCAATGTCACGTGAAACAGCCACGTGTTCGTGGTACATGTTCTGCCGGTGTCGCCGGGTTTGCAAGTGATAAATTAGATCCAGGTGGACGAGAGAGAGCCTGTTTTCCTTTGCTTACTTCATAACAATTCTTTATTGAATCTCCAGAGTGCCTAAACAGCATGGCAGCCAATCTTGTACACTGGCCCTGCCCTTGTCTGCAGATAACCACTAGGAATCCAGCAGTCGCGTCATCTGATGGCAAGTATAACACAGTTACATACATAGCAGCTTTTGTATTTAATCAACAAGCTAGCGCAATTAATCATTGCATTTGTTTTAATACAAAGTGAAGCACAATTATGCACAGCAAAGTACTTCAGATGCTAAAAAACAATTTCTTCAGCAACTGCTCGAAAACCTCACAGGTCCAGAACAAGGCACTGCCAATCAGCTCTGCTCCTGCTTTGTAACAGTCGCTCATCTCTGCTCACGCTCTGTAACTAGCCGATCCTCTCTGCTCCCGCTCTTTGAACTTCTGCTCATCATGCTCTGCCTCTTCACACCTGCCACGTGTGTAACACATTCAATGAGACACAGAGCCGCAGACACCCGGAATCCAATAACTTTACTCAATTGGTTGGTTTTAACGTTGCTCCTGTGAAGCTGTGTGATTTCGAACGATGCACTAAATACGTGCAAATTCATACATTTTAATTTAAATTATTAATCTTTTCTGCAGTGCCTTTCGGCTGTGATAATGTGATCTTTGACTAAACCCTTGAGACAATAGTCAGGGAATTGCACACAGGATCTGTCGCATTTCAAAGCTGAAAATCCCAAAGCGAGAATCAAATCGGGAGACCAACAAGCCTCCGATAATAAGAAACAACGCAACTCATTACGTATTCAAATCTCATATTCTGTCGGTAAAGTTTTAAATTCAAAGCCCATCCTGCCTGTGCTGTGTCCATGAGAGAGCTATCAAATTAGTCCCAGTCCCCATAATCCTACAATTTATTTTCCTTTTAATATAAATATTAGTAATTTGTGAAATGACATGAGCTGATAATAGCATATTTGGAGCAACAGGTGAATGTGGACATTAAGCTTAAGCGATTAACAAAACAAACTGAATCATTAAATGTTGAAGGCAATAACAATGAGGATTATATTCGCATCCGCGCATGTAGCGCACAATGCATTAGCAGACTTTTGCCTGATCGTTTCGGCCACCACGTTTGGCTGCAAGAGTGTAATCAGTCTCTCAGCTTTCTGATTTTTGCATCCAAACAGCAATCCCTAGCGAAAAACGGAACTCAACGCTTGTCCTGCCCATGCACCAAGTTGCAACAATGTTGAAAGAGTACAACTAGCGTCTGTCAGTAAAAGCCTTTTCTTGCTTCAGGTGAGGCAGCGCCAGAAATGTTATGTAGTGAAACAGTTTCCATGCAGAGAAAAATAAACGATTGTCCGGGGGAATTAAATGCCCACGACAGAACTTCTTTGGTATTGAAGTCAGGCGCCTTTTCCATTAACCCACGCAGTCACTGCTGCCGCCATTACAGTTATTGAAGGAAGCATTTTAAGGAAAGGGCTATTGTTTCTGGAAGGCAGAAAAAGCTGAGAAAACAGGCCCGTTTGAAAGAGTATACAGGTTTCTACTGGCAACAAAACAATACTTGTTCAAGAAAGTAATGATTGATGTTCTGCTATGTTCCATCAGCAGTTGCCGGAGAGGACAAAAGATAAAAAGTAAACTGTACCATAACTCGGATTTTAACCGAGGTTGCTGCTGCTACAACGGAGAGTACTAACCAGTATACGATCACGGCACTCTACATCAGTTACTGCAAGTTTGTTTTGAAAAAACAAAGTCTTAAACAGCACTGCTGGATTATATTGATCAAGTAAAAATTAGCCCCACCAGAAATTATGGCACCGGTGGAATTCCACCGACACCCTGTAGCGATTAGAGTGTCAATCCAGAATGGAAACTGGTGCTGCGATAGTTATATTTAAAAACCCTTTCACGCGGGAAGAATTTCGCCCATTGTGCGTAGTGAAAAAAAATGAGGCCACATTGATTGTCGAACCCAAGACTGTCGTGTTAATTAGACAAGTGTTTTGACCACTTAAGTCACGGAGCCAAACCACAACTTTACCGGCTTGCCTGCACTGACTAATTTCAGTCAGCTACCTGTCACTGACTTTTGGATTCGGAGGCTGTTTTGGATCCAACCATCATCTTGTCTATTCCACCATCTGACTCGATTCTGCAGCTAACTCTCGCTGCGTTTATCTCAGTTGCAATCTGTGGTTTGATGCTGTAGGAATTCCAAAGTTTCTTTCGAACATGAACAAAATGAGAACGTAGGAACATAAGAAATTAGGGCAGGAGTCGTCCATTTGGCCACACCAGCCAGCTCCGACATTCAATACGATCATAGCTGCTCTGCTTATGGACTCAGCTCCACTTCCCTGCCCGCTCTCCATAATCCTTTAAACCTTTAACATTCAAAAATATGTCTATCTCCGCATTAAATATATTCAATGACCCAGCCTCCACAGCTCTCTAAGGCAGCGAATTCCTCAGATCCACTACCCACTGAAATAAGACATTTCTCCTCACATCAGTTTCCAATGGGCGGCCTCTGATTCTAAGATTATGCCATCTCGATCTAGTCTGCCCGATCAGTGGAAACATCCTCTCTGCCTCCACCTTGCCAAGCCCCCACGTAATCTCAAACGTTTCGAAAAGCTCACCTCTCATTATTCTGAATCCCACACGAATCAAATTTTCCACATTTGTCAACCTCCTCATCTCTGGAATCAACCTTTTGAAACTTATCTGAACTGCCTCAAAAACGAATATATCCTTGCGTAAATATGGAAAACAAAACTGCACGCATTATTCCATGTGTGGCCTCACAAATACCCTGTACTACTGTAGCAAGACATCCCAGCTTTTATACTCCAATCGCCTTTGCAAGAAAGGCCAAGATTACATTGGCCTTCCTGATCCCTTGCTGTACCTGCACACTTCTCTTTTTCTGATTCATGCACAAGTACCCCCAGTTCCGGCTGCACTTTGCAATCATTCTACATTTAAATAATAAATAGCTCTTAATTTATGCTGCCTTCATACTTTCCAACATTTTACTCCATCTGCCCACTCACTTAGCCTGCCTATTTCCTTTTGCATATTTTTTGTGTGCTCTTCACACATTGCTTTTCCTCCCATCGTTGTATCGTCGGCAAACTTAGCTACGTTACACTCGCTACTTTCCTCAAAGTCGTTAATATAGATTTTAAATAGTTTGAGCCCAGCACTGACCCGTGCAGCACCCCCTGGTTACAGATTGCCATCCTGAGAATGAACCATTTATTCCTACTGTGTGTTTTCTGTTCATACAGCAATCCTCTATCAATGCTACTATATTACCGCCTAGCACGTGGACTTTTATCTTGCGCAGTAATATTTTACGTCGCACGTTATCAAAGGCTTTCTAGAAGTCCATATACACCACATCCACTGGTTCCCTTTCATTCACCCTGTTCCTTACGTCCTCAAAGAAATCTAGCCAATGTGCCAAAAATGAATTCCCCTGCATGAATTCATGCTGACTCTGCCTGACACAATTTTGCATCTCCAAATTTCCTGCTGCTGCTTCTTTAATAATGGACTTCAACATCTTCCCATCCACAGAAGTTAGGCTAACTGGTCTATAATTATTTGCGTTTTGATAGGCCGCCTTTTTTTAAATAGGTGTGTTACTTTTGCTGTTTTCCAATCTGCTGAGACCATCCCAGAATCCAGGGAATGTTGGTAAATTACAACCAATGCATCCACTATTTCTGCCGCTACTTCTCTTCAGACCGTAGGATGCAAGCCATAAGGTGCAGGGGACTTATCTGCCTTTAGTACCATTAGCTTACTTAGTGCCACATCTTTACTGAATGTGATTGTGTTAAGTTCCTTCCCCTCTATAGCCCCTTGACTATCCATTGTTGGCATATTATTAGTGTCCTCTACCGTAAAGAATAATACACTATATTTGTTCAGAGTTTCTGCCATCTCCATGTTTCCCATTACTAATTCCCCGATCTCGTCCTCTTAGAAACCAACATTTAAACGAGCCACAATTTTCATTTTTATATACCTATAGAAACTCTTGCTATGTGTTTTTATATTTCGTGTTAGTTTACTTTCTTAGTCTATCTTCCCATTCTTAATCATTTTTTGTCATTCTTTGTTGGCTTGTAAACGCTTTCCAATCTTCTACCTCCCACTAGTTTTGGTCATATTGTATGTCATATTTTGAATTGGATACCGTTCTTTATTTCATTTGTTAGACATGGAAGGCTATCTTTACTCTTTCTCCGTTTCCTCCTCAGTGGAATATATTTTTCTTGAGAGATGTGAAATATCTCATTTTATGTACACCGCTGTTCGTCAACCATTCATCAACCTAATGATTGGACTCGTGGTTTCGTTTTATAAAGTTAAAATATACTAGCGTATAATGCATCCAGGACAAGACTCGAATCTCCAAACTTCAGGTAACTTTCTGATTGACATAAGAATCACAGTCTTATTATTTAAGTCACATAGTACTGCAATTAACAATAATGTAATGACGATAGTGATAGATTCAGCCCTTGATTATATTTATTTCAATTCCATTATTTACACTCCAACAACGGATGTGAACCATTCACTGATTGAAATACAAGAAGTCGGGAAGTCCAACCACAATCAAACCGTTTCCTCACCTCCTCCTTTCCAGCTTTTCTGCTGCCCTCGGAAAATCTCTTTGCATCTGGACCTCCACATAAAATCTCCGGATTTAATTAAATTAAACCTCAGCTAAGGCTCTTAATCTATGTCGCTGACTGCATTGCACCAACTCCCTCCCCTGTCGGTGCCAAACGTTTGCCGCCGAAATGTCTCCTTGAGGAGTGTCCCCCATCCGTAACATCACGCTTCACCGCCGCTACCTTCACCCATCAGCTCCTGAAATCCTGACCATGCCTTCGTTTTTTCTTACTTGTTCATATGGACAAATCTTTGAGCGATAAGCGAGCAAAGGGTTCTGGTGCACTTGATGGGAAGTATAGCTTCGTTCATGATCAGATGAGCCGTGATCAAATACATTGGCAAAGTGGCCTACTTCTTCTCGTATTTTTTATGTTCTTATGGTATAAAACGATAATTTCATACCGAGTCAGTCCAGGACAAATAAGAATAGATCAGGATATCTCCAACGCACTCCTTACTGGTCTCCCACGATCTACCCTACGTAAACTTGAGGTTATCCCAAAACACTCTGGCTGTATCCAAATTCGCATCAATCCCATTCACCCAGCAGCCTGATGCTCGCTCACCGATATTGGCTCGCGCTGAAGCAATGCTTGGATTTCAAAATTTTCATTGTTGTTTTCACATCCCGTCATGTCCTCGCCCCTCCCAATGCTATTAATCTCCTCCATCCCTATTACCACTGGAGATATAGGCACTCTTCTAATTCTGCCATCTTTAGTATCCCTGATTACAATCGTTCAACAATCGCTGGTCATCCCTTCAGCTGCCTGAGCCCTAATCTCTCGAATTCCGAGCAAACCTCTCCACCTCTCTCCACTACTTTAGGGCGCTTTGAAACCTAGCTTTGAGACAAAGCTTTTGCTCATCTATTCTTATTTCTCCTGATGTGGCTCGGTATCAAATTATCGTTTTATACCATAAGAACATAAAAAATAGGAGAAGAAGTAGGCAATTTGTCCCCTGGAGCCCACTCTGTCAACGTAGTTGATCATGGCTCATCTGCTCATGGACTAAGCTATACTTCCCAGCACGCACATCATAACCCTTTGCTTTCTTATCGCTCAAACATATGTCCATCCCCGCCTTAAATATGTATGATGACGAAACCTTCGCAGTTCACTCGGGCAGAAAATTCCATAGATTTACATCCTTCTGAGAAAAAAAGTTATAATCTCAGCTTTAAATGGGCGGCTCGATATTCTGAGATTATGTCCTCTCGTTTTAGTTTCCCCTATGAGTGGAAATATCCTCTCTGCATCACCTTTTCGAGCCCTCTCATTTTCTAACCAATTTCAATATCATCACCTGTCATTCTTCGGAACTGCAATCAGTATAGGTCCAACCTACACAGCCTATCTTCATAAGTCAACGTTCTCATCTCCGAAATCATTCTGGTGAACCTTCTCTGTCCAGCCTCCAATGCAAGTATATCTTTGTAACTAAGGATACCAAAACTGTGTGCAGTACTCCTGATGTAGCCTCACTAATATCCTGTAAATTTGTAGCGGGACTTCTCTGCTTTTATACTCTATCCTCCTTGCAATAAACGTGAACATTCCATTTGCACTCTTGATTAATTGCTGTACCTGAATACTAACTGTTTGTGTTTCATGCACAAGGCTCCCCACGTCTCTCTGTACTGCAGCACGTTGCCATTTTTCTGAACATAAATTATAATTTGCTTTCCTGTTATTTCTGCAAAAGTGGATAATCTCACAATATCCCACATGATTCGCCACCTGCCAAAGGTTTGCCACTCATTGGCTGTCTATCTCCCTTTGCAGATGTTTTATGTCCTCCTCACAATTTGCATTCCCAACCATCTTGATATCATCAGCAAACTTGGCTAAATTACACTCGGTCCCTTCATCTAATCATTAATACAGACTGTAAATCCTTCAAGACTCAGTAACCTGACACTGCGGCACCCCACTAGTCAGCTTTGCCAACCGTACAATGCCCCATTTATTCCGAATCTCTGTTTTTTGTTATTTAGCCAATGCTAATACATTACCGCCAAATCCATGAACTTCTATCCTGTGCAGCAACCTATTATGTGGCAGCTTATCGTATGCCTTCTAGAAATATAATTATACCACGTGCACTGGTTCCTCCTTATCCATCTGCTCGTTACATCCTCAAAGATCTCCAGCAAATTTGTCAAGCATGATTTCCCTTTCAGAAAACCATGCCGTCTCTGCTTTATTGCATCAGACTATTCCAAATGTCCAACTCGGTGGGAACAGGTAAGGCAAGGGGAGCAAAATAGAGTTGAAACAGGGAGACATCAGTTCTATCGGGCGCGAACAGGCTGAAGCGATGTTTGTAATTGGCTGCGCGGGTTTGGGGAACTATGAGGTTAGCGGCCATGTGGGAAGATCCCCAGAGGAGATGTGATCAGTGACCTTCTTGGGAACGATGGACTGATGTTCGCTCATGGGCCATAGTCCAGGGTGAGTTTGGACGAAGTGTGAGACTAATGGGAACAATTAATGATTAAACAACGTGATAGTTTTTATTTCCATTTCTTTCAAAACGATATAAGAATTAGAAGCAGGACTCAGCCATTCGGCCCCTCGAGTTTGCTGCGCTATTCAATGAGATCATGGCTGATTTTCTACCTCAAATCTATTCCTGCACTGTCCCATATCCCTTACTATCCTTAATATCCCATAATCTATCGATCGCTGTCATGTATATATTCAAAGACTGAGCCTCCACAGCCCTATGGTGTATATAATTCAAAACATTCACCATCCTCTGAGTGTAAACGTTTCTCCTGATTTCACTCCTAAATAGCAGATCTTTTATTCTGAGACAGTGCCCCCTGGTTCTCGACTCGCAAGACAGAGTAAAATGTCCTCTCTGCATTTATGCTGTCAAGCACTGTAAGAATGTTGCATATTTCAATGAGTTCACCTCTCATTATTCTAAACTCGAGCGAATATATTCATGGTCTACTCAATCTCTTGTCATCGAACAATCGCAAGATCCCAGGAATCAGTCTGGTGAAACTTCCTTCCTCCCTCTCTATCCTTCCTGAGGTTATGAGACCACAATTGTACACATTCCTTGCACTCCAAACAAATTAACGGCTGTGAACCGTTCAATGATTGAGAAACGAGAATTCCAAAGTTAATCTCCATTCCGTGCACTTCCTCCTCGACAGCTTTTCTGCTGCCGTCAGGAAGTTTCTTTGCTTCTTGACTTCCATCCAAATGCTCCTCAATCCCATAACATAAATTACAGTCCATTAAACTAAACCTAAGACTGCATGCAACCAAATCATTCCTCGCTGGTTGCCAACCTTTTACCTCTGAGTTATGGAGTATCCCACGTGCGTAACATCAGCTGTCTCAACCCGAGCTGCAGCGAGTCTGCTATTAAAATCCTTATCCATGCATTTGTTGCCCCTGGAATGGACTATTCCAATGCACTACTGGGTGGCCACCCACGTTCTACACTATGAAAACTTGTGGTCATCAAGAAAATAGACTGCCTGTATCCTAAGTGGCACTAAGCCCTTTCACCCATCGCCCCTGTGCTAACTGATCTACATTCACTCCCGGTTAAGCACCTCATCGATAATAAAATCTCCTTGCTTTCAAACCGCTCGATTTCTTCGCTCCGCCCTATCTCTGTCTTCTCCTCCAGCTCCATAAATCCTTGACAAATCTTCACTCCTCTAATTCTGTCTCGTTGAGCATCCCTGATTATAATCACTCAACCATTCATGGCCGTACCTTCAGCTGCCTGGGCTGTTGGCTCTGGAATTCCCTTTCTAAATCTCTGAACCTTTCTATCTCTTTCTCGATAGAATAATAGAAATAATACGACACTAAGTGAAGCCATTTCTCTCATTGTGTCTCTGCCCGCCGACAAATAGCTAACAGCCCTAAACCGACCTTCAACACGAGGCCCGTAGCCCTGTAGGATACGGTTCTTTAAGTGCGCTTCCAAGAACGTTATTAATAATGGTGAGGGGTTGTGCGTCTACCATCCTTTCAGCTAGTGAGTTCCAGACACCCATCTTCATCTGGATAAATTTATTCCCCTTATCTCCTTTCTAATCATGATACAAACTAATTGCATCGATGCGCCTGGTTTTTGATCACTCACCTAAGGCAAATACTCTTTCTAATCTCCTTGCTACCCATTCTATCTAGGGCCCTCATAGTTCATGCACTTCAATTGAATCTTTCATCAGCCTCCTCAATTCCAATTAAAATAAAACATCGTTCATCCAATCTTTCCTCATAGCTTCAATTTTCCAGTATATTCAACATCCTCGTAATGTCCATTGTGCCCTCTCGAGTGCAATCAAATGTTTCCTGTAATGTAGTGAATAGAACTGCAGCAGCACCCTCGCTATGCCTTAACTATTGTTTTGCAGTTGTTCCGTAACTACCCTGCTCTTACATTCTATCCTTATGCTAATAAAGTAAAGGATTCCATCGGTCTTTTGAGCTACATAATCGACCTGTCCTCTAACTTTAAGGATCTGAGGGCATACACTCGAAGGTCCCTTTGTACTTCCATACCTCTCAGTATCCTGCTATTTTGAGTGTATTCCTTTGCCTTGTTGCACCTCACAAATTGTATGAGCTCACACTTCCCTGCAATGATTGCCATGTTTCTCTTTTCTACCCAACTGACTGGTCAATCGATATTTTCCTGCAGTCTAAACTTCCTTCCTCACTGTCAAACACGCAGACAATTTTTGTATCTTTTGTGAACTTCTTTACCATGCTCCCTACATTTATGTCTAAATCATTAATGTGAACTACAGAAAACAAGGTACCGAGAACTGAACCCTACGAACCCTATTGGAAGTAGCCTTCCATTCGCAAAAGCATACATGAACCATTTTCTTCCTCCCACTGAGCCAATTGTCGATTCGATTTGCCACACTCCCTTAAATACAATGGGCTTTTAGTTTTTTGATCAGGCTGCCATGTGAGACTTTGTCAAAAGGTTTGTTAAAATCTATGTGGATTACTTAAAATGCACTGCCCGTATCGGAACTCTTTGTTACCTCCTCAAAAAATTAAATTAAATAAGTCAGGCACGATCTTCCCTTAACAATTCGATGCTTTCAAAATGAAGGTTTATACTGTCCCTTAGCGTTGATTGCAATAATTTTCCCATCACCAGGATTAAGCTAACTGTCTTTAATTATTCGCTGTTTCACTTTCTCCCTTTTTAAATAATGGTACAACGTTAACAGTGATCCAATGTTTTTTTTCCCTCTCCTGCACCAAGGGAGGTTGCTCAAATGATCGTCAGAGCCTCTGCAATTTCGCCATTTGCTTATCTTTCATTGCGTCCTGGAGATTTATTTACATTTGTAGATGCCAAACCCCTTAATCATTGCTCGCTTACTATGTTTATCCAATCCAATATTACATTCTCTTCTTCCTTACCTTTAACGCTGGCATCGTCGCCCTCCTTTATTAAACCGCTGCAATACTTTCGTTAAGTCCATTCCCACATACCCCACATCCACACATAGATGACCATTTTCGTCGCTAAATGCCATATTATGCCCGTCGTTATCCACTTGTTATTTATGCAATTGTGAAATATCTCTGGGTTTTCTTTGATTCAAAGTGTCAGTATTTTTCAAGCTTTCTCTTTTCATTCCAAAATTCATTTTTAATTTCACCTCGAGGCTTTCTGCAGTACTGGGCGCCCGATAGCTGAAAAACGCTTCCTCTCTTTGCCTTATCTTTCACTCTATGCACGTTGTTATCCAGGCGGCTCCAGATGTGGCACTGTTGCCGTTTTTCTTTCCAGGAATATGGTGACACTGAACTGGTATCTCCTTCTTGAATGCCTCCCACTGCTCCGACACTGAGCTGTTTCACGTCCACTTTTTCTATTCATCGTATCATGGAATCACGGAAATTTACAGCACAGAAGGAGGCCATTTCTGTCCGTCGCGTTTACACCGTCCAATAAAGAGCTATCTAACATTATCCAACTTTCTACGTCTTGATCCACAGACCTGTAGGTTACGGCACTTCAGGTACACGTCCGAATACTTTCGAAATGTGGTGACCGTTTTTGCACCTACCACCCTTTGAGGCAGTGCGATCAAGGACAATTCCCCTCTCACGACCCCTCCCCCAATCAGCACCACCATAATCTAGGTGAAGAAATTTCCTCTCACTCCCCACTAAATCACCTACCAATTACTTTAAAGATTTGCCTCTTCGTTGTTGACCTCCTCTGCTAAGGGAAAAAGATCCTTCCGATCCACCTTATCTCGGCACCTCCTAATTAAACACATGAACAACTTCTCCCCTCAGACTCCTATGTTCCAGAGAAAATAAAACCAGCATGTCTAATCTTTCCCCACAGCTAAAATTCCCCATTCCAAGCCACAGCCTGGTAAGTCTCCTACGTACCCTGTCTCGTGCAATCACGTGTTTCCTGTAATATGGTGACCAGAACTTTACGTAGTACTCCAGCTGTAGCCTAACTGTTTGATACAGTTCAAGCGTAACCTCCCTGCTCTTATATTCTATGCCTCGTCAATTCAGGAAACTATTCCGGATGCCTTCTTAACGCACTTTTCTGCCTGTGCTGCTACATTCGTGGGTATGTGGACATACATTAAACACTCCGTTTGTAAGAGTACACTTCTCAGTGCTCTACCATTTAATGTGTATTCACTTGCAGTGTTAGCCATCCCCAAATACATTACCTAATACTTCTCCGTATTGAATTCCATTCACCACGATTCTGCCCACGTGACCACTTCATTGATAACTAGCTGCATTTAAGAACGTTCTTCTTCATTATCATCCACACAGCTAATGGTTGTGTCATTTGAAAACGTTTTAATCATACTTCCTTCATTCACATCAAATCATTGATGTATACCTCAAAAAACAAGGAGCCATGAGGAGCCCCACTCGAACAGCCTGTCAGTTGCGAAAATACCTATTACACTTTGCTTGCTGCCCCCAGGAACATTTTGGATCAAACTTGCCACTTTGCATTGGACTTTATGGGATTTTACTTTGATGAGCAGTCTGCCATATGTAACCTTGTCGAAAGCCTTGCTACGATCCATTTACACTACCTCAAATGCGCTACGCTTATGGACAATCCATGTCAGAAAATGTAATCCATTTAGTCATGCAGGACCTTACCTGAAAACATCTATGCTGACTTTCCTTGACCAAACCGAGTCTTTCTAAAAGAATATTTATCCTTTTCCTCAGAAACTTTTCTAATAATCTTTCCACAACCGATGTTAGGCTGATTGGTCTGTAATCGATCATCGATCCCTTTCTCCCTTTTTGAACAAAGATACGACAATAGCAGTCCTCCAGTCCTCTGGCACCACACCTGTAGCCAGAGAGTATTATTATGGTCAGACCCTCTGCTATTTCCTCTTTTGCTTCTCTTAACAGCCTTGGTACATTCCACGTGGCCCTGTGGATTTTTCCACTTTCAAAGCTGTTAAACCACATAAGACTTCCTCTCTTACTATGCTTATTTCATTTAATATTTTACGTTCCTCCCCCCAACTCCCCCCCGATTGAAAGATCTGCATCGCCGCTCTCTTTTATGTAAAAAAATGCAAAGTATTCATTGAGAACCATAAACAAATATTCCACCTCTGCACATACATTACTTTACGGTCTCTAATGAGCCCTACCCAATCATTAGATATCGTCTTGCTCTTAATATATTTATAAAACTTTGGGTTTTCGTTGATTTTACTTGCCAAAATATTTTCATGCACTCACTTTGCTTTCCAATTTCCTTTTTAATTTTACGTTTGCACTTCCTATAATCTTCTAGTGTTTCTGACGCATTGATGCATCGCTATGGCATAAGCCCCATATTTTCCTTTATCCTACCCTGTAAGCCCCTTGGTTTCAAGGGGGCTCTGAATTTGCAAGTCCAACCCTCTTTCTTTAAGGGAACGTACTTGCTCGGAAACCTGAGGATCTGCTCCTTGAATGCCTCCCAATACTCTGGCACAGGTTTGTCTTCAAATATCTGTTTCCAGTCAACGTTGGATAAATCCTATCTCTGCTGAACAGAATTGGCTTTTCCCCAATTGAGATTATTTATTTCTTGTCTTAACTTGTATTTTTCCATAACTACACTAAATCTAACTGAATTATGATCACTAGTACCAAAATACTCTGCTACTGATACCCCTTCCATTTGCTCAGCTTCATTAACTAAAACTAAGTCAGAATCGCCACCTCCCTTCCTTGGCTGGCAACAAAACGGCAAATAAAGATCTCCTGAATGCATTTTAGTAATTCTGCCCCTATATGTAATTCGCACTAATTCTATCCCAGTTAAGATTAGTGTAGTTGAAATCGACTCCTATTCCTCCCCTATAACTTTGCCAACAATTTTGTTCTTCTCTCTCATTCTGACTGGCAGCGGCTGAAATACCCTCCCAGCAGTGTGATCGCCGCGGTTATGTTGTTCAATTGATTCCATCTGTCTAGAATTGATGATCCATCAAGCATATTATCTCTCCTCAGCTGCAATGGTTTCTTTAATCAACAATTGGACGTATCCCCTCCCCTCGTTTTTATCCCCCTCTTTCTCCCGCCTAAAAATCATATCAGCAGAAATGTTGACCTACCATACCTGCTCTTATTTCAGCCATGCCTCCATAATAGTTATAAGATCATACTCATCACTGACACGTAGCGTTGGGAGTAATCCGGAAATTACTACTTTTGGGGTCCTGCTTTTTAATCTCTCTCCTAGCTCTCTACAATCTACCTGCAGTGCCTGATCCATCTTTCTTCCGATATCATTGGTACAATAATGGACCACAGCCTTTGACTGTTCAATCACTTCCCCCATCATCCCCTGCAGCCGCTCAGTTAAAACCTTGACTCTGCACCATGTTGGCAACATTTCATAATGGAATGATATATGTGGCCTGTCTGCTCCACTGACAAATGAACATTTTACTATTATTGCCCTTACACTCTTCTCCTACAACCACCGCCCCCCTGTGCAGCTGTGACAGCAGTGGTACTGTGGAATTAGCTATCACTGCATTCCCAGATGAATCATCGCCCCACCAGTATGGAACAGCTTCTCAATAACTGGATGGAGGAGCAGACTGCTGCTGTAATTGGGTCTGGAACAGCTTCTCAATAACTGGATGGAGAAGATTGCTTCTGTAACAGGGTCTGGAACAGCTTCTCAATAACTGGATGGAGAAGATAGCCTCTGTAACAGGGTCTGGAACAGCTTCTCAATAACTGGATGGAGGAGCAAACTGCTGCTGTAACTGTGTCTCGAACAGCTTCTCAATAACTGGATAGAGAAGCTGACTGCTGCTGTAATTGGGTCTGGAACAGCTTCTGAACAACTGGATGAAGGAGCAGACTGCAGCAATAACATGGTCTGGAACACCTTCTCAATAACTGGATGCTGGAACACCTTCTCAATAACTGGATGGAGGAGCAGAATGCTGCTGTAACAGGTCTGGAACATCTGCTCATAAACTGGATGGCGGAACAGACTGCTGCTATACCAGGGCAGGTACAGCTGCTCAATAACTGGATGGAGAAGCAGTCTGCTTCTGTAACGGGGTGTGGAACAGCTTCTCAATCACGGGATGGAGGAGCAGACTGCTATTTTAACTGGGTCTGGAAAAGCTTCTTAATAATTGGATGGAGAAGATTGCTGCTGTAACAGGGTCTGGAACAGCTTCTCAATTACTGGATGGAGGGGCAGACTGCTGCTATAACTGGGTCTGGAACAGCTTCTCAACAACTGGATGGAGAAGTTTGCTACTGTAACAGGTTCTGAAACAGCTTCTCAATAACAGGATGGAGAAGCTGACTGCTGCTGTAACTGGGTCTGGAACAGCTTCTCAATAACTGGATGCAGCAGCAGACTGCTGCTGTAACAGGGTCTGGAACAGCTTCTGAATAACTGGATGGAGGAGCAGGCTGTAGCTATAAAATAGCCTGGAACACTTTCTCAATAAATGGATGGAGGTGCAGTCTGCTCCTGTAACAGGTTGTGGAACAGCTTCTCCATAACTGGATGGGGAACAGTCTGCTGCTTTTAAAGAATCTGGAACATTTTCTCAATAACTGGAAGGAGGAACAGACTGCTTCTATAACATGGAATGGAACAGCTTCTCAATAACTGGATGGAGGAGCAGACTGCTGCTATAACAGGGTCTGGAACGCCTTCTCAATTAATTGAATGGAGGAGCAAACTGCTACTATAACAGGTTGTGGAACAGCTTCTCCATAACTGGATGGAGGAACAGACAGCTGCTGTAACAGGGTCTAGAACACCTTCTCAATAACTCGATGGACGAGCAGACTGATGCTGTTACAGGTCTGGAACATCTTCTCAATAACTGGATGGAGGAACAGACTGCTACTATAACAGGATCTGGAACAGCTTCTCAATAACTGGATGGAGGAGCAGACTGCTCCTGCAACTGGGTATGGAACAGCTTCTGAATAACTGGCTGGAGGAGCAGACTGCTGTTGTAACAGGGTCTGGAATAGCTTTTCAATAACTGGGTGGAGGAGCAGACTGCTGCTGTAATAGGTCTGGAACACCTTCTCAATAACTGGAGACAGGAACAGACTGCGACTATAACAGCATCTGGAACAGCTTCTTAATAACTGGATGGAGAAGCAGACTGCTGCTATAAAAGTGTCTGGAACAGCTTCTCATTAACTGGATTGAGGAACAGGTTGCTGATATAACAGTGTGTGGAACATCTTCTCAATAAATGGATGGAGGAGCAGACTGCTGATATAACAGTGGCTGGAACAGCTTCTCATTAACTGGATGGAGGAGCAGACTGCTGTTGTAAAAAGGGTCTGGAATAGCTTTTCAATAACTGGGTGGAGGAGCAGACTTCTGTTATAACATGACTGGAACAGCTTCTCAATAACTGGATGTTGCAGCACATTGCTACAAACACCGGATCTGGAACAGCTTCTCAATAACTGGATGGATGAGCAGACTGCTGAATCAACTGGGTGTGGAACAGCTACTCAATAACTGGATGGAGGAGCCGACTGCTCCGATAACTGGGTCTGGAACAGCTTCTCAATAAATGGATGGAGGAGCAGACTGCTCCTGCAACTGGGTCTGGAACAGCTTCTGAATAACTGGCTGGAGGAGCAGACTGCTGTTGTAACAGGGACTGGAATAGCTTTTCAATAACTGGGTGGAGGAGCAGACTGCTGCTATAACATGACTGGAACAGCTTCTCAATAACTGGATGTTGCAGAACATTGCTGCAAACACCGGATCTGGAACAGCTTCTCAATAACTGGATGGAGGAGCAGACTGCTGAAGCAACTGGGTGTGGAACAGCTACTCAATAACTGGATGGAGGAGCCGACTGCTCGGATAACTGGGTCTGGAACAGCTTCTCAATAAATGGATGGAGGAGCAGACTGCTCCGATAACTGGGTGTGGAACAGCTTCTCAATAACTGGATGGAGGATCAGACTGCTGCTGTAAGAGGGTCTGGAACACCTTCTCAATAACTGGATGGGGGCGTAGACTGCTGCTATAACTGGGCCTAGAACAGCTTCTCAATACCGGGATGGAGGAGCAGACTGCAGCTGTAACAGGTCTGGAACAACCTCACAATTACTGGATGGAGGAGCAGACTGCTGCTATAACAGTGTCTGGAACAGCCTCACAATTACTGGATGGAGGAGCAGACTGCTGCTATAACAGTGTCTGGAACAGCCTCACAATTACTGGATGGAGGAGCAGACTGCTGCTATGACAGTGTCTGGAACAGCCTCACAATTACTGGATGGAGGAACAGACTGCTACGAAAACTGGGTATGGAACAACTGCTCAATAACTGGATGGAGGAGCAGACTGCTGTTATAACTGGGTCTGCACGAGCTTCTCAATAACTGGAATGATGAACACTCTGCTGCTGTAACAGGTCTGGAACAGCTCCTCAATAACTGGATGGTGGAATAGACTGCTGCTATTACACAGTCTGGAACAGCTTCTCAATAACTGGATGGAGGAATAGACTGCTGCTATAACAGGGTTTGGAACACCTTCTCAATAACTGGAATGAGGAATAGACTGCTGCTATAACAGGGTCTGGAACAGCTTCACAATAACTGGATGGAGGAGCAGACTGCTGCTATAACAGGGTCTGGAACGCCTTCTCAATTAATTGAATGGAGGAGCAAACTGCTACTGTAACAGGTCTGGACCATCTTCTCAATAACTGGATGGAGGAACAGACTGCTGCTATAACAGGATCTGGAACATATTTTCAGTAACTGGATGCGGCAGCAGACTGCTGCAAAACAGGGTCCAGAACAGCTTCTCAATAACTGGATGGACGAGCGAAATGCTCCGTTAAATGGTTCTGGAACAGCTTCTCAATAACTGGCTGGGGGAGCAGACCGCTGCGGGAACAGTGTCTGAAACAGCTTCTCACTACCTGGATGGAGGAGCAGAATGCGGCTATAACTGGGTCTGGAACAGCTACTCAATAACTGAATGGGGGAGCAGACTACTGTTGCAACTGGTTCTGGAACAGCTTCTCAATATCTGGATGAAACAACAGACTGCTGCTGCAACTGTGACTGAAACAGCTTCTCAATAACTGGATGGAGGAGCAGACTGCTGCTCGAACAGGTCTGGAACATCTACTCAATAACTGGATGGAGGAGCAGACTGCTGCTACAACTGGGTCTGCAACAGCTTCTCAATAACTGGATTGAGGAACAGGCTGCTGATATAACAGTGTGTGAAACATCTTCTCAATAACTGGATGGAGGAGCAGACTGCTGATATAACAGTGTCTGGAACAGCTTCTCATTAACTGGATGGAGGAGCAGACTGCTGATATAACAGTGTCTGGAACAGCTTCTCAATAACTGGATCGAGGAGCCCAATGCTGCTATAGAGGTCTGGAAACCTTCTCAATAACTGGATGGAGGAGCAAACTGCTGCTATAACTGGGTATGGAACAACTGCTCAATAACTGGATGGAGGGGCAGATTGCTGCAATTACTGATTCTGGAACAGCTTTTCAATAACTGGATGGAGGAACAGACAGCTGCTGTAACAGGGTCTGGAATAGCTTTTCAATAATTGGATGGAGGAGCAGACTCCTGCTGTAACAGGTCTGGAACACCTTCTCAATAATTGCATACAGTAACAGACTGCTACTATAACAGCATCTGGAACAGCTTCTCAATAACTGGATAGGGGAGCAGACTGCTTCTGCAACTGAGTCTGGAACAACTTCTCAATAACGGAATGGAGGAACAGACTTTTTGCTATAATAAGGGTCTGGAACAGCTTCTCAATTACTGGATGCAGGAGCAGACTTCTGCTATAACAGGTCTGGAACAGCTTCTCAATAACTGGATGGAGGAGCAGACTGCTGCTATAAAATTGTCTTGAACAGCTTCTCAATAACCGGATGGAGGAGCAGACTGCTGCTAAACAGGGTATGGAACACTTTGTTTAATAACTGGATGGAGGAGCAGACTGCTGCTATAACATGACTGGAACAGCTTCTCAATAACTGGATGTTGCAGCACATTGTTGCAAACACCGGATCTGGAACAGCTTCTCAATAACTGGATAGAGGAGCAGACTGCTGCTAAACAGGGTCTGGAAAATTTTTTTAATAACTGGATGGAGGAGCAGACTGCTGCTATAACATGACTGGAACAGCTTCTCAATAACTGGATGTTGCAGCACATTGCTGCAAACACCGGATCTGGAACAGCTTCTCAATTACTGGATGGAGGAGCAGACTGCTCCGATAACTGGGTCTGGAACAGCTTCTCAATAACTGGATGGAGGTGCAGACTGCAGCTGTAAGAGGGTCTGGAACACCTTCTCAAAAACTGGATGGGGGCGCAGACTGCTGCTATAACTTGGCCTGGAACAGCTTCTCAATACCAGGATGAAGGAGCAGACTGCAGCTGTAACAGGTCTGGAACAGCCTCACAATTGCTGGATGGAGGAGAAAACTGCTGCTATAACAGTGTCTGGAACAGCCTCACAATTACTGGATGGAGGAGCAGTCTGCTGCTATAACAGTGTCTGGAACAGCCTCACAATTACTGGATGGAGGAACAAAATGCTGCGAAAACTGGGTATGGAACAGCTGCTCAATAACTGGATGGAGGAGCAGACTGCTGTTATAACTGGGTCTGCACGATCTTCTCAATAACTGGAATGATGAACACTCTGCTGCTATAACAGGTCTGGAACAGCTTCTTAATAACTGGATGGAGGAATAGACTGCTGCTGTAACAGGTCTGGAACAGCTGCTCAATAACTGGATGGAGAAGCTGACTGCTGCTATAACAGGGTCTGGAACAGCTTCTCAGTATCTGGATGGGGGAGCAGACTACTTCTGCAACTGGGTCTGGAACAGCTTCGCAATAACAGAATGGAGGAACATACTTTTTGCTATAATAAGGGTCTGGAACAGCTTCTCAATTACAGGATGGAGGAGCTAACTTCTGCTATAAGAGGTATGGAACAGCTTCTCAATAACTGGATGGAGGAGCAGACTGCTGCTATAAAATTGTCTTGAACAGCTTCTCAATAACCGGATGGAGGAGCAGACTGCTGCTAAACAGGGTCTGGAACAATTTTTTTAATAACTGGATGGAGGAGCAGACTGCTGCTATAACATGAATGGAACAGCTTCTCAATAACTGGATGTTGCAGCACATTGCTGCAAACACCGGATCTGGAACAGCTTCTCAATAACTGGATGGAGGAGCAGACTGCTGAATCAACTGGGTGTGGAACAGCTTCTCAATAACTGGATGGAGGAGCCGACTGCTCCGATAACTGGGTCTGGAACAGCTTCTCAATAACTGGATGGAGGAGCAGACTGCTGCGAAAACTGGGTATGGAACAGCCTCACAATTACTGGATGGAGGAGCAGAGTGCTGCTATAACAGTGTCTGGAACAGCCTCACAATTACTGGATGGAGGAGCAGACTGCTGCTATAACAGTGTCTGGAAAAGCCTCACCATTACTGGATGGAGGAACAGACTGCTGCGAAAACTGGATATGGAACAGCTGCTCAATAACTGGATGGAGGAGCAGACTGCTGTTATAATTGGATCTGCACGAGGTTCTCAATAACTGGAATGATGAACACTCTGCTGCTGTAACAGGTCTGGAACAGCTTCTCAATAACTGGATGGAGGAATAGACTGCTGCTATAACAGGGTCTGGAACAGCTTCCCAATAACTGGATGGAAGAATAGACTGCTGCTATAACAGGGTCTGGAACACCTGCTCATTAACTGGATGGAGGAATAGACTGCTGCTATAACAGGGTCTGGAACAGCTTCTCAATAACTGGATGGAGGAGCAGATCGCCTCGTTAACAGATGTGGAACTGCTTCTTAATAACTGGATGGAGGAGCTTACTGCTGCTGGAACTGGGTCTGCAACAGCTTCTCAATAACTGGAAGGATGATAACTCTGCTGCTCTAACAGGTCTGGAACAGCTTCTCAATAACTGGATGGAGGAGCAGACTGCTGCTATAACAGTGTCTGGAACATCTTCTCCTCAACTGGATGGAGGAGCAAACTGCTGCTACAACTGAGTCTGGAACAGCTGCTGAATAACTGGCTGGAGGAGCAGACTGCTGCTATAACAGGTCTGGAACAGTGTCTCAATAACTGAAGGGAGGAGCAGACTCCTGCTATAACATGGTCTGGAACATCTTCTCAATAACTGGATGGAAGATCAGAATGCTGCTATAACTGGGTCTGGAACTACTTCTCAATAACTGGATGGAGGAGCAGAATGCTGCTGTAACTGGGTCTGGAACAGTGTCTGAATAACTGAAGGGAGGAGCAGACTCCTGCTATAATTGGGTCTGGAACAGCTTCTCAATAACTGGATGGAGGTGTGGACTGCTGCTATAACAGGTATGGAACAGCTTCTCAATAACAGGATATACGAGCAGAATGCAGCTGTAACAGGTCTGGAACAGCTTTTGAATAACTGGATGGAGGAGCAGACAGCTGCTATAACTGGGTCTGGAACACCTTCTCAATAACTAAATGAAGGGGCAGACTGCTGCTATAACATTATCCTTTATTAATCTCTGACAGCTGAACTGAATGCACGGAATGTGCAGCTTTGAGATGGGGTTTTTCCACCGACAGGGCTGCAAACTGGAGGGAGTGAGAAACACTGTGTAGCGTTTGAGTGTGTACATAACTGTGCAGAGAAATCAGCAAATGCAGCAGCGTCATGAGACACTGCATTCTCTTAATATTGAATGACGAATATGTATTATTCAATTTGTTCAATCATTAATAGAACACGTTTGCAACATTTTTCTGCCCGGTTTTCGGCGAACGGGATACTCACTACACTACGGAAACGTTGTGGTTGCAGCGCTGTTGGAAACATAACCAGAGCTTTACGCTCAACAGCTTGCCGTCACATCAGGAGCTTGCGTTATGAGAATAGAATGATGGTGCTGTTGTTAGCAAGGTTTTGAGTGTGGCAGGAATTGATCCCATCTTTCTCTGTCTTTATAGAAAGGAACAGGCGTGGCAATTCCTCAGCAAGAGGTTAGAATCTGGAATACGCAGCTTAAAAGGGCGGTGGAGGCACACTCAATCTTATTTTTCAAAACGGAGTTGGATAAGTATCCGGAAGTATAAAATTGCACAGCTGCGGGTAAATGACAGGGCGGGTGGGAGTATTTGAGAGTTGGCATGATCTCTACGGTCCGAATGTGGTGCTTCCGTACTGTAACCATTCCCTTATTCTGTGATTCTCAAAGTTAGTGGCACATTTAATAGTGTGAAAACCTGTATTATTTTGAGGGTCTGCATCAGTTTGAGGGGCTGTATTAGTTTGAGGGACTGTATTAGTTTGATGGACTGTATTAGTTTGATGGACTGTATTAGTTTGAGGGACTGTATTAGTTTGAGGGACTGTATTCGTTTGATCGACTGTATTCGTTTGATGGACTGTATTCGTTTGATGGACTGTATTCGTTTGATGGACTGTATTAGTTTGATGGACTGTATTAGTTTGAGGGACTGTATTAATTTGAGGGACTGTGTTAGTTTGATGGACTGTATTAGTTTGAGGGACTGTATTAGTTTGATGGAGTGTATTAGTTTGAGGGACTGTATTAATTTGAGGGACTGTGTTAGTTTGGTGGACTGTAGTAGTTTGATGGACTGTATTAGTTTGATGGACTGTATTAGTCTGGGGGATTGTATTAGTTTGAGGGACTGCATTAGTTTGATGGACTGTATTAGTTTGATGGACTGTATTAGTCTGGGGGATTGTATTAGTTTGAGGGGCTGTATTAGTTTGATGGACTGTATTAGTTTGAGTGACTGTATTAGTTTGAGAGACTGTATTAGTTTGATGGACTGTATTCGTTTGATGGACTGTATTCGTTTGATGGACTGTATTCGTTTGATGAAATTTATTAGTTTGAAGAACTGTATTAGTTTCATGGACTGTATTAGTTTGAGGGACTGTATTAATTTTAGAGACTGTGTTAGTTTGATGGATTATATTAGTTTGAGGGACTGTATTAGTTTGATGGAGTGTATTACTTTGAAGGACTGTATTAATTTGAGGAACTGTGTTAGTTTGGTGGACTGTAGTAGTTTGATGGACTGTATTAGTTTGATGGACTGTATTAGTCTGTGGTCTGTATTAGTTTGAGGGGCTGTATTAGTTTGATGGACTGTATTAGTTTGAGTGACTGTGTTAGTTTGAGGGACTGAATTAGTTTGATAGATGACAATGTCTTTGAGGGAGTACCTGTCATTGTAGGATATACTGAGTGTGGGTCATTAATCGGTTCGGAACATCGTCCCCCAATGATCATGTATGACTGGTTGTGTCTGTCATTGTCGGATATACTGAGTGTTGGTCACAAATCAGAGTGGAGCGCTGGTCGCCAGTGATCATGTATTAGTGGGAATGTGTGCCACTGTCTCCGTAGGACTGCTCCTGGGCACGGCCAAGGGTGCCATCTGCTGGTCCAGGCTGCGGGCGGCCGCGGGAGTCGTTCAGCCTGACTGCCTGCCTCTCTTCCGTGCCTACATCCAGGCCAGGATGTCATTGGAGATGGAGCACGCGGTGGCCACTGGTGCGCTCGCGGCATTCCGCGAGAGTTGGGCGCCGGAGGCACTGTAGTACATCATCACGCCCGGCAATCACATTTTAATTTAATTTTACATTTTAAAGTTTAATTTGCTTTAACTGCCGTGGTTTTTAGTGTGCCCCTCCCCTTTTATAGTGTCCACTTGTAAATATTTATGATTTTATTGCGCTAAAAAAAACAACAAAAAAAAGTCAAATAACCCCCCGAAAAAACAAACAAAGGGCAGTTGAAAAATGTTTGTAGTGTCCCCCAGATTGGGGGGCACTTGACTTAATTGGTTAATTTTGTCTCGTATTAAAAGAGTTGTGTGCCAATGTAGGATATCCTGAGTGTGGTCACTAATCGGTGTGGAACACAGAAACCCTGTGACAATGTGTTACTGGGCGTGTCTGACATTGTCGGAGATACTGAGTATGGGTCATTAATCAGTGTGGAATACTGTACCCCAGTGTCTATGTATTACTGGGAGTGCGTGTTAATTTAGGATATGCTGATTGTGGGTCACTAACCGGTGTGAATCTTCCATACCCCAGTGACCATGTATTATTGAGAGTGTCTTTCACTGCAGGATATACTGAATGTGGGTCACGAACCGATGTGGAACACCGTACCCCAGTGACCATATATTACAGGAAGTGTGTGTCACTGTAGGATATACTGAGTGTGGGTCACTAACCGGTGTGTAACACCATACCGAAGTGACCATGTATTAACGGGAGAATGTGTCACTGACCGACCTATTTAGTATGGGTCCCTAACGCATGTGGACCATTGCACCACAGTGACCATGTATTACTGGGAGTGTGTGTCAGTGTAGGATATACTGAGTGTGGGTCACTAACCCGTGTGGAATACAATGTCCCAGTAACGATGTATTGCTGGGAGTGTGTGTCACTGTAGGATGTACTGAGTGTGGGTCACAAACCATTGTGGAACACCGTCCCCTTTGACCATGTATTACTGGGAGTGTCTGCGCATCTAGGATATACACAGTGTGTGTCAGGAACCGGTGTGGAACACCATACGCCAGTGACGAAGTGTTACTGGGAGTGTCTGTCATTGTAGGCTATACTGAGTGTGGGTCACTAATCAGTGTGGAACTCTGTACCCCAGTATCCATGTATTACTGGGAGTGTGTGTCACTGCAGGATATACAGAATGTGGGTCGCCAACCGATGTCGAACACCGTACCCCAGTGACCATGTATTATGGGAGTGTGTGTCATTGTGGGATATGCTAAGTGTGGGTCAATAAGCGGTGGGGAACACTGTATGCCAGTGATCATATATTACTGGCAGTGTGTGTCACTGTAGGATATACTGAGTGTGGGTCACTAACCAGTGTGGAACACAGTACCCCAGTGACCATGTATTACTGGGAGTGTGTGTCACTGTTGGATATAATCAGTGTGGATCACTAACCATTGCGGAAAACTGTATTGCAGTGACCATGTATTACAGGGAGTTTCTATCACTGTCGGATATGCTGAGTGTGCGTCACTAACCGGTGTGGAATATTGTAGCCCCGTGTCCATATATTACCGGGAGTGTGTGTCACTCTTGGATATACTCAGTGTGGATCACTAACCAGTGTGGAACACTGTACCGTAGTGAATATGCATTACTGGGAGTGTGTGTCACTGTAGGATCTACTGAGTGTGGATCACTAACGGGTGTGGAACACTTTACTCCAGTGACCATGTATTAATGGGAGTTGTGTCGTTGTAGGATATACTCAAAGTGGGTCAGTAACCGTTGTGGAACACATAACACCAGTGAATATGTATAACTGTGAGTGTGTATCACTGTCGGATATACTGAATGTGTTTTACTATCGGTGTGGAACACCATATCACAGTGCCATGTGTTACTGGGAGTGTCTGTCACTGTAGGATACACTGAGTGTGGGTCACTAACCAGTGTGGAACACCGTACCCCAGTGACCATGTATTACTGGGAGTGTGTTTCACTCTTGGATATACTGAGTGTGGATCACTAACCTGTCTGAAACACTGTACGCCAGTGACCATGTAGTATTGAGAGTGTCTGTCACTGTAGCATCTACTGAATGTGAGTCACCAAATGGTGTGTAACACAGTACCCCAATGACCATGTATTATGGGAGTGTGTGTCACTCTTGGATATATTCAGTGTGGGTCACTAACTGGTGCGGAAAACTGTACTCCAGTGACCATTTATTACAGGCAATTTATGTCACTGTGGGATACACTGAGTGTGGGTCACTAACCGGTGAGGAAGACCGTGCCCCTGTGACCATGTATTCTGGGGATGTCTGTCCCTCTAGGATATACACAGTGCGTTTCACTAAGCGGTGTGGAACACCATACCCCTGTGAACATGTATTACTGGGTGTGTCTGTCTTTGTAGGTTATATTGAGTGTGGGTCACAAATCAGTGTGGAACACTGTACCCCAGTGACCATGTATTACTGGTAGTGTGTGTCACTGTCGGATACACGGAGTGTGGGCCACTAAACAGTGTTGAACACCGTACACCAGTGACCATGTATTATTGAGAGTGTCTTTCCCTATAGGATATCCAGTATGTGGGACACTAACCGGTGTGGAACACCGTACCCCAGTGGCCATGTATTATTGAAAGTGTCTGACACTGTAGGTTCTACTGAATGTGAGTCACCAAATGGTGTGGAACACCATACCTCAGTACCATATATTATGGGAGTGTGTGACACTGAAGGATATACTAAGTGTGGTTCACTAACCGGTGTCGAAAACCGTACCCCAGTGGTCATGTATTATTGGGAGTGTCTGTCATTGTAGGATATCCTGAGTGTAGGTACTAAGCAGTGTGGAACAGCGTACCTCATTGACCAAGTATTACTGCGAGTGTGTGTCGCTGTATGATGTATTGAGTGTGGGTAACGAATCAGTGTGGAACAAAGTACCCCAGTGACCATGTTTTCCTGGGAGTGTCAGTCACTTTAGGATATACGAAGTGTGTGTAACTAACCGGTGTGGAACACCATACACCAGTGACCATGTATTACAGGCAGTGTGTGGCTCTGTCGGAAACACTGATTTTGGTTCAATAACCGGTGTGGAACACCCTATCACAATAACCATGTATTACTAGGAGTGTGTTTCGATGTAGGAGATACTGAGTGTGGGTCACTTACCGGTGTGGAACACCGTAACCCAGTCACCATGTGTTATTTCAAGTATCTGTCACTGTCAGATATACTAAATGTGGTTCACTAATCGGTGTGGAACACCGTATCCCAGTGACCATGTATTAATGGGAGTGTCTATCACTGTAGGATATACTGAGTGTGGATAAATAACCGGTGTGGAACACTGTACCCCAGTGACCATGTATTACTGGGAGTGTGTGTCACTGTAGGATATACTGAGTGTGGGTCACTAACCGATGTGGAACACTTTACCCCAGTGACCATGTATTATTGGAATGTCTGTCACTGTAGGATTAACTGAGTGTGGTCACTAAACAGTGTGGAACACTGCAGCCCAGTGAACATGTGTTACTGGAAGTTTGTGTCACTCTGGGATATACTCCGTGTGGGTAACTAACCAGTGTGGAACAATGTACGCCAGTGACCATGTATGACTGGGAGTGTGTGTCACTGTAGGATATACTGAGAATGGGTCACTCACCAGTGTGGAATACCTTACCCAAGTTACCATGTATTACTGGGAGTGTCTGTCACAGTATTATATAGTGAGTTTGTTTCACGAACCGGTGTGGAACAAACTACTGCAGTGACCATGTGTCACTGCGTGTGTCTGTCACTTCAGGATATACTGAGTGTGGGTCACTAACAGTTGTGGAGCACCGTACCCCATTGACCATGTATTTTTGGGAGTGTCTGTCACTGTAGGATATACTCAGTGTGGGTCACTAACCAATGAGGAACACTGTTACCCAGTGACCATGTATTACTTGGAGTGTGTGTCATGCAGGATATGCTGAGTGTGGGTCAGTAACCAGTGAGTGGAACCGTACCCGAGTGACCATGTAACTGAGAGAGTGTGTCACTGTTGGATATACTCAGTGTGGATCAGAACCGGTGTTGACCACCGCACCCCAGTGACCATGTATTACTCTGTGTTTCTTTCACAGAGGGATATGCTTAATGTGAGTCACCAATCGTGTGGAACACCATATCTCAGTGCCTTCTATAATGGGAGTGTGAGTCACTGTAGTATATACAAAGTGTGGGTCAGTAACCGGTGCAGACAACCGTACCCCAGTGACCTTTTATTACTGATAGTGTATGTCACTGTAGGATATGCAGCGTGTGGGTCACGAAACGGTGAGCAACACTGTACCCCAGATACAATGTATTACTGGGATTGTCTGTCTCTGTAGGATATACTGAGTATCGGTCACTGACTGGTGTGGAACACTGTACCCCAGTGACCATGTATTAGTGAAAGTGTCTCTCACTGTAGGATAGACTGAGTGTGGTTCACCAGCCGGTGTGGAACACCGTACCCTAGTGACCATACATGACTGGGAGTGCCCGTCACTGTTGTATATACTGAGTATGTGTCACTAAACGTTATGGACCAGCGTACCTATTGACCATGTATTAATTGGACTGTTGATCACTGTAGGATATACTGAGTGTGGTTCACTAACCGGTGTGGAACACTGTACCCCAGCGAATATGTATTACTGGGTGTGTGTGTCACTGTAGGATATACTGAGTGTGGGTCAGTAACCGGTGTGGAACACTATACACCAATGTCCATGTATTACTGGGAGTGTCTGTAACTGTAGGAAATACTGAGTGTAGGTCACGAAACAGTGTGGAACACCATACCCCAGTGACCATGTATTATGGGAGTGTGTGTAACTGTATGATATACTGAGTGGGGGCAGAAACCGGTGTGGAACACTGTACCCCAGTGAACATATATTACTGGGAGTGTCTGTCATGTAGCATATACTGAGTGTGGACAGTAATCGGTATGAAACACTGTACCCCAGTGAACATGTATTACAGGGATATCTGTCATTGTAGGATATATTGAGTGTGGGTAGCGAACAGTCGTGGAACATCGTACCCAAGTGATCATGTATTACTGGTAGTGTGTCTCACTGTAGGATATGCTGAGTGTGGGTCACCAACTGGTATGGAAAATTGTATCCCAGTGACCATGTATTATGGCAGTGTGTCTCACTGTTGGATATACTGAGTGTGGGTCACTAACCAAGGTGGATCACCGTACCCAAGTGACCATGTAAGAGTGGGTGTGTATGATACTGTAGGATATATTGAATGTGGGTCACTAACAGGTGTGGAACACCGTACCCAAGTGACCATGTATTAGAGGCAGTGTGTCTCATTGTAGGATGTGCTGAGTCTGGGTCACTAACCCGTGTGGAACACCGTACCCCAGTGACCATGTAATACTGGGTGTGTCTGTCACTGTAGAATATAGTGAGTGTGTGTCACTAACCTGTGTGGAACACTCTACCCCAGTGATCATGAATTACTGGGAGTATGTGTCACTGTAGGATATACTGAGTGTGGGTCACTAATCCGTGTGGAACACCGTATCCCAGTGACCATGTATTTCTGGTAGTAGGTGTCACTCTCGGATGTAATCAGTGTGGGTCACTCAGCGGTGTTGAAAACCGTACCCCTGTGACTACACCATACTGGGAGTGTCTGTCACTGTGGGGTATACTGAGTGTGGGTCACTAACCGGTGTGGAACACTGTACCCCAGCGAATATGTATTACTGGGTGTGTGTGTCACTGTAGGATATACTGAGTGTTGGTCAGTAACCGGTGTGGAACACTGTACACCAATGACCATGTATTATTGGGAGTGTCTGTAACTGTAGGAAATACTGAGTGTAGGTCACGAAACAGTGTGGAACACCATACCCCAGTGCCCATGTATTATGGGAGTGTGTGTAACTGTATGATATACTGAGTGGGGGCAGAAACCAGTGTGGAACACTGTACCCCAGTGAACATATATTACTGGGAGTGTCTGCCATGTAGCATATACTGAGTGTGGACAGTAATCGGTATGAAACACTGTACCCCAGTGAACATGTATTACATGGATATCTGTCATTGTAGGATATATTGAGTGTGGGTAACGAACAGTTGTGGAACATCGTACCCAAGTGATCATGTATTACTGGTAGTGTGTCTCACTGTAGGATATGCTGAGTGTGGGTCACCAACTGGTATGGAAAACTGTATCCCAGTGACCATGTATTATGGCAGTGTGTGTCACTGTTGGATATACTGAGTGTGGGTCAATAACCAAGGTGGATCACCGTACCCAAGTGACCATGTAAGAGTGGGTGTGTATGATACTGTCGGATATATTGAATGTGGGTCACTAACAGGTGTGGAACACCGTACCCAAGTGACCATGTATTACTGGCAGTGTGTCTCATTGTAGGATGTGCTGAGTCTGGGTCACTAACCCGTGTGGAACACCGTACCCCATTGACCATGTAATATTGGGTGTGTCTGTCACTGTAGAATATACTGAGTGTGTGTCACTAACCTGTGTGGAAAACTGTACCCCAGTGATCATGAATTACTGGGAGTATGTGTCACTGTAGGATATACTGAGTGTGGGTCACTAATCCGTGTGGAACACCGTATCCCAGTGACCACGTATTTCTGGTTGATGGTGTCACTCTCGGATGTAATCAGTGTGGGTCACTCAGCGGTGTTGAAAACCGTACCCCTGTGACTATACCATACTGGGAGTGTCTGTCACTGTGGGGTATACTGAGTGTGGGTCACTAACCGGTGTGGAACACCGTACACCAGTGACCATGTATTATTGGAAGTATGTGTCACTATCATACGGAGCGTGGGTCACGAGCCAGTGTGGAACACTGTATTCCAGTGATCATGTATTGCTGGTAGTGTGTGTCACTGTAGGTTATACTGAGTGTGGATCACTAACCGCTGTGGAACACCATACCACAGTGACCATGTGTTACTGGGAGTGTGGATTACTGTAGGAAATACTGAGCTTCGGTTACTAAACGGTTTGGAACACCATACCACAGTGACCGTGTAATACTGGGAGTGTGTGTTACTGAGTGTGGATTCCTGACTGGTGTGGAACAACATACCACAGTGACCATGTAATACTGGGAGTGACTGTCACTTAGGATATACTGAGTGTGGGTGACAAACCGATGTGGAACACTGCACACAAATGAACATGTATTACTGGGAGTATCTGTCACTGTTGGATTTAGTGACTGTGGATCACAACCTGTACAGAACACTGTATTCCAGTGACCATGTATTAATGGGAGTGTGTGTCACTGTGGGATATACTGAGTGTGGGTCACTACCCTGTGTGGAGCACCATACCCCAGTGACCATGCATTACTGGGAGTGTGTGTCACTGTGGGATATACTGAGTGTGGGTCACTACCCTATGTGGAGCACCATACCCCAGTGACCATGCATTACTGGGAGTGTGTGTCACTGTAGGATATACTGAGTGTGGGTCACTACCCTGTGTGGAGCACCATACCCCAGTGACCATGCATTACTGGGAGTGTGTGTCATTGTGGGATATACTGAGTGTGGGTCCCAAACCAGTGTGGAACACGTTCTCAGTTACCATATATTACTGGGTGTGTCTGTCAATGTAGGATAAACTGAGTGTGGGTCACTAACCTGTATGGAACACTGTACGCCAGTGACCCTGTATGACTGGGAGTGTGTGTTCACTGTAGGATGCACAGAATGTGGGTCACTAATCCGTGTGGAGCACCACACTTCAGTGACCATGAATTAATGGGAGTGTGTGTTACTGTAGGATATACTGACTGTGATTAAATACCCGGTGTGGAACACCATACACCAATGACCATGTATTACTGCGAGTGTGTGTCAATGTAGGATATACTGAGTGTGTGTCACGAGCCGGTGTGCAACGCTCTTCCCCAGTGACTGTGTATTACTGGGAGTGTCTATCACTGTACGATATACTGAATATGGGTCGCTAACCGGTTGTGGTTCACTGTATCCCAGTGACCATCTTTTGCTGGGAGAGTCTGTCACTGTATATTCTGCTCAGTGTGGGTTACTCAACTGTGGGGAACGCTATATCCCAGTGACCATGCATTACTGGGAGTGTCTGTCACTGTCGGATATACTGACAGTGGGTCACTAACCTGTGTGGAGCATCATACCCCAGTGACCATGCATTCCTGGGAGTGTATGTCACTGTAGGATATACTGAGTGTGGGTCACTAATCCGTGTGGAACACCGTATCACAGTGACCATGTTTTACTGGGAGTGTGTATCACTGTAGGATATACTGAGTGTGGATCACTAATCCGTGTGGAACACCGTATCCCAGTAACCATGTATTTCTGGGAGTGGGTATCACTCTCGGATGTACTCAGTTTGGGTCACTCAGTTGTGTGGAAAACCGTACCGCTATGACTATGGTCTACTGGGAGTGTCTGTCACTGTGAGATATACTGAGTGTGGGTCACTAACCGGTGCGGAACACCGTACAACAGTGACCATGTATTATTGGAAGTGTGTATCAGTATTATATGGAGCCTGGGTTACTAGCCGGTGTGGAACACTGTATTCCAGTGATCATATATTGCTGGGAGTGTGTGTCACTGTAGGATATACTGAGTGTGGATCACTAACCGCTGTGGAACACTATACAACAGTGACCATGTATTACTGGGAGTGTGTGTTACTGTAGGATATACTGAGCGTGGGTCACGAACCGGTTTGTAACACCATACCACAGTGACCGTGTATTACTGGGAGTGTGTGTTATTGTAGAATATACTGAGTGTGAATTCCTAACTGGTGTTAAACAACATACCACAGTGACCATGTAATACTTGGAGAGACTGTCATTGTAGGATATACTGAGTGTGGATCAGTAACCGGTGTGGAACACTGTACACCAGTGACATGTATTACTGGGAGCATCTGTCACTGTAGGATATACTGAGTGTGGGTCACTAACCTGTACGGAACACTGTATCCCAGTGACCATGTATTAATGGAGTGTCTGTCACTGTACGATATACTGAGTGTGGGTCACTAACCTGTGTGGAGCACCACACCCCAGTGACCATGCATTCGTGGGAGTGTGTTTCAATGTAGGATATACTGATTGTGATTCACTAACCGGTGTGGAACACCATACCCCAATAACCATGTATTACTAGGAGTGTGTGTCAATGTTGGATATACTGAGTGTGGGTCACGAGCTGGTGTGCAACGCACTTCCCCAGTGACCATGTATTACTGGGAGTGTCTATCACTGTACGATATACTGAATTTGGGTCACTAACCGGTGACGATCACTGTATCCCAGTGACCATGTATTGCTGGGAGTGCCTGTCACTGTAGGATCTTCTCAGTGTGGTCACTAAACTGTGGGGAACACTATATTCCAGTGACCATGCATTACTGGGAGTGTCTGACACTGTAGGATAAACTGAGTGTGGGTCACTAACCTGTGTGGAACACTGTACGCCAGTGACCATGTATTACTGGGAGTGTGTCTTCACTGTAGGATATACTGAGCGTCAGTCACTAAACCGTGTGGAAAACCGCACTTGAGTGCCCATGAATTAATGGGAGCGTGTGTTACTGTCGGATATACTGATTGTGATTCACTAACCGGTGTGGAACACCATACCCCAATAACCATGTATTGCTGGGAGTGTGTGTCAATGTAGGATATACTGAGTGTGGGTCACGAGCCGGTGTGCAACGCTCTTCCCCAGTGACCATGTATTACTGGGTTTGTATATCACTGTACGATATACTGAATGTGTGTCACTAACCGGTGTGGATCAGTGTATCCCAGTTACCATGTATTGCTGGGAGTGTCTGTCACTGTAGGTTCTGCTCTGTGTGTCACTAGACTGTGTGGAACACTGTATCCCAGTGACCGTGCATTACTGGAAGTATGTGTCACTGTAGGGTATACTGAGTGTGGGTCACTAATCCGTGTGGAACACCGCACCCCAGTGACCATGAATTAATGGGAGTGTGTGTCACTGTGGGATAAACTGAGTGTGGGTCACTAATCCGTGTGGAAAACTGTAACACTGTGACCATGTCCTACTGGGCGTGTCTGTCAGTGCAGGATATACTGAGCGTGGGTCACTAACCGGTGTGGTACACCGTCCTCCGTTGACCTTGTATTACTGGGAGCTTGAGTCAGTGTCGGATATACTGAGTGTGACTCACTAACCGGTGTGGAGCACCATACCCCAGTGACCATGCATTACTGGGAGTGTATGTCACTGCAGGATATACTGAGTGAGGGTCACTAACCGGTGTGGAGCACCATACCCCAGTGACCATGCAATAGTAGGAGTGTGTGTCACTGTAGAATATCCTGAGTGTGGGTTACTAACCTTTGTGGAAAGCCTTATCCCAGTTACTATATATTACTGGGGTGTCTGTCATGTAGGATATACTGAATGTGGGTCAGTAACCGGTAACGAACACTGTACCCCAGTGACCATATATTACACGAATGTTTGTCATTGTCGGATATAGTGAGTGTGGGTCACTAACCGGTGTGCATCACCGTACCCCAGTGACCATCTATTATTGGGTGTGTCTGTCACTGTAGGATAAATTGATTTTGGGTCAGTAACCTGTGTGGAACAGCGTACACCAGTGACCATGTATTTTTGGGAGTATGTGTCAATATTATACGCAGCGTGGGTCACTAGCCGGTGTGGAACACTGTATTCCAGTGATCATGTATTGCTGTGAGTGTGTGTAACTGTAGGATATACTGAGTGTGGGTCACTAACTGGTGAGGAAAACCATACCACAGTGACCATGTAATACTGGGAGTGACTGTCGCTGTTGGATGTACTGAGTGAGGGTCACTAACCATGTGGAACACCATACACCAGTGCTCATGTATTACTGGGTGTGTGTGTTTCTGTAGGATATACTGATTGTGATTCACTAACCCGTGTGGAACACCATACCCCAAATGCCATGTATTACTGGGAGTATGTGTCAATGTAGAATACACTGAGTGTGGGTCATGATCCGGTTTGGAACGCTGTTCTCCAGTGACATTGTATTACTGGGAGTGTCTATCACTGTGCGATATACTGAATGTGGGTCACTAACCGGTGTGGATCACTGTATCCCAGTGACCATGCAATACTGGGAGTGACTGTCACTGGAGGTTAAGCTGAGTGTGGGTAACTAAACGGTGTGGAACACCTGCCCATGTGACCATGTATTGCTGGGATGTCTGTCACTGTAGGTTCTGCTCAGTGTGGGTCACTAAATTGTGTGGAACACTGTACACTAGTGACCATGTAGAACTTGGTGTATCTGTTAATGTAGGCTATAGTGAGTGTGGATCACTAACCTGTGTGGAACACTCTACGCCAGTGACCATGTATTACTGGGAATGTGTGTCACTGTAGGATATACTAAGTGTGGGTCACTAATCGGTGTGGAACAACGTATCCCAGTGACCATGTATTACTGACCGTGTCTGTCACTGTAGGATATACTGATTGTGGATCAGTAACTGGTGTGGAACACCGCACCCCAGTGACCGTGTATTACTGGGAGTGTGTGTTACTGCAGGATATACTGAGCGTGGGTCATCAACCGGTGTGTAATACCGTACCCCAGTGACCATGTATTTCTGGGAGTGTATATCACTGTAGGATGTACTGAGTTTGGGACACTAACTGGTGTGGAGCACCATACCACAGTGACCATGTATTACTGGGAGTGACTCTCACTGTAGGATATACTGATCGCGATTCACTAACCGGTGTGGAACACTGTACCCGAATGACCATGTATTACTGAGAATGTTGGTCATCGTAAGATATACTGAGTGTGGGTCACGAGCCGGTGTGGAACGCTGTACCCCAGTGAGCATGTATTACTGGAAGTGACTGTCACTGTCGGAAAAGCTGAGTGTGGATCAGTAAACGGTGTGGAACACCGTCCCCCGGTGACCTTTTGTTAGTGGGAGTTTGAATAACTGTCGGATGTACTGAGTGTGGGTCACTTACCAGTGTGGTGCACCATACCCCAGTAACCATGCATTACTGGGAGTGTGTGTCACTGTAGGCCATACTGAGTGTGGGTAACTAACCGGTGTGGAACACCGCACCCCAGTTACCGTGTATTACTGGGAGTGTGTGTTACTGTAGGATACACTGAGTGTGGATCCTCAACCGATGTCGAACACCGTACCCCAGTGACCGTGTGTTATTGGAATGTGTGTTACTGCAGAATATACTGAGCGAGGGTCATCAACCGGTGGGTAACACCGTACCCCAGTGACCATGTACTGCTGGGAGTGTGCATCACTGTAGGATGTACTGAGTGTGGATCACTATCCGGTGTAGAACACCATACCACAGTGACCATGTATTACTTGGAGTGACTCTCACTTTAGGATATACTGATTGTGATTCACTAACCGGTGTGGAACACCATACCCCATTAACCATGCATTATTGAGAGTGTGTGTCATCCTAAGATATACTGAGTGTGGGTCTCTTACCGGTGTGGTGCAACATACCCCAGTAACCATGCATTCCTGGGAGTGTGAATCACTGTAAGCCGTACTGAGTGTGGGTAACTAACCGGTATGCAACATAGTACGCTGTGACCATGTATTACTGGGAGTGTCTGTCGCTATATGATATACTGAATGTGTGTCATTCACCGGTGTATTACACCATACCCCAGTGACCATGTATTACTGGGAGTGTCTGTCACTGTCGGATATGCTGAGTGAGAGTCACTATTCGGTGTGCCACACTGTACCCCTATGACCATGTATTATTGGGAGTGTATGTCACTGTCGGATATAATGAGCCTGGGACACTAAACGGTGTCGAACACCATACCCCAGTGACCATATATTACTGTGAGAGTGTGTCACTGTAGGATATACTGAGCCTAGGTCACTAACCGGTGTGGAACACCGTCCGCCAGTGACCATATATTACTCAGAGTGTGTAACACTGTAAGATATACTGAGTGTGGTTCACTAACCGCTGTGGAACACTCTACCCCAGTGACCATGTATTGCTGGGAGTGTGTGTCACTGTAGGATATACTGAGTGTGGGTCACTAACCACTGTAGAACACAGTACCCCAGTGACGATTTATTACTAAGAATGTCTGTCACTGTAGGATATGCGCAGTGTGGATCACTAACCTGTGTACATCAGCATACCCCAGTGACCATGTATTACTGGGAGTGTGTGTCACTGTATGTTTACTCATTCTGGGTCACCGAAGTTGTGGAACACAGTGCACCAGTGACCAGAGATTACTGGCAGTGTGTGTCACTTTAGGAGATACTGAGTGTGGATCACCAGCCTGTGTGTAACAATGTACACCAATGACCATGTATGATTGGGACTGTGTGCCACTGCAGGATATACTCAGTGTTGATCACTATCCGATGTGGAACACCATATCCCAGTGATCATATTTTACTGGGAGTGTCTGTCACTGCAGGATATACTGAGTGTGGTTCACTAACCGTTGCAGAACACCATACTGCTGTGACCACGTATTAATGGCAGTGTGTGTCACTGTTGGATATACTGAGCATGGGCCACTAACCGGTGTGGAACAGCTTGCGCCTGTGACCATGTATTAATCGGAGTGTTTGTCAATGTAGGATATACTGAATGTGGGTCACAAACAATTGTGGAAACACTGTATCCCAGTGACCATATTTTGCTGGGAGTGAGTCTGTAACTGTAGGATATGCTGAGTAGGTGTCACTATTCGGTGTGCCACACTGTACTCCAGTGACCATGTATTATTGGGAGTGTGTGTCACTTCAGGAGATACTGAGTGTGGATCACCAGCCTGTGTGCAACAATGTACACCAATGACCATGTATGACTGGGAGTGTGTGTAGCTTTTGGATACAATGAGTGTGGATGACTAACCGGTGTGGAACACCCTGCGCGAGTGACCATGTATTACTCGGAGTGTTTTTCACTGAAGGATATAATGAATGTGGGTCACGAACAATTGTTGAGCACTGTACCCCAGTGACCATATTTTACTGGGAGTGTCTGTCACTGTCGCATACACTGAGTGTGGGTCACTAACCGGTGTCAAACAACGCACCGCAGTGAATACGTATTAATGGAAAGGTGTGTCTCTGTTGGATATGCTCAGTGTGAGTCACTAACCGGTGTGGAACACCGTACACCAGTGACCATGTATTATTGGCAGTTCGTGTCACTATCAGATATACTGAGCCAGGGTCACGAACTGGTGTGGAACACCGTACGCCAGTGACAATATATTACTGGGAATGTGTGTCACTGTAGGTAATACTGGGCCTGGATCACTAACCGGTGTGGAACACCGTACCCCAGTGACCATATATTGCTGGGAGTGTGTGTCACTGTAGGATATACTGATTGTGGGTCACCAACCGGTGTGGAACAACGTTCCCCAATGACCATGTATTACTGGGAGTGTCTGTCACTTTCGGATATGCTGAGTGAGAGTCACTATTCGGTATGCCACACTGTACCCCTATGACCATGTATTATTGGGAGTGTATGTCACTGTCGGATATACTGAGCCTGGTTCACTAAACGGTGTGGAACACCATACCCCAGTGACCTTATATTACTGTGGGTGTGTGTAACTGTAGGATATACTGAGCCTGGGTCACTAACCGGTGTGGAACACCGTCCGCCAGTTACCATGTATTAATCAGAGTGTGTGGCACTGTAAGATATACTGAGTGTGGTTCACTAACCACTGTGGAACACTCTACCCCAGTGACCATGTATTGCTGGTAGTGTGTCACTGTAGGATATACTGAGTGTGGGTCACTAACCACTGTGGAACACAGTACCCCAGTGACGATTTATTACTAAGAATGTCTGTCACTGTAGGATATGCGCAGTGTGGATCACTAACCTGTGTACATCAGCATACCCCAGTGACCATGTATTACTGGGAGTGTCTGTCAGTGTAGGATATACTGAGTATGTGTCACTAACCGGTTTGGAACACCGTACCCCAGTGACCATGTATTACTGGGAGTGTGTGTCACTGTATGTTGTACTCATTCTGGGTCACCGAAGTTGTGGAACACAGTGCACCAGTGACCAGAGATTACTGGCAGTGTGTGTCACTTTAGGAGATACTGAGTGTGGATTACCAGCCTGTGTGTAACAATGTACACCAATGACCATGTATGACTGGGACTGTGTGTCACTGCAGGATATACTCAGTGTGGATCACTATCCGATGTGGAACACCATATCCCAGTGAACATATTTTACTGGGAGTGTCTGTCACTGCAGGATATACTGAGTGTGGTTCACTAACCGTTGCAGAACACCATACTGCAGTGACCTCGTATTAATGGCAGTGTGTGTCACTGTTGGATATACTGATTGTGGGTCACCAACCGGTGTGGAACAACGTACCCCAGTGACCATGTATTACTCGGAGTGTTTGTCACTGTAGGACATACTGAGTGTGGTTCACTCACCGCTATGGAAAACTGTACCCCAGTGACCATGTATTGCTGGGAGTGTGTGCCACTGTAGGATATGCTGTTTGTTGGTCACTAACAAGTGTGGAACACTGTTCGAAAGTGAACATGTAATGCTAGGAGTGTAATCACTGTCGGATATACACAGTGTGGGTCACTAACCGGTGTGGAACACCGTAACCCAGTGACCATGAATTACAGGACTGTCTGTCACTGTTGGAAATACTGAGTGTGGGTCACTACCCGGTGTGGAACACCGTACCGCTGTGACCTTGTATTACTGAGAGCGTATGTCACTGTAGGATGTCTTCAGGATGTTCACTCACCAGTGTGGAACGCAATAACCCAGTGACTATGTATTACTGGGAGTGTGTGTCACTGTAGGATATACTGAGTGTGGGCCACTAACCAGTGTGGAACACTGTACCCCAGTGACTATGCATTACTGGGAGTGTGTTTCAGTGTAGGATGTACTGTGTGTGAGTCACTATCCGGTGTGGAACGCTGTACAACATTGACCATATATAAATGGTAGTGTGTGTCATTGTGCCATATGCTAAGTGTGGGTCACTAACCGATGTGCCCCAGTGACCATGTATTACTAGTAGCGTGTGTCACTGTGGGATTTACTGAGTGTGGTCACTAACCTGTCTGGAACACCGTATCACAGTGACGATGTATTACTGGTTGTGTATGTTATTGTAGGATATACTGAGTGTGGGCCATTAGCCGGTGTGGAACACCATATCCCTGTGACCATGTATTACTGGTTGTGTATGTTACTGTCGGATATACACAGCGTGGGTCATTAGCCGGTGTGGAATACCGTATCCCTGTTAACATGTATTACTGCGAGTGTGTGTCACTCTACGATATACTGAGTGTGTGTCACTAACCGGTGTGGAACACTGTACCCCAGTGACCATGTATTACTGGGAGTGTATGTCATGTAGGATGTACTCAGTGTTCGTCACTATTTCTGCTACTTCCGCTTCTGATGCGTACCCTCGGAATCGATAATGACTCGATTCCACACTAAAAATTAGTTCCCAGAGTGCTGAAGCTCCCAATGCATGACCAACATTCTCTGTCACAAATGGGGCGCACGGCGGTTGAACGAACGGTCCTGTTGGGTGCCTGGGTTGTTGCGCGCTCCTTCCGCTATCTACGCCTGGCTTCAGCTTGCTCTGGGCGTTAAGACTCGAGGTGCTCTGCACCGTGCGGATACTTTTCCTTCACTTTGGGCTGGCTTGGGCCAGGGATTGCCATGTGTAGGTGGGGACGTTTCAATTCTTCAAGGAGGTTTTGAGTGTGTCATGGTACATGTCCTCTGCCCACCTGTGAGTCGCTTGCAAAAACGAATCACCGAGTAGAGCTTTTGCTTTTTGAATCTGATGTGAGGCATGTCGCTGATGTTGCCGGTCAACAGAAATGATCGACTGTGGTCAATGCTTCGATGCTGGGGATGTTGGCCTGACAGAGAACACTGATGTTGGTGCGCCACACAGGCCAATTAATTTCCAGGTAATTGCGGAGATAGCTTTGGTACTTATCCAGTGCTTTGAGGTGCCTGCTCTAAATATTACATTTCTGTGAAGCATATATGATTGCAGGTATCACTCCTACCCTGTAGACCATGAGCCTGGTCCGGGGTTTGAGGTCCTGGTTTTCAGACACTTCCTTCCACAGGCGTCCGAAGGTTGTACTGACAAACTGAAGGCAGTGTTGGAGTTTGCCATCAAAGTCTGCCCTTGTTGACAGTCGGCTCCCGAGGTATGGAAAATGGTCCACATTGTACAATGTAAAGCCTAGTAAACCCGAGCTCCCCGATAAATCTCAGCGGATCACGAGTGTCCCTGCGCCTATCGCCGCTGATACATTCTGAGGCCCCCATTTACAATTTAATTCACTTGCCATTCACACTGTAAGTCCTCTCACCCTCACCGACTTTGGGAAGGGAATGAAAACCCTTGCAGGTTGCTGATCCTGATCCTGACCCGAGTGCCCTGCCTCTGCTGAAAGTACAAGTGCTGGACCTCTGGTCTGAACAATTTTCTATCCCTACACTCCAATGGTGTCGGTATGGGAGGTCGGATAGTCCCTAGCTACGCTGCCTTTTCTTGGGATACAGGGAACCTTCGTTGTTCCAATTCTACTCCGGTCCCCTCCTTCACATATTGTTCAGGTACATTGATGACTCTGTTCGCGCAATTTCCTTTTCTAGCCATGAACTGGAAAATGTCTTAACTCGCACAAAGTCATGATCACCCATGACCTCAGCTCCATGCTTTCTGACCTACATTGCCTCCCGGTTAAAGAATGCCACGCTTTTGAAAATTATCATCCTTGTTTACAAATCTCTCCACGGCCTTGCTCCTCCACACCTATGAAATCTTATACTGCCACATAACCCTCAAGATATCTCCACTCTTCTAATTCTGCCCTCTAGAACATCCCTAATTATTCTGTTCAACCATCGGTGGCCTTATCGTCAGCTGTTTGTGCCCCAAACTCTGGAAGTCCCTCCCTAAACCTACCCGCTTCTGTAAACATCTTTCCATTTTAAAGATATCCTGAAAATCATCCTCTTTTACGAAGCTTTTGGTCAAATGCCTTAATTTTTTCTTTTTTATCCTATGTATTTGTGTTGTCCTGTTACCACTGTTCTGAAGCACCTTGATGTCTAACTACAGTAAAGGCATGATATAAATAAAAGTTATTGTTTTTATTTTCAATAATATTAGATATTATTAATATTATTGATAATAATAATTATAATTATAATTATGTAGTCAAACTTGCTTCTAATTTACGCTGCTCTCTCTCCTTCACATGCTCCGTCTGACATTACCCTTCATTTCCTCGACATCTCTAAGTCAATTTCCGAGGATAGGGTCTCTACAAATATCTACCATAATCCGGCCGACTCCACAAGCTACCTTGATTATATAACTTCTCACCCAGCTTGCTGGAAGGACTCTATTACATTCTCCAAATGTCGCTGCCTGCGCAGCATCTGTTCCGATGAAGCCACCTCCCACACCAGTGCTTACAACATGTCTTCCTTTTTCTGAGCTGAGGATACCCGCCCTCTGTGGTCCTGATCCTGTGGGCCTGTAACCTAGTGTGGAGTGGGTAGCAGAGGAGAGACGAGGCAGAGTCTTGGAGACAGTAACCAGTTGAGTCAGTAACTCGGGCTGATGGGCTACAGTAGTGGGGTGGTTCCCCGGTCCCCGACCTCCTCTGGTTAATTATCTTCCTGCAGTGACCATGCCCTGTTCAGAGAAGGTTCACCAGGCTGGTTCCTGAGATGAAGGTCTTGTCTTATGAGGAAATGTTGAGCAGGTTGCGCCTATAATCGTTGGAGTTTAGATGAATCAGCGGAGATCTTATTGAAACGTTTAAAATTCTGAGGGGGTTCGACAGGGTAGATGCAGAGAGGGTGCTGCCCCTCGTGGGGGAATCTTGAACTAGGGGACATAGTTTCAGAATGTTCCCGATGTTGGGGATGTCCATAACCAGGGGAGACAGACTAAGGATGAGGAGTAAGCCATTTCGAACCAAGGTGAGGAGAAACTTCTTCACTCAGAGAATTGTTAACCTGTGGAATTCTCTGCTGCAGAGAGTTGTTACTGCCAATTCATTGGATATATTTAAGAGAGAGTTAGATATGGGCCTTACGGTTGAAGGAATCAAGGGGTATGGAGAGAAAGCAGGAATAGGGGACTGAGGGAATGATCAACCATGATCTTATTGAATGGTGGTGCAGGCTCTAAGGGCCGAATGCCCTACTCCTGCACCTATTTTCGATGTTTCTGTTTCTATTAATATTGCCCCCCCGCCCGCTGAGATGGCTCGGCTTCCCTCCCACTGCCACGTCTCTGCTAAACTGGGAAGCAGCGGGTTGGAGGTAGGTTGGGTTGCGATGATATGCTTTACATGTAAAACCCGACGTCCACTCGGCCGTTTTTGTGCTAAAAGACAGGCCTTACTGTCTGGGCTCGGTCGACGAGAATGTGTGACCAATAATTGACCGTCTCTTTTCCCTTCTGTTTATTACAGTGAATTTAGTGGCGATTGTGGTCCTGTTCCGGGGAAAGTGCGGGCTGTCCACCTGCACCACTCGCTACCTGGTGGCCATGGCAGCGGCGGATCTACTGATGGTCATCACTGAGGTCATACTGCGGCAGATCAGGCGGTATTATTTCCCGGGATCTTTCTTGGATATTATCCCTGTGTGTACTGTTATATATCTCCTGTCCCGTGTAGCCACAGACTGTTTTGTCTGGTTCACCATCCCTTTCACCTTTGATCGATTTGTGGCCATTTATTGCCAGAAGCTGAAAACGAAAATTGCATCGGGAGAACTGTGGCTGTGGTTCTGGCAACAAGCTGCATTCTGTTCTCTTCAAAAAACGTTCCCTTCTACTTTACATTAGAACCTGTGTATATAATCGACAATGTTCTATGGTACTGTGTAGCAATCCCAGCCTATTATACTGAGCCCGGATGGGTGGGATTTGATTGGTTTGATACGGTTTTAACCCCACTGCTCCCATTCACTGTAATTTTGTTGCTCTAACAGTCAGACACGTTTTAGTGGCCAGTCGTGTCCGATAGGGACTGAGGGGTGAGAGCAAGGGGGAGAAAAGCAGTGACCCAGAGATGGAGAGCAGGAGGAAGTCTGTGATTTTACTCTTCACCATATCCGGCAGCTTCATACTGCTGTGGCTGGTGTATGTTACACAATTCTTATATTATATCATTGCAGGAATAAATCCCATGATTACAATGTTTCTTTATCTACCGATCGACAAGTCGGATATATTCTACAGAATTTAAGTTGCTGCACAAACACATTTATTTCGGGGTGACTCAGACCAAGTTCAGAGAGCAGTTGAAGACCGCGGTGAAATATCCGGTTCCCTCAATTATACAATTAATTAATAAACAGAACAACTGAGCGCAGCCAGAGGCGGGTCCCAGTGTTTCCAGTACAGGAATATAATATCGAGCCCCAGACTTCCATCCACTGAATTATACCAGGAATGGCTGCTGATCTGATAATACACCCAGCGACGTGTTTAGCTCACGGCACTATATCTGATTGACATTTCTCACCTTGTCTTTCTGGTGAGCAACACGACTTTGTTGCATTGACTTTGTTGCATTCTGTCCCAGCTCTTCTGTAAAGGGTCACTACAGCTATTTAGTGAGGGAATTCATTATAGCTTCCAGCGTGAGAGGCACGTAAAGAGGTAGGTAGGCAAATTGGAGCTGTAGTTCAGAAGATTACGTTACATAGAATCTACAGCATAGAAAATACACTTCGGCTGTACGAGTCTGTGTTGATGTGTATGCTCCAGACCAGACTCATCCCATTGAAAATACTTCGTCTCAGCCTCTCATCATATCTTTGATTTAATTGTCTCTCATTTACTCGTCTTGTTTCGCTTTGACAGCATCTGACTTATGTATCTCAACCACTTCCTTTCGTAGGGAATTCCACATTCTAATCACTCTCCGAGTAAAGAAATTGTTCTTCATTTCCCTATTGGTGTTATTAGTGATTATCTGGCATTTATGGCTCCACAGATTTGGATGCTCCCACGAGTATAAACTTTTCTCTCCCAATCGAACTGCTCCAAAACAATCTTAATTTACAAGACTTCTATCAGGACTCCTCTATGTTCTCTGTCTTCTAAAGGAACCGAGCACAACCTGTTCAATCGTTCCTGATAACTGTTATCTTTCAGTTCTGGTTCCGTCAAACCAACATTTTGTGAATGTACCAGTGGCCCCCGTCACCATCTCCACTGCCCTAATCACCGGCTCCATCCCTCTCCCTGTCACCAGTCTAAGGCTGACCCAGCCGTTAGCAACCTTGGTGTCTTATTTGAGCAGGAGATGATCTTCCAACACCATATCCCCTCCATTACCAGGATGGCATCTTTGTGCCTCTGTTACATCGCCTAACTCAGTTCATTTGCTGCTAAAACCTTCATCCGTGCCTTTAATTGCTCTAGATATGACTCCTCCAATGCTCCCCTGGGGGCTTCCAATCTCACACCATCCATATACTTGAGCTCATCCAAAACATTGCTGCCTGTGTGCTATCTTGCGCGTTATCGCAATACACTTGTGCTCGCTGACCTACATTGGCTCCCTGTCCAACAGCCTCAATTTTAAAATGATCATTTTTCATTTCAAGTCACTTCACGGCCTCTGTAACCTGCACCAGCACTTAGAGCTCCCGAGATCTCTGTGCTGCTCCAAATCTGGTAGATTGCACATCCCAGATTTAAACTGCTCCACCAATGGCAGCCAGGCTTTCAGCTTCTTGGGTCCCAAGCTCTGGGATTCTCTCCCTAACACTCTCCTCCTCTAACTCTCCTCCTCCTTCAGCTTCCTGGGTCTCAGGTTCTGGGATTCTCTCCCAAACCCTCTCTACCTCTAACTCTCCTCCTCCTTCAGCTTCCTGGGTCCCAAGTTCTGGGATTCTCTCCCTAACCCTCTCCACCTCTAACTCTCCTCCTCCTTCGGCTGCCTGGGTCCCAAGCTCTTGAATTCTCTTCCTAACCCTCTCCACCTCTAACTCTCCTCCTCCTTCAGCTACCTGGCTCCCAAGCTCTGGGATTCTCTTCCTAAACCTCTATTCCTCGCTAACTCTCCTCCTCCTTTAAGATTCCCCTTAAGACAAATATTTGATGAAGATTATTTGCTAAAACCTCCTTTTGTGCCTCGGTGTCAAGGTGACCTCTCTTCCCTGTTGGATTTATTAATGGCTGTCTTCAATCTATGTCCCTGAGATTTGGTCTCTCTCACAAGTGGAAACATCTTTTCTCCCTCTACCCAATCAAAGCGTTTCCTATCCAGAAAGGCACATTCTGACCATCCCTGAGTCTTCTCATTGTTAAAGAAAAGAGCGACGGCCTGTTCAACATTTCCAGATAATATACCCACTCAGTTCTGGTATCATTGCAGGAAATAAAGTTTGCACCTTCTCCAGAGCCTCGCTGTCATTTTATAATATTTACACCAAGGATCCAAACAAGCTTACATAACTTCAATGTTTTACAAGTCTATCCCTCTAGACATGAAAACAAGCCTGTTCTTTGTTTTTTATGGATTGATGAACCTGCATCGCTACATTTAGTGATTGGTGTAATTGTATTGTCCCATCCCTCTGTTCCTCATTCCTGTTTAGATAATTATGTTCCAAGGAGAATCTCACCTTCTTATTCTTCCTATTAAAACGCACCAACTCACACTCCTCTACATTGATGTATTGTGTTCCTAACACAGATGAGATAGCACATTGGGAGGTTAAAGTAACAGTTACCTCAGTCTTTATTAAGACACTCCAGAGTGAGGAACAGGCCTTAGAGGCCGGCTTGTATACAGTGCTCCCAAGGGATGCTGCGATCCCTTGCGACTTCAGGGGATGCGCTCCCTGCTGGTGGAACATGGGAGTGCATGCTTTACAGATACACAACAGATATTCGTTTGCCAATTACACGCCCATTTTGCAAGTTTATTATTGTATTGAATGTTTTTGCCGCTTAGCTCCTCAGTGTTAACGACACACGCCCATTGTAAAATGTCACTCCCGATTCCCCAGTCCGAATTGATTATGTAAATGTTGAACAGGAGTGGTACCAGCATCGATGCTTGTGGAACATCACTTCTCACCTTTGCCAGTTTCGCTGCTTTTGATTTAAATTGGCTTACAAATAAACCCTAATTTACTGTTTCATTTGAATCGCTTTGCTGACCTGTGATACAGTTTTTAATGATTTGTTCACCTGAACCACAAGTTCACTTTACTCTCCTGGCCCATTCAGTTTCTTATTTCCAAAGGGGTAGGTGATTGTAGAACCATAGAATTGTACAGCGCAGAGAGAGTCCATTCGGCAAATCGTGCCAGCTCTGTCTATTTGGTTGAGCTTTCCAATTAATCCAACTCCTCTGCTCTATCCCCTGTATCTTTTTTACTTCAAGTATTTTGGCAAATTCCCTTTTGAAAGTTACGATTGAATCTGCTTCCACCTCCCTTTCAGACAGTTCACTCCAGATCACAACAACTCGCCGTTTAAACAAAATCTTCCTTCAGTCAATTCTGGTTCTTTTGTCAATCACATTAAATCTGTGTCCTCTGGTTACCGGCCCACTGTCATTGGAAACACTTGCTCCTTTATTAATTTATTGAAACTATTTAGGACTTTGAAGACGTGTATTGAATATCTTCTTAGCCTTTTCTGCTCTCAGCACAACATACCCAGCTTCTACAATCTCTCCACCTAACTGAAATCCCCCATCCCTGGAGCAATTCTGGTCAATCTCCCGTAACCATCTCAGCTCAAAGGAGAACAACCCCAGCATCTCCCGTCTCTCCACGTAACTGAAGGAACATATTCAGGGAACCATTCTGGCCAATCTCTCATTAACATAAGAAAATGAGTACATAAGGAATAGGAACAGGAGCAGGCAATTCGGCCCCTCGAGCCTGCTCCACCATGCAATAATATAATGGATGATCTGATCCTGGACTCAGCTCCACAATCAAGCCCACTCCCCATGACCCCTTATCTCGTTATCGCTCAAGAAACTGTCCATCTCTGTCTTAAGTGTATTCAATATCCCAGCTTCCACAGCTCTCCGAGAAAGCAATTTCTATTGATTTACAACCCTCTGAGAGACGGAATTCCTCCTCATCTCAGTTTCAAAAGTGCGGCCCCTTATTCTAAGACCATGCCCGCTAGTTCTAGTCTCCCGCATCAGTGGAAACATCCTCTCTGCATCCAACTTGTCAAGCCCCCTCATAATCTTATACGTTTCGATAATATCAACTCGCATTCTTTTGAACTCCAAAGAACAACAGCCAACCTACTCAACCTTTCTTCATAAGTCTACTACGACATCTCCGGAATCAACCTAGTAAACCTTCTCTGAACTTCCTCCAAAGCAAGTAAAGCCTTTCTTAAATACGGAAACCAAAACTGCACGCAGTTTTCCAGGTGTGGCTTCACCAATACATTGTCCACCTGTCGCAAGACTTCCCTGCTTTTATAATCCATCCCCTTTGCAATAAAAGCCAAGATACCATTGGGCTTCCTGATGAATATCTTTACCTGCATTCTATCATTTTGTGTTTCATGCACAAGTTCCCCAAGTTCCCGCTGTACTGCAGCACTTTGCAAACTTTCTCCATTAAATATTAACTTGCTCTTTGATTTTTTTCTGCCAAAGTGCATGACCTCACACTTTCCAACATTATACTCCATTTGCCAATTTTTTGCCCACTCACTCAGCCTGTCTATGTCCTTTTGCAGATTGTATGTGTCCACCTCACACATTGCTTTTTCTTCCACCATTGTATCGTCAGTGAACTTGGCTACGTTACATTCAGTCCCTTCTTCCAAGTCATTAGAATAGCTTGTAATTAGTTGGGGTCTCAGCACTGATCCCTGTGGCACCCCACGAGTTACTGATTGCCAACCAAAAAATTAACCATTTATCCTGAATCTCTGTTCATTTTTAGTTAGCCAATCCTCTATCCATGCTAATATATTACCCCCAACCCCGTGAACTTTTATCTTGTGCAGTAACCTTTTATATGCCTCCTTGTCAAATGTCTTCTGGGATTCGAAATACACCACATCCCTTTATCTACTCTGTTCTTTACATCCTCAAAGGACTCCAGCAAATTTGTCAAACATGAATTCCCCTCCTTAAATCCATGCTTACTCGGGCTGACCGAATTTTGCTTATCCAAATGTCCTGCTACTGCTTCTTTAATAATGGACTCCAACATTTTCCCAAGCACAGATGTTAGGTTAACTGGTCTATAGTTTCCTGCTTTTTGTTTGCCTTCTTTATTAAATAGGGGCGTTACATTTGCAGTTTTCCAATCTGCTGGGACCTCTCCAGCATCCAGGGAATTTTTGTAAATTCAAACAATGCATCCACAATCCTTGCCACTACTTATCTTAAGACCCTAGGATGCAAGCCATCAGGTCCAAGGGGTTTACCTGCCTTTTGTCCCATTATCTTACTGAGAACCACCTCCTTAATAATTTTCATTGTGTTAAGTTCCTCCCCCGCTACAGCCCCATGACTATCCACTGTCGGAATATTGTTTGTATCTTCTACCGTAAAGACTGATAAAAAATAATTTTTCAGAGTTTCTGCCATCTCCATGTTCCCCATTACTAGTTCCCCGGTCTCGTCCTCTCAGGGATCAACATTTACTTTGCCACTTTTTTCATTCATATACCGACAGAAACACTTGACCATCTCTGCTCAAATCAGAACAACACCAGTATCTCCATTCCATCCAAATAACTGACGTTCCCATTCCTGATACCATTCTGATCAATCTGCCCTGAACATCCTCTGTTCTAAGGAGAAGAACACAAGTTCTCCAGTGCCTTCACGTAACTGAAGACCATCATCCATGGAACCACTCTAGCCTTTCTCTTCTGTACATGCTCCAGTGCCTTGACATCTTTCCCAACGTGAGGTGCCCTGAAATGAACACCATACCCCAGCTGAAGCCGAAGCTGTGTTTTATAATATCTTAACATAACATCCTTGCTTTTGTGCTCTATTGCTCTCTTAATGAAGCAAATGGCAGAGAAGGACATTTAACATCCTTTTCAACTTATCCGACAGCCTTCAAAGATGAGTGTAAATACACCCCCTGGTCGCTATGTCCTTGCTCTCCCTTTAAATTGTACAATTTGGTTCATATTGCCGCTCCTCAATCTTCCTACCAACATACCTTACTTCACAATTCTCTGTGTTAAATTTAAGCTGCCATGTGTCTGCCCATTTGAATCAGAGTTAGGGTTATGCTGTAAGGGAATTGAAACACCATCCTGGAATTGTAGGATCAGGTCATGGGCTGCTCTGTAGCTCTCAGGCCCCCCAGCCTGAATACAGTTGCTGGGCATTTAAGGCCTGTTTAAGGCTCCACTGATAAGTTATTCGATTAATGCAAAATTGGTAAGTAGATTTTCATTTTTCTTTCTCGATCAGTAAGTAACCTTTTAGCATTGTAGTTGACAAGTTCAGACATGGCAGGAGAGCTCGGACACGTGTTGTGCTCCTCCTGTACTACGTGGGAAGTCTGGGACGCCTCCGGTGTCCCTGACGACGAAGTGTGCGGGAAGTGCATCCGCCTCCAGCTCCTGATGGACCGCATTGCGGCACTGGAGCTGCGGGTGGATGAACTCTGGAGTATCCACGATGCTGAGAATGACGTGAAAACACGTTTAGTGAGTTGGTCTTACCGCAAGTGAAGGGTACACAGTCAGATAGTAAATGGCTGACCAGCAGGAAGAGCAGTGCAAGGAAAGTAGTGCAGGAGTCCCTTGCAGTCATTGCGCTGCAAAACAGATACACCACTTTGGGTACTGTTGAGGGGAGTGACTCATCAGGGGAAACAGCAGCAGCCAAGCTCATGGCACTGTGAGTGGCTCTGCTGCACAGGAGGGCAGGAAAAATAGTGGAAGAGCTATAGTGTTAGGGTATTCGATTGTAAGGGGAATAGATAGGCGTTTCTGCGGCCGCAACCGAGACTCCAGGATGGCATGTTGCCTCCCTGGTGCAAGGGTCAAGGATGTCTCGGAGCGTGTGCAGGACATTTCGAAAAGGGAGGGTGAACAGCAAGTTGTCATTGTGCATACAGGTACCAACGATATACGTAAAATACGGATGAGGTCCTCCGAGTCGAATATAGGGAGCTAGGATCTAAATTAAAATGTAGGACCTCAAAGGTAGTAATCTCAGGATTTCTACCAGTGCCACGTGCTAGTCAGAGTAGGAATCACAGGATAGCTCAGATGAATACGTGGCTTAAGGAGTGTTGCAAGAGGGAGGGATTCAATTTCCTTGGACACTGGAACCTGTTCTGGGGAAGGTGGCACCAGTACAAACCGGACGGTCTGCACCAGGACAGGACCGGAACCAATGTCCTAGGGGGAGCATTGTCTACTGCTGTTGGGGAGGAGTTAAACTAACATGGCACAGCGATGGGAACCTATGCAGGAAGACAGAGGGAAATAAAATGGAGGCAGAAGCAAAAGATGGAAAGGAGAATAGTAAAAGTGTTGGGCAGAGAAACACAAGGCAAATGACAAAGAGGGCCACATTACAGAAAAATTCAAAAGGGGCAAAGTGTGTTAAAACAACAACCCTGAAGGGTCTGTGCCTCAGCGTGAGGCGTTTTCGGAAAAAGGTGGAAGAATTAACTGCACAGTCAGCAGTTAACGGATATGATGTGATTGATACCTCGGAGACAAGGCTCCAGGGTGACCAAGGCTGGGAACTCAACATCCAGGGGTATTCAACATTTAGGAAGGATAGGCAGAGAGGAAAAGGAGGCGGGGTGGCGTTGCTGGTTAATGAGGAAATTAATGCAATACTAAGGAGGGACATGAGCCTGGGTGATGTGGAATCGGTATGGGTGGAGCTGCGGAATTCCAAAGGGCAGAAAACTTTCGTTGAAGTTGTGTACAGACCAACAAACAGTAGTAGTGAGGTTGGGGACAGCATCAAACAGGAAATAAGGGATGTGTGCAATAAAGGTACAGCAGTTATCATGGGCAACTTTAATCTACATATTGATTGGGCTCACCAAGCTGGTAGCAATGCGGTGGAGGAGGATTTCCTGGCGTGTATTAGGGATGGTTTTCGAGAACAAAATGTCGAGGAAACAACTAGAGAGCTGGCCATCCTAGACTGGGTGATGTGGGATGAGAAGGGACTAATTAGCAATCTTATTGTGCGAGACCCCTTGGGTGACCATAATATGTTAGAATTCTTTATTAAGTTGGAGAGTGCCACAGTTAATTCGGAAACTAGAATCCTGAAACTTAAGCAAAGGGAACTTTGATGGTATGAGGCGTGAATTGAGTCGAATAGACTGGCAAAGGAAACTTAAATGGTTGACGGTGGATAAGCAATGGCAAACATTTAAAGATCACATGAGTGAACTTCAGCAATTGCACATCCCTGTCTATAGTAAAAATAAAACGGAGAAGAGGGCTCAATCGTGGCTAACAAGGACAATTAAGGATACTGTTAAAGCCAAGGAAGAGGCAAATACATTGGCTCAAAAAATAGAGTACGAGAGGAAGCTTGCGGGGAACATAAAAACTTACTACAAAAGCTTCTATAAATATGTGAAGAGGATAAGATTGTTGATGACAAACGTAGGTCTCTTGCAGTCGGATTCAGGTGAATTTATAATTGGGAACAAAGAAATGGCAGACCAATTGACCAAATACTTCGTTTGTGTCTTCACGAAGGAAGACTCTACTGTACTAGGGGACAGTTGGTCTAGTGAGAAGGAGGAACTGAAGGATATCCTTATTAAGCGGGAAATTGATTTAGGTAAATTGATGGGATTGCAGGCCGATAATTCCTCGGGGCCAGAGAGTCTGCATCCAACAGTACGTAAGGAAGTGGCACTAGAAATAGCGGATACATTGGTGATCATTTTCCAACAGTCTATCGACTCTGGATCAGTTCCTATGGACTGGAGGGTAGCTGTTGTAACACCACTTATTACAAAAGGAGGGAGACAGAAAATCGCTAATTATTGACCGGTTAGCCTGACAACAGTAGTGGAGAAAATGTTGGAATCAATCATAAAGGATGAAATAGCAGCGCATTTTGAAAGCAGTGACAAGATCGGCCCAAGTCAGCATGGATTTATGAAAGGGAAATCATGCTTGACGAATCTTCTGGAATTGTTTGAGGATGTAACCAACTAACTGGACAAGGGAGAACCAGTGCATGTGGTGTATTTGTACTTTCAAAAGGCTTATGACAAGGTCCTGCACAAGAGTTTGGTGTGCACAATCAAAGCGCATGGTATTGGGGGTAACTTACTGACGTGGATAGAGAACTGTGGGTAGACAGGAAGCAGAGATTCGGGATAAACGGGTCATTTTCAGAATGGCAAACAGTGACTAGTTGGGTGCCACAGGGCTCAGTGCTGGGAGCCCAGCTCTTTCCAAAGACATTAACGATTTTGATGAAGGAATTGAGTGTAATATCTCCAAGTTTGCGGATGACACTAAACTGGGTGGCGGTGTGAGCTGTGAGGAGGGCGGTAATAGGCTACAGCGTGACTTGGACAAGTTAGGTGAGTGGGCAAATGCATGGCAGATGCAGTATAATGTGGATAAATGTGAGGTTATCCATTTTGGGGGCAAAAACACGAAGGCAGAATATTATCTCAATGGTGGCAGATTAGGAAAAGCAGAGGTGCAACAAGACCTGTGTGTTATGGTTCATCAGTCTCTGAAAGTGGGCATGCGGGTACAGCAGGCGGTGAAGAAGGCAAAGGGCATGTTTGCCTTCATAGCGAGAGGATTTGAGTCTAGGAGCAGGGAAGTCTTACTGCAGTTGTACAAGGCCTGGAGGAGACCTCACCTGGAATATTGTGTTCTGTTTTGGTCTCCTAATCTGAGGAACGACGTTCTTGCTATTGAGGGAGTGCAGCGAAGGTTCACCAGACTGATTCCACGGATGGCTGGAATGTCATATGAGGAGAGAATGGTTCAACTGGGCATTTATTCACTGGAGTTCTGAAGAATGTGAGGGGATCTCATCGAAACAGATAAGATTCTGACGGGAGTGGACAGGTTAGATGCGGGAAGAATGTTCCCGATGTTGGGGAAGTCGAGAACCAAGGGACGTTGAGCTAGGATAAGGGGGAGGCCATTTAGGACTGAGATGAGGAGATACTTCCTCACTCAGAGAGTTGTTAACCTGTGGAATTCCGTGCTGCAGAGAGTTGCTGATGCCAGTTCATTGGATATATTCAAGAGAGAGTTAGTTATGGCCCTTACGGCTAAGGGGATCAAGGGGTATGGAGAGAAAGCACGAAAGGGGTACTTAGGGAATGATCAGCCATGATCTTATTGAATGGCGGTACAGTCTAGAAGGGCCGAATGACCTACTCCTGCACGATCTTCTATGTTTCTATGTTTCGAAATAGAATTAAACTGAGTGAGGAGATAACTTGATATTCAGGAATCAGAGTGAGTTTGAAAATGTGAAATCATTGTCCTTTTTACCAATGATCAGCTTAAACCTTCTCATATTCACTCAGTCAGTCCATACCCTCCTGAAAACTATTACGATTGTCCGCATTGTGGACTGCACTTCGTCCTCTTGTATCATCTACAAACTATAAAATGATAAGATATATACCCAGATCTTGGGTTCATGAATACATTTCAAAAAGACAGTCCTCCTAATACGACTGGAGGGAGCAGTACAGCTCCCTCCATTCTGAACAACAACCAGTCATCAATGCTCTTTGTTATCTGTCTCTGAGCCATTGTCATGTCGATGATGCCCTGGCTCCTCCCCACCCCACCCAATATCCTCAGACCCTCCCCACCCCACCCAATATCTTCAGTGACTTCCCACCCCCCCCAATATCCTCAGACCCTACCCACCCCACCCAATATCCTCAGACGCTCCCCACCCCACCCAATATCCTCAGACGCTCCCCACCCCACCCAATATCCACAGACACACCCCAACCCAACCAATATCCTCAGATCCTCCCCACCCCACCAAATATCCTCACACATCTCCCTACTCCACCCAATATCCTCAGACCCTCCCCACCCCACCCAATATCCTCAGACACTCCCCACCCAACCCAATATCCTCAGACACTCCCCACAGCATCCAATAGCCTCAGACCCTCCCCACCCAATATCCTCAATCCCTTCCCACCACACCCAATATCCTCACACCCTCCCCACCCCACCCAATATCCTCAGCTCCACCACACCCCACCCAATATCCTCAGACACTCTCCACCCCACACAATATCCTCACACCCTCCCCACCCCAACCAGTATCCATAGCTCCTCCCCACCCAATATCCTCAGACCCTCCCCACCCAATATCCTCATACACTCCCCACCCCACACAATATCCTCAGACCCCCCAACCCCACCAAATATCCTCAGACCCTCCCCACCCCACCCAATATCCTCAGACCCTCCCCACTCCACCCAATATCCTCAGACCCTCCCCATCCCACCCAATATCCTCAGAACCTCCCCACCCCAACCAATATCCTCAGACCCTCCCCATCCCACTCAATATCCTCAGACACTCCCCACCCCACCCAATAAGCTCAAACCCTCCTCACCCCACACAATATCCTCAGACCCGCCCGACCCCACACAATATTCTCAGATCCTTCCCACCCCATCCAATATCCTCACACCCTCCCCACCCCAACCAGTATCCATAGCTCCTCCCCACCCAATATCCTCAGATCATCCCCACCCCACCTAATATCCTCAGACCCTCCCCACCCAATATCCTCATACACTCCCTACCCCACCCAATATCCTCAGACCCTCCCCACTCCACCAAATATCCTCAGACCCTCCCCACCCCACCCAATATCCTCAGACCCTCCCCATCCCACCCAATATGCTCAGACACTCTCCACCACACCCAATATCCTCAGACACTCCACACCCCACCCAATATCCTCAGAACCTCCCCACACCACCCAAAATCTTCACACCCTCCCCACCCCACCCAATATCCTCAGAGCCTCCCCACCCCACCCAATATCCTCAGAACCTCCCCACCCCAACCAATATCCTCAGACCCTCCCCATCCCACTCAATATCCTCAGACACTCCCCACCCCACCCAATATCCTCAAACCCTCCTCACCCCACACAATATACTCAGACCCGCCAACCCCACCCAATATCCTCAGGTCCTTCCCACCCCATCCAATATCCTCACACCCTCCCCACCCCAACCAGTATCCACAGCTCCTCCCCACCCAATATCCTCAGATCCTCCCCACCCCAACCAATATCCTCAGACCCTCCCCACCCAATATCCTCATACACTCCCTACCCCACCCAATATCCTCAGACCCTCCCCACCCCACCAAATATCCTCAGACACTCTCCACCACACCCAATATCCTCAGACCCTCCACACCCCACCCATTATCCTCAGAACCTCCCCACACCAACCAAAATCTTCACACCCTCCCCACCCCAACCAATATCCTCAGAGCCTCCCCACCCCACACAATATCCTCAGCTCCTCCCCACTCAATATCCTCAGACACTCCCCGCCCCACCCAATATCCTCAGATCCTCCCCAACCCACCCAATATACTCAGACCCTCCCCACCCAATATCCACAGACACTCCCCACCCCATCCAATATCCTCAGACCCTCCCCACCCCAACCAATATTATCAGATACTCCCCACCCCACCCTATATCCTCAGACCCTCCCCACCCCACCCAATATCCTCAGCTCCTCCCCACTCAATATCCTCAGAGACTCCCCACCCCACCCAATATCCTCAGACCCTCCCCACCCTACCCAATATCCTCAGACTCTCCCCACCCAATATCCAAAGACAGTCCCCACCCCAGCCAATATCCTCAGAACCTCCCCACCCCACCCAATATCCTCAGACCCTCCCCACCCCACGCAATATCCTCAGACCCTCCCCACCCAATATCCTCAGACACTCCCCACCCCAACCAATATCCTCAGATCCTCTCCACCCCACCCAATATCCTCAGACCCTCCCCAACCCACCCAATATCCTCAGACCCTCCCCACCCAATATCCACAGACACTCCCCACCCCACCCAATATACTCAGATCCTCCCCAACCCACCCAATATCCTCAGACCCTCCACACCCAATATCATCAGACCCTCCACACCCCAACCAATATACTCAGATACTCCCCACCCCACCCTATATCCTCAGACCCTCCCCACCCCACCCAATATACTCAGCTCCTCCCCACTCAATATCCTCAGACACTCCCAACCCCACTCAATATCCTCAGACCCTCCCCACCCTACCCAATATCCTCAGACCCTCCCCACCCAATATCCACAGACAGTCCCCACCCCACCCAATATCCTCAGACCCTCCCCACCACACCCAATATCCTCAGACCCTCCCCACCCCACGCAATATCCTCAGACCCTCCCCACCCTATATCCACAGACACTCCCCACCCCAACCAATATCCTCAGATCCTCCCCACCCCACCCAATATCCTCAGACCCTCCCTACTCCACCCAATATCCTCAGACCCTCCCCACCCCACCCAATATCCTCAGACACTCCCCACCCCACCCAATATCCTCAGACACTCCCCACACCATCCAATAGCCTCAGACACTCCCCACCCAATATCCTCAGACCCTTTCCCCACACCCAATATCCTCACACCCTCCCCACCCCAGCCAATATCTTCAGCTCCTCCACACCCCACCCAATATCCTCAGACACTCTCCACCCCACACAATATCCTTATTCCTCCCCACCCAATATCCTCAGGCCAACCCCACCATACCCAATATCCTCAGACCCTCCCCACCCAATATCCTCAGACACTCCCCACCCCACCCACAATCCTCAGACCCTCCCCACCCCACCCAATATCCTCAGACACACCCAACCCCACCCAATATCCTCAGACCCTCCCCACCGCACCCAATATCCCAGGCCCTCCCCACCCCACCCAATATCCTCAGACCCTCCCCACCCCACCCAATATCCTCAGACCCTCCACACTCCACCCAATATCCTCAGACCCTCCCCACCCCAGCCAATATCCTCAGAATCTCCCCACCCCACCCAATATCCTCAGACCCTCCCCAGCCCAACCAATATCCTCAGACCCTCCCCAACCCACCCAATATCCTCGGACACTCCGCACATCAACCAATATCCTCAGACCTTCCCCACCCCACCCAATATCCTCAGCTCTTCCCCACCCCACCCAATATCCTCAGACCCTCACCACCCCACCCAATATCCTCAGACCCGCCCCACCCCACCCAATATCTTCAGATCCTTCCCACCCCATCCGATATCCTCACACCCTCCCCTCCCCAACCAGTATCCATAGCTCCTCCCCACCCAATATCCTCAGACTCTCCCCACCCCACCCATATCCTCAGACCCACCCCACCCAATATCCTCATACACTCCCCACCCCACCCAATCTCCTCAGACCCTCCCCACCCAAACCAATATCCTCAGACACTCCCCACCCCACCCTATATACTCAGACCCTCCCCACCCCACCAAATATCCTCAGCTACTCCCCACCCAATATCCTCAGACACTCCCCAGCCCACCCCACCCAATATCCTCAGATCCTCCCCACCCCACCCTATATCCTCAGCTCCTCCACACCCCACCCAATATCCTCAGACGCTCACTACCCCACCCAATATCCTCAGACCCTCCCCACCCCACCCAATATCCTCAGACCCTCCCCACCCCACCCAATATCCTCAGACCCTCCCCACCCCACCGAATATTCTCAGACCCTCACCACCCCATCCAATATTCTCAGCTCCTCCCCACCCTATATCCTCAGAACCTCCCCACCCAATATCCTCAGACCCTCGCCCCCCCGACCCAAAACCCTCAGACTCTCCCCACCCCACCCAATTTCCTCAGACACTCCACTCCCCACCCAATATCACCAGAACCTCCCAACACCACCTAATATCCTCAGTTCCTCCCCACCCCACCCAATATCCTCAAAACCTCCCCACCCCACCCAATATACTCAGACGCTCCCCAACCCACCCAATATCCTCAGACCCTCGCCAGCCCACCCAATACCCTCAGACCCTCCACACCACACTCAATAACCTCAGACACTCCCCACCACACCCAATACCCTCAGACTCTCCCCCCCAATGTTGCCTCTAATTGTTTTTACTGAGCGGACCAGAAACTCATTTTGGCGCGAACATTTCACCTCTGGGCAAAGTTTACAACAACATTATTTCCAACAGCTTTTACAACAAAAACAGCAGCAGCAATCATTTGAAATCATATGTAGAGTTATACAATATTGGCAGCCAACTGTCTCAAGTCATTAGATAATAGGACAAGGTTAGATACAGGGTTTACATAACTTCTCTGCTGTTCAATGATAATCCTCTATAAATGATCGCCAGTGCTCCATTTGCACTTGTATGTCCTTATTATCCTCCATTGCTTCCTTTAGTGACTTTTGCATCTGTACCCAGAGAACCCGTTGCACTTCTACACCATTCGTACCCTTAGTTTCCAAGGGTAGCTTGGGTCATTATCTCTCTGACCAAAATGCTCCAACCCACACTGATCCATCTTGAAAATCGTTTGATATTTACAGGACTCTTATGCATGTTGTTTACGATAGAATTAATTAAAAGTTTTTAGTTCCTCATGTACAAAATCAATTAAAAAATTATAACTGATCAAAAATGAGTGGGATTTAAAAGAACTGCATAATAATGCATTAACACTAGAAAACCATTACTCAGTTACACGGTTATGCATCGACAGACAATCCAAATGCCCAAGGTGAGCTGAAAGAGGCTTATATATTCGTGCAATTTGTATTAATTTTAAAGTTGTCAACCTATTAGCCGCATCTCTCATGTGACCCTAGCAATGGCAGCAGAAGCAGCAGGAACAGTGAGTTTCCTAGGGCGCTGATATCCTGTATGTCCACATAAGTAATTAGAATTTTAATCATAATACAAACAGACAACCAGCACATTAAATTGCCGTAATTATTTACTTCAAGGTATAAAAAGGAATTGAACAAAATGGACCGCAATTTCCAACTGCAACCACTTCCATTAATAACCGTTGCCTTCTTGCACCATGCCATGTCACATGTCAGAAATGAGACACTTATTCACAAGTGCAGAAAAACACATACCCACTGTGCATCACCCAATTAAAAACCAAATGCAGGGAGAGCTATGATTTAACTGAAATAAACATTCATCTTTCTTCCTGGATAGGTCAAACAATCTGTCTGACTTGGAAATGTTGACTAATATGGTGAATTAAAGATGTTAAAATACAAATGTTGCTTTTCATGTTTTTCTTTCAAACATTCGGCACGGTATTAATCCCTGCTCTTATTACTAAAAGTGTTGAATAAGTTTAAGTACTTCCCAATTATATAGTGGGAAACAAACTTCATTGTACTCTCAATTTTTATTCTCCTATTTCAAACATATATACAAAATCTAAGTTGTCCATTGTCAGTTTATCAAAGTATTTTCTCTGTAGTTGTCAAAAAACAAATAGTGGTTTCTTCTACACTCGCTTCCTGCTATTTGATACATCATTACATAATTCTTGTTTCTATTAACATTCCATAAAACGTTTAGGAGTAAATCTATATTTAAATTTTCCCTGAGACTTGTTTGGACTGTAGAACGTCAGACAAATTAAAATCGTTCACAATCGCAATAAACAGCGGATGCTGGAATCTGAAACTATAACAGAAAATGCTGGAACTACTCAGAAGGTCAGGCAGCTTCTGTGGATAGAGAAACTAATGTAACCATTTAGGTCTGTGAGATTTCGGTCAGAACTGGAAGAAGTTAGAGATGTAACAGATTTTAACCAGGTGCAGAGGCAGGATTTAACATCTCCTGTCTTCCACCATAACACAGAGCTTTCCTTTTGTTCTTTCCTCCCTCCCAACTTTCTCTGCCTCTGCACCTGGTTTAAATCTGTTACATCTCGATCATTTTACAGTTCTGGTGAAAGTTGACAGACCTGTACATTAACTCGGTTTCTCTCTCCACAGTTACTGCCTGACCTGCTGGATATTTCCTGCAATTTCTGTTTTTATGTTGTATAAAATGAAAAGGTTTGCGTTTTTAACTTTTTGTGATTCTCTTCCTAACCGGCTTAACGATACTTTTTAATGTTAATAAAAAGTAACGTGTAACTCCGACACCTCGTCCCCTGCCCTTCCCTCCTCAGCAACATGGGGAGCTTGTTTGTGTAAAGCTGCACACTTTATTCAATCGCTCAACATCAAATATTGAAGACCATCAATTTTAAACGTGTTGAGCAATTCGGAGCCTCTTTAGAAGTTTTTGGATTTCAAGACCAGTTTGGGACTTGTTTAGAGGAGGCAAAAACTGATTTTTGCCTGTTTCTTCCGAAATCACCTTCGAAACTTAGGAGGAAACGTGTTTTCAAAGCTTCATTTTGTGAAAGGTTCATTAAAAATCTTAAAACGGTTACAAGTCTGGTTGTAGCATTGTGAGAATAAACTGCTCCAAGTTTCTTCTCCCACTTCAATGCTGTCGTTAAACACTCAATAGAATAATAAAATAAACGGATTCCAAACGGAGCTCAAATAAGAAGGTGAATAAAGTGGTGAAACTTCCTAAGAAGGCGGTGAGTTTATCTTCCCTGAGATTGGTGAGGAGTTGGGATCCGTTTTGGAGAAGTTGTTTTCTCTTTGTCTGCTGCAGTTCCCTCCGTCTCTCACAGACTCTGAGATACAAGCTGGTCCACAAACCCTATCCCGTCTCTCGTAACATGATTGGAATAACACGGAGAAACACTTTCAAAAAGGGGACCAGAAGCGCGCAAAATGTAACTGGACCTGAGCTGGGGACTCGGTGAGCCTAAGGATTGTTGTATTTAGCCTCCTCCCAGCAGCCACACAATATGAGCTGCACCTCCACCTGTGTTGTTCCGGATGAGCAGAAATTTTCTCTAATTGAATATTGCGAATACCAAACCCATTGTTTTCAGTCCCCGCCACAAACTCCGTTCCCTAGCTACTGACTCCATCCCTTTCCCCATCTACTGTCTGAGACTGAACCAGGCTGTTCGCAACCTTGCTGTTACATTTGACCCTGAAATTAGCTTTCCACCTCATATCCGCAGCATAACTAAGACCAACTATTTCTAACTCCGTAACATCGCCCGAGACCGCCGCTTGCCTCAGCTCATCCGCTGCTGAAACCCTCGACCATTCCTCCATTACCTCGAGATATGATTATTCCAACACACCCCTGGTAGGCCTCCCACATTCTCCCCGACATATACTATAGATGATCCTGAACTGTGCTACCCATGACACAACTCGTACCAAATTCCTGTCACCCATCTCCCCTGTGCTCGCTGAAATACATTGGCTCCCGGTTAAACAACGCCTCCATTTCAAAATCCTCATTCTGTTTTAAAATCCCTCCATTGCCCTTAACCCCTAGCTATCTATGTAACCTCCTCCACCCCACAACCCTAGAGATGTCTTCCACCCGCTAATTCTTCCCTCTTGAGCATCCCAGATTATAATCGCTCCACCATTAATGGCCGTGACTCCTGTTGCCTGGGCTCCAACTCAGGAATTTGTCCCTTATCCTCTCCACCTCCCGACCTTTTTTTCCCCTTAAAGATGTTCCTTGTAAACTTCCTCTTGATCACTTGCACTAATTTCTACTTGTGTGGTTCAGTGTCCAGTTTGTTTTATCTCATCATACACATATAGAGCACCTTACGATGTTTCGCCACTTTAAAGCACTATATAAATATAAGGTGTTGTTGTACATCCAACATATGACCACTGTGCAGTCCCCAGGAATGGACTGGACAAACCTCAGTCTCACCACTCTCTCTCAATCTCTCTTTTCGCCTCTTTTGCTGTCTATCTCTCTCTCTCCATTTCCGTATGACATTGTCTCGCTGTCTCCTTCGCTCTGTCTGTCCCTCTCCCTCTCTGTCCCTTTCACTGTATGTCTGTCTGTATATCTGTCACTGTTTCTCTCAGTCTCTCTCTCACTCACACCACTATCTCTCTGTCCCGCTCCCTCTCTTTCTCTGTCACTCCATATCTGTCTGTGTCTCTGTCACTGTTTCTCTCAGTCTCTCTCTCACTCACACCACTATCTCTCTGTCCCTCTCCCCCTCTCTCTCTCTGTCACTCTATGTCTGTCTGTGTCTCTGTCACTGTTTCTCTCAGTCTCTCTCTCACTCACAGCACTATCTCTCTGTCCCTCTCCCTCTCTCTCTCTCTGTCACTCTATGTCTGTCTGTGTCTCTGTCACTGTTTATCTCAGTCTCTCTCTCACTCACACCACTATCGCTCTGTCTCTCTCCCTCTCACTTTCACTCTATTTCTGTCTGTGTCTCTATCACTGTTTATCTCAGTCTTTCTCTCACTCACACCACTATCTCTCTGTCCCTCTCCCTCTCTTTCTCTTTCACTCCATGTCTGTGTCTCTGTCACTGTTTCTCTCAGTCTCTCTCTCACTCACACCACTATCTCTCTTTCCCTCTCTCTCTCTGCCACTGTATGTCTGTCTGTGTCTCTGTCACTGTTTCACTCAGTCTCTCTCTCATTCACACCATTAACTCTCTGTCCTTCTCCCTCTCTCTCTCTCTGTCACTCTATGTCTGTCTGTGCCTGTCACTGTTACTCTCAGTCTCTCTCTCACGCACACCACTATCTCTCTGTCCCTCTCCCTCTCTTTCTCTGTCACTCCATGTCTGTCTGTGTCTCTGTCACTGTTTCACTCAGTCTCTCTCTCACTCACACCACTATCTCTCTGTCCCTCTCCCTCTCTTTCTCTGTCACTCTATCTCTGTCTGTGTCTCTGTCACTGTTTCTCTCAGTCTCTCTCTCACTCACACCACTATCGCTCTGTCCCTCTCTCTCTCTGTCACTCTATGTCTGTTTATGTCTCTGCCTCTGTTACTCGCAGTCTCCCTCTCACTCACACCACTACCTCTCTGTCCCTCTCTATCTCTGTCACCCCTCTCTTTCCTCCAATCTCTCTAGCCCCTCTCTCGATTTCCCTCAGTCATGTTCACTCCGGTATTTCTCTCTCCCAAGTCTTTGTCTCTCAATCTCTCCCACTTTCTCTCCTCAATATAATTTGATCCCACTCTATCCCTCTCCCCACTCTCGAATTGCACCAGAGAGATAGTGGTGTGAGTGTGAGAGGGACTGAGAGAAACAGAAACAGAGACACAGACAGACATACTGTGACAGAGAGAGGGGGGGAGAGGGACAGAGAGATACTGGTGTGAGTAAGAGAGAGACTGAGAGTTCCAGAGACAGACACAGACAGACATACGGTTTCTCTCTCCCACTATCTCTCCACCACTGCACCTGATGTTCTAGGGCCAAAAGCATTCAGAGTGCCTATGCGCTTGACAAGATCACCCTCTTTCAAGCCACAATTTGCAGCACAGTATCTGCGTTCGTCTGCTCTTCACATACTCAGTGGCTCAGGGCTCCGGCTTGTAGCAGTTTCCATGTAAGAGGCTCCGAAATAGGTCAGCCCGCTCACACCGTAGTTTGCTCCAGCAGGTCTGAGCACCGAACCTGTGGGATATGATTGAAACGTGTGCCTGCGTGTTGAAGCCAGTGCCATGCAGATGGCACGACAGACAAATCTGGTGTGGGCAAGCATCGAGGTCAACACACAGCTGCAACATTTGTGGTGGAACAGTGTGTAATACCCATCCAGATACATCACTGAGCTCACTCATACTATCACTACCCATCCAGGTACACCACTGACCTCACTCAAGCTGTCATTACTCATCCAGATACTTCACTGACCTCACGCATAGTATCACTACCCATCCAGGTGCACCACTGACCTCACTCATAATGTCACTACCCATCCAGGTACAGCACTGACCTCACTCATACTATCACTATCCATTCAGGTACATCACTGACCTCACTCATACTCTCACTACCTATGCAGATACATCACTGACCTCACTCACACTGTCACTAACCATCCAGGTACATCACTGACCTCACTCATACTGTCATTAACCATCCAGGTACATCACTGACCTCACTCATACTATCACTACCCATCCAGATTCATCACTGACCTCATTCATACTGTCACTACCAATCTAGATACATCACTGACATCACTCACACTGTCACTACCCATCCAGGTACATCACTGACCTCACTCATACTGTCACTACCCATCCAGGTACATCACTGACCTCACTCATACTGTCACTACCCATCCAGGTACATCACTGACCTCACTCACACTGTCACTAACCATCCAGATACATCACTGACCTCACTCATACTGTCACTACCCATCCAGATACATCACTGACCCCACTCACACTGTCACTACCCATCCAGATACATCACTGACCTCACTCATACTGTCACTACCCATCCAGATACATCACTGACCTCACTCATACTCGCACTATCCATCCAGATACATCACTGACCTCACTCATACAGTCAATACCCATCCAGATACATCACTGACCTCACTCATACAGTCACTACCCATCCAGATACATCACTGAACACACTCATACATTCACGACTCATCCAGGTACAGCACTGACCTCACTCATACTGTCACTACCCATCCAGGTCCAGCACTGACCTCACTCATACTGTCACTACCCATCCAGGTATATCACTGACCTACCTCATACTGTCACAACCCATCCAGGTACATCACTGATCTCACTCAAACTGTCACTACCAATCCAGATACATCACTGACATCACTCATACTCTCACTACCCATCCAGATACATCACTGACCTCACTTATACTCTCACTACCCATCCAGATGCATCACTGACCTCACGCATACTGTCACTACCCATCCAGGTACTTCACTGAACTCACTCATACTTTCACTATGCATCCAGATACATCACTGACCTCACACATACTGTCACTACCCATCCAGATACATCACTGACCTCACTCATACTGTCACTACCCATCCAGATACATCACTGACCTCACTCATACTGTCACTACCCATCCAGATATAGCACTGACCTCACTCATACTGACACTACTTATCCAGATACATCACTGATCTCACTCATACTGTCACTACCCATCCAGATACAGCACTGACCTCACTCATACTGTCACTACCCAACCAGATACAGCACTGACCTCACTCATACTCTCACTACCCATCCAGGTACATCACTGACCTCACTCATACTGTCACTAGCCATCCAGATATATCACTGACCTCACTCATACTATCACTACCCATCCAGATACATCACTGACCTCATTCATACTCTCACTACACATCCAGATGCATCACTGACCTCACTCATACTGTCACTAAAATCTAGATACATCACTGATCTCACTCATACTGTCACTACCCATCCAGGTACATCACTGACCTTACTCACACTGTCACTACCTATCCAGATACATCACCGACCTCACTCATACTATCACTAACTATGCAGATACATCACTTATTTCACTCATACTGTCACTACACATCCAGGAACATCACTGACCACATTCATACTGTCACTACCCATCCAGATACATCACTGACCTCACTGATACTGTCACTACCATCCAGATACATCACTGACCTTACTCATTCTGTCACTACCCCTCCAGGTACATCACTGTCATCACTCATACTCTCACTACACATCCAGATACAACACTGACCTCACTCATAATGTTACTACTCATCCAGATACTTCACTGACCTCACTCATACTGTCACTACCAATCCAGGTACAGCACTGACCTCACTCATACTCTCACTACCCATCCAGATACATCAGTTACCTCACTCATACTGTCAATACCCATCCAGATACAGCACTGACCTCACTCATACTGTCACTAGCCATCCAGATACATCACTGACCTCACTCATACTGTCACTACCCATCCAGATACATCACTGACCTCACTCACACTGTCACTACCCATCCAGATACATCACTGACCTCACTCATACTCGCACTATCCATCCAGATACATCACTGACCTCACTCATACTGTCACTACCCATCCAGATACATCACTGACCTCACTCATACTGTCACTACCCATCCAGATACATCACTGAACACACTCATACTGTCACTACCAATCCAGGTACAGCACTGACCTCACTCATACTGTCACTACCCATCCAGGTATATCACTGACCTACCTCATACTGTCACTACCCATCCAGGTACATCACTGATCTCACTCATACATTCACTACTCATCCAGATACATCACTGCTCACTCATACTTTCACTACTCATCCAGATACATTACTGACCTCACTCATACTACACTACCCATGCAGATACATCACTGATCTCACTCAAACTGTCACTACCAATCCAGATACATCACTGACATCACTCATACTCTCACTACCCATCCAGATACATCACTGACCTCACTTATACTCTCACTACCCATCCAGATGCATCACTGACCTCACGCATACTGTCACTACCCATCCAGGTACTTCACTGAACTCACTCATACTTTCACTACGCATCCAGATACATCACTGACCTCACACATACTGTCACTACCCATTCAGATACATCACTGACCTCACTCATACTGTCACTACCCATCCAGATACATCACTGACCTCACTCATACTGTCACTACCCATCCAGATATAGCACTGACCTCACTCATACTGACACTACTTATCCAGATACATCACTGACCTCACTCATACTGTCACTACCCATCCAGATACATCGCTGACCTCACTCATACTGTCACTACCCATCAAGATACAGCACTGACCTCACTCATACTGTCACTACCCATCCAGATATAGCACTGACCTCACTCATACTGTCACTACCCTTCCAGGTACACACTGACCTCACTCATACTGACAGTACCCATCCAGATACAGCACTGACATCACTCATACTCTCACTACCCATCCAGGTACATCACTGACCTCACTCATACTGTCACTAGCCATCCAGATATATCACTGACCTCACTCATACTGTCATTACCCATCCAGATACATCACTGATCTCACTCATACTATCGCTACCCATCCAGATACATCACTGACCTCACTCATACTGTCAATACCAATCCTGGTACATCACTGATCTCACTCATACTATCACTACCCATCCAGATACATCACTGACCTCACTCATTCTATCTCTACCCATCATGGTACATCACTGAACTTACTCACACTGTCACTGCCCATCCAGATACATCACGGACATGACTCATGTTATCAATACCTATGCAGATACATCACTGACCTCACTCATACTGTCACTACCCATCCATGTACATCACTGACCTCACTCATACTCTCACTACCCATCCAGATACATCACTGACCTCACTCATACTGTCAATACCCATCCAGGTACACAACTGACCTCACTCATGCTATCACTCCCCATCCAGGTACATCACTGACATCACTCATATTGTCACTACCCATCCAGATACATCACTGACCTCACTCATACTGTCAATACCCATCCAGGTACACCACTGACCTCACTCATACTATCACTCCCCATCCAGGTACATCACTGACATCTCTCATATTGTCAATACCCATCTAGGTACAGCACTGACCTCACTCATACTGTCACTACCCATCCTGGTACAGCACTGACCTCACTCATACTATCACTACCCATCCAGATACATCACGGACCTCACTCACACTGTCACTACCCATCCAGATACATCACGGACCTCACTCATACTATCACTACTTATGCAGATACATCACTGACCTCACTCATACTCTCAATACCCATCCAGGTACATCACTGCCCTCACTCATACTATCACTACCCATCCAGATACATCACTGACCTCACTCATACAGTCACTACACATCCAGATACATCACTGAACACACTCATACTTTCACTACCCATCCAGATACATCACGGACCTCACTCATACTGTCACTACCCATCCAGGTGCATCTCTGACCTCACTCATACTCTTAGTACCCATCCAGATACATCATTGAACTCACTCATACTTTCACTAATCATCCAGATACATTACTGATCTCACGCATACTGTCACTACCCATCCAGATACATCACTGACCTCCCTCATACTGTCACTACCCATCCAGATACATCACTGACCTCACTCAAACTGTCACTACCCATCCAGATACATCACTGACCTCACTCATACTCTCACTACGCATCCAGATACATCACTGACCTCACTCATACTCTCACTACCCATCCAGATACATCACTGACCTCACTGATACTGTCACTACCATCCAGATACATCACTGACCTCAGGAGGTGTGGCTACAGTTGTACAGGGCATTGGTGAGGCCACACATCGAGTATTATGTACAGTTTTGTTCTCCTAACCTGAGTAAGGACATTCTTGCTATTAAGGGATTGCAGCAAATGTTCACCAGACTGATTCCCGGGATGGCGGGACTGACCAATCAAGAAAGACTGGATCAACTGGGCTTGTATTCACTGGAGTTCAGAAGAATGAGAGGGGAATTTATCGAAATGTTTAAAATTCTGACTGGGTTTGACAGGTTCGATGCAGGAAGAATGTTCCCAATTTTGGGGAAGTCCAGAACCAAGGGACACAATCTAAGGATAAGGTGTAAGCCATTTAGGACCAAGATGAGGCAAAACTTCTTCACCCAGAGAGTGGAGAACCTGTGGAATTCTCTACCACAGAAAGTTGTTGAAGCCAATTCAATAAATATATTCAAAAAGGAGTTCGATGAAGTCCTTACTACTAGCGGGATCCAGGGGTATGGCGAGAAAGCAGGAATGGGGTACTGAAGTTGCATGTTCAGCCATGAACTCATTGAATGGCGGTGCAGGTTAGAAGGGCCGAATGGCCTACTCCTGCACCTATTTTCTATGTTTCAATGTTTCTATATTTCTAGTACTGCGTACAGTTTTGATCTCCGTGTTTATGGAGGGATATACGTGCATTGGAGGCTGTTCAGAGAAAGTTCACTAGGTTGGTTCCGGAGTTATGTGGTTTGACATATGTGGATGGCTGAGTAGGGTTTGCCTATACACATTGAAGTTCAGAAGAATTATAGATATGATTGAAACTTTTGAGGTAATTAGGGGGTTCGACAAGGTGGATGCCGAGAAGATATTTCAACTGATGGGCGAATGCTAAATTAGGGGACATAGTCTTAACATAAGCATCAACCTATTTAATATCTAGATGAGGAGAAATCTTTCTCTCAGATGGTTGTAAATCTGTGTAATTCCTTGCCCGAGAGAGAGGTGGAAGCTGGGTCATTGAATATACTTAAGGCGGAGATAGAGTTATTTTTGAGCGATAAGTGTCTATAGTGTTATGGGGAGCGGTCAGGGAAAAGAGGTGAGCGCATGAGCAGATCAGCCATGAACTAATTGAATGGCAGAGCAGGGCTTGCCCGGACAAATGGCCGACTCCTGTTCCTATTTCTTTTGTTCTTATGAATGGATTTCCTCGAGGGCTTGGAGCTTCAAACTCAGAGGTGAGTGCGCACAAAGTTAATCCACGGAAGACAGATGACGATTCAGCCAACCTTTCAGTGAGTGCTGCAACTCACAGCTCAGCATTGCCAATTCTTCTGATTCGGCAGAAGGAAATGCTCACTGTTCGTTGGTGTCCTCCTTGATGTTTTTCTTGACTCTCTTCAACCTCCCCTTCGGTGTGTCTGTCTCCTGGACTGTTTGCTGGAGTGTGTTCTCTTCGTCACTTTGAACCGGCTGCTGTGAGACCAATCGAGCTGCCTAGAACCGGCTATCCATTGACTTTCAATTTGCTCTCCCCCATGGTTACACAGACTGACGCTACCAGACAGCCACTAGTGTTGTCAACGTTTCCCCACCGTGTCTCGATGCCTCCTTCTCTGTATCTTTGCAGACAGCCTAAATCAGACTTCGGAGTTTGGCCAACATTTCCAGCACGCCTACTTGAACAGTCAGTTTAACTTTTCCTTTGTTGAAATAACACCTTAAAGCAAAGTTTGCTCCATTAGTAGATCAGTAATCCAAGTCTCTAGCCGATGCATTAGTCTCTTGAAAAGCGGTATAGACATATCCAAAATCCTTCCACGGATTAAAGAATACAGACTTTTGCAGGCATTGTGTCCAACACTGAGCAGGTCCGCTGCGAGCAGGATTCAAAAACCAGCGCAGTTAAACAATGGCACTGTACAACAATTTAAATTCTCAAATCTCCCACCCAGCACTGTGTGCTAAATCTCCTCAATGAAAATTGCACTGCATCCATGATTTTCAATTTGCTGCAAATTCAACAAATAGAAAAGAATCGCAGCGATCAGTAAAATAGTCAAACCCTCCGATATATTAAGCTTATATAACATGTTGAGCACAATTGCAATTTCACATTGCCTTTTATTCACATGTGCTGCAATGCAATTTCCAGTTCAGCGATTTGTGGTACCTCTTTAAGCCACAGGTACACAGATGAGAATCTATAACCCTATTCTGAATGTACCTGACACTGTACTGGCAATGTTCCAGCAGAATGGCTCTCCCTGCAGCTCTTGCTCATGGGTTTAAATCTTCATCATTTTTTCAGCTCAATAAAGACACAGTTTGGGTAACAATCTTATTCCCTGGTACATTAACAACATAATGACATAAGAATTATGAGCCGGAGCACGCCACGTATTCAATCGAGCTAGCGCCGCTGTTCACTAAGACCGTGGCAAATCTTTGACTTCATCTTTTCAACCCGAACCGCTTGTCCTTCAGTCCTTTAGATTCCAAAACATTACTATTGATGAAAAGTTTCTGAGAACTTTTCCACCAATACAGACAATCGAATCTTCGTTACTGAGCCTGACTCCCGCAGTTAAACATTTTAGTTTACCTATTGTTATCTGATCTGCATCTACTAGGGTTATCCAGTCAGGGAGTTTGTCTATTGAAGGGACGTTGTTTTATGTATTAGTTTGCTGTGAGAGTTTGTCCGTAACAGTTCTATTTAAATATATTCTGTTCCACTGTAACATTAGTGAGAATGAACTCTCACACTGCTATGCCCACCTGACTGGCAACAATGGGATAAAGTAACCTGAGCGTCTAAGTGCATGTTTCCCTTCGTGTGAGAATCAGGCATCCAGTCAAATTATCAGCAGCATCTTCAAGAAGAACAGAATTCTCCACTTCTCACAGAAAATGCATCCAGATTTGAACGATACTCGCACTAACGTTGGGTTCTACCTTTCGCTATCAAGCTGTCAGGTCAGTAATGCTTCTGGGCTGTCCCTCATTGTGTCAACATGTATATCACGGTAAGATCGCTTCTCTCACGCCTGTTGAGCATTCAGCCCCATTGTTATTTAGCTTTCACTGTTTATTCCATGCAATCGCTTTATTCAGAATCGAATATTCTTTGAATTTCCAACATCGGTAATGTGACCAGGTTAATATTTCCAGCCAATACTTAATTACCTCTGAATTAGACCAAGTGCTGTCATCATTTTAGGGCGATGGTTAACTTTAAGGTTTCTCGTTTAGTTAATCGGTACTGGAGCAATTTCTGGATGACGGTCATTTTACATGTGTTGGTTTATATAATGATGCATTGGTCAGTTTGAGGTTGCTGGGTCAGTTTACATGTGTTGTGTTAGGTGATAGGCAATTGTTCAGTTTGTGACAATGGCTTGGTTTGCCTGGCTCAGTCGAGCGCAATTCTTGTAATGTTTTATTTGTGGTGTTTAAACCCCCGTTTCGCGGTTTAGTGCTATGCTATTTTGGGCTGATTTCACAGGCGATCCCGAGCTCTGAATTCATGGCCAAATAGTTCAAGGGATGTTTGATATAAATGTTATTCGGCAACAGTCTCAGGGTATTACTCCCTGATTCGAGATTAACTCCAGAGACTTGCTGCTAATGATTGCATTTTATTTAATTACACCCGCAGCTCGCGGTCACTTCAGCTCACTGGGACCTCGGGCAGTGTTCCACTCACCACCTATCGGTGCGAGAAATCAACGACTCATTTGTACTGTGTACATTTTTGGTTTCCTTAGCTGATGAAACTTAAAACTTGCTTTAGAGTGGGTGCAATCAAGGTAAACCAGATTGATTCCTTGGATATGAGGGCTGTCCTTTGAGGAGATATTGAGTTAATTGGACCTGTTTATTCTCGTGTTTCTTCTGGCACAAATGGGACAAGTAACCTGAGCGTCTAAGTGCAATTACGGACAATGAGAGGCAAACTGATTGAAACGTATTCGGAGTCGTTATGGAGGAAACACAAAACGTTAGTATGCAGGTACAGTAAATAATCAGGAAGGCAAATGGAATGTTGGCCTTTATTGCAAGTGGGATGTTTGTGCAGCCATTGCTATGGTGACATGGGGTATGGGCTAATAGTTGACAAATTAACAATTAATACAAATTTACGAATAGATAAGCCCCTTTCGGCTCACCTTGGTCTTTTGAATTGTTTATCGATGCACAACTGTGTGAGTCACGTTTCTGAAGTACTAATACATTATTATGCAGCCCCATTGTATACCTCTCATCATTGACATTTTTTTAAAAACATAGTGTTTATATGACGAAGTAAAAGCTGTTAATTACTTCTATCATAAAAACACTTGAATAATAGGCATGTAAATAACAAACGATTTTCAATATAGATAAGTTTGAGGTGGTGCATTTTGGCACGAGGGATAAGGACTCTACTTACCCTTTGGAAACTGAGAAATAAATAGGGTAGATTTGCAAAGGCATTTTGGGGTACAATTACACAAATCACTAAAAGTAGCAACAGAGGCTAATAAGGACACCAACGTGCAAATAAAGCACTCTACTTCAGTTCCAGAGGATCATAATGCAAAAGCAGGGACATTATTTTAAACCTGTATCGAACCTTGTATGATTGTCTCATGGTTTGCGGCAGTGGGGTGCCAATATATCATATCTCTACATATGCTTTTCAGTGGTTGCTGCTGCTGTCGTTGTTGTAAAAGCTGTTGTGAATATTGTTGTTTGAAACTTTGCCTACTTGTGAAAATGTCGCGCTAAAATGAGTTTCTGACCCATTCAGTAAAAAACGATAGAGGTAAAATTGGTGGGTTGGAGCTGAGGATATTAGATTTGGATGTGAGTCACGGACAATACTATGTTTTGGTGGGGAGGAGCTGAGGATATGATGTTGCGTGGAGAGCAGCTCAATATATTATGTGTATTCAGCCCCGTTGTTCCCCAACTTTTACTGTTTATTCCATGTAAAAGCTTTATTCAGAGTCGAATACACTTTGAATTTCCTACATAATAATGCAACTCGGTTAATCTGTCCACCCAACACTTAATGATTAGTCCATTTTAGGTGAATGGATAACTTTAAGGTTTTTGGTTAAGTTAATTGGTCCTGGACCAATTTCTGGATGACCCGTCAGTTTACATGTTGGTTTATATAATGGTCACTTGTTCAGTCTCTGTGTGCTGGGTCATTTTGGAAGTGTTAGCTTCGGTTATGGCCAATTGGCCAGATTCTGGGTGAGAGGTCAGCTTACATATGTTGGGCTAAGTGATGGGAAATTGGTCAGATTGTGATCATGGCTTGGGTCTGTCTGGCTCGGTCGAGCATGATTCTCTTACTTTCAGAGTCGTGGGGTTTAAACGCCCGTTTGGCGGTGTTGTGCTTTGCAGGTTTAGACTGATTTCAAAGGTGATCCTTGCTCTGAATACATAGCAAATAGTTCAAGGGGTGTTTGATATAAATGTCATTCGACAAAAGTTTCAGGGAATCTCTCACTGATTCCGGACTTTCTCCAGCATCTTGATGCTAAAGATGTAAATTACTACAATTTCAACCGCAGCTCGGGGTCAGTTCGGCTCACTGCGACTTCTGGCTATGGCTTCATCCAGCACCAATCGGTGGGAGAAAATGAAGAAAAAATTGTACTGTTTAAAGTTTTGGTCTCCATATGTCAGGAAACTTAAAACTTTCTTTAGAGGACGTGCAATCAAGTTTCATCAGGTTGAATTATTGGATGTGAGAGCAGTCCGATAAGGAGACATCGGGTTAAATGGACCTGTATAATCTCGTGTTTAGAAGAATGAGAGGCAATCTGATTTAAAATTATGGAATTCATACGGGGCTTGGACCTTCAAACTCAAATGTGAGTGCGCTCCAAGCTGAGCCAAGTAGACAGATAGCGACTCAACCAAACTTTATATTAGTGCGGAACTCGCAGCTCAGAATTGCCAAATCATCTTCTTCAGGAGACAGGGAGGCTCAATATTCATTAGTTTCCTCCCTGTTGTTTATCTTGACCGTCTTCAAGCTCTCCTTCAAATTGCCTGTCTCCTGGACTGTTTGCTGGAGAGTGTTCTCTTCGTCACATTAGTCCGTCTGCTGTGATAACATTCCTGTTGATTAAAATCAGCTTTCCAGTGACTTTTAATGTTCTCTCCCCCTTGTTATACAGACTGACGCTACCAGATAGAAAGTAGTGTTGACAGTGGTTCCCCCCAGCCTCTCGCCGCCTCCTTATCTGTACGTTTCCAAACAGCCCGAATCATTCTTTTGGCATTTGGTCAAGATTCGCAGCACGACTTCTTGAACAATCAATTTAATGTTTTCTTTGTTGAATTAGCATCTCTAACCAAAATCTGCTGCATTAGTATCTTCGTTACTGAGCTTGACTTTCGTAATTGAACAGGTCACTTTACCAAATCTCTTTGGGTTCTCCAGACAGGCAATTTGATGATTGAAGGGACAATGTTTCAATTATTCCGATGCTCTGAGTATTCCTCTTCAATACCTCAGATTAAATATATTCTGTTCTATTCTAACCATGAGTTGGAATAATCTATCACACTTCTGAACCCAGCTGACTATCACTAATAGGATAATGTAACCTGAATGTCTCAGTGCAGGTTTTCTATTGTGTGAGAATCAGACATCCGGTCAAGTGATCAGCAGCCTCTCCATGAACAACAGAATTCAAAACTTCTCACAGAAAATTCAGCCAGGTCTTTTCGATATTAGCTCTAATGTTGGTTTCTACCTTTCGCCTTCAACCCTCTGGTCAGTGATGTTTCCGGACAGTCCCTAATAGTGTCAATCGGTATCTCATGATCGGTTCTCTCACGCCTGTTTGAGCCGTTATTCTTTAACAGTAACTGTGTATTCCACGTAATCGCTTTATCCAGACACTAATCTGCTTTGAATTTCCGATTTCCGCAATGTAACTGTTAATGTTAACTGCCAGCACTTATTGATCACTGAATTAGACCCTGCGTTGGCATCATTTTATGATTATGTGTAACTCTACTATTTCTGGTTCAGTTAATTGGTACTGCAGGAATTTATGGGTGATCAGTCAGTTTACATGTTTTGGTTTAGATAACTATGTCTTGCTCAGTTTGTGGCTGCTGGGTCACTACTATGTGTGCAGGAAGTGTGCCCAGCTGCAGCTTCTGACAGACCACATTGCAGCACTGGAGCTGCACATGGACTCACATTTGATCATCCGCGATGCTGATGATGTCGTGAATAGCACGTTTCGTGAGTGGGTCACACCACAGCTAAAGGTTACTCAGGCACATATGGAATTGGTGACTATCAGGCGGAGCAGTAAAAGGAAGATAGTTCCGGAGGACCATGGGTTCATCTCCCCACAAAACAGATACACCGCTTTGGGTACTGTTGAGGGGGATATGTCATCAGGGGAAGGCATTAGCAGCCATGTTCATGGCACCATGGGTGGCTCTGCTGCACAGGAGGGCAGGAAAAAGAGTGGGAGAGCTATATTGGCAGGGGATTCTATTGCAAGGGGAAAAATAGGCGTTTCTGCGGCGGCAATCGAGACTCCAGGGTCGTATGTTGCCTCCCTGGTGCAAGTTCCAAAGATGTCTCGGAGCGGCTGCAGGACATTTTGGAGGTGCAGGTTGAACAACCAGTTTCGTGGTGCATATAGGTAACAACGATACAGGTAACAAAACAGGATGAGGTCCTACAAGTTGAATTTAGCGAGCTGGGAGTTGAATTAAAAAGGAGGACTTCAAAATTCGTAATCTCAGGATTGCTAACAGTGCCACGTGCCAGGCAGAGTACAAATAGAAGGATAGTTAAGATGAATACGTGGCTTGAGAAATGGTGCAAGCGCGAGGGTTTCAAATTCCTGGGATTTTGGAACCTGTTCTGGGGGAGATAGGACCAATACAAACCTTCGGTCTGCACCTGGGCAGGACCGGAACCAATGTCCTAAGCGGACTTCTTGCTAATGTTGTTGGGTAGAGATTAAAATAATATGGCAGAGGGATGCGAATCTATGGAGGGAGATAGATTGAAGTAAAATGGGCCAGACGCAAAAGGTAGAAAGGAGAAAAGGAAAGGTGGAAGTCAGAAAAATCAAAGGCAAAAATCAAGAAGGGACACATTACAACATAACTCTAAAAGGACAAAGACTGTTGAGGAACAAACCTGAAGTCTTCGTGTCTCAAAGTGAGAAGCATTCGTAAAAAGGTGGAGGAATTAACTGTGCAGAAATAGTTAACGGTTATGACGTAATTGGGATAATGGAGACATGGCTCCAAGGTGACCAAGGCTGGGAACTCAACATCCAGGGTTACTCAACATTCAGGAAGGATAGGCAGAAAGGAAAAGGAGGTGCCGTCGCGTAGCTTGTTCAAGTGGAGCTTAAAGCAATAGTAAATTAGGATATTAGCTTAGATGATGTGGAATCTGTGTGGGTAGAGCTACGGAACACCAAAGGGCAGAAAACGCTAGTGGGAGTTGTGTACAGGCCAAGAAAAAGCGGTAGTGAGTTTGGGGATGGCATCAAATAGGAAATTAGGGATGCATGCAATAAAGGTACATCGGTTATCATGGGTGACTTTAATCTACATATAGTTTGGGCTAAGCAAACTTGTGGCAACACGGTGGAGGAGGATTTCCTGGAGTGTATAAAGGATGATTTTCGAGACCAATATGTCGAGGAACCAATTGGAGAGCAGGCCATCCAAGACTGGGTTTTGTGTAACGAGAGAGGATAAATTAATAATTTTGTTGTGCGATGCCCCTTGGAGAAGAGCGAGCATAATGTGGTGGAATGTTTCATTTAGATGGAGAGTAACACAGTTAATTCAGACACTAGGGTACTGAACTTAAAGAAAGGCAACTTCGATGCAATTTCGATGTTATGAGACGTGAATTGGCAAGGATAGACTGGAGAATGATACTTAAAGGCTAGACAGTTGATAGGCAATTGTAGACATGTGTACATCCCTGTCTGGCGTAAAAATAAAAAGTCGAAAGTGGCTCAATCGTGGCAAACAAGTGAAATTAGGAATAGTGTCAAATGCAAGGAAGAGGCTTATAAATTGGCCAGAAAAAGCAGCAAGCCTGAGGACTGGGATGCATTTAGAATGCAGCAAGGAGGACAAAGGCTTCAATTTGGAGGAGGTGTGGGTCGGGAATATAATGTGAGAGTAAGCTTGCAGGGAACATAAATATTGACTGCAAAAGCTTCGATAGATATGCGAAGAGAAAACGATTAATGAAGACAAATATAGGTCCCTTGCAGTCAGAATCTGGCGAATTTATAATGGGGAACAAAGTAATGGCAGACCAATTGAACAAATACTTTGGTTCCGTGTTCACTAAGGAAGATATAAATAATCTTCCAGAAATACTAGAGGACCGAGGGTCGAGCGAAAAAGAGGACTGAAGCAAATCATTATTCGTCGGGAAATTGTGTTAGGGAAATTGATGGGATTGAATGCCGTTAAATCCCCAGGGCATGATAGTCTGCATGCCAGAGTACATAAGGAAGTGACCTTAGAAATAGTGGATGCATTGGTGATAATTTTCCAACATTATTTAGAGTGTGGATCAGTTGCCATGGATTGGAGTGTAGCTAATGTAATCCCACTTTTTATAAAAGAAGGGAGAGGTAAAATAGGGAATTATAGACCAGTTAGCCTGACATGGGTGGTGGGGAAAATGTTGGAATCAATTATTAAAGGCGTAATAGCAGCGCATTTGGAACGCAGTGACAGGATCGGTTCAAGTTAGCATGGATTGATGAAGGTGAAATCATGCTTGCAAAATCTTCTGGAATTTTTTGAGAATGTAACGAGTAGAGTGGACAAGGGAGAACCAGTAGATGTAGTGTATTTGGACTTTCACAAAGCTTTTGACAAGGTCCCACACAAGAGATTAGTGTGCAAAATTAAAGCACATAGTATTGGGGGTAATGTATTGACTTGAATAGATAACTTGCTGGCAGACAGGATGCAAAGAGCAGTAATAAACGGGGCCTTTTCAGAATGGTAGGCAGTGAATCGTGATGTAACACAACGTTCAGTGCTGCGACCCCAGCTATTTATAATATGCATTAATGATTGGACGATGGAATTGAATGTAACATCTCCAAGTTTGCTGATGACACTAAGCTGGGTTGCAGTGTGAGCTGTGATGAGGATGCTAAGAAGCTGCAGGGTGACTTCGACAGGCTAGGTGAGTAAGCAAATTCATGGCAGATGCAGTATAATGTGGATAAATGTCAGATTATCCACTTTGGAGTCAGAAACAGGGAAACAGAATGTTAACTGAAATGATGACAGATTAGGAAAAGGGGGGGTGCAACGAGACCTTGGTGTCGTGGTACATCAGTCATTGGAAGTTGACATGCAATTACAGCAGGCGGTGAAGAAGGCAAATGGTATGTTAGCTTTCATAACGACAGGATTTGAGTGTATGAGAAGGGAGGTCTTGCTGCAGATCCATAGGACTTTGGTGCTGCCATTCCTTGAATATTGTGTACAGTTTTGGTATCCTAATCTGAGGAAGAACATTCTTGCTATTGAGGGAGTGCAGTGAACGTTCACCAGACTGATTCCCGGGATGGCAGGACTGACATAGAAAGAAAGACTGGATCGACTAGGCTTATATTTCCTGGAATTTAGAAGAATGAGATGGAACTCATAGAAACATATAAAATTCTGACGGGATTGGACAGGTTAGATGCAGGGAGAATGTTCCCGATGTTGACGAAGTCCAGAACCAGGGGTCACAGTATATTGATAAGGGGTAAGCCATTTAGCACAGAGAAGAGGAGAACATTATTCACTAAGAGAAATGTGAACCTTTGGAATTTTCCACCACAAAGTTGTTGAGGCCAGCCCATTAGACAAATTCGAAAGTCAGTTAGATGTGGCCCTTAGGGCTAAAGGTTTCAAGGGGTATGGATAGAAAGCAGGAATGGTTACCGAAGTTGCATGATCAGGCTTGATTATATTGAATGGTGTTGCATGCTCGAATGGCTGCATCGCCTACTCCTGCACCTAATTTCTATGTTTCTGTGTTTCGAAGTTGACATGTGTTAAGTTCAGTGATTGTCTATTGATCAAGTTCAGGTGATGGTTCAGCTTACATGCGTGTCAGGTGATTGCAATTGTCCAGTTTGTGATAATGGCTTGTGTCTGGATGGCTCAGTCTCGCATGATTCTCTTAATTTTAGAGTCGTCGGGTTTAAAACCCTGTTTGGCGGTTTTGTGCTTTGCATGTTTAGACTGATTTTACAGGCGATGCCCCGCTCTGAATTAATAGGCAAATAGTTCAAGGGATTTTTGAGATAAATGCTAATCGTCAACAGTTTCAGGGAATCTCTCACTGATTCGGGACTCTGTCCAGCAACTTTCTTCTAAAGATGTAAATTAATACAATTTCAAACGTAGCTCGGATTCACTTCGGCTCCTGGAAAGTTCGGCTATCTCTCGCTTCATCTTTGGTGCGATAAAAGAACGAAGAATTTGTATTGTGTACAGTTTTGTTTCCTTACATAAGGACGTAAATGTACTTTAGAGGAAATATAGAAACATAGAAAATAGTTGCAGGAGAAGGACATTCGGCCCTTCGAGCCTGCACCACCATTCAATAATATCATGGCTGATCACTCACATCAGTAACCTTTTCCTACTTTCTCTCCATAACCCTTGATCACTTTAGCCGCAAGGGCCATATCTAACTCCCTCTTGAATATCTCCAATGAACTGGCATCAACTCTCTGCGGTAGAGAATTGCAACCGTTAACAACACTGAGTGAAGAAGTTTCTCCTCAACTGAGTCCTAAATGGCCTACCCCTTATCCTTAGACTGTGTACACTGGTTCTGGAATTCCCCAACATCGGGAACATTCTTCCTGCATCGAACCTGTCCAGTCCCGTCAGAATTTTATATATTTCTATGAGATACCCTCAAATCCTTCTAAACTCCAGCGAATACAGACCTTGTAGATCTATTCTTTCCTCATATATCAGGCCTGCCTTCCCGGGAATCAGTCTGGTGAACGTTCGCTGTGCTCGCTCCATAGCAAGAACGTCCTTCCTCAGATTAGGAGACGAAAACTGAACACAATATTCTCGATGAGTCCTCATCAATTCTCTATACAAGTCCAGTAACGCCTCCCTGCTCCTCTACTCAAAACGCCTAGCTATGAAGGCCAACATGCCACTTTCCTAGTTCACCACTTGCTGTACCTACATGCCAACTTTCAATGCCTGATGTACCATGACACCCAGCTTTCGTTGCACCTCCCCTTTTCCTAATCTGCCGCCATTCAGATAATATTTGCCTTTGTGCTTTTGCCACCAAAATGGATAACCTCACATTTATCCACATTATACTGCATCCGCCATGCATTTTCCCACTCACCTTACATGCCAAAGTCACCCTGCAGCCTCTTAGCATCCTCCTCGCAGCTCACACCACCACGCAGCTTAGGGTTATCTGCAAACTTGGAGATATTACACTCAATTCCTTCATCTAAATCATTGATGTATATTGTAAATAGCTGTGGTCCAGGCACTGAGCCCTGCGGCACACCGCTAGTCACTGCCTGCCATTCTGAAAAGGACCCGTTTATCTCGACTCTCTGCTTCCTGTCTGCCAACCAGTTCTGTATCCACGTCAATACATTATCCCCAAAACCATGTGCTTTAATTTTGCACGCCAATCTCTTGTGTGGGACCTTGTCAAAAGCCTTTTGAATGTCCAAATACTCCACATCCACTACTTCTCCCTTGTCTACTCGACGAATTACATCCTCAAAAAATTCTAGCAGATTGGTCAAGCTTGATTTCCCTTTCATAAATCCATGCTGACTTCGACCGATCCTATCACTGCTTTCCAAATGTGCTGCTAATTCATCTTTAATAATTGATTGCAACATTTTCCCCACTACTGATGTCAGGCTAATCGGTCTATACTTACCCGTTTTCTCTCTCCCTCCTTTCTTAAAAAGTGGTGTTACATTATCTACCCTCCAGTCCATAGGAACTGATCCAGATTCGATAGACTGTTGGAAAATGATCACCAATGCATCCACTATTTCTACGGTGATGCAATCAAGGTTCGCCTGATTGATTCCTGAGAGATGAAGGCTTTCCAATAAGGAGAGATTTGTTTAGATTGTGCTGATGTTCTCAATTTTAAAAGAATGAGCGTTGATCTTTATGAAATGTGTAAAATGCTTGGCAGGCTTGAAACTTTTAAATCAGAGACAAGTGCGCTTGGCGCTGATCCATGACGGACAGATGGCGATTCAGACAACTGTTAATCTTTAAATCAGTGGTACAACTTGAAACAACAACAACAAATGTTATTATGTAGCGCTTTGAACTTAGTGAAATATCCTCAGGCGCTTCACTGTTTTGTGAAATTTAAAACAAATTAACACCGAGCCGCTTATGGAGAAATGAGAGCAGGTGATGAGATAGATTTAAAGAAGCGTGTTTAAGTAGGACAGAGTGGTAGAGAGGCAGAGATGTTTAGCGAGGGTGTTGCAGATCTTGGGAGTGCTTCGGCAACAGAAGACACGGCCAGCAATGGTTGAGTGATTATTATCAGGGATAATAAGGGCAGGATCATAGGAGCGCATCATGGGGTTGGAGGAGATTATACAGATAATGAGGGGCGAGGCCATGTAGATATTTGAGCAAAAGGCTGAGAATTTTGAAAAGGAAGCATTGCTTAAGCGGGAGCCACTATAGGCCAGCAAGCAAAGGGATGATGGTTGAGCGAGGCTTGTGCGAGTTGGCATATGGGTAGCCGATTTTTGCATCACCTCGGGTTGACAAGGGTAAAATATGGGAGGCCAAACAGGAGAGTATTTTAATAGTCAAGTGTAGAGGTAATGAAGGCATGGATGATTGCTTCAGCAGCGGATGAGCTGAAGCAAGAGTCAAGATGGACGTCGAAATATGCGATGTTGGGACTGGTATATAATATATTCACAAAAAACCGATGGACTTGATGCTGTATCTCAGTCTGGTAATTGCTGAGATTCTGTCCTGTTAAATAATGTGTTGTTCTATTGTTGCTTATGGAATTGATACACTATCTCAGTCTGGCTCAGTCTGACACAATTAGACTGGTATATCATTTGTAGTTCTGTCTGTGCTGTAGTATTTTTATCATCATCCTCAATGTAAGCAGTACCTCGAAATCGAGGAATATTGCGTTCACTCTAAAAGTGCGTTCTCAGATATTTATACTGCATTTATACACTATTTATACTGCATGCCAGTCTGACATTTCCTGCCGTTTTTGGACTGGTATATAATGTGTAGTTCTGTCCGTGCTGAAATATTTATTATCATCATAATCAACATAGGCAGTCCCTTGAAATCGAGGAAGACTTGCTTCCACATCAAAATTGAGTTCTCAGCTATTTATACTGTATTTATACAGGATTTATACTGAATGCCAACCTGACACTTCCTGGCAATTTTAGACTGCTATATAATGTGTACTTCTATCTGTGCTCGTGGAATTGATACGGTATCTGAGTCAGACATTGTCTGAGAATTTTAGACTGGGATCTAAAATGTAGTTCTGCCTGTTCTGATCGAATAGACTGCCAGTGTGAGGTGACTATTTGGATTCCGTACCGCAGAGGGAAATCTCAGGAATGAAATTTGCTTGGTAACGCCGTATTTTAGCGCCAGCAGAGTGCAAGGTAAGTATTGCTTTTTGATATATTTCAACCTTTATTTATTCGATGTACCAATTTTAATCTCTGCGATTTTTGGACTGGTATATAATGCACAGCTCAATCTCTGCTATTGGAATGTATTGACATCGCAGTCTGATTCTCTCTGAAATTTTTCGACTTGTGCAGGTCAGCCTGTACTAATTGGATTAATACTGGATCTCCGTCTGGGTCTGAGATTTTGCTCATACCTAATGTGTGGTTCAGTCTGTTCTCATGTAATTGATGAGATGGAGGATTGTCCTATGAGGGGAACTTGAGCAAAGCCGACCTCTATTCTTTAGATTTTAGAAAAATGAGATGTGATCTTATTGATACTAACACAATTCTTACACGGCTTGACAGGGTAGATGCAGGGAAGATGTTTCTTCTGGCTGAGGAATCTCGATCCTGGGGTCAGAGTCTCAGAATAAGTGGTCGGTCATTTCCTTTTCACTCAGATGGTGGTGAATCTTTGGAATTCGCTACCCCAGAGGGTTGTGGTGGCTCAGTCTTTGGGTATATCAAGACAGAGATTATTATGTCTGTGCTAATCAAACAGATGCTCAGAGGGTGGAGAATCTTTGAAATTTGCTTGATAACGCCACCCGTTAACGCCGGGAGAGAGTAAGCTACGTTTTAATTTCATTCTTCCTTTTGGCATTGATTTATTCGTTGTACCAATAGTGAAGTCTGGGTCTAGGTCGGAGAAGTGTTTGTTCTGTTTTTCTTCCCGTTTTTGCAGCTCGCATGCCGGTAAACCTCAATCACAAAATGCAATAGGCTGCCTGACCTCCCGCCCTGTTGGTGCCCGACGATGAGCGTGTATCATCACTTTTAGTGCTGCTCTCTCACCTTCGGGTGTCAAAGCTCAATTTCGTAGTTTCAGACGGCATCTAACACGTAACACTAAAATGAGCATTCAGGCGTTGACACCGCCTCAAAAAGAGCCATGCCCACTTTCGACCCCTCAGTCTTTGAGAATATTCAAGACAGTTTTTGGTGGAATTTTGGACATCAAGGGAATCAAGGAATATGGGGTTCGGCCAGGTTAGTTGAGTTGAGGTAAATGATCAGCCATGATCTCATTAATTGCCGGAGCAGGCTCGAGGGGGCGATTAGCCTCTTCCTGCTCCCTATTCGTATGTGCATATATTCTTATATTGTATCTCCTTCGGATTCTCTCTGAGACTCTTGGAATAGTATAACATACGTAGTTCAGTCTGTACTACTGGAGTTGATGGGATGGGGGATTGTCCTTTGAGGACAGATTGAGTAGAGCAGACCTATGTTTTCTCCACTTTTGGAAGAATGAGAGGTGATCTCATTGAAACACGCCACATTTTTACAGAGGTTGACAGGGTAGATGCAGAGAGGATGTTTCCTCTGGCAGAGGAATCTAACCCTAGGGGTCGCAGTCTTCGAATAAGGGGTCGGCCATTTTGGATAGAGATTAGCACAAACCTCTTCATTCACATGGTGGTTACTATTTAGAATTCGTTACCCCAGAGGGCTGTGGAGGCTCAGTCTTGGAGTATATAAAGACAGAGTTCAATGTATGTTTGGATATTAAGCGAATCAAGGGATATGGGAACAGGACAGAAAATTGGTGTTAAGATATAAGATCAGCCTTGATCTCAATGAATACTGCCGCAGCCTCGAGAGCCGAAATGGTCTATTGCTGCTCCAACTTCTTGTGTACTTATTTGCTTGTACTCTATCTCAGTCAGACTCTCTCTGAGATTCTTGAAATGGCATATAATATGAAGGTCAGTCTGTATTACTTATTGATATGATACCGTTACTCTCTGAGATTTTTGGACAGATATATAATGTATAGCTCAGTCTGAGCTAATGATCAACATTGACATTGCAATCTGATTCTCTGTGAAATTCTTGGACAGGCATATCAGATCAACCTGTACTAACTGAACTAATGCTGTATCTCTGATTGAGACCGTCTCAGATTTCTGGAAGTGTATAATGCATGCTAATGTAATTGATGGGATGAAAGATTGCCCTATGGACAAAAGAGCATAATAGCTAGGAGCAGAGGTAAGCCATTTGACCTGTCGAGCCTGCTCCGCCCGTCAATAAGTTCATGGCTGATCTTATCCGAGCCTCAACTCCACTTCTCCACCTACTCCCCATAAACCTTGACTCCATTATCATTGAAACATCAGTCTATCACCACATCAAATATATTCAAAGACCCAGCCTTCACCGCTCTCTGGGGTAGATTATTCCAAAGATTCACGACACTCTTGGAGAATAATTCCTCCTCATTTCTGTTTTTAATGGGAGACCACTTATTCTGAAACGATGTACCCTAGTTCTAGATTCCCCCATGAGGGAAAACATGCTTTCTGCAACTAACCCGTGTCAAGCCCCCTCAGTATCTTAGACGTTTCAATAAGATTACTTCTCACTCTTCTAAACTTAAAAGAGTATAAGCACAACCAGCTCAATCTTTCTTTTTATGACAACACTTCTTCTCAGGATTCAACCTTGTGCACCTTTTCTGAACTGCCTCCAATTCAAGTATATCCTTCTTTAAGGAGACAAAAACTGTATGCAGTACTCGAGGTGTGGTCTTACCAAAGCCCAGGACAGTTGGATCAGGTATTCCCTACGTTTATGCTCCATCCCCTTTGCAATTAAGGCCAACGTTCCATTTGCCTTCCTGATTATTTGCTCTACCTGCATACTAACGTTTTGAATTTGATGCGCAAGAACCGGCAGATCATTTTGTATTACAGCATTTTGTACTAGCTCCACACATAAATAATAATTATTTTTTTTATATTTCCGACCAAAACCTCACATTCTCGCACGTTGTATTCCATCTTCCAAATGTTTGCCCACCGAATTAGCCTATCTATATCCTTTTGCAGATTCTTTGCACCGTCGTCACACCTTGCTTTCCCAGTGATCTTTGTATCATCAGTATTTTGGCTACATTACACTCGGTTCATTCATCCAGTCATTAATATAGATTGGAAAAAGTTCAATACCCAGCACTGCTCCGTGTGGCACTCCACTCGTTACTGTTTGCCAACCTGAAAATTACTCATTTATCGCAACTCTCTCTGTTCTATTGTTAGCCAATCCTCTATCCATGCTAATACAAGAAAATAAGAACATAAGAAAATGGAGCAGGAATAGACAATACATCCCCTCGATCCTGCTCTGCCATTCAATAAGATCATGGCTGATCTGATCATCGACTGAGCTCCACTTCGCTGCCCGCTCCCCATTACACCTTATCCCCTTATTGTTTAACAAAATGTCTATTTCTGACTGAAATGTATTCAATGTCCCAGATTCCACAGCTCTCTGAGGCAGCGAATTCCACAGATTTACAACCCTCTGAGAGAAGAAATTTCTCATCTTCTCTGTTTTAAATTGGCGGCCCATTATTCTAAGATCATGCCCTCTGGTTCTCGTCTCCCCCATCAGTGGAAACATCCTCTCTGCATCCGCCTTGGCGAGCCCCCTTATAATCTAATAGGTTTCGATGAAACCACCTCTCCTTCTTCTGAATGCCAATGAAAAGAGGCCCAACCTACTCAAAATGTTCTGATAAGTAATCCCCCTCATCCCTGGAATCAACCTAGTGAATCTTCTCTGAACTGCCTCCAAAGTAAGTATATCCTTTCGTAAATACGGAAACCAAAACTGCACGCAGTGTTCCAGGTGTGTCCGCACCAATACCCTGAATAGCTGTAGCAAGACTTCCCTGCTTTTATACTTCATCCCTTTTGCAATAAATGCCAAGATACCATTGGCCTTCTTGATCACTTGCTGTACCTCCATACTAACTTTTTGTGTTTCATGCACAAGTACCCCCAGGTCCCGCTGTACAATCTGTCTCCATTTAAATAATAACTTGCTCTTCATTTTTTGCTGCCGAAGTGCATGACCTCACAGTTTCCAACATTATACTCCATCTGACAAATTTTTGCCCACTCACTTAGCCTGTCTTTGTTCCTTTGCAGATTTTTTGTGTCCTCCTCACACATTGCTTTTCCTCCCATTTTTGTATCGTCAGCAAACTTTACACTCCGTCCCTTATTCCAAGTGTTTAATATAGTTTGTAAATAATTGGGATCCCAGCACTGATCCCTGCGGCACCCAACTAGTTACTGGTTGCAAACCATAGAATGAACCATTTATTCCTGCTCACTGTTTGCTGTTCGTTATCCCATCTCCTATCATGCTAATATATTACTCCCAACCCCGTGAACTGAATCAGTTGCTCACAGCAGCATTAGACTTTATTCCCGCTGAAATAATTATAGGATTCAATATATTTAAATATCGAGGAGAGGCAATGGGGACAATCCAATCTCCCAAAGATCAATTTCTACAAACGTCATATTTGCAACAATAATCAGTAGGTCATGGTTTACAAGGGAATTTTACTTATGAGCAGATCTGTTTCATGGTTCAGTGACAGTGTCTGAATGCAAAGTAATCATTGGGTCATGCTGTGCCAGTGATTTTTTGATATGAATTTCTACTCGTGTATAATATATGTGGATTATAACATACTTTATGTTGCATATCTAAAGTGCCGGACCAGACGCATTAATTTACCCTATTCAATGACTAGAATTAATGAAGGTTTCCAAGGAAAGTAATTGTCCCTGCTCGTTAGTAATTCCAGTTGGATGCAGTCAAAAGGTTCATACAATCTTCTTTATAATGGATATTATGTTGAAATATATATACATGATTTTTCAGATCTGCATATTGCTCCGATCAATACATCACTTCCCATCATTTAATCATTAACCCCACTGAATGTACAAAACTAAGCCATCTTAATCTCACTCCGAGAGATTTGACTGCTGGATTGAATTCACTGTGCAGACTTTTGAATAGAAGGTTGCTCAGTAATATCAGAATTTCTAAAATCCAGCAACAGGTTCTCCCATTTTAAGCAAAACCTGTCAGGGTTTAAATATTCCTCTTTATAAGTTCAGTCTTTAAAGAATCATTATGGAAATCTCCATCCATCCGCAAAGGCAGAAACCATATAACACGAGTTCATTGCTGGGAGGGAGACGTAGCTTAACGTATGCCTACAGAGGTTCAAATCTGGATCATAACGTTCAATGTTCTGGTACTGAGTTCACACAGTCCAACAAAAGATCTCTTTGAATATTACAGCATTAACAGTGAATCTGAATTCCAGCATGAAAGAGGACAGGTTATTTTCCCGGCCATGGTTACATATCTAACTTCATTAAATCAGTGAATGTATTGATGGAATTGAAAGGGAGATACTGTATACTGATTGTTGTCTCTCAGTCCCTCCCTCTCAGGGAGATACCTTTACACTGACTGGTGTCTCTCAGTCCCTCTCCCTCAGGGACATATCTTTAAACTGACTGGTGTCTCTCAGTCCACTCTCCATCAGGGAGATATCTGTACACTGATTGGTGTCTCTCAGTCCCTCTCCCTCAGGGAGATATCTGTACTCTGACTGATGTCTCTCACTCTCTCTGTATCTCAGGGAGATATCTGTACACTGACTGCGTTCTCAGTACCTCTCCCTCACGGATATATCTGGACCCTGTCTGGTGTATCCCTGTCCTTCTCCCTCAGGGAGATATCTTGATACTGACTGGTCTCTCAGTCCCTCTCCCACAGGGTGATATATCTACACTGAATGGTGTCTCTCAGTCCCTCCCTCTCAGGAGGATATCTGTACACTGACTGGTGTCTCTCAGTCCCTCACCCTCAGAGCCATATCTGTAAACTGACTGGTGTCTCTCAGTACCTCTCCTCAGGGAGATATCTGTGCACTGACTGGTCTCTCAGTCCCTGTCCCTCAGAGATATATCTGTACACTGACTGTTGTCTCAGTCCCTCTCCCTCAGAGAAATAACTGTACACTGAGTGGTGCCCCTCAGTCCCTCACTCTCAGGATGATATCTGTACACTGACTGGTGTCTCTCAGTCCCTCTCTTTCTGGGAAGAATAAGTGCACTGACTGGTATCTATCATTCCCTTTCCCTCAGGGAGATATCTATTCACTGACTGGTGTCTCTCAGGCCCTCCCTCTCAGGGCGATATCAGTAAACTGACTGGTGTCTCTCAGTCGCTCTCCCTCAGGAAGATATCTGTACTCTGACTGGCGTCTATGAATCCCTCACGCTCAGGGAGATATCTGTACACTGATTGTAGTCTCTCAGTCCCTCGCACTCAGGACACATCTGTACACAAAATGTTGTCTCTCAGGCCCTCTCCCTCAGGGAGATATCTGTACACAGACCGGTGTCAACAAGTCCCTCTCTCTCAGGGACATATATGGACACTTACTGGTATCTCTCAGTCCCAATCCACCAGCGACATATCTGGACAGTGTCTGGTGTCTCTCAGTGGTCCCTCTCTGGGTGATAACTGTACAATGACAGGTGTCTCTGAGTCCCTCTCCCTCAGGGTGATATCTGTTCACTGACTGGTGTCGCTTAGTCCCTCTCCCTCAGGGAGATATCTATACACTGACTGGTTTCACTCAGTCCCTACCTCTCAGGGTGATATCTGTACACTGACCGGCGTCTCTCAGTCCCTCCCTCTAAGGGAGATATCTGTACACCGACTGGTGTCGCGCAGTCTCTCTCCATCAGGAAATTATCTGTCCTCTGACTAATGTCCCTCAGTCTCTCTGTCTCTCAGGGAGATATCTGTAAACTGACTGCTCTCTCAGTCCCTCTCCCCCAGGGAAATATCTGTACACTGAATGGTGTCTCTCAGTCACTCTGTCTCAGGGACGTATCTGTACACTCACTGGTATATTTCAGTCCCTCGCCCACAGCGACATGTCTGTACACTGACTGGTGTCTCTCAGTCCCTCCCACAAGGGTCATATCTGTACACTGACTGGTGCCTCTCGGTCCAGTATCGATCAGGGAGATATCTGTACACAGACTGCTGTCGCTCAGTCCCTCTCCCACAAGGAGATATATATATATATATATGTCCTCTGACTGATGTTTCTCAGTCTCCCTGTCTCTCAGGGTGATATCTGTGCACTTACTCTTGTCTCTCAGTCCCTCTCCCTCACGGAGATATCTATACACTGATTGGTTTCTCTCAGCCCCTCCCTCTCAGGGACATATCTGTACACTGACTGGTATATCTCAGTCCCTCTCCCTCAGCGACATATCTGAATACTGACTGGTGTCTCTCTGTCACCCTCCCTCAGGCAGTTACCTGTACACTGACTGGAGTCTCTCTTTCCCCATCGCTCAGGCAGTTATCTGTACACTGACTGGCATCTCTCAGTCCCTCCCGCTCAGGGAGATATCTGTTCACTGACTGGTGTCTCTTAGTCCCTCTCCCTGAGGGAGATATCTATACACTGACTGGTTTCTCTCATCCATCTCTCTCAAGGTGATATCTGTATACTGACTGGTGTCTCTCAGTCCCTCTCCCGCAGGCAGATATCTGGGCACTGACTGGTGTGTCTCAGTCCCTCTCCCGCAGGCAGATATCTGTACACTGACTGGCGTCTCTCAGTCCCTCCCTCTCAGGGAGATATATGTACACTGACTGGTGTTACTCAGTCCCTCTCGCTCAGAGAGATATCTGTCCTCTGACTAATGTCTCTCAGTCTCTCTGTCTCTCAGGGAGATATGTGTACACTGACTGGTCACTCAGTTCTCTACCCCAGGGAATTATCTGTATACTGACTGGCTTCTCTCAGTCCCTCCCTCTCAGGGAGATATCTGTTCACTGACTGGTGTCACTCAGTCCCTCTCGCTCAGGGAAATATATGTCCTCTGACTAATGTCTCTCAGTCTCTCAGTCTCTCAGGGATATATCTGTAAACTTACTGGTGTCTCTTAGTCCCTCTCCCTCACGGAGATATCTTTACGCCGACTGGTTTCTCTCAGTCCCTCCCTCTCAGAGTGATATCTGTACACTGACTGGTGACTCTCGTCAAGTATCGCTCAGTGAGATATCTGTGCACTTACTGGTGTCTCTCAGTCCCTCTCCCTCAGGATGATATCTGTACAATGACTGGTGTCTCTCAGTTTTTCTCCCTCAGGCAGATATCTGTACACTGACTGGTGTGTCTCAGTCCCTCCCTCTCAGGGAGATATCTGTTCACTGACTGGTGTCGCTCAGTCCCTCTCCCTCAGGGAGATATCTGTCCTCTAATTGATTTCTCTCAGTGAAACTGTCACTCATGGAGATATGTGTACACTGACAGGTCACTCATTCCTCTCCCCCTGGAAAACATCTGTACACTGACTGGCGTCTTTCAGTCCCTCCCTCTCAGGGAGATATCTATACACTGATTGGTTTCTCTCAGCCCCTCCCTCTCAGGGATTTATCTGTACACTGACTGATATATCTCAGTCCCTCTCCCCCAGCTACATATTTGAACACTGACTGGTGTCTCTCAATTCTTCCCTCACGCAGCTATCTGTACACTAAATGGTGTCTCTCAGTCCCTCCCTCTCAGGTTGATATCTGTACACTGACTGGTGACTCTCGTCCAGTGTCGCTCAGGGAGATATCTGTGCACTTACTGGTGTCTCTCAGTCCCTTCCTCTCAGGGTGATATCTGTACACTGACTGGTGTCTCTCAGTTTTTCTCCGTCAGGCAGATATCTGTACACTGACTGGTGTGTCTCATTCCCTCTCCCGCAGGCAGATATCTGTACACTGACTGGCATCTCTTAGTCCCTCCCTCTCAGGGAGATATCTGTTCACTGACTGGTGTCGCGCAGTCCCTCTCCCACAGGGAGATATCTGTCCTCTGACTGATGTCTCTCAGTCTATCTGTCACTCATGGAGATATGTGTACACTGACAGGTCACTCATTCCTCTCCCCCAGGGAAATATCTGTAAACTGACTGGTTTCTCTCAGTCCCTCCCTCTCAGGTTGATATCTGTACACTGACGGGTGTCTCTCGTCCAGTATCGCTCAGGGAGATATCTGTGCACTTACTGGTGTCTCTCAGTCCCTCTCCCTCAGGGTGATATCTGTACACTGACTGGAGTCTCTCAGTCCCCGTCGCTCAGTCAGTTATCATTACACTGACTGGCGTCTCTCAGTTCCTCCCTCTCAGGAAGATATCAGTACACTGACTGATATATCTCAGTCCCTCTCCCCCAGCTACATATCTGAACACTGACTGGTGTCTCTCAATCCACTTCCCTCAGGCAGTTATCTGAACACTGACTGGTGTCTCTCAGTCCCTCCCTCTCAGGGAGATATCTGTTCACTGACTGGTGTCTCTCAGTCCCTCTCCCTGAGGGAGATATCTATACACTGACTGATTTCTCTCATTCCCTCACTCTCAGGTTGATATCTGTAAACTGACTGGTGTCACTCAGTCCCTCAACACCCAGGGAAATATCTGTACACTGACTGGCGGCGCTCAGTCCCTCCCTCTCAAGGAGATATCTGTTGACTGATTGGTGTCTCTCAGCCCACTCTCCCTCCGGGAGATATCAGTACACTGACTGGTGTCGCTTTGTCCCTCTCCCACAGGGAAATATATGTCCTCTGAATGATGTCTCTCAGTCTCTCTGTCTCTAAGGGAGATATCTGTAAACTCACTGGTGTCTCTTAGTCCTTCTCCCTCAGGGAGATAACTATGCACTGACAGGTTTCTCTCAGTCCCTCCCTCTCAGGGTGATATCTGGACACTGACTGGTGTCTCCCAGTCCCTCTCACTCAGGCAGATATCTGTACACTGACTGGTGTGTCTCAGTCCCTCTTCCACAGGCAGATATCTGGACACTGACTGGTGTCGCTCTGTCCCACTCCCTCAGGGAGATATCTGTCCTCTGACTGATGTCTCTCAGTCTCTCTGTCTCTCAGGGAGATATGTGTACACTGACTGGTCACTCATTTCTCTCCAACAGGGAAATATCTGTACACTGACAGGTGTCTCTCAGTCCCTCCATCTCATGTAGATAACTGTACACTGACTGGTGTCTCTCAGTCCCTCTCCCTGAGGCAGATATCTGTACACTGACTGGCGTCTCTCAGTCCCTCACTCTCAGGGAGATATCTGTTCACGGACTGGTGTCTCTCAGTCCACTCTCCCTCAGGGAGATATCTGTACACTGACAGGTTCCTCCCAGTCCCTCTCTCGAAGGGACATATCTGTACACTGACTGGTATATCTCAGTCCCTCTCCCCCAGCGACATAACTGTACACTGACTGGTCTCTCTCTCTCCCTCCCTCTCAGGGTGATATCTGTACACTGACTGCTGTCTCTCAGTCCCTTTCCCTCAGGCAGATATCTGTACACTGACTTGCGTCTCTCTGTCTAACTCTCTCAGGGAGATATCTGATAACTGAATGGTGTCTCTCATTCCCTCCCTCTCACGGAGATATCTGTACACTGACTGGTGTCTCGCAGTCCCTCTCTTTCACGGAGATATCTGTACACTGACTAGTTTCTCTCAGTCCCTCCCTCACATGTTGATATCTGTACACTGACTGGTGCTTCTCAGTCCCTCTCCATCAGGCATATATCTGTACACTGTCTGGCGTCTCTCAGTCCCTTCCTCTGAGTGAGATATCTGTACACTAACTGGTGTCGCTCAGTCCCTCTCCCTCAGGGAGATATCGGTACACAGACCGGTGTCAACAATTCCCTCTCTCTCAGTGACATATATGGACACTTACTGGTATCTCTCAGTCCCAATCCGCCAGCGACATATCTGGACAGTGTCTGGTGTCTCTCAGTGGTCCTCTCTGGGTGATAACTGCACAATGACTGCTGTCTCTCAATCCCTCTCCCTCAGGGAGATATCTGTACACTGACTGGTGTATATCAGTCCCTCTCCGTCAGGCAGATATATGTACACTGACTGATTTCTCTCCGTCCCTACCTCTCAGCGTGATATCTGTACACTGACTGGCGTCTCTCAGTCCCTCCCTCTAAGGGAGATATCTGTATACCGACTGGTGTCTCTCAGTCACTCTCTCTCAGGGACGTATCTGTACACTGACTGGTATATTTCAGTCCCTCGCCCACAGCGACATGTCTGTACGCTGACTGGTGTCTCTCAGTCCCTCCCTCAAGGGTCATATCTGTACACTGACTGGTGCCTCTCGGTCCAGTATCGATCAGGGAGATATCTGTACACAGACTGCTGTCGCTCAGTCCCTCTCCCACAGGGAGATATATATATATGTCCTCTGACTGATGTTTCTCAGTCTCCCTGTCTCTCAGGGTGATATCTGTGCATTTACTGGTGTCGCTCAGTCCCTCTCCCTCAGGGCGATATCTGTACACTTACAGGAGTCTCTCTTTCCCCGTCGCTCAGGCAGTTATCTGTACACTGACTGCTGTCCCTCAGTCCCTCCCTCTCAGGGAGATATCTATACACTGATTGGTTACTCTCAGCCCCTCCCTCTCAGGGACATATCTGTACACTGACTGGTATATTTCAGTCCCTCTCCCTCAGCGACATATCTGAATACTGACTGGTGTCTCTCTGTCCCCCTCCCTCAGGCAGTTACCTGTACACTGACTGGAGTCTCTCTTTCCCCGTCGCTCAGGCAGTTATCTGTACACTGACTGGCATCTCTCAGTCCCTCCCTCTCAGGGATATATCTGTTCACTGACTGGTGTCTCTTAGTCCCTCTCCCTGAGGGATATCTATACACTGACTGGTTTCTCTCATTCCTCTCTCTCAAGGTGTTATCTGTATACTGACTGGTGTCTCTCAGTCCCTCTCCCTCAGGCAGCTATCTGTGCACGGACTGGTGTGTCTCAGTCCCTCTCCCGCAGGCAGATATCTGGGCACTGACTGGTGTGTCTCAGTCACTCTCCCGCAGGCAGATATCTGTACACTGACTGGCGTCTCTCAGTCCCTCCCACTCAGGGAGATATCTGTACACTGACTGGTGTCACTCAGTCCCACTCTCTCAGGGAGATATCTGTCCTCTGACTAATGTCTCTCAGTCTCTCTGTCTCTCAGGGAGATATGTGTACACTGACTGGTTACTCAGTTCTCAACCCCAGGGAAATATCTGTATACTGACTGGCGTCTCTCAATCCCTCCCTCTCAGGGAGATATCTGTTAACTGACTGGTGTCACTCAGTCCCTCTCGCTCAGGGAAATATATGTCCTCTGACTAATGTCTCTCAGTCTCTCTGTCTCTCAGGGAGATATCTGTAAACTTAATGGTGTCTCTTAGTCCCTCTCCCTCACGGAGATATCTCTACGCCGACTGGTTTCTCTCAGTCCCTCCCTCTCAGAGTGATATCTGCACACTGACTGTTGACTCTCGTCCAGTATCGCTCAGGGAGATATCTGTGCACTTACTGGTGTCTCTCAGTCCCTCTCCCTCAGGGTGATATCTGTACACTGACTGGTGTCTCTCAGTTATTCTCCCTCAGGCAGATATCTGTACACTGACTGGTGTGTCTCAGTCCCTCTCCCGCAGGCAGATATCTGTACACTGACTGGCATCTCTTAGTCCCTCCCTCTCAGGGGGATATCTGTTCACTGACTGGTGTCGCTCAGTCCCTCTCCCTCAGGGAGATATCTGTCCTCTAATTGATGTCTCTCAGTCAATCTGTCACTCATGGAGACATGTGTACACTGACAGGTCACTCATTCCTCTCCCCCAGGGAAATATCTGTATAATGACTGGCGTCTCTCAGTCCCTCCCTCTCAGGGAGATATCTATACACTGATTGGTTTCTCTCAGCCCCTTCCTCCCAGGGATTTATCTGTACACTGACTGATATATCTCAGTCCCTCTCTCCCAGCTGCATATCTGAACACTGACTGGTGTCTCTCAATACTTCCCTCACGCAGCTATCTGTACACTGAATGGTGTCTCTCAGTCCCTCCCTCTCAGGTTGATATCTGTACACTGACTGGTGACTCTCGTCCAGTATCGCTCAGGGAGATATCTGTGCACTTACTGGTGTCTCTCAGTCCCTTCCTCTCAGGGTGATATCTGTACACTGACTGGTGCGTCTCAGTCCCTCTCCCGCAGGCAGATATCTGTACACTGACTGGCATCTCTTATTCCCTCCCTCTCAGGGAGATATCTGTTCACTGACTAGTGTCGCTCAGTCCCTCTCCCACAGCGAGATATCTGTCCTCTGACTGATGTATCTCAGTCTATCTGTCACTCATGGAGATATGTGTACACTGACAGGTCACTCATTCCTCTCCCCCAGGGAAATATCTGTACACTGACTAGTTTCTCTCAATCCCTCCCTCTCAGATTGATATCTGTGCACTGACTGGTGACTCTCGTCCAGTATCGCTCAGGGAGATATCTGTGCACTTACTGGTGTCTCTCAGTCCCTCTCCCTCAGGGTGATATCTGTACACTGACTGGAGTCTCTCAGTCCCCGTCGCTCAGTCAGTTATCGGTACACTGACTGGCGTCTCTCAGTTCCTCCCTCTCAGGGAGATATCTGGACACATAGTGATATATCTCAGTCCCTCTCCCCCAGCTACATATCTGAACACTGACTGGTGTATCTCAATCCCCTTCCCTCCCGCAGTTATCTGTACACTGACTGGTGTCTCTCAGTCCCTACCTCTAATTGAGATATTTGTACACTGACTAGTGTCGCTCAGTCCCTCTCCCTCAGGGAGATATCTGTCCTCTGACTGGTGTCTCTCAGTCCCTCTCCCTGAGGGAGATATCTACACAGACTGGTTTCTGTCATTCCCTCACTCTCAGGTTGATATCTGTAAACTGACTGGTGTCTCTCAGTCCCTCTCCATCAGGCATATATCTGTACACTGACTGGCGTCTCTCAGTCCCTCCCTCAAATTGAGATATCTGTACACTGACTGGTGTCGCTCTGTCCCTCTCCCACAGGGAAATATATGTCCTCTGAATGATGTCTCTCAGTCTCTCTGTCTCTCAGGGAGATATCTGTAAACTCACTGGTGTCTCTTAGTCCTTCTCCCTCAGGGAGATAACTATGCACCGACTGGTATCTCTCAGTCCCTCCCTCTCAGGGTGATATCTGTACACTGATTGGTGTCTCCCAGTCCCTCTCACTCAGGCAGATATCTGTACACTGACTGGTGTGTCTCAGTCCCTCTCCCACAGGCAGATATCTGTACACCGACTGGTGTCGCTCAGTCCCTCTCACTCAGGGAGATATCTGTCCTCTGACTGATGTCTCTCAGTCTCTCTGTCTCTCAGGGAGATATGTGTACACTGACTGGTCACTCATTTCTCTCCACCAGGGAAATATCTGTACACTGACTGGTTTCTCCCTGTCCCTCCATCTCATGTTGATATCTGTACACTGACTGGTGGAACTCTGTCCCTCTCCCTGAGGCAGATATCTGTACACTGACTGGAGTCTCTCAGTTCCTCCCTCTCAGGGAGATATCTGTTCACTGACTGGTATCTCTCAGTCCTCTCTCCCTCAGGGAGATATCTGTACACTGACTGGTTCCTCTCAGTCCCTCTCTCGAAGTGACATATCTGTACACTGACTGGTATATCTCAGTCCCTCTCCCCCAGCGACTTAACTGTACACTGACTGGTCTCTCAGTCCCTCTCCCTCAGGCAGATATCTGTACACTGACTTGCGTCTCTCTGTCCCACTCTCTCAGGGAGATATCTGATAACTGAATGGTGTCTCTCATTCCCTCCCTCTCACGGAGATATCTGTACACTGACTGGTGTCTCGCAGTCCCTCTCTTTCAGGGAGATATCTGTACACTAACTGGTTTCTCTCAATCCCTCCCTCACATGTTGATATCTGTACACTGACTGGTGTTTCTCAGTCCCTCTCCATCAGGCATATATCTGTATAGTGACTGGCGTCACTCAGTCCCTCCCTCTGTGTGAGATATCTGTACACTGACTGGTGTCGCTCAGTCCCTCTCTCTCAGGGAGATATCTGTCCTCTGACTGGTCAGTCAGTCCCTCTCCCCAAGGGAAATATCTGTACACTGAATCATGTCTCTCAGTCACTCTCTCGCAGGCATATATCTGTACACTGAATGGCGACCCTCTGTCACTCCCTCTCAAGGAGATATCTGTTGCCTTATTGGTGTCTCTCAGCCCAATCTACCTCCGGGAGATAGTTGGACACTGACTGGATTAGCTCAGTCCCTCTCCCACAGGGAAATATATGTCCTCTGACTGATGTCTCTCAGTCTCTCTGTCTCTCAGAGAGATATCTGTAAACTCACTGGTGTCTCTTCGTCCCTCTGTCTCAGGGAGATATCTCTACGCCGACTGGTTTCTCTCAGTCCCTCCATCTCAGGGTGATATCTGTACACTGAATTGTGTCTCTCAGTTTTTCTCCCTCAGGCAGATATCTGTACACTGACTGGTGTGTCTCAGGCCCTCTCCCGCAGGCAGATATCTTTACACTGACTGGCATCTCTTTGTCCCTCCCTCTCAGGGAGATATCTGTTCACTGACTGGTGTCGCTCAGTCCGCGTCGCTCAGTCAGTTATCGGTACACTGACTGGCGTCTCTCAGTTCCTCCCTCTCAGGGAGATATCTGTACACAGACTGATATATCTCAGTCCCTCTCCGCCAGCTACATATCTGAACACTGACTGGTGTCTCTCAATCCCCTTCCCTCAGGCAGTCATCTGTACACTGACTGGTGTCTCTCAGTCCCTCCCTCTCAGGGAGATATCTGTTCACTGACTGGTGTCTCTCAGTCCCTCTCCCTGAGGGAGATATCTATACACTGACTGGTTTCTCTCATTCCCTCACTCTCAGGTTGATATCCGTAAACTGACTGGTGTCTCTCAGTCCCTCTCCATCAGGCATAGATCTGTACACTGACTGGCGTCTCTCAGTCCCTCCCTCTAATTGAGATATTTGTACACTGACTGGCAGCGCTCAGTCCCTCCCTCTCAAGGAGATATTTGTTGACTGATTGGTGTCTCTCAGCCCACTCTCCCTCCGGGAGATATCTGTACACTGACTGGTGTCGCTCTGTCCCTCTCCCACAGGGAAATATATGTCCTCTGAATGATGTATCTCAATCTCTCTGTCTCTCAGGGAGATATGTGTACACTGACTGGTCACTCATTTCTCTCCACCAGGGAAATATCTGTACACTGACTGGTTTCTCCCTGTCCCTCCCTCTCATGTTGATATCTATACACTGACTGGTGTCTCTCAGTCCCTCTCCCTGAGGCAGATATCTGTACACTGACTGGAGTCTCTCAGTCCCTCCCTCTCAGGGTGATATCTGTTTACTGACTGGTATCTCTCAGTCCACTCTCCCTCAGGGAGATATCTGTACACTGACTAGTTACTCTCAGTCCCTCTCTCGAAGGGACATATCTGTACACTGACTGGTATATCTCAGTCCCTCTCCATCAGCGACATAACTGTACACTGACTGGTCTCTCTCTCTCTCCCTCCCTCTCAGGTTGATATCTGTACACTGACTGCTGTCTCTCAGTCCCTCTCCCTCAGGCAGATATCTGTACACTGACTTGCGTCTCTCTGTCCCACTCTCTCAGGGAGATATCTGATAACTGAATGGTGTCTCTCATTCCCTCCCTCTCACGGAGATATCTGTACACTGACTGGTGTCTCTCAGTCCCTCTCCCTGAGGCAGATATCTGTACACTGACTGGAGTCTCTCAGTCCCTCCCTCTCAGGGTGATATCTGTTTACTGACTGGTATCTCCCAGTCCACTCTCCCTCAGGGAGATATCTGTACACTGACTAGTTACTCTCAGTCCCTCTCTCGAAGGGACATATCTGTACACTGACTGGTATATCTCAGTCCCTCTCCATCAGCGACATAACTGTACACTGACTGGTCTCTCTCTCTCTCCCTCCCTCTCAGGGTGATATCTGTACACTGACTGCTGTCTCTCAGTCACTCTCTCTCAGGCATATATCTGTACACTGAATGGCGACCCTCAGTCACTCTCTCTCAAGGAGATATCTGTTGCCTTATTGGTGTCTCTCAGCCCAATCTACCTCCGGGAGATAGTTGGACACTGACTGGTGTCGCTCAGTCCCTCTCCCACAGGGAAGTATATGTCCTCTGACTGATGTCTCTCAGTCTCTCTGTCTCTCAGAGAGATATCTGTAAACTCACTGGTGTCTCTTCGTCCCTCCCCCTCAGGGAGATATCTCTACGCCGACTGGTTTCTCTCAGTCCCTCCATCTCAGGGTGATATCTGTACACTGACTGGTGTCTCTCAGTTTTTCTCCCTCAGGCAGATATCTGTACACTGACTGGCGTGTCACAGTCCCTCTCCCGCAGGCAGATATCTGTACACTGACTGGCATCTCTTTGTCCCTCCCTCTCAGGGAGATATCTGTTCACTGACTGGCGTCGCTCAGTCCCTCTCCCTCAGGGAGATATCTGTCCTCTGACTGATGTCTCTCAGTCTATCTGTCACTCAGGGAGATATGTGTACACTAACAGGTCACTCATTCCTCTCCCCAGGCAAATATCTGTACACTGACTGGTTTCTCTAAGTCCCTCCCTCTCAGGTTGATATCTGTACACTGACTGGTGACTCTCGTCCAGTAACGCTCAGGGAGATATCTGTGCACTTCCTGGTGTCTCTCAGTCCCTCTCTCTCAGGGTGATATCTGTACACTGACTGGAGTCTCTCAGTCCCCGTTGCTCAGACAGTTATCGGTACACTGACTGGCGTCTCTTAGTCCCTCCCTCTCAGGGAGATATCTGTTCACTGACTGGTGTCTCTTAGTCCCTCTCCCTGAGGGAGATATCTATACACTGACTGGTTTCTCTCATTCCCTCACTCTCAAGTTGATATCTGTAATCTGACTGGTGTCTCTCAGTCCCTCTCCATCAGACATATATCTGTACACTGACTGGCGTCTCTCAGTCCCTCCCTCTAAGGGAGATATCTGCACACCGACTGGTGTCGCGCAGTCCCTCTCCATCAGGAAATTATCTGTCCTCTGACTGATGTCTCTCAGTCTCTCTGTCTCTCAGGGAGATATCTGAAAACTGACTGGTCACTCAGTCCCTCTCCCCCAGGGAAATATCTGTACACTGAATGGTGTCTCTCAGTCACTCTCCCTCTCAGGCATATATCTGTACACTGACTGGCGGCGCTCAGTCCCTTTCTCTCAAGGAGATATCTGTTGACTGATTGGTGTCTCTCAGCCCACTCTCCCTCCGGGAGATATCTGTACACTGACTGGTGTCGCTCTGTCCGTCTCCCACAGGGAAATATATGTCCTCTGAATGATGTCTCTCAGTCTCTCTGTCTCACAGGGAGATATCTGTACACTCACTGGTGTCTCTTAGTACCTCACTCTGAGTGAGATATCTGTATACTGACTGGTGTCTCTCAGTCCCTCTCCCTCAGAGCCATATCTGTACACTGACTGGTGTCTCTCAGTACCTCTCTTCAGGGTTATATCTGTTCACTGACTGTTGTCTCTCAGTCCCTCTCCATCAGACATATATCTGTACACTAACTGGCGTCTCTCAGTCCCTCCCTCGAAGGGAGATATCTGCACACCGACTGGTGTCGCGCAGTCCCTCTCCATCAGGAAATTATCTGACCTCTGACTGATGTCTCTCAGTCTCTCTGTCTCTCAGGGAGATATCTGTAAACTGACTGCTCTCTCAGTCCCTCAACCCCAGTGAAATATCTATACACTGAATGGCGTCTCTCAGTCACTCTCTCTCAGAAACGTATCTGTACACTAACTGGTATATTTCAGTCCCTCTCTCCCAGCGACATATCTATACACTTACTGGTGCCTCTCGGACCAGTATCGCTCAGGGAGATATCTGTACACAGACTGGTGTCGCTCAGTCCCTCTCCCACAGGGAGATATATATATATGTCCTCTGACTGATGTTTCTCAGTCTCCCTGTCTCTCAGGGTGATATCTGTGCGCTTACTGGTGCCTCTCAGTCCCTCTCCCTCAGGGTGATATCTGTACACTTACTGGGGTCTCTCTCTCTCCGTTGCTCAGGCAGTTATCTGTACATTGACTGGCGTCTCTCAGTCCCTCCCTCTCAGGGAGATATCTATACACTGATTGGTTTCTCTCAGACCCTCCCTCTCAGGGACATATCTGTACACTGACTGGTATATATCAGTCCCTCTCCCTCAGCGACATATCTGAATACTGACTGGTGTCTCTCTGTCCCCCGCCCTCAGGCAGTTATCTGTACATTGACTGGTGTCTCTCACTCCCTCCCTCTCAGGGAGATATCTGTTCACTGACTGGTGTCTCTTAGTCCCTCTCCCTGAGGGAGATATCTATACACTGACTGGTTTCTCTCATTCCCTCTCTCTCAAGGTGATATCTGTACACTGACTGGTGTCTTTCAGTCCCTCTCCCTCAGCAGATATCTGTGCACCGACTGGTGTGTCTCAGTCCCTCTACCGCAGGCAGATATCTGGGCACTGACTGGTGTGTCTCAGTCCCTCTCCCGCAGGCAGATATCTGTACACTTACTGGCGCCTCTCAGTCCCTCCCTCTCAGGGAGATATCTGTTCACTGACTGGTGTCACTCAGTCCCTCTCGCTCAGGTAGATATCTGTCATCTGACTAATGTCTCTCAGTCTCTCTGTCTCTCAGGGAGATATGTGTGCACTGACTGGTCACTCAGTTCTCTACCCCAGAAGAATATATGTATACTGACTGGTTTATCTCAGTCCATCCATCTCATGTTGATATCTGTACACTGACTGGTGTCTCTCAGCCCCTATCCCTCAGGCAGATATCTGTACACTGACTGGCGTCTCTCAGTCCCTCCCTCTCAGTGAGGTATCTGTTCACTGACTGGTGTCTCTCAGTCCACTCTCCCTCAGGGAGATATCTGTACACTGACTGGTTTCTCTCAGTCCCTCTCTCTCAGGGACATATCTGTACACTGACTGGTATATCTCAGTCCCTCTCCCCCAGCGACATAACTGTATACTGACTGGTGTCTCTCTCTCCCTCCCTCTCAGGGAGATATCTGTTCACTGACTGGTGTCTCTTAGTCCCTCTCCCTGAGGGAGATATCTATACACTGACTGGTTTCTCTCATTCCCTCACTCTCAAGTTGATATCTGTAATCTGACTGGTGTCTCTCAGTCCCTCTCCATCAGACATATATCTGTACACTGACTGGCGTCTCTCAGTCCCTCCCTCTAAGGGAGATATCTGCACACCGACTGGTGTCGCGCAGTCCCTCTCCATCAGGAAATTATCTGTCCTCTGACTGATGTCTCTCAGTCTCTCTGTCTCTCAGGGAGATATCTGTAAACTGACTGGTTACTCAGTACCTCTCCCCCAGGGAAATATCTGTACACTGAATGGTGTCTCTCAGTCACTCTCCCTCTCAGGCATATATCTGTACACTGACTGACGGCGCTCAGTCCCTTTCTCTCAATGAGATATCTGTTGACTGATTGGTGTCTCTCAGCCCACTCTCCCTCCGGGAGATATCTGTACACTGACTGGTGTCGCTCTGTCCGTTTCCCACAGGGAAACATATGTGCTCTGAATGATGTCTCTCAGTCTCTCTTTCTCACAGGGAGATATCTGTACACTCACTGGTGTCTCTTAGTACCTCCCTCTGAGTGAGATATCTGTACACTGACTGGTGTCTCTCAGTCCCTCTCCCTCAGAGCCATATCTGTACACTGACTGGTGTCTCTCAGTACCTCTCTTCAGGGTTATATCTGTACACTGACTGTTGTCTCTCAGTCCCTCTCCATCAGACATATATCTATACACTAACTGGCGTCTCTCAGTCCCTCCCTCGAAGGGAGATATCTGCACACCGACTGGTGTTGCGCAGTCCCTCTCCATCAGGAAATTATCTGTCCTCTGACTGATGTCTCTCAGTCTCTCTGTCTCTCAGGGAGATATCTGTAAACTGACTGCTCTCTCAGTCCCTCAACCCCAGTGAAATATCTATACACTGAATGGTGTCTCTCAGTCACTCTCTCTCAGAAACGTATCTGTAAACTAACTGGTATATTTCAGTCCCTCTCTCCCAGCGACATATCTGTACACTGACTGGTGTCTCTCAGTCCCTCCCTCAAGGGTCATATCTATACACTGACTGGTGCCTCTCGGTCCAGTATCGCTCAGGGTGATATCTGTACACTGACTGGAGTCTCTCAGTCCCCGTTGCTCAGACAGTTATCGGTACACTGACTGGCGTCTCTTAGTCCCTCCCTCTCAGGGAGATATCTGTTCACTGACTGGTGTCTCTTAGTCCCTCTCCCTGAGGGAGATATCTATACACTGACTGGTTTCTCTCATTCCCTCACTCTCAAGTTGATATCTGTAATCTGACTGGTGTCTCTCAGTCCCTCTCCATCAGACATATATCTGTACACTGACTGGCGTCTCTCAGTCCCTCCCTCTAAGGGAGATATCTGCACACCGACTGGTGTCGCGCAGTCCCTCTCCATCAGGAAATTATCTGTCCTCTGACTGATGTCTCTCAGTCTCTCTTTCTCTCAGGGAGATATCTGAAAACTGACTGGTCACTCAGTCCCTCTCCCCCAGGGAAATATCTGTACACTGAATGGTGTCTCTCAGTCACTCTCCCTCTCAGGCATATATCTGTACACTGACTGGCGGCGCTCAGTCCCTTTCTCTCAAGGAGATATCTGTTGACTGATTGGTGTCTCTCAGCCCACTCTCCCTCCGGGAGATATCTGTACACTGACTGGTGTCGCTCTGTCCGTCTCCCACAGGGAAATATATGTCCTCTGAATGATGTCTCTCAGTCTCTCTGTCTCACAGGGAGATATCTGTACACTCACTGGTGTCTCTTAGTACCTCACTCTGAGTGAGATATCTGTACACTGACTGGTGTCTCTCAGTCCCTCTCCCTCAGAGCCATATCTGTACACTGACTGGTGTCTCTCAGTACCTCTCTTCAGGGTTATATCTGTTCACTGACTGTTGTCTCTCAGTCCCTCTCCATCAGACATATATCTGTACACTAACTGGCGTCTCTCAGTCCCTCCCTCGAAGGGAGATATCTGCACACCGACTGGTGTCGCGCAGTCCCTCTCCATCAGGAAATTATCTGACCTCTGACTGATGTCTCTCAGTCTCTCTGTCTCTCAGGGAGATATCTGTAAACTGACTGCTCTCTCAGTCCCTCAACCCCAGTGAAATATCTATACACTGAATGGTGTCTCTCAGTCACTCTCTCTCAGAAACGTATCTGTACACTAACTGGTATATTTCAGTCCCTCTCTCCCAGCGACATATCTATACACTGACTGGTGCCACTCGGTCCAGTATCGCTCAGGGAGATATCTGTACACAGACTGGTGTCGCTCAGTCCCTCTCCCACAGGGAGATATATATATATGTCCTCTGACTGATGTTTCTCAGTCTCCCTGTCTCTCAGGGAGATATCTGTAAACTGACTGCTCTCTCAGTCCCTCAACCCCAGTGAAATATCTATACACTGAATGGTGTCTCTTAGTCACTCTCTCTCAGAAACGTATCTGTACACTAACTGGTATATCTCAGTCCCTCTCTCCCAGCGACATATCTGTACACTGACTGGTGTCTCTCAGTCCCTCCCTCAAGGGTCATATCTATACACTGACTGGTGCCTCTCGGTCCAGTATCGCTCAGGGAGATATCTGTACACAGACTGGTGTCGCTCAGTCCCTCTCCCACAGGGAGATATATATATATATGTCCTCTGACTGATGTTTCTCAGTCTCCCTGTCTCTCAGGGTGATATCTGTGCGCTTACTGGTGTCTCTCAGTACCTCTCCCTCAGGGTGATATCTGTACACTTACTGGAGTCTCTCTCTCTCCGTTGCTCAGGCAGTTATCTGTACACTGACTGGCGTCTCTCAGTCCCTCCCTCTCAGGGAGATATCTATACACTGATTGGTTTCTCTCAGACCCTCCCTCTCAGGGACATATCTGTACACTGACTGGTATATATCAGTCCCTCTCCCTCAGCGACATATCTGAATACTGACTGGTGTCTCTCTGTCCCCCGCCCTCAGGCTGTTATCTGTACATTGACTGGTGTCTCTCACTCCCTCCCTCTCAGGGAGATATCTGTTCACTGACTGGTGTCTCTTAGTCCCTCTCCCTGAGGGAGATATCTATACACTGACTGGTTTCTCTCATTCCCTCTCTCTCAAGGTGATATCTGTACACTGACTGGTGTCTTTCAGTCCCTCACCCTCAGCAGATATCTGTGCCCGACTGGTGTGTCTCAGTCCCTCTACCGCAGGCAGATATCTGGGCACTGACTGGTATGTCTCAGTCCCTCTCCCGCAGGCAGATATCTGTACACTTACTGGCGCCTCTCAGTCCCTCCCTCTCAGGGAGATATCTGTTCAGTGACTGGTGTCACTCAGTCCCTCTCGCTCAGGTAGATATCTGTCATCTGACTAATGTCTCTCAGTCTCTCTGTCTCTCAGGGAGATATGTGTGCACTGACTGGTAACTCAGTTCTCTACCCCAGAAGAATATATGTATACTGACTGGTTTATCTCAGTCCCTCCATCTCATGTTGATATCTGTACACTGACTGGTGTCTCTCAGCCCCTATCCCTCAGGCAGATATCTGTACACTGACTGGCGTCTCTCAGTCCCTCCCTCTCAGTGAGGTATCTGTTCACTGACTGGTGTCTCTCAGTCCACTCTCCCTCAGGGAGATATCTGTACACTGACTGGTTTCTCTCAGTCCCTCTCTCTCAGGGACATATCTGTACACTGACTGGTATATCTCAGTCCCTCTCCCCCAGCGACATAACTGTATACTGACTGGTGTCTCTCTCTCCCTCCCTCTCAGGGTGAAATCTGTACACTGACTGGTGTCTCTCAGTCCCTCTCCATCAGGCAGATATCTCGACACTGACTGGCGTCTCTTCATCCCTCTCGCTCAGGTAGATATCTGTCCTCTGACTGATGACTCTCAATCTCTCTGTCTCTCAGGGAGATATGTGCACATTGACTGGTCTATCAGTTCTCTCCCCCAGGGAAATATCTGTATACTGACTGGCTTCTCTCAGTCCCTCCCTCTCAGGTTGATATCTGTACACTGACTGGTGACTCTCGGTCCAGTTTCACTCAGGGAGATATCTGTACACAGACTGGTGTCGATCAGTCCCTCTCCCTCAGGGAGATATATGTATATATGTCCTCTGACTGATGTCTCTCAGTCTCTTTGTCTCTCAGGGATTTATCTGCGCACTTACTGGTTTCTCTCAGTCCACTCTCCCTCCGGGACATATCTGAATACTGACTGGTGTCTCTTAGTCCCTCTCCCTGAGGGAGATATCTATACAGTGACTGGTTTCTCTCATTCCCTGTCTCTCATGGTGATATCTGTACACTGACTGGTGTCTCACGGTCCCTCTCCATCAGGCATATATCTGTACACTGACTGGCGTCTCTCAGTCCCTCCCTCTGAGTGAGATATCTGTACACTGACTGGTGTCGCTCAGTCCCTCTCCCTCAGGGAAATATCTGTCCTCTGACTGGTCACTCAGTCCCTCTCCCCAAGGGAAATATCTGTACACTGAATCATGTCTCTCAGTCACTCTCTCTCAGGCATATATCTGTACACTGAATGGCGACCCTCAGTCCCTCCCGCTCAAGGAGATATCTGTTGACTTATTGGTGTCTCTCAGCCCACTCTCTCTCCGGGAGATAGTTGTACACTGACTGGTGTCGCTCAGTCCCTCTCCCACAGGGAAATATATGTCCTCTGACTGATGTCTCTCAGTCTCACTGTCTCTCAGGGAGATATCTGTAAGCTTTACTGGTGTCTCTTAGTCCCTCTCCCTCACGGAGATATCTCTACGCCGACTGGTTTCTCTCAGTCCCTCCGTCTCAGGGTGATATCTGTACACTGACTGGTGAATCTCGTCCAGTATCGCTCAGGGAGATATCTGTGCACTTACTGGTGTGTCTCATTCCCTCTCCCGCAGGCAGATATCTGTACACTGACTGGCATCTCTTAGTCCCTCCCTCTCAGGGAGATATCTGTTCACCGATTGGTGTCGCTCAGTCCCTCTCCCTCAGGGAGATATCTGTCCTCTAATTGATGTCTCTCAGTCAATCTGTCACTCATGGAGATATGTGTACACTCACAGGTCACTCATTCCTCTCCCCCAGTGAAATATCTGTACACTGACTGGCATCTCTCAGTCCCTCCCTCTCAGGGAGATATCTATATACTGATTGGTTTCTCTCAGCCCCTCCCTCTCAGGGACATATCTGTACACTGACTGATATATCTCAGTCCTTCTCCGCCAGCTACATATCTGAACACTGACTAGTGTCCCTCAATCCCCTTCCCACAGGCTATTATCTGTACACTGAATGGTGTCTCACAGTCGCTCCCTCTCAGGTTGATATCTGCACACTGACTATTGACTCTCGTCCAGTATCGCTCAGGGAGATATCTGTGCACTTACTGGTGTCTCTCAGTCCCTCCCTCTCAGGGTGATATCTGTACACTGACTGGTGACTCTCGTCCAGTATCGCTCAGGGAGATATCTGTGCACTTATTTGTGTCTCTCAGTCCCTCTCCCTCACGGTGATAACTAATACACTGACTGGTGTCTCCGAGTCCCCGTCGCTCAGGCAGTTATCGGTACACTGACTGGCGTCTCTCAGTCCCTCCCTCTCAGGGAGATATCTGTACACTGACTGATATATCTCAGTCCCTCTCCCCCAGCTAACTATCTGAACACTGACTGGTGTCTCTCAATCCCCTTCGCTCAGGCAGTTATCTGTACACTGACTGGTGTCTCTCAGTCCCTCCCTCTCAGGGAGATATCTGTTCACTGACTGGTGTCTCTCAGTCCCTCTCCCTGAGGAACATATCTATACACTAACTGGTTTCTCTCATTCCCTCACTCTCAGGTTGATATCTGTGCACCGACTGGTGTGTCTCAGTCCCTCTACCGCAGGCAGATATCTGGGCACTGACTGGTGTGTCTTAGTCCCTCTCCCGCAGGCAGATATCTGTACACTTACTGGCGTCTCTCAGTCCCTCCCTCTCAGTGAGGTATCTGTACACTGACTGGTATATCTCAGTCCCTCTCCCCCAGCGACATAACTGTATACTGACTGGTGTCTCTCTCTCCCTCTCTCTCAGGCATATATCTGTACACTGACTGGCGACTCTCAGTCCCTCGCTCTGAGTGAGATATCAGTACACTGACTGGTGTCTCTCAGTCTCTTCCTCTCACGGAGATATCTGTACACTAACTGGTGTGTAACAGTCCCTCTCTTTCAGGGACATATCTGTACACTGACTGGTATCTCTCAGTCCCTCTCCCGCAGGCAGATATCTCTACACTGACTGGCGTCTCTTCGTCCCTCCCTCTCAGGTAGATATCTGTTCACTGACTGGTGTCGCGCAGTCCCTCTCGCTCAGGGAGATATCTGTGCACTTACTGGTGTCTCTCAGTCCCTCCCTCTCAGGGTGATATCTGTACACTGACTGGTGACTCTCGTCCAGTATCGCTCAGGGAGACATCTGTGCACTTATTTGTGTCTCTCAGTCCCTCTCCCTCACGGTGATAACTAATACACTGACTGGTGTCTCCGAGTCCCCGTCGCTCAGGCAGTTATCGGTACACTGACTGGCGTCTCTCAGTCCCTCCCTCTCAGGGAGATATCTGTACACTGACTGATATATCTCAGTCCCTCTCCCCCAGCTAACTATCTGAACACTGACTGGTGTCTCTCAATCCCCTTCGCTCAGGCAGTTATCTGTACACTGACTGGTGTCTCTCAGTCCCTCCCTCTCAGGGAGATATCTGTTCACTGACTGGTGTCTCTCAGTCCCTCTCCCTGAGGAACATATCTATACACTAACTGGTTTCTCTCATTCCCTCACTCTCAGGTTGATATCTGTGCACCGACTGGTGTGTCTCAGTCCCTCTACCGCAGGCAGATATCTGGGCACTGACTGGTGTGTCTTAGTCCCTCTCCCGCAGGCAGATATCTGTACACTTACTGGCGTCTCTCAGTCCCTCCCTCTCAGTGAGGTATCTGTACACTGACTGGTATATCTCAGTCCCTCTCCCCCAGCGACATAACTGTATACTGACTGGTGTATCTCTCTCCCTCTCTCTCAGGCATATATCTGTACACTGACTGGCGACTCTCAGTCCCTCGCTCTGAGTGAGATATCGGTACACTGACTGGTGTCTCTCAGTCTCTTCCTCTCACGGAGATATCTGTACACTAACTGGTGTGTAACAGTCCCTCTCTTTCAGGGACATATCTGTACACTGACTGGTATCTCTCAGTCCCTCTCCCGCAGGCAGATATCTCTACACTGACTGGCGTCTCTTCGTCCCTCCCTCTCAGGTAGATATCTGTTCACTGACTGGTGTCGCTCAGTCCCTCTCGCTCAGGGAGATATCTGTCCTCTGACTGATGTCTCTCAATCTCTCTGTCTCTCAGGGAGATATGTGCACATTGACTGGTCTCTCAGTTCTCTCCCCCAGGGAAATATCTGTATACTGACTGGCTTCTCTCAGTCTCTCCCTCTCAGGTTGATATCTGTACACTGACTGGTGACTCTCTGTCCAGTATCACTCAGGGAGATATCTGTACACAGACTGGTGTCGATCAGTCCCTCTCCCTCAGGCAGATATATATATATATGTATGTCCTCTGACTGATGTCTCTCAGTCTCTCTGTCTCTCAGGGATATATCTGCGCACTGACTGGTTTCTTTCAGTCCCTCTCCCTCAGCGACATATCTGAATACTGACTGGTGTCTCTTAGTCCCTCTCCCTGAGCGAGATATCTATACACTGACTGGTTTCTCTCATTCCCTGTCTCTCATGGTGATATCTGTACACTGACTGCTGTCTCTCAGTCCCTCTCCATCAGGCATTTATCTGTACAGTGACTGGCGTCTCTCAGTCCCTCCCTCTGAGTGAGATATCTGTACACTGACTGGTGTCGCTCAGTCCCTCTCCCTCAGGGAGATATCAGTCCTCTGACTGGTCACTCAGTCCCTCTCCCCAAGGAAAATATCTGTACACTGAATCATGTCTCTCAGTCACTCTCTCTCAGGCATATATCTGTACACTGAATGGCGACCATCAGTCCCTCCCGCTCAAGGAGATATCTGTTGACTTATTGGTGTCTCTCAGACCATTCTCCCTCAAGCAGTTATCTGTACACTGACTGGTATCTCTCAGTCCCTCCCTCTCAGGGAGATATCTATTCACTGACTGGTGTCTCTTCGTCCCTCTCCCTGAGGGAGATATCTATACACTGACTGGTTTCCCTCATTCCCTCTCTCTCAAAGTGATATCTGTACACTGACTGGTGTCTCTCAGTCCCTCTCCCTCAGGCATATATCTGTGCACCGACTGGTGTTTCTCAGTCCCTCTACCGCAGGCAGATATCTGGGCACTTACTGGTGTGTCTCAGTCCCTCTCCTGCAGGCAGATATCTGTACACTTACTGGCGTCTCTCAGTCCCTCCCTCTCAGGGAGATATCTGTTCACTGATTGGTGTCACTCAGTCCCTCTCGCTCAGGTAGATATCTGTCATCTGACTAATGTATCTCAGTCTCTCTGTCTCTCAGGGAGATATGTGTGCACTGACTGGTCACTCAGTTCTCTACCCCAGAAGAATATATGTATACTGACTGGTTTCTCTCAGTCCCTCCATCTCATGTTGATATCTGAACACTGACTGGTGTCTCTCAGCCCCTATCCCTCAGGCAGATATCTGTACACTGACTGGCGTCTCTCAGTCCCTCCTTCTCAGTGAGGTATCTGATCACTGACTGGTGTCTCTCAGTCCGCTCTCCCTCAGGGAGATATCTGTACACTGACTGGTTTTTCTCAGTCCCTCTCCCTCAGGGACATATCTGTACACTGATTGTTATATCTCAGTCCCTCTCCCCCAGCGACATAACTGTATACTGACTGGTATATCTCTCTCCCTCCCTCTCAGGGTGATATCTGTACACTGACTGGTGTCTCTCAGTCCCTCTCCATCAGGCATATATCTGTACACTGACTGGCGTCTCTCAGCCCCTCCCTCTGAGTGAGATATCTGTACACTGACTGGTGTCTCTCAGTCCATCTCCGTCAGGCATATATCTGCACATTGACTGGTGTCTCTCAGTCCCTCCCTCTCACGGAGGTATCTGTACACTGACTGGCGTCTCTTCGTCCCTCCCTCTCAGGGAGATATCTGTCCTCTGACTGATGTCTCTCAATCTCTCTGTCTCTCAGGGAGATATGTGCACATTGACTGGTCTCTCAGTTCTCTCCCCCAGGGAAATATCTGTACACTGACTGGCTTCTCTCAGTCCCTCCCTATCAGGTTGATATCTGAACACTGAATGCTGACTCTCGGTCCAGTATCACTCAGGGAGATATCTGTACACAGACTGGTGTCGATCAGTCCCTCTCCCTCAGGGAGATATATATATATGTCCTCGGACTGATGTCTCTCAGTCTCTCTGTCTCTCAGGGATATATCTGCGCACTTACTGGTTTCTCTCAGTCCCTCTCCCTCAGCGACATATCTGAATACTTACTGGTGTCTCTTAGTCCCTCTCCCTGAGGGAGATATCTATACACTGACTGGTTTCTCTCATTCCCTGTCTCTCATGGTGATATCTGTACACTGACTGGTGTCTCTCAGTCCCTCTCCATCAGGCATATATCTGTACACTGACTGGCGTCTCTCAGTCCCTCTCCCTCAGGGAGATATCAGTCCTCTGACTGGTCACTCAGTCCCTCTCCCCAAGGGAAATATCTGTACACTGAATCATGTCTCTCAGTCACTCTCTCTCAGGCATATATCTGTACACTGAATGGCGACCCTCAGTCCCTCCCGCTCAAGGAGATATCTGTTGACTTATTGGTGTCTCTCAGCCCACTCTCCCTCCGGGAGATAGTTGTACACTGACTGGTGTCGCTCAGTCACTCTCCCACAGGGAAATATATGTCCTCTGACTGATCTCTCTCAGTCTCTCTGTCTCTCGGGGCGATATCTGTCAACTTTACTGCTGTCTCTTAGTCCCTCTCCCTCACGGTGATATCTCTACGCCGACTGGTTTCTCTCAGTCCCTCCCTCTCAGGGTGATATCTGTATACTGACTGGTGACTCTCGTCCAGTATCGCTCAGGGAGATATCTGTGCACTTACTGGTGTGTCTCAGTCCCTCTCCCGCAGGCAGATATCTGTACACTGACTGGCATCTCTTAGTCCCTCCCTCTCAGGGAGATATCTGTTCACCGACTAGTGTCGCTCAGTCCCTCTCCATCAAGCATATATCTGTACTCTGACTGGCGTCTCTGAGTCCCTCCCTCAAATTGAGATATTTGTACACTGACTGGTGTCGCTCAGTCCCTCTCCCTCAGGGAGATATCTGTCCTCGGACTGATGTCTCTCAGTCTCTCTGTCTCTCAGGGAGATATCTGTAAACTGACTGGTCACTCAGTCCCCCTCCCCCAGGGAAATATCTGTACACTGAATGGTATCTCTCAGTCACTCAATCTCTCAGGCATATATCTGTACACTGACTGGCGGCGCTCAGTCCCTCCCTCTCAAGGAGATATCTGTTGACTGATTCGTGTCTCTCAGCCCACTCTCCCTCCGGGAGATATCTGTACACTGACTGATGTCGCTCTGTCCCTCTCCCACAGGGAAATTTATGTCCTCTGAATGATGTATCTCAGCCTCTCTGTCTCTCAGGGAGATATCTGTTCACTCACTGTGTCTCGTAGTCCCTCTACCTCAGGGAGATCACTATGCACTGATTGGTTTCTCTCAGTCCCTCCTTCTCAGGTTGATAACTGTACACTGACTGGTGTCTCCCAGTCCCTCTCCCTCAGGCAGATATCTGTACACTGATTGGTGTGTCTCAGTCCCTCTCCCACAGGCAGATATCTGTACACTGACTGGTGTCGCTCAGTCCCTCTCCCTCAGTGAGATATCTGTCCTCTGACTGATGTCTCTCAGTCTCTCTGTCTCTCTGGGAGATATGTGTACACTGGTCACTCAGTTCTCTCCCCCAGGGAGATATCTGTACACTGACTGGTTCCTCTCAGGCCCTCTCTCGAAGGGACATATCTGTACACTGACTGGTATATCTCAGTCCCTCTCCCCCAGCGACATAACTGTACACTGACTGGTCTCTCTCTCTCCCTCCATCTTAGGGTGATATCTGTACACTGACTGCTGTCTCTCAGTCCCTCTCTCTCAGGCAGATATCTGTATACTGACTTGCGTCTCTCTTTCCCACTCTCCCCCAGGGAAATATCTGTACACTGACTGGTTTCTCTCACTCCCTCCCTCTCATGTTGATATCGTACACTGACTGGTGTCTCTCAGTCCCTCTAACTGAGGCAGATATCTGTACACTGAATGGCGTCTCTCAGTCCCTCCCTCTCAGGGAGATATCTGTTCACTGACTGGTGTCTCTCAGTCCACTGTCCCTCAGGGAGATATCTGTACACTGACTGGTTTCTCTCAGTCCCTCTCTCGAAGGGACATATCTGTACACTGACTAGTATATCTCAGTCCCTCTACCCCAGCGACATAACTGTACACTGACTGGTTTCTCTCATTCCCTCTCTCTCAGGGTGATATCTGTGCACTGACTGGTGTTTCTCAGTTCTTCTCCATCAGGCATATATCTGAACACTGACTGGCGTCTCTCAGTTCCTCCCTCTGAGTGAGATATCTGTACACTGACTGGTGTCGCTCAGTCCCTCTCCCTCAGGGAGATATCTGTCCTCTGACTTGTCACTCAGTCCCTCACCCCAAGGGAAATATCTGTACACTGAATCATATCTCTCAGTCACTCTCTCTAAGGCATATATCTGTACACTGAATGGCGACCCTCAGTCACTCCCTCTCAAGGAGATATCTGTTGACTTTTTGGTGTCTCTCAGCCCACTCTCCCTCCGGGAGATCGTTGTACACTGACTGGTGTCGCTCAGTCCCTCTCCCACAGGGAAATATATGTCCTCTGACTGATGTCTCTCAGTCTCTCTGTCTCTCAGGGAGATATCTGTAAACTCACTGGTGTCTCTTCGTCCCTCTGCCTCAGGGAGATATCTCTACGCCGACTGGTTTCTCTCAGTCCCTCCATCTCAGGGTGATATCTGTACACTGAATTGTGTCTCTCAGTTTTTCTCCCTCAGGCAGATATCTGTACACTGACTGGTGTGTCTCAGTCCCTCTCCCGCAGGCAGATATCTTTACACTGACTGGCATCTCTTTGTCCCTCCCTCTCAGGGAGATATCTGTTCTCTGACTGGTGTCGCTCAGTCCGCGTCGCTCAGTCAGTTATCGGTACACTGACTGGCGTCTCTCAGTTCCTCCCTCTCAGGGAGATATCTGTACACAGACTGATATATCTCAGTCCCTCTCCGCCAGCTACATATCTGAACACTGACTGGTGTCTCTCAGTTTTTCTCCCTCAGGCAGATATCTGTACACTGAATGGTGTGTCTCAGTCCCTCTCCCGCAGGCAGATATCTGTACACTGACTGGCAGCTCTTAGTCCCCGTCGCTCAGACAGTTATCGGTACACTGACTGGCGTCTCTCAGTCCCTCCCTCTCAGGGAGATATCTGTCCTCTGACTGATGTCTCTCAGTCTATCTGTCACTCAGGGAGATATGTGCACACTGACAGGTCACTCATTCCTCTCGCCCAGGGAAATATCTGTACACTGACTGGTTTCTCTCAGTCCCTCCCTCTCAGGTTGATATCTGTACACTGACTGGTGACTCTCGTCCAGTATCGCTCAGGGAGATATCTGTGCACTTACTGGTGTCTCTCAGTCCCTCTCACTCAGGGTGATATCTGTACACTGACTGGAGTCTCTCAGTCCCCGTCGCTCAGAAAGTTATCTGTACACTGATTGGCGTCTCTCAGTCCCTCCCTCTCAGGGAGCTATCTACACACTGATTGGTTTCTCTCAGCCCCTGCCTCTCAGGGACATGTCTGTACACTGACTGATATATCTCAGTCCCTCTCCCCCAGCTACATATCACAACACTGACTGGTGTCTCTCAATCCCCTTCCCTCAGGCAGTTATCTGTACACTGCCTGGTGTCTCTCAGACCCTCCCTCTCAGGGAGATATCTGTTCACTGACTGGTGTCTCTTAGTCCCTCTCCCTGAGGGAGATATCTATACACTGACTGGTTTCTCTCATTCCCTCACTCTCAGGTTGATATCTGTACACTGACTGGTGTCTCTCAGTCCCTCTCCATCAGACATATATCTGCACACTGACTGGCGTCTCTCAGTCCCTCCCTCTAAGTGAGATATTTGTACACTGACTGGTTACGCTCAGTCCCTCTCCCTCAGGGAGATATCTGTCCTCTGACCGATGACTCTCAGTCTCTCTGTCTCTCAGGGAGATATCTGTAAACTGACTGGTCAGTCAGTCCCTCTCCCACAGGGAAATATCTGCTCACTGAATGGTGTCTCTCAGTCACTCTCTCTCTCAGGCATATATCTGCACACTGACTGGCGGCGCTCAGTCCATCCCTCTCAAGGAGATATCTGTTGACTGATTGGTGTCACTCAGCCCACTCTCCCTTCGGGAGATATGTGTACACTGACTGGTGTCGCTCTCTCCCTCTCCCACAGGGAAATATATGTCCTCTAAATGATGTCTGTCAGTCTCTCTCTCTCTCAGGGTATTTATCAGTACACTGACTGGTGTCTCTTAGTCCCTCTCCCTCAGGAAGATAACTATGCACTGACTGGTTTCTCTCAGTCCCTCCCTATCAGGGTGATATCTGTACACTGACTGGTGTCTCCCAGTCCCTCTCCCTCAGGCAGATATCTGGACACTGACTGGTGTGTCTCAGTCCCTCTCCCACAGGCAGATACCTGTACACTGACTGGCGTCTCTTAGTCTCTCTGTCTCTCAGGGAGTTATGTGTACACTGACTGGTCACTCAGTTCTCTCCCCCAGGGAAATATCTGTACACTGACTGGTTTCTCTTAGTCCCTCCCTCTCATGTTGAAATCTGTACACTGACTGGTTCCTCTCAGTCCCTCTCTCGAATTGACATCTCTGTACACTGACTGGTATATCTCAGTCCCTCTCCCCCAGCGACATAACTGTACACTGACTGGTCTCTCTCTCTCTCCCTTCCTCTCAGAGTGATATCTGTACACTGACTGCTGTCTCCTAGTCCCTCTCGCTCAGGGAGATATCTGTACACTGACTGGCGTCTCTCTGTCCCACTCTCTCAGGGAGATATCTGATAACTGAATGTTGTCTCTCATTCCATCCCTCTCACGGAGATATCTGTACACTGACTGGCGTCTCGTTGTCCCTCTCTTTCAGGGACATATCTGTACATTGACTGGTTTCTCTCAGTTCCTCCCTCTCATTTTGATATCTGTACACTGACTGGTATCTCTCAGTCCTCCTCTCTCAGGGAGTTATCGGTACACTGACTGGTGTCTCTCAGTCCCACTCTCTCATGGAGATATCTGATAACTGACTGGTGTCTCTCAGTCCCTCCCTCTCATGGAGATATCTGTACACTGACTGGTGTCTCTCAGTCTCACTCTCTCAGGGAGATATCTGATAACTGACTGGTGTCTCTCAGTCCCTCCCTCTCACGGAGATATCTGTACACTGACTGGCGCCTCTCTGTCCCTCCCTCTCAGGGAGATATCTGTGCACTGACTGGTGCTTTTCTGTCCCACTCTCTCAGGGAGATATCTGATAACTGACTGGTGTCTCCCAGTCCCTCCCTCGCACGGAGATATATGTTCATTGACTGGTGTCTCTCAGTCCCTCCCTCTCAGGGTAATATCTGTAAACTGACGAGTGTCTCTGAGTTCTCTCCCTCAGGGAGACATCTATACACTGTCTGGTTTCTCTCAGTCCCTCTCCCTCAGGGAGACATCTGTACACTGAGTGGCATCTCTCAGTTGCTCCCTCTCAGGGAGATATCTGTCCACTCACTGGCGTCTCTCAATCCCTCTCCCTGGGAGAGATATCTGTATACTGACTGGTTTCTCTCCGTCCCTCTCTCTCAGGGACATATCTGTACACTGACTGGTATATCTCAGTCCCTCTCCCCCAGCGACATAACTGTACACTGACTGGTATCTCTCTCTCCCTCCCTCTCAGGGTGATATCTGTACACTGACTGAGGTCTCTCAGTCCCTCTCCCGAAGGCAGATATCTGTACACTGACTGGCGCCTCTCTGTCCCTCCCTCTCAGGGAGATATCTGTGCACTGACTGGTGCTTTTCTGTCCCATTCTCTCAGGGAGATATCTGATAATTGACTGGTGTCTCTCAGTCCCTCCCTCTCACCGAGATATCTGCACACTGACTTGTGTCTCGCAGTCCCTCTCTTTCAGGGACATATCTGTACACTGACTGGTATCTCTCAGTCACCCTACCTCAGGGAGATATCTGTACACTGACTGGTGTCTCTCAGTCCCACTCTCTCAGGGAGATATCTGATAATTGACTGCTGTCTCTCAGTCCCTCCCTCTCACGGAGAAATCTGTTCACTGACTGGTGTCTCTCAGTCCCTCCCTCTCAGGGTAATATCTGTACACGGACTGGTGTCTCTCAGTCCCTCTCCCTCAGGGAGACATCTATACACTGTATGGTTTCTCTCAGTCCCTCTCCCTCAGGGAGATATCTGTACACTGAGTGGTATCTCTCAGTTGCTCCCTCTCAGGGAGATATCTGAACAATCACTGGGGTCTCTCAATCCCTCTCCCTAAGAGTGATATCTGTATACTGACTGGTTCTTCTCAGCCCCACTCCCTCAGAGACATAGAAACATAGAAACATAGAAAATAGGTGCAGGAGTAGGCCAATCGGCCCTTCTAGACTTCCCCGCCATTCAATGAGTTCATGGCTGAACATGCAACTTCAGTACCCAATTCTTGCTTTCTCACCATACCCCTTGATCCCCCTAGTAGTAAGGATTACATCTAAAAACATTTTGAATATATTTAGTGAATTGGCCTTAACAACTTTCTGTGGTAGAGAATTCCACAGGTTCGTCACTCTCTTAGTGAAGAAGTTTCTCCTCACCTCGATCCTAAATGGCTTACCCATTATCCTCAGACTGTGACCCCTGGTTCGTTCTGGACTTCCCCAACATTGGGAAATTCTTCCTGCATCTAACCTGTCTAAACTCATCAAAATTTTAAACGTTTCTATGAGGTCCCCTCTCATTCTTCTGAACTCCAGTGAATACAAGCCCAGTTGATCCATTCTTTCATTATAGGTCAGTCCCGCCATCCTGGGAATCAGTCTGGTGAGCCTTCGCTAAACTCCCTCAAAAGCAAGAATGTCCTTCCTCAGGTAAGGTGACCAAAACTGTACACAATACTCCAGGTGTGGCCTCACCGAGGCCCTGTACAACTATAGCAACACCTCCCTGCCCCTGTACTCAAATCCCCTCGCTATGAAGGCCAACATGCCATTTGCTTTCTTAACCGCCTGCTGTACCTGCGTGCCAACCTTCAATGACTGATGTACCATGACACCTAGGTCTCGTTGCAGCTCCCCTTTTCCTAATCTGTCACCATTCAAATAATAGTCTGTCTCTCTGTTTTTACCACCAAAGTGGATAACCTTACATTATCCACATTATACTTCATCTGCCATGCATTTGCCCACTCACCGAACCTAGCCAAGTCACTCTGCAGCCTCATACCATTCTCCTCACAGCTCACATTACCACCCAATTTAGTGTCATCCGCAAATTTGGAGATACTGCATTTAATCCCCTCGTCTAAATCATTAATGTACAGTGCGAGCAGCAGGGGCACCAGCACAGAACCTTGCGATAACCCACTAGTCACTGCCTGCCATTCTGAAAAGTATCCATTTACTCCTCCTCTTTGCTTCCTGTCTGACAACCAGTTCTCAATCCATGTCAGCACACTATCTCCAATACCATGTGCTTTAACTTTGCACATTAATCTCTTGTTTGGGACCTTGTCGAAAGCCTTCTGAAAGTCCAAATATACCACATCAACTGCTTCTCCCTTGTCCACTCTACTGGAAACATCCTCAAACAATTCCAGAAGATTTGTCAAGCTTGATTTCCCTTTCACAAATCCATGCTGACTTGGACATATCATCTCACCTCTTTGCAAATGAGCTGCTATGATATCCTTAATAATTGATTCCATCATCTTACCCACTACCGAGGTCAGGCTGACTGGTCTATAATTCCCTGTTTTCTCTCTCCCTCATTTTTTAAAAAGTGGGGTTACATTGGCTACCCTCCACTTGAAAGGAACCGATCCAGAGTCAATGGAATGTTGGAAAATGACTGTCAATGCATCCGCTATTTCCAAGGCCTCCTCCTTAAGCACTCTTGGATGCAGTCCATCAGGCCCTGGGGATTTATCGGCCTTCCATCCCATCAATTTCCCCAGACAATTTCCCTTAATAATAAGCATTTCCCTCAGTTCCTCCTCCTTACTAGGCCCTCTGACACCTTTCATATCCGGAAGGTTGTTAGGGTCCTCCTTAGTGAATACCGAACCAAAGTAGTTGTTCAATTCGTCTGCCATTTCTTTGTTCCACGTTATGACTTCCCCTGATTCTGACTGCAGGGAACCTCCGTTTGTCTTTACTAACCGTTTTCTCTTTACATATCTATAGAAACTTTTGCAATCCGTCTTAATGTTCCCTGCAAACTTCCCCTCGTACTCCATTTTCCCTGCCCTAATCAAATCCTTTGCACTCCTCTGCTGAGTTCTAAATTTCTCCCAGTCTCCGGGTTCGCTGCTATTTCTGGCCAATTTGTATGCCACTTCCTTGGCTTTAATAGTATCCCTGATTTCCCTTGATAGCCACGGTTGAGTCACCTTACCTTTTTTATTTTTACGCCAGACAGGAATGGACAATTGTTGTAGTTCATCCATGCGGTCTCTAAATGTCTGCCATTGCCCATCCACAGTCAACCCCTTAAGTATCATTCGCCAATCTATCCTAGCCAATTCACACTTCATACCTTCAAAGTTACCATTCTTTAAGTTCTGGACCATGGTCTCTGAATTAATTGTTTCATTTTCCATCCTAATGCAGAATTCCACCATATTATGATCACTCTTCCCCAAGGGGCCTCGCAAAACGAGATTGCTAATTAATCATATTTCATTACACAACACCCAGTCTAAAATGGCCTCCCCCCTAGTTGGTTCCTCGACATATTGGTCTCGAAAAGCATCCCTTATGCACTCCAGGAAATCCTCCTCCACTGTATTTCTTCCAGTTTGGTTAGCCCAATCTATGTGCAAATTAAAGTCACCCATTATAAATGCTGCACCCTTCTTGCATGCACCCCTAATTTCCTGTTTGATACCCTCGCCAACACCACTATTGCTGTTTGGAATTCTGTATACAACTCCAAATAAGGTTGCTTTGCTCTTTGGTGTTCTGCAGCTCTACCCATATAGATTCCACATCATCCAAGCTGATGTCCTCCCTAACTATTGCTTTAATCTGCTCTTTAACCAGCAATGCTACCCCACCTCCTTTTCCTTTTATTCTATCCTTCCTGAGTGCTGAATACCCCTGGATGTTGAGTTCCCAGCCCTGATCACCCTGGAGCCACGTCTCCGTAATCCCAATCATATCATATTTGTTAACATCTATTTGCACAGTTAATTCATCCATCTTATTACGGATACTCCTTGCATTAAGTCACAAAGCCTTCAGGCTTGATTTTTAACACCCTTTGTCCTTTTAGAATTTTGCTGCACAGTGGCCCTTTTTGTTCTTTGCCTTGCGTTTCTCTGCCCTCCACGTTTCCTCATTTCCTTTTGCTTTTGTCTCCGTTTTGTTTCCCTCTGTCTACCTGCATTGGTTCCCATCCCCCTGCCATATTAATTTAAATTCTCCCCAACAGCATGAGCAAACACTCCCCCTAGGACATTGGTTCCGGTCCTGCCCAGGTGCAGACGGTCCGGATTGTACTGGTCCCAATTCCCCCAGAACCGGTTCCAATGCCCCAGGAATTAGAATCCCACCCTGCTGCACCACTGCTCAAGCCATCTATTCATCTGCGCTATCCTGCTATTTCTACTCCGACTCGCACGTGGCACTGGCAGCAATCCCGAGATTACTACTTTATAGTCTGACCTAGATACCAGAAACTCAACAACTGACCACAGTCTTACCTAGAAACCAGAAACTGACTAACTGACGACAGTCTGACCTAAAAACCACAAACTTGCAAACAGGCCACATTCTGTCCCAGCAAACTGTAACTGACCAACTGACCACAATCTGACCTAGAAACCAGAAACTCACCAACTGATCACAGTCTGACCTTGAAACCAGAAACTGACCAATTGACCACATTATGACCAAGAAACCAGAAACTGACCAACAGACCTCAGACTGACATAGGAACCAGAAACTGACCAACTGACCACAGGCTTACCTAGCAACCACAAACTGACCAACAGGCCACATTCTGTCCCAGCAAACAGTAACAGACAACTGACCACAGTCTAACCTCGAAACCAAAAACTGACCAATTGACCACATTCTGAGCAAGAAACCAGAAACTGCCGAACTGACCACAGTCTGACCTTAAAACCAGAAACTGTCCAACTGACCAGTGTCTCACCTAGAAACCAGAAACTGACCAACTAACCTCAGTCTGAACGAGAAACCAGAAACGGAGCAACTGACCACAATCTGGATTAGGAACCAGAAACTGAACACCTGACCACAGACTGACCTACAAACCGGAAACTGACGAAGTTACCACAGTCTGACATGGAAACCAGTAACTAACCAACTGACCAAAGTATTACCTAGCAACCAGTGACTGACCAACTGATCACAGTCTGAACCAGAAACCAGGAACTGACCAACTGACGACAGTCTGACCTAGACAAACCGAAACTGACCAACTGACCAAAGTCTGAACTAGAAAACAGAAACTGACCAACTGACCACAGTCTGACCTAGAAACCGAAACAGACGAACTGACCACAGTCTAACTGAGAAACCAGAAACTGATAAACTGATCACAGTCTGAACTAGGAACCAGAAACTGACCAACTGACCACAGTCTGACCGAGAAACCAGAAAACGACTAATTAATCACAATCTGACCGAGAAACCAGAAACTGACAAAATGTTCACAGTCTGACCAAGAAACCTGGAACTAATCAACTGACCACAGTCTGACCGAGACAACATGAAACTGTCAAACAGGCCACATTCTTACCTAGCAATCAGTATCTGACCAACTGACCACAGTCTGACGTGGAAACCAGCAACTGACCAACTGACCACTATCTGACCTAGAAACCCGAAACTGACCAACTGATCACAGTCTGACCTCGAAACCAGAAACTGTCCAACTGACCACATACTAAACTCGAAACCAGAAACTGACCAACTGACCACAGTCTGACCTAGGAACCAGAAACTGATCAACTGAACACACGCTGACCGAGGCAACATGAAACTGACCAATTGACCACAGTCTGAGCTAGAAACAGAAAGTGACCAACTGACCACAGTCTGATCTAGAAACCAGAAACTGACCAACTGACCACAGTCTGACCTAGAAACCAACAACTAACCAACTGACCAAAGTATTACCTAGCAACCAGTGACTGACCAACTGACCACAGTCTAAACTCGAAACCAAAAACTGACCAATTGACCACATTCTGAGCAAGAAACCAGAAACTGCCGAACTGACCACAGTCTGACCTTAAAACCAGAAACTGTCCAACTGACCAGTGTCTCACCTAGAAACTAGAAACTGACCAACTAACCACAGTCTGACCGAGAAACCAGAAACGGAGCAACTGACCACAATCTGAATTAGGAACCAGAAACTGAACACCTGACCACAGACTGACCTACAAACCGGAAACTGACGAAGTTACCACAGTCTGACATGGAAACCAGTAACTAACCAACTGACCAAAGTATTACCTAGCAACCAGTGACTGACCAACTGATCACAGTCTGAACCAGAAACCAGGAACTGACCAACTGACGACAGTCTGATCTAGAAAACCCGAAACTGACCAACTGACCAAAGTCTGAACTAGAAAACAGAAACTGACCAACTGACCACAGTCTGACCTAGAAACCGAAACAGACGAACTGACCACAGTCTAACTGAGAAACCAGAAACTGATAAACTGATCACAGTCTGAACTAGGAACCAGAAACTGACCAACTGACCACAGTCTGACCGAGAAACCAGAAAAAGACTAATTAATCACAATCTGACCGAGAAATCAGAAACTGACAAAATGTCCACAGTCTGACCAAGAAACCTGGAACTAATCAACTGACCACAGTCTGACCGAGACAACATGAAACTGTCAAACAGGCCACATTCTTACCTAGCAATCAGTATCTGACCAACTGACCACAGTCTGACGTGGAAACCAGCAACTGACCAACTGACCACTATCTGACCTAGAAACCCGAAACTGACCAACTGACCACAGTCTGACCTCGAAACCAGCAACTAACCAACTGACCAAAGTATTACCTAGCAACCAGTGACTGACCAACTGACCACATTCTGAGCAAGAAACCAGAAACTGCCCAACTGACCACAGTCAGACCTAAAAAACAGAAACTGTCCAACTGACCAGAGTCTCAACTAGAAACCAGAAACTGACCAACTAACCACAGTCTGACCTAGCAACCACAAACTGACCAACAAGACACATTCTGTCGCAGCTGCCAGTAACTGACCACAGTCTGACCTAGAAACCAGAAACGGAGCAACTGACCACAGTCTGAATTAGGAACCATAAACTGAACAACTGACCACAGACTGACCTGCAAACCGGAAACTGACGAAGTGACCACAGTCTGACCTAGAAACCAGCAACTAACCAACTGACCAAAGTATTACCTACCAACCAGTGACTGACCAACTGATCACAATATGACCCAGAAACCAGGAACTGACCAACTGACCACTGTCTGACCTAGACAACCCGAAACTGACCAACTGACCAAAGTCTGACCTAGAAAACAGAAACTGACCAACTGACCACAGTCTGACCTAGAAACCGAAACAGACGAACTGACCACAGTCTAACTGAGGAACCAGAAACTGACAAACTGATCACAGTCTGAACTAGGAACCAGAAACTGACCAACTGACCACAGTCTGACGGAGAAACCAGAAAAAGACTAATTCACCACAAACTGACCGAGAAACCAGAAACTGACAAAATGTCCACAGTCTGACCAAGAAACCTGGAACTAATCAACTGACCACAGTCTGACCGAGACAACATGAAACTGTCAAACAGGCCACATGCTTACCGAGCAATCAGTATCTGACCAACTGACCACAGTCTGACGTGGAAACCAGCAACTGACCAACTGACCACTATCTGTCCTAGAAACCCGAAACTGACCAACTGACCACAGTCTGAACTCGAAATCAAAAACTGACCAACTGACCACAGTCTGACCTGGAAACCAGAAATGGACTAACTGTCCACAGTCTGACCTAGGAACCAGAAACTGATCAACTGAACACAGGCTGACCGAGGCAACATGAAACTGACCAACTGACCACAGTCTGACCTAGAAACCAGAAACTGATCAACTGACCACAGTCTGATCTAGAAACCAGAAACTGACCAACTGACCACAGTCTGACATAGAAACCAGCAACTAACCAACTGACCAAAGTATTACCTAGCAACCAGTGACTGACCAACTGACCACATTCTGAGCAAGAAACCAGAAACTGCCCAACTGACCACAGTCAGACCTAAAAACCAGAAACTGTCCAACTGACCAGAGTCTCACCTAGAAACCAGAAACTGACCAACTAACCGCAGTCTGACCTAGCAACCACAAACTGACCAACAAGCCACATTCTGTCGCAGCTGCCAGTAACTGACCACAGTCTGACCTAGAAACCAGAAATTGACCAACTGACCACAGTCTGAACTATAAACCAGAAACAGACCAACTAACCTCAGTCTGAACGAGAAACCAGAAACGGAGCAACTGACCACAGTCTGAATTAGGAACCAGAAACTGAACAACTGACCACAGACTGACCGAGAAACCAGAAACTGACGAAGTTACCACAGTCTGACCTAGAAACCAGCAACTAACCAACTGACCAAAGTATTACCTACCAACCAGTGACTGACCAACTGATCGCAATCTGACCCAGAAACCAGGAACTGACCAACTGACCACTGTCTGACCTAGACAACCCGAAACTGACCAACTGACCAAAGTCTGATCTAGAAAACAGAAACTGACCAACTGACCACAGTCTGACCTAGAAACCGAAACGGACGAACTGACCACAGTCCAACTGAGAAACCAGAAACTGACAAACTGATCACAGTCTGAACTAGGAACCAGAAAGTGACCAACTGACCACAGTCTGACCGAGAAACCAGAAAAAGACTAATTCACCACAAACTGACCGAGAAAACAGAAACTGACAAAATGTCCACAGTCTGACCAAGAAACCTGGAACTAATCAACTGACCACAGTCTGACCGAGACAACATGAAACTGTCAAACAGGCCACATTCTTACCTAGCAATCAGTATCTGACCAACTGACCACAGTCTGACGTGGAAACGAGCAACTGACCAACTGACCACTATCTGACCTAGAAACCCGAAACTGACCAACTGACCACAGTCTGACCTCGAAACCAGAAACTGCCCAACTGACCACATACTAAACTCGAAACCAGAAACTGACCAACTGACCACAGTCTGACCTAGAAACCAGAAATGGACCAACTGACCACAGTCTGACCTAGGAACCAGAAACTGATCAACTGAACACAGGCTGACCGAGGCAACATGAAACTGACCAACTGACCACAGTCTGACTTAAAAACCAGAAACTGACCAACTGACCACAGTCTGACCTAGAAACCAGCAACTAACCAACTGACCAAAGTATTACCTAGCAACCAGTGACTGATCAACTGACCACATTCTGAGCAAGAAACAAGAAACTGCCCAACTGACCACAGTCAGACCTAAAAACCAGAAAGTGTCCAACTGACCAGAGTCTCACCTAGAAACCAGAAACTGACCAATTAACCACAGTCTGACCTAGCAACCACAAACTGACCAACAAGCCACATTCTGTCGCAGCTGCTAGTAACTGACCACAGTCTGACCCAGAAACCAGAAATTGACCAACTGACCACAGTCTGAACTATAAACCAGAAACTGACCAACTTACCTCAGTCTGAACGAGAAACCAGAAACGGAGCAACTGACCACAGTCTGAATTAGGAACCAGAAACCGAACAACTGAACACAGACTGACCGAGAAACCAGAAACTGACCAACTGACCAAAGTCTGACCTAGAAAACAGAAACTGACCAACTGACCACAGTCTGACCTAGAAACGGAAACAGACGAACTGACCACAGTCCAACTGAGAAACCAGAAACTGACAAACTGATCACAGTCTGAACTGGGAACCAGAAACTGACCAACTGACCACAGTCTGACGGAGAAACCAGAAAAAGACTAAATCACCACAAACTGACCGAGAAACCAGAAACTGACAAAATGTCCACAGTCTGACCAAGAAACCTGGAACTAACCAACTGACCACAGTCTGACCGAAACAACATGAAACTCTCAAACAGGCCACATTCTTACCTAGCAATCAGTACCTGACCAACTGACCACAGTCTGACGTAGAAACCAGCAACTAACCAACTGACCACAATCTGACCTAGAAACCCGAAACTGACCAACTGACCACAGTCTGACCTCGAAACCAGAAACTGTCCAACTAACCACAGACTAAACTCGAAACCAGAAACTGACCAACTGACCACAGTCTGACGTAGAAACCAGAAATGGACCAACTGACCACAGTCTGACCTAGGAACTAGAAACTGATCAACTGAACACAGGCTGACCGAGCCAACATGAAATTGACCAACTGAACACAGTCTGACCTGGAAACCAGAAACCGACCAACTGACCACAGTCTGAGCTGGAAACCAGCAACTAATCAACTGACCAAAGTATTACCTAGCAACCAGTGACTGACCAACTGACCACATTCTGAGCAAGAAACCAGAAACTGCCCAACTGACCACAGTCAGAACTAAAAACCAGAAACTGACCAACTGACCACAGTCTTACCTAAAAACCAGAAACTGACCAATTGACCACATTATGACCAAGAAACCAGAAACTGACCAACAGACCTCAGTCTGACATAGGAACCAGAAACTGACCAACTGATCACAGTCTTACCGAGCAACCACAAGATGACCAACAGGCCACATTCTGTCCCAGCAAACAGTAACAGACCAACTGACCACAATCTGACCTAGAAACAAAAAACTGACCAATTGACCACATTCTTACCAAGAAACCAGAAACTGACCAACTGACCACAGTCTGACCTAAAATCCAGAAACTGTCCAACTGACCACATTCTGACCGAGAAACCAGGAACTGACCAACTGACCACAGTCTGACCAAGACAACATAAAACTGACCAACTGACCTCAGTCTGAACTAGCAACCACAAACTGACCAACAAGCCACATTCTGTCGCAGCAGCCAGTAACTGACCACAGTCTGACCAAGAAACCAGGAACTGACCAACTGATCACAAACTGATCTAGAAAACAGAAACTGACCAACTGACCACAGTCTGAACTATAAACCAGAAACTGACCAACTAACCACAGTCTGAACGAGAAACCAGAAACGGATCAACTGACCACAGTATGAATTAGGAATCAGAAACTGAACAACTGACCACAGTCTGACCTAGAAACCAGAAATTGACCAACTGAGCACAGTCTGACCAAGAAACCAGCAACTAACCAACTGATCAAGATATTACCTAGCAACCAGTGACTGACCAACTGATCACAGTCTGACCCAGAAACCAGGAACTGACCAACTGACCACAGTCTGACCTAGACAACCCGAAACTGACCAACTGACCAAAGTCTGACCTGGAAAATAGAAACTGACCAACTGACCACAGTCTGACCTAGAAACCGAAACAGACCAACTGACCACAGTCTAACTGAGAAACCAGAAACTGACAAACTGATCACAGTTTGAACTAGGAAACAGAAACTGAACAATTGACCACAGTCTGACCTAGAAACCAGAAAAAGACTAATTAACCACAATCTGACCGAGAAACCAGAAACTGACAAAATGTCCACAGTCTGAGGCAGAAACCTGGAACTAACCAACTGACCACAGTCTGACCGATACAACATGAAACTGACCAACTGACCACAGTCTGGCCTAGAAATCAGAAACTGAGCAACTGACCACAATCTGACCTCGAAACCAAAAATTGACAAATGACCACATTCTTACATAGCAACCACAAACTGTCAAACAAGCCACATTCTTACCTCGCAATCAGTATCTGACCAACTGACCACAGGCTGACGTAGAAACCAGCAACTGACCAACTGGCCACAATCTGACCTGGAAATCCGAAACTGACCAACTGACCACAGTCTGACCTCGAAATCAGTAACTGACCAACTGAAAACATTCTTAACTCGAAACCAGTAACTGACCGTCTGACCACATTCTGACCTAGCAACCAAAAACTGACCGACTGAACTCAGTCTGACATAAAAACAGAAACTGACCAACTGACGACACTCTGACCTAGAAACCAGAAACTGACCAATGGACCACATTCTGACATAGGAAGTAGAAACTGTCCAACTGAGCACAGTCTGACCTAGAAACCTGAAACTGACCAACTGACACAGTCTGACCTAGACACCAGAAACTGACCAACTGACCACATTCCGGCCTAGGAACCCGAAAAAGACCAAATGACCAAAGTCTGACTGAGACAACCCGAAACTGACCAACTGACCACAGTCTGACGTAGAAACCAGAAACTGATAAACTGACCACAGTCTGACCTTGAAATCAGAAACTGATCAACTGACCACAGTCTGATCGAGCAACAATTATTTGACGAACTGACCACAGTATGACCTAGCAACCAAAAAGTAAACAAAACTGCTCAGAGAAACAGACCTAGACAACCAGAAACTGACCAACTGACCACAGTCTGACCTAGAAACCAGAAACTGACCAAATGTCCACAGTCTGACCGAGACAACATGAAACTGACCAACTGACCAAGACAACGTGAAACTGAACAACTGACCACAGTCTGACCTCGAAACCAGAAACTGACCAAATGACCACAGTCTGACCTAGCAACCACAAACTGTCCAACAGGCCACATTCTGACCTTGCGACCAGTATCTGACCAACTGACCAAAGTCTGACATAGAAACCAGCAATTGACCAACTGACCACAGTCTGACCAAAAAACAGAAAATGACCAACTGACCACAGTCTGACCAAGAAAACAGAAATTGACCAACTGACCTCAGTCTGACCTCGAAACCGGAAACTGAACAACTGACCAGAGTCTGACCTCGAAACCAGAAACTGACCAACTGAAAACATTCTTAACTCGAAACCAGAAACTGACCAACTGATCACATTCTGACCTAGAAACCAGAAACTGACCGTCTGACCTCAGTCTGACCTAAAAACAGAAACTGACCAACTGACCACAGTCTGACTTAGAAACCAGAAACTGACCAACTGACCAAAGTCTGAACGAGAAACCAGAAACTGACCAAATGACCACCGTCTGACCTTGCAACTACAAACTGTCCAACAGACCACATTCTGACGTAGCGACCACTATCTGACCAACTGACCAAAGTCTGCCGTAGAAACAAGCAAATGACCAACTGACAACAATCTGACCAAGAATCCAGAAACTGACCAACTGACCACAGACTGACCTCGAAACCAGAAACTGACGAACTCACCACATTCTTAACTCAAAACCACAAACTGACTAACTGATCACAGTCTGACCTCGGAACCAGATACTGACCAACTGACCACAGACTGACCGAGGCAACATGAAACTTACCAACTGACCACAGTCTGACCTACAAACCAGAAACTGACCAACTGACCACACTCTGATCTAGAAACGAGAAAATGACCAACTGACCACATGATGACCTAGCCACCAAAATGTTAAAAACTGACCAGAGAAACAGACCAAAACAACCAGCAACTGACCAACTGACCACAGTCTGACCGAGAAACCAGAAACTGACCAACTGACCACAGTCTGACCACAGTCTGACCTAGAAACCAGAAACTGACCCACTGCTTCAGTCTGAACGAGACAACATGAAACTGACCAACTGACCAAGACAACACGAAACTGACTAAATGACCACAGTCTGACCAAGAAACGATAAACTGAGCAACTGACCACAATCTGAACTCGAAACCAGAAACTGACCAAATGACCACAGTCTGACACAGCAACCACAAACTGTCCAACAGGCCACATTCTGACCTCGCAAACAGTATCTGACTAACTGACCACAGTCTGACATAGCAACCAGCAATTGACCAACTGAACACAGTCTAACCTAGCAACCTGAAACTGACCAACTGACCAAAGTCTGACGTAGAAACAAGCAAATGACCAACTGACCACAATCTGACGAAGAATCCAGAAACTGACCAACTGACCACAGTCTGACCTAGAAACCAGAAATTGACCAACTAGCCACAGTCTGACCTCGAAACCAGAAACTGACCAACTGACCACAGTCTGACCTCGAAACCAGAAACTGACGAACTGACCACATTCTTAACTCGAAACCAGAAACTGACGAACTGACCACAGTCTGACCTCGGAACCAGAAACTGACCAACTGACCACAGTCTGACCGAGGCAACATAATACTGACCAACTGACCACAGTCTGACCTACAAACCAGAAACTGACCAACTGACCGCACTCTGATCTAGAAACCAGAAACTGACCAACTGACCACATGATGACCTAGCAACCAAAATGTTAAAAACTGACCAGAGAAACAGACCTAAACAACCAGAAACTGACCAACTGACCACAGTCTGACCGAGAAACCAGAAACTGACCAACTGACCACAGTCTGACCACAGTCTGGCCTAGAAACCAGAAACTGTCCAACTGCTTCAGTCTGAACGAGACAACATGAAACTGGCCAACTGACCAAGACAACACGAAACTGACTAAATGACCACAGTCTGACCAAGAAACGAGAAACTGAGCAACTGACCACAATCTGACCTCGAAGCCAGAAACTGACCAAATGAGCACAGTCTGACCTAGCAACCACAAACTGTCCAACAGGCCACATTCTGACCTAGAAACCAGAAACTGATCAACTGAACACAGTGTAACCTAGAAACCTGAAACTGACCAACTGACCACAGTCTGACCTAGAAACCAGAAACTGAACAACTGACCACTGTCTGACCTCAAAACCAGAAACTGATCAACTGACAACAGTCTGACCTCGAAACCAGAAACTGACCAACTGAAAACATTTTTAACTCGAAACCAGAAACTGACCAACTGGCCACATTCTGGCCTAGAAACCAGAAATTGACCAACGGACCACAGTCTGACCTAGAAACCAGAAATTGATCAACTGGCCACAGTCTGACATAAAAACAGAAACTGACCAACTGACCACAGTCTGACCTCGAAACCAGAAACTGACCAATGGACCACAGTCCGACCTAGAAAAAAGAAACTGACCAACTGACCACATGCTTAACTCGAAACCAGAAACTGATATACTGACCACATTGAGACATAGAAACCAGAAACTGACCCTCTGACCTCAGTCTGACTTAGAAACCAGAAACTGATCAACTGACCACAGTCTGACCTTGGAACCAGAAACTGACCAACTGACCACAGTCCGACCTCGGAACCAGAAACTGACCAACTGACCTCAGTCTGACCGAGGCAACATGAAACTGACCTACTGATCACAGTCTGACCTACAAACCAGAAACTGACCAACTGACCACAGGATTACCTATCAAACAAAATTTTAAAAACTGACCAGAGAAACAGACCTAGACAACCAGAAACTGACCAACTGACCACAGTCTGACCGAGAAACCAGAAACTGACCAACTGACCACAGTCTGACCACAGTCTGACCTAGAATCCAGAAATTGACCAACTTCCCACAGTTTGAACGAGACAACATGAAACAGACCAACTGACCAAGACAACACGAAACTGACTAAATGACCACAGTCTGACCAAGAAACGAGAAACTAAGCAACTGACCACAATCTGATCTCGAAACAAGAAACTGACCAAATGACAACAGTCTGACCGAGCAACCACAAACAGTCCAACAGTACACATTCTGACCTAGCAACCAGTATCTGACTAACGGACCACAGTCTGACGTAGAAACCAGCAATTGACCAACTGAACACAGTCTGACCTAGCAACCTGAAACTGACCAACTGACCACAGTCTGACCTAGAAACCGGAAACTGAACAACTGATCACAGTCTGACCTCAAAACCAGAAACTGATCAACTGACCACAGTCTGACTTCGAAAGCAGAAACTGACCAAATGACCACAGTCTGACCGAGCAACCACAATCTTTCCAACAGGCCACATTCTGACCTTGCGACCAGTATCTGACCAACTGGCCAAAGTCTGACAGAGAAACCAGCAATTGACCAACTGACCACAGTCTGACCTCGAAACCAGAAACTGATCAACTGACCACAGTCTGATCGAGCAACAAACAATTGACGAACTGACCACAGGATGACCTTGCAACCAAAAAGTAACAAAAAACTGACCAGAGAAACAGACCTAGACAACCAGCAATTGACCAACTGACCACAGTCTGACCAGGAAAACAGAAAATGACCAACTGACCACAGTCTGACCTAGAAACCAGAAAATGACCACCTGACGACAGTCTGACCTCGAAAACAGAAACTGATCAACTGACCACAGTCTGATCGAGCAACAAGCAATTGACCAACTGACCACAGGATGAGCTAGCAACCAAAAAGTAAATAAAACTGACCAGAGGAACAGACCTAGACAACCAGAAACTGACCAACTGACCACAGTCTGACCGAGAAACCAGAAACTGACCAAATGACCACAGTCTGACCTAGCAACACACTGCCCAACAGGCCACATTCTGACCTTGCGACCAGTATCTGACCAACTGACCAAGGTCTGACGTAGAAACCAGCAATTGACCAACTGACCACAGTCTGACCAAGAAAACAGAAAATGACCAACAGACCACTCTAAGACCTAGAAACCAGAAGCTGACCAACTGACCACAGTCTGATCTAGAAACCAGAAACTGACACAACAGAACAAAGTCTGACCGAGGCAACATGAAAGTGACCAACTGACCACAGTCTGACCTGGAAACCAGAAACTGACCAACTGACCACAGTCTGACCGAGAAACCAGAAACTGTCCAACTAACAACTATCTGAACGAGACAATCCGAAACTGACCAACTGACCACAGTCTGACCGAGAAACCAGAAACAGAACAACTGACCACAATCTGACCTCAAAACCAGAAACTGACCAACTGATCACAATCTGACTGTGACAACCCGAAACATATCAACTGACCACAGTCTGACCGAGAAACCAGAAACTGACCAACTGACCACAGTCTGACCACAGTCTGACCTAGAAACCAGAAACGGACCAACTGCTTCAGTCTGAACGAGACAACATGAAACTGACCAACTGACCAAGACAACACGAAACTGACTAAGTGAACACAGTCTGACCAAGAAACGAGAAACTGAGCAACTGACCACAATCTGACCTCGAAACCTGAAACAGACCATCTGACCACAGTCTGACCTCAAAACCAGAAACAGAACAACTGACCACAGTCTGACCTCAAAACCAGAAACTGATCAACTGACAACAGTCTGACCTCGAAACCAGAAACTGACCAACTGAAAACATTCTTAACTCGAAACCAGAAACTGACCAACTGACCACATTCTGACCTAGAATCCAGAAACTAACCGTCTGACCTCAGTCTGACATAAAAACAGAAACTGACCAACTGACCACATTCTGACCTAGAAACCAGAAACTGACCAATGGACCACATTCTCAACTAGAAAATAGAAACTGGCCAACTGACCACAGTCTGACCTATAAACCAGAAATTGCCCAAATGACCACCGTCTGACCTTGCAACCACAAACTGTCCAACAGACCACATTCTGACTTAGCGACCAGTATCTGACCAACTGACCAAAGTCTGTTGTCGAAACAAGCAATTGACCAACTGACCACAATCTAACCAAGAAACCAGAAACTGACCAACTTACCACAGTCTGACCTACAAACCAGAAATTAACCAACTGACAACAGTCTGACCTCGAACCCAGAAACTGACCAACTGACCACAGTCTGACCTCGAATCCAGAAACTGACGAACTGACCACATGCTTAACTCGAAACCAGGAACTGATGAACTGACCACATTCTGACCTAGAAACCAGAAACTGACCATCTGACCTCAGTCTGACTTAAAAACAGAAACTGACCAACTAACCACAGTCTAACGTCGAAACCAGAAATAGACCAACGAACCACAGTCTGACCTCGAACCCAGAAACTGACCAACTGACCACAGTCTGACCTCGAATCCAGAAACTGACGAACTGACCACATGCTTAACTCGAAACCAGGAACTGATGAACTGACCACATTCTGACCTAGAAACCAGAAACTGACCATCTGACCTCAGTCTGACTTAAAAACAGAAACTGACCAACTAACCACAGTCTAACGTCGAAACCAGAAATAGACCAACGAACCACAGTCTGACCTAGAAACCAGAAACTGACAAACTGACCACAGTCTGACCTTGGAACCAGAAACTGACCAACTGACCACAGTCTGACCTCGGAAGCAGAAACTGACCAACTGACCACAGTCTGACCAAGACAACATAAAACTGACCAACTGACCTCAGTCTGAACTAGCAACCACAAACTGACCAACAAGCCACATTCTGTCGCAGCAGCCGGTAACTGACCACAGTCTGACCAAGAAACCAGGAGCTGACCAACTGATCACAAACTGATCTAGAAAACAGAAACTGACCAACTGACCACAGTCTGAACTATAAACCAGAAACTGACCAACTAACCACAGTCTGAACGAGAAACCAGAAACGGAGCAACTGACCACAGTATGAATTAGGAATCAGAAACTGAACAACTGACCACAGTCTGACCTAGAAACCAGAAATTGACCAACTGAGCACAGTGTGACCAAGAAACCAGCAACTAACCAACTGATCAAGGTATTACCTAGCAACCAGTGACTGATCAACTGATCACAGGCTGACCCAGAAACCAGGAACTGACCAACTGACCACAGTCTGACCTAGACAACCCGAAACTGACCAACTGACCAAAGTCTGACCTGGAAAATAGAAACTGACCAACTGACCACAGTCTGACCTAGAAACCGAAACAGACCAACTGACCACAGTCTAACTGAGAAACCAGAAACTGACAAACTGATCACAGTTTGAACTAGGAAACAGAAACTGAACAACTGACCACAGTCTGACCTAGAAACCAGAAAAAGACTAATTAACCACAATCTGACCGAGAAACGAGAAACTGACAAAATGTCCACAGTCTGACCCAGAAACCTGGAACTAACCAACTGGCCACAGTCTGACCGAGACAACATGAAACTGACCAACTGACCACAGTCTGGCCTAGAAATCAGAAACTGAGCAACTGACCACAATCTGACCTCGAAATCAAAAATTGACAAATGACCACATTCTTACATAGCAACCACAAACTGTCAAACAAGCCACATTCTTACCTCGCAATCAGTATCTGACCAACTGACCACAGGCTGACGTAGAAACCAGCAACTGACCAACTGGCCACAATCTGACCTGGAAACCAGAAACTGACCAACTGACCACAGTCTGACCTCGAAACCAGTAACTGACCAACTGAAAACATTTTTAACTCGAAACCAGTTACTGACCAACAGACCACATTCTGACCCAGCAACCAAAAACTGACCGTCTGACCACATTCTGACCTAGCAACCAAAAACTGACCGACTGACCTCAGTCTGACATAAAAACAGAAACTGACCAACTGACGACACTCTGACCTAGAAACCAGAAACTGACCAATGGACCACATTCTGACATAGGAAGCAGAAACTGTCCAACTGAGCACAGTCTGACCTAGAAACCTGAAACTGACCAACTGACACAGTCTGACCTAGACACCAGAAACTGACCAACTGACCACATTCCGGCCTAGGAACCCGAAAAAGACCAAATGACCAAAGTCTGACTGAGACAACCCGCAACTGACCAACTGACCACAGTCTGACGTAGAAACCAGAAACTGATAAACTGACCACAGTCTGACCTTGAAATCAGAAACTGATCAACTGACCACAGTCTGATCGAGCAACAATTAATTGACCAACTGACCACAGGATGACCTAGCAACCAAAAAGTAAACAAAACTGCTCAGAGAAACAGACCTAGACAACCAGAAACTGACCAACTGACCACAGTCTGACCTAGAAACCAGAAACTGACCAAATGTCCACAGTCTGACCGAGACAACATGAAACTGACCAACTGACCAAGACAACATGAAACTGAACAACTGACCACAGTCTGACCTCGAAACCAGAAACTGACCAAATGACCACAGTCTGACCTAGCAACCACAAACTGACCAACAGGCCACATTCTGACCTTGCGACCAGTATCTGACCAACTGACCAAAGTCTGACATAGAAACCAGCAATTGACCAACTGACCACAGTCTGACCAAAAAACAGAAAATGATCAACTGACCACAGTCTGACCAAGAAAACAGAAATTGACCAACTGACCTCAGTCTGGCCTCGAAACCGGAAACTGAACAACTGACCACAGTCTGACCTGGAAACCAGAAACTGACCAACTGAAAACATTCTTAACTCGAAACCAGAAACTGACAAACTGATCACATTCTGACCTAGAAACCAGAAACTGACCGTCTGATCTCAGTCTGACCTAAAAACAGAAACTGACCAACGGACCACAGTCTGACCTAGAAACCAGAAACTGACCAACTGACCACAGTCTGACCTTGCAACCAGAAACTGACCAACTGACCACAGTATGACCTCGGAACCAGAAATTGACCAACTGACCACATTCTGACCGACGCAACATGAAACTGAACACAGTCTGACCTAGAAACCAGAAACTGACCAAATGACCACCGTCTGACCTTGCAACTACAAACTGTCCAACAGACCACATTCTGACGTAGCGACCACTATCTGACCAACTGACCAAAGTCTGCCGTAGAAACAAGCAAATGACCAACTGACAACAATCTGACCAAGAATCCAGAAACTGACCAACTGACCACAGTCTGACCTCGAAACCAGAAACTGACGAACTCACCACATTCTTAACTCAAAACCAGAAACTGACTAACTGATCACAGTCTGACCTCGGAACCAGATATTGACCAACTGACCACAGACTGAACGAGGCAACATGAAACTTACCAACTGACCACAGTCTGACCTACAAACCAGAAACTGACCAACTGACCACACTCTGATCTAGAAACCAGAAAATGACCAACTGACCACAGTCTGACCACAGTCTGACCACAGTCTGACCTAGAAACCAGAAACTGACCAACTGCTTCAGTCTGAACGAGACAACATGAAACTGACCAACTGACCAAGACAACACGAAACTGACTAAATGACCACAGTCTGACCAAGAAACGATAAACTGAGCAACTGACCACAATCTGAACTCGAAACCAGAAACTGACCAAATGACCACAGTCTGACACAGCAACCACAAACTGTCCAACAGGCCACATTCTGACCTCGCAAACAGTATCTGACTAACCGACCACAGTCTGACATAGCAACCAGCAATTGACCAACTGAACACAGTCTAACCTAGCAACCTGAAACTGACCAACTGACCAAAGTCTGACGTAGAAACAAGCAAATGACCAACTGACCACAATCTGACGAAGAATCCAGAAACTGACCAACTGACCACAGTCTGACCTAGAAACCAGAAATTGACCAACTAGCCACAGTCTGACCTCGAAACCAGAAACTGACCAACTGACCACAGTCTGACCTCGAAACCAGAAACTGACGAACTGACCACATTCTTAACTCGAAACCAGAAACTGACGAACTGACCACAGTCTGACCTCGGAACCAGCAACTGACCAACTGACCACAGTCTGACCGAGGCAACATAATACTGACCAACTGACCACAGTCTGACCTACAAACCAGAAACTGACCAACTGACCACACTCTGATCTAGAAACCAGAAACTGACCAACTGACCACATGATGACCTAGCAACCAAAATGTTAAAAACTGACCAGAGAAACAGACCTAAACAACCAGAAACTGACCAACTGACCACAGTCTGACCGAGAAACCAGAAACTGACCAACTGACCAAGTCTGACCACAGTCTGACCTAGAAACCAGAAATTAACCAACTGCTTCAGTCTGAACGAGACAACATGAAACTGACCAGCTGACCAAGACAACACGAAACTGACTAAATGACCACAGTCTGACCAAGAAACGAGAAACTGAGCAACTGACCACAATCTGACCTCGAAGCCAGAAACTGACCAAATGAGCACAGTCTGACCTAGCAACCACAAACTGTCCAACAGGCCACATTCTGACCTAGCAACCAGTATCTGATTAACTGACCACAGTCGGACCTCGAAACCAGAAACTGACCAACTGACCACAGTCTGACCTCGAAACCAGAAACTGACGAACTCACCACATTCTTAACTCAAAACCAGAAACTGACTAACTGATCACAGTCTGACCTCGGAAGCAGATACTGACCAACTGACCACAGACTGACCGAGGCAACATGAAACTTACCAACTGACCACAGTCTGACCTACAAACCAGAAACTGACCAACTGACCACACTCTGATCTAGAAACCAGAAAATGACCAACTGACCACATGATGACCTAGCAAACAAAATGTTAAAAACTGACCAGAGAAACAGACCAAAACAACTAGCAACTGACCAACTGACCACAGTCTGACCGAGAAACCAGAAACTGACCAACTGACCATAGTCTGACCACAGTCTGACCTAGAAACCAGAAACTGACCAACTGCTTCAGTCTGAACGAGACAACATGAAACTGACCAACTGACCAAGACAACACGAAACTGACTAAATGACCACAGTCTGACCAAGAAACGATAAACTGAGCAACTGACCACAATCTGAACTCGAAACCAGAAACTGACCAAATGACCACAGTCTGACACAGCAACCACAAACTGTCCAACAGGCCACATTCTGACCTCGCAAACAGTATCTGACTAACCGACCACAGTCTGACATAGCAACCAGCAATTGACCAACTGAACACAGTCTAACCTAGCAACCTGAAACTGACCAACTGACCAAAGTCTGACGTAGAAACAAGCAAATGACCAACTGACCACAATCTGACGAAGAATCCAGAAACTGACCAACTGACCACAGTCTGACCTAGAAACCAGAAATTGACCAACTAGCCACAGTCTGACCTCGAAACCAGAAACTGACCAACTGACCACAGTCTGACCTCGAAACCAGAAACTGACGAACTGACCACATTCTTAACTCGAAACCAGAAACTGACGAACTGACCACAGTCTGACCTCGGAACCAGAAACTGACCAACTGACCACAGTCTGACCGAGGCAACATAATACTGACCAACTGACCACAGTCTGACCTACAAACCAGAAACTGACCGCACTCTGATCTAGAAACCAGAAACTGACCAACTGACCACATGATGACCTAGCAACCAAAATGTTAGAAACTGACCAGAGAAACAGACCTAAACAACCAGAAACTGACCAACTGACCACAGTCTGACCGAGAAACCAGAAACTGACAAACTGACCACAGTCTGACCAAAGTCTGACCTAGAAACCAGAAACTGACCAACTGCTTCAGTCTGAACGAGACAACATGAAACTGGCCAACTGACCAAGACAACACGAAACTGACTAAATGACCACAGTCTGACCAAGAAACGAGAAACTGAGCAACTGACCACAATCTGACCTCGAAGCCAGAAACTGACCAAATGAGCACAGTCTGACCTAGCAACCACAAACTGTCCAACAGGCCACATTCTGACCTAGCAACCAGTATCTGACTAACTGACCACAGTCTGACATAGAAACCAGCAATTGACCAACTGAACACAGTGTAACCTAGAAACCTGAAACTGACCAACTGACCACAGTCTGACCTAGAAACCAGAAACTGAACAACTGACCGCACTCTGATCTAGAAACCAGAAACTGACCAACTGACCACATGATGACCTAGCAACCAAAATGTTAAAAACTGACCAGAGAAACAGACCTTAACAACCAGAAACTGACCAACTGACCACAGTCTGACCGAGAAACCAGAAACTGACCAACTGACCACAGTCTGACCACAGTCTGACCTAGAAACCAGAAATTGACCAACTGCTTGAGTCTGAACGAGACAACATGAAACTGACCAACTGACCAAGACAACACGAAACTGACTAAATGACCACAGTCTGACCAAGAAACGAGAAACTGAGCAACTGACCAAAATCTGACCTCGAAGCCAGAAACTGACCAAATGAGCACAGTCTGACCGAGCAACCACAAACTGTCCAACAGGCCACATTCTGACCTAGCAACCAGTATCTGACTAACTGACCACAGTCTGACATAGAAACCAGTAATTGACCAACTGAACACAGTGTAACCTAGAAACCTGAAACTGACCAACTGACCACAGTCTGACCTAGAAACCAGAAACTGATCAACTGACCACTGTCTGACCTCAAAACCAGAAACTGATCAACTGACAACAGTCTGACCTCGAAACCAGAAACTGACCAACTGAAAACATTTTTAACTCGAAACCAGAAACTGACCAACTGGCCACATTCTGGCCTAGAAACCAGAAATTGACCAACGGACCACAGTCTGACCTAGAAACCAGAAACTGATCAATTGGCCACAGTCTGACATAAAAACAGAAACTGACCAACTGACCACAGTCTGACCTCGAAACCAGAAACTGACCAATGGACCACAGTCTGACCTAGAAAAAAGAAACTGACCAACTGACCACATGCTTAACTCGAAACCAGAAACTGATGTACTGACCACATTGAGACATAGAAACCAGAAACTGACCCTCTGACCTCAGTCTGACTTAAAAACAGAAACTGACCACATTCTGACCTGGAAACCAGAAATTGACCAACAGACCACAGTCTGACCTAGAAACCAGAAACTGACCAACTGACCACAGTCTGACCTTGGAACCAGAAACTGACCAACTGACCACAGTCCGACCTCGGAACCAGAAACTGACCAACTGACCTCAGTCTGACCGAGGCAACATGAAACTGACCAACTGACCACAGTCTGACCTACAAACCAGAAACTGACCAACTGACCACAGGATTACCTAGCAACCAAAATGTTAAAAACTGACCAGAGAAACAGACCTAGACAACCAGAAACTGATCGACTGACCACAGTCTGACCGAGAAACCAGAAACTGACCAACTGACCACAGTCTGACCGAGCAACCACAAACTGTCCAACAGGCCACATTCTGACCTTGCGACCAGTATCTGACCAACTGACCAAAGTCTGACATAGAAACCAGCAATTGACCAACTGACCACAGTCTGACCAAAAAACAGAAAATGACCAACTGACCACAGTCTGACCAAGAAACCAGAAATTGACCAACTGACCTCAGTCTGACCTCGAAACCGGAAACTGAACAACTGACCACAGTCTGACCTCGAAACCAGAAACTGACCAACTGAAAACATTCTTAACTCGAAACCAGAAACTGACCAACTGATCACATTCTGACCTAGAAACCAGAAACTGACCGTCTGACCTCAGTCTGACCTAAAAACAGAAACTGACCAACTGACCACAGTCTGACCTAGAAACCAGAAACTGACCAACTGACCAAAGTCTGACCGAGAAACCAGAAACTGACCAAATGACCACCGTCTGACCTTGCAACTACAAACTGTCCAACAGACCACATTCTGACGTAGCGACCAGTATTTGACCAACTGACCAAAGTCTGCCATAGAAACAAGCAAATGACCAACTGACAACAATCTGACCAAGAATCCAGAAACTGACCAACTGACCACAGTCTGAGCTAGAAACTAGAAATTGACCTACTGACCACAGTCTGACATAGAAACCAGAAACTGACCAACTGACCACAGTCTGACCTCGAAACCAGAAACTGACGAACTCACCACATTCTTAACTCAAAACCAGAAACTGACTAACGGATCACAGTCTGACCTCGGAACCAGATACTGACCAACTGACCACAGACTGACCGAGGCAACATGAAACTTACCAACTGACCACAGTCTGACCTACAAACCAGAAACTGACCAACTGACCACACTCTGATCTAGAAACCAGAAAATGACCAACTGACCACATGATGACCTAGCAACCAAAATGTTAAAAACTGACCAGAGAAACAGACCAAAACAACCAGCAACTGACCAACTGACCACAGTCTGACCGAGAAACCAGTAACTGACAAACTGACCATAGTCTGACCACAGTCTGACCTAGAAACCAGAAACTGACCAACTGCTTCAGTCTGAACGAGACAACATGAAACTGACCAACTGACCAAGACAACACGAAACTGACTAAATGACCACAGTCTGACCAAGAAACGATAAACTGAGCAACTGACCACAATCTGAACTCGAAACCAGAAACTGACCAAATGACCACAGTCCGACACAGCAACCACAAACTGTCCAACAGGCCACATTCTGACCTCGCAACCAGTATCTGACTAACTGACCACAGTCTGACATAGCAACCAGCAATTGACCAACTGAACACAGTCTAACCTAGCAACCTGAAACTGACCAACTGACCAAAGTCTGACGTAGAAACAAGCAAATGACCAACTGACCACAATCTGACGAAGAATCCAGAAACTGACCAACTGACCACAGTCTGACCTAGAAACCAGAAATTGACCAACTAGCCACAGTCTGACCTCGAAACCAGAAACTGACCAACTGACCACAGTCTGACCTCGAAACCAGAAACTGACGAACTGACCACATTCTTAACTCGAAACCAGAAACTGACGAACTGACCACAGTCTGACCTCGGAACCAGAAACTGACCAACTGACCACAGTCTGACCGAGGCAACATTATACTGACCAACTGACCACAGTCTGACCTACAAACCAGAAACTGACCGCACTCTGATCTAGAAACCAGAAACTGACCAACTGACCACATGATGACCTAGCAACCAAAATGTTAGAAACTGACCAGAGAAACAGACCTAAACAACCAGAAACTGACCAACTGACCACAGTCTGACCGAGAAACCAGAAACTGACAAACTGACCACAGTCTGACCACAGTCTGACCTAGAAACCAGAAACTGACCAACTGCTTCAGTCTGAACGAGACAACATGAAACTGGCCAACTGACCAAGACAACACGAAACTGACTAAATGACCACAGTCTGACCAAGAAACGAGAAACTGAGCAACTGACCACAATCTGACCTCGAAGCCAGAAACTGACCAAATGAGCACAGTCTGACCTAGCAACCACAAACTGTCCAACAGGCCACATTCTGACCTAGCAACCAGTATCTGACTAACTGACCACAGTCTGACATAGAAACCAGCAATTGACCAACTGAACACAGTGTAACCTAGAAACCTGAAACTGACCAACTGACCACAGTCTGACCTAGAAACCAGAAACTGAACAACCGACCGCACTCTGATCTAGAAACCAGAAACTGACCAACTGACCACATGATGACCTAGCAACCAAAATGTTAAACACTGACCAGAGAAACAGACCTTAACAACCAGAAACTGACCAACTGACCACAGTCTGACCGAGAAACCAGAAACTGACCAACTGACCACAGTCTGACCACAGTCTGACCTAGAAACCAGAAATTGACCAACTGCTTGAGTCTGAACGAGACAACATGAAACTGACCAACTGACCAAGACAACACGAAACTGACTAAATGACCACAGTCTGACCAAGAAACGAGAAACTGAGCAACTGACCAAAATCTGACCTCGAAGCCAGAAACTGACCAAATGAGCACAGTCTGACCTAGCAACCACAAACTGTCCAACAGGCCACATTCTGACCTAGCAACCAGTATCTGACTAACTGACCACAGTCTGACATAGAAACCAGTAATTGACCAACTGAACACAGTGTAACCTAGAAACCTGAAACTGACCAACTGACCACAGTCTGACCTAGAAACCAGAAACTGATCAACTGACCACTGTCTGACCTCAAAACCAGAAACTGATCAACTGACAACAGTCTGACCTCGAAACCAGAAACTGATCAACTGAAAACATTTTTAACTCGAAACCAGACACTGACCAACTGGCCACATTCTGGCCTAGAAACCAGAAATTGACCAACGGACCACAGTCTGACCTAGAAACCAGAAACTGATCAATTGGCCACAGTCTGACATAAAAACAGAAACTGACCAACTGACCACAGTCTGACCTCGAAACCAGAAACTGACCAATGGACCACAGTCTGACCTAGAAAAAAGAAACTGACCAACTGACCACATGCTTAACTCGAAACCAGAAACTGATGTACTGACCACATTGAGACATAGAAACCAGAAACTGACCCTCTGACCTCAGTCTGACTTAAAAACAGAAACTGACCACATTCTGACCTGGAAACCAGAAATTGACCAACAGACCACAGTCTGACCTAGAAACCAGAAACTGACCAACTGACCACAGTCTGACCTTGGAACCAGAAACTGACCAACTGACCACAGTCCGACCTCGGAACCAGAAACTGACCAACTGACCTCAGTCTGACCGAGGCAACATGAAACTGACCAACTGACCACAGTCTGACCTACAAACCAGAAACTGACCAACTGACCACAGGATTACCTAGCAACCAAAATGTTAAAAACTGACCAGAGAAACAGACCTAGACAACCAGAAACTGATCAACTGACCACAGTCTGACCGAGAAACCAGAAACTGACCAACTGACCACAGTCTGACCGAGCAACCACAAACTGTCCAACAGGCCACATTCTGACCTTGCGACCAGTATCTGACCAACTGACCAAAGTCTGACATAGAAACCAGCAATTGACCAACTGACCACAGTCTGACCAAAAAACAGAAAATGACCAACTGACCACAGTCTGACCAAGAAACCAGAAATTGACCAACTGACCTCAGTCTGACATCGAAACCGGAAACTGAACAACTGACCACAGTCTGACCTCGAAACCAGAAACTGACCAACTGAAAACATTCTTAACTCGAAACCAGAAACTGACCAACTGATCACATTCTGACCTAGAAACCAGAAACTGACCGTCTGACCTCAGTCTGACCTAAAAACAGAAACTGACCAACTGACCACAGTCTGACCTAGAAACCAGAAACTGACCAACTGACCAAAGTCTGACCGAGAAACCAGAAACTGACCAAATGACCACCGTCTGACCTTGCAACTACAAACTGTCCAACAGACCACATTCTGACGTAGCGACCAGTATTTGACCAACTGACCAAAGTCTGCCGTAGAAACAAGCAAATGACCAACTGACAACAATCTGACCAAGAATCCAGAAACTGACCAACTGACCACAGTCTGAGCTAGAAACTAGAAATTGACCTACTGACCACAGTCGGACCTCGAAACCAGAAACTGACCAACTGACCACAGTCTGACCTCGAAACCAGAAACTGACGAACTCACCACATTCTTAACTCAAAACCAGAAACTGACTAACTGATCACAGTCTGATCTCGGAACCAGATACTGACCAACTGACCACAGACTGACCGAGGCAACATGAAACTTACCAACTGACCACAGTCTGACCTACAAACCAGAAACTGACCAACTGACCACACTCTGATCTAGAAACCAGAAAATGACCAACTGACCACATGATGACCTAGCAAACAAAATGTTAAAAACTGACCAGAGAAACAGACCAAAACAACCAGCAACTGACCAACTGACCACAGTCTGACCGAGAAACCAGAAACTGACCAACTGACCATAGTCTGACCACAGTCTGACCTAGAAACCATGAAACTGACCAACTGCTTCAGTCTGAACGAGACAACATGAAACTGACCAACTGACCAAGACAACACGAAACTGACTAAATGACCACAGTCTGACCAAGAAACGATAAACTGAGCAACTGACCACAATCTGAACTCGAAACCAGAAACTGACCAAATGACCACAGTCTGACACAGCAACCACAAACTGTCCAACAGGCCACATTCTGACCTCGCAATCAGTATCTGACTAACTGACCACAGTCTGACATACAACCAGCAATTGACCAACTGAACACAGTCTAACTAGCAACCTGAAACTGACCAACTGACCAAAGTCTGACGTAGAAACAAGCAAATGACCAACTGACCACAATCTGACGAAGAATCCAGAAACTGACCAACTGACCACAGTCTGACCTAGAAACCAGAAATTGACCAACTAGCCACAGTCTGACCTCGAAACCAGAAACTGACCAACTGACCACAGTCTGACCTCGAAACCAGAAACTGACGAACTGACCACATTCTTAACTCGAAACCAGAAACTGACGAACTGACCACAGTCTGACCTCGGAACCAGAAACTGACCAACTGACCACAGTCTGACCGAGGCAACATTATACTGACCAACTGACCACAGTCTGACCTACAAACCAGAAACTGACCGCACTCTGATCTAGAAACCAGAAACTGACCAACTGACCACATGATGACCTAGCAACCAAAATGTTAGAAACTGACCAGAGAAACAGACCTAAACAACCAGAAACTGACCAACTGACCACAGTCTGACCGAGAAACCAGAAACTGACAAACTGACCACAGTCTGACCACAGTCTGACCTAGAAAGCAGAAACTGACCAACTGCTTCAGTCTGAACGAGACAACATGAAACTGGCCAACTGACCAAGACAACACGAAACTGACTAAATGACCACAGTCTGACCAAGAAACGAGAAACTGAGCAACTGACCACAATCTGACCTCGAAGCCAGAAACTGACCAAATGAGCACAGTCTGACCTAGCAACCACAAACTGTCCAACAGGCCACATTCTGACCTAGCAACCAGTATCTGACTAACTGACCACAGTCTGACATAGAAACCAGCAATTGACCAACTGAACACAGTGTAACCTAGAAACCTGAAACTGACCAACTGACCACAGTCTGACCTAGAAACCAGAAACTGAACAACCGACCGCACTCTGATCTAGAAACCAGAAACTGACCAACTGACCACATGATGACCTAGCAACCAAAATGTTAAACACTGACCAGAGAAACAGACCTTAACAACCAGAAACTGACCAACTGACCACAGTCTGACCGAGAAACCAGAAACTGACCAACTGACCACAGTCTGACCACAGTCTGACCTAGAAACCAGAAATTGACCAACTGCTTGAGTCTGAACGAGACAACATGAAACTGACCAACTGACCAAGACAACACGAAACTGACTAAATGACCACAGTCTGACCAAGAAACGAGAAACTGAGCAACTGACCAAAATCTGACCTCGAAGCCAGAAACTGACCAAATGAGCACAGTCTGACCTAGCAACCACAAACTGTCCAACAGGCCACATTCTGACCTAGCAACCAGTATCTGACTAACTGACCACAGTCTGACATAGAAACCAGTAATTGACCAACTGAACACAGTGTAACCTAGAAACCTGAAACTGACCAACTGACCACAGTCTGACCTAGAAACCAGAAACTGATCAACTGACCACTGTCTGACCTCAAAACCAGAAACTGATCAACTGACAACAGTCTGACCTCGAAACCAGAAACTGATCAACTGAAAACATTTTTAACTCGAAACCAGACACTGACCAACTGGCCACATTCTGGCCTAGAAACCAGAAATTGACCAACGGACCACAGTCTGACCTAGAAACCAGAAACTGATCAATTGGCCACAGTCTGACATAAAAACAGAAACTGACCAACTGACCACAGTCTGACCTCGAAACCAGAAACTGACCAATGGACCACAGTCTGACCTAGAAAAAAGAAACTGACCAACTGACCACATGCTTAACTCGAAACCAGAAACTGATGTACTGATCACATTGAGACATAGAAACCAGAAACTGACCCTCTGACCTCAGTCTGACTTAAAAACAGAAACTGACCACATTCTGACCTGGAAACCAGAAATTGACCAACAGACCACAGTCTGACCTAGAAACCAGAAACTGACCAACTGACCACAGTCTGACCTTGGAACCAGAAACTGACCAACTGACCACAGTCCGACCTCGGAACCAGAAACTGACCAACTGACCTCAGTCTGACCGAGGCAACATGAAACTGACCAACTGACCACAGTCTGACCTACAAACCAGAAACTGACCAACTGACCACAGGATTACCTAGCAACCAAAATGTTAAAAACTGACCAGAGAAACAGACCTAGACAACCAGAAACTGATCAACTGACCACAGTCTGACCGAGAAACCAGAAACTGACCAACTGACCACAGTCTGACCGAGCAACCACAAACTGTCCAACAGGCCACATTCTGACCTTGCGACCAGTATCTGACCAACTGACCAAAGTCTGACATAGAAACCAGCAATTGACCAACTGACCACAGTCTGACCAAAAAACAGAAAATGACCAACTGACCACAGTCTGACCAAGAAACCAGAAATTGACCAACTGACCTCAGTCTGACATCGAAACCGGAAACTGAACAACTGACCACAGTCTGACCTCGAAACCAGAAACTGACCAACTGAAAACATTCTTAACTCGAAACCAGAAACTGACCAACTGATCACATTCTGACCTAGAAACCAGAAACTGACCGTCTGACCTCAGTCTGACCTAAAAACAGAAACTGACCAACTGACCACAGTCTGACCTAGAAACCAGAAACTGACCAACTGACCAAAGTCTGACCGAGAAACCAGAAACTGACCAAATGACCACCGTCTGACCTTGCAACTACAAACTGTCCAACAGACCACATTCTGACGTAGCGACCAGTATTTGACCAACTGACCAAAGTCTGCCGTAGAAACAAGCAAATGACCAACTGACAACAATCTGACCAAGAATCCAGAAACTGACCAACTGACCACAGTCTGAGCTAGAAACTAGAAATTGACCTACTGACCACAGTCGGACCTCGAAACCAGAAACTGACCAACTGACCACAGTCTGACCTCGAAACCAGAAACTGACGAACTCACCACATTCTTAACTCAAAACCAGAAACTGACTAACTGATCACAGTCTGATCTCGGAACCAGATACTGACCAACTGACCACAGACTGACCGAGGCAACATGAAACTTACCAACTGACCACAGTCTGACCTACAAACCAGAAACTGACCAACTGACCACACTCTGATCTAGAAACCAGAAAATGACCAACTGACCACATGATGACCTAGCAACCAAAATGTTAAAAACTGACCAGAGAAACAGACCAAAACAACCAGCAACTGACCAACTGACCACAGTCTGACCGAGAAACCAGAAACTGACCAACTGACCATAGTCTGACCACAGTCTGACCTAGAAACCATGAAACTGACCAACTGCTTCAGTCTGAACGAGACAACATGAAACTGACCAACTGACCAAGACAACACGAAACTGACTAAATGACCACAGTCTGACCAAGAAACGATAAACTGAGCAACTGACCACAATCTGAACTCGAAACCAGAAACTGACCAAATGACCACAGTCTGACACAGCAACCACAAACTGTCCAACAGGCCACATTCTGACCTCGCAATCTGTATCTGACTAACTGACCACAGTCTGACATACAACCAGCAATTGACCAACTGAACACAGTCTAACTAGCAACCTGAAACTGACCAACTGACCAAAGTCTGACGTAGAAACAAGCAAATGACCAACTGACCACAATCTGACGAAGAATCCAGAAACTGACCAACTGACCACAGTCTGACCTAGAAACCAGAAATTGACCAACTAGCCACAGTCTGACCTCGAAACCAGAAACTGACCAACTGACCACAGTCTGACCTCGAAACCAGAAACTGACGAACTGACCACATTCTTAACTCGAAACCAGAAACTGACGAACTGACCACAGTCTGACCTCGGAACCAGAAACTGACCAACTGACCACAGTCTGACCGAGGCAACATAATACTGACCAACTGACCACAGTCTGACCTACAAACCAGAAACTGACCAACTGACCGCACTCTGATCTAGAAACCAGAAACTGACCAACTGACCACATGATGACCTAGCAACCAAAATGTTAGAAACTGACCAGAGAAACAGACCTAAACAACCAGAAACTGACCAACTGACCACAGTCTGACCGAGAAACCAGAAACTGACCAACTGACCACAGTCTGACCACAGTCTGACCTAGAAACCAGAAACTGACCAACTGCTTCAGTCTGAACGAGACAACATGAAACTGGCCAACTGACCAAGACAACACGAAACTGACTAAATGACCACAGTCTGACCAAGAAACGAGAAACTGAGCAACTGACCACAATCTGACCTCGAAGCCAGAAACTGACCAAATGAGCACAGTCTGACCTAGCAACCACAAACTGTCCAACAGGCCACATTCTGACCTAGCAACCAGTATCTGACTAACTGACCACAGTCTGACATAGAAACCAGCAATTGACCAACTGAACACAGTGTAACCTAGAAACCTGAAACTGACCAACTGACCACAGTCTGACCTAGAAACCAGAAACTGAACAACTGACCACTGTCTGACCTCAAAACCAGAAACTGATCAACTGACAACAGTCTGACCTCGAAACCAGAAACTGACCAACTGAAAACATTTTTAACTCGAAACCAGAAACTGACCAACTGGCCACATTCTGGCCTAGAAACCAGAAATTGACCAATGGACCACAGTCTGACCTAGAAAAAAGAAACTGACCAACTGACCACAGTCCGACCTTGGAACCAGAAACTGACCAACTGACCTCAGTCTGACTTAAAAACAGAAACTGACTACATTCTGACCTAGAAACCAGAAATTGACCAACGGACCACAGTCTGACCTAGAAACCAGAAACTGACCAACTGACCACAGTCTGACCTTGGAACCAGAAACTGACCAACTGACCACAGTCCGACCTCGGAACCAGAAACTGACCAACTGACCTCAGTCTGACCGAGGCAACATGAAACTGACCAACTGACCACAGTCTGACCTACAAAACAGAATCTGACCAACTGACCACAGGATTACCTAGCAACCAAAATGTTAAAAACTGACCAGAGAAACAGACCTAGACAACCAGAAACTGACCAACTGACCACAGTCTGACCGAGAAACCAGAAACTGACCAACTGACCACAGTCTGACCACAGTCTGACCTAGAATCCAGAAATTGACCAACTTCCCACAGTTTGACCGAGACAACATGAAACAGACCAACTGACCAAGACAACACGAAACTGACTAAATGACCACAGTCTGACCAAGAAACGAGAAACTAAGCAACTGACCACAATCTGATCTCGAAACAAGAAACTAACCAAATGACAACAGTCTGACCGAGCAACCACAAACAGTCCAACCTTACTCATTCTGACCTAGCAACCAGTATCTGACTAACGGACCACAGTCTGACGTAGAAACCAGCAATTGACCAACTGAACACAGTCTGAACTAGCAACCTGAAACTGACCAACTGACCACAGTCTGACCTAGAAACCGGAAACTGAACAACTGACCACAGTCTGACCTCAAAACCAGAAACTGATCAACTGACCACAGTCTGACTTCGAAAGCAGAAACTGACCAAATGACCACAGTCTGACCGAGCAACCACAATCTTTCCAACAGGCCACATTCTGACCTTGCGACCAGTATCTGACCAACTGGCCAAAGTCTGACAGAGAAACCAGCAATTGACCAACTGACCACAGTCTGACCTCGAAACCAGAAACTGATCAACTGACCGCAGTCTGATCGAGCAACAAACAATTGACGAACTGACCACAGGATGACCTTGCAACCAAAAAGTAAAAAAAACTGACCAGAGAAACAGACCTAGACAACCAGCAATTGACCAACTGACCACAGTCTGACCAAGAAAACAGAAAATGACCAACTGACCACAGTCTGACCGAGAAACCAGAAATTGACCACCTGACGACAGTCTGACCTCGAAACCAGAAACTGATCAACTGACCACAGTCTGATCGAGCAACAAGCAATTGACCAACTGACCACAGGATGAGCTAGCAACCAAAAAGTAAATAAAACTGACCAGAGAAACAGACCTAGACAACCAGAAACTGACCAACTGACCACAGTCTGACCGAGAAACCAGAAACTGACCAAATGACCACAGTCTGACCAAGCAACACACTGCCCAACAGGCCACATTCTGACCTTGCGACCAGTATCTGACCAACTGACCAAGGTCTGACGTAGAAACCAGCAATTGACCAACTGACCACAGTCTGACCAAGAAAACAGAAAATGACCAACAGACCACTCTAAGACCTAGAAACCAGAAGCTGACCAACTGACCACAGTCTGATCTAGAAACCAGAAACTGACCAACAGAACACAGTCTGACCGAGGCAACATGAAAGTGACCAACTGACCACAGTCTGACCTAGAAACCAGAAACTGTCCAACTAACAACTATCTGAACGAGACAATCCGAAACTGACCAACTGACCACAGTCTGACCTAGAAACCAGAAACAGAACAACTGACCACAATCTGACTGTGACAACCCGAAACATATCAACTGACCACAGTCTGACCTAGAAACCAGAAACGGACTAACTGCTTCAGTCTGAACGAGACAACATGAAACTGACCAACTGACCAAGACAACACGAAACTGACTAAATGAACACAGTATGACCAAGAAACGAGAAACTGAGCAACTGACCACAATCTGACCTCGAAACCTGAAACAGACCAACTGACCACAGTCTGACCGAGAAACCAGAAACAGAACAACTGACCACAGTCTGACCTCAAAACCAGAAACTGATCAACTGACAACAGTCTGACCTCGAAACCAGAAACTGACCAACTGAAAACATTCTTAACTCGAAACCAGAAACTGACCAACTGACCACATTCTGACCTAGAATCCAGAAACTGACCGTCTGACCTCAGTCTGACATAAAAACAGAAACTGACCAACTGACCACAGTCTTACCATGGAATTCAAACTGGCCAACTGACCACAGTCTGACCTATAAACCAGAAATTGGCCAAATGACCACCGTCTGACTTTGCAACCACAAACTGTCCAACAGACCACATTCTGACTTAGCGACCAGTATCTGACCAACTGACCAAAGTCTGTTGTCGAAACAAGCAATTGACCAACTGACCACAATCTAACCAAGAAACCAGAAACTGACCAACTTACCACAGTCTGACCTACAAACCAGAAATTAATCAACTGACAAGAGTCTGACCTCGAAACCAGAAACTGACCAACTGACCACAGTCTGACCTCGAAACCAGAAACTGACGAACTGACCACATGCTTAACTCGAAACCAGGAACTGATGAACTGACCACATTCTGACCTAGAAACCAGAAACTGACCAACTGACCACAGTCTGACATCGAAACCAGAAACTGACGAACTGACCACATGCTTAACTCGAAACCAGGAACTGATGAACTGACCACATTCTGACCTAGAAACCAGAAACTGACCATCTGACCTCAGTCTGACTTAAAAACAGAAACTGACCAACTAACCACAGTCTAACCTCGAAACCAGAAATAGACCAACGGACCACAGTCTGACCTAGAAACCAGAAACTGACCAACTGACCACAGTCTGACCTTGGAACCAGAAACTGACCAACTGACCACAGTCTGACCTCGAAGCCAGAAACTGACCAAATGACCACAGCCTGACCTAGCAACCACAAACTGTCCAACAGGCCACATTCTGACCTTGCGACCAGTATCTGACCAACTGACCAAAGTCTGACGTAGAAACCAGCAATTGACCAACTGACCACAGTCTGACCTCGGAAGCAGAAACTGACCAACTGACCTCAGTCTGACCGAGGCAACATGAAAATGACCAACTGACCACAGTCATACCTACAAAACAGAAACTGACCAACTGACCACACTCTGATCTAGAATTCAGAAACTGACCAACTGACCACAGGATTACCTAGCAAACAAAATGTTAAATACTGACCAGAGAAACAGACCTAGACAACCAGAAACTGACCAACTGACCACAGTCTGACCGAGAAATCAGAAACTGACCAACTGACCACAGTCTGACCACAGTCTGACCTAGAAACCAGAAACTGACAAACTTCCCACAGTCTGACCGAGACAACATGAAACAGACCAACTGACCAAGACAACACGAAACTGACTATATGACCACAGTCTGACCAAGAAAGGAGAAACTAAGCAACTGACCACAATCTGACCTCGAAACCAGAAACTGACCAAATGACAACAGTCTGATCTAGCAACCACAAACTGTCCAACATTACACATTCTGACCTAGCAACCAGTATCTGACTAACGGACCACAGTCTGACGTAGAAACCAGCAATTGACCAACTGATCACAGTCTGACCTAGAAAGCTGAAACTGACCAACTGACCACAGTCTGACCTAGAAACCGGGAACTGAAAAACTGACCACAGTCTGACCTCAAAACCAGAAACTGATCAACTGACCACAGTCTGACCTCGAAACCAGAAACTGACCAAATGACCACAGCCTGACCTAGCAACCACAAACTGCCCAACAGGCCACATTCTGACCTTGCGACCAGTATCTGACCAACTGACCAAATTCTGACGTAGAAACTAGCAATTGACCAACTGACCACAGTCTGACCTCGGAAGCAGAAACTGACCAACTGACCTCAGTCTGACCCAGGCAACATGAAAATGACCAACTGACCACAGTCATACCTACAAAACAGAAACTGACCAACTGACCACACTCTGATCTAGAATTCAGAAACTGACCAACTGACCACAGGATTACCTAGCAAACAAAATGTTAAATACTGACCAGAGAAACAGACCTAGACAACCAGAAACTGACCAACTGACCACAGTCTGACCGAGAAATCAGAAACTGACCAACTGACCACAGTCTGACCACAGTCTGACCTAGAAACCAGAAACTGACAAACTTCCCACAGTCTGACCGAGACAACATGAAACAGACCAACTGACCAAGACAACACGAAACTGACTAAATGACCACAGTCTGACCAAGAAAGGAGAAACTAAGCAACTGACCACAATCTGACCTCGAAACCAGAAACTGACCAAATGACAACAGTCTGATCTAGCAACCACAAACTGTCCAACATTACACATTCTGACCTAGCAACCAGTATCTGACTAACGGACCACAGTCTGACGTAGAAACCAGCAATTGACCAACTGATCACAGTCTGACCTAGAAAGCTGAAACTGACCAACTGACCACAGTCTGACCTAGAAACCGGGAACTGAACAACTGACCACAGTCTGACCTCAAAACCAGAAACTGATCAACTGACCACAGTCTGACCTCGAAACCAGAAACTGACCAAATGACCACAGCCTGACCTAGCAACCACAAACTGTCCAACAGGCCACATTCTGACCTTGCGACCAGTATCTGACCAACTGACCAAAGTCTGACGTAGAAACCAGCAATTGACCAACTGACCACAGTCTGACCTCGAAACCAGAAACTGATCAACTGACCACAGCCTGATCGAGCAACAAACAATTGACCAACTGACCACAGGATGACCTTGCAACCAAAAAGTAAAAAGAACTGACCAGAGAAACAGACCTAGACAACCAGAAACTGATCAACTGACCACAGTCTGATCGAGAAACAAACAATTGATCAACTGACCACAGGATGACCTTGCAACCAAAAAGTAAAAAAAAACTGACCAGAGAAACAGACCGAGACAACCAGCAATTGACCAACTGACCACAGTCTGACCGAGAAACCAGAAACTGAACAAAATGACCACAGTCTGACCTAGCAACCATAAACTGCCCAACAGGCCACATTCTGACCAACTGACGACAGTCTGATCGACAAAACAGAAACTGACCAACAGACCACAGTCTGACCTAGAAACCAGAAACTGTCCAACTGACCACAATCTGAACGAGACAATCCGAAATTGCCCAACTGACCACAGTCTGACCTAGAAACCAGAAACTGACCAACTGATCACAGTCTGATCTAGAAAGCATGAACTGACCAACTGACCACAGTCTGACCTAGAAACCAGAAACTGACCAACTGACCAAAATCTGACTGAGACAACGCGAAACATAGCAACTGACTACAGTGTGACCTAGACACGAGAAACTGAGAAAATGACCACAGTCTGACCTAGAAACCTGATACTGACTAACTGACCACAGTCTGAGCTAGAAACCGTAATTGACCAACTGATCACAGTATAAATTAGGAACCAGAAACTGACCAACTGACTTCAGTCTGACCTAGAAAACAGAAACCGACCATCTGACCAGAGTCTGACCGAGACAACCAGAAACTGACCAACTAACCACAGTCTGCCCGAGACAACCCGAAACTGAACAACTGACCACAGTCTGACCGAGAAACCAGAACTGACGGAACTGACCACAGTCTGATCAAGTAACCAGCAACTGACCAATTGATCTCAGGATGACCTCGCAACCAAAAAGTAACAAACTGAACAGAGACTGATCTAGCAATCGGCAACTTACCAACTGACCACAGTCTGACCGAGACAACCTGAAACTGACCAACTGACCACAGTCTTACCAAGACAACCAGAAACTGAGAAACTGACCACAGTCTGACTTGTATAGCAAAAATTGACTAACTGACCACAGTCTGATCTAGCAACCAGAAACTGACCAACTGACCACAGTGTGACCGAGACAACCGGAAACTGACCAAATGACCACAGTCTGACCTAGAAATCAGAAATAACAAACTGTCCAGAGAAGCAGAACTAGACAACCAGAAACAGACCAACTTACCATAGTCTGACCTGGAAACCAGAAACTGACCAACTGACCACAGTCTGACCACAGTCTGACCTAGAACCCAGAAACTGACCAACTGAACACAGTCTGATAAAGAAACCAGCAAATGACCAATTGACCACAGCATGAAATAGAATCCAGAAAGTAACAAACTGAACACAGACTGATCTAACAATCAGCAACTGACCAACTGACCACAAGTGACCTTACATCTAAAAACGAACCAATTGCCCAAAGCCTGACCTAGAACCAGCACCTAACCAACTGACCACAGTCTGAAATAGAACCAGCAAATGACCAACTGCCCATAGTCTGAGCTAGGAACCAGAAACTGTCCAACTGAGCACAGTCTGACCTAGGAACCAGAAACTGACCAAATGAGCACAATCTAATCAAGCAACTAGTAACTGACACAATCTGACCTAGACACCAGATACTGACCAACTTACCAGATTCCGGCCTAGGAACCCGAAACTGACCAAATGACCAAAGTCTGACTGAGACAACCCGAAACTGACCAACTGACCACAGTCTGACGTAGAAACCAGAAAGTGATAAACTGACCACAGTCTGACATTGAAATCAGAAACTGATCCAATAACCACAGTCTGATCGAGCAACAAGCAATTGACCAACTGACCACAGGATGACCTAGCAACCAAAAAGTAAAAAAACTGACCAGAGTAACAGACCTAGACAACCAGAAACTGACCACTGTCTGACCACAGTCTGACCTAGAAACCAGAAACTGAACAACTGACTACAGTCTGACCTCGAAACAAGAAAATCACCAAATGACCAGTCTGACCTAGCAACCACAAACTATCCAACGGGCCACATTATGACCTAGCGACCAGTATCTGACCAATTGACCAAAGTCTGACGTAGAAAGCAGCAATTGACCAACTGACCACAGTCTGACCAAGAAACCAGAAACTGACCAACTGACCACAGTCTGACCTAGAAACCAGAAATTGACCAACTGACCACAGTCTGACCTCGAAACCAGAAACTGACCATCTGACCACAGTCTGACCTCGAAACCATAAGCTGACGAACTGACCACAGTCTGAACTAGAAACCAGAAACTGACCATCTGACCTCAGTCTGACTTAAAAACAGAAACTGACCAACTGACCACAGACTGACCGAGAAACTAGAAATTAACCAACGGACCACAGTCTGACCTAGAAACCAGAAACTGACGAACTGACCGCAGTCTGACCTCGGAACCAGAAACTGACCAACTGACCACAATCTGACCGAGGCAACATGAAACTGACCAACTGACCACATTCTGACCTAGAAACCAGAAACTGTCCAACTAAACACAGTCTGACCGACAAAACAGAAACTGACCAACAGACCACAGTCTGACCTAGAAACCAGAAACTGTCCAACTGACCACAATCTAAACGAGACAATCCGAAATTGCCCAACTGACCACAGTCTGACCTAGAAACCAGAAACTGACCAACTGATCACAGTCTGATCTAGAAAGCATGAACTGACCAACTGACCACAGTCTGACCTAGAAACCAGAAACTGACCAACTGACCAAAATCTGACTGAGACAACGCGAAACATAGCAACTGACCACAGTGTGACCTAGACACGAGAAACTGAGAAACTGACCACAGTCTGACCTAGAAACCTGATACTGACTAACTGACCACAGTCTGAGCTAGAAACCGTAATTGACCAACTGATCACAGTATAAATTAGGAACCAGAAACTGACCAACTGACTTCAATCTGACCTAGAAAACAGAAACCGACCAACTGACCAGAGTCTGACCGAGACAACCAGAAACTGACCAACTAACCACAGTCTGCCCGAGACAACCCGAAACTGAACAACTGACCACAGTCTGACCGAGAAACCAGAACTGACGGTACTGACCACAGTCTGATCAAGTAACCAGCAACTGACCAATTGATCTCAGGATGACCTCGCAACCAAAAAGTAATAAACTGAACAGAGACTGATCTAGCAATCGGCAACTTACCAACTGACCACAGTCTGACCGAGACAACCTGAAACTGACCAACTGACCACAGTCTTACCAAGACAACCAGAAACTGAGAAACTGACCACAGTCTGACTTGTATAGCAGAAATTGACTAACTGACCACAGTCTGATCTAGCAACCAGAAGCTGACCAACTGACCACAGTGTGACCGAGACAATCGGAAACTGACCAAATGACCACAGTCTGACCTAGAAATCAGAAATAACAAACTGTCCAGAGAAGCAGAACTAGACAACCAGAAACAGACCAACTGACCATAGTCTGACTTGGAAACCAGAAACTGACCAGCTGACCACAGTCTGACCACAGTCTGACCTAGAACCCAGAAACTGACCAACTGAACACAGTCTGATAAAGAAACCAGCAAATGACCAATTGACCACAGCATGAAATAGAATCCAGAAAGTAACAAACTGAACACAGACTGATCTAACAATCAGCAACTGACCAACTGACCACAAGTGACCTTACATCTAAAAACCAACCAATTGCCCAAAGCCTGACCTAGAACCAGCACCTAACCAACTAACCACAGTCTGAAATAGAACCAGCAAATGACCAACTGCCCATAGTCTGAGCTAGGAACCAGAAACTGTCCAACTGAGCACAGTCTGACCTTGGAACCAGAAACTGACCAACTGAGCACAGTCTAACCAAGCATCTAGTAACTGACACATCTGACCTAGACACCAGATACTGACCAACTTACCAGATTCATCCTAGGAACCCGAAACTGACCAAATGACCAAAGTCTGACTGAGACAACCCGAAACTGACCAACTGACCACAGTCTGACGTAGAAACCAGAAAGTGATAAACTGACCACAGTCTGACATTGTAATCAGAAACTGATCTAATAACCACAGTCTGATCGAGCAACAAGCAATTGACCAACTGACCACAGGATGACCTAGCAACCAAAAAGTAAAAAAACTGACCAGAGTAGCAGACCTAGACAACCAGAAACTGATCAACTGACCACAGTCTGACCGAGAAACCAGAAACTGAACTACTGACCACTGTCTGACCACAGTCTGAACTAGAAACCAGAAACTGAACAACTGACCACATCTGACCTCGAAACAAGAAAATCACCAAATGACCAGTCTGACCTAGCAACCACAAACTATCCAACGGTCCACATTATGACCTAGCGACCAGTATCTGACCAATTGACCAAAGTCTGACGTAGAAACCAGCAATTGACCAACTGACCACAGTCTGACCAAGAAACCAGAAACTGACCAACTGACCACAGTCTGAACTAGAAACCAGAAATTGACCAACTGACCACAGTCTGACCTCGAAACCAGAAACTGACCAACTGACCACAGTCTGACCTCGAAACCAGAAGCTGACGAACTGACCACAGTCTGAACTAGAAACCAGAAACTGACCATCAGACCTAAGTCTGACCTAAAAACAGAAACTGACCAACTGACCACAGTCTGGCCTAGAAACCAGAAATTGACCAACGGACAACAGTCTGACCTAGAAACCAGAAATTGACCAACTGACCACAGTCTGACCTCGAAACCTGAAACTGACCAACTGACCACAGCCTGACCTCGAAATCAGAAACTGACGAACTGACCACATGCTTAACTCGAAACCATTAACTGATGAACTGTCCACATTCTGACCTGGAAACCAGAAACTGACCATCTGACCTCAGTCTGACTTAAAAACAGAAACTGACCAACTGACCACAGACTGACCGAGAAACTAGAAATTAACCAACGGACCACAGTCTGACCTAGAAACCAGAAACTGACGAACTGACCGCAGTCTGACCTCGGAACCAGAAACTGACCAACTGACCACAATCTGACCGAGGCAACATGAAAATGACAAACTGATCACAGTCTGACCTAGAAACCAGAAACTGACCAACTGACCACAGTCTGACCTCGATACCAGAAACTGACGAATTGACCACAGTCTGACCTAGAAACCAGAAACTGACCATCTGACCTCAGTCTGACCTAAAAACAGAAACTGACCAACTGACCACAGTCTGACCTAGAAACCAGAAATTGACCAACGGACCACAGTCTGACCTAGAAACCAGAAACTGAACAAATGACCACAGTCTGACCTCGAAACAAGAAACTCACCAAATGACCAGTCTGACCTAGCAACCACAAACTATCCAACGTGCCACATTCTGACCTAGCGACCAGTATCTGACCAAATGACCAAAGTCTGATGTAGAAACCAGCAATTGACCAACTGACCACAGTCTGACCAAGAAACCATAAACTGACCAACTGACCACAGTCTGAACTCGAAACCAGAAACTGACCAACTGAGCACAGTCTGACCTTGAAACCAGAAACTTACGAACTGACCACAGTCTGACCTAGAAACCAGAAACTGGCCATCTGACCCCAGTCTGACCTAAAAACAGAAACTGACAACTGACCACAGTCTGGCCTAATACCAGAAATTGACCAACGGACCACAGTCTGACCTCGAAACCAGAAATTGATCAACTGACAACAGTCTGACCTCGAAACCTGAAACTGACCAACTGACCACAGTCTGACCTCGAAACCAGAAACTGACGAACTGACCACATGCTTAACTCGAAACCAGAAACTGATGAACTTACCACATTCTGACCTAGAAACCAGAAACTGACCATCTGACCTCAGTCTGACTTAAAAACAGAAACTGACCAACTGACCACAGACTGACCGAGAAACTAGAAATTAACCAACGGACGAACAGTCTGACCTAGAAACCAGAAACTGACCAACTGACCACAGTCTGACCTCGGAACCAGAAACTGACCAACTGACCACAATCTGACCGAGGCAACATGAAACTGACTAACTGACCACAGTCTGACCTAGAAACCTGAAAATGTCCAACTAAACACAGTCTGATCTAGAAACCAGAAACTGCCCAACTGACCACAGTCTGATCTAGCAACCAGAAACTGAACAACTGACCACAGTCTGACCTTAAAACAGAAACTGACCAACTGACCACAGTCTGACCTAGAAACCAGAAATTGACCAACGGACCACAGTCTGACCTAGAAACCAGAAACTGAACAACTGACCACAGTCTGACCTCGAAACAAGAAACTCACCAAATGAACAGTCTGACCTAGCAACCACAAACTATCCAACGGGCCACATTCTGACCTAGCGACCAGTATCTGGCCAAATGACCAAAGTCTGACGTAGAAACCAGCAATTGACCAACTGACCACTGTCTGACCAAGAAACCAGAAATTGACCAACTGACCACAGTCTGACCTCGAAACCAGAAACTGACCAACTGACCACAGTCTGACCTTGAAACCAGAAACTGACGAACTGACCACAGTCTGACCTAGAAACCAGAAACTGACCATCAGACCTCAGTCTGACCTAAAAACAGAAACTGACCAACTGACCACAGTCAGGCCTAGAAACCAGAAATTGACCAACGGACCACAGTCTGATCTAGAAACCAAAAATTGACCAACTGACCACAGTCTGACCTCGAAACCTGAAACTGACCAACTGACCACAGCCTGACCTCGAAACCAGAAACTGACGAACTGACCACATGCTTAATTCGAAACCAGAAACTGATGAACTGTCCACATTCTGACCTAGAAACCAGAAACTGACCATCTGACCTCAGTCTGATTTAAAAACAGAAACTGACCAACTGACCACAGACTGACCGAGAAACTAGAAATTAACCAACGGACCACAGTCTGACCTACCAACCACAAACTATCCAACGGGCCACATTCTGACCTAGCGAACAGTATCTGACCAAATGACCAAAGTCTGACGTAGATACCAGCAATTGACCAACTGACCACAGTCTGACCAAGAAACCATAAACTGACCAACTGATCACAGTCTGACCTAGAAACCAGAAATTGACCAACTGACCAAAGTCTGACCTCGAAACCAGAAACTGACCAACTGAGCACAGTCTGACCTTGAAACCAGAAACTGACGAACTGACCACAGTCTGACCTAGAAACCAGAAACTGACCAGCTGACCTCAGTCTGACCTAAAAACAGAAACTGACCAACTGACCACAGTCTGGCCTAGAAACCAGAAATTGACCAACGGACCACAGTCTGACCTCGAAACCAGAAATTGACCAACTGACAACAGTCTGACCTCGAAACCTGAAACTGACCAACTGACCACAGTCTGACCTCGAAACCAGAAACTAACGAACTGACCACATGCTTAAATCGAAACCAGAAACTGATGAACTTACCACATTCTGACCTAGAAACCAGAAACTGACGATCTGACCTCAGTCTGACTTAAAAACAGAAACTGACCAACTGACCACAAACTGACCGAGAAACTAGAAATTAACCAACGGACCACAGTCTGACCTAGAAACCAGAAACTGACCAACTGACCACAGTCTGACCTCGGAACCAGAAACTGACCAACTGACCACAATCTGACCGAGGCAACATGAAACTGACCAACTGACCACAGTCTGACCTAGAAACCAGAAAATCTCCAACTAAACACAGTCTGATCTAGAAACCAGAAACTGCCCAACTGACCACAGTCTGATCTAGCAACCAGAAACTGAACAACTGACTACAGTCTGACCTTAAAACAGAAACTGACCAACTGACCACAGTCTGACCTAGAAACCAGAAATTGACCAACGGACCACAGTCTGACCTAGATACCAGAAACTGAACAACTGACCACAGTCTGACCTCGAAACAAGCAACTCACCAAATGAACAGTCTGACCTAGCAACCACAAACTATCCAACGGGCCACATTCTGACCTAGCGAGCAGTATCTGACCAAATGACCAAAGTCTGACGTAGAAACCAGCAATGCACCAACTGACCACAGTCTCACCAAGAAACCAGAAATTGACCAACTGACCACAGTCTGACCTCGAAACCAGAAACTGACAAACTGACCACAGTCTGACCTTGAAACCAGAAACTGACGAACTGACCACAGTCTGACCTAGAAACCAGAAACTGACCATCTGACCACAGTCTGACCTAAAAACAGAAACTGACCAACTGACCACAGTCTGATCTAGAAACTAAAGATTGACCAACGGACCACAGTCTGACGTAGAAACCAGAAACTGACCAACTGACCACAGTCTAACCTTGGAACCAGAAAATGACCAACTGCCCACAGTCTGACCTCGGAACCTTAACTGACCAACTGACCACAATCTGACCGAGGCAACATGAAACTGACCAACTGTCCACAGTCTGATCTAGAAACCAGAAACTGACCAACTGACCACAGTCTGATCTAGCAACCAGAAACTGACCAACTGACCACAGGCTGATCTAGCAATAAGCAACTCACCGACTGACCACAGGATGACCTAGCAACCAAAATACTAAAAATCTGACCAGAGAAACAGACCTAGACAACCAGAAACTGACCAACTGACCACAGTCTGACCGAGAAACAAGAAACTGACCAACTGACCACAGTCTGACCATAGTCTGACCTAGAAACTAGAAACTGACCAACTGCTCAAAGCCTGAGCGAGACAACATGAAACTGTCCAACTGACCAAGACAACACGAAACTGACCAACTGAACACAGTCTGACCTAGAAACCAGAAACTGACCAACTGACCACAGTCTGACCTCGAAACCAGTAACTGACCAACTGAAAACATTCTTAACTCGAAACCAGTAACTGACCAACTGACCACATTCTGACCCAGCAACCAAAAACTGACCGTCTGACCTCAGTCTGACATGAAAACAGAAACTGACCAACTGACCACAGTCTGACCTAGAAACCAGAAACTGACCAATGGATCACATTCTGACATAGGAAGCAGAAACTGTCCAACTGAGCACAGTCTGACCTAGGACCCAGAAACTGACGAACTGACCACATGCTTAACTCGAAACCAGAAACTGATGAACTTACCACATTCTGACCTAGAAACCAGAAACTGACCATCTTACCTCAATCTGACTTAAAAACAGAAACTGACCAACTGACCACAGACTGACCGAGAAACTAGAAATTAACCAACGGACCACAGTCTGACCTAGAAACCAGAAACTGACCAACTGACCACAGTCCGACCTCGGAACCAGAAAAGACCAACTGACCACAATTCGGACCGAGGCAACATGAAACTGACCAACTGACCACAGTCTGACCTAGAAACCAGAAACTGTCCAACTAAACACAGTCTGATCTAGAAACCAGAAACTGCCCAACTGACCACAGTCTGATCTAGCAACCAGAAACTGACCAACTGACCACAGTCTGACCTCGAAACCAGAAACTGACGAACTGACCACAGTCTGACCTAGAAACCAGAAACTGAACAACTGACCACAGTCTGACCTAGAAACCAGAAATTGACCAACTGACCACAGTCTGACCTCCAAACCTGAAACTGACCAACTGACCACAGCCTGACCTCGAAACCAGAAACTGACGAACTGACCACATGCTTAACTCGAAACCAGAAACTGGTGAACTGACCACATTCTGACATAGAAACCAGAAACTGACCATCTGACCTCAGTCTGACTTAAAAACAGAAATTGACCAACTGACCACAGACTGACCGAGAAACTAGAAATTAACCAACGGACCACAGTCTGACCGAGAAACCAGAAACTGACCAACTGACCACAGTCTGACCTCGGAACCAGAAACTGACCAACTGGCCACAATCTGACCGAGGCAACATGAAACTGACCAACTGACCACAGTCTGACCTAGAAACCAGAAACTGTCCAACTAAACACAGTCTGATCTAGAAACCAGAAACTGCCCAACTGACCACAGTCTGATCTAGCAACCAGAAACTGACCAACTGACCACAGTCTGACCTAAAAACAGAAACTGACCAACTGACCAGAGTCTGGCCTAGAAACCAGAAATTGACCAACGGACCACAGTCTGACCTAGAAACCAGAAATTGACCAACTGACAACAGTCTGACCTCGAAACCTGAAACTGACCAACTGACCACAGTCTGACCTCGAAACCAGAAACTGATGAACTGACCACATTCTGACCTAGAAACCAGAAACTGACCATCTGACCTCAGTCTGACTTAAAAACAGAAACTGACCAACTGACCACAGACTGACCGAGAAACTAGAAATTAACCAACGGACCACAGTCTGACCTAGAAACCAGAAACTGAACAACTGACCACAGTCTGACCTCGGAACCAGAAACTGACCAACTGACCACAATCTGACCGAGGCAACATGAAACTGACCAACTGACCACAGTCTGACCTAGAAACCAGAAACTGTCCAACTAAACACAGTCTGATCTAGAAACCAGAAACTGATCAACTGACCACAGTCTGATCTAGCAACCCGAAACTGACCAACTGACCACAGTCTGACCTCGAAACCAGAAACTGACGAATTGACCACAGTCTGACCTAGAAACCAGAAACTGACCATCTGACCTCAGTCTGACCTAAAAACAGAAACTGACCAACTGACCACAGTCTGACCTAGAAACCAGAAATTGACCAACGGACCACAGTCTGACCTCGAAACAAGAAACTCACCAAATGACCAGTCTGACCGATCAACCACAAACTATCCAACGGGCCACATTCTGACCTAGCGACCAGTATCTGACCAAATGACCAAAGTCTGACGTCGAAACCAGGAATTGACCAACTGACCACAGTCTGACCAAGAAACCATAAACTGAACAACTGACCACAGTCTGATCTAGAAACCAGAAATTGACCAACTGACCACAGTCTGACCTCGAAACCAGAAACTGACCAACTGACCACAGTCTGACCTTGAAACCAGAAACTGTCGAACTGACCACAGTCTGACCTAGAAACCAGAAACTGACCATCTGACCTCAGTCTGACCTAAAAACAGAAACTGACCAACTGACCACAGTCTGATCTAGAAATTATAAATTGACCAACGGACCACAGTCTCACCTAGAAACCAGAAACTGACCAACTGACCACAGTCTAACCTTGGAACCAGAAACTGACCAACTGACCACAGTCTGACCTCTGAACCTTAACTGACAAACTGACCACATTCTGACCGAGGCAACATGAAACTGACCAACTGACCACATTCTGACCCAGCAACCAAAAACTGACCGTCTGACCTCAGTCTGACATGAAAACAGAAACTGATCAACTGACCACAGTCTGACCTAGAAACCAGAAACTGACCAATGGACCACATTCTGACATAGGAAGCAGAAACTGTCCAACTGAGCACAGTCTGACCTAGGAACCAGAAACTGAACAACTGAGCACAGTCTAACCTAGCAACCAGTAACTGACCACAGTCTGACCTAGAAACCTGAAACTGACCAACTGACACAGTCTGATCTAGACACCAGAAACTGACCAACTGACCACATTCCGGCCTAGGAACCCGAAACAGACCAAATGACCAAAGTCTGACTGAGACAACCCGAAACTGACCATCTGACCACAGTCTGACATAGAAACCAGAAACTGATAAACTGATCACAGACTGACCTTGAAATCAGAAACTGATCAACTGACCACAGTCTGACCGAGCAACAATCAATTGACCAACTGAACACAGGATGACCTAGCAACCAAAAAGTAAAAAAAACTGTTCAGAGAAACAGACCTAGACAACCAGAAACTGACCAACTGACCACAGTCTGACCGAGAAACCAGAAACTGACCTACTGACCACAGTCTGCCCACAGTATGACCTAGAAACCAGAAACTGACCAAATGTCCACAGTCTGACCGAGACAACATGAAACTGACCAACTCACCAAGACAACGCGAAACTGAACAACTGACCACAGTCTGACCTAGAAACCAGAAACTGACCAACTGTCCACAGTCTGACCTAGAAACCAGAAACTGACCAACTGACCACAGTCTGATCTAGCAACCAGAAACTGACCAACTGACCACAGGCTGATCTAGCAATAAGCAACTCACCGACTGACCACAGGATGACCTAGCAACCAAAATACTAAAAATCTGACCAGAGAAACAGACCTAGACAACCAGAAACTGACCAACTGACCACAGTCTGACCGAGAAACAAGAAACTGACCAACTGACCACAGTCTGACCATAGTCTGACCTAGAAACCAGAAACTGACCAACTGCTCAAAGCCTGAGCGAGACAACATGAAACTGTCCAACTGACCAAGACAACACGAAACTGACCAACTGAACACAGTCTGACCTAGAAACCAGAAACTGACCAACTGACCACAGTCTGACCTCGAAACCAGTAACTGACCAACTGAAAACATTCTTAACTCGAAACCAGTAACTGACCAACTGACCACATTCTGACCCAGCAACCAAAAACTGACCGTCTGACCTCAGTCTGACATGAAAACAGAAACTGACCAACTGACCACAGTCTGACCTAGAAACCAGAAACTGACCAATGGATCACATTCTGACATAGGAAGCAGAAACTGTCCAACTGAGCACAGTCTGACCTAGGACCCAGAAACTGACGAACTGACCACATGCTTAACTCGAAACCAGAAACTGATGAACTTACCACATTCTGACCTAGAAACCAGAAACTGACCATCTTACCTCAGTCTGACTTAAAAACAGAAACTGACCAACTGACCACAGACTGACCGAGAAACTAGAAATTAACCAACGGACCACAGTCTGACCTAGAAACCAGAAACTGACCAACTGACCACAGTCCGACCTCGGAACCAGAAAAGACCAACTGACCACAATTCGGACCGAGGCAACATGAAACTGACCAACTGACCACAGTCTGACCTAGAAACCAGAAACTGTCCAACTAAACACAGTCTGATCTAGAAACCAGAAACTGCCCAACTGACCACAGTCTGATCTAGCAACCAGAAACTGACCAACTGACCACAGTCTGACCTCGAAACCAGAAACTGACGAACTGACCACAGTCTGACCTAGAAACCAGAAACTGAACAACTGACCACAGTCTGACCTAGAAACCAGAAATTGACCAACTGACCACAGTCTGACCTCCAAACCTGAAACTGACCAACTGACCACAGCCTGACCTCGAAACCAGAAACTGACGAACTGACCACATGCTTAACTCGAAACCAGAAACTGGTGAACTGACCACATTCTGACATAGAAACCAGAAACTGACCATCTGACCTCAGTCTGACTTAAAAACAGAAATTGACCAACTGACCACAGACTGACCGAGAAACTAGAAATTAACCAACGGACCACAGTCTGACTGAGAAACCAGAAACTGACCAACTGACCACAGTCTGACCTCGGAACCAGAAACTGACCAACTGGCCACAATCTGACCGAGGCAACATGAAACTGACCAACTGACCACAGTCTGACCTAGAAACCAGAAACTGTCCAACTAAACACAGTCTGATCTAGAAACCAGAAACTGCCCAACTGACCACAGTCTTATCTAGCAACCAGAAACTGACCAACTGACCACAGTCTGACCTAAAAACAGAAACTGACCAACTGACCACAGTCTGGCCTAGAAACCAGAAATTGACCAACGGACCACAGTCTGACCTAGAAACCAGAAATTGACCAACTGACAACAGTCTGACCTCGAAACCTGAAACTGACCAACTGACCACAGTCTGACCTCGAAACCAGAAACTGATGAACTGACCACATTCTGACCTAGAAACCAGAAACTGACCATCTGACCTCAGTCTGACTTAAAAACAGAAACTGACCAACTGACCACAGACTGACCGAGAAACTAGAAATTAACCAACGGACCACAGTCTGACCTAGAAACCAGAAACTGAACAACTGACCACAGTCTGACCTCGGAACCAGAAACTGACCAACTGACCACAATCTGACCGAGGCAACATGAAACTGACCAACTGACCACAGTCTGACCTAGAAACCAGAAACTGTCCAACTAAACACAGTCTGATCTAGAAACCAGAAACTGATCAACTGACCACAGTCTGATCTAGCAACCCGAAACTGACCAACTGACCACAGTCTGACCTCGAAACCAGAAACTGACGAATTGACCACAGTCTGACCTAGAAACCAGAAACTGACCATCTGACCTCAGTCTGACCTAAAAACAGAAACTGACCAACTGACCACAGTCTGACCTAGAAACCAGAAATTGACCAACGGACCACAGTCTGACCTCGAAACAAGAAACTCACCAAATGACCAGTCTGACCGATCAACCACAAACTATCCAACGGGCCACATTCTGACCTAGCGACCAGTATCTGACCAAATGACCAAAGTCTGACGTCGAAACCAGGAATTGACCAACTGACCACAGTCTGACCAAGAAACCATAAACTGAACAACTGACCACAGTCTGATCTAGAAACCAGAAATTGACCAACTGACCACAGTCTGACCTCGAAACCAGAAACTGACCAACTGACCACAGTCTGACCTTGAAACCAGAAACTGTCGAACTGACCACAGTCTGACCTAGAAACCAGAAACTGACCATCTGACCTCAGTCTGACCTAAAAACAGAAACTGACCAACTGACCACAGTCTGATCTAGAAATTATAAATTGACCAACGGACCACAGTCTCACCTAGAAACCAGAAACTGACCAACTGACCACAGTCTAACCTTGGAACCAGAAACTGACCAACTGACCACAGTCTGACCTCTGAACCTTAACTGACAAACTGACCACATTCTGACCGAGGCAACATGAAACTGACCAACTGACCACATTCTGACCCAGCAACCAAAAACTGACCGTCTGACCTCAGTCTGACATGAAAACAGAAACTGATCAACTGACCACAGTCTGACCTAGAAACCAGAAACTGACCAATGGACCACATTCTGACATAGGAAGCAGAAACTGTCCAACTGAGCACAGTCTGACCTAGGAACCAGAAACTGACCAACTGAGCACAGTCTAACCTAGCAACCAGTAACTGACCACAGTCTGACCTAGAAACCTGAAACTGACCAACTGACACAGTCTGATCTAGACACCAGAAACTGACCAACTGACCACATTCCGGCCTAGGAACCCGAAACAGACCAAATGACCAAAGTCTGACTGAGACAACCCGAAACTGACCATCTGACCACAGTCTGACATAGAAACCAGAAACTGATAAACTGATCACAGACTGACCTTGAAATCAGAAACTGATCAACTGACCACAGTCTGACCGAGCAACAATCAATTGACCAACTGAACACAGGATGACCTAGCAACCAAAAAGTAAAAAAAACTGTTCAGAGAAACAGACCTAGACAACCAGAAACTGACCAACTGACCACAGTCTGACCGAGAAACCAGAAACTGACCTACTGACCACAGTCTGCCCACAGTATGACCTAGAAACCAGAAACTGACCAAATGTCCACAGTCTGACCGAGACAACATGAAACTGACCAACTCACCAAGACAACGCGAAACTGAACAACTGACCACAGTCTGACCTAGAAACCAGAAACTGAACAACTGACCACAGTCTGACCTCGAAACCACAAACTGACCAACTGACCACAGTCTGACCTCGAAACCAGAAACTGATCAACTGACCACAGTCTGATCGAGAAACAAGCAATTGACCAACTGACCACAGGATGACCTAGCAACTAAAACGTTAACAAAACTGACCAGAGAAACAGAACTAGACAACCAGAAACTGAACATCTGCCCACAGTCTGACCGAGAAACCAGAAACTGACCTACTGACCACAGTCTGACCACAGTCTGACCTAGAAACCAGAAATTGACCCAATTTTCCAAAGTCTGACCGAGACAACATGAAACTGACCAACTGACCAAGACAACCCGAAACTGAACAACTAACCACAGTCTGACCTAGAAACCAGAAATTGAACAACTTACCACAGTCTGACCTCGAAACCAGAAACTGACCAACTGAAAACATTCTTAACTCGAAACCAGAATCTGACCAACTGACCACATTCTGACCTAGAAACCAGAAACTGACCGTCTGACCTCAGTCCGACATAAAAACAGAAACTGACAAACTGACCACAGTCTGAACTAGAAACCAGAAACTGACCAATGGACCACAATCTGACCTAGAAAAAAGAAACTGTCCAACTGACCACAGTCTGACCTTGGAACCCGAAACTGACCAACTGACCACAAGTCTGACCTAGAAACCAGAAACTCACCAAATGACCACCGTCTGACCTTGCAACCACAAACTGTCCAACAGACGACATTCTGACCTAGCGACCAGTATCTGACCAACAGATCACAGTCTGACCTAGAAACCAGAAATTGAGCAACGGACCACAGTCTGACCTTGAAACCAGAAACTGACCAACTGACCACAGTCTGACCTCGAATCCAGAAACTGACCAACTGACCACAATCGGACCGAGGCAACATGAAACTGACCAGCTGACCACATTCTGACCTAGAAACCAGAAACTGTCCAACTAAACACAGTCTGATCTAGAAACCAGAAACTGCCAAACTGACCACAGTCTGATCCAGCAACCAGAAACTGAACAACTGACCACAGTCTGACCTCGAAACCAGAAACTGACGAACTGACCACAGTCTGACCTCGAAACAAGAAACTGAACAACTGACCACAGTCTGACCTAAAAACAGAAACTGACCAACTGACCACAGGCTGACCTTGGAACCCGAAACTGACCAACTGACCACAAGTCTGACCTAGAAACCAGAAACTCACCAAATGACCACCGTCTGACCTTGCAACCACAAACTGTCCAACAGACGACATTCTGACCTAGCGACCAGTATCTGACCAACAGATCACAGTCTGACCTAGAAACCAGAAATTGAGCAACGGACCACAGTCTGACCTTGAAACCAGAAACTGACCAACTGACCACAGTCTGACCTCGAATCCAGAAACTGACCAACTGACCACAATCGGACCGAGGCAACATGAAACTGACCAGCTGACCACAGTCTGAACTAGAAACCAGAAACTGTCCAACTAAACACAGTCTGACCTAGAAACCAGAAACTGCCCAACTGACCACAGTCTGATCCAGCAACCAGAAACTGACCAACTGACCACAGTCTGACCTCGAAACCAGAAACTGACGAACTGACCACAGTCTGACCTCGAAACCAGAAACTGAACAACTGACCACAGTCTGACCTAAAAACAGAAACTGACCAACTGACCACAGTCTGACCTAGAAACCAGAAATTAAGCAACGGACCACAGTCTGACCTAGAAACCAGAAATTGACCAACTGACCACAGTCTGACCTCGAAACCTGAAACTGACCAACTGACCACAGTCTGACCTCGAAACCAGAAACTGACGAACTGACCACATGCTTAACTCGAAACCAGAAACTGATGAACTGACCACATTCTGACCTAGAAACCAGAAACTGACCATCTGACCTCAGTCTGACTTAAAAACAGAAACTGACCAACTGACCACAGACTGACCGAGAAACTAGAAATTAACCAACGGACCACAGTCTGACCTATAAACCAGAAACTGACCAACTGACCACAGTCTGACCACTGAACCAGAAACTGACCAACTAACCACAGTCTGATCTAGCAACCAGAAACTGACCAACTGTCCACAGTCTGACCTCGAAACCAGAAACTGACGAACTGACCACAGTCTGACCAAGAAACCAGAAACTGACCATCTGACCTCAGTCTGACCTTAAAACAGAAACTGACCAACTGACCAGAGTCTGACCTAGAAACCAGAAATTGACCAACGGACCACAGTCTGACCTAGAAACCAGAAACTGAACAACTGACCACAGTCTGACCTCGAAACAAGAAACTCACCAAATGACCAGTCTGACCTAGCAACCACAAACTATCCAACGGGCCTCATTCTGACCTAGCGACCGGTATCCGACCAAATGACCAAAGTCTGACGTAGAAACCAGCAATTGACCAACTGACCACAGTCTGAACAAGAAACCAGAAACTGACCAACTGACCACAGTCTGACCTAGAAACCAGAAATTGACCAACTGACCACAGTCTGACCTCGAAACCAGAAACTGACCAACTGAACACAGTCTGACCTTGATACCGGAAACTGACAAACTGACCACAGTCTGACATAGAAACCAGAAACTGACCATCTGACCTCAGTCTGACCTAAAAACAGAAAATGACCAACTGACCAGAGTTTGAACTAGAAACTAAAAATTGACCAACGGACCACAGTCTGAACTGAAAACCAGAAACTGACCAACTGACCACAGTCTAACCTTGGAACCAGAAACTGACCAACTGACCACAGTCTGACCTCGGAGCCTTAACTGACCAACTGACCACAATCTGACCGAGGCAACATGAAACTGACCAACTGACCACAGTCTGACCTAGAAACCAGAAACTGACCAACTGTCCACAGTCTGATCTAGCAACCAGAAACTGACCAACTGACCATAGGCTGATCTATCAACAAGCAACTGACCGACTGACCAAAGGATGACCTCGCAAACAAAATACTAAAAAACTGACCAGAGAAACAGACCTAGACAACCAGAACCTGACCAACTGACCACAGTCTGACCGAGAAACAAGAAACTGACCAACTGACCACAGTCTGACCTTAGTCTGACCTAGAAACCAGAAACTGACCAACTGCTCAAAGCCTGACCGAGACAATATGAAACTGTCCAACTGACCAAGACAACACGAAACTGACCAACTGAACACAGTCTGACCTAGAAACCAGAAACTGACCAACTGACCACAGTCTGACTTCGAAACCAGTAACTGACCAACTGAAAACATTCTTAACTCGAAACCAGTAACTGACCAACTCACCACATTCTGACCCAGCAACCAAAAACTGACCGTCTGACCTCAGTCTGACATGAAGACAGAAACTGACCAACTGATCACAATCTGACCTAGAAACCAGAAACTGACCAATAGACCACATTCTGACATGTGAAGCAGAAACTGTCCAACTGAGCACAGTCTGACCTAGGAACCAGAAACTGACCAACTGAGCACAGTCTAACCTAGCAACCAGCAACTGACCAAAGTCTGACCTAGAAACCTGAAACTGACCAATTGACACAGTCTGATCTAGACACCAGAAACTGACCAACTGACCACATTCAAGCCTAGGAACCCGAAACAGACCAAATGACCAAAGTCTGACTGAGACAACCCGAAACTGACCAACTGACCACCGTCTGATGTAGAATCCAGAAACTGATAAACTGACCACAGTCTGACCTTGAAATCAGAAACTGATCAACTGACCACAGTCTGACCGAGCAACAATCAATTGACCAACTGAACACAGGATGACCTAGCAACCAAAAAGTAAAAATAATGCTCAGAAAAACAGACCTAGACAACCAGAAACTGACCAACTGACCACAGTCTGACCGAGAAACCAGAAACTGACCTACTGACCACAGTATGCCCACAGTATGACCTAGAAACCAGAAACTGACCAAATGTCCACAGTCTGACCGAGACAACATGAAACTGACCAACTGACCAAGACAACGCGAAACTGAACAACTGACCACAGTCTGACCTAGAAACCAGAAACTGAACAACTGACCACAGTCTGACCTCGAAACCAGAAACTGACCAAATGACCACAGTCTGACCTAGCAACCACAAACTGTCCAACAGGCCACATTCTGACCTTGCGACCAGTATCTGACCAACTGACCAAGGTCTGAAATAGAGAGCAGCAATTGACCAACTGACCACAGTCTGACCAAGAAAACAGAAAATGACCATCTGACCACAGTCTGACCTCGAAACCATAAACTGACCAACTGACCACAGTCTGACCACGAAACCAGAAACTGATGAACTGACCACAGTCTGATCGAGCAACAAGCAATTGACCAACTGACCGCAGGATGACCTAGCAACCAAAATGTTAACAAAACTGACCAGAGAAACAGACCTAGACAACCAGAAACTGAACAACTGACCACAGTCTGACCGAGAAACCAGAAACTGACCTACTGACCACAGTCTGACCACAGTCTGACCTAGAAACCAGAAACTTTCCAAATGTCCAAAGTCTGACCGAGACAACATGAAACTGACCAACTGACCAAGACAACCCGAAACTGAACAACTGACCACAGTCTGACATAGAAACCAGAAACTGACCGTCTGACCTCAGTCTGACATAAAAACAGAAACTGACCAACTGACCACAGTCTGACCTAGAACCCAGAAACTGACCAATGGACCACAGTCTGACCTAGAAAAAAGAAACTGTCCAACTGACCACAGTCTGACCTTGGAACCCGAAACTGACCAACTGACCACAAGTCTGACCTAGAAACCAGAAACTGACCAAATGACCACCGTCTGACCTTGCAACCAAAAACTGTCCAACAGACCACATTCTGACCTAGCGACCAGTATCTGACCAACAGATCAAAGTCTGACGTCGAAACAAGCAAATGACCGACTGACCACATTCTGACCTAGCAACCACTATCTGACCAACTGACCACAGACTGACCTAGAAACCAGAAATTGGCCAACTGACCACAGTCTGACCTCGAAACCATAAACTGACCAACTGACCACATTCTGACTTCGAAACCAAAAACTGACGAACTGACCACATTCTTAACTCGAAACCAGAAACTAACGAACTGATCACATTCTGACCTATAAACCAGAAACTGACCATCTGACCTCAGTCTGACCTAAAAACAGAAACTGACCAACGGACCACAGTCTGACCTAGAAACCAGAAACTGACCAACTGACCACAGTCTGACCTTGCAACCAGAAACTGACCAACTGACCACAGTATGACCTCGGAACCAGAAATTGACCAACTGACCACATTCTGACCGACGCAACATGAAACTGAACAACTGACCACAGTCTGACCTAGAAACCAGAAATTGATCAACTGACCACATTCTTAACTCGAAACCAGAAACGAACGAACTGACCACAGTCTGACATAGAAACCAGAAACTGACCATCTAATTTCAGTCTGACCTAAAAACAGAAACTGACCAACTGACCACAGTCTGAGCTAGTAAACAGAAATTGACCAACAGACCACAGTCTGATGTATAAACCAGAAACTGAACAACTGACCACAGTCTGACCTTGGAACCAGAAACTGACCAACTGACCACAGCCTGACCTCGGAACCAGAAACTGACCAACTGACCACAGTCTGACCGAGGCAACATGAAACTAACCAACCGACCACAGTCTGACCTAGAAACGAGCAACTGTCCAACTGAACACAGTCTGATCTAGAAACCAGAAACTGACCAACTGACCACAGTCTGATCTAGCAACCAGAAACTGACCAGCTGACCACAGTCTGACCATAGTCTGACCTAGAAACCAGAAACTGACCAACTGCCCAAAGCCTGACCGAGACAACATGAAACTGTCCAACTGACCAAGACAACACGAAACTGACCAAATGACCATAGTCTGACCTCGAAACCCGAAACTGACGAACTGACCACAAGTCTGACCTAGAAACCAGAAACTGACCAAATGACCACCGTCTGACCTTGCAACCTCAAACTGTCCAACAGACCACATTCTGACCTAGCGACCAGTATCTGACCAACAGATCAAAGTCTGATGTAGAAACAAGCAAATGACCAACTGACCACATTCTGACCTAGCGACCACTATCTGACCAACTGACCACAGTCTGACCTAGAAACCAGAAATTGACCAACTGACCACAGTCTGACCTCGAAACCATAACCTGACCAACTGACCACAGTCTGACCTCGAAACCATAAACTGACCAACTGACCACAGTCTGACCTCGAAACCATAAACTGACGAACTGACCACATTCTTAACTCGAAACCAGAAACTAACGAACTCACCACATTCTGACCTAGAAACCAGAAACTGACCATCTGACCTCAGTCTGACCTAAAAACAGAAACTGACCAACTGACCACAGTCTGACCTATTAAACAGAAATTGACGAACAGACCACAGTCTGATGTATAAACCAGAAACTGAACAACTGACCACAGTCTGACCTTGGAACCAGAAACTGACCAACTGACCACAGCCTGACCTCGGAACCAGAAACTGACCAACTGACCACAATCTGACCGAGGCAACATGAAACTGACCAACCGACCACAGTCTGACCTAGAAACTAGAAACTGTCCAACTGAACACAGTCTGATCTAGAAACCAGAAACTGACCAACTGACCACAGTCTGATCTAGCAACCAGAAACTGACCAACTGACCACAGTCTGACCATAGTCTGACCTAGAAACCAGAAACTGACCAACTGCCCAAAGCCTGACCGAGACAACATGAAACTGTCCAACTGACCAAGACAACACGAAACTGACCAAATGACCATAGTCTGACCTCGAAACCCGAAACTGACGAACTGACCACAAGTCTGAACTAGAAACCAGAAACTGACCAAATGACCACCGTCTGACCTTGCAACCACAAACTGTCCAACAGACCACATTCTGACCTAGCGACCAGTATCTGACCAACAGATCAAAGTCTGACCTAGAAACCAGAAATTGACCAACTGACCACAGTCTGACCTCGAAACCATAAACTGACGAACTGACCACATTCTTAACTCGAAACCAGAAACTAACGAACTGACCACATTCTGACCTAGAAACCAGAAACTGACCATCTGACCTCAGTCTGACCTAAAAACAGAAACTGACCAACTGACCACAGTCAGACCGAGAAACCAGAAACTGACCAACTGACCACAATCTGACCTTGGAACCAGAAACTGACCAACTTACCACAGTATGACCTCGGAACCAGAAACAGACCAACTGACCACAGTCTGACCGAGGCAACATGAAACTGACCAACTGACCAAAGTCTGACCTAGAAACCAGAAACTGACCATCTGACCTCAGTCTGACCTAAAAACAGAAACTGACCAACTGACAACAGTTTGACCTAGAAACTAAAAATTTACCAACGGACCACAGTCTGACCTAGAAACCAGAAACTGACCAACTGACCACAGTCTAACCTTGGAACCAGAAACTGAACAACTGACCACAGTCTGACCTCGGAACCTTAACTGACCAACTGACCACAAGCTGACCGAGGCAACATGAAACTGACCAACTGACCACAGTCTGACCTGGAAACCAGAAACTGTCCAACTAAACACAGTCTGATCTAGAAACCTGAAACTGACCAACTGACCACAGTCTGATCTAGCAACCAGAAACTGACCAACTGACCACAGGCTGATCTATCAACATGCAACTGACCGACTGACCACAGGATGACCTAGCAACCAAAATACAAAAAATTGACCGGAGAGACAGATCTAGACAACCAGAAACTGACCAACTGACCACAGTCTGACCGAGAAACAAAAAACTGACCAACTGACCACAGTCTGACCATAGTGTGACCTAGAAACCAGAAACTGACCAACTGCTCAAAGCCTGACCGAGACAACATGAAACTGTCCAACTGACCAAGACAAAAAGCAATTGACCAACTGACCACAGGATGACCTAGCAACCAAAAAGTTAACAACTGACCACAGTCTGACCTCGAAACCAGAAACTGACCAACGGAAAATATTCTTAACTCGAAACCAGAAACTGACCAACTGACCACATTCTGACCTAGAAACCAGAAACTGACCGTCTGACCTCAGTCTGACATAAAAACAGAAACTGACCAACTGACCACAAGTCTGACCTAGAAACCAGAAACTGGCCAAATGACCACCGTCTGACCTTGCAAACACAAACTGTTCAACAGACCACATTCTGACCTAGCGACAAGTATCTGACCAACAGATCAAAATCTGACGTCGAAACAAGCAAATGACCAACTGACCACATTCGGACCTAGCGACCACTATCTGACCAACTGACCACAGTCTGACCTAGAAACCAGAAATTGACCAACTGACCACAATCTGACCTCGAAACCATAAACTGACCAACTGACCACATTCTGAACTCGAAACCATAAACTGACGAACTGACCACATTCTTAACTCGAAACCATAAACTGACGAACTGACCACATTCTTAACTCGAAACCAGAAACTAACGAACTGATCACATTCTGACCTATAAACCAGAAACTGACCATCTGACCTCAGTCTGACCTAAAAACAGAAACTGACCAACGGACCACAGTCTGACCTAGAAACCAGAAACTGACCAACTGACCACAGTCTGACCTTGCAACCAGAAACTGACCAACTGACCACAGTATGACCTCGGAACCAGAAATTGACCAACTAACCACATTCTGACCGACGCAACATGAAACTGAACAACTGACCACAGTCTGACCTAGAAACCAGAAATTGTTCAACTGACCACATTCTTAACTCGAAACCAGAAACGAACGAACTGACCACAGTCTGACATAGAAACCAGAAACTGACCATCTAATTTCAGTCTGACCTAAAAACAGAACCTGACCAACTGACCACAGTCTGAGCTAGTAAACAGAAATTGACCAACAGACCACAGTCTGATGTATAAACCAGAAACTGAACAACTGACCACAGTCTGACCTTGGAACCAGAAACTGACCAACTGACCACAGCCTGACCTCGGAACCAGAAACTGACCAACTGACCACAGTCTGACCGAGGCAACATGAAATTAACCAACCGACCACAGTCTGACCTAGAAACGAGCAACTGTCCAACTGAACACAGTCTGATCTAGAAACCAGAAACTGACCAACTGACCACTGTCTGATCTAGCAACCAGAAACTGACCAGCTGACCACAGTCTGACCATAGTCTGACCTAGAAACCAGAAACTGACCAACTGCCCAAAGCCTGACCGAGACAACATGAAACTGTCCAACTGACCAAGACAACACGAAACTGACCAAATGACCATAGTCTGACCTCGAAACCCGAAACTGACGAACTGACCACAAGTCTGACCTAGAAACCAGAAACTGACCAAATGACCACCGTCTGACCTTGCAACCTCAAACTGTCCAACAGACCACATTCTGACCTAGCGACCAGTATCTGACCAACAGATCAAAGTCTGATGTAGAAACAAGCAAATGACCAACTGACCACATTCTGACCTAGCGACCACTATCTGACCAACTGACCACAGTCTGACCTAGAAACCAGAAATTGACCAACTGACCACAGTCTGACCTCGAAACCATAAACTGACCAACTGACCACAGTCTGACCTCGAAACCATAAACTGACCAACTGACCACAGTCTGACCTCGAAACCATAAACTGACGAACTGACCACATTCTTAACTCGAAACCAGAAACTAACGAACTCACCACATTCTGACCTAGAAACCAGAAACTGACCATCTGACCTCAGTCTGACCTAAAAACAGAAACTGACCAACTGACCACAGTCTGACCTATTAAACAGAAATTGACGAACAGACCACAGTCTGAAGTATAAACCAGAAACTGAACAACTGACCACAGTCTGACCTTGGAACCAGAAACTGACCAACTGACCACAGCCTGACCTCGGAACCAGAAACTGACCAACTGACCACAATCTGACCGAGGCAACATGAAACTGACCAACCGACCACAGTCTGACCTAGAAACTAGAAACTGTCCAACTGAACACAGTCTGATCTAGAAACCAGAAACTGACCAACTGACCACAGTCTGATCTAGAAACCAGAAACTGACGAACTGACCACAAGTCTGAACTAGAAACCAGAAACTGACCAAATGACCACCGTCTGACCTTGCAACCACAAACTGTCCAACAGACCACATTCTGACCTAGCGACCAGTATCTGACCAACAGATCAAAGTCTGACCTAGAAACCAGAAATTGACCAACTGACCACAGTCTGACCTCGAAACCATAAACTGACGAACTGACCACATTCTTAACTCGAAACCAGAAACTAACGAACTGACCACATTCTGACCTAGAAACCAGAAACTGACCATCTGACCTCAGTCTGACCTAAAAACAGAAACTGACCATCTGACCTCAGTCTGACCTAAAAACAGAAACTGACCAACTGACCACAGTCAGACCTAGAAACCAGAAACTGACCAACTGACCACAATCTGACCTTGGAACCAGAAACAGACCAACTGACCACAGTCTGACCGAGGCAACATGAAACTGACCAACTGACCAAAGTCTGACCTAGAAACCAGCAACTGACCATCTGACCTCAGTCTGACCTAAAAACAGAAACTGACCAACTGACAACAGTCTGACCTAGAAACTAAAAATTTACCAACGGACCACAGTCTGACCTAGAAACCAGAAACTGACCAACTGACCACAGTCTAACCTTGGAACCAGAAACTGAACAACTGACCACAGTCTGACCTCGGAACCTTAACTGACCAACTGACCACAAGCTGACCGAGGCAACATGAAACTGACCAACTGACCACAGTCTGACCTGGAAACCAGAAACTGTCCAACTAAACACAGTCTGATCTAGAAACCTGAAACTGACCAACTGACCACAGTCTGATCTAGCAACCAGAAACTGACCAACTGACCACAGGCTGATCTATCAACATGCAACTGACCGACTGACCACAGGATGACCTAGCAACCAAAATACAAAGAATTGACCGGAGAGACAGATCTAGACAACCAGAAACTGACCAACTGACCACAGTCTGACCGAGAAACAAAAAACTGACCAACTGACCACAGTCTGACCATAGTGTGACCTAGAAACCAGAAACTGACCAACTGCTCAAAGCCTGACCGAGACAACATGAAACTGTCCAACTGACCAAGACAAAAAGCAATTGACCAACTGACCACAGGATGACCTAGCAACCAAAAAGTTAACAACTGACCACAGTCTGACCTCGAAACCAGAAACTGACCAACGGAAAATATTCTTAACTCGAAACCAGAAACTGACCAACTGACCACATTCTGACCTAGAAACCAGAAACTGACCGTCTGACCTCAGTCTGACATAAAAACAGAAACTGACCAACTGACCACAAGTCTGACCTAGAAACCAGAAACTGGCCAAATGACCACCGTCTGACCTTGCAAACACAAACCGTCCAACAGACCACATTCTGACCTAGCGACCAGTATCTGACCAACAGATCAAAATCTGACGTCGAAACAAGCAAATGACCAACTGACCACATTCGGACCTAGCGACCACTATCTGACCAACTGACCACAGTCTGACCTAGAAACCAGAAATTGACCAACTGACCACAATCTGACCTCGAAACCATAAACTGACCAACTGACCACATTCTGAACTCGAAACCATAAACTGACGAACTGACCACATTCTTAACTCGAAACCATAAACTGACGAACTGACCACATTCTTATCTCGAAACCAGAAACTAACGAACTGATCACATTCTGACCTAGAAACCAGAAACTGACAATCTGACCTCAGTCTGACCTAAAAACAGAAACTGACCAACTGACCACAGTCTGACCTAGAAACCAGAAACAGACCAACTGACCACAGTCTGACCTTGGAACCAGAAACTGACCAAATGACCACAGTATGACCTCGGTACCAGAAACTGACCAACTGACCACAGTTTGACCGAGGCAACATGAAACTAACCAACTGACCACAGTCTGACCTCGAAACCAGAAATTGAACAACTGACCACAGTCTGACCTCGAAACCAGTAACTGACAAACTGAAAACATTCTTAACTCGAAACCAGTAACTGACCAACTGACCACATTCTGACCCAGCAAACAAAAACTGACCGTCTGACCTCAGTCTGACATGAAAACAGATACTGACCAACTGACCACAGTCTTACCTAGAATCCAGAAACTGACCAATGGACCACATTCTGACACAGGAAGCAGAAACTGTCCAACTGAGCAAAGTCTGACCTAGGAACCAGAAACTGACCAACTGAGCACAGTCTAACCTAGCAACCAGTAACTGACCACAGTCTGACCTAGAAACCTGACACTGACCAACTGACACAGTCTGATCTAGACACCAGAAACTGACCAACTGACCACATTCCGGCCTAGGAACCCGAAACAGACCAAATGACCAAAGTCTGACTGAGACAACCCGAAACTAACCAACTGACCACAGTCTGACCTAGAAACCAGAAACTGATAAACTGACCACAGTCTGACCTTGAAATCATAAACTGATCAACTGACCACAGTCTGATCGAGCAACAATCAATTGACCAACTGAACACAGGATGACCTAGCAACCAAAAAGTAAAAAAAACTGCTCAGAGTAACAGACCTCGACAACCAGAAACTGACCAACTGACCACAGTCTGACCGAGAAACCAGAAACTGACCTACTGACCACAGTCTGCCCACAGTATGACCTAGAAATCAGAAACTGACCAAATGTCCACAGTCTGACCGGGACAACATGAAACTGACCAACTGATCAAGACAACGCGAAACAAAACAACTGACCACATTCTGAACTAGAAACCAGAAACTGAACAACTGACCCCAGTCTGACCTCGAAACCAGAAACTGAGCAAATGACCACAGTCTGACCTAGCAATCACAAACTGTCCAACAGGCCACATTCTGACCTTGCGACCAGTATCTGACCAACTGACAAAAGTCTGAAACAGAGACCAGCAATTGACCAACTGACCACAGTCTGACCAAGAAAACAGAAAATGACCAACTGACCACAGTCTGACCTAGAAACCAGAAATTGACCAACTGACCACAGTCTGACCTCGAAACCAGAAACTGATCAACTGACCACAGTCTGATCGAGCAACAAGCAATTGACCAACTGACCACAGGATAACCTAGCAACCAGAAAGTTAACAAAACTGACCAGAGAAACAGACCTAGACAACCAGAAACTGAACAACTGATCACAGTCTGACCGAGAAACCAGAAACTGACCTACTGACCACAGTCTGACCAAAGTCTGACCTAGAAACAAGAAACTAACCAAACGTCCACAGTCTGACCAAGACAACATGAAACTGACCAACTGACCAAGACAACCCGAAACTGAACAACTGACCACAGTCTGACCTAGAAACCAGAAACTGAACAACTGACCACAGTCTAACCTCGAAACCAGAAACTGACCAACTCAAAACATTCTTAACTCGAAACCAGAAACTGACCAACTGACCACAGTCTGACCTAGAAACCAGAAACTGACCGTCTGACCTCAGTCTGACATAAAAACAGAAACTGACCAACTGACCACAGTCTGACCTAGAAACCAGAAACTGACCAACTGACCACAATCTGATCTAGCAACCAGAAACTGACCAACTGAAAACAATCTGACCGAGAAACCTGAAACTGACCTACTGACCACAGTCTGACCAAAGTCTGACCTAGAAACAAGAAACTAACCAAACGTCCACAGTCTGACCAAGACAACATGAAACTGACCAACTGACCAAGACAACCCGAAACTGAACAACTGACCACAGTCTGACCTAGAAACCAGAAACTGAACAACTGACCACAGTCTAACCTCGAAACCAGAAACTGACCAACTCAAAACATTCTTAACTCGAAACCAGAAACTGACCAACTGACCACAGTCTGACCTAGAAACCAGAAACTGACCGTCTGACCTCAGTCTGACATAAAAACAGAAACTGACCAACTGACCACAGTCTGACCTAGAAACCAGAAACTGACCAATGGACCACAGTCTGACCTAGAAAAAAGAAACTGTCCAACTGAACACAGTCTGACCTTGGAACCCGAAACTAACCAACTGACCACAAGTCTGACCTAGAAACCAGAAACTGACCAAATGACCACACGTCTTACCTTGCATACACAAACTGTCCAACAGACCACATTCTGACCTAGCGACCAGTATCTGACCAACTGACCACAGTCTGACCTAGAAAACAGTAATTGACCAACTGACCACAGTCTGACCTCGAAACCATAAACTGACCAACTGACCACAGTCTGACCTCGAAACCATAAACTGACGAACTGACCACATTCTTAACTCGAAACCAGAAACTAACGAACTGACCACATTCTGACCTAGAAACCAGAAACTGACCATCTGACCTCATTCTGACTTAAAAACAGAAACTGACCAACTGACCACAGTCGGACCTAGAAACCAGAAATTGATCAACTGACCACAGTCTGACCTTGGAACCAGAAACTGACCAACTGACCACAGTCTGACCTAAAAACAGAAACTGACCAACTGACCACAGTCTGACCTAGAAACTAAAAATTTACCAACGGACCACACTCTGACCTAGAAACCAGAAACTGACCAACTGACCACAGTCTAACCCTGGAACCAGAAACTGACCAACTGACCACAGTCTGACCTCGGAACCTTAACTGACCAACTGACCACAAGGTGACCGAGGCAACATGAAACTGACCAACTGACCACAGTCTGACCTAGAAACCAGAAACGGTCCAACTAAACACAGTCTGATCTAGAAACCAGAAACTGACCAACTGACCACAGTCTGATCTAGCAACCAAAAACTGACCAACTGACCACAGGCTGATCTAGCAACAAGCAACTGACCGACTGACCACAGGCTGACCTAGCAACCAAAATACAAAACATTGACCGGAGAGACAGACCTAGACAACCAGAAACTGACCAACTGACCACAGTCTGACCGAGAAACAAGAAACTGACCAACTGACCACAGTCTGACCATAGTCTGACCTAGAAACCAGAAACTGACCAACTGCTCAAAGCCTGACCGAGACAACATGAAACTGTCCAACTGACCAAGACAACACGAAACTGACCAACTGAACACAGTCTGACCTAGAAACCAGAAGCTGACCAACTGACCACCGTCTGACCTCGAACCCAGTAACTGACCAACTGAAAATATTCTTAACTCGAAACCAGTAACTGAACAACTGACCACATTCTGACCCAGCAACCAAAAACTGACCGTCTGACCTCAGTCTGACATGAAAACAGAAAGTGACCAACTGACGACAGTCTGACCTAGAAACCAGAAACTGACCAATGGATCACATTCTGACATAGGAAGCAGAAACTGTCCAACTGAGCAAAGTCTGACCTAGGAACCAGAAACTGAACAACTGAGCACAGTCTAACCTAGCAACCAGTAACTGACCACAGTCTGACCTAGAAACCTGAAACTGACCAACTGACACAGTCTGATCTAGACACCAGAAACTGATCAACTGACCACATTCCGGCCTAGGAACCCGAAACAGACCAAATGACCAAAGTCTGACTGAGACAACCCGAAACTGACCAACTGACCACAGTCTGACGTAGAAACCAGAAACTGATAAACTGACCACAGTCTGACCTTGAAATCAGAAACTGATCAACTGACCACAGTCTGATCGAGCAACTATCAATTGACCAACTGAACACAGGATGACCTAGCAACCAAAAATTAAAAAAACTGCTCAGAGAAACAGACCTAGTCAACCAGAAACTGACCAACTGACCACAGTCTGACCGAGAAACCAGAAACTGAACTACTGACCATAGTCTGCCCACAGTCTGACCTAGAAACCAGAAACTGACCAACTGACCACAGTCTGACCTCGAAACCAGAAACTGACCAACTGACCACAGTCTGACCTCAAAACCAGAAACTGACGAACTGACCACATTCTTAACTCGAAACCAGAAACTGACGAACTGACCACAGTCTGACCTAGAAATCAGAAACTGACCATCTGACCTCAGTCTTACCAAAAAACAGAAACTGACCAACTCACCGCAGTCTGACCTAGAAAACAGAAATTGACCAACAGACCACAGTCTGACGTATAAACCAGAAACTGACCAACTGACCACAGTCTGACCTTGGAACCAGAAACTGACCAACTGACCACAGTCTGACCTCTGAACCAGAAACTGACCAACTGACCACAATCTGACCGAGGCAACATGAAACTGACCAACTGACCACAGTCTGACCTAGAAACCAGAAACTGACCAACTGACCACAGTCTGACCGAGAAACCAGAAACTGACCTACTGACCACAGTCTGCCCACAGTATGACCTAGAAACCAGAAACTGACCAAATGTCCACAGTCTGACCGAGACAACATGAAACTGACCAACTGACCAAGACAACGCGAAACTGAACAACTGACCACAGTCTGACCGAGAAACCAGAAACTGGACAACTGACCACAGTCTGACCTCGAAACCAGAAACTGACCAAATGACCACAGTCTGACCTAGCAATCACAAACTGTCCAACAGGCCACATTCTGACCTTGCGACCAGTATCTGACCAACTGACCAAAGTATGAAATAGAGACCAGCAATTGACCAACTGACCACAGTCTGACCAAGAAAACAGAAAATGACCAACTGACCACAGTCTGACCTAGAAACCAGAAATTGACCAACTGACCACAGTCTGACCTCGATACCAGAAACTGATCAACTGACCACAGTCTGATCGAGCAACAAGCAATTGACCAACTGACCACAGGATGACCTAGCAACCAAAAAGTTAACAAAACTGACCAGATAAACAGACCTAGACAACCAGAAACTGAACAACTGACCACAGTCTGACCGAGAAACCAGAAACTGAGCCACTGACCACAGTCTGACCACAGTCTGACCTAGAAACCAGAAATTGACCAAATGTCCAAAGTCTGACCGAGACAACATGAAACTAACACACTGACCAAGACAACCCGAAACTGAACAACTGACCACAGTCTGACCTCGAAACCAGAAACTGACCAACTGAAAATATTCTTAACTCGAAACCAGAAACTGACCAACTGACCACATTCTGACCTAGAAACCAGAAACTGACCATCTGACCTCAGTCTGACATAAAAACAGAAACTCACCAACTGACCACAAGTCTGACCTTGAAACCAGAAACTGGCCAAATGACCACCGTCTGACCTTGCAAACACAAACTGTCCAACAGACCACATTCTGACCTATCGACCATTATCTGACCAACAGATCAAAGTCTGACGTCGAAACAAGCAAATGACCAACTGACCACATTCTGACCTAGCGACCACTATCTGACCAATTGACCACAGTCTGACCTAGAAACCAGAAATTGACCAACTGACCACAATCTGACCTCGAAACCATAAACTGACCAACTGACCACATTCTGACCTCGAAACCATAAACTGACGCACTGACCACATTCTTAACTGGAAACCATAAACTGACGAACTGACCACATTCTTAACTCGAAACCAGAAACTAACGAACTGATCACATTCTGACCTATAAACCAGAAACTGACCATCTGACCTCAGTCTGACCTAAAAACAGAAACTGACCAACTGACCACAGTCTGACCTAGAAACCAGAAACTGACCAACTGACCACAGTCTGACCTTGGAACCAGAAACTGACCAACTGATCACAGTCTGACCTCGAAACCAGTAACGGACAAACTGAAAACATTCTTAACTCGAAACCAGTAACTGACCAACTGACCACATTCTGACCGAGCAACCAAAAACTGACCGTCTGACCTCAGTCTGACATGAAAACAGAAACTGACCAACTGACCACAGTCTGACCTAGAAACCAGAAACTGACCAATGGACCACATTCTGACACAGGAAGCAGAACCTGTCCAACTGAGCAAAGTCTGACCTTGGAACCAGAAACTGACCAACTGAGCAAAGTCTAACCTAGCAACCAGTAACTGACCGCAGTCTGACCTAGAAACCTGAAACTGACCAACTGACACAGTCTGATCTAGACAGCAGAAACTGACCAACTGACCACATTCCGGCCTAGGAACCCGAAACAGACCAAATGACCAAAGTCTGACTGAGACAACCCGAAACTGACCAACTGACCACAGTCTGACGTAGAAACCATAAACTGATAAACTGACCACAGTCTGACCTTGAAATCATAAACTGATCAACTGACCACAGTCTGATCGAGCAACAATCAATTGACCAACTGAACACAGGATGACCTAGCAACCAAAAAGTAAAAAAAACTGCTCAGAGAAACAGACCGAGACAACCAGAAACTGACCAACTGACCACAGTCTGACCGAGAAATTGGAAACTGACCTACTGACCACAGTCTGCACACAGTTTGACCTAGAAACCAGAAACTGACCAAATGTCCACAGTCTGACCGAGACAACATGAAACTGACCAACTGAGCAAGTCAATGCGAAACTGAACAACTGACCACAGTCTGACCTAGAAACCAGAAACTGAACAACTGACCACCATCTGACCTCGAAACCAGAAACTGACCAAATGACCACAGTCTGACCAAGCAACCACAAACTGTCCAACAGGCCACAACTGACCTTGCGACCAGTATCTGACCAACTGACCAAAGTCTTAAATAGAGACCAGCAATTGACCAACTGACCACAGTCTGACCAAGAAAACAGAAAATGACCAACTGAACACAGTCTGTCCTAGAAACCAGAAATTGACCAACTGACCACAGTCTGACCTCGAAACCAGAAACTGATCAACTGACCACAGTCTGATCGAGCAACAAGCAATTGACCAACTGACCACAGGATGACCTAGCAACCAAAAAGTTAACAAAACTGACCAGTGAAACAGACCTAGACAACCAGAAACTGAACAACTGATCACAGTCTGACCGAGAAATCAGAAACTGACCTACTGACCACAGTCTGACCACAGTCTGACCTAGAAACCAGAAACTGAGCAAATGTCCAAAGTCTGACCGAGACAACATGAAACTGACCAACTGACCAAGACAACCCGAAACTGAACAACTGACCACAGTCTGACCTAGAAACCAGAAACTGAACAACTGACCACAGTCTGACCTCGAAACCAGAAACTGACCTACTCAAAACATTCTTTACTCGAAACCAGAATCTGACCAACTGACCACATTCTGACCTAGAAACCAGAAACTGACCGTCTGACCTCAGTCTGATATAAAAACTGAAACTGACCAACTGACCACAGTCTGACCTAGAAACCAGAAACTGACCAATGGACCACAGTCTGACCTAGTAAAAAGAAACTGTCCAACTGACCATAGTCTGACCTTGGAACCCGAAACTAACCAACTGACCACAAGTCTGACCTAGAAACAAGAAACTGACCAAATGACCACCGTCTGACCTTGCAAACACAAACTGTCCATCAGACCACATTCTGACCTAGCGACCAATATCTGACCAAACAGATCAAAGACTGACGTCGAAACAAGCAAATGACCAACTGACCACATTCTGACCTAGCGACCACTATCTGACCAACTGACCACAGTCTGACCTCGAAACCAGAAATTGACCAACTGACCACAGTCTGACCTCGAAACCATAAACTGATCAACTGACCACATTTTGACCTCGAAACCATAAACTTACGAACTGACCACATTCTTAACTCGAAACCATAAACTGACGAACTGACCACATTCTTAACTCGAAACCAGAAACTAACGAACTGATCACATTCTGACCTATAAACCAGAAACTGACCATCTGACCTCAGTCTGACCTAAAAACAGAAACTGACCAAACGACCACAGTCTGACCTAGAAACCAGGAACTGACCAACTGACCACAGTCTGACCTTGGAACCAGAAACTGACCAACTGACCACAGTCTGACCGAGGCAACATGAAACTGAAAACTGACCATAGTCTGACCTAGAAAGCAGAAACTGTCCAACTGACCACAGTCTGATCTAGAAACCAGAAACTGACCAAATCACAACAGTCTGATCTAGCAACCAGAAACTGACCAACTGACCACAGTCTGACCTAGCAACAAGCAACTGACCGACTGACAACAGGATGATTTAGCAAGCAAAATACTAAAAAACTGACCAGAGAAACAGACCTAGACAACCAGTAACTGGCCAACTGACCACAGTCTGACCGAGAAACAAGAAACAAATCAACTGACCACAGTCTGTCCATAGTCTGACCTAGAAACCAGAAACTGACCAACTGCCCAAAGCCTGACCGAGACAACATGAAACTGTCCAACTGACCAAGACAGCACGAAACTGACCAAATGACCAAAGTCTGACCTCGAAACCCGAAACTGACCAACTGACCACAAGTCTGACCTAGAAACCAGAAACTGACCAAATGACCACCGTCTGACCTTGCAACCACAAACTGTCCAACAGAACACATTCTGACCTAGCATCCAGTATCTGACCAACAGATCAAAGTCTGACGTAGAAACAAGCAAATGACCAACTGACCACATTCTAACCTAGCGACCACTATCTGACCAACTGACCACAGTCTGACCTAGAAACCAGAAATTGACCAACTGACCACAGTCTGACCTCGAAACCATAAATTGACCAACTGACCACAGTCTGACCTCGAAACCATAAATTGACGAACTGACCACATTCTTAACTCGAAACCAGAAACTAACGAACTGACCACATTCTGACCTAGAAACCAGAAACTGACCATCTGACCTCAGTCTGACCTAAAAACAGAAACTGACCCACTGACCACAGTCTGACCTAGAAACCAGAAACTGACCAACTGACCACAGTCTGACCTTGGAACCAGAAACTGACCAACTGACAACAGTATGACCTCGGAACCAGAAACAGACCAACTGACCACCGTCTGACCGAGGCAACATGAAATTGACCAACTGACCACAGTCTGACCTATAAACCAGAAATTGACCAACTGACCACAGTCTGACCTCGAAACCAGAATCTGATCAACTGACCACAGTCTGACCTCGAAACCAGAAACTGACGAACTGACCACATTCTTAACTCGAAACCAGAAACTGACGAACTGACCACAGTCTGACCTAGAAACCAGAAACTGACCATCTGACCTCAGTCTGACCTAAAAACAGAAACTGACCAACTGACCACAGTCTGAGCTAGAAAAAAGAAATTGACCAACAGACCACAGTCTGACGTATAAACCAGAAACTGACGAACTGACCACAGTCTGACGTTGGAACCAGAAACTGACCAACTGACCACAGTCTGACCTCGGAACCAGAAACTGACCAACTGACCACAATCTGACCGAGGCAACATGAAACTGACCAACTGACCACAGTCTGATCTAGAAACCAGAAACTGTCGAACTGAACACAGTCTGATCAAGAAACCAGAAACTGACCAACTGGCCACTGTCTGATCTAGCAACCAGAAACTGACCAACTGACCACAGGCTGACCTAGCAACAAGCAACTGACCGACTGACAACAGGATGACCTAGCAACCAAAATACTAAAATACTGACCAGATAAAAAGACCTAGACAACCAGAAACTTGCCAACTGACCACAGTCTGACCGAGAAACAAGAAACTGACCAACTGACCACAGTCTGACCATAGTCTGACCTAGAAACCAGAAACTGACCAACTACCCAAAGCCTGACCAAGACAACATGAAACTGTCCAACTGACCAAGACAACACGAAACTGACCAAATGACCATAGTCTGACCAAGAAACCAGAAACTGAGCAACTGACCACAATATGACCTCGAAACCAGAAACTGACCAAATGACCACAGTCTGACCTAGCAACCACAAATTGTCCAACAGGCTACATTCTGACCTAGCGACCAATATCTGACCAACTGACCAAAGTCTGACGTAGAAACAAGCAATTGACCAACTGAACGCAGTCTAACATGGAAACATGAAACTGACCAACTGACCACAGTCTGACCTAGAAACCAGAAACTGAACAACTGACTACAGTCTGACCTCAAAACCAGAAACTGATCAATTGACAACAGTCTGACCTCGAAACCAGAAACTGACCAACTGAAAACATTCTTAACTCGAAAGCATAAACTGATCAAATGACCACATTCTGACCTAGAAACCAGAAACTGACAGTCTGACCTCAGTCTGACATAAAAACAGAAACTGACCAACTGACCACAGTCTGACCTAGAAACCAGAAACTGACCAATGGACCACAGTCTGACCTAGAAAAAAGAAACTGACCAACTGACCACAGTCTGACCTTGGAACCCGAAACTAACCAACTGACCACAGTCTGATCTATAAACCAGAAATTGACCAAATGACCACCGTCTGACCTTGCAACCACAAACTGTCCAACAGACCACATTCTGACCTAGCGACCAATATCTGACCAACTGACCAAAGTCTGACGTAGAAACAAGCAAATGACCAACTGACCACAATCTGACCAAGAAACCAGAAACTGACCAACTGACCACAGTCTAATATAGAAACCAGAAATTGACCAACTGACCACAGTCTGACCTCGAAACCTGAAACTGACCAACTGACCACAGTCTGACCTCGAAACCAGAAACTGACGAACTGACCACATGCTTCACTCGAAACCAGAAACTGATGAACTGACCACATTCTGACTTAGAAACCAGAAACTGAACATCTGACCTCAGTCTGACTTAAAAACAGCAACTGACCAACTGTCCACAGTCTGACCAAGAAACTAGAAATTAACCAACGGACCACAGTCTGACCTAGAAACCAGAAACTGACCAACTGACCACAGTCTGACCTTGGAACCAGAAACTGACCACCTGACCACAGTCTGACTTCGGAATCAGAAACTGACCAACTGACCTCAGTCTGACCGAGGCAACATGAAACTGACCAACTGACCAGATTCAGACCTACAAACCAGAAACTGACCAACTGACCACAGTCTGACCGAGAAACAAGAAACTGACCAACTGACCACAGTCTGACCATAGTCTGACCTAGAAACCAGAAACTGACCAACTGCCCAAAGCCTGACCAAGACAACATGAAACTGTCCAACTGACCAAGACAACACGAAACTGACCAAATGACCATAGTCTGACCAAGAAACCAGAAACTGAGCAACTGACCACAATCTGACCTCGAAACCAGAAACTGACCAAATGACCACAGTCTGACCTAGCAACCACAAATTGTCCAACAGGCCACATTCTGACCTAGCAACCAGTATCTGACTAACTGACCACAGTCTGACATGGAAACCAGCAATTGACCAACTCAACGCTGTCTAACATGGAATCCTGAAACTGACCAACTGACCACAGTCTGACCTAGAAACCAGAAACTGAACAACTGACCACAGTCTGACCTCAAAACCAGAAACTGATCAACTGACAACAGTCTGACCTCGAAACCAGAAACTGAACAACTGAAAACATTCTTAACTCGAAACCAGAAACTGATCAACTGACCACATTCTGACCTAGAAACCAGAAACTGACAGTCTGACCTCAGTCTGACATAAAAACAGAAACTGACCAACTGACCACAGTCTGACCTAGAAACCAGAAACTGACCAATGGACCACAGTCTGACCTAGAAAAAAGAAACTGACCAACTGACCACAGTCTGACCTTGGAACCCGAAACTAACCAACTGACCACAGTCTGATCTATAAACCAGAAATTGACCAAATGACCACCGTCTGACCTTGCAACCACAAACTGTCCAACAGACCACATTCTGACCTAGCGACCAATATCTGACCAACTGACCAAAGTCTGACGTAGAAACAAGCAATTGACCAACTGACCACAATCTGACCAAGAAACCAGAAACTGACAAACTGACCACAGTCTGACTTAAAAACAGAAATTAACCAACCGGCCACAGTCTGACCTAGAAACCAGAAACTGACCAACTGACCACAGTCTGACCTTGGAACCAGAAACTGACGAACTGACCACATGCTTAACTCGAAACCAGAAACTGATGAACTGACCACATTCTGACCTATAAACCAGAAACTGACCATCTGACCTCAGTCTGACTTAAAAACAGGAACTGACCAACTGTCCACAGTCTGACCGAGAAACTAGAAATTAACCAACGGACCACAGTCTGACCTAGAAATTGGAAACTGACCAACTGACCACAGTCTGACCTTGGAACCAGAAACTGACCACCTGACCACAGTCTGACTTCGGAACCAGAAACTGACCAACTGACCTCAGTCTGACCGAGGCAACGTGAAACTGACCAACTGACCAGAGTCTGACCTACAAACCAGAAACTGACCAACTGACCACAGTCTGACCGAGAAAAAAGAAACTGACCAACTGACCACAGTCTGCCCATAGTCTGACCTAGAAACCAGAAAGTGACCAACTGCCCAAAGCCTGACCAAACAACATGAAACTGTCCAATTGACCAAGACAACACGAAAATGACCAAATGACCATAGTCTGACCAAGAAACCAGAAACTGAGCAACTGACCACAATCTGACCTCGAAACCAGAAACTGACCAAATGACCACAGTCTGACCTAGCAACCACAAATTGTCCAACAGGCCACATTCTGACCTAGCAACCAGTATCTGACTAACTGACCACAGTCTGACATAGAAACCAGCAATTGACCAACTGAACGCAGGCTAACATGGAATCCTGAAACTGACCAACTGACCACAGTCTGACCTAGAATCCAGAAACTGAACAACTGACCACAGTCTGACCTCAAAACCAGAAACTGATCAACTGACAACAGTCTGACCTCGAAACCAGAAACTGAAAACTGAAAACATTCTTAACTCGAAAGCATAAACTGATCAAATGACCACATTCTGACCTAGAAACCAGAAACTGACAGTCTGACCTCAGTCTGACATAAAAACAGAAACTGACCAACTGACCATAGTCTGACCTAGAAACCAGAAACTGACCAACTGCCCAAAGCCTGACCAAGACAACATGAAACTGTCCAACTGACCAAGACAACACGAAACTGACCAAATGACCATAGTCTGACCAAGAAACCAGAAACTGAGCAACTGACCACAATCTGACCTCGAAACCAGAAACTGACCAAATGACCACAGTCTGACCTAGCAACCACAAATTGTCCAACAGGCTACATTCTGACCTAGCGACCAATATCTGACCTACTGACCAAAGTCTGACGTAGAAACACGCAATTGACCAACTGAACGCAGTCTAACATGGAAACATGAAACTGACCTACTGACCACAGTCTGACCGAGAAACTAGAAATTAACCAACGGACCACAGTCTGACCTAGAAACCAGAAACTGACCAACTGACCACAGTCTGACCTCGAAACCAGAAACTGACCAACTAAAAACTTTCTTAACTCGAAACCATAAACTGATCAACTGACCACATTCTGACCTAGAAACCAGAAACTGACAGTCTGACCTCAGTCTGACATAAAAACAGAAACTGACCAACTGACCACAGTCTGACCTAGAAACCAGAAACTGACCAATGGACCACAGTCTGACCTAGAAAAAAGATACTGACCAACTGACCACAGTCTGACCTTGGAACCCGAAACTAACCAACTGACCACAGTCTGATCTATAAACCAGAAATTGACCAAATGACCACCGTCTGACCTTGCAACCACAAACTGTCCAACAGACCACATTCTGACCTAGCGACCAATATCTGACCAACTGACCAAAGTCTGACGTAGAAACAAGCAATTGACCAACTGACCACAATCTGACCAAGAAACCAGAAACTGACCAACTGACCACAGTCTGACATAGAAACCAGAAATTGACCAACTGACCACTGTCTGACCTCGAAACCTGAAACTGACCAACTGACCACAGTCTGACCTCGAAACCAGAAACTGACGAACTGACCACATGCTTAACTAGAAACCAGAAACTGATGAACTGACCACATTCTGACCTAGAAACCAGAAACTGACCATCTGACCTCAGTCTGACTTAAAAACAGAAACTGGCCAACTGTCCACAGTCTGACCGAGAAAATAGAAATTAACCAACGGACCACAGTCTGACCTAGAAACCAGAAACTGACCAACTGACCACAGTCTGACCTTGGAACCAGAAACTGAACACCTGACCACAGTCTGACTTCGGAACCAGAAACTGACCAACTGACCTCAGTCTGACCGAGGCAACATGAAACTGACCAACTGACCAGAGTCTGACCTACAAACCAGAAAGTGACCAACTGACCACAGTCTGACCGAGAAACAAGAAACTGAACAACTGAACACAGTCTGACCTCAAAACCAGAAACTGATCAACTGACAACAGTCTGACCTCGAAACCAGAAACTGACCAACTGAAAACATTCTTAACTCGAAACCAGAAAGTGATCAACTGACCACATTCTGACCTAGAAACCAGAAACTGACAGTCTGACCTCAGTCTGACATAAAAACAGAAACTGACCAACTGACCACAGTCTGACCTAGAAACCAGAAACTGACCAATGGACCACAGTCTGACCTAGAAAAAAGAAACTGACGAACTGACCACAGTCTGACCTTGGAACCCGAAACTAACCAACTGACCACAGTCTGATCTATAAACCAGAAATTGACCAAATGACCACCGTCTGGCCTTGCAACCACAAACTGTCCAACAGACCACATTCTGACCTAGCGACCAATATCTGACCAACTGACCAAAGTCTGACGTAGAAACAAGCAATTGACCAACTGACCACAATCTGACCAAGAAACCAGAAACTGACCAACTGACCACAGTCTGACCTTGGAACCAGAAACTGACCAACTGACCACAGTCTGACCTTGGAACCAGAAACTGACCAACTGACCACAGTCTGACCTCGGAACCAGAAACTGACCAACTGACCACAATCTGACCGAGGCAACATGAAACTGACCAACTGGCCACAGTCTGATCTAGAAACCAGAAACTGTCGAACTGAACACAGTCTGATCAAGAAACCAGAAACTGACCAACTGGCCACTGTCTGATCTAGCAACCAGAAACTAACCAACTGACCACAGGCTGACCTAGCAACAAGCAACTGACCGACTGACAACAGGATGACCTAGCAACCAAAATACTAAAATACTGACCAGATAAAAAGACCTAGACAACCAGAAACTGGCCAACTGACCACAGTCTGACCGAGAAACAAGAAACTGACCAACTGACCACAGTCTGACCATAGTCTGACCTAGAAACCAGAAACTGACCAACTGCCCAAAGCCTGACCAAGACAACATGAAACTGTCCTACTGACCAAGCCAACACGAAACTGACCAAATGACCATAGTCTGACCAAGAAACCAGAAACTGAGCAACTGACCACAATCTGACCTCGAAACCAGAAACTGACCAAATGACCACAGTCTGACCTAGCAACCACAAATTGTCCAACAGGCTACATTCTGACCTAGCGACCAATATCTGACCAACTGACCAAAGTCTGACGTAGAAACAAGCAATTGACCAACTGAACGCAGTCTAACATGGAAACATGAAACTGACCAACTGACCACAGTCTGACCTAGAAACCAGAAACTGAACAACTGACTACAGTCTGACCTCAAAACCAGAAACTGATCAACTGACAACAGTCTGACCTCGAAACCAGAAACTGACCAACTGAAAACATTCTTAACTCGAAAGCATAAACTGATCAAATGACCACATTCTGACCTAGAAACCAGAAACTGACAGTCTGACCTCAGTCTGACATAAAAACAGAAACTGACCAACTGACCACAGTCTGAGCTAGAACCCAGAAACTGACCAATGGACCACAGTCTGACCTAGAAAAAAGAAACTGACCAACTGACCACAGTCTGACCTTGGAACCCGAAACTAACCAACTGACCACAGTCTGATCTATAAACCAGAAATTGACCAAATGACCACCGTCTGACCTTGCAACCACAAACTGTCCAACAGACCACATTCTGACCTAGCGACCAATATCTGACCAACTGACCAAAGTCTGACGTAGAAACAAGCAATTGACCAACTGACCACAATCTGACCAAGAAACCAGAAACTGACCAACTGACCACAGTCTGACCTCGAAACCAGAAACTGACGAACTGACCACATGCTTAACTAGAAACCAGAAACTGATGAACTGACCACATTCTGACTTAGAAACCAAAAACTGACCATCTGACCTCAGTCTGACTTAAAAACAGCAACTGACCAACTGTCCACAGTCTGACCAAGAAACTAGAAATTAACCAAAGGACCACAGTCTGACCTAGAAACCAGAAACTGACCAACTGACCACAGTCTGACCTTGGAACCAGAAACTGACCACCTGACCACAGTCTGACTTCGGAACCAGAAACTGACCAACTGACCACAGTCTGACCGAGGCAACATGAAACTGACCAACTGACCAGATTCAGACCTACAAACCAGAAACTGACCAACTGACCACAGTCTGACCGAGAAACAAGAAACTGACCAACTGACCACAGTCTGACCATAGTCTGAACTAGAAACCAGAAACTGACCAACTGCCCAAAGCCTGACCAAGACAACATGAAACTGTCCAACTGACCAAGACAACACGAAACTCCAAATGACCATAGTCTGACCAAGAAACCAGAAACTGAGCAACTGACCACAATCTGACCTCGAAACCAGAAACTGACCAAATGACCACAGTCTGACCTAGCAACCACAAATTGTCCAACAGGCCACATTCTGACCTAGCAACCAGTATCTGACTAACTGACCACAGTCTGACATGGAAACCAGCAATTGACCAACTGAACGCAGTCTAACATGGAATCCTGAAACTGACCAACTGACCACAGTCTGACCTAGAAACCAGAAACTGAACAACTGACCACAGTCTGACCTCAAAACCAGAAACTGATCAACTGACAACAGTCTGACCTCGAAACCAGAAACTGAACAACTGAAAACATTCTTAACTCGAAACCAGAAACTGATCAACTGACCACATTCTGACCTAGAAACCAGAAACTGACAGTCTGACCTCAGTCTGACATAAAAACAGAAACTGACCAACTGACCACAGTCTGACCTAGAAACCAGAAACTGACCAATGGACCACAGTCTGACCTAGAAAAAAGAAACTGACCAACTGACCACAGTCTGACCTTGGAACCCGAAACTAACCAACTGACCACAGTCTGATCTATAAACCAGAAATTGACCAAATGACCACCGTCTGACCTTGCAACCACAAACTGTCCAACAGACCACATTCTGACCTAGCGACCAATATCTGACCAACTGACCAAAGTCTGACGTAGAAACAAGCAATTGACCAACTGACCACAATCTGACCAAGAAACCAGAAACTGACCAACTGACCACAGTCTGACTTAAAAACAGAAATTAACCAACCGGCCACAGTCTGACCTAGAAACCAGAAACTGACCAACTGACCACAGTCTGACCTTGGAACCAGAAACTGACGAACTGACCACATGCTTAACTCGAAACCAGAAACTGATGAACTGACCACATTCTGACCTAGAAACCAGAAACTGACCATCTGACCTCAGACTGACTTAAAAACAGCAACTGACCAACTGTCCACAGTCTGACCGAGAAACTAGAAATTAACCAACGGACCACAGTCTGACCTAGAAACCAGAAACTGACCAACTGACCACAGTCTGACCTTGGAACCAGAAACTGACCACCTGACCAGTCTGACTTCCGAACCAGAAACTGACCAACTGACCACAGTCTGACCGAGAAACAAGAAACTGACCAACTGACCACAGTCTGACCATAGTCTGACCTAGAAACCAGAAACTGACCAACTGCCCAAAGCCTGACCAAGACAACGTGAAACTGTCCAACTGACCAAGACAACACGAAACTGACCAAATGACCATAGTCTGACCAAGAAACCAGAAACTGAGCAACTGACCACAATCTGACCTCGAAATCAGAAACTGACCAAATGACCACAGTCTGACCTAGCAACCACAAATTGTCCAACAGGTAACATTCTGACCTAGCAACCAGTATCTGACTAACTGACCACAGTCTGACATAGAAACCAGCAATTGACCAACTGAACGCAGTCTAACATGGAATCCTGAAACTGACCAACTGACCACAGTCTGACCTAGAAACCAGAAACTGAACAACTGAACACAGTCTGATCTCAAAACCAGAAACTGATCAACTGACAACAGTCTGACCTCGAAACCAGAAACTGACCAACTGAAAACATTCTTAACTCGAAACCAGAAACTGATCAACTGACCACATTCTGACCTAGAAACCAGAAACTGACAGTCTGACCTCAGTCTGACATAAAAACAGATACTGACCAACTGACCACAGTCTGACCTAGAAACCAGAAACTGACCAATGGACCACAGTCTGACCTAGAAAAAAGAAACTGACGAACTGACCACAGTCTGACCTTGGAACCCGAAACTAACCAACTGACCACAGTCTGATCTATAAACCAGAAATTGACCAAATGACCACCGTCTGGCCTTGCAACCACAAACTGTCCAACAGACCACATTCTGACCTAGCGACCAATATCTGACCAACTGACCAAAGTCTGACGTAGAAACAAGCAATTGACCAACTGACCACAATCTGACCAAGAAACCAGAAACTGACCAACTGACCACAGTCTGACCTTGGAACCAGAAACTGACCAACTGACCACAGTCTGACCTTGGAACCAGAAACTGACCAACTGACCAGAGTCTGACCTCGGAACCAGAAACTGACCAACTGACCACAATCTGACCGAGGCAACATGAAACTGACCAACTGACCACAGTCTGATCTAGAAACCAGAAACTGTCGAACTGAACACAGTCTGATCAAGAAACCAGAAACTGACCAACTGGCCACTGTCTGATCTAGCAACCAGAAACTGACCAACTGACCACAGGCTGACCTAGCAACAAGCAACTGACCGACTGACAACAGGATGACCTAGCAACCAAAATACTAAAATACTAACCAGATAAAAAGATCTAGACAACCAGAAACTGGCCAACTGACCACAGTCTGACCGAGAAACAAGAAACTGACCAACTGACCACAGTCTGACCATAGTCTGACCTAGAAACCAGAAACTGACCAACTGCCCAAAGCCTGACCAAACAACATGAAACTGTCCAATTGACCAAGACAACACGAAAATGACCAAATGACCATAGTCTGACCAAGAAACCAGAAACTGAGCAACTGACCACAATCTGACCTCGAAACCAGAAACTGACCAAATGACCACAGTCTGACCTAGCAACCACAAATTGTCCAACAGGCCACATTCTGACCTAGCAACCAGTATCTGACTAACTGACCACAGTCTGACATAGAAACCAGCAATTGACCAACTGAACGCAGGCTAACATGGAATCCTGAAACTGACCAACTGACCACAGTCTGACCTAGAAACCAGAAACTGAACAACTGACCACAGTCTGACCTCAAAACCAGAAACTGATCAACTGACAACAGTCTGACCTCGAAACCAGAAACTGAAAACTGAAAACATTCTTAACTCGAAACCAGAAACTGATCAACTGACCACATTCTGAACTTGAAACCAGAAACTGACAGTCTGACCTCAGTCTGACATAAAAACAGAAACTGACCAACTGACCATAGTCTGACCTAGAAACCAGAAACTGACCAACTGCCCAAAGCCTGACCAAGACAACATGAAACTGTCCAACTGACCAAGACAACACGAAACTGACCAAATGACCATAGTCTGACCAAGAAACCAGAAACTGAGCAACTGACCACAATCTGACCTCGAAACCAGAAACTGACCAAATGACCACAGTCTGACCTAGCAACCACAAATTGTCCAACAGGCTACATTCTGACCTAGCGACCAATATCTGACCTACTGACCAAAGTCTGATGTAGAAACACGCAATTGACCAACTGAACGCAGTCTAACATGGAAACATGAAACTGACCTACTGACCACAGTCTGACCGAGAAACTAGAAATTAACCAACGGACCACAGTCTGACCTAGAAACCAGAAACTGACCAACTGACCACAGTCTGACCTCGAAACCAGAAACTGACAGTCTGACCTCAGTCTGACATAAAAACAGAAACTGACCAACTGACCACAGTCTGACCTAGAAACCAGAAACTGACCAATGGACCACAGTCTGACCTAGAAAAAAGATACTGACCAACTGACCACAGTCTGACCTTGGAACCCGAAACTAACCAACTGACCACAGTCTGATCTATAAACCAGAAATTGACCAAATGACCACCGTCTGACCTTGCAACCACAAACTGTCCAACAGACCACATTCTGACCTAGCGACCAATATCTGACCAACTGACCAAAGTCTGACGTAGAAACAAGCAATTGACCAACTGACCACAATCTGACCAAGAAACCAGAAACTGACCAACTGACCACAGTCTGACATAGAAACCAGAAATTGACCAACTGACCACTGCCTGACCTCGAAACCTGAAACTGACCAACTGACCACAGTCTGACCTCGAAACCCGAAACTGACGAACTGACCACATGCTTAACTAGAAACCAGAAACTGATGAACTGACCACATTCTGACCTAGAAACCAGAAACTGACCATCTGACCTCAGTCTGACTTAAAAACAGAAACTGACCAACTGTCCACAGTCTGACCGAGAAACTAGAAATTAACCAACGGACCACAGTCTGACCTAGAAACCAGAAACTGACCAACTGACCACAGTCTGACCTTGGAACCAGAAACTGAACACCTGACCACAGTCTGACTTCGGAACCAGAAACTGACCAACTGACCTCAGTCTGACCGAGGCAACATGAAACTGACCAACTGACCAGAGTCTGACCTACAAACCAGAAAATGACCAACTGACCACAGTCTGACCGAGAAACAAGAAACTGACCAACTGACCACAGTCTGACCATAGTCTGACCTAGAAACCAGAAACTGACCAACTGCCCAAAGCCTGACCAAGACAACATGAAACTGTCCAACTGACCAAGACAACATGAAACTGACCAAATGACCATAGTCTGACCAAGAAACCAGAAACTGAGCAACTGACCACAATCTGACCTCGAAATCAGAAACTGACCAAATGACCACAGTCTGACCTAGCAACCACAAATTGTCCAACAGGCCACATTCTGACCTAGCAACCAGTATCTGACTAACTGACCACAGTCTGACATAGAAACCAGCAATTGACCAACTGAACGCAGTCTAACATGGAATCCTGAAACTGACCAACTGACCACAGTCTGACCTAGAAACCAGAAACTGAACAACTGAACACAGTCTGACCTCAAAACCAGAAACTGATCAACTGACAACAGTCTGACCTCGAAACCAGAAACTGACCAACTGAAAACATTCTTAACTCGAAACCAGAAACTGATCAACTGACCACATTCTGACCTAGAAACCAGAAACTGACAGTCTGACCTCAGTCTGACATAAAAACAGAAACTGACCAACTGACCACAGTCTGACCTAGAAACCAGAAACTGACCAATGGACCACAGTCTGACCTAGAAAAAAGAAACTGACGAACCCACCACAGTCTGACCTTGGAACCCGAAACTAACCAACTGACCACAGTCTGATCTATAAACCAGAAATTGACCAAATGACCACCGTCTGGCCTTGCAACCACAAACTGTCCAACAGACCACATTCTGACCTAGCGACCAATATCTGACCAACTGACCAAAGTCTGACGTAGAAACAAGCAATTGACCAACTGACCACAATCTGACCAAGAAACCAGAAACTGACCAACTGACCACAGTCTGACCTTGGAACCAGAAACTGACCAACTGACCACAGTCTGACCTTGGAACCAGAAACTGACCAACTGACCACAGTCTGACTTCGGAACCAGAAACTGACCAACTGACCTCAGTCTGACCGAGGCAACATGAAACTGAACAACTGACCAGAGTCTGACCTACAAACCAGAAACTGACCAACTGACCACACTATGATCTAGAAACCAGAAACTGACCAACTGACCACAGGATTACCTAGCAAACAAAATGTTAAAAACTGACCAGAGAAACAGACCTAGACAACCAGAAAAAAACATAGAAACATATAAAATATGTACAGGAGCATGCCATTCAGCCCTTCTAGCCTGCACCGCCATTCAATGAGTTCATGGCTGAACATGCAACTTCAGTATCCACTTCCTGCTTTCACGCCACAACCCTTGATCCCCCGAGTTGTAAGGACTTCATCTAACTCCCTTTGAATATATTTAGTGAATTGGCCTCAACTACTTTCTGTGGTAGAGAATTCCACAGGTTCACCACTCTCTGGGTGAAGAAGTTTCTCCTTACCTCTGTCCTAAATGGCTTACCCCTTATCCTTAGAATGTGACCTCTGGTTCTGGACTTCCCCAACATTGGGAACATTCTTCCTGCATCCAACCTGTCCAAAGACGTCAGAATTTTAAACGTTTCTATGAGGTCCCCTCTCACTCTTCTGAACTCCAGTGAATACAATCCCAGTTGATCCAGTCTTTCTTGATAGGTCAGTCCCACCATCCCGGGAATCAGTCTGGTGAATCTTCGCTGCACTCCTTCAATAGCAAGAATGTCCTTCCTCAAGTTAGGAGACCAAAACTGTACACAATACTCCAGGTGTGGCCTCACCAAGGCCCGGTACAACTGTAGCAACACCTCCCTGCCCCTGTAATCAAATCCCCTCGCTATGAAGGCCAACATGCCATTTGCTTTCTTAACCGCCTGCTGTAACCAGAAACTGACCACTGCCCAAAGTCTGACGTAGAAACCAGCAATTGACCAACAGAACACAGTCTGACTTAGAAACCTGAAACTGACCAACTGACCACAGTCTGACCTAGAAACCGGAAACAGACCAACTGATCACAGTCTGATTTAGAAACCAGAAACTGACCAACTGACCACAGTCTGACCACAGTCTGACCTAGAAACCAGAAACTGACCACTGCCCACAGTCTGACCGACACAACATGAAACAGACCAACTGACCAAGACTACACGAAACTGACTAAATGACCACAGTCTGACCAAGAAACGAGAAACTAAGCAACTGACCACAATCTGACCTCGAAACCAGAAACTGACCAAATGACCACAGTCTGACTTCGGAACCAGAAACTGACCAACTGACCTCAGTCTGACCGAGGCAACATGAAACTGACCAACTGAACAGAATCTGACCTACAAATCAGAAACTGACCAACAGACCACAGTCTGACCGAGAAACAAGAAACTGACCAACTGACCACAGTCTGACCATAGTCTGACCTAGAAACCAGAAACTGACCAACTGCCCAAAGCCTGACCACGACAACATGAAACGGTCCAACTGACCAAGACAACACGAAACTGACCAAATGACCATAGTATGACCAAGAAACCAGAAACTGAGCAACTGACCACAATCTGACCTCGAAACCAGAAACTGACCAAATGACCACAGTCTGACATCTCAACCACAAATTGTCCAACAGGCCACATTCTGACCTAGCAACCAGTATCTGACTAACCGACCACAGTCTGACATAGAAACCAGCAATTGGCCAACTGAACGCAGTCTAACATGGAATCCTGAAACTGTCCAACTGACCACAGTCTGACCTAGAAACCAGAAACTGATCAACTGACAACAGTCTGACCTCGAAACCAGAAACTGACCAACTGAAAACATTCTTAACTCGAAACCAGAAACTGATCAACTGACCACATTCTGACCTAGAAACCAGAAACTGACAGTCTGACCTTAGTCTGACATAAAAACAGAAACTGACCAAAAGACCACAGTCTGACCTAGAAAGCAGAAACTGACCAATGGACCACAGTCTGACCTAGAAAAAAGAAACTGACCAACTGACCACAGTCTGACCTTGGAACCCGAAACTAACCAACTGACCACAGTCTGATCTATAAACCAGAAATTGACCAACTGACTACAGTCTGACCGAGAAACAAGAAACTGATCAACTAATCATCGTCTGACCTAGCGACCAATATCTGACCAACTGACCAAAGTCTGACGTAGAAACAAGCAATTGACCAACTGACCACAATATGACCAAGAAACCAGAAACTGACCAACTGACCACAGTCTGACTTAAAAACAGAAATTAACCAACGGACCACAATCTGACCTAGAAACCAGAAACTGACCAACTGACCACAGTCTGACCTTGGAACCAGAAACTGACCAACTGACCACAGTCTGACTCCGGAACCAGAAACTGACCAACTGACCTCAGTCTGACCGAGGCAACATGAAACTGAACAACTGACCAGAGTCTGACCTACAAACCAGAAACTGACCAACTGACCACACTTTGATCTAGAAACCAGAAACTGACCAACTGACCACAGGATTACCTAGCAACCAAAATGTTAAAAACTGAACAGAGAAACAGACCTAGACAACCAGAAAAAAACATAGAAACATATAAAATATGTACAGGAGCAGGCCATTCAGCCCTTCTAGCCTGCACCGCCATTCAATGAGTTCATGGCTGAACATGCAACTTCAGTATCCCCTTCCTGCTTTCACGCCACAACCCTTGATCCCCCAAGTTGTAAGGAATTCATCTAACTCCCTTTTAATATATTTAGTGAATTGGCATCAACTACTTTCTGTGGTAGAGAATTCCACAGGTTCACCACTCTCTGGGTGAAGAAGTTTCTCCTTATCTCTGTCCTAAATGGCTTACCCCTTATCCTTAGATTGTGACCTCTGGTTCTGGACTTCCCCAACATTGGGAACATTCTTCCTGCATCCAACCTGTCCAAACACGTCAGAATTTTAAACGTTTCTATGAGGTCCCCTCTCACTCTTCTGAACTCCAGTGAGTACAAGCCCAGTTGATCCAGTCTTTCTTGATAGGTCAGTCCCACCATCCCGGGAATCAGTCTGGTGAATCTTCGCTGCACTCCTTCAATAGCAAGAATGTCCTTCCTCAAGTTAGGAGACCAAAACTGTACACAATACTCCAGGTGTGGCCTCACCAAGGCCCTGTACAACTGTAGCAACACCTCCCTGCCCCTGTAATCAAATCCCATCGCTATGAAGGCCAACATGCCATTTGCTTTCTTAACCGCCTGCTGTAACCAGAAACTGACCACTGCCCAAAGTCTGACGTAGAAACCAGCAATTGACCAACAGAACACAGTCTGACTTAGAAACCTGAAACTGACCAACTGACCACAGTCTGACCTAGAAACTGGAAACAGACCAACTGATCACAGTCTGATTTAGAAACCAGAAACTGACCAACTGACCACAGTTTGACCACAGACTCACCTAGAAACCAGAAACTGACCACTGTCCAGAGTCTGACCGACACAACATGAAACAGACCAACTGACCAAGACTACACGAAACTGACTAAATGACCACAGTCTGACCAAGAAACGAGAAACTAAGCAACTGAACACAATCTGACCTCGAAACCAGAAACTGTCCAAATGACCACAGTCTGACATAGCAACCACAAACTGTCCAACAGTCCACATTCTGACCTAGCAACCATTATCTGGCGAGCGGACCACAGTCTGACCTAGCAACCACAAACTGTCCAACAGGCCACATTCTGACATTGCGACCAGTATCCGACCAACTGACCACAGTCTGACCTAGAAACCAGAAATTGACCAACTGACCACAGTCTGACCTCAAAACCAGAAACTGATCAACTGACCGCAGTCTGATCGAGCAAAAAACAATTGACCAACTGACCACAGGATGACCTTGCAACCAAAAAGTAAAAAAAATCTGACCAGAGAAACAGACCTAGACAACCAGCAATTGACCAACTGACCACAGTCTGAACAAGAAAACTGAAAATGACCAACTGACCACAGTCTGACCTAGAAACTATAAATTGACTAACTGACCACAGTCTGACCTCGAAACCAGAAACTGATCAACTGACCACCGTCTGATCGAGCAACAAGCAAATGACCAACTGACCACAGGATGACCATGCAACCAAAAAGTAAAAAAAAACTGACCAGAGAAACAGACCTAGACAACCAGAAACTGACCAACTGACCACAGACTGACCGAGAAACCAGAAACTGACCAAATGACCACAGTCTGATCTAGCAACCACAAACTGCCCAACAGGCCACATTCTGAACTTGGGACCAGTATCTGACCAACTGACCAATGTCTGACGTAGAAACTAGCAATTGACCAACGGACCACAGTCTGACCAAGAAAAAATAAAATGTCCAACTGACCACAGTCTGACCTAGAAACCAGAAATTGACCAACTGACCACAGTCTGAGCTCGAAACCAGAAACTGATCAACTGACCGCAGTCTGATCGAGCAACAAACAATTGACCAACTGACCACAGGATGACCTTGCAACCAAAAAGTAAAAAAAACTGACCAGAGAAACAGACCTAGACAACCAGCAATTGAACAACTGACCACAGTCTGACCAAGAAAACAGAAATAGACCAACTGACCACAGGATGACGTAGTAACCAGAAATTGACCAACTGACCACATTCTGACCTCGAAACCAGAAACTAATCAACTGACCACCGTCTGATCGAGCAACAAGCATTTGACAAACTGACCACAGTCTGACCTAGACAACCAGAAACTGACCAACTGACCACAGTCTGACCGAGAAACCAGAAACTGACCAAATGACCACAGTCTGATCTAGCAACCACAAACTGCGCAACAGGCTACATTCTGACCTTGGGACCAGTAACTGACCAACTGACCAAGGTCTGACGTAGAAACCAGCAATTGACCAACTGACCACAGTCTGACCAAGAAAACAGAAAATGACGAACTCACCACTAGAACACCTAGAAACCAGAAGCTGACAAACTGACCACAGTCTGACCTCGAAATCAGAAACTGATCAACTGACCGCAGTCTGATCGAGCAACAAACAATTGACCAACTGACCACAGGATGATCTTGCAACCAAAAAGTAAAAAAAACTGACCAGAGAAACAGACCTAGACAACCAGCAATTGACCAACTGACCACAGTCTGACCAACAAAACAGAAAATGACCAACTGACCACAGTCTGACCTAGAAACCAGAAATTGACCAACTGACCACAGTCTGACCTCGAAACCAGAAACTGATCAACTTACCAACGTCTGATCGAGCAGCAACAATTGACCAACTGACCACAGGATGACCTAGCAACCAAAAAGTAAAAAAAAACTGACCAGAGAAACAGACCTAGACAACCAGAAACTGACCAACTGACCACAGACTGATCTAGAAACCAGAAACTGACCAACTGACCACAGTCTGACTTAGAAACCAGAAACTGATCAACTGACCACAGTCCGATCTAGAAAACAGAAACTGACCAACTGACCACTGTCTGATCTCGCAACCAAAAACTGACAAACTGAACACAGTCTGAGCTAGAAACCAGAAACTGCCCAACTGACCACAGTCTGACCGAGAAAACAGAAACTGACCAACTGATCACAGTCTGACATAAAAACCAGAAACTGACCAAATGAACACAGTCTGAACTAGAAACCAGAAACTGACAAAATGACCATGGTCTGACCGAGGAAAAAGAAACTGTCCAACTGACCACAGACTGATCTAGAACCAGAAACTGACCAACTGACCATAGTCTGATTTGGAAACCAGAAACTGACCAACTGAACACAGTCTGACCAAAGCAACATGAAACTCACTAACTGACCACTGTCTGACCTAGAAACCAGAAACTGACCAACTCACCACAGCCTGATCTAGAAACCAGAAACTGTCCAACTGACCACAATCTGAACGTAGCAACCAGAAACTGATCAACTGACCACAGTCTGACCTAGAAACCAGAAGCTGACCAACTGACCACAGTCCTATCTAGAAAGCATAAACTGACCAAGTGACCACAGTCTGACCAAGAAACCAGAAACTGACTAACTGACCACAATCCGACTGAGACAATGCGAAACGTAGTAACTGAACACAGTCTGACCTAGAAACCTGAAATTGAGTAACTGACCACAGTCTGACCTAGAAATCTGATACTGGCCAACTGACCGCAGTCTGAGCTAGAAACCGTAACTGACCAACTGATCACAGTCTAAATTAGGAACCAGAAATTGAACAAGTGAATTCAGTCTGATCTAGAAACCAGAAACTGACCAACTGACCAGAGTCTGACCGAGACAACCAGAAACTGACCAACTGACCACAGTCTGACCGAAACAACCCAAAACTGACGAGCTGACCGCAGTCTGACCGAGGAACCAGAAACTGATGGAACTGACCACAGTCTGATGAAGTACCCAGCAACTGACCAATTAACCACAGGATGAGCTCGCAACCAAAATGTAACAAACTGAACACGGACTGATCTAGCAACCGGCAACTGACCAATTGTCTACAGACTGACCTAGAACCAGCAACTAGCCAACTGACCACAGTCTGACCGATACAACCTGAAACTGACCAACTGACCACAGTCTTACGAAGACAACCAGAAACTGAGAAACTGACCAATGTCTGAACTATAAACTAGAAATTGACTAACTGTCCACAGTCTGATCTAGCAACCAGAAACTGACCAACTGACCACAGTCTGACGTGGAAACCAGAAACTGACCAACTGACCACAGTCTGACCGAGAAAACAGGAAATGGCCAACTGACCACAGTCTGACATAGAAACCAGAAACTGACCAACTGACCACAGTCTGATCTAGCAACCAGAAACTGACCAACTGAACAGAGTCTGACCGAGAAACCAGAAACTGACCAACTGACCGCAGTCTTATCTCGAAACCAGAAACTGTACAACTGACCACAATCTGACCGAGACAATTCGAAAATGACCAACTGACCACAGTCTGACCTAGAAACCATAAACTGATGAATTGACCACAGTGTGATCTAGAAACCAGAAACTGACCAACTGACCACAGTCTGATCTAGCAACCAGAAACTGAACAACTGAAGACAGTCTGACCTAGAAACCAGAAACTGAACAACTGACCACCGTCTTACCGAGAAAACAGAAACTAACCAACTGACCACAGTCTGACCTAGAAACCAGAAACTGACCAACTGACCACAATCTGATCTAGCAACCAGAAACTGACCAACTGAAAACAATCTGACCGAGAAACCTGAAACTGACCAACTGACCACAGTCTGACCGCGGCAACATGAAACTGACCAACTCACCACAGTCTGACCTGGAAACCAGAAACTGACCAACTGACAACAGTCTGATCAAGAAACCAGAAACTGTCCAACTGAACACAATCTGAACGAGACAATCCGAAACTGACCAACTGACCACAGTCTGACCTAGAAACCAGAAACTGACCAACTGACCACAGTCTGATCTAGAAAGCATAAACTGTCCAACTGACCACAGTCTGACGTAGAAACTGGAAACTGACCAACTGACCACAATCTGACTGAGGCAACGCGAAACATAGCAACTGACCACAGTCTGACAGAGAAACCAGAAACTGAGCAACTGAACACAGTCTGAACTAAAAACCTGATACTGACCAACTGACCACAGTCTGAGCTAGAAACCGTAATTAACCAACTGATCACAGTCTGAATTATGAACCAGAAACTGACCAACTGACTTCAGTCTAACCTAGAAACCAGAAATTGACCAACTGACCAGACTCTGACCGAGACAACCAGAAACTGACCAACTGTCCACAGTCTGACCGAGACAGCCCGAAACTGATAAACCCACCACATTCTGATCGTGAAAACAGGAACTGGTCAACTGGCCACAGTCTGACCTACAAACCAGAAACTGACCAACTGACCACAGTCTGATCTAGAAACCAGAAACTGTCCAACTGACCACAATCTGAACGAGACAATCCGAAACTGACCAACTGACCACAATCTTAACGAAAAAACAGAAACTGACCAACTGACCACAGTCTGACCGAGAAAACAGAAACTGACCAACTGACCACTCTACGACCTAGAAACCAGAAGCTGACCAACTGACTACAGTCTGATCTAGAAACCAGAAACTGACCAACAGAACACAGCCTGACCGAGGTAACATGAAAGTGACCAAGTTACCACAGTCTGACCTGGAAACCAGAAACTGACCAACTGACCACAGTCTGACCTACAAACCAGAAACTGTCCAACTGACCACAATCTGAACGAGACAATCCGAAACTGACCAACTGACCACAGTCTGACCTAGATACCAGAAACTGCCCAACTGACCACAGTCTGACCGAGAAAACAGAAACTGACCAACTGATCACAGTCTGACATAGAAACCAGAAACTGACCAACTGAACACAGTCTGAACTAGAAACCAGAAATGTCCAACTGACCACAGTCTGACCGAGGAAAAAGAAACTAGCCAACTGACCACAGACTGACCTAGAAACCAGAAACTGACCAACTGACCACAGTCTGATTTGGAAACCAGAAACTGACCAACTGAACACAGTCTGACCAAGGCAACATGAAACTCACTAACTGACCACAGTCTGACCTAGAAACCAGAAACTGACCAACTCACCACAGCCTGATCTAGAAACCAGAAACTGTCCAACTGACCACATTCTGAACGTAGCAACCAGAAACTGATCAACTGACCAACGTCTGACCTAGAAACCAGAAGCTGACCAACTGAACACAGTCTGATCTAGAAAGCATAAACTGACCAAGTGACCACAGTCTGACGAAGAAACCAGAAACTGACTAACTGACCACAATCCGACTGAGACAATGCGAAACGTTGTAACTGACCACTGTCTGACCTAGAAACCTTAAACTGAGTAACTGACCACAGTCTGACCTAGAAATCTGATACTGGCCAACTGACCGCAGTGTGAGCTAGAAACCGTAACTGAGCAACTGATCACAGTCTAAATTAGGAACCAGAAACTGAACAACTGAATTCAGTCTGATCTAGAAACCAGAAACTGACCAACTGACCAGAGTCTGACCGAGACAATCAGAAACTGACCAACTGACCACAGGCTGACCGAAACAACCCAAAACTGACGAACTGACCGCAGTCTGACCGAGAAACCAGAAACTGATGGAACTGACCACAGTCTGATGAAGTAACCAGCAACTGACCAATTAACCACAGGATGAGCTCGCAACCAAAATGTAACAAACTGAACACGGAGTGATCGAGCAACCGGCAACTGACCGATTGTCTACAGACTGACCTAGAACCAGCAACTACCCAACTGACCACAGTCTGACCGATACAACCTGAAACTGACCAACTGACCACAGTCTTACGAAGGCAACCAGAAACTGAGAAACTGACCACTGTCTGAACTATAAACCAGAAATTGACTAACTGACCACAGTCTGATCTAGCAACCAGAAACTGACCAACTGACCACAGTCTGATCTAGCAACCAGAAACTGACCAACTGAACAGAGTCTGACCGAGAAACCAGAAACTGACCAACTGACCGCAGTCTTATCTCGAAACCAGAAACTGTCCAACTGACCACAATCTGACCGAGACAATTCGAAACTGACCAATTGACCAGAGTCTGACCTAGAAACCATAAACTGATGAATTAACCACAGTCTGATCCAGAAACCAGAAACTGACAAACTGACCACAGTCTTATCTAGCAACAATAAACTGAACAACTGAAGACAGTCTGACCTAGAAACCAGAAACTGACCAACTGACCACCGTCTGACCGAGAAAACAGAAACTGACCAACTGACCACAGTCTGATCTAGAAACCAGAAACTGACCAACTGACCACAATCTGATCTAGCAACCAGAAACTGACCAACTGAACTTAATCTGACCGAGAAACCAGAAACTGATTAACTGACCACAATCTGACCGAGAAAAGAGAAACTGACCAACTGACCACACTCTGACCTAGAAACCATAATCAGACCAACTGACCACAGTCTGATCCAGAAACTAGAAACTGACCAACTGAACACAGTCTGACCGAGGCAACATGAAACTGACCAAATGACCACAGTCTGACCTGGAAACCAGAAACTGTCCAACTGACCACAATCTGATCTATAAACCAGAAACTGTCCAAATGACCACAATCTGAACGAGACAATCCGAAACTGACCAACTGACCACAGTCTGACCTAGAAACCAGAAACTGACCAACTGACCACAGTCTGATCTAGAAAGCATAAACTGACCAACTGACCACAGTCTGACTGAGACAACGTGAAACATAGCAACTGACCACAGTCTGACCGAGGCAACACAAAACTGACCATCTTACTACAGTCTGACCTAGAAACCAGAAACTGACCAACTGATCACAGTCTGACCTAGAAACAAGAAACTGACCAACTGACCAATGTCTGACCTAGCAACCAGCAACTGACCAACTGACCACAATCTGACTGAGACAACGTGAAATATAGCAACTGACCACAGTCTGACCTATAAACCAGAAACTGAGCAACTGACCACAGTCTGACCTAGGAAGCAGAAACTGAGCAACTGATCACTGTCTGACCTAGAAACCGTAACTGACCAACAGACCACAGTCTGAATTAAGAACCAGAAACTGACCAACTGCCTTCAGACTGACCGAGAAACCTGAAGCTGACCAACTGACCACAGTCTGAATAAGACAACGCGAAACTACCAACTGACCACAGTCTGATCAAGAAATCAGCAACTGACCAATTGACCACAGGATGACCTTGCAACCAAAAAGTAACAAACTGAACACAGACTGATCCAGCAACCAGCAACTGACCAACTGTCCACAAGCTGACCAAGAACCAGCAACTGACCAACTGTCCACAGGCTGACCTAGAACCAGCAACTGACCAACTGACCACAGTCTGAACTCGAAACCAGAAACTGACCAACTGACCACAGTCTGACTAATATACCAGAAACTGACCAACTGAACATAGTCTGACCTAGGAACCAGAAACTGACCAACTGACCACAGTCTGACCTAGATACCAGAAACTGACCAAATGACCACAGTCTGACCTAGAAACCAGAAACTGACCAACTGAACACAGTCTGACCTAGGAACCAGAAATTGAAGAACTGACCACAGTCTGACCTAGAAACCAGAAATTGACCAACTGACCACAGTCTGACCTGGAAACCAGAAACTGATCAACTGACCTCAGTCTGACCTAGAAACCAGAAACTGATCAGCTGACCAAAGTCTGACCTAGAAACCAGAAACTGACCAACTGACCACAATCTCACCTAGACATCAGCAACTGACCAACTGACCACAGTCTGACCTAGATAAACCAAAACTGACCAACGGACCACAGTCTTACTGAGACAACCAGAATCTGACCAACTGGCCACAGTCTGACCTATATACCAGAAACTGACCAACTGACCACATTCTGACCAAGAAACCCGAAACTGAGCAAGTGACCATCGTCTGACCGCGTTACAAGCAACTGACAAACTGACCACAGGATGATATAGCAACCAAAATGTAACAAACTGACCAGAGATACAGAACAAGACAACCAGAAACTGATCAACTGACCATAGTCTGACCTGGACACCAGAAACTGACCAAATGACCACAGTCTGAGCGAGAAACCAGAAACATGATCAACTGACCACAGTCTGACCTAGAAACCAGAAACTGTCCAAGTGACCATAGTCTGACCTAGAAACCAGACACTGACCAACTGACTACAGTCTGACCGAGAAACCAGAAACTGACCAACTGACCACAGTCTGACCTAGAAACCAGAAACTGACCTACTGACCACAGTCTGACCTAGAAACTAGAAACTGTCCAACTGACCAGATTCTGAACTAGACAACCCGAAACTGACCAACTGACCACAGTCTGACTGAGACAACCAGAAACTGACCAACTGACCACATTCTGACCAAGAAACCCGAAACTGAGCAAGTGACCATCGTCTGACCGCGTTACAAGCAACTGACCAACTGACCACAGGATGACATAGCAACCAAAATGTAACAAACTGACCAGAGATACAGAACAAGACAACCAGAAACTGATCAACTGACCATAGTCTGACCTAGACACCAGAAACTGACCAAATGACCACAGTCTGAGCGAGAAACCAGAAACATAATCAACTGACCACAGTCTGACCTAGAAACCAGAAACTGTCCAAGTGACCATAGTCTGACCTAGAAACCAGACACTGACCAACTGACTACAGTCTGACTGAGAAACCAGAAACTGACCAACTGACTACAGTCTGACCTAGAAACCAGAAACTGACCTACTGACCACAGTCTGACCTAGAAACTAGAAACTGTCCAACTGACCAGATTCTGAACTAGACAACCCGAAACTGACCAACTGACCACAGTCTGACTGAGACAACCAGAAACTGACCAACTGGCCACAGTCTGACCTAGAAACCAGAAAATGACCTATTGACTACAGTCTGACCTAGAAACTAGAAACTGTCCAACTGACCACAGTCTGACCTAGACAACCCGAAACTGACCAACTGACCACAGTCTGACTGAGACAACCAGAAACTGGCCAAATGGCCACAGTCTGAACTGGACACCAGAAACTGATCAACTAACCAAACTCTGACCTAGAAACCCGAAACTGAGCAAGTGACCACAGTCTGACCACGTTACAAGCAACTGACCAACTGACCACAGGATGACCTCGCAACCAAAATGTAACAAACTGACCAGAGATACAGAACAAGACAACCAGAAACTGATCAACTGACCATAGTCTGACCTAGACACCAGAAACTGACCAAATGACCACAGTCTGAGCGAGAAACCAGAAACATGATCAACTGACCACAGTCTGACCTAGAAACCAGAAACTGTCCAAGTGACCATAGTCTGACCTAGAAACCAGACACTGACCAACTGACTACAGTCTGACCGAGAAACCAGAAGCTGACCAACTGACCACAGTCTGACCTAGAAACCAGAAACTGACCTACTGACCACAGTCTGACCTAGAAACTAGAAACTGTCCAACTGACCAGATTCTGAACTAGACAACCCGAAACTGACCAACAGACCACAGTCTGACTGAGACAACCAGAAACTGACCAACTGGCCACAGTCTGCCCTAGAAACCAGAAAGTGACCTATTGACTACAGTCTGACCTAGAAACTAGAAACTGTCCAACTGACCACAGTCTGACCTAGACAACCCGAAACTGACGAACTGACCACAGTCTGACTGAGACAACCAGAAACTGGCCAAATGGCCACAATCTGAACTGGACACCAGAAACTGATCAACTAACCAAACTCTGACCTAGAAAGCCGAAACTGAGCAAGTGACCACAGTCTGACCACGTTACAAGCAACTGACCAACTGACCACAGGATGACCTCGCAACCGAAATGTAACAAACTGACCAGAGAAACTGAACAAGACAACCAGAAACTGACCAACTGACCACAGTCTGACCTAGAAACCAGACACTGACCAACTGACCACAGTCTGACCACAGTCTGACCGAGAAACCAGAAACTGACCAACTGACCACAGTCTGAGCGTGAAACCAGAAACATGACCAAATGACCACAGTCTGACCTCGAAATCAGAATCTAAACAACTGACCACAGTCTAACCGAGAAACCAGAATATGACCAAGTGACCACAGTGTGACGTAGAAACCAGCAACTGACCAACTGACCAAAGTCTGACCGAGCAACCAGTGACTTACCAACTGACCACAGTCTGACCCAGAAACCAGAAACTGACCAACTGACCACAGTCATACCTAGTAACTGAAACTGAGCAACTGACCAAAACCTCACCTAGAAACCAGAAACTGACCAACTGACCAGAGTCTGACCTAGAAACCAGAAACTGACCTACTGACCATAGTCTGACCTAGAAACGAGAAACTGTCCAACTGACCATCGTCTGACCTACAAACCAGAAACTGACTAACTGACCACAGTCTGACCTAGAAACCAGAAACTGACCAACAGACCACAGTCTGACCTAGGAAACAGAAACTGACCTACTGACCACAGTCTGACCGAGAAACCAGAAACTGTCCAACTGACCATAGTCTGAGCTCGAAACGAGAAACTGACCAACTGACCACAGACTGAACAAGAAACTGGAAACTGACCAACTGACCACAGTCTGACCTCGAAACCAGAAACTGACCTACTGACCACAGTCTGACCTAGAAACCAGAAACTGACCAACTGACCATAGTCTGACCGAGAAACCAGAAACTGACCAACTGACCACAGTCTGACCTAGAAACCAGAAACTGTCCAAGTGACCATAGTCTGACCTAGAAACCAGAAACTGACCAACTGACCACAGTCTGACCGAGAAACCAGAAACTGACCAACTGACCACAGTCTGACCTTGAAACCAGAAACTGACCTACTGACCACAGTCTGACCTAGAAACTAGAAACTGTCCAACTGACCAGATTCTGAACTAGACAACCCGAAACTGACCAACTGACCACAGTTTGACTGAGAAAACCAGAAACTGACCAACTGGCCACAGTCTGACCTTTAAACCAGAAAGTGACCTATTAACCACAGTCTGACCTAGAAACCCGAAACTGTCCAACTGACCACAGTCTGACCGCGTTACAAGCAACTGACCAACTGACAACAGGATGACCTCGCAACCGAAATGTAACAAACTGACCAGAGAAACTGAACAAGACATCCAAAAGCTGACCAACTGACCACAGTCTGACCTAGAAACCAGAAACTGACCAACTGACCACAGTCTGACCACAGTCTGAACGAGAAACCAAAAAATGACCAAATGACCACAGTCTGACCGAGAAACCAGAAACATGACCAAATGACCACAAACTGACCTCGAAATCAGAATCTGACCAACTGACCACAGTCTGCCCCAGCAACCAGAAACTGACCAGCTGACCACAGTCATACCTAGTAACTGAAACTGAGCAACTGACCAAAACCTCATCTAGAAACCAGAAACTGACCAACTGACCACAGTCTGACCTAGAAACCAGAAACTGACCTACTGACCACAGTCTGACCTAGAAACCAGAAACTGTCCAACTGACCAACGTCTGACCTACAAACCAGAAACTGACCAACTGACCACAGTCTGACCTAGAAAACCAGAAACTGACCTACTGACCACAGTCTGACCTAGAAACTAGAAACTGTCCAACTGACCAGATTCTGAACTAGACAACCCGAAACTGACCAACTGACCACAGTCTGACTGAGACAACCAGAAACTGACCAACTGGCCACAGTCTGACCTAGAAACAAGAAAGTGACCTATTGACCACAGTCTGAACAAGAATCTAGAAACTGTCCAACTGACCACAGTCTGACCTAGACAACCCGAAACTGACCAACTGACCACAGTCTGACTGAGACAACCAGAAACTGGCCAAATGGCCACAGTCTGAACTGGACACCAGCAACTGACCAACTGACCAAAGTCTAACCGAGCAACCAGTGACTTACCAACTGAGCACAGTCTGACCCAGAAACCAGAAACTGACCAACTGACCACAGTCATACCTAGTAACTGAAACTGAGCTACTGACCAAAACCTCATCGAGAAACCAGAAACTGACCAACTGACCACAGTCTGACCTAGAAACCAGAAACTGACCTACTGACCATAGTCTGACCTAGAAACGAGAAACTGTCCAACTGACCATCGTCTGACCTACAAACCAGAAACTGACTAACTGACCACAGTCTGACCTAGAAACCAGAAACTGACCAACAGACCACAGTCTGACCTAGGAAAATGAAACTGACCTACTGACCACAGTCTGACCTAGAAACCAGAAACTGTCCAACTGACCATAGTCTGAGCTCGAAACGGGAAACTGACCAACTGACCACAGACTGAACAAGAAACCAGAAACTGACCAACTGACCACAGTCTGACCACGAAACCAGAAACTGACCTACTGACCACAGTCTGACCTAGAAACCAGAAACTGACCAACTGAACACAGTCTGACCTAGAAACCAGAAACTGACCAACTGACCATAGTCTGACCGAGAAACCAGTAACTGACCAACTGACCACAGTCTGACCTAGAAACCAGAAACTGTCCAAGTGACCATAGTCTGACCTAGAAACCAGAAACTGACCAACTGACCACAGTCTGACCGTGAAACCAGAAACTGACCAACTGACCACAGTCTGACATAGAAACCAGAAACTGACCTACTGACCACAGTCTGACCTAGAAACTAGAAACTGTCCAACTGACCAGATTCTGGACTAGACAACCCGAAACTGACCAACTGACCACAGTTTGACTGAGAAAACCAGAAACTGACCAACTGGCCACAGTCTGACCTAGAAACCAGAAAGTGACCTATTAACCACACTCTGACCTAGAAACCCGAAACTGTCCAACTGACCACAGTCTGACCGCGTTACAAGCAACTGACCAACTGACAACAGGATGACCTCGCAACCGAAATGTAACAAACTGACCAGAGAAACTGAACAAGACATCCAGAAGCTGACCAACTGACCACAGTCTGACCTAGAAACCAGAAACTGACCAACTGACCACAGTCTGACCACAGTCTGAACGAGAAACCAGAAACTGACCAACTGACCACAGTCTGACCGAGTAACCAGAAACATGACCAAATGACCACAGTCTGACCTCGAAATCAGAATCTGACCAACTGACCACAGTCTGACCCAGCAACCAGAAACTGACCAACTGACCACAGTCATACCTAGTAACTGAAACTGAGCAACTGACCAAAACCTCACCTAGAAACCAGAAACTGACCAACTGACCACAGTCTGACCTAGAAACCAGAAACTGACCTACTGACCACAGTCTGATCTAGAAACCAGAAACTGTCCAACGTACCATCGTCTGACCTACAAACTAGAAACTGACCAACTGACCACAGTCTGACCTAGAAACCAGAAACTGACCTACTGACCATAGTCTGACCTAGAAACGAGAAACTGTCCAACTGACCATCGTCTGACCTACAAACCAGAAACTGACTAACTGACCACAGTCTGACCTAGAAACCAGAAACTGACCTACTGACCATAGTCTGACCTAGAAACCCGAAACTGTCCAACTGACCATAGTCTGAGCTCGAAACGAGAAACTGACCAACTGACCACAGTCTGACCAAGAAACCAGAAACTGACCAACTGAACACAGTCTGACCTCGAAACCAGAAACTGACCTACTGACCACAGTCTGACGTCGAAACCAGAAACTGTCCAACTGACCATAGTCTGACCTAGAAACAATAAACTGACCAACTGACCACAGTCTGACCTAGAAACCAGAAACTGACCTACTGACCACAGTCTGACATCGAAACCGAAGCTGTCCAACTGACCATAGTCTGACCTAGAAACGAGAATCTGACCAACTGAGCACAGTCTGACCTAGAAACCAGAAACTGACCAAATGACCATAGTCTGACCTCGTCAGCACGAAACTGACCAAATGACCTCAGTCTGACCTAGAAACCAGATACTGACAAACTGACCACAGTCTGACCGAGAAACCATAAACTGACCAACTGACCACAGTCTGACCAAGAAACCAGAAACTGACCAACTGACCACAGTCTGATCTAGAAACCAAAAACTGTCCAACAGGCCACATTCTGACCTAGCAACCATAAACTGACCAACTGTCTATAGTCTGACCTGGAAACCATAAACTGACCACCTGAACACAGTCTGACCTAGAAAGAAAAACTGACCCACTGACCACAGTCTGACTTAGAAAACAGACACTGACCAACTGACCACAGTCTGATATAGAAACCAGAAACTGACCAACTGACCACAGTCTGACCGAGCAACCAGCAACTGACCAACTGACCACAATCTGACTGAGACAACGTGGAACATAGCAACTGACCACAGTCTGACCATGAAAGCTGAAACTGACCAACTGACCACATTCTGACCGAGAAAACTGAAACTGAGCTACTGACCACAGTCTGAACTAGAAACCTGAAACTGACCAACTGACCACAATCTGACCTATCAACCGTAACTGACCAACTGACCAAATTCTGACTTAGGAACCAGAAACTGACCAACTGACCACAGTCTGACCGATACAACCCGAAACTGACCAACTGAACACAGTCTGATCAAGAAATCATCAACTGGCCAATTGACCACAGGATGACCTTGCAACCAAAAAGTAACAAACTGAACACAGACTGATCCTGCATCTAGCAAGTAACCAACTGACCACAGGTGTCCTAGAAAGTAAAAACTAACCAACTACCCACAGTCTGACCTAGAAACCAGAAACTGACCAACTGTCCACAGTCTGATCGAGCAACCAGAAACTGACCAACTGAACACAGTCTGACCTAGGAACCAGAAACTGTCCAACTAAGCACAGTCTCGACCTCCGAAAAAAATGACTCCGACACTTTCAGCTCCGGCAGAAGTTTATTTAATTTACTTGCTAGCAAGGGGTAGGTCACACTCAGTCAATGGCTAAGTGAACACCTCCGAAATGGTACAGTTTCACGAGATAATTATATAGTAAAACCCAAGTTCTGGCCTCTCCCTGTTTATTGGCTCTGTCTCGCAGTCCGTGAATACAGATAAAGAGTTAATTACTACATCCTTATCCTAACATGGTTTCCAGATATTTCCTTTTGTCTGTGTTTTTAGTTGGCCAGCCGGCCATTACTCCATGAGAGTGTGGTAATTAGCGATTACCTGACTTGCATTGTGTCAGGATTGTCCCGCTTCCCATTCAGTTATCTTTTTCCATCAAATGAATGAGGTCTGTACAAGAGATAATGGCTGGTGGTTTGAGTACTTCGAAAAGGCTGGGATGGAATGGAACTGGTGTCGTATAGACAATAGGAGAGCACCATGGGCAGGGGGGTCGGGGCGGGGGGGGGGGTGCGTTACTTGTCTCAGCATGACAAGTCTCCTAGCTATCTGATGGCCATCAGCCATCTCAAACCAGATTTAGCTGTTTATGCAAGCCGACTGCTTTTATGCAGAAAGTTCTGGAAGGACCAGGACTCCATTTTGTTATATATATATTGCAAAGAGCACACAAATACCATATGGTATAAGCTTAGATAAAAATACATTTCCACATTCCCTCATTTTGTCCTTCACGAGGACAACTTAATGCATTCTGATCTTGTACAGTCTCTACATTTCCATTTCCACACAAGAGCCTTCAGCAGTTGTTGCTACCATAACTTTAGCCATGGTCTCGGTAGGTAACATAGTTTCTCCCACCCTGGCACAGCAACATTAAACGACGGCAAATAATAGATACAGGGCGAAGACTATCAGCAGGAAATTGATCAAACCCTGTACCACAGATTTTCCCTCGGGATCCCAACCATCCCGATGTCCAACCCCACAAGGTGATACCGTAATGGCCAACTGTCTGTTTATACTCTATTAACTTTTTCCTGATATATTCAGCTAGCCTGCCGATTTCTTCTGATTTATCCGGGATATACATAGAGCATTCTTCACCTATTAATGCGCATGTCACTCCTGCCTTGGCTAGGAGATAATCTAAGGCCATACGATTTTGGAGAGCCACTGTTCGAATAGCTACCATTTCATCATTCACCCCTTCAAAGGCTTGGGAAGTCGCGTTGGCTACTGATTCGACAACGTTAGCCAGTTCCCGTAATTGCCATTGGGTTGATGCTATTACATAGGGTGGCACCATTACCTTGAATATTCTGTTTAGCCATGCCAAATCCCGTTTAAGTCTATGAATTCCATCGGCATCCCTTAGAGTCTTTACTGATCTGATAAAGGTAACATAAATCCTAAGTAACAGGACCCTGTCCAGTTGGCTGGTAACCATGGGTAGGCTTTATGGCCACAAATAAAGTAGGTGCAATTATAGGACGTCAGCTCTTGGTCCTTTCGCGCCATCCTGACTCGAGTGGTCTCACCTTCCCACACTTCGCCTGGTACATTGTTATGGACCATTGCCCAGCCAACGGTTGCTCTCTTTCTCCCATCCGTGAGATTAGTTTTGGCTTGCCATTTAGTCATTTGGGAACACTTGCTGCGTCCCATTTCTGGTCCTTCAGTCTCATTACTCACTAGGCATATTATATCTTCAGGATTTCCTATTCTGGGAGTAATGCTTAGGAAGGGAGGCTGACGGTTATTATTATAATCGGCTGGTACCATCCCTGGAAGGCTGTAAGTTTATACCCTGCTGACCTCAATTCTGTTTGCTCCTTCGTTTCTGGCCCCTTAATTAGTTTTGTCCTATTTTGCATTATCAACCATTCTACCATTTCTGATTCGGTAAAGGGGACAGATCTCAGGGGAATACCCACTTCGGAGTGGTCAAGTACATGGGAACATATCCAACGACGCGACAAGTGTATTTATTGAGCACACATATGACTCAGTGCCATAAATACGTTTACTAGCAGTTCCCTTCGGTGGCGTGTCTGTACCCCTGGTGTACTCAATAATGCAAAGTTAAAACCTGTCAAGCACAGCACCATCAGTCCCCATAATCCATACAGTTCCTTTTTCAGTCTTCCTTTTTCTGTTCCTCTGGTTCCTTCTTCGCTTCCTCCTGGTCGGGTGCCCGTTTGCAATGGGACGCATGGATCCATGTTGTTCTTTCCTTTACCTTGATTGCAATATTAGTTGCCAGCAAGACCTGGTATGGTCCTTCGAATCTTGGCTGTAGACGGCTTTTTCTTTTACAAATCTTGATAAAAACGAATTACCCAGGCTGCAGGTTATGACATTTCCCTTCTGCTGGCTTGACATGAGCTTCCTTTACCTGTGAATGAAAGCTGGAAATACATTTGGTTAGTGCAGTACAATAATTCAACATATTTCCCTCCATTTTGTGGCTGTCCATTTGTTTTGCAGTAAATGGTGCTGTAAAAGGTGGTCGTTGGGGACGTCCCATAACTATCTCATGCGGTGACAGGCCTGTTGTTCTGTTGGTTGCAGATCGCATTACCATCAAGCAAAGGGCAGCAGTTCTGTCCATTTCAGTCCAGTTTCATTGCATAGTTTTGCCAGCATATTTTTAAGCATTCCATTATATCTTTCAACAAGTCCAGCTGATTGTGGATGATAACTGCAATGAAAACTTTGATTAATCTGTAAAGCATTACACATTACTCTTATAACAGTTCCCGTGAAATGTGACCCGTTATCACTGGAAAGCTTAGCAGGGATTCCGAAGCGCGGTACGATTTTTTCAAACAAACATTTAGCAACAGTAGTGGCATTGGCCTTTTGACATGGAAAGGCTTCAATCCATCTAGAGATCACATCTACAATAACTAATACATACTTGAATCCCATACACATAGGTAATTCAATAAAATCCATTTGGAAATGTACAAAAGGCCCGACTGGATTTGGGTAGGGGGCAGATTCTACATTTTCCGTCTTACCCGGATTCATTGTCTGACAGGTAACCCAATTTTCACAGATTTGTTTTGCAATTGCCGAAATACCTGGTGCATACCAAGTTGCCAAAATATAATCTGCCACCCCACTTTGCCCACATGTGTGAATGTATGAACACATCGGGCAATCCATGGAAGTAAGGATTTGGGCGCCACCACGCGACCGTCGTGGTGAACCCATATTCCTTCTGGATTTTGATAACATTGATCCTTCGTCCAGATCACCACCTCCTCCGTACTGGCCTGTGTCTGAAAGGTCAGCACGTCATTAATAGTAGGTGGCGGGGCTGAGCAATTATTTTTCCTTAGTTGGAACAATGACACCTGCATCCCCCCTTTTGACAGAGCTGCTGACTTAGCTGTATTATCGGCTCTGGCATTCCCAAGTGCGACCTCATTCGACTGGCCTGTATGTGCTTTGCATTTGATAATCACAAGTTTCAAGGGGCATTGAATGGCTCACAGGAGATTTTCCACTTGTTTTGCATTTTTGATACTGGTTACTGAAGAGGTCAGGTACCCACGAATCTTCCAAATTTGTCCATAATCATGTGACACCCCAAAGCATACCTGGAGTCATTCTAGATATTAACTGTTTGTCCTTCAGCCAGAATACAGGCTCGTGTTAACGCAAACAATTCGGCTTGTTGGGCTGAAAAGGAGTCTGCAAGGGAAACTGTTTCGACAACATTAAACTGGTTTACAATTGCATAAGCCGCTCTAGCTTGGCTCTTATCATTTCGTAGGGCTGATCAGTTAGCATAGTACACTAGATCAGGGTTACACTTTGGTACATCCGTTAAATTGATACGTGGTTTAGTCACTAATTCGGTTACCATTTCACATGAATAGGGTTCGCCGTCTTCTTCCGTGGGGAGTAGAGTGGCTGGATTTAAGGTCGTGCATCTTTTAATGATAAGGTTCGGATTTGATAACAGTTCAACTTCATATTTAGTGGTTCTTGCGGAGGTTAGGTATTGGGTGGCACATTTAGTAGGTAAAATCTCGACAGAGTGCGGGATGTATAGAATGGTCTGATAATTTAGAGTTATTTTCTGAGCCTGTTGTATATCATAATAAGCAGCTGCCAGCGAAGGAAGACATCCTGGTAGTCCGCGTGCCACTGGGTCTAGTTGGGTACTGAAATACGCTACCGGTCGCTGCCTGTCCCCATGTAACTGAGTCAAAACAGATTGTGCAAAACCCGACTTGTGATGCACAAATAAGTTGAAAAGCTTAGTGTAATCTGTTAATCCCAAGGTTGGTGCTGAAGTGAGGGACTGCTTGAGACTCTGGAAAGCATTCCGGGATACTTCATTCCAAATCCTTGTTTAAGCAGTGTGAGAATGTAATAGATTCAGTCACAGTTCGTAGGTCATGGACACGATTCCATTTGTCACTATTGGGCTTCTGAACCGGAAGAATCGGTGTGTTCCACGAACTTCTCATGTATGTTTATTGTGATTCACAGAATCACAGAATCACAAAATACTTGTTTTATAATTTTAATAAAAGGGTTCCAAACCCAGGATTTTTCCAATACACCCAAAATGTTGATCAAGGAGATCACCTGAAATATCTCAAAATCCCAATTCAACTATTGTACTGCCACTCTTTATCTAAAAAAAAACAAATCCTCTTACTGAGCTAGAAGCTTTCGCGTCAAGATTTTACACCAAGGACAACGGAAGTGTACTCCGCCAGCCTGCACCTCGAGAGACCCACAAAGGCTTTTTTTAAAAAAAAAGTCATTCCAACTTCCCTTCCCCGTTCTTTATCTTACTCCTAGACTACATTTATGTCTTTCATACCAATATAATCAATGATTGCGTGTCTTCTTTCGACATGTAAGTGAGTGTGTCAAATAAATTCTCTTTTTTTAACCACCGGGACTATGTCTCAACAAACCTATCCTTCGTGCATTTCCGAGCTCCGTAACTTCTCAACTGAATAAATCCACACCCGCGTTTCTAACTTAAAATGTCTTAAACTTCCCACATACTGGACAACACTATGAAGGGTTAAAAAAACCCACTATGTTTGAAAAAGTGGGTGGAGCGAAAACAAGCAGGCAGTTCCACAACTCTTCCAAACAGGTTTCGAGACAGATCATGAAAAAAACACAGAAGCACTCTCATTCAAAGACAAGTCATTCACGCAATCTCATTCAAAGACAAGACATTCACAAAAGTCTCTCTCTATTCAATAAAGTTTTTTTTGGCCAGATTTATTTTTTTTTGAATCCATAAGTCACTATCATGTTCTCTTTTTTTTACATTTTGATTTACTTCCTCTTTTAATTTGACATAGGTTGGAAGAATCGTAACCCAGTCCTTTTCTATTACTTTCCTTTTTTTTACCTTTTCTACCTGGATCTCTGTTTATAAGACACTCCTCTAGACATGTTGTTCTCTCTAAATTAAATGAACCCTCGGGTGGAAATGACCTGTTTTCACCCTTAGTCAAATTTACCCTTTTTTTTCTTTGCTCAATTGAAGACTGACAACAAAGCTGGAGCATGACATAGACTGATGTGCCTTTTGTGGTGTTTTAACATGCTCCGGCAAACATTCTGGACGAGTAAGATTTTCATCGGTTTCTGATCTCACAATTCTTTCGGCCAACCGAGTTCTCTGCGCCCACTTCTCCTGGCCGTTACGTAACCTGAAACGGCTCTTAATTCTGGCTCAGTCTTGGTGTGTGAGAGATGTTGGCACGAACCAACCGTAGTTGATTTACCAGTTACTGTTTATTTTCTTAATCAATCCTTGTTGTTCCAAATCACAATTTTCCCCAGTGACTCTTCCCGTTTCTCTAATTGCAATGTCGCCCAAAGGTATTGCACACAGTAGTATAACAAGGACAGCTAGGACAAACAACATTCACGTGAGTGTACAAATCATAACCTTAAACCCTCTATCTAAACAAATAATAAATCCTCAGTCTGCGTTGTACGCCACCACAGACCGAGTCCTTAACTTATCCTAATAAAACTTATAAAACGTATGGTTCCATTACGCTAAGGCTTCTCACATAAGTATCTTCGACCGATTGCGCTTTTTTTCCCTACTATTATCACGTAAGAACCTTGTCCTAATAAACTCTTATCACAGAAGAAACTTCGATCGATTAGTGCTTTTTTTCTAATCTAATCACATAACAACCTTTTTTTCCTCCCTAATAGCGCTGTTTCTACCTTACCTACTGAAACCTTCCCCGGGCTGTTTCCAGATTTTTCCAGAACCAGTTCTCTTCTGCTTGCGAACTGAGAAAGAAATGGTTATAAAAAAATGGCTTGAGCTTTTAAATGTTGAGTCTCGTAGATTGCAGTACCTCCCCTGTGGACAACAGATTATAAATGCGATTCAAAAGTGAAGAAACCTCTTGTGAGCAAAAGGCTCACCTTGTTTGGCCACTGAGCCTTTCACTGGAGAGGCACTATGCCTGTATCCGTTTTACTCACAGGGCAGAGAGTATGCATCTCAGTGGAACCTCCAAGAATTAACTGTCGAAATCTCGACTTCCGATAAATGACTCAAACACCTTTAGCTCCGGCAGAAGTTTCTTTAATTTACTTGTGAGCAAGGGAAAGGTCACACTCATTCAATGGCTGAGTGAACACCTCCGAAATGGTACAATTTCACAAGCTATTTATACAGTGAAGCCCAAGTTATGGCCTCTCCCTGTGTATTGGCTCTGTCTCACAGTCAGTGAATAAAGATAAAGATTTAATTACTACACCCTTGTGCTGACATGGTTTCCAGATATTTCCTTTTGTCAGGGTTATTAATTGGCCAGCTGGCCATGATTAGATGAGAGTGTGGTAATGAGCCTTGCATTGTGTTGTGTCAGGATTGTCCAGTTTCTTGGTCAGTTGTCTTTTTGCATCAAATGGATGAGGGCACTGCAAGAGATAATGGCTGGTGGTTTGAGTAATTCGAAAAGGGTGGGGTGGCATGGAACTGGTGTCGTATAGTCAATAGGAGAACACCATGGCGGGGTGGGTGGTACTTGTCTCAGTAGCACTTGCCTCCGAGCAGCTTTTTTCAATCTAGGAGGGGGAAACAGTGATGTTCCCCAGGGTTCAGTACTGCGGCAGATGCTGTTTTTCAGTCCACGGGAGGTATGCAGAGATGTTTCCCAGGGTTCAGTATTGGGGCAGCTGCTCTTTTTAGTCCACGGGAGGTATGCAGTGATGTTCCCCAGCGTTCAGTATTGAGACAGCTGCTCTTTTTCAGTCTGTGGGAGGGAAACAGTGATGTTCCCCAAGGTTCAGTACTGGGGCAGATGCTGTTTTTCAGTCTATGGGATGTATACAATGATGTTTCCCAGGGTTCAGTACTGGTGCAGCTGCTGTTTTTCAGTCTCTGGGAGGTATACAGTGAAGTTCCCCAGGGTTCAGTACTGGGACAGCTGCTGTTTTTCAGTCTATGGGATGTTTACAGCTTGTTACCCAGGGTTCAGTACTGGGGCAGCTGCTGTTTTTCAGTCTATAGGAGCAATGCAGTGATGTTCCCCAGGGTTCAGTACTGGGCCAGCTGCTATTTTTCAGTCTATGCGAGGTATGCTGTGTTCCCCAGAGTTCCATACTGCGACAGCTGCTGTTGTTCCGTCTACAGGACGTCTGCAGTGATGTTTCCTAGGCTTCTGTACACGGACAGCTGCTGGTTTGCAGTCTATGGGAGGTACAAAGTGTTCCCCTGGGTCCAGTACAAGGACTGCTGCTGTTTTTCAAATCCACGGAAGGTATCCAGTGATGTTCCCCAGGTTTCAGTACTGGGACAGCTTCTGTTTTTCAGACTGTGGGAGGTCTGCAGTGTGTTCCCCAGGGATCAGTACTGGGGCAGCTGCACTTTTTCAGTCTATGGGAGGTAAACAGTGATCACCAGGGTTCAGTACTGGGACAGCTTCTGTTTTTAAGTCCATACGAGGTATACAGTGATGTTCCCCAGGGTTCAGTATTGTGGCAGCTGCTGTTTTCCATGTATGGGAGGTACATTGTGACATTCCCCAGGGTTCAGTACTGGGCGCAGCTGCTGTTTTGCAGTCTATGGGAGGTATACAGTGATGTTCCCCAGGGTTCCGTACAGGGACAGCAGCTGTTTTTCAATCTATGGGAGGTATACCGTCTGTGCCCCAGGGTTCAATACTGGGACAGCTGCTGTTTTTCAGTATATCGGCGGTATACAGTGATGTTCCCCAGCATTCAGTACTGGGCCAGCTGCTATTTTTCATACTATGCGAGGTATACAGTGTTCCCCAGGGTTCCGTACTGGGACAGCTGCTGTTTTTCATGTGTGGGAGGTATACAGTGATGTTCCCCAGGGTTCAGTACTGGGCCAGCTGCTGTTTTTCATACTATGCGAGGTATACAGTGTTCCCCAGGGTTCCGTACTGGGACAGCTGCTGTTTTTCATGTGTGGGAGGTATACTGTGATGTTCCCCAGGGTTCAGTACTGGGGCAGCTGCTGTTTTGCAGTCTATGGGAGGTATACAGTGATGTTCCCCAGATTTCAGTACAGGGACAGCTGCTGGTTTTCACTCTATGGGAGGTTTACAGTGTGTTACCCAGGCTTCAGTACTGGCACAGCAGCTGTTTTTCAGTCTATGGGAGGTCTACAGTGTGTTCCCCACGATTCAGTACTGTGGCAGCTGCTGGTTTTCAATCTATGGGAGGTATACAGTGATGTTTCCCAGGGTTCAGTACTTGGACAGCTGCTGTTTTTCATACTATGCGAGGTATACAGTGTTCCCCAGGGTTCCGTACTGGGACAGCTGCTGTTTTTCATGTGTGGGAGGTATACTGTGATGTTCCCCAGGGTTCAGTACTGGGGCAGCTGCTGTTTTGCAGTCTATGGGAGGTATACAGTGATGTTCCCCAGATTTCAGTACAGGGACAGCTGCTGGTTTTCACTCTATGGGAGGTTTACAGTGTGTTACCCAGGCTTCAGTACTGGCACAGCAGCTGTTTTTCAGTCTATGGGAGGTCTACAGTGTGTTCCCCACGATTCAGTACTGTGGCAGCTGCTGGTTTTCAATCTATGGGAGGTATACAGTGATGTTTCCCAGGGTTCAGTACTTGGACAGCTGCTGGTTTGCAGTCAATGGTAGGTATGCAGTGATGTTCCCCATGGTTCAGTACTGGGACAGCTGTTGTTTTTCAGTCTTTGTGAGGTATACAATGTTCCCCAGGTTTCGGTACTGGGACAGCTGCTGTTTTTCAGTCCATGGGATGTATTTAGTGATCCCCAGTGTTCCGTACTGGGGCAGCTGCAGTTTTTCATATATGCGAGGTATACAATCATGATCCCCAGGGGTCAGTACTGGGGCAGCTGCTGTTTTGCAGATTATGGGAGGGAAACAGTGATGTACCCCAGGTTTCAGTGCAGGAAAAGCTGCTGTTTTTCAATCTATGGGAGGTATACCGAGTGTTTCCCAGGGTTCAGTACTGGGACAGCTGCTGTTGTTCCGTCTACAGGAGGTATGCAGTGATGTTTCCTAGGGTTCTGTACAGGGATAGCTGCTGGCTTGCCGTCTATGAAGGTACACTGTGTTCCCAGGGTTCAGTACTAGGACTGCTGCTGTTTTTCAGTTGATGGGAGGTATACAGTGATGTTCCCCAGTGATCAGTGTTGGGCCATCTGCTGTATATTAGTCGATGGGAGGTATACAGTGTTCCCCAGGGTTCAGTAGTGGGGCAGCTGCTGTTTTTCAGTCTATAGGAGGTATACAGTGATGTTCCCCAGGGTTCAGTACTGGGCCAGCTGCTGTTTTTCAGTCTATGCGAGGTATACAGTTTTCCCCTTCGTTCCGTACTGGGACAGCTGCTGTCTCTCCGTCTACAGGAGGTATGCAGTGATGTTTCCTAGGGTTCTGTACAGGGATAGCTGCTGGCATGCCATCTATGAAGGTACACTGTGTTCCCCAGGGTTCAGTACTAGGACTGCTGCTGTTTTTCAGTCGATGGGAGGTATACACTGATGTTCCCCAGTGATCAGTGTTTGGCCATCAGCTGTATTTTAGTCGATGGGAGGTATACAGTGTTCCCGAGGGTTCAGTACTGGGGCAGCTGCTGTTTTTCAGTCTATAGGAGGTATACAGTGATGTTCCCCAGGGTTCAGTACTGGGCAAGCTGCTGTTTTTCAGTCTATGCGAGGTATACAGTGATGTTCCCAGGGTTCAGTACTGGGACAGCTGCTGTTGTTCCGTCTACAGGACGTCTGCAGTGATGTTTCCTAGGGTTCTGTACAGGGACAGCTGCTGGTTTGCAGTCTATGGGAGGTACCATTTGTTCCCAAGGGTTCAGTACGAGGACTGCTACTGTTTTTCAAATCCACGGAACGTATACCGTGATGTTCCCCAGGTTTCATTACTGGGACAGCTTCTGTTTTTCAGTCTATGGGAGGTCTGCAGTTTGTTCCCCACGATTCAGTACTGGGGCAGCTGTTTGCTTTCAGTCTATGGAAGGTATACAGTGATGTTCCCCAGGATTCAGTAGTGGGACAGCTGCTCTTTTTCAGTCTATGTGAGGTAAACTGTGTTCCCCAGGCTTCAGTACTGGGACAGCTGCTGTTTTTCAGTCCATGCGAGATATACATTTATGTTCCCCAGGGTTCAGTATTGTGGCAGCTGCTGTTTTTCATGTATGGGTAGTATACTGTGACATTCCCCAGGATTCAGTACTGGGGCAGCTGCAGTTTTGCAGTCTATGGGAGGGAAACAGTGATGTTCCCCAGATTTCAGTACAGGTACAGATGCTGTTTTTCAATCTATGGGAGGTATACCGTCCGTTCCCCAGGGTTCAATACTGGGACAGCTGCTGTTTTTCAGTCTATCGGAGGTATACAGTGATGTTCCCCAGGGTTCAGTACTGGGCCAACTGCTGTTTTTCATACTATGCGAGGTATACATTGTTCCCCAGGGTTCCGCACTGGGACAGCTGCTGTTTTTCAGTCTATGCGAGGTATAGAGTGATGTTCCCCAGGATTCAGTATGGGGGCAGCTGCTGTTTTTCATGTATGGGAGGTATACTGTGATGTTCCCCAGGGTTCAGTACTGGGGCAGCTGCTGTTTTGCAGTATATGGGAGGTACACAGTGATGTTCCCCAGATTTCAGTACAGGAACAGCTGCTGGTTTTCACTCTATGGGAGGTTTACAGTGTGTTACCCAGGGTTTAGTACTGGCACAGCAGCTGTTTTTTAGTCTATGGGAGGTCTACAGTGTTCCCCAGTGTTCAGTACTGAGACTGCTGCTGTTTTCAGTCCATGCGAGGTATTCAGCGTTCCCCAGTGTTCCATACTGGGGCAGCTGCAGTTTTTCATGTATGGGAGATATACTGTCATGTTCCCCAGCGTTCATTACTGGGGCAGCTGTTGTTTTGCAGTCTATGGGAGGGAAACAGTGATGTTCCTCACGTTTCAGTACAGGGACAGCTGCTTCTTTTCAATCTATGGGAGGTATACCGTGTGTTCCCCAGGGTTCAGTACTGGGACAGCTGCTATTGTTCCGTCTACAGGAGGTATGCAGTGATGTTTCCTAGGGTTTTGTACAGGTATAGCTGCTGGCTTGCCATCTATGAAGGTACATTGTGTTCCCCAGAGTTCAGTACTAGGACTGCTGCGGTTTTTCAGTCCATGGGAGGTATACAGTGATGTTCCCCAGTGATCATTGTTGGGGCAGCTGCTGTATTTTAGTGTATGAGAGGTATACAGTGTTCCCAGGGTTCAGTACTGGGGCAGCTGCTGTTTTTCAGTCTGTAGGAGGTATACAGTGATGATTCCCAGGATTCAGTACTGGGGCAGCTGCTGTTTTTCAGTCTATAGGAGGTATACAGTGATGATTCCCAGGGTTCAGTACTGGGCCAGCTACTGTTTTTCAGTTTATGCGAGATATACAGTGTTCCCCAGACTTCCATACTGCGACAGCTGTTGTTGTTCCATCTACAGGACGTCTGCAGTGATGTTTCCTAGGGGTCTGTACACGGACAGCTGCTGGTTTGCAGTCTATGGGAGGTACACAGTGTTCCCCAGGGTTCAGTACTCGGACTACTGCTGTTTTTCAAATCCACGGAAGGTATCCAGTGATGTTCCCCAGCTTTCAGTACTGGGACAGCTTCTGTTTTTCAGTCTATGGGAGGTATACAGTGATATTCCCCAGGGTTCAGTACTGGGACAGCTGCTCTTTTTCAGTCTATGGGAGGTAAACAGTGTTCCCCAGGGTTCAGTACTGGGACAGCTGCTGTTTTTCAGTCCTTGCGAGGTCTACAGTGATGTTCCCCAGGGTTCAGTATTGTGGCAGCTGCTGTTTTTCATGTATGGGAGGTATATTGTGACATTCCCCAGGGTTCAGTACTGGCGCAGCTAATGTTTTGAAGTCTATGGGAGGTATACAGTGATGTTCCCCAGGTTTCAGTACAGGGACAGCTGCTGGTTTTCACTCTATGGGAGATGTACAGTGTGTTACCCAGGGTTCAGTACTGGCACAGCAGCTGTTTTTCAGTCTATGGGAGGTCTACATTGTGTTCCCCACGATTCAGTACTGTGGCAGCTGCTGGTTTTCAATTATTGGGAGGTATACAGTGATGTTTTACACGGTTCAGTACTGGCACAGCCGCTGTTTTTCAGTCTTTGTGAGGTATGCAGTGTTCCCCAGGGTTCAGCACTTGGACAGCTGCTATTTTCAGTCCATGGGAGGTATACAGTGTTCCCCAGGGTTCAGTACTGGGGCAGCTGCAGTTTTTCATGTTTGGGAGGTATACAGTGATGTTCCCCAGTGTTCAGTACTGGGGCAGCTGCTGTTTTTCAATCTCCGAGAGGGAAACAGTGAAGTTCCCTGAGTTTCACTACTGGGGCAGTCACTATATTTCAGTCTATGGGAGGTAAACAATGTGTTCGCCAGGGTTAGTACTGGGACAGCTGCTGTTTTTCAGTCCATGGGAGGCATACAGTGATGTTCCCCAGGGTTCAATATAGGGACAGCTGCTGGTTTCCAGTCTATGGGAGGTATACAGTGATGTTCCCCAGCGTTCAGTACTGTGAAGAAGCTATTTTTCTGTCTATGGGAGGTATACAGTGTTTCCCAGGGTTCAGTACTGGGGCAGCTGCTGTTCTGCAGTCTATGGAAGGTATGCAGTGATGTTCCCCAAGGTTCACTACTTGGACAGCTGCTGTTTTTCAGTCCATTGGAGGTCTACAGTGTTCACCACGATTCAGTACTGGGGCAGCTGCTGGTTTGCAGTCTATGGTAGGTATGCAGTTATGTTGCCCATGGTTCAGTACTGGGACAGCTGCTGTTTTTCAGTCTTTATGAGTTATACAGTGTTCCCCAGGGTTCAGTACTGAGACTGCTGCTGTTTGTCAGTCCATGGGAGGTATTCAGTGTTCCCCAGTGTTCTGTACAAGGGCAGCTGCAGTTTTTCCATGTATGTTAGGTATACAGTCATGTTCCCCAGGGTTCAGTACTCGGGCAGCTGCTGTTTTGAAGTCTATGGCAGGGAAACAGTGATGTTCCCCACGGTTCAGTACTGGGACAGATGCTGTTTTTCAGTCTATGCGAGGTATACAGTGTCCCCATGGTTCCGTACTGGGACAGCTGCTGTTTCTCCGTCTACAGGAGGTATGCAGTGAAGTTTCCTAGGGTTCTGTACAGCGATAGCTGCTGGCTTGCCTTCTATGAAGGTACACAGTGTTCCCCAGGGTTCAGTACTAGGACTGCTGCTGTTTTTCAATCCATGGGAGGTATACAGTGATGTTCCCCAGTGTTCAGTGTTGGGGCAGCTGCTTTATTTTAGTCTATGTGACGTATACAGTGTTCCCCACGGTTCAGTACTGGGGCAAGTGCTGTTTTTCAATCTATATTAGGTATATAATGATGTTTCCCTGAGTTCAGTACTGGACCAGCTGCTGTTTTTCAGTCTATGCGATGTATACAGTGATCCCCAGAGTTCCGTACTGTGATAATTGCTGTTCTTCCGTCTACAGGTCGTCTGCAGTGATGTTTCCTATGGTTCTGTACAGGGACAGCTGCTGGTTTGCAGTCTATGGGAGGTACAGAGTGTTCCCCAGGATTCAGTATTGGACTGCTGCTGTTTTTCAAATACACGGAAGTTATCCAGTGATGTTTCCCAGGGTTCAGTACTGGGACAGCTGCTGTTTTTCAGTCTATGGGATGTATACAGTGATGTTTTCCAGTGATCAGTACTGGGGCAGCTGCTGGTTTTCAGTCTATGGGAGGTATACAGTGATGTTCCCCAGGGTTCAGTACTGGGACAGCTGCTCTTTTTCAGTCTATGGGAGGTAAACAGTGTTCCCCAGGGTTCAGTATTGGGGCAGCTGCTGCTTTTCAGTCTTTGTCAGGTATACATTGTTCCCCAGGGTACAGTACTGGGACAGCTGCTGTTTTTCAGTCCATGCGAGGTATACAGTGATGTTCCCCAGGGTTCAGTATTGGGGCAGCTGCTGCTTTTCATGTATGAGAGGTATACTGTGACATTTCCCAGGATTCAGTACTGGGGCAGCTGCTGTTTTGCAGTCTATGGGATGTCTACAGTGTGTTCCCCACAATTCAGTACTAGTGCAGCTGCTGGTTTGCAGTCTATGGTAGGTATGCAGTAATGTTCCCCATGGATCAGTACTGGGACAGCTGCTGTTTTTCTGTCTTTGTGAGGTATACAGTGTTCCCCGGGGTTCGGTACTGGGACAGCTGCTGTTTTTCAGTCTTTGTGAGGTATACAGTGTTCCCCAGGGTTCAGTACTGAGACTGCTGCTGTTTGTCAGTCCAAGGGATGTATTCAATGTTCCCCAGTGTTCCGTACTGGGGCAGCTGCAGTTTTTCATGTATGGGAGGTATACAGTCATGTTCCCCAGGGTTCAGTACTGGGGCAGCTACTGTTTTGCAGTCTATGGGAGGGAAACAGTGATGTCCCCAGGTTTCAGTACAGGGACAGCCGCTGTTTTTCAATCTTTGGGAGGTATACCGTGTGTTCCCCAGGGTTCAGTACTGGGACAGCTGCTGTTTTTCAGTCTATTTAAGGTATACAGTGATGTTCCCCAGGGTTCAGTACTGGGCCAGCTGCTGTTTTTCAGTCTATGCGAGGTATACAGTGTTCCCCAGGGTTCCGTACTGGGACAGCTGCTGTTGTTCCGTCTACAGGAGGTATGCAGTGATGTTTCCTAGGGTTCTGTACAGGGATAGCTGGTGGTTTGCCGTCGCTGAAGGTACACAGTATTCCCCAGGGTTCAGTACTCGGACTGCTGCTGTTTTTCAGTCCATGGGAGGTATACAGTGATGTTCCGCAATGATCAGTGTTGGGGCAGCTGCTGTGTTTTAGTCTATGGGAGGTACACAGTGTTCCCCAGGGTTCAGTACTGGGGCAGGTGCTGTTTTTCAGTCTATATGAGGTATACAGTGTTCCGCAGAGTTCAGTACTGGGACAGCTGCTGTTTTGCAGTCTATGGGTTGGAGACAGTGATGTTCCCCAGGTTTCAGTACAGGGACAGCTGCTGTTTTTCAATCTATGGGAGGTATACCGTGTGTTCCCCATGGTTCAGTACTAGGAATGCTGCTGTTTTTCAGTCCATGGGAGGTATACAGTGATGTTCCCCAGTGATCAGTGTTGGGGCAGCTGCTATGTGTTAGTCTATGGGAGGTATACAGTGTTCCCCAGGATTCAGTACTGGGCCAGCTGCTGTTTTTCAGTCTATGCGAGGTATACAGTGTTCCCCAGAGTTCCGTACTGCGACAGCTGCTGTTGTTCCGCCTACAGGACGTCAGCAGTGATGTTTCCTAGGGTTCTCTCCAGGGATAGCTGCTGGCTTGCCGTCTATGAAGGTACACTGTGTTCCCCAGGGTTCAGTACTAGGACTACTGCTGTTTTTCAGTCGATGGGAGGTGTACAGTGATGTTCCCCAGTGATCAGTGTTGGGCCATCAGCTGTATTTTAGTCGATGGGAGGTATACAGTGTTCCCGAGTGTTCAGTACTAGGGCAGCTGCTGTTTTTCAGTCTATAGGAGGTATACAGTGATGTTCCCCAGGGTTCAGTACTGGGCAAGCTGCTGTTTTTCAGTCTATGCGAGGTATACAGTGTTCCCCAGAGTTCCATACTGCGACAGCTGCTGTTGTTCCGTCTACTGGACGTCTGCAGTGATGTTTCCTTGGGCTCTGTACAGGGACAGCTGCTGGTTTGCAGTCTGTGGGAGGTACACAGTGTTCCAAAGGGTTCAGTATTGGACTGCTGCTGTTTTTCAAATCCACGGAAGGTATCCAGTGATGTTCCCCAGGGTTCAATACTGGGACAGCTGCTGTTTTTCAGTCTATGGGAGGTATACTGTGACATTCCCCAGGGTTCAGTACTGGGGCAGCTGCTGTTTTGCAGTCTATTGAAGGTATACAGCGATGTTCCCCAGGGTTCAGTACTGGAACAGCTGCAGGTTTTCAGTCTATGGGAGGTTTACAGCGTGTTACCCAGGGTTCAGTACTGGGACAGCTGCTGTGTTTCAGTCTATGAAAGGTGTACAGTGATGTTCCCCAGGGTTCAGTACTGGGACAGCTGCTGTATTTCAGTTCATGGGAGGTCTACAGTGTGTTCCCGACGATTCGGTACTGGTGCAGCTGCTGATTTACAGTCCATGGGTGGGATACAGTGATGTTCCCCAGGGTTCAGTCCTGGGACAGCTGTGTTTTTCAGTCTATACGAGGCACACAGTGATATTCCCCACGGTTCAGTACTGGGACTGCCGCTGTTTTTCAGTTTATGGGAGGTATATATTGTTCCCCAGGGTTCAATTCTGGGGCAGCTGCTGTTTTTCAGGCTATGGCAGGTATACAGTGTTCACTACTGGGACAGCCGCTGTTTTTCAGTCTTCGGTAGGTATACAGTGTTCCTCTGGGTTCAGTACTGGGGCGGCTGCTGTTTTTCAGTTTATGGGAGGCATACAGTGATATTCCTGAGTGTTCAGTACTGGGAAATTTGCTGTTTTTCATTCTCTGAGAGGTATACAGTGATGTTCCCCAGGGTTCAGTCCTGGGACAGATGCTGTTTTTCAGTCTATGGGAGGTATATTGTGGTCCCTGGTAATACGGATTCTTTTTCCCTCAATCTGTTTCAGCGAATACATGGACACGCAAACACCTTGCCTTTTCTGTAAAAGACCTTTCATGAATATTCTCTGGCCGGGACATGTCAAGACAAAGGGACACTCTCAATCAGAGCCTGTTTACCTTCCCCTGGATAAGCCCCTTTTCAGCGCAAAAAGCACAGTTGATAGACATGTTCAAAACAGAACCCATTTGATTAGTACTTGGTCTATCCAATCCCTTTCTGCCTCCCCCCCCCCGATTAAGTCCAATGGCAGGCAAGAAAGTCTCCCAATTAGGGCTGGTGTCAGGTAGGTTAGTTATAGCTTTGCTACACTGTTTTCCCTTATCAGTAAAGAACCCACTTAGTTTCTCTTCCTCCTTATCAGTAGAAGCTATTACTTTTCCCTTCCTATCTAGAATTGCTTTCTTTCTTTGCGCTGCCTTGGGCTTTCTCATGACCCGTGTCTAACCTCAACTTCAGCTCTTGGTAACCCCTTTTTTTCTGTTGATTCAGCAGTTTTCTGCATCTTGACCATTTCTTTGGCTATTTTCCCATGATTCCCTATCTCCATCCTTTTGACACCTTCTCTAGCCATCTAACACTTTCGCAACACTTTTACACATTATCATGCCCCCCTTTTATCATTCCATGATAACCCTGCTCCTTATTCCAGGAGTATCGCGTTCAGCCATGCGCATTCTCTTTCCTGATCCTCCTTGTTGTCTATGAGTCCGCCTCGAGCCTCTTCGCAAGGTCTTATCAATGTCTGTTTTGGTTCTCACATCGTATCCTGTCGGAATATTATTGAATTGATAACTTCTGGAGCCTTGGTACAAGGCCGAAGAGAAGCCTTTTACCTCCTTATGGGCCAGTGCAGGAACCAGCACTTTAAGCCTTGTACCGCTGGTACTCCTAATGCCAAATTTTTCTCTTACATTTCCCCCCTTTTGGCCCTTGGCTATAAGCCAAGCTGGCCATATTTCCCAATAATTATATCCCTGTCGACAAGTTCCAGATAGGTTCGTTCACCTGGGTGGCCATCTCCCAAGCTTCGGGACCTCCTGAAACCTTCCCACAGAGTTATATAAGGTAAGTCCTTCCTGTCGGACTGCTTAAATTTTCATCCCTCATGACCTTAATCATAGTGCGTGCCCTGATTTATCGTTTGGCCTGTTTAATTCGTGCACATGTTAATCCCATCATGACCATCAGAACCAGACCCTGTATTATTACAAGTACATGTGATATTATTCTTATCCATGGGTTAATTTGGATATTAAGTCCAACGTCCCACAACTGTGTGTACCAGGGCTGATCAGCCAGCATTGCGTGAGTGTCTCTCTGCAAGTTGTCTATTTCTTCCATCAGCTTGACATACTGTCGTCTTTTCATTCTGGATTCCTTGCACCAAACGTAATTGTTCCTCATTTAGTTCCGGTATCTGTTTGCCTTGCGGTTCCCATACCGCCTCTTCGCACCCTTCGTGGAGGGTATCCGTGATTGTTCCGTCGAAGATTTCCATTGTCTCGGGATGTATATGATATCCGTCTATGTCTATTTCTCCCTTGGGTCTGAAGCAGAAGTTAGGAGTAATGAGGACACAAGGGCTAACTCCTCCCCTGGTCTTAATGGTTAAGTTGGCTATCCCCATGCTCACGCATCACTCTCCGTTCCCTTGCGGGGCAGCGATGGTCTCCAGGTCGTGTTTAAGACGAGTGATACTCAGCATGCATCCGTTTGTTTGTTGGAATCTGCTATTATCATTCGTCATTCATGGTGTACCTCGACATAAAACCACTTGGTTAATTTTATAGCAGTCAGTTATATCATTGCCTGTGGTACTATTGTTAATTTTAATCACCCGTCTGGCAGGCTGATAGTAACATAACCGAGTTTGGTTTCTCACTTCACCAATATTATCGATCTGATATAAGGGGTCTCCCTTTGTTACATCATACTGTGGTATGGACAACACAAATTCGATCATATTCACCCGCCCATTAATACATCTGAATTTTGGCACCCATGCGTGACTATTCCTTCGTACCTCGCATGTGTTATTCATTTTTTAAAATCTAGATGTCAATTGTTAAGTGTGCTGTTCGGAATCCAATCTGTTATGTCTCCATTCTGGAGTTGCTCCAAGTTATGTTGTAATTCACTTAATAGCCAGGCCCCATACCCGGAGCAAACTATCTCAGCCTGTATTCGTTTACTTATATCTTTCCCCATTCCGTGGATCAATTTTATTGTCTTGGCATTTCGGCAATGTATGGGCCACCTGGAACAGTTCCCCTTCCGCGCCATCTCACAACCGCGCTTGGATATCCAAGTCTCTCCTCAGTAAACCCCTCAAGACTACGCCATTAACTTGTTAACCCGGTCGTATATTGCATACAGGTCTATGGAATTCATCATCGTAACCCCTGCCGCATAACCCGTGCCTAGTGTTTCCAGTATTCCCCTTTTTGTTCGAACTTGCCCTGTTCCATTTCTGACATTAAATCTCAGGGTAGTGCGTTCCGGGCCTTCATGGATCCGTTGTGCCAGGTTCTGGTATAGACTTACAGTTTCATTCCCACAGAAGCTAGGAATAATGACATCCATTAGGTTTAGGATAAGTAGTCGCTGACGCACCCCAAATTATCTCCTTTTTTAGAATATTTTATTACTCGTGCCCCCTTTGGCTCCAGTCTTTATGGACGGGCATGTGGGAGGAGGATGTGTGTGGTACTTTAAAGAGTTGTAGTTCCCAGAGTGGTGGTTGGAGCAACGGTGGTGGATCTATTCCGGACTCGAATGTCCCAACACCACTGATCTGTACCCACATACGGGGAGTTCGGGAATGTTCTCCAACTGGTATCCCTTGGTTGAGGTTTCCCTGTGCAAAGACAGGCGTGCACCTTATATTCCAGAAAACTGCATTGGTCTTAATTTTATCCCACTGGCCAGTTTTCCTAAACATCCTGGGGTCTCACCCCCCTTTTGCTCCGTTCTCTTCCCACACTTCTGTTCTTGCGGCTTGATTTGGCTGCTTGTTTGCAGCTTCGTCCGCCCAGGCATGAGCTTCTGGAACTAAAATTCCATCCAGTTGGATGTCTGCGCCCTTCCCCTTTTGGTCCTATGAACTTGCTCCTCTCCTCGGAAGCTACTGGCGACCATGGCATCGGCAGCCTGCTGCATTACAACCTTACACTATATATAGCCATGCGCTAAATTAAGTTATGTCCTTGCTCCAGTCCTTGGCTGCTGAGATGCATATTTCGGCAGTTAAATTAAACAAAGCTAATTCATGTAGTTGTGTCTTTCCTGCGTGTGCTATATCTCTCGTAGTCCATCTGTATTATCCAGTGCTTGCGTGGGCCTCAAGGGTCCGAGTATCCTTAGTCTCCAGAGTCGAAACAGCCGCTGCGGTCCCATCTCGGTGAGTGTTTTATCTGCAAATTTTAAACAGATAGCCTGGTCGTCACCAGGTGTTAGGTTCTTGTCTACTCATCTTTTATCCATGCTTGTTGCGGTCACTCTGTGAAATCGGAGGTAAGGTTAGGTTGGGTTTGTAGACTACACTTACCCACCGTGGGGTATATTGGCTCTATTACCAGAGGTGATGGTGCTATTGCTGCGCACTGCATTATCCGTCTGGCCCCGTTTTTAAAAAATCTCTTCCAGCTTATTTATCTCAGCTTTTAATTCTTGAATTTTTTTTGTTTGAGTATCTTTTTTTATTATTATCAGGCCAGTATTATTACAAGGCTAGTTCTGTTTTTATTTTTATTCTGACTATTGCACCATTTCCTCTCTTAGGTGAGTCTTTTTTATTCTATTAAGAAATCCAAATTAATAATGTCCAGTATAAAACAGCTGTCAATGGAAAGGGTTAACTCCTTTACAGGTTTGTAAGAAAGCCTGATGTCATTACGTGACTGCACGTAATCAACATAAAAAATTTTTTTTTTAAGTCTTTGTGCCTTCAAAACTTGCTTAGAATTTGGAATCCGTTAAAAAAGCAGAAATCATTAGTAAAGTCGTCATAGTAAAAGTCTTCTCATCAGGGAAGACGGCATTTTAGAGTAAACTCCAATGTTTTCTTAACTTTTAATTGCCAAAGATTTTTTTTGGTTGATTTAAAAGGAAACCACACATTTTGAATGGCTATTTTGTTTACTGAAATCCAATTATCACACACGCTGTTTACATTCTAACATTTCGTTTTATTTTACGGTCCCGTTCACTGGGCAAATCTTGTAATTTATTTCTCTCTCGGCACAAAATCTAAACACCCGTGCCAGTTCCATTTTCTATAAAAATTTTAAAATTCAGTAAGATTCTCTAATTCCCAGTTGTTTTTCTGTGCTGAGTTCGCATAGCTTAGATCTTTTCTCCTCGTTATTTTCAAAACCCTCCTGCTTGTTTACACTGTTCGGGACTTTTCTTGATAAACACCGTCGATTTTGGAAATCTTTCAAACTGGAGTGAAACTTTCTCATAATTTTAAATCATTATCACTGTAGAGTGTCTTTTCCCTCTTCCAATTTTGTTTTTCCTTTTCCTAATTAAACCAATATCTTTTTCACAGCAATCATCAACTAGTATTTAGTAAGTTATGTCTTTTTCCATCACTAACACATTTTTTCAGTACTTATTTAGTACGTTACATCTTTTTTTTCAGATCTCCTTTCTTCAAATTAGGTTTTGTATTTTACACGGAAGGCTCGTGACTCCATAAATTTGTTAATTTAAAATCATTTGTTTACTTTCAAAGTGGCGTCTTTATATTTTTATTTTCTCCATAACTAGAATGGAGATAGCAATTAGGTTTGAGGACGGCTTTTCGTTATCTCAAAATGCTCCAGTTTCAAAGTCGTTAAAATGTCTCTTCAAAACTGCTAAAGCTTGCTGTTTTTAACATTTTTCAAAGGTCCCTTTTCAACATTCACAGGTAGCTCGCCACTCGCTTAGGAGTTTGACCTGATCCCTGAAGGTATTTCTAGATTGTTTCCAAAATTTTAGTTTTATATCTCATTTTTTCTTTAAGAGAACAGATTTAATTTAATACTTTTTTTTGATACCACCTCAGTATTTTAATGTGCCTTCTCTGAATATCTCACAATCCCAAGTCAAACTTTGTAATTTCAATCTTTATTTAAAACCTTTTTTTTTGAGCTCGAAGCTTTTTTTAAAACGGCATTCTTTATATCATTCCAAGACTAAATTTAAGTCTTTCATCCCAATGTAATCAATCATCGCATATTTTCTTTCGACAAGTAAGTGAGCGTGTCAAATGAATTCTTTTTTTTCAACCACCGGGACCATGTATTGTTTATCTTTTACTCAACAACCCAATCCTTTGTGCATTTCCTAGCTCCGAAATTTATCATCCGAATATATCCACATCTGCGTTTCTAACTTAAAATGTCTTAAAACTTCCCACATACAGGACAACACTACAAAGGGTTGAAAAAACATTCACTCTGTTTGGTGAAGTGGGTGGAGATAAAATAAGCAACCAGCTGCTCCACTCCTCCAAACTGGAATTTTAAAAAAATCATGAAAACATAAAACTTCATTCCGTACTCAAAAAATCACACAAGTACTCTCATTCAAAACAGACATTCACAAAAATCTATCTTCATTCAACAAAGCTTATTAATTATTTTTTTTTTTTGTCCGGCTCTATTTTTGGATCCATGATTACCCATTCCCACGTCGCCCGCGGTAAAGAAATAATTTATCTTTACACAATTCCTTTTATCCATACACAATTCCTCGTGTCGCTTCACAATTTTTTTCTACACAATTCCTCGCATCGCCCCGCGGTTTAGTTCTATACAATTTCACTTTTCTTCCGTGTCGCCCGGCGGTTTTCCTATTCGCGCTACCGCGTGATTGTCTATTTCCCTTTCCCTCCGCGTCGCCGCGTAGTTCACGTCACTGCACGATTTTAGTCCAATCAGCGCCTAGACGGACTAAGTGATATACAAAGTCAACATCGTACCTGACTTGGACACTTATTTCCTAAGTTGAAAGGTATTCGCCAGATTGACCTGGATCTCGTTCAGACGCTACCTGAGAACCAGCAAGTGGCCAAACTTTACTCCGAATTTTGGAACTGAAGGAAACTGAAGTGGTATTTGAAGGGTACTCACTCCAGTGGCCACTTTCCTCCCGTCTCGTCCAAGGCTAGTCCGGCTCTTAATTCGCAAGCTGTTGACAGCTGTCCATTGTGATCCCCTTCTGACACTAAATGTTAATACGGATTCTTTTTTCCTCAGTCTGTTTCAGCGGATACACTGATGCGAACACCTCTTTGCCTTTTATGGAAAAGACCTTTAATGAATAATCCCTGGCCGGGACTTGTCAAGACAAAGGGGCACTCTCAATCAGAGCCTGTTTACACTCCCCTGGACAAGCCCCTTTTCAGCGTGGAAAGAACAGTTAATATACATTTTCAAAACAGAACACATTTGATTAGCACTTGGTCTATCCAATTCCTTTCTGCCTCACCCCCCTCCGAGTACGTCCAATGGCAGGCAAGAAAGTCTCCCAATTAGGGCTGGTGTCCGGTAGGTTAGTTGTAGCTTTGCAACACTTTTTTCCCTTATCAATAAAGTACCCAATTAGTTTCTCTTCCTACTTATCAGTAGAAGCTATTACTTTTCCCTTCCTAAATGAATTGCTTTCTTTCTTTGTGCTGCCTTGGGCTTTCTCATGACCCGTGTCTAACCTCAACTTCAGCTCTTGGTAACCCCCTTTTTTTCTGTTGATTCTGCAGTTGTCTGCATCTTGACCATTTCTTTGGCTATTTTCCCATGATTCCCTATCTCCATCCTTTTGCCACATTCTCTAGCCATCTACCACTTCCGCAACCCTTTTACACATTATCATGCCCCCCTTTTATCATTCCATGATAACCCTGGTGCTTATTCCAGCAGTATCGCGTTCAGCTGTGCGCATTCTCTTCCCTGATCCTCCTTGTTGTCTGTGAGTCCGCCTCGAGCCTCATCACAAAGTCTTATCAATGTCTGTTTCGGTTCTCACATCGTATCCTGTCGGAATATTATTCAATTTGTAACTTCTGGAGCCTTGATACAAGGCCGAAGAGAAGCCGTTTACCTCCTTATGTGCCAGTGCAGGAACGAGCAATTTAACCCTTATCCCACTGGTAAGCTTAATGCATTTCCCCCCTTTTGGCCCTTGGCTATAAGCCAAGCTGGCCATATTTCCCAATAACTATCTCCCTATAGGCAAGTTCCAGATAGGTTCGTTCACCTGGGTGGCCATCTCCCAAGCTTTGGGACCTCCTGAAACCTTCCCACAGAGCTATATAAAGTAAGTCCTTCCTGTAGGACTGATTACATTTTCATCACTTATGGCCTTAATCATAGTGCGTCCCTGATTTATCGTTTGGCCTGTTTAATTCGTGCACATGTTAATCCCATCATGACCATCAGAACCAGACACTGTATTATTACAAGTACATGTGATATTATTCTTCTCCATGGGTGAATTTGGATATTAAGTCCAATGCTCCACAGCTTTGATTACTTGGGCTGTTCAGCCAGCATTGCGATAGTGTCTCTCTGTAAGTTGTCTATTTCTTCCATCAGCCAGACATACTGCCGTCTTTTGATTCTGGATTCCTTGCACCAAACGTAATTGTCCCTCATTTAGTTCCGGTATCTGTTTGCCTTGCGGTTCCCATACCACCTGTTGTTACACCTCTCGGAGGTTGTCCGTGATTGTTCCGTCGATGATTTCCGTTGTCTCGGGATGTATATGATATCCGTCTATGTCTATTTCTCCCTTTGGTCTGAAACTGAAGTTAGGAGTAATGAGGACACAGCGGGTGACTCCTCCCCTGGTCTTAATGGTTAAGTTGGCTGACCCCGTGCTCACGCATCACTCTCCATTCCCTTGCGAGGCAGCGATGGTCTCAAAATCGTGTTCGAGATGAGTGATACTCAGCATGCATCCGTTTGTTTGGTGGAATCTGCAATCATCATTTCTCATTCATGGCGTAGCTCGACATAAAACCACTTGGTTAATTTTATAGCAATCAGTTATGTCAATGCCTTTCATACTATTTTTAATTTTAATCAACCGTCTGGCTGGCTGATGGTAAAATAACCGAGTTTGTTTTCTCACTTCACCAATATTATCGATCTGATATAAGGGGTCTCCCTTTGTTACATCATACTGTGGTATGGACAACACAAATCCGATCATATTCACCCGCCCATTAATACGTCTGATTTTCAGCACCCATGCGTGACTATTCCTTCGTACCTCGCATTTTTTAATCATCTTTTTTTTATCTAGAGTCCAATTGTTAAGTGTGCTGTTCGGAATCCAATCTGGTATGTCTCCATTCTGGAGTTGCTCCAAATTATTTTGTACCTCACTGAATATCCAGGCCCCTTACCCGGCCCAAACTATCTCAGCCTGCAATCGTTTACTTATATCTTTCCCCATTCCGTCGATCAATTTTATTGTTTTGGCGTTTCGGCAATGTATGGGTCACATGTAACAGTTCCCCTTCCGCGCCATCTCCCCACCGCGCATGGAGGGCTTGGTTATCCAAGTCCCTACCCACTAAATCACTCAAGACTACGGCATTAAGTTGTTAACCCGGTCATATATTGCCTACAGGTCTATGGAATTCATCATCGTAACCCCTGCTGCATAACCCGTGCCTAGCGTTTCCAGTATTCCCCTTTTTTTTCGACCTCGCCCTGTTCCATTTCTGACATTACATCTCAGGGTAGTGGGTTCCGGGCCTTCGAGGATCCGTTGTGCCAGGTTCTGATATCGACTTAGAGTTTCTTTCCCACAGAAGCAATGAAGAATGATATCCATTAGGTTTAGGATAAGTAGTCATTGACGCACCCCAAATTATATCCTTTCTTTAGATTCTTTTATTACAAGCCCCCCACGCCCTTTGCTCCGTTCTGTTCCCACCCTTATGTTCGTGCGGGGTGGATTTGGCTGCTTGTTTGCAGCTTCGCCCGCCCAAGCATGAGCTTCAAGAACTGAAATTCCATCCGGTTGGATTTCAGCGCCCTTCCCCTTTTGGTCCTATTAACTTGCTCCTCTCCTCGGAATCTACTGGCGCCCATGGCATCGGCAGCCTGCTGCATTACAACCTTACTTAATATACTATACATAGCCATGCATTAAAATAAGTTCTGTCCTTGCTCCAGTCCTTGGCTGCTGGGTTGCATATTTCGCCAGTCAAATTAAACAAAGCTCGTTCATGTAATTGTGTGTTTCCTGCATGTGCTATATCTCTAGTTGTCCATCTATATTATCCAGTGCCTGCGTGGGCCTCAAGGTCCCCAGTATCCTGTGTCTCCAGAGTCGAAGTAGCCACTGTGGTCCCATCTCGGTGAGTGTTTTATCTGCAAATTTTAAACAGATAGCCTGGTCGTCACCAGGTGTTCGGTTCTGGTCTACTCATCTTTTATCCATGCATTTTGCGGTCACTCTGTGAAATCGGAGGTAAAGTTAGGTTGGGTTTGAGGACTACACTTACCCACCGTGGGGTACATTGGCTCTATTGCCAGAGGTGATGGTGCTATGACTGCGCACTGCACTATCCGTCTGGCCCCGTTTTAAAAAATATCTTCCAGCTTATTTATCTCAGCTTTTAACTCTTGAATTTGTTTTGTTTGAGTATCTTTCTTTTATTTGTATCAGGCGAATATTATTACATAGGCTAGTCTGTTTTTTTTAATTCTGACTATTGCACCATTTCCTCTGTTCGGTGAGTCTTTTTTATTCTATTAAGAAATCCAAATTATTAATGTCCAGTATAAAACAGCTGTCAATGGAAAGGGTTAACTCCTTTACACGTTTTTAAGAAAGCCTGATGTCATTAAGTGACTTCACGTAATCATCCGAAATTTTTTTTTAAAGTGTTTGTGCCTTCAAAACTTGCTTATAAATTAGGAATCCGTTAAACAGCAGATATCATTAGTAAAGCCGTCATTATAAATGTCACCTCATCAGGAAAATGCCATTTTAGAGTAAACTCCAATGTTTTCTTAACTTCGAATTGCCAAAGATTTTTTAAATTTGATTTAAAACGAGACCACACATTTTTAATAGCTATTTTGTTTACTGAAATCCAATTTTCACACACGCTGTGTACATTCTAACATTTCGTTTTATTTTACGGTCCTGTTCACTGGGCAAATCTTGTGTTTTATTTCTCTCTCAGCACAAAATCTAAAGATCCTTGCCAGTTCCATTTTCTATAAGAATTTAAAAATTTGGTAAGATTCTCTAATTCCCAGTTCTTCTCTGTGCTAAGTTCGCATAGCTTAGATCTTTTCTCCTCGATATTTTCATAACGCTCATGCTTGTTTACACTGTTCTGGACTTTTCTTGATAAACACCGTCTGTTCTAGAAATCTTTTGAAACTGCAGTGAAACTTTCTCATAATTTAAAATCATTATCACTGTAGCGTGTCTTTTACCTCTTCCAATTTTTTTTCCTTTTCCCAATTAAACCAATATCTTTTTCACAGCAAACATCAACCAATATTTAGTAAGTTATGTCATTTTCCATCGCAAACACATTTTTTTCAGCACTTATTTAGTACGTTACATCTTTTTTCAAACCTTTTAGTTTTATATCTCCTTTTTTCTTTAAGAGATCAGATTTAATTGAATAATTTTTTTGAATCCACCTCAGTATTTTGTTGTGCCGTCTCTTAATATCTCAAAATCCCAATCAAATGTTGTAATTTCAATCTTTATTTAAAAATGTATTTTTTGAGCTAAAAGCTTTTTTAAGGCATTCTTGATCTCATTCCTTGACTAAATTTATGTCTTTCAACCCAATGTAATCACTCATTGCATGTTTTCTTTTGACAAGTACGTGAGCATGTCAAATAAATTATTTTTTTTTCAACCACCTGGAACACATATTTTTTTATCTTTTACTCAACAAACCTATCCTTTGTGCATTACCTAGCTCCATAACTTATCATCTGAATATATCCGAACCTGCGTTCCTAACTTCAAATGTCTTAAAACTTCCCACATACAGGACAACACTAAAAAAGGGTTGAAAAAACTTGCACTCTGTTTGGAGAAGTGGGTGGAGCTAAAATAAGCAACCAGCTGCTCCACTCCTCCAAACAGGCTTTAAAAAAATGAAAACATAAAAATTAATTCCGCAGTCAAAAAATCACACAAGTACTCTCAATTAACGACAGACATTCTTAAAAGTCCGTCTTCATTCAACAAAGCTTATTAATTAATTCTTTCTTTGGCCGGCTCTATTTTTGGATCCATGATTACCCATTCTCGCCTTGCGCCACGGTAAAAAAATATTTTATCGTTACAAAATTCCTTTTTTCCTTACACAATTCTTCACGTTCCCCCGCGATTTAGTTCGACACAATTCCTCGCATCGCTCCGCGATTTAGATTTGAACAATTCCTCGCGTCGCCCCGCGATTTAGATGTACGCAATTCCTCGCGTCGCCCCGTGATTTAGTTTTTCACAATTCCTCGAATTGCCCCGCGATTTCGGTTTACACAATTCCTCGCATCGCCCCGCGATTTAGTTTTACACAATTTCCCTATCCCTCTGCTGCTCCCCGCGATGTTCCTATTCACGTTTCCCCGCGATAGTCTATTTCCCTATACCTCCGCATCACTGCCCGATTTCCTAAGTTAAACGGTTTCACCAGATTCACCTGGATCTCGTTCGGACGCTACCTGAGAACCAGCGAGTGGCAAAACTTTCTTCAGACTTTTGGGACTGGAGCGTACCGAAGTGCTATTTAAAGGGTATGCAAATCCGGTGGCCACTTTCCTCTGGTCTCATCCAAGGCTAGTTCGGCTCTTAATTAGCTAGCTTTTGGCAGCCGTCCATTGAGATCCCACTTCTGACACCAAATGTTAATACGGATTCTTTTTCCCTCAATCTGTTTCAGCGAATACACTGATGCAAACACCTTCTTGCCTGTTCTGTAAAATACCTTTATTCAAGATTCTCCGGCCGGGACTTGTCAAGACAAAGGAACACTCTCAATCAGAGCCTCTTTACCTTCCTCTGGACAAGCCCTTTACAGCGCGAAAAGCACAGTAGCTATACATTTTCAAAACATAACACATTTGATTAGCACTTGATCTATCCAATCCCTTTCTTCTTCCCCCCCGCCCGAGTATGTCCAAAGGCAGGCGAGGAGGTCTCCTAATTAGAGCTGGTCCCGAGGTCAGCTTGTTTATAGCCTCATTAAATTCTTCTTCCTCATCAGTAAAACCAATTTCCCTCCTATCAGTAAAAACCATTACGTTCTCCTATCCGTGATTGCTTTTTCTTTCCCGTGACCCGTGTTTAACCTCAACTCTCGGTAACACCTTTTTTTTCTGTTGATTCTGCAATTCTCTGCATCGTGACACTTCTTTAGCTAGTTTCCCATGATTCCCATCTTCATCCCTCCGCCACGTTCATAATCCTTCTGCACACATTCTCATGGGGTCACTGCTCCTTTTATCCCCATCGCTCAGGTCCCTCTCCGATCTCAGGCCCCGGATCACTGCTCCTTTTATCCCCATCGCTCAGGTCCCTCTCTGAGTTCAGGCCTGGGGTCACTGCTGCTTTTATCCCCATCGCTCAGGTCCCGCTCTGATCTCAGGCCTGGGGTCACTGCTCCTTTTATCCGCATTGCTCAGGTCCCTCTCTGATCTCAGACTTCCGGCCCCCTCTCCTTTTATCCCCATCGCTCAGGTCCCACGCTTGCTATCCTTGACCTGTTTTCATTGGAACAAAGGAGGCTGAGGGGAGACCTGATTGAGGTGTATATAATTATGAGGGGCCTTGGTAGAGTGGATAGGAAGGACCTGTTTCCCTTGGAAGAGGGGTCAACAAACAGGAGACATAGATTTTAAGTAATTGGGGTGAGGTTTCGAGTAGATATGAGGGGAAATGTCTTCACTCAGAATGTGGTTTGGGTCTGGAACTCACTGCCTGAAATGGTGGTAGAGTCAGAAACCCTCAGCACACGTAGAAAATATATGGATGTGCATTTAAAGTGCCGTTACTTACGGGGCTACGGACCGAAAGCTGGAACATGGGATTAGGCCGGAATGCTCTTGTTCGGTCGGCGTGGACACGATGGGCTGAAATGGCCTTCTGCTTTGCTGTAAATATCTCTGATTCTATGAGTGGGCCTAGCTGAGATACTCTTACAGAGAGCAGTGATGGGCCGACTTTCATCCTCCTGTGCTGTAACTATTCTAGGATGGTATGAAATCGGCAGACTGACGATCAGCCAACTTGAGAAGCCTGTTTAAAATTACTCTCACTGGTTTCAATCCACGACAGCCCTAACCCATTCTCTCCTGGGATGTTTGCGAGTGTGGTATGGGTTTCTGTCTGTGTGGGTATGTGTTTCTGTCTGTGTGCGTATGTGTTTCTGAATGTGTGGGTGTGTGTGTGTGTGTGTGTTTCAGTGTGGGTATGTGTTTCTGTATATGTGGTTATGTGTGTGTAGGTGTGTTTCAGTGTGGGTATGTGTTTCTGAATGTGTACATTTGTGGGTATGTGTGTCTAATATGATGTTATATGTGTGTAGATGTGTATCTGCATGTGCGGATACATGTCTGTATGTATATCTGTCTATATACAGGCACACAGAACCCTACCAAAATAAAATCCATCAATCTGAGTCTTGAATATTTCAATTGGACGTCAGCCTCAACAGATGTTTGGGAGAGATTTCCAAATGTGTGGTACCCTCTGTGTGAACAAGTGTTTCCTGACATCACACCTGAACGGCCCAGCTTTAATGTGAAGGTTGTGCACATTTTCTGATGTTTATTATCTTAAACATCTCAATGCTGATGCCTATAATTTTCCATATTGAAGTTTATAACCTCAAAAGAGAAATGGTATAGAGCAGGGCGGGGAACAAAATAACATTGGTAATGACAATTTAAAGTAGAGGGAGCTCTGTATTGTACCGGCCCTGGGAGTGCTCGATGCTGACACTCTGTAAAAAGTAGAGGTAGGAACAGGAACAGGCCATTCAGCCCCTCGAGTCTGTTCCCCCATTCAGTGAGATCATCGTTGATCTGCCGTGGCTCTTTATCCTTTTACACCCTTGCCTGGCTAACATTTATTGATTTCGGATTTAAAATTATTTCAGTAATAGCACCTGCTGCTTTTTGTGTGAGAGAATCCCACAATTCTACCACCCTTTATGTGAAGAAGTGTCCCCTAACTTCTCTCCTGAATGGCCTGGCTTTCATTTTCAGGTTGTGTCCCCTTCTCCTGGAATCGTCCAACAACAGAAAAAGGTTCTCTCTATCTACCTTAACAATTCCTTTCCACACCCTAAAAACCTGAATCAAATGGACTCACCACTTAACCTTCTGTATTCTGGGAATTCAAGTCCAGTTTATGTAATTTCCCCTCATAATTCAACCATTGGGGCCCAAGTAACAGTCTGGTGAATCAGTGCTGTGCTCCCTCCAAGGTCAATATACCCTCCCTGAGGTGTGGTACCCAGAACAGAATGTAGTTCTCCAGATGGGTTCATTCCAGAGCTCTGTACAGCTGGAGCACCAACAATGCATTAGCCCTTTGTTAATTTTGTACCTGTCCCCGAGCTTTCACTGATTTACCTACTTTGGCCCCTAAATCTCTCTGCTCCTCCACAGCTCCTAGCTTCTCACCAGTTACAGATGTATGTGGGTCTATGTGTGTGGGTCTGTGCGCGTGTGTGTGTGCACCTGTCTGTGTGTGCGAGTCTGTGTGTGTGTGTGCATCTTTCTGTGTGTGTGGGTCTATGTGTGTGTCGGTGCATGTCTGTGTTCCACCTTCCCCTTGTTCCACTCATTTCTAAATACTATTCAGTATCAATGTGTCTGGCCATTCAACTCCCCAGAAAGTGCTGAGTTTTCTCTTTAAATTGTTGCATTCTGATTAATTTGAATCTGGTGTTTAACAGCAGTAAACATCTCCTGCAAACCCTCAGCAACTGAATCATGACTTGGAATAGTTCACCAGTCTCTGCCACTCACCCAACGTATCTGTCTGTCCCACTATCCTTCCCCGGAGGGGTACCAATGTTGCAGACCGAAGCTGTGAAAGATCCAGTCTCGGATTCCCACCAGCCCGAGCTCTCCAAGATCTCTCTGAATGAAATTTTCATTCACAAGAAGCAGGCTCTGTTTGATTGTTTAGGTCCCATAAACCCCTGACCATGTATTACTGCTGTCAGAATAATGGGCTGTTCCAAGAAATAAAACTTCTTGCATTAAACACAGCTTCATATCTATGTCTTGTTGCTCCTTAGGATCAGTGTGTCCGAGGGCACGTTGTTCGAGGGTGAAATGATGCTTTGAGAAACGCAGGAAGTGGGAAGAGGAAACCACTGCAAAGAATCTCTGCAAGTGCCTAAGAACACATTCAGAAATGTCCAGATATATGACATGTTTCCCAGACTAGTCAGGGTCCAAGATATCTCACTGAAACAGGTTTCTTCAGGCAGATTGGAAATAGATATCCAATGCATCAGACCCACAGACTGTTGATGGGTCAGTGTAGAGGAAGGTTTACTCTCTATCAAAATGTGCTTCCTCCATCTCGTTTTTTCCTCTTTCACTATCGGCCTCATTTTATCGCTCTGCCTCACTCTCTTCTCTCCACCTCTGTTTATTTCTATCAGTTGCTCCCCCGCCCGTGTTCTCACTCTCTCTCTCTCATTCAACTTTGCCCTTTTCTCTCTTTACCTCTCATTTATCTGCCTCGCTGTCGCTCACTCCACCTTTCTCTTCTCTGCTTCCCTGTCCCTCTTTCTGCTTCACTCCCAGTCCCGCTCTCCAACTCGTTCGCCAATTTCTCTTATCTCTGCCTCATTCTCTTTCTCACCAAACCAGCCATTATCTCGTCTTCCACTCGATCTTCCACTCGCGTTCTTGGATTTTTGTCTCTCTCTGTTTGTCTCACTTATTTTCCTGTTTGTTTCCTCTCAATCTGCCTCTCTCCATCTTCCTTTCTTATTCAGGTTTTCTTTTTCTTACTCTCCCTTCTCTCTTGCTATCTTTGTCTCACCCCCTGCCTTTCGCCACTCTGTCTGCGACTTCACAGCAAGGGGATTTGAGTACAGGGCCAGGGAGGTGTTGCTACAGTTGTACAGGGCATTGGTGAGGCCACACCTGGAGTATTGTGTACAGTTTTTGTCTCCTAACCTGAGGAAGGACATTCTTGCTATTGAGGAAGTGCAGCGAAGGTTCACCAGACTGATTCCCGGGATGGCGGGACTGACCTATCAAGAAAGACTGGATCAACTGGGCTTGTATTCACTGGAGTTCAGAAGAATGAGAGGGGACCTCATAGAAACATTTTAAATTCTGACGGGGTTAGACAGGTTAGATGCAGGAAGAATGTTCCCAATGTGGGGGAAGTCCAGAACCAGAGGTCACAGTCTAAGGATAAGGGGTAAGCCATTTAGGACCGAGATGCGGAGGAACGTCTTCACCCAGAGAGTGGTGAACCTGTGGAATGCTCTACCACAGAAAGTTGTTGAGGCCAATTCACTAAATATATTCAAAAAGGAGTTAGATGAGGTCCTTACTACTAGGGGGATCAAGGGGTATGGCGAGAAAGCAGGAATGGGGTACTGAAGTTGAATGTTCAGCCATGAACTCATTGAATGGCGGTGCAGGCTAGAAGGGCCAAATGGCCTACTCCTGCACCTATTTTCTATGTTTCTATGTTTCTCTAACTGCCCTTGGACCTCTCTCTCCCCCTTGCTCCAAATTCTCCATTCTCTCTGCGTGTGTCAGGATTCCTGGTGTAACAGCACTGTCCAAACACAAACACTTTAACACTGAGGGACAAGGGAAGGGCGAGGATTACACTGGGTCTGGATGTACTATATTCACACACTGAGGGAAGGGAACGGGGAGGGTTACACTGGGTCTGGATTTATTACATTCACATACTGAGAGAAGGGGAGGGTTACACTGGGTCTGGATGTATTACATTCACACACTGAGGGAAGGGAAGGGGGAGGGTTACACTGGGTCTGGGTGTATTACATTCACACACTAAGGGAAGGGAAGGGGGAGGGTTACACTGGGTCTGGATATATTACATTCACACACTGAGGGAAGGGAAGGTGGAGGGTTACACAGGGTCTGGATGTGATAAATTCACACACTGAGGGAAGGGGGAGGGTTACACTGGATCTGGATGTATTATATTCACACACTGAGAGAAGGGGGAGGGTTACACTGGGTCTGGATCTATTCCATTCACACACTGAGGGAAGTGGAGGGTGACACTGGGTCTGGATGTATTACATTCACAGAATGAGGGAAGGGAAGGGTAGGATTACACTCAGTCTGGATGTATTACATTTACACACTGAGGTAAGAAGGAGGGTTACACTGGGTGTGGATGTATTATATTCACACACTGAGGGATGGGAAGGGGGAGGGTTACACTGCGTCTGTATGTATTACATTCAAACACTGAGGGAAGGGAAGGGGGAGCAGAGGTTTATTATATATACTCACGAATTAACAGTACAATTTCAAAGTAGAAGAACGACACAAATTTCGGGATGTAGTTAATACTGAGGAGGCCTCTGACAATACTCGATGTTACTGAACTTCTATGTTGGGCATGGAAATGGGAAATTAATTCCAAGAAAGAAAGGTGTGAGGTGGTTCATCTTGGTTGGGGGAATAATGAGGTTGGTAAATGAGTGTTTAAATGAGGGAGAGCAGCAAGAGGGACAGATACACAAATAATGAAAAGCAGGTTAAAAGACCATGAAAATGCAAAGCGAGCACTGGGGTTCGTTTCTAGAGCGAGAGAGTTGCAAAGCAGAAAAGTTATGTTCAATCTATATAGACACTTGGATAGACCAAACTTGGAGTGCTGCGTACAGTCCTGCTCTCCATACTACACAAAACATAGAGACATTGGGGAAGGTGCAACACAGATTGAGAACGATGATACCAGAACTGAGAGGTGTAACTATCCAGAATGACTGAACATGCTGGGGCTCATTCTCTAGAGAAGACAAGGCTGAAGGATGATTTAATAGAGATGTTTAAAATTATGAAGGAGTTTAATAGGGTCAATGTAGAGCAGATGTTACCATGTGTGGGAGCCCAACACTAGATGATAAATATAAACTGTTCACTAATATACCCAATAAGGATTTAAGGAGAAAGCTCTTTATTCAGAGTGTGGTTAGAAAGTATAGCTTGCTAATACTTGGGGTAGTTAAGGTGAGCAGCACAGATGCCTTTAAACAGAAGCCAGATCAGAATATTAGGGAGATAGGAATCGAAGGATATGATCAGCTGAATGAAGTAAGTTGGGAGGTGGTGGTGTGGAGTATTATCACCGACATTGACCTGTGGGGCTGAATGGTCTGTTTCTTTGCTGTAAATAATATATAATTATCGGTGAATTCTGAAAAGACACGATACAGCACTCGAAACAAACTTCAGCAAGGGCCTGGGTGTCAAACAGGGTCAAATTCTGACCTTGCACCTCTACTGATCTGAACAACTTGTACAAAATGAATGTGGGGAATTCAAAGACAGACATTGGTGAGGGGTCAGATGTATGTGTGTGGTGTGTAACAAGATCTGAGTCTTGAACCTTTCAGTTGAGCTCCAGCCTCAACAGCTTTTTGGGGAACGTTCCCGATTCCCACTACCGTTTGTGTAAAGAAATGCTTCCTGACATCACACCTGAACGGCCTAGCTTTAACTTTAAGGTTATGTCCCTTGTTCTGGTCTCCCACCAGATGAAATAGTATTTCTATATCATCTTAAACACCCCACTGATATCAGCGTTCAGTTTCTATATTAAAGGAAATAAAATGCTAGTCTGTGCCACCTGTCCCATGAATTTAACCCTTTTAGCCCCTTTATCATTCTGGTGAATTTGTGCTGAATCCCCGCCAAACCTAATACATCATTCATGAGGTTTGAGGTCCAGAACTGCACGCAATACTCTTGATGGAATCATCCCTTGCGTGGTTAAATACACCTGGATACAATTCATTCACTCCTGAGGATTTATCATCTCTACCTTTTACTAGTTTAGAAATTTAGCAACAGAAATGGTCTGGAGTGGGATGGGGGACAGAGTAACATTGGTAATGTCAAGGTAATGTAGAGGGAGCTCAATAGTTCACCAGTTCTGGCTACTGCTCCAGCTCGCCCTACCAATCTGTCTGTCCCACTATCCTTCCTCTGTGGCTCTGGACATTGCAGACTAACACACTGAAAGATCCAGTGAATGATTCCCACCAGCCCAAACTCTCCACGTTCTCACTGATGAAACATTTGTTCACGGGAAGCAGGCTGTGTTTGATTTTTTAGGTTCTGTAACCCTTGGCACTGTATTACTGCTGTCAGAACAATGGTCTGTATTCAGAAATAAAGCTTACTGTATTGATCACAGCTTTATATCCGTGTCTTGTTTCTCATTAGGATCAGTGTCCGAGGACATGATGTTCGGGGGTGGAATAAGGCTGTGCTATGATTTGGAAATCGCAGGAAGTGTGAAGATGAAACCACTGCAGGGAATCTCTGCAGTGTCTAATAACACATTCAGAAAGGTAATTCTATAAGACAGGTGTACCAAAGTGTTGACACTGACTCTTCAGGGTCCAACATATCACACTTGGACTGGTTTCTTCAGGCAGATTGGAAATAGACCCACAGACCGTTTGATGGGACAGTGTCGAGGGAGATTTACTCTCTCTCTATCGCGTGCTTCCTCTATTTCCTTTACTTCTCTCTTTCACTATCTGCCTCATTTTATATATCTCTCTGCCTCACTCTCTTCTCTCCACCTCTGTTTCTTCTACAATTGCTCTCTCTCCCCGCCTCATTTTCTCTCTCTCATTCACCTTTTCTCAATTCTCTTTACCTCTCATTTCTCTCTGCCATACTGTCTCACTCTAACTTTCTAATCTCTGCTTCGTGGTCCGTCTTTCTGCTTCACGCTCAGTCCATCTTTCCACCTCTTTTGTCTCTCTCTCTCCTCTCTGCCTCAGTCTCTCTCTCGCCATCCCAGCTGCTGTTTCCTTTTTCCTTCCTCTCTAAAACTCTGCCTCATTCTCTCTCTCCAACTCCCTTGGATTCTTGTCTCTCTCCCTGTGTGTCTCACTTATTTTGCTGTTTGTTTTCTCACACAGTCCCCTTCGCTGTTAGTCTTTCTTTATCTTATTCTCCCTTCTCTCTTGCTATCTTTGTGTCTCCCTCTGTCTTTCTCCATTCTGTCTCTGTTTCTAGCCTCTCTGCCCCTGTGTCTCTCACTCTCCCACTTCTCCCGTTTTCTCTCTCCATCTGTCAGGATTTCTGATGTAACAGGACTTTACGAACCAAAGGTTTTAACACAGAGCCCAGCCTGTGCTCTAAACACATTGCATGAGCTTATCACAGCTTCTGCGCCCCCCAGTTTTAAAATGAGCTGCCCAGGATGTGCCGGGCATCACCAGAGGCTTGGAGACCTGCACGATTTAGCGGTTAATCCAGAGGGAAGTTTGCTTTAAGTTCTAACGTGTACCCCACATCTAATCCAGCCCCATTTCCCAACTCATTTTATTACATTACATGGCTCAGTAACACATCCTCCCGCATATGTACACGTTGACTCCGATGTGTTTCTCCTTTAATCCACTGAGCCTTGTTTTTCATTATATTTGACAGTCGGTCTCTGTTGTTGAAACAGTTCGGTCATTTTGTAATTTTACCTGAAATGTTTGAATATTTGGCAAACAATTCCTGCTGATCTGCTGAACTGATTTCCATATAGGACACAGATGTCTCGCGGGAGCAGGGTTCATGTTAAATTAATGATAAAAAGGTTATTCTCCAGACCGCCTAGCATTGGAAGCAAACCGGGGGGAAAAATGTCGGCACATTTATAAAATGAGTGAAATACACGATCCAGGTGTTAAAGGTTATGAAGGGGTTAACTAGGGTCGATGTTGGGATGATTTTACCAGGTGTGGGGAGTCCAAAACTAGTGGTCATAAATATTCGATACTCACTAATAAATCCAATCAGGAATTCAGGAGAAAGCTCTTCAATCCCAGAGGTGAGAATATAGAGCTTGCTAGCACATTGAGTAGTTAAGGTGAATGGTAGTGTGCCTTTAAGGGGAAGCCAGCTGAGTACATGAGGCAGAAATGAATGAAATATATGATGATTGGGTGAGGTGTCGTAAGATGGGTGGAGACTCGTGTGGAGAGCAAACTCCGGCATGAACTAGTTAGGCCGAATGGCCTGTTTCTGTGCTATAAATTCAATGTTATTCTATGGTGAATACTCAAAAGTCACAGTACAGCAATCGAAACAATCTTCAGCAATGGGCTTGGTGTCACGGTTCAAACCTTTGACCTTTCACCCCTACCAATCTGAAGATCTTGTGTAAACTGGATTTGGGGAGTTCAGACACAGTCCTTGGTGAGAGGTCAGATTTGTACCAAACAAGGCCCTAAATCTTGCAAGGACACGGGGAATGGGCGGGGGAATGGGACTAGCTAAGATACTCTTGCAGAGATCTGGCACGGGCGAAATGGCCTCCTTCTGAGCTGTAACCATTCTAGGATTATGTGATATCTTCAGACTAGCTATTGCATGCTGATCAAATGCTTTCAAAAGCCTGTTGAAAACCTCTCTGGTTTAAATTCACTCCAGACGTAAACCATTCTCTCCTGGTCCATCTTCGTGTGTGGGTGTGTTGCTGTGTGTGTATGTGTTGCTGTATGTGCATGTGTTGCTGTATATGTATGTGTGTTTCTGTGTGTGTGTGTGTATGTGTGTGTTTCTGTATATGTGTATGTGCTTTCCCAGCATTGAAGCACTGAGCACACTCGATCAGCTCTGCTGAGCAGGCCATGTTGTTTGCATGCCACACGAGACTCCCAAAGTAAGCGCTCTATTCAGAACTCCTTCACGGCAAACAAGCCAAAGGTGGGCAGAGGAAACGTTTCAAGGAGACCCTCAAAGCCCCCCTGATAAAATGCAACATCTCCACCAACACCTGGTAGTCCCTGACCAAAGACCGCCCTAATTGGATGAAGTGCATCCGGGAGGGCACTGAGCACCTCGAGTCTCACTGCCGAGTGCATGCAGAAATCAATCGCAGGCAGCGGAAAGAGCGTGTGACAAACCTGTACCACCCTCCCTTTCCCTCAACGACTATCTCTCCCACGTGTGTCAGGGACTGTGGCTCTCGTATTGGACTGTTCATTCACCTAAGATTTTAAGGGTGGTAGCAAGTCTTTCTCGATTCCGATGGACTGCCGAAAATGATTGATGTATGTGTGGGTATGTATTTCTGTGAGGGTATGTGTGTGCATATGCATGCCTTTGTGCGTGCGTGCCTGCATGTGTGGGTATATGTGTCTGTATATCTGTTTCTGTACATGTGTTGCTGCATGTGTGGGTATATGTGTTTCTGTATTTATGTGTGTCTATATACAGACACACACAATCCTATCGAACTAAAATATATCCTTCCGAGTCTTGAATTTTTCAGTTGGACTCCAGCCTCAACAGATTTGTGGGAGAGAATTACAGATGTGTGCTACCCTTTGTGTGAATAAATGCTTCCTGACATCACACCTAAACGGCCCAGCTTTAATGTGAAGGTTGTGCACCTTTTTCTGATGTTTATTATCTTAAACATCTCAATGGTGTCGCCCATAATTTTCTATCTTGAAGTTTATGACCTCAGGAACAGAATTGGTATAGAGCAGGGAGGGGGACAGAGTAACATTGGTAATGAGAGTGTAATGTAGAGGGAGCTCTGTATTGTACCGGCCCTGGGAGTGCTCAATGCTGACACTCTGTATAAAGTAGAGGTAGGAACAGTGGCAGGCCATTCAGCCCATCGAGCCTGTTCACCCATTCAGTGAGATCATCGTTGATCTGCCTTGGCTCTGTATCCTTTTACACCCTTGCCTGGCAAACATCTATTGATCTGGCATTTAACATTATTTCAGTGCAAGCACCTGCTGCTTTTTGTGTGAGAGAATCCCACACTTCTACCACCCTTTATGTGAAGAAGCTTTTACTAACTTCTCTCCTTAATGGGCTGGCTTTCATTTTCAGGTTGTGCACCCTTCTCCTGGAATCGTCCACCAACAGAAAAAGTTTCTCTCTATCTTGCTTAACAATTCCTTTCCACATCCTAAAAACCTGATCAAATGGACTCACCCCATAACCTTCTGTATTCCGGGAATTCAAGCCCAGTTTATGTAATTTCTCCTCATAATTTAACCCTTGGGCCCAAGTAACAGTCTTGTGAATCAGTGCTGTGGGGTCCACTCCAAGGTCAATATATCCTCCCTGAAGTGTGGTACCCAGAACTGAATGTAGTTCTCCAGATGGGGTCTTTCCAGAGCTCTGTACAGCTGGAGCACCAACAATGCATTATCCCGTTGTTATTTTTGTACCTGTCCCCGAGCTTTCACTGATTTAACTACTTGGGCCGTGAAATCTCTCTGCTCATCCACAGCTCCTAGCTTCTCCCTAGTTACAGATGTGTGTGGGTCAGTGTGCGTGGGTCTGTGTGTGTGTGTGCACCTGTCTGTGTGTGGGGGTCTGTGTGTTTGTGTGTGTGTGTGTGTGTGTGTGTGTGTGGGTCTCTTTGTGTGTGTGTATGGGTCTGTCTATGTATGTCTGTTGATCTGTTTGCATGTCTGTGTTCCACCTTCCTCTTGTTCTATTCCTTTCTAAATACTGTTCCGTACCAATGTGTCTGGGCCATTCCCCTCGCCAGAAAGTGCTGAATTTTCTGTTTAAATTGGTGCACTGCTATTTGATTCTAGTATTTAACAGCAGTAAACACCTCTTGAAAACCCTCAGAATGAATCTCTATTTGGAATAATTCACCAGTCCCAGCAACTGCTCCCACTCACCCTACATATCTGTCTGTCCCACTATCCCTCCCCGGTGGGTTACAGACCGAAACAGTGAAAGGTCCAGTGACTGATTCCCACCAGCCCGAGCCCTCCAAGTTCGCACTGAATGAAACCTCCCTTCACGGGAAGCAGGTTCTGTTTGATTGTTTAGGTCCTGTAACCCCTGACCCTGTATTACTGCTGTCTGATAATGGGCTGTACTCAGAAATAAAACATACTGCATCAATCGCAGCTTCATATCCGGGCCTTGTTTCTCTTTAGGATCAGGGTGTTCGTGGGCACATGTTCGGAGTAGGAATGAGACTGGGCGATGTTTTGGAGAACACAGTAAGTGTGAAGAGGAAACCACTGCATGGAATCTCTGCAAGTCCCTAATAATGCGTTCAGAAAGGTACGGAGATAAGACGTGATTCCCAGACTATCAGTACTGTGACCATTCAGGGTCCAAGATATCTTATTCAACGGGTTTCTTCAGGCAGATTGGAAATAGACATCCAATGCATCAGACCCACAGACCGTTTGATGGGATAGTGTAGAGCGAGGTTTACTCTCTAACTAACTTGTGCTTCCTCCAAATCGTTTTTTTAATCTTTCACTACCTGCCTCATTTTATCTATCCCTCTGTCTCACTATCTTCACTCCACGTCTGTTTCTTTCAATCAATCGATCTCTCCCGGCCTCGTTCTCTCTCTCTCTCTCATTCTCCTATGCTCTCGTCTCTCTCTACCTCTCATTTCTCTCTGACTCTCTCTCTCTCTCTCACTTTCTGACCTTCTCTCCTCCGCGTCTCGGTCTGTCTTTCTGCTTCACTCTCAGTCCCTCTCTCGAATTCTTTCACCCTATCTCTTTTCTCTGCCTCATTCTCTCCTAGCATCCCAGCCATTATCTCTGCTTTCCTTCCCCTCTCTAACTCTGCCTCATTCTCTCTTCCACTCCCTTTTTCGGATTTTACTGCCTTTCTGTTTCTCACTTGTTTTTATGTTTGTTTCCTCTCACTGACTCTCTCTCTCTCTCTCCATTTCTCTGTTAGGCTTTATTTTTCTTACGCTCCCTTCTCTCTTGCTCACGTTGTCTCTCCCTCTGTCTTTCCGCCCTTTCAGTCCCATTCTTGAATTCGTTTTATTACATTTTATTTTCCAATGATACATCCACCTGCTTCTGTGCACATTGCCTCTGACGTGCTCCTGTAAATCTACCGGACCTTGTTTTGCATTATTTTGACATCCTGTCTCTGTAACTGAAGTACTTAGGTCACTTTTTAAATGTATCTGAAATGTTTGAATAATTTGCAACAATTCCTGCTGATGTGCTGAAGTAAGTTCGGAGGTGGTGGTGTGGAGTATTATCACCGACATGGACCTGTGGGACTGAATGGTCTGTTTCTTTACTGTAAATATATATAATTTTCTGGTGAATTCTGAAAAGACACGACACAGCACTGGAAACAAACTTCAGCAAGGTCCTGGGTGTCACACACGGTCAAATTCTGACCTTACATCCCGACTGATCTGAACAACTTGCACAAAATGAATGTGGGGAATTCAAAGACAGTCCATGGTGTGGGGTCAGATGTGTGTGTGTGGGGTGTAACGAGGTCTGAGTCTTGAACCTTTCAGTTGAGGTCCAGCCTCAACAGCTTTTTGGGGAGAGAGTTCCCGATTCCCACTATCCTTTATGTGAAGAAATACTTCCTGACATTACACCTGAACGCTTTAAATGTAAGGTTATGCCCCTTGTTCTGGTCTCCCAGCAGATGAAATAGTATCCCTGCATCATCTTAAACATCCCACTGATATCAGCCTTCATTTTCTATATTAAAGGAAATAAAATGCTAGTCTGTGCCACCTGTCCCCTGAATTTAACCCTTTTAACCACTTTATCATTCTGGTGAATCTGTGCTGAACCCCAGCCAAAGCTAATACATCATTCATGAGGTTTGAGGTCCAGAACTGTACGCAGTACTCTCGATGGAATCATCCCTTGCTTGGTTTAATACACATGGATACAATTCATCCACTCCCGAGGATTTATCATCTCTACCTTTTACTCGTTTACAAATTCAGCAACAGAAATAGTCTGGAGTGGGTTGGGGGACAGAGTAACATAGGGAATGTCAAGGTAATGCAGAGGGAGCGCAATAGTTCACCAGTTCTGGCTACTGCTCCAGCTCGCCCGACATATCTGTCTATCCCACTACCCTTCCTCCGTGGGTCTGGATGTTGCAGACTGACACACTGAAAGATCCAGTGACTGATTCCCACCAGCCCGAACTCTCCACGTTCTCACTGATGAAACCTCTGTTCACGGGAAGCTGGCTGTGTTTGATTGTTTCGGTTCTGTAACCCTTGGCCCTATATTACTGCTGTTAGAACAATGGTCTGTATTCAGAAATAAAGCTTACTGCATTGATCACAGCTTTATATCCGTGTCTTGTTTCTAATTAGGATCAGTGTCCGAGGATATGGTGTTCGGGGGTGGAATGAGGCTGGGCGATGATTTGGAAATCACAGGAAGTGTGAAGATGAAACCACTGCAGGGAATCTCTGCAGTGCCCAATAACACATTCAGAAAGGTAATTCTACAAGCAGGTGTACCAGAGTGTCAGCACTGACTCTTAAGGGTCCAAGATATCTCACTTGGACAGGTTTATTCAGGCAGATTGGAACTAGACCCACAGACCGTTTGATGCGACAGAGTCGAGGGAGATCTACTCTCTCTCCATCGCATGGTTCCTCTATATCCTTTATTTTTCTCTCTCACTATCTGCCCAATTTTATCTCTCACTGCCTCACTCTCTTCTCTCCATCTCTGTTTCTTCTACAATTGCTCTCTCTCCCCGCCTCTTTCTCTCTCTCATTCATCTTTTCTCACCTCTCCTTTCATCACAATTCTCTCTGCCTCGCTGTCTCACTCTACCTTTCTCATCTCTGCTTCGTGGTCCGTCTTTCTGCTTCACGCTCAGTCCCTCTTTCCACCTCTTTTGTCTCTCTCTCTTCTCTCTGCCTCAGTCTCTCTCTCTCGGCATCCCAGCCGCTGTTTCCTTTTTCCTTCCTCTCTAAAACTCTGCCTCATTCTCGCTCTCCAACTCCCTTGGATTCTTGTCTTACTCCCTGTGTGTGTAAATTATTTTGCTGCTTGTTTCCTCAAACTCTCCCCTCCGCTATTCGTCTTTCTTTATCTTACTCTCCCTTCTCTCTTGCTATCTTTGTCTCTCCCCCTGTCTTTCTCCATTCTGTCTCTGTTTCTTCCGTCTCTGCCCCTGTTTCTCACACTACCCCACTTCTCCCGTTTTCTCTATCTATCTGACAGGATTCCTGATGCAACAGGACTGTACGAACCAAAGGCTTTAACACAGAGCCCCGCCCGTGCTCTAAACACATTGCATGAGCTGATCACAACTTCTGCACCCACCAGTTTTAAAATGAGCTGCCCAGGATGGGCCGGGCCTCACCAGGGGCTTGGAGACCTGCAAGATTGAACGGTTAATCGAGAGGGAAGTTTGCTTTAGTTTCTAACGTGTGTGCTGCATCTAATCCAGCCCCATTTCCCAACTCACTTTATGACATTACATGGTTCAGTAACACATCCGCCCACATATGTACACGTTGCCTCCAATGTGCTTCTCCGTTAATCTACTGGGCCATGTTTTTCATTATGTTTGACAGTCGGTCTCTGTTTTTGAAGCAGTTCGGTCATTTTGTAATTTTATCTGAAATGTTTGAATATTTGGCAAGCAATTCCTGCTGCTCTGCTGAACGGATTTCCATATAGGACATAGATGTCTCGCGGGAGCAGGTTTCACATTAAAATAATGATAAAAAGGTTATTCTCCAGACCGCCTAGCAGTGGAGGCAAACCAGTGGGAAAAAAGTCGGCACATTTATAAAATGAGTGAAATACACGATCCAGGTGTTTAATGTTATGAAGGGGTTACATAGGGTTGATGCTGGGATGATTTTACCCTGTGTGGTTAGTCCAAAACTAGTGGTCATAAATATTAGATAATCACTAATAAATCCAATCAGGAATTCAGGAGAAAGCTCTTCAATCGAGAGGTTAGAATATAGAGCTTGCTAGCACATCGAGTAGTTAAGGTGAATGGCAGAGTGCCTTTAAGGGGAAGCCAGTTGAGTACATGAGGCAGAAAGGAATGAAATATATGATGATTGGGTGAGGTGTAGTAAGATGGGTGGAGACTCCTGTGGAGCGTAAACTCCGGCATGAACTAGTTAGGCCGAATGGCCTGTTTCTCTGTTATAAATTCAATGTCATTCTATGATGAATTCTCAAAAGTCACAGTACAGCACTCGAAACAATCTTTAGCAATGGGCTTGGTGTCACTGGCCAAACCTTCGATCTTTCACGTCAAATAATCTGAAGATCTTGTGTAAAATGGATTTGGGGAGTTCAGACACAGTCCTTGGTGAGAGGTCAGATTTGTACCAAACAAGGCCCTAAACCTTGCAAGCCTACGGGGAAAGGGCGGTGGAGTGGGACCAGCTGAGATACTCTTGCGGAGAGCCGGCATGGGCTAAATGGCCTCCTTCTGTGCTGTAATCATTCCAGGATTCTGTGAAATCGGCAGACTAGCTATTGCATGCCGATCAAGTGCCTTCAAAAGCCTATTTAAAACCTCTCTGTTTTAAATTCACTCGAGCCATAACCCATTCTCTCCTGGTCCGTCTTCGTGTGTGCACGTGTGTTTCTGTGTGCGCACTTGTGTTTCTGTGTGTGCACGTGTGTTTCTGTATCTGTGAGTGTGTTTCTGGGTGTGCACGTGTGTTTCTGTCGATCTGTGTATGTTTTTCCCCAGTATTGAAGTACTGACCACACTTGACCAGCTCCGCTGGGCAGGCCATATTGTCCGCATGCCAACATGAGACTCCCTAAGCAAGTGCTCTACTCGGAACTCCTTCATAGAAACATAGCAACATAGAAAAGAGGTGCAGGAGTAGGCCATTCGGCCCTTCTAGTCTGCACCGCCATTCAATGAGTTAATGACTGAACATGCAACTTCAGTACCCCATTCCTGCTTTCTCACCATAACCCTTGATTCCACTAGTAGTAACGACTTCATCTAACTCCTTTTTGAATATATTAGTGAATTGGCCTCAACAACTTTCTGTGGTAGAGAATTCCACAGGTTCACCACTCTCTGAGTGAAGAAATTCCTCCTCATCTCGGTCCTAAATGGCTTACCCCTTATCCGTAGACTGTGCCCCCTGGTTCTGGACTTCCCAAACATTGGGAACATTCTTCCTGCATCTAACCTGTCCAACCCCATAAGAATTTTAAACGTTTCTATGAGGTCCCCTCTCATTCTTCTGAACTCCAGTGAATACAAGCCCAGTTGATCCAGTCTTTCTTGATAGGTCAGTCTCGCCATCCCAGGAATCAGTCTGGTGAACCTTCGCTGCACTCATTCAATAGCAAGAATGTCCTTCCTCAGGTTAGGAGACCAAACTGTACACAATACTCCAGGTGTGGCCTCACCAAGGCCCTGTACAACTGTAGCAACACCTCCCTGCCCCTGTACTCAAATCCCCTCGCTATGAAGGCCAACATGCCATTTGCTTTCTTAACCGCCTGCTGTACCTGCATGCCAACCTTCAATGACTGATGTACCATTACACCCAGGTCTCGTTGCACCTCCCCTTTTCCTAATCTGTCAGCATTCAGATAATAGTCTGTCTCTGTTTTTACCACCAAAGTGGATAACCTCACATGTATCCACATTATACTTCATCTGCCATGCATTTGCCCACTCACCTCACCTATCCAAGTCGCTCTGCAGCCTCATAGCGTCCTCCTCGCAGCTCACACTGCCATCCAACTTAGTGTCATCCTCAAATTTGGAGATACTACATTTACATTTAAGCCCCTCGTCTAAATCATTGATATAGAGGGTAAATAGCTGGGGCCCCAGCACAGAACCTTGCGGTATCCCACTAGTCACTGCCTGCCATTCTGAAAAGTCCCCATTTACTCCTACTCTTTGCTTCCTGTCTGACAACCAGTTCTCAATCCATGTCAGCACACTATCCCCAATCCCATGTGCGTTAACTTTGCACATTAATCTCTTGTTTGGGACCTTGTCGAAAGCCTTCTGAAAGTCCAAATATACGACATCAACTGGTTCTCCCTTGTCCACTCTACTGGAAACATCCTCAAAAAATTACGAAGATTTGTCAAACATGATTTCCCTTTCACAAATCCATGCTGACTTGGACCTATCATATCACCTCTTTCCAAATGCACTGCTATGACATCCTTAATAATTGATTCCATCATTTTACCCACCATTGATGTCAGGCTGAGCGGTCGATAATATCCTGTTATATCTATCTCTCCTTTTTAAAAAGTGGGGTTACATTGGCTACCCTCCACTCGATAGGAACTGATCCAGACTCAATGGAATGTTGGAAAATGACTGTCAATGCATCCACTATTTCCAAGGCCACCTCCTTAAGTACTCTGGGATGCATTCCATCAGGCCCTGGGGATTTACTGGCCTTCAATCCCATCAATTTCCCCAACACAATTTCCTGACTAATAAGGATTTCCCTCAGTTCCTCCTCCTTACTAGACCCTCCGACACCTTTTATATCAGGAAGGTTGTTTGTGTCCTCCTCAATGAATACGAAACCAAAGTACTTGTTCAATTGGTCCGCCATTTCTTTGTTCCCCTTTATGACTTCCCCTGATTCTGACTGCAGGGGACCTACGTTTGTCTTTACTAACCTTTTCCTCTTTACATACCTATAGAAACTTTTGCAATCCGTCTTAATGTTCACTGCAAGCTTCTTCTCGTACTCCATTTTCCCTGCCCGAATCAAACCCTTTGTCCTCCTCTGCTGAGTTCCAACTTTCTCCCAGTCCCCGGGCTCACTGCTATTTCTGGCCAATTTGTATGCCACTTCCTTGGCTTTAATACTATCCCTGATTTCACTTGATAGCCACGGTTGAGCCACCTTCCCTTTTTTATTTTTACGCCAGACAGGAATTTACAATTGTTGTAGTTCAACCATGCGGTCTCTAAATGTCTGACATTGCCCATCCACAGTCAACCCCTTCAGTATCATTCGCCAATATATCCCAGCCAATTCACGCCTCATACATTCAAAGTTACCCTTCTTTAAGTTCTGGACCATGGTCTCTGAATTAACTGTTTCATTCTCCATCCTAATGCAGAATTCCACCATATTATGGTCACTCTTCCCCAAGGGATCTCGCACAACGAGATTGCTAATTAATCCTCTCTCATTACACAACACCCAATCTAAGATGGCCTCCCCCCAGTTGGTTGCTCGACATATTGGTCTAAAAAAACATCGCATATGCACTCCAGGAAATTCTCCTCCACCGTATTGCTTCCAGTTTGGTTAACCTAATCTATGTGCATATTAAAGTCACCCATTATAACTGCTGCACCTTTATTGCACGCACCCCTAATTTCATGTTTGTTGCCCTCACAACATCACTACTACTGTTTGGATGTCTGTACACAATTCCCACTAACGTTTTTTTCCCCTTGGTATTCTGCAGCTCTACCCATATAGATTCCACATCATCCAGCTAATGTCCTTCCAAACTATTGCCTTAATTTCCTCCTTAACCAGCAATGCTACCCCTCCTCCTTTTCCTTTTATTCTATCTTTCCTGAATGGTGAATACCCCTGGATGTTGAGCTCCCAGCACTGATCATCCTGGAGCCATGTCTCCGTAATCCCAATCACATCCTATTTGTTAACATCTATTTGCACAGTTAATTCATCCCCCTTATTGCGGATACTCCTTGCATTAAGACACAAAGCCTACAGGCTTGTATTTTTAACACCCTTTGTCCTTTTAGAATTTTGCTATACATTGGCCCTTTTTGGTCTTTTACCTTGGGTTTCTCTGCCCTCCACTTTTCCTCATCTCCTTTCTGTCTGTTGCTTTTGCCTCCTTTTTGTTTCCCTCTGTCTCCCTGCATTGGTTCCCATCCCCCTGCCATATTAGTTTAAATCCTTCCCAACAGCACTAGCAAACACTCCCCCTCGGACATTGGTTCCGGTCCTGCCTAGCAAACAAGCCAAAGTTGGGCAGAGGAAACGTTACAAGGAGACCCTCGAAGCCTCCCTGATAAAGTGCAACATCCCCACCGACACCTGGGAGTCCCTGAACAAAGACTGCCCTAAGTGGAGGAAGTACAGCCGGGAGGACATTGAGCACCTCGAGTCTTATCGCCGAGAGCAGGCAGAAATCAAGCACAGGCAGCAGAAAGAGCATGCAGCAAACCTGTCTACCCTCCCTTTCCCTCAACGACTATCTTCCCCACGTGGGTCAGGGACTGTGGCTCACGTATTGGACTGTTAAGCCACGTAAGGACTCATTTTATGAATGGAAGCAAGTCTTCTTTGATTCTAAGGGACTGCGTATGATGATTGATGTATGTGTTTCTGTATGTGTGGGTATGTATTTTTGTGTGTGCGTGCGTGCCTGCATCTGTGGGTATATGTGTCTGTCTGTTTCTGTACGTGTGTTTCTGCATGTGTGGGTATGTGTTTCTGTATTTATGTGTGTCTATTGACAGACACACAGATCTCTACCTAACTAAAATATATCAATCTGAGTCTTGAATATTTCAATTGGACGTCAGCCTCAACAGATTTTTGGGAGAGATTTCCAGATGTGTGGTACCCTCTGTGTGAACAAGTGTTTCCTGACATCACCCCTGAACGGCCCAGCTTTAATGTGAAAGTTGTGCACCTTTTTCTGATGTTTATTATCTTAAACATCTCAATGGTGTCGCCTATAATTTTCTAAATTGAAGTTTATAACGTCATGAACAGAAATGTTATCGAGCAGGGAGGGGAATAGAGTAACATTGGTAATGACAGGGTATTGTAGAGGGAGTTCTGTGTTGTACCGGCCCTGGGAGTCCTCGATGCTGACACTCTGTATAAAGTAGAGGTAGGAACAGGAGCAGGCCATTCAGCCCATCGAGCCTGTTCCCACATTCAGTGAGATCATCGTTGATCTACCGTGGCTCTGTATCCTTTTACACCCTTGCCTGGCAAACATCTATTGATCTGGCATTTAAAATTATTTCAGTGCTATCTCCTGCTGTTTTTTGTGTGTGAGAATCCCACACTTCTACCATCCTTTATGTGAAGAAGTGTTTCCTAACTTCTATCCTGAATGGCCTGGCTTTCATTTTCAGGTTGTGTCCCCTTCTCCTGGAATCCTCCACCAACCGAAAACGTTTCTCTCTATCTACCTTAACAATTCCTTTCCACATCCTAAAAACCTGAATCAAATGGACTCGCCCCTTAACCTTCTGTATTCTGGGAATTGAAGCCCAGTTTATGTAATTTCTCCAAATAATTTAACCCTTGTGGCCTAAGCAAAAGTCTGGTGAATCAGTGCTGTGCTCCCTCCAAGTTCAATATACCCTCCCTGAGGTGTGGTACCCAGAAATGAATGTAGTTCTCCAGATGGGGTATTTCCAGAGCTCTGTACAGCTGGAGCACCAACAATGCAGTAGCCCTTTGTTATTTTTGTACCTGTCCCCGAGCTTTCACTGATTTAACTACTTGGGCCCCTAAATCCCTTACAGGCACAGTACTATTCACCATAACTACTCCATGTGTAGCAAGGTCCACATTATAACCAGTCTCTGGGTAAAGAGGTATCTCCTGAATTCCTCATTGGGTTTATTAGTGAGGAGCTTATAGTTATTGTTGCGTATGTAAACATTATAACTGTGTAAGACTTGCCACCAGAGTGCGCACCTGTTGGAGGCCAAAGGGTCACCTGCACACCTGGTGCAGGTGAGTATAAAACGGTGTCTGCCATGATGCTCAGGCACTCTGGAGATTTAATACAGAGACTAAGGTCACATCAGTTTAAGCTTACAGTACTCAGCCTTGTGGAGTTATTCTAAACATAATATTTATCACCTCTAATTTTGGACTCCCAACACATCTACCCTAAAAAAAACATTCAAAATATTAAAGATCTCTATTTGAACATAAGTTAGTTAGTTAGTGAGGAAATCTCCCTCTACACTGTCCCATCAAACTGTCTGTGGGTCTGATACATTGGACATCTATTTCCAATCTGCCGGAAGAAACCTGTGTAAATGAGATATCTTGGACCTGAATGGTCACAGTGCGGTTAGTCTGGGAATCGCGCTTTAACTCCGTTCCTTTTTAAATGCATTATTAGGCACTTGCAGAGATTCCATGAAGTGGTTTCCTCTTCACAAATTCCAAAACATCGCCCAGTCTCATTCCTCCTCCGAACATGTGCCCTCGAACATCCTGAACCTAAAAAGAAACAAGACCCGGATATGAAGCTGTGATTGGTGCAAGACGTTTTATTTCTGAGTACAGCCCATTATCAGAAAGCAGTAATAGAGTGTTAGTGGTTACAGGACCTAAACAATCAAACAGAACCTGCTTCCCGTCAAGGATGGTTTCATTCAGTGAGATATTGGAGAGCTCGGGCTGATGGGAATCAGTCACTGGACATTTCACTGACGTCAGGACTGCTGAATTATCCAAATAGAGATTCATTCTGAGGGATTGCAGGAGGTGTTTACTGCTGTTAAATACCAGAATCAAATAATCAGTGCACCAATTTAGAACAGAAAATTCAGCACTTTATGGGGACGTGAATGGCCCAGACACATTGTAACTGAACAGTATTTAGAAAGGAACAGAACAAGGGGAAGGTGGAACACAGACATGCAAAGAGATCGACAGACATTTACAGATCGGTGCACACACATACACATAGACCTACACACATCTGTAACTGGTGAGAATCTAGGAGTTGTGGATGAGCAGAGAGATTTAGGGGCCCAAGTAGTTAAATCAGTGAAAGCTCGGGGACAGGTACAAAAATAACAAAGGGCTACTGCATTGTTGGTGCTCCAGCTGTACAGAGCTCTGGAAAGACCCCATCTGGAGAACTACATTCATTTCTGGGTACCACACCTCAGGGAGGGTATATTGAACTTGGAGGGAGCACAGCACTGATTCACCAGACTTTTGCTTAGGCCACAAGGGTTAAATTATATGGAGAAATTACATAAACTGGGCTTCAATTCCCAGAATACAGAAGGTTAAGGGGCGAGTCCATTTGATTCAGGTTTTTAGGATGTGGAAAGGAATTGTTAAGGTAGATAGAGAGAAACGTTTTCGGTTGGTGGAGGATTCCAGGAGAAGGGGACACAACCTGAAAATGAAAGCCAGGCCATTCAGGATAGAAGTTAGGAAACACTTCTTCACATAAAGGATGGTAGAAGTGTGGGATTCTCACACACAAAAAACAGCAGGAGATAGCACTGAAATAATTTTAAATGCCAGATCAATAGATGTTTGCCAGGCAAGGGTGTAAAAGGATACAGAGCCACGGTAGATCAACGATGATCTCACTGAATGTGGGAACAGGCTCGATGGGCTGAATGGCCTGCTCCTGTTCCTACCTCTACTTTATACAGAGTGTCAGCATCGAGGACTCCCAGGGCCGGTACAACACAGAACTCCCTCTACAATACCCTGTCATTACCAATGTTACTCTATTCCCCTCCCTGCTCGATAACATTTCTGTTCATGACGTTATAAACTTCAATTTAGAAAATTATAGGCGACACCATTGAGATGTTTAAGATAATAAACATCAGAAAAAGGTGCACAACTTTCACATTAAAGCTGGGCCGTTCAGGGGTGATGTCAGGAAACACTTGTTCACACAGAGGGTACCACACATCTGGAAATCTCTCCCAAAAATCTGTTGAGGCTGACGTCCAATTGAAATATTCAAGACTCAGATTGATATATTTTAGTTAGGTAGAGATCTGTGTGTCTGTCAATAGACACACATAAATACAGAAACACATACCCACACATGCAGAAACACACGTACAGAAACAGACAGACACATATACCCACAGATGCAGGCACGCACGCACACACAAAAATACATACCCACACATACAGAAACACATACATCAATCATCATACGCAGTCCCTTAGAATCAAAGAAGACTTGCTTCCATTCATAAAATGAGTCCTTACGTGGCTTAACAGTCCAATACGTGAGCCACAGTCCCTGACCCACGTGGGGAAGATAGTCGTTGAGGGAAAGGGAGGGTAGACAGGTTTGCTGCACGCTCTTTCTGCTGCCTGTGCTTGATTTCTGCCTGCTCTCGGCGATAAGACTCGAGGTGCTCAATGTCCTCCCGGCTGTACTTCCTCCACTTAGGGCAGTCTTTGTTCAGGGACTCCCAGGTGTCGGTGGGGATGTTGCACTTTATCAGGGAGGCTTCGAGGGTCTCCTTGTAACGTTTCCTCTGCCCAACTTTGGCTTGTTTGCTAGGCAGGACCGGAACCAATGTCCGAGGGGGAGTGTTTGCTAGTGCTGTTGGGAAGGATTTAAACTAATATGGCAGGGGGATGGGAACCAATGCAGGGAGACAGAGGGAAACAAAAAGGAGGCAAAAGCAACAGACAGAAAGGAGATGAGGAAAAGTGGAGGGCAGAGAAACCCAAGGTAAAAGACCAAAAAGGGCCAATGTATAGCAAAATTCTAAAAGGACAAAGGGTGTTAAAAATACAAGCCTGTAGGCTTTGTGTCTTAATGCAAGGAGTATCCGCAATAAGGGGGATGAATTAACTGTGCAAATAGATGTTAACAAATATAATGTGATTGGGATTACGGAGACATGGCTCCAGGATGTTCAGTGCTGGGAGCTCAACATCCAGGGGTATTCACCATTCAGGAAAGATAGAATAAAAGGAAAAGGAGGTGGGGTAGCATTGCTGGTTAAGGAGGAAATTAAGGCAATAGTTCGGAAGGACATTAGCTGGATGATGTGGAATCTATATGGGTAGAGCTGCAGAATACCAAGGGGAAAAAAACGTTAGTGGGAATTGTGTACAGACATCCAAACAGTAGTAGTGATGTTGGGGAGGGCAACAAACATGAAATTAGGGGTGCGTGCAATAAAGGTGCAGCAGTTATAATGGGTGACTTTAATATGCACATAGATTAGGTTAACCAAACTGGAAGCAATACGGTGGAGGAGAATTTCCTGGAGTGCATAAGGGATGTTTTTTTAGACCAATATGTCGAGCAACCAACTGGGGGAAGGCCATCTTAGATTGGGTGTTGTGTAATGAGAAAGGATTAATTAGCAATCTCGTTGTGCGAGATCCCTTGGGGAAGAGTGACCATAATATGGTGGAATTCTGCATTAGGATGGAGAATGAAACAGTTAATTCAGAGACCATGGTCCAGAACTTAAAGAAGGGTAACTTTGAATGTATGAGGCGTGAATTGGCTAGGATAGATTGGCGAATGATACTGAAGGGGTTGACTGTGGATGGGCAATGTCAGACATTTAGAGACCGCATGGTTGAACTACAACAATTGTAGATAACTGTCTGGCGTAAAAATAAAAAAGGGAAGGTGGCTCAACCGTGGCTATCAAGTGAAATCAGGGATAGTATTAAAGCCAAGGAAGTGGCATACAAATTGGCCAGAAATAGCAGTGAGCCCGGGGACTGGGAGAAAGTTGGAACTAAGCAGAGGAGGACAAAGGGTTTGATTCGGGCAGGGAAAATGGAGTACGAGAAGAAGCTTGCAGTGAACATTAAGACGGATTGCAAAAGTTTCTATAGGTATGTAAAGAGGAAAAGGTTAGTAAAGACAAACGTAGGTCCCCTGCAGTCAGAATCAGGGGAAGTCATAAAGGGGAACAAAGAAATGGCGGACCAATTGAACAAGTACTTTGGTTTCGTATTCATTGAGGAGGACACAAACAACCTTCCTGATATAAAAGGTGTCGGAGGGTCTAGTAAGGAGGAGGAACTGAGGGAAATCCTTATTAGTCAGGAAATTGTGTTGGGGAAATTGATGGGATTGAAGGCCAGTAAATCCCCAGGGCCTGATGGAATGCATCCCAGAGTACTTAAGGAGGTGGCCTTGGAAATAGTGGATGCATTGACAGTCATTTTCCAACATTCCATTGAGTCTGGATCAGTTCCTATCGAGTGGAGGGTAGCCAATGTAACCCCACTTTTTAAAAAGGAGAGATAGATATAACAGGATATTATCGACCGCTCAGCCTGACATCAATGGTGGGTAAAATGATGGAATCAATTATTAAGGATGTCATAGCAGTGCATTTGGAAAGAGGTGATATGATAGGTCCAAGTCAGCATGGATTTGTGAAAGGGAAATCATGTTTGACAAATCTTCGTAATTTTTTGAGGATGTTTCCAGTAGAGTGGACAAGGGAGAACCAGTTGATGTCGTATATTTGGACTTTCAGAAGGCTTTCGACAAGGTCCCAAACAAGAGATTAATGTGCAAAGTTAACGCACATGGGATTGGGGATAGTGTGCTGACATGGATTGAGAACTGGTTGTCAGACAGGAAGCAAAGAGTAGGAGTAAATGGGGACTTTTCAGAATGGCAGGCAGTGACTAGTGGGATACCGCAAGGTTCTGTGCTGGGGCCCCAGCTATTTACACTGTATATTAATGATTTCGACGAGGGGATTAAATGTAAATGTAGTATCTCCAAATTTGAGGATGACACTAAGTTGGATGGCAGTGTGAGCTGCGAGGAGGACGCTATGAGGCTGCAGAGCGACTTGGATAGGTGAGGTGAGTGGGCAAATGCATAGCAGATGAAGTATAATGTGGATACATGTGAGGTTATCCACTTTGGTGGTAAAAACAGAGAGACAGACTATTATCTGAATGCTGACAGATTAGGAAAAGGGGAGGTGCAACGAGACCTGGGTGTCATGGTACATCAGTCATTGAAGGTTGGCATGCAGGTACAGCAGGCGGTTAAGAAAGCAAATGGCATGTTGGCCTTCATAGCGAGGGGATTTGAGTACAGGGGCAGGGAGGTGTTGCTACAGTTGTACAGGGCCTTGGTGAGGCCACACCTGGAGTATTGTGTACAGTTTGGTCTCCTAACCTGAGGAAGGACATTCTTGCTATTGAATGAGTGCAGCGAAGGTTCACCAGACTGATTCCCGGGATGGCGAGACTGACCTATCAAGAAAGACTGGATCAACTGGGCTTGTATTCACTGGAGTTCAGAAGAATGAGAGGGGACCTCATAGAAACGTTTAAAATTCTTATGGGGTTGGACAGGTTAGATGCAGGAAGAATGTTCCCAATGTTTGGGAAGTCCAGAACCAGGGGGCACAGTCTACGGATAAGGGGTAAGCCATTTAGGACCGAGATGAGGAGGAATTTCTTCACTCAGAGAGTGGTGAACCTGTGGAATTCTCTACCACAGAAAGTTGTTGAGGCCAATTCACTAATATATTCAAAAAGAGTTAGATGACGTCGTTACTACTAGCGGAATCAAGGGTTATGGTGAGAAAGCAGGAATGGGGTACTGAAGTTGCATGTTCAGTCATTAACTCATTGAATGGCGGTGCAGACTAGAAGGGCCGAATGGCCTACTCCTGCACCTCTTTTCTATGTTGCTATGTTTCTATGAAGGAGTTCCAAGTAGAGCACTTGCTTAGGGAGTCTCATGTTGGCATGCGGACAATATGGCCTGCCCAGCGGAGCTGGTCAAGTGTGGTCAGTACTTCAATGCTGGGGAAAAACATACACAGATCGACAGAAACACACGTGCACACCCAGAAACACACTCACAGATACAGGAAAACACGTGCACACACAGAAACACAAGTGCGCACACAGAAACACACGTGCACACACGAAGACGGACCAGGAGAGAATGGGTTATGGCTCGAGTGAATTTAAAACAGAGAGGTTTAAATAGGCTTTTGAAGGTACTTGATCGGCATGCAATAGCTAGTCTGCCGATTTCACAGAATCCTGGAATGATTACAGCACAGAAGGAGGCCATTTAGCCCATGCCGGCTCTCCGCAAGGGTATCTCAGCTGGTCCCACTCCACCGCCCTTTCCCCGTAGGCTTGCAAGGTTTAGGGCCTTGTTTGGTACTAATCTGACCTCTCACCAAGGACTGTGTCTGAACTCCCCAAATCCATTTTACACAAGATCTTCAGATTATTTGACGTGAAAGATCGCAGGTTTGGCCATTCACCTTAACTACTCGATGTGCTAGCAAGCTCTATATTCTAACCTCTCGATTGAAGAGCTTTCTGCTGAATTCCTGATTGGATTTATTAGTGATTATCTAATATTTATGACCACTAGTTTTGGACTAACCACACAGGGTAAAATCATCCCAGCATCAACCCTATGTAACCCCTTCATAACATTAAACACCTGGATCGTGTATTTCACTCATTTTATAAATGTGCCGACTTTTTTCCCACTGGTTTGCCTCCACTGCTAGGCGGTCTGGAGAATAACCTTTTTATCATTATTTTAATGTGAAACCTGCTCCCGCGAGACATCTATGTCCTATATGGAAATCCGTTCAGCAGATCAGCAGGAATTGCTTGCCAAATATTCAAACATTTCAGATAAAATTACAAAATGACCGAACTGCTTCAAAAACAGAGACCGACTGTCAAACATAATGAAAAACATGGCCCAGTAGATTAACGGAGAAGCACATTGGAGGCAACGTGTACATATGTGGGCGGATGTGTTACTGAACCATGTAATGTCATAAAGTGAGTTGGGAAATGGGGCTGGATTAGATGCAGCACACACGTTAGAACCTAAAGCAAACTTCCCTCTAGATTAACCGTTCAATCTTGCAGGTCTCCAAGCCCCTGGTGAGGCCCGGCTCATCCTGGGCAGCTCATTTTAAAACTGGTGGGTGCAGAAGTTGTGATCAGCTCATGCAATGTGTTTAGAGCACGGGCGGGGCTCTGTGTTAAAGCCTTTGGTTCGTACAGTCCTGTTGCATCAGGAATCCTGTCAGGTAGATAGAGAAAACGGGAGAAGTGGGGGAGTGTGAGACACAGGGGCAGAGACGGAAGAAACAGAGACAGAATGGAGAAAGACAGGGGGAGAGACAAAGATAGCAAGAGAGAAGGGAGAGTAAGATAAAGAAAGACTAATAGCGGAGGGGAGAGTTTGAGGAAACAAGCAGCGAAATAATTTAGACACACAGGGAGTAAGACAAGAATCCAAGGGAGTTGGAGAGCGAGAATGAGGCAGAGTTTTAGAGAGGAAGGAAAAAGGAAACAGCGGCTGGGATGCCGAGAGAGAGAGACTGAGGCAGAGAGAAGAGAGAGAGACAAAAGAGTTGGAAAGAGGGACTGAGTGTGAAGCAGAAAGACGGACCACGAAGCAGAGATTAGAAAGGTAGAGTGAGACAGTGAGGCAGAGAGAAATGTGATGAAAGGAGAGGTGAGAAAAGGTGAATGAGAGAGAGAAAGAGGCGGGGAGAGAGAGCAATTGTAGAAGAAACAGAGATGGAGAGAAGAGAGTGAGGCAGTGAGAGATAAAATTAGGCAGATAGTGATTGAGAAAAATAAAGGATCAAACGGTCTGTGGGTCTAGTTCCAATCTGCCTGAATAAACCTGTCCAAGTGAGATATCTTGGACCCTTAACATTCAGTGCTGACACTCTGGTACACCTGTCTTATAGAATTACCTTTCTGAATGTGTTATTAGGCACTGCAGAGATTCCCTGCAGTGGTTTCATCTTCACATTTCTTGTGATTTCCAAATCATCGCCCAGCCTCATTCCACCCCCGAACACCATATCCTCGGACACTGATCCTAATTAGAAACAAGACACGGATATAAAGCTGTGATCAATACAGTAAGCTTTATTTCTGAATACAGACCATTGTTCTAACAGCAGTAATACAGGGCCAAGGGTTACAGAACCGAAACAATCAAACACAGCCTGCTTCCCGTGAACAGAGGTTTCATCAGTGAGAACGTGGAGAGTTCGGGCTGGTGGGAATCAGTCACTGGATCTTTCAGTGTGTCAGTCTGCAACATCCAGACCCACGGAGGAAGGATAGTGGGATAGACAGATATGTCGGGCGAGCTGGAGCAGTAGCCAGAACTGGTGAACTATTGCGCTCCCTCTGCATTACCTTGACATTCCCTATGTTACTCTGTCCCCCAACCCACTCCAGACTATTTCTGTTGCTGAATTTGTAAACGAGTAAAAGGTAGAGATGATAAATCCTCGGGAGTGGATGAATTGTATCCATGTGTATTAAACCAAGCAAGGGATGATTCCATCGAGTGTACTGCGGACAGTTCTGGACCTCAAACCTCATGAATGATGTATTAGCTTTGGCGGGGGTTCAGCACAGATTCTCCAGTATGATAAAGTGGTTAAAAGGGTAAAATTCAGGGGACAGGTGGCACAGACTAGCATTTTATTTCCTTTAATATAGAAAATGAAGGCTGATATCAGTGGGATGTTCAAGATGCTGCAGGGATACTATTTCATCTGCTGGGAGACCAGAACAAGGGGCATAACCTTACATTTGAAGCGTTCAGGTGTAATGTCAGGAAGTATTTCTTCACATAACGGATAGTGGGAATCGGGAACTCTCTCCCCAAAATGCTGTTGAGGCTGGAGCTCAACTGAAAGGTTCAAGACTCAGACCTTGTTACACCCCACACACACACATCTGACCCCACACCATGGACTGTCTTTGAATTCCCCACATTCATTCTGTGCAAGTTGTTCAGATCAGTCGGGGTGTAAGGTCAGAATTTGACCGTGTGTGACACTCAGGACCTTGCTGAAGTTTGTTTCCAGTGCTGTGTCGTGTCTTTTCAGAATTCACCAGAAAATTACATATATTTACAGTAAAGAAACAGACTATTCAGTCCCACAGGTCCATGTCGGTGATAATACTCCACACCACCACCTCCGAACTTACTTCAGCACATCAGCAGGAATTGTTGCAAATTATTCAAACATTTCAGATGCATTTAAAAAGTGACCTAAGTACTTCAGTTACAGAGACAGGATGTCAAAATAATGCAAAACAAGGTCCGGTAGATTTACAGGAGCACGTCAGAGGCAATGTGCACAGAAGCAGGTGGATGTATCATTGGAAAGTAAAATGTAATAAAACGAATTCAAGAATGGGACTGAAAGGGCGGAAAGACAGAGGGAGAGACAACGTGAGCAAGAGAGAAGGGACAGTAAGAAAAATAAAGCCTAACAGAGAAATGAAGAGAGAGAGAGAGAGTCAGTGAGAGGAAACAAACATAAAAACAAGTGAGAAACAGAAAGGCAGTAAAATCCGAAAAAGGGAGTGGAAGAGAGAATGAGGCAGAGTTAGAGAGGGGAAGGAAAGCAGAGATAATGGCTGGGATGCTAGGAGAGAATGAGGCAGAGAAAAGAGAGAGGGTGAAAGAATTCGAGAGAGGGACTGAGAGTGAAGCAGAAAGACAGACCGAGACGCGGAGGAGAGAAGGTCAGAAAGTGAGAGACAGAGAGAGAGTCAGAGAGAAATGAGAGGTAGAGAGAGACGAGAGCATAGGAGAATGAGAGAGAGAGAGAACGAGGCCGGGAGAGATCGATTGATTGAAAGAAACAGACGTGGAGTGAAGATAGTGAGACAGAGGGAGAGATAAAATGAGGCAGGTAGTGAAAGATTAAAAAAACGATTTGGAGAAAGCACAAGTTAGTTAGAGAGTAAACCTCGCTCTACACTATCCCATCAAACGGTCTGTGGGTCTGATGCATTGGATGTCTATTTCCAATCTGCCTGAAGAAACCCGTTGAATAAGATTTCTTGGACCCTGAATGGTCACAGTACTGATAGTCTGGGAATCACGTCTTATCTCCGTACCTTTCTGAACGCATTATTAGGGACTTGCAGAGATTCCATGCAGTGGTTTCCTCTTCACACTTACTGTGTTCTCCAAAACATCGCCCAGTCTCATTCCTACTCCGAACATGTGCCCACGAAACCTGATCCTAAAGAGAAACAAGGCCCGGATATGAAGCTGCGATTGATGCAGTATGTTTTATTTCTGAGTACAACCCATTATCAGACAGCAGTAATACAGGGTCAGGGGTTACAGGACCTGAACAATCAAACAGAACCTGCTTCCCGTGAAGGGAGGTTTCATTCAGTGCGAACTTGGAGGGCTCGGGCTGGTGGGAATCAGTCACTCGACCTTACACTGTTTCGGTCTGTAACCCACCGGGGAAGGATAGTGGGACAGACAAATATGTAGGGTGAGTGGGAGCAGTTGCTGGGACTGGTGAATTATTCCAAATAGAGATTCATTCTGAGGGTTTTCAAGAGGTGTTTACTGCTGTTAAATACTAGAATCAAATAGCAGTGCACCAATTTAAACAGAAAATTCAGCACTTTCTGGCGAGGGGAATGGCCCAGACACATTGGTACGGAACAGTATTTAGAAAGGAATAGAACAAGAGGAAGGTGGAACACAGACATGCAAACAGATCAACAGACATACATAGACAGACCCATACACACACACAAAGAGACCCACACACACACACACACACACACACACACACACACAAACACACAGACCCCCACACACAGACAGGTGCACACACACACACAGACCCACGCACACTGACCCACACACATCTGTAACTAGGGAGAAGCTAGGAGCTGTGGATGAGCAGAGAGATTTCACGGCCCAAGTAGTTAAATCAGTGAAAGCTCGGGGACAGGTACAAAAATAACAACGGGATAATGCATTGTTGGTGCTCCAGCTGTACAGAGCTCTGGAAAGACCCCATCTGGAGAACTACATTCAGTTCTGGGTACCACACTTCAGGGAGGATATATTGACCTTGGAGGGAGCACAGCACTGATTCACAAGACTGTTACTTGGGCCCAAGGGTTAAATTATGAGGAGAAATTACATAAACTGGGCTTGAATTCCCGGAATACAGAAGGTTATGGGGTGAGTCCATTTGATTCAGGTTTTTAGGATGTGGAAAGGAATTGTTAAGGTAGATAGAGAGAAACTTTTTCTGTTGGTGGACGATTCCAGGAGAAGGGGGCACAACCTGAAAATGAAAGCCAGGCCATTAAGGAGAGAAGTTAGTAAAAGCTTCTTCACATAAAGGGTGGTAGAAGTGTGGGATTCTCTCACACAAAAAGCAGCAGGTGCTTGCACTGAAATAATGTTAAATGCCAGATCAATAGATGTTTGCCAGGCAAGGGTGTAAAAGGATACAGAGCCAAGGCAGATCAACGATGATCTCACTGAATGGGTGAACAGGCTCGATGGGCTGAATGGCCTGCCACTGTTCCTACCTCTACTTTATACAGAGTGTCAGCATTGAGCACTCCCAGGGCCGGTACAATACAGAGCTCCCTCTACATTACACTCTCATTACCAATGTTACTCTGCCCCCCTCCCTGCTCTATACCATTTCTGTTCCTGAGGTCATAAACTTCAAGATAGAAAATTATGGGCGACACATTGAGATGTTTAAGATAATAAACATCAGAAAAAGGTGCACAACCTTCACATTAAAGCTGGGCCGTTTAGGTGTGATGTCAGGAAGCATTTATTCACACAAAGGGTAGCACACATCTGTAATTCTCTCCCACAAATCTGTTGAGGCTGGAGTCCAACTGAAAAATTCAAGACTCGGAAGGATATATTTTAGTTCGATAGGATTGTGTGTGTCTGTATATAGACACACATAAATACAGAAACACATATACCCACACATGCAGCAACACATGTACAGAAACAGATATACAGACACATATACCCACACATGCAGGCACGCACGCACAAAGGCATGCATATGCACACACATACCCTCACAGAAATACATACCCACACATACATCAATCATTTTCGGCAGTCCATCGGAATCGAGGAAGACTTGCTACCACTCTTAAAATCTTAGGTGACTGAACAGTCCAATACGAGAGCCGCAGTCCCTGACACACGTGGGACAGATAGTCGTTGAGGGAAAGGGAGGGTGGTACAGGTTTGTCACACGCTCTTTCCGCTGCCTGCGCTTGATTTCTGCATGCACTCGGCAGTGAGACTCGAGGTGCTCAGTGCCCTCCCGGATGCACTTCATCCAATTAGGGCGGTCTTTGGTCAGGGACTACCAGGTGTTGGTGGAGATGTTGCATTTTATCAGGGGGGCTTTGAGGGTCTCCTTGAAACGTTTCCTCTGCCCACCTTTGGCTTGTTTGCCGTGAAGGAGTTCTGAATAGAGCGCTTACTTTGGGAGTCTCGTGTGGCATGCAAACAACATGGCCTGCTCAGCAGAGCTGATCGAGTGTGCTCAGTGCTTCAATGCTGGGAAAGCACATACACATATACAGAAACACACACATACACACACACACACAGAAACACACATACATATACAGCAACACATGCACATACAGCAACACATACACACACAGCAACACACCCACACACGAAGATGGACCAGGAGAGAATGGTTTACGTCTGGAGTGAATTTAAACCAGAGAGGTTTTCAACAGGCTTTTGAAAGCATTTGATCAGCATGCAATAGCTAGTCTGAAGATATCACATAATCCTAGAATGGTTACAGCTCAGAAGGAGGCCATTTCGCCCGTGCCAGATCTCTGCAAGAGTATCTTAGCTCGTCCCACTCCCCCGCCCATTCCCCGTGTCCTTGCAAGATTTAGGGCCTTGTTTGGTACAAATCTGACCTCTCACCAAGGACTGTGTCTGAACTCCCCAAATCCAGTTTACACAAGATCTTCAGATTGGTAGGGGTGAAAGGTCAAAGGTTTGAACCGTGACACCAAGCCCATTGCTGAAGATTGTTTCGATTGCTGTACTGTGTCTTTTGAGAATTCACCATAGAATGACATTGAATTTATAGCACAGAAACAGGCCATTCGGCCTAACTAGTTCATGCCGGAGTTTGCTCTCCACACGAGTCTCCACCCATCTTACGACACCTCACCCAATCATCATATATTTCATTCATTTCTGCCTCATGTACTCAGCTGGCTTCCCCTTAAAGGCACACTACCATTCACCTTAACTACTCAATGTGCTAGTAAGCTCTATATTCTCACCTCTGGGATTGAAGAGCTTTCTCCTGAATTCCTGATTGGATTTATTAGTGAGTATCGAATATTTATGACCACTAGTTTTGGACTCCCCACACCTGGTAAAATCATCCCAACATCGACCCTAGTTAACCCCTTCATAACTTTAAACACCTGGATCGTGTATTTCACTCATTTTATAAATGTGCCGACATTTTTCCCCCCGGTTTGCTTCCAATGCTAGGCGGTCTGGAGAATAACCTTTTTATCATTAATTTAACGTGAAACCTGCTCCCGCGAGACATCTGTGTCCTATATGGAAATCAGTTCAGCAGATCAGCAGGAATTGTTTGCCAAATATTCAAACATTTCAGGTAAAATTACAAAATGACCGAACTGTTTCAACAACAGAGACCGACTGTCAAATATAATGAAAAACAAGGCTCAGTGGATTAAAGGAGAAACACATCGGAGTCAACGTGTACATATGCGGGCGGATGTGTTACTGAGCCATGTAATGTAATAAAATGAGTTGGGAAATGGGGCTGGATTAGATGTGGGGTACACGTTAGAACCTAAAGCAAACTTCCTTCTGGATTAACCGCTAAATCTTGCAGGTCTCCAAGCCTCTGGTGATGCCCGGCACATCCTGGGCAGCTCATTTTAAAACTGGGGGGCGCAGAAGCTGTGATAAGCTCATGCAATGTGTTTAGAGCACAGGCTGGGCTCTGTGTTAAAGCCTTTGGTTCGTAAAGTCCTGTTACATCAGAAATCCTGACAGATAGTGAGAGAAAACGGGAGAAGTGGGAGAGTGAGAGACACAGGGGCAGAGAGGCTAGAAACAGAGACAGAATGGAGAAAGACAGAGGGAGACACAAAGATAGCAAGAGAGAAGGGAGAATAAGATAAAGAAAGACTAACAGCGAAGGGGACTGTGTGAGAAAACAAACAGCAAAATAAGTGAGACACACAGGGAGAGAGACAAGAATCCAAGGGAGTTGGAGAGAGAGAATGAGGCAGAGTTTTAGAGAGGAAGGAAAAAGGAAACAGCAGCTGGGATGGCGAGAGAGAGACTGAGGCAGAGAGGAGAGAGAGAGACAAAAGAGGTGGAAAGATGGACTGAGCGTGAAGCAGAAAGACGGACCACGAAGCAGAGATTAGAAAGTTAGAGTGAGACAGTAGGGCAGAGAGAAATGAGAGGTAAAGAGAATTGAGAAAAGGTGAATGAGAGAGAGAAAATGAGGCGGGGAGAGAGAGCATTTGTAGAAGAAACAGAGGTGGAGAGAAGAGAGTGAGGCAGAGAGATATATAAAATGAGGCAGATAGTGAAAGAGAGAAGTAAAGGAAATAGAGGAAGCACGCGATAGAGAGAGAGAAAATCTCCCTCGACACTGTCCCATCAAACGGTCTGTGGGTCTATTTCCAATCTGCCTGAAGAAACCAGTCCAAGTGTGATATGTTGGACCCTGAAGAGTCAGTGTCAACACTTTGGTACACCTGTCTTATAGAATTACCTTTCTGAATGTGTTATTAGATACTGCAGAGATTCCCTGCAGTGGTTTCATCTTCACACTTCCTGCGATTTCCAAATCATCGCACAGCCTTATTCCACCCCCGAACATCATGTCCTCGGACACTGATCCTAATGAGAAACAAGACACGGATATAAAGCTGTGATCAATACAGTAAGCTTTATTTCTGAATACAGACCATTGTTCTGACAGCAGTAATACAGTGCCAAGGGTTACAGAACCTAAAAAATCAAACACAGCCTGCTTCCCGTGAACAAATGTTTCATCAGTGAGAACGTGGAGAGTTTGGGCTGGTGGGAATCATTCACTGGATCTTTCAGTGTGTTAGTCAGCAATGTCCAGAGCCACAGAGGAAGGATAGTGGGACAGACAGATTGGTAGGGCGAGCTGGAGCAGTAGCCAGAACTGGTGAACTATTGAGCTCCCTCTACATTACCTTGACATTACCAATGTTACTCTGTCCCCCATCCCACTCCAGACCATTTCTGTTGCTAAATTGCTAAACTAGTAAAAGGTAGAGATGATAAATCCTCAGGAGTGAATGAATTGTATCCAGGTGTATTTAACCACGCAAGGGATGATTCCATCAAGAGTATTGCGTGCAGTTCTGGACCTCAAACCTCATGAATGATGTATTAGGTTTGGCGGGGATTCAGCACAAATTCACCAGAATGATAAAGGAGCTAAAAGGGTTAAATTCATGGGACAGGTGGCACAGACTAGCATTTTATTTCCTTTAATATAGAAAATGAACGCTGATATCAGTGGGGTGTTTAAGATGATATAGGGATACTATTTCATCTGGTGGGAGACCAGAACAAGGGACATAACCTTAAAGTTAAAGCTAGGCCGTTCAGGTGTGATGTCAGGAAGCATTTCTTTACACAAACGGTAGTGGGAATCGGGAACGTTCCCCAAAAAGCTGTTGAGGCTGGAGCTCAACTGAAAGGTTCAAGACTTAGATCTTGTTACACACCACACACATACATCTGACCCCTCACCAATGTCTGTCTTTGAATTCCCCACATTCATTTTGTACAAGTTGTTCAGATCAGTAGAGGTGCAAGGTCAGAATTTGACCCTGTTTGACACCCAGGCCCTTGCTGAAGTTTGTTTCGAGTGCTGTATCGTGTCTTTTCAGAATTCACCGATAATTATATATTATTTACAGCAAAGAAACAGACCATTCAGCCCCACAGGTCAATGTCGGTGATAATACTCCACACCACCACCTCCCAACTTACTACATTCAGCTGATCATATCCTTCGATTCCTATCTCCCTAATATTCTGATCTGGCTTCTGTTTAAAGGCATCTGTGCTGCTCACCTTAACTACCCCAAGTATTAGCAAGCTATACTTTCTAACCACACTCTGAATAAAGAGCTTTCTCCTTAAATCCTTATTGGGTATATTAGTGAACAGTTTATATTTATCATCTAGTGTTGGGCTCCCACACATGGTAACATCTGCTCTACATTGACCCTATTAAACTCCTTCATAATTTTAAACATCTCTATTAAATCATCCTTCAGCCTTGTCTTCTCTAGAGAATGAGCCCCAGCATGTTCAGTCATTCTGGATAGTTACACCTCTCAGTTCTGGTATCATCGTTCTCAATCTGTGTTGCACCTTCCCCAATGTCTCTATGCTTTGGGTAGTATGGAGAGCAGGGCTGTACGCAGCACTCCAAGTTTGGTCTATCCAAGTGTCTATATAGATTGAACATAACTTTTCTGCTTTGCAACTCTCTCACTCTAGAAACGAACCCCAGTGTTCGCTTTGCATTTTCATGGTCTTTTAACCTGCTTTTCATTATTTGTGTATCTGTCCCTCTTGCTGCTCTCCCTCATTTAAACACTCATTTACCAACCTCGTTATTCCCCCAACCAAGATGAACCACCTCACACCTTTCTTTCTTGGAATTAATTTCCCATTTCCATGCCCCACATAGAAGTTCAGTAACATCGAGTATTGTCAGAGGCCTCCTCAGTATTAACTACATCCCGAAATGTGTGTCGTTCTTCTACTTTGAAATTGTACTGTTAATTCGTGAGTATATATAATAAACCTCTGCTCCCCCTTCCCTTCCCTCAGTGTTTGAATGTAATACATACAGACGCAGTGTAACCCTCCCCCTTCCCTTCCCTCAGTGTGTGAATATAATACATCCACACCCAGTGTAAACCTCCCCCTTCCCTTCCCTTAGTGTGTGAATGCAATAAATCCAGACCCAGTGTAACCCTCCTTCTTACCTCAGTGTGTAAATGTAATACATCCAGACTGAGTGTAATCCTACCCTTCCCTTCCCTCATTCTGTGAATGTAATACATCCAGACCCAGTGTCACCCTCCACTTCCCTCAGTGTGTGAATGGAATAGATCCAGACCCAGTGTAACCCTCCCCCTTCTCTCAGTGTGTGAAAATAATACATCCAGATCCAGTGTAACCCTCCCCCTTCCCTCAGTGTGTGAATTTATCACATCCAGACCCTGTGTAACCCTCCACCTTCCCTTCCCTCAGTGTGTGAATGTAATATATCCAGACCCAGTGTAACCCTCCCCCTTCCCTTCCCTCAGTGTGTGAATGTAATAATTCCACGCGCATTGTAACCCTCCCTCTCCCCTTCACTCAGTGTGTGAATATAATACATCCAGACACAGTGTAACCCTCCCCCTTCCCTTCCCTTAGTGTGTGAATGTAATACACCCAGACCCAGTGTAACCCTCCCCCTTCCCTTCCCTCAGTGTGTGAATGTAATACATCCAGACCCAGTGTAACCCTCCCCCTTCTCTCAGTATGTGAATGTAATAAATCCAGACCCAGTGTAACCCTCCCCGTTCCCTTCCCTCAGTGTGTGAATATAGTACATCCAGACCCAGTGTAATCCTCGCCCTTCCCTTGTCCCTCAGTGTTAAAGTGTTTGTGTTTGGACAGTGCTGTTACACCAGGAATCCTGACACACGCAGAGAGAATGGAGAATTTGGAGCAAGGGGGAGAGAGAGGTCCAAGGGCAGTTAGAGAAACATAGAAACATAGAAGATAGGTGCAGGAGTAGGCCATTTGGCCCTTCTAGCCTGCACCGCCATTCAATGAGTTCATGGCTGAACATTCAACTTCAGTACCCCATTCCTGCTTTCTCGCCATACCCCTTGATCCCCCTAGTAGTAAGGACCTCATCTAACTCCTTTTTGAATATATTTAGTGAATTGGCCTCAACAACTTTCTGTGGTAGAGCATTCCACAGGTTCACCACTCTCTGGGTGAAGACGTTCCTCCGCATCTCGGTCCTAAATGGCTTACCCCTTATCCTTAGACTGTGACCTCTGGTTCTGGACTTCCCCCACATTGGGAACATTCTTCCTGCATCTAACCTGTCTAACCCCGTCAGAATTTAAAATGTTTCTATGAGGTCCCCTCTCATTCTTCTGAACTCCAGTGAATACAAGCCCAGTTGATCCAGTCTTTCTTGATAGGTCAGTCCCGCCATCCCGGGAATCAGTCTGGTGAACCTTCGCTGCACTTCCTCAATAGCAAGAATGTCCTTCCTCAGGTTAGGAGACCAAAACTGTACACAATACTCCAGGTGTGGCCTCACCAATGCCCTGTACAACTGTAGCAACACCTCCCTGCCCCTGTACTCAAATCCCCTTGCTGTGAAGTCGCAGACAGAGTGGCGAAAGGCAGGGGGTGAGACAAAGATAGCAAGAGAGAAGGGAGAGTAAGAAAAAGAAAACCTGAATAAGAAAGGAAGATGGAGAGAGGCAGATTGAGAGGAAACAAACAGGAAAATAAGTGAGACAAACAGAGAGAGACAAAAATCCAAGAACGCGAGTGGAAGATCGAGTGGAAGACGAGATAATGGCTGGTTTGGTGAGAAAGAGAATGAGGCAGAGATAAGAGAAATTGGCGAACGAGTTGGAGAGCGGGACTGGGAGTGAAGCAGAAAGAGGGACAGGGAAGCAGAGAAGAGAAAGGTAGAGTGAGCGACAGCGAGGCAGATAAATGAGAGGTAAAGAGAGAAAAGGGCAAAGGTGAATGAGAGAGAGAGAGTGAGAACACGGGCGGGGGAGCAACTGATAGAAATAAACAGAGGTGGAGAGAAGAGAGTGAGGCAGAGCGATAAAATGAGGCCGATAGTGAAAGAGGAACAAACGAGATGGAGGAAGCACATTTTGATAGAGAGTAAACCTTCCTCTACACTGTCCCATCAACAGTCTGTGGGTCTGATGCATTGGATATATATTTCCAATCTGCCTGAAGAAACCTGTTTCAGTGAGATATCTTGGACCCTGACTAGTCTGGGAAACATGTCATATATCTGGACATTTCTGAATGTGTTCTTAGGCACTTGCAGAGATTCTTTGCAGTGGTTTCCTCTTCCCACTTCCTGCGTTTCTCAAAGCATCATTTCACCCTCGAACACCGTGCCCTCGGACACACTGATCCTAAGGAGTAACAAGACATAGATATGAAGCTGTGTTTAATGCAAGAAGTTTTATTTCTTGGAACAGCCCATTATTCTGACAGCAGTAATACATGGTCAGGGGTTTATGGGACCTAAACAATCAAACAGAGCCTGCTTCTTGTGAATGAAAATTTCATTCAGAGAGATCTTGGAGAGCTCGGGCTGGTGGGAATCCAAGACTGGATCTTTCACAGCTTCGGTCTGCAACATTGGGACCCCTCCGGGGAAGGATAGTGGGACAGACAGATACGTTGGGTGAGTGGCAGGGACTGGTGAACTATTCTAAGTCATGATTCAGTTGCTGAGGGTTTGCAGGAGATGTTTACTGCTGTTAAACACCAGATTCAAATTAATCAGAATGCAACAATTTAAAGAGAAAACTCAGCACTTTCTGGGGAGTTGAATGGCCCAGACACATTGATACTGAACAGTATTTAGAAATGAGTGGAACAAGGGGAAGGTGGAACACAGACATGCACCGACACACACATAGACCCACACACACAGAAAGATGCACACACACACACAGACTCGCACACACAGACAGGTGCACACACACACGCGCACAGACCCACACACACAGACCCACATACATCTGTAACTGGTGAGAAGCTAGGAGCTGTGGAGGAGCAGAGAGATTTAGGGGCCAAAGTAGGTAAATCAGTGAAAGCTCGGGGACAGGTACAAAATTAACAAAGGGCTAATGCATTGTTGGTGCTCCAGCTGTACAGAGCTCTGGAATGACCCCATCTGGAGAACTACATTCTGTTCTGGTACCACACCTCAGGGAGGGTATATTGACCTTGGAGGGAGCACAGCACTGATTCACCAGACTGTTACTTGGGCCCCAATGGTTGAATTATGAGGGGAAATTACATAAACTGGACTTGAATTCCCAGAATACAGAAGGTTAAGTGGTGAGTCCATTTGATTCAGGTTTTTAGGATGTGGAAAGGAATTGTTAAGGTAGATAGAGAGAACCTTTTTCTGTTGTTGGACGATTCCAGGAGAAGGGGACACAACCTGAAAATGAAAGCCAGGCCATTCAGGAGAGAAGTTAGGGGACACTTCTTCACATAAAGGGTGGTAGAATTGTGGGATTCTCTCACACAAAAAGCAGCAGGTGCTATCACTGAAATAATTTTAAATCCGAAATCAATAATTGTTAGCCAGGCAAGGGTGTAAAAGGATAAAGAGCCACAGCAGATCAACGATGATCTCACTGAATGGGGGAACAGACTCGAGGGGCTGAATGGCCTGTTCCTGTTCCTACCTCTACTTTTTACAGAGTGTCAGCATCGAGCACTCCCAGGGCCGGTACAATACAGAGCTCCCTCTACTTTAAATTGTCATTACCAATGTTATTTTGTTCCCCGCCCTGCTCTATACCATTTCTCTTTCTGAGGTTATAAACTTCAATATGGAAAATTATAGGCATCACCATTGAGATGTTTAAGATAATAAACATCAGAAAATGTGCACAACCTTCACATTAAAGCTGGGCCGTTCAGGTGTGATGTCAGGAAACACTTGTTCACACAGAGGGTACCACACATTTGGAAATCTCTCCCAAACATCTGTTGAGGCTGACGTCCAATTGAAATATTCAAGACTCAGATTGATGGATTTTATTTTGGTAGGGTTCTGTGTGTCTGTAAATAGACAGATATACATACAGACATGTATCCGCACATGCAGATACACATCTACACACATATAACATCATATTAGACACACATACCCACAAATGTACACATTCAGAAACACATACCCACACTGAAACACACCTACACACACATAACCACATATACAGAAACACATACCCACACTGAAACACACACACACACACACACACACACACACACCCACACATTCAGAAACACATACGCAAACAGACAGAAACACATACCCACACAGACAGAAACCCATACCACACTCGCAAACATCCCAGGAGAGAATGGGTTAGGGCTGTCGTGGATTGAAACCAGTGAGAGTAATCTTAAACAGGCTTCTCAAGTTGGCTGATCGTCAGTCTGCCGATTTCATACCATCCTAGAATAGTTACAGCACAGGAGGATGACAGTCGGCCCATCACTGCTCTCTGTAAGAGTATCTCAGCTAGTCCCACTCATAGAATCAGAGATATTTACAGCAAAGCAGAAGGCCATTTCAGCCCATCGTGTCCACGCCGACCGACCAAGAGCATTCCGGCCTAATCCCATGTTCCAGCTTTCGGTCCGTAGCCCCGTAAGTAACGGCACTTTAAATGCACATCCATATATTTTCTACGTGTGCTGAGGGTTTCTGACTCTACCACCATTTCAGGCAGTGAGTTCCAGACCCAAACCACATTCTGAGTGAAGACATTTCCCCTCATATCTCCTCGAAACCTCACCCCAATTACTTAAAATCTATGTCTCCTGTTTGTTGACCCCTCTTCCAAGGGAAACAGGTCCTTCCTATCCACTCTACCCAGGCCCCTCATAATTATATACACCTCAATCAGGTCTCCCCTCAGCCTCCTTTGTTCCAATGAAAACAGGTCAAGGATAGCAAGCGTGGGACCTGAGCGATGGGGATAAAAGGAGAGGGGACCGGAAGTCTGAGATCAGAGAGGGACCTGAGCAATGCAGATAAAAGGAGCAGTGACCCCAGGCCTGAGATCAGAGCGGGACCTGAGCGATGGGGATAAAAGCAGCAGTGACCCCAGGCCTGAACTCAGAGAGGGACCTGAGCGATGGGGATAAAAGGAGCAGTGATCCGGGGCCTGAGATCGGAGAGGGACCTGAGCGATGGGGATAAAAGGAGCAGTGACCCCATGAGAATGTGTGCAGAAGGATTATGAACGTGGCGGAGGGATGAAGATGGGAATCATGGGAAACTAGCTAAAGAAGTGTCAAGATGCAGAGAATTGCAGAATCAACAGAAAAAAAAGGTGTTACCGAGAGTTGAGGTTAAACACGGGTCACGGGAAAGAAAAAGCAATCACGGATAGGAGAACGTAATGGTTTTTACTGATAGGAGGGAAATTGGTTTTACTGATGAGGAAGAAGAATTTAATGAGGCTATAAACAAGCTGACCTCGGGGCCAGCTCTAATTAGGAGACCTCCTCGCCTGCCTTTGGACATACTCGGGCGGGGGGGGGAAGAAGAAAGGGAGTGGATAGATCAAGTGCTAATCAAATGTGTTATGTTTTGAAAATGTATAGCTACTGTGCTTTTCGCGCTGTAAAGGGCTTGTCCAGAGGAAGGTAAAGAGGCTCTGATTGAGAGTGTTCCTTTGTCTTGACAAGTCCCGGCCGGAGAATCTTGAATAAAGGTCTTTTCCATAAAAGGCAAGAAGGTGTTTGCATCAGTGTATTCGCTGAAACAGATTGAGGGAAAAAGAATCCGTATTAACATTTGGTGTCAGAAGTGGGATCACAATGGACAGCTGTCAACAGCTTGCGAATTAAGAGCCGGACTAGCCTTGGACGAGACGGGAGGAAAGTGGCCACTGGAGTGAGTACCCTTCAAATACCACTTCAGTTTCCTTCAGTTCCAAAATTCGGAGTAAAGTTTGGCCACTTGCTGGTTCTCAGGTAGCGTCTGAACGAGAACCAGGTCAATCTGGCGAATACCTTTCAACTTAGGAAATAAGTGTCCAAGTCAGGTACGATGTTGACTTTGTATATCACTTAGTCCGTCTAGGCGCTGATTGGACTAAAATCGTGCAGTGACGTGAACTACGCGGTGACGCGGAGGGAAAGGGAAATAGACAATCACGCGGTAGCGCGAATAGGAAAACCGCCGGGCGACACGGAAGAAAAGTGAAATTGTATAGAACTAAACCGCGGGGCGATGCGAGGAATTGTGTAGAAAAAAATCGTGAAGCGACGCGAGGAATTGTGTATGGATAAAAGGAATTGTGTAAAGATAAATTATTTCTTTACCGCGGGCGACGTGGGAATGGGTAATCATGGATCCAAAAATAGAGCCGGACAAAAAAAAAAATAATTAATAAGCTTTGTTGAATGAAGATAGATTTTTGTGAATGTCTGTTTTGAATGAGAGTACTTGTGTGATTTTTTGAGTACGGAATGAAGTTTTATGTTTTCATGATTTTTTTAAAATTCCAGTTTGGAGGAGTGGAGCAGCTGGTTGCTTATTTTGTCTCCACCCACTTCACCAAACAGAGTGAATGTTTTTTCAACCCTTTGTAGTGTTGTCCTGTATGTGGGAAGTTTTAAGACATTTTAAGTTAGAAACGCAGATGTGGATATATTCGGATGATAAATTTCGGAGCTAGGAAATGCACAAAGGATTGGGTTGTTTAGTAAAAGATAAACAATACATGGTCCCGGTGGTTGAAAAAAAAGAATTCATTTGACACGCTCACTTACTTGTCGAAAGAAAATATGCGATGATTGATTACATTGGGATGAAAGACTTAAATTTAGTCTTGGAATGATATAAAGAATGCCGTTTTAAAAAAAGCTTCGAGCTAAAAAAAAAAGGTTTTAAATAAAGATTGAAATTACAAAGTTTGACTTGGGATTGTGAGATATTCAGAGAAGGCACATTAAAATACTGAGGTGGTATCAAAAAAAAGTATTAAATTAAATCTGTTCTCTTAAAGAAAAAATGAGATATAAAACTAAAATTTTGGAAACAATCTAGAAATACTTTCAGGGATCAGGTCAAACTCCTAAGCGAGTGGCGAGCTACCTGTGAATGTTGAAAAGGGACTTTTGAAAAATGTTAAAAACAGCAAGCTTTAGCAGTTTTGAAGAGACATTTTAACGACTTTGAAACTGGAGCATTTTGAGATAACGAAAAGCCGTCCTCAAACCTAATTGCTATCTCCATTCTAGTTATGGAGAAAATAAAAATATAAAGACGCCACTTTGAAAGTAAACAAATGATTTTAAATTAACAAATTTATGGAGTCACGAGCCTTCCGTGTAAAATACAAAACCTAATTTGAAGAAAGGAGATCTGAAAAAAAAGATGTAACGTACTAAATAAGTACTGAAAAAAATGTGTTAGTGATGGAAAAAGACATAACTTACTAATTACTAGTTGATGATTGCTGTGAAAAAGATATTGGTTTAATTAGGAAAAGGAAAAACAAAATTGGAAGAGGGAAAAGACACTCTACAGTGATAATGATTTAAAATTATGAGAAAGTTTCACTCCAGTTTGAAAGATTTCCAAAATCGACGGTGTTTATCAAGAAAAGTCCCGAACAGTGTAAACAAGCAGGAGGGTTTTGAAAATAACGAGGAGAAAAGATCTAAGCTATGCGAACTCAGCACAGAAAACAACTGGGAATTAGAGAATCTTACTGAATTTTAAAATTCTTATAGAAAATGGAACTGGCACGGGTGTTTAGATTTTGTGCCGAGAGAGAAATAAATTACAAGATTTGCCCAGTGAACGGGACCGTAAAATAAAACGAAATGTTAGAATGTAAACAGCGTGTGTGATAATCGGATTTCAGTAAACAAAATAGCCATTCAAAATGTGTGGTTTCCTTTTAAATCAACCCAAAAAAATCTTTGGCAATTAAAAGTTAAGAAAACATTGGAGTTTACTCTAAAATGCCGTCTTCCCTGATGAGAAGACTTTTACTATGACGACTTTACTAATGATTTCTGATTTTTTAACGGATTCCAAATTCTAAGCAAGTTTTGAAGGCACAAAGACTTAAAAAAAAAATTTCTGTTGATTACGTGCAGTCACGTAATGACATCAGGCTTTCTTACAAACCTGTAAAGGAGTTAACCCTTTCCATTGACAGCTGTTTTATACTGGACATTATTAATTTGGATTTCTTAATAGAATAAAAAAGACTCACCTAAGAGAGGAAATGGTGCAATAGTCAGAATAAAAATAAAAACAGAACTAGCCTTGTAATAATACTGGCCTGATAATAATAAAAAAAGATACTCAAACAAAACAAATTCAAGAATTAAAAGCTGAGATAAATAAGCTGGAAGAGATTTTTTAAAAACGGGGCCAGACGGATAATGCAGTGCGCAGCAATAGCACCATCACCTCTGGTAATAGAGCCAATATACCCCACGGTGGGTAAGTGTAGTCTACAAACCCAACCTAAACTTACCTCCGATTTCACAGAGTGACCGCAACAAGCATGGATAAAAGATGAGTAGACAAGAACCTAACACCTGGTGACGACCAGGCTATCTGTTTAAAATTTGCAGATAAAACACTCACCGAGATGGGACCGCAGCGGCTGTTTCGACTCTGGAGACTTAGGATACTCGGAACCTTGAGGCCCACGCAAGCACTGGATAATACAGATGGACTACGAGAGATATAGCACACGCAGGAAAGACACAACTACATGAATTAGCTTTGTTTAATTTAACTGCCGAAATATGCATCTCAGCAGCCAAGGACTGGAGCAAGGACATAACTTAATTTAGCGCAGGCTATATATAGTGTAAGGTTGTAATGCAGCAGGCTGCCGATGCCATGGGCGCCAGTAGCTTCCGAGGAGAGGAGCAAGTTCATAGGACCAAAAGGGGAAGGGCGCAGACATCCAACTGGATGGAATTTTAGTTCCAGAAGCTCATGCCTGGGCGGACGAAGCTGCAAACAAGCAGCCAAATCAAGCCGCAAGAACAGAAGTGTGGGAAGAGAACGGAGCAAAAGGGGGGTGAGACCCCAGGATGTTTAGGAAAACTGGCCAGTGGGATAAAATTAAGACCAAGGCAGTTTTCTGGAATATAAGGTGCACGCCTGTCTTTGCACAGGGAAACCTCAACCAAGGGATACCAGTTGGAGAACATGCCCGAACTCCCCGTATGTGGGTACAGATCAGTGGTGTTGGGACATTCGAGTCCGGAATAGATCCACCACCGTTGCTCCAACCACCACTCTGGGAACTACAACTCTTTAAAGTACCACACACATCCTCCTCCCACATGCCCGTCCATAAAGACTGGAGCCAAAGGGGGCACGAGTAATAAAATATTCTAAAAAAGGAGATAATTTGGGGTGCGTCAGCGACTACTTATCCTAAACCTAATGGATATCATTCTTCCTAGCTTCTGTGGGAATGAAACTGTAAGTCTATACCAGAACCTGGCACAACGGATCCATGAAGGCCCGGAACGCACTACCCTGAGATTTAATGTCAGAAATGGAACAGGGCAAGTTCGAACAAAAAGGGGAATACTGGAAACACTAGGCACGGGTTATGCGGCAGGGGTTACGATGATGAATTCCATAGACCTGTATGCAATATACGACCGGGTTAACAACTTAATGGCGTAGTCTTGAGGGGTTTACTGAGGAGAGACTTGGATATCCAAGCGCGGTTGTGAGATGGCGCGGAAGGGGAACTGTTCCAGGTGGCCCATACATTGCCGAAATGCCAAGACAATAAAATTGATCCACGGAATGGGGAAAGATATAAGTAAACGAATACAGGCTGAGATAGTTTGCTCCGGGTATGGGGCCTGGCTATTAAGTGAGTTACAACATAACTTGGAGCAACTCCAGAATGGAGACATAACAGATTGGATTCCGAACAGCACACTTAACAATTGACATCTAGATTTAAAAAAATGAATAACACATGCGAGGTACGAAGGAATAGTCACGCATGGGTGCCAAAATTCAGATGTATTAATGGGCGGGTGAATATGATCGAATTTGTGTTGTCCATACCACAGTATGATGTAACAAAGGGAGACCCCTTATATCAGATCGATAATATTGGTGAAGTGAGAAACCAAACTCGGTTATGTTACTATCAGCCTGCCAGACGGGTGATTAAAATTAACAATAGTACCAAAGGCAATGATATAACTGACTGCTATAAAATTAACCAAGTGGTTTATGTTGAGGTACACCATGAATGACGAATGATGATAGCAGATTCCAACAAACAAACGGATGCATGCTGAGTATCACTCGTCTTAAACACGACCTGGAGACCATCGCTGCCCCGCAAGGGAACGGAGAGTGATGCGTGAGCATGGGGATAGCCAACTTAACCATTAAGACCAGGGGAGGAGTTAGCCCTTGTGTCCTCATTACTCCTAACTTCTGCTTCAGACCCAAGGGAGAAATAGACATGGACGGATATCATATACATCCCGAGACAATGGAAATCTTCGACGGAACAATCACGGATACCCTCCACGAAGGGTGCGAAGAGGCGGTATGGGAACCGCAAGGCAAACAGATACCGGAACTAAATGAGGAACAATTACGTTTGGTGCAAGGAATCCAGAATGAAAAGACGACAGTATGTCAAGCTGATGGAAGAAATAGACAACTTTCAGGGAGACACTCACGCAATGCTGGCTGATCAGCCCTGGTACTCACAGTTGTGGGACGTTGGACTTAATATCCAAATTAACCCATGGTTAAGAATAATATCACATGTACTTGTAATAATACAGGGTCTGGTTCTGATGGTCATGATGGGATTAACATGTGCACGAATTAAACAGGCCAAACGATAAATCAGGGCACGCACTATGATTAAGGTCATGAGGGATGAAAATTTAAGCAGTCCGACAGGAAGGACTTACCTTATATAACTGTGTGGGAAGGTTTCAGGAGGTCCCGAAGCTTGGGAGATGGCCACCCAGCTGAACGAACCTATCTGGAACTTGCTGACAGGGATATAATTATTGGGAAATATGGCCAGCTTGGCTTATAGCCAAGGGACAAAAGGGGGGAAATGTAAGAGAAAAATTTGGCATTAGGAGTACCAGCGGTACAAGGCTTAAAGTGCTGGTTCCTGCACTGGCCCATAAGGAGGTAAAAGGCTTCTCTTCGGCCTTGTACCAAGGCTCCAGAAGTTATCAATTCAATAATATTCCGACAGGATACGATGTGAGAACCAAAACAGACATTGATAAGACCTTGCGAAGAGGCTCGAGGCGGACTCATAGACAACAAGGAGGATCAGGAAAGAGAATGCGCACGGCTGAACGCGATACTCCTGGAATAAGGAGCAGGGTTATCATGGAATGATAAAAGGGGGGCATGATAATGTGTAAAAGTGTTGCGAAAGTGTTAGATGGCTAGAGAAGGTGTCAAAAGGATGGAGATAGGGAATCATGGGAAAATAGCCAAATAAATGGTCAAGATGCAGAAAACTGCTGAATCAACAGGAAAAAAGGGGTTACCAAGAGCTGAAGTTGAGGTTAGACACGGGTCATGAGAAAGCCCAAGGCAGCGCAAAGAAAGAAAGCAATTCTAGATAGGAAGGGAAAAGTAATAGCTTCTACTGATAAGGAGGAAGAGAAACTAAGTGGGTTCTTTACTGATAAGGGAAAACAGTGTAGCAAAGCTATAACTAACCTACCTGACACCAGCCCTAATTGGGAGACTTTCTTGCCTGCCATTGGACTTAATCGGGGGGGGGAGGCAGAAAGGGATTGGATAGACCAAGTGCTAATCAAATGGGTTCTGTTTTGAACATGTCTATCAACTGTGCTTTTTGCGCTGAAAAGGGGCTTATCCAGGGGAAGGTAAACAGGCTCTGATTGAGAGTGTCCCTTTGTCTTGACAAGTCCCGGCCAGAGAATATTCATGAAAGGTCTTTTACAGAAAAGGCAAGGTGTTTGCGTGTCCATGTATTCGCTGAAACAGATTGAGGGAAAAAGAATCCGTATTACCAGGGACCACAATATACCTCCCATAGACTGAAAAACAGCATCTGTCCCAGGACTGAACCCTGGGGAACATCACTGTATACCTCTCAGAGAATGAAAAACAGCAAATTTCCCAGTACTGAACACTCAGGAATATCACTGTATGCCTCCCATAAACTGAAAAACAGCAGCCGCCCCAGTACTGAACCCAGAGGAACACTGTATACCTACCGAAGACTGAAAAACAGCGGTTGTCCCAGTAGTGAACACTGTATACCTGCCATAGCCTGAAAAACAGCAGCTGCCCCAGAAGTGAACCCTGGGGAACAATATATACCTCCCATAAACTGAAAAACAGCGGCAGGCCCAGTACTGAACCGTGGGGAATATCACTGTGTGCCTCGTATAGACTGAAAAACACAGCTGTCCCAGGACTGAACCCTGGGGAACATCACTGTATCCCACCCATGGACTGTAAATCAGCAGCTGCACCAGTACCGAATCGTGGGGAACACACTGTAGACCTCCCATGAACTGAAATACAGCAGCTGTCCCAGTACTGAACCCTGGGGAACATCACTGTACACCTTTCATAGACTGAAACACAGCAGCTGTCCCAGTACTGAACCCTGGGTAACACGCTGTAAACCTCCCATAGACTAAAAACCTGCAGCTGTCCCAGTACTGAACCCTGGGGAACATCGCTGTATACCTTCAATAGACTGCAAAACAGCAGCTGCCCCAGTACTGAACCCTCGGAAATGTCACAGTATACCTCCCATAGATTGAAAAACAGCAGCTGCCCCAAATTTGAACCCTGGGGAACATCACTGTATACCTCGCATGGACTGAAAAGGAGCAGCTATCCCAGTGCTGTACCCTGGTGAACACTGTATCCCTCACAAAGACTGAAAAACAGCAGCTGTCCCAGTATTGAACCCTGGGGAACATCACTGGATACCTTCCGTGGATTTGAAAAACAGCAGCAGTCCAATACTGAACCCTGGGGAACACTGTGTACCTCCCACAGACTGCAAACCAGCAGCTGTCCCTGTACAGAGCCCTAGGAAACATCACTGCAGACGTCCAGTAGACGGAACAACAGCAGCTGTCGCAGTATGGAACTCTGGGGAACACTGTATACCTCGCACAGACTGAAAAACAGCAGCTTGCCCAGTACTGAACCCTGGGGAACATCACTGTATCCCTCCTATAGTCTGAAAAACAGCAGCTGCCCCAGTACTGAACACTCGGGAACACTGTATACCTCCCATCGACTAAAATACAGCAGATGGCCCAACACTGATCACTGGGGAACATCACTGTACACCTCCCATCGACTGAAAAACAGCAGTAGTCCTAGTACTGAACCCTGGGGAACACAGTGTACCTTCATAGACGGCAAGCCAGCAGCTATCCCTGGAGAGAACCCTAGGAAACATCACTGCTGACGTCCTGTAGGCGGAACAACAGCAGCTGTCGCAGTACGGAACTCTGGGGAACACTGTATACCTCGCATAGACTGAAAAACAGCAGCTGGCCCAGTACTGAATCCTGGGGAACACTGTATACCTCCCATAGACTAACACATAGCAGCTGCCCCAACACTGATCACTGGGGAACATCACTGTATACCTCCCATGGACTGAAAAACAGCAGCATTCCCAGTACTGAACCATGGGGAACACACGGTATACCTCCCATGGATTGAAAAACAGCAGCTGTCCCTGTACTGAAACCTGGGGAACATCACTGTATACAACCCATAGACTGCAAAACAGCAGCTGTCCCAGTACTGAACTCTGCGGAACACTGTATACCTCATATAGACTGAAAAACAGCACCTGCCCCAGTACTGAACCCTGGGGAACACTGTGTACCTCCCACAGACTAAAACACAGCAGCTGCCCCAACACTGATCATTGCGGAACATCACTGTATACCTCCCATGGACTGAAAAACAACAGCAGTCCTAGTACTGAACCTGGGGAATACTGTGTACCTTCAGCGACGGCAAACCACCAGCTATCCCTGTACAGCACCCTAGGAAACTTCACTGCATACCTCCTGTAGACGGAACAACAGCAGCTGTCCCAGTACGGAACCCTGGGGAACACTGTATACCTCGCATAGACTGAAAAACAGCAGCTGGCCCAGTACTGAACCCTGGGGAACATCACTGTATACCTTAAATAGACTGAAAGACAGCAGCTGGCCCAGTACTGAACCCTGGGGAACACACGGTATACCTCCCAAAGATTGAAAAACAGCAGCTGTCCCTGTACTGAAACCTGGGGACATCACTGTTTCCCTCCCATATACTGCAAAATAGTAGCTGCCCCAGTACTGAACCCTGGGGAACATGACTGTCTACCTCCCATACATGAAAAACTGCAGCTGCCCCAGTACGGAACACTGGGGAACATTGAATACATCCCTTGGACTGACAAACAGCAGCAGTCTCAGTACTGAACCCTGGGGAACACTCTATACCTCACAAAGACTGAAAAACAGCAGCTGTCCCAGTACCGAACCCTGGGGAACACTGTATACCTCACAAAGACAGAAAAACAGCAGCTGTCCCAGTACTGATCCATGGGGAACATCACTGCATACCTACCATAGACTGCAAACCAGCAGCTGCCCTAGTACTGAATTGTGGGGAACACACTGTAGACATCCCATAGACTGCAAAACAGCAGCTGCCCCAGTACTGAATCCTGGGAAATGTCACAGTATACCTCTCATACATGAAAAGCAGCAGCTGCCCCCATACTGAACCCTGGGGAACATCACTGTATACCTCGCATGGACTGAAAAACAGCAGCTGTCCCAGGACTGTACCCTGGGGAACAATGTATACCTCACAAAGACTGAAAAGCAGCAGCTGCCCCAATACTGAACCCTGGGGAACACTGTTTACCTCCCATAGACTGAAAAAGAGCAGCTGTCCCAGTACTGAACCCTGGGGAACATCACTGTATACCTCCCATAGATTGAAAACCAGCAGCTGCCCCAGTACTGATCACTGGAAAACATCACTGTATACATCCCAGAGACTGAAAAACAGCAGCTGTCCCAGTACTGAACCCTGGGAAACATCACTGGATAACTTCCGTGTATTTGAAAAACAGCAGCAGTCTAATACTGAATCCTGGGGAACACTCTGTACCTCCCATAGACTGCAAACCAGCAGCTGTCCCTGTACAGAACCATAGGAAACATCACTGCAGACGACCTGTAGACGGAACAACAGCAATTATCACAGTACGGAACTCTGGGGATCACTGTATACCTCGCATAGACTGAAAAACAGCAGCTGGCCCAGTACTGAACTCAGGGAAACATCATTATATACCTAATATAGATTGAAAAACAGCACTTGCCCCAGTACTGAACCGTGGGGAACACTGTATACGTCACATAGATTAAAATAAAGCAGCTGCCCCAACACTGAACACTGGGGAACATCACTGTATACCTCCCATGGATTGAAAAACAGCAGCAGTCCTAGTACTGAACCCTGGGGAACACTGTGTACCTTCATAGAAGGCAAGCCAGCAGCTATCCCTGTACAGAACCCTAGGAAACTTCACTGCATACCTCCTGTAGACGGAGAAACAGCAGCTGTCCCAGTACGGAACCATCGGGACACTGTATACCTCGCATAGACTGAAAAACAGCATCTGTCCCAGTACTGAACCGTGGGGAACATCACTGTATACCTCCTATAGACTGAAAAACAGCAGCTGTCCCAGTACTGAACCCTGGGGAACACACGGTATACCTCCCATAGATTGAAAAACAGCAGCTGTCCCTGTACTGAAACCTGGGGAACATCACTGTTTCCCTGCCATAGACTTCAAAACAGCAGCTGCCCCAGTACTGAACCCTGGGGAACATGACTGTATACCTAACATACATGGAAAAACTGCAGCTGCCCTTGTACAGAACACTGGGGAACACTGAATACCTCCCATGGACTGACAAACAGCAGCAGTCTCAGTACTGAACCCTGGGGAACACTGTATAACTCATAAAGACTGAAAAACAGCAGCTGTCCCAGTACTGAACCATGGGCAACATAACTGCATACCTACCATAGACTGCAAACCAGCAGCTGCCCCAGTACTGAATCGTGGTGAACACTGTAGACCTCCAATGGACTGAAAAACAGCAGCTGTCCAAGTAGTGAACCTTGGGGAACATCACTGCATACCTTCCATAGACTGCAGAACAGTAGCTGCCCCAGTACTGAACACTGGGAAACACTGTATACCTCCCATAGACAGAAAAATAGCTTCTGCACAGTACTGAACGCTGGGGAACATCACTGTATACCTCCCATAGACTGAAAACCAGCAGCTGTCCCTATATTGAACCCTGGGGAACATCACTGTATACCTCCCATGGACTGAAAAACAGCAGCTGTCCCAGTACTAACCCTGGCGAACACATTGTTTACCTCCCATAGACTGAAATATAGTGACTGCCCCAGTAGTGAAACCCAGGGAACTTCACTGTTTCCCTCTCGGAGATTGAAAAACAGCAGCTGCCCCAGTACTGAACACTGGGGAACATCACTGTATACCTCCCAAACATGAAAAACTGCAGCTGCCCCAGTACTGAACCCTGGGGAACACTGTATACCTCCCATGGACTGAAAAATAGCAGCTGTCCAAGTGCTGAACCCTGGGGAACACTGCATACCTCACAAAGACTGAAAAACAGCGGCTGTGCCAGTACTGAACCGTGGGAAACATCACTGTATACCTCCCAATAATTGAAAACCAGCAGCTGCCACATACTGAATCGTGGGGAACACAATGTAGACCTTCCATAGACTGAAAAACAGCTGCTGTGCCAGTACTGAACCCTGGGTAACACACTGTAAACCTCCCATAGAGTGAAAATCAGCAGCTGTCCCTGTACTGAAACCTGGGGAACATAACTGTATACCTCCCATAGACTTCAAAACATTAGCTGCGCCAGTACTGAACCCTGGGGAATGTCACAATATACCTCCCATACATGAAAAACAGCAGCTGCCACAATACGGAACCCTGGGGAACATCACTGTAGACCTCGCATGGACTGAAAAACAGCAGCTGTCCCAGTACTGAACCCTGGGGAACAATTTTAACCTCCCATAGACTGAAAAAGAGCAGCTGTCCCAGTACTGAACCCTGGGGAATATCACTGTATACCTCCCATAGACTGAAAAACAGAAGTTGTCCCAGTACTGAAAGCTGGGGAACATCACTGGATACCTTCCGTGGATTTGAAAAACAGCAGTAGTCCTAGTACTGAACCCTGGGGAACACTGTGTACCTCCCATAGACTGCAAACCAGCAGCTGTCCGTGTACAGAACCCTAGGAAACATCACTGCAGACGTCCTGTAGACGGAACAACAACAGCTGTCGCAGTATGGAAGTCTGGGGAACACTGTATACCTCGCATAAACTGAAAAACAGTAGCTGGCCCAGTACTGAACCCTGGGAATCATCACTGTATACCTCCTATAGACTGAAAAACAGCAGCTGCCCCAGTACTGAATCCTGGGAATCATCACTGTATACCTCCTACAGACTGAAAAACAGCAGCTGCCCCAGTACTGAACCCTGGGAACACTGTATACCTCTCATACACTAAAATACAGCAGCTGCCCCAACAATGATCACTGGGGAACATCACTGTATACCTCCCATGGACTGAAAAACCGCAGCAGTCCCAGTACTGAACTCTGGGGAACACAATGTACCTTCATAGACGGCAAGCCAGCAGCTATACCTGTACAAAACCCTAGGAGACATCACTGCATACCTCCTGTAGACGGAACAATAGCAGCTGTCCCAGTACTGAACCCTGGGGAACACACGGTATACCTCCCATAGATTGAAAAGCAGCAGCTGTCCCTGTACTGAAATGTGAGGAACATCACTGTTTCCCTCCCATAGACTGCAAAACAACAGCTGCCCCAGTAATGAACGCTGGGGAACATGACAGTATATCTCCCATACATGAAAAACTGCAGCTGCCCCAGTATGGAACACTGGGGAACGCTGAATACCTCGCATGGACTGAAAACAGCAGCAGTCTCAGTACTGAACACTGGGGAACACTGTAGACCTCCCATAGACTAAAAAACAGCTGCTGTGCCAGTACTAAACCCTGGGTAACACACTGTAAACCTCCCATAGAGTGAAAATCAGCAGCAGTCCCTGTACTGAAATCTGGGGAACATCACTGTGTACCTCCCATATACTGCAAAACAGCAGCTGCCCCAGTACTGAACCCTGGGGAACATCACAGTATACCTCCCATACATGAAAAACAGCAGCTGCCCCCATACTGAATCCTGGGGAACATCACTCTATACCTCGCATAGACTGAAAAACAACAGCTGTCCCAGTGCGGAACCCTGGGGAACAATGTATACCTCGCATAGTATGAAAAACAGCAGCTGGCCCAGTACTGAACCCTGGGGAACATCACTGTATACCTCCGATAGACTGAAAAACAGCAGCTGTCCCAGTATTGAACCCTGGGGAACGGACGGTATACCTCCCATAGATTGAAAAACAGCAGCTGTACCTGTACTGAAATCTGGGGAACATCACTGTTTCCCTCCCATAGACTGCAAAACTGCAGCTGCCCCAGTACTGAATCCTGGGGAATGTCACAGTATACTTCCCATACATGAAAAACAGCAGCTGCCACAATACTGAACCCTGGGGAACATCAATGTCTACCTCGCATGGACTGAAAAACAGCAGCTGTCCCAGTACTGAAGCCTGGGGAACACAGTTTACCTCACATAGACTGAAAAAGAGCAGCTGTCCCACTACTGAATCCTGGGGAACATCACTGTATACCTTCCATAGACTGAAAGCAAACAGCTGCCCCAGTACTGAATCGTGGGGAACACACTGCAGACCTCCCATAGACTGAAAAACAGAAGCTGTCCCAGTAATGAAACCTGGGGAACATCACGGTATACGTTCCGTAGATTTGAAAAACAGTAGCAGTCCTCGTACTGAACCCTTGGGAACAAATGGTACCTCCCATAGACTGCAAACCAGCAGCTGTCCCTGTACAGAACCCTAGGAAACATCACTGCAGACGTCCTGTAGACGGAACAACAGCAGCTGTCCCAGTACTGAACCCTGGGAACATCACTGTATACCTCGCATAGACTGAAAAACAGCAGCTTGCCCAGTACTGAACCCTGGGGAACATCACTGTATACCTCCTATAGACTGAAAAACAGCAGCTGCCCCAGTACTGAACCCTCGGGAACACTGTATACCTCCCATCGACTAAAATACAGCTGATGGCCAAACACTGATCACTGGGGAACATCACTGTATACCTCCCATCGACTGAAAAACAGCAGCAGTCCTAGTACTGAACCCTGGGGAACACAGTGTACCTTCATAGACGGCAAGCCAGCAGCTATCCCTGTGCAGAACCCGAGGAAACATCACTGCATACCTCCTGTAGACGGAGAGACAGCAGCTGTTCCAGTACGGAACGAAGGGGAAAATTGTATACCGAGCATAGACTGAAAAACAGCAGCTGGCCCAGTACTGAACCCTGGGGAACATCACTGTATACCTCCTATAGACTGAAAAACAGCAGCTGCCCCACTACTGAACCCTGGGGAACACTGTATACCTCCCATCGACTAATATACAGCAGATGGCCCAACACTGATCACTGGGGAACATCACTGTATACCTCCCATCGACTGAAAAACAGCAGCAGTCCTAGTACTGAACCCTGGGAACACAGTGTACCTTCATAGACGGCAAGCCAGCAGATATCCCTGTACAGAACCCTAGGAAACATCACTGCATACCTCCTGTAGACGGAACAACAGCAGCTGTCCCAGTACTGAACCCTGGGAAACACTCGGTATACCTCCCATAGATTGAAAAACAGCAGCTTTTCCTGTACTGAAACCTGGGGTACATCACTGTTTCCCTCCCATAATCTGCAAAACAGCAGCTGCCCCAGTACTGACCCCTGGGGATCATGATTGTATACCTCGCATATATGAAAAACTGCAGCTGCCCCTGTACGGAACACTGGGGATCACTGAATACATCCCATGGACTGAAAAACAGCAGCTGTCCCAGTACCGAAACCTGGGGAACATTGTCTACCTCACAAAGACTGAAAAACAACAGCTGTCCCAGTACTGAACCATGGGGAACATCACTGCATACCTACCATTGACTGCAAACCAGCAGCTGTCCAAGTACTGATCCCTGGGAAACATCACTGTGTAGCTCCCATAGATTGAAAACCAGCAGCTGCCACAGTACTGAATCGTGGGGAACACACTGTAGACACCCATAGACTGAAAAACAGCTGCTGTGCCAGTACTGAATCCTGGGTAACACACTGTAAACCTCCCATAGAGTGAAAACCAGCAGCTGTCCCTGTACTGAAATCTGGGGAACATCACTGTATACCTCCCATAGACTGCAAAACAGCAGCTGCCCCAGTACTGAACCCTGGGGAACATCACAGTATACCTCCCACACATGAAAAACAGCAGCTGTCCCAGTACGGAACCCTGGGGAACACTGTATACCTCGCATAGTATGAAAAACAGCAGCTGGCCCAGTACTGAACCCTGGGGAACATCACTGTATACCTCCCACACATGAAAAACAGCAGCTGTCCCAGTACAGAACCCTGGGGAACACTGTATACCTCGCATAGTATGAAAAACAGCAGCTGGCCCAGTACTGAATGCTGGGGAACATCACTGTATACCGCCGATATACTGAAAAACAGCAGCTGTCCCAGTATTGAACCCTGGGGCACAGACGGTATACCTCCCATAGATTGAAAAACAGCTGCTGTCCCTGTACGGAACCCTGGGGAACATTACTGTATACCTCCCATAGACTGCAAAACAGCAGCTGCGCCCAGTACTGAACCCTGGGGAATGTCACAATATACCTCCCATACATGGAAAACAGCAGCTGCCACAATACTGAACCCTGGGGAACATCACTGTATACCTCGTATGGACTTAAAAACAGAAGCTGTCCCAGTACTGAACCCTGGTGATCACTGTTTACCTCCCATAGACTGAAAAAGTGCAGCTGCCCCAGTACTGAACCCTGGGGAACACACTGCAGACCTCCCACAGTCTGAAAAACAGAAGCTGTCCCAGTACTGAAACCTGGGGAACATCACTGGATACCTTCCGTGGATTTGAAAAACAGCAGCAGTCCTTGGACTGAACCCAGGGGAACACTTTGTACCTCCCATAGACTGCAAACCAGCAGCTGTCCGTGTACAGAAGCCTAGGAAACATCACTGCAGACGTCCTGTAGACGGAACAACAGCAGCTGTCGCAGTATGGAACTCTGGGGAACACAGCATACCTCGCATAGACTGAAAAATAGCAGCTGGCCCAGTACTGAACCCTGGGGAACATCACTGCATAGCTCCTATAGACTGAAAAACAGCAGCTGCCCCAGTACTGAACCCTGGGTAACAAGCTGTAAACATCCCATATACTGAAAAACAGCAGCTGTCCCAGTACTGAACCCTGGGGAACTTCACTGTATACCTCCCAGAGACTGAAAAACAGCAGCTGCCCCAGTACTGAACCCTGGGAAACATCATTGTATACATCCTATAGACTGAAAAAACAGCATCTGCCCCAGTACTGAACCTTGGGGAACATCACTGTTTCCCTCCCACAGACTGAAAAAGAGCAGCTGTCTCAATACTGAACGCTGGGGAACATCACTGCATACCTCCCGTGGACTAAAAAGAGCAGCTGCCCCAATACTGAACCCTGGGAAACATCTCTGCATACCTCCCGTGGACTGAAAAACAGCATCTGCCGCAGTACTGAACCCTCGGGAACATCACTGTTTCCCCCTCCTAGATTGAAAAAAGCTGCTCGGAGGCAAGTGCTACTGAGATAAGTAACACCCACCCCGCCATGGTGTTCTCCTATTGACTATACGACACCAGTTCCATGCCACCCCACCCTTTTCGAAGTACTCAAACCACTAGCCATTATCTCTTGCAGTGCCCTCATCCATTTGATGCAAAAAGACAACTGACCAAGAAACTGGACAATTCTGACACAACACAATGCAAGGCAGGTAATAGCTCATTACCACACTCTCATCTAATAATGGCCAGCTGGCCAATTAATAACCCTGACAAAAGGAAATATCTGGAAACCATGTCAGCACAAGGGTGTAATAATTAAATCTTTATCTTTATTCACTGACTGTGAGACAGAGCCAATACACAGGGAGAGGCCATAACTTGGGCTTTACTGTATAAATAGCTTGTGAAATTGTACCATTTCGGAGGTGTTCACTCAGCCATTGAATGAGTGTGACCTTTCCCTTGCTCACAAGTAAATTAAAGAAACTTCTGCCGGAGCTAAAGGTGTTTGAGTCATTTATCGGAAGTCGAGATTTCGACAGTTAATTCTTGGAGGTTCCACTGAGATGCATACTCTCTGCCCTGTGAGTAAAACGTATACAGGCATAGTGCCTCTCCAGTGAAAGGCTCAGTGGCCAAACAAGGTGAGCCTTTTGCTCACAAGAGGTTTCTTCACTTTTGAATCGCATTTGTAATCTGTTGTCCACAGGGGAGGTACTGCAATCTACGAGACTCAACATTTAAAAGCTCAAGCTATTTTTTTATAACCATTTCTTTCTCAGTTCGCAAGCAGAAGAGAACTGGTTCTGGAAAAATCTCCAAACAGCCCGGGGAAGGTTTCAGTAGGTAAGGTAGAAACAGCGCTATTAGGGAGGAAAAAAAGGTTGTTATGTGATTAGATTAGAAAAAAGCACTAATCGATCGAAGTTTCTTCTGTGATAAGAGTTTATTAGGACAAGGTTCTTACGTGATAATAGTAGGGAACAAAAGCGCAATCGGTCGAAGATACTTATGTGAGAAGCCTTAGCGTAATGGAACCATACGTTTTATAAGTTTTATTAGGATAAGTTAAGGACTCGGTCTGTGGTGGCGTACAACGCAGACTGATGATTTATTATTTGTTTAGATAGAGGGTTTAAGGTTATGATTTGTACACTCACGTGAATGTTGTTTGTCCTAGCTGTCCTTGTTATACTACTGTGTGCAATACCTTTGTGCGACATTGCAATTAGAGAAACGGGAAGAGTCACTGGGGAAAATTGTGATTTGGAACAACAAGGATTGATTAAGAAAATAAACAGTAACTGGTAAATCAACTACGGTTGGTTCGTGCCAACATCTCTCACACACCAAAGACTGAGCCAGAATTAAGAGCCGTTTCAGGTTACGTAACGGCCAGGAGAAGTGGGCGCAGAGAACTCGGTTGGCCGAAAGAATTGTGAGATCAGAAACCGATGAAAATCTTACTCGTCCAGAATGTTTGCCGGAGCATGTTAAAACACCACAAAAGGCACATCAGTCTATGTCATGCTCCAGCATTGTTGTCAGTCTTCAATTGAGCAAAGAAAAAAAAGGGTAAATTGGACTAAGGGTGAAAATAGGTCATTTCCACCCGAGGGTTCATTTAATTTAGAGAGAACAACATGTCTAGAGGAGTGTCTTATAAACAGAGATCCAGGTAGAAAAGGTAAAAAAAAAGGAAAGTAATAGAAAAGGACTGGGTTCCGATTCTTCAAACCTATGTCAAATTAAAAGAGGAAGTAAATCAAAATGTAAAAAAAAGGGAACCTGATAGTGACTTATGGATTCAAAAAAAAATAAATCTGGCCAAAAAAAACTTTATTGAATAGAGAGAGACTTTTGTGAATGTCTTGACTTTGAATGAGATTGCGTGAATGACTTGTCTTTGAATGAGAGTGCTTCTGTGTTTTTTTCATGATCTGTCTCGAAACCTGTTTGGAAAAGTTGTGGAACTGCCTGCTTGTTTTAGCTCCACCCACTTTTTCAAACAGAGTGATTTTTTTTAACCCTTCATAGTGTTGTCCAGTATGTGGGAAGTTTAAGACATTTTAAGTTAGAAACGCGGGTGTGGATTTATTCAGTTGAGAAGTTACGGAGCTCGGAAATGCACGAAGGATAGGTTTGTTGAGACATAGTCCCGGTGGTTAAAAAAAGAGAATTTATTTGACACACTCACTTACTTGTCGAAAGAAGACACGCAATCATTGATTATATTGGTATGAAAGACATAAATGTAGTCTAGGAGTAAGATAAAGAACGGGGAAGGGAAGTTGGAATGACTTTTTTTTTTAAAAAGCCTTTGTGGGTCTCTCGAGGTGCAGGCTGGGGGAGTACACTCCCGTTGTCCTTGGTGTAAAATCTTGACGCGAAAGCTTCTAGCTCAGTAAGAGGATTTGTTTTTTTTAGATAAAGAGTGGCAGTACAATAGTTGAATTGGGATTTTGAGATATTTCAGGTGATCTCCTTGATCAACATTTTGGGTGTATTGGAAAAATCATGGGTTTGGAACCCTTTTATTAAAATTATAAAACAAGTTTTTTGTGATTCTGTGTTCTGTGAATCACAATAAACATACATGAGAAGTTCGTGGAACACAACGATTCTTCCGGTTCAGAAGCCCAATAGTGACAAATGGAATCGTGTTCATGACCTACGAACTGTGACTGAATCTATTACATTCTCACACTGCTTAAACAAGGATTTGGAATGAAGTATCCCGGAATGCTTTCCAGAGTCTCAAGCAGTCCCTCACTTCAGCACCAACCTTGGGATTAACAGATTACACTAAGCTTTTCAACTTATTTGTGCATCACAAGTCGGGTTTTGCACAATCTGTTTTGACTCAGTTACATGGGGACAGGCAGCGACCGGTAGCGTATTTCAGTACCCAACTACACCCAGTGGCACGCGGACTACCAGGATGTCTTCCTTCGCTGGCAGCTGCTTATTATGATATACAACAGGCTCAGAAAATAACTCTAAATTATCAGACCATTCTATACATCCCGCACTCTGTCGAGATTTTACCTACTAAATGTGCCACCCAATACCTAACCTCCGCAAGAACCACTAAATATGAAGTTGAACTGTTATCAAATCCGAACCTTATCATTAAAGGATGCACGACCTTAAATCCAGCCACTCTACTCCCCACGGAAGAAGACGGCGAACCCTATTCATGTGAAATGGTAACCGAATTAGTGACTAAACCACGTATCAATTTAACGGATGTACCAATGTGTAACCCTGATCTAGTGTACTATGCCAACTGATCAGCCCTACGAAATGATAAGAGCCAAGCTAGAGCGGCTTATGCAATTGTAACCCAGTTTAATGTTGTCGAAACAGTTTTCCTTGCAGACACCTTTTCAGCCCAACAAGCCGAATTGTTTGCGTTAACACGAGCCTGTATTCTGGCTGAAGGACAAACAGTTAATATCTAGAATGACTCCAGGTATGCTTTGGGGTGTCACATGATTATAGACAAATTTGGAAGATTCGTGGGTACCTGACCTCTTCAGTAACCAGTATCAAAAATGCAAAACAAGTGGAAAATCTCCTGTGAGCCATTCAATGCCCCTTTAAACTTGTGATTATCAAATGCAAAGCACATACAGGCCAGTCGAATGAGGTCGCACTTGGGAATGCCAGAGCCGATAATACAGCTAAGTCAGCAGCTCTGTCAAAAGGGGGGATGCAGGTGTCATTGTTCCCACTAAGGAAAAATAATTGCTCAGCCCCGCCACCTACTATTAATGATGTGCTGACCTTTCAGACACAGGCCAGTACGGAGGAGGTGGTGACCTGGACGAAGGATCAATGTTATCAAAATCCAGAAGGAATATGGGTTCACCACGACGGCCGCGTGGTGGCGCCCAAATCCTTACTTCCATGGATTGCCCGATGTGTTCATACATTCACACATGTGGGAAAAGTGGGGTGGCAGATTATATTTTGGCAACATGGTATGCACCAGGTATTTCGGCAATTGCAAAACAAATCTGTGAAAATTGGGTTACCTGTCAGACAATGAATCCGGGTAAGACGGAAAATGTAGAATCTGCCTCCTACCCAAATCCAGTCGGGCCTTTTGTACATTTCCAAATGGATTTTATTGAATTACCTATGTGTATGGGATTCAAGTATGTATTAGTTATTGTAGATGTGTTCTCTAGATGGATTGAAGCCTTTCCATGTCAAAAGGCCAATGCCACTACTGTTGCTAAATGTTTGTTTGAAAAAATCGTACCGCGCTTCGGAATCCCTGCTAAGCTTTCCAGTGATAACGGGTCACATTTCACGGGAACTGTTATAAGAGTAATGTGTAATGCTTTACAGATTAATCAAAGTTTTCATTGCAGTTATCATCCACAATCAGCTGGACTTGTTGAAAGATATAATGGAATGCTTAAAAATATGCTGGCAAAACTATGCAATGAAACTGGACTGAAATGGACAGAACTGCTGCCCTTAGCTTGATGGTAATGCGATCTGCAACCAACAGAACAACAGGCCTGTCACCGCATGAGATAGTTATGGGACGTCCCCAACGACCACCTTTTACAGCACCATTTACTGCAAAACAAATGGACAGCCACAAAATGGAGGGAAATATGTTGAATTATTGTACTGCACTAACCAAATGTATTTCCAGCTTTCATTCACAGGTAAAGGAAGCTCATGTCAAGCCAGCAGAAGGGAAATGTCATAACCTGCAGCCTGGGTAATTCGTTTATATCAAGATTTGTAAAAGAAAAAGCCGTCTACAGCCAAGATTCGAAGGACCATACCAGGTCTTGCTGGCAACTAATATTGCAATCAAGGTAAAGGAAAGAACAACATGGATCCATGCGTCCCATTGCAAACGGGCACCCGACCAGGAGGAAGCGAAGAAGGAACCAGAGGAACAGAAAAAGGAAGACTGAATAAGGAACTGTATGGATTATGGGGACTGATGGTGCTGTGCTTGACAGGTTTTAACTTTGCATTATTGAGTACACCAGGGGTACAGACACGCCACCGAAGGGAACTGCTAGTAAACGTATTTATGGCACTGAGTCATATGTGTGCTTAATAAATAAACTTGTCGCGTCGTTGGATATGTTCCCATGTACTTGACCACTCCGAAGTGGGTATTCCCCTGAGATCTGTCCCCTTTACCGAATCAGAAATGGTAGAATGGTTGATAATGCAAAATAGGACAAAACTAATTAAGCGGCCAGCAACGAAGGAGCAAACAGAATTGAGGTCAGCAGGGTATAAACTTACAGCCTTCCAGGGATGGTACCAGCCGATTATAATAATAACCGTCAGCCTCCCTTCCTAAGCATTACTCCCAGAATAGGAAATCCTGAAGATATAATATGCCTAGTGAGTAATGAGACTGAAGGACCAGAAATGGGACGCAGCAAGTGTTCCCAAATGCCTAAATGGCAGGCCACAACTAATCTCACGGATGGGAGAAAGAGAGCAACCGTTGGCTGGGCAATGGTCCATAACAATGCACCAGGCGAAGTGTGGGAAGGTGAGACCACTCGAGTCAGGATGGCGCGAAAGGACCAAGAGCTGACGTCCTATAATTGCACCTACTTTATTTGTGGCCATAAAGCCTACCCATGGTTACCAGCCAACTGGACAGGGTCCTGTTACTTAGGATTTATGTTACCTTTATCAGATCAGTAAAGACTCTAAGGGATGCCGATGGAATTCATAGACTTAAACGGGATTTGGCGTGGCTAAACAGAATATTCAAGGTAATGGTGCCACCCTATGTAATAGCATCAACCCAATGGCAGTTACGGGAACTGGCTAACGTTGTCGAATCAGTAGCCAACGCGACTTCCCAAGCATTTGAAGGGGTGAATGATGAAATGGTAGCTATTCGAACAGTGGCTCTCCAAAATCGTATGGCCTTAGATTATCTCCGAGCCAAGGCAGGAGGGACATGCGCATTAATAGGTGAAGAATGCTCTATGTATATCCCGGATAAATCAGAAGAAATCGGCAGGCTAGCTGAATATATCAGGAAAAAGTTAATAGAGTATAAACAGACAGTTGGCCATTACGGTATCACCTTGTGGGGTTGGACATCGGGATGGTTGGGATCCCGAGGGAAAATCTGTGGTACAGAGTTTGATCAATTTCCTGCTGATAGTCTTCGCCCTGTATCTATTATTTGCCGTCGTTTAATGTTGCTGTGCCAGGGTGGGAGAAACTATGTTACCTACCGAGACCATGGCTAAAGTTATGGTAGCAACAACTGCTGAAGGCTCTTGTGTGGAAATGGAAATGTAGAGACTGTACAAGATCAGAATGCATTAAGTTGTCCTCGTGAAGGACAAAATGAGGGAATGTGGAAATGTATTTTTATCTAAGCTTATACCATACGGTATTTGTGTGCTCTTTGCAATATATATATAACAAAATGGAGTCCTGGTCCTTCCAGAACTTTCTGCATAAAAGCAGTCGGCTTGCATAAACAGCTAAATCTGGTTTGAGATGGCTGATGGCCATCAGATAGCTAGGAGACTTGTCATGCTGAGACAAGTAACGCACCCCTCCCCGCCCCGACCCCCCTGCCCATGGTGCTCTCCTATTGTCTATACGACACCAGTTCCATTCCATCCCAGCCTTTTCGAAGTACTCAAACCACCAGCCATTATCTCTTGTACAGACCTCATTCATTTGATGCAAAAAGATAACTGAATGGGAAGCGGGACAATCCTGACACAATGCAAGTCAGGTAATCGCTAATTACCACACTCTCATGGAGTAATGGCCGGCTGGCCAACTAAAAACCCAGACAAAAGGAAATATCTGGAAACCATGTTAGGATAAGGATGTAGTAATTAACTCTTTATCTGTATTCACGGACTGCGAGACAGAGCCAATAAACAGGGAGAGGCCAGAACTTGGGTTTTACTATATAATTATCTCGTGAAACTGTACCATTTCGGAGGTGTTCACTTAGCCATTGACTGAGTGTGACCTACCCCTTGCTAGCAAGTAAATTAAATAAACTTCTGCCGGAGCTGAAAGTGTCGGAGTCATTTTTTTCGGAGGTCGAAACTGTGCTTAGTTGGACAGTTTCTGGTTCCTAGGTCAGACTGTGTTCAGTTGGTCAGTTTCTGGTTGCTCGATCAGACTGTGGACAGTTGGTCAGTTTCTGGTTTCTAGGTCAGACTGTGGGTAGTTGGTTAGTTTTTACTTTCTAGGACACCTGTGGTCATTTGGTTACTTGCTAGATGCAGGATCAGTCTGTGTTCAGTTTGTTACTTTTTGGTTGCAAGGTCATCCTGTGGTCAATTGGCCAGTTGATGATTTCTTGATCAGACTGTGTTCAGTTGGTCAGTTTCGGGTTGTATCGGTCAGACTGTGGTCAGTTGGTCAGTTTCTGGTTCCGAAGTCAGAATTTGGTCAGTTGGTCAGTTACGGTTGATAGGTCAGATTGTGGTCAGTTGGTCAGTTTCAGGTTTCTAGTTCAGACTGTGGTCAGTAGCTCAGTTTCAGTTTTCTCGGTCAGAATGTGGTCAGTTGGTCAGTTTCAGCTTTCATGGTCAGAGTGTGGTCAGTTGCTATGTTCCACGTTGTCTCAGTCAGATTGTGGTCAGTTGGTCAGTTGCTGGTTCCTCGGTCAGACTGTGGTCAGTTGGTCAGTTTCTGGTTTCTAGATCAGACTGTGGTCAGTTGGTCAGTGTCTGTTTTCTAAGTCAGACTGTGGTCAGTGGGTCAGTTTCTGGTTTCTAGGTCAGACTGTGGTCAGCTGGTCAGTTTCTGGTTTCTAGGTGAGGTTTTGGTCAGTTGCTCAGTTTCAGTTACTAGGTATGACTGTGGTGAGTTGGTCAGTTTCTGGTTGCTGGGTCAGACTGTGGTCAGTTGGTCAGATTCTGATTTCGAGGTCAGACTGTGGTCATTTGGTCATGTTTCTGGTTTCTCGGTCAGACTGTGGTCAGTTGGTCAGTTTCTGGTTTCTCGTTCAGACTGTGGTCAGACTGTTGTCAGTTGGTCAGTTTCTCGTTTCTAGGTCAGACTATGGTCAGTAGGTCAGTTTCTGGTTTCTAGGTCAGACTGTGGTCAGTTGGTCAGTTTCTGGTTTGTAGGTCAGACGATGGTCAGTTGGACAGTTTCTGGTTTCTAGATCAGACTGTGGTCAGTAGGTCAGTTTCTGGTTTCTAGGTCAGACTGTGGTCAGTTGGTCAGTTTCTGGTTTCTAGGTGAGGTTTTGGTCAGTTGCTCAGTTTCAGTTACTAGGTATGACTGTGGTCAGTTGGTCAGTTTCTGGTTGCTGGGTCAGACTGTGGTCAGTTGGTCAGATTCTGATTTAGAGGTCAGACTGTGGTCATTTGGTCATGTTTCTGGTTTCTCGGTCAGACTGTGGTCAGTTGGTCAGTTTCTGGTTTCTCGTTCAGACTGTGGTCAGACTGTGGTCAGTTGGTCAGTTTCTGGTTTCTAGGTCAGACTGTGGTCAGTTGGTCAGCTTCTGGATGTCTTGTTCAGTTTCTCTGGTCAGTTTGTTACATTTCGGTTGCGAGGTCATCCTGTTGTCAGTTGGTCAGTTGCTTGTAACGCGGTCAGACTGTGGTCAGTTGGAAAGTTTCGGGTTTCTAGGTCAGAGTGTGGTTAATAGGTCACTTTCTGGTTTCTAGGTCAGACTGTGGCCAGTTGGTCAGTTTCTGGTTTTCTCAGTCAAACTGTGGTCAGTTGGTCAGTTTCGGGTTGTCTAGTTCAGAATCTGGTCAGTTGGACAGTTTCTAGTTTCTAGGTCAGACTGTGGTCAGTAGGTCAGTTTCTGGTTTCTAGGTCAGACTGTGGTCAGTTGGTCAGTTTCTGGTTTCACGGTCAGACTGTGGTCAGTTGGTCAGTTTCAGGTTTCTAGGTCAGACTATGGTCACTTGGACAGTTTCTGGTTTCTAGGTCAGACTGTGGTCAGTTGGTCAGTTACTGGTTTCTCGGTCAGAGAATGGTCAGTTGGTCAGTTTCTGGTTTCTAGGTCAGACTGTATTCAGTTGGTCAGTTTCTGGTTTCGAGGTCAGACTGTGGTCAGTAGGTCAGTTTCTGGTTTCGAGGTCAGACTGTGGTCAGTTGGTCAGTTTCTGGTTTCTTGTTCAGTCTGTGGTCAGTTGGTCAGTTTCTCGTTTCGAGCTCAGACTATGGTCAGTTGGACAGTTTCTGGTTTCTAGGTCAGACTGTGGTCAGTAGGTCAGTTTCTGTTTCCTAGGTCAGACTGTGGTCTGTTGGTCAGTTTCTGGTTTCTAGGTCACACTGTGGTCAGTTAGTCAGTTTCTGGTTTGTAGGTCAGACGATGGTCAGTTGGACAGTTTCTCGTTTCTAGGTCAGACTATGGTCAGTAGGTCAGTTTCTGGTTTCAAGGTCAGACTGTGGTCAGTTGGTCATTTTCTGGTTTCTAGGTGAGGTTTTGGTCAGTTGCTCAGTTTCAGTTACTAGGTATGACTGTGGTCAGTTGGTCAGATTCTGGTTTCTGGGTCAGACTGTGCTCAGTTGGTAAGTCACTGGTTGCTCGGTTAGACTTTGGTCAGTTGGTCAGTTGCTGGTTTCTACGTCACACTGTGGTCACTTGGTCATATTCTGGTTTCTCGGTCAGACTGTGGTCAGTTGTTTAGATTCTGATTTCGAGGTCAGACTGTGGTCATTTGGTCATGTTTCTGGTTTCACGCTAAGACTGTGGTCAGTTGGTCAGTTTCTGGTTTCTCGGTCAGACTGTGGTCAGACTGTGGTCAGTTGGTCAGTGTCTGGTTTCTAGGTCAGACTGTGGTCAGTTGGTCAGTTTCTGGTTGTCTTGTTCAGTTTCTCTGGTCAGTTTGTTACATTTCGGTTGCGAGGTCATCCTGTGGTCAGTTGGTCAGTTGCTTGTAACCTGGTCAGACTGTGGTCACTTGCTCAGTTTCGGGTTTCTAGGTCAGAGTTTGGTTAGTTGGTCAGTTTCTGGTGTCCAGTTCAGACTGTGGCCATTTGGCCAGTTTCTGGTTGTCTCAGTCAGACTGTGGTCAGTTGGTCAGTTTCGGGTTGTCTAGGTCAGACTGTGGTCAGTTGGACAGTTTCTAGATTCTTGGTCAGACTGTGGTCAATAGGTCACTTTCTGGTTTCTAGGTCAGACTGTGGCCAGTTGGTCAGTTTCTGGTTGTCTCAGTCAGACTGTGGTCAGTTGGTCAGTTTCGGGTTGTCTAGTTCAGAATCTGGTCAGTTGGACAGTTTTAGTTTCTAGGTCAGATTGTGGTCAGTAGGTCAGTTTCTGGTTTCTAGGTCAGACTGTGGTCAGTTGGTCAGTTTCTGGTTTGTAGGTCAGACGTTGGTCAGTTGGACAGTTTCTGGTTTCTAGGTCAGACTGTGGTCAGTAGGTCAGTTTCTGGTTTTTAGGTCAGACTGTGGTCAGTTGGTCAGTTTCTGGTTTCTAGGTGAGGTTTTGGTCAGTTGCTCAGTTTCAGTTTCTAGGTATGACTGTGGTCAGCTGGTCAGTTTCTGGTTGCTGGGTCAGACTGTGGTCAGTTGGTCAGATTCTGATTTCGAGGTCAGACTGTGGTCATTTGGTCATGTTTCTGGTTTCTCGGTCAGACTGTGGTCAGTTGGTCAGTTTCTGGTTTCTCGTTCAGACTGTGGTCAGACTGTGGTCAGTTGGTCAGTTTCTGGTTTCTAGGTCAGACTGTGGTCAGTTGGTCAGCTTTTGGATGTCTTGTTCAGTTTCTCTGGTCAGTTTGTTACATTTCGGTTGCGAGGTCATCCTGTTGTCAGTTGGTCAGTTGCTTGTAACGCGGTCAGACTGTGGTCAGTTGGACAGTTGCGGGTTTCTAGGTCAGACTGTGGTTAATAGGTCACTTTCTGGTTTCAAGGTCAGACTGTGGCCAGTTGGTCAGTTTCTGGTTTTCTCAGTCAAACTGTGGTCAGTTGGTCAGTTTCGGGTTGACCAGTTCAGAATCTGGTCAGTTGGACAGTTTCTAGTTTCTAGGTCAGACTGTGGTCAGTAGGTCAGTTTCTGGTTTCTAGGTCAGACTGTGGTCAGTTGGTCAGTTTCTGGTTTCTAGGTCAGACTATGGTCACTTGGACAGTTTCTGGTTTCTAGGTCAGACTGTGGTCAGTTGGTCCGTTTCTGGTTTCTCGGTCAGACTATGGTCAGTTGGTCAATTTCTGGTTTATAGGTCAGACTGTGGTCAGTAGGTCAGTTTCTGTTTTCGAGGTCAGACTGTGGTCAGTTGGTCAGTTTCTGGTTTCTTGTTCAGTCTGTGGTCAGTTGGTCAGTTTCTGGTTTCTCGGTCAGACTATGGTCAGTTGGTCAATTTCTGGTTTATAGGTCAGACTGTGGTCATTTGGTCATGTTTCTGGTTTCTCGGTCAGACTGTGGTCAGTTGGTCAGTTTCTGGTTTCTCGTTCAGACTGTGGTCAGACTGTGGTCAGTTGGTCAGTTTCTGGTTTCTAGGTCAGACTGTGGTCAGTTGGTCAGCTTTTGGATGTCTTGTTCAGTTTCTCTGGTCAGTTTGTTACATTTCGGTTGCGAGGTCATCCTGTTGTCAGTTGGTCAGTTGCTTGTAACGCGGTCAGACTGTGGTCAGTTGGACAGTTGCGGGTTTCTAGGTCAGACTGTGGTTAATAGGTCACTTTCTGGTTTCAAGGTCAGACTGTGGCCAGTTGGTCAGTTTCTGGTTTTCTCAGTCAAACTGTGGTCAGTTGGTCAGTTTCGGGTTGACCAGTTCAGAATCTGGTCAGTTGGACAGTTTCTAGTTTCTAGGTCAGAATGTGGTCAGTAGGTCAGTTTCTGGTTTCTAGGTCAGACTGTGGTCAGTTGGTCAGTTTCTGGTTTCTAGGTCAGACTATGGTCACTTGGACAGTTTCTGGTTTCTAGGTCAGACTGTGGTCAGTTGGTCAGTTTCTGGTTTCTCGGTCAGACTATGGTCAGTTGGTCAATTTTTGGTTTATAGGTCAGACTGTGGTCAGTAGGTCAGTTTCTGTTTTCGAGGTCAGACTGTGGTCAGTTGGTCAGTTTCTGGTTTCTTGTTCAGTCTGTGGTCAGTTGGTCAGTTTCTCGTTTCGAGCTCAGACTATGGTCAGTTGGACAGTTTCTGGTTTCTAGGTCAGACTGTGGTCAGTAGGTCAGTTTCTGTTTCCTAGGTCAGACTGTGGTCTGTTGGTCAGTTTCTGGTTTCTAGGTCAGACTGTGGTCAGTTAGTCAGTTTCTGGTTTGTAGGTCAGACGATGGTCAGTTGGACAGTTTCTCGTTTCTAGGTCAGACTATGGTCAGTAGGTCAGTTTCTGGTTTCTAGGTCAGACTGTGGTCAGTTGGTCAGTTTCTGGTTTCTAGGTGAGGTTTTGGTCAGTTGCTCAGTTTCAGTTACTAGGTATGACTGTGGTCAGTTGGTCAATTTCTGGTTTCTGGGTCAGACTGTAGTCAATTGGTAAGTCATTGGTTGCTCGGTCAGACTTTGGTCAGTTGGTCAGTTGCTGGTTTCTACGTCACACTATGGTCACTTGGTCATATTCTGGTTTCTCGGTCAGACTGTGGTCAGTTGTTTAGATTCTGATTTAGAGGTCAGACTGTGGTCATTTGGTCATGTTTCTGGTTTCACGCTCAGACTGTGGTCAGTTGGTCAGTTTCTGGTTTCTCGGTCAGACTGTGGTCAGACTGTGGTCAGTTGGTCAGTGTCTGGTTTCTAGGTCAGACTGTGTTCAGTCGGTCAGTTTCTGGTTGTCTTGTTCAGTTTCTCTGGTCAGTTTGTTACATTTCGGTTGCGAGGTCATCCTGTTGTCAGTTGGTCAGTTGCTTGTAACGTGGTCAGACTGTGGTCACTTGCTCAGTTTCGGGTTTCTAGGTCAGAGTTTGGTTAGTTGGTCAGTTTCTGGTGTCCAGTTCAGACTGTGGCCATTTGGCCAGTTTCTGGTTGTCTCAGTCAGACTGTGGTCAGTTTATCAGTTTCGGGTTGTCTAGGTCAGACTGTGGTCAGTTGGACAGTTTCTAGTTTCTTGGTCAGACTGTGGTCAATAGGTCACTTTCTGGTTTCTAGGTCAGACTGTGGCCAGTTGGTCAGTTTCTGGTTGTCTCAGTCAGACTGTGGTCAGTTGGTCCGTTTCGGGTTGTCTAGTTCAGAATCTGGTCAGTTGGACAGTTTCTAGTTTCTAGGTCAGACTGTGGTCAGTAGGTCAGTTTCTGGTTTCTAGGTCAGACTGTGGTCAGTTGGTCAGTTTCTGGTTTGTAGGTCAGACGTTGGTCAGTTGGACAGTTTCTGGTTTCTAGGTCAGACTGTGGTCAGTAGGTCAGTTTCTGATTTCTAGGTCAGACTGTGGTCAGTTGGTCAGTTTATGGTTTCTAGGTGAGGTTTTGGTCAGTTGCTCAGTTTCAGTTACTAGGTATGACTGTGGTCAGTTGGTCAGTTTCTGGTTTCTCGTTCAGACTGTGGTCAGACTCTGGTCAGTTGGTCTGTTTCTGGTTTCTAGGTCAGACTGTGGTCAGTTGGTCAGCTTTTGGATGTCTTGTTCAGTTTCTCTGGTCAGTTTGTTACATTTCGGTTGCGAGGTCATCCTGTTGTCAGTTGGTCAGTTGCTTGTAACGCGGTCAGACTGTGGTCAGTTGGACAGTTTCGGGTTTCTAGGTCAGACTGTGGTTAATAGGTCACTTTCTGGTTTCAAGGTCAGACTGTGGCCAGTTGGTCAGTTTCTGGTTTTCTCAGTCAAACTGTGGTCAGTTGGTCAGTTTCGGGTTGTCTAGTTCAGAATCTGGTCAGTTGGACAGTTTCTAGTTTCTAGGTCAGACTGTGGTCAGTAGGTCAGTTTCTGGTTTCTAGGTCAGACTGTGGTCAGTTGGTCAGTTTCTGGTTTCTCGGTCAGACTATGGTCAGTTGGTCAGTTTCTGGTTTCTAGGTCAGACTGTGGTCAGTAGGTCAGTTTCTGGTTTCGAGGTCAGACTGTGGTCAGTTGGTCAGTTTCTGGTTTCTAGGTCAGACTATGGTCACTTGGATAGTTTCTGGTTTCTAGGTCAGACTGTGGTCAGTTGGTCAGTTTCTGGTTTCTTGTTCAGTCTGTTTTCAGTTGGTCAGTTTCTCGTTTCGAGCTCAGACTATGGTCAGTTGGACAGTTTCTGGTTTCTAGGTCAGACTGTGGTCAGGAGGTCAGTTTCTGTTTCCTAGGTCAGACTGTGGTCTGTTGGTCAGTTTCTGGTTTCTAGGTCAGACTGTGGTCAGTTAGTCAGTTTCTGGTTTGTAGGTCAGACGATGGTCAGTTGGACAGTTTCTCGTTTCTAGGTCAGACTATGGTCAGTAGGTCAGTTTCTGGTTTCTAGGTCAGCCTGTGGTCAGTTGGTCAGTTTCTGGTTTCTAGGTGAGGTTTTGGTCAGTTGCTCAGTTTCAGTTACTAGGTATGACTGTGGTCAGTTGGGCAGTTTCTGGTTTCTAGGTGAGGTTTTGGTCAGTTGCTCAGTTTCAGTTACTAGGTATGACTGTGGTCAGTTGGTAAGTCACTGGTTGCTCGGTCAGACTTTGGTCAGTTGGTCAGTTGCTGGTTTCTACGTCACACTGTGGTCACTTGGTCATATTCTGGTTTCTCGGTCAGACTGTGGTCAGTTGTTTAGATTCTGATTTCCAGGTCACACTTTGGTCATTTGGTCATGTTTCTGGTTTCACGGTCAGACTGTGGTCAGTTGGTCAGTTTCTGGTTTCTCGGTCAGACTGTGGTCAGACTGTGGTCAGTTGGTCAGTGTCTGGTTTCTAGGTCAGACTGTGGTCAGTTGGTCAGTTTCTGGTTGTCTTGTTCAGTTTCTCTGGTCAGTTTGTTACATTTCGGTTGCGAGGTCATCCTGTGGTCAGTTGGTCAGTTGCTTGTAACGTGGTCAGACTGTGGTCACTTGCTCAGTTTCGGGTTTCTAGGTCAGAGTTTGGTTAGTTGATCAGTTTCTGGTGTCCAGTTCAGACTGTGGCCATTTGGCCAGTTTCTGGTTGTCTCAGTCAGACTGTGGTCAGTTGGTCAGTTTCGGGTTGTCTAGGTCAGACTTTGGTCAGTTGGACAGTTTCTAGTTTCTAGGTCAGACTGTAGTCAATAGGTCACTTTCTGGTTTCTAGGTCAGACTGTGGCCAGTTGGTCAGTTTCTGGTTGTCTCAGTCAGACTGTGGTCTGTTGGTCAGTTTCGGGTTGTCTAGTTCAGAATCTGGTCAGTTGGACAGTTTCTAGTTTCTAGGTCAGACTGTGGTCAGTAGGTCAGTTTCTGGTTTCTAGGTCAGACTGTGGTCAGTTGGTCCTTTTCTGGTTTCTCGGTCAGACTGTAGTCAGTTGATCATGTTTCTGGTTTCTCGCTCAGACTGTGGTCATTTGGTCAGTTTCTGGTGTCTAGGTCAGACTATGGTCAGTTGATCAGTTTCTGGTTGTCTTGTTCTGTATCTCTGGTCAGTTTGTTACATTTTGGTTGCTATGTCATCCTGTGGTCAGCTGGTCAGTTGCTTGTAACGCGGTCAGACGATGGTCACTTGCTCAGTTTCGGGTTTCTTGGTCAGAATGTGGTCAGTTGGTCAGTTTCTGGTATCTAGGTCAGACTGTGGCCAGTTGGTCAGATTCTGGTTGTCTCACTAAGACTGTGGTCCGTTGGTCAGTTTTGGTTTATCTAGGTCAGACTGTGGTCAGTTGGTCAGTTGCTGATGCCGAGGTGAGATTGTGGTCAGTTGGTCAGTTTCTGGTTTCTAGGTCAGACTTTGGTCAGCTGATCAGTTTCTGGTTTCTAGGTCAGACTGAGGTCAGTTGATCAGTTTCTGGTTTCTTGGTCAGACTGTGGTCAGTTGGTCAATTTCTGGTTTCTAGGTCAGACTGTGGTCAGTTCTTCAATTTCTGGTTCCTAGGTCAGACTGTGTTCAGTTGGTCAGTTTCTGGTTGCTCGGTCAGACTGTGGTCAGTTGGTCAGTTTCTGGTTTCTAGGTCAGACTGTGGTCATTTGGTCAGTTTCTGGTATCTAGGTCAGACTGTGGTCAGTTGGTCAGTTTCTGGTTCCTAGGTCAGACTGTGTTCAGTTGGTCAGTTTCTGGTATATTAGTCCGACAGTGGTCAGTTGGTCAATTTATGGTTTCGAGTTCAGACTGTGGTCAGTTGGTCAGTTGCTAGTTCTAGGTCAGCCTGTGGACAGTTGGTCAGTTGCTGGTTCTTGGTCAGCTTGTGGACAGTTGGTCAGTTGCTGGTTGCTGGATCAGTCTGTGTTCAGTTTGTTACTTTTTGGTTGCAAGGTCATCCTGTGGTCCATTGGTCAGTTGCTGATTTATTGATCAGACTGTGGTCAGTTGGTAGTTTCGCGTTGTCTTATTCAGACTGTGGTCAGTTGGTCAGTTTCAGGTTTCTCGGTCAGTCTGAAGGCAGTTGGTCAGTTTCTGGTTCTTAATTCAGACTGTGGTCTGTTGGTCAGTTACGGTTTCTAGGTCAGACAGTGGTCAGTTGCTCAGTTTCTGCTTCCTAGGTCAGACTGTGGTCAGTTGCTCAGTTTCTGGTTTATAGGTCAGACTGTGGTCAGTTGCTATATTTCACGTTGTCTCAGTCAGATTGTGATCAGTTGGGCAGTTGTTGGTTGCTAGGTCAGACATTGGTCAGTTGGTCAGTTTCTGGTTTCTAGGTCAGACTGTGATCAGTTGGTCAGTTTCTGGTTTCTAGGTCAGACTGTAGTAAGATGGTCAGTTTTGTGTTGCCTCGGTCAGACTGTGGTCAGTTGGTCAGTTTTTTTTCTAGGTCAGACTGTCATCAGCTGGTCAGTTTATGGTTTCCAGATCAGACTTTGGTCAGTTGGTCAGATGCTGGTTGCTAGGTCAGACTGTGGTCAGTTGGTCAGATTTACGTTTCTAGGTCAGACTGTAGTAAGTTGCTCAGGTTTCTGGTTCCTAGTTCAGACTGTGGTCAGTTGGTCAGTTTCTGGTTTCTAGGTCAGACTGTGGTCAGTTGGTCAGTTTCTGGTTTCTAGGTGGGGCTGCCGTCAGTTGGTCAGTTTTGTGTTGCCTCGGGCAGACTGTGGTCAGTTGGTAAGTCTCGGATTGTCTCGATCAGACTGCGGTCAGTTGGTCAGTTTTTTTCTTGGTCAGACTGTGATCAGCTGGTCAGTTTATGGTTTCCAGCTCAGAATTTGGTCAGTTGGTCAGATACTGTTTGCTAGGTCAGACTGTGGTCAGTTGATCAGTTGCTGCTTCGAGGTCAGTCTGTGGACAGTTGGTCAGTTGCCGGTTGGTAGATCAGTCTGTGTTCAGTTTGTTAATTTGGTTGCGAGGTCATCCTGTGGTCAATTGGTCAGTTGCTGGTTTCTTTATCAGACTGCAGTCAGTTCCGTCAGTTTCTGGTTTCTCGGTCAGTCTGTGGTCAGTTGGTCAGTTTCGGGTTGTCTCGGTCAAACTGTGGTCAGTTCGTCAGTTTCTGGTTGCCTCGGTCGGATTCTGGTCAGTTCGTCAGTTTCTGGTTTCTAGGTCAGACTGAAATCAGTTGGTCATTTTCTGGTTCTTAAATCTGACTGTGGTCAGTTGGTCAGTTATGGTTTCTAGGTCAGACAGTGGTCAGTTGATAAGTTTCAGGATTCTAGGTCAGACTGTGGTAAGTTGCTCAGTTTCTGGTTCCTAGGTCAGACTGTGGTCAGTTGCTCAGTTTCTGATTCTTAAATCTGACTGTGGTCAGTTGGTCAGTTACGGTTTCTAGGTCAGACAGTGGTCAGTTGATAAGTTTCAGGATTCTAGGTCAGACTGTGGTAAGTTGCTCAGTTTCTGGTTCCTAGGTCAGACTGTGGTCAGTTGCTCAGTTTCTGGTTTCTTGGTCAGACTGTGGTCAGTTGCTATATTTCACGTTGTCTCAGTCAGATTGTGGTCAGTTGGTAAGTTTCTGGTTGCTAGGTCAGACTTTGTTCAGTTGGTCAGTTTCTGGTTTCTAGATAAGATTGTGTTCAGTTTGTTAATTTTGGTTGCGAGGTCATCCTGTGGTCAATTGGTCAGTTGTGTTTTCTTTCTCAGACTGCAGTCAGTTCCGTCAGTTTCTGGTTTCTCGGTCAGACTGTGGTCATTTGGTCAGTTTTTGGTTGTCTCGGTCAGACGGTGGTCAGTTGGTCAGTTTCTGGTTTCTTGGTCAGACTGAAATCAGTTGATCAGTTTCTGGTTTCTAGGTCGGACTGAAATCAGTTGGTCATTTTCTGGTTCTTATATAAGACTGTGGTCAGTTGGTCAGTTTCAGGATTCTAGGTCAGACAGTGGTCAGCTGGTCAGTTTCAGGATTCTAGGTCATACTGTGGTCAGTTGCTCAATTTCTGGTTTCTAGGTCAGACTGTGGTCTGTTGCTATATTTCACGTTGAATCAGTCAGATTGTGGTCAGTTGGTAAGTTTCTGGTTGGTAGGACAGACTGTGGTCAGTTGGTCAGTTTCTGCTTTCTAGATAAGATTGTGGTCAGTTGGTCAGTTTCTGGTTTCTAGGTCAGACTGTTGTCAGATGGTCAGTTTCTGGTTTCTGTGACAGACTTTGGTCAGTTCGTCAGTTTTGTATTGCCTCGGTCAGACTGTGGTCAGTTGATCAGTCTCGGATTGTCTCGGTCAGACTGTGGTCAGTTAGTCAGTTTTTTTACCAGGTCAGACTGTGATCAGCTGTTCAGTTTATGGTTTCCAGATCAGACTTTGGTCAGTTGGTCTGATACTGGTACCTTAGTCAGACTGTGGTCAGTTGCTCAGTTCCTGGTTCTAGGTCAGCCTGTGGACAGTTGGTCAGTTGCTGGTTGCTGGATCAGTCTGTGTTCAGATTGTTACTTTTTGTTTGTAAAGTCATCCTGTGGTCAATTGGTCAGTTGCTGGTTTATTGATCAGACTGTGGTCAGTTGGTCAATTTCGGGTTGTCTTTGTCATACTGTGGTCAGTTGGTCAGTTTCTGGTTTCTAGGTCAGAGTGAAGTCAGTTGGTCAGTTTCTGGTTCCTAAGTCAGACTGTGGTCAGTTGGTCAGTTTCTGGTTTCGAGGTCAAACTGTGGTCAGTTGCTAAATTTCTGGTTTCGAGGCCAGACTGTGGTCAGTTGGTCAGTTTCTGATTCCTAGGTAAACTGTGGTCACTTGGTCAGTTTCTGGTTTCTAGGTCCGACTCTGGTCAGTTGCTCATTTACTGGCTGCTCGGTCAGTCTGTGGTCAGTTGGTCAGTTTCTGGTTCCGAGGTCAGACTGTGGTCAGTTATTCAGTTTCTGGTTTCTAGGTCAGACTGTGGTCGGTTGGTCAGTTTCTGGATGTCTAGTTTTGTTTCTCTGGTCAGTTTGTTACTTTTTAGTTGCTAGGTCATCCTGTGGTCAGTTGGTCAGTTGCTTGTTGCGTGCTAAGACTGTGGTCAGTTGCTCAGTTTCTGGTTTCTAGGTCAGACTGTGGTCAGTTGGTAAGTTTCGGATTTCTAGATCAGAATGTGGTCAGTTGCTCAGTTTCTGATTCCTAGGTCAAACTGCGGTCAGTTGGTCAATTTCTGGTTTCTAGGCCAGACTTTGGTCAGTTGGTCAGGCTCTGGTTTCGAGGTCATATTGTGGTCAGTTGGTCAGTTGCTGGTTCTAGGTCAGCCTGTGGAAAGTTGGTCAGTTGCCGGTTACTGGATCAGTCTGTGTTCAGTTAGTTACATTTTGGTGGCAAGTTCATCTTGTGGTCAATTGGTCAGTTGCTGATTTCTTGATCAGACTGTGGTCAGTTGGTCAGCTTCGCGTTGTCTCAGTGAGACTGTGGTCAGTTGATCAGTTTCAGGTTTCTAGGTCAGTCTGACGGCACTTGGTCAGTTTCTGGTTCTTAAGTCAGACTGTGGTCAGTTGCTCAGTTTCTGGTTTATAGATCAGACTGTTGTCAGTTGCTATATTTCACATTGTATCAGTCAGATTGTGGTTAGTTGGTCAGTTGCTGGTTGCTAGGTCAGACTGTGGACAGTTGGTCAGTTGCTAAATTTCTGGTTTCGAGGCCAGACTGTGGTCAGTTGGTCAGTTTCTGATTCCTAGGTAAACTGTGGTCACTTGGTCAGTTTCTGGTTTCTAGGTCCGACTCTGGTCAGTTGCTCATTTACTCGCTGCTCGGTCAGTCTGTGGTCAGTTGGTCAGTTTCTGGTTCCGAGGTCAGACTGTGGTCAGTTATTCAGTTTCTGGTTTCTAGGTCAGACTGTGGTCGGTTGGTCAGTTTCTGGATGTCTAGTTTTGTTTCTCTGGTCAGTTTGTTACTTTTTAGTTGCTAGGTCATCCTGTGGTCAGTTGGTCAGTTGCTTGTTGCGTGCTAAGACTGTGGTCAGTTGCTCAGTTTCTGGTTTCTAGGTCAGACTGTGGTCAGTTGGTCAGTTTCGGATTTCTAGATCAGAATGTGGTCAGTTGCTCAGTTTCTGATTCCTAGGTCAAACTGCGGTCAGTTGGTCAATTTCTGGTTTCTAGGCCAGACTGTGGTCAGTTGGTCAGGCTCTGGTTTCGAGGTCATACTGTGGTCAGTTGGTCAGTTGCTGGTTCTAGGTCAGCCTGTGGAAAGTTGGTCAGTTGCCGGTTACTGGATCAATCTGTGTTCAGTTAGTTACATTTTGGTTGCAAGTTCATCTTGTGGTCAATTGGTCAGTTGCTGATTTCGTGATCAGACTGTGGTCAGTTGGTCAGCTTCGCATTGTCTCAGTGAGACTGTGGTCAGTTGATCAGTTTCAGGTTTCTAGGTCAGTCTGAAGGCACTTGGTCAGTTTCTGGTTCTTAAGTCAGACTGTGGTCAGTTGCTCAGTTTCTAGTTTATAGATCAGACTGTTGTCAGTTGCTATATTTCACATTGTATCAGTCAGATTGTGGTTAGTTGGTCAGTTGCTGGTTGCTAGGTCAGACTGTGGTCACTTGGTCAGTTTCTGGTTGCTAGATCAGACTGTGGTCAGTTGGTCAGTTTCTGGTTTCTAGGTCAGACTGTGGTCAGTTGCTCAGTTTCTGGTTTCTTGGTCAGACTGTGGTCAGTTGCTATATTTCACGTTGTCTCAGTCAGATTGTGGTCAGTTGGTAAGTTTCTGGTTGCTAGGTCAGACTTTGTTCAGTTGGTCAGTTTCTGGTTTCTACATAAGATTTAGTTCAGTTTGTTAATTTTGGTTGCGAGCTCATCCTGTGGTCAATTGGTCAGTTGTGTTTTCTTTCTCAGACTGCAGTCAGTTCCGTCAGTTTCTGGTTTCTCGGTTAGAGTGTGGTCAGTTGGTCAGTTTTTGGATGTCTCAGTCACACGGTGGTCAGTTGGTCAGTTTCTGGTTTCTTGGTCAGACTGAAATCAGTTGGTCAGTTTCTGGTTTCTAGGTCGGACTGAAATCAGTTGGTCATTTTATGGTTCTTAAATCAGACTGTGGTCAGTTGGTCAGTTTCAGGATTCCAGGTCAGACAGTGGTCAGCTGGTCAGTTTCAGGATTCTAGGTCAGACTGTGGTCAGTTGCTCAATTTCTGGTTTCTAGGTCAGACTGTGGTCTGTTGCTATATTTCACGTTGAATCAGTCAGATTGTGGTCAGTTGGTAAGTTTCTGGTTGGTAGGACAGACTGTTGTCAGATGGTCAGTTTCTGGTTTCTGTCAGACTTTGGTCAGTTCGTCAGTTTTGTATTGCCTCGGTCAGACTGTGGTCAGTTGGTCAGTCTCGGATTGTCTCGGTCAGACTGTGGTCAGTTAGTCAGTTTTTTACCAGGTCACACTGTGATCAGCTGTTCAGTTTATGGTTTCCAGATCAGACTTTGGTCAGTTGGTCAGATACTGGTACCTTGGTCAGACTGTGGTCATTTCCTCAGTTCCTGGTTCTAGGTCAGCCTGTGGACAGTTGGTCAGTTGCTGGTTGCTGGATCAGTCTGTGTTCGGATTGTTACTTTTTGTTTGTAAAGTCATCCTGTGGTCAATTGGTCAGTTGCTGGTTTATTGATCAGACTGTGGTCAGTTGGTCAATTTCGGGTTGTCTTTGTCATACTGTGGTCAGTTGGTCAGTTTCTGGTTTCTAGGTCAGAGTGAAGTCAGTTGGTCAGTTTCTGGTTCCTAAGTCAGACTGCGGTCAGTTGGTCAGTTTCTGGTTATTAGGTCAGTCTGAACGCACTTGGTCAGTTTCTGCTTCTTAAGTCAGACTGTGGTCAGTTGCTCAGTTTCTGGTTTCTAGGTCAGACTGTGGTCACTTGCTCAGTTTCTGGTTTATAGATCAGACTGTGGTCAGTTGCTATATTTCACGTTGTATCAGTCAGATTGTGGTTAGTTGGTCAGTTGCTGGTTGCTAGGTCAGACTGTGGTCAGTTGATCAGTTTCTGGTTTCTAGATCAGACTGTGGTCAGTTGGTCAGTTTCTGGTTTCTAGGTCAGACTGTGGTCAGTTGGTTAGTTTCTGGTTTCTTGGTCAGACTGTAGTCAGTTGGTCAGTTTTGTGTTGCCTCGGTCAGACTGTGGTCAGTTGGTCAGTCTCGGATTGTCTCGGTCAGACTGTGGTCAGTTGTTCAGTTTTTATTTCTAGGTCAGACTGTGATCAGCTGGTCAGTTTATGGTTTCCAGATCAGACTTTGATCAGTTGATCAGATACTGGTTGCTAGGTCAGACTGTGGTGAGTTGTTCAGTGTCTGGTTTCTAGGTCAGACTGTAGTCTGTTGGACCGTTTTGTGTTGCCTCGGTCAGACTGTGGTCATTTGGTCAATCTCGGATTGTCTCGGTCAGACTGTGGTCAGTTGCTCAGTTTTTTTTCTAAGTCAGACTGTGATCAGCTGGTCAGTTTACGGTTTCCAGATCAGACTTTGGTCAGTGGGTCAGATACTGGTTTTTAGGTCAGACTGTGGTCAGTTTGTCAGTTGCTGGTTCTAGTTCAGCCTGTGGACAGTTGGTCAGTTTCTGATTCCTAGGTCAGATTGTGCTCAGTTGGTCAGTTTCTGGTTCCTAGGTCAGACTTTGGACTGTTGGTCAGTTGTCGGTTGGCAGATCAGTCTGTGTTCCGTTTGATAATTTTGGTTGCGAGATACAACTGTGGTCAATTGGTCAGTTGCTGGTTTCTTTATCAGACTTTAGTCAGTTCCGTTAGTTTCTGGTTTCTCGGTCAGACTGTGGTCAGTTGGTCAGTTTTGGGTTGTCTCGGTCAGACTGTGGTCAGTTAGTCAGTTTCTGGTTCCTAGGTCAGACTGTGGTCAGTTGCTCAGTTTCTGGTTTCTAGGTCAGACTGTGGTCAGTTGCTCAGTTGCTGATTTCTAGGTCAGACTGTGGTCAGTTGCTATATATCACGTTGTCTAAGTCAATTGTGGTCAATTGGTAAGTTTCTGGTTTCTAGGTCAGACTGTGGTCAGTTGGTCAGTTTCTGGTATCCAGGTCAGACTGTGGTCAGTAGGTCAGTTTCTTGTTTTTAGGTCAGACTGTGTTCAGTTGGTCAGTTTCTGCTTTCAATATCGGAATTTGGTCAGTTGTCAGTTTCTGGTTTCTAGTTCAGACTGTGCTCAGTTGGTCAGTTTGTGGTTTCCATGTCAGACTGTGTTCAGTTGGTCAGTTTCTGGTTGCTTAGTCAGACTGTGGTCAGTTGGTCAGTTTCTGGTTTCGAGTTCAGACTGTGGTCAGTTGGTCAGTTGCTGGTTCAAGGTCAGCCTGTGGACAATTCGTCAGTTGCTGGTTTCTTGATCAGACTGTGATCAGTTGGTCAGTTTCGTGTTGTCTCAATCAGACTGTGGTCAGTTGTTCAGTTTCTGTTTTCTAGGTCAGACTGTTGTGAGTTGGTCAGTTTTTGGCTTTTAGGTCAGAATTTGATCAGTTGGTCAGGTAGTTTTTCCTAGGTCAGACTATGATCCGTTGGTCAGTTTCTGGTTTTCTAGGTCAGATTATGGTCAGTTGCTCAGTTGCTGATTTCTAGGTCAGACTGTGGTCAGTTGGTCATATACTGGTTGCTAGGTCAGAGTGTGGCCTGTTTTGACTGTTTGTGGTTGCTAGGTTAGACGGCGGTCATTTGGTCAGTTTCTGTTTTCGAGGTCAGTTTGTGATCAGTTGCTCTGTTTCTGGTTTCTAGGTCAGACAGTGGTTATTTGGTCAGTTTCGTGTTGTCTTGGTCAGTTGGTCAGTTTCATGTTGTCTCAGTCAGACTGTGGGCAGTTGGTCAGTATCTGGTTTCAAGGTCAGACTGTGGTCAGACTGTGGTCAGTTGGTCAGTTTATGGTTTCTCGGTCAGACTGTAGTCAGTTGGTAAGTTTCTGGCTATCTAGGTCTGTTTCTCTGGTCAGCTTGTTACGTTTTGGTTGCTATGTCATCCTGTGGTCAGTTGGTCAGTTGCTTGTAACGCGGTCAGGACGATGGTCACTTGCTCAGTTTCGGGTTTCTTGGTCAGAATGTGGTCAGTTGGTCAGTTTCTGGTATCTAGGTCAGACTGTGGCCAGTTGGTCAGATTCTGGTTGTCTCAGTAAGACTGTGGTCCGTTGGTCAGTTTTGGTTTATCTAGGTCAGACTGTGGTCAGTTGGTCAATTGCTGGTGCCTAGGTGAGATTGTGGTCAGTTGGTCAGTTTCCGGTTTCTAGGTCAGACTTTGATCAGTTGGTCAGTTGCTAGTTTCTAGGTCACACTGTGGTCAGTTGGTCAATTTCTGATTTCGAGGTCAGACTGTGGTCAGTTGATCATGTTTCTGGTGTCTGTGTCAGACTGTGGTCAGTTGGTCAGTTTCTGATTTCTAGGTCAGACTGTGGTCAGTTGATCATGTTTCTGGATTCTCGCTCAGACTGTGGTCATTTGGTCAGTTTCTGGTGTCTAGGTCAGACTATGGTCAGCTGATCAGTTTCTGGTTGTCTTGTTCTGTATCTCTGGTCAGTTTGTTACATTTTGGTTGCTATGCCATCCTGTGGTCAGTTGGTCAGTTGCTAGTAACGCGGTCAGACGATGGTCACTTGCTCAGTTTCGGGTTTCTTGGTCAGAATGTGGTCAGTTGGTCAGTTTCTGGTATCTAGGTCAGACTGTGGCCAGTTGGTCAGATTCTGGTTGTCTCAGTAAGACTGTGGTCCGTTGGTCAGTTTTGGTTTATCTAGGTCAGAATGTGGTCAGTTGGTCAGTTGCTGATGCCTAGGTGAGATTGTGGTCAGCTGATCAGTTTCTGGTTTCTAGGTCAGACTGAGGTCAGTTGATCAGTTTCTGGTTTCCAGGTCAGACTGTGGTCAGTTGGTCAATTTCTGGTTTCTAGGTCAGACTGTGGTCAGTTCTTCAATTTCTGGTTCCTAGGTCAGACTGTGTTCAGTTGGTCAGTTTCTGGTTGCTCGGTCAGACTGTGGTCAGTTGCTCAGTTTCTGATTCTTAAATCTGACTGTGGTCAGTTGGTCAGTTACGGTTTCTAGGTCAGACAGTGGTCAGTTGATAAGTTTCAGGATTGTAGGTCAGACTGTGGTAAGTTGCTCAGTTTCTGGTTCCTAGGTCAGACTGTGGTCAGTTGCTCAGTTTCTGGTTTCTTGGTCAGACTGTGGTCAGTTGCTATATTTCACGTTGTCTCAGTCAGATTGTGGTCAGTTGGTAAATTTCTGGTTGCTAGGTCAGACTTTGTTCAGTTGGTCAGTTTCTGGTTTCTAGATAAGATTGTGTTCAGTTTGTTAATTTTGGTTGCGAGGTCATCCTGTGGTCAATTGGTCAGTTGTGTTTTCTTTCTCAGACTGCAGTCAGTTCCGTCAGTTTCTGGTTTCTCGGTCAGACTGTGGTCATTTGGTCAGTTTTTTGTTGTCTCGGTCAGACGGTGGTCAGTTGGTCAGTTTCTGGTTTCTTGGTCAGACTGAAATCAGTTGGTCAGTTTCTGGTTTCTAGGTCGGACTGAAATCAGTTGGTCATTTTCTGGTTCTTAAATAAGACTGTGGTCAGTTGGTCAGTTTCAGGATTCTAGGTCAGACAGTGGTCAGCTGGTCAGTTTCAGGATTCTAGGTCAGACTGTGGTCAGTTGCTCAATTTCTGGTTTCTAGGTCAGACTGTGGTCTGTTGCTATATTTCACGTTGAATCAGTCAGATTGTGGTCAGTTGGTAAGTTTCTGGTTGGTAGGACAGACTGTGGTCAGTTGGTCAGTTTCTGCTTTCTAGATAAGATTGTGGTCAGTTGGTCAGTTTCTGGTTTCTAGGTCAGACTGTTGTCAGATGGTCAGTTTCTGGTTTCTGTGACAGACTTTGGTCAGTTCGTCAGTTTTGTATTGCCTCGGTCAGACTGTGGTCAGTTGGTCAGTCTCGGATTTTCTCGGTCAGACTGTGGTCAGTTAGTCAGTTTTTTTACCAGGTCACACTGTGATCAGCTGTTCAGTTTATGGTTTCCAGATCAGACTTTGGTCAGTTGGTCAGATACTGGTACCTTGGTCAGACTGTGGTCATTTCCTCAGTTCCTGGTTCTAGGTCAGCCTGTGGACAGTTGGTCAGTTGCTGGTTGCTGGATCAGTCTGTGTTCGGATTGTAACTTTTTGTTTGTAAAGTCATCCTGTGGTCAATTAGTCAGTTGCTGGTTTATTGATCAGACTGTGGTCAGTTGGTCAATTTCGGGTTGTCTTTGTCATAATGTGGTCAGTTGGTCAGTTTCTGGTTTCTAGGTCAGAGTGAAGTCAGTTGGTCAGTTTCTGGTTCCTAAGTCAGACTGTGGTCAGTTGGTCAGTTTCTGGTTTCTAGGTCAAACTGTGGTCAGACGCTAAATTTCTGATTTCGAGGCCAGACTGTGGTCAGTTGGTCAGTTTCTGATTCCTAGGTAAACTGTGGTCACTTGGTCAGTTTCTGGTTTCTAGGTCCGACTCTGGTCAGTTGCTCATTTACTGGCTGCTCGGTCAGTCTGTGGTCAGTTGGTCAGTTTCTGGATGTCTAGTTTTGTTTCTCTGGTCAGTTTGTTACTTTTTAGTTGCTAGGTCATCCTGTGGTCAGTTGGTCAGTTGCTTGTTGCGTGCTAAGACTGTGGTCAGTTGCTCAGTTTCTGGTTTCTAGGTCAGACTGTGGTCAGTTGGTCAGTTTCGGATTTCTAGATCAGAATGTGGTCAGTTGCTCAGTTTCTGATTCCTAGGTCAAACTGCGGTCAGTTGGTCAATTTCTGGTTTCTAGGCCAGACTGTGGTCAGTTGGTCAGGCTCTGGTTTCGAGGTCATACTGTGGTCAGTTGGTCAGTTGCTGGTTGTAGGTCAGCCTGTGGAAAGTGTGTCAGTGGCCGGTTACTGGATCAGTCTGTGTTCAGTTAGTTACATTTTGGTTGCAAGTTCATCTTGTGGTCAATTGGTCAGTTGCTGATTTCTTGATCAGACTGTGGTCAGTTGGTCAGCTTCGCGTTGTCTCAGTGAGACTGTGGTCAGTTGATCAGTTTCAGGTTTCTAGGTCAGTCTGAAGGCACTTGGTCAGTTTCTGGTTCTTAAGTCAGACTGTGGTCAGTTGCTCAGTTTCTGGTTTATAGATCAGACTGTTGTCAGTTGCTATATTTCACATTGTATCAGTCAGATTGTGGTTAGTTGGTCAGTTGCTGGTTGCTAGGTCAGACTGTGGTCAGTTGGTCAGTTTCTGGTTTCTAGATCAGACTGTGGTAAGTTGCTCAGTTTCTGGTTTCTAGGTCAGACTGTGGTCAGTTGGTCAGTTTCTGGTTTCTTGGTCAGACTGTGGCCAGTTGCTATATTTCACGTTGGCTCAGTCAGATTGTGGTCAGTTGGTAAGTTTCTGGTTGCTAGGTCAGACTTTGTTCAGTTGGTCAGTTTCTGGTTTCTAGATAAGATTTTGCTCAGTTTGTTAATTTTGGTTGCGAGGTCATCCTGTGGTCAATTGGTCAGTTGTGTTTTCTTTCTCAGACTGCAGTCAGTTCCGTCAGTTTCTGGTTTCTCGGTTAGAGTGTGGTCAGTTGGTCAGTTTTTGGTTGTCTCAGTCAGACGGTGGTCAGTTGGTCAGTTTCTGGTTTCTTGGTCAGACTGAAATCAGTTGGTCAGTTTCTGGTTTCTAGGTCGGACTGAAATCAGTTGGTCATTTTATGGTTCTTAAATCAGACTGTGGTCAGTTGGTCAGTTTCAGGATTCCAGGTCAGACAGTGGTCAGCTGGTCAGTTTCAGGATTCTAGGTCAGACTGTGTTCAGTTGCTCAATTTCTGGTTTCTAGGTCAGACTGTGGTCTGTTGCTATATTTCACGTTGAATCAGTCAGATTGTGGTCAGTTGGTAAGTTTCTGGTTGGTAGGACAGACTGTGGTCAGTTGGTCAGTTTCTGGTTTCTAGATAATATTGTGGTCAGTTGGTCAGTTTCTGGTTTCTATGTCAGACTGTTGTCAGATGGTCAGTTTCTGGTTTCTGTCAGACTTTGGTCAGTTCGTCAGTTTTGTATTGCCTCGGTCAGACTGTGGTCAGTTGGTCAGTCTCGGATTGTCTCGGTCAGACTGTGGTCAGTTAGTCAGTTTTTTACCAGGTCAGACTGTGATCAGCTGTTCAGTTTATGGTTTCCAGATCAGACTTTGGTCAGTTGGTCAGATACTGGTACCTTGGTCAGACTGTGGTCATTTCCTCAGTTCCTGGTTCTAGGTCAGCCTGTGGACAGTTGGTCAGTTGCTGGTTGCTGGATCAGTCTGTGTTCGGATTGTTACTTTTTGTTTGTAAAGTCATCCTGTGGTCAATTGGTCAGTTGCTGGTTTATTGATCAGACTGTGGTCAGTTGGTCAATTTCGGGTTGTCTTTGTCATACTGTGGTCAGTTGGTCAGTTTCTGGTTTCTAGGTCAGAGTTAAGTCAGTTGGTCAGTTTCTGGTTCCTAAGTCAGACTGCGGTCAGTTGGTCAGTTTCTGGTTTCTACGTCAGACTGTGGTCAGTTGCTAAATTTCTGATTTCGAGGCCAGACTGTGGTCAGTTGCTCAGTTTCTGATTCCTAGGTAAACTGTGGTCACTTGGTCAGTTTCTGGTTTCTAGGTCCGACTCTGGTCAGTTGCTCATTTACTTGCTGCTCGGTCAGTCTGTGGTCAGTTGGTCAGGGTTCTGGTTCCGAGGTCAGACTGTGGTCAGTTGTTCAGTTTCTGGTTTCTAGGTCAGACTCTAGTCGGTTGGTCAGTTTCTGGTTGTCTAGTTTTGTTTCTCTGGTCAGTTTGTTACTTTTTGGTTGCTAGGTCATCCTGTGGTCAGTTGGTCAGTTGCTTTTTGCGTGCTAAGACTGTGATCAGTTGCTCAGTTTCTGATTCCTAGGTCAAACTGCGGTCAGTTGGTCAATTTCTGGTTTCTAGGCCAGACTGTGGTCAGTTGGTCAGGCTCTGGTTTCGAGGTCATACTGTGGTCAGTTGGTCAGTTGCTGGTTCTAGGTCAGCCTGTGGACAGTTGGTCAGTTGCCGGTTACTGGATCAGTCTGTGTTCAGTTAGTTACATTTTGGTTGCAAGTTCATCTTGTGGTCAATTGGTCAGTTGCTGATTTCTTGATCAGACTGTGGTCAGTTGGTCAGCTTCGCGTTGTCTCAGTGCGACTGTGGTCAGTTGATGAGTTTATGGTTTCGAGGTCAGTCTGAACGCACTGGTCAGTTTCTGCTTCTTAAGTCAGACTGTGGTCAGTTGCTCAGTTTCTAGTTTCTAGGTCAGACTGTGGTCACTTGCTCAGTTTCTGGTTTATAGATCAGACTGTGGTCAGTTGCTATATTTCACGTTGTATCAGTCAGATTGTGGTTAGTTGGTCAGTTGCTGGTTGCTAGGTCAGACTGTGGTCAGTTGATCAGTTTCTGGTTTCTAGATCAGACTGTGGTCAGTTGGTCAGTTTCTGGTTCCGAGGTCAGACTGTGGTCGGTTGGTCAGTTTCTGGTTGTCTAGTTTTGTTTCTCTGGTCAGTTTGTTACTTTTTGGTTGCTAGGTCCTGCTGTGGTCAGTTGATCAGTTTCGGATTTCTAGATCAGAATGTGGTCAGTTGCTCAGTTTCTGATTCCTAGGTCAAACTGCGGTCAGTTGGTCAATTTCTGGTTTCTAGGCCAGACTGTGGTCAGTTGGTCAGGCTCTGGATTCGAGGTCATACTGTGGTCAGTTGGTCAGTTGCTGGTTCTAGGTCAGCCTGTGGACAGTTGGTCAGTTGCCGGTTACTGGATCAGTCTGTGTTCAGTTAGTTACATTTTGGTTGCAAGTTCATCTTGTGGTCAATTGGTCAGTTGCTGATTTTTTGATCAGACTGTGGTCAGTTGGTCAGCTTCGCGTTGTCTCAGTGCGACTGTGGTCAGTTGATCAGTTTCTGGTTTCTAGGTCAGTCTGAACGCGCTTGGTCAGTTTCTGCTTCTTAAGTCAGACTGTGGTCAGTTGCTCAGTTTCTGGTTTCTAGGTCAGACTGTGGTCACTTGCTCAGTTTCTGGTTTATAGATCAGACTGTGGTCAGTTGCTATATTTCACGTTGTATCAGTCAGATTGTGGTTAGTTGGTCAGTTGCTGGTTGCTAGGTCAGACTGTGGTCAGTTGATCAGTTTCTGGTTTCTAGATCAGACTGTGGTCAGTTGGTCAGTTTCTGGTTCCGAGGTCAGACTGTGGTCGGTTGGTCAGTTTCTGGTTGTCTAGTTTTGTTTCTCTGGTCAGTTTGTTACTTTTTGGTTGCTAGGTCCTGCTGTGGTCAGTTGATCAGTTTCGGATTTCTAGATCAGAATGTGGTCAGTTGCTCAGTTTCTGATTCCTAGGTCAAACTGCGGTCAGTTGGTCAATTTCTGGTTTCTAGGCCAGACTGTGGTCAGTTGGTCAGGCTCTGGATTCGAAGTCATACTGTGGTCAGTTGGTCAGTTGCTGGTTCTAGGTCAGCCTGTGGACAGTTGGTCAGTTGCCGGTTACTGGATCAGTCTGTGTTCAGTTAGTTACATTTTGGTTGCAAGTTCATCTTGTGGTCAATTGGTCAGTTGCTGATTTCTTGATCAGACTGTGGTCAGTTGGTCAGCTTCGCGTTGTCTCAGTGCGACTGTGGTCAGTTGATCAGTTTCTGGTTTCTAGGTCAGTCTGAACGCGCTTGGTCAGTTTCTGGTTCTTAAGTCAGACTGTGGTCAGTTGCTCAGTTTCTGGTTTCTAGGTCAGACTGTGGTCACTTGCTCAGTTTCTGATTTATAGATCAGACTGTGGTCAGTTGCTATATTTCACGTTGTATCAGTCAGATTGTGGTTAGTTGGTCAGTTGCTGGTTGCTAGGTCAGACTGTGGTCAGTTGATCAGTTTCTGGTTTCTAGATCAGACTGTGGTCAGTTGGTCAGTTTCTGGTTTCTAGGTCAGACTGTGGTCAGTTGGTTAGTATCTGGTTTCTTGGTCAGACTGTAGTCAGTTGGTCAGTTTTGTGTTGCCTCGGTCAGACTGTGGTCAGTTGGTCAGTCTCGGATTGTCTCGGTCAGACTGTGGTCAGTTGTTCAGTTTTTATTTCTAGGTCAGACTGTGATCAGCTGGTCAGTTTATGGTTTCCAGATCAGACTTTGGTCAGTTGATCAGATACTGGTTGCTAGGTCAGACTGTGGTGAGTTGTTCAGTGTCTGGTTTCTAGGTCAGACTGTAGTCTGTTGGACCGTTTTGTGTTGCCTCGGTCAGACTGTGGTCAGTTGCTCAGTTTTTTTTCTAAGTCAGACTGTGATCAGGAGGTCAGTTTACGGTTTCCAGATCAGACTTTGGTCAGTGGGTCAGATACTGGTTTTTAGGTCAGACTGTGGTCAGTTTGTCAGTTGCTGGTTCTAGTTCAGCCTGTGGACAGTTGGTCAGTTTCTGATTCCTAGGTCAGATTGTGCTCAGTTCGTCAGTTTCTGGTTCCTAGGTCAGACTTTGGACTGTTGGTCAGTTGTCGGTTGGCAGATCAGTCTGTGTTCCGTTTGATAATTTTGGTTGCGAGGTACAACTGTGGTCAATTGGTCAGTTGCTGGTTTCTTTATCAGACTTTAGTCAGTTCCGTCAGTTTCTGGTTTCTCGGTCAGACTGTGGTCAGTTGGTCAGTTTTGGGTTGTCTCGGTCAGACTGTGGTCAGTTGGTCAGTTTCTGGTTCCTAGGTCAGACTGTGGTCAGTTGCTCAGTTTCTGGTTTCTAGGTCAGACTGTGGTCAGTTGCTCAGTTGCTGATTTCTAGGTCAGACTGTGGTCAGTTGCTATATATCACGTTGTCTAAGTCAATTGTGGTCAATTGGTAAGTTTCTGATTTCTAGGTCAGACTGTGGTCAGTTGGTCAGTTTCTGGTTTCTAGAAAAATTGAGGTCAGTTGGTCAGTTTCTGGTTTCTAGGTCAGACTGTGGTCAGTTGGTCAGTTTCTGGTATCTAGGTCAGACTGTGGTCAGTAGGTCAGTTTCTTGTTTTTAGGTCAGACTGTGTTCAGTTGGTCAGTTTCTGCTTTCAATATCGGAATTTGGTCAGTTGTCAGTTTCTGGTTTCTAGTTCAGACTGTGCTCAGTTGGTCAGTTTGTGGTTTCCATGTCAGACTGTGTTCAGTTGGTCAGTTTCTGGTTGCTTAGTCAGACTGTGGTCAGTTGGTCAGTTTCTGGTTTCGAGTTCAGACTGTGGTCAGTTGGTCAGTTGCTGGTTCAAGGTCAGCCTGTGGACAATTCGTCAGTTGCTGGTTTCTTGATCAGACTGTGATCAGTTGGTCAGTTTCGTGTTGTCTCAATCAGACTGTGGTCCGTTGTTCAGTTTCTGTTTTCTAGGTCAGACTGTTGTGAGTTGGTCAGTTTTTGGCTTTTAGGTCAGAATTTGATCAGTTGGTCAGGTACTTTTTCCTAGGTCAGACTATGATCCGTTGGTCAGTTTCTGGTTTTCTAGGTCAGATTATGGTCAGTTGCTCAGTTGCTGATTTCTAGGTCAGACTGTGGTCAGTTGGTCATATACTGGTTGCTAGGTCAGAGTGTGGCCTGTTTTGACTGTTTGTGGTTGCTAGGTTAGACGGCGGTCATTTGGTCAGTTTCTGTTTTCGAGGTCAGTTTGTGATCAGTTGCTCTGTTTCTGGTTTCTAGGTCAGACAGTGGTTATTTGGTCAGTTTCGTGTTGTCTTGGTCAGTTGGTCCGTTTCATGTTGTCTCAGTCAGACTGTGGGCAGTTGGTCAGTATCTGGTTTCAAGGTCAGACTGTGGTCAGACTGTGGTCAGTTGGTCAGTTTATGGTTTCTCGGTCAGACTGTAGTCAGTTGGTAAGTTTCTGGCTATCTAGGTCTGTTTCTCTGGTCAGCTTGTTACGTTTTGGTTGCTATGTCATCCTGTGGTCAGTTGGTCAGTTGCTTGTAACGCGGTCAGACGATGGTCACTTGCTCAGTTTCGGGTTTCTTGGTCAGAATGTGGTCAGTTGGTCAGTTTCTGGTATCTAGGTCAGACTGTGGCCAGTTGGTCAGATTCTGGTTGTCTCAGTAAGACTGTGGTCCGTTGGTCAGTTTTGGTTTATCTAGGTCAGACTGTGGCCAGTTGGTCAGTTGCTGGTGCCTAGGTGAGATTGTGGTCAGTTGGTCAGTTTCTGGTTTCTAGGTCTGACTTTGATCAGTTGGTCAGTTGCTAGTTTCTAGGTCACACTGTGGTCAGTTGGTCAATTTCTGATTTCGAGGTCAGACTGTGGTCAGTTGATCATGTTTCTGGTGTCTGTGTCAGAGTGTGGTCAGTTGGTCAGTTTCTGATTTCTAGGTCAGACTGTGGTCAGTTGATCATGTTTCTGGATTCTCGCTCAGACTGTGGTCATTTGGTCAGTTTCTGGTGTCTAGGTCAGACTATGGTCAGTTGATCAGTTTCTGGTTGTCTTGTTCTGTATCTCTGGTCAGTTTGTTACATTTTGGTTGCTATGTCATCCTGTGGTCAGTTGGTCAGTTGCTTGTAACGCGGTCAGACGATGGTCACTTGCTCAGTTTCGGGTTTCTTGGACAGAATGTGGTCAGTTGGTCAGTTTCTGGTATCTAGGTCAGACTGTGGCCAGTTGGTCAGATTCTGGTTGTCTCAGTAAGACTGTGGTCCGTTGGTCAGTTTTGGTTTATCGAGGTCAGACTGTGGTCAGTTGGTCAGTTGCTGGTGCCTAGGTGAGATTGTGGTCAGTTGGTCAGTTTCTGTTTTCTAGGTCAGACTTTGGTCAGCTGATCAGTTTCTGGTTTCTAGGTCAGACTGAGGTCAGTTGATCAGTTTCTGGTTTCCAGGTCAGACTGTGGTCAGTTGGTCAATTTCTGGTTTCTAGGTCAGACTGTGGTCAGTTCTTCAATTTCTGGTTCCTAGGTCAGACTGTGTTCAATTGGTCAGTTTCTTGTTGCTTGGTCAGACTGTGGTCAGTTGGTCAGTTTCTGGTTTCTAGGTCAGACTGTGGTCATTTGGTCAGATTCTGGTATCTAGGTCAGACTGTGGTCAGTTGGTCAGTTTGTGGTTTCTATGTCAGACTGTGTTCAGTTGGTCAGTTTCTGGTTCCGAGGTCAGACTGTGTTCAGTTGGTCAGTTTCTGGTATCTTAGTCAGACTGTGGTCAGTTGGTCAGTTTCTGGTTTCGAGTTCAGACTGTGGTCAGTTGGTCAGTTGCTGGTTCAAGGTCAGCCTGTGGACAGTTGGTCAGTTGCTGGTTCTTGGTCAGCTTGTGGACAGTTGGTCAGTTGCTGGTTGCTGGATCAGTCTGTGTTCAGTTTGTTACTTTTTGTTTGCAAGGTCATCCTGTGGTCAATTGGTCAGTTGCTGATTTCTTGATCAGACAGTGGTCAGTTGGTAGTTTCGCGTTCTCTTATTCAGACTGTGGTCAGTTGGTCAGTTTCAGGTTTCTCGGTCAGTCTGAAGGCAGTTGGTCAGTTTCTGGTTCTTAATTCAGACTGTGGTCAGTTGGTCAGTTACGGTTTCTCGGTCAGACAGTGGTCAGTTGCTCAGATTCTGCTTCCTACGTCAGACTGTGGTCAGTTGCTCAGTTTCTGGTTTATAGGTCAGACTGTGGTCAGTTGCTATATTTCACGTTGGCTCAGTCAGATTGTGGTCAGTTGGTAAGTTTCTGGTTGCTTGGTCAGACTTTGTTCAGTTGGTCAGTTTCTGGTTTCTAGATAAGATTTTGTTCAGTTTGTTAATTTTGGTTGCGAGGTCATCCTGTGGTCAATTGGTCAGTTGTGTTTTCTTTCTCAGACTGCAGTCAGTTCCGTCAGTTTCTGATTTCTCGGTTAGAGTGTGGTCAGTTGGTCAGTTTTTGGTTGTCTCAGTCAGACGGTGGTCAGTTGGTCAGTTTCTGGTTTCTTGGTCAGACTGAAATCAGTTGGTCAGTTTCTGGTTTCTAGGTCGGACTGAAATCAGTTGGTCATTTTATGGTTCTTAAATCAGACTGTGGTCAGTTGGTCAGTTTCAGGATTCCAGGTCAGACAGTGGTCAGCTGGTCAGTTTCAGGATTCTAGGTCAGACTGTGGTCAGTTGCTCAATTTCTGGTTTCTAGGTCAGACTGTGGTCTGTTGCTATATTTCACGTTGAATCAGTCAGTTTGTGGTCAGTTGGTAAGTTTCTGGTTGGTAGGACAGACTGTGGTCAGTTGGTCTGTTTCTGGTTTCTAGATAATATTGTGGTCAGTTGGTCAGTTTCTGGTTTCTAGGTCAGACTGTTGTCAGATGGTCAGTTTCTGGTTTCTGTCAGACTTTGGTCAGTTCGTCAGTTTTGTATTGCCTCGGTCAGACTGTGGTCAGTTGGTCAGTTTTTTACCAGGTCAGACTGTGATCAGCTGTTCAGTTTATGGTTTCCAGATCAGACTTTGGTCAGTTGGTCAGATACTGGTACCTTGGTCAGACTGTGGTCAGTTGCTCAGTTCCAGGTTCTAGGTCAGCCTGTGGACAGTTGGTCAGTTGCTGGTTGCTGGATCAGTCTGTGTTCGGATTGTTACTTTTTGTTTGTAAAGTCATCCTGTGGTCAATTGGTCAGTTGCTGGTTTATTGATCAGACTGTGGTCAGTTGGTCAATTTCGGGCTGTCTTTGTCATACTGTGGTCAGTTGGTCAGTTTCTGGTTTCTAGGTCAGAGTGAAGTCATTTGGTCAGTTTCTGGTTCCTAAGTCAGACTGTGGTCAGTTGGTCAGTTTCTGGTTTCTAGGTCAAACTGTGGTCAGTTGCTAAATTTCTGGTTTCGAGGCCAGACTGTGGTCAGTTGGTCAGTTTCTGATTCCTAGGTAAACTGTGGTCACTTGGTCAGTTTCTGGTTTCTAGGTCCGACTCTGGTCAGTTGCTCATTTACTGGCTGCTCGGTCAGTCTGTGGTCAGTTGGTCAGTTTCTGGTTCCGAGGTCAGACTGTGGTCAGTTGTTCAGTTTCTGGTTTCTAGGTCAGACTGTGGTCGGTTGGTCAGTTTCTGGATGTCTAGTTTTGTTTCTCTGGTCAGTTTGTTACTTTTTAGTTGCTAGGTCATCCTGTGTTCAGTTGGTCAGTTGCTTGTTGCGTGCTAAGACTGTGGTTAGTTGCTCAGTTTCTGGTTTCTAGGTCAGACTGTGGTCAGTTGGTCAGTTTCGAATTTCTAGATCAGAATGTGGTCAGTTGCTCAGTTTCTGAATCCTAGGTCAAACTGCGGTCAGTTGGTCAATTTCTGGTTTCTAGGCCAGACTGTGGTCAGTTGGTCAGACTCTGGTTTCGAGGTCATACTGTGGTCAGTTGGTCAGTTGCTGGTTCTAGGTCAGCCTGTGGAAAGTTGGTCAGTTGCCGGTTACTGGATCCGCCTGTGTTCAGTTAGTTACATTTTGGTTGCAAGTTCATCTTGTGGTCAATTGGTCAGTTGCTGATTTCTTGATCAGACTGTGGTCAGTTGGTCAGCTTCGCGTTGTCTCAGTAAGACTGTGGTCAGTTGATCAGTTTCAGGTTTCTAGGTCAGTCTGAAGGCACTTGGTCAGTTTCTGGTTCTTAATTCAGACTGTGGTCAGTTGCTCAGTTTCTGGTTTCTAGGTCAGACTGTGGTCACTTGCTCAGTTTCTGGTTTATAGATCAGACTGTTGTCAGTTGCTATATTTCACATTGTATCAGTCAGATTGTGGTTAGTTGGTCAGTTGCTGGTTGCTAGGTCAGACTGTGGTCAGTTGGTCAGTTTCTGGTTTCTAGATCAGACTGTGGTGAGTTGGTCAGTTTCTGGTTTCTAGGTCAGACTGTGGTCAGTTGGTCAGTTTCTGGTTTCTTGGTCAGACTGTGGTCAGTTGCTATATTTCACGTTGTCTCAGTCAGATTGTGGTCAGTTGGTAAGTTTCTGGTTGCTAGGTCAGACTTTGTTCAGTTGGTCAGTTTCTGGTTTGTAGATAAGATTTTGTTCAGTTTGTTAATTTTGGTTGCGATGTCATCCTGTGGTCAATTGGTCAGTTGTGTTTTCTTTCTCAGACTGCAGTCAGTTCCGTCAGTTTCTGGTTTCTCGGTCAGACTGTGGTCAGTTGGTCAGTTTTTGGTTGTCTCAGTCAGACGGTGGTCAGTTGGTCAGTTGCTGGTTTCTAGGTCGGACTGAAATCAGTTGGTCATTTTATGGTTCTTAAATCAGAATGTGGTCAGCTGGTCAGTTTCAGGATTCTAGGTCAGACTGTGGTCAGTTGCTCAATTTCTGGTTTCTAGGTCAAACTGTGGTCTGTTGCTATATTTCACGTTGAATCAGTCAGATTGTGGTCAGTTGGTAAGTTTCTGGTTGGTAGGACAGACTGTGGTCAGTTGGTCAGATTCTGGTTTCTAGATAAGATTGTGGTCAGTTGGTCAGTTTCTGGTTTCTAGGTCAGACTGTTGTCAGATGGTCAGTTTCTGGTTTCTGTCAGACTTTGGTCAGTTCGTCAGTCTCGGATTGTCTCGGTCAGACTGTGGTCAGTTAGTCAGTTTTTTACCAGGTCAGCCTGTGATCAGCTGTTCAGTTTATGGTTTCCAGATCAGACTTTGGTCAGTGGGTCAGATACTGGTACCTTGGTCAGACTGTGGTCAGTTGCTCAGTTCCTGGTTCTAGGTCAGCCTGTGGACAGTTGGTCAGTTGCTGGTTGCTGGATCAGTCTGTGTTCGGATTGTTACTTTTTGTTTGTAAAGTCATCCTGTGGTCAATTGGTCAGTTGCTGGTTTATTGATCAGACTGTGGTCAGTTGGTCAATTTCGGGTTGTCTTTGTCATACTGTGGTCAGTTGGTCAGTTTCTGGTTTCTCGGTCAGAGTGAAGTCAGTTGGTCAGTTTCTGGTTCCTAAGTCAGACTGTGGTCAGTTGGTCAGTTTCTGGTATCTACGTCAGACTGTGGTCAGTTTCTAAATTTCTGATTTCCAGGCCAGACTGTGGTCAGTTGGTCAGTTTCTGATTCCTAGGTAAACTGTGGTCACTTGGCCAGTTTCTGGTTTCTAGGTCTGACTCTGGTCAGTTGCTCATTTACTTGCTGCTCGGTCAGTCTGTGGTCAGTTGGTCAGTTTCTGGTTCCGAGGTCAGACTGTGGTCAGTTGTTCAGTTTCTGGTTTCTAGGTCAGACTGTGGTCGGTTGGTCAGTTTCTGGTTGTCTAGTTTTGGTTCTCTGGTCAGTTTGTTACTTTTTAGTTGCTAGGTCATCCTGTGGTCAGTTGGTCAGGTGCTTGTTGCGTGCTAAGACTGTGGTCAGTTGCTCAGTTTCGAGTTTCTAGGTCAGACTGTGGTCAGTTGGTCAGTTTCGGATTCCTAGGTCAAACTGCGGTCAGTTGGTCAATTTCTGGTTTCTAGGCCAGACTGTGTTCAGTTGGTCAGGCTCTGGTTTCGAGGTCATACTGTGGTCAGTTGGTCAGTTGCTGGTTCTAGGTCAGCTTGTGGACAGTTGGTCAGTTGCCGGTTACTGGATCAGTCTGTGTTCAGTTAGTTACATTTTGGTTGCAAGTTCATCTTGTGGTCAATTGGTCAGTTGCTGATTTATTGATCAGACTGTGGTCAGTTGGTCAGCTTCGCGTTGTCTCAGTGAGACTGTGGTCAGTTGATCAGTTTCTGGTTTCTAGGTCAGTCTGAAGGCACTTGGTCAGTTTCTGGTTCTTAAGTCAGACTGTGGTCAGTTGCTCAGTTTCTGGTTTCTAGGTCAGACTGTGGTCACTTGCTCAGTTTCTGGTTTCTAGATCAGACTGTGGTCAGTTGCTATATTTCACGTTGTATCAGTCAGATTGTGGTTAGTTGGTCAGTTGCTGGTTGCTAGGTCAGACTGTGGTCAGTTGATCAGTTTCTGGTTTCTAGATCAGACTGTGGTCAGTTGGTCAGTTTCTGGTTTCTAGGTCAGACTGTGGTCAGTTGGTTAGTTTCTGGTTTCTTGGTCAGACTGTAGTCAGTTGGTCAGTTTTGTGTTGCCTCGGTCAGACTGTGGTCAGTTGGTCAGTCTCGGATTGTCTCGGTCAGACTGTGGTCAGTTGTTCAGTTTTTATTTCTCGGTCAGACTGTGATCAGCTGGTCAGTTTATGGTTTCCAGATCAGACTTTGGTCAGTTGATCAGATACTGGTTGCTAGGTCAGACTGTGGTGAGTTGTTCAGTGTCTGGTTTCTAGGTCAGACTGTAGTCAGTTGGACCGTTTTGTGTTGCCTCGGTCAGACTGTGGTCATTTGGTCAATCTCGGATTGTCTCGGTCAGACTGTGGTCAGTTGCTCAGTTTTTTTTTCTAAGTCAGACTGTGATCAGCTGGTCAGTTTACGGTTTCCAGATCAGACTTTGGTCAGTGGGTCAGATACTGGTTTTTAGGTCAGACTGTGGTCAGTTTGTCAGTTGCTGGTTCTAGTTCAGCATGTGGACAGTTGGTCAGTTTCTGATTCCTAGGTCAGATTGTGCTCAGTTGGTCAGTTTCTGTGTCCTAGGTCAGACTGTGGCCTGTTGGTCAGTTGTCGGTTGGCAGATCAGTCTGTGTTCCGTTTGATAATTTTGGTTGCGAGGTACAACTGTGGTCAATTGGTCAGTTGCTGGTTTCTTTATCAGACTTTAGTCAGTTCCGTCAGTTTCTGGTTTCTCGATCAGACTGTGGTCAGTTGGTCAGTTTTGGGTTGTCTCGGTCAGACTGTGGTCAGTTGGTCAGTTTCTGGTTCCTAGGTCAGACTGTGGTCAGTTGCTCAGTTTCTGGTTTCTAGGTCAGACTGTGGTCAGTTGCTATATATCACGTTGTCTAAGTCAATTGTGGTCAATTGGTAAGTTTCTGGTTTCTAGGTCAGACTGTGGTCAGTTGGTCAGTTTCTAGTTTCTAGAAAAGATTGAGGTCAGTTGGTCAGTTTCTGGTTTCTAGGTTAGACTGTGGTCAGTTGGTCAGTTTCTGGTATCTAGGTCAGACTGTGGTCAGTAGGTCAGTTTCTTGTTTTTAGGTCAGACTGTGTTCAGTTGGTCAGTTTCTGCTTTCTATATCGGAATTTGGTCAGTTGTCAGTTTCTGGTTTCTAGGTCAGACTGTGCTCAGTTAGTCAGTTTGTGTTTTCCATGTCAGACTGTGTTCAGTTGGTCAGTTTCTGGTTGCTTAGTCAGACTGTGGTCAGTTGGTCAGTTTCTGGTTTCGAGTTCAGACTGTGGTCAGTTGGTCAGTTGCTGGTTCAAGGTCAGCCTGTGGACAATTCGTCAGTTGCTGGTTTCTTGATCAGACTGTGATCAGTTGGTCAGTTTCGTGTTGTCTCAATCAGACTGGTCAGTTGTTCAGTTTCTGTTTTCTAGGTCAGACTGTTGTGAGTTGGTCAGTTTTTGGCTTCTAGGTCAGAATTTGATCAGTTGGTCAGGTACTTTTTCCTAGGTCAGACTGTGATCCGTTGGTCAGTTTCTGGTTTTCTATGTCAGATTATGGTCAGTTGCTCAGTTGCTGATTTCTAGGTCAGACTGTGGTCAGTTGGTCATATACTGGTTGCTAGGTCAGGGTGTGGCCTGTTTTGACTGTTTGTGGTTGCTAGGTTAGACGGCGGTCATTTGGTCAGTTTCTGTTTTCGAGGTCAGTTTGTGATCAGTTGCTCTGTTTCTGGTTTCTAGGTTAGACAGTGGTTATTTGGTCAGTTTCGTGTTGTCTTGGTCAGTTGGTCAGTTTCATGTTGTCTCAGTCAGACTGTGGGCAGTTGGTCAGTATCTGGTTTCAAGGTCAGACTGTGGTCAGACTGTGGTCAGTTGGTCAGTTTATGGTTTCTCGGTCAGACTGTGGTCAGTTGGTAAGTTTCTGGCTATCTAGGTCTGTTTCTCTGGTCAGCTTGTTACGTTTTGGTTGCTATGTCATCCTGTGGTCAGTTGGTCAGTTGCTTGTAACGCGGTCAGACGATGGTCACTTGCTCAGTTTCGGGTTTCTTGGTCAGAATGTGGTCAGTTGGTCAGTTTCTGGTATCTAGGTCAGACTGTGGCCAGTTGGTCAGATTCTGGTTGTCTCAGTAAGACTGTGGTCCGTTGGTCAGTTTTGGTTTATCTAGGTCAGACTGTGGCCAGTTGGTCAGTTGCTGGTGCCTAGGTGAGATTGTGGTCAGTTGGTCAGTTTCTGGTTTCTAGGTCAGACTTTGATCAGTTGGTCAGTTGCTAGTTTCTAGGTCACACTATGGTCAGTTGGTCAATTTCTGATTTCGAGGTCAGACTGTGGTCTGTTGATCATGTTTCTGGTGTCTATATCAGACTGTGGTCAGTTGGTCAGTTTCTGATTTCTAGGTCAGACTGTGGTCAGTTGATCATGTTTCTGGATTCTCGCTCAGACTGTGGTCATTTGGTCAGTTTCTGGTGTCTAGGTCAGACTATGGTCAGTTGATCAGTTTCTGGTTGTCTTGTTCTGTATCTCTGGTCAGTTTGTTACATTTTGGTTGCTATGTCATCCTGTGGTCAGTTGGTCAGTTGCTTGTAACGCGGTCAGACGATGGTCACTTGCTCAGTTTCGGGTTTCTTGGACAGAATGTGGTCAGTTGGTCAGTTTCTGGTATCTAGGTCAGAATGTGGCCAGTTGGTCAGATTCTGGTTGTCTCAGTAAGACTGTGGTCCGTTGGTCAGTTTTGGTTTATCTAGGTCAGACTGTGGTCAGTTGGTCAGTTGCTGGTGCCTAGGTGAGATTGTGGTCAGTTGGTCAGTTTCTGCTTTCTAGGTCAGATTTTGGTCAGCTGATCAGTTTCTGGTTTCTAGGTCAGACTGAGGTCAGTTGATCAGTTTCTGGTTTCCAGGTCAGACTGTGGTCAGTTGGTCAATTTCTGGTTTCTAGGTCAGACTGTGGTCAGTTCTTCAATTTCTGGTTCCTAGGTCAGACTGTGTTCAGTTGGTCAGTTTCTGGTTGCACGGTCAGACTGTGGTCAGTTGGTCAGTTTCTGGTTTCTAGGTCAGACTTTGGTCAGCTGATCAGTTTCTGGTTTCTAGGTCAGACTGAGGTCAGTTGATCAGTTTCTGGTTTCCAGGTCAGACTGTGGTCAGTTGGTCAATTTCTGGTTTCTAGATCAGACTGTGGTCAGTTTTCAATTTCTGGTTCGTAGGTCAGACTGTGTTCAGTTGGTCAGTTTCTGGTTGCTCGGTCAGACTGTGGTCAGTTGGTCAGTTTCTGGTTTCTAGGTCAGACTGTGGTCATTTGGTCAGTTTCTGGTATCTAGGTCAGACTGTGGTCAGTTGGTCAGTTTGTGGTTTCTATGTCAGACTGTGTTCAGTTGGTCAGTTTCTGGTTCCGAGGTCAGACTGTGTTCAGTTGGTCAGTTTCTGGTATCTTAGTCAGACAGTGGTCAGTTGGTCAGTTTCTGGTTTCGAGTTCAGACTGTGGTCAGTTGGTCAGTTGCTGGTTCTAGGTCAGCCTGTGGACAGTTGGTCAGTTGCTGGTTCTTGGTCAGCTTGTGGACAGTTGGTCAGTTGCTGGTTGCTGGATCAGTCTGTGTTCAGTTTGTTACTTTTTGTTTGCAAGGTCATCCTGTGGTCAATTGGTCAGTTGCTGATTTCTTGATCAGACTGTGGTCAGTTGGTAGTTTCGCGTTGTCTTATTCAGACTGTGGTCAGTTGGTCAGTTACGGTTTCTAGGTCAGACAGTGGTCAGTTGCTCAGTTTCTGCTTCCTCGGTCAGACTGTGGTCAGTTGCTCAGTTTCTGGTTTATAGGTCAGACTGTGGTCAGTTGCTATATTTCACGTTGTCTCAGTCAGATTGTGGTCAGTTGGTCAGTTGCTGGTTGCTAGGTCAGACATTGGTCAGTTGGTCAGTTTCTGGTTTCTAGGTCAGACTGTGATCAGTTGGTCAGTTTCTGGTTTCTAGGTCAGACTGTAGTAAGATGGTCAGTTTTGTGTTGCCTCGGTCAGACTGTGGTCAGTTGGTCAGTTTTTTTTCTAGGTCAGACTGTCATCAGCTGGTCAGTTTATGGTTTCCAGATCAGACTTTGGTCAGTTGGTCAGATGCTGGTTGCTAGGTCAGACTGTGGTCAGTTGTTCAGATTTACGTTTCTAGGTCAGACTGTAGTAAGTTGCTCAGGTTTCTGGTTCCTAGTTCAGACTGTGTTCGGTTGGTCAATTTCTGGTTTCTAGGTCAGACTGTGGTCAGTTGGTCAGTTTCTGGTTTCTAGGTCGGTCTGTCGTCAGTTGGTCAGTTTTGTGTTGCCTCGGGCAGACTGTGGTCAGTTGGTCAGTCTCGGATTGTCTCGGTCAGACTGCGGTCAGTTGGTCAGTTTTTTTTCTTGGTCAGACTGTGAGCAGCTGGTCAGTTTATGGTTTCCAGCTCAGAATTTGGTCAGTTGGTCAGATACTGTTTGCTAGGTCAGACTGTGGTCAGTTGATCAGTTGCTGCTTCGAGGTCAGTCTGTGGAAAGTTGGTCAGTTTCTGATTTCTAGGTCAGATTGTGCTCACTTGGTCAGTTTCTGGTTCCTAGGTCAGACTGAGGGCAGTTGGTCAGTTGCTGCCTCTAGGTCAGTCTGTGGACAGTTGGTCAGTTGCCGGTTGGTAGATCAGTCTGTGTTCAGTTTGTTAATTTGGTTGCGAGGTCATCCTGTGGTCAATTGGTCAGTTGCTGGTTTCTTTATCAGACTGCAGTCAGTTCCGTCAGTTTCTGGTTTCTCGGTCAGTCTGTGGTCAGTTGGTCAGTTTCGGGTTGTCTCGGTCAAACTGTGGTCAGTTCGTCAGTTTCTGGTTGTCTCGGTCAGATTCTGGTCAGTTGGTCAGTTTCTGGTTTCTAGGTCAGACTGAAATCATTTGGTCAGTTTCTGGTTCTTAAATCGGACTGTGGTCAGTTGGTCAGTTACGGTTTCTAGGTCAGACAGTGATCAGTTGATAAGTTTCAGGATTCTAGGTCAGACTGTGGTAAGTTGCTCAGTTTCTGGTTCCTAGGTCAGACTGTGGTCAGTTGCTCAGTTTCTGGTTCTTAAATCGGACTGTGGTCAGTTGGTCATTTACGGTTTCTAGGTCAGACAGTGGTCAGTTGATAAGTTTCAGGATTCTAGGTAAGACTGTGGTAAGTTGCTCAGTTTCTGGTTCCTAGGTCAGACTGTGGTCAGTTGCTCAGTTTCTGCTTTCTTGGTCAGACTGTGGTCAGTTGCTATATTTCACGTTGTCTCAATCAGATTGTGGTCAGTTGGTAAGTTTCTGGTTGCTAGGTCAGACTTTGTTCAGTTGGTCAGTTTCTGGTTTCTGGATAAGATTGTGTTCTGTTTGTTAATTTTGGTTGCGAGGTCATCCTGTGGTCAATTGGTCAGTTGTGTTTTCTTTCTCAGACTGCAGTCAGTTCCGTCAGTTTCTGGTTTCCCGGTCAGACTGTGGTCATTTGGTCAGTTTATGGTTTCTAGGTCAGACTGTGGTCAGTTCTTCAATTTCTGGTTCCTAGGTCAGACTGTGTTCAGTTGGTCAGTTTCTGGTTGCACGGTCAGACTGTGGTCAGTTGGTCAGTTTCTGGTTTCTAGGTCAGACTTTGGTCAGCTGATCAGTTTCTGGTTTCTAGGTCAGACTGAGGTCAGTTGATCAGTTTCTGGTTTCCAGGTCAGACTGTGGTCAGTTGGTCAATTTCTGGTTTCTAGATCAGACTGTGGTCAGTTTTCAATTTCTGGTTCGTAGGTCAGACTGTGTTCAGTTGGTCAGTTTCTGGTTGCTCGGTCAGACTGTGGTCAGTTGGTCAGTTTCTGGTTTCTAGGTCAGACTGTGGTCATTTGGTCAGTTTCTGGTATCTAGGTCAGACTGTGGTCAGTTGGTCAGTTTGTGGTTTCTATGTCAGACTGTGTTCAGTTGGTCAGTTTCTGGTTCCGAGGTCAGACTGTGTTCAGTTGGTCAGTTTCTGGTATCTTAGTCAGACAGTGGTCAGTTGGTCAGTTTCTGGTTTCGAGTTCAGACTGTGGTCAGTTGGTCAGTTGCTGGTTCTAGGTCAGCCTGTGGACAGTTGGTCAGTTGCTGGTTCTTGGTCAGCTTGTGGACAGTTGGTCAGTTGCTGGTTGCTGGATCAGTCTGTGTTCAGTTTGTTACTTTTTGTTTGCAAGGTCATCCTGTGGTCAATTGGTCAGTTGCTGATTTCTTGATCAGACTGTGGTCAGTTGGTAGTTTCGCGTTGTCTTATTCAGACTGTGGTCAGTTGGTCAGTTACGGTTTCTAGGTCAGACAGTGGTCAGTTGCTCAGTTTCTGCTTCCTCGGTCAGACTGTGGTCAGTTGCTCAGTTTCTGGTTTATAGGTCAGACTGTGGTCAGTTGCTATATTTCACGTTGTCTCAGTCAGATTGTGGTCAGTTGGTCAGTTGCTGGTTGCTAGGTCAGACATTGGTCAGTTGGTCAGTTTCTGGTTTCTAGGTCAGACTGTGATCAGTTGGTCAGTTTCTGGTTTCTAGGTCAGACTGTAGTAAGATGGTCAGTTTTGTGTTGCCTCGGTCAGACTGTGGTCAGTTGGTCAGTTTTTTTTCTAGGTCAGACTGTCATCAGCTGGTCAGTTTATGGTTTCCAGATCAGACTTTGGTCAGTTGGTCAGATGCTGGTTGCTAGGTCAGACTGTGGTCAGTTGTTCAGATTTACGTTTCTAGGTCAGACTGTAGTAAGTTGCTCAGGTTTCTGGTTCCTAGTTCAGACTGTGTTCGGTTGGTCAATTTCTGGTTTCTAGGTCAGACTGTGGTCAGTTGGTCAGTTTCTGGTTTCTAGGTCGGTCTGTCGTCAGTTGGTCAGTTTTGTGTTGCCTCGGGCAGACTGTGGTCAGTTGGTCAGTCTCGGATTGTCTCGGTCAGACTGCGGTCAGTTGGTCAGTTTTTTTTCTTGGTCAGACTGTGAGCAGCTGGTCAGTTTATGGTTTCCAGCTCAGAATTTGGTCAGTTGGTCAGATACTGTTTGCTAGGTCAGACTGTGGTCAGTTGATCAGTTGCTGCTTCGAGGTCAGTCTGTGGAAAGTTGGTCAGTTTCTGATTTCTAGGTCAGATTGTGCTCACTTGGTCAGTTTCTGGTTCCTAGGTCAGACTGAGGGCAGTTGGTCAGTTGCTGCCTCTAGGTCAGTCTGTGGACAGTTGGTCAGTTGCCGGTTGGTAGATCAGTCTGTGTTCAGTTTGTTAATTTGGTTGCGAGGTCATCCTGTGGTCAATTGGTCAGTTGCTGGTTTCTTTATCAGACTGCAGTCAGTTCCGTCAGTTTCTGGTTTCTCGGTCAGTCTGTGGTCAGTTGGTCAGTTTCGGGTTGTCTCGGTCAAACTGTGGTCAGTTCGTCAGTTTCTGGTTGTCTCGGTCAGATTCTGGTCAGTTGGTCAGTTTCTGGTTTCTAGGTCAGACTGAAATCATTTGGTCAGTTTCTGGTTCTTAAATCGGACTGTGGTCAGTTGGTCAGTTACGGTTTCTAGGTCAGACAGTGATCAGTTGATAAGTTTCAGGATTCTAGGTCAGACTGTGGTAAGTTGCTCAGTTTCTGGTTCCTAGGTCAGACTGTGGTCAGTTGCTCAGTTTCTGGTTCTTAAATCGGACTGTGGTCAGTTGGTCATTTACGGTTTCTAGGTCAGACAGTGGTCAGTTGATAAGTTTCAGGATTCTAGGTAAGACTGTGGTAAGTTGCTCAGTTTCTGGTTCCTAGGTCAGACTGTGGTCAGTTGCTCAGTTTCTGCTTTCTTGGTCAGACTGTGGTCAGTTGCTATATTTCACGTTGTCTCAATCAGATTGTGGTCAGTTGGTAAGTTTCTGGTTGCTAGGTCAGACTTTGTTCAGTTGGTCAGTTTCTGGTTTCTGGATAAGATTGTGTTCTGTTTGTTAATTTTGGTTGCGAGGTCATCCTGTGGTCAATTGGTCAGTTGTGTTTTCTTTCTCAGACTGCAGTCAGTTCCGTCAGTTTCTGGTTTCCCGGTCAGACTGTGGTCATTTGGTCAGTTTATGGTTGTCTCGGTCAGACGGTGTTCAGTTGGTCAGTTTCTGGTTTCTTGGTCAGACTGAAATCAGTTGGTCAGTTTCTGGTTTCTAGGTCGGACTGAAATCAGTTGGTCATTTTCTGGTTCTTAAATCAGACTGTGGTCAGTGATCTGGAAACCATAAACTGAACAGCTGATCACAGTTGGTCAGTTTCAGGATTCCAGGTCAGACAGTGGTCAGCTGGTCAGTTTAAGGATTCTAGGTCAGACTGTGGTCAGTTGCTCAATTTCTGGTTTGTAGGTCAGACTGTGGTCTGTTGCTATATTTCACGTTGAATCAGTCAGATTGTGGTCATTTGGTAAGTTTCTGGTTGGTAGGACAGACTGTGGTCAGTTGGTCAGTTTCTGCTTTCTAGATAAGATTGTGGTCAGTTGGTCAGTTGGTCAGTTTCTGGTTTCTAGGTCAGACTGTTGTCAGATGGTCAGTTTCTGATTTCTGTGTCAGACTTTGGTCAGTTGGTCAGTTTTGTATTGCCTCGGTCAGACTGTGGTCAGTTGGTCAGTCTCGGATTGTCTCGGTCAGACTGTGGTCAGTTAGTCAGTTTTTTACCAGGTCAGACTGTGATCAGCTGTTATGTTTATGGTTTCCAGATCAGACTTTGGTCAGTTGGTCAGATACTGGTACCTTGGTCAGACTGTGGTCAGTTGCTCAGTTCCTGGTTCTAGGTCAGCCTGTGGACAGTTGGTCAGTTGCTGGTTGCTGGATCAGTCTGTGTTCGGATTGTTATTTTTTGTTTGTAATGTCATCCTGTGGTCAATTGGTCAGTTGCTGGTTTATTGATCAGACTGTGGTCAGTTGGTCAATTTCGGGTTTCTAGGTCAGAGTGAAGTCAGTTGGTCAGTTTCTGGTTCCTAAGTCAGACTGTGGTCAGTTGGTCAGTTTCTGGTTTCTAGGTCCGACTCTGGTCAGTTGCCCATTTACTGGCTGCTCGGTCAGTCTGTGATCAGTTGGTCAGTTTCTGGTTCCGAGGTCAAACTGTGGTCGGTTGGTCAGTTTCTGGTTGTCTAGTTTTGTTTCTCTGGTCAGTTTGTTACTTTTTGGTTGCTAGGTCATGCTGTGGTCAGTTGGTCAGTTTCGGATTTCAAGATCAGAATGTGGTCAGTTGCTCAGTTTCTGATTCCTAGGTCAAACTGCGGTTAGTTGGTCAATTTCTGGTTTCTAGGCCAGACATTGGTCAGTTGGTCAGGCTCTGGTTTCGAGGTCATACTGTGGTCAGTTGGTCAGTTGCTGGTTCTAGGTCAGCCTGTGGACAGTTGGTCAGTTGCCGGTTACTGGATCAGTCTGTGTTCAGTTAGTTACATTTTGCTTGCAAGTTCATCTTGTGGTCAATTGGTCAGTTGCTGATTTCTTGATCAGACTGTGGTCAGTTGGTCAGCTTCGCGTTTTCTCAGTGAGACTGTGGTCAGTTGATCAGTTTCTGGTTTCTAGGTCAGTCTGAAGGCACTTGGTCAGTTTCTGGTTCTTAAGTCAGACTGTGGTCAGTTGCTCAGTTTCTGGTTTCTAGGTCAGACTGTGGTCACTTGCTCAGTTTCTGGTTTATAGATCAGACTGTGGACAGTTGCTATATTTCACGTTGTGTCAGTCAGATTGTGGTTAGTTGGTCAGTTGCTGGTTGCTAGGTCAGACTGTGGTCAGTTGGTAGTTTCTGGTTTCTAGATCAGACTGTGGTCAGTTGGTCAGTTTCTGGTTTCTAGGTCAGACTGTGGTCAGTTGGTTAGTTTCTGGTTTCTTGGTCAGACTGTAGTCAGTTGGTCAGTTTTGTGTTGCCTCTGTCAGACTGTGGTCAGTTGGTCAGTCTCGGATTGTCTCGGTCAGACTGTGGTCAGTTGCTCAGTTTTTTTTCTAAGTCAGACTGTGATCAGCTGGTCAGTTTACGGTTTCCAGATCAGACTTTGGTCAGTTGGTCAGATACTGGTTTTTAGGTCAGACTGTGGTCAGTTTGTCAGTTGCTGGTTCTAGTTCAGCCTGTGGTAGTTGGTCAGTTTCTGCTTCCTAGGTCAGATTGTGCTCAGTTGGTCAGTTTCTGGTTCGCAGATCAGTCTGTGTTCCGTTTGTTAATTTTGGTTGCGAGGTCATCCCTGTGGTCAATGGTCAGTTGCTGGTTTCTTTATCAGTTTCTGGTTTCTAGGTCAGACTGTGGTCCGTTGCTATATATCACGTTGTCTAAGTCAGATTGTGGTCAATTGGTAAGTTTCTGGTTTCTAGGTCAGACTGTGGTCAGTTGGTCAGTTTCTGGTTTCTTGAAAAGATTGAGGTCAGTTGGTCAGTTTCTGGTTTCTAGGTCAGACTGTGGTCAGTTGGTCAATTTCTGGTTCCTAGGTCAGACTGTGGTCAGTTGCTCAGTTTCTGGTTTCTAGGTCAGACTGTGCGAAATTGGTCATTTGCAGATTCTCGGTCAGTCTGTGGACTGTTGGTCAGTTGCTGGTTGCTAGATCAGTCTGTGTTCAGCTTGTTACATTTTGTTTGCGAGGTCATCCTGTGGTCAATTGGTCAGTGGCTAGTTACTTGAATAGACTGTGGTCAGTTGGTCAGTTTCTGATTGTCTCCATCCGACTCTGGTCAGTTGGTCAGTTTCTGCTTTCAAGTTCAGACTGAAGTCAGTTGGTCAGTTTCTGGTTCCGAATTCAGACTGTGATCAGTTGGTCAATTAAGCTTTTTAGCTGAGACTGTGGTCAGTTGGTCAGTATCAGGTTTCTAGGTCAGACTGTGATCAGTTGCTCAGATTCTGGTTTCTAGATCAGACTGTGGTCAGTTGCTTGTTGCTAGAGTAGCCTGTGCTCAGTTGGTCAGTTTCAGTTTCCGAAGTCAGACTGTGCTCAGTTGGACAGTTTCTGGTTCCTAGTTCAGTCTGTGGTCAGTTCCGTCAGTTTCTGGTTTCTCGGTCAGACTGTGGTCAGTTGGTCAGCTTCGGGTTGTCTCGGTCAGACTGTGCTCAGTTGGTCAGTTTGTGGTTTCTTTGTCAGACTGTGTTCAGTTGGTCAGTTTCTGGTTCCTAGCTCAGACTGTGTTCAGTTGGTCAGTTTCTGGTTGCTTCGTCAGACTGTGGTCAGTTGGTCAGTTTCTGGTTTCGAGTTCAGACTGTGGTCAGTTGGTCAGTTGCTGGTTCAAGGTCAGCCTGTGGACAATTCGTCAGTTGCTGGTTTCTTGATCAGACTGTGGTCAGTTGGTCAGTTTCGTGTTGTCTCAGTCAGACTGTGGTCAGTTGGTCAGTTTCTGTTTTCAAGGTCAGACTGTTGTCAGTTGGTCAGTTTTTGGCTTCCAGGCCAGAATGTGATCAGTTGGTCAGGTACTTTTTCCTCGGTCAGACTGTGATCCGTTGGTCAGTTTCTGGTTTTCTAGGTCAGATTGTGGTCAGTTGCTCAGTTGCTGGTGTCTAGGTCAGACTGTGGTCAGTTGGTCATATACTGGTTGCTAGGTCAGAATGTGGCCTGTTTTGACTGTTTGTGGTTGCTAGGTCAGACGGCGGACATTTGGTCAGTTTCTGTTTTCGAGGTCAGTTTGTGATCAGTTGCTCTGTTTCTGGTTTCTAGGTCAGACAGTGGTCATTTGGTCAGTTTCGTGTTGTCTTGGTCAGTTGGTCAGTTTCATGTTGTCTCAGTCAGACTGTGGGCAGTCGGTCAGTATCTGGTTTCAAGGTCAGACTGTGGTCAGACTGTGGTCAGTTGGTCAGTTTCAAATTGTATCGGTCAGACTGTGGTCAGTTGGGAAGTTGCTGGTTCTAGGTCAGTCTGTAGACAACTGGTCAGTTGCCGGTTGCTTGATCAGTCTGTGTTCAGTTTGTTACATTTTGGTTGCGAGCTCATCCTGTGGTCAATTGGTCAATTGCTGGTTACTTCATCAGACTGTGGTCAGTTCCATCAGTTTCTGGTTTCTCGTTCAGACTGCGGTCGGTTCGTCAGTTTCGTGTTGTTTCGGTCAGAAAGTGGTCAGTTGGTCAGTTTCTGGTTGTCTCGGTCAGACTCTGTTCAGTTGGTCAGTTTCTGGTTTCTAGGTCAGACTGTGTTCAGTTGGTCAGCTTCTCGTTCCTAATTCAGACTGTGATCAGTTGGTCAGTTACGGATTCTAGCTCAGACTACGGTCAGTTGGCCAGTATCAGATTTCTAGGTCAGACTGTGGTCAGTTACTCAGTTTCAGGTTTCTAGGTCGGACTGTGGTCAGTTGCTACGTTTCGCAATGTCTCAGTCGGATTGTGATCAGTTGGTCAGTTTCTGGTTTCTAGGTTAGGCTGTGGTCACTTGGTCAGTTTATGCTTTCTAGATCAGACTGTGGTCAGTTGGTCAGCTTCTGGTTTCAAGGTCAGACTGTGGTCAGTTGATCAGTTTCTGGTCGCTAGATCAGACTGTGGTCAGTTGATCAGTTTCTGGTTTCTAGGTCAGACTGTGGTCAGTTGGTCAGTTTCTGTTTTCTCTGTCAGACTGTGGTCAGTTGGTCAGGTTCTGGTTTCTAGGTCAGACTTTGTTCAGTTGGTCAGCTTCTGGTTGCTAGTTCAGACTGTGGTCAGTTGGTCAGTTTCTGGTTTCTCGATCAGACTGTGGTCATTTGATCATTCTCGTTTCTAGGTCAGACTGTGGTCAGTTGGTCAGTTTCGGATTGTCTCGGGCAGATTGTGGTCAGTTGGACAGTTTCTGGATTATCGATCAGACTGTGGTCAGTTGTTCAGTTTCTGGTTTCTGGTTCAAACTCTGGTCAGTTGGTCAGTTTCGGTTTGTCTCGTTCAGACTGTGGTCAGTTGGACAGTTTCTGGTTTCGAGTTCGGATTGCGGTCAGTTGATCAGTTTCGGATTTCTAGGTCAGATTGTGTTCAGTTGGTCTGTTGCTGGTTTCTACGTCAGACTGTGGTCAGTTAGGCAGATACTGGTTTCTAGGTCAGAATGTGGCCTGTTGGACAGTTTGTGGTTGCTGGGTCAGATTGTGGTCAGTTGTTTCGTTTCTGTTCTGTAGATCAGACTGTGGTCAGTTGGTCAGATTATGGTTTCTACGTCAGACTGTGGTCATTGTATCAGTTTGGTGTTGTCTTGGTCAGTTGGTCAGTTTCATGTTGTCTCGGTCTGATTGTGGGCAGTTGTTCAGTTTCTGCGTTCTAGTTCAGACTGTGGTCAGTTGATAGTTTTGGCTTGTCTAGCTAAGACTGTGTTCATTTGGTCAGTTTCTGGTTTCTCGGTCAGATTGTGGTTAATTCGACAGTTTCTGGTTGAAAAGTCTCACTGTGGTTAGATGGTCAGTTTCTTGTTCCTAGTTCAGACTGTGGTCAGTTGGTCAGTTTCTGGTTCCTGGGTTAGACTGTGGTCAGTTGGTCAACATTTCTGGTTTCTAGGTCAGTCTGTGGTCACTTGTTCAGTTTCTGGGTTCTAGGTCAGACTGTGGCTAGTTGGTCAGTTTCGGGTTGTCTAGGTCAGACCGTGGTCAGTTGGTCAGTTCCTAGATTCGTCATACTGTGGTCATTTGGTCAGAAACTGTTTGCTAGGTAAGACTTTGGTCAGTTGGTTAGTTTCTGGTTTCTAGGTCAGACTGTGGTCAGTTGGTCAGTTTCTGGATTCTAGGTCAGACTGCGTTCAGTTGGTCAGTTTCTGGTTGCTAGATCAGACTGTGGTCAGTAGGTCAGTTTCTGGCTCCAAGATCAGACTATGGTCAGTTGATCAGTTTCTGGTTTATAGGTCAGACTGTGGTCAGTTGGTCAGTTTCGGGTTTCTAGGTAAGACTTTGTACAGTTGGTCAGTTTTTGGTTGCTAGATCAGACTGTGGTCAGTTGGTCAGTTTCTGGTTTCTAGGTCAGACTGTGGTCGGTTGGTCAGTTTCTGTTTTGTCGGTCAGGCTGTGGTCAGATGGTCAGTTTCTGGTTTCTAGGTCAGACTGTGGTCAGTTGGCCAGTTCCTGTTTTCTCGGTCAGACTGTGGTCAGTTGGTCAGTTTCTGGTTCCTAGGTCAGACTGTGGTCAGTTGGTCGGTTTCTGGTTGCTAGACCAGACTATGGTCTATTGGTCAGTTTCTGGTTTCTAGTTCAGACTGTGTTCACTTGGTCAGTTTCTGGTTGCTGGATCAGACTGGTCAGTTGGTCAGTTTCTGGTTTCTATATCAGACTGTGGCCAGTTGGTCAGTTTCTGGTTTTTAGGTCAGACTGTGGTCAGTTGGTCAGTTTCTGATTTTAGTTCAGACTGATGTCAGATGTTCAGTTTCTGGTTTCTATGTCAGAATGTGGTCAGTTAGTCAGTTTCTGGTTTTTAGATCAGACTGTGGTCAGTTGCTCAGTTTCTGGTTTCTAGGTCAGTTTGTGGTCAGTTGGTAAGTTTCGGGTTTCTAATTCAGAATGTGGTCAGTTGGTCAGTTTCTGGTTTCTAGGTCAGACTGTGGTCAGTTGGTCTGTTTCTCGTTTCTAGGTCAGACTGTTTTCAGTTGTTCCGTTTCTGGTTTCTGGGTCAGAATGTGGTCAGTTGGTAATTTCGGTTTGTCTCGTTCAGACTGTGGTCAGTTTAACAGTTTCTGGCTTCAAGTTCAGATTGTGGTCAGTTGGTCAGTTTCGGGTTTCTAGGTCAGATTGTGATCAGTTTGTCTGTTGTTGGTTTCTACGTCAGACTGTGGTCAGTTGGTCGGTTTCTGGTTGCTAGATCAGACTATGGTCTATTGGTCAGTTTCTGGTTTCTAGTTCAGACTGTTTTCACCTGGTCAGTTTCTGGTTGCTGGATCAGACTGGTCAGTTGGTCAGTTTCTGGTTTCTATATCAGACTGTGGCCAGTTGGTCAGTTTCTGGTTTTTAGGTCAGACTGTGGTCAGTTGGTCAGTTTCTGATATTAGTTCAGACTGATGTCAGATGTTCAGTTTCTGGTTTCTATGTCAGAATGTGGTCAGTTAGTCAGTTTCTGGTTTTTAGATCAGACTGTGGTCAGTTGCTCAGTTTCTGGTTTCTAGGTCAGTTTGTGGTCAGTTGGTAAGTTTCGGGTTTCTAATTTAGAATGTGGTCTGTTGGTCAGTTTCTGGTTTCTAGGTCAGACTGTGGTCAGTTGGTCTGTTTCTCGTTTCTAGTTCAGACTGTTTTCAGTTGTTCAGTTTCTGGTTTCTGGGTCAGACTGTGGTCAGTTGGTCATTTCGGTTTGTCTCGTTCAGACTGTGGTCAGTTTAACAGTTTCTGGCTTCAAGTTCAAATTGTGGTCAGTTGGTCAGTTTCGGTTTCTAGGTCAGATTGTGATCAGTTTGTCTGTTGTTGGTTTCTACGTCAGACTGTGGTCAGTTGGGAAGATACTGGTTTCTAGGTCAGAATGTGGCCTGTTGGACAGTTTGTGGTTGCTGAATCAAATTGTGGTCAGTTGGTTCGTTTCTGTTTTCTAGATCAGAATGTGGTCAGTTGGTCAGTTTATGGTTTCTACGTCAGACTGAGGCCATTTTATCAGTTTGGTTTTGTCTTGGTCAGTTGTTCAGTTTCATGTTCTCTCGGTCCGACTGTGGGCAGTTTTTTAGTTTCTGGTTTCTAGTTAAGACAGTGGTCAATTGACAGTTTTGGGTTGTCTAGGTCAGACTGTGGTCAGTTGGTTAGTTCCTGGTTTCTGGGTCAGACTGTGGTCATTTGGTCAGTTTCTGGTTTCTCGGTCAGATTGTGGTTAGTTAGTCAGTTTCTGGTTGAAAAGTCTGACTATGGTCAGATGGTCAGTTTCTGGTTCCTAGTTCAGACAGTGGTCAATAAGTCAGTTTCTGGTTCCTAGGTTAGACTGTAGTCAGTTGATCAATTTCTGGTTTCCAGGTCAGACTGTGGTCAGTTGGACAGTTTCTGGATTCTAGATCAGACGGTGGTCAGTTGGTCAGTTTCTGGTTTCCAGATCAGACTGTGGTCAGTTGGTCATTTTATGTTGTCTCGGTCAGACTGTGTTCAGTTGGTCAGTTTCTGGTTTCTAGATCAGACTGTGGTCAGTTGGTCAGTTTCTGGTTTCTAGGTAATACTGTGTTCAGTTGGTCAGTTTCTGGTTGCTAGATCAGACTGTGGTCAGTTGGTCAGTTTCTGGTTTCTAGATCAGACTGTGGTCATTTGATCAGTTTCTGGTTTCTGGTCAGACTCTGGTCAGTTGGTCAGTTTCGGATTGTCTCGGTCAGATTGTGGTCAGTTGGACAGTTTCTGGATTCTAGATCAGACTGTGGTCATTTAGTCAGTTTCTGGTTTCGAGGTAAGACTGTGGTCAGTTGGTCAGTTTCATGTTGCCTTGAACAGACTGTGTTCAGTTGGTCAGTTTCTGGTTTCAAGATCAGACTGTGGTCAGCTGGTCAGTTTCTGGTTTCTAGTTCAGGCTGTGGTCTGTTGGCCAGTTCCTAGCTTCTGGGTCATACTGTGGTCAGTTGGTCAGAAACTGTTTGCTACGTAAGAATTTGGTCAGTTGCTTAGTTGCTGGTTTCTAGGTCAGACTATGGTCAGTTGGTCAGTTTCTGGTTTCTAGGTCAGACTGTGTTCAGTTGGTCATTTCTGGTTGCTAGATCTGACTATGGTCAGTTGGTCAGTTTCTGGCTCCTAGATCAGACTATGGTCAGTTGATCAGTTTCTGGTTTCTAGGTCAGACTGTGGTCAGTTGTTCAATTTCAGATTGTCTCAGTCAGATTGTGGTCAGTTGGACAGTTTCTGGATTCTAAATCAGACTGTGGTCAGTTGGTCAGTTCCTGGTTTCTATATCAGACTGCGGCCGGTTGGTCAGTTTCTGGTTTTTAGGTCAGACTGTGGTCAGTTGGTCAGTTTCTGATTTTAGTTCAGACTGATGTCAGATGTTCAGTTTCTGGTTTCGATGTCAGAATGTGGTCAGTTAGTCAGTTTCTGTTTTTTAGATCAGACTGTGGTCAGTTGCTCAGTTTCTGGTTTCTGGGTCAGTTTGTGGTCAGTTGGTAAGTTTCGGGTTTCTAATTCAGAATGTGGTCAGTTGGTCAGTTTCTGGTTTCTAGGTCAGACTGTGGTCAGTTGGCCTGTTTCTCGTTTCTAGGTGAGACTGTTTTCAGTTGTTCAGTTTCTGGTTTCTGGGTCAGACTGTGGTCAGTTGGTCATTTCGGTTTGTCTCGTTCAGACTGTGGTCAGTTTAACAGTTTCTGGCTTCAAGTTCAGATTGTGGTCAGTTGGTCAGTTTCGGGTTTCTAGGTCAGATTGTGATCAGTTTGTCTGTTGTTGGTTTCTACGTCAGACTGTGGTCAGTTGGGAAGACACTGGTTTCTAGGTCAGAATGTGGCCTGTTGGACAGTTTGTGGTTCCTGAATCAAATTGTGGTCAGTTGGTTCGTTTCTGTTTTCTAGATCAGACTGTGGTCAGTTGGTAAGTTTCTGGTTTCTACGTCAGACTGAGGCCATTTTATCAGTTTTGTTTTGTCTTGGTCAGTTGTTCAGTTTCATGTTCTCTCGGTCCCACTGTGGGCAGTTTTTCAGTTTCTGGTTTCTAGTTCAGACAGTGGTCAATTGACAGTTTTGGGTTATCTAGGTCAGACTGTGGTCAGTTGGTGAGTTCCTGGTTTCTGGGTCAGACTGTGGTCATTTGGTCGGTTTCTGGTTTCTCGGTCAGATTGTGGTTAGTTAGCCAGTTTCTGTTTAAAAAGTCTGACTGTGGTCAGATGGTCAGTTTCTGGTTCCTAGTTCAGACAGTGGCCAATAAGTCAGTTTCTGGTTCCTAGGTTAGACTGTGGTCAGTTGATCAATTTCTGGTTTCTAGGTCAGACTGTGGTCAGTTGGACAGTTTCTGGTTTCTAGATCAGACGGTGGTCAGTTGGTCAGTTTCTGGTTTCTAGGTCAGACTGTGGTCAGTTGGTCATTTCATGTTGTCTCGGTCAGACTGTGTTCAGTTGGTCAGTTTCTGGTTTCTAGATCAGACTGTGGTCAGTTGGTCATTTTCTGGTTTCTAGGTAAGACTGTGTTCAGTTGTTCAGTTTCTGGTTGCTAGATCAGACTGTGGTCAGTTGGTCAGTTTCTGGTTTCTAGATCAGACTGTGGTCATTTGATCAGTTTCTGGTTTCTGGTCAGACTGTGGTCAGTTGGTCAGTTTCGGATTGTCTCGGTCAGATTGTGGTCAGTTGGACAGTTTCTGGATTCTAGGTCAGACTGTGATCAGTTGGCCAGTTCCTGTTTTCTCGGTCAGACTGTGGTCAGTTGGTCAGTTTCTGGTTCCTAGGTCAGACTGTGGTTAGTTGGTCGGTTTCTGGTTGCTAGATCAGACTATGGTCTATTGGTCAGTTTCTGGTTTCTAGTTCAGACTGTGTTCACTTGGTCAGTTTCTGGTTGCTGGATCAGACAGGTCAGTTGGTCAGTTTCTGGTTTCTATATCAGACTGTGGCCAGTTGGTCAGTTTCTGGTTTTTAGGTCAGACTGTGGTCAGTTGGTCAGTTTCTGATTTTAGTTCAGACTGATGTCAGATGTTCAGTTTCTGGTTTCTATGTCAGAATGTGGTCAGTTAGTCAGTTTCTGGTTTTTAGATCAGACTGTGGTCAGTTGCTCAGTTTCTGGTTTCTAGGTCAGTTTGTGGTCAGTTGGTAAGTTTCGGGTTTCTAATTCAGAATGTGGTCAGTTGGTCAGTTTCTGGTTTCTAGGTCAGACTGTGGTCAGTTGGTCTGTTTCTCGTTTCTAGGTCAGACTGTTTTCAGTTGTTCAGTTTCTGGTTTCTGGGTCAGACTGTGGTCAGTTGGTCATTTCGGTTTGTCTCGTTCAGACTGTGGTCAGTTGGTCATTTCGGTTTGTCTCGTTCAGACTGTGGTCATTTTAACAGTTTCTGGCTTCAAGTTCAGATTGTGGTCAGTTGGTCAGTTTCGGGTTTCTAGGTCAGATTGTGTTCAGTTTGTCTGTTGTTGATTTCTACGTCAGACTGTGGTCAGTTGGGAAGACATTGGTTTCTAGGTCAGAATGTGGCCTGTTGGACAGTTTGTGGTTGATGAATCAAATTGTGGTCAGTTGGTTCGTTTCTGTTTTCTAGATCAGACTGTGGTCAGTTGGTCAGTTTCTGGTTTCTACGTCAGACTGAGGCCATTTTATCAGTTTGGTTTTGTCTTGGTCAGTTGTTTAATTTCATGTTCTCTCGGTCCGACTGTGGGTATTTTTTCAGTTTCTGGTTTCTAGTTGAGACAGTGGTCAATTGACAGTTTTGGGTTGTCTAGGTCAGACTGTGGTCAGTTGGTGAGTTCCTGGTTTCTGGGTCAGACTGTGGTCATTTGGTCAGTTTCTGGTTTCTCGGTCAGATTGTGGTTAGTTGGTCAGTTTCTGGTCGAAAAGTCTGACTGTGGTCAGATGGTCAGTTTCTGGTTTCTAGTTCAGACAGTGGTCAATAAGTCGGTTTCTGGTTCCTAGGTTAGACTGTGGTCAGTTGATCAATTTCTGGTTTCCAGGTCAGACTGTGGTCAGTTGGACAGTTTCTGGATTCTAGATCAGACGGTGGTCAGTTGGTCAGTTTCTGGTTTCTAGGTCAGACTGTGGTCAGTTAGTCATTTCATGTTGTCTCGGTCAGTCTGTGTTCAGTTGGTCAGTTTCTGGTTTCTAGATCAGACTGTGGTCAGTTGGTCAGTTTCTGGTTTCTAGGTCAGACTGTGGTCAGTTGGTCAGTTTCGGATTGTCTCGGTCAGATTGTGGTCAGTTGGACAGTTTCTGAATTCTAGATCAGACTGTGGTCATTTAGTCAGTTTCTGGTTTCTAGGTAAGACTGTGGTCAGTTGGTCAGTTTCATGTTGCCTTGGTCAGACTGTGTTCAGTTGGTCAGTTTCTGGTTTCAAGATCAGACTGTGGTCAGTTGGTCAATTTCTGGTTTCTAGTTCAGGCTGTGGTCAGTTGGCCAGTTCCTAGCTTCTGGGTCATACTGTGGTCAGTTGCTCAGAAACTGTTTGCTACGTAAGAATTTGGTCAGTTGCTTAGTTGCTGGTTTCTAGGTCAGTCTATGGTCAGTTGATCAGTTTCTGATACTATGTCAGACTGTGGTCAGTTGTTCAATTTCAGATTGTCTCAGTCAGATTGTGGTCAGTTGGACAGTTTCTGGATTCTAGATCAGACTGTGGTCTGTTGGTCAGTTCCTGGTTTCTATATCAGACTGTGGCCAGTTGGTCAGTTTCTGGTTTTTAGGTCAGACTGTGGTCAGTTGGTCAGTTTCTGATTTTAGTTCAGACTGATGTCAGATGTTCAGTTTCTGGTATCTATGTCAGAATGTGGTCAGTTAGTCAGTTTCTGGTTTTTAGATCAGACTGTGGTCAGTTGCTCAGTTTCTGGTTTCTAGGTCAGTTTGTCGTCAGTTGGTAAGTTTCGGGTTTCTAATTCAGAATGTGGACAGTTGGTCAGTTTCTGGTTTCTAGGTCAGACTGTGGTCAGTTGGTCTGTTTCTCGTTTCTAGATCGGACTGTTTTCAGTTGTTCAGTTTCTGGTTTCTGGGTCAGACTGTGGTCAGTTGGTCATTTCGGTTTGTCTCGTTCAGACTGTGGTCAGTTTAACAGTTTCTGGCTTCAAGTTCAGATTGTGGTCAGTTGGTCAGTTTCGGGTTTCTAGGTCAGATTGTGATCAGTTTGTCTGTTGTTGATTTCTACGTCAGACTGTGGTCAGTTGGGAAGACACTGGTTTCTAGGTCAGAATGTGGCCTGTTGGACAGTTTGTGGTTGATGAATCAAATTGTGGTCAGTTGTTTCGTTTCTGTTTTCTAGATCAGACTGTGGTCAGTTGGTCAGTTTCTGGTTTCTACGTCAGACTGAGGCCATTTTATCAGTTTGGTTTTGTCTTGGTCAGTTGTTTAGTTTCATGTTCTCTCGGTCCGACTGTGGGCAGTTTTTCAGTTTCTGGTTTCTAGTTCAGACAGTGGTCAATTGACAGTTTTGGGTTGTTTAGGTCAGACTGTGGTCAGTTGGTGAGTTCCTGGTTTCTGGGTCAGACTGTGGTCATTTGGTCAGTTTCTGGTTTCTCGGTCAGATTGTGGTTAGTTGGTCAGTTTCTGGTCGAAAAGTCTGACTGTGGTCAGATGGTCAGTTTCTGGTTCCTAGTTCAGACAGTGGTCAATAAGTCCGTTTCTGGTTCCTAGGTTAGACTGTGGTCAGTTGATCAATTTCTGGTTTCCAGGTCAGACTGTGGTCAGTTGGACAGTTTCTGGATTCTAGATCAGACGGTGGTCAGTTGGTCAGTTTCTGGTTTCTAGGTCAGACTGTGGTCAGTTAGTCATTTCATGTTGTCTCGGTCAGACTGTGGTCAGTTGGCCAGTTCCTAGCTTCTGGGTCATACTGTGGTCAGTTGGTCAGAAACTGTTTGTTACGTAAGAATTTGGTCAGTTGCATAGTTGCTGGTTTCTAGGTCAGACTATGGTCAGTTGGTCAGTTTCTGGTTTCTAGGTCAGACTGTGTTCAGTTGGTCATTTCTGGTTGCTAGACCTGACTATGGTCAGTTGGTCAGTTTCTGGCTCCTAGATCAGACTATGGTCAGTTGATCTGTTTCTGGTTTCTAGGTCAGACTGTGGTCAGTTGTTCAATTTCAGGTTGTCTCAGTCAGATTGTGGTCAGTTGGACAGTTTCTGGATTCTAGATCAGACTGTGGTCAGTTGGTCAGTTCCTGGTTTCTATATCAGACTATGGCCAGTTGGTCAGTTTCTGGTTTTTAGGTCAGACTGTGGTCAGTTGGTCAGTTTCTGATTTTAGTTCAGACTGATGTCAGATGTTCAGTTTCTGGTATCTATGTCAGAATGTGGTCAGTTAGTCAGTTTCTGGTTTTTAGATCAGACTGTGATCAGTTGCTCAGTTTCTGGTTTCTAGGTCAGTTTGTGGTCAGTTGGTAAGTTTCGGGTTTCTAATTCAGAATGTGGACAGTTGGTCAGTTTCTGGTTTCTAGGTCAGACTGTGGTCAGTTGGTCTGTTTCTCGTTTCTAGGTCAGACTGTTTTCAGTTGTTCAGTTTCTGGTTTCTGGGTCAGACTGTGGTCAGTTGGTCATTTCGGTTTGTCTCGTTCAGACTGTGGTCAGTTTAACATTTTCTGGCTTCAAGTTCAGATTGTGGTCAGTTGGTCAGTTTCGGGTTTCTAGGTCAGATTGTGATCAGTTTGTCTGTTGTTGGTTTCTACGTCAGACTGTGGTCAGTTGGGAAGACACTGGTTTCTAGGTCAGAATGTGGCCTGTTGGACAGTTTGTGGTTGCTGAATCAAATTGTGGTCAGTTGGTTCGTTTCTGTTTTCTAGATCAGACTGAGGTCAGTTAGTCAGTTTATAGTTTCTACGTCAGACTGAGGCCATTTTATCAGTTTTGTTTTGTCTTGGTCAGTTGTTCAGTTTCATGTTCTCTCGGTCCGACTGTGGGCGGTTTTTCAGTTTCTGGGTTCTAGTTCAGACAGTGGTCAATTGACAGTTTTGGGTTGTCTAGGTCAGACTGTGGTCAGTTGGTGAGTTCCTGGTTTCTGGGTCAGACTGTGGTCATTTGGTCAGTTTCTGGTTTCTCGGTCAGATTGTGGTTAGTTAGTCAGTTTCTGTTTGAAAAGTCTGACTGTGGTCAGATGGTCAGTTTCTGGTTCCTAGTTCAGACAGTGGTCATTAAGTCAGTTTCTGGTTCCTAGGTTAGACTGTGGTCAGTTGATCAATTTCTGGTTTCTAGGTCAGACTGTGGTCAGTTGGACAGTTTCTGTTTTCTAGATCAGACGGTGGTCAGTTGGTCAGTTTCTGGTTTCTAGGTCAGACTGTGGTCAGTTGGTCATTTCATGTTGTCTCGGTCAGACTGTGTTCAGTTGGTCAGTTTCTGGTTTCTAGATCAGACTGTGGTCAGCTGGTCAGTTTCTGGTTTCTAGGTAAGACTGTGGTCAGTTGTTCAGTTTCAGATTGTCTCAGTCAGATTGTGGTCAGTTGGACAGTTTCTGGATTCTAGATCAGACTGTGGTCAGTTGGTCAGTTTCTGGTTTCTAGATCAGACTGTGGTCAGTTGGTCAGTTTCTGGTTTCTAGGTCAGACTGTGGTCAGTTCGTCAGTTTCTGTTTTGTCGGTCAGACTGTGGTCAGTTGGTCAGTTTCTGGTTTCTTGATCAGACTGTTTTCAGTTGGTCAGTTTCTTGTTGCTTCGGTCGTACTGTGGTCAGTTGTTCAGTTTCTGGTTTCTAGGTCAGACTGTGGTCAGTTGGTCAGTTGATCTGTTTCTGGTTTCTAGATCAGACTGTGGTCATTTGATCAGTTTCTGGTTTCTGGTCAGACTCTGGTCAGTTGGTCAGTTTCGGATTGTCTCGGTCAGATTGTGGTCAGTTGGACAGTTTCTGGATTCTAGATCAGACTGTGGTCATTTAGTCAGTTTCTGGTTTCGAGGTAAGACTGTGGTCAGTTGGTCAGTTTCATGTTGCCTTGAACAGACTGTGTTCAGTTGGTCAGTTTCTGGTTTCAAGATCAGACTGTGGTCAGCTGGTCAGTTTCTGGTTTCTAGTTCAGGCTGTGGTCTGTTGGCCAGTTCCTAGCTTCTGGGTCATACTGTGGTCAGTTGGTCAGAAACTGTTTGCTACGTAAGAATTTGGTCAGTTGCTTAGTTGCTGGTTTCTAGGTCAGACTATGGTCAGTTGGTCAGTTTCTGGTTTCTAGGTCAGACTGTGTTCAGTTGGTCATTTCTGGTTGCTAGATCTGACTATGGTCAGTTGGTCAGTTTCTGGCTCCTAGATCAGACTATGGTCAGTTGATCAGTTTCTGGTTTCTAGGTCAGACTGTGGTCAGTTGTTCAATTTCAGATTGTCTCAGTCAGATTGTGGTCAGTTGGACAGTTTCTGGATTCTAAATCAGACTGTGGTCAGTTGGTCAGTTCCTGGTTTCTATATCAGACTGCGGCCGGTTGGTCAGTTTCTGGTTTTTAGGTCAGACTGTGGTCAGTTGGTCAGTTTCTGATTTTAGTTCAGACTGATGTCAGATGTTCAGTTTCTGGTTTCGATTTCAGAATGTGGTCAGTTAGTCAGTTTCTGTTTTTTAGATCAGACTGTGGTCAGTTGCTCAGTTTCTGGTTTCTGGGTCAGTTTGTGGTCAGTTGGTAAGTTTCGGGTTTCTAATTCAGAATGTGGTCAGTTGGTCAGTTTCTGGTTTCTAGGTCAGACTGTGGTCAGTTGGCCTGTTTCTCGTTTCTAGGTGAGACTGTTTTCAGTTGTTCAGTTTCTGGTTTCTGGGTCAGACTGTGGTCAGTTGGTCATTTCGGTTTGTCTCGTTCAGACTGTGGTCAGTTTAACAGTTTCTGGCTTCAAGTTCAGATTGTGGTCAGTTGGTCAGTTTCGGGTTTCTAGGTCAGATTGTGATCAGTTTGTCTGTTGTTGGTTTCTACGTCAGACTGTGGTCAGTTGGGAAGACACTGGTTTCTAGGTCAGAATGTGGCCTGTTGGACAGTTTGTGGTTCCTGAATCAAATTGTGGTCAGTTGGTTCGTTTCTGTTTTCTAGATCAGACTGTGGTCAGTTGGTAAGTTTCTGGTTTCTACGTCAGACTGAGGCCATTTTATCAGTTTTGTTTTGTCTTGGTCAGTTGTTCAGTTTCATGTTCTCTCGGTCCCACTGTGGGCAGTTTTTCAGTTTCTGGTTTCTAGTTCAGACAGTGGTCAATTGACAGTTTTGGGTTATCTAGGTCAGACTGTGGTCAGTTGGTGAGTTCCTGGTTTCTGGGTCAGACTGTGGTCATTTGGTCGGTTTCTGGTTTCTCGGTCAGATTGTGGTTAGTTAGCCAGTTTCTGTTTAAAAAGTCTGACTGTGGTCAGATGGTCAGTTTCTGGTTCCTAGTTCAGACAGTGGCCAATAAGTCAGTTTCTGGTTCCTAGGTTAGACTGTGGTCAGTTGATCAATTTCTGGTTTCTAGGTCAGACTGTGGTCAGTTGGACAGTTTCTGGTTTCTAGATCAGACGGTGGTCAGTTGGTCAGTTTCTGGTTTCTAGGTCAGACTGTGGTCAGTTGGTCATTTCATGTTGTCTCGGTCAGACTGTGTTCAGTTGGTCAGTTTCTGGTTTCCAGATCAGACTGTGGTCAGTTGGTCATTTTCTGGTTTCTAGGTAAGACTGTGTTCAGTTGTTCAGTTTCTGGTTGCTAGATCAGACTGTGGTCAGTTGGTCAGTTTCTGGTTTCTAGATCAGACTGTGGTCATTTGATCAGTTTCTGGTTTCTGGTCAGACTGTGGTCAGTTGGTCAGTTTCGGATTGTCTCGGTCAGATTGTGGTCAGTTGGACAGTTTCTGGATTCTAGGTCAGACTGTGATCAGTTGGCCAGTTCCTGTTTTCTCGGTCAGACTGTGGTCAGTTGGTCAGTTTCTGGTTCCTAGGTCAGACTGTGGTTAGTTGGTCGGTTTCTGGTTGCTAGATCAGACTATGGTCTATTGGTCAGTTTCTGGTTTCTAGTTCAGACTGTGTTCACTTGGTCAGTTTCTGGTTGCTGGATCAGACAGGTCAGTTGGTCAGTTTCTGGTTTCTATATCAGACTGTGGCCAGTTGGTCAGTTTCTGGTTTTTAGGTCAGACTGTGGTCAGTTGGTCAGTTTCTGATTTTAGTTCAGACTGATGTCAGATGTTCAGTTTCTGGTTTCTATGTCAGAATGTGGTCAGTTAGTCAGTTTCTGGTTTTTAGATCAGACTGTGGTCAGTTGCTCAGTTTCTGGTTTCTAGGTCAGTTTGTGGTCAGTTGGTAAGTTTCGGGTTTCTAATTCAGAATGTGGTCAGTTGGTCAGTTTCTGGTTTCTAGGTCAGACTGTGGTCAGTTGGTCTGTTTCTCGTTTCTAGGTCAGACTGTTTTCAGTTGTTCAGTTTCTGGTTTCTGGGTCAGACTGTGGTCAGTTGGTCATTTCGGTTTGTCTCGTTCAGACTGTGGTCAGTTGGTCATTTCGGTTTGTCTCGTTCAGACTGTGGTCATTTTAACAGTTTCTGGCTTCAAGTTCAGATTGTGGTCAGTTGGTCAGTTTCGGGTTTCTAGGTCAGATTGTGTTCAGTTTGTCTGTTGTTGATTTCTACGTCAGACTGTGGTCAGTTGGGAAGACATTGGTTTCTAGGTCAGAATGTGGCCTGTTGGACAGTTTGTGGTTGATGAATCAAATTGTGGTCAGTTGGTTCGTTTCTGTTTTCTAGATCAGACTGTGGTCAGTTGGTCAGTTTCTGGTTTCTACGTCAGACTGAGGCCATTTTATCAGTTTGGTTTTGTCTTGGTCAGTTGTTTAGTTTCATGTTCTCTCGGTCCGACTGTGGGTATTTTTTCAGTTTCTGGTTTCTAGTTGAGACAGTGGTCAATTGACAGTTTTGGGTTGTCTAGGTCAGACTGTGGTCAGTTGGTGAGTTCCTGGTTTCTGGGTCAGACTGTGGTCATTTGGTCAGTTTCTGGTTTCTCGGTCAGATTGTGGTTAGTTGGTCAGTTTCTGGTCGAAAAGTCTGACTGTGGTCAGATGGTCAGTTTCTGGTTTCTAGTTCAGACAGTGGTCAATAAGTCGGTTTCTGGTTCCTAGGTTAGACTGTGGTCAGTTGATCAATTTCTGGTTTCCAGGTCAGACTGTGGTCAGTTGGACAGTTTCTGGATTCTAGATCAGACGGTGGTCAGTTGGTCAGTTTCTGGTTTCTAGGTCAGACTGTGGTCAGTTAGTCATTTCATGTTGTCTCGGTCAGTCTGTGTTCAGTTGGTCAGTTTCTGGTTTCTAGATCAGACTGTGGTCAGTTGGTCAGTTTCTGGTTTCTAGGTCAGACTGTGGTCAGTTGGTCAGTTTCGGATTGTCTCGGTCAGATTGTGGTCAGTTGGACAGTTTCTGAATTCTAGATCAGACTGTGGTCATTTAGTCAGTTTCTGGTTTCTAGGTAAGACTGTGGTCAGTTGGTCAGTTTCATGTTGCCTTGGTCAGACTGTGTTCAGTTGGTCAGTTTCTGGTTTCAAGATCAGACTGTGGTCAGTTGGTCAATTTCTGGTTTCTAGTTCAGGCTGTGGTCAGTTGGCCAGTTCCTAGCTTCTGGGTCATACTGTGGTCAGTTGCTCAGAAACTGTTTGCTACGTAAGAATTTGGTCAGTTGCTTAGTTGCTGGTTTCTAGGTCAGTCTATGGTCAGTTGATCAGTTTCTGATACTATGTCAGACTGTGGTCAGTTGTTCAATTTCAGATTGTCTCAGTCAGATTGTGGTCAGTTGGACAGTTTCTGGATTCTAGATCAGACTGTGGTCTGTTGGTCAGTTCCTGGTTTCTATATCAGACTGTGGCCAGTTGGTCAGTTTCTGGTTTTTAGGTCAGACTGTGGTCAGTTGGTCAGTTTCTGATTTTAGTTCAGACTGATGTCAGATGTTCAGTTTCTGGTATCTATGTCAGAATGTGGTCAGTTAGTCAGTTTCTGGTTTTTAGATCAGACTGTGGTCAGTTGCTCAGTTTCTGGTTTCTAGGTCAGTTTGTCGTCAGTTGGTAAGTTTCGGGTTTCTAATTCAGAATGTGGACAGTTGGTCAGTTTCTGGTTTCTAGGTCAGACTGTGGTCAGTTGGTCTGTTTCTCGTTTCTAGATCGGACTGTTTTCAGTTGTTCAGTTTCTGGTTTCTGGGTCAGACTGTGGTCAGTTGGTCATTTCGGTTTGTCTCGTTCAGACTGTGGTCAGTTTAACAGTTTCTGGCTTCAAGTTCAGATTGTGGTCAGTTGGTCAGTTTCGGGTTTCTAGGTCAGATTGTGATCAGTTTGTCTGTTGTTGATTTCTACGTCAGACTGTGGTCAGTTGGGAAGACACTGGTTTCTAGGTCAGAATGTGGCCTGTTGGACAGTTTGTGGTTGATGAATCAAATTGTGGTCAGTTGTTTCGTTTCTGTTTTCTAGATCAGACTGTGGTCAGTTGGTCAGTTTCTGGTTTCTACGTCAGACTGAGGCCATTTTATCAGTTTGGTTTTGTCTTGGTCAGTTGTTTAGTTTCATGTTCTCTCGGTCCGACTGTGGGCAGTTTTTCAGTTTCTGGTTTCTAGTTCAGACAGTGGTCAATTGACAGTTTTGGGTTGTTTAGGTCAGACTGTGGTCAGTTGGTGAGTTCCTGGTTTCTGGGTCAGACTGTGGTCATTTGGTCAGTTTCTGGTTTCTCGGTCAGATTGTGGTTAGTTGGTCAGTTTCTGGTCGAAAAGTCTGACTGTGGTCAGATGGTCAGTTTCTGGTTCCTAGTTCAGACAGTGGTCAATAAGTCCGTTTCTGGTTCCTAGGTTAGACTGTGGTCAGTTGATCAATTTCTGGTTTCCAGGTCAGACTGTGGTCAGTTGGACAGTTTCTGGATTCTAGATCAGACGGTGGTCAGTTGGTCAGTTTCTGGTTTCTAGGTCAGACTGTGGTCAGTTAGTCATTTCATGTTGTCTCGGTCAGACTGTGGTCAGTTGGCCAGTTCCTAGCTTCTGGGTCATACTGTGGTCAGTTGGTCAGAAACTGTTTGTTACGTAAGAATTTGGTCAGTTGCATAGTTGCTGGTTTCTAGGTCAGACTATGGTCAGTTGGTCAGTTTCTGGTTTCTAGGTCAGACTGTGTTCAGTTGGTCATTTCTGGTTGCTAGACCTGACTATGGTCAGTTGGTCAGTTTCTGGCTCCTAGATCAGACTATGGTCAGTTGATCTGTTTCTGGTTTCTAGGTCAGACTGTGGTCAGTTGTTCAATTTCAGGTTGTCTCAGTCAGATTGTGGTCAGTTGGACAGTTTCTGGATTCTAGATCAGACTGTGGTCAGTTGGTCAGTTCCTGGTTTCTATATCAGACTGTGGCCAGTTGGTCAGTTTCTGGTTTTTAGGTCAGACTGTGGTCAGTTGGTCAGTTTCTGATTTTAGTTCAGACTGATGTCAGATGTTCAGTTTCTGGTATCTATGTCAGAATGTGGTCAGTTAGTCAGTTTCTGGTTTTTAGATCAGACTGTGATCAGTTGCTCAGTTTCTGGTTTCTAGGTCAGTTTGTGGTCAGTTGGTAAGTTTCGGGTTTCTAATTCAGAATGTGGACAGTTGGTCAGTTTCTGGTTTCTAGGTCAGACTGTGGTCAGTTGGTCTGTTTCTCGTTTCTAGGTCAGACTGTTTTCAGTTGTTCAGTTTCTGGTTTCTGGGTCAGACTGTGGTCAGTTGGTCATTTCGGTTTGTCTCGTTCAGACTGTGGTCAGTTTAACATTTTCTGGCTTCAAGTTCAGATTGTGGTCAGTTGGTCAGTTTCGGGTTTCTAGGTCAGATTGTGATCAGTTTGTCTGTTGTTGGTTTCTACGTCAGACTGTGGTCAGTTGGGAAGACACTGGTTTCTAGGTCAGAATGTGGCCTGTTGGACAGTTTGTGGTTGCTGAATCAAATTGTGGTCAGTTGGTTCGTTTCTGTTTTCTAGATCAGACTGAGGTCAGTTAGTCAGTTTATAGTTTCTACGTCAGACTGAGGCCATTTTATCAGTTTTGTTTTGTCTTGGTCAGTTGTTCAGTTTCATGTTCTCTCGGTCCGACTGTGGGCGGTTTTTCAGTTTCTGGGTTCTAGTTCAGACAGTGGTCAATTGACAGTTTTGGGTTGTCTAGGTCAGACTGTGGTCAGTTGGTGAGTTCCTGGTTTCTGGGTCAGACTGTGGTCATTTGGTCAGTTTCTGGTTTCTCGGTCAGATTGTGGTTAGTTAGTCAGTTTCTGTTTGAAAAGTCTGACTGTGGTCAGATGGTCAGTTTCTGGTTCCTAGTTCAGACAGTGGTCATTAAGTCAGTTTCTGGTTCCTAGGTTAGACTGTGGTCAGTTGATCAATTTCTGGTTTCTAGGTCAGACTGTGGTCAGTTGGACAGTTTCTGTTTTCTAGATCAGACGGTGGTCAGTTGGTCAGTTTCTGGTTTCTAGGTCAGACTGTGGTCAGTTGGTCATTTCATGTTGTCTCGGTCAGACTGTGTTCAGTTGGTCAGTTTCTGGTTTCTAGATCAGACTGTGGTCAGCTGGTCAGTTTCTGGTTTCTAGGTAAGACTGTGGTCAGTTGTTCAGTTTCAGATTGTCTCAGTCAGATTGTGGTCAGTTGGACAGTTTCTGGATTCTAGATCAGACTGTGGTCAGTTGGTCAGTTTCTGGTTTCTAGATCAGACTGTGGTCAGTTGGTCAGTTTCTGGTTTCTAGGTCAGACTGTGGTCAGTTCGTCAGTTTCTGTTTTGTCGGTCAGACTGTGGTCAGTTGGTCAGTTTCTGGTTTCTTGATCAGACTGTTTTCAGTTGGTCAGTTTCTTGTTGCTTCGGTCGTACTGTGGTCAGTTGTTCAGTTTCTGGTTTCTAGGTCAGACTGTGGTCAGTTGGTCAGTTGATCTGTTTCTGGTTTCTAGATCAGACTGTGGTCATTTGATCAGTTTCTGGTTTCTGGTCAGACTCTGGTCAGTTGGTCAGTTTCGGATTGTCTCGGTCAGATTGTGGTCAGTTGGACAGTTTCTGGATTCTAGATCAGACTGTGGTCATTTAGTCAGTTTCTGGTTTCGAGGTAAGACTGTGGTCAGTTGGTCAGTTTCATGTTGCCTTGAACAGACTGTGTTCAGTTGGTCAGTTTCTGGTTTCAAGATCAGACTGTGGTCAGCTGGTCAGTTTCTGGTTTCTAGTTCAGGCTGTGGTCTGTTGGCCAGTTCCTAGCTTCTGGGTCATACTGTGGTCAGTTGGTCAGAAACTGTTTGCTACGTAAGAATTTGGTCAGTTGCTTAGTTGCTGGTTTCTAGGTCAGACTATGGTCAGTTGGTCAGTTTCTGGTTTCTAGGTCAGACTGTGTTCAGTTGGTCATTTCTGGTTGCTAGATCTGACTATGGTCAGTTGGTCAGTTTCTGGCTCCTAGATCAGACTATGGTCAGTTGATCAGTTTCTGGTTTCTAGGTCAGACTGTGGTCAGTTGTTCAATTTCAGATTGTCTCAGTCAGATTGTGGTCAGTTGGACAGTTTCTGGATTCTAAATCAGACTGTGGTCAGTTGGTCAGTTCCTGGTTTCTATATCAGACTGCGGCCGGTTGGTCAGTTTCTGGTTTTTAGGTCAGACTGTGGTCAGTTGGTCAGTTTCTGATTTTAGTTCAGACTGATGTCAGATGTTCAGTTTCTGGTTTCGATTTCAGAATGTGGTCAGTTAGTCAGTTTCTGTTTTTTAGATCAGACTGTGGTCAGTTGCTCAGTTTCTGGTTTCTGGGTCAGTTTGTGGTCAGTTGGTAAGTTTCGGGTTTCTAATTCAGAATGTGGTCAGTTGGTCAGTTTCTGGTTTCTAGGTCAGACTGTGGTCAGTTGGCCTGTTTCTCGTTTCTAGGTGAGACTGTTTTCAGTTGTTCAGTTTCTGGTTTCTGGGTCAGACTGTGGTCAGTTGGTCATTTCGGTTTGTCTCGTTCAGACTGTGGTCAGTTTAACAGTTTCTGGCTTCAAGTTCAGATTGTGGTCAGTTGGTCAGTTTCGGGTTTCTAGGTCAGATTGTGATCAGTTTGTCTGTTGTTGGTTTCTACGTCAGACTGTGGTCAGTTGGGAAGACACTGGTTTCTTGGTCAGAATGTGGCCTGTTGGACAGTTTGTGGTTCCTGAATCAAATTGTGGTCAGTTGGTTCGTTTCTGTTTTCTAGATCAGACTGTGGTCAGTTGGTAAGTTTCTGGTTTCTACGTCAGACTGAGGCCATTTTATCAGTTTTGTTTTGTCTTGGTCAGTTGTTCAGTTTCATGTTCTCTCGGTCCCACTGTGGGCAGTTTTTCAGTTTCTGGTTTCTAGTTCAGACAGTGGTCAATTGACAGTTTTGGGTTGTCTAGGTCAGACTGTGGTCAGTTGGTGAGTTCCTGGTTTCTGGGTCAGACTGTGGTCATTTGGTCGGTTTCTGGTTTCTCGGTCAGATTGTGGTTAGTTAGCCAGTTTCTGTTTAAAAAGTCTGACTGTGGTCAGATGGTCAGTTTCTGGTTCCTAGTTCAGACAGTGGCCAATAAGTCAGTTTCTGGTTCCTAGGTTAGACTGTGGTCAGTTGATCAATTTCTGGTTTCTAGGTCAGACTGTGGTCAGTTGGACAGTTTCTGGTTTCTAGATCAGACGGTGGTCAGTTGGTCAGTTTCTGGTTTCTAGGTCAGACTGTGGTCAGTTGGTCATTTCATGTTGTCTCGGTCAGACTGTGTTCAGTTGGTCAGTTTCTGGTTTCTAGATCAGACTGTGGTCAGTTGGTCATTTTCTGGTTTCTAGGTAAGACTGTGTTCAGTTGGTCAGTTTCTGGTTGCTAGATCAGACTGTGGTCAGTTGGTCAGTTTCTGGTTTCTAGATCAGACTGTGGTCATTTGATCAGTTTCTGGTTTCTGGTCAGACTGTGGTCAGTTGGTCAGTTTCGGATTGTCTCGGTCAGATTGTGGTCAGTTGGACAGTTTCTGGATTCTAGGTCAGACTGTGATCAGTTGGCCAGTTCCTGTTTTCTCGGTCAGACTGTGGTCAGTTGGTCAGTTTCTGGTTCCTAGGTCAGACTGTGGTTAGTTGGTCGGTTTCTGGTTGCTAGATCAGACTATGGTCTATTGGTCAGTTTCTGGTTTCTAGTTCAGACTGTGTTCACTTGGTCAGTTTCTGGTTGCTGGATCAGACAGGTCAGTTGGTCAGTTTCTGGTTTCTATATCAGACTGTGGCCAGTTGGTCAGTTTCTGGTTTTTAGGTCAGACTGTGGTCAGTTGGTCAGTTTCTGATTTTAGTTCAGACTGATGTCAGATGTTCAGTTTCTGGTTTCTATGTCAGAATGTGGTCAGTTAGTCAGTTTCTGGTTTTTAGATCAGACTGTGGTCAGTTGCTCAGTTTCTGGTTTCTAGGTCAGTTTGTGGTCAGTTGGTAAGTTTCGGGTTTCTAATTCAGAATGTGGTCAGTTGGTCAGTTTCTGGTTTCTAGGTCAGACTGTGGTCAGTTGGTCTTTTCGGTTTGTCTCGTTCAGACTGTGGTCATTTTAACAGTTTCTGGCTTCAAGTTCAGATTGTGGTCAGTTGGTCAGTTTCGGGTTTCTAGGTCAGATTGTGTTCAGTTTGTCTGTTGTTGATTTCTACGTCAGACTGTGGTCAGTTGGGAAGACATTGGTTTCTAGGTCAGAATGTGGCCTGTTGGACAGTTTGTGGTTGATGAATCAAATTGTGGTCAGTTGGTTCGTTTCTGTTTTCTAGATCAGACTGTGGTCAGTTGGTCAGTTTCTGGTTTCTACGTCAGACTGAGGCCATTTTATCAGTTTGGTTTTGTCTTGGTCAGTTGTTTAGTTTCATGTTCTCTCGGTCCGACTGTGGGTATTTTTTCAGTTTCTGGTTTCTAGTTCAGACAGTGGTCAATTGACAGTTTTGGGTTGTCTAGGTCAGACTGTGGTCAGTTGGTGAGTTCCTGGTTTCTGGGTCAGACTGTGGTCATTTGGTCAGTTTCTGGTTTCTCGGTCAGATTGTGGTTAGTTGGTCAGTTTCTGGTCGAAAAGTCTGACTGTGGTCAGATGGTCAGTTTCTGGTTTCTAGTTCAGACAGTGGTCAATAAGTCGGTTTCTGGTTCCTAGGTTAGACTGTGGTCAGTTGATCAATTTCTGGTTTCCAGGTCAGACTGTGGTCAGTTGGACAGTTTCTGGATTCTAGATCAGACGGTGGTCAGTTGGTCAGTTTCTGGTTTCTAGGTCAGACTGTGGTCAGTTAGTCATTTCATGTTGTCTCGGTCAGTCTGTGTTCAGTTGGTCAGTTTCTGGTTTCTAGATCAGACTGTGGTCAGTTGGTCAGTTTCTGGTTTCTAGGTCAGACTGTGGTCAGTTGGTCAGTTTCGGATTGTCTCGGTCAGATTGTGGTCAGTTGGACAGTTTCTGAATTCTAGATCAGACTGTGGTCATTTAGTCAGTTTCTGGTTTCTAGGTAAGACTGTGGTCAGTTGGTCAGTTTCATGTTGCCTTGGTCAGACTGTGTTCAGTTGGTCAGTTTCTGGTTTCAAGATCAGACTGTGGTCAGTTGGTCAATTTCTGGTTTCTAGTTCAGGCTGTGGTCAGTTGGCCAGTTCCTAGCTTCTGGGTCATACTGTGGTCAGTTGCTCAGAAACTGTTTGCTACGTAAGAATTTGGTCAGTTGCTTAGTTGCTGGTTTCTAGGTCAGACTATGGTCAGTTGATCAGTTTCTGATACTATGTCAGACTGTGGTCAGTTGTTCAATTTCAGATTGTCTCAGTCAGATTGTGGTCAGTTGGACAGTTTCTGGATTCTAGATCAGACTGTGGTCTGTTGGTCAGTTCCTGGTTTCTATATCAGACTGTGGCCAGTTGGTCAGTTTCTGGTTTTTAGGTCAGACTGTGGTCAGTTGGTCAGTTTCTGATTTTAGTTCAGACTGATGTCAGATGTTCAGTTTCTGGTATCTATGTCAGAATGTGGTCAGTTAGTCAGTTTCTGGTTTTTAGATCAGACTGTGGTCAGTTGCTCAGTTTCTGGTTTCTAGGTCAGTTTGTCGTCAGTTGGTAAGTTTCGGGTTTCTAATTCAGAATGTGGACAGTTGGTCAGTTTCTGGTTTCTAGGTCAGACTGTGGTCAGTTGGTCTGTTTCTCGTTTCTAGATCGGACTGTTTTCAGTTGTTCAGTTTCTGGTTTCTGGGTCAGACTGTGGTCAGTTGGTCATTTCGGTTTGTCTCGTTCAGACTGTGGTCAGTTTAACAGTTTCTGGCTTCAAGTTCAGATTGTGGTCAGTTGGTCAGTTTCGGGTTTCTAGGTCAGATTGTGATCAGTTTGTCTGTTGTTGATTTCTACGTCAGACTGTGGTCAGTTGGGAAGACACTGGTTTCTAGGTCAGAATGTGGCCTGTTGGACAGTTTGTGGTTGATGAATCAAATTGTGGTCAGTTGTTTCGTTTCTGTTTTCTAGATCAGACTGTGGTCAGTTGGTCAGTTTCTGGTTTCTACGTCAGACTGAGGCCATTTTATCAGTTTGGTTTTGTCTTGGTCAGTTGTTTAGTTTCATGTTCTCTCGGTCCGACTGTGGGCAGTTTTTCAGTTTCTGGTTTCTAGTTCAGACAGTGGTCAATTGACAGTTTTGGGTTGTTTAGGTCAGACTGTGGTCAGTTGGTGAGTTCCTGGTTTCTGGGTCAGACTGTGGTCATTTGGTCAGTTTCTGGTTTCTCGGTCAGATTGTGGTTAGTTGGTCAGTTTCTGGTCGAAAAGTCTGACTGTGGTCAGATGGTCAGTTTCTGGTTCCTAGTTCAGACAGTGGTCAATAAGTCCGTTTCTGGTTCCTAGGTTAGACTGTGGTCAGTTGATCAATTTCTGGTTTCCAGGTCAGACTGTGGTCAGTTGGACAGTTTCTGGATTCTAGATCAGACGGTGGTCAGTTGGTCAGTTTCTGGTTTCTAGGTCAGACTGTGGTCAGTTAGTCATTTCATGTTGTCTCGGTCAGACTGTGGTCAGTTGGCCAGTTCCTAGCTTCTGGGTCATACTGTGGTCAGTTGGTCAGAAACTGTTTGTTACGTAAGAATTTGGTCAGTTGCATAGTTGCTGGTTTCTAGGTCAGACTATGGTCAGTTGGTCAGTTTCTGGTTTCTAGGTCAGACTGTGTTCAGTTGGTCATTTCTGGTTGCTAGACCTGACTATGGTCAGTTGGTCAGTTTCTGGCTCCTAGATCAGACTATGGTCAGTTGATCTGTTTATGGTTTCTAGGTCAGACTGTGGTCAGTTGTTCAATTTCAGGTTGTCTCAGTCAGATTGTGGTCAGTTGGACAGTTTCTGGATTCTAGATCAGACTGTGGTCAGTTGGTCAGTTCCTGGTTTCTATATCAGACTGTGGCCAGTTGGTCAGTTTCTGGTTTTTAGGTCAGACTGTGGTCAGTTGGTCAGTTTCTGATTTTAGTTCAGACTGATGTCAGATGTTCAGTTTCTGGTATCTATGTCAGAATGTGGTCAGTTAGTCAGTTTCTGGTTTTTAGATCAGACTGTGATCAGTTGCTCAGTTTCTGGTTTCTAGGTCAGTTTGTGGTCAGTTGGTAAGTTTCGGGTTTCTAATTCAGAATGTGGACAGTTGGTCAGTTTCTGGTTTCTAGGTCAGACTGTGGTCAGTTGGTCTGTTTCTCGTTTCTAGGTCAGACTGTTTTCAGTTGTTCAGTTTCTGGTTTCTGGGTCAGACTGTGGTCAGTTGGTCATTTCGGTTTGTCTCGTTCAGACTGTGGTCAGTTTAACATTTTCTGGCTTCAAGTTCAGATTGTGGTCAGTTGGTCAGTTTCGGGTTTCTAGGTCAGATTGTGATCAGTTTGTCTGTTGTTGGTTTCTACGTCAGACTGTGGTCAGTTGGGAAGACACTGGTTTCTAGGTCAGAATGTGGCCTGTTGGACAGTTTGTGGTTGCTGAATCAAATTGTGGTCAGTTGGTTCGTTTCTGTTTTCTAGATCAGACTGAGGTCAGTTAGTCAGTTTATAGTTTCTACGTCAGACTGAGGCCATTTTATCAGTTTGGTTTTGTCTTGGTCAGTTGTTCAGTTTCATGTTCTCTCGGTCCGACTGTGGGCGGTTTTTCAGTTTCTGGGTTCTAGTTCAGACAGTGGTCAATTGACAGTTTTGGGTTGTCTAGGTCAGACTGTGGTCAGTTGGTGAGTTCCTGGTTTCTGGGTCAGACTGTGGTCATTTGGTCAGTTTCTGGTTTCTCGGTCAGATTGTGGTTAGTTAGTCAGTTTCTGTTTGAAAAGTCTGACTGTGGTCAGATGGTCAGTTTCTGGTTCCTAGTTCAGACAGTGGTCAGTAAGTCAGTTTCTGGTTCCTAGGTTAGACTGTGGTCAGTTGATCAATTTCTGGTTTCTAGGTCAGACTGTGGTCAGTTGGACAGTTTCTGTTTTCTAGATCAGACGGTGGTCAGTTGGTCAGTTTCTGGTTTCTAGGTCAGACTGTGGTCAGTTGGTCATTTCATGTTGTCTCGGTCAGACTGTGTTCAGTTGGTCAGTTTCTGGTTTCTAGATCAGACTGTGGTCAGCTGGTCAATTTCTGGTTTCTAGGTAAGACTGTGGTCAGTTGTTCAGTTTCAGATTGTCTCAGTCAGATTGTGGTCAGTTGGACAGTTTCTGGATTCTAGATCAGACTGTGGTCAGTTGGTCAGTTTCTGGTTTCTAGATCAGACTGTGGTCAGTTGGTCAGTTTCTGGTTTCTAGGTCAGACTGTGGTCAGTTCGTCAGTTTCTGTTTTGTCGGTCAGACTGTGGTCAGTTGGTCAGTTTCTGGTTTCTTGATCAGACTGTTTTCAGTTGGTCAGTTTCTTGTTGCTTCGGTCATACTGTGGTCAGTTGTTCAGTTTCTGGTTTCTAGGTCAGACTGTGGTCAGTTGGTCAGTTGATCTGTTTCTGGTTTCTAGGTCAGACTGTGGTCAGTTGGTCAGTTCCTGGTTTTTAGATCAGACTATGGTTAGTTGATCAGTTTCTTGTTTCTAGGTCAGACTAAGGTCTGTTGGTCAGTTTCTGTTTTCTAGGTCAGACTGTGGTCAGTTGGTCAGTTTCTGGTTTCTTGATCAGACTATGGTTAGTTGATCAGTTTCTTGTTTCTAGCTCAGACTGTGGTCAGTTGGTTAGCTTCGGATTGTCTCGTTCAGATTGTGTTCAGTTGGACAGTTTTTGAATACGAGATCAGACTGTGGGCAGTTGGTCAGTTGCTGGTTCTAGGTCAGTCTCTGGACATTTGGTCAGTTGCTGGTTGCTAGATCAGTCTGTGTTCAGTTTGTTACATTTTGGTTGCAAGGTCATCCTGTGGTCAATTGGTCAGTTGCTGGTCATTTGATCAGACTGTGGTCAGTTCCGTCAGTTTCTCGTTTTTCGGTCAGATTGAGGTATAGTTAGTTTTTTTCTGGTGTATAGGTCAGACTGTCGTCAGTTGGTAAGTATCTGGATCCTATTTCAGACTATGGTCAGTTGGTCAGTTTCTGGTTGCTCGGTTAGACTGTGGTCTTTTGGTCAGTTTCTGGTTTCTAGATCAGACTGTGGTCAGTTGGTCAGTGCCTGGTTTCTAGGTCAGTCTGTGGTCAGTTGGTCAGTTTCGTTCTGCCTCGGTCAGACTGTGTTCAGTTGATCAGTTTCTGGTTTCTCGGTCAGACTGAATTCAGTTGGTCAGTTTCTGGTTTCTAGGTCAGACTTTGTTCAGTTGGTCAGTTTCTGGTTTCTACTTCAGCCTGTGGTCAGTTGAACAGTTTCTGTTATTAGCTCAGACTGAGGTCAGATGGTCAGTTTCTGGTTTCGAGGTCGGAATGTGGTCTGTTGGTAAGTTTCTGGTTTCTAGGTCAGACTGTGGTAAGTTGGTCAGTTTCTGGTTTCGAGTTATGTATGTGGTCAGTTGGACAGTTTCTGGTTTGGAGATCAGATTGTGGTCAGTTGGTCAGTTTCGGGTTTCTAGGTCAGATTTTGGCCAGTTGGTCTGTTGCTGGTTTCTACATCACTCTGTGGTGAGTTGGTCAGATACTGGTTGCAAGGTCAGAATGTGGTCATTTGGCCAGGTTTTAGTTTCGAGGTCAGATTGTTGTCAGTTGCTCAGTTTCTGGTTTCTAGGTCAGAATGTGGTCAGTTGGTCAGTTGCTGGTTTCTACGTCAGACTGTGGTCAGTTGGTCAGATACTGGTTGCGAGGTCAGTCTGTGGTCACTTTGTCAGTTTCTGGTTTCTAGTTCAGTCTGTGGCAGTTGTTCAGTTTTTGTTTCTTATTTCAGTCTGTGGTCAGTTGGTCAGTTCCTGATTTATAGGTCAGACGGTGGTCAGCTTGTTTGTATCTGGTTTCTAGGTCAGACTGTAGTCAGTTACTGGTTGCTGTGACAGAATGTGGCCTGTTGGTCAGTTTATGGTTTCTAGGCCAGACTGTGGTCAGTTGGTCAGTTTCATGTTGTCTCGGTCAGACTGTGGTCAGTTGGTCAGTTCCTGGTTTCTGGGTCAGACTGTGGTCATTTGTTCAGTTTCTGGTTTCTCGGTCAGATTGTGGTTAGTTAGTCAGTTTCTGGCTGAAAAGTCTGACTGTGGTCAGATGGTCAGTTTCTGGTTCCTAGTTCAGACAGTGGTCAGTAAGTCAGTTTCTGTTGCCTAGGTTAGACTGTGGTCAGTTGAACAAATTCTGGTTTCTAGGTCAGACTATGGTTAGTTGATCAGTTTCTTGTTTCTAGGTCAGACTAAGGTCTGTTGGTCAGTTTGTGGTTGCTAGGTCAGACTGTGGTCAGTTGGTCAGTTTCTGGTTTCTAGGTCAGACTGAGGTCAGTTGGTCCGTTTCTATTTTCTAGGCCAGATTGTGGACAGTTGGTCAGTTTCTGGTTTCGAGTTAAGAATATGGTCAGTTGTTCAACTTCGGGTTTCTAGCTCAGATTGTGGTCAGTTGGTCAGTTGCTGGCTTCTACATCAGACTGTGGTCAGTTGGTCGGATACTGGTTGCTAGGTCAGAATGTGTCCTGTTTGACAGTTTGTGCTTGCTAGGTCATACTGTGGTTATTTGGTCAGTTTATGGTTTCAAGGTCAGATTGTGGTCAGTTGCTCAGTTTCTGGTTTGTAGGTCAGACTGTGGTCAGTTGGTAGTTTCATTTTGTCTCGGTCAGACTGTGGTCATTTGGTCAGTTCCAGGTTTCTGGATCAGACTGTGGACATTTGTTCAGTTTCTGGTTCTCGGTCAGATTGTGGTTAGTTTGTCTTTTTCTGGTTTATATGTCAGACTGTGTTCAGTTGGTCAGTTTCTCGTTCCTAGTTCAGACTGATGTCAGTTGGTCAGTTTCTGGTTTCTCGGTTAGACTGTGGTCAGTTGGTCAGTTTCTGGTTTCTGGATCAGACTGTGTTCAGTTGGTCAGTTTCTGGTTTCTAGGTCAGACTGTGGTCAGTTGGTCAGTTTCATGTTGCCTCGATCAGCCTGTGTTCAGTTGATCATTTTTATGGTTCCTAGGTCAGACTGTGGTCAGTTGGTCCATTTCTGGTTTCTAGGTCAGACTGTGGTCAGTTGGTCAGTTTCTGGTTTCGAGTTTAGTATATGGTCAGTTGGACATTTTCTGATTTCGAGATCAGACTGTGGTCAGTTGGTCAGTTTCGGTTTTATAGGTCAGATTGTGGTCAGTTGGCCAGTTGCTGGTTTCTACGTCAGACTGTGGTCAGTTGGTAAGATACTGATTGCGAGGTAAGAATGTGGCCTGTTTGAAAGTTTGTGGTTGCTAGGTCAGAATGTGGTCATTTGGTCAGTTTTTGCTTTCGAGGTCAGATTGTGGTCAGTTGCTCAGTTTCTGGTTTCTAGTCCAGACTGTGGTCAGTTGGTCAGTTTCATGTTGTCTCGGTCAGACTGTGGTCAGTTTGTTAGTTCCAGGTTTCTGGGTCAGACTGTGGACATTTTGTCAGTTTCTGGTTTCTCGCTCAGATTGTGGTTAATGAGTCTGTTTCTGGTTTCTAGGTCAGACTTTGGTCAGTTGGTCAGTTTGTGGTTCCTAGTTCAGACTGTGATCAGTTTGTCAGTTTCTGGTTTCTCAGTTAGACTGTGGTCAGTTGGTCTGTTTCGGTTTCTAGGTCAGAATGTTGTCAGTTGGTCAGTTTCTGTTTTGTAGGTTGGACTTTGGTAAGTTGGTCAGTTTCGGATTGTCTAGGTCAGACTGTCGTCAGTTGGTCAGTTCCAGGTTTCGGGTCAGACTGTGATCAGTTGGTCAGTCACTGGTTGCTAGGTAATACTTTGGTCAGTTGGTTAGATGCTGGTTTCTAGGTCAGGCTGTCCTCAGTTGGTCAGTTTCTGGTTTCTAGGTCAGATTGTGTTCAGTTGGTCAGTTTCTGTTGCTAGATCTGACTGTGGTCAGTTGGTCAGTTTCTGGTTTCTAGGTCAGACTGTGGTCAGTTGGACAGTTTCAGATTGTCTCAGTCAGATTGTGGTCAGTTGGACAGTTTCTGGATTCTAGATCAGACTGTGGTCCGTTGATCAGTTTCTTGTTTCTAGGTCAGACTGTGGTCAGTTTGTCAGTTTCAGATTGTCTCAGTCAGATTGTGGTCAGTTGGACAGTTTCTGGATTCTAGATCAGACTGAGGTCATTTGGTCAGTTTCTGGTTTCTAGGTCCGACTGTGGTCAGTTGGTCAGTTTCACGTTGCCTCGGTCAGACTGTGTTCAGTTGGTCAGTTTCTGGTTTCTAGATCAGACTGTGGTCAGTTGGTCAGTTTATGGTTTCTAGGTCAGACTGCGATCGGTTGGTCAGTTTCTGTTTTGTCGGTCAGACTGTGTTCAGTTGGACAGTTTCTGGTTTCTAGGTCAGACTGTGTTCAGTTGGTCAGTTTCTGTTTGCTAGATCAGACTGTGGTCAGTTGGTCAGTTTCTGGTTTCAAGATCAGACTGTTTTCAGTTGGTCAGTTTCATGTTGCTTCGGTCATACTGTGGTCAGTTGGTCATTTTCTGGTTTCTAGGTCAGACTGTGGTCAGTTAATCAGTTGGTCAGTTTCTGTTTTCTCGGCCACACTGTGGACATTTGCTCAGTTTCTGGTTTCTCGGTCAGATTGTGGTTAGTTTGTCTTTTTCTGGTTGATATGTCAGACTGTGGTCAGTTGGTCAGTTTCTCATTCCTTGTACAGACTGATGTCAGTTGGTCAGTTTCTGGTTTCTCGGTTAGACTGTGGTCAGTTGGTCAGTTTCTGGTTTCTGGATCAGACTGTGGTCAGTTGGTCAGTTTCTGGTTTCTAGGTCAGACTGTGGTCAGTTGGTCATTTTCATGTTGCCTCGATCAGCCTGTGTTCAGTTGATCATTTTTATGGTTCCTAGGTCAGACTGTGGTCAGTTGGTCCATTTCTGGTTTCTAGGTCAGACTGTGGTCAGTTGGTCAGTTTCTGGTTTCGAGTTTAGTATATGTTCAGTTGGACAGTTTCTGATTTCGAGGTCAGACTGTGGTCAGTTGATAAGTTTCGGTTTTATAGGTCAGATTGTGGTCAGTTGGTCAGTTGCTAGTTTCTACGTCAGACTGTGGTCAGTTGGTTAAATACTAATTGCGAGGTAAGAATGTTGCCTGTTTGACAGTTTGTGGTTGCTAGGTCAGAATGTGGTCATTTGGTCAGTTTTTGGTTTCGATGTCAGATTATGGTCAGTTGCTTAGTTTCTGGTTTCTAGGCCAGACTTTGGTCAGTTGGTCAGTTTGTGGTTCCAAGTTCAGACTGTGATCAGTTTGTCAGTTTCGGTTTTCTCAGTTAGACTGTGGTCAGTTGGTCTGTTTCGGTTTCTAGGTCAGACTGTGGTCAGTTGGTCAGTTTCTGTTTTCTAGGTCGGACTTTGGTCAGTTGGTCAGTTTCGGGTTGTCTAGGTCAGACTGTCGTCAGTTGGTCAGTTCCTGGTTTCTGGGTCAGATTGTGATCAGTTGGTCAGTCACTGGTTGCTAGGTAATACTTTGGTCAGTTGGTTAGATGCTGGTTTCTAGGTCAGGCTGTGCTCAGTTGGTCAGTTTCTGGTTTCTAGGTCAGATTGCGTTCAGTTGGTCAGTTTCTATTGCTAGATCTGACTGTGGTCAGTTGGTCAGTTTCTGGTTTCTTGGTCAGACTGTGGTCAGTTGGACAGTTTCAGATTGTCTCAGTCAGATTGTGGTCAGTTGGAAAGTTTCTGGATTCTAGATCAGACTGTGGTCCGTTGATCAGTTTCTGGTTTCTAGGTCAGACTATCGTCAGTTGGTCAGTTTCATGTTGCCTCGGTCAGACTGTGTTCAGTTGGTCAGTTTCTGGTTTCTAGATCAGACTGTGGTCAGTTGGTCAGTTTCTGGTTTCTAGGTCAGACTGCGATCGGTTGGTCAGTTTCTGTTTTGTCGGTCAGACTGTGGTCAGTTGGTCATTTTCTGGTTTAAAGATCAGACTGTTTTCAGTTGGTCAGTTTCATGTTGCTTCGTTCATAAAGTGGTCAGTTGGTCATTTTCTGGTTTCTAGGTCAGACTGTTGACAGTTAGTCAGTTGGTCAGTTTCTGGTTTAAAGATCAGACTGTTTTCAGTTGGTCAGTTTCATGTTGCTTCGTTCATAAAGTGGTCAGTTGGTCATTTTCTGGTTTCTAGGTCAGACTGTTGTCAGTTAGTCAGTTGGTCAGTTTCTGTTTTCTCGGCCAGACTGTGTTCAGTTGGTCAGTTTCTGGTTTCGAGGTCAGACTGTGTTAAGTTGGTATGTTTCTGGTTTCTAGGTCAGACTGTGGTCAGTTGGCCAGTTTCTGTTTTCTAGGTCAGACTGTGGTCAGTTGGTCAGTTACGGGTTTCTAGGTCAGATATTGGCCAGTTGGTCAGTTGCTGGTTTCTACATCACTCTGTGGTCAGTTGGTCAGATACTGGTTGCAAGGTCAGAAAGTGGCATGTTTGATAATTTGTGGTTGCTCGGTCAGAATGTGGTCATTTGGCCAGGTTTTGGTTTCGAGGTCAGATTGTGGTCAGTTGCTCAGTTTCTGGCTTCTAGGTCAGTCTGTGGTCAGTTGTTCAGTTTCTGGTCCCGAATTCAGTCTGTGGTCAGTTGGTCAGTTTCTGGTTTCCTTTCAGACTGTGGTTAGTTGGTCAGTTCCTGGTTTCTAGGTCAGACTGTGGTCAGGATGTTTGTATCTGGTTTCTAGGTCAGACTGTAGTCAGTTACTGGTTGCTGTGACAGAATGTGGCCTGTTGGTCAGTTTGTGGTTGCTAGGTCAGACTGTGCTCAGTTGGTCAGTTTCTGTTTTCTAGGTCAGACTGAGGTTAGTTGGTCCGTTTCTATTATCTCGGCCAGATTGTGGACAGTTGGTCAGTTTTTGGTTTCGAGTTAAGAATATGGTCAGTTGGTAAGCTTCGGGTTTCTAGGTCAGATTGTGGTCAGTTGGTCAGTTGCTGGCTTCTACATCAGACTGTGGTCAGTTGGTCAGATATTGGTTGCTCGGTCAGAATCTTGCCTGTTTGACAGTTTGTGCTTGCTAGGTCATACTGTGGTTATTTGGTCAGTTTATGGTTTCAAGGTCAGATTGTGGTCAAATGCTCAGTTTCTGGTTTGTAGGTCAGACTGTGGTCAGTTGGTCAGTTTCATTTTGTCTCGGTCAGACTGTGGTCATTTGGTCAGTTCCAGGTTTCTGGATCAGACTGTGGATATTTGGTCAGTTTCTGGTTTCTCGGTCAGATTGTGGTCAGTTGCTCAGTTTGTGGTTTCTAGGTCAGAATGTGGTCAGTTGGTGAGTTGCTGGTTTCTACGTCTGACTGTGGTCAGTTGGTCAGATACTGGTTGCGAGGTTAGTCTGTGGTCACTTTGTCAGTTTCTGGTTTCTAGGTCAGTCTGTGGTCAGTTGTTCAGTTTCTGGTTTCTGGATCAGAATGTGGTCAGTTGGTCAGTTTCTGATTTCTCGGTTAGACTGTGGTCAGTTGGTCAGTTTCTCGTTCCTAGTTCAGACTGTTGTCAGTTGGTCAGTTTCTCGTTCCTAGTTCAGACTGATGTCAGTTGATCATTTTCTGGTTCCGAGATCAGACTGTGGTCAGTTGGTCCACTTCTGGTTTCTTGGTCAGACTGTGGTCAGTTGGTCAGTTTCTGGTTTCGAGCTTAGTATATGGTCAGTTGATCAGTTTCTGGTTTCGAGTTGAGAATATGGTCAGTTGGTCAGTTTCGGGTTTCTAGGTCAGATTGTGGTCAGTTGGTCAGTTGCTGGCTTTTACATCAGACTGTGTTCAGTTGGTCAGATACTGGTTGCTAGGTCAGAATGTGGCCTGATTGACATCTTATGTTTGCTAGGTAATACTGTGGTCATTTGGTCAGTTTTTGGTTCCTAGTTCAGACTGTGATCAGTTTGTCAGTTTCTGGTTGTTCATTTAGACTGTGGTCAGTTGGTCTGTTTCGGATTCTAGGTCAGACTGTGGTCAGTTGGTCAGTTTCTGTTTTCTAGGTCAGACTTCGGTCAGTTGGTCAGTTTCGGGTTGTCTCGGTCAGACTGTGGTCAGTTGGTCAGTTCCTGGTTTCTGGGTCAGACTGTGATCAGTTGGTCAGTCACTGGTTGCTAGGTAATACTTTGGTCAGTTGGTTAGTTGCTGCTTTCTAGGTCAGACAGTGCTCAGTTGTTCAATTTCTGGTTTCGAGGTCAGACTGTGTTCATTTCGTCAGTTTCTGTTCCAAGGTCAGACTGTGGTCACTTCGTCAGTTTCTGGTTTCTAAGTCAGTCTGTGGTCAGTTGTTCAGTTTCTGGTTCCTAATTCAGACTGTGGTCAGTTGCTCCGTTTCTGGTTTCTCGTTTATTCTGTGGTTAGTTGGTCAGTTTCTGGTTTATAGTTCAGACTGTGGTTTGTTGGTCAGTTTCTGGTTTCTAGGTCAGACTGTGGCCAGTTGGTCAGTTTCTGGTTTCTAGATCAGACTGTGGTCAGTTGGTCAGTTTCTGGTTTCTAGGTCAGACTGTGGTCAGTTGGTCAGTTTCATGTTGCCTCGGTCAGCCTTTGTTCAGTTGATCAGTTTCTGGATCCTAGGTCAGATTGTGGTCAGTTGGTCCATTTCTGGTTTCTAGATCAGACTGTGGTCAGTTAGTCAGTTTCTGATTTCGAGTTTAGTATGTGGTCAGTTGGACAGTTTCTGGTTTCGAGGTCAGACTGTGGTCAGTTGGTCAGTTTCGAGTTTCTAGGTCAGATTGTGGTCTGTTGGTCAGTTGCTGGTTACTACGTCAGACTGTGGTTAGTTGGTCAGATACTGATTGCTAGGTAAGAATGTGGCCTTTTTGACAGTTTGTGGTTGCTAGGTCAAAATGTGGTCATTTGGTCAGTTTCTGGTTTCAAGGCCAGACTGTGCTTAGTTGGACAGTTTCATGTTGTCTCGGTCAGACTATGGTCAGTTGGTTCGTTCCAGGTTTCTGGGTCAGAATGTGGACATTTTGTCAGTTTCAGGTTTCTAGGTCAGATTGTGGTTAATTAGTCTTTTTCTGGATTCTATGTCAGGCTGTGGTCAGTTGGTCAGTTTCTGGTTCCTAGTTCAGACTGTGATCAGTTTGTCAGTTTCTGGTTTCTCAGTTAGACTTTGGTCTGTTGGTCAGTTTCTGGTTTCTAGGTCAGACTGTGGTCAGTTGGTCAGTTTCTGGTTTCTAGATCAGACTATGATTAGTTGTTTAGTTTCTTGTTTCTCGGTCAGACTGTAGTCAGTTGGTCAGCTTCGGATTGTCTCGGTCACATTGTGGTCAGTTAAACAGCTTCTGGATTCGAGATCAGACTGTGGTCAGTTGGTCAGTTTCTAATTTCGAGGTCAGACTGTGGTCAGTTGGTCAGTTTCATGTTGCCTCGGTCAGACTGTTGTCAGTTGGTAAGTTGCTGTTTGCTAGGTCAGACTGTGCTCAGTTGGTATTATTCTGAATCCTCGGTCAGACTGTGCTCAGTTGCTCAGTTTCTGGTTTCGAGGTCAGACTGTGGGCAGTTGGTCAGTTGCTGGTTCTAGGTCAGTCTCTGGACAGTTGGTCAGTTGCTGGTTGCTAGATCAGTCTGTGTTCAGTTTGTTACATTTTGGTTGCAAGGTCATCCTGTGGTCAATTGTTCAGTTGCTGGTTACTTGATCAGACTGTGGTCAGTTCCGTCTGTTTCTGGTTTCTCGGTCAGATTGTGGTATAGTTAGTTTTTTCTGGTTTATAGGTCAGACTGTCGTCAGTTGGTCAGTTTCTGGATCCTATTTCAGAATGTGGTCAGTTGGTCAGTTTCTGGTTTCTCGGTTAAACTGTGGTCAGTTGGTCAGTTTCTGGTTTCTAGATCAGACTGTGGTCAGTTGGTCAGTGTCTGGTTTCTAGATAAGTCTGTGGTCAGTTGGTCAGTTTCATTCTGCCTCGGTCAGACTGTGTTCAATTGATCAGTTTCTGGTTTCTCGGTCAGGCTGTGGTCAGTTGGTCAGTTGGTCAGTTTATTTTATTAGGTCAGTCTTCGGTCAGTTGGTCAGTTTATGGTTTCTAGGTCAGAATGTGGTCCGTTGGTCAGTTTCTTGTTTCCAGGTCAGACTGTGGTCAGTTGGTCAGTTGCTGGTTTCTACGTCAGACTGTGGTCAGTTGGACAGTTTCTGTTATTAGGTCAGACTGAGTTCAGCTGGTCAGTTTCTGGTTTCGAGGTCAGAATGTGGTCAGTTGGTCAGTTTCGGGTTGGTCGGACTGTGGTCAGTTGGTCAGTTTCTGGTTTCTAGTTCAGACTGTGGTCAGTTGGTCAGTTTCGGGTTTCTAGGTCGGACTGTGGTCAGTTGGTCAGTTTCTGGTTTCTAGTTCAGACTGTGGTCAGTTGGACAGTTTCTGGTTTCGAGGTCAGACTGTGGTCAGTTGGTCAGTTTCGGGTTTCTCGGTCAGATTTTGGTCAGTTGGTCAGTTGCTGGTTTCTACATCAGACTGTGGTCAGTTGGTCAGATACTGGTTGCTAGGTCAGAATGTGGCCTGTTTGATAATTTGTGGTTGCTAGGTCAGAATGTGGTCATTTGGCCAGGTTTTGGTTTCGAGGTTAGATTGTGGTCAGTTGCTCAGTTTCTGGTTTCGAGGTCAGACTGTGGTTAGTTGGTCAGTTGCTGGTTTCTACGTCAGACTGTGGTCAGTTGGATAGTTTCTGTTATTAGGTCAGACTGAAGTCAGATGGTCAGTTTCTGGTTTCTAGGTCAGAATGTGGTCAGTTTGTCAGTTTCATGTTGTCTCGGTCAGACTGTGGTCAGTTGGTCAGTTCCAGGTTTCTGGGTCAGACTGTGGACATTTGGTCAATTTCTGGTTTCTCGGTCAGATTGTGGTTAGTTAGTTTTTTTCTGGTTTATAGGTCAGACTGTGGTCAGTTGGACAGTTTCTGGTTCCTAGTTCAGACTGTGGTCAGTTCGTCAGTTTCTGTTTTCTAGGTAAGACTTTGGTCAGTTGGTCAGTTTCGGGTTGTCTAGATCAGACTGTGTTCAGTTAGTTAATTTCTGGTTTCTAGGTCAGACTGTGGTCAGTTGTTCAGTTTCTGGTTCCTAATTCAGTCTGTGGTCAGTTGGTCAGTTTCTGGTTGTTCGTTCTGACTGTGGGGAGTTGGTCACTTCCTGGTATCTAGGTCAGACTGTGGTCAGCTTGTCAGTATCTGCTTTCTAAGTCAGACTGTAGTCAGTTACTGTTTGCTGCGACAGAATGTGGCCTGTTGGTCAGTTTGTGGTTGCGAGGTCAGACTGTGGTCAGTTGGTCAGTTTCTGATTTCTAGGTCAGACTGAGTTCAGTTGGTCCATTTCTATTTTCTCAGCCAGATTGTGGGCAGTTGGTCAGTTTCTGGTTTCGAGTTAAGAATATGGTCAGTTGGTCAGTTTCGGGTTTCTAGGTCAGATTGTGGTCAGTTGGTCAGTTGCTGGCTTCTACATCAGACTGTGGTCAGTTGGTCAGATACTGGTTGCTAGGTCAGAATGTGGCCTGTTTGACATGTTATGCTTGCTAGGTAATACTGTGGTCATTTGGTCAGTTTTTGGTTCCTAGTTCAGACTGTGATCAGTTTGTCACTTTCTGGTTGTTCATTTAGACTGTGGTCAGTTGGTCTGTTTCGGATTCTAGGTCAGACTGTGGTCAGTTGGTCAGTTTCTGTTTTCTAGGTCAGACTTTGGTCAGTTGGTCAGTTTCGGGTTGTCTAGGTCAGACTGTGGTCAGTTGGTCAGTTCCTGGTTGCTGGGTCAGACTGTGATCAGTTGGTCAGTCACTGGTTGCTAGGTAATACTTTGGTCAGTTGGTTAGTTGCTGATTTCTTGGTCAGACAGTGCTCAGTTGGTCAATTTCTGGTTTCTAGGTCAGACTGTGGTCATTTCGTCAGTTTCTGATTCCTAGGTCAGACTGTGGTCACTTCGTCAGTTTCTGGTTTCTAAGTCAGTCTGTGGTCAGTTGTTCAGTTTCTGGTTCCTAATTCAGACTGTGGTCAGTTGCTCCGTTTCTGGTTTCTCGTTTATACTGTGGTTAGTTGGTCAGTTTCTGGTTTATTGTTCAGACTGTGGTTTGTTGGTCAGTTTCTGGTTTCTAGGTCAGACTGTGGTCAGTTGGTCAGTTTCATGTTGCCTCGGTCAGCCTTTGTTCAGTTGATCAGTTTCTGGATCCTAGGTCAGATTGTGGTCAGTTGGTCCATTTCTGGTTTCTAGGTCAGACTGTGGTCAGTTAGTCAGTTTCTGATTTCGAGTTTAGTATGTGGTCAGTTGGACAGTTTCTGGTTTCGAGGTCAGACTGTGGTCAGTTGGTCAGTTTCGAGTTTCTAGGTCAGATTGTGGTCAGTTGGTCAGTTGCTGGTTACTACGTCAGACTGTGGTCAGTTGGTCAGATACTGATTGCTAGGTAAGAATGTGCCCTTTTTGACAGTTTGTGGTTGCTATGTCAAAATGTGGTCGTTTGGTCAGTTTTTGGTTTCGAGGTCAGATTGTGGTCAATTGCTCAGTTTCTGGTTTCAAGGCCAGACTGTGGTCAGTTGGACAGTTTCATGTTGTCTCGGTCAGAATGTGGTCAGTTGTTTCGTTCCAGGTTTCTGGGTCAGAATGTGGACATTTTGTCAGTTTCAGGTTTCTCGGTCAGATTGTGGTTAATTTGTCTTTTTCTGGATTCTATGTCAGGGTGTGGTCAGTTGGTCAGTTTCTGGTTCCTAGTTCAGACTGTGATCAGTTTGTCAGTTTCTGGTTTCTCAGTTAGACTGTGGTCAGTTGGTCTGTTTCGGGTTATCTAGGTCAGACTGTGGTCAGTTGGTCAGTTCCTGGTTTCTGGGTCAGACTGTGATCAGTTGGTCAGTGACTTGTTGCTAGGTAATACTTTGGTCAATTGGTTAGTTGCTGGTTTCTAGGTCAGACTGTGCACAGTTGGTCAATTTCTGGTTTCTAGGTCAGACTGTGGTCAGTTCGTCAGTTTCTGATTCCTAGGTCAGACTGTGGTCAATTCGTCAGTTTCTGATCTCTTGGTCAGTCTGTGGTCAGCTATTCAGTTTCTGGTTCCTAATTCAGACTGTGGTCAGTTGCTCCGTTTCTGGGGTCTCGTTTATACTGTGGTTAGTTGGTCAGTTTCTGGTTTATAGTTCAGACTGTGGTTTGTTGGTCAGTGTCTGGTTTCTAGGTCAGACTGTGGTCAGTTGGTCAGTTTCTGGTTTCGAGGTCAGACTGTGGTTAGTTGGTCAGTTGCTGGTTTCTACGTCAGACTGTGGTCAGTTGGACAGTTTCTGTTATTAGGTCAGACTGAAGTCAGATGGTCAGTTTCTGGTTTCTAGGTCAGAATGTGGTCAGATTGTCAGTTTCATGTTGTCTCGGTCAGACTGTGGTCAGTTGGTCAGTTCCAGGTTTCTGGGTCAGACTGTGGACATTTGGTCAATTTCTGGTTTCTCGGTCAGATTGTGGTTAGTTAGTTTTTTTCTGGTGTATAGGTCAGACTGTGGTCAGTTGGACAGTTTCTGGTTTCTAGTTCAGACTGAGGTCAATTCGTCAGTTTCTGTTTTGTAGGTAAGACTTTGGTCAGTTGGTCAGTTTCGGGTTGTCAGATCAGACTGTGTTCAGTTAGTCAATTTCTGGTTTCTAGGTCAGTCTGTGGTCAGTTGTTCAGTTTCTGGTTCCTAATTCAGTCTGTGATCAGTTGGTCAGTTTCTGGTTGTTCGTTCTGACTGTGGGTAGTTGGTCACTTCCTGGTTTCTAGGTCAGACTGTGGTCAGCTTGTCAGTATCTGCTTTCTAAGTCAGACTGTAGTCAGTTACTGTTTGCTGCGACAGAATGTGGCCTGTTGGTCAGTTTGTGGTTGTGAGGTCAGACTGTGGTCAGTTGGTCAGTTTCTGGTTTCTAGGTCAGACTGAGTTCAGTTGGTCCATTTCTATTTTCTCAGCCAGATTGTGGGCAGTTGGTCAGTTTCTAGTTTCGAGTTAAGAATATGGTCAATTGGTCAGTTTAGAGTTTCTAGGTCAGATTGTGGTCAGTTGGTCAGTTGCTGGCTTCTACATCAGACTGTGGTCAGTTGGTCAGATACTGGTTGCTAGGTCAGAATGTGGCCTGTTTGACATTTTATGCTTGCTAGGTAATACTGTGGTCATTTGGTCAGTTTTTGGTTCCTAGTTCAGACTGTGATCAGTTTGTCAGTTTCTGGTTGTTCATTTAGATTGTGGTCAGTTGGTCTGTTTCGGATTCTAGGTCAGACAGTGGTCAGTTGATCAGTTTCTGTTTTCTAGATCAGACTTTGGTCAGTTGGTCAGTTTCGGGTTGTCTAGTTCAGACTGTGGTCAGTTGGTCAGTTCCTGGTTGCTGGGTCAGACTGTGATCAGTTGGTCAGTCACTGGTTGCTAGGTAATACTTTGCTCAGTTGGTTAGTTGCTGCTTTCTAGGTCAGACAGTGCTCAGTTGGTCAATTACTGGTTTCTAGGTCAGACTGTGGTCATTTCGTCAGTTTCTGATTCCTAGGTCAGACTGTGGTCACTTCATCAGTTTCTGGTTTCTAAGTCAGTCTGTGGTCAGTTGTTCAGTTTCTGGTTCCTAATTCAGACTGTGGTCAGTTGCTCCGTTTCTGGTTTCTCGTTTATACTGTGGTTAGTTGGTCAGTTTCTGGTTTATAGTTCAGACTGTGGTTTGTTGGTCAGTTTCTGGTTTCTAGGTCAGACTGTGGTCAGTTGGTCAGTTTCTGGTTTCTAGGTCAGACTGTGGTCAGTTGGTCAGTTTCATGTTGCCTCGGTCAGCCTTTGTTCAGTTGATCAGTTTCTGGATCCTAGGTCAGATTGTGGTCAGTTGGTCCATTTCTGGTTTCTAGATCAGACTGTGGTCAGTTAGTCAGTTTCTGATTTCGAGTTTAGTATGTGGTCAGTTGGACAGTTTCTGGTTTCGAGGTCAGACTGTGGTCAGTTGGTCAGTTTCGAGTTTCTAGGTCAGATTGTGGTCTGTTGGTCAGTTGCTGGTTACTACGTCAGACTGTGGTCAGTTGGTCAGATACTGATTGCTAGGTAAGAATGTGGCCTTTTTGACAGTTTGTGGTTGCTAGGTCAAAATGTGGTCATTTGGTCAGTTTTTGGTTTCGAGGTCAGATTGTGGTCAATTGCTCAGTTTCTGGTTTCAAGGCCAGACTGTGGTCAGTTGGACAGTTTCATGTTGTCTCGGTCAGACTGTGGTCAGTTGGTTCGTTCCAGGTTTCTGGGTCAGAATGTGGACATTTTGTCAGTTTCAGGTTTCTCGGTCAGATTATGGTTAATTAGTCTTTTTCTGGATTCTATGTCAGGCTGTGGTCAGTTGGTCAGTTTCTGGTTCCTAGTTCAGACTGTGATCAGTTTGTCAGTTTCTGGTTTCTCAGTTAGACTGTGGTCAGTTGGTCTGTTTCGGTTTCTAGGTCAGACTGTGGTCAGTTGGTCAGTTTCTGTTTTCTATGTCAGACTTTGGTCTGTTGGTCAGTTTCTGGTTTCTAGGTCAGACTGTGGTCAGTTGGTCAGTTTCTGGTTTCTAGATCAGACTATGATTAGTTGATCAGTTTCTTGTTTCTCGGTCAGACTGTAGTCAGTTGGTCAGCTTCGGATTGTCTCGGTCAGATTGTGGTCAGTTAAACAGCTTCTGGATTCGAGATCAGACTGTGGTCAGTTGGTCAGTTTCTAGTTTCTAGGTCAGACTGTGGTCAGTTGGTCAGTTTCATGTTGCCTCGGTCAGACTGTTGTCAGTTGGTAAGTTGCTGGTTGCTAGGTCAGACTGTGCTCAGTTGGTATTATTCTGAATCCTCGGTCAGACTGTGCTCAGTTGCTCAGTTTCTGGTTTCGAGGTCAGACTGTGGGCAGTTGGTCAGTTGCTGGTTCTAGGTCAGTCTCTGGACAGTTGGTCAGTTGCTGGTTGCTAGATCAGTCTGTGTTCAGTTTGTTACATTTTGGTTGCAAGGTCATCCTGTGGTCAATTGTTCAGTTGCTGGTTACTTGATCAGACTGTGGTCAGTTCCGTCTGTTTCTGGTTTCTCGGTCAGATTGTGGTATAGTTAGTTTTTTCTGGTTTATAGGTCAGACTGTCGTCAGTTGGTCAGTTTCTGGATCTTATTTCAGAATGTGGTCAGTTGGTCAGTTTCTGGTTTCTCGGTTAAACTGTGGTCAGTTGGTCAGTTTCTGGTTTCTAGATCAGACTGTGGTCAGTTGGTCAGTGTCTGGTTTCTAGGTAAGTCTGTGGTCAGTTGGTCAGTTTCATTCTGCCTCGGTCAGACTGTGTTCAATTGATCAGTTTCTGGTTTCTCGGTCAGGCTGTGGTCAGTTGGTCAGTTGGTCAGTTTATGTTATTAGGTCAGTCTTCGGTCAGTTGGTCAGTTTATGGTTTCTAGGTCAGAATGTGGTCCGTTGGTCAGTTTCTTGTTTCCAGGTCAGACTGTGGTCAGTTGGTCAGTTGCTGGTTTCTACGTCAGACTGTGGTCAGTTGGACAGTTTCTGTTATTAGGTAAGACTGAGTTCAGCTGGTCAGTTTCTGGTTTCGAGGTCAGAATGTGGTCAGTTGGTCAGTTTCGGGTTTCTAGGTCGGACTGTGGTCAGTTGGTCAGTTTCTGGTTTCTAGTTCAGACTGTGGTCAGTTGGTCATTTTCGGGTTTCTAGGTCGGACTGTGGTCAGTTGGTCAGTTTCTGGTTTCTAGTTCAGACTGTGGTCAGTTGGACAGTTTCTGGTTTCGAGGTCAGACTGTGGTCAGTTGGTCAGTATCGGGTTTCTCGGTCAGATTTTGGTCAGTTGGTCAGTTGCTGGTTTCTACATCAGACTGTGGTCAGTTGGTCAGATACTGGTTGCTAGGTCAGAATGTGGCCTGTTTGATAATTTGTGGTTGCTAGGTCAGAATGTGGTCATTTGGCCAGGTTTTGGTTTCGAGGTTAGATTGTGGTCAGTTGCTCAGTTTCTGGTTTCGAGGTCAGACTGTGGTCAGTTGGTCAGTTTCTGGTTTCTAGGTCAGACTGAGTTCAGTTGGTCCATTTCTATTTTCTCAGCCAGATTGTGGACAGTTGGTCAGTTTCTGGTTTCGAGTTAAGAATATGGTCAGTTGGTCAGTTTCGGGTTTCTAGGTCAGATTGTGGTCAGTTGGTCAGTTGCTGGCTTCTACATCAGACTGTGGTCAGTTGGTCAGATACTGGTTGCTAGGTCAGAATGTGGCCTGTTTGACATTTTATGCTTGCTAGGTAATACTGTGGTCATTTGGTCAGTTTTGGGTTCCTAGTTCAGACTGTGATCAGTTTGTCAGTTTCTGGTTGTTCATTTAGACTGTGGTCAGTTGGTCTGTTTCGGATTCTAGGTCAGACTGTGGTCAGTTGGTCAGTTTCGGGTTGTCTAGGTCAGACTGTGGTCAGTTGGTCAGTTCCTGTTTGCTGGGTCAGACTGTGATCAGTTGGTCAGTCACTGGTTGCTAGGTAATACTTTGGTCAGTTGGTTAGTTGCTGCTTTCTAGGTCAGACAGTGCTCAGTTGGTCAATTTCTGGTTTCTAGGTCAGACTGTGGTCATTTCGTCAGTTTCTGATTCCTAGGTCAGACTGTGGTCAGTTGGTCATTTTCTGGTTCCTAATTCAGACTGTGGTCAGTTGCTCCGTTTCTGGTTTCTCGTTTATACTGTGGTTAGTTGTTCAGTTTCTGGTTTATAGTTCAGACTGTGGTTTGTTGGTCAGTTTCTGGTTTCTAGGTCAGACTGTGGTCAGATGGTCAGTTTCATGTTGCCTCGGTCAGCCTGTGTTCAGTTGATCAGTTTCTGGATCCTAGGTCAGATTGTGGTCAGTTGGTCCATTTCTGGTTTCTAGGTCAGACTGTGGTCAGTTAGTCAGTTTCTGATTTCGAGTTTAGTATGTGGTCAGTTGGACAGTTTCTGGTTTCGAGTTCAGACTGTGGTCAGTTGGTCAGTTTCGAGTTTCTAGGTCAGATTGTGGTCAGTTGGTCAGTTGCTGGTTACTACGTCAGACTGTGGTCAGTTGGTCAGATACTGATTGCTAGGTAAGAATGTGGCCTTTTTGACAGTTTGTGGTTGCTATGTCAAAATGTGGTCATTTGGTCAGTTTTTGGTTTCGAGGTCAGATTATGGTCAATTGCTCAGTTTCTGGTTTCAAGGCCAGACTGTGGTCAGTTGGACAGTTTCATGTTGTCTCGGTCAGACTGTGGTCAGTTGGTTCGTTCCAGGTTTCTGGGTCAGAATGTGGACATTTTGTCAGTTTCAGGTTTCTCGGTCAGATTGTGGTTAATTAGTCTTTTTCTGGATTCTATGTCAGGGTGAGGTCAGTTGGTCAGTTTCTGGTTCCTAGTTCAGACTGTGATCAGTTTGTCAGTTTCTGGTTTCTCAGTTAGACTGTGGTCAGTTGGTCTGTTTCGGTTTCTAGGTCAGACTGTGGTCAGTTGGTCAGTTTCTGTTTTCTAGGTCAGACTTTGGTCAGTTGGTCAGTTTCGGGTTATCTAGGTCAGTCTGTGGTCAGTTGGTCAGTTCCTGGTTTCTGGGTCAGACTGTGATCAGTTGGTCAGTGACTTGTTGCTAGGTAATACTTTGGTCAATTGGTTAGTTGCTGGTTTCTAGGTCAGACTGTGCTCAGTTGGTCAATTTCTGATTCCTAGGTCAGACTCTGGTCACTTCGTCAGTTTCTGGTTTCTAAGTCAGTCTGTGGTCAGTTGTTCAATTTCTGGTTCCTAATTCAGACTGTGGTCAGTTGCTCCGTTTCTGGTTTCTCGTTTATACTGTAGTTAGTTGGTCAGTTTCTGGTTTATAGTTCAGACTGTGGTTTGTTGGTCAGTTTCTGGTTTCTAGGTCAGACTGTGGTCAGTTGGTCAGTTTCATGTTGCCTCGGTCAGCCTGTGTTCAGTTGATCAGTTTCTGGATCCTAGGTCAGATTGTGGTCAGTTGGTCCATTTCTGGTTTCTAGGTCAGACTGTGGTCAGTTAGTCAGTTTCTGATTTCGAGTTTAGTATGTGGTCAGTTGGATAGTTTCTGGTTTCGAGGTCAGACTGTGGTCAGTTGGTCAGTTTCGAGTTTCTAGGTCAGATTGTGATCAGTTGGTCAGTTGCTGGTTACTACGTCAGACTGTGGTCAGTTGGTCAGATACTGATTGCTAGGTAAGAATGTGGCCTTTTTGACAGTTTGTGGTTGCTAGGTCAAAATGTGGTCATTTGGTCAGTTTTTGGTTTCGAGGTCAGATTGTGGTCAATTGCTCAGTTTCTGGTTTCAAGGCCAGACTGTGGTCAGTTGGACAGTTTCATGTTGTCTCGGTCAGACTGTGGTCAGTTGGTTCGTTCCAGGTTTCTGGGTCAGAATGTGGACATTTTGTCAGTTTCAGGTTTCTCGGTCAGATTGTGGTTAATTAGTCTTTTTCTGGATTCTATGTCAGGGTGAGGTCAGTTGGTCAGTTTCTGGTTCCTAGTTCAGACTGTGATCAGTTTGTCAGTGTCTGGTTTCTCAGTTAGACTGTGGTCAGTTGGTCTGTTTCGGTTTCTAGGTCAGACTGTGGTCAGTTGGTCAGTTTCTGTTTTCAAGTCAGACTTTGGTCAGTTGGTCAGTTTCGGGTTATCTAGGTCAGACTGTGGTCAGTTGGTCAGTTCCTGGTTTCTGGGTCAGACTGTGATCAGTTGGTCAGTGACTTGTTGCTCGGTAATACTTTGGTCAATTGGTTAGTTGCTGGTTTCTAGGTCAGACTGTGCTCAGTTGGTCAATTTCTGGTTTCTAGGTCAGACTGTGGTCAGTTCGTCAGTTTCTGATTCCTAGGTCAGACTGTGGTCAATTCGTCAGTTTCTGATCTCTAGGTCAGTCTGTGGTCAGCTATTCAGTTTCTGGTTCCTAATTCAGACTGTGGTCAGTTGCTCCGTTTCTGGTTTCTTGTTTATACTGTGGTTAGTTGGTCAGTTTCTGCTTTATAGTTCAGACTGTGGTTTGTTGGTCAGTTTCTGGTTTCTAGGTCAGACTGTGGTCAGTTCCTCAGTTTCTGGTTTCGAGGTCAGACTGTGGTTAGTTGGTCAGTTGCTGGTTTCTACGTCAGACTGTGGTCAGTTGGACAGTTTCTGTTATTAGATCAGACTGAAGTCAGATGGTCAGTTTCTGGTTTCTAGGTCAGAATGTGGTCAGTTTGTCAGTTTCATGTTGTCTCGGTCAGACTGTGGTCAGTTGGTCAGTTCCAGGTTTCTGGGTCAGACTGTGGACATTTGGTCAATTTCTGGTTTCTCGGTCAGTTTGTGGTTAGTTAGTTTTTTTCTGGTTTATAGGTCAGACTGTGGTCAGTTGGACAGTTTCTGGTTCCTAGTTCAGACTGTGGTCAGTTCGTCAGTTTCTGTTTTGTAGGTAAGACTTTGGTCAGTTGGTCAGTTTCGGGTTGTCTAGATCAGACTGTGTTCAGTTAGTCAATTTCTGGTTTCTAGGTCAGTCTGTGGTCAGTTGTTCAGTTTCTGGTTCCTAATTCAGTCTGTGGTCAGTTGGTCAGTTTCTGGTTGTTCGTTCTGACTGTGGGTAGTTGGTCACTTCCTGGTTTCTAGGTCAGACTGTGGTCAGCTTGTCAGTATCTGCTTTCTAAGTCAGACTGTAGTCAGTTACTGTTTGCTGCGACAGAATGTGGCCTGTTGGTCAGTTTGTGGTTGTGAGGTCAGACTGTGGTCAGTTGGTCAGTTTCTGGTTTCTAGGTCAGACTGAGTTCAGTTGGTCCATTTCTATTTTCTCAGCCAGATTGTGGACAGTTGGTCAGTTTCTGGTTTCGAGTTAAGAATATGGTCAATTGGTCAGTTTAGGGTTTCTAGGTCAGATTGTGGTCAGTTGGTCAGTTGCTGGCTTCTACATCAGACTGTGGTCAGTTGGTCAGATACTGGTTGCTAGGTCAGAATGTGGCCTGTTTGACATTTTATGCTTGGTAGGTAATACTGTGGTCATTTGGTCAGTTTTTGGTTCCTAGTTCAGACTGTGATCAGTTTGTCAGTTTCTGGTTGTTCATTTAGACTGTGGTCAGTTGGTCTGTTTCGGATTCTAGGTCAGACTGTGGTCAGTTGGTCAGTTTCTGTTTTCTAGGTCAGACTTTGGTCAGTTGGTCAGTTTCGGGTTGTCTAGCTCAGACTGTGGTCAGTTGGTCAGTTCCTGGTTGCTGGGTCAGACTGTGATCAGTTGGTCAGTCACTGGTTGCTAGGTAATACTTTGGTCAGTTGGTTAGTTGCTGCTTTCTAGGTCAGACAGTGCTCAGTTGGTCAATTACTGGTTTCTAGGTCAGACTGTGGTCATTTCGTCAGTTTCTGATTCCTAGGTCAGACTGTTGTCACTTCGTCAGTTTCTGGTTTCTAAGTCAGTCTGTGGTCAGTTGTTCAGTTTCTGGTTCCTAATTCAGACTGTGGTCAGTTGCTCCGTTTCTGGTTTCTCGTTTATACTGTGGTTAGTTGGTCAGTTTCTGGTTTATAGTTCAGACTGTGGTTTGTTGGTCAGTTTCTGGTTTCTAGGTCAGACTGTGGTCAGTTCGTCAGTTTCTTGTTTCTAGAGCAGACTGTGGTCAGTTGGTCAGTTTCTGGTTTCTAGGTCAGACTGTGGTCAGTTGGTCAGTTTCATGTTGCCTCGGTCAGCCTTTGTTCAGTTGATCAGTTTCTGGATCCTAGGTCAGATTGTGTTCAGTTGGTCCATTTCTGGTTTCTAGATCAGACTGTGGTCAGTTAGTCAGTTTCTGATTTCGAGTTTAGTATGTGGTCAGTTGGACAGTTTCTGGTTTCGAGGTCAGACTGTGGTCAGTTGGTCAGTTTCGAGTTTCTAGGTCAGATTGTGGTCTGTTGGTCAGTTGCTGGTTACTACGTCAGACTGTGGTCAGTTGGTCAGATACTGATTGCTAGGTAAGAATGTGGCCTTTTTGACAGTTTGTGATTGCTAGGTCAAAATGTGGTCATTTGGTCAGTTTTTGGTTTCGAGGTCAGATTGTGGTCAATTGCTCAGTTTTTGGTTTCAAGGCCAGACTGTGGTCAGTTGGACAGTTTCATGTTGTCTCGTTCAGACTGTGGTCAGTTGGTTCGTTCCAGGTTTCTGGGTCAGAATGTGGACATTTTGTCAGTTTCAGGTTTCTCGGTCAGATTGTGGTTAATTAGTCTTTTTCTGGATTCTATGTCAGGGTGAGGTCAGTTGGTCAGTTTCTGGTTCCTAGTTCAGACTGTGATCAGTTTGTCAGTGTCTGGTTTCTCAGTTAGACTGTGGTCAGTTGGTCTGTTTCGGTTTCTAGGTCAGACTGTGGTCAGTTGGTCAGTTTCTGTTTTCAAGTCAGACTTTGGTCAGTTGGTCAGTTTCGGGTTATCTAGGTCAGACTGTGGTCAGTTGGTCAGTTCCTGGTTTCTGGGTCAGACTGTGATCAGTTGGTCAGTGACTTGTTGCTCGGTAATACTTTGGTCAATTGGTTAGTTGCTGGTTTCTAGGTCAGACTGTGCTCAGTTGGTCAATTTCTGGTTTCTAGGTCAGACTGTGGTCAGTTCGTCAGTTTCTGATTCCTAGGTCAGACTGTGGTCAATTCGTCAGTTTCTGATCTCTAGGTCAGTCTGTGGTCAGCTATTCAGTTTCTGGTTCCTAATTCAGACTGTGGTCAGTTGCTCCGTTTCTGGTTTCTTGTTTATACTGTGGTTAGTTGGTCAGTTTCTGCTTTATAGTTCAGACTGTGGTTTGTTGGTCAGTTTCTGGTTTCTAGGTCAGACTGTAGTCAGTTCGTCAGTTTCTGGTTTCGAGGTCAGACTGTGGTTAGTTGGTCAGTTGCTGGTTTCTACGTCAGACTGTGGTCAGTTGGACAGTTTCTGTTATTAGATCAGACTGAAGTCAGTTGGTCAGTTCCAGGTTTCTGGGTCAGACTGTGGACATTTGGTCAATTTCTGGTTTCTCGGTCAGTTTGTGGTTAGTTAGTTTTTTTCTGGTTTATAGGTCAGACTGTGGTCAGTTGGACAGTTTCTGGTTCCTAGTTCAGACTGTGGTCAGTTCGTCAGTTTCTGTTTTGTAGGTAAGACTTTGGTCAGTTGGTCAGTTTCGGGTTGTCTAGATCAGACTGTGTTCAGTTAGTCAATTTCTGGTTTCTAGGTCAGTCTGTGGTCAGTTGTTCAGTTTCTGGTTCCTAATTCAGTCTGTGGTCAGTTGGTCAGTTTCTGGTTGTTCGTTCTGACTGTGGGTAGTTGGTCACTTCCTGGTTTCTAGGTCAGACTGTGGTCAGCTTGTCAGTATCTGCTTTCTAAGTCAGACTGTAGTCAGTTACTGTTTGCTGCGACAGAATGTGGCCTGTTGGTCAGTTTGTGGTTGTGAGGTCAGACTGTGGTCAGTTGGTCAGTTTCTGGTTTCTAGGTCAGACTGAGTTCAGTTGGTCCATTTCTATTTTCTCAGCCAGATTGTGGACAGTTGGTCAGTTTCTGGTTTCGAGTTAAGAATATGGTCAATTGGTCAGTTTAGGGTTTCTAGGTCAGATTGTGGTCAGTTGGTCAGTTGCTGGCTTCTACATCAGACTGTGGTCAGTTGGTCAGATACTGGTTGCTAGGTCAGAATGTGGCCTGTTTGACATTTTATGCTTGGTAGGTAATACTGTGGTCATTTGGTCAGTTTTTGGTTCCTAGTTCAGACTGTGATCAGTTTGTCAGTTTCTGGTTGTTCATTTAGACTGTGGTCAGTTGGTCTGTTTCGGATTCTAGGTCAGACTGTGGTCAGTTGGTCAGTTTCTGTTTTCTAGGTCAGACTTTGGTCAGTTGGTCAGTTTCGGGTTGTCTAGCTCAGACTGTGGTCAGTTGGTCAGTTCCTGGTTGCTGGGTCAGACTGTGATCAGTTGGTCAGTCACTGGTTGCTAGGTAATACTTTGGTCAGTTGGTTAGTTGCTGCTTTCTAGGTCAGACAGTGCTCAGTTGGTCAATTACTGGTTTCTAGGTCAGACTGTGGTCATTTCGTCAGTTTCTGATTCCTAGGTCAGACTGTGGTCACTTCGTCAGTTTCTGGTTTCTAAGTCAGTCTGTGGTCAGTTGTTCAGTTTCTGGTTCCTAATTCAGACTGTGGTCAGTTGCTCCGTTTCTCGTTCAGACTGTGGTTAGTTGGTCAGTTTCTGGTTTATAGTTCAGACTGTGGTTTGTTGGTCAGTTTCTGGTTTCTAGGTCAGACTGTGGTCAGTTCGTCAGTTTCTTGTTTCTAGAGCAGACTGTGGTCAGTTGGTCAGTTTCTGGTTTCTAGGTCAGACTGTGGTCAGTTCGTCAGTTTCTTGTTTCTAGAGCAGACTGTGGTCAGTTGGTCAGTTTCTGGATCCTAGGTCAGATTGTGGTCAGTTGGTCCATTTCTGGTTTCTAGATCAGACTGTGGTCAGTTAGTCAGTTTCTGATTTCGAGTTTAGTATGTGGTCAGTTGGACAGTTTCTGGTTTCGAGGTCAGACTGTGGTCAGTTGGTCAGTTTCGAGTTTCTAGGTCAGATTGTGGTCTGTTGGTCAGTTGCTGGTTACTACGTCAGACTGTGGTCAGTTGGTCAGATACTGATTGCTAGGTAAGAATGTGGCCTTTTTGACAGTTTGTGATTGCTAGGTCAAAATGTGGTCATTTGGTCAGTTTTTGGTTTCGAGGTCAGATTGTGGTCAATTGCTCAGTTTTTGGTTTCAAGGCCAGACTGTGGTCAGTTGGACAGTTTCATGTTGTCTCGTTCAGACTGTGGTCAGTTGGTTCGTTCCAGGTTTCTGGGTCAGAATGTGGACATTTTGTCAGTTTCAGGTTTCTCGGTCAGATTGTGGTTAATTAGTCTTTTTCTGGATTCTATGTCAGGCTGTGGTCAGTTGGTCAGTTTCTGGTTCCTAGTTCAGACTGTGATCAGTTTGTCAGTTTCTGGTTTCTCAGTTAGACTGTGGTCAGTTGGTCTGTTTCGGTTTCTAGGTCAGACTGTGGTCAGTTGGTCAGTTTCTGTTTGCTAGGTCAGACTTTGGTCAGTTGGTCAGTTTCTGGTTTCTAGGTCAGACTTTGGTCAGTTGGTCAGTTTCTGGTTTCTAGATCAGACTATGATTAGTTGATCAGTTTCTTGTTTCTCGGTCAGACTGTAGTCAGTTGGTCAGCTTCGGATTGTCTCGGTCAGATTGTGGTCAGTTAAACAGCTTCTGGATTCGAGATCAGACTGTGGTCAGTTGGTCAGTTTCTAGTTTCTAGGTCAGACTGTGTTTAGTTGGTCAGTTTCATGTTGCCTCGGTCAGACTGTTGTCAGTTGGTAAGTTGCTGGTTGCTAGGTCAGACTGTGCTCAGTTGGTATTATTCTGAATCCTCGGTCAGACTGTGCTCAGTTGCTCAGTTTCTGGTTTCGAGGTCAGACTGTGGGCAGTTGGTCAGTTGCTGGTTCTAGGTCAGTCTCTGGACAGTTGGTCAGTTGCTGGTTGCTAGATCAGTCTGTGTTCAGTTTGTTACATTTTGGTTGCAAGGTCATCCTGTGGTCAATTGTTCAGTTGCTGGTTACTTGATCAGACTGTGGTCAGTTCCGTCTGTTTCTGGTTTCTCGGTCAGATTGTGGTATAGTTAGTTTTTTCTGGTTTATAGGTCAGACTGTCGTCAGTTGGTCAGTTTCTGGATCCTATTTCAGAATGTGGTCAGTTGGTCAGTTTCTGGTTTCTCGGTTAAACTGTGGTCAGTTGGTCAGTTTCTGGTTTCTAGATCAGACTGATGTCAGTTGGTCAGTGTCTGGTTTCTAGGTAAGTCTGTGGTCAGTTGGTCAGTTTCATTCTGCCTCGGTCAGATTGAGTTCAATTGATCAGTTTCTGGTTTCTCGGTCAGGCTGTGGTCAGTTGGTCAGTTGGTCAGTTTATGTTATTAGGTCAGTCTTCGGTCAGTTGGTCAGTTTATGGTTTCTAGGTCAGAATGTGGTCCTTTGGTCAGTTTCTTGTTTTCAGGTCAGACTGTGGTCAGTTGGTCAGTTGCTGGTTTCTACGTCAGACTGTGGTCAGTTGGACAGTTTCTGTTATTAGGTCAGACTGAGTTCAGCTGGTCAGTTTCTGGTTTCGAGGTCAGAATGTGGTCAGTTGGTCAGTTTCGGGTTTCTAGGTCGGACTGTGGTCAGTTGGTCAGTTTCTGGTTTCTAGTTCAGACTGTGGTCAGTTGGTCAGTTTCGGGTTTCTAGGTCGGACTGTGGTCAGTCGGTCAGTTTCTGGTTTCTAGTTCAGACTGTGGTCAGTTGGACAGTTTCTGGTTTCGAGGTCAGACTGTGGTCAGTTGGTCAGTTTCGGGTTTCTCGGTCAGATTTTGGTCAGTTGGTCAGTTGCTGGTTTCTACATCAGACTGTGGTCAGTTGGTCAGATACTGGTTGCTAGGTCAGAATGTGGCCTGTTTGATAATTTGTGGTTGCTAGGTCAGAATGTGGTCATTTGGTCAGGTTTTGGTTTCGAGGTTAGATTGTGGTCAGTTGCTCAGTTTCTGGTTTCGAGGTCAGACTGTGGTTAGTTGGTCAGTTGCTGGTTTCTACGTCAGACTGTGGTCAGTTGGACAGTTTCTGTTATTAGGTCAGACTGAAGTCAGATGGTCAGTTTCTGGTTTCTAGGTCAGAATGTGGTCAGTTTGTCAGTTTCATGTTGTCTCGGTCAGACTGTGGTCAGTTGGTCAGTTCCAGGTTTCTGGGTCAAACTGTGGACATTTGGTCAATTTCTGGTTTCTCGGTCAGATTGTGGTTAGTTAGTTTTTTTCTGGTTTATAGGTCAGACTGTGGTAAGTTGGACAGTTTCTGGTTCCTAGTTCAGACTGTGGTCAGTTCGTCAGTTTTTGTTTTCTAGGTAAGACTTTGGTCAGTTGGTCAGTTTCGGGTTGTCTAGATCAGACTGTGTTCAGTTAGTCAATTTCTGGTTTCTAGGTCAGACTGTGGTCAGTTGTTCAGTTTCTGGTTCCTAATTCAGTCTGTGGTCAGTTGGTCAGTTTCTGGTTGTTCGTTCTGACTGTGGGTAGTTGGTCATTTCCTGGTTTCTAGGTCAGACTGTGGTCAGCTTGTCAGTATCTGCTTTCTAAGTCAGACTGTAGTCAGTTACTGTTTGCTGCGACAGAATGTGGCCTGTTGGTCAGTTTGTGGTTGCGAGGTCAGACTGTGGTCAGTTGGTCAGTTTCTGGTTTCTAGGTCAGACTGGTATATTTAAATAACGAGGTCTTTCGCCTGTCGCAATGATGAATTTTTCTGCTGAGTGGAAGGTCACTTTTCCCTGCTTGGTCAGTTTTGGGTTCCTAGTTCCGACTGTGATCAGTTTGTCAGTTTCTGGTTGTTCATTTAGACTGTGGTCAGTTGGTCTGTTTCGGATTCTAGGTCAGACTGTGGTCAGTTGATCAGTTTATGTTTTCTAGGTCAGACTTTGGTCAGTTGGTCAGTTTCGGGTTGTCTAGGTCAGACTGTGGTCAGTTGGTCAGTTCCTGGTTGCTGGGTCAGACTGTGATCAGTTGGTCAGTCACTGGTTGCTAGGTAATACTTTGGTCAGTTGGTTAGTTGCTGCTTTCTAGGTCAGACATTGCTCAGTTGGTCAATTTCTGGTTTCTAGGTCAGACTGTGGTCATTTCGTCAGTTTCTGATTTCTAGGTCAGACTGTGTTCACTTCGTCAGTTTCTGGTTTCTAAGTCAGTCTGTGGTCAGTTGTTCAGTTTCTGGTTCCTAATTCAGACTGTGGTTAGTTGCTCCGTTTCTGGTTTCTCGTTTATACTGTGGTTAGTTGGTCAGTTTCTGGTTTATAGTTCAGACTGTGGTTTGTTGGTCAGTTTCTGGTTTCTAGGTCAGACTGTGGTCAGTTGGTCAGTTTCATGTTTCCTCGGTCAGCCTGTGTTCAGTTGATCAGTTTCTGGATCCTATGTCAGATTGTGGTCAGTTGGTCCATTTCTGGTTTCTAGGTCAGACTGTGGTCAGTTAGTCAGTTTCTGATTTCGAGTTTAGTATGTGGTCAGTTGGACAGTTTCTGGTTTCGAGGTCAGACTGTGGTCAGTTGGTCAGTTTCGAGTTTCTAGGTCAGATTGTGGTCAGTTGGTCAGTTGCTGGTTACTACGTCAGACTGTGGTCAGTTGGTCAGATACTGATTGCTAGGTAAGAATGTGGCCTTTTTGACAGTTTGTGGTTGCTATGTCAAAATGTGGTCATTTGATCAGTTTTTGGTTTCGAGGTCAGATTGTGGTCAATTGCTCAGTTTCTGGTTTCAAGGCCAGACTGTGGTCAGTTGGACAGTTTCATGTTGTCTCGGTCAGACTGTGGTCAGTTGGTTCGTTCCAGGTTTCTGGGTCAGAATGTGGACATTTTGTCAGTTTCAGGTTTCTCGGTCAGATTGTGGTTAATTAGTCTTTTTCTGGATTCTATGTCAGGCTGTGGTCAGTTGGTCAGTTTCTCGTTCCTAGTTCAGACTGTGATCAGTTTGTCAGTTTCTGGTTTCTCAGTTAGACTGCGGTCAGTTGGTCTGTTTCGGTTTCGAGGTCAGACTGTGGTCAGTTGGTCAGTTTCTGTTTTCTAGGTCAGACTTTGGTCAGTTGGTCAGTTTCGGGTTATCTAGGTCAGACTGTGGTCAGTTGGTCAGTTCCTGGTTTTTGGGTCAGACTGTGATCAGTTGGTCAGTGACTTGTTGCTAGGTAATACTTTGGTCAATTGGTTAGTTGCTGGTTTCTAGGTCAGACTGTGCTCAGTTGGTCAATTTCTGGTTTCTAGGTCAGACTGTGGTCAGTTCGTCAGTTTCTGATTCCTAGGTCAGACTGTGGTCAATTCGTCAGTTTCTGGTCTCTTGGTCAGTCTGTGGTCAGCTATTCAATTTCTGGTTCCTAATTCAGACTGTGGTCAGTTGCTCCGTTTCTGGTTTCTCGTTTATACTGTGGTTAGTTGGTCAGTTTCTGGTTTATAGTTCAGACTGTGGTTTGTTGGTCAGTTTCTGGTTTCTAGGTCAGACTGTGGTCAGTTGGTCAGTTTCTGGTTTCTAGATCAGACTGTGGTCAGTTGGTCAGTTTCTGGTTTCTAGGTCAGACTGTGGTCAGTTGGTCAGTTTCATGTTGCCTCGGTCAGCCTGTGTTCAGTTGATCAGTTTCTGGTTCCTAGGTCAGATTGTGGTCAGTTGGTCCATTTCTGGTTTCTAGGTCAGACTGTGGTCAGTTGGTCAGTTTCTGGTTTCGAGTTTAGTATGTGGTCAGTTGGACAGTTTCTGGTTTCGAGGTCAGACTGTGGTCAGTTGGTCAGTTTCGAGTTTCTAGGTCAGATTGTGGTCAGTTGGTCAGTTGCTGGTTTCTACGTCAGACTCTGGTCAGTTGGTCAGATACTGATTGTTTGGTAAGAATGTGGCCTTTTTGACAGTTTGTGGTAGCTAGGTCAGAATGTGGTCATTTGGTCAGTTTTTGGTTTCGAGGTCAGATTGTGGTCAATTGCTCAGTTTCTGGTTTCTAGGCCAGACTGTGGGTCAGTTGGCAAGTTTCATGTTGTCTCGGTCAGACTGTGGTCAGTTGGTTCGGTCCAGGTTTCTGGGTCAGAATGTGGACATTTTGTCAGTTTCTGGTTTCTCGGTCAGATTGTGGTTAATTAGTCTTTTTCTGGATTCTATGTCAGGCTGTGGTCAGTTGGTCAGTTTATGGTTCCTAGTTCAGACTGTGATCAGTTTTTCAGTTTCTAATTTCTCAGTTAGACTGTGGTCAGTTGGTCTGTTTCGGTTTCTAGGTCAGACTGTGGTCAGTTGGTCAGTTTCTGTTTTCTAGGTCAGACTTTGGTCAGTTGGTCAGTTTCGGGTTATCTCGGTCAGACTTTGGTCAGTTAGTCAGTTCCTGGTTTCTGGGTCAGACTGTGATCAGTTGGTCAGTCACTGGTTGCCAGGTAATACTTTGGTCAATTGTTTAGTTGTTGGTTTCTCGGTCAGACTGTGCTCAGTTGGTCAATTTCTGGTTTCTAGGTCAGACTGTGGTCAGTTCGTCAATTTCTGATTCCTAGGTCAGACTGTGGTCACTTCGTCAGTTTCTGGTTTCTAGGTCAGTCTGTGGTCAGTTGTTCAGTTTCTGGTTCCTAATTCAGACTGTGGTCAGTTGCTCCGTTTCTCGTTCAGACTGTGGTTAGTTGGTCAGTTTCTGGTTTATAGCTCAGACTGTGTTTTTTTGGTCAGTTTCTCGTTTCTAGATCAGTTTGTGATCAGTTGGTCAGTTCCTGGTTTCTAGGTCAGACTGTGGTCAGTTACTGGCTGCTGCGACAGAATGTGGCTTGTTGATCAATTTGTGGTTGCTCGGTCAGACTGAGGTCAGTTGGTCCGTTTTATGTTGTCTCGTTCATACTGTGGTTAGTTGGTCAGTTTCTGGTTTCTAGTTGAGACTCTGGTCAGTTGGACAGTTTCTGGTTTCTTGGTCAGAATGTGGTCAATTGGTCAGTTTTTGGTTTCTAGGTCAGACTGTGGTCAGTTGGTCTGTTACTGTTTGCTGGGATAGAATGTGGCCTTTTGGTGAGATTGTGGTTGCTCGGTAAGACTACGGTCAGTTGGTCAGTTTCTGGTTCCGATGTCAGACTGAGGTCTGTTGGTCAGTTTCTGGTTTCTTGGAGATAATGTGGTCAATTGGTCAGTTTCTGGTTTTTATGTGAGACTGTGGTCAGTTGGTCAGTTTCTGGTTTTTAGGTCAGACTGTGGTCAGTTGGTCAGTTTCGGGTTTCTAGGTCAGACTGTGGTCAGTTGGTCAGATTCTGGTTTCTAGGTCAGACTGTGGTCAGTTGGTCCATTTCTTGTTTCTACGTCAGACTTTGGTCAGTTGGTCAGTTTCTGGTTTCGAGTTTAGTATGTGGTCAGTTGGACAGTTTCTGGTTTCCAGGTCAGACTGTGGTCAGTTGGTCAGTTTCAGCTTTCTAGGTCAGATTGTGGTCAGTGGGCCAGTTGCTGTTTTCTACGTCAAACTGTGGTCAGTTGGTCAGTTAGTCTTTTTCTGGATTCTATGTCAGGCTGTGGTCAGTTGGTCAGTTTCTGGTTACTAGTTCAGACTGTGATCAGTTTGTCAGATTCTGGTTTCTCAGTTAGACTGTGGTCAGTTGGTCAGTTTCTGTTTCCTCGGTCAGAATTTGGTCAGTTGGTCAGTTTTGTGTTGTCTAGGTCAGACTCTGGTCAGTTGGTCAGTTCCTGGTTTCTGGGTCAGACTGTGATCATTTGGTCAGTCACTGGTTGCTAGGTAATACTTTGGACAGTTGGTTAGTTGCTGGTTTCTAGTTCAGACTGTGCTCAGTTGGTCAATTCTGGTTTCTAGGTCAGACTGTGGTCAGTTCGTCAGTTTCTGGTTCCTAGGTCAGACTGTGGTCAGTTGGTCGGTTTCTGGTTGCTAGATCAGACTATGGCCTGTTGGTCAGTTTCTGGTTTCTAGTTCAGACTGTGTTCACTTGGTCAGTTTCTGGTTGCTGGATCAGACTGGTCAGTTGGTCAGTTTCTGGTTTCTATATCAGACTGTGGTCAGTTGGTCAGTGTCTGTTTTCTAGGTCAGACTTTGGTCAGTTGGTCAGTTTCGGGTTGTCTAGGTCAGACTGTGGTCAGTTGTTCAGTTCCTGGTTTCTGGGTCAGACTGTGATCAGTTGGTCAGTCACTTAGTTGCTGGTTTCTCGGTCATGCTGTGCTCAGTTGGTTAGTTTCTGGTTTCTAAGTCAGACTGTGTTCAGTTGGTCAGTTTCTGTTGCTAGATCTGACTATGGTCAGTTGGTCCGTTTCTGGCTCCTAGATCAGACTATGTTCAGTTGATCAATTTCTGGTTTCTAGGTCAGAATGTAGTCAGTTGGTCAGTTTCAGATTATCTCAGTCAGATTGTGGTCAGTTGGACAGATTCTGGATTCTAGATAAGACTGTGGTCAGTTGGTCAGTTTCTGGTTTCTAGGTCAGACTGTGGTCAGTTGTTCAGTTTCATGTTGCCTCGGTCAGACTGTGTTCAGTTGGTCAGCTTCTGGTTTCTAGATCAGACTGTGGTCAGTTTGTCTGTTACTGGTTTCTAGGTCAGACTGCATTCGGTTGGTCAGTTTCTGTTTTGTCGGTCAGACTGTGGTCAGTTGGACAGTTTCTGGTTTCTAGGTCAGACTGTGTTCAATTGGTCAGTTTCTGGTTGCTCGATCAGACTGTGGTCAGTTGGTCAGTTTCTGGTTTCAAGATCAAATTGTTTTCAGTTGGTCAGTTTCATGTTGCTTCGGTCATACTGTGGTCAGTTGGTCATTTACTGGTTTTTAGGTCAGACTGTGGTGAGTTGGTCAGTTAGTCAGTTTCTGCTTTCTCGGTTAGATGTGTTCAGTTAGTCAGTTTCTGGTTCAGAGTTCAGACTGTGTTAAGTTGGTCTGTTTCTGGTTTCTAGGTCAGACTGTGGTCAGTTGGTCAGTTTCTGTTTTCTCGGTCAGACTATGGTCTGTTGGTCAGTTTCTGGTTTCTAGGTCAGAATGTGGACAGTTGGTCAGTTGCTGGTTTCTAGATCAGACTATGGTTAGTTGATCAGTTTCTTGTTTCTAGGTCAGACTGTGGTCAGTTGGCCAGCTTCGGATTGTCTTGGTCAGATTGTGGTCAGTTGGACAGTTTCTGGATTCGAGATCAGACTGTGGTCAGTTGGTCAGTTTTTGGTTTCTAGGTCAGACTGTGGTCAGTTGTTCAGTTACATGTTGCCTCGGTCAGACTGTTGTCAGTTGGTAAGTTGCTGGTTGCTAGGTCAGACTGTGGGCAGTTGGTCAGTTGCTGGTTGCTAGATCAGTCTGTGTTCAGTTTGTTACATTTTGGTTGCAAGGTCATCCTGTGGTCAATTGGTCAGTTGCTGGTTACTTGATCAGACTGTTGTCAGTTCCGTCAGTTTCTGGTTTCTCGGGCAGATTGTGGTATAGTTAGTTTTTTCTATTTTATAGGTCAGACTTTGGTCAGTTGGTCAGTTTCTTGATCCTATTTCAGACAGTGGTCAGTTGGTCAGTTTCTGGTTTCTCGGTTAGACTGTGGTGAGTAGGTCAGTTTCTGATTTCTAGGTCAGTCTGTGGTCAGTTGGTCAGCTTCAATCTGCCTCGGTCAGACTGTGTTCATTGATCAGTTTCTGGTTTCTCGGTCAGACTGTGGTCAGTTGGTCAGTTTTTGTTATTAGGTTAGTCTTCGGTCAGTTGGTCAGTTTCTGGTTTCTAGGTCAGAATGTGGTCCGTTGGTCAGTTTCTGGTTTCGAGGTCAGAATATGGTCAGTTGGTTAGTTTCGGGTTTCTAGGTCGGACTATGGTCAGTTGGTCAGTTTCTGGTTTCTAGGTCAGACTGTGGTCAGTTGGACAGTTTCCGATTTCTACATCAGACTGTGGTCAATTGGTCAGATACTGGTTGCTAGGTCAGAATGTGGCCTGTTTGATAATTTGTGGTTGCTAGGTCAGAATGTGGTCATTTGGCCAGGTTTTGGTTTCGAGGTCAGATTGTGATCAGTTGCTCAGTTTCTGGTTTCGAGGTCAGACTGTGGTTAGTTGGTCAGTTGCTGGTTTCTACGTCAGACTGTGGTCAGTTGGACAGTTTCTGTTATTAGGTCAGATTGAGGTCAGATTGTCAGTTTCTGATTTCTAGGTCAGAATGTAGTCAGTTGGTCTGTTTCTGGTTTCTAGGTCAGACTGTGGTCAGTTGGTCCTTTACTGGGTTCTAGGTCAGTCTGTGGTAGTTGGTCAGTTGCTGGTTTCTACGTCAGACTGTGGTCAGTTGGTCAGATACTGGTGGCTAGGTCAGAATGTGGCAAGTTTAACAATTTGTGTTTGCTAGGTCAGAATGTGGTCATTTGGTCAGTTTTGGTTTCGAAGTCAGATTGTGGTCAGTTGCTCAGTTTCTGGTTTCTAGGTCAGACTGTGGTCAGTTGGTCAGTTTCATGTTGTCACGGTCAGACTGTGGTCAGTTGGTCAGTTCCAGGTTTCTGGGTCAGATTGTGGACATTTGGTCAGTTTCTGGTTTCTCGGTCAGATTGTGGTTAATTAGTCTTTTTCTGGTTTAGAAGTCAGACAGTGGTCAGTTGGTCAGTTTCTGGTTCCTAGTTCAGACTATGGTCAGTTCGTCAGTTTATGTTTTCTATTAAGACTCTGGTCAGTTGGTCAGTTTCGGGTTGTCTAGGTCAGACTGTGTTCAGTTAGTCAATTTGTGGTTTCTAGGTCAGACTGTGGTCAGTTAGTCAGTTTCTGATTCCTAGGTCAGTCTGCGGTCACTTGGTCAGTTTCTGGTTTCGAGGTCAGTCTGTGGTTAGTTGTTCAGTTTCTGGTTCCTAATTCAGTCTGTGTTCAGTTAGTCAGTTTCTGGTTTCTCTTTCAGACTGTGGTTAGTTGGTCACTTCCTGGTTTCTAGGTCAGACTGTGGTCAGCTTGACAGTATCTTATTTCTAGCTCAGACTGTAGTCAGTTACTGGTTGCTGTCACAGAATGTGGCCTGATGGTCAGTTTGTGGTTTCTGGGTCAGACTGTGGTCAGTTAGTCAGTTTCTGATTCCTAGGTCAGACTGTGATCAGTTGGTCAGTTTCTGGTTTCTAGGTCAGACTGAGGTCAGTTGGTCCATTTCTATTTTCCAGGCCAGATTGTGGACAGTTGGTCAGTTTCTGGTTTCCAGTTAAGAATATGGTCAGTTGGTCAGTTTCGGGTTTCTAGGTGAGATTGTGGTCAGTTGGTCAGTTTCATGTTGCCTCGGTCAGCCTGTGTTAAGTTGATTGCTTTCTGGTTCCTAGGTCAGACGTGGTCAGTTGGTCCATTTCTGGTTTCTAGGTCAGACTGTGGTCAGTCGGTCAGTTTCTGTTTTCTCGGTCAGACTATGGTCTGTTGGTCAGTTTCTTGTTTCTAGGTCAGACTGTGGTCAGTTGGTCAGTTTCAGGTTTCTACGTCAGATAGTGGTCAGTTGGTCAGATACTGATTGCAAGGTAAGAATGTGGCCTGTTTGACAGTTTGTGGTTGCTAGGTCAGAATGTGATCATTTGGTCAGTTTTTGGTTTCGAGGTCAGATTGTGGTCAGTTGCTCAGTTTCTGGTTTTAGGCCAGACTGTGGTCAGTTGGTCAGCTTCATGTTGTCTCGGTCAGACTGTGGTTAGTTGTTAGTTCCAGGTTTCTGGGTCAGACTGTGGACATTTTGTCAGTTTCAGGTTTCTCGTTCAGATTGTGGTTAATTAGTATTTTTCTGGTTGCTAGGTCAGACTGTGGTCAGTTGGTCAATTTCTGGTTCCTCGTTCAGACTGTGATCAGTTTGTCAGATTCTGGTTTCTCAGTTAGACTGTGCTCAGTTGGTCTGTTTCGGTTTCTAGGTCAGACTGTGATCAGTTGGTCAGTTTCTGTTTTCTGAGTCAGACTTTGGTCAGTTGGTCAGTTTCGGGTTGTCTCGGTCAGACTGTGCTCAGTTGGTCAGTTGCTGGCTTCTACATCAGACTGTGGTCAGTTGGTCAGTGTCTGTTTTCTAGGTCAGACTTTGGTCAGTTGGTCAGTTTCGGCTGGTCCAGGTCAGACTGTGGTCAGTTCGTCAGTTCCTGGTTTCTGGGTCAAACTGTGATCAGTTGGTCAGTCACTGGTTGCTTGGTAATATTTAGGTCAGTTGGTTAGTTGCTGGTTTCTAGGTCAGGCTGTGCTCAGTTGGTCAGTTTCTGCTTTCCAGGTCAGACTGTGTTGAGTTGGTCAGTTTCTGGTGCTAGATCTGACTATGGTCAGTTAGTCAGTTTCTGGCTCCTAGATCAGACTGTGGTCAGTTGATCAGTTAATGGTTTCTAGGTCAGAATGTAGTCAGTTGATCAGTTTCAGATTGTCTCAGTCAGATTGTGGTCAGTTGGACAGTTTCTGGATTCTAGATCAGACTGTGGTCAGTTGGTCAGTTTCTGGTTTCTAGGTCAGACTGTGGTCAGTTGGTCAGTTTCATGTTGCCTCGGTCAGACTGTGTTCAGTTGGTCAGTTTCTGGTTTCTAGATCAGACTGTGGTCAGTTGGTCTGTTTCTGGTTTCTCGGTCAGACTGCGGTCGGTTGGTCAGTTTCTGTTTTGTCGGTCAGACTGTGGTCAGTTGGACAGTTCTGGTTTCCAGGTCAGAATGTGTTAAGTTGGTCTGTTTCTGGTTTCTAGGTCAGACTGTGGTCAGTCGGTCAGTTTCTGTTTTCTCGGTCAGACTATGGTCTGTTGGTCAGTTTCTTGTTTCTAGGTCAGACTGTGGTCAGTTGGTCAGCTTCGGATTGTCTCGGTCAGATTGTGGTCAGTTGGACAGTTTCTGGATTCGAGATCAGACTGTGGTCAGTTGGTCAGTTTCTGTTTCTGGTCAGACTGTGGTCAGTTGGTCAGTATCATGTTGCCTCGGTCAGACTGTTGTCAGTTGGTAAGTTGCTGGTTGCTAGGTCAGACTGTGCTCACTTTGTATGTTTCTGATTCCTCGTCAGACTGTGCTCAGTTGCTCAGTTTCTGGTTTCGAGTTCAGACTGTGGGCAGTTGGTCAGTTGCTGGTTCCAGGTCAGTCTGTGTTCAATTTGTTACATTTTGGTTGCAAGGTCATCCTGTGGTCAATTGTTCAGTTGCTGGTTACTTGATCAGACTGTGGTCAGTTCCGTCAGTTTCTGGTTTCTCGGTCAGATTGTGGTATAGTTAGTTTTTTCTGGTTTATCGGTCAGACTGTGGTCAGTTTGTCAGTTTCTGGATCTTATTTCAGACAGTGGTCAATTGTACAGTTTCTGGTTTCTCGGTTAGACTGTGGTCAGTAGGTCAGTTTCTGGTTTCTAGGTCAGTTGGTCAGTTTCATTCTGCCTCGGTCAGGCTGTGTTCAATAGATCAGTTTCTGGTTTCTCGGTCAGACTGTGGTCAGTTGGTCAGTTTATGTCATTAGGTTAGTCTTCAGTCAGTTGGTCAGTATCTGGTTTCTAGGTCAGAATGTGGTCCGTCGGTCAGTTTCTGGTTCCAGGTCAGAATGTGGTCAGTTGGTCAGTTGCTGGTTTCTACGTCAGACTGTGGTCAGTTGGACAGTTTCTGTTATTAGGTCGGACTCTGGTCAGTTGGTCAGTTTCTGGTTTCTAGGTCAGACTGTGGTCAGTTGGTCAGTTTCCGGTTTCTACATGAGACTGTGGTCAGTTGGTCAGATACTAGTTGCTAGGTCAGAATGTTGCCTGCTTGATAATTTGTGTTTGCTAGGTCAGAATGTGGTCATTTGGCCAGGTTTTGGTTTCGAGGTCAGATTGTGGTCAGTTGCTCAGTTTCTGGTTTCGAGGTCAGACTGTGGTTAGTTGGTCAGTTGCTGGTTTCTACGTCAGACTGTGGTCAGTTGGACAGTTTCTGTTAATAGGTCAGACTGAGGTCAGATTGTCAGTTTCTGGTTTCTAGGTCAGAAAGTGGTCAGTTGGTCTGTTTCTGGTTTCTTGGTCAGGCTGTGGTCAGTTGGTCCTTTACTGGGTTCTAGGTCAGTCTGTGGTAGATGGTCAGTTTCTGGTTTCGAGGTCAGACTGTGGTCAGTTGGTCACTTTCGGGATTCTAGGTGACCTGTGGACAGGTGGTCAGTTGCTGATTGTTAGATGAGTCTGTGTTCAGTTTGTTACTTTTTGGATTCCAGGTCATTCTGGTCAATTCGTCAGTTGCTGGTTTCTTGATCAGAATTTGGTCAGTTGGTCAGTCTCTAGTTGTCAAGGTCGGTTTCTCTGGTCAGTTTGTTACTTTCTGGTTTCTCGGTCAGATGGTGGTCATTTGTTCAGTTTCGTGTTGTCTCCGTCACACTGTGGTCAGTTGGTCAGTTTCTGATTATCTCGGTAAGACTGTGGTCAGTTCATCAGTTTCAGGTTGATCGGTCAGACTGTGGTCAGTTGGTAAGTTGCTGGTTGCTAGGTCAGACTGAGGTCAGATAGTTAGCTTCTGGTTTATAGGTCAGAAAGTGGTGAGTTGGTCAGTTTCTGGTTGCGAGTTTAGAATGTGGTCAGTTGGTCAGTTTCTGGTTTTTAGATCAGACTGTGGTCAGTTGGTCAGTTTCTGATTTCGAGGTCAGACTGTGATCATTTGCTCAGTTTTGGGTTGTCTTGGTCAGTTGGTCAGTTTCATGTTGTCTCGCTCAGACTGTAGGCAGTTGGTCAGTTTCTCGTTTCAAGGTCAGGCTGTGGTCAGACTGTGGTCAGTTGTTCAATTTCTGGTTTCTCGGTCTGACTGTGGTCAGTTGGTCAGTTTCTGGTTGTCTAGGTCTGTTTCACTTGTCAGTTTGTTACTTTTTGGTTGCGAGGTCATCCTGTGGTCAGTTGGTCAGTTGCTTGTTGCTCGGTCAGACTGTGGTCAGTTGATCAGTTTCTGGTTTCTAGGTCAGACTGTGATCAGTTTATCAGTTTCTGGTTTCTACGTCGGACTGTGGTCAGTAAGTCAGTTACTGGTTGTCTCTGTCAGACTTTGGTCAGTTGGTCAGATTCTGGTTCCCAAATCAGAATGTGGTCAGTTGGTCAGTTTCTGGTGTCTAGGTCAGACTGTGTCAGTTGTCAGTTTCAGGTTTCTAGGTCAGACTGTGGTCAGTTGCTTGTTGCTAGGTCAGTCTGTGCTCAGTTGGTCAGTTTCTGGTTCCTCGGTCAGACTGTGCTCAGTTGGACAGTTTCTGCTTCCTAGGTCAGACTGTGGGCAGTTGGTCAACTGATGGTTGTATGTCAGACTGTGGTCAGTTGGTCAGTTTCTGGTTTCGAGTTAAGAATGTGGTCAGTTGGTCAGTTTCTGGTTTCTGGTCAGACTGTGGTCATTTGGTCAGTTTCTGATTTCTAGGTCACACTTTGGTCAGTTGGTCAATTGCTGGTTTCTACGTCAGCCTGTGGTCAGTTGGTCATATACTGGCTGCGAGGTCAGAATGTGGCCTGATGGACAGTTTGTGGTTGCTAGGTCAGACTGTGGTCATTTGGTCAGTTTCTGGTTTCTAGGTCAGACTGTGGTCATTTGTTCTGTTTCGTGTTGTCTTGGTCTGTTAGTCAGTTTGATGTTGTCTCGGTCAGACTGTGATCAGTTGGTCAGTTTCTGGTTTCTAGGTCAGACTGTGGTGAGACTGTGGTCAGTTGGTCAGTTTCTGGTTTCTCGGTCAGACTGTGGTCAGTTGCTCAGCTTCTGGTTGTCTAGGTCTGTTTCTCTGGACAGTGATTTACTTTTTGGTTGCTAGGTCATCCTGTGGTCAGTTGGTCAATTGCTTGTTGCTAGGTCAGACTGTGGTCAGTTGGTCAGTTTCTGCTTTCCAGATCAGCCTGTGGTCAGTTGGTCATTTTCTGGTTGCTAGTTCAGACTGTGGTCAGTCGGTCAGTTTCTGGTTTCTAGATCAGACTGTGGTCAGTTGGTCAGTTTCTGGTTTCTAGGTCCGACTGTGGTCAGTAGGTCAGTTTCATGTTGCCTCGGTCAGTCTGTGCTCAGCTTGTCAGTTTCTGGTTCCTCGGTCAGACTGTGCTCAGTTGGACAGTTTCTGCTTCCTAAGTCAGACTGTGGGCAGTTGGTCAGTTGATGGTTGTATGTCAGACTGTGGTCAGTTGGTCAGTTGCTGGTTCTAGGTCAGGCTAAGGGCAGTTAGTTAATTTCTTCATGCTAGGTTACCTGTGGACAGGTGGTCAGTTGCTGATTGTTAGATGAGTCTGTGTTCAGTTTGTTAATTTTTGGATTCCAGGTCATTCTTGTCAATTCGTCCGTTGCTGGTTTCTTGATCAGACTGTGGTCAGTTGGTCAGTTTCTAGTTGACAAGGTCTGTTTCTCTGGTCAGTTTGTTACTTTCTGGTTTCTAGGTCAGATGGTGGTCAATTGTTCAGTTTCGTGTTGTCTCTGTCACACTGTGGTCAGTTGGTCAGTTTCTGGTTGCTCGGTGAGACTGTGGTCAGTTAGTCAATTTCTGGTTTATGGTTCAGACTCTGTTCAGTTTCTCAGTTTCTGGTTTTCTCGATAAGACTGTGGTCAGTTCGTCAGTTTCAGGTTGATCGGTCAGACTGTGGTCAGTTGGTAAGTTGCTGGTTGCTAGGTCAGACTGAGGTCAGATGGTTAGTTCCTGGTTTATAGGTCAGAATGTGGTCAGTTGGTCAGTTTCTGGTTTCGAGTAAAGAATGTGGTCAGTTGGTCAGTTTCTGGTTCCCAGGTCAGACTGTGGTCAGTTGGTCAGTTTCTGGTTTCGAGGTCAGACTGTGGTCAGTTGGTCAGTTTCTGGTTTTTAGGTCAGACTGTGGTCAGTTGGTCAGTTTCTGATTTCTAGGTCAGACTGTGGTCAGTTGGTCAATAGTTGGTTTCTATGTCAGACTGTGGTCAGTTGGTCAGATACTGGCTGCTAGGTCAGAATGTGGCCTGATGGACAGTTTGTGGTTACGATGTCAGACTGTGGTCATTTGGTCAGTTTCTGGTTTCGAGGTCAGATTGTGGTCAGTTGCTCAGTTTCTGGTTTCTAGGTCAGAATATGGTTATTTGTTCAGTTTCGTGTTGTCTTGGTCTGTTGGTCAGTTTCATGTTGTCTCGGTCAGACTGTGGGCAGTTGGTCAATTTCTGGTTTCTAGGTCAGACTGTGGTGAGACTGTGGTCAGTTGGTCAGTTTCTGCTATATAGATCAGACTCAGGTCAGTTGGTCAGTTTCCGGTTACTAGATCAGACTGTGGTCAGTTGGTCAGTTTCTGTTTTCTCGGTCAGACTGTGGCCCGTTGGTCAGTTTCTGCTTTCTAGGTCAGACTGTGGGTAGTTGGACAGGTTGTGGTTTCTAGGTCAGACTGTGGTCAGTTGGTCAGTTTATGTTTTTATGTCAGACTGAGGTCAGATGGTCTGTTTCTGGTTTCTAGCTCAGAATGTGGTCAATTGGTCAGTTTCTGGCTTCGAGTGAAGAATGTGGTCAGTTGGAAAGTGTCTGGTTTCGAGGTCAGATTGTGGTCAGTTGCTCAGTTTCGGGTTTCTACAACAGACTGTGGTCAGTTGGTCAGTTTCTGGTTTCGAGGTCAGATTGTGGTCAGTTGCTCAGTTTCTGGTTTCTAGGTCAGACAGAGGTCATTTGGTCAGTTTCGTGTTGTCTTGGTCAGTTGGTAAGTTTCATGTTGTCTCGGTCAGACTGTGGGCAGTTGGTCAGTTTCTGATTTCTAGGTCAGACTGTGGTCAGACTGTGGTCAGTTGGTCTGTTTCTGGTTTCTTGGTCAGACTGTGGTCAGTTGGTCAGTTTCTGGTTGTATAGATCTGTTTCTCTGGTAAGTTTGTTACTTTTTGTTTGCTAAGTCTCGTTGTGGTCAGTTGGTCAGTTGCTTTTTGCTCGGTCAGACTGTGGTCAGTTGATCAGTTTCTGGTTTCTAGGTCAGACTGTGGTCAGTTGTTCAGTTTAGTGTTGTCTCTGTCAGACTTTGGTCAGTTGGTCAACTTTGGTGTCCAGTTCAGCATGTGGTCAGTTGGTCAGTTTCTGGTTTCTAGGTCAGATTGTGGTCAGTTGTTCAGTTTCTGGTTTCTAGCTCAGACTGTGGGCAGTTGGACAGTTTCTGGTTTCTTGGTCAGACTGTGGTCCGTTGGACAGTTTCTGGTTTCGAGGTCAGATTGTGGTCAGTTGCTCAGTTTCGGGTTGTCTCGGTCAGACTGTGGTCGGTTGGTCAGTTCCTGGTTTCTAGGTCAGACTGTGGTTTGTTGGTCAGTTCCTGGTTTCTGGGTCTGACTGTGGTCAGTTGGTCAGTCGCTGGTTTGCTAGGTAAAACTTTGGTAAGTTGGTTAGTTGCTGCTTTATAGGTCAGACTGTGGTCAGTTGGTCAATTTCTGGTTTCTAGGTCAGACAGTGGTCAGTTGGTCAGTTTCCGGTATCTTGGTCAGACTGTGGTCATTTGGTCCGTTTCTGGTTTCGAGATCAGACTGGTCAGTTGATCAATTTCGTGTTGTCTCGGTTAGACTGTGGTCATTTGTACAGTATCTGGTTCCGAGGTCAGACTGTGGTCAGTTGATCAGATACTGGTTGCTAGGTCAGAATGTGGTCTGTTAGACAGTTTGTGTTTGCTAGGTCAGACTGTGGTCATTTGGTCAGTCTCTGGTTTCGAGGTCAGATTGTGGTCAGTTCCGTCAGTTTCTCGTTTCTCGGTCAGACTGTTGTCAGTTGGTCAGTTTCCGATTGTCTCGGTCAGACTGTGGTCATTTGGTCAGCTGCTGGCTATCTCGGTCAGACTCTGGTCACTTGGTCAGTTTCTGTTTTCTCGGTCAGACTGAAGTCAGTTGGGCAGATTCTGGTTCCTAATTCAGACTGTGATCAGATGGTCAATATTAGGTTTATCGATCAGACTGTGGTCAGTTGCTCAGTTTCTGCTCCTGAGGTCAGACTGTGGTCAGTTGCTCAGTTTCTGGTTTCTAGGTCAGAATGTGGTCAGTTGGTCAGTTTCATGTTGCCTCGGGCAGACTGTGGTTAGTTGGTCAGTTTCTGGTTTCTACATCAGACTGTGGTCAGTTGGTCAGCTTCTTTTTTCTATGTCAGACTGTGGTCAGTTGGTCAGTTTCTGTTTTTAGGTCAGACTGAGGTCAGATAGTCAGTTTCTGGTTTCGAGGTCAGATTGTGGTCAGTTGTTCAGTTTCGGGTTTCTAGGTCAGATGTGGTCAGTTGGTCAGTTGCTGGTTTCTACGTCAGACTGTGTTCAATTGGTCAGATACTGGTTGCTAGGTCAGATTGTAGTCAGTTGCTCAGTTTCTTGTTTCTAGATCAGTCTGTGGTCATTTATCAGTTCCGTGTTGTCTTGGTCAGTTGGTCAGTTTCATGTTGTCTCGGTCAGACTGTGGGCAGTTGGTCAGTTTCAGGTTTCTAGATCAGACTGTGGTCCGTTGGTCAGTTTCTGGTTTCTAGTTCAGACTGTGGTCAGTTGGTCAGTTTCTGTGTTTAGGTCAGATTGAGGTCAGATGGTCAGTTTCTGGTTTCTATGTCTGAATGTGGTCAGTTGGACAGTTTAAACTTCCTAGGTCAGACTGTGGGCAGTTGGTCAGTAGATGGTTGTATGTCAGACTGTGGTCAGTTAGTCAGTTGCTGGTTTTAGATCAGGCTATGGGCAGTTGGTTAATTTCTACATGGTAGGTCACCTGTGGACAGTTGGTCAGTTGCTAATTGTTAGATGAGTCTGTGTTCAGTTTGTTACTTTTTGGATTTCAAGTCATTCTGGTCAATTCGTCAGTTGCTGGTTTCTTGATCAGACTGTGGTCAGTTGGTCAGTTTCTGGTTGTCCAAGGTCTGTTTCTCTGGTCAGTTTGTTAATTTATGGTTTCTCGGTCAGATGGTGGTGATTTGTTCAGTTTCGTGTTGTCTCCGTCACACTGTTGTCAGTTTCTCAGTTTCTGGTTGTCTCGGTAAGACTGTGGTCAGTTCGTCAGTTTCAGGTTGATCGGTCAGACTGTGGTCAGTTGGTAAGTTGCTGGTTGCTAGGTCAGACTGAGGTCAGATGGTTAGTTTCTGGTTTATAGGTCAGATGTGGTCAGTTGGTCAGTTTCTGGTTGCGAGTTTAGAATGTGGTCAGTTGGTCAGTTTCTGGTTTTTAGATCAGACTGTGGTCAGTTGGTCAGTTTCTGATTTCGAGGTCAGACTGTGATCATTTGCTCAGTTTTGGGTTGTCTTGGTCAGTTGGTCAGTTTCATGTTGTCTCGCTCAGACTGTAGGCAGTTGGTCAGTTTCTCGTTTCTAGGTCATGCTGTGGTCAGACTGTGGTCAGTTGTTCAGTTTCTGGTCTCTCGGTCTGACTGTGGTCAGTGGGTCAGTTTCTGGTTGTCTAGGTCTGTTTCACTTGTCAGTTTGTTACTTTTTGGTTGCTAGGTCATCCTGTGGTCAGTTGGTCAGTTGCTTGTTGCTCGCCCAGACTGTGGTCAGTTGATCAGTTTCCTGGTTTCTAGGTCAGACTGTGATCAGTTTATTAGTTTCTGGTTTCTACGTCGGACTGTGGTCAGTAGGTCAGTTACGGGTTGTCTCTGTCAGACTTTGGTCAGTTGGTCAGATTCTGGTTCCCAAATCAGAATATGGTCAGTTGGTCAGTTTCTGGTGTCTAGGTCAGACTGTGTCAGTTGTCAGTTTCAGGTTTCTAGGTCAGACTGTGGTCAGTTGCTTGTTGCTAGGTCAGTCTGTGCTCAGTTGGTATGTTTCTGGTTTCTCGGTCAGACTGTGCTCAGTTGGACAGTTTAATCTTCCTAGGTCAGACTGTGGGCAGTTGGTCAGTAGATGGTTGTATGTCATACTGTGGTCAGTTGGTCAGTTGCTGGTTTTAGGTCAGGCTATGGGCAGTTGGTTAATTTCTACATGGTAGGTCACCTGTGGACAGTTGGTCAGTTGCTGATTGTTAGATGAGTCTGTGTTCAGTTTGTTACTTTTTGGATTCCAGGTCATTCTGGTCAATTCGTCAGTTGCTGGTTTCTTGATCAGACTGTGGTCAGTTGGTCAGTTTCTGGTTGTCTAAGGTCTGTTTCTCTGGTCAGTTTGTTAATTTCTGGTATCTCGGTCAGATGGTGGTCATTTGTTCAGTTTCGTGTTGTCTCCGTCACACTGTGGTCAGTTTCTCAGTTTCTGGTTGTCTCGGTAAGACTGTGGTCAGTTCGTCAGTTTCAGGTTGATCGGTCAGACTGTGGTCAGTTGGTAAGTTGCTGGTTGCTAGGTCAGATTGCGGTCAGTTGTTCAGTTTCTGGTTTCGAGTTAAGAATGTGGTCAGTTGGACAGTTTCTGGTTTCGATGTCAGATTTTGGTCAGTTGCTCAGTTTCGGGTTTCTAGGTCAGACTGTGGTCAGTTGGTCCGTTTCGGGTTGTCTCAGTCAGACTGTGATCCGTTGGTCAGTTTCTGGTTTCGTGTTAAGAATTTGGTCAGTTGGACACTTTCTGGTTTCGAGGTCAAACTGAAGTCATTTGGTCAGCTTCTGGTACCTAATTTAGACTGTGATCAGATGGTCAGTTACGGTTTCTAGCTCAGACTGTGGTCAGTTGGTCAGTATCAGCTTTCTAGATCAGACTGTTGTAGGTTGCTCAGTTTCTGGTTCGTAGGTCAGACTGTGATCAGATTTTCAGTTTCTGGTCCAGAGGTCAGACTGTGGTCAGTTGGTAAGTTTATGGTATCTAGGTCAGACTGTGGTCAGTTGGTAAGTTTCTGGTTTCAAGGTCAGCCTGTGGTCAGTTGGTCAGAGGAGGCGGGAGCTCGGAGCAGCGCGAGTCCGGGGTCGGTGAGAGGCCTATAAAGGCCAGCGGGAGCTCGGAGCAGCGCGAGTCCGGGGTCGGCGAGAGGCCTATAAAGGCCAGCGGGAGCTCGGAGCAGTCAGTCGAGGAGGCGGGAGCTCGGAGCAGCGCGAGTCCGGGGTCGGTGAGAGGCCTATAAAGGCCAGCGGGAGCTCGGAGCAGTCAGTCGAGGAGGCGGGAGCTCGGAGCAGCGCGAGTCCGGGGTCAGCGAGAGGCCTATAAAGGCCAGCGGGAGCTCGGAGCAGTCAGTCGAGGAGGCGGGAGCTCGGAGCAGCGCGAGTCCGGGGTCGGTGAGAGGCGTACTGGTGCAGCTGCAGGGAGAAGGCAAAGATACAAAGGTGACGTCACAGCCTAGGGGGTAAGTGATTGGCTGGTGATTGGTGAGTAGTTTTTCTTTTTCTTCTTATATTGGTCAGTAACTTTTAACATTGTTATTACCAGTTTAAGTGTATCTAAGGGTTAAGACATGGCAGGAGAGCTCAGTCGGGTGTTATGCTCCTCCTGTACCATGTGGGAACTCAGGGACGCTTCCGGTGTCCCTGACGACTACGTGTGCGGGAAGTGTGTCCACCTCCAGCTCCTGACCGACCGCGTTGCGGAGTTGGAGCTGAGGGTGGATTCACTCTGGAGCATCCACGATGCTGAGAATGACGTGAGTATCACGTGTAGTGAGTTGGTCTTACCGCAGGGAAAGGGTCCACAGCCAGATAGGGAATGGAAGACCAGCAGGAAGAGTAGAGCAAGGAAGGTAGTGCAGGGGTCCCCTGTGGTCATCCCCCTGCAAAACAGATACACTGCTTTGGGTGCTGTTGAGGGGAATGACTCATCAGGGGAGGGCAGCAGCAGCCAAGTTCATGGCACCGTGGCTGGCTCTGCTGCACAGGAGGGCAAGAAAAAGAGTGGGAGAGCAATAGTGATAGGGGATTCAATTGTGAGGGGAATAGATAGGCGTTTCTGCGGACGCAACCGAGACTCCAGGATGGTATGTTGCCTCCCTGGTGCAAGGGTCAAGGATGTCTCGGAGCGGGTGCAGGACATTCTGAAATGGGAGGGAGAACAGCCAGTTGTCGTGGTGCACATTGGTACCAACGACATAGGTAAAAAGAGGGATGAGGTCCTACGAAACGAATTTAAGGAGCTAGGAGCTAAATTAAAAAGTAGGACCTCAAAAGTAGTAATCTCGGGATTGCTACCAGTGCCACGTGATAGTCAGAGTAGGAATCGCAGGATAGCGCAGATGAATACGTGGCTTGAGCAGTGGTGCAGCAGGGAGGGATTCAAATTCCTGGGGCATTGGGACCGGTTCTGGGGGAGGTGGGACCAGTACAAACCGGACGGTCTGCACCTGGGCAGGACTGGAACCAATGTCCTAGGGGGAGTGTTTGCTAGTGCTGTTGGGGAGGATTTAAACTAATATGGCAGGGGGATGGGAACCAATGCAGGGAGACAGAGGGAAACAAAAAGGAGACAAAAGCAAAAGACAGAAAGGAGATGAGGAAAGGTGGAGGGCAGAGAAACCCAAAGCAAAAAACAAAAAGGGCCACTGTACAGCAAAATTCTAAAAGGACAAAGGGTGTTAATAAAACAAGCCTGAAGGCTTTGTGTCTGAATGCAAGGAGTATCCGCAATAAGGTGGATGAATTAATTGTGCAAATAGATGTTAACAAATATGATGTGATTGGGATTACGGAGACGTGGCTCCAGGATGATCAGGGCTGGGAACTCAACATTCAGGGGTATTCAACATTCAGGAAGGATAGAATAAAAGGAAAAGGAGGTGGGGTAGCATTGCTGGTTAAAGAGGAGATTAATGCAATAGTTAGGAAAGACATTAGCTTGGATGATGTGGAATCTATATGGGTAGAGCTGCAGAACACCAAAGGGCAAAAAACGTTAGTAGGAGTTGTGTACAGACCTCCAAACAGTAATAGGGATGTTGGGGAGGGCATCAAACAGGAAATTAGGGGTCCATGCAATAAAGGTGTAGCAGTTATAATGGGTGACTTTAATATGCACATAGATTGGGCTAGCCAAACTGGAAGCAATACGGTGGAGGAGGATTTCCTGGAGTGCATAAGGGATGGTTTTCTAGACCAATATGTTGAGGAACCAACTAGGGGGGAGGCCATCTTAGACTGGGTGTTGTGTAATGAGAGAGGATTAATTAGCAATCTCATTGTGCGAGGCCCCTTGGGGAAGAGTGACCATAATATGGTGGAATTCTGCATTAGGATGGAGAATGAAACAGTAATTTCAGAGACCATGGTCCAGAACTTAAAGAAGGGTAACTTTGAAGGTATGAGGCGAGAATTGGCTAGGATAGATTGGCGAATGATACTTAGGGGGTTGACTGTGGATGGGCAATGGCAGACATTTAGAGACCGCATGGATGAAGTACAACAATTGTACATTCCTGTCTGGCGTAAAAATAAAAAGGGGAAGGTGGCTCAACCGTGGCTATCTAGGGAAATCAGGGATAGTATTAAAGCCAAGGAAGTGGCATACAAATTGGCCAGAAATAGCAGCGAACCTGGGGACTGGGCGAAATTTAGAACTCAGCAGAGGAGGACAAAGGGTTTGATTAGGACAGGGAAAATGGAGTACGAGAAGAAGCTTGCAGGGAACATTAAGGCGGATTGCAAAAGTTTCTATAGGTATGTAAAGAGAAAAAGGTTGGTGAAGACAAACGTAGGTCCACTGCAGTCAGAATCAGGGGAAGTCATAACGGGGAACAAAGAAATGGCGGACCAATTGAACAAATACTTTGGTTCGGTATTCACTAAGGAGGATACAAACAACCTTCCGGATATAAAAGGGGTCAGAGGGTCTAGTAAGGAGGGGGAACTGAGGGAAATCTTTATTAGTCGGGAAATTGTTTTGGGGAAATTGATGGGATTGAAGGCCGATAAATCCCCAGGGCCTGATGGATTGCATCCTAGAGTACTTAAGGAGGTGGCCTTGGAAATAGCGGATGCATTGACAGTCATTTTCCAACATTCCATTGACTCTGGATCAGTTCCTATGGAGTGGAGGGTAGCCAATGTAACCCCACTTTTTAAAAAAGGAGGGAGAGAGAAAACAGGGAATTATAGACCGGTCAGCCTGACCTCAGTAGTGGGTAAAATGATGGAATCAATTATTAAGGATGTCATAGCAGTGCATCTGGAAAATGGTGACATGATAGGTCCAAGTCAGCATGGATTTGTGAAAGGGAAATCATGCTTGACAAATCTTCTGGAATTTTTTGAGGATGTTTCCAGTAAAGTGGACAAAGGAGAACCAGTTGATGTGGTATATTTGGACTTTCAGAAGGCTTTCGACAAGGTCCCACACAAGAGATTAATGTGCAAAGTTAAAGCACATGGGATTGGGGGTAGTGTGCTGATGTGGATTGAGAACTGGTTGTCAGACAGGAAGCAAAGAGTAGGAGTAAACGGGTACTTTTCAGAATGGCAGGCAGTGACTAGTGGAGTGCCGCAAGGTTCTGTGCTGGGGCCCCAGCTGTTTACATTGTACATTAATGATTTAGACGAGGGGATTAAATGCAGTATCTCCAAATTTGCAGATGATACTAAGTTGGGTGGCAGTGTGAGCTGCGAGGAGGATGCTATTAGGCTGCAGAGTGACTTGGATAGGTTAGGTGAGTGGGCAAATGCATGGCAGATGAAGTATAATGTGGATAAATGTGAGGTTATCCACTTTGGTGGTAAAAACAGAGAGACAGACTATTATCTGAATGGTGACAGATTAGGAAAAGGGAAGGTGCAACGAGACCTGGGTGTCATGGTACATCAGTCATTGAAGGTTGGCATGCAGGTACAGCAGGCGGTTAAGAAAGCAAATGGCATGTTGGCCTTCATAGCGAGGGGATTTGAATACAGGGGCAGGGAGGTGTTGCTACAGTTGTACAGGGCCTTGGTGAGGCCACACCTGGAGTATTGTGTACAGTTTTGGTCTCCTAACTTGAGGAAGGACATTCTTGCTATTGAGGGAGTGCAGCGAAGGTTCACCAGACTGATTCCCGGGATGGCGGGACTGACCTATCAAGAAAGATTGGATCAACTGGGCTTGTATTCACTGGAGTTCAGAAGAATGAGAGGGGATCTCATAGAAACGTTTAAAATTCTGACGGGTTTAGACAGGTTAGATGCAGAAAGAATGTTCCCAATGTTGGGGAAGTCCAGAACCAGGGGTCACAGTCTGAGGATAAGGGGTAAGCCATTTAGGACCGAGATGAGGAGAAACTTCTTCACCCAGAGAGTGGTGAACCTGTGGAATTCTCTACCACAGAAAGTAGTTGAGGCCAATTCACTAAATATATTCAAAAGGGAGTTAGATGAAGTCCTTACTACTCGGGGGATCAAGGGTTATGGCGAGAAAGCAGGAAGGGGGTACTGAAGTTTCATGTTCAGCCATGAACTCATTGAATGGCGGTGCAGGCTAGAAGGGCTGAATGGCCTACTCCTGCACCTATTTTCTATGTTTCTATGTTTCTATGCTTCCAAGGTCAGACTATGATCAGCTGGTCAGTTTATTTTTTCGAGGTCAGACTGTTGTCAGTTGGTCAGTTTCTGGTTTCTAGGTCAGACTGTGGTCAGTTAGTCAGTTTATGGTTTCTACGTCAGACTGTGGTCAGTTGGTCAAATACTGGTTGCTAGGTCAGAATGTGGCCTGTTGACAGTTTGTGTTTGCCTGGCCAGACTGTCGTCATTTGATCAGTTTCTGGTTTCGAGGTCATATTGTGGTCAGTTGCTCAGATTCTGGTTTCTAGTTCAGACGGTGGTCATTGTTCAGTTTCGTTTTGTCTTGATTAGTTGGTCAGATTCATGTTGTCTTGGTCAGACTGTGGGCAGTTGGTCAGTTTCTGGTTTCTCGGTCAGACTGCGGTCAGTTGGTCAGTTTCTGGTTGTCTAGGTCTGTTTCTCTGGTCAGTTTTTTAGGATTTGGTTGCTAGGTCATCCTGTGATCAGTTGGTCAGTTGTATGTTGCTAGGTCAGACTGTGGTCAGTTGGTCAGTTTCTGCTTTCTAGATCAGCCTGTGGTCAGTTGGTCAGTTTCTGGTTGCAGAATCAGACTGCGGTCAGTTGGTAAGTATCTGGTTTCTAGATTAGACTTTGGTCAGTTGGTCAGTTTCTAGTTTCTAGGTCAGACTGTGGTCAGTTGGCCAGTTTTATGTTGCATCGGTCAGGCTGTGGTCAGTTGGTCAGTTTCTGGTTCCAAGGTCAGACTGCGGTCAGTTGGTCGGTTTATGTTTACTATGCCAGTCTGTGGTCAGTTGGTCACTTTCTGGTTTCTAGGTCAGACTGTGGTCCGTTGGTCAGTTTCTGGTTTCTAGGTCAGACTGTGGTCAGTTGGTCAGTTTCTGTTTTTAGGTCAGACTGAGGTCAGATGGTCAGTTTCTGTTTTCTAGGTCAGAATGTGGTCAGTTGGTCAGTTTCTGGTTTCGAGTTAAAAATATTGTCAGTTGGTCAGTTTCTGGATTCTCGGTCAGACTATGGTCAGTTGGTCAGTTTCTGGTTTCGAGGTCAGACTGTGGTCAGTTGGTCAGATACTGGTTGCCAGGTCAGAATGTGGTCAGTTGGTCTGTTTCTGGTTGCTAGATCAGACTGTGGAGAGTTGTTCAGCTTCTGGTTTCTAGATCAGACTGTGGACAGTTGGTCAGTTAGTTTCTGGTTTCTAGGTCAGACTGTGGTCAGTTGGTCAGTTTCTGCTTTCTACGTTAGACTGTGTTCCGTTGGTCCGTTTCTGGTTTCTAGGTCAGAATGTGGTCAGTTGGTCAGTTTCTGTTTTTAGGTCAGTCAGGGGTTAGTTGGTCAGTTTCTGGTGTCGAGATCAGTCAGGGGTTAGTTGGTCAGTTTCTGGTGTGGAGGTCAGAATGTGGTCAGCTGGTCAGTTTCTGGTTTCTCGGTCAGACTGCGGTCAGTTGGTCAGTTTCTGGTTGTCTAGGTCTGTTTCTCTGGTCAGTTTTTTAGGTTTTGGTTGCTAGGTCATCCTGTGATCAGTTGGTCAGTTGTATGTTGCTAGGTCAGACTGTGGTCAGTTGGTCAGTTTCTGCTTTCTCGATCAGCCTGTGGTCAGTTGGTCAGTTTCTGGTTGAAGAATCAGACTGCGGTCAGTTGCTAAGTTTCTGGTTTCTAGGTCAGACTGTGGTCAGTTGGCCAGTTTTATGTTGCATCGGTCAGGCTGTGGTCAGTTGGTCAGTTTCTGGTTCCAAGGTCAGAATGCGGTCAGTTGGTCAGTTTATGTTTACTATGCCAGTCTGTGGTCAGTTGGTCACTTTCTGGTTTCTTGGTCAGACTGTGGTCCGTTGGTCAGTTTCTGGTTTCTAGGTCAGACTGTGGTCAGTTGATCAGTTTCTGTTTTTAGGTCAGACTGAGGTCAGATGGTCAGTTTCTGTTTTCTAGGTCAGAATGTGGTCAGTTGGTCAGTTTCTGGTTTCGATTTTAAAATGTTGTCAGTTGGTCAGTTTCTGGATTCTCGGTCAGACTATGGTCAGTTGGTCAGTTTCTGGTTTCTAGGTCAGACTGTGGTCAGTTGGTCAGATACTGGTTGCTCGGTCAGAATGTGGTCAGTTGGTCTGTTTCTGGTTGCTAGATCAGACTGTGGAGAGTTGTTCAGCTTCTGGTTTCTAGATCAGACTGTGGACAGTTGGTCAGTTTCTGGTTTCTAGGTCAGACTGTGGTCAGTTGGTCAGTTTCTGCTTTTTACGTTAGACTGTGTTCCGTTGGTACGTTTCTGGTTTCTCGGTCAGAATGTGGTCAGTTGGTCAGTTTCTGTTTTTAGGTCAGTCAGGGGTTAGTTGGTCAGTTTCTGGTGTCGAGGTCAGTCAGGGGTTAGTTGGTCAGCTTCTGGTGTCGACGTCAGAATGTGGTTAGCTGGTCAGTTTCTGGTTTCTCGGTCAGACTGCGGTCAGTTGGTCAGTTTCTGGTTGTCTAGGTCTGTTTCTCTGGTCAGTTTTTTACTTTTTGGTTGCTAGGTCATCCTGTGGTCAGTTTGTCAGTTGCATGTTGCCAGGTCAGTCTGTGGTCAGTTGGTCAGTTTCTGCTTTCTAGATCAGCCTGTGGTCAGTTGGTCCGTTTCTGGTTGCTAGATCAGACTGTGGTCATTTGGTCAGTTTCTGGTTCCAAGGAAAGACTGCGGTCAGTTGGTCAGTTTATGTTTACTATGTCAGTCTGTTGTCAGTTGGTCACTTTCTGGTTTCTAGGTCAGACTGTGGTCAGTTGGTCAGTCTCTGTTTTTAGGTCAGACTGATGTCAGATGGTCAGTTTCTGTTTTCTAGGTCAGAATGTGGTCAGTCGGTCAGTTTCTGGTTTCGAGTTAAGAATGTTGTCAGTTGGTCAGTTTCTGTATTCTAGGTCAGACTGTGGTCAGTTGGTCAGTTTCATGTTGCCTCGGTCAGGCTGTGGGCAGTTGGTCAGTTTCTGGTTCCAAGATCAGACTGTGGTCAGTTGGTCTGTTTCTGTTTTCTAGGTCAGACTGTGGATAGTTGTTCAATTTATGGTTTCTATGTCAGACTGTGGTCAGTTTTTAAGTTTCTGGTTGCCAGATCAGACTGTGGACAGTTGTTCAGTTTCTGGTTTCTAGATCAGACTGCGGTCAGTTGGTCAGTTTCTGGTTTCGAGGTCAGACTATAGTCAGTTGGTCAGTTTCATGTTGCCTCGGTCAGACTGTGGTCAGTTGGTCAGTTTCTGGTTCAAAGCTCAGACTGTGGTCAGTTGGTCAGTTTCTGGTTTCTCGGTCAGACTTTGGTCAGGTTGTCAGTTTCTGGTTTCTAGGTCAGACTGTGGTCAGTTAATCATTTTCTGTTTTCTATGTCAGACTGTGGACAGTTGGTCAGTTACGGGTTGTCTCAGTCAGACTTTGGTCAGTTGGTCAGTTTCTGGTTCCGAGGTCAGAATTTGGTCAATTGGTCAGTTTCTGGTTCCTAGTTCAGACTGTGGTCAGATGGTCAGTTTCTGGTTTCGATTTAAGAATGTGGTCAGTTGGTCAGTTTCTGGTTTCGAGGTCAGACTGTGGTCAGTTGGACAGTTTCTGTTTTCTAGGTCAGACTCTGGTCAGTTGGTCAGTTACTGGTTTCTAGGTCAGACTTTGGTCCGTTGGACAGGTTCTGGTCTCAAGGTCAGACTGTGGTCAGTTGGTCAGTTTCTGGTTTCGAGTTAACAATATCGTCAGTTGGACAGTTTCTGGTTTCGAGGTCGGACTGTGGTCAGTTGGTCAGTTTCTAATTTCGAGGTCAGACTGTTGTCAGTTGGTCAGATATTGATTGCTAGGTCAGAATGTTGGCTGTTGGACAGTTTGTGGTTGCTAGCTCAGACTGTGATCATTTGGTCACTTTCTGTTTTCGAGGTCAGATAGTGGTCAGTTGCTCAGTTTATGGTTTCTCGGTCAGACTGTGTTCATTTGGTCAGTTTCGTGTTGTCTTGGTCAGTTGGTCAGTTTCATGTTGTCTCGGTCAGATTGTGGGCAGTTAGTCAGTTTCTGGTTTCTAGGTCAGACTCTGGTCAGACTGTGGTCAGTTGTTCAGTTTCTGGTTTCTCAGTCAGACTGTGGTCAGTTCGTAAGATACTGTTTGGTAAGTCAGATTGTGGTCACTTGCTCAGTTAATGGTTTCTGGTCAGACTGTGGTCATTTGGTCAATTTCGTGTTGTCTTGGTCAGTTGGTCAGTTTCATGTTGTCTCGGTCAGACTGCGGTCAGTTGGTCAGTTTCTGGTTTCGAGGTCAGATAGTTGTCAGTTGCTCAGTTTCGTGTTTCTAGGTCAGACTGCGGCCAGTTGGTCAGTTGCTGGTTTCTACGTCAGACTGTGGTAAATTGGTCATATACTGTTTGCTAAATCAGATTGTGGTCACTTGCTCAGTTTATGGTTTGTAGGTCAGACTGTGGTCATTTGGTCAATTTCGTGTTGCATTGGTCAGTTGGTCAGTTTCATGTTGTCTCGGTCAGACTGTGGGCAGTTGGTCAGTTTCTGGTTTCGAGTTAAGAATGTCGTCAGTTGGACAGTTTCTGGTTTCGAGGTCAGACTGTGGTCAGTTGGTCAGTTTCTAGTTTCGAGGTCAGACTGTTGTCAGTTGGTCAGATATTGATTGCTAGGTCAGAATGTGGCCTGTTGGACAGTTTGTGGTTGCTAGCTCAGACTGTGATCATTTGGTCACTTTCTGTTTTCGAGGTCAGATAGTGGTCAGTTGCTCAGTTTATGGTTTCTCGGTCAGACAGTGTTCATTTGGTCAGTTTCGTGTTGTCTTGGTCAGTTGGTCAGTTTCATGTTGTCTCGGTCAGAATGTGGGCAGTTCGTCAGTTTCTGGTTTCTAGGTCAGACTCTGGTCAGACTGTGGTCAGTTGGTCAGTTTCTGGTTTCTCAGTCAGACTGTGGTCAGTTGGTAAGTTACTGTTTGGTAAGTCAGATTGTGGTCACTTGCTCAGTTAATGGTTTCTGGTCAGACTGTGGTCATTTGGTCAATTTCTTGTTGTCTTGTTCAGTTGGTCAGTTTCATGTTGTCTCGGGCAGACTGCGGGCAGTTGGTCAGTTTCTGGTTTCGAGGTCAGATAGTGGTCAGTTGCTCAGTTTCGTGTTTCTAGGTCAGACTTTGGCCAGTTGGTCAGTTGCTGGTTTCTACGTCAGACTGTGGTCAATTGGTCAGATACTGTTTCCTAAATCAGATTGTGGTCACTTGCTCAGTACATGGTTTCTAGGTCAGACTGTGGTCATTTGGTCAATTTCGTGTTGCCTTGGTCAGTTGGTCAGTTTCATGTTGTCTCGGTCAGACTGTGGGCAGTTGGTCAGTTTCTGGTTTCTTGGTCAGACTGTGGTCTGACTATGGTAAGTTGGTCTGTTTCAGGTTTCTCGGTCTGACTGTGTTCAGTTGGTCAGTTTAATGTAGTCTCGATCAGATTTTGGTCAGTTTGTCAGTTTCTGGTTCCGAGGTCAGAATGTGGTCAATTTGTCAGTTTCTGGTGTCTAGGTCAGACTGTGTCAGTAGGTCATTTTCAGGTTACTAGGTCACACTGTTGTCAGTTGGACAGTTTCTGGTTCCTAGTTCAGACTGTGGCCAGTTGGTCAGTTCTGGTTCCTAGGTCAGACTGTGGACAGTTGGTCAGTTTCTGGTTTCGAGGTCAGATTGTGGTCAGTTGCTCAGTTTCGGGTTTCTAGGTCAGACTGTGGTCAGTTGGTCAGTTTCTGGTTTCTAGGTCAGACTGTGGTAAGTTGGTCAGTTGCTGGTTTCTAGGTCAGAACAAAGTCAGTTGGTCAATTTCTGGTTCCTAATGCAGACTGTGATCAGATGGTCCAGTTAAGAATGTGGTCAGTTGATCAGTCTCTGGTTTCTCGGTCAAACTGTTGTCAGTTGGTCAGTTTCGGGTTGTCTCGGTCAGACTGTGGTCAGTTGGTCAGTTTCTGATTGTCTCGTTCAGACTCTGGTTAGTTGGTCAGTTTCTGGTTTCTAGTTCAGAACAAAGTCAGTTGGTCAGTTTCTGGTTCCTAATGCAGACTGTGATCAGATGGTCAGTTACGGTTTCTAGCTCAGACTGTGGTCAGTTGGTCAGTATCAGGTTTCTATGTCAGACTGTGGTCAGTTGCTCAGTTTCTGGGTCGAAGGTCAGACTGTGATCACATGTTCAGTTTCAGGTCCTGAGGTTAGACTGTGGTCAGTTGGTAAGTTTCTGGTTTCTATGTCAGACTGTGGTCAGTTGATCAGTTTCTGGTTTCTCGATCAGACTGTGGTCAGGTGGTCAGTTTCTAATTTCGAGGTCAGACTGTGGTTTAGTTGGTCATATTCTGGTTTCTATGTCAGACTCTGGTCAGTTGGTCAATTTCTGGTTTCTATGTCAGACTGTGGTCAGTTAGTCAATTGATGGTTTCTATGTCAGACTGTGGTCAGTTGGTCAGTTACTGGTTGCTAGGCCAGAATGAGGCCTGTTGGACAGTTTGTGGTTGCTCGGTCAGACTGTGGTCATTTGGTCAGTTTCTGGTTTCGAGGTCAGATTGTGGTCAGTTGCCCAGTTTCTGGTTTCTAGGTCAGAATTTGGTCATTTGGTCAGTTTCGTGTTGTCTTGGTCAGTTAGTCAGTTTCATGTTGTCTCGGACAGAATGTGGGCAGTTGGTCAGTTTCTGGTTTCCAGGTCAGACTGTGGTGAGATTGTGGTCAGTTGGTCTGTTTCTGGTTTCTCGGTCAGACTGTGGTCAGTTGCTCAGGTTCTGGTTGTCTAGGTCTGTTTCTCTGGACAGTTTTTTACTTTTTGGTTGCTAGGTCATCCTGTGGTCATTTGGTCAGTTGCTTGTTGATAGGTCAGACTGTGGTCAGTTGGTCAGTTTCAGGTTTCTCGGTCTGACTGTGGTCAGTTGGTCAGTTTCATGTAGTCTCGATCAGATTTTGGTCAGTTTGTCAGTTTCTGGTTCCGAGGTCAGAATGTGGTCAATTTGGCAGTTTCTGGTGTCTAGGTCAGACTGTGTCAGTAGGTCATTTTCAGGTTACTAGGTCACACTGTGGTCAGTTGGACAGTTTCTGGTTCAGACTGTGGTCAGTTGGTCAGTTCTGGTTCCTAGGTCAGACTGTGGGCAGTTGGTCAGTTTCTGGTTTCGAGTTAAGAATGTGGTCAGTTGGTCAGATTTTCTTTTCTAGGTCAGACTGTGGTCAGTTGGACAGTTTCTGGTTTCTCGGTCAGACTGTGGTCCATTGGTCAGGTTCTGGTCTCTAGATCAGACAGTGGTCAGTTGGTCAGTTTCTGTTTTTAGGTCAGACTGAGGTCAGATGGTCAGTTTCTGGTTTCTAGGTCAGAATGTGGTCAATTGGTCAGTTATTGGTTTCGAGGTCAGACTGTGGTCAGTTGGTCAGTTTCTAATTTCGAGGTCAGACTGTGGTCAGTTGGTCAGTTTCTGGTTTCTAGGTCAGACTGTCGTTAGTTGGTCAATTGCTGGTTTCTACGTCAGACTGTGGCCAGTTGGTCAGTTACTGGTTGCTAGGTCAGAATGTGGCCTGTTGGACAGTTTGTGTTTGCTAGCTCAGACTATGATCATTTGGTCACTTTCTGTTTTCGAAGTCAGATTGTGGTCAGTTGCTCAGTTTCTGGTTTCTCGGTCAGACTGTGTTCATTTGGTCAGTGTCGTGTTGTCTTGGTCAGTTGGTCAGTTTCATGTTGTATCGGTCAGACTGTGGGCAGTTGGTCAATTTCTGGTTTCTCCGTCAGACTTTGGTCAGTTGGTCAGATACTGTTCGCTAAGTCAGATTGTGGTCACTTGCTCAGTTAATGGTTTCTAGGTCAGACTGTGGTCATTTGGTCAATTTCATGTTGTCTTGGTCAGTTGGTCAGTTTCATGTTGTCTCGGTCAGACTGCGGGCAGTGGTCAGTTTCTGGTTTCGAGGTCAGATAGTGGTCAGTTGCTCAGTTTCGTGTTTCTAGGTCAGACTGTGGCCATTTGGTCAGTTGCTGGTTTCTACGTCAGACTGTGGTCAATTGGTCAGATACTGTTTGCTAAATCAGATTATGGTCACTTGCTCAGTTTATGGTTTCTAGGTCAGACTGTGGTCATTTGGTTAATTTCGTGTTGTCTTGGTCAGTTGGTCAGTTTCATGTTGTCACGGTCAGACTGTGGGCAGTTGGTCAGTTTCTGCTTTCTTGGTCAGACTGTGGTCAGTTGGTCAGTTTCTGGTTGTCTAGGTCTGTTTCTCTGGTCAGTTTGTTACTTTTTGGTTGCTAGGTCATCCTGTGGTCAGTTGGTCAGTTGCTTTCTGCTCGGTCAGGCTGTGGTCAGTTGATCAGTTTCTGTTTTCTAGGTCTGACTGTGGTCAGTTTATCAGTTTCTGGTTTCTACATCAGACTGTGGTCAGTTGGTCAGTTACGGGTTGTCTCTGTCATATTTGGTCAGTTGTTCAGTTTCTGCTTCCGAGCTCAGAATGTGGTCAGTTGGCCAGTTTCTGGTGTCTAGGTCAGACTGTGGTCAGTTGGACAGTTTCTGTTTCCTAGTTGAGACTGTGTTCAGTTGGTCAGTTTCTGGTTCCGAGGTCAGACTGTGGGCAGTTGGTCAATAGCTGGATCTATGTCAGTCTGTGGTCAGTTGGTCAGTTGCTGGTTCCAGGTCAGGCTATGGGCAGTTGGTTAGTTTTTACATGCTAGGTCACCTGTGGACAGTTGGTCAGTTGCTGATTGTTAGATCATTCTGTATTCAGTTGCTACTTTTTGGATTCTATGTCATTCTGTGGTCAATTGGTCAGTTGCTGTTTTTTTGATCAGACCGTGGTCAGTTTGTGGATTCTAGGTCAGACTGTTGTCAGACTGGGGTCAGCTGGTCAGTTTTTGGTTTCTAGGTCAGACTATGGTCTGTTGGTCAATGTCGGGTTGTCAAGGGCTGTGTCTCCGGTCAGTTTGTTACTTTCTGGTTTCTAGGTCAGGCTGTGGTCATTTGTTCAGTTTCGTGTTGTCTCCGTCACACTGTGGTCAGTTGTTCAGTTTCTGGTTGCTCGGTGAGACTGTGGTCAGTTGCTCAGTTCCAGGTTGATCTGTCAGACTGTGGTCAGCTGGTAAGTTGCTGGCTGCTAGGTCAGACTGTGCTCAGTTCTTCAGTTTCTGATTCCGAGGTCAGACTGTGCTCAGTTGGTCAGTTTCTGGTTGTCTTGGTCAGACTGTGGTCAGTTGGTCAGTTCCTGGTATCTGGGTCAGACTGTGGTCAGTTTGTCAGTCACTGGTTTCCAGGTAATACTTTGGTCAGTTGGTTAGTTGCTGGTTTATAGGTCAGAATGTGGTCAGTTGGTCAATTTCTGGTTTCGAGGTCAGACTTTGGTCACTTGGTCAGTTTCTGGCTTCTAGGACAGTCTGTGGTCAGTTAGGCAGTTTCTGGTTCCTAGTTCAGACTGTGGTCAGTTGGTCAGTTACTGGTTTCTCGTTCAGACTGGTTAGTTGGTCAGTTTCTTGTTTATAGGTCGGACTGTGGTCAGTTGGTCAGTTTCTGGTTTCTAGGTCAGACTGTGGTCAGTTGGTCAGTTTCTGCTTTCTAGATCAGACTGTAGTCAGTTTGTCAGTTTCTGCTTTCTAGACCAGACTGTGGTCACTTGTACAGTTTCTGGTATCGAGGTCAGTCTGTGGTCAGATGGTCAGTTTCTGGTTCTAGTTCAGACTGTGGTCAGTTGGTCAGTTACTGGTTTCTCATTCAGACTGTGATTAGTTGGTCAGTTTCTGGTTTATAGGTCAGACTGTGGTCAGTTGGTCAGTTTTTGGTTTCTAGGTCAGTCTGTGGTCAGATGGTCAGTTTCTGGTTCCAGTTCAGACTGTGGTCAGTTGGTCAGTTACTGGTTTCTCATTCAGACTGTGATTAGTTGGTCAGTTTCTGGTTTATAGGTCAGACTTTTGTCAGTTGGTCAGTTTCGGATTGTCTCGGTCAGTTTTTGGTCAGTTGAACAGTTTCTGGTTCTAGATCAGACTGTGGTCGGTTAGTCAGTTTCTGGTTCCAAGGTCACATTCTGGTCAGTTGGTCAGATTCTGTTTTCTAGGTCAGACCAGACTGCGGTCAGTTGGTCAGTTCTTGGTTTCGAGGTCAGACTGTGGTCAGTTGGTCAGTTTCCGGTTAAAGGTCAGACTGTGGTCAGTTGGCCAGTTTCTGTTTTCTAGGTCAGACTGTGGTCAGTTGCTCAGTTTCTGGTTTCTAGGTCAGACTGTGGTCAGTTGGTCAGTTTCTGCTTTCGAGATCTGACTGTAGTCAGTTTGTCAGTTTCTGGTTTCTAGGTCAGACTGTGGTCAGTTGGCCAGTTTCGGATTGTCTCGGTCAGTTTTTGGTCAGTTGGACAGTTTCTGGTTGCTAAATCAGACTGTGGTTTGTTGGACAGGTTCTGGTTTATTGGACAGACTGTGGTCCCTTGGTCAGTTTCTGGTTCCTAGGTCAGTCTGTGGTCAGTTGCTCAGTTTCTGGTTTATATGTCAGATTGTGGGCAGTTGTTCAGTTGTTGGTTCTAGGTCAGTCTGTGGACAGTTCTTCAGTTGCCCGTTGCTAGATCAGTCTATGTGCAGTTTGTTACTTTTTGGTTGCGAGCTCATCCTGTAGTCCATTGGTCAGTTGCTGGTTACTTGATCAGACTGTGGTCAGTTCCATCAGTTTCTGGTTTCACGGACAGACTGTGGTCAGTTGGTCAGTTTCGGTTTGTCTCGGTCAGACTGTGGTCAGTTGGTCAGTTGAAGGTTTTCTCGGTCAGACTCTGGTCAGTTGGTTAGTTTCTGGTTTCTAGGTTAGACTGAAGTCAGTTGGTCAGTTTCTGGTTCCTAATTCAGACTGTGATCAGTTGGTCAGTTACGGTTTCTAACTCAGACTGTGGTCAGTTGGTCAGTTTCATTTTTCTATGTCAGACTGTGGTCAGCTGGTCAGTTGCTGGTTGCTAGGTCAGACTGTGGTCAGTTGGTCAGTTTCTGGTTTCTAGTTCAGAATGTGGGTAGTTGGACAGGTTGTGGTTAAAGGTCAGACTGTGGTCAGTTGGTCAGTTTCTGGTTTTATGTCAGACTGAGGTCAGATCGTCATTTTCTGGTTGCTAGGTCAGAATGTGGTCAGTTGGTCAGTTTCTCGTTTCTCGGTCAGACTGTGGTCAGTTATTCAGTTTCTGGTTTCTCGGTCAGGCTGTGGTCACTTGGACCGTTTCTGGTTTCTAGGTCAGACTGTGGTCAGTTGGTCAGTTGCTGTTTTTTGGTCAGACTGATGTCTTTTGAACAGTTTCTGGTTTCTCGGTCAGAATGTGGTCAGTTGGTCAGTTTCTGGTTTCTAGGTCAGACTGTGGTTAGTTGGTCTGTTTCTGGTTCCTCGGTCAGATTGTGATCAGTTGTTCAGTTTCTGGTTTCTAGGTCAGATTGTGGTCAGTTGGTCAGTTTCGGGTTGTCTCGGACTGACTAGGGTCAGTAGGTCAGTTTCTGTTTTCGAGTTAAGAATGTGGTCAGTTGGTCAATTGCAGGCTTCTACGTCAGACTGTGGTCAGTTGGTCAGATACTGTTTGCACAGTCAGACTGTGGTCAGTTGGTCAGTTTCATGTTGCCTCCGTCAGACTGTGGTAAGTCGGTCAGTTTCTGGTTCCTAGTTCAGACTGTGGTCATTTCGTCAGTTTCGTGCTGTCTTGGTCAGTTGGTCAGTTTCATGTTGTCTCGGTCAGACTGTGGGTAGTTAGTCAGTTTCTGGTTTATAGGTCAGACTGAGGTCAGATGGTCAGTTTCTGGTTTCGAGGTCAGATTGTGGTCAGTTGCTAAGTTTCGGATTTCTAGGTCAGACTGTGGTCAGTTGGTCAGTTGTTGTTTTTCGGTCAGACTGATGTCAGATGGTCAGTTTCTGGCTTCTCGGTCAGAATATGGTCAGTTGGACAGTTTCTGGTTTCTAGGTCAGACTGTGGTAAGTTGGTCAGTTTCTGGTTTCTTGGTCAGACTGAGGTCTGACTGTGGTCACTTGGTCAGTTTCTGTTTTCTCGGTCTTACTGTGGTCAGTGATTCAGTTTCTAGTTGTCTCGGTGTGATTCTCTGGTCAGTTCTTTACTTTTTGGTTGCTCAGTCAGACTGTGGTCATTTGGTCAGTTTCGTGTTGTCTTGGTAAGTTGGTCAGTTTCATGTGGTCTCGGTCAGACTGTGGTCAATTGGTCAGTTTCTGGTTTCTCGGTCTTACTATGGTCAGTGATTCAGTTTCTGGTTCTCTTGGTGTGTTTCTCTGCTCAGTTTGTTACTTTTTGGTTGCTCGGTCATCCTGTGGTGAGTTGGTCAGTTGCTTGTTGCTCGGTCAGACTGTGGTCAGTTGATCAGTTTCTGGTTCCTAGTTCAGACTGTGGTCAGTTGGTCAGTTACGGGTTGTCTCAGTAATACTTTGGTCAGTTGGTCATTTTCTGGTGCCGAGGTCAGAATGTGGTCAATTGGTCAGTTTCTGGTGTCTAGGTCAGACTGTGGGCAGTTGGTCAGTTTCTGGTTTCGAGTTAAGAATGTGGTCAGTTGGTCAGTTTCTGGTTTCGAGGTCAGACTGTGGTCAGTTGGACAGTTTCTGTTTTCTAGGTCAGACTGTGGTCAGTTGGTCAGTTTCTGGTTTCTAGGTCAGACTTTGGTCCGTTGGTCAGGTTCTGGTCTCAAGGTCAGACTGCGGTCAGTTGGTCAGTTTCTGTTTTTAGGTCAGACTGAGGTCAGTTTGTCAGATTCTGTTTTCTAGGTCAGACTGTGGTCAGTTGGTCAGTTTCTGGTTTCGAGGTCAGACTGTGGTCAGTTGGTCAGTTTCTGGTTCAGAGGTCAGACTGTGTTCAGTTGCTCAGTTTCTGGTTTCTAGGTCAGACTGTGGTCCGTTGGTCAGTTTCTGGTTTATAGGTCAGACTGTGGTCAGTTGGTCTGTTTCTGCTTTCTAGATCAGACTGTGGTCAGTTTGTCAGTTTCTGCTTTATAGGTCAGACATGTGGTCACTTGTACAGTTTCTGTTTTCTATGTCAGACTGTGGTCAGTTGGTCAGTTACGGGTTGTCTCAGTCAGACTTTGGTCAGTTGGTCAGTTTCTGGTTCCGAGGTCAGAATGTGGTCAATTGATCAGTTTCTGGTGTCTAAGTCAGACTGTGGGCAGTTGGTCAGTTTCTGGTTTCGAGTTAAGAATGTGGTCAGTTGGTCAGTTTCTGGTTTCGAGGTCAGACTGTGGTCAGTTGGACAGTTTCTGTTTTCTAGGTCAGACTGTGGTCAGTTTGTCAGATTCTGGTTTCTAGGTCAGACTGTGGTCCTTTGGTCAGATTCTGTTCTCAAGGTCAGACTGTGGTGAGTTGGTCATTTCTGTTTTTAGTTCAGACTGAGGTCAGATGGTCAGTTTCTCGTTTCTAGGTCAGAATGTGGTCAGTTGGGCAGTTTCTGGTTATGAGTTAAGAATGTCGTCATTTGGACAGTTTCTGGTTTCGAGGTCAGACTGTGGTCAGTTGTTCAGTTTCTAATTTCGAAGTCAGACTGTGGTCAGTTGGTCAGTTTATTGTTTCTATGTCAGACTGTGGTCAGTTGGTCAGTTTCTGGCTTCCAGCTCAGACAGTGGTCACTTGGTCAGCTTCTGGTTCCTAGTTCAGACTGTGGTCAGTTGGTCAGTTACTGGTTTCTCGTTCAGAATGTGGTTAGTTGGTCAGTTTCTGGTTTATAGGTCAGACTGTGGTCTGTTGGTCAGTTTCTGGTTTCGAGGTCAGACTGTGGTCAGTTGGTCAGTTTCTGCTTTCTAGATCAGACTGTGGTCAGTTTGTCAGTTTCTGCTTTCTAGGTCAGACTGTGGTCAATTGTACAGTTTCTGGTATCTAGGTCAGTCTGTGGTCAGTTGGTCAGTTTCTGTTTCCGAGTTCAGACTGTGGTCAGTTGGTCAGTTACTGCTTTCTCGTTCAGACTGTGGTTAGTTGGTCAGTTTCTGGTTTATAAGTCAGACTGTGGTCAGTTGATCAGTTTCTCGTTCCTAGGTCAGACTGTGGTCAGTTAATCAGTTTCTGATTTCTATGTCAGACTGTGATCAGTTGGTCAGTTACGGGTTGTCTCAGTCAGACTTTGGTCAGTTGGACAGTTTCTGGTTCCGAGGTCAGAATGTTGTCAATTGGTCAGTTTCTGGTGTCTAGGTCAGACTGTGGGCAGTTATTCAGTTTCTGGTTTCGAGTTAAGAATGTGGTCAGTTGGTCAGTTTCTAGTTTCGAGGTCAGACTGTGGTCAGTTGGACAGTTTCTGTTTTCTAGGTCAGAATGTGGTCAGTTGGTCAGTTTCTGGTTATGAGTTAAGAATGTCGTCAGTTGGACAGTTACTGGTTTCTCGTTCAGACTGTGGTTAGTTGGTCAGTTTCTGGTTTATAGGTCAGACTGTGTTCAGTTGTTCAGTTTCTGGTTTCTAGGTCAGACTGTGGTCAGTTGGTCAGTTTCTGCTTTCTAGATCAGAATGTGGTCAGTTTGTCAGTTTCTGGTTTCTAGCTCTGACTGTGGTCAGTTAGTAAGTGTCGGATTTTCTTGGTCAGTTTTTGGTCAGTTGGACAGTTTCTGGTTTCAAGGTCAGACTGTGGTCAGTGGTCAGTATCTGCTTTCCAGATCAGACTGTGGTCAGTTGGTCAGTTGCTGTTTTTCCATCAGACAGATGTCAGATGGTCAGTTTCTGCTTTCTCGGTCAGAATGTGGTCAGTTGGACAGTTTCTGGTTTCTAGTTCAGACTGTGGTCAGTTGGTCAGTTTCTATTTTTAGGTCAGACTGAGGTCAGATGGTCAGTTTCTGGTTTCGATATCAGATTGTGGTCAGTTGCTAAGTTTCGGGTTTCTAGGTCAGACTGTGGTCAGTTGGTCAGTTGCTGGTTTCTACGTCAGACTGTGGTCAATTGGTCAGATACTGGTTGGTAAGTCAGATTGTGGTAACTTGCTCAGTTTATGGTTGCTCAGTCAGACTGTGGTCATTTGGTCAGTTTCGTGTTGTCTTGGTAAGTTGGTCAGTTTCATGTGGTCTCGGTCAGACTGTGGTCAATTGGTCAGTTTCTGGTTTCTCGGTCTTACTGTGGTCAGTGATTCAGTTTCTGGTTCTCTTGGTGTGTTTCTCTGCTCAGTTTGTTACTTTTTGGTTGCTCGGTCATCCTGTGGTGAGTTGGTCAGTTGCTTGTTGCTCGGTCAGACTGTGGTCAGTTGATCAGTTTCTGGTTCCTAGTTCAGACTGTGGTCAGTTAATGTTTCTGTTTTCTATGTCAGACTGTGGTCAGTTGGTCAGTTACGGGTTGTCTCAGTAATACTTTGGTCAGTTGTTCATTTTCTGGTGCCGAGGTCAGAATGTGGTCAATTGGTCAGTTTCTGGTGTCCAGGTCAGACTGTGGGCAGTTGGTCAGTTTCTGGTTTCGAGTTAAGAATGTGGTCAGTTGGTCAGTTTCTGGTTTCGAGGTCAGACTGTGGTCAGTTGGACAGTTTCTCTTTTCTAGGTCAGACTGTGGTCAGTTGGTCAGTTTCTGGTTTCTAGGTCAGACTTTGGTCCGTTGGTCAGGTTCTGGTCTTAAGGTCAGACTGCGGTTAGTTGGTCAGTTTCTGTTTTTAGGTCAGACTGAGGTCAGTTTGTCAGATTCTGTTTTCTAGGTCAGACTGTGGTCAGTTGGTCAGTTTCTGGTTTCGAGGTCAGACGGTGGTCAGTTGGTCAGTATCTGGTTCAGAGGTCAGACTGTGTTCAGTTGGTCAGTTTCTGGTTTCTAGGTCAGACTGTGGTCCGTTGGTCAGTTTCTGGTTGAAAGGTCAGACTGTGGTCAGTTGGTCTGTTTCTGCTTTCTAGATCAGACTGTGGTCAGTTTGTCAGTTTCTGCTTTATAGGTCAGACATGTGGTCACTTGTACAGTTTCTGTTTTCTATGTCAGACTGTGGTCAGTTGGTCAGTTACGGATTGTCTCAGTCAGACTTTGGTCAGTTGGTCAGTTTCTGGTTCCGAGGTCAGAATGTGGTCAATTGGTCAGTTTCTGGTGTCTAAGTCAGACTGTGGTCAATTGGTCAGATACTGGTTGATAAGTCAGAATGTGGTAACTTGCTCAGTTTATGGTTGCTCAGTCAGACTGTGGTCATTTGTTCAGTTTCGTGTTGTCTTGGTAAGTTGGTCAGTTTCATGTGGTCTCGGTCAGACTGTGGTCAATTGGTCAGTTTCTGGTTTCTCGGTCTTACTGTGGTCAGTGATTCAGTTTCTGGTTCTCTTGGTGTGTTTCTCTGCTCAGTTTGTTACTTTTTGGTTGCTCGGACATCCTGTGGTGAGTTGGTCAGTTGCGTGTTGCTCGGTCAGACTGTGGTCAGTTGATCAGTTTCTGGTTCCTAGTTCAGACTGTGGTCAGTTAATCAGTTTCTGTTTTCTATGTCAGACTGTGGTCAGTTGGTCAGTTACGGGTTGTCTCAGTAATACTTTGGTCAGTTGGTCATTTTCTGGTGCCGAGGTCAGAATGTGGTCAATTGGTCAGTTTCTGGTGTCTAGGTCAGACTGTGGGCAGTTGGTCAGTTTCTGGTTTCGAGTTAAGAATGTGGTCAGTTGGTCAGTTTCTGGTTTCGAGGTCAGACTGTGGTCAGTTGGACAGTTTCTGTTTTCTATGTCAGACTGTGGTCAGTTGGTCAGTTACGGGTTGTCTCAGTAATACTTTGGTCAGTTGGTCATTTTCTGGTGCCGAGGTCAGAATGTGGTCAATTGGTCAGTTTCTGGTGTCTAGGTCAGACTGTGGGCGGTTGGTCAGTTTCTGGTTTCGAGTTAAGTATGTGGTCAGTTGGTCAGTTTCTGGTTTCGAGGTCAGACTGTGGTCAGTTGGACAGTTTCTGTTTTCTAGGTCAGACTGTGGTCAGTTGGTCAGTTTCTGGTTTCTAGGTCAGACTTTGGTCCGTTGGTCAGGTTCTGGTCTCAAGGTCAGACTGCGATCAGTTGGTCAGTTTCTGTTTTTAGGTCAGACTGAGGTCAGTTTGTCAGATTCTGTTTTCTAGGTCAGACTGTCGTCAGTTGGTCAGTTTCTGGTTTCGAGGTCAGACTGTGGTCAGTTGGTCAGTTTCTGGTTCAGAGGTCAGACTGTGTTCAGTTAGTCAGTTTCTGGTTTCTAGGTCAGACTGTGGTCCGTTGGTCAGTTTCTGGTTTATAGGTCAGACTGTGGTCAGTTGGTCTGTTTCTGCTTTCTAGATCAGACTGTTGTCAGTTTGTCAGTTTCTGCTTTATAGGTCAGACATGTGGTCACTTGTACAGTTTCTGTTTTCTGTGTCAGACTGTGGTCAGTTGGTCAGTTACGGGTTGTCTCAGTCAGACTTTGGTCAGTTGGTCAGTTTCTGGTTCCGAGGTCAGAATGTGGTCAATTGGTCAGTTTCTGGTGTCTAAGTCAGACTGTGGGCAGTTGGTCAGTTTCTGGTTTCGAGTTAAGAATGTGGTCAGTTGGTCAGTTTCTGGTTTCGAGGTCAGACTGTGGTCAGTTGGACAGTTTCTGTTTTCTAGGTCAGACTGTGGTCAGTTTGTCAGATTCTGGTTTCTAGGTCAGACTGTGGTCAGTTGGTCTGTTACGGGTTGTCTCAGTCAGACTTTGGTCAGTTGGACAGTTTCTGGTTCCGAGGTCAGAATGTTGTCAATTGGTCAGTTTCTGGTGTCTCGGTCAGACTGTGGGCAGTTATTCAGTTTCTGGTTTCGAGTTAAGAATGTGGTCAGTTGGTCAGTTTCTAGTTTCGAGGTCAGACTGTGGTCAGTTGGACAGTTTCTGTTTTCTAGGTCAGAATGTGGTCAGTTGGTCAGTTTCTGGTTATGAGTTAAGAATGTCGTCAGTTGGACAGTTACTGGTTTCTCGTTCAGACTGTGGTTAGTTGGTCAGTTTCTGGTTTATAGGTCAGACTGTGTTCAGTTGTTCAGTTTCTGGTTTCTAGGTCAGACTGTGGTCAGTTTGTCAGATTCTGGTTTCTAGGTCAGACTGTGGTCCTTTGGTCAGATTCTGGTCTCAAGGTCAGACTGTGATGAGTTGGTCATTTCTGTTTTTAGTTCAGACTGAGTTCAGATGGTCAGTTTCTCGTTTCTAGGTCAGAATGTGGTCAGTTGGGCAGTTTCTGGTTATGAGTTAAGAATGTCGTCATTTGGACAGTTTCTGGTTTCGAGGTCAGACTGTGGTCAGTTGTTCAGTTTCTAATTTCGAAGTCAAACTGTGGTCAGTTGGTCAGTTTATTGTTTCTAGGTCAGACTGTGTTCAGTTGGTCAGTTGCTGGCTTCCAGCTCAGACAGTGGTCACTTGGTCAGCTTCTGGTTCCTAGTTCAGACTGTGGTCAGTTGGTCAGTTACTGGTTTCTCGTTCAGAATGTGGTTAGTTGGTCAGTTTCTGGTTTATAGGTCAGACTGTGGTCTGTTGGTCAGTTTCTGGTTTCGAGGTCAGACTGTGGTCAGTTGGTCAGTTTCTGCTTTCTAGATCAGACTGTGGTCAGTTTGTCAGTTTCTGCTTTCTGGGTCAGACTGTGGTCACTTGTACAGTTTCTGGTATCTAGGTCAGTCTGTGGTCAGTTGGTCAGTTTCTGTTTCCGAGTTCAGACTGTGGTCAGTTGGTCAGTTACTGCTTCATCGTTCAGACTGTGGTTAGTTGGTCAGTTTCTGGTTTATAAGTCAGACTGTGGTCAGTTGATCAGTTTCTGGTTCCTAGGTCAGACTGTGGTCAGTTAATCAGTTTCTGTTTTCTATGTCAGACTGTGGTCAGTTGGTCAGTTACGGGTTGTCTCATCAGACTTTGGTCAGTTGGACAGTTTCTGGTTCCGAGGTCAGAATGTTGACAATTGGTCAGTTTCTGGTGTCTAGGTCAGACTGTGGGCAGTTATTCAGTTTCTGGTTTCGAGTTAAGAATGTGGTCACTTGGTCAGTTTTTAGTTTCGAGGTCAGACTGTGGTCAGTTGGACAGTTTCTGTTTTCTAGGTCAGAATGTGGTCAGTTGGTCAGTTTCTGGTTATGAGTTAAGAATGTCGTCAGTTGGACAGTTACTGGTTTCTCGTTCAGACTGTGGTTTGTTGGTCAGTTTCTGGTTTATAGGTCAGACTGTGTTCAGTTGTTCAGTTTCTGGTTTCTAGGTCAGACTGTGGTCAGTTGGTCAGTTTCTGCTTTCTAGATCAGAATGTGGTCAGTTTGTCAGTTTCTGGTTTCTAGCTCTGACTGTGGTCAGTTAGTAAGTGTCGGATTTTCTTGGTCAGTTTTTGGTCAGTTGGACAGTTTCTGGTTTCAAGGTCAGACTGTGGTCAGTGGTCAGTATCTGCTTTCCAGATCACACTGTGGTCAGTTGGTCAGTTGCTGTTTTTCCATCAGACTGATGTCAGATGGTCAGTTTCTGCTTTCTCGGTCAGAATGTGGTCAGTTGGACAGTTTCTGATTTCTAGGTCAGACTGTGGTCAGTTGGTCAGTTTCTATTTTTAGGTCAGACTGAGGTCAGATGGTCAGTTTCTGGTTTCGATATCAGATTGTGGTCAGTTGCTAAGTTTCGGGTTTCTAGGTCAGACTGTGGTCAGTTGGTCAGTTGCTGGTTCCTACGTCAGACTGTGGTCAATTGGTCAGATACTGGTTGGTAAGTCAGAATGTGGTAACTTGCTCAGTTTGTGGTTGCTCAGTCAGACTGTGGTCATTTGTTCAGTTTCGTGTTGTCTTGGTAAGTTGGTCAGTTTCATGTGGTCTCGGTCAGACTGTGGTCAATTGGTCAGTTTCTGGTTTCTCGGTCTTACTGTGGTCAGTGATTCAGTTTCTGGTTCTCTTGGTGTGTTTCTCTGCTCAGTTTGTTACTTTTTGGTTGCTCGGACATCCTGTGGTGAGTTGGTCAGTTGCGTGTTGCTCGGTCAGACTGTGGTCAGTTGATCAGTTTCTGGTTCCTAGTTCAGACTGTGGTCAGTTAATCAGTTTCTGTTTTCTATGTCAGACTGTGGTCAGTTGGTCAGTTACGGGTTGTCTCAGTAATACTTTGGTCAGTTGGTCATTTTCTGGTGCAGAGGTCAGAATGTGGTCAATTGGTCAGTTTCTGGTGTCTAGGTCAGACTGTGGGCAGTTGGTCAGTTTCTGGTTTCGAGTTAAGAATGTGGTCAGTTGGTCAGTTTCTGGTTTCGAGGTCAGACTGTGGTCAGTTGGACAGTTTCTGTTTTCTATGTCAGACTGTGGTCAGTTGGTCAGTTACGGGTTGTCTCAGTAATACTTTGGTCAGTTGGTCATTTTCTGGTGCCGAGGTCAGAATGTGGTCAATTGGTCAGTTTCTGGTGTCTAGGTCAGACTGTGGGCAGTTGGTCAGTTTCTGGATTCGAGTTAAGAATGTGGTCAGTTGATCAGTTTCTGGTTTCGAGGTCAGACTGTGGTCAGTTGGACAGTTTCTGTTTTCTAGGTCAGACTGTGGTCAGTTGGTCAGTTTCTGGTTTCTAGGTCAGACTTTGGTCCGTTGGTCAGGTTCTGGTCTCAAGGTCAGACTGCGGTCAGTTGGTCAGTTTCTGTTTTTAGGTCAGACTGAGGTCAGTTTGTCAGATTCTGTTTTCTAGGTCAGACTGTCGTCAGTTGGTCAGATTCTGGTTCAGAGGTCAGACTGTGGTCAGTTGGTCAGTTTCTGGTTTCTAGGTCAGAATGTGGTCCGTTGGTCAGTTTCTGGTTTATAGGTCAGACTGTGGTCAGTTGGTCTGTTTCTGCTTTCTAGATCAGACTGTTGTCAGTTTGTCAGTTTCTGCTTTATAGGTCAGACATGTGGTCACTTGTACAGTTTCTGTTTTCTGTGTCAGACTGTGGTCAGTTGGTCAGTTACGGGTTGTCTCAGTCAGACTTTGGTCAGTTGGTCAGTTTCTGGTTCCGAGGTCAGAATGTGGTCAATTGGTCAGTTTCTGGTGTCTAAGTCAGACTGTGGGCAGTTGGTCAGTTTCTGGTTTCGAGTTAAGAATGTGGTCAGTTGGTCAGTTTCTGGTTTCGAGGTCAGACTGTGGTCAGTTGGACAGTTTCTGTTTTCTAGGTCAGACTGTGGTCAGTTTGTCAGATTCTGGTTTCTAGGTCAGACTGTGGTCCTTTGGTCAGATTCTGGTCTCAAGGTCAGACTGTGGTGAGTTGGTCATTTCTGTTTTTAGTTCAGACTGAGGTCAGATGGTCAGTTTCTCGTTTCTAGGTCAGAATGTGGTCAGTTGGTCAGTTACTGGTTTCTCGTTCAGAATGTGGTTAGTTGGTCAGTTTCTGGTTTATAGGTCAGACTATGGTCTGTTGGTCAGTTTCTGGTTTCGAGGTCAGACTGTGGTCAGTTGGTCAGTTTCTGCTTTCTAGATCAGACTGTGGTCAGTTTGTCAGTTTCTGCTTTCTAGGTCAGACTGTGTTCACTTGTACAGTTTCTGGTATCTAGGTCAGTCTGTGGTCAGTTGGTCAGTTTCTGTTTCCGAGTTCAGACTGTGGTCAGTTGGTCAGTTACTGCTTTCTCGTTCAGACTGTGGTTAGTTGGTCAGTTTCTGGTTTATAAGTCAGACTGTGGTCAGTTGGTCAGTTTCTGGTTTCTAGGTCAGACTGTGGTCAGTTGGTCAGTTTCTGCTTTCTTGATCAGAATGTGGTCTGTTTGTCAGTTTCTGGTTTCTAGGTCTGACTGTGGGCAGTTAGTAAGTTTCGGATTGTCTTGGTCAGTTTTTGGTCAGTTGGACAGTTTCTGGTTCAAGGTCAGACTGTGTTCAGTGGTCAGTTTCTGCTTTCTAGATCAGACTGTGGTCAGTTGCTCAGTTGTTGTTTTTCCATCAGACTGATGTCAGATGGTCAGTCTCTGGTTTCTAGGTCAGACTGTGGTCAGTTGGTCAGTTTCTGTTTTTAGGTCAGACTGAGTTCAGATGGTCAGTTTCTGGTTTCGAGGTCAGATTGTGGTCAGTTGCTAAGTTTCAAGTTTCTAGGTCAGACTGTGGTCAGTTGGTCAGTTGCTGGTTTCTATGTCAGACTGTCGTCAATTGGTCAGATACTGGTTGGTAAGTCAGATTGTGGTAACTTGCTCAGTTTATGGTTGCTCGGTCAGACTGTGGTCATTTGTTCAGTTTCGTGTTGTCTTGGTAAGTTGGTCAGTTTCATGTTGTCTCGGTCAGACTGTGGGCAGTTGGTCAGTTTCTGGTTTCTTGGTCAGACTGAGGTCTGACTGTGGTCAGTTGGTCAGTTTCTGGATTGTCGGTCTTACTGTGGTCAGTGATTCAGTTTCTGGTTGTCTAGCTGTGTTACTCTGGTCAGTTGTTTACTTTTTGTTTGCTAGGTCATCCTGTGGTGAGTTGGTCAGTTGCTTGTTGCTCGGTCAGACTGTGGTCAGTTGATCAGTTTCTGGTTCCTAGGTCAGACTGTGGTCAGTAAATCAGTTTCTGTTTTCTATGTCAGACTGTGGTCAGTTGGTCAGTTACGGGTTGTGTCAGTCAGACTTTGGTCAGTTGGTCAGTTTCTGGTTCCGATGTCAGAATGTGGTCAATTGGTCAGTTTCTGGTGTCTAGGTCAGATTGTGGTCAGTTGTTCAGTTTCTGGTTTCTAGGTCAGATTGTGGTCAGTTGGTCAGTTTCGGGTTGTTTCGGTCTGACTAGGGTCAGTAGGTCAGTTTCTGTTTTCGAATTAAGAATGTGATCAGTTGGTCAGTTGCTGGCTTCTACGTCAGACTGTGGTCAGATGGTCAGTTTCATGTTGCCTCCGTCACACTGTGGTCAGTCGGTCAGTTTCTGGTTCCTAGTTCAGACTGTGGTCATTTCGTCAGTTTCGTGCTGTCTTGGTCAGTTGGTCAGTTTCATGTTGTCTCTGTCAGACTGTGGGTCGTTAGTCAGTTTCAGTTTTATAGGTCAGACTGAGGTCTGATGGTCAGTTTCTGGTTTCGAGGTCAGCTTGTGGTCAGTTGCTAAGTTTCGGGTTTCTAGGTCGGACTGTGGTCAGTTGGTCAGTTGCTGTTTTTCGGTCAGACTGATGTCAGATGTACAGTTTCTGGCTTCTCGGTCAGAATGTGGTCAGTTGGACAGTTTCTGGTTTCTAGCTCAGACTTTGGTAAGTTGGTCAGTTTCTGTTTTTAGGTCAGACTGAGGTCAGATGGTCAGTTTCTGGTTTCGAGGTCAGATTGTGGTCAGTTGCTAAGTTTCGGGTTTCTAGGTGAGACTGTGGTCAGTTGGTCAGTTGCGGTTTCTACGTCAGACTGTGGACAATTGGTCAGATACTGGTTGCTAAATCAGATTGTGGTAACTTGCTCAGTTTATTGGTTCTAGGTCAGACTGTGATCATTTGGTCAGTTTCGTGTTGTCTTGGTAAGTTGGTCAGTTTCATGTTATCTCGGTCAGACTGTGGGCAGTTGGTCAGTTTCTGATTTCTTGGTCAGACTGAGATCTCACTGTGGTCAGTTGGTCAGTTTCTGGTTTATCGGTCTTACTCTGGTAAGTGATTCAGTTTCTGGTTGTCTAGGTGTGATTCTCTGGTCAGTTCTTTACTTTTTGGTTGCTAGGTCATTCTGTGGTCAGTTGGTCAGTTGCTTGTTGCTCTCAGACTGTGGTCAGTTGATCAGTTTCTGTTTTCTATGTCAGACTGTGGTCAGTTGGTCAGTTACGGGTTGTCTCAGTCAGACTTTGGTCAGTTGGACAGTTTCTGGTTCCGAGGTCAGAATGTGGTCAATTGGTCAGTTTCTGGTGTCTAGGTCAGACTGTGGGCAGTTGGTCAGTTTCTGGTTTCGAGTTAAGAATGTGGTCAGTTGGTCAGTTTCTGGTTTCGAGGTCAGACTGTGGTCAGTTTGTCAGATTCTGGTTTCTAGGTCAGACTGTGGTGCTTTGGTCAGATTCTGGTCTCAAGGTCAGACTGTGGTCAGTTGGTCAGTTTCTGTTTTCAGTTCAGATTGAGGTCAGATGGTCAGTTTCTGGTTTCTAGGTCAGAATGTGGTCAGTTGGCCTGTTTCTGGTTATGAGTTAAGAATGTCGTCAGTTGGACAGTTTCTGGTTTCGAGGTCAGACTGTGGTCAGTTGGTCAGTTTCTGGTTTCTAGGTCAGACTGTGGTCACTTGGTCAGTTTCTGGCTTCTGGTTCAGTCTGTGGTCAGTTAGTCAGTTTCTGGTTCCTTGTTCAGACTCTGGTCAGTTGGTCAATTAATGGTTTCTCGTTCAGACTGTGGTTAGTTGGTCAGTTTCTGGTTTATAAGTCAGACTGTGGTCTGTTGGTCAGATTCTGGTTTCTAGGTAAGACTGTGGTCAGTTGGTCAGTTTCTGCTTTCTAGATCAGGCTGTGGTCAGATGTCAGTTTCTGCTTTCTAGGTCAGACTGTGGTCACTTGTACAGTTTCTGGTATCTAGGTCAGTCTGTGGTCAGTTGGTCAGTTGCTGTTTCCTAGTTCAGACTGTGGTCAGTTGGTCAGTTACTGGTTTCTCGTTCAGACCATGGTTAGTTGGTCAGTTTCTGGTTTATAGGTCAGACTATGGTCAGTTGGTCAGTTTCTGTTTTTAGGTCAGACTGAGGTCAGATGGTCAGTTTCTGGTGTCTAGTTCAGATTGTGGTCAGTTGTTCAGTTTCTGGTTTCTAGGTCAGATTGTGGTCAGTTGGTCAGTTTCGGGTTGTCTCGGTCTGACTAGGTTCAGTAGGTCAGTTTCTGTTTTCTAGGTCAGACTGTGGTCAGTTTGTCAGATTCTGGTTTCTAGGTCAGACTGCGGTCCTTTGGTCAGATTCTGGTTTCTAGGTCAGAATGTGGTCAGTTGGTCAGTTTCTGGTTTCTAGGTCAGACTGTGGTCACTTGGTCAGTTTCTGGCTTCTAGGTCAGTCTGTGGTCAGTTAGTCAGTTTCTGGTTCCTTGTTCAGACTGTAGTCAGTTGGTCAGATTCTGGTTTCTAGGTCACACTGTGGTCAGTTGGTCAGTTTCTGCTTTCTAGATCAGGCTGTGGTCAGTTTGTCAGTTTCTGCTTTCTAGGTCAGACTGTGGTCACTTTGTCAGTTTCTGGTTTCTAGGTCTGACTGTGGTCAGTAACTAAGTTTCGGATTGTCTTGGTCAGTTTTTGGTCAGTTGGACAGTTTCTGGTTTCAAGGTCAGACTGTGGTCAGTGGTCAGTTTCTGCTTTCTAGATCAGACTGTGGTCAGTTGGTCAGTTGCTGTTTTTCCATCAGACTGATGTCAGATGGTCTGTTTCTGGTTTCTACGTCAGTCTGTGGTCAGTTAGACAGTTTCTGGTTTCTAGGTCAGACTGTGGTCAGTTGGACAGTTTCTTTTTTTAGGTCAGACTGAGGTCAGATGGTCAGTTTCTGGTTTCGAGGTCAGATTGTGGCCAGTTGCTAAGTTTCGGGTTTCTAGGTCAGACTGTGGTCAGTTGGTCAGTTGCTGGTTTCTACGTCAGACTGTGATCAATTGGTCAGATACTGGTTGGTAAGTCAGATTGTGGTAACTTGCTCAGTTTATGGTTGCGCGGTCAGACTGTGGTCATTTGGCCAGTTTCGTGTTGTCTCCGTCAGACTGTGGTCAGTTGCTCAGTTTCTGTTTCCTAGTTCAGACTGTGGTCATTTAATCAGTTTCGTGCTGTCTTGGTCAGTTGGTCAGTTTCATGTTGTCTCGGTCAGACTGTGGAAACTTAGTCAGTTTCTGGTTTATAGGTCAGACTGAGGTCAGATGATCAGTTTCTGGTTTCGAGGTCAGATTGTGGTCAGTTGCGAAATTTCGGGTTTCTAGGTCAGACTGTGGTCACTTGGTCAGTTGCTGTTTGTCGGTCAGACTGATGTCAGATGGACAGTTTCTGGTTTCTCGGTCAGAATGTGGTCAGTTGGACATTTTCTGGTTTCTAGGTCAGACTTTGGTAAGTTGGTCAGTTTCTGTTTTTAGATCAGACTGAGGTCAGATGGTCAGTTTCTGGTTGCGAGGTCAAATTGTGGTCAGTTGCTAAGTTTCGGGTTTCTAGGTGAGACTGTGGTCAGTTGGTCAGTTGCTGGTTTCTACGTCAGACTGTGGTCAATTGGTCAGATACTTGTTGCTAAGTCAGATTGTGGTAACTTGCTCAGTTTATGATTTCTAGGTCAAACTGTGGTCATTTGGTCAGTTTCGTATTGTCTTGGTAAGTTGGTCAGTTTCATGTTGTCTCGGTCAGACTGTGGGCAGTTGGTCAGTTTCTGGTTTCTTGGTCAGACTGAGGTCTGACTGTGGTCAGTTTGTCAGTTTCTGGTTTCTCGTTCTTACTGTGGTCAGTGATTCATTTTCTGGTTGTCTAGGTGTGTTTCTCTGGTCAGTTCTTTACTTTTTGGTTGCTAGGTCATCCTGTGGTCAGTTGGTCAGTTGCTTGTTGCTCGGTCAGACTGTGGTCAGTTGATCAGTTTCTGGTTCCTATGTCAGACTGTGGTCAGTTAATCAGTTTCTGTTTTCTATGTCAGACTGTAGTCAGTTGGCCAGTTATGGGTTGTCTCAGTCAGACTTTGGTCAGTTGGTCAGTTTCTGGTTCCGAGGTCAGAATGTGGTCAATTGGTCAGTTTCTGGTGTCTAGGTCAGACTGTGGGCAGTTGGTCAGTTCCTGGTTTCGAGTTAAGAATGTGGTCAGTTGGTCAGTTTCTGGTTTCAATGTCAGACTGTGGTCAGTTGGACAGTTTCTGTTCTCGACGTCAGACTGTGGTCAGTTTGTCAGATTCTGGTTTCTAGGTCAGACTGTGCTCCTTTAGTCAGATTCTGGTCTCAAGGTCAGACTGTAGTATTTGGTCAGTTTCTGTTTTTAGTTCAGACTGAGGTCAGATGGTCAGTTTCTGGTTTCTAGGTCAGAATGTGGTCAGTTGGTCAGTTTCTGGTTTCCAGGTCAGAATGTGGTCAGTTGGGCAGTTTCTGGTTATGAGTTAAGAATGTCATCAGTTGGTCAGTTTCTAATTTCGACGTCAGACTGTGGTCAGTTGGTCTGTTTCTGGTTTCTTGGTCAGACTGTGGTCAGTTGGTCAGTTTCTGGTTTCTAGGTCAGTCTGTGGCCAGTTGGTCAGTTTCTGGTTCCTAGTTCAGACTGTGGTCTATTGGTCAGTTACTGGTTTCTCGTTCAGGCTGTGGTTGGTTGGTCAGTTTCTGGTTTATCGGTCAGACTGTGGTCTTTTGTTCAGTTTCTGGTTTCTAGGTCAGACTGTGGTCAGTTGGTCAGTTTCTGCTTTCTAGATCAGACTGTGGTCAGTTGGTCAGTTTCTGGTTTCTTGGTCAGACTTTGGTCCGTTGGTCAGGTTCTGCTTTCTAGATCAGAATGTGGTCAGTTTGTCAGTTTCTGGTTTCTAGGTCTGACTGTGGTCAGTTAGTAAGTTTCGGATTGTCTTGGTCAGTTTTTGGTCAGTTGGACAGTTTCTGGCTTCAAGGTCAGACTGTGGTCAGTTGGATAGTTTCTGGTTTCTCGGTCAGTTTGTGGTCAGTTGGTCTGTTTCTGATTGCTATGTCAGTCTGCGGTCAGTTGTTCAGTTTTTGAATTCTAGGTCAGGTTGTGGTCAGTTGGTCAGTTTCGGGTTTCGAGATCAGACTGTGATGAGTTAGTCAGTTAATGGTTTCTAGTTCAGACTGTGGTCAGTTGGTCAGTTTTCTGGTTTCTAGGTCAGACTGTGGTCAGTTCGTCAGTTTCTGCTTTCTAGATCAGACTGTGGTCAGTTTGTCAGTTTCTGCTTTCTAGGTCAGACTGTGGTCACTTGTACAGTTTCTGGTATCTAGTTCAGTTTGTGGTCAGTTGGTCTGTTTCTGTTTCCTAGTTCAGACTGTGGTCAGTTGGTCAGTTATTGGTTTCTCGTTCAGACTGTGGTTAGTTGGTCAGTTTCTGGTTTATAGGTCAGACTGTGGTCAGTTGGTCAGTTTCTGGTTTCTAGGTCAGACTGTGGTCAGTTGGTCAGTTTCTGCTTTCTAGATCAGAATGCGGTCAGTTTGTCAGTTTCTGGTTTCTAGGTCTGACTGTGGTCAGTTAGTAAGTTTCGAATTGTCTTGGTCAGTTTTTGGTCAGTTGGACAGTTTCTGGCTTCAAGGTCAGACGTTGGTCAGTGGTCAGTTTCTGCTTTCTAGATCAGACTGTGGTCAATTGGTCAGTTGCTGTTTTTCGTTCAGACTGATGTCAGATGGACAGTTTCTGGTTTCTCGGTCAGAATGTGGTCAGTTGGATAGTTTCTGGTTTCGAGGTCAGTCTGTGGTCAGTTGGTCTGTTTCTGATTGCTAGGTCAGTCTGCGGTCAGTTGTTCAGTTTTTGAATTCTAGGTCAGATTGTGGTCAGTTGGTCAGTTTCGGGTTGTCTCGGTCTGACTAGGGTCAGTAGGTCAGTTTCCGTTTTCGAGTTAAGAATGTGGTCAGTTGGTCAGTTGCTGGCTTCTACGTCAGACTGTGGTCAGTTGGTCAGATACTGTTTGCTCAGTCGGACTGTGGTCAGTTGGTCAGTTTCATTTTGCCTCCGTAAGACTGTGGTCAGTCGGTCAGTTTCTGGTTCCTAGTTCAGACTGTGGTCATTTAATCAGTTTCGTGCTGTCTTGGTCAGTTGGTCAGTTGCATGTTGTCTCGGTCAGACTGTGGGTACTTAGTCAGTTTCTGGTTTATAGGTCAGACTGAGGTCAGATGGTCAGTTTCTGGTTTCGAGGTCAGATTGTGGTCAGTTGCGAAATTTCGGGTTTCTAGGTCAGACTGTGGTCAGTTGGTCAGTTGCTGTTTGTCGGTCAGACTGATGTCAGATGGACAGTTTCTGGTTTCTCGGTCAGAATGTGGTCAGTTGGACATTTTCTGGTTTCTAGGTCAGACTGTAGTAAGTTGGTCAGTTTCTGTTTTTAGATCAGACTGAGGTCAGATGGTCAGTTTCTGGTTTCGAGGTCAGATTGTGGTCAGTTGCTAAGTTTCGGGTTTCTAGGTGAGACTGTGGTCAGTTGGTCAGTTGCTGGTTTCTACGTCAGACTGTGGTCAATTGGTCAGATACTTGTTGCTAAGTCAGATTGTGGTAACTTGCTCAGTTTATGATTTCTCGGTCAGACTGTGGTCATTTGGTCAGTTTCGTATTGTCTTGGTAAGTTGGTCAGTTTCATTTTGTCTCGGTCAGACTGTGGGCAGTTAGTCAGTTTCTGGTTTCTTGGTCAGACTGAGGTCTGACTGTGGTCAGTTTGTCAGTTTCTGGTTTCTCGTTCTTACTGTGGTCAGTGATTCAGTTTCTGTTTGTCTAGGTGTGTTTCTCTGGTCAGTGCTTTACTTTTTGGTTGCTAGGTCATCCTGTGGTCAGTTGGTCAGTTGCTTGTTGCTCGGTCAGACTGTGGTCAGTTGATCAGTTTCTGGTTCCTATGTCAGACTGTGGTCAGTTAATCAGTTTCTGTTTTCTATGTCAGACTGTTGTCAGTTGGTCAGTTATGGGTTGTCTCAGTCAGACTTTGGTCAGTTGGTCAGTTTCTGGTTCCGAGGTCAGAATGTGGTCAATTGGTCAGTTTCTGGTGTCTACGTCAGTCTGTGGGCAGTTGGTCATTATCTGGTTTCGAGTTAAGAATGTGGTCAGTTGGTCAGTTTCTGGTTTCGATGTCAGACTTTGGTCAGTTGGACAGTTTCTGTTCTCTAGGTCAGACTGTGGTCAGTTTGTCAGATTCTGGTTTCTAGGTCAGACTGTGGTCCTTTGGTCAGATTCTGGTCTCAAGGTCAGACTGTGGTATTTGGTCAGTTTCTGTTTTTAATCAGACTGAGGTCACATGGTCAGTTTCTGGTTTCTAGGTCAGAATGTGGTCAGTTGGTCAGTTTCTGGTTTCCAGGTCAGAATGTGGTCAGTTGGTCAGTTTCTGGTTATGAGTTAAGAATGTCGTCAGTTGGTCAGTTTCTAATTTCGACGTCAGACTGTGGTCAGTTGGTCAGTTTCTGGTTTCTTGGTCAGACTGTGGTCAGTTGGTCAGTTTCTGGTTTCTTGGTCAGACTGTGGTCAGTTGGTCAGTTTCTGGTTTCTAGGTCAGACTGTGGTCACATGGTCAGTTTCTGGTTTCTAGGTCAGACTGTGGTCAGTTGGTCAGTTGCTATTTGTCGGTCAGACTGATGTCAGATGGACAGTTTCTGGTTTCTCGGTCAGAATGTGGTCAGTTGGACAGTTTCTGGTTTCTAGGTCAGACTGTGGTAAGTTGGTCAATTTCTGTTTTTTGATCAGACTGAGGTCAGATGATCAGTTTCTGGTTGCGAGGTCAGATTGTGGTCAGTTGCTCAGTTTCCGGTTTCTAGGTGAGACTGTGGTCAGTTGGTCAGTTGCTGGTTTCTACGTCAGACTGTGGTGAATTGGTCAGATACTTGTTGCCAAGTCAGATTGTGGTAACTTGCTCAGTTTATGATTTCTAGGTCAGACTGTGATCATTTGGTCAGTTTCGTATTGTCTTGGTAAGTTGGACAGTTTCATGTTGTCTCGGTCAGACTGTGGGAAGTTGGTCAGTTTCTGGTTTCTTGGTCAGACTGAGGTCTGACTGTGGTCAGTTTGTCAGTTTCTGGTTTCTCGTTCTTACTGTGGTCAGTGATTCAGTTTCTGGTTGTCTAGGTGTGTTTCTCTGGTCAGTTCTTTAATTTTTGGTTGCTAGGTCATCCTGTGCTCAGTTGGTCAGTTGCTTGTTGCTCGGTCAGACTGTGGTCAGTTGATCAGTTTCTGGTTCCTAGGTCAGTCTGTGGTCAGTTACTAAGTTTCTGATTCCTGTGTCAGACTATGGTCAGTTGGTCAGTTTCTGGTTCCGAGGTCAGAATGTGGTCAATTGGTCAGTTTCTGGTGTCTGGGTCAGACTGTGGGCAATTGGACAGTTCCTGGTTTCGAGTTAAGAATGTGGTCAGTTGGTCAGTTTCTGGTTTCGATGTCAGACTGTGGTCAGTTGGACATTTTCTGTTCTCTAGGTCAGACTGTGGTCAGTTTGTCTGATTCTGGTTTCTAGGTCAGACTGTGGTACTTTGGTCAGATTCTGGTCTCAAGGTCAGACTGTGGTATTTGGTCAGTTTCTGTTTTTAGTTCAGACTGAGGTCAGATGGTCAGTTTCTGGTTTCTAGGTCAGAATGTGGTCAGTTGGTCAGTTTCTGGTTTCCAGGTCAGAATGTGGCCAGTTGGTCAGTTTCTGGTTATGAGTTAAGAATGTCATCAGTTGGTCAGTTTCTAATTTCGACGTCAGACTGTGGTCAGTTGGTCAGTTTCTGGTTTCTAGGTCAGACTGTGGTCACATGGTCAGTTTCTGGCTTCTAGGTCAGTCTGTGGTCAGTTGGTCAGTTTCTGGTTCCTAGTTCAGACTGTGGTCAGTTGGTCAGTTACTGGTTTCTCGTTCAGACTGTGGTTGGTTGGTCAGTTTCTGGTTTATCGGTCAGACTGTGGTCTGTTGGTCAGTTTCTGGTTTCTAGGTCAGACTGTGGTCAGTTGGTCAGTTTCTGCTTTCTAGATCAGACTGTGGTCAGTTTGTCAGTTTCTGCTTTCTAGGTCAGACTGTGGTCACTTGTACATTTTCTGGTATCTAGTTCAGTCTGTGGTCAGTTGTTCTGTTTCTGTTTCCTAGTTCAGACTGTGGTCAGTTGGTCAGTTACTGGTTTCTCGTTCAGACTGTGGTTAGTTTGTCAGATTCTGGTTTCTAGGTCTGACTGTGGTCAGTTAGGATGTTTCGGATTGTCTTGGTCAGTTTTTGGTCAGTTGGACAGTTTATGGCTTCAAGGTCAGACGTTGGTCAGTGGTCAGTTTCTGCTTTCTAGATCAGACTGTGGTCAATTGGACAGTTGCTGTTTTTCGGTCAGACTGATGTCAGATGGACAGTTTCTGGTTTCTCGGTCAGAATGTGGTCAGTTGGATAGTTTCTGGTTTCTAGGTCAGTCTGTGGTCAGTTGGTCTGTTTCTGGTTGCTAGGTCAGTCTGCGGTCATTTGTTCAGTTTTTGAATTCTAGATCAGATTGTGGTCAGTTGGTCAGTTTCGGGTTGTCTCGGTCTGACTAGGGTCAGTAGGTCAGTTTCTGTTTTCGAGTTAAGAATGTGGTCAGTTGGTCAGTTGCTGGCTTCCACGTCAGACTGTGGTCAGTTGGTCAGATACTGTTTGCTCAGTCAGACTGTGGTCAGTTGGTCAGTTTCATGTTGCCTCCATCAGACTGTGGTCAGTCGGTCAGTTTCTGGTTCGTGGTTCAGACTGTGGTCATTTAATCAGTTTCGTGCTGTCTTGGTCAGTTGGTCAGTTTCATGTTGTCTCGGTCAGACTGTGGGTACTTAGTCAGTTTCTGGTTTATAGGTCAGACTGAGGTCAGATGGTCAGTTTCTGGTTTCGAGGTCAGATTGTGGTCAGTTGCGAAATTTCGGGTTTCTAGGTCAGACTGTGGTCAGTTGGTCAGTTGCTGTTTGTCGGTCAGACTGATGTCAGAAGGACAGTTTCTGGTTTCTCGGTCAGAATGTGGTCAGTTGGACAGTTTCTGGTTTCTAGGTCAGACTGTGGTCAGTTGGTCAGTTTCTGCTTTTAGATCAGACTGAGGTCAGATGGTCAGTTTCTGGTTTCGAGGTCAGATTGTGGTCAGTTGCTAAGTTTCGGGTTTCTAGGTGAGACTGTGGTCAGTTGGTCATTTGCTGGTTTCTACGTCAGACTGTGGTCAATTGGTCAGATACTTGTTGCTAAGTCAGATTGTGGTAACTTGCTCAGTTTATGATTTCTAGGTCAGACTGTGGTCATTTGGTCAGTTTCGTATTGTCTTGGTAAGTTGGTCAGTTTCATGTTGTCTCGGTCAGACGGTGGGCAGTTAGTCAGTTTCTGGTTTCTTGGTCAGACTGAGGTCTGACTGTGGTCAGTTTGTCAGTTTCTGGTTTCTCGTTCTTACTGTGGTCAGTGATTCAGTCTCGGGTTGTCTAGGTGTGTTTCTCTGGTCAGTTCTTTACTTTTTGGTTGCTAGGTCATCCTGTGGTCAGTTGGTCTGTTGCTTGTTGCTCGGTCAGACTGTGGTCAGTTGATCAGTTTCTGGTTCCTAGGTCAGACTGTGGTCAGTTAATCAGATTCTGTTTTCTATGTCAGACTGTGGTCAGTTGGTCAGTTATGGGTTGTCTCAGTCAGACTTTGGTCAGTTGGTCAGTTTCGGGTTCCGAGGTCAGAATATGGTCAATTGGTCAGTTTATGGTGTCTAGGTCAGACTGTGGGCAGTTGGTCAGTTCCTGGTTTCGAGTTAAGAATGTGGTCAGTTGGTCAGTTTCTGGTTTCGATGTCAGACTTTGGTCAGTTGGACAGTTTCTGTTCTCTAGGTCAGACTGTGATCAGTTTGTCAGATTCTGGTCTCAAGGTCAGACTGTGGTATTTGGTCAGTTTCTGTTTTTAGTTCAGACTGAGGTCAGATATTCAGTTTCTGGTTTCTCTGTCAGAATGTGGTCAGTTGATCAGTTTCTGGTTTCCAGGTCAGAATGTGGTCAGTTGGTCAGTTTCTGGTTATGAGTTAAGAATGTCATCAGTTGGTCAGTTTCTAATTTCGACGTCAGACTGTGGTCAGTCGGTCAGTTTCTGGTTCCTAGTTCAGACTGTGATCATTTAATCAGTTTCGTGCTGTCTTGGTCAGTTGGTCAGTTTCATGTTGTCTCGTTCAGACTGTGGGTACTCAGTCAGTTTCTGGTTTATAGGTCAGACTGAGGTCAGATGGTCAGTTTCTGGTTTCGAGGTCAGATTGAGGTCAGTTGCGAAATTTCGGGTTTCTAGGTCAGACTGTGGTCAGTTGGTCAGTTGCTATTTTTCGGTCAGACTGATGTCAGATGGACAGTTTCTGGTTTCGAGGTCAGAATGTGGTCAGTTGGACAGTTTCTGGTTTCTAGGTCAGACTTTGGTAAGTTGGTCAGTTTCTGTTTTTAGATCAGACTGAGGTCAGATGATCAGTTTCTGATTGCGAGGTCAGATTGTGGTCAGTTGCTCAGTTTCGGGTTTCTAGGTGAGACTGTGGTCAGTTGGTCAGTTTCTGGTTTCTACGTCAGACTGTGGTGAATTGGTCAGATACTTGTTGCTAAGTCAGATTGTGGTAATTTGCTCAGTTTATGATTTCTAGGTCAGACTGAGGTCATTTGGTCAGTTTCGTATTGTCTTGGTAAGTTGGTCAGTTTCATGTTGTCTCGGTCAGACTGTGGGCAGTTGGTCAGTTTCTGATTTCTTGGTCAGACTGAGGTCTGACTGTGGTCAGTTTGTCAGTTTCTGGTTTCTCGTTCTTACTGTGGTCAGTGATTCAGTTTCTGGTTGTCTAGTTGTGTATCTCTGGTCAGTTCTTTACTTTTTGGTTGCTTGGTCATCCTGTGGTCAGTTGGTCAGTTGCTTGTTGCTCGGTCAGAATGTGGTCAGTTGATCAGTTTCTGGTTCCTAGGTCAGACTGTGGTCAGTTAATCAGTTTCTGATTTCTGTGTCAGACTGTGGTCAGTTGGTCAGTTATGGGTTGTCTCAGTCAGACTTTGGTCAGTTGGTCAGTTTCTGGTTCCGAGGTCAGAATGTGGTCAATTGGTCAGTTTCTGGTGTCTAGGTCAGACTGTGGGCAGTTGGACAGTTCCTGGTTTCGAGTTAATAATGTGGTCAGTTGGTCAGTTTCTGGTTTCGATGTCAGACTGTGGTCAGTTGGACATTTTCTGTTCTCTAGTTCAGACTGTGGTCAGTTTGTCTGATTCTGGTTTCTAGGTCAGACTGTGGTCCTTTGGTCAGATTCTGGTCTCAAGGTCAGACTGTGGTATTTGGTCAGTTTCTGTTTTTAGTTCAGACTGAGGTCAGATGGTCAGTTTCTGGTTTCTAGGTCAGAATGTGGTCAGTTGGTCAGTTTCTGGTTTCCAGGTCAGAATGTGGTCAGTTGGTCAGTTTCTGGTTATGAGTTAAGAATGTCATCAGTTGGTCAGTTTCTAATTTCGACGTCAGACTGTGGTCACATGGTCAGTTTCTGGCTTCTAGGTCAGTCTGTGATCAGTTGGTCAGTTTCTGGTTCCTAGTTCAGACTGTGGTCAGTTGGTCAGTTTCTGGTTTCTAGGTCAGACTGTGGTCAGTTGGTCAGTTTCTGCTTTCTAGATCAGACTGTTGTCAGTTTGTCAGTTTCAGCTTTCTAGGTCAGACTGTGGTCACTTGTACATGTTCCGGTATCTAGTTCAGTCTGTGGTCAGTTGGTCTGTTTCTGTTTCCAAGTTCAGACTGTGGTCAGTTGGTCAGTTACTGGTTTCTCGTTCAGACTGTGGTTAGTTGGTCAGTTTCTGGTTTATAGGTCAGACTGTGGTCAGTTGGTCAGTTTCTGGTTTCTAGGTCAGACTGTGGTCAGTTGGTCAGTTTCTGCTTTCTAGATCAGAATGTGGTCAGTTTGTCAGATTCTGGTTTCTAGGTCTGACTGTGGTCAGTTAGTCAGTTTCGGATTGTCTTGGTCAGTTTTTGGTCAGTTGGACAGTTTCTGGCTTCAAGGGCAGACGTTGGTCAGTGGTCAGTTTCTGCTTTCTAGGTCAGACTGTGGTCAATTGGTCAGTTGCTGTTTTTCGGTCAGACTGATGTCAGATGGACAGTTTCTGGTTTCTCGGTCAGAATGTGGTCAGTTGGATAGTTTCTGGTTTCTCGGTCAGTCTGTGGTCAGTTGGTCTGTTTCTGGTTGCTAGGTCAGTCTGCGGTCACTTGTTCAGTTTTTGAATTCTAGGTCAGATTGTGGTCAGTTGGTCAGTTTCGGGTTGTCTCGGGCTGACTAGGGTCAGTAGGTCAGTTTCTGTTTTCGAGTTAAGAATGTGGTCAGTTGGTCAGTTGCTGGCTTCTACGTCAGACTGTGGTCAGTTGGTCAGATAATGTTTGCTCAGTCAGACTGTGGTCAGTTGGTCAGTTTCATGTTGCCTCCGTCAGACTGTGGTCAGTCGGTCAGTTTCTGGTTCCTAGTTCAGACTGTGGTCATTTAATCAGTTTCGTGCTGTCTTGATCAGATGGTCAGTTTCATGTTGTCTCGGTCAGACTGTGGGTACTTAGTCAGTTTCTGGTTTATAGGTCAGATTGTGGTCAGTTGCGAACTTTCGGGTTTCTAGGTCAGACTGTGGTCAGTTGGTCAGTTGCTGTTTGTCGGTCAGACTGATGTCAGATGGACAGTTTCTGGTTTCTCGGTCAGAATGTGGTCAGTTGGATAGTTTCTGGTTTCTAGGTCAGACTGTGGTAAGTTGGTCAGTTTCTGTTTTTAGATCAGAATGATGTCAGATGGTCAGTTTCTGGTTTCGAGGTCAGATTGTGGTCAGTTGCTAAGTTTCGGGTTTCCAGGTGAGACTGTGGTCAGTTGGCCAGTTGCTGGTTTGTACGTCAGACTGTGGTCAATTGGTCAGATACTTGTTGCTAAGTCAGATTGTGGTAACTTGCTCAGTATATGATTTCTAGGTCAGACTGTGGTCATTTGGTCAGTTTCGTATTGTCTTGGTAAGTTGGTCAGTTTCATGTTGTCTCGGTCAGACTGTGGGCAGTTAGTCAGTTTCTGGTTTCTTGGTCAGACTGAGGTCTGACTGTCGTCAGTTTGTCAGTTTCTGGTTTCTCGTTCTTACTGTGGTCAGTGATTCAGTTTCTGGTTGTCTAGGTGTGTTTCTCTTGTCAGTTCTTTACTTTTTGGTTGCTAGGTCATCCTGTGGTCAGTTGGTCAGTTGCTTGTTGCTCGGTCAGACTGTGGTCAGTTGATCAGTTTCTGGTTCCGAGGTCAGAACGTGGGCAAATGGTCAGTTTCTGGTGTCTAGGTCAGACTGTGGGCAGTTGGTCAGTTCCTGGTTTCGAGTTAAGAATGTGGTCAGTTGGTCAGTTTCTGGTTTCGATGTCAGACTTTGGTCAGTTGGACAGTTTCTGTTCTCTATGTCAGTCTGTGGTCAGTTTGTCAGATTCTGGTTTCTAGGTCAGACTGTGGTCCTTTGGTCAGATTCTGATCTCAAGGTCAGACTGTGGTATTTGGTCAGTTTCTGTTTTTAGTTCAGACTGAGGTCAGATGGTCAGTTTCTGGTTTCTAGGTCAGAATGTGGTCAGTTGATCAGTTTCTGGTTTCCAGGTCAGAATGTGGTCAGTTGGTCAGTTTCTGGTTATGAGTTAAGAATTATGTCAGTTGGTCAGTTTCTAATTTCGACGTCAGACTGTGGTCAGTTGGTCAGTTTCTGGTTTCTTGGTCAGACTGTGGTCAGTTGGTCGGTTTCTGGTTTCTAGGTCAGACTGTGGTCACATGGTCAGTTTCTGGCTTCTAGGTCAGTCTGTGGTCAATTGGTCAGTTTCTGGTTCCTAGTTCAGACTGTGGTCAGTTGGTCAGTTACTGGTTTCTCGTTCAGACTGTGGTTGGTTGGTCAGTTTCTGGTTTATCGGTCAGACTATGGTCTGTTGGTCAGTTTCTGGTTTCTCGGTCAGACTGTGGTCAGTTGGTCAGTTTCTGCTTTCTAGATCAGACTGTGGTCAGTTTGTCAGTTTCTGCTTTCTAGGTCAGACTGTGGTCACTTGTACAGTTTCTGGTATCTAGTTCAGTCTGTGGTCAGTTGGTCTGTTTCTGTTTCCTAGTTCAGACTGTGGTCAGTTGGTCAGTTACTGGTTTCTCGTTCAGACTGTGGTTAGTTGGTCAGTTTCTGGTTTAGGTCAGACTGTGGTCAGTTGGTCAGTTTCTGGTTTCTAGGTCAGACTGTGGTCAGTTGGTCAGTTTCTGCTTTCTAGATCAGAATGTGGTCAGTTTGTCAGTTTCTGGTTTCTAGGTCTGACTGTGGTCAGTTAGTAAGTTTCGGATTGTCTTGGTCAGTTTTTGGTCAGTTGGACAGTTTCTGGCTTCAAGGTCAGACTGTGGTCAGTGGTCAGTTTATGCTTTCTAGATCAGACTGTGGTCAATTGGTCAGTTGCTGTTTTTCGGTCAGACTGATGTCAGATGGACAGTTTCTGGTTTCTCGGCCAGAATGTGGTCAGTTGGATAGTTTCTGGTTTCTAGGTCAGTCTGTGGTCAGTTGGTCTGTTTCTGGTTGCTAGATCAGTCTGCGGTCAGTTGTTCAGTTTTTGAATTCTAGGTCAGATTGTGGTAAGTTGGTCAGTTTCGGGTTGTCTCGGTCTGACTAGGGTCAGTAGGTCAGTTTCTGTTTTCGAGTTAAGAATGTGGTCAGTTGGTCAGTTGCTGGCTTCTACGTCAGACTGTGGTCAGTTGGTCAGATACTGTTTGCTCAGTCAGACTGTGGTCAGTTGGTCAGTTTCATGTTGCCTCCGTCAGACTGTGGTCAGTCGGTCAGTTTCTGGTTCCTAGTTCAGACTGTGGTCATTTAATCAGTTTCGTGCTGTCTTGGTCAGTTGGTCAGTTTCATGTTGTCTCGGTCAGACTGTGGGTACTTCGTCAGTTTCTGGTTTATAGGTCAGACTGAGGTCAGATGGTCAGTTTCTGGTTTCGAGGTCAGATTGTGGTCAGTTGCGAAATTTCGGGTTTCTAGGTCAGACTGTGGTCAGTTGGTCAGTTGCTGTTTGTCGGTCAGATTGATGTCAGATGGACAGTTTCTGGTTTCTCGGTCAGAATGTGGTCAGTTGGACAGTTTCTGGTTTCTAGGTCAGACTGTGGTAAGTTGGTCAGTTTCTGTTTTTAGATCAGACTGAGGTCAGATGGTCAGGTTCTGGTTTCGAGGTCAGATAGTGGTCAGTTGCTAAGTTTCGGGTTTCTAGGTGAGACTGTGGTCAGTTGGTCAGTTGCTGGTTCCGAGGTCAGAATGTGGTCAATTGGTCAGTTTCTGGTGTCTAGGTCAGAATGTGGGCAGTTGGTCAGTTCCTGGTTTCGATGTCAGACTTTGGTCAGTTGGACAGTTTCTGTTCTCTAGGTCAGTCTGTGGTCAGTTTGTCAGATTCTGGTTTCTAGGTCAGACTGTGGTCCTTTGGTCAGATTCTGATCTCAAGGTCAGACTGTGGTATTTGGTCAGTTTCTGTTTTTAGTTCAGACTGAGGTCAGATGGTCAGTTTCTGGTTTCTAGGTCAGACTGAGGTCAGATGGTCAGTTTCTGGCTTCTAGGTCAGGCTGTGGTCAGTTGGTCAGTTTCTGGTTCCTAGTTCAGACTGTGGTCAGTTGGTCAGTTACTGGTTTCTCGTTCAGACTGTGGTTGGTTGGTCAGTTTCTGGTTTATCGGTCAGACTGTGGTCTGTTGGTCAGTTTCTGGTTTCTAGGTCAGACTGTGGTCAGTTGGTCAGTTTCTGGTTCCTAGTTCAGACTGTGGTCAGTTGGTCAGTTACTGGTTTCTCCTTCAGACTGTGGTTGGTTGGTCAGTTTCTGGTTTATCGGTCAGACTGTGGTCTGTTGGTCAGTTTCTGGTTTCTAGGTCAGACTGTGGTCAGTTGGTCAGTTTCTGCTTTCTAGATCAGACTGTGGTCAGTTTGTCAGTTTCTGCTTTCATGGTCAGACTGTGGTCACTTGTACAGTTTCTGGTATCTAGTTCAGTCTGTGTTCTGTTGGTCTGTTTCTGTTTCCTAGTTCAGACTGTGGTCAGTTGGTCAGTTACTGGTTTCTCGTTCAGACTGTGGTTAGTTGGTCAGTTTCTGGTTGAGGTCAGACTGTGGTCAGTTGGTCAGTTTCTGGTTTCTAGGTCAGACTGTGGTCAGTTGGTCAGTTTCTGCTTTCTAGATCAGAATGTGGCCAGTTTGTCAGTTTCTGGTTTCTAGGTCTGACTGTGGTCAGTTAGTAAGTTTCGGATTGTCTTGGTCAGCTTTTGGTCAGTTGGACAGTTTCTGGCTTCAAGGTCAGACTGTGGTCAGTGGTCAGTTTCTGCTTTCTAGATCAGACTGTGGTCAATTGGTCAGTTGCTGTTTTTCGGTCAGACTGATGTCAGATGGACAGTTTCTGGTTTCTCGGTCAGAATGTGGTCAGTTGGATAGTTTCTGGTTTCTCGGTCAGTCTGTGCTCAGTTGGTCTGTTTCTGGTTGCTAGATCAGTCTGCGGTCAGTTGTTCAGTTTTTGAATTCTAGGTCAGATTGTGGTAAGTTGGTCAGTTTCGGGTTGTCTCGGTCTGACTAGGGTCAGTAGGTCAGTTTCTGTTTTCGAGTTAAGAATGTGGTCAGTTGGTCAGTTGCTGGCTTCTACGTCAGACTGTGGTCAGTTGGTCAGATACTGTTTGCTCAGTCAGACTGTGGTCAGTTGGTCAGTTTCATGTTGCCTCCGTCAGATTGTGGTCAGTCGGTCAGTTTCTGGTTCCTAGTTCAGACTGTGGTCATTTAATCAGTTTCGTGCTGTCTTGGTCAGTTGGTCAGTTTCATGTTGTCTCGGTCACATTGTGGGTACTTCGTCAGTTTCTGGTTTATAGGTCAGACTGAGGTCAGATGGTCAGTTTCTGGTTTCGAGGTCAGATTGTGGTCAGTTGCGAAATTTCGGGTTTCTAGGCCAGACTGTGGTCAGTTAGTAAGTTTCAAATTGTCTTGGTCAGTTTTTGGTCAGTTGGACAGTTTCTGGCTTCAAGGTCAGACTGTGGTCAGTGGTCAGTTTCTGCTTTCTAGATCAGACTGTGGTCAATTGGTCAGTTGCTGTTTTTCGGTCAGACTGATGTCAGATGGACAGTTTCTGGTTTCTCGGTCAGAATGTGGTCAGTTGGATAGTTTCTGGTTTCTCGGTCAGTCTGTGCTCAGTTGGTCTGTTTCTGGTTGCTAGATCAGTCTGCGGTCAGTTGTTCAGTTTTTGAATTCTAGGTCAGATTGTGGTAAGTTGGTCAGTTTCGGGTTGTCTCGGTCTGACTAGGGTCAGTAGGTCAGTTTCTGTTTTCGAGTTAAGAATGTGGTCAGTTGGTCAGTTGCTGGCTTCTACGTCAGACTGTGGTCAGTTGGTCAGATACTGTTTGCTCAGTCAGACTGTGGTCAGTTGGTCAGTTTCATGTTGCCTCCGTCAGACTGTGGTCAGTCGGTCAGTTTCTGGTTCCTAGTTCAGACTGTGGTCATTTAATCAGTTTCGTGCTGTCTTGGTCAGTTGGTCAGTTTCATGTTGTCTCGGTCACATTGTGGGTACTTCGTCAGTTTCTGGTTTATAGGTCAGACTGAGGTCAGATGGTCAGTTTCTGGTTTCGAGGTCAGATTGTGGTCAGTTGCGAATTTTCGGGTTTCTAGGCCAGACTGTGGTCAGTTAGTAAGTTTCAAATTGTCTTGGTCAGTTTTTGGTCAGTTGGACAGTTTCTGGCTTCAAGGTCAGACTGTGGTCAGTGGTCAGTTTCTGCTTTCTAGATCAGACTGTGGTCAATTGGCCAGTTGCTGTTTTTCGATCAGACTGATGTCAGATGGTCAGTTTCTGATTTCTCGGTCAGAATGTGGTCAGTTGGATAGTTTCTGGTTTCTAGGTCAGACTGTGGTCAGTTGGTCAGTTTCTGCTTTCTAGATCAGACTGTGGTCAGTTTGTCAGTTTCTGCTTTCTAGGTCATACCATGGTCACTTGTACAGTTTCTGGTATCTAGTTCAGTCTGTGGTCAGTTGTTCTGTTTCTGTTTCCTAGTTCAGACTGTGGTCAGTTGGTCAGTTACTGCTTTCTCGTTCAGACTGTGGTTAGTTGGTCAGTTTCTGGTTTATAGGTCAGACTGTGGTCAGTTGGTCAGTTTCTGGTTTCTAGGTCAGACTGTGGTCAGTTGGTCAGTTTCTGCTTTCTAGATCAGAATGTGGTCAGTTTGTCAGTTTCTGGTTTCTAGGTCTGACTGTGGTCAGTTAGTAAGTTTCGGATTGTCTTGGTCAGTTTTTGGTCAGTTGGACAGTTTCTGGCTTCAAGGTCAGACTGTGGTCAGTGGTCAGTTTCTGCTTTCTAGATCAGACTGTGGTCAATTGGTCAGTTGCTGTTTTTCGGTCAGACTGATGTCAGATGGACAGTTTCTGGTTTCTCGGTCAGAATGTGGTCAGTTGGATAGTTTCTGGTTTCTAGGTCAGTCTCTGGTTAGTTGGTCTGTTTCTGGTTGCCATGTCAGTCTGCGGTCAGTTGTTCAGTTTTTGAATTCTAGGTCAGATTGTGGTCAGTTGGTCAGTTTCGGGTTGTCTCGGTCTGACTGGGGTCAGTAGGTCAGTTTCAGTTTTCGAGTTAAGAATGTGGTCAGTGGGTCAGTTGCTGGCTTCTACGTCAGACTGTGGTCAGTTGGTCAGATACTGTTTGCTCAGTCAGACTGTGGTCAGTTGGTAAGTTTCATGTTGCCTCCGTCAGACTGTGGTCAGTCGGTCAGTTTCTGGTTCCTAGTTCAGACTGTTGTCATTTAATCAGTTTCGTGCTGTCTTGGTCAGTTGGTCAGTTTCATGTTGTCTCGGTCAGACTGTGGGTACTTAGTCAGTTTCTGGTTTATAGGTCAGACTGAGGTCAGATGGTCAGTTTCTGGTTTCGAGGTCAGATTGTGGTCAGTTGCGAAATTTCGGGTTTCTAGGTCAGACTGTGGTCAGTTGGTCAGTTGCTGGTTTCTACATCAGACTGTGGTCAATTGGTCAGATACTTGTTGCTAAGTCAGATTGTGGTAACTTGCTCAGTTTATGATTTCTAGGTCAGACTGTGGTCATTTGGTCAGTTTCGTATTGTCTTGGTAAGTTGGTCAGTTTCATGTTGTCTCGGTCAGACGGTGGGCAGTTAGTCAGTTTCTGGTTTCTTGGTAAGACTGAGGTCTGACTGTGGTCAGTTTGTCAGTTTCTGGTTTCTAGTTTTACTGTGGTCAGTGATTCAGTTTCTGGTTGTCTAGGTGTGTTTCTCTGGTCAGTTCTTTACTTTTTGGTTGCTAGGTCATCCTGTGGTCAGTTGGTCAGTTGCTTGTTGCTCGGTCAGACTGTGGTCAGTTGATCAGTTTCTGGTTCCTAGGTCAGACTGTGGTCAGTTAATCAGTTTCTGTTTTCTATGTCAGACTGTGGTCAGTTGGTCAGTTATGGGTTGTCTCAGTCAGACTTTTGTCAGTTGGTCAGTTTCTGGTTCCGAGGTCAGAATGTGGTCAATTGGTCAGTTTCTGGTGTCTAGGTCAGACTGTGGGCTGTTGGTCAGTTCCTGGTTTCGAGTTAAGAATGTGGTCAGTTGGTCAGTTTCTGGTTTCGATGTCAGACTTTGGTCAGTTGGACAGTTTCTGTTCTCTGGGTCAGACTGTGGTCAGTTTGTCAGATTCTGGTTTCTAGGTCAGACTGTGGTCCTTTGGTCAGATTCTGATTTCAAGGTCAGACTGTGGTATTTGGTCAGTTTCTGTTTTTAGTTCAGACTGAGGTCAGATGGTCAGTTTCTGGTTTCTAGGTCAGAATGTGGTCAGTTGATCAGTTTCTGGTTTACAGGTCAGATTGTGGTCAGTTGGTCAGTTTCTGGTTATGAGTTAAGAATGTCGTCCGTTGGTCAGTTTCTAATTTCGACGTCAGACTGTGGTCAGTTGGTCAGTTTCTGGTTTCTTGGTCAGACTGTGGTCAGTTGGTCAGTTTCTGGTTTCTAGGTCAGACTGTGGTCACATGGTCATTTTCTGGCTTCTAGGTCAGTCTGTGGTCAGTTGGTCAGTTTCTGATTCCTAGTTCAGACTGTGGTCAGTTGGTCAGTTACTGGTTTCTCGTTCAGACTGTGGTTGGTTGGTCAGTTTCTGGTTTATCGGTCAGACTGTGGTCTGTTGGTCAGTTTCTGGTTTCTAGGTCAGACTGTGGTCAGTTGGTCAGTTTCTGCTTTCTAGATCAGACTGTTGTCAGTTTGTCAGTTTCTGCTTTCTCGGTCAGACTGTGGTCACTTGTATAGTTTCTGGTATCTAGTTCAGTCTGTGGTCAGTTGGTCTGTTTCTGTTTCCTAGTTCAGACTGTGGTCATTTGGTTAGTTACTGGTTTCTCGTTCAGTCTGTGGTTAGTTGGTCAGTTTCTGGTTTAGGTCAGACTGTGGTCAGTTGGTCAGTTTCTGGTTTCTAAGTCAGACTGTGGTCAGTTGGTCAGTTTCTGCTTTCTAGATTAGAATGTGGTCAGTTTGTCAGTTTCTGGTTTCTAGGTCTGACTGTGGTCAGTTAGGAAGTTTCGAATTGTCTTGGTCAGTTTTTGGTCAGTTGGACAGTTTCTGGCGTCAAGGTCAGACTGTGGTCAGTGGTCAGTTTCTGCTTTCTAGATCAGACTGTGGTTAATTGGTCAGTTGCTGTTTTTCGGTCAGACTGATGTCAGATGGACAGTTTCTGGTTTCTCGGTCAACATGTGGTCAGTTGGATAATTTCTGGTTTCTAGGTCTGTCTGTGGTCAGTTGGTCTGTTTCTGGTTGCTAGATCAGTCTGCGGTCAGTTGTCCAGTTTTTGAATTCTAGGTCAGATTGTGGTAAGTTGGTCAGTTTCGGGTTGTCTCGGTCTGACTGGGGTCAGTAGGTCAGTTTCTGTTTTCGAGTTAAGAATGTGGTCAGTTGGTCAGTTGCTGGCTTCTACGTCAGACTGTGGTCAGTTGGTCAGATACTGTTTGCTCAGCCAGACTGTGGTCAGTTGGTCAGTTTCATGTTGCCTCCGTCAGACTGTGGTCAGTCGGTCAGTTTCTGGTTCCTAGTTCAGACTGTGGTCATTTAATCAGTTTCGTGCTGTCTTGGTCAGTTGGTCAGTTTCATGTAGTCTCGGTCAGACTGTGGGCACTTAGTCAGTTTCTGGTTTATAGGTCAGACTGAGGTCAGATGGTCAGTTTCTGGTTTCGAGGTCAGATTGTGGTCAGTTGCGAAATTTCGGGTTTCTAGGTCAGACTGTGGTCAGTTAGTAAGTTTCGGGTTGTCTTGGTCAGTTTTTGGTCAGTTGGACAGTTTCTGGCTTCAAGGTCAGACTGTGGTCAGTGGTCAGTTTCTGCTTTCTAGATCAGACTGTGGTCAATTGGTCAGTTGCTGTTTTTCGATCAGACTGATGTCAGATGGTCAGTTTCTGGTTTCTCGGTCAGAATGTCGTCAGTTGGATAGTTTCTGGTTTCTAGGTCAGACTGTGGTCAGTTGGTCAGTTTCTGTTTTTAGGTCAGACTGAGGTCAGATGGTCAGTTTCTGGTTTCGATGTCAGATTGTGGTCCGTTGCTAAGTTTCGGATTTCTAGGTCAGACTGTGGTCAGTTGGTCAGTTGCTGGTTTCTGCGTCAGACTGTGGTCAATTGGTCAGATACTGGTTCGTAAGTCAGATTGTGGTAACTTGCACAGTTTATGGCTGCTCGGTAAGACTGTGGTCATTTGGTCAGTTTCGTGTTGTCTTGGTAATTTGGTCAGTTTCATGTTGTCTCGGTCAGACTGTGGGCAGTTGGTCAGTTTCTGGTTTCTTGGTAAGACTGAGGTCTGACTGTGGTCAGTTGGTCAGTTTCTGGATTCTCGGTCTTACTGTGGTCAGTGATTCAGTTTCTGGTTGTCTAGGTGTGTTTCTCTGGTCAGTTTTTTACTTTTTGGTTGCTAGGTCATCCTGTGGTGAGTTGGTCTGTTGCTTGTTGCTCGGTCAGACTGTGCTCAGTTGATCAGTTTCTGGTTCCTAGGTCAGACTGTGGTCAGTTAATCAGTTTCTGTTTTCTATGTCAGTCTGTGGTCAGTTGGTCAGTTACGGGTTGTCTCAGTCAGACTTTGGTCAGTTGGACAGTTTCTGGTTTCTAGGTCAGACTGTGGTCAGTTGGTCTGTTTCTGGTTGCTAGGTCAATCTGTGGTCAGTTGTTCAGTTTTTGAATTCTAGGTCAGATTGTGGTCAGTTGGTCAGTTTCTGGTTTCTAGGTCAGACTGTGGTTAGTTGGTCTGTTTCTGGTTTCTCGGTCAGATTGTGGTCAGTTGTTCAGTTTCTGGTTTCTAGGTCAGATTGTGGTAAGTTGGTCAGTTTCGGGTTGTCTCGGTCTGACTAGGGTCAGTAGGTCAGTTTCTGTTTTCGAGTTAAGAATGTGGTCAGTTGCTGGCTTCTACGTCAGACTGTCGTCAGTTGGTCAGATACTGTTTGCTCAGTCAGACTGTGGTCAGTTGGTCAGTTTCTGGTTTCTAGGTCAGACTGTGGTCACTTGGTCAGTTTCTGGCTTCTCGGTCAGTCTGTGGTCATTTAGTCAGTTTCTGGTTCCGAGTTCAGACTGTGGTCAATTGGTCAGTTCCAGGTTTCTCGTTCAGACTGTGGTTAGTTGGTCAGTTTCTGGTTTATAGGTCTGTCTGTGGTCACTTGTACAGTTTCTGGTATCTAGTTCAGTCTGTGGTCAGTTGGTCACTTTCTGGTTCCAAGTTCAGACTGTGGTCAGTTGGTCAGTTTTGGTTTATAGGTTAGACTGTGGTCAGTTGGTCAGTTTCATGTTGCCTCCGTCAGACTGTGGTCAGTCGGTCAGTTTCTGGTTCCTAGTTCAGACGGTGGTCATTTAATCAGTTTCGTGCTGTCTTGGTCAGTTGGTCAGTTTCATGTTGTCTCGGTCAGACTGTGGGTACTTCGTCAGTTTCTGGTTTATAGGTCAGACTGAGGTCAGATGGTCAGTTTCTGGTTTCGAGGTCAGATTGTGGTCAGTTGCGAAATTTCGGGTTTCTAGGTCAGACTGTGGTCAGTTAGTAAGTTTCGGATTGTCTTGGTCAGTTTTTGGTCAGTTGGACAGTTTCTGGCTTCAAGGTCAGACTGTGGTCAGTGGTCAGTTTCTGCTTTCTAGATCAGACTGTGGTCAATTGGTCAGTTGCTGTTTTTCGATCAGACTGATGTCAGATGGTCAGTTTCTGGTTTCTCGGTCAGAATGTGGTCAGTTGGATAGTTTCTGGTTTCTAGGTCAGACTGTGGTCAGTTGGTCAGTTTCTGTTTTTAGGTCAGACTGAGGTCAGATGGTCAGTTTCTGGTTTCGATGTCAGATTGTGGTCCGTTGCGAAGTTTCGGATTTCTAGGTCAGACTGTGGTCAGTTGGTCAGTTGCTGGTTTCTGCGTCAGACTGTGGTCAATTGGTCAGATACTGGTTCGTAAGTCAGATTGTGGTAACTTGCTCAGTTTATTGGCTGCTCGGTAAGACTGTGGTCATTTCGTCAGTTTCGTGTTGTCTTGGTAATTTGGTCAGTTTCATGTTGTCTCGGTCAGACTGTGGGCAGTTGGTCAGTTTCTGGTTTCTTGGTAAGACTGAGGTCTGACTGTGGTCAGTTGGTCAGTTTCTGGATTCTCGGTCTTACTGTGGTCAGTGATTCAGGTTCTGGTTGTCTAGGTGTGTTTCTCTGGTCAGTTTTTTACTTTTTGGTTGCTAGGTCATCCTGTGGTGAGTTGGTCAGTTGCTTGTTGCTCGGTCAGACTGTGCTCAGTTGATCAGTTTCTGGTTCCTAGGTCAGACTGTGGTCAGTTAATCAGTTTCTGTTTTCTATGTCAGTCTGTGGTCAGTTGGTCATTTACGGGTTGTCTCAGTCAGACTTTGGTCAGTTGGTCAGTTTCTGGTTCCGAGGTCAGAATGAGGTCAATTGTTCAGTTTCTGGTGTCTAGGTCAGACTGTGGGCAGTTGGTCAGTTTCTGGTTTCGAGTTAAGAATGTGGTCAGTTGGTCAGTTTCTGGTTTCGAGGTCAGATTGTGGTCAGTTGGTCAGTTTCTGGTTTCTAGGTCAGATTTTGGTCCGTTGGATAGGTTCTGGTCTCAAGGTCAGACTGTGGTCAGTTGGTCAGTTTCTATTTTTAGGTCTGACTGAGGTCAGATGGTCAGTTTCTGGTTTCTAGGTCAGAATGTTGTCAGTTGGTCAGTTTCTGGTTTCCAATTCAGAACGTCGTCAGATGGACAGTTTCTGGTTTCGAGGTCAGACTGTGGTCAGTTGGTCAGTTTCTAATTTCGAGGTCAGACTGTGGTCAGTTGGTCAGTTTCTGGTTTCTAGGTCAGACTGTGGTCAGTTGGTCAGTTCCTGGTTTCTAGGTCAGATTGTGGTCACTTGGTCAGTTTCTTGCTTCTAGGTCAGTCTGTGGTCATTTAGTCAGTTTCTGGTTCCTAGTTAAGACTGTGGTCATTTAGTAAGTTTCGTGCTGTCTTGGTCAGTTGGTCAGTTTCATGTTGTCTCGGTCAGACTGTGGGTAGTTAGTCAGTTTCTGGTTTATAGGTCAGACTGAGGTCAGATGGTCAGTTTCTGGTTTCGAGGTCAGATTGTGGTCAGTTGCTAAGTTTGGGTTTCTAGGTCAGACTGTGGTCAGTTGGTCAGTTGCTGTTATTCGGTCAGACTGATGTCAGATGGACAGTTTCTGGTTTCTCGGTCAGAATGTGGTCAGTTGGACAGTTTCTGGTTTCTCGGTCAGACTGTGGTCAGTTGGTCTGTTTCTGGTTGCTAGGTCAATCTGTGGTCAGTTGTTCAGTTTTTGAATTCTAGGTCAGATTGTGGTCAGTTGGTCAGTTTCTGGTTTCTAGGTCAGACTGTGGTTAGTTGGTCTGTTTCTGGTTTCTCGGTCAGATTGTGGTCAGTTGTTCAGTTTCTGGTTTCTAAGTCAGATTGTGGTAAGTTGGTCAGTTTCGGATTGTCTCGGTCTGACTAGGGTCAGTAGGTCAGTTTCTGTTTTCGAGTTAAGAATGTGGTCAGTTGCTGGCTTCTACGTCAGACTGTCGTCAGTTGGTCAGATACTGTTTGCTCAGTCAGACTGTGGTCAGTTGGTCAGTTTCTGGTTTCTAGGTCAGACTGTTGTCAATTGGTCAGTTGCTGTTTTTCGATCAGACTGATGTCAGATGGTCAGTTTCTGGTTTCTCGGTCAGAATGTGGTCAGTTGGATAGTTTCTGGTTTCTAGGTCAGACTGTGGTCAGTTGGTCAGTTTCTGTTTTTAGGTCAGACTGAGGTCAGATGGTCAGTTTCTGGTTTCGATGTCAGATTGCGGTCCGTTGCTAAGTTTCGGATTTCTAGGTCAGACTGTGGTCAGTTGGTCAGTTGCTGGTTTCTGCGTCAGACTGTGGTCAATTGGTCAGATACTGGTTCGTAAGTCAGATTGTGGTAACTTGATCAGTTTATTGGCTGCTCGGTAAGACTGTGGTCATTTGGTCAGTTTCGTGTTGTCTTGGTAATTTGGTCAGTTTCATGTTGTCTCGGTCAGACTGTGGGCAGTTGGGCAGTTTCTGGTTTCTTGGTAAGACTGAGGTCTGACTGTGGTCAGTTGGTCAGTTTCTGGATTCTCGGTCTTACTGTGGTCAGTGATTCAGTTTCTGGTTGTCTAGGTGTGTTTCTCTGGTCATTTGTTTACTTTTTGGTTGCTAGGTCATCCTGTGGTGAGTTGGTCAGTTGCTTGTTGCTCGGTCAGACTGTGCTCAGTTGATCAGTTTCTGGTTCCTAGGTCAGACTGTGGTCAGTTAATCAGTTTCTGTTTTCTATGTCAGTCTGTGGTCAGTTGGTCAGTTACGGGTTGTCTCAGTCAGACTTTGGTCAGTTGGTCAGTTTCTGGTTCCGAGGTCAGAATGAGGTCAATTGTTCAGTTTCTGGTGTCGAGGTCAGACTGTGGGCAGTTGGTCAGTTTCTGGTTTCGAGTTAAGAATGTGGTCAGTTGGTCACTTTCTGGTTTCGAGGTCAGACTGTGGTCAGTTGGACAGTTTCTGTTTTCTCGGTCAGACTGTGGTCAGTTGGTCAGTTTCTGGTTTCTAGGTCAGATTTTGGTCCGTTGGTCAGGTTCTGGTCTCAAGGTCAGACTGCGGTCAGTTGGTCAGTTTCTATTTTTAGGTCTGACTGAGGTCAGATGGTCAGTTTCTGGTTTCTAGGTCAGAATGTTGTCAGTTGGTCAGTTTCTGGTTTCCAATTCAGAACGTCGTCAGATGGACAGTTTCTGGTTTCGAGGTCAGACTGTGGTCAGTTGGTCAGTTTCTAATTTCGAGGTCAGACTGTGGTCAGTTGGTCAGTTTCTGGTTTCTAGGTCAGACTGTGGTCAGTTGGTCAGTTCCTGGTTTCTAGGTCAGATTGTGGTCACTTGGTCAGTTTCTTGCTTCTAGGTCAGTCTGTGGTCATTTAGTCAGTTTCTGGTTCCTAGTTAAGACTGTGGTCATTTAGTAAGTTTCGTGCTGTCTTGGTCAGTTGGTCAGTTTCATGTTGTCTCGGTTAGACTGTGGGTAGTTAGTCAGTTTCTGGTTTCTAGGTCAGACTGTGGTCAGTTTGTCAGATTCTGGTTTCTAGGTCAGACTGTGGTCCTTTGGTCAGATTCTGATTTCACGGTCAGACTGTGGTATTTGGTCAGTTTCTGTTTTTAGTTCAGACTGAGGTCAGATGGTCAGTTTCTGGTTTCTAGGTCAGAATGTGGTCAGTTGATCAGTTTCTGGTTTACAGGTCAGAATGTGGTCAGTTGGTCAGTTTCTGGTTATGAGTTAAGAATGTCGTCCGTTGGTCAGTTTCTAATTTCGACATCAGACTGTGGTCAGTTGGTCAGTTTCTGGTTTCTTGGTCAGACTGTGGTCAGTTGGTCAGTTTCTGGTTTCTAGGTCAGACTGTGGTCACATGGTCAGTTTCTGGCTTCTAGTACAGTCTGTGGTCAGTTGGTCAGTTTCTGGTTCCTAGTTCAGACTGTGGTCAGTTGGTCAGTTACTGGTTTCTCGTTCAGACTGTGGTTGGTTGGTCAGTTTCTGGTTTATCGGTCAGACTGTGGTTGGTTGGTCAGTTTCTGGTTTCTAGGTCAGACTGTGGTCAGTTGGTCAGTTTCTGCTTTCTAGATCAGACTGTGGTCAGTTTGTCAGTTTCTGCTTTCTAGGTCAGACTGTGGTCACTTGTATAGTTTCTGGTATCTAGTTCAGTCTGTGGTCAGTTGGTCTGTTTCTGTTTCCTAGTTCAGACTGTGGTCATTTGGTCAGTTACTGGTTTCTCGTTCAGACTGTGGTTAGTTGGTCAGTTTCTGGTTTAGGTCAGACTGTGGTCAGTTGGTCAGTTTCTGGTTTCTAGGTCAGACTGTGGTCAGTTGGTCAGTTTCTGCTTTCTAGATTAGAATGTGGTCAGTTTGTCAGTTTCTGGTTTCTAGGTCTGACTGTGGTCAGTTAGGAAGTTTCGGATTGTCTTGGTCAGTTTTTGGTCAGTTGGACAGTTTCTTGCGTCAAGGTCAGACTGTGGTCAGTGGTCAGTTTCTGCTTTCTAGATCAGACTGTGGTTAATTGGTCAGTTGCTGTTTTTCGGTCAGACTGATGCCAGATGGACAGTTTCTGGTTTCTCGGTCAGAATGTGGTCAGTTCGATAGTTTCTGGTTTCTAGGTCTGTCTGTGGTCAGTTGGTCTGTTTCTGGTTGCTAGATCAGTCTGCGGTCAGTTGTTCAGTTTTTGAATTCTAGGTCAGATTGTGGTAAGTTGGTCAGTTTCGGGATGTCTCGGTCTGACTGGGGTCAGTAGGTCAGTTTCTGTTTTCGAGTTAAGAATGTGGTCAGTTGGTCAGTTGCTGGCTTCTACGTCAGACTGTGGTCAGTTGGTCAGATACTGTTTGCTCAGCCAGACTGTGGTCAGTTGGTCAGTTTCATGTTGCCTCCGTCAGACTGTGGTCAGTCGGTCAGTTTCTGGTTCCTAGTTCAGACTGTGGTCATTTAATCAGTTTCGTGCTGTCTAGGTCAGTTGGTCAGTTTCATGTTGTCTCGGTCAGACTGTGGGTACTTAGTCAGTTTCTGGTTTATAGGTCAGACTGAGGTCAGATGGTCAGTTTCTGGTTTCGAGATAAGATTGTGGTCAGTTGCGAAATTTCGGGTTTCTAGGTCAGACTGTGGTCAGTTAGTAAGTTTCGGGTTGTCTTGGTCAGTTTTTGGTCAGTTGGACAGTTTCTGGCTTCAAGGTCAGACTGTGGTCAGTGGTCAGTTTCTGCTTTCTAGATCAGACTGTGGTCAATTGGTCAGTTGCTGTTTTTCGATCAGACTGATGTCAGATGGTCAGTTTCTGGTTTCTCGGTCAGAATGTGGTCAGTTGGATAGTTTCTGGTTTCTAGGTCAGACTGTGGTCAGTTGGTCAGTTTCTGTTTTTAGGTCAGACTGAGGTCAGATGGTCAGTTTCTGGTTTCGATGTCAGATTGTGGTCCGTTGCTAAGTTTCGGATTTCTAGGTCAGACTGTGGTCAGTTGGTCAGTTGCTGGTTTCTGCGTCAGACTGTGGTCAATTGGTCAGATACTGGTTCGTAAGTCAGATTGTGGTAACTTGCTCAGTTTATGGCTGCTCGGTAAGACTGTGGTCATTTGGTCAGTTTCGTGTTGTCTTGGTAATTTGGTCAATTTCATGTTGTCTCGGTCAGACTGTGGGCAGTTGGTCAGTTTCTGGTTTCTTGGTAAGACTGAGGTCTGACTGTGGTCAGTTGGTCAGTTTCTGGATTCTCGGTCTTACTGTGGTCAGTGACTCAGTTTCTGGTTGTCTAGGTGTGTTTCTCTGGTCAGTTTTTTACTTTTTGGTTGCTAGCTCATCCTGTGGTGAGTTGGTCAGTTGCTTGTTGTTCGGTCAGACTGTGCTCAGTTGATCAGTTTCTGGTTCCTAGGTTAGACTGTGGTCAGTTAATCAGTTTCTGTTTTCTATGTCAGTCTGTGGTCAGTTGGTCAGTTACGGGTTGTCTCAGTCAGACTTTGGTCAGTTGGTCAGTTTCTGGTTCCGAGGTCAGAATGAGGTCAATTGTTCAGTTTCTGGTGTCTAGGTCAGACTGTGGGCAGTTGGTCAGTTTCTGGTTTCGAGTTAAGAATGTGGTCAGTTGGTCAGTTTCTGGTTTCGAGGTCAGACTGTGGTCAGTTGGACAGTTTCTGTTTTCTCGGTCAGACTGTGGTCAGTTGGTCAGTTTCTGGTTTCTCGGTCAGATTTTGGTCCGTTGTTCAGGTTCTGGTCTCAAGGTCAGACTGTGGTCAGTTGGTCAGTTTCTATTTTTAGGTCGGACTGAGGTCAGATGGTCAGTTTCTGGTTTCTAGGTCAGAATGTTGTCAGTTGGTCAGTTTCTGGTTTCCAATTCAGAACGTCGTCAGATGGACAGTTTCTGGTTTCGAGGTCAGACTGTGGTCAGTTGGTCAGTTTCTAATTTCGAGGTCAGACTGTGGTCAGTTGGTCAGTTTCTGGTTTCTAGGTCAGACTGTGGTCAGTTGGTCAGTTCCTGGTTTCTAGGTCAGATTGTGGTCACTTGGTCAGTTTCTTGCTTCTAGGTCAGTCTGTGGTCATTTCGTCAGTTTCTGGTTCCTAGTTAAGACTGTGGTCATTTAGTAAGTTTCGTGCTGTCTTGGTCAGTTGGTCAGTTTCATGTTGTCTCGGTCAGACTGTGGGTAGTTAGTCAGTTTCTGGTTTATAGGTCAGACTGAGGTCAGATGGTCAGTTTCTGGTTTCGAGGTCAGATTGTGGTCAGTTGCTAAGTTTGGGTTTCTAGGTCAGACTGTGGTCAGTTGGTCAGTTGCTGTTTTTCGGTCAGACTGATGTCAGATGGACAGTTTCTGGTTTCTCGGTCAGAATGTGGTCAGTTGGACAGTTTCTGGTTTCTAGGTCAGACTGTGGTCAGTTTGTCAGATTCTGGTTTGTAGGTCAGACTGTGGTCCTTTGGTCAGATTCTGATTTCAAGGTCAGACTGTGGTATTTGGTCAGTTTCTGTTTTTAGTTCAGACTGAGGTCAGATGGTCAGTTTCTGGTTTCTAGGTCAGAATGTGGTCAGTTGATCAGTTTCTGGTTTACAGGTCAGAATGTGGTCAGTTGGTCAGTTTCTGGTTATGAGTTAAGAATGTCGTCCGTTGGTCAGTTTCTAATTTCGACGTCAGACTGTGGTCAGTTGGTCAGTTTCTGGTTTCTTGGTCAGACTGTGGTCAGTTGGTCAGTTTCTGGTTTCTAGGTCAGACCGTGGTCACATGGTCAGTTTCTGGCTTCTAGGTCAGTCTGTGGTCAGTTGGTCAGTTTCTGGTTCCTAGTTCAGACTGTGGTCAGTTGGTCAGTTCCTGGTTTCTCGTTCAGACTGTGGTTGGTTGGTCAGTTTCTGGTTTATCGGTCAGACTGTGGTCTGTTGGTCAGTTTCTGGTTTCTATGTCAGACTGTGGTCAGTTGGTCAGTTTCTGCTTTCTAGATCAGACTGTGGTCAGTTTGTCAGTTTCAGCTTTCTAGGTCAGACTGTGGTCACTTGTATAGTTTCTGGTATCTAGTTCAGTCTGTGGTCAGTTGGTCTGTTTCTGTTTCCTAGTTTAGACTGTGGTCATTTGGTCAGTTACTGGTTTTTCGTTCAGACTGTGGTTAGTTGGTCAGTTTCTGGTTTATAGGTCAGACTGTGGTCAGTTGGTCAGTTTCTGGTTTCTAGGTCAGACTGTGGTCAGTTGGTCAGTTTCTGCTTTCTAGATTAGAATGTGGTCAGTTTGTCAGTTTCTAGTTTCTAGGTCTGACTGTGGTCAGTTAGGAAGTTTCGGATTGTCTTGGTCAGTTTTTGGTCAGTTGGACAGTTTCTGGCGTCAAGGTCAGACTGTGGTCAGTGGTCAGTTTCTGCTTTGTAGATCAGACTGTGGTTAATTGGTCAGTTGCTGTTTTTCGGTCAGACTGATGTCAGATGGACAGTTTCTGGTTTCTCGGTCAGAATGTGGTCAGTTGGATAGTTTCTGGTTTCTAGGTCTGTCTGTGGTCAGTTGGTCTGTTTCTGGTTGCTAGATCAGTCTGCGGTCAGTTGTTCAGTTTTTGAATTCTAGGTCAGATTGTGGTAAGTTGGTCAGTTTCGGGTTGTCTCGGTCTGACTGGGGTCAGTAGGTCAGTTTCTGTTTTCGAATTAAGAATGTGGTCAGTTGGTCAGTTGCTGGCTTCTACGTCAGACTGTGGTCAGTTGGTCAGATACTGTTTGCTCAGCCAGACTGTGGTCAGTTGGTCAGTTTCATGTTGCCTCCGTCAGACTGTGGTCAGTCGGTCAGTTTCTGGTTCCTAGTTCAGACTGTGGTCATTTAATCAGTTTCGTGCTGTCTTGGTCAGTTGGTCAGTTTCATGTTGTCTCGGTCAGACTGTGGGTACTTAGTCAGTTTCTGGTTTATAGGTCAGACTGAGGTCAGATGGTCAGTTTCTGGTTTCGAGGTCAGATTGTGGTCAGTTGCGAAATTTCGGGTTTCTAGGTCAGACTGTGGTCAGTTAGTAAGTTTCGGATTGTCTTGGTCAGTTTTTGGTCAGTTGGACAGTTTCTGGCTTCAAGGTCAGACTGTGGTCAGTGGTCAGTTTCTGCTTTCTAGATCAGACTGTGGTCAATTGGTCAGTTGCTGTTTTTCGATCAGACTGATGTCAGGTGGTCAGTTTCTGGTTTCTCGGTCAGAATGTGGTCAGTTGGATAGTTTCTGGTTTCTAGGTCAGACTGTGGTCAGTTGGTCAGTTTCTGTTTTTAGGTCAGACTGAGGTCAGATGGTCAGTTTCTGGTTTCGATGTCAGATTGTGGTCCGTTGCTAAGTTTCGGATTTCTAGGTCAGACTGTGGTCAGTTGGTCAGTTGCTGGTTTCTGCGTCAGACTGTGGTCAATTGGTCAGATACTGGTTCGTAAGTCAGATTGTGGTAACTTGCTCAGTTTATGGCTGCTCAGTAAGACTGTGGTCATTTGGTCAGTTTCGTGTTGTCTTGGTAATTTGGTCAGTTTCATGTTGTCTCGGTCAGACTGTGGGCAGTTGGTCAGTTTCTGGTTTCTTGGTAAGACTGAGGTCTGACTGTGGTCAGTTGGTCAGTTTCTGGATTCTCGGTCTTACTGTGGTCAGTGATTCAGTTTCTGGTTGTCTAGGTGTGTTTCTCTGGTCAGTTTTTTACTTTTTGGTTGCTAGGTCATCCTGTGGTGAGTTGGTCAGTTGCTTGTTGCTCGGTCAGACAGTGCTCAGTTGATCAGTTTCTGGTTCCTAGGTCAGACTGTGGTCAGTTAATCAGTTTCTGTTTTCTATGTCAGTCTGTGGTCAGTTGGTCAGTTACGGGTTGTCTCAGTCAGACTTAGGTCAGTTGGTCAGTTTCTGGTTCCGAGGTCCGAATGAGGTCAATTGTTCAGTTTCTGGTGTCTAGGTCTGACTGTGGTCAGTTGGACAGTTTCTGTTTTCTCGGTCAGACTGTGGTCAGTTGGTCAGTTTCTGGTTTCTAGGTCAGATTTTGGTCCGTTGTTCAGGTTCTGGTCTCAAGGTCAGACTGTGGTCAGTTGGTCAGTTTCTATTTTAGGTCGGACTGAGGTCAGATGGTCAGTTTCTGGTTTCTAGGTCAGAATGTTGTCAGTTGGTCAGTTTCTGGTTTCCAATTCAGAACGTCGTCAGATGGACAGTTTCTGGTTTCGAGGTCAGACTGTGGTCAGTTGGTCAGTTTCTAATTTCGAGGTCAGACTGTGGTCAGTTGGTCAGTTTCTGGTTTCTAGGTCAGACTGTGGTCAGTTGGTCAGTTCCTGGTTTCTAGGTCAGATTGTGGTCACTTGGTCAGTTTCTTGCTTCTAGGTCAGTCTGTGGTCATTTAGTCAGTTTCTGGTTCCTAGTTAAGACTGTGGTCATTTAGTAAGTTTCGTGCTGTCTTGGTCAGTTGGTCAGTTTCATGTTGTCTCGATCAGACTGTGGGTAGTTAGTCAGTTTCTGGTTTCTAGGTCAGACTGTGGTTAGTTGGTCTGTTTCTGGTTTCTCGGTCAGATTGTGGTCAGTTGTTCAGTTTCTGGTTTCTAAGTCAGATTGTGGTAAGTTGGTCAGTTTCGGATTGTCTCGGTCTGACTAGGGTCAGTAGGTCAGTTTCTGTTTTCGAGTTAAGAATGTGGTCAGTTGCTGGCTTCTACGTCAGACTGTCGTCAGTTGGTCAGATACTGTTTGCTCAGTCAGACTGTGGTCAGTTGGTCAGTTTCGGGTTTCTAGGTCAGACTGTGGTCAGTTGGTCAGTTGCTGTTTTTCGGTCAGACTGATGTCAGATGGACAGTTTCGGGTTTCTTGGTCAGAATGTGGTCAGTTGGACAGTTTCAGGTTTCTAGGTCAGACTGTGGTCAGTTGGTCTGTTTCTGGTTGCTAGGTCAATCTGTGGTCAGTTGTTCAGTTTTTGAATTCTAGGTCAGATTGTGGTCAGTTGGTCAGTTTCTGGTTTCTAGGTCAGACTGTGGTTAGTTGGTCTGTTTCTGGTTTCTCGGTCAGATTGTGGTCAGTTGTTCAGTTTCTGGTTTCTAGGTCAGATTGTGGTAAGTTGGTCAGTTTCGGGTTGTCTCGGTCTGACTAGGGTCAGTAGGTCAGTTTCTGTTTTCGAGTTAAGAATGTGGTCAGTTGCTGGCTTCTACGTCAGACTGTCGTCAGTTGGTCAGGTACTGTTTGCTCAGTCAGACTGTGGTCAGTTGGTCAGTTTCTGGTTTCTAGGTCAGACTGTGGTCACTTGGTCAGTTTCGGGTTGTCTCGGTCTGACTAGGGTCAGTAGGTCAGTTTCTGTTTTCGAGTTAAGAATGTGGTCAGTTGCTGGCTTCTACGTCAGACTGTCGTCAGTTGGTCAGGTACTGTTTGCTCAGTCAGACTGTGGTCAGTTTGTCAGTTTCTGGTTTCAAGGTCAGACTGTGGTCACTTGGTCAGTTTCTGGCTTCTCGGTCAGTCTGTGGTCATTTAGTCAGTTTCTGGTTCCGAGTTCAGACTGTGGTCAATTGGTCAGTTCCAGGTTTCTCGTTCAGACTGTGGTTAGTTGGTCAGTTTCAGGTTTATAGGTCAGACTGTGGTCAGTTGGTCTGTTTCTGGTTGCTAGGTCAATCTGTGGTCAGTTGTTCAGTTTTTGAATTCTAGGTCAGATTGTGGTCAGTTGGTCAGTTTCTGGTTTCTAGGTCAGACTGTGGTTAGTTGGTCTGTTTCTGGTTTCTCGGTCAGATTGTGGTCAGTTGTTCAGTTTCTGGTTTCTAGGTCAGATTGTGGTAAGTTGGTCAGTTTCGGGTTGTCTCGGTCTGACTAGGGTCAGTAGGTCAGTTTCTGTTTTCGAGTTAAGAATGTGGTCAGTTGCTGGCTTCTACGTCAGACTGTCGTCAGTTGGTCAGGTACTGTTTGCTCAGTCAGACTGTGGTCAGTTGGTCAGTTTCTGGTTTCTAGGTCAGACTGTGGTCACTTGGTCAGTTTCGGGTTGTCTCGGTCTGACTAGGGTCAGTAGGTCAGTTTCTGTTTTCGAGTTAAGAATGTGGTCAGTTGCTGGCTTCTACGTCAGACTGTCGTCAGTTGGTCAGGTACTGTTTGCTCAGTCAGACTGTGGTCAGTTGGTCAGTTTCTGGTTTCTAGGTCAGACTGTGGTCACTTGGTCAGTTTCTGGCTTCTCGGTCAGTCTGTGGTCATTTAGTCAGTTTCTGGTTCCGAGTTCAGACTGTGGTCAATTGGTCAGTTCCAGGTTTCTCGTTCAGACTGTGGTTAGTTGGTCAGTTTCTGGTTTATAGGTCTGTCTGTGGTCACTTGTACAGTTTCTGGTATCTAGTTCAGTCTGTGGTCAGTTGGTCACTTTCTGGTTCCAGGTTCAGACTGTGGTCAGTTGGTCAGTTTTGGTTTATAGGTCAGACTGTGGTCAGTTGGTCAGTTTCTGGTTTCTAGGTCAGACTGAAGTCAGTTGGTCAGTTACGGTTTCTAGCTCAGACTGTGGTCAGTTGGTCAGTAACATTTTTCGATGTCAGACTGTGGTCAGTTGGTCAGTTGCTGGTTGCTAGCACAGACTGTGGTCAGTTGGTCAGTTTCTGCTGTCTTGATCAGACTGTGGTCAGTTTCTGGTTGCTCGATCAGACTGTGTTCAATTGGTCAGTTTCTGTTTTCTCGGTCAGACTGTGATCAGTTGGTCAGTTTCTGGTTTCTAGTTCAGACTGTGGGTAGTTGGACAGGTTGTGGTTAAAGGTCAGACTGTGGTCAGTTGGTCAGTTACTGTTTTCTCGTTCAGACTGTGGTTAGTTGGTCAGTTTCTGATTTTAGGTCAGACTGAGGTCAGATGGCCAGTTTCTGGTTTCGAGGTCAGATTGTGGTCAGTTGGTCAGTTTCTGGTTTCGAGGTCAGATTGTGGTCAGTTGGACAGTTTCTGTTTTCCAGGTCAGACTGTGGTCAGTTGGTCAGTCTCTAAGTCAGACTTTGTTCCGTTGGTCAGGTTCTCGTCTCAAGGTCAGACTGTGGTCAGTTGCTCAGTTTCTGTTTTTAGGTCAGACTGAGGTCAGATGGTCAGTTTCTGGTTTCGAGGTCAGATTGTGGTCAGTTGGTCAGTTTCAGGTTTCGAGGTCAGACTGTGGTCAGTTGGACAGTTTCTGTTTTCCAGGTCAGACTGTGGTCAGTTGGCCAGTTTCTGGTTTCTAAGTCAGACTATGTTCCGTTGGTCAGGTTCTGGTCTCAAGGTCAGACTGTGGTCAGTTGGTCAGTTTCTGTTTTTAGGTCAGACTGAGGTCAGATGGTCAGTTTCTGTTTTTTTGGTCAGAATGTGGTCAGTTGGTCAGTTTCTCTTTCGAATTCAGAATGTCGTCAGATGGACAGTTTCTGGTTTCGAGGTCAGACTTTGGTCAGTTGGTCATTTTCTAATTTCGAGGTCAGACTGTGGTCAGTTATTCAGTTTCTGGTTTCTAGGTCAGACTGTGGTCAGTTGGTCAGTTCCTGGTTTCTAGGTCAGACTGTGGTCACTTGGTCTATTTCTGTCTTCTAGGTCAGTCTGTGGTCATTTAGTCAGTTTCCGGTTCCTAGTTCAGATTGTGGTCAGTTGGTCAGTTCCAGGTTTCTCGTTCAGACTGTGGTTAGTTGGTCAGTTTCTGGTTTATAGGTCAGACTGTGGTTAGTTGGTCTGTTTCTGCTTTCTAGATCAGACTGTGGTCAGTTTGTCAGTTTCTGCTTTCTAGGTCAGACTCTGGTCACTTGTACAGTTTCTGTTTTCTATGTCAGACTGTGGTCAGTTGGTCAGTTACGGGTTGTCTCAGTCAGACTTTGGTCAGTTGGTCAGTTTCTGGTTCCGAGGTCAGAATGTGGTCAATTGGTCAGTTTCTGGTGTCTAGGTCAGACTGTGGGCAGTTCGTCGGTTTCTGGTTTCAAGTTAAGAATGTGGTCAGTTGGTCAGTTTCTGGTTTCGAGGTGAGACTGTGGTCAGTTGGACAGTTTCTGTTTTCTAGGTCAGACTGTGGTCAGTTTGCCAGATTCTGGTTTCTAGGTCAGACTTTGGTCCTTTGGTCAGATTCTGGTCTCAAGGTTAGACTGTGGTCGGATGGTCAGTTTTTCGTTTCTAGGTCAGAATGTGGTCAGTTGGTCAGTTTCTATTTATGAGTTAAGAATGTCGTCTGTTGGACAGTTTCTGGTTTCGAGGTCAGACTGTGGTCAGTTGGTCAGTTTCTAATTTCGAGGTCAGACTGTGATCAGTTGGTCAGTTTCTGGTTTCTAGGTCAGACTGTGGTCAGTTGGTCAGTTTCTGGTTTCTAGGTCAGACTGTGGTCACTTGGTCTATTTCTGGCTTCTACGTCAGTCTGTGGTCATTTAGTCAGTTTCTGGTTCCTAGTTCAGATTGTGGTCAGTTGGTCAGTTCAAGGTTTCTCGTTCAGACTGTGGTTAGTTGGTCAGTTTCTGGTTTATAGGTCAGACTGTGGTTAGTTGGTCTGTTTTTGCTTTCTAGATCAGACTGTGGTCAGTTTGTCAGTTTCTGCTTTCTAGGTCAGACTGTGGTCACTTGTACAGTTTCTGTTTTCTATGTCAGACTGTGGTCCGTTGGTCAGTTACGGGTTGTCTCAGTCAGATTTTGGTCAGTTGGTCAGTTTCTGGTTCCGAGGTCAGAATGTGGTCAATTGGTCAGTTTCTGGTGTCTAGGTCAGACTGTGGGCAGTTGGTCAGTTTCTGGTTTCGAGTTAAGAATGTGGTCAGTTGGGCAGTTTCTGGTTTAGAGGTCAGACTGTGGTCAGTTGGACAGTTTCTGTTTTCTAGGTCAGACTGTGGTCAGTTTGTCAGATTCTGGTTTCTCGGTCAGACTTTGGTCCTTTGGTCAGATTCTGGTCTCAAGGTCAGACTGTGGTCAGATGGTCAGTTTCTCGTTTCTAGGTCAGAATGTGGTCAGTTGGTCAGTTTCTGGTTATGAGTTAAGAATGTCGTCATTTGGACAGTTTCTGGTTTCGAGGTCAGACTGTGGTCAGTTGGTCAGTTTCTAATTTCGAGGTCAGGCTGTGGTCAGTTGGTCAGTTTCTGGTTTATAGGCAAGACTGTGGTCAGTTGGTCAGTTTCTGGTTTCTAGGTCAGACTGTGGTCACTTGGTCAGTTTCTGTTTCCCAGTTCAGACTGTGGTCAGTTGGTCAGTTTCTGGTTTATAGGTCAGACTGTGGTCTGTTGGTCAGTTTCTGGTTTCTAGGTCAGACTGTGGTCAGTTGGTCAGTTTCTGCTTTCTAGATCAGAATGTGGTCAGTTTGTCAGTTTCTGCTTTCGAGGTCAGACTGTGGTCACTTGTACAGTTTCTGGTATCTAGGTCAGTCTGTGGTCAGTTGGTCAGTTTCTGTTTCCTAGTTCAGACTGTGGTCAGTTGGTCAGTTACTGGTTTCTCGTTCAGACTGTGGTTAGTTGGTCAGTTTCTGGTTTATAGGTCAGACTGTGGTCAGTTGGTCAGGTTCTGGTTTCTAGGTCAGACTGTGGTCAGTTGGTCAGCTTCTGCTTTCTAGATCAGAATGTGGTCAGTTTGTCAGTTTCTGGTTTCTAGGTCTGACTGTGGTCAGTTAGTAAGTTTCGGATTGTCTTGGTCAGTTTTTGGTCAGTTGGACAGTTTCTGGTTTCAATGTCAGACTGTGGTCACTGGTCAGTTTCTGCTTTCTAGTTCAGACTGTGGTCAGTTGGTCAGTTGCTGTTTTTCCATCAGACTGATGTCAGATGGTCAGTTTCTGGTTTCTCGGTCAGACTGTGATCAGTTGGTCAGTTTCTGTTTTTAGGTCAGACTGAGGTCAGATGATCAGTTTCTGGTTTCGAGGTCAGATTGTGGTCAGTTGCTAATTTTCGGGTTTCTAGGTCAGACTGTGGTCAGTTGGTCAGTTGCTGGTTTCTACGTCAGACTGTGGTCAATTGGTCAGATACTGGTTGGTAAGTCAGATTGTGGTAACGTGCTCAGTTTATGGTTGCTCGGTCAGACTGTGGTCATTTGGTCAGTTTCGTGTTGTCTTGGTAATTTGGTCCGTTTCATGTTGTCTCGGTCAGACTGTGGGCAGTTGGTCAGTTTCTGGTTTCTTAGTCAGACTGAGGTCTGACTGTGGTCAGTTGGTCAGTTTCTGGTTTCTCGGTCTTACTGTGGTCAGTGATTCAGTTTCTGGTTGTCTCGGTGTGTTTCTCTGGTCTGTTTTTTACTTTTCGGTTGCTAGGTTATCCTGTGGTGAGTTGGTCAGTTGCTTGTTGCTCGGTCAGACTGTGGTCATTTGATCAGTTTCTGGGTCCTAGGTCAGACTGTGATCAGTTAATCAGTTTCTGTTTTCTATGTCAGACTGTGGTCAGTTGGTCAGTTACGGGTTGTCTCAGTCAGACTTTGGTCAGTTGGTCAGTTTCTGGTTCCGAGGTCAGAATGTGTTCAATTGATCAATTTCTGGTGTCTAGGTCAGACTGTGGGCAGTTGGTCAGTTTCTGGTTTCGAGTTAAGAATGTGGTCAGTTGGTCAGTTTCTGGTTTCGAGGTCAGACTGTGGTCAGTTGGACAGTTTCTGTTTTCTAGGTCAGACTGTGGTCAGTTGGTCAGTTTTCTGGTTTCTAGGTCAGACTTTGGTCCGTTAGTCAGGTTCTGGTCTCAAGGTCAGACTGTGGTCAGTTGTTCAGTTTCTGTTTTTAGGTCCGATTGAGGTCAGATGGTCAGTTTCTGGTTTCTAGGGCAGAATTTGGTCAGTGGGTCAGTTTCTGGTTTCGAATTCAGAATGTCGTCAGATGGACAGTTTCTGGTTTCGAGGTCAGACTGTGGTCAGTTGGTCAGTTTCTAATTTAGAGGTCAGCATGTGGTCAGATGGTCAGTTTCTGGTTTCTATGTCAGACTGTGGTCATTTGGTCAGTTTCTGGTTTCTAGGTCAGACTGTGGTCACTTGGTCAGTTTCTGGCTTCTAGGTCAGTCTGTGGTCATTTAGTCAGTTTCTGGTTCCTAGTTCAGACTGTGGTCAGTTGGTCAGTTCCAGGTTTCTCGTTCAGACTGTGGTTAGTTGGTTAGTTTCTGGTTTATAGGTCAGACTGTGGTCGGTTGGTCAGTTTCTGGTTGCTAGATCAGACTGTGGTCAGTTGGTCAATTTCTGCTTTCGAGATCAGAATGTGGTCAGTTTGTCAGTTTCTGGTTTCTAGGTCTGACTGTGGTCAGGTATTCAGTTTCTGATTGTCTCGGTCAGTTTTTGGTCAGTTGGACAGTTTCTGGTTTCAAGGTCAGACTGTGCTCAGTGGTCAGTTTCTGCTTTCAAGATCAGACTGTGGTCAGTTTGTCAGTTTCTGGTTTCTAGTTCAGACTGTGATCAGTTGGTCACTTTCGGATTGTCTCGGTTAGTTTTTTGGTCAGTTGAACTGTTTCTGGTTCTAGATCAGACTGTGGTCGGTTGGTCAGTTTCTGGTTCCAAGGTCACATTGTGGTCAGTTGGTCAGATTCTGTTTTCTAGGTCAGACTGTGGTCAGTTTGTTAGTTTCTGGTTTCTAGGTCAGACTGTGGTCAGTTGGTCACTTTCTGGTTAAAGATCAGACTGGGATCCATTGGTCAGTTTCTGGTTCCTAGGTCAGTCTGTGGTCAGTTGCTCAGTTTCTGGTTTATAGGTCAGACTGTGGGTAGTTTGTTACTTTTTGGTTGCGAGCTCATCCTGTCGTCCATTGGTCAGTTGCTTGTTACTTGATCAGACTGTGGTCAGTTCCATCAGTTTCTGGTTTCTCGGTCAGACTGTGGTTAGTTGGTGAGTTGCGGTTTGTCTCGGTCACACTGTGGTCAGTTGGTCAGTTGCAGGTTGTCTCGGTCAGAGTCTGGTCAGTTGGTTAGTTTCTGGTTTCTCGGTCAGACTGAAGTCAGTTGGTCAGTTTCAGGTTCCTAATTCAGACTGTGATCAGTTGGTCAGTTACGGTTTCTAGCTCAGACTGTGGTCAGTTGGTCAGTATCATTTTTCTATGTCAGACTGTGGTCAGTTGGTCAGTTGCTGGTTGCTAGTTCAGACTGTGTTCAGTTGGTCAGTTTCTGCTTTTTAGATCAGACTGTGGACAGTTTCTGGTTGCTCGATCAGACTATGTTCAGTTGGTCAGTTTCTGTTTTCTCGTTCAGACTTGTGGTCAGTTTGTCCGTTTTTTTTTTCTAGTTCAGACTGTGGGTAGTTGGAAAGGTTGAGGTTAAAGGTCAGACTGTGGTCAGTTGGTCAGTTTCTGGTTTTATGTCAGACTGAGGTCTGAATAGTCCGTTTCTGGTTTCTAGGTCAGAATGTTGTCAGTTGGTCAGTTTCTGGTTTCTAGGTCAGAATGTGGTCAGTTGGTCCGTTTCTGGTTTCTAGGTCAGACTGTGGTCAGTTGGTGAGTTTCTAGTTTCGAGGTCAGACTGTGATCAGTTGGTCTGTTTCTGGTTTCTAGGTCAGATTGTGGTCAGTTGGTCAGTTTCTCGTTTCTAGGTCAGATTGTGGTCAGTTGGTAAGTTTGAGGTTGTTTCGGTCTGACTTGGGTAAGTCGGTCAGTTTCTGTTCTCGAGTTAAGAATGTGGTCAGTTGGTAAGTTGCTGTTTCTATGTCAGACTGTGGTCAGTTGGTCAGATACTGTTTGCTCAGTCAGACTGTGGTCAGTTCGTCAGTTTCTTGTTGACTCCGTCAGATTGTGGTCAGTCGGTCAGTTTCTGGTTCCTAGTTCAGACTGTGGTCATTTAGTCAGTTTCGTGCTGTCTTGGTCAGTTGGTCAGTTTCATGTTGTCTCGGTCACACTGTGGGTAGTTAGTCAGTTTCTGGATTATAGGTCAGACTGAGGTCAGATGGTCAGTTTCTGGTTTCGAGGTCAGATTGTTGTCAGTTGCTAAGTTTCGGGTTACTAGGTCAGACTGTGGTCAGTTGGTCAGTTCCTGTTTTTCGGTCAGACTGATGTCAGATGGACAGTTTCTGGTTTCTCGGTCAGAATGTGGTCAGTTGGATAGTTTCTGGTTTCGAGGTCAGTCTGTGGTCAGTTGGTCTGTTTCTGGTTGCTAGGTCAGTCTGCGGTCAGTTGTTCAGTTTTTGAATTCTAGGTCAGATTGTGGTCAGTTGGTCAGTTTCGGGTTGTCTCGGTCTGACTAGGGTCAGTAGGTCAGTTTCTGTTTTCGAGTTAAGAATGTGGTCAGTTGGTCAGTTGCTGGCTTCTACGTCAGACTGTGGTCAGTTGGTCACATACTGTTTGCTCAGTCAGACTGTGGTCATTTGGTAAGTTTTATGTTGCCTCCGTCAGACTGTGGTCAGTCGGTCAGTTTCTGGTTCCTAGTTCAGACTGTGGTCATTTAATCAGTTTCGTGCTGTCTTGGTCAGTTGGTCAGTTTCATGTTGTCTCGGTCAGACTGTGGGTACTTAGTCAGTTTCTGGTTTATAGGTCAGACTGAGGTCAGATGGTCAGTTTCTGGTTTCGAGGTCAGATTGTAGTCAGTTGCGAAATTTCGGGTTTCTAGGTCAGACTGTGGTCAGTTGGTCAGTTGCTGTTTGTCGTTCAGACTGATATCAGATGGACAGTTTCTGGTTTCTCGGTCAGAATGTGGTCAGTTGGACAGTTTCTGGTTTCTAGGTCAGACTGTGGTAAGTTGGTCAGTTTCTGTTTTTAGGTCAGACTGAGGTCAGATGGTCAGTTTCTGGTTTCGAGGTCAGATTGTGGTCAGTTGCTAAGTTTCGGGTTTCTAGGTGAGACTGTGGTCAGTTGGTCAGTTGCTGGTTTCTACGTCAGACTGTGGTAAAATGGTCAGATACTTGTTGCTAAGTCAGATTGTGGTAACTTGCTCAGTTTATGATTTCTAGGTCAGACTTTGGTCATTTGGTCAGTTTCGTATTGTCTTGGTAAATTGGTCAGTTTCATGTTGTCTCGTTCAGACTGTGGGCAGTTGGTCAGTTTCTGGTTTCTTGGTCAGACTGAGGTCTGACTGTGGTCAGTTTATCAGTTTCTGGTTTATCGTTCTTACTGTGGTCAGTGATTCAGTTTCTGGTTGTCTAGGTGTGTTTCTCTGGTCAGTTCTTTACTTTTTGGTTGCTAGGTCATCCTGTGGTCAGTTGGTCAGTTGCTTGTTGCTCGGTCAGACTGTGGTCAGTTGATCAGTTTCTGGTTCCTAGGTCAGACTGTGGTCAGTTAATCAGTTTCTGTTTTCTATGTCACACTGTGGTCAGTTGGTCAGTTATGGGTTGTCTCAGTCAGACTTTTGTCAGTTGGTCAGTTTCTGGTTCCGAGATCAGAATGTGGTCAATTGGTCAGTTTCTGGTGGCTAGGTCAGACTGTGGGCAGTTGGTCAGTTCCTGGTTTCGAGTTCAGACTGTGGTCAGTTTGTCAGATTCTGGTTTCTAGGTCAGACTGTGGTCCTTTGGTCAGATTCTGGTCTCAAGGTCAGAATGTGGTCAGTTGGTCAGTTTCTGGTTTCTAGGTCAGAATGTGGTCAGTTGGTCAGTTTCTGGTTATGAGTTAAGAATGTCGTCAGTTGGTCAGTTTCTAATTTCGACGTCAGGCTGTGGTCAGTTGGACAGTTTCTGGTTTCTTGATCAGACTGTGGTCAGTTGGTAAGTTTCTGGTTTCTAGGTCAGACTGTGGTCACATGGTCAGTTTCTGGCTTCTAGGTCAGTCTGTGGTCAGTTGGTCAGTTTCTGGTTCCTAGTTCAGACTGTGGTCAGTTGGTCAGTTACTGGTTTCTCGTTCAGACTGTGGTTAGTTGGTCAGTTTCTGGTTTCTAGGTCAGACTGTGGTCAGTTGGTCAGTTTCTGCTTTCTAGATCAGACTGTGGTCAGTTTGTCAGTTTCTGCTTTCTAGGTCAGACTGTGGTCACTTGTACAGTTTCTGGTATGTAGTTCAGTCTGTGGTCAGTTGGTCTGTTTCTGTTTCCTAGTTCAGACTGTGGTCAGTTGGTCAGTTACTGGTTTCTCGTTCAGACTGTTTAGTTGGTCAGTTTCTGGTTTATAGGTCAGACTGTGGTCAGTTGGTCAGTTTCTGGTTTCTAGGTCAGACTGTGGTCAGTTGGTCAGTTTCTGCTTTCTCGATCAGAATGTGGTCAGTTTGTCAGTTTCTGGTTTCTACGTCTGACTGTGGTCAGTTGGTAAGTTTCGGATTGTCTTGTTCAGTTTTTGGTCAGTTGGACAGTTTCTGGCTTCAAGGTCAGACTGTGGTCAGTGGTCACTTTCTGCTTTCTAGATCAGACTGTGGTCAATTGTTCAGTTGCTGTTTTTCGATCAGACTGATGTCAGATGGTCAGGTTCTGGTTTCTTGGTCAGACTGTGGTCAGTTGGTCAGTTTCTGTTTTTAGGTCAGACTTAGGTCAGATGGTCAGTTTCTGGTTTCGATGTAAGATTATGGTCAGTTGCTAAGTTTCGGATTTCTAGGTCAGACTGGTCAGTTGGTCAGTTGCTGGTTTCTGCGTCAGACTGTGGTCAATTGGTCAGATGCTGGTTGGTAAGTCAGATTGTGGTAACTTGCTCAGTTTATGGCTGCTCGGTAAGACTGTGGTCATTTGGTCAGTTTCGTGTTGTCTTGGTAAGTTGGTCAGTTTCATGTTGTCTCGGTCAGACTGTGGGCAGTTGGTAAGTTTCTGGATTCTCGGTCTTACTATGGTCAGTGATTCAGTTTCTGGTTGTCTAGGTGTGTTTCTCTGGTCAGTTTTTTACTTTTTAGTTGCTAGGTCATCCTGTGGTGAGTTGATCAGTTGCTTGTTGCTCGGTCAGACTGTGGTCAGTTGATCAGTTTCTAGTTCCTCGGTCAGACTGTGGTCAGTTCATCAGTTTCTGTTTTCTATGTCAGTCTGTGGGTCAGTTGGTCAGTTACGGGTTGTCTCAGTCAGACTTTGGTCAGTTGGTCAGTTTCTGGTGTCCAGGTCAGACTGTGGGCAGTTGGTCAGTTTCTGGTTTCTCGGTCAGATTGTGGTCAGTTGTTCAGTTTCTGGTTTCTAGGTCAGATTGTGTCAGTTGGTCGGTTTCGGGTTGTCTCGGTCTGACTAGGGTCAGTAGGTCAGTTTCTGTTTTCGAGTTAAGAATGTGGTCAGTTGCTGGCTTGTACGTCAGACTGTGGTCAGTTGGTCAGATACTGTTTGCTCAGTCAGACTGTGGTCAGTTGGTCAGTTTCTGGTTTCTAGGTCAGACAGTGGTCACTTGGTCAGCTTCTGGCTTCTAGTTCAGTCTGTGGTCATTTAGTCAGTTTCTGGTTCCGAGTTCAGACTGTGGTCAATTGGTCAGTTCCAGGTTTCTCGTTCAGACTGTGGTTAGTTGGTCAGTTTCTGGTTTATAGGTCAGACTGTGGTCAGTTGGTCTGTTTCTGCTTTCTAGATCAGACTGTGGTCAGTTTGTCAGTTTCTGCTTTCTAGGTCAGACTGTGGTCACTTGTACAGTTTCTGGTATCTAGTTCAGTCTGTGGTCAGTTGGTCAGTTTCTGGTTCCTAATTCGGACTGTGATCAGTTGGTCAGTTTCGGTTTCTAGCTCAGACTGAGGTCAGTTGGTCAGTAACATTTTTCTATGTCAGACTGTGGTCAGTTGGTCAGTTGCTGGTTGCAAGCTCAGACTGTGGTCAGTTGGTCAGTTTCTGCTGTCTAGATCAGACTGTGGTCAGTTTCTGGTTGCTCGATCAGACTGTGTTCAGTTGGTCAGTTTCTGTTTTCTCGGTCAGACTGTGGTCAGTTGGTCAGTTTCTGGTTTCTAGTTCAGACTGTGGGTAGTTGGACAGGTTGTGGTTAAAGGTCAGACTGTGGTCAGTTGGTCAGTTTCTGGTTTCTAGGTCAGACTGTGGTCAGTTAATCAGTTTCTGTTTTCTATGTCAGTCTGTGGTCAGTTGGTCAGTTACGGGTTGTCTCAGTCAGACTTTGGTCAATTGGTCAGTTTCTGGTTCCGAGGTCAGAATGTGGTCAATTGGTTAGTTTCTGGTGTCTAGGTCAGACTGTGGGCAGTTGGTCAGTTTCTGGTTTCGAGTTAAGAATGTGGTCAGTTGGTCCGTTTCTAGTTTCTAGGTCAGACTGTGGTCAGTTGGTCTGTTTCTGGTTTCTAGGTCAGTCTGTGGTCAGTTGTTCAGTTTTTGGATTCTTGGTCAGATTGTGGTCAGTTGGTGAGTTTCTAGTTTCGAGGTCAGACTGTGATCAGTTGGTCTGTTTCTGGTTTCTAGGTCAGATTGTGGTCAGTTAGTCAGTTTCTCGTTTCTAGGTCAGATTGTGGTCAGTTGGTAAGTTTGAGGTTGTTTCGGTCTGACTGGGGTAAGTCGATCAGTTTCTGTTCTCGAGTTAAGAATGTGGTCAGTTGGTCAGTTGCTGTTTCTATGTCAGACTGTGGTCAGTAGGTCAGATACTCTTTGCTCAGTCAGACTGTGGTCAGTTCGTCAGTTTCTTGTTGACTCCGTCAGATTGTGGTCAGTCGGTCAGTTTCTGGTTCCTAGTTCAGACTGTGGTCATTTAGTCAGTTTCGTGCTGTCTTGGTCAGTTGGTCAGTTTCATGTTGTCTCGGTCACACTGTGGGTAGTTAGTCAGTTTCTGGATTATAGGTCAGACTGAGGTCAGATGGTCAGTTTCTGGTTTCGAGGTCAGATTGTTGTCAGTTGCTAAGTTTCGGGTTTCTATGTCAGACTGTGGTCAGTTGGTCAGTTCCTGTTTTTCGGTCAGACTGATGTCAGATGGACAGTTTCTGGTTTCTCGGTCAGAATGTGGTCAGTTGGATAGTTTCTGGTTTCTAGGTCAGTCTGTGGTCAGTTGGTCTGTTTCTGGTTGCTAGGTCAGTCTGCGGTCAGTTGTTCAGTTTTTGAATTCTAGGTCAGATTGTGGTCAGTTGGTCAGTTTCGGGTTGTCTCGGTCTGACTAGGGTCAGTAGGTCAGTTTCTGTTTTCGAGTTAAGAATGTGGTCAGTTGGTCAGTTGCTGGCTTCTACGTCAGACTGTGGTCAGTTGGTCACATACTGTTTGCTCAGTCAGACTGTGGTCATTTGGTAAGTTTCATGTTGCCTCCGTCAGACTGTGGTCAGTCGGTCAGTTTCTGGTTCCTAGTTCAGACTGTGGTCATTTAATCAGTTTCGTGCTGTCTTGGTCAGTTGGTCAGTTTCATGTTGTCTCGGTCAGACTGTGGGTACTTAGTCAGTTTCTGGTTTATAGGTCAGACTGAGGTCAGATGGTCAGTTTCTGGTTTCGAGGTCAGATTGTAGTCAGTTGCTAAATTTCGGGTTTCTAGGTCAGACTGTGGTCAGTTGGTCAGTTGCTGTTTGTCGTTCAGACTGATATCAGATGGACAGTTTCTGGTTTCTCGGTCAGAATGTGCTCAGTTGGACAGTTTCTGGTTTCTAGGTCAGACTGTGGTAAGTTGGTCAGTTTCTGTTTTTAGGTCAGACTGAGGTAGATGGTCAGTTTCTGGTTTCGAGGTCAGATTGTGGTCAGTTGCTAAGTTTCGGGTTTCTAGGTGAGACTGTGGTCAGTTGGTCAGTTGCTGGTTTCGAGTTCAGACTGTGGTCAGTTTGTCAGATTCTGGTTTCTAGGTCAGACTGTGGTCCTTTGGTCAGATTCTGGTCTCAAGGTCAGAATGTGGTCAGTTGGTCAGTTTCTGGTTTCGAGGTCAGAATGTGGTCAGTTGGTCAGTTTCTGGTTATGAGTTAAGAATGTCGTCAGTTGGTCAGTTTCTAATTTCGACGTCAGACTGTGGTCAGTTGGACAGTTTCTGGTTTCTTGGTCAGACTGTGGTCAGTTGGTAAGTTTCTGGTTTCTAGGTCAGACTGTGGTCACATGGTCAGTTTCTGGCTTCTAGGTCAGTCTGTGGTCAGTTGGTCAGTTTCTGGTTCCTAGTTCAGACTGTGGTCAGTTGGTCAGTTACTGGTTTCTCGTTCAGACTGTGGTTAGTTGGTCAGTTTCTGGTTTATCGGTCAGACTGTGGTCTGTTCGTCAGTTTCTGGTTTCTAGGTCAGACTTTGTCAGTTGGTCATTTTCTGCTTTCTAGATCAGACTGTGGTCAGTTTGTCAGTTTCTGCTTTCTAGGTCAGACTGTGGTCACTTGTACAGTTTCTGGTATCTAGTTCAGTCTGTTGTCAGTTGGTCTGTTTCTGTTTCCAAGTTCAGACTGTGGTCAGTTGGTCAGTTACTGGTTTCTCGTTCAGACTGTTTAGTAGGTCAGTTTCTGGTTTATAGGTCAGACTGTGGTCAGTTGGTCAGTTTCTGGTTTCTAGGTCAGACTGTGGTCAGTTGGTCAGTTTCTGCTTTCTAGATCAGAATGTGGTCAGTTTGTCAGTTTCTGGTTTCTACGTCTGACTGTGGTCAGTTGGTAAGTTTCGGATTGTCTTGTTCAGTTTTTGGTCAGTTGGGCAGTTTCTGGCTTCAAGGTCAGACTGTGGTCAGTGGTCACTTTCTGCTTTCTAGATCAGACTGTGGTCAATTATTCAGTTGCTGTTTTTCGATCAGACTGATGTCAGATGGTCAGGTTCTGGTTTCTTGGTCAGACTGTGGTCAGTTGGTCAGTTTCTGTTTTTAGGTCAGACTGAGGTCAGATGGTCAGTTTCTGGTTTCGATGTAAGATTGTGGTCAGTTGCTAAGTTTCGGATTTCTAGGTCAGACTGGTCAGTTGGTCAGTTGCTGGTTTCTGCGTCAGACTGTGGTCAATTGGTCAGATGCTGGTTGGTAAGTCAGATCGTGGTAACTTGCTCAGTTTATGGCTGCTCGGTAAGACTGTGGTCATTTGGTCAGTTTCGTGTTGTCTTGGTAAGTTGGTCAGTTTCATGTTGTCTCGGTCAGACTGTGGGCAGTTGGTAAGTTTCTGGATTCTCGGTCTTACTATGGTCAGTGATTCAGTTTCTGGTTGTCTAGGTGTGTTTCTCTGGTCAGTTTTTTACTTTTTGGTTGCTAGGTCATCCTGTGGTGAGTTGATCAGTTGCTTGTTGCTCGGTCAGACTGTGGTCAGTTGATCAGTTTCTAGTTCCTAGGTCAGACTGTGGTCAGTTAATCAGTTTCTGTTTTCTCTGTCAGTCTGTGGTCAGTTGGTCAGTTACGGGTTGTCTCAGTCAGACTTTGGTCAGTTGGTCAGTTTCTGGTGTCTAGGTCAGACTGTGGGCAGTTGGTCAGTTTCTGGTTTCTCGGTCAGATTGTGGTCAGTTGTTCAGTTTCTGGGTTCTAGGTCAGATTGTGTCAGTTGGTCGGTTTCGGGTTGTCTCGGTCTGACTAGGGTCAGTAGGTCAGTTTCTGTTTTCGAGTTAAGAATGTGGTCAGTTGCTGGCTTGTACGTCAGACTGTGGTCAGTTGGTCAGATACTGTTTGCTCAGTCAGACTGTGGTCAGTTGGTCAGTTTCTGGTTTCTAGGTCAGTTGTGGTCACTTGGTCAGCTTCTGGCTTCTAGTTCAGTCTGTGGTCATTTAGTCAGTTTCTGGTTCCGAGTTCAGACTGTGGTCAATTGGTCAGTTCCAGGTTTCTCGTTCAGACTGTGGTTAGTTGGTCAGCTTCTGGTTTATAGGTCAGACTGTGGTCAGTTGGTCTGTTTCTGCTTTCTAGATCAGACTGTGGTCAGTTTGTCAGTTTCTGCTTTCTAGGTCAGACTCTGGTCACTTGTACAGTTTCTGGTATCTAGTTCAGTCTGTGGTCAGTTGGTCAGTTTCTGGTTCCTAATTCGGACTGTGATCAGTTGGTCAGTTTCGGTTTCTAGCTCAGACTGAGGTCAGTTGGTCAGTAACATTTTTCTATGTCAGACTGTGGTCAGTTGGTCAGTTGCTGGTTGCAAGCTCAGACTGTGGTCAGTTGGTCAGTTTCTGCTGTCTAGATCAGACTGTGGTCAGTTTCTGGTTGCTCGATCAGACTGTGTTCAGTTGGTCACTTTCTGTTTTCTCGGTAAGACTGTGGTCAGTTGGTCAGTTTCTGGTTTCTAATTCAGACATGTGGGTAGTTGGACAAGTTGTGGTTAAAGGTCAGACTGTGGTCAGTTGGTCAGTTTCTGGTTTTATGTCAGACTGAGGTCTGAATAGTCCGTTTCTGGTTTCTAGGTCAGAATGTGGTCAGTTGATCAGTTTCTGGTTTCTAGGTCAGACTGTGGTCAGTTGGTCCGTTTCTCTTTCTAGGTCAGACTTTGGTCAGTTGGTCTGTTTCTGGTTTCTAGGTCAGTCTGTGGTCAGTTGTTCAGTTTTTGGATTCTAGGTCAGATTGTGGTCAGTTGTTCAGTTTCTGGTTTCTAGGTCAGACTGTGATTAGTTTTTCTGTTTCTGGTTTCTAGGTCAGATTATGGTCAGTTGGTCAGTTTCTGGTTTGTAGGTCAGATTGCGGTCAGTTGGTCAGTTTTGGGTTGTTTCGGTCTGACTGGGGTCAGTCGGTCAGTTTCTGTTTTCGAGTTAAGAATGTGGTCAGTTGGTCAGTTGCTGGTTTCTATGTCAGACTGTGGTCGGTTGGTCAGTTACTGTTTGCTCAGTCAGACTGTGGTCAATTCGTCAGTTTCTTGTTGCCTCCGTCAGACTGTGGTCAGTCGGTCAGTTTCTGGTTCCTAGTTCAGACTGTGGTCATTTAGTCAGTTTCGTGCTGTCTTGGTCAGTTGGTCAGTTTCATGTTCTCTCAGTCAGACTGTGGGTAGTTAGTCAGCTTCTGGATTATAGGTCAGACTGAGGTCAGATGGTTAGTTTCTGGTTTCGAGGTCAGATTGTTGTCAGTTGCTAAGTTTCGGGTTTCTAGGTCAGACTGTCGTCAGTTGGTCAGTTGCTGTTTTTCGGTCAGACTGATGTCAGATGGTCAGTTTCTGGTTTCTCGGTCAGAATGTGGTCAGTTGGACAGTTTCTGGTTTCTAGGTCAGACTGATGTCAGATGGTCAGTTTCTGGTTTCGAGGTCAGATTGTGGTCAGTTGGTCAGTTTCGGGTTACTACGTCAGAATGTGGTCAATTGGTCAGATACTGGTTGCTAAGTCAGATTGTGGTAACTTGCTCAGTTTATGGTTTCTAGGTCAGACTGTGGTCATTTGTTCAGTTTCGTGTTGTCTTGGTAAGTTGGTCAGTTTCATGTTGTCTCGGTCAGACCGTGGGCAGTTGATCAGTTTCTGGTTTCTTGGTCGGACTGAGGTCTGACTGTGGTCAGTTGGTCAGTTTCTGGTTTCTCGGTCTTACTGTGGTCAATGATTCAGTTTCTGGTTGTCTAGGTGTGTTTCTCTGGTCAGTTTTTTACTTTTTGGTTGCTAGGTCATCCTGTGGTCAGTTGGTCAGTTGCTTGTTGCTCGGTCAGACTGTGGTCAGTTGATCAGTTTCTGGTTCCGAGGTCAGACGATGGTCAGTTAATCAGTTTCTGTTTTCTATGTCAGACTGTGGTCAGTTGGTCAGTTCCGATTTGTCTCAGTCAGACTTTGGTCAGTTGGTCAGTTTCTGGTTCCGAGGTCAGACTGTGGTCAATTGGTCAGTTTCTGGTGTCTAGGTCAGACTGTGTCAGTTGGTCAGTTTCAGTTTTCTAGGTCACACTGTGGTCAGTTGGATAGTTTCTGGTTCCGAGTTCAGACTGGTCAGTTGGTCAGTTCTGGTTCCTAGGTCAGACTGTGGGCAGTTGGTCAATTTCTGGTTTCCAATTAAGAATGTGGTCAGTTGGTCAGTTTCTGGTTTCGAGGTCAGACTGTGGTCAGTTGGACAGTTTCCGGTTTCTAGGTCAGAATGTGGTCAGTTGGTCAGTTTCTGGTTTCGAGTTAAGAATGTCGTCAGTTGGACCGTTTCTGGTTTCGAGGTCAGACTGTGGTCAGTTTGTCAGTTTCTAATTTCGAGGTCAGACTAAGGTCAGTTGGTCAGTTTCTCGTTTCTAGGTCGGACTGTGGTCAGTTGGTCAGTTTCTGGTTTCTAGGTCAGACTGCGGTCAGTTGGTCAAATGCTGGTTTCTACGTCAGACTGTGGCCAATTAGTCAGATACTGGTTGCTCGGTCAGAATATGGCCTGTTGGACAGTTTGTGTTTGCAAGCTCAGACTGTGATCATTTGGTCACTTTCTGTTTTCGAGGTCAGATTGTGGTCAGTTGCTCAGTTTCTGGTTTCTAGGTCAGACTGTGATTAGTTTTTCTGTTTCTGGTTTCTAGGTCAGATTATGGTCAGTTGGTCAGTTTCTGGTTTGTAGGTCAGATTGCGGTCAGTTGGTCAGTTTTGGGTTGTTTCGGTCTGACTGGGGTCAGTCGGTCAGTTTCTGTTTTCGAGTTAAGAATGTGGTCAGTTGGTCAGTTGCTGGTTTCTATGTCAGACTGTGGTCGGTTGGTCAGTTACTGTTTGCTCAGTCAGACTGTGGTCAATTCGTCAGTTTCTTGTTGCCTCCGTCAGACTGTGGTCAGTCGGTCAGTTTCTGGTTCCTAGTTCAGACTGTGGTCATTTAGTCAGTTTCGTGCTGTCTTGGTCAGTTGGTCAGTTTCATGTTCTCTCAGTCAGACTGTGGGTAGTTAGTCAGCTTCTGGATTATAGGTCAGACTGAGGTCAGATGGTTAGTTTCTGGTTTCGAGGTCAGATTGTTGTCAGTTGCTAAGTTTCGGGTTTCTAGGTCAGACTGTCGTCAGTTGGTCAGTTGCTGTTTTTCGGTCAGACTGATGTCAGATGGTCAGTTTCTGGTTTCTCGGTCAGAATGTGGTCAGTTGGACAGTTTCTGGTTTCTAGGTCAGACTGATGTCAGATGGTCAGTTTCTGGTTTCGAGGTCAGATTGTGGTCAGTTGGTCAGTTTCGGGTTACTACGTCAGAATGTGGTCAATTGGTCAGATACTGGTTGCTAAGTCAGATTGTGGTAACTTGCTCAGTTTATGGTTTCTAGGTCAGACTGTGGTCATTTGTTCAGTTTCGTGTTGTCTTGGTAAGTTGGTCAGTTTCATGTTGTCTCGGTCAGACCGTGGGCAGTTGATCAGTTTCTGGTTTCTTGGTCGGACTGAGGTCTGACTGTGGTCAGTTGGTCAGTTTCTGGTTTCTCGGTCTTACTGTGGTCAGTGATTCAGTTTCTGGTTGTCTAGGTGTGTTTCTCTGGTCAGTTTTTTACTTTTTGGTTGCTAGGTCATCCTGTGGTCAGTTGGTCAGTTGCTTGTTGCTCGGTCAGACTGTGGTCAGTTGATCAGTTTCTGGTTCCGAGGTCAGACGATGGTCAGTTAATCAGTTTCTGTTTTCTATGTCAGACTGTGGTCAGTTGGTCAGTTCCGATTTGTCTCAGTCAGACTTTGGTCAATTGGTCAGTTTCTGGTGTCTAGGTCAGACTGTGTCAGTTGGTCAGTTTCAGTTTTCTAGGTCACACTGTGGTCAGTTGGATAGTTTCTGGTTCCGAGTTCAGACTGGTCAGTTGGTCAGTTCTGGTTCCTAGGTCAGACTGTGGGCAGTTGGTCAATTTCTGGTTTCCAATTAAGAATGTGGTCAGTTGGTCAGTTTCTGGTTTCGAGGTCAGACTGTGGTCAGTTGGACAGTTTCCGGTTTCTAGGTCAGAATGTGGTCAGTTGGTCAGTTTCTGGTTTCGAGTTAAGAATGTCGTCAGTTGGACCGTTTCTGGTTTCGAGGTCAGACTGTGGTCAGTTTGTCAGTTTCTAATTTCGAGGTCAGACTAAGGTCAGTTGGTCAGTTTCTCGTTTCTAGGTCGGACTGTGGTCAGTTGGTCAGTTTCTGGTTTCTAGGTCAGACTGCGGTCAGTTGGTCAAATGCTGGTTTCTACGTCAGACTGTGGCCAATTAGTCAGATACTGGTTGCTCGGTCAGAATATGGCCTGTTGGACAGTTTGTGTTTGCAAGCTCAGACTGTGATCATTTGGTCACTTTCTGTTTTCGAGGTCAGATTGTGGTCAGTTGCTCAGTTTCTGGTTTCTAGGTCAGACTGTGTTCATTTGGTGAGTTTAGTGTTGTCTTGGTCAGTTGGCCAGTTTCATGTTGTCTCGGTCAGACTGTGGGCAGTTGGTCAGTTTCTGGTTTCTAGGTCAGACTCTGGTCAGACTGTGGTCAGTTGGTCAGTTTATGGTTTCGCAGTCAGACTGTGGTCAGTTGGTCAGATACTGTTAACTAAGTCAGATTGTGGTCACTTGCTCAGTTAAAGGTTTCTAAGTCAGACTGTGCTCATTTGGTCAATTTCGTGTTGTCTTAGTCAGTTGCTCAGTTTCATGTTGTCTCGGTCAGACTGCGGGCAGTTGGTCAGTTTCTGGTTTCGAGGTCAGATAGTGGTCAGTTGCTCAGTTTCGTGTTTCTAGGTCAGACTGTGGCCAGTTGGTCAGTTGCTGGTTTCTACGTCAGACTGTTTTCAATTGGTCAGATACTGTTTGCTAAGTCAGATTGTGGTCACTTTCTAAGTTAATGGTTTCTAGGTCAGACTGTGGTCATTTGGTCAATTTCGTGTTATCTTGTTCAGTTGGTCATTTTCATGTTGTCTCGGTCAGACTGCGGGCAGTTGGTCAGTTTCTGGTTTCGAGGTCAGATACTGGTCAGTTGCTCAGTTTCGTGTTTATAGGTCAGACTGTGGCCAGTTGGTCAGTTGCTGGTTTTTTCGTCAGACTGTGGTCATTTGGTCAATTTCTTGTTGTCTTGGCTTGGTCAGTTGGTCAGTTTCATGTTGTCTCGGTCAGACTGTGGGCAGTTGGTCAGTTTCTGGTTTCTTGGTCAGCCTGTGGTCTGACTATGGTCAGTTGGTCAGTTTCTGGTTTCTCGGTCTGACTGTGGTCAGTTGGTCAGTTACAGGTTGTCTCTGTCAGACTTTGGTCAGTTGGTCAGTTTCTGGTTCCGAGGTCAGAATGTGGTCAATTGGTCTGTTTCTGGTGTCTAGGTCAGACTGTGTCAGTTGGTCAGTTTCAGGTTTCTAGGTCACACTGTGGTCAGTTGTACAGTTTCCGGTTCCTAGTTCAGACTGTGGTCAGTAGGTCACTTACTGGTTTCTCGTTCAGACTGTGGTTAGTTGGTCAGTTTCTGGTTTATAGGTCAGACTGTGGTCAGTTGGTCTGTTTCTGCTTTCTAGATCAGACTGTGGTCAGTTTGTCAGTTTCTGCTTTCTAGGTCAGACTGTGGACACTTGTACAGTTTCTGGTATCCAGTTCAGTCTGTGGTCAGTTGGTCAGTTTCTGGTTCCTAGTTCAGACTGTGGTCAGTTGGTCAGTTACTGGTTTCTCGTTCAGACTGAAGTCAGTTGGTCAGTTTCTGGTTCCTAATTCAGACTGTGATCAGTTGGTCAGTTACGGTTTCTAGCTCAGACTGTGGTCATTTGGTCAGTATCATTTTTCTATGTCAGACTGTGGTCCGTTGGTCAGTTGCTGGTTGCTAGCTCAGACTGTGGTCAGTTGCTCAGTTTCTGCTTTCTAGATCAGACTGTGGTCAGTTTCTGGTTGCTCGATCAGACTGTGGTCAGTTGGTCAGTTTTTGTTTTTATGTCAGACTGAGGTCAGACGGTCAGTTTCTGGTTTCTAGTTCAGAATCTGGTCAGTTGGTCAGTTTCTGGTTTCGAGTTAAGAATGTTTTCAGTTGGTCAGTTTCTGGTTTCTAGGTCAGACTGTGGTCATTTGGTCAGTTTCTGGTTCCAATTTCAGATTGTGGTCAGTTGGTCAGTTTCTGGTTCCAAGGTCAGACTGTGGTCAGCTGGTCAGTTTTTGGTTTCTAGGTCAGACTATGGTCAGTGTCGGGTTGTCAAGGGCTGTGTCTCTGGTCAGTTTGTTACTTTCTGGTTTCTAGGTAAGACTGTGGTCATTTGTTCAGTTTCGTGTTGTCTCCATCACACTGTGGTCAGTTGGTCAGTTTCTGGTTGCTCGTTGAGACTGTGGTTAGTTGCTCAGTTTCAGGTTGATCTGTCAGACTGTGGTCAGTTGGTAAGTTGCTGGCTGCTAGGTCAGACTGTGCTCAGTTCGTTAGTTTCTAATTCCAGGGTCAGACTGTGGTCAGTTGGTCAGTCACTGGTTTCTAGGGAAGACTTTGGTCAGTTGGTTAGTTACTGGTTTATAGGTCAGACTGTGGTCAGTTGGTCAATTTCTGGTTTCTAGGTCAGACTGTGGTCAGTTGGTCAGTTTCTGGCTTCTAGGTCAGTCTGTGGTCAGTTAGTCAGTTTCTGGTGTATAGTTCAGATTGTGGTCAGTTGGTCAGTTACTGGTTTCTCGTTCAGACTGTGGTTAGTTGGTCAGTTTCTGGTTTATAGGTCAGACTGTGGTCAGTTGGTCAGTTTCTGGTTTCTAGGTCAGACTATGGTCTGTTGGACAGTTTCTGGTTTCTAGGTCAGACTGTTGTCAGTTGGTCAGTTTCTGATTTCTAGATCAGACTGTGGTCAGTTTGTCAGTTTCTGCTTTCTAGGTAAGACTGTGGTCACTTGAACAGTTTCCGGTATCAAGGTCAGTCTGTGGTCAGTTGGTCAGTTTCTGCTTTCTAGATCAGAATGTGGTCAGTTTGTCAGTTTCTGGTTTCTAGGTCAGACTATGGTCACTTGGACAGTTTCTGGTTTCTAGGTCAGACTGTGGTCGGTAGGTCAGTTTCTTGTTCCAAGGTCACATTGTGGTCAGTTGGTTAGATTCTGTTTTCTAGGTCAGACTGTGGTCAGTTGGTCAGTTTCTGGTTCCAAGGTTAGACTGTGGTCAGTTGGTCAGTTTCTGTTTTCTATGTCAGACTGTGGTCAGTTGTTCAGTTGCTGGTTTCTTGTTCAGACTTTGGTCAGTTGGTCAGTTTCTGCTTTCTAGATCAGACTGTGGTGAGTTTCTGTTTGCTAGATCAGACTGTGTTCAGTTGGTCAGTTTCTGTTTTCTCGGTCAAACTGTGGTCAGTTGGTCAGTTTCTGGTTTCTCGTTCAGACAGTGGGCAGTTGCTCAGTTTCTGTTTTCCAGGACAGAATGTGGTCAGTTGGTCAGTTTCTGGTTTCTAGTTCAGACTGTGGTCAGTTGGTCAGTTTCTGCTTTCTAGATCAGAATGTGGTCAGTTTGTCAGTTTCTGGTTTCTCGACCTGACTGTTGTCAGTTCGTCAGTTTCGGATTGTCTCGGTCAGTTTTTGGTCAGTTGGACAGTTTCGGATTGTCTCGGTCAGTTTTTGGTCAGTTGGACAGTTTCTGGTTTCTAGGTCAGACTGTGGTCAGTTAGTGAGTTTCTGGTTCCTAGTTCAGACTGTGGTCAGTTGGTCAGATTCTGCTTTCTAGATCAGAATGTGGTCAGTTTGTCAGTTTCGGATTGTCTCGGTCAGTTTTTGGTCAGTTGGACAATTTCTGGTTTCAAGGTCAGACTGTGGTCAGTGGTCAGTTTCTGCTTTCTAGATCAGACTGTGGTCAGTTTGTCAGTTTCTGGTTTCTAGGTGAGACTGTGGTCAGTTGGTCAGTTTCGGATTGTCTCGGTCAGTTTTTGGTCAGTTGGACAGTTTCTGGTTCCAGATCAGACTGTGGTCGGTTGGTCAGTTTCTGGTTCCAAGGTCTCATTGTGGTCAGTTGGTCAGATTCTGTTTTCTAGGTCAGACAGTGGTCAGTTGGTCAGTTTCTGGTTTCGAGGTCAGACTGTGGTCAGTTGGTCAGTTTCTGGTTCCAATTTCAGACTGTGGTCAGTTGGTCAGTTTCTGGTTCCAATGTCAGACTGTGGTCAGCTGGTCAGTTTTTGGTTTCTTGGTCAGACTATGGTCAGTGTCGGGTTGTCAAGGGCTGTGTCTCTGGTCAGTTTGTTACTTTATGGTTTCTAGGTAAGACTGTGGTCATTTGTTCAGTTTCGTGTTGTCTCCATCACACTGTGGTCAGTTGGTCAGTTTCTGGTTGCTCGTTGAGACTGTGGTTTGTTGCTCAGTTTCAGGTTGATCTGTCAGACTGTGGTCAGTTGGTAAGTTGCTGGCTGCTAGGTCAGACTGTGGTCAGTTGGTCAGTTTCTGGTTTCTAGGGAAGACTTTGGTCAGTTGGTTAGTTGCTGGTTTATAGGTCAGACTGTGTTCAGTTGGTCAATTTCTGGTTTCTAGGTCAGACTGTGGTCAGTTGATCATTTTCTGTTTTCTTGGTCAGACTGTGGTCAGTTGGTCAATTGTTGGTTTCTACGTCAGACTGTGGTCAGTTGGTCAGATACTTTTCGCAAGGTCAGAATGTGGCCTATTGGGCAGTTTGTGGTTGCAAGGTCAGACTGTGGTCATTTGGTCAGTTTCTTGTTTCGAGGTCAGACTGTGGTCAGTTGTTCAGTTACTGGTTTCTAGGTCAGAAGGTGGTCAGTTGTTCAGTTTCGGGTTGTCTTGGTCAGTTGGTCAGTTTCACTTTGTCTCGGTCAGACTGTGGACATTTCGTCAGTTTCTGGATTCTAGGTCAGACTGTGGTCAGATTGTGGTCAGTAGGTCAGTTTCTGGTTTCTCGGTCAGACTGTTGTCAGTTGGTCAGTTTCTGGTTGTCTAGGTCTGTTTCTCTGGTCAGTTTTTTTTAATTTTTGGTTGCTACCTCATCCTGTGGTCAGTTGGTCAATTGCTTGTTGCTCGATCAGACTGTGGTCAGTTGGTCATTTTCTGTTTTGTTGGTCAGACTTTGGTCAGTTGGTCAATTTCTGGTTCCTATGTCAGACTTTGCTCAGTTGTTCAGATGCTGGTCGCTAGGTCAGAATGTGGTCTGTTGGACAGTTTGTGTTTGCATGGTCAGACGGTGGTCATTTGGTCAGGTTCTGGTTCCAAGGTCAGACTGTGGTCAGTTGGTCAATTTCTGGTTTCAAGGTCAGACTGTGGTCAGTTGATTATTTTCTGTTTTCTTGGTCAGACTGTGGTCAGTTGGTCAATTGTTGGTTTCTACATCAGTCTTTGGTCAGTTGGTCAGATACTAGTCGCAAGGTCAGAATGTGGCCTGTTGGACAGTTTGTGGTTGCTAGGTCAGACTGTGGTCATTTGGTCAGTTTCTTGTTTCGAGGTCAGACTGTGGTCAGTTGTTCAGTTTCTGGTTTCTAGGTCAGAAGGTGGTCAGTTGTTCAGTTTCGTGTTGTCTTGGTGAGTTGGTCAGTTTCATGTTGTCTCGGTCAGACTGAAGCAGTTGGTCAGTTTCTGGATTCTAGGTCAGACTGTGGTCAGATTGTGGTAAGTAGGTCAGTTTCTGGTTTCTCGGTCAGACTGTTGTCAATTGGTCAGTTTCTGATTGTCTAGGTCTGTTTCTCTGGTCAGTTTTTTATTCTTTTTGGTTGCTGTGTCATCCTGTGGTCAGTTGGTCAATTGCTTGTTGCTCGATCATACTGTGGTCACTTGATCAGTTTCTTGTTCAGAATGTGGTCAGTTGTTCAATTGCTGGTTTCTATGTCAGACTTTGTTCAGTTGGTCAGATACTGGTCGCAAGTTCAGAATGTGGCCTTTTGGGCAGTTTGTGGTTGCAAGGTCAGACTGTCGTCATTTGGTCAGTTTCTGGTTTCGAGGTCAGACTGTGGTCAGTTGATCAGTTTCTGGTTTCTAGGTCAGACTGTGGTCCGTTGGTCAATTTCTGGTTTTTAGGTAAGACTGAGGTCAGTTGGTCAGTTTCTGTTTTTAGGTCAGACTGAGGTCAGATGGTCAGTTTCTGGTTTCTAGGTCAGACTGTGGTCAGTGGGTCATTTTCTCTTTTCTTGGTCAGACTGTGGTCAGTTGGTCAATTGCAGGTTTCTACGTCAGACCTTGGTCAGTTGGTCAGATACTGGTCGCAAGGTCAGAATGTGGCCTGTTGGGCAGTTTGTGGTTGCTAGGTCAGACTGTGGTCATTTGGTCAGTTTCTGTTTTCTCGGTCAGACTGTGGTCAGTTGGTCAGTTTCTGGTTTCTAGTTCAGACTGTGGGTAGTTGGACAGGTTGTGGTTAAAGGTCAGACTGTGGTCAGTTGGTCAGTTTCTGGTTTTATGTCAGACCGAGGTATGAATAGTCCGTTTCTGGTTTCTTGGTCAGAATGTGGTCAGTTGGTCAGTTTCTGGTTTCTAGTTCAGACTGTGGTCAGTTGGTCCGTTTCTCTTTCCAGGTCAGACTGTGGTCAGTTGGTCTGTTTCTGGTTTCCAAGTCAGTCTGTGGTCAGTTGTTCAGTTTTTGGATTCTAGGTCAGATTGTGGTCAGTTGGTCACTTTCTGGTTTCTAGGTCAGACAGTGGGCAGTTGGTCAGTTTCTGGTTTCGAGTTAAGAATGTGGTCAGTTGGTCAGTTTCTGGTTTCTAGGTCAGATTGTGGTCAGTTGGTCAGTTTTGGGTTGTTTCGGTCTGATTGGGGTCAGTCGGTCAGTTTCTGTTTTCGAGTTAAGAATGTGGTCAGTTGGTCAGTTGCTGGTTTCTATGTCAGACTGTGGTCAGTTGGTCAGATACTGTTTGCTCAGTCAGACTGTGGTCAGTTCGTCAGTTTCTTGTTGCCTCCGTCAGACTGTGGTCAGTCGGTCAGTTTCGTGTTCCTAGTTCAGACTGTGGTCATTTAGTCAGTTTTGTGCTGTCTTGGTCAGTTGGTCAGTTTCATGTTGTCTCGGTCAGACTGTGGGTAGTTAGTCAGTTTCTGGATTATAGGTCAGACTGAGGTCAGATGGTCAGTTTCTGGTTTCAAGGTCAGATTGTTGTCAGTTGCTAAGTTTCGGGTTTCTAGGTCAGACTGTGGTCAGTTGGTCAGTTGCTGTTTTTCGGTCAGACTGATGTCAGATGGTCAGTTTCTGGTTTCTCGGTCAGAATGTGGTCAGTTGGACAGTTTCTGGTTTCTAGGTCAGACTGTGGTCAGTTGGTCAGTTTCTGTTTTTAGGTCAGACTGAGGTGAGATGATCAGTTTCTGGTTTCTAGGTCAGATTGTGGTCAGTTGCCAAGATTCGGGTTTCTAGGTCAGACTAGGTCAGTTGGTCAGTTGCTTGTTTCTACTTCAAACTGTGGTCAATTGGTCAGATACTGGTTGCTAAGTTCGATTGTGGTAACTTGCTCAGTTTATGGTTTCTAGGTCAGACTTTGGTCATTTGGTCAGTTTCGTGTTGTCTTGGTAAGTTGGTCAGTTTCATGTTGTCTCGGTCAGACTGTGGGCAGTTGATCAGTTTCTGGTTTCTTGGTCAGATTGAGGTCTGACTGTGGTCAGTTAGTCAGTTGCTGGTATCTCGGTCTTACTTTGGTCAGTGATTCAGTTTCTGGTTGTCTAGGTGTGTTTCTCTGGTCAGTTTTTTACATTTTGGTTGCTAGGTCATCCTGTGGTCAGTTGGTCAGTTGCTTGTTGCTCGGTCAGACTGCGGTCAGTTGGTCAATTGCTGGTTTCTACGTCAGACTGTGGCCAATTGGTCAGATACTGGTTGCTAGGTCAGAATGTGGCCTGTTGGACAGTTTGTGTTTGCTAGCTCAGACTGTGATCATTTGGTCACTTTCTGTTTTCGAGGTCAGATTGTGGTCAGTGGCTCAGTTTCTGGTTTCTAGGTCAGACTGTGTTCATTTGGTGAGTTTAGTGTTGTCTTGGTCAGTTGGCCAGTTTCATGTTGTCTCGGTCAGACTGTGGTCAGTTGGTCAGTTTCTGATTTCTCAGTCAGACTGCGGTCAGTTTGTCAGATACTGTTTGCTAAGTCAGATTGTGGTCACTTGTTCAGTTAAAGGTTTCTAGGTCAGACTTTGGTCATTTGGTCAATTTCGGGTTGTCTTGGTCAGTTGGTCAGTTTCATGTTGTCTCGGTCAGACTGCGGGCAGTTGGTCAGTTTCTGGTTTCGAGGTCAGATAGTGGTCAGTTGCTCAGTTTCGTGTTTCTAGGTCAGACTGTGGCCAGTTGGTCAGTTGCTGGTTTCTATGTCAGACTGTGGTCAATTGGTCAGATACTGTTTGCTAAGTCATATTGTGGTCACTTTCTAAGTTAATGGTTTCTAGCTCAGACTGTGTTCATTTGGTCAATTTCGTGTTGTCTTGGTCAGTTGGTCAGTTTCATGTTGTCTCGGTCAGACTGTGGACAGTTGGTCAGTTGCTGGTTTCTACGTCAGACTGTGGTCAATTGGTCATATATTGTTTGCGAATTCAGATTGTGGTCACTTGCTCAGTTTTTGGTTTCTAGGTCAGACTGTGGTCATTTGGTCAATTTCGTCTTGTCTTGGTCAGTTGGTCAGTTTCATGTTGTCTCGGTCAGACTGTGGGCAGTTGGTCAGTTTCTGGTTTCTTGGTCAGACTGTGGTCTGACTATGGTCAGTTGGTCAGTTTCTGGTTTCTCGGTCTGACTGTGGTCAGTTGGTCAGTTACAGGTTGTCTCTGTCAGACTTTGTTCAGTTGGTCAGTTTCTGGTTCCGAGGTCAGAATGTGGTCAATTGGTCTGTTTCTGGTGTCTAGGTCAGACTGTGTCAGTTGGTCAGTTTCAGGTTTCTAGGTCACACTGTGGTCAGTTGGACAGTTTCTGGTTCCTAGTTCAGACTGTGGTCAGTAGGTCACTTACTGGTTTCTCGTTCAGACTGTGGTTAGTTGGTCAGTTTCTGGTTTCGAGTTCAGACTGTGGTCAGTTGGTCAGTTTCTGGTTTCTAGCTCAGACTGTGGTCAGTTGGTTAGCTTCGGATTGTCTCGGTCACTTTTTGGTCAATTGTACAGTTTCTGGTTCCTGATCAGACTATGGTCGGTTGGTCAGTTTCTGCTTTCTAGATCAGACTGTGGTCAGTTTGTCAGTTTCTAGTTTCTAGCTCAGACTGTGGTCAGTTGGTTAGTTTCGGAATGTCTCGGTCAGTTTTTGGTCAGTTGGACAGTTTCTGGTTGCTAGATCAGACTGTGATTAGTTGGACAGTTTCTGGTTTATAGGTCAGACTGTTGTCAGACTGTGGTCAGCTGGTCAGTTTCTGGTTCCTAGTTCAGACTGTGGTCACTTGGACAGTTTCAAGTATCTAGGTCAGTCTGTGGTCAGTTGGTCAGTTTCTGGTTTATAGGTCAGACTGTGGTCAGTTGGTCAGTTTCTGCTTTCTAGATCAGAATGTGGTCACTTGGTCAGTTTCTGATTTCTAGATCAGACTGTGGTCATTTTGTCAGTTTTTGCTTTCTAGGTCAGGCTGTGGTCACTTGGACAGTTTCAGGTATCTAGGTCAGTCTGTGGTCAGTTGGTCAGTTTCTGGTTTATAGGTCAGACTGTGGTCAGTTGGTCAGTTTCTGCTTTCTAGATCAGAATGTGGTCAGTTTGTCAGTTTCTGGTTTCTAGGTCAGATTGTGGACACTTCGACAGTTTCTGGTTTCTAGGTCAGACTGTGGTCGATTGGTCAGTTCCTGATTCCAAGGTCACATTGTGGTCAGTTGGTCAGATTCTGTTTTCTAGGTCAGACTGTGGTCAGTTGGTCAGTTTCTGGTTTCGAGGTCAGACTGTGGTCAGTTGGTCAGTTTCTGGTTCCAAGGTTAGACTGTGGTCAGTTGGTCAGTTTCTGTTTTCTAGGTCAGACTGTGGTCACTTGGACAGTTTCAGGTATCTAGGTCAGTCTGTGGTCAGTTGGTCAGTTTCTGGTTCCGAGTTCAGACTGTGGTCAGTCGGTCAGTTACTGGTTTTTCGTTCAGACTGTGGTTAGTTGGTCAGTTTCTGGTTTCTAGGTCAGATTGTGGTCAGTTGGTCAGTTTCTGGTTTCTAGGTCAGACTGTGGTTAGTTGGTCATTTTCTGGTTCCTAGGTAAGACTGTGGTCAGTTGCTCAGTTTCTGGTTCTAGGTCAGACTGTGGTCGGTTGGTCAGTTTCTGATTCCAAGGTGACATTGTGGTCAGTTGGTCAGATTCTATTTTCTAGGTCAGACTGTGGTTAGTTGGTCAGTTTCTGGTTTCGAGGTCAGACTGTGGTCCGTTGGTCAGTTTCTGGTTCCAAGGATAGACTGTGGTCAGTTGGTCAGTTTCTGTTTTCTAGGTCAGACTGTGGTCACTTGGACAGTTTCAGGTATCTAGGTCAATCTGTGGTCAGTTGGTCAGTTTCTGGTTACTAGTTCAGACTGTGGTCAGTTGGTCAGTTACTGGTTTTTCGTTCAGACTGTGGTTAGTTGGTCAGTTTCTGGTTTATAGGTCAGACTGTGGTCAGTTGGTCAGTTTCTGGTTTCTAGGTCAGACTGTGGTCAGTTGGTCAGTTTCTGGTTTCTAGGTCAGACTGTGGTCAGTTGGTCAGTTTCTGGTTCCTAGGTCAGTCTGTGGACAGTTGGTCAGTTTCTGGTTTAATTTCAGACTGTTGGCAGTTGGTCAGTTGCTGGTTCTAGGTCAGTCTGTGGACAGTTCGTCAGTTGCCGGTTGCTCGATCAGTCTATGTGCAGTTTGTTACTTTTTGGTTGCGAGCTCATCCTGTAGCCCATTGGTCAGTTGCTGGTTACTTGATCAGACTGTGGTCAGTTCTGTCAGTTTCAGATTTCTCGGTCAGACTGTGGTCAATTGGTCAGTTTCGGTTAGTCTCGGGCAGACTGTGGTCAGTTGGTCAGCTGCAGGTTGTCTGGGTCAGACTCTGGTCAGTTGGTTAGTTTCTGGTTCTTATTTCAGACTGTAATCAGTTGGTCAGTTACGGTTTGTAGCTCAGACTGTGGTCAGTTGGTCAGTATCATTTTTCTATGTCAGACTGTGGTCAGTTGGTCAGTTGCTGATTTTATGTTCAGACTGTGGTCAGTTGGTCAGTTTCTGCTTTCTAGATCAGTCTGTGGTCAGTTTCTGGTTGCTAGATCAGACTGTGTTCAGTTTGTCTGTTTCTGTTTTCTCGGTCAAACTGTGGTCAGTTGGTCAGTTTCTGGTTTCTAGTTCAGACTGTGGGCAGTTGGACAGGTTGTGGTTAAAGGACAGACTGTGGTCAGTTGGTCAGTTTCTGGTTTTATGTCAGACTGAGGTCAGATGCTCAGTTTCTGGTTTCTAGGACAGAATGTGGTCAGTTGGTCAGTTTCTGGTTTCTAGTTCAGACTGTGGTCAGTTGGTCAGTTTCTGCTTTCTCGATCAGAATGTGGTCAGTTTGTCAGTTTCTGGTTTCTAGATCTGACTGTGGTCAGTTATTCAGGTTAGGATTGTCTCGGTCAGTTTTTGCTCAGTTGGACAGTTTCTGGTTTCTAGGTCAGACTGTGGTCAGTGGTCAGTTTCTGCTTTCTAGATCAGACTGTGGTCAGTTTATCAGTATCTGGTTTCTAGATCAGACTGTGGTCAGTTGGTCAGTTTCGGATTGTCTCGGTTAATTTTTGGTCAGTTGGACAGTTTCTGGTTCTAGATCAGACTGTGTTCGGTTGGTCAGTTTCTGATTCCAAGGTCACATTGTGGTCAGTTGGCCAGATTCTGTTTTCGAGGTCAGACTGTGGTCAGTTGGTCAGTTACTGGTTCCGAGGTCAGACTCGGTCCAGTTGGTCAGTTTCTGGATCCAAGGTCAGACTGTGGTCAGTTGGTCAGTTTCTGTTTTCTAGGTCAGACTGTGGTCAGTTGGTCAGTTTCCGGTTCCTAGGTCAGATTGTGGTCATTTGGTCAGTTTCTGGTTCCGAGTTCAGATTGTGGTCAGTAGGTCAGTTACTGGTTTCTCGTTCAGACAATGGTTAGTTGGTCAGTTTCTGGTTTATAGGTCAGACTGTGGTCAGTTGGTCAGTTTCTGGTTCCTAGTTCAGACTGTGGACAGTTGGTCAGATTCTGCTTTCTAGATCAGAATGTGGTCAGTTTGTCAGTTTCTGGTTTCTAGGTCTGACTGTGGTCAGTTCGTCAGTTTCGGATTGTCTCGTTCAGTTTTTGGTCAGTTGGACAATTTCTGGTTTCAAGGTCAGACTGTGGTCAGTGGTCAGTTTCTGCTTTCTATATCAGACTGTGGTCAGTTTGTCAGTTTCTGGTTTCTAGGTCAGACTGTGGTCAGTTGGTCAGTTTCGGATTGTGTCGGTCAGTTTTTGGTCAGTTGGACAGTTTCTGGTTCCAGATCAGACTGTGGTCGGTTGGTCAGTTTCTGGTTCCAAGGTCTCATTGTGGTCAGTTGGCCAGATTATTTTTTCTAGGTCAGACATTGGTCAGTTGGTCAGCTTCTGGTTTCGAGGTCAGACTGTGGTCAGTTGGTCAGTTTCTGGTTCCAAGGTCAGACTGTGGTCAGTTGGTCAGTTTCTGGTTCAAAGGTCAGACTGTGGTAAGCTGGTCAGTTTTTGGTTTCTAGGTCAGACTTTGGTCATTTGTTCAGTTTCGTGTTGTCTCCATCACACTGTGTTCAGTTGGTCAGTTTCTGGTTGCTCGCTGAGAATATGGTTAGTTGCTCAGTTTCAGGTTGATCTGTCAGACTGTGGTCAGTTGGTAAGTTGCTGGCTGCTAGGTCAGACTGTGCTCAGTTCGTTAGTTTCTGATTCCGGGGTCAGACTGTGGTCAGTTGGTCAGTCACTGGTTTCTAGGGAAGACTTTGGTCAGTTGGTTAGTTGCTGGTTTATAGGTCAGACTGTGGTCAGTTGGTCAATTTCTGGTTTCTAGGTCAGACTGTGGTCACTTGGTCAGTTTCTGACTTCTAGGTCAGTCTGTGGTCAGTTAGTCAGTTTCTGGTTCCTAGTTCAGACTGTGGTCAGTTGGTCAGTTACTGGTTTCTCGTTCAGACTGTGGTTAGTTGGTCAGTTTCTGGTTTATAGGTCAGACTGTGGTCAGTTGGTCAGTTTCTGGTTTCAAGTTCAGATTATGGTCTGTTGGACAGTTTCTGTTTTCTAGGTCAGACTGTGGTCAGTTGGTCAGTTTCTGATTTCTCGATCAGACTGTGGTCAGTTTGTCAGTTTCTGCTTTCTAGTTCAGACTGTGGTCAGTTGAACAGTTTCTGGTATCTAGGTCAGTCTGTGGTCATTTGCTCAGTTTCTGGTTTATAGGTCAGACTGTGGTCAGTTGGTCAGTTTCTGGTTTCTAGTTCAGACTGTGGGCAGTTGCTCAGTTTCTGGTTTCTAGGTCAGAATGTGGTCAGTTTGTCAGTTTCTGGTTTCTAGGTCACATTGTGGTCAGTTGGTTAGATTCTGTTTTCTAGGTCAGACTGTGGTCAGTTGGTCAGTTTCTGGTTCCAAGGTTAGACTGTGGTCAGTTGGTCAGTTTCTGTTTTCTATGTCAGACTGTGGTCAGTTGGTCAGTTGCTGGTTTCTTGTTCAGACTGTGGTCAGTTGGTCAGTTTCTGCTTTCTAGATCAGACTGTGGTCAGTTTCTGGTTGCTAGATCAGACTGTGTTCAGTTGGTCAGTTTCTGTTTTCTCGGTCAAACTGTGGTCAGTTGTTCAGTTTCTGGTTTCTAGTTCAGACTGTGGGCAGTTGCTCAGTTTCTGGTTTCTAGGACAGAATGTGGTCAGTTGGTCAGTTTCTGGTTCCAAGGTCAGACTGTGGTCAGTTGGTCAGTTTCTGGTTCCAAGGTCAGACTGTGGTCAGCTGGTCAGTTTTTGGTTTCTAGGTCAGACTATGGTCAGTGTCGGGTTGTCAAGGGCTGTGTCTCTGGTCAGTTTGTTACTTTATGGTTTCTAGGTCAGACTGTTGTCATTTGTTCAGTTTCGTGTTGTCTCAATCACACTGTGGTCAGTTGGTCAGTTTCTGGTTGCTCGTTGAGACTGTGGTTAGTTGCTCAGTTTCAGGTTGATCTGTCAGACTGTGGTCAGTTGGTAAGTTGCTGACTGCTAGGTCAGACTGTGCTCAGTTCGTTAATTAATGATTCCGGGGTCAGACTGTGGTCAGTTGGTCAGTCACTGGTTTCTAGGGAAGACTTTGGTCAGTTGGTTAGTTGCTGGTTTATAGGTCAGACTGCGGTCAGTTGGTCAATTTCTGGTTTCTAGGTCAGACTGTGGTCACTTGGTCAGTTTCTGGCTACTAGGTCAGTCTGTGGTCAGTTAGTCAGTTTCTGGTTCCTAGTTCAGACTGTGGTCAGTTGGTCAGTTACTGGTTTCTCGTTCAGACTGTGGTTAGTTGGTCAGTTTCTGGTTTATAGGTCGGACTGTGGTCAGTTGGTCAGTTTATGGTTTCTAGGTCAGACTATGGTCTGTTGGACAGTTTCTGGTTTCTCGGTCAGACTGTGGTCAGTTTGTCAGTTTCTGCTTTCCAGGTCAGACTGTGATCACTTGAACAATTTCTGGTATCTAGGTGAGACTGTGGTCACTTGGACAGTTTCTGGTTTCTATGTCAGACTGTGGTCGGTTGGTCAGTTTCTGGTTCCAAGTTCACATTGTCGTCAGTTGGTTAGATTCTGTTTTCTAGGGCAGACTGTGGTCAGTTGGTCAGTTTCTGGTTCCAAGGTTAGACTGTGGTCAGTTGGTCAGTTTCTGTTTTCTATGTCAGACACTGGTCAGTTGGTCAGTTGCTGGTTTCTTGTTCAGACTGTGGTCAGTTGGTCAGTTTCTGCTTTTAGATCAGACTGTGGTCAGTTTCTGGTTGCTAGATCAGACTGTGTTCAGTTGGTCATTTTCTGTTTTCTCGGTCAAACTGTGGTCAGTTGGTCAGTTTCTGGTTTCTAGTTCAGACTGTGGGCATTTGGACAGGATGTGGTTAAAGGTCAGACTGTGGTCAGTTGGTCAGTTTCTGGTTTCTAGTTCAGACTGTGGGCAGTTGGACAGGTTGTGGTTAAAGGTCAGACTGTGGTCAGTTGGTCAGTTTCTGGTTTTATGTCAGACTGAGGTCAGATGCTCAAATTCTGGTTTCTTGGTCAGACTGTGGTCAGTTAGTCAGTTTCTGGTTCCTCGTTCAGACTGTGGTCAGTTGGTAAGATTCTGCTTTCTAGATCAGAATGTGGTCAGTTTGACAGTTTCTGGTTTCTAGGTCTGACTGTGGTCAGTTAGTCAGTTTCGGATTGTCTCGGTCAGTTTTTGGTCAGTTGGACAATTTCTGGTTTCAAGGTCAGACTGTGGTCAGTGGTCAGTTTCTGCTTTCTAGGTCAGACTGTGGTCATTTGAACAGTTTCTGGTATCTAGGTCAGACTGTCGTCAGTTGGTCATTTTCTGCTTTCTAGATCAGAATGTGGTCAGTTTGTCAGTTTCTGGTTTCTAGGTGAGACTGTGGTCACTTGGACAGTTTCTGGTTTCTAGGTCAGACTGTGGTCGTTTGGTCAGTTTCTGGTTCCAAGGTCACATTGTCGTCAGTTGGTTAGATTCTGTTTTCTAGGTCAGACTGTGGTCAGTTTGTCAGTTTCTGGTTCCAAGGTTAGACTGTGGTCAGTTGGTCAGTTTCTGTTTTCTATGTCAGACTGTGGTCAGTTGGTCAGTTGCTGGTTTCTTGTTCAGACTGTGGTCAGTTGGTCAGTTTCTGCTTTTAGATCAGACTGTGGTCAGTTTCTGGTTGCTAGATCAGACTGTGTTCAGTTGTTCATTTTCTGTTTTCTCGGTCAAACTTTGGTCAGTTGGTCAGTTTCTGGTTTCTAGTTCAGACTGTAGGCAGTTGGACAGGTTGTGGTTAAAGGTCAGACTGTGGTCAGTTGGTCAGTTTCTGGTTTTATGTCAGACTGAGTTCAGATGCTCAATTTCTGGTTTCTTGTTCAGACTGTGGTCAGTTAGTCAGTTTCTGGTTCCTCGTTCAGACTGTGGTCAGTTGGTCAGATTCTGCTTTCTCGATCAGAATGTGGTCAGTTTGACAGTTTCTGATTTCTAGGTCTGACTCTGGTCAGTTAGTCAGTTTCGGATTGTCTCGGTCAGTTTTTGGTCAGTTGGACAATTTCTGGTTTCAAGGTCAGGCTGTGGTCAGTGGTCAGTTTCTGCTTTCTCGATCAGACTGTGGTCAGTTTGTCAGTTTCTGGTTTCTAGGTGAGACTGTGGTCAGTTGGTCAGTTTCGGATTGTCTCGGTCAGTTTTTGGTCAGTTGGACAGTTTCAAGTACCAGATCAGACTGTGGTCGGTTGGTCAGTTTTTGGTTCCAAGGTCTCATTGTGTTCAGTTGGTCATATTCTGTTTTCTAGGTCAGACAGTGGTCAGTTGGTCAGTTTCTGGTATCGAGGTCAGACTGTGGTCAGTTGGTCAGTTTCTGGTTCCAATGTCAGACTGTGGTCAGTTGGTCAGTTTCTGGTTCCAAGGTCAGACTGTGGTCAGCTGGTCAGTTTTTGGTTTCTTGGTCAGACTATGGTCAGTGTCGGGTTGTCAAGGGCTGTGTCTCTGGTCAGTTTGTTACTTTCTGGTTTCTAGGTAAGACTGTGGTCATTTGTTCAGTTTCGTGTTGTCTCCATCACACTGTGTTCAGTTGGTCAGTTTCTGGTTGCTCGTTGAGAATGTGGTTAGTTGCTCAGTTTCAGGTTGATCTGTCAGACTGTGGTCAGTTGGTAAGTTGCTGGCTGCTAGGTCAGACTGTGCTCAGTTCGTTAGTTTCTGATTCCGGGGTCAGACTGTGGTCAGTCGGTCAGTCACTGGTTTCTAGGGAAGACTTTGGTCACTTGGTTAGTTGCTGGTTTATAGGTCAGACTGTGGTCAGTTGGTCAATTTCTGGTTTCTAGGTCAGACTTTGGTCACTTGGTCAGTTTCTGGCTTCTAGGTCAGTCTGTGGTCAGTTAGTCAGTTTCTGGTTCCTAGTTCAGACTGTGGTCAGTTGGTCAGTTACTGGTTTCTCGTTCAGACTGTGGTTAGTTGGTCAGTTTCTGGTTTATAGGTCAGACTGTGGTCAATTGGTCAGTTTCTGGTTTCAAGGTCAGATTATGGTCTGTTGGACAGTTTCTGTTTTCTAGGTCAGACTGTGGTCAGTTGGTCAGTTTCTGATTTCTAGATCAGACTGTGGTCAGTTTGTCAGTTTCTGCTTTCTAGGTCAGACTGTGGTCAGTTGAACAGTTTCTGGTATCTAGTGTCAGTCTGTGGTCATTTGCTCAGTTTCTGGTTTATAGGTCAGACTGTGGTCAGTTGGTCAGTTTCTGCTTTCTAGATCAGAATGTGGTCAGTTTGTCAGTTTCTGGTTTCTAGGTCAGACTGTGGTCACTTGGACAGTTTCTGGTTTCTAGGTCAGACTGTGGTCGGTTGGTCAGTTTCTGGTTCCAAGGTCACATTGTGGTCAGTTGGTTAGATTCTGTTTTCTAGGTCCGACTGTGGTCAGTTGGTCAGTTTCTGGTTCCAAGGTTAGACTGTGGTCAGTTGGTCAGTTTCTGTTTTCTATGTCAGACTGTGGTCAGTTGGTCAGTTGCTGGTTTCTTGTTCAGACTGTGGTCAGTTGGTCAGTTTCTGCTTTCTAGATCAGACTGTGGTCAGTTTCTGGTTGCTACATCAGACTGTGTTCAGTTGGTCAGTTTCTGTTTTCTCGGTCAAACTGTGGTCAGTTGGTCAGTTTCTGGTTTCTAGTTCAGACTGTGGGCAGTTGCTCAGTTTCTGGTTTCTAGGACAGAATGTGGTCAGTTGGTCAGTTTCTGGTTCCAAGGTCAGACTGTGGTCAGTTGGTCAGTTTCTGGTGCCAAGGTCAGACTGTGGTCAGCTGGTCAGTTTTTGGTTTCTAGGTCAGACTATGGTCAGTGTCGGGTTGTCAAGGGCTGTGTCTCTGGTCAGTTTGTTACTTTATGGTTTCTAGGTCAGACTGTGGTCATTTGTTCAGTTTCGTGTTGTCTCCATCACACTCTGGTCAGTTGGTCAGTTTCTGGTTGCTCGTTGAGACTGTGGTTAGTTGCTCAGTTTCAGGTTGATCTGTCAGACTGTGGTCAGTTGGTAAGTTGCTGACTGCTTGGTCAGACTGTGCTCAGTTCGTTAGTTTATGATTCCGGGGTCAGACTGTGGTCAGTTGGTCAGTCACTGGTTTCTAGGGAAGACTTTGGTCAGTTGGTTAGTTGCTGGTTTATAGGTCAGACTGTGGTCAGTTGGTCAATTTCTGGTTTCTAGGTCAGACTGTGGTCACTTGGTCAGTTTCTGGCTTCTAGGTCAGTCTGTGGTCAGTTAGTCAGTTTCTGGTTCCTAGTTCAGACTGTGGTCAGTTGGTCAGTTACTGGTTTCTCGTTCAGACTGTGGTTAGTTGGTCAGTTTCTGGTTTATAGGTCAGACTGTGGTCAGTTGGTCAGTTTCTGGTTTCAAGGTCAGATTATGGTCTGTTGGACAGTTTCTGTTTTCTGGGTTAGACTGTGGTCAGTTGGTCAGTTTCTGATTTCTAGATCAGACTGTGGTCAGTTTGTCAGTTTCTGCTTTCTAGGTCAGACTGTGATCAGTGGAACAGTTTCTGGTATCTAGGTCAGTCTGTGGTCATTTGCTCAGTTTCTGGTTCATAGGTCAGACTGTGGTCAGTTGGTCAGTTTCTGCTTTCTAGATCAGAATGTGGTCAGTTTGTCAGTTTCTGGTTTCTAGGTCAGACTGTGGTCACTTGGACAGTTTCTGGTTTCTAGGTCAGACTGTGGTCGGTTGGTCAGTTTCTGGTTCCAAGGTCACATTGTGGTCAGTTGGTTAGATTCTGTTTTCTAGGTCAGACTGTGGTCAGTTGGTCAGTTTCTGGTTCCAAGGTTAGACTGTGGTCAGTTGGTCAGTTTCTGTTTTCTATGTCAGACTGTGGTCAGTTGGTCAGTTGCTGGTTTCTTGTTCAGACTGTGTTCAGTTGGTCAGTTTCTGCTTTCTAGATCAGACTGTGGTCAGTTTCTGGTTGCTAGATCAGACTGTGTTCAGTTGGTCAGTTTCTGTTTTCTCGGTCAAACTGTGGTCAGTTGGTCAGTTTCTGGTTTCTAGTTCAGACTGTGGGCAGTTGCTCAGTTTCTGGTTTCTAGGACAGAATGTGGTCAGTTGGTCAGTTTCTGGTTCCAAGGTCAGACTGTGGTCAGTTGGTCAGTTTCTGGTTCCAAGGTCAGACTGTAGTCAGCTGGTCAGTTTTTGGTTCCTAGGTCAGACTATGGTCAGTGTCGGGTTGTCAAGGGCTGTTTCTCTGGTCAGTTTGTTACTTTCTGGTTTCTAGGTCAGACTGTGGTCATTTGTTCAGTTTCGTGTTGTCTCCATCACACTGTGGTCAGTTGGTCAGTTTCTGGTTGCTCGTTGAGACTGTGGTTAGTTGCTCAGTTTCAGGTTGATCTGTCAGACTGTGGTCAGTTGGTAAGTTGCTGACTGCTAGGTCAGACTGTGCTCAGTTCGTTAATTTATGATTCCGGGGTCAGACTGTGGTCAGTTGGTCAGTCACTGGTTTCTAGGGAAGACTTTGGTCAGTTGGTTAGTTGCTGGTTTATAGGTCAAACTGCGGTCAGTTGGTCAATTTCTGGTTTCTAGGTCAGACTGTGGTCACTTGGTCAGTTTCTGGCTTCTAGGTCAGTCTGTGGTCAGTTAGTCAGTTTCTGGTTCCTAGTTCAGACTGTGGTCAGTTGGTCAGTTACTGGTTTCTCGTTCAGACTGTGGTTAGTTGGTCAGTTTCTGGTTTATAGGTCGGACTGTGGTCAGTTGGTCAGTTTATGGTTTCTAGGTCAGACTATGGTCTGTTGGACAGTTTCTGGTTTCTCGGTTAGACTGTGGTCAGTTTGTCAGTTTCTGCTTTCTAGGTCAGACTGTGTTCACTTGAACAATTTCTGGTATCTAGGTGAGACTGTGGTCACTTGGACAGTTTCTTGTTTCTAGGTCAGACTGTGGTCGGTTGGTCAGTTTCTGGTTCCAAGTTCACATTGTCGTCAGTTGGTTAGATTCTGTTTTCTAGGTCAGACTGTGGTCAGTTGGTCAGTTTCTGGTTCCAAGGTTAGACTGTGGTCAGTTGGTCAGTTTCTGTTTTCTATGTCAGACTGTGGTCAGTTGGTCAGTTGCTGGTTTCTTGTTCAGACTGTGGTCAGTTGGTCAGTTTCTGCTTTTAGATCAGACTGTGGTCAGTTTCTGGTTGCTAGATCAGACTGTGTTCAGTTGGTCATTTTCTGTTTTCTCGGTCAAACTGTGGTCATTTGGTCAGTTTCTGGTTTCTAGTTCAGACTGTGGGCAGTTGGACAGGTTGTGGTTAAAGGTCAGACTGTGGTCAGTTGGTCAGTTTCTGGTTTTATGTCAGACTGAGGTCCGATGCTCAATTTCTGGTTTCTTGGTCAGACTGTGGTCAGTTAGTCAGTTTCTGGTTCCTCGTTCAGACTGTGGTCAGTTGGTCAGATACTGCTTTCTAGATCAGAATGTGGTCAGTTTGACAGTTTCTGATTTCTAGGTCTGACTGTGGTCAGTTAGTCAGTTTCGGATTGTCTCGGTCAGTTTTTGGTCAGTTGGACAATTTCTGGTTTCAAGGTCAGACTGTGGTCAGTGGTCAGTTTCTGCTTTCTAGATCAGACTGTGGTCAGTTTGTCAGTTTCTGATTTCTAGATCAGACTGTGGTCAGTTTGTCAGTTTCTGCTTTCTAGGTCAGACTGTGGTCACTTGAACAGTTTCTGGTATCTAGGTCAGACTGTGGTCAGTTGGTCATTTTCTGCTTTCTAGATCAGAATGTGGTCAGTTTGTCAGTTTCTGGTTTCTAGGTGAGACTGTGGACACTTGGACAGTTTCTGGTTTCGAGGTCAGACTGTGGTCGGTTGGTCAGTTTCTGGTTCCAAGGTCACATTGTCGTCAGTTGGTTAGATTCTGTTTTCTAGGTCAGACTGTGGTCAGTTGGTCAGTTTCTGGTTCCAAGGTTAGACTGTGGTCAGTTGGTCAGTTTCTGTTTTCTATGTCAGACTGTGGTCAGTTGGTCAGTTGCTGGTTTCTTGTTCAGACTGTGGTCAGTTGGTCAGTTTCTGCTTTTAGATCAGACTGTGGTCAGTTTCTGGTTGCTAGATCAGACTGTTCAGTTGGTCATTTTCTGTTTTCTCGGTCAAACTGTGGTCAGTTGGTCAGTTTCTGGTTTCTAGTTCAGACTGTGGGCATTTGGACAGGTTGTGGTTAAAGGTCAGACTGTGGTCAGTTGGTCAGTTTCTGGTTTTATGTCTTACTGAGGTCAGATGCTCAATTTCTGGTTTCTTGTTCAGACTGTGGTCAGTTAGTCAGTTTCTGGTTCCTCGTTCAGACTGTGGTCAGTTGGTCAGATTCTGCGTTCTAGATCAGAATGTGGTCAGTTTGACAGTTTCTCATTTCTAGGTCTGTCTGTGGTCAGTTAGTCAGTTTCGGATTGTCTCGGTCAGTTTTTGGCCAGTTGGACAATTTCTGGTTTCAAGGTCAGACTGTGGTCAGTGGTCAGTTTCTGCTTTCTCGATCAGACTGTGGTCAGTTTGTCAGTTTCTGGTTTCTAGGTGAGACTGTGGTCAGTTGGTCAGTTTCGGATTGTCTCGGTCAGTTTTTGGTCAGTTGGACAGTTTCTGGTACCAGATCAGACTGTGGTCGGTTGGTCAGTTTTTGGTTCCAAGGTCTCATTGTGGTCAGTTGGTCAGATTCTGTTTTCTAGGTCAGACAGTGGTCAGTTGGTCAGTTTCTGGTATCGAGGTCAGACTGTGGTCAGTTGGTCAGTTTCTGGTTCCAATGTCAGACTGTGGTCAGTTGGTCAGTTTCTGGTTCCAAGGTCAGACTGTGGTCAGCTGGTCAGTTTTTGGTTTCTAGGTCAGACTATGGTCAGAATCGGGTTGTCAAGGGCTGTGTCTCTGGTCAGTTTGTTACTTTCTGGTTTCTAGGTAAGATTGTGGTCATTTGTTCAGTTTCGTGTTGTCTCCATCACACTGTGGTCAGTTGGTCAGTTTCTGGTTGCTCGTTGAGACTGTGGTTAGCTGCTCAGTTTCAGGTTGATCTGTCAGACTGTGGTCAGTTGTTAAGTTGCTGGCTGCTAGGTCAGACTGTGCTCAGTTCGTTAGTTTCTAATTCCAGGGTCAGACTGTGGTCAGTTGGTCAGTCACTGGTTTCTAGTGAAGACTGTGGTCAGTTGGTTAGTTGCTGGTTTATAGGTCAGACTGTGGTCAGTTGGTCAATTTCTGGTTTCTAGGTCAGACTGTGGTCAGTTGGTCAGTTTCTGGCTTCTAGGTCAGTCTGTGGTCAGTTAGTCAGTTTCTGGTTTATAGTTCAGATTGTGGTCAGTTGGTCAGTTACTGGTTTCTCGTTCAGACTGTGGTTAGTTGGTCAGTTTCTGGTTTATAGGTCAGACTGTGGTCATTTGGTCAGTTTCTGGTTTCTATGTCAGACTATGGTCTGTTGGACAGTTTCTGGTTTCTAGGTCAGACTGTGGTCAGTTGGTCAGTTTCTGATTTCTGGATCAGACTGTGGTCAGTTTGTCAGTTTCTGCTTTCTAGGTCAGACTGTGGTCACTTGAACAGTTTCCGGTATCTAGGTCAGTCTGTGGTCAGTTGGTCAGTTTCTGGTTTATAGCTCAGACTGTGGTCAGTTGGTCAGTTTCTGCTTTCTAGATCAGAATGTGGTCAGTTTGTCAGTTTCTGGTTTCTAGGTCAGATTGTGGTCACTTGGACAGTTTCTGGTTTCTAGGTCAGACTGTGGTCGGTAGGTCAGTTTCTTGTTCCAAGGTCACATTGTGGTCAGTTGGTTAGATTCTGTTTTCTAGGTCAGACTCTGGTCAGTTGGTCAGTTTCTGGTTCCAAGGTTAGACTGTGGTCAGTTGGTCAGTTTCTGTTTTCTATGTCAGACTGTGGTCAGTTGTTCAGTTGCTGGTTTCTTGTTCAGACTTTGGTCAGTTGGTCAGTTTCTGCTTTCTAGATCAGACTGTGGTGAGTTTCTGTTTGCTAGATCAGACTGTGTTCAGTTGGTCAGTTTCTGTTTTCTCGGTCAAACTGTGGTCAGTTGGTCAGTTTCTGGTTTCTCGTTCAGACAGTGGGCAGTTGCTCACTTTCTGTTTTCCAGGACAGAATGTGGTCAGTTGGTCAGTTTCTGGTTTCTAGTTCAGACTGTGGTCAGTTGGTCAGTTTCTGCTTTCTAGATCAGAATGTGGTCAGTTTGTCAGTTTCTGGTTTCTAGACCTGACTGTTGTCAGTTCGTCAGTTTCGGATAGTCTCGGTCAGTTTTTGGTCAGTTGGACAGTTTCGGATTGTCTCGGTCAGTTTTTGGTCAGTTGGACAGTTTCTGGTTTCTAGGTCAGACTGTGGTCAGTTAGTGAGTTTCTGGTTCCTAGTTCAGACTGTGGTCAGTTGGTCAGATTCTGCTTTCTAGATCAGAATGTGGTCAGTTTGTCAGTTTCGGATTGTCTCGGTCAGTTTTTGGTCAGTTGGACAATTTCTGGTTTCAAGGTCAGACTGTGGTCAGTGGTCAGTTTCTGCTTTCTAGATCAGACTGTGGTCAGTTTGTCAGTTTCTGGTTTCTAGGTGAGACTGTGGTCAGTTGGTCAGTTTCGGATTGTCTCGGTCAGTTTTTGGTCAGTTGGACAGTTTCTGGTTCCAGATCAGACTGTGGTCGGTTGGTCAGTTTCTGGTTCCAAGGTCTCATTGTGGTCAGTTGGTCAGATTCTGTTTTCTAGGTCAGACAGTGGTCAGTTGGTCAGTTTCTGGTTTCGAGGTCAGACTGTGGTCAGTTGGTCAGTTTCTGGTTCCAATTTCAGACTGTGGTCAGTTGGTCAGTTTCTGGTTCCAATGTCAGACTGTGGTCAGCTGGTCAGTTTTTGGTTTCTAGGTCAGACTATGGTCAGTGTCGGGTTGTCAAGGGCTGTGTCTCTGGTCAGTTTGTTACTTTATGGTTTCTAGGTAAGACTGTGGTCATTTGTTCAGTTTCGTGTTGTCTCCATCACACTGTGGTCAGTTGGTCAGTTTCTGGTTGCTCGTTGAGACTGTGGTTTGTTGCTCAGTTTCAGGTTGATCTGTTAAACTGTGGTCAGTTGGTAAGTTGCTGGCTGCTAGGTCAGACTGTGGTCAGTTGGTCAGTTTCTGGTTTCTAGGGAAGACTTCGGTCAGTTGGTTAGTCGCTGGTTTATAGGTCAGACTGTGGTCAGTTGGTCAATTTCTGGTTTCTAGGTCAGACTGTGGTCAGTTGATCATTTTCTGTTTTCTTGGTCAGACTGTGGTCAGTTGGTCAATTGTTGGTTTCTACGTCAGACTGTGGTCAGTTGGTCAGATACTGGTCGCAAGGTCAGAATGTGGCCTATTGGGCAGTTTGTGGTTGCAAGGTCAGACTGTGGTCATTTGGTCAGTTTCTGGTTTCGAGGTCAGACTGTGGTCAGTTGATCAGTTTCTGGTTTCTAGGTCAGACTGTGGTCCGTTGGTCAATTTCTGGTTTTTAGGTCAGACTGTGGTCAGTTGGTCAGTTTCTGTTTTTAGGTCAGACTGAGGTCAGATGGTCAGTTTCTGGTTTCTAGGTCAGACTGTGGTCAGTGGGTCATTTTCTCTTTTCTTGGTCAGACTGTGGTCAGTTGGTCAATTGCTGGTTTCTACGTCAGACCTTGGTCAGTTGGTCAGATACTGGTCGCAAGGTCAGAATGTGGCCTGTTGGGCAGTTTGTGGTTGCTAGGTCAGACTGTGGTCATTTGGTCAGTTTCTTGTTTCGAGGTCAGACTGTGGTCAGTTGTTCAGTTACTGGTTTCTAGGTCAGAAGGTGGTCAGTTGTTCAGTTTCGGGTTGTCTTGGTCAGTTGGTCAGTTTCACTTTGTCTCGGTCAGACTGTGGACATTTCGTCAGTTTCTGGATTCTAGGTCAGACTGTGGTCAGATTGTGGTCAGCAGGTCAGTTTCTGGTTTCTCGGTCAGACTGTTGTCAGTTGGTCAGTTTCTGGTTGTCTAGGTCTGTTTCTCTGGTCAGTTTTTTTTAATTTTTGGTTGCTACGTCATCCTGTGGTCAGTTGGTCAATTGCTTGTTGCTCGATCAGACTGTGGTCAGTTGGTCATTTTCTGTTTTGTTGGTCAGACTTTGGTCAGTTGGTCAATTTCTGGTTTCTATGTCAGACTTTGCTCAGTTGTTCAGATGCTGGTCGCTAGGTCAGAATGTGGTCTGTTGGACAGTTTGTGTTTGCAAGGTCAGACGGTGGTCATTTGGTCAGGTTCTGGTTTCTAGGTCAGACTGTGGTCAGTTAGTCAGTTTCGGGTTCCAAGGTGAGACGGTGGTCAGTTGGTCAGCTACTTTTTTCTAGGTCAGACTGTGGTCCATTGGTCAGTTTCTGATTTCTAGGTCAGACTGTGGTCAGTTGGTCAGTTTCTGTTTTTATGTCAGACTGAGGTCAGACGGTCAGTTTCTGGTTTCTAGTTCAGAATGTGGTCAGTTGGTCAGTTTCTGGTTTCGATTTAAGAATGATTTCAGTTGGTCAGTTTTTGGTTTCGAGGTCAGACTATTGTCAGTTGATCAGTTTCTGGTTTCCAGGTCAGACTGTGGTCAGTTGGTCAGTTTCAGGTTTCTAGCTTAGACTGTGTTCAGTTGGTCAATTGCTGGTTTCTACGTCAGACTGTGGTCAGTTCGTCAAATACTGGTTGCTAGGTCAGAATGTGGCCTGTTGGACAGTTTGTGGTTGCTAGGTCAAACTGTGGTCATTTGGTCAGTTTCTGGTTTCGAGGTCAGATTGTGGTTAGTTGCTCAGTTTCTCGTTTCTTCGTCATACTTTGGTAATTTAGTCAGTTTCGTGTTGTCTTGGTGAGTTGGTCAGTTTCATGTTGTCTCGGTCAGACTGAAGCAGTTGGTCAGTATCTGGTTTCTAGGTCAGACTGTGGTCAGACTGTGGTCAGTTGGTCAGTTTCTGGTTTCTCGGTCAGACTGTGGTCAGTTGGTCAAAATCTGGTTGTCTAGGTCTGTTTCTCTGGTCAGTTTTTAACATTTTGGTTGCTAGGTCATCCTGTGGTCAGTTGGTCAGTTTCTGGTTTCCAGATCAGAGTGTGGTCAGTTGGTCAGTTTCTGGTTTGTAGGTCAGACTGTAGTCCGTTGCACTCTTTCTGGTTTCTAGGTCAGACTGTGGTCAGTTGGTCAGTTTCTGTTTTTAGGTCAGACTGAGGTCAGATGGTCAGTTTCTGTTTTCTAGGTCAGAATGTGGTCAGTTCGTCACTTTCTTGTTTCGAGTTAAGAATGTGGTCAGTTCGTCAGTTTCTGGTTTCGAAGTCAGACTGTGGTCAGTTGGTCAGTTTCTGGTTTCGAGGTCAGACTGTGGTCAGTTGGTCAATTTCTGGTTTCAAGGTCAGACTGTGGTCAGTTGATTATTTTCTGTTTTCTTGGTCAGACTGTGGTCAGTTGGTCAATTGTTGGTTTCTACGTCAGTCTTTGGTCAATTGGTCAGATACTAGTCGCAAGGTCAGAATGTGGCCTGTTGGACAGTTTGTGGTTGCTAGGTCAGACTGTGGTCATTTGGTCAGTTTCTTGTTTCGAGGTCAGACTGTGGTCAGTTGTTCAGTTTCTGGTTTCTAGGTCAGAAGGTGGTCAGTTGTTCAGTTTCGAGTTGTCTTGGTCAGTTGGTCAGTTTCACTTTGTCTCGGTCAGACTGTGGACATTTGGTCAGTTTCTGGATTCTCGGTCAGACTGTGGTCAGATTGTGGTCAGTAGGTCAGTTTCTGGTTTCTCGGTCAGACTGTTATAAATTGGTCAGTTTCTGATTGTCTAGGTCTGTTTCTCTGGTCAGTTTTTTATTCTTTTTGGTTGCTGTGTCATCCTGTGGTCAGTTGGTCAATTGCTTGTTGCTCGATCATACTGTGGTCACTTGATCAGTTTCTTGTTCAGAATGTGGTCAGTTGTTCAATTGCTGGTTTATATGTCAGACTTTGGTCAGTTGGTCAGATACTGGTCGCAAGCTCAGAATGTGGCCTGTTGGGCAGTTTGTGGTTGCTAGGTCAGACTGTGGTCCGTTGGTCAATTTCTGGTGTCTAGGTCAGACTGTGGTCAGTTGGTCAGTTTCTGGTTTCGAGGTCAGACTGTGGTCAGTGGGTCATTTTCTCTTTTCTTGGTCAGACTGTGGTCAGTTGGTCAATTGCTGGTTTCTACGTAAGACCTTGGTCAGTTGGTCAGATACTGGTCGCAAGGTCAGAATGTGGCCTGTTGGGCAGTTTGTGGTTGCTAGGTCAGACTGTGATCATTTGGTCAGTTTCTTGTTTCGAGGTCAGACTGTGGTCAGTTGTTCAGTTTCTGGTGTCTAGGTCAGAAGGTGGTCAGTTGTTCAGTTTCGGGTTGTCTTGGTCAGTTGGTCAGTTTCACTTTGTCTCGGTCAGACTGTGGACATTTGGTCAGTTTCTGGATTCTAGGTCAGACTGTGGTCAGATTGTGGTCAGTAGGTCAGTTTCTGGTTTCTCGGTCAGACTGTTGTCAGTTGGTCAGTTTCTGGTTGTCTTGGTCTGTTTCTCTGGTCAGTTTTTTTAAATTTTTAGTTGCTGCGTCATCCTGTGGTCAGTTGGTCAATTGATTGTTGCTCGATCAGACTGTGGTCAGTTGGTCAATTTATGTTTTCTTGGTCAGACTTTGGTCAGTTGGTCAATTTCTGGTTTCTATGTCAGACTTTGCTCAGTTGTTCAGATGCTGGTCGCTAGGTCAGAATGTGGTCTGTTGGACAGTTTGTGTTTGCAAGGTCAGACGGTGGTCATTTGGTCAGTTTCTGGTTTCTAGGTCAGACTGTGGTCAGTTGGTCAGTTTCGGGTTCCAAGGTCAGACGGTGGTCAGTTGGTCAGTTTCTTTTTTCTAGGTCAGACTGTGGTCCATTGGTCAGTTTCTGATTTCTAGGTCAGACTGTGGTCAGTTGGTCAGTTTCTGTTTTTATGTCAGACTGAGGTCAGACGGTCAGTTTCTGGTTTCTAGTTCAGAATGTGGTCAGTTGGTCAGTTTCTGGTTTCGAGTTAAGAATGATTTCAGTTGGTCAGTTTTTGGTTTCGATGTCAGACTGTGGTCAGTTCGTCAGATACTGGTTGCTAGGTCAGAATGTGGCCTGTTGGACAGTTTGTGGTTGCTAGGTCAAACTGTGGTCATTTGGTCAGTTTCTGGTTTCGAGGTCAGATTGTGGTTAGTTGCTCAGTTTCTCGTTTCTTCGTCATACTTTGGTAATTTAGTCAGTTTCGTGTTGTCTTGGTGAGTTGGTCAGTTTCATGTTGTCTCGGTCAGACTGAAGCAGGTGGTCAGTTTCTAGGTCAGACTGTGGTCAGACTGTGGTCAGTTGGTCAGTTTCTGGTTTCTCGGTCAGACTGTGGTCAGTTGGTCAGTTTCTGGTTGTCTAGGTCTGTTTCTCTGGTCAGTTTTTAACATTTTGGTTGCTAGGTCATCCTGTGGTCAGTTCGTCAGTTTCTGGTTTCCAGATCAGAGTGTGGTCAGTTGGTCAGTTTCTGGTTTGTAGGTCAGACTGTAGTCCGTTGCTCTATTTCTGGTTTCTAGGTCAGAATGTGGTCAGTTGGTAAGTTTCTGTTTTTAGGTCAGACTGAGGTCAGATGGTCAGTTTCTTTTTTCTAGATCAGAATGTGGTCAGTTCGTCAGTTTCTGGTTTCGAGTTAAGAATGTGGTCAGTTCGTCAGTTTCTGGTTTCGAGGTCAGACTGTGGTCAGTTGGTCAATTTCTGGTTTCTAGGTCAGACTGTGGTCAGTTGGTCATTTTCTGTTTTCTTGGTCAGACTGTGGTCAGTTGGTCAATTGCTGGTTTCTATGTCAGACTTTGCTCAGTTGGTCAGATACTGGTCGCAAGCTCAGAATGTGGCCTATTGGACAGTTTGTGGTTGCTAGGTCAGACTGTGGTCATTTGGTCAGGTTCTGGTTTCGAGGTCAGACTGTGGTCAGTTGATCAGTTTCTGGTTTCTAGGTCAGACTGTGGTCCGTTGGTCAATTTCTGGTTTCTAGGTCAGACTGTGGTCAGTTGGTCAGTTTCTGTTTTTGGGTCAGACTGAGATCAGATGGTCAGTTTCTGGTTTCTAGGTCAGAATGTGGTCAGTTCGTCAGCTTCTGGTTTCGAGTTAAGAATGTGGTCAGTTCGTCAGTTTCTGGTTTCGAGGTCAGACTGTGGTCAGTTGATCAGCTTCTGGTTTCGAGGTCAGACTGTGAACAGTTGGTCAATTTCTGGTTTCTACGTCAGACCTTGGTCAGTTGGTCAGATACTGGTCGCAAGGTCAGAATGTGGCCTGTTGGGCAGTTTGTGGTTTCGAGGTCAGACTGTGGTCATTTGGTCAGTTTCTTGTTTCGAGGTCAGGCAGTGGTCAGTTGTTCAGTTTCTGGTTTCTAGGTCAGAAGGTGGTCAGTTGTTCAGTTTCGGGTTGTCTTGGTCAGTTGGTCAGTTTCACTTTGTCTCGGTCAGACTGTGGAGATTTGGTCAGTTTCTGGTTTCTAGGTCAGACTGTGGTCAGATTGTGGTCAGTAGGTCAGTTTCTGGTTTCTCGGTCAGACTGTTGTCAGTTGGTCAGTTTCTGGTTGTCTAGGTCTGTTTCTCTGGTCAGTTTTGTTTTACTTTTTGTTTGCTATGTCATCCTGTGGTCAGTTAGTCAATTGCTTGTTGCTCGATCAGACTGTGGTCAGTTGGTCATTTTCTGTTTTCTTGGTCAGACTGTGGTCAGTTGGTCAATTGCTGGTTTCTACGTCAGACCTTGGTCAGTTGGTCAGATACTGGTCGCAAGGACAGAATTGGCCTGTTGGGCAGTCTGTGGTTGCTAGGTGAGACTGTGGGCATTTGGTCAGTTTCTGGTTTCGAGGTCAGACTGTGGTCATTTGTTCAGTTTATGGTTTCTAGGTCAGACTGTGGTCAATTGGTCAGTTTTGGGTTGTCATGGTCAGTTGGTCAGTTTCAAGTTGTCTCCATTAGAATGTGGACATTTGGTCAGTCTCTGGTTTCTAGGTCAGACTGTGGTCAGACTGTGATCAGTAGGTCAGTTTCTGGTTTCTCGGTCAGACTGTGGTCAGTTGGTCAGTTTCTCTTTGTCTAGGTCTGTTTCTCTTGTCAGTTTTTTTTTACTTTTTGGTTGCTAGATCATCCTGTGGTCAGTTGGTCAATCGCTAGTTGCTCGATCAGATTGTGGTCAGTTGATCAGTTTCGGGTTCCAAGGTCAGACGGTGGTCCGTTGGTCAGTTTCTTTTTTCTAGGTTAGACTGTGGTCCATTGGTCAGTTTCTGATTTCTAGGTCAGACTGTGGTCAGTTGGTCAGTTTCTATTTTTATTTCAGACTGAGGTCAGACGGTCATTTCTGGTTTCTAGTTCAGAATCTGGTCAGTTGGTCAGTTTCTGGTTTCTATGTCAGACTTTTGTCAGTTGGTCAGATACTGGTCGCAAGATCAGTATGTGGCCTGTTGGACAATTTGTGGTTGCTAGGTCAGACTGTGGTCATTTGGTCAGTTTCTTGTTTCGAGGTCAGACTGTGGTCAGTTGATCAGTTTCTGGTTTTGAGGTCACACTGTGGTCAGTTGTTCAGTATCTGGTTTCTAGGTCAGACTGTGATCAGTTGGTCAGTTTCAGGTTTCTTGGTCAGACTGTGTTCAGTTGGTCAATTGCTGGTTTCTACTTCAGACTGTGGTCAGTGAGTCAGATACTGGTTGCTAGGTCAGAATGTGGACTGTTGGACAGTATGTGGTTGCTAGGTCAGACTGTGGTCATTTAGTCACTTTCTGGTTTCGAGGTCAGATTGTGGTCAGTTGCTTAGTTTCTCGTTTCTTGGTCAGACTGTGGTCATTTAGTCAGTTTCGTGTTGTCTTGGTCAGTTGGTCTGTTTCATGTTGTCTCGGTCAGACTCTGGTCAGACTATGGTCAGTTGGTCAGTTTCTGGTTTCACGAGCCAGACTGTGGTCAGTTGGTCAGTTTCCGATTGTCTAGGTCTGTTTCTCTGGTCAGTTTTTAACATTTTGGTTGCTCGGTCATCCTGTGGTCAGTTGGTCAGTTTCTGGTTTATATATCAGAGTGTGGTCAGTTGGTCAGTTTCTGGTTTGTAGGTCAGACTGTGGTCAGTTCGTCAGTTTCTGGTTTCTCGGTCAGACTGTGGTCAGTTGGTCAGTTTCTGGTTGTCTAGGTCTGTTTCTCTGGTCAGTTTTTTTTACTTTTTGGTTGCTATGTCATCCTGTGGTCAGTTGATCAATTGCTTGTTGCACGATCAGACTGTGGCCAGTTGATCAGCTTCTGGTTTCGAGGTCAGACTGTGGTCAGTTGGTCAATTTCTGGTTTCTCGGTCAGACTGTGGTCAGTTGGTCAATTGCTGGTTTCTATGTCAGACTTTGGTCAGTTGGTCATATACTGGTCGCAAGGTCAGAATGTGGCCTGTTGGACAGTTTGTGGTTGCTAGGTCAGACTGTGGTCATTTGGTCATTTCTGGTTTAGAGGTCAGACTGTGGTCAGTTGATCAGTTTCTGGTTTTTAGGTCAGACTGTGGTCATTTGTTCAGTTTCTGGGTTCTAGTTCAGAATGTGGTCAGTTCGTCAGTTTCTGGTTTCGAGTTAAGCATGTGGTCAGTTCGTCGGTTTGTGCTTTCAAGGTAAGATGGTGGTCAGTTGATCAGTTTCTGGTTTCGATGTCAAACTGTGGTCAGTTGGTCAATTAATGGTTTCTAGTTCAGACTGTGGTCAGTTGGTCAGTTTCTGGTTTCTTGGTCAGACTGTGGTCAGTTGGTCAATTGCTTGTTTCTACGTCAGACTTTGGTCAGTTGTTCAGATGCTGGTCGCGAGGTCAGAAAGTGGTCTATTGGACTGTTTGTGGTTGCAAGGTCAGACGGTGGTCATTTGGTCAGTTTCTGGTTTCTAGGTCAGACTGTGGTCAGTTGGTCAGTTTCGGGTTCCAAGCTCAGACGGTGGTCCGTTGGTCAGTTTCTATTTTCTAGGTCAGACTGTGGTACATTGGTCAGTTCCTGATTTCTAGGTCAGACTGTGGTCAGTTGGTCAGTTTTTGTTTTTATGTCAGACTGAGGTCAGACGGTCAGTTTCTGGTTTCTAGTTCAGAATCTGGTCAGTTGGTCAGTTTCTGGTTTCGAGTTAAGAATGTTTTCAGTTGGTCAGTTTTTGGTTTCGAGGTCAGACTGTGGTCAGTTGATCAGTTGCTGGTTTCCAGATCAGACTGTGGTCAGTTGTTCAATTTCAGGTTTCTAGCTTAGACTGTGTTCAGTTGGTCAATTGCTGGTTTCTACGTCAGACTGTGGTCAGTTCGTCAGATACTGGTTGCTAGGTCAGAATGTGGCCTGTTGGACAGTTTGTGGTTGCTAGGTCAGACTGTGGTTATTTGGTCAGTTTCTGGTTTCGAGGTCAGATTGTGGTTAGTTGCTCAGTTTCTCGTTTCTTCGTCATACTGTGGTAATTTAGTCAGTTTCGTGTTCTCTTGGTAAGTTGGTCAGTTTCATGTTGTCTCGGTCAGACTGAAGCAGTTGGTCAGTTTCTGGTTTCTATGTCAGACTGTGGTCAGTTGGTCAGTTTATGGTTTCTCGGTCAGACTCTGGTCAGTTGGTCAGTTTCTGGTTGTCCAGGTCTGTTTCTCTGGTCACTTTTTAACATTTTGGTTGCTAGGTCATCCTGTGATCAGTTGGTCAGTTCCTGGTTTCCAGATCAGAGTGTGGTCAGTTGGTCAGTTTCTGGTTTGTAGGTCAGACTGTAGTCCTTTGGTCTATTTCTGGTTTCCAGGTCAGACTGTGGTCAGTTGGTCAGTTTCTGTGTTTAGGTCAGACTGAGGTCAGATGTACAGTTTCTGCTTTCTAGGTCAGAATGTGGTCAGTTCGTCAGTTTCTGGTTTCGAGTTAAGAATGTGGTCAGTTCGTCAGTTTCTGGTTTCGAGGTCAGACTGTGGTCAGTTGGTCAGTTTCTGGTTTCGAGGTCAGACTGTGGTCAGTTGGTCAATTTCTGGTTTCTAGGTCAGACTGTGGTCAGTTGATCATTTTCTGTTTTCTTGGTCAGACTGTGGTCAGTTGGTCAATTGTTGATTTCTACATCAGACTTTGGTCAGTTGGTCAGATACTGGTCGCAAGGTCAGAATGTGGCCTGTTGGAAAGTTTGTGGTTGCTAGGTCAGACTGTGGCCAATTGGTCAGTTTCTTGTTTCGAGGTCAGACTCTGGTCAGTTGTTCAGTTTCTGGTTTCTAGGTCAGACTGTGGTCCGTTTGTCAATTTCTGGTTTCTCGGTCAGACTGTTGTCAGTTGGTCAATTTCTGTTTTTAGGTCAGACTGAGGTCAGATGGTCAGTTTCTGGTTTCTAGGTCAGAATGTGGTCAGTTGGTCAGTTTCTGGTTTCGAGTTAAGAATGTGGTCAGTTCGTCACTTTCTGGTTTCGAAGTCAGACTGTGGTCAGTTGATCAGTTTCTGGTTTCGATGTCAGACTTTTGTCAGTTGATCAGTTTCTGGTTTTGAGGTCAGACTGTGGTCAGTTGTTCGGTTTCTGGTTTCTCGGTCAGAATGTGGTCAGTTGGTCAGTTTCTGGTTTCGAGTTAAGAATGTGGTCAGTTCGTCAGTTTCTGGTTTCGAAGTCAGACTGTGGTCAGTTGATCAGTTTTTGGTTTCGATGTCAGACTTTTGTCAGTTGATCAGTTTCTGGTTTTGAGGTCAGACTGTGGTCAGTTGTTCGGTTTCTGGTTTCTCGGTCAGACTGTGTTCAGTTGGTCAATTGCTGGTTTCAACGTCAGACTGTGCTCAGTTAGTCACATACTGGTTGCTAGGTCAGAATGTGGTCTGTTGGACAATTTGTGGTTGCTAGGTCAGGCTGTGGTCATTTGGTCAGTTTCTGGTTTCGAGGTCAGATTGTGGTCAGTTGCTCAGTTTCTGGTTTCTTGGTCAGACTGTGGTCATTTGGTCAGTTTCGTGTTGTCTTGGTCAGTTGGACAGTTTCATGTTGTCTCGGTCAGGCTTTGGGCAGCAGGTCAGTTTCTGGTTTCTTGGTCAGACTATGGTCAAACTGAGCTCAGTTGGTCAGTTTCTTGTATCTCGGTCAGACTGTGGTCAGTTGGTCAATTTCTGGTTGTCTAGGTCTGTTTCTCTGGTCAGTTTTTTAGTATTTTGGTTGCTAGGTCATCCTGTGTTCAGTCGGTCAGTTGCTTGTTGCTAGGTCAGCCTGTGGTCAGTTGGTCAGTTTCTGGTTGCTAGATCAGACTGTGGTCAGTTGGTCAGTTTCTGGTTTCTAGATCAGACTGTGTTCAGTTGGACAGTTTCTGGTTTCTCGGTCAGACTGTGGTCAGTTGGTAGTTTCATGTTGCCTCGGTCAGATTGTGGTCAGTTGGTCAGTTTCTTGTTCCGAGGTCAGACTGTGGTCAGTTGGTCAGTTTCTTGTTCGAAGGTCAGACTGTGGTCAGTTGGTCAGTTTCTGTTTTCTAGGTCAGTTTGTGGTCCGTTGCTCAATTTCTGGTTTCTAGGTCAGACTGTGGTCAGTTGGTCATTTTCTGTTTTTAGGTCAGTCTGAGGTCAGATGGTCAGTTTCTGGTTTCTAGGTCAGACTGTGGTCAGTTCGTCAGTTTCTGGTTTCGAGTTAAGAATGTGGTCAGTTCGTCAGTTTCTGGTTTCGAGGTCAGACTGTGGTCAGTTGGTCAGTTTCTGGTTCCAAGGTCAAACTGTGGTCATTTGGTCAGTTTCTGGTTTCTAGGTCAGACTATGGTCCGATGGACAATTTCTTGTTTCTCGGTCAGACTGGGGTCAGTTGGTCAGTTTCTGTTTTTAGGTCAGACTGAGGTCAGGTGGTCAGTTTCTGGTTTCTAGGTTAGAATGTGGTCAGTTGGTCAGTTTCTGTTTTTAGGTCAGACTGAGGTCAGATGGTCAGTTTCTGGTTTCTAGGTCAGACTGTGGTCAGTTAATCAGTTTCTGGTTTCGAGTTAAGAATGTGGTCAGTTCGTCAGTTTCTGGTTTCGAGGTCAGACTTTGGTCAGTTGGTCAGTTTCTGGTTTCGAGGTCAGACTGTGGTCCGTTTGTCAATTTCTGGTTTCTAGGTCAGACTGTGGTCAGTTGGTCAGTTTCATGTTGCCTCGGTCAGACTGTAGTCAGTTGGTTAGTTTCTGGTTCCGAGGTCAGACTGTGGTCAGTTGGTCAGTTTCTGGTTCCAAGGTCAGACTGTGGTCATTTGGTCAGTTTCTGGTTTCTAGGTCAGACTGTGGTCCGATGGACAATTTCTTGTTTCTAGGTCAGACTGGGGTCAGTTGGTCAGTTTCTGTTTCTAGGTCAGACTGTGGTCATACATTGGTCAGTTTCTGGTTTCTCGGTCAGACTGTGGTCAGTTGGTCAGTTTCTGGTTGTCTAGGTCTGTTTCTCTGGTCAGTTTTTTTTACTTTTTGGTTGATAGGTCATCCTGTGTTCAATTGGTCAATTGATTGTTGCTCGATCAGACTGTGGTCAGTTGATCAGTTTCTCATTTCAAGGTAAGACTGTGGTCAGTTTATCAGTTTCTGGTTTCTACGTTAGACTGTGGTCAGTTGGTCAGTTTCGGGTCGTCTCAGTCAGACTTTGGTCATTTGGTCTGTTTCGGGTTCCTAGGCCGGAATGTGGTCAGTTTGTCAGTTACTGGTTGCTAGGTTAGACTGTGCTCAGTTGGTAAGTTTCTGGTTCCTAGGTCAGACTGTGCTCAGTTGGACAGTTTCTGCTTCCAATATCAGAATGTGGTCCATTGGTCAGTTTCTGGTTTCTAGGTCAGAATGTTTTCAGTTGGTCAGTTACTGGTATCGAGGTCAAACTGTGGTCAGTTGGTCAGTTTCTGGTTTCTAGGTCAGACTGTGTTCAGTTGGTCAATTGCTGGTTTCAACGTCAGACTGTGCTCAGTTAGGCACATACTGGTTGCTAGGTCAGAATGTGGCCTGTTGGACAATTTGTGGTTGCTAGGTCAGGCTGTGGTCATTTGGTCAGTTTCTGGTTTCGAGGTCAGATTGTGGTCAGTTGCTCAGTTTCTGGTTTCTTGGTCAGACTGTGGTTATTTGGTCAGTTTCGTGTTGTCTTGGTCAGTTGGACAGTTTCATGTTGTCTCGGTCAGGCTTTGGGCAGCAGGTCAGTTTCTGGTTTCTTGGTCAGACTATGGTCAAACTGAGCTCAGTTGGTCAGTTTCTTGTTTCTCGGTCAGACTGTGGTCAGTTGGTCAATATCTGGTTGTCTAGGTCTGTTTCTCTGGTCAGTTTTTTAGTATTTTGGTTGCTAGGTCATCCTGTGTTCAGTCGGTCAGTTGCTTGTTGCTAGGTCAGCCTGTGGTCAGTTGGTCAGTTTCTGGTTGCTAGATCAGACTGTGGTCAGTTGGTCAGTTTCTGGTTTCTAGATCAGACTGTGTTCAGTTGGACAGTTTCTGGTTTCTAGGTCAGACTGTGGTCAGTTGGTAGTTTCATGTTGCCTCGGTCAGATTGTGGTCAGTTGGTCAGTTTCTTGTTCCGAGGTCAGACTGTGGTCAGTTGGTCAGTTTCTTGTTCGAATGTCAGACTGTGGTCAGTTGGTCAGTTTCTGTTTTCTAGGTCAGTCTGTGGTCCGTTGCTCAATTTCTGGTTTCTAGGTCAGACTGTGGTCAGTTGTTCAGTTTCTGTTTTTACGTCAGTCTGAGGTCAGATGGTCAGTTTCTGGTTTCTAGGTCAGGCTGTGGTCAGTTCGTCAGTTTCTGGTTTCGAGTTAAGAATGTGGTCAGTTCGTCAGTTTCTGGTTTCGAGGTCAGACTGTGGTCAGTTGGTCATTTTCTGGTTCCAAGGTCAAACTGTGGTCATTTGGTCAGTTTCTGGTTTCTAGGTCAGACTATGGTCCGATGGACAATTTCTTGTTTCTCGGTCAGACTGGGGTCAGTTGGTCAGTTTCTGTTTTTAGGTCAGACTGAGGTCAGGTGGTCAGTTTCTGGTTTCTAGGTCAGAATGTGGTCAGTTGGTCAGTTTCTGTTTTTAGGTCAGACTGAGGTCAGATGGTCAGTTTCTGGTTTCTAGGTCAGACTGTGGTCAGTTCGTCAGTTTCTGGTTTCGAGTTAAGAATGTGGTCAGTTCGTCAGTTTCTGGTTTCGAGGTCAGACTTTGGTCAGTTGGTTAGTTTCTGGTTTCGAGGTCAGACTGTGATCAGTTGGTCAATTTCTGGTTTCTAGGTCAGACTGTGGTCAGTTGGTCAGTTTCATGTTGCCTCGGTCAGACTGTAGTCAGTTGGTTAGTTTCTGGTTCCGAGGTCAGACTGTGGTCAGTTGGTCAGTTTCTGGTTCCAAGGTCAGACTGTGGTCATTTGGTCAGTTTCTGGTTTCTAGGTCAGACTGGGGTCAGTTGGTCAGTTTCTGTTTTTAGGTCAGACTGAGGTCAGGTGGTCAGTTTCTGGTTTCTAGGTCAGAATATGGTCAGTTCGTCAGTTTCTGGTTTCGAGTTAAGAATGTGGTCAGTTCGTCAGCTTATGGTTTCGAGGTCAGACTGTGGTCAGTTGCTCAGTTTATGGTTTCGAGGTCAGACTGTGGTCAATTGGTCAATTTCTGGTTTCTAGGTCAGACTGTGGTCAGACAGTGGTCAGTTTCTGGTTTCTCGGTCAGACTGTGGTCAGTTGGTCAGTTTCTGGTTGTCTCGGTCTGTTTCTCTGGTCAGTTCTTTTTACTTTTTGGTTGCTAGGTCATCCTGTGTTCAATTGGTCAATTGATTGTTGCTCGATCAGACTGTGGTCAGTTGATCAGTTTCTGATTTCAAGGTAAGACTGTGGTCAGTTTATCAGTTTCTGGTTTCTACGTTAGACTGTGGTCAGTTGGTCAGTTTCGGGTCGTCTCAGTCAGACTTTGGTCATTTGGTCTGTTTCGGGTTCCTAGGCCGGAATGTGGTCAGTTTGTCAGTTACTGGTTGCTAGGTTAGACTGTGCTCAGTTGGTCAGTTTCTGGTTCCTAGGTCAGACTGTGCTCAGTTGGACAGTTTCTATACCAATATCAGAATTTGGTCCATTGGATGTTTCTGGTTTCTAGGTCAGAATGTGGTCAGTTGGTCAGTTACTGGTTTCGAGTTAAGAATGTTTTCAGTTGGTCAGTTACTGGTATCGAGGTCAGACTGTGGTCAGTTGGTCAGTTTCTGGTTTCTAGGTCAGACTGTGTTCAGTTGGTCAATTGCTGGTTTCAACGTCAGACTGTGCTCAGTTTGTCACATACTGGTTGCTAGGTCAGAATGTGGCCTGTTGGACAATTTGTGGTTGCTTGGTCAGGCTATGGTCATTTGGTCAGTTTCTGGTTCTCGATCAGATTGTGGTCAGTTGCTCAGTTTCTGGTTTATTGGTCAGACTGTGGTCGTTTGGTCAGTTTCGTGTTGGCTTGGTCAGTTGGACATTTTCATGTTGTCTCGGTCAGGCTTTGGGCAGTTGGTCAGTTTCTGGTTTCTAGCTCAGACTATGGTCAGACTGTGGTCAGTTGGTCAGTTTCTTGTTTCTCGGTCAGACTTTGGTCAGTTGTTCAGTTTCTGGTTGTCTAGGTCTGTTTCTCTGGTCAGTTTTTTAGTATTTTGGTTGCTAGGTCATCTTGTGGTCAGTCGGTCAGTTGCTTGTTGCTAGGTCAGCCTGTGGCCAGTTGGTCAGTTTCTGGTTGCTAGATCAGACTGTGGTCAGTTATTCAGTTTATGTTTTCTAGATCAGACTGTGTTCAGTTTGACAGTTTCTGGTTTCCATGTCAGATTGTGGTCAGTTGGTCAGTTTTATGTTGCCTTGGTCAGATTGTGGTCAGTTGTTCAGTTTCTAGTTCCGAGGTCAGACTGTAGTCAGTTGGTCAGTTTCTGGTTCCAAGGTCAGACTGTGGTCAGTTCGTCAGTTTCTGGTTTCGAGTTAAGAATGTGGTCAGTTCGTCAGTTTCTGGTTTCGAGGTCAGACTTTGGTCAGTTGGTCAGTTTCTGGTGCCGAGGTCAGACTGTGGTCAGTTGATCAATTTCTGGTTTCTAGGTCAGACTGTGGTCAGTTGGTCAGTGTCATGTTGCCTCGGTCAGACTGTGGTCAGTTGGTCAGTTTCTGGTTCCGAGGTCAGACTGTGGTCAGTTGGTCAGTTTCTGGTTCCAAGGTCAGACTGTGGTCAGTTGGTCAGTTTCTGATTTCTAGGTCAGACTGTGGTCCGTTGGACTATTTCTTGTTTCTAGGTCAGACTGTGGTCAGTTGGTCAGTTTCTGTTTTTAGGTCAGACTGAGGTGAGATGGTCTGTTTCTGGTTTCGAGGTCAGACTGTGGTCAGTTGGTCAGTTCCTGGTTTCGAGGTCAGACTGTGGTCAGTTGGTCAATTTCTGGTTTCTAGGTCGGACTGTGGTCAGTTGGTCAGTTTCTGGTATCTCGGTCAGATTTTGGTCAGTTGGTCATTTTCTTGTTTCTACGTCAGACTTTGGTCAGTTGGTCAGATACTGGTCGATAGGTCAGAATGTGGTCTGTTGGACAGTTTGTGGTTGCAATGTCAGATGGTGGTCATTTGGTCAGTTTCTGGTTTCTAGGTCAGACTTGTGGTCAGTTGGTCAGTTTCGGGTTCCAAGGTCAGACTGTGGTCAGTTGGTCAGTTTCTTTTTTCTAGGTCAGACTGTAGTCCATTGGTCAGTTTCTTGTTTCTAGTTCAGACTGTGGTCAGTTGGTCAGTTTCTGTTTTTATGTCAGACTGAGGTCAGACGGTCAGTTTCTGGTTTCTAGGTCAGAATGTGGTCAGTTGATCAGTTTCTGGTTTCGAGTTAAGAATGTTTTCAGTTGGTCAGTTTCTGGTTTCGAAGTCAGACTGTGGTCAGTTATTCAGTTTCTGGTTTCTAGGTCAGACTGTGGTAAGTTGTTCAGTTTCGGGTTGTCTTGGTCAGTTGGTCAGTTTCATGTTGTCTCGGTCAGACTGTGGTCAGTTGGTCCGTTTCTGGTTTCTAGGTCAGACTGTGGTCAGACTGTGGTCAGTAGGTCAGTTTCTGGTTTCTCGGTCAGACTGTGTTCAGTTGTTCAGTTTCTGGCTGTCTAGGTCTATTTCTCTGGTCAGTTATTTTTTACTTTTTGGTTGCTATGTCATCCTGTGGTCAGTTGGTCAATTGCTTGTTGCTCGATCAGACTGTGGTCAGTTGATCAGTTTCTGGTTTCGAGGTCATATTGTGGTCAGTTGGTCAATTTCTGGTTTCTAGGTCAGACTGTGGTCAGTTGGTCAATTGCTGGTTTCTATGTCAGACTTTGGTCAGTTGGTCAGATACTGGTCGCAAGGTCAGAATGTGGCCTGTTGGACAGTTTATGGTTGCTAGGTCAGACTGTGGTCATTTGGTCAGTTTCTGGTTTAGAGGTCAGACTGTGGTCAGTTGTTCAGTTTCTGGTTTCTTGGTCAGATTGTGGTCAGTTGGTCATTTGTTTCTTTCTGCATCAGACTTTGGTCAGTTGGTCAGATACTGGTCGCTCGGTCAGAATGTGGTCTGTTGGACAGTTTGTGGTTGCAAGGTCAGACGGTGGTCATTTGGTCAGTTTCTGGTTTCTAGTTCAGACTTGTGGTCAGTCGGTCAGTTTCGGGTTCCAATGTCAGACTGTGGTCAGTTGGTCAGTTTCTGGTTTCTAGGTCAGACTGTGGTCAGTTGGTCAGTTTCTGGTTTTCTGTCAGACTGAGGTCAGACGGTCAGTTTCTGGTTTCTAGGTCAGACTGTGGTCAGTTGTTCAGTTTCTGGTTTCTAGGTCAGACTGTGGTCAGTTGTTCAGTTTCGGGTTGTCTTGATCAGTTGGTCAGTTTCATGTTGTCTCGGTCAGACTTTGGACATTTGGTCAGTTTCTGGTTTCTAGGTCAGACTGTGGTCAGACTGTGGTCAGTAGGTCAGTTTCTGGTTTCTCGGTCAGACTGTGGTCAGTTGTTCAGTTTCTGGTTGTCTAGGTCTGTTTCTCTGGTCAGTTGTTTTTTACTTTTTGGTTGCTAGGTCATCCTGTGGTCTGTTGGTCAATTGCTTGTTGCTCGATCAGACTGTGGTCAGTTGGGCAGTTACTGGTTTCGAGGTCAGACTGTGGTCATTTGGTCAATTTCTGGTTTCTAGGTCAGACTGTATTCAGTAGGTCATTTTCTGTTTACTTGGTCAGACTGTGGTCAGTTGATCAATTGCTGGTTTCTATGTCAGACTTTGATCAGTAAGTCAGATACTGGGCGCAAGGTCAGAATGCGGCCTGTTGGACAGTTTGTGATTGCTAGGTCAGACTGTGGTCATTTGGTCAGATTCTGGATTCGAGGTCAGACTGTGGTCAGTTGTTCAGTTTTTGTTTTCTCGGTGAGACTGTGCTTAGTTGTTCAGTATCGCGTTGTCTTGGTCAGTTGGTCAGTTTCATGTTGTCTCGGTCAGACTGTGGACATTTGGTCAGTTTCTGGTTTCGAGGTCAGACTCTGGTCAGTTGTTCAGTTTCTGGTTTCTTGGTCAGACTGTGGTCAGTTGGTCATTTGCTTGTTTCTACGTCAGACTTTGGTCAGTTGGTCAGATACTGGTCGCTAGGTCAGAATGTTGTCTGTTGGACAGTTTGTGGTTGCAAGGTCAGACGGTGGTCATTTGATCAGTTTCTGGTTTCTAGTTCAGACTTGTGGTCAGTCGGTCAGTTTCGGGTTCCAATGTCAGACTGTGGTCAGTTGGTCAGTTTATTTTTTCTAGGTCAGACTGTGGTCCATTGGTCAGTTTCTGGTTTCTAGGTAAGACTGTGGTCAGTTGGACAGTTTCTGTTTTTATGTCAGACTGAGATCAGACGGTCAGTTTCTGGTTTCTAGGTCAGAATGTGGTCAGTTGGTCAGTTTCTGGTTTCGAAGTCAGACTGTGGTCAGTTGTTCAGTTTCTGGTTTCTAGGTCAGACTGTGGTCAGTTGTTCAGTTTCGGGTTGTCTTGGTAAGTTGGTCAGTTTCATGTTGTCTCGGTCAGACTTTGGACATTTGGTCAGTTTCTGGTTTCTAGGTCAGACTGTGGTCAGACTGTGGTCAGTAGGTCAGTTTCTGGTTTCTCGGTCAGACTGTGGTCAGTTGTTCAGTTTCTGGTTGTCTAGGTCTCTTTCTCTGGTCAGTTTTTTTTACTTTTTGTTTGCTAGGACATCCTGTGGTCAGTTGGTCAATTGATTGTTGCTCGATCAGACTGTGGTCAGTTGGTCAGTTTCTGGTTTCGAGGTCAGACTGTGGTCAGTTGGTCAATTGCTGGTTTCTATGTCAGACTTTGGTCATTTGTTCAGATACTGGTCGCAAGGTCAAAATGTGGCCTGTTGGACAGTTTGTGGTTGCTAGGTCAGACTGTGGTCATTTGGTCAGTTCCTGGTTTCGAGGTCAGACTGTGGCCAGTTGTTCAGTTTCGCGTTGTCTTGGTCAGTTGGTCAGTTTCATGTTGTCTCGGTCAGACTGTGGACATTTGGTCAGTTTCTGGTTTCTAGGTCATACTGTGATCAGACTGTGGTCAGTAGGTCAGTTTCTGGTTTCTCGGTCAGACTGTGGTCAGTTGGTCAGTTTCTGGTTGTCTAGGTCTGTTTCTCTGGTCAGTTTTTTTTTACCTTTTGGTTGCTAGGTCATCCTGTGTTCAGTTGGTCAATTGATTGTTGCTCGATCAGACTGTGGTCAGTTGATCCGTTTCTGATTTCAAGGTCAGACTGTGGTCAGTTTATCAGTTTCCGGTTCCTAGGTCAGACTGTGCTCAGTTGGACAGTTTCTGGTTCCTAGCTTAGACTGTGGACAGTTGGTCATTTGCTGGTTCTATTTCAGACTGTGGTCAGTTGGTTAGGTGCTGGTTCTAGGTCAGGCTTTGGGCAATTGGTTGGTTTTTAGATGCAAGGTCACCTGTGGTCAGTTGGTCAGTTGCTGATTGTTAGATCAGTCTGTGTTCAGTTTGTTACTTTCTGGATTCTATTTCATTCTGTGGTCAATTGGTCATTTGCTGGTTTCTTGATCAGACTGTGTTCAGTTGGTCAGTTTCTGGTTTCTAGGTCAGCCTGTGGTCAGACTGTGGTCAGCTGGTCAGTTTCTGGTTTCTAGGTCAGACTATGGTCAGTTGGTCTGTTTCTGGTTGTCTAGTTCTGTTTCTCTGGACAGTTTGTTATTTCTGGTTTCTAGGTCAGACTGTGATCATTTGGTCAGTTTCCGGTTGTCTCGGTCACACTGTGGTCAGTTGGTCAGTTTCTTTTTGCTAGATCAGACTGTGGTCAGTTAGTCAATTGCTGCTCTACAAGTCAGACTTTGGTCAGTTGGTCAGTTTCAGGTTGTCTCGGTCAGACTGTGGTCAGTTGGTAAGTTGCCGGTTGCTAGATCAGTCTCTGTTCAGTTTGTTACTTTTTGGTTGCGAGGTCATCCTGAGATCAATTGGTCAGTTGCTGGTTAATTGATCAGACTGTGGTCAGTTCCGTCAGTTCTGGTTTCTCGGACAGACTGTGGTCAGTTGTTCAGTTTCGGGTTTTCCCGGTCAGATTGTGATCAGTTGGTCAGTTTCTGGTTGTCTCGGTCAGACTCTGGTCAGTTGGTCAGTTTCTGTTTTCGAGGTCAGATTGAAGTCAGTTGGTCAGTTTCTGGTTCCTAATTTATACTGTGATCAGTTGGTCAATTACGGTTTCTAGCTCAGACAGTGGTCAGTTGGTCAGTATCAGGTTTCGAAGTCAGATTGTGGTCAGTTGCTCAGTTTCTCGTTTCTAGGTCACACTGTGGTCAGTTGTTTTGTTTCGCGTTTTCTCAGTCAGATTTTGGTCAGTTGGTCAGTTTCTGGTTTCTAGGTCAGACTGTGGTCAGTTGGTCAGTTTATGCATTCTAGATCAGACTGTGATCAGTTGGTCAGTTTCTGCTTTCTAGGTCAGACTGTGGTCAGTTGGTCAGTTTCGGATTGTCTCGTTCAGATTGTGGTCAGTTGGACAGTTTCTGGTTTCTAGATCAGGCTGTGGTGAGTTGGTCAGTTTCTGGTTTCTAGGTCAGGCTGTGGTCAGTTCGTGAGTTTCATGTTGCCTTGGTCAGACTGTGTTCAGTTGGTCAGTTTCTGGTTTCTAGGTCAGTCTGTGGTCAGTTGGCCAGTTTATTTTTCCTCGGTCAGACTGTGGTCAGTTGGTCAGTTTCTGGTTTCTAGTTCAGACTGTGTTCAGTTGGTCAGTTTCTGGTTTTTATGTCAGACTGTGATCAGTTGGTCAGTTTCTGTTTTCTCGGTCAGACTGAGGTCAGTTGGTCAGTTTCTGGTTTCTAGGTCAGACTGTGTTCAGTTTGTCAGATTTTGGTTGCTCGATCAGACAGTGGTCAGTTGGTCAGTTTCTGTTTTCTAGATCGGACTGTGTTCAGTTGATCAGTTTCTGGATTCTAGGTCAGACTGTGTTCAGTTGGTCAGTTTCGGATTGTCTCGGTCAGCTTGTGGTTAGTTGGACAGTTTCTGGTTTCTAGATCAGACTGTGGTCAGTTGGTCAGTTTCTGGTTTCTAGGTCAGACTGTGGTCTGTTGGTCAGTTTATGCATTCTAGATCAGACTGTGATCAGTTGGTCAGTTTCTGGTTTCTAGGTCAGACTGTGGTCAGTTGGTCAGTTTCGGATTGTCTCGTTCAGATTGTGGTTAGTTGGACAGTTTATGGTTTCTAGATCAGGCTGTGGTGAGTTGGTCAGTTTCTGGTTTCTAGGTAAGACTTTGGTCAGTTCGTGAGTTTCATGTTGCCTTGGTCAGACTGTGTTCAGTTGGTCAGTTTCTGGTTTCTAGGTCAGTCTGAGATCAGTTGGCCAGTTTCTTTTTCCTCGGTCAGACTGTGGTCAGTTGGTCAGTTTCTGGTTTCTAGGTCAGACTGTGTTCAGTTGGTCATTTTCTGATTACTTGGTCAGACTGTGGTCAGTTGATCAATTGCTGGTTTCTATGTCAGACTTTGGTCAGTTGGTCAGATACTGTACGCAAGGTCAGAATGTGGCCTGTTGGACAGTTTGTGGTTGCTAGGTCAGACTGTGGTCATTTGGTCAGATTCTGGTTTTGAGGTCAGACTGTGGTCATTTGGTCAGATTCTGGTTTTGAGGTCAGACTGGGGTCAGTTGTTCAGTTTCTGGTTTCTAGGTCAGACTGTGGTCAGTTGTTCAGTTGCGGGTTGTATTGGTCAGTTGGTCAGTTTCATGTTGTCTCGGTCAGACTTTGGACATTTGGTCAGTTTCTGGTTTCTAGGTCAGACTGTGGTCAGTTGTTCAGTTTCTGGTTTCTTGGTCAGATTGTGGTCAGTTTGTCATTTGCTTGTTTCTATGTCAGACTTTGGTCAGTTGGTCAGATACTGGTCGCTAGGTCAGAATCTGGTCTGTTGGACAGTTTGTGGTTGCAAGGTCAGACTGTGGTCATTTGGTCAGATTCTGGTTTCGAGGTCAGACTGTGGTCAGTTGTTCAGTTTCTGGTTTCTAGGTCAGACTGTGGTTAGTTGTTCAGTTTCGCGTTGTCTTGGTCAGTTGGTCAGTTTTATGTTGTCTCGGTCAGACTGTGGTTATTTGGTTAGTTTCTGGTTTCGAGGTCAGACTGTGGTCAGTTGTTCAATTTCTGGTTTCTTGGTCAGATTGTGGTCAGTTGGTCATTTGCTTGTTTCTACGTCAGACTTTCGTTGGTTGGTCTGATACTGGTTGCTAGGTCAGAATGTGGTCTGTTGGACAGTTTGTGGTTGCAAGGTCAGACGGTGGTCATTTGGTCAGTTTCTGGTTTCTAGGTCAGACTTGTGGTCATTCGGTCAGTTTCGGGTCCAAGGTCAGACTGTGGTCAGTGGTTCAGTTTCTTTTTTCTCGGTCAGACTGTGGTCCATTGGTCAGTTTCTGGTTTCTCGGTCAGACTGTGGTCAGTTGGTCAGTTTCTGTTTTTATGTCAGACTGAGGTCAGATGGTCAGTTTCTGGTTTATAGGTCAGAATGTGGTCAGTTGGTCAGTTTCTGGTTTCGAGGTCAGACTGTGGTCAGTTCTTCAGTTTCTGGTTATCTAGGTCTGTTTCTCTGGTCATTTCTTTTTACTTTTTGGTTGCTAGGAATTCCTGTGGTCAGTTTGTCAATTGCTTGTTGCTCGATCAGACTGTATTCAGTTGGTCAGTTTCTGGTTTCGAGGTCAGGCTTTGGTCAGTTGGTCAATATCTGGTTTCCAGGTCAGACTGTGTTCAGTTGGTCATTTTCTGATTACTTGGTCAGACTGTGGTCAGTTGATCAATTGCTGGTTTCTATGTCAGACTTTGGTCAGTTGGTCAGATACAGGACGCAAGGTCAGAATGTGGCCTGTTGGACAGTTTGTGGTTGCTAGGTCAGACTGTGGTCATTTGGTCAGATTCTGGTTTCGAGGTCAGACTGTGGTTAGTTGTTCAGTTTCTGCTTTCTAGGTCAGACTGTGGTCAGTTGTTCAGTTGCGGGTATATTGGTCAGTTGGTCAGTTTCTGGTTTCGAGGTCAGACTGTGGTCAGTTGTTCAGTTTCTGTTTTCTAGGTCAGACTGTGTTCAGTTGTTCAGTTTCTGGTTATCAAGGTCTGTTTCTCTGGTCAGTTTTTTTACTTTTTGGTTGCTAGGACATCCTGTGGTCAGTTGGTCAATTGCTTGTTGCTCGATCAGACTGTGGTCAGTTGGTCAGTTTCATGTTGTCTCGGTCAGACTGTGTTCAGTTGTTCAGTTTCTGGATTCTTGGTCAGATTGTGGCCAGTTGGTCATTTGCTTGTTTCTACGTCAGACTTTGGTCACTTGATCAGATACTGGTCGCTAGGTCAGAATGTGGTCTGTTGGACAGTTTGTGGTTGCAAGGTCAGACGGTGGTCATTTGGCCAGTTTCTGATTTCTAAGTCAGACTTGTGGTCATTCGGTCAGTTTCGGGTTCCAAGGTCAGATTGTGGTCAGTTGTTCAGTTTCTTTTTTCTAGGTCAGACTGTGGTCCATTGGTCAGTTTCTGGTTTCTAGGTCAGACTGTGGTCAGTTGGTCAGTTTCTGTTTTTATGTCAGACTGAGGTCAGATGGTCAGTTTCTGGTTCATAGGTCAGAATGTGGTCAGTTGGTCAGTTTCTGGTTTCGAGGTCAGACTGTGGTCAGTTGTTCAGTTTCTGGTTTCTAGTTCAGACTGTGGTCAGTTCTTCAGTTTCTGGTTATCTAGGTCTGTTTCTCTGGTCAGTTTGTTTTACTTTTTGGTTGCTAGGACATCCTGTGGTCAGTTGGTCAATTGCTTGTTGCTCGATCAGACTGTATTCAGTTGGTCAGTTTCTGGTTTCGAGGTCAGACTGTGGTCAGTTGGTCAATATCTGGTTTCTAGGTCAGACTGTGTTCAGTTGGTCATTTTCTGATTACTTGGTCAGACTGTGGTCAGTTGATCAATTGCTGGTTTCTATGTCAGACTTTGGTCAGTTGGTCAGATACTGGACGCAAGGTCAGAATGTGGCCTGTTGGACAGTTTGCGGTTGCTAGGTCAGACTGTGGTCATTTGGTCAGATTCTGGTTTCGAGGTCAGACTGAGATCAGACGGTCAGTTTCTGGTTTCTAGGTCAGAATGTGGTCAGTTGGTCAGTTTCTGGTTTCGAGGTCAGACTGTGGTCAGTTGTTCAGTTTCTGGTTTCTATGTCAGACTATGGTCAGTTGTTCAGTTTCTGGTTGTCTAGGTCTGTTTCTCTGGTCAGTTTTTTGAACGTTTTGGTTGCTTGGACATCCTGTGGTCAGTTGGTCAATTGCTTTTTGCTCGATCAGACTGTGGTCAGTTGGTCAGTTTCTGGTTTCGAGGTCAGACTGTGGTCAGTTGGTCAATTTCTGGTTTCTCGGTCAGACTGTGGTCAGTTGGTCATTTTCTGTTTTCTTGTTCAGACTGTGGTCAGTTGGTCAATTGCTGGTTTCTATGTCAGACTTTGGTCAGTTGGTCAGATATTGGTCGCAAGGTCAGAATGTGGCCTGTTGGACAGTTTGTGGTTGCTAGGTCAGACTGTGGTCATTTGGTCAGTTTCTGGTTTCGAGGTCAGACTCTGGTCAGTAGTTCCGTTTCTGGTTTCTAGGTCAGACTGTGGTCAGTTGTTCAGTTTCGCGTTGTCTTGGTCAGTTAGTCAGTTTCATGTTGTCTCGGTCAGACTGTGGACATTTGGTCAGTTTCTGGTTTGTAGGTCATACTGTGATCAGACTGTGGTCAGTAGGCCAGTTTCTGGTTTCTCGGTCAGACTGTGGTCAGTTGGTCAGTTTCTGGTTGTCTCGGTCTGTTTCTCTGGTCAGTTTTTTGAACTTTTTGGTTGCTAGGTCATCCTGTGTTCAGTTGGTCAATTGATTGTTGTTCGATGAGACTGTGGTCAGTTGATCAGTTTCTGATTTTAAGGTCAGACTGTGGTCAGTTTATCCGTTTCTGGTTTCTACGTCAGACTGTGGTCAGTTGGTCAGTTTCGGGTTGTCTCAGTCAGACTTTGATCATTTGGTCTGTTTCGGGTTCCTAGGCCGGAATGTGGTCAGTTGGTCAGTTTCTGGTGTCTAGATCAGACTGTGTCAGTTACTGGTTGCTTGGTTAGACTGTGCTCAGTTGGTCAGTTTCTGGTTCCTAGGTCAGACTGTGCTCAGTTGGACAGTTTCTGGTTCCTAGCTCAGACTGTGGACAGTTGGTCATTTGCTGGTTCTATTTCAGACTGTGGTCAGTTGGTTAGGTGCTGGTTCTAGGTCAGGCTTTGGGCAATTGGTTGGTTTTTAGATGCAAGGTCACCTGTGGTCAGTTGGTCAGTTGCTGATTGTTAGATCAGTCTGTGTTCAGTTTGTTACTTTCTGGATTCTATTTCATTCTGTGGTCAATTGGTCATTTTCTGGTTTCTTGATCAGACTGTGTTCAGTTGGTCAGTTTCTGGTTTCTAGGTCAGCCTGTGGTCAGACTGTGGTCAGCTGGTCAGTTTCTGGTTTCTAGGTCTGACTGTGGTCAGTTAGTCAGTTTCTTTTTTCTAGGTCAGACTGTGGTCCATTGGTCAGTTTCTGGTTTCTAGGTCAGACTGTGGTCAGTTGGTCAGTTTCTGTTTTTATGTCAGACTGAGGTCAGACGGTCAGTTTCTGGTTTCTAGGTCAGAATGTGGTCAGTTGGTCAGTTTCTGGTTTCGAGGTCACACTGTGGTCAGTTGTTCAGTTTCTGGTTTCTAGGTCAGACTGTGGTCAGTTGTTCAGTTACGGGTTGTCTTGGTCAGTTGGTCAGTTTCATGTTGTCTCGGTCAGACTTTGGACATTTGGTCAGTTTCTGGTTTCTAGGTCAGACTGTGGTCAGTTGTTCAGTTTCTGGTTGTCTAGGTCTGTTTCTCTGGTCAGATTTGTTTTACTTTTTGTATGCTAGGTCATCCTGTGGTCAGTTGGTCAATTGCTTGTTGCTCGATCAGACTGTTGTCAGTTGGTCAGTTTCTGGTTTCGAGTTCAGACTGTGGTCAGTTGGTCAATTTCTGGTTTCGAGGTCAGACTGTGTTCAGTTGGTCATTTTCTGTTTACTTGGTCAGACTGTGGTCAGTTGATCAATTGCTGGTTACTATGTCAGACTTTGGTCAGTTGGTCAGATACTGGGCGCAAGGTCAGAATGTGGCCTGTTGGACAGTTTGTGGTTGCTATGTCAGACTGTGATCATTTGGTCAGATTCTGGTTTCGAGGTAAGACTGTGGTCAGTTGTTCAGTTTCTGGTTTCGAGGTCAGACTGTGGTTAGTTCTTCAGTTTCGCGTTGTCTTGGTCAGTTGGTCAGTTTCATGTTGTCTCGGTCAGACTGTGGTCATTTGGTCAGTTTCTGATTTCGAGGTCAGACTGTGGTCAGTTGTTCAGTTTCTGGTTTCTTGGTCAGATTGTGGTCAGTTGGTCATTTGCTTGTTTCTACGTCAGACTTTGGTCAGTTGGTCAGATACTGGTCGCTAGGTCAGAATGTGGTCTGTTGGACAGTTTGTGGTTGCAAGGTCAGACGGTGGTCATTTGGTCAGTTTCTGGTTTCTAGGTCAGACTTGTGGTCAGTCGGTCAGTTTCGGGTTCCAAGGTCAGACTGTGGTCACTTGTCCAGTTTCTTTTTTCTCGGTCAGACTGTGGTCCATTGGTCAGTTGCTGGTTTCTAGGTCAGACTGTAGTCAGTTGGTCAGTTTCTGTTTTTATGTCAGACTGAGGTCAGACGGTCAGTTTCTGGTTTCTAGGTCAGAATGTGGTCACTTGGTCAGTTTCTGGTTTCGAGGTCAGACTGTGGTCAGTTGTTCAGTTTCTGGTTTCTAGGTCAGACTGTGGTCAGTTGTTCAGTTTCTGGTTATCTAGGTCTGTTTCTCTGGTCATTTGTTTTTTCTTTTTGGTTGCTAGGACATCCTGTGGTCAGTTGGTCAATTGCTTGTTGCTCGATCAGACTGTGGTCAGTTGGTCAGTTTCTGGTTTCGAGGTCAGACTGTGGTCAGTTGGTCAATTTCTGGTTTCGAGGTCAGACTGTTCAGTTGGTCATTTTCTCTTTACTTGGTCAGACTGTGGTCAGTTGATCAATTGCTGGTTTCTATGTCAGACTTTGGTCAGTTGGTCAGATACTGGGCGCAAGGTCAGAATGTGGCCTGTTGGACAGTTTGTGGTTGCTAGTTCAGACTGTGGTCATTTGGTCAGTTTCTAGTTTCGAGGTCAGACTGTGGTCAGTAGTTCAGTTTCTGGTTTCTAGGTAAGACTTTGGTCAGTTGTTCAGTTTCGCGTTGTCTTGGTCAGTTAGTCAGTTTCATGTTGTCTCGGTCAGACTGTGGACATTTGGTCAGTTTCTGGATTCTAGGTCATAATCTGATCAGACTGTGGTCAGTAGGTCAGTTTCTGGTTTCTCGGTCAGACTGTGGTCAGTTGGTCAGTTTCTGGTTGTCTAGGTCTGTTTCTCTGGTCAGTTTTTTTTTACTTTTTGGTTGCTAGGTCAGCCTGTGTTCAGTTGGTCAATTGATTGTTGCTCGATCAGACTGTGGTCAGTTGATCAGTTTCTGATTTCAAGGTCAGACTGTGGTCAGTTTATCAGTTTCTGGTTTCTACGTCAGACTGTGGTCAGTTGGTCAGTTTCGGGTTGTCTTAGTCAGACTTCGGTCATTTGGTCTGTTTCGGGTTCCTAGGCCGGAATGTGGTCAGTTGGTCAGTTCCTGGTGTCTCGATCAGACTGTGTCAGTTACTGGTTGCTTGGTTAGACTGTGCTCAGTTGGTCAGTTTCTGGTTCCTAGGTCAGACTGTGCTCAGTTGGACAGTTTCTGGTTCCTAGCTCAGACTGTGGACAGTTGGTCATTTGCTGGTTCTATTTCAGACTGTGGTCAGTTGGTTAGGTGCTGGTTCTAGGTCAGGCTTTGGGCAATTGGTTGGTTTTTAGATGCAAGGTCACCTGTGGTCAGTTGGTCAGTTGCTGATTGTTAGATCAGTCTGTGTTCAGTTTGTTACTTTCTGGATTCTATTTCATTCTGTGGTCAATTGGTCATTTGCTGGTTTCTTGATCAGACTGTGTTCAGTTGGTCAGTTTCTGGTTTCTCGGTCAGCCTGTGGTCAGACTGTGGTCAGCTGGTCAGTTTCTGGTTTCCAGGTCAGACTATGGTAAGTTGGTCTGTTTCTGGTTGTCTAGTTCTGTTTCTCTGGACAGTTTGTTATTTCTGGTTTCTAGGTCAGACTGTGGTCATTTGGTCAGTTTCCGGTTGTCTCGGTCACACTGTGGTCAGTTGGTCAGTTTCTGGTTGCTAGATCAGACTGTGGTCAGTTAGTCAATTTCTGCTATACAAGTCAGACTGCGGTCAGTTTCTCAGTTTCTGTTTGTCTTGGTAAGACTGTGGTCAGTTGGTCAGTTTCAGGTTGTCTCGGTCAGACTGTGGTCAGTTGGTAAGTTGCCAGTTGCTAGATCAGTCTCTGTTCAGTTTGTTACTTTTTGGTTGCGAGGTCATCCTGAGATCAATTGGTCAGTTGCTGGTTACTTGATCAGACTGTGGTCAGTTCCGTCAGTTCTGGTTTCTCGGTCAGACTGTGGTCAGTTGTTCAGTTTCGGGTTGTCTCGGTCAGAATGTGGTCAGTTGGTCAGTTTCTGGTTGTCTCGGTCAGACTCTGGTCAGTTTCTGTTTTCTAGGTCAGACTGAAGTCAGTTGGTCAGTTTCTGGTTCCTAATTTATACTGTGATCAGTTGGTCAATTACGGTTTCTAGCTCAGACTGTGGTCAGTTGGTCAATATCAGGTTTCTAGGTCAGACTGTGGTCAGTTGCTCAGTTTCTCGTTTCTAGGTCACACTGTGGTCAGTTGCTATGTTTCGCGTTTTATCAGTCAGATTTTGGTCAGTTGGTCAGTTTCTGGTTTCTAGGTCAGACTGTGGTCAGTTGGTCAGTTTATGCATTCTAGATCAGACTGTGGTGAGTTGGTCAGTTTCTGGTTACTAGGTCAGACTGTGGTCAGTTCGTGAGTTTCATGTTGCCTTGGTCAGACTGTGTTCAGTTGGTCAGTTTCAGGTTTCTAGGTCAGTCTGTGGTCAGTTGGCCAGTTTCTTGTTCCTCGGTCAGACTGTGGTCAGTTGGTCAGTTTCTGGCTTCTAGTTCAGACTGTGTTCAGTTGGTCAGTTTCTGGTTTCTATGTCAGACTGTGATCAGTTGGTCAGTTTCTGTTTTCTCGGTCAGACTGTGGTCAGTTGGTCAGTTTCTGGTTTCTAGGTCAGACTGTGTTCAGTTTGTCAGTTTTTGGTTGCTAGATCAGACAGTGGTCAGTTGGTCTGTTTCTGTTTTCTAGATCGCACTGTGTTCAGTTGATCAGTTTCTGGTTTCTAGGTCAGACTGTGGTCTGTTGGTCAGTTTCTGTTTTGTCGGTCAGACTGTGGTCAGTTGGTCAGTTTCGGATTGTCTCGGTCAGCGTGTGGTTAGTTGGACAGTTTCTGGTTTCTAGATCAGACTGTGGTCAGTTGGTCAGTTTCTTGGATTCTAGGTCAGACTGTGGTCTGTTGGTCAGTTTCTGTTTTGTCGGTCAGACTGTGGTCAGTTGGTCAGTTTCTGGTTTCTAGATCAGACTGTGGTCAGTTGGTCAGTTTCTGGTTTCCACGTCAGACTGTGGTCAGTTGGTCAGTTTCGGATTGTCTCGTTCAGATTGTGGTCAGTTGGACAGTTTCTGTTTTCTCGGTCAGACTGTGGTCATATGGTCAGTTTCTGGTTTCCAGGTCAGACTGTGGTCAGTTGATCAGTTTCTGGTTTCTTGGTCAGATTGTGGTCAGTTGGTCATTTGCTTCTTTCTACGTCAGACTTTGGGCAGTTGGTCTGATACTGGTCGCTAGGTCAGAATGTGGTCTGTTGGACAGTTTGTGGTTGCAACGTCAGACGGTGGTCATTTGGTCAATTTCTGGTTTCTAGGTCAGACTTGTGGTCAGTCGGTCAATTTCGGGTTCTAAGGTCAGACTGTGGTCAGTTGGTCAGTTTCTTTTTTCTAGGTCAAACTGTGGTCCATTGGTCAATTTCTGGTTTCTAGTTCAGACTGTGGTCAGTTGGTCAGTTTCTGTTTTTATGTCAGACTGAGGTCAGACGGTCAGTTCTGGTTTCTAAGTCAGAATGTGGTCAGTTGGTCAGTTTCTGGTTTCGAGGTCAGATTGTGGTCAGTTGTTCAGTTTATGGTTTCTAGGTCAGACTGTGGTCAGTTGTTCAGTTTCGGGTTGTCTTGGTAAGTTGGTCAGTTTCATGTTGTCTCGGTCAGACTTTGGACATTTGGTCAGTTTCTGGTTTCTAGGTCAGACTGTGTTCAGACTGTGGTCAGTAGGTCAGTTTCTGGTTTCTCGGTCTGACTGTGGTCAGTTGTTCAGTTTCTGGTTATCTAGGTCTGTTTCTCTGGTCAGTTTTGTTTACTTTTTGGTTGCTAGGTCATCCTGTGGTCAGTTGGTCAATTGCTTGTTGCTCGATCAGACTGTGGTCAGTTGGTCAGTTTCTGGTTTCGAGAGCAGACTGTGGTCAATTGATCAATTGCTGGTTTCTATGTCAGACTTTGGTCAGTTGGTCAGATACTCGGCGCAAGGTCAGAATGTGGCCTGTTGGACAGTTTGTGGTTGCTAGGTCAGACTGTGGTCATTTGCTCAGATTCTGGTTTCGAGGTCAGACTGTGGTCAATTGTTCAGTTTCTGGTTTCTAGGTCAGACTGTGGTTAGTTGTTCAGTTTCGCGTTGTTTTGGTCAGTTGGTCAGTTTCCTGTTGTCTCGGTCAGACTGTGGTCATTTGGTTAGTTTCTGGTTTCTCGGTCAGACTGTGGTCAGTTGTTCAGTTTCTGGTTGTCTAGGTCTGTTTCTTGGTCAGTTGTTTTTTACTTTTTGGTTGCTAGGACATCCTGTGGTCAGTTGGTCAATTGCTTGTTGCTCGATCAGACTGTGGTCAGTTGGTCAGTTTCTGGTTTCGAGGTCAGACTGTGGTCATTTGGTCAATTTCTGGTTTCTAGATCGGACTGTGTTCAGTTGATCAGTTTCTGGTTTCTAGGTCAGACTGTGTTCAGTTGGTCAGTTTCGGATTGTCTCGGTCAGCTTGTGGTTAGTTGGACAGTTTCTGGTTTCTAGATCAGACTGTGGTCAGTTGGTCAGTTTCTGGTTTCTAGGTCAGACTGTGGTCTGTTGGTCAGTTTCTGTTTTGTTGGTCAGACTGTGGTCAGTTGGTCAGTTTCTGGTTTCTAAATCAGACTGTGGTCAGTTGGTCAGTTTCAGCTTTCTAGGTCAGACTGTGTTCAGTTGGTCAATTGCTGGTTTCTACGTCAGACTGTGGGCAGTGGTCAGTTTCTGGTTACAGCAGGTGGTTAAGAAAGCAAATGGCATGTTGGCCTCCATAACGAGGGGATTTGATTACAGGGGCAGGGACATTCTTGCTATTGAGGGAGTGCAGCGAAGATTCACCAGACTGATTCCCGGGATGGTGGGACTGACCTATCAACAAAGACTGGATCAACTGGGCTTGTATTCACTGGATTTCAGAAGAGTGAGAGGGGACCTCATAGAAACATTTAAAATTCTGATGGGTTTGGACAGGTTGGATGCAGGAAGAATGTTCCCAATGTTGGGGAAGTCCAGAACCAGAGGTCACAGTCTAAGGATAAGGTGTAAGCCATTTAGGACCGAGATAAGGAGAAACATCTTCACCCAGAGAGTAGTGAACCTGTGGAATTCTCTACCACAGAAAGTAGTTGAGGCCAATTCACTAAATATATTCAAAAGGGAGTTAGATGAAGTCCTTACAACTCGGGGGATCAAGAGGTATGGCGTGAAAGCAGGAAGTGGGTACTGAAGTTGCATGTTCAGCCATGAACTCATTGAATGGCGGTGCAGGCTAGAAGGGCTGAATGGCCTGCTCCTGCACCTATTTTCTATGTTTCTATGTTTTTTTCTGGTTGTCAAGGTCTGCTTCTCTGGTCAGTTTTTTTTAACATTTTGGTTGCCAGGTAATCCTGTGGTCAGTTGGTCAGTTTCTGGTTTCTAGATCAGAGTGTGGTCAGTTGGTCAGTTTCTTGTTTGTAGGTCAGACTGTGGTCAGTTGGTCAGTTTCATATTGCCTCGGTCAGACTGAGGTCAGTTGGTCAGTTTCTGGTTCCGAGGTCAGACTGTGGTCAGTTGGTCAGTTTCTGGTTCCACAATCAGACTGTGGTCAGTTCATCAGTTTCTGGTTTCGAGTTAAGCATGTGTTCAGTTCGTCAGTTTCTGGTTTCGAGGTCAGACTGTGGTCAGTTGGTCAGTTTCAGGTTTCGAGGTCAGACTGTGGTCAGTTGGTCAATTTCTGGTTTCTAGGTCAGACTTTGGTCAGTTGGTCAGATACTGGTCGCAAGATCAGAATGTGGTCTGTTGGACAGTTTGTGGTTGCAAGGTCAGACGGTGGTCATTTGGTCAATTTCTGGTTTATAGGTCAGACTGTGGTCAGTTGGTTAGTTTCGGGTTCCAAAGTCAGACTGTGGTCAGTTGGTCAGTTTCTTTTTTCTAGGTCAGACTGTGGTCCATTGCTCAGTTTCTGGTTTCTAGGTCAGACTGTGGTCCGTTGGTCAGTTTCTGTTTTTATGTCAGACTGAGGTCAGACGGTCAGTTTCTGGTTTCTAGGTCAGAATGTGGTCAGTTTGTCAGTTCTGGTTTCGAGTTAAGAATGTTTTCAGTTGGTCAGTTTCTGGTTTCGAGGTTAGACTGTTGTCAGTTGATCAGTTTCTGGTTTTGAGGTCAGACTGTGGTCAGTTGTTCAGTTTCTGGTTTCTAGGTCAGACTGTGGTCAGTTGGTCAGTTTCAGGTTTCTAGGTTAGACTGTGTTCAGTTGGTCAATTGCTGGTTTCTCTGTCAGACTGTGGTCAGTTAGTCAAATACTGGTTGCTAGGTCAGAATGTGGCTTGTTGGACAATTTGTGGTTGCTAGGTCAGACTGTGGTCATTTGGTCAGTTTCTGGTTTCGAGGTCAGATTGTGGTCAGTTGCTCAGTTTATGGGTTCTAGGTCAGACTGTGGTCAGTTGATCAGTTCCTGCTTTCACAGTCAGAATGTGGTGAGTTGGTCAGTTTCGGGCTGTCTCGTTCAGACTGTGGACATTTGGTCAGTTTCTGGTTGTCTCGGTCAGACTCTGGTCAGTTGGTCAGTTTCTGGTTTCTAGTTTAGACTGACTTCAGTTGGTACGTTTCTGGTTCATAATTCAGATTGTGATAGTTGGACAATTAGGGTTTCTAGCTCAGAAAGTGGTCAGTTGGTCAGTTTCTGGTTTCTATGTCAGACTGTGGTCAGTTGGTCAGTTTATTCTTTCTAGATCATACTGTGGTCAGTTGGTCAGTTTGTGGTTTATAGGTCAGACTGTGTTCAGTTGGTCAGTTTCGGATTGTCTCGTTCAGATTGTGGACAGTTGGACAGTTTCTGTTTTCTAGGTCAGACTGTGTTCAGTTGGTGAGCTTCTGGTTTCTAGGTCTTAGAGTGGTCAGTTGGTAATTTTCTGTTTTCTTGTTCAGACTGTGTTCAGTTGGTCAATTGCTGGTTTCTACGTCAGAACTTGGTCAGTTGGCCAGATAATGGACGCAAGGTCAGAATGTGGCCTGTTGGGCAGTTTGTGGTTGCTAGGTCAGACTGTGGTCATTTGGTCAATTGCCTGTTGCTCGATCAGACTGTGGTCAGTTGATCAGTTTCTGGTTTCGAGGTCAGACTGTGGTCAGTTGGTCAATTTCTGGTTTCTAGGTCAGACTGTGGTCAGTTGGTCATTTTCTGTTTTCTTGGTCAGACTGTGGTCAGTTGGTCAATTGCTGGTTGTCTAGGTCAGTTACTCTGGACAGTTTGTTTTACTTTTTTTGCAAGGTCATCCTGTGGTCAGTTGGTCAATTGTTTGTTGCTCGATCAGACTGTGGTCAGTTGATCAGTTTCTGGTTTAGAGGTCAGACTGTGCTCTGTTGGTCAATTTCTGGTTTCTAGGTCAGACTGTGGTCAGTTGGTCAATTGCTGGTTTCTATGTCAGACTTTGGTCAGTTGGTCGGATACTGGTCGCAATGTCAGAATGTGGCCTGTTGGACAGTTTGTGGTTGCTAGATCAGACTGTCGTCCGTTAGTCAGATACTGGTTGCTAGGTCAGAATGTGGACTGTTGGACAGTTTGTGGTTGCTAGGTCAGACTGTGGTCATTTGGACAGTTTCTGGTTTCGAGGTCAGATTGTGGTCAGTTGCATAGTTTCTCGTTTCTTCGTCAGACTGTGGTCATTTAGTCAGTTTCGTGTTGTCTTGTCAGTTGGTCTGTTTCATGTTGTCTCGGTCAGACTGTGGGCAGTGGTCAGTTTCTGGTTTCTAGGTCAGACTGTGGTCAGACTGTGGTCAGTTGGTCAGTTTCTGGTTTCTAAATCAGACTGTGGTCAGTTGGTCAGTTTCAGGTTTCTAGGTCAGACTGTGTTCAGTTGGTCAATTGCTGGTTTCTACGTCAGACTGTGGGCAGTGGTCAGTTTCTGGTTACAGCAGGTGGTTAAGAAAGCAAATGGCATGTTGGCCTTCATAGCGAGGGGATTTGATTACAGGGGCAGGGAGTTGCTGCTACAGTTGTACAGGGCCTTGGTGAGGCCACACCTGGAGTATTGTGTACAGTTTTGGTCTCCTAACTTGAGGAAGGACATTCTTGCTATTGAGGGAGTGCAGCGAAGATTCACCAGACTGATTCCCGGGATGGTGGGACTGACCTATCAAGAAAGACTGGATCAACTGGGCTTGTATTCACTGGAGTTCAGAAGAGTGAGATGGGACCTCATAGAAACATTTAAAATTCTGACGGGTTTGGACAGGTTGGATGCAGGAAGAATGTTCCCAATGTTGGGGAAGTCCAGAACCAGAGGTCACAGTCTAAGGATAAGGGGTAAGCCATTTAGGACCGAGATAAGGAGAAACTTCTTCACCCAGAGAGTAGTCAACCTGTGGAATTCTCTACCACAGAAAGTAGTTGAGGCCAATTCACTAAATATATTCAAAAGGGAGTTAGATGAAGTCCTTACAACTCGGGGATCAAGGGGTATGGCGTGAAAGCAGGAAGGGGGTACTGAAGTTGCATGTTCAGCCTTGAACTCATTGAATGGCGGTGCAGGCTAGAAGGGCTGAATGGCCTGCTCCTGCACCTATTTTCTATGTTTCTATGTTTTTTTCTGGTTGTCAAGGTCTGTTTCTCTGGTCAATTTTTTACATTTTGGTTGCCAGGTAATCCTGTGGTCAGTTGGTCAGTTTCTGGTTTCTAGATCAGAGTGTGGTCAGTTGGTCAGTTTCTGGTTTGTAGGTCAGACTGTGGTCAGTTGGTCAGTTTCATGTTGCCTCGGTCAGACTGAGGTCAGTTGGTCAGTTTCTGGTTCCAAGGTCAGACGGTGGTCAGTTGGTCAGTTTCTGGTTTCCAGGTCAGACTGTGGTCCGTTGGTTAATTTCTAGTTTCTCAGTCAGACTGGGGTCAGTTGGTCAGTTTCTGTTTTTAAGTCAGACTGAGGTCAGATGGTCAGTTTCTGGTTTCTAGGTCAGAATATGGTCAGTTCATCAGTTTCTGGTTTCGAGTTAAGCATGTGGTCAGTTCGTCAGTTTCTGGTTTCGAGGTCAGACTGCGGTCAGTTGGTCAGTTTCAGGTTTCGAGGTCAGACTGTGGTCAGTTGGTCAGTTTCATGTTCCCTTGGTCAGACTGAGGTCAGTTGGTCAGTTTCTGGTTCCGAGGTCAGACTGTGGTCAGTTGGTCAGTTTCAGGTTTCTAGGTCAGACTGTGTTCAGTTGGTCAATTGCTGGTTTCTACGTCAGACTGTGGGCAGTGGTCAGTTTCTGGTTACAGCAGGTGGTTAAGAAAGCAAATGGCATGTTGGCCTTCATAGCGAGGGGATTTGATTACAGGGGCAGGGAGTTGCTGCTACAGTTGTACAGGGCCTTGGTGAGGCCACACCTGGAGTATTGTGTACAGTTTTGGTCTCCTAACTTGAGGAAGGACATTCTTGCTATTGAGGGAGTGCAGCGAAGATTCACCAGACTGATTCCCGGGATGGTGGGACTGACCTTTCAAGAAAGACTGGATCAACTGGGCTTGTATTCACTGGAGTTCAGAAGAGTGAGAGGGGACCTCATAGAAACATTTAAAATTCTGACGGTTTTGGACAGGTTGGATGCAGGAAGAATGTTCCCAATGTTGGGGAAGTCCAGAACCAGAGGTCAAAGTCTAAGGATAAGGGGTAAGCCATTTAGGACCGAGATAAGGAGAAACTTCTTCACCCAGAGAGTAGTCAACCTGTGGAATTCTCTACCACAGAAAGTAGTTGAGGCCAATTCACTAAATATATTCAAAAGGGAGTTAGATGAAGTCCTTACAACTCGGGGGATCAAGGGGTATGGCGTGAAAGCAGGAAGGGGGTACTGAAGTTGCATGTTCAGCCTTGAACTCATTGAATGGCGGTGCAGGCTAGAAGGGCTGAATGGCCTGCTCCTGCACCTATTTTCTATGTTTCTATGTTTTTTTCTGGTTGTCAAGGTCTGTTTCTCTGGTCAGTTTTTTACATTTTGGTTGCCAGGTAATCCTGTGGTCAGTTGGTCAGTTTCTGGTTTCTAGATCAGAGTGTGGTCAGTTGGTCAGTTTCTGGTTTGTAGGTCAGACTGTGGTCAGTTGGTCAGTTTCATGTTGCCTCGGTCAGACTGAGGTCAGTTGGTCAGTTTCTGGTTCCAAGGTCAGACGGTGGTCAGTTGGTCAGTTTCTGGTTTCCAGGTCAGACTGAGGTCAGATGGTCAGTTTCTGGTTTCTAGGTCAGAATATGGTCAGTTCATCAGTTTCTGGTTTCGAGTTAAGCATGTGGTCAGTTCGTCAGTTTCTGGTTTCGAGGTCAGACTGCGGTCAGTTGGTCAGTTTCAGGTTTCGAGGTCAGACTGTGGTCAGTTGGTCAGTTTCATGTTCCCTCGGTCAGACTGAGGTCAGTTGGTCAGTTTCTGGTTCCGAGTTCAGACTGTGGTCAGTTGGTCAGTTTCTGGTTCCAAGGTCAGACTGTGGTCAGTTGGTCAGTTTCTGGTATCCAGGTCAGACTGTGGTCCGTTGGTTAATTTCTAGTTTCTCGGTCAGACTGTGGTCAGTTGGTCAGTTTCTGTTTTTAAGTCAGACTGAGGTCAGATGGTCAGTTTCTGGTGTCTAGGTCAGAATGTGGTCAGTTCATCAGTTTCTGGTTTCGAGTTAAGCATGTGTTCAGTTCGTCAGTTTCTGGTTTCGAGGTCAGACTGTGGTCAGTTGGTCAGATACTGGTCGCAAGGTCAGAATGTGGTCTGTTGGACAGTATGTGGTTGCAAGGTCAGACGGTGATCATTTGGTCAATTTCTGGTTTATAGGTCAGACTGTGGTCAGTTGGTTAGTTTCGGGATCCAAGGTCAGACTGTGGTCAGTTGGTCAGTTTCTTTTTTCTAGGTCAGACTGTGGTCCATTGGTCCGTTTCTGGTTTCTAGGTCAGACTGTGGTCAGTTGGTCAGTTTCTGTTTTTATGTCAGACTGAGGTCAGACGGTCAGTTTCTGGTTTCTAGGTCAGAATGTGGTCAGTTGGTCAGTTTCTGGTTTCGAGTTAAGAATGTTTTCAGTTGGTCAGTTTCTGGTTTCGAGGTCAGACTGTTGTCAGTTGATCAGTTTCTGGTTTTGAGGTCAGACTGTGGTCAGTTGTTCAGTTTCTGGTTTCTAGGTCAGACTGTGGTCACTTGGTCAGTTTCAGGTGTCTAGGTTAGACTGTGTTCAGTTGGTCAATTGCTGGTTTCTCTGTCAGACTGTGGTCAGTTAGTCAAATACTGGTTGCTAGATCAGAATGTGGCCTGTTGGACAATTTGTGGTTGCTAAGTCAGACTGTGGTCATTTGGTCAGTTTCTGGTTTCGAGGTCAGATTGTGGTCAGTTGCTCAGTTTATGGTTTCTTGGTCAGACTGTGGTCATTTGGTCAGTTTCGTGTTGTCTTGGTCAGTTGGACAGTTTCATGTTGTCTCGGTCAGGCTTTGGGCATTTGGTCAGTTTCTGGTTTCTAGGTCAGACGATGGTCAGACTGTGGTCAGTTGGTCAGTTTCTTGTTCCTCGGTCAGACTGTGGTCAGTTGGTCAGTTTCTGGTTGTCTAGGTCTGTTTCTCTGGTCAGGTTTTTGGTATTTTGGTTGCTAGGTCATCCAATGGTCAGTCGGTCAGTTGCTTGTTGCTAGGTCAGCCTGTGGTCAATTTGTCAGTTTCTGGTTGATAGATCAGACTGTGGTCAGTTGGTCAGTTTCTGATTTCTAGATCAGACTGTGTTCAGTTGCACAGTTTCTGGTTTCTAGGTCAGACTGTGGTCAGTTGGTCAGTTTCATGTTACCTCGGTCAGATTGTGGCCAGTTGGTCAGTTTCTGGTTCCGAGGTCAGACTGTGGTCAGTTGGTCAGTTCCTGGTTCCAAGGTCAGACTGTGGTCAGTGGTCAGTTTCTGGTTTCTAGGTCAGACTGTGGTCTGTTGGTCAATTTCTGTTTTCTAGGTCAGACTGTGGTCAGTTGGTCAGTTTCTGTTTTTAGGTCAGACTGATGTCAGATGGTCAGATTCTGTTTTCTTGGTCAGACTGTGGTCAGTTCGTCAGTTTCTGGTTTCTAGATCAGAGTGTGGTCAGTTGGTCAGTTTCTGTTATTATGTCAGACTGAGGTCAGATGGTCAGTTTCTGATTTCTAGGTCAGAATGTGGTCAGTTCATCAGTTTCTGGTTTCGAGTTAAGCATGTGGTCAGTTCGTCAGTTTCTGGTTTCGAGGTCAGACTGTGGTCAGTTTGTCAGTTTCAGGTTTCGAGGTCAGACTGCGGTCAGTTGGTCAATTTCTGGTTTCTAGGTCAGACTGTGGTCAGTTGGTCAGTTTCTGGTTTCTTGGTCAGATTGTGGTCAGTTGGTCAATTGCTTGTTTCTACGTCAGACTTTGGTCTGTTGGTCAGATACTTGTCGCAAGGTCAGAATGTGGTCTGTTGGACAGTTTGTGGTTGCAAGGTCAGACGGTGGTCATTTGGTCAATTTCTGGTTTATAGGTCAGACTGTGGTCAGTTGGTCAGTTTCTGGTTTCTAGGTCAGACTGTGGTCAGTTGGTCAGTTTCTGTTTTTATGTCAGACTGAGGTCAGACGGTCAGTTTCTGGTTTCTAGGTCAGAATGTGGTCAGTTGGTCAGTTTCTGGTTTCGAGTTAAGAATGTTTTCAGTTGGTCAGTTTCTGGTTTCGAGGTCAGACTGTTGTCAGTTGATCAGTTTCTGGTTTTGAGGTCAGACTGTGGTCAGTTGTTCAGTTTCTGGTTTCTAGGTCAGACTGTGGTCAGTTGGTCAGTTTCAGGTTTCTAGGTTAGACTGTGTTCAGTTGATCAATTGCTGGATTCTATGTCAGACTGTGGTCAGTTAGTCAAATACTTGTTGCTAGGTCAGAATGTGGCCTGTTGGACAATTTGTGGTTGCTTGATCAGACTGTGGTCATGTGCTCAGTTTCTGGATTCGAGGTCAGATTGTGGTCAGTTGCTCAGTTTCTGGTTTCTTGGTCAGACTGTGGTCATTTGGTCAGTTTCGTGTTGACTTGGACAGTTGGACAGTTTCATGTTGTCTCGGTAAGGCTTTGGGCAGTTGGTCAGTTTCTGGTTTCTAGGTCAGACTATGGTCAGACTGTGGTCAGTTGGTCAGTTTCTTGTTCCTCGGTCAGACTGCGGTCAATTGGTCAGTTTCTGGTTGTCGAGGTCTGTTTCTCTGGTCAGTTTTTTGGTATTTTGGTTGCTAGGTCATCCAGTGGTCAGTCGGTCAGTTGCTTGTTGCTTGGTCAGCCTGTGGTCAGTTTGTCAGTTTCTGGTTGCTAGATCAGACTGTGGTCAGTTGGTCAGTTTCTGATTTCTAGATCAGACTGTGTTCAGTTGCACAGTTTCTGGTTTCTAGGTCAGACTGTGGTCAGTTGGTCAGTTTCATGTTACCTTGGTCAGATTGTGGTCAGTTGGTCAGTTTCTGGTTCCGAGGTCAGACTGTGGTCAGTTGGTCAGTTTCTGGTTCGAAGGTCAGACTGTGGTCAGTTGGTCAGTTTCTGGTTTCTAGGTCAGACTGTGGTCCGTTGGTCAATTTCTGTTTTCTAGGTCAGACTCTGGTCAGTTGGTCAATTTCTGTTTTTAGGTCAGACTGATGTCAGATGGTCAGATTCTGTTTTCTTGGTCAGACTGTGGTCAGTTCGTCAGTTTCTGGTTTCTAGATCAGATTGTGGTCAGTTGGTCAGTTTCTGGTTTGTAGGTCAGAATGTGGTCAGTTGGTCAGTTTCTGTTATTAGGTCAGACTGAGGTCAGATGGTCAGTTTCTGATTTCTAGATCAGAATGTGGTCAGTTCATCAGATTCTGGTTTCGAGTTAAGCATGTGGTCAGTTCGTCAGTTTCTGGTTTCGAGGTCAGACTGTGGTCAGTTGGTCAGTTTCAGGTTTCGAGGTCAGACTGTGGTCAGTTGGTCAATTTCTGGTTTCTAGGTCAGACTGTGGTCAGTTGGTCAGTTTCTGGTTTCTTGGTCAGATTGTGGTCAGTTGGTCAATTGCTTGTTTCTACGTCAGACTTTGGTCAATTTGTCAGATACTGGTCGCAAGGTCAGAATGTGGTCTGTTGGACAGTTTGTGGTTGCAAGGTCAGACGGTTGTCATTTTGTCAATTTCTGGTTTATAGGTCAGACTGTGGTCAGTTGGTTAGTTTCGGGTTCCAAGGTCAGACTGTGGTCAGTTGGTCAGTTTCTTTTTTCTAGGTCAGACTGTGGTCCATTGGTCCGTTTCTGGTTTCTAGGTCAGACTGTGGTCAGTTGGTCAGTTTCTGTTTTTATGTCAGACTGAGGTCAGACGGTCAGTTTCTGGTTCCTAGGTCAGAATGTGGTCAGTTGGTTAGTTTCTGGTTTCGAGTTAAGAATGTTTTCAGTTGGTCAGTTTCTGGTTTCGAGGTCAGACTGTTGTCAATTGATCAGTTTCTGGTTTTGAGGTCAGACTGTGGTCAGCTGTTCAGTTTCTGGTTTCTAGGTCAGACTGTGGTCAGTTGGTCAGTTTCAGGTTTCTAGGTTAGACTGTGTTCAGTTGGTCAATTGCTGCTTTCTATGTCAGACTGTGGTCAGTTAGTCAAATACTGGTTGCTGGGTCAGAATGTGGCCTGTTGGACAATTTGTAGTTGCTTGATCAGACTGTGGTCATTTGGTCAGTTTCTGGAGTCGAGGTCAGATTGTGGTCAGTCGCTCAGTTTCTGGTTTCTTGGTCAGACTGTGGTCATTTGGTCAGTTTCGTGTTGTCTTGGTCAGTTGGACAGTTTCATGTTGTCTCGGTAAGGCTTTGGGCAGTTGGTCAGTTTCTGGTTTCTCGGTCAGACTATGGTCAGACTGTGGTCAGTTGGCCAGTTTCTTGATCCTCGGTCAGACTGTGGTGAGTTGGTCAATTTCTGGTTGTCTAGGTCTGTTTCTCTGGTCAGTTTTTTAGTATTTTGGTTGCTAGGTCATCCTGTGGTCAGTCGGTCAGTTGCTTGTTGCTAGGTCAGCCTGTGGTCAGTTTGTCAGTTTCTGGTTGCTAGATCAGACTGTTGTCAGTTGGTCAGTTTCTGTTTTTAGGTCAGACTGATGTCAGATGGTCAGATTCTGTTTTCTTGGTCAGACTGTCGTCAGTTCGTCAGTTTCTGATTTCTAGATCAGATTGTGGTCAGTTGGTCCGTTTCTGGTTTGTAGGTCAGACTGTGGTCAGTTGGTCAGTTTCTGTTATTAGGTCAGACTGAGGTCAGATGGTCAGTTTCTGATTTCTAGGTCAGAATGTGGTCAGTTCATCAGTTTCTGGTTTCGAGTTAAGCATGTGGTCAGTTCGTCAGTTTCTGGTTTCGAGGTCAGACTGTGGTCAGTTGGTCAGTTTCAGGTTTCGAGGTCAGACTGTGGTCAGTTGGTCAATTTCTGGTTTCTAGGTCAGACTGTGGTCAGTTGGTCAGTTTCTGGTTTCTTGGTCAGATTGTGGTCAGTTGGTCAATTGCTTGTTTCTACGTCAGACTTTGGTCAGTTTTTCAGATACTGGTCGCAAGGTCAGAATGTGGTCTGTTGGACAGTTTGTGGTTGCAAGGTCAGACGGTTGTCATTTGGTCAATTTCTGGTTTATAGATCAGACTGTGGTCAGTTGGTTAGTTTCGGATTCCAAGGTCAGACTGTGGTCAATTGGTCAGTTTCTTTTTTCTAGGTCAGACTGTGGTCCATTGGTCAGTTTCTGGTTTCTAGGTCAGACTGTGGTCAGTTGTTCAGTTTCTGTTTTTATGTCAGACTGAGGTCAGACGGTTTGTTTCTGGTTTCTAGGTCAGAATGTGGTCATTTGGTTAGTTTCTGGTTTCGAGTTAAGAATGTTTTCAGTTGGTCAGTTTCTGGTTTCTAGGTCAGACTGTGGTCAGTTGGTCAGTTTCAGGTTTCTAGGTTAGACTGTGTTCAGTTGGTCAATTGCTGCTTTCTATGTCAGACTGTGGTCAGTTAATCAAATACTGGTTGCTAGGTCAGAATGTGGCCTGTTGGACAATTTGTGGTTGCTTGATCAGACTGTGGTCATTTGGTCAGTTTCTGGAGTCGAGGTCAGATTGTGGCCAGTTGCTCAGTTTCTGGTTTCTTGGTCAGACTGTGGTCATTTGGTCAGTTTCGTGTTGTCTTGGTCAGTTGGACAGTTTCATGTTGTCTCGGTAAGGCTTTGGGCAGTTGGTCAGTTTCTGGTTTCTCGGTCAGACTATGGTCAGACTGTGGTCAGTTGGCCAGTTTCTTGATCCTCGGTCAGACTGTGGTGAGTTGGTCAATTTCTGGTTGTCTAGGTCTGTTTCTCTGGTCAGTTTTTTAGTATTTTGGTTGCTAGGTCATCCTGTGGTCAGTCGGTCAGTTGCTTGTTGCGAGGTCAGCCTGTGGTCAGTTTGTCAGTTTCTGGTTGCTAGATCAGACTGTTGTCAGTTGGTCAGTTTCTGGTTTCTAGATCAGACTGTGTTCAGTTGGACAGTTTCTGGTTTCTAGGTCAGATTGTGGTCAGTTGGTCAGTTTCTGGTTCCGAGGCCAGACTGTGGTCAGTTGGTCCGTTTCTGGTTCGAAGGTCAGACTGTGGTCAGTTGGACAGTTTCTGGTTTCTAGGTCAGTCTGTGGTCCTTTAGTCAGTTTCTGTTATTAGGTCAGACTGAGGTCAGATGGTCAGTTTCTGGTTTCTAGGGCAGAATGTGGTCAGTTCATCAGTTTCTGGTTTCGAGTTAAGCATGTGGTCAGTTCGTCAGTTTCTGGTTTCGAGGTCAGACTGTGGTCAGTTGGTCAGTTTCAGGTTTCGAGGTCAGACTGTGGTCAGTTGGTCAGTTTCATGTTCCCTCGGTCAGACTGATGTCAGTTGGTCAGTTTCTGGTTCCGAGGTCAGACTGTGGTCAGTTGGTCAGTTTCTGGTTCCAAGGTCAGACTGTGGTCAGTTGGTCAGTTTCTGGTTTCCAGGTCAGACTGTGGTCCGTTGGTTAATTTCTAGTTTCTCGGTCAGACTGTGGTCAGTTGGTCAGTTTCTGTTTTTAAGTCAGACTGAGGTCAGATGGTCAGTTTCTGGTGTCTAGGTCGGAATGTGGTCAGTTCATCAGTTTCTGGTTTCGAGTTAAGCATGTGGTCAGTTCGTCAGTTTCTGGTTTCGAGGTCAGACTGTGGTCAGTTGGTCAGTTTCAGGTTTCGAGGTAAGACTGTGGTCAGTTGGTCAATTTCTGGTTTCTAGGTCAGACTTTGGTCAGTTGGTCAGATACTGGTCGCAAGGTCAGAATGTGGTCTGTTGGACAATTTGTGGTTGCAAGGTCAGACGGTGGTCATTTGGTAAATTTCTGGTTTATAGGTCAGACTGTGGTCAGTTGGTTAGTTTCTGGTTCCAAAGTCAGACTGTGGTCAGTTGGTCAGTTTCTTTTTTCTAGGTCAGACGGTGGTCCATTGGTCAGTTTCTGGTTTCTAGGTCAGACTGTGGTCAGTTGGTCAGTTTCTGTTTTTATGTCAGACTGAGGTCAGACGGTCAGTTTCTGGATTCTAGGTCAGAATGTGGTCAGTTGGTCAGTTTCTGGTTTCGAGTTAAGAATGTTTTCAATTGGTCAGTTTCTGGTTTCGAGGTTAGACTGTTGTCAGTTGATCAGTTTCTGGTTTTGAGGTCAGACTGTGGTCAGTTGTTCAGTTTCTGGTTTCTAGGTCAGACTGTGGTCAGTTGGTCAGTTTCAGGTTTCTAGGTTAGACTGTGTTCAGTTGGTCAATTGCTGGTTTCTATGTCAGACTGTGGTCAGTTAGTCAAATACTGTTTGCTAGGTCAGAATGTGGCCTGTTGGACAATTTGTGATTGCTAGGTCAGACTGTGGTCATTTGGTCAGTTTCTGGTTTCGAGGTCAGATTGTGGTCAGTTGCTCAGTTTCTGGTTTCTTGGTCAGACTGTGGTCATTTGGTCAGTTTCTTGTTGTCTTGGTCAGTTGGACAGTTTCATGTTGTCTCGGTCAGGCTTTGGGCAGTTGGTCAGTTTCTGGTTTCTAGGTCAGACTATGGTCAGACTGTGGTCAGTTGGTCAGTTTCTTGTTCCTCGGTCACACTGTGGTCAGTTGGTCAGTTTCTGGTTGTCTAGGTCTGTTTCTCTGGTCAGTTTTTTAGTATTTTGGTTGCTAGGTCATCCAGTGGTCAGTCGGTCAGTTGCTTGTTGCTAGGTCAGCCTGTGGTCAGCTTGTCAGTTTCTGGTTGCTAGATCAGACTGTGGTCAGTTGGACAGTTTCTGGTTTTTAGATCAGACTGTGTTCAGTTGTACATTTTCTGGTTTCTAGGTCAGACTGTGGTCAGTTGGTCAGTTTCATGTTGCCTCGGTCAGATTGTGGTCAGTTGGTCAGTTTCTGGTTCCGAGGTCAGACTGTGGTCAGTTGGTCAGTTTCTGGTTTGAAGGTCAGACTGTGGTCAGTTGGTCAGTTTCTGGTTTCTAGGTCAGACTGTGGTCCGTTGGTCAATTTCTGTTTTCTAGGTCAGACTGTGGTCAGTTGGTCAGTTTCTGTTATTATGTCAGACTGAGGTCAGATGGTCAGTTTCTGATTTCTAGGTCAGAATATGTTCAGTTCATCAGTTTCTGGTTTCGAGTTAAGCATGTGGTCAGTTCGTCTTTTTCTGGTTTCGAGGTCAGACTGTGGTCAGTTGGTCAGTTTCAGGTTTCGAGGTCAGACTGTGGTCAGTTGGTCAATTTCTGGTTTCTAGGTCAGACTGTGGTCAGTTGGTCAGTTTCTGGTTTCTTGGTCAGATTGTGGTCAGTTGGTCAATTGATTGTTTCTACGTCAGACTTTGGTCAGTTGGTCAGATACTGGTCGCAAGGTCAGAATGTGGTCTGTTGGACAGTTTGTGGTTGCAAGGTCAGACGGTGGTCATTTGTTCAATTTCTGGTTTATAGGTCAGACTGTGGTCAGTTGGTTAGTTTCGGGTTCCAAGGTCAGACTGTGGTCAGTTGGTCAGTTTCTTTTTTCTAGGTCAGACTGTGGTCCATTGGTCAGTTTCTGGTTTCTAGTTCAGACTGTGGTCAGTTGGTCAGTTTCTGTTTTTATGTCAGACTGAGGTCAGACGGTCAGTTTCTGGTTTCTAGGTCAGAATGTGGTCAGTTGGTCAGTTTCTGGTTTCGAGGTCAGACTGTTGTCAGTTGATCAGTTTCTGGTTTCTATGTCAGACTGTGGTCAGTTAGTCAAATACTGGTTGCTAGGTCAGAAAGTGGCCTGTTGGACAATTTGTGGTTGCTTGGTCAGACTGTGGTCATTTGGTCAGTTGCTGGAGTCGAGGTCAGATTGTGGTCAGTTGCTCAATTCTGGTTTCTTGGTCAGACTGTGGTCATTTGGTCAGTTTCGTGTTGTCTTGGTCAGTTGGACAGTTTCATGTTGTCTCGGTCAGGCTTTGGGCAGTTGGTCAGTTTCTGGTTTCTAGTTCAGACTATGGTCAGACTGTGGTCAGTTGGTCAGTTTCTTGTTTCTCGGTCAGACTGTGGTCAGTTGGTCAGTTTCTGGTTGTCTAGGTCTGTTTCTCTGGTCAGTTTTTTATTATTTTGGATGCTAGGTCATCCTGTGGTCAGTCGGTCAGTTGCTTGTTGTTGGTCAGCCTGTGGTCAGTTGGTCAGTTTCTGGTTGCTAGATGAGACTGCGGTCAGTTGGTCAGTTTCTGGTTTCTAGATCAGACTGTGTTCAGTTGGACAGTTTCATGTTGCCTCGGTCAGATTGTGGTCAGTTGGTCAGTTTCTGGTTCCGAGGTCAGACTGTGGTCAGTTGGTCAGTTTCTGGTTCCAAGGTCAGACTGTGGTCAGTTGGTCAGTTTCTGGTATCTAGGTCCGACTGTGGTCCGTTGGTCAATTTCTGTTTTCTAGGTCAGACTGTGGTCAGTTGGTCAGTTTCTGTTTTTATGTCAGACTGAGGTCAGATGGTCAGTTTCTGGTTTCTAGGTCAGACTGTGGTCAGTTGGTCATTTTCTGTTTTCTTGGTCAGACTGTGGTCTGTTGGTCAATTGCTGGTTTCTACGTCAGACTTTGGTCAGTTGGTCAGATACTGGTCGCTAGGTCAGAATGTGGTCTGTTGGACAGTTTGTGGTTGCAAGGTCAGACGGTGGTCATTTGGTCAGTTTCTGGTTTCGAGGTCAGATTGTGGTCAGTTGCTCAGTTTCTGGTTTCTTGGTCAGACTGTGGTCATTTGGTCAGTTTCGTGTTGTCTTGGTCAGTTGGAGAGTTTCATGTTGTCTCGGTCAGGCTTTGGGCAGTTGGTCAGTTTCTGGTTTCTGGGTCAGACTATGGTCAGACTGTGGTCAGTTGGTCAGTTTCTTGTTACTCGGTCAGACTATGGTCAGTTGGTCAGTTTCTGGTTGTCTAGATCTGTTTCTCTGGTCAGTTTTTTATTATTTTGGTTGCTAGGTCATCCTGTGGTCAGTCGGTCAGTTGCTTGTTGTTGGTCAGCCTGTGGTCAGTGAGTCAGTTTCTGGTTGCTAGATCAGACTGTGGTTAGTTGGTCAGTTTCTGGTTTGTAGATCAGACTGTGTTCAGTTGGACAGTTTCATGTTGCCTCGGTCAGACTTTGGACATTTCGTAAGTTTCTGGTTTCTAGGTCAGACTGTGGTCAGATTGTGGTCAGTAGTTCAGTTTCTGGTTTCTAGGTCAGACTGTGGTCAGTTGTTCAGTTTCTGGTTGTCCAGGTCTGTTTCTCTTTTCAGTTTTTTTTACTTTTTGGTTGCTCGGACATCCTGTGGTCAGTTGCTCAATTGCTTGTTGCTCGATCAGACTGTGGACAGTTGGTCAGTTTCTGGTTTCGAGGTCAGACTGTGGTCACTTGTTCAGTTTCGGGTTGTCTTGTTCAGTTGGTCAGTTTCATGTTGCCTCGGTCAGACTTTGGACATTTCGTCAGTTTCTGGTTTCGAGGTCAGACTGTGGTCAGACTGTGGTCAGTAGGTCAGTTTCTGGTTTCTCGGTCAGACTCTGGTCAGTTGTTCAGTTTCTGGTTGTCTAGGTCTGTTTCTCTGGTCAGTTTTTTTTACTTTTTGGTTGCTAGGACATCCTGTGGTCAGTTGGTCAATTGCTTGTTGCTCGATCAGACTGTGGGCAGTTGGTCAGTTTCTGGTTTCGAGGTCAGACTGCGGTCATTGGTCAATTTCTGATTTCTAGGTCAGACTGTGGTCAGTTGGTCATTTTCTGTTTTCTTGGTCAGACTGTGGTCAGTTGGTCAATTGCTGGTTTCTATGTCAGACTGGTCGCAAGGTCAGAATGTGGCCTGTTGGACAGTTTCTGGTTTCTAGGTCAGACTGTGGTCAGTTGTTCAGTTTCGCGTTGTCTTGGTCAGTTGGTCAGTTTCATGTTGTCTCGGTCAAACTGTGGACATTTGGTCAGTTTCTGGTTTCTAGGTGATACCGTGGTCAGACTGTGGTCAGTCGGTCAGTTTCTGGTTTCTCGGTCAGACTGTGGTCAGTTGGTCAGTTTCTGGTTGTCTAGGTCTGTTTCTCTGGTCAGTTTTTTTACTTTATGGTTGCTCGGTCATCCTTTGTTCTGTTGGTCAATTGATTGTTGCTCGATCAGACTGTGGTCAGTTGATCAGTTTCTGATTTCAAGGTCAGACTGTGGTCAGTTTATCAGTTTCTGGTTTCCACGTCAGACTGTGGTCAGTTGGTCAGTTTCGGGTTGTCTCAGTCAGACTTTGGTCATTTGGTCTGTTTCGGGTTCCTAGGCCGGAATGTGGTCAGCTGTTCAGTTTCTGGTGTCTAGATCAGACTGTGTCAGTTGGTCAGTTTCAGGTTTCTAGTTCAGACTGTGGTCAGTTACTGGTTGCTAGGTTAGACTGTGCTCAGTTAGTCAGTTTCTGGTTTCTAGGTCAGAATGTGGACAGTTGGTCAGTTTCTGTTTTTATGTCAGACTGAGGTCAGACGTTCAGTTTTTGATTGCTAGGTCAGAATGTGGTCAGTTGGTCAGTTACTGGTTTCGAGGTCAGACTGTGTTCAGTTGGTCAATTGCTGGTTTCAACGTCAGACTGTGCTCAGTTAGTCACATACTGGTTGCTAGGTCAGAATGTGGCCTGTTGGACAATTTGTGGTTACGAGGTCAGACTGTGGTCATTTGGTCAGTTTCGTGTTGTCTCGGTCAGGCTTTGGGAAGTTGGTCAGAGTCTGGTTTCTAGGTCAGACTATGGTCAGACTATGGTCAGTTGGTCAGTTTCTTGTTACTCGGTCAGACTGTGGTCAGTTGGTCAGTTTCTGGTTGTCTAGCTCTGTTTCTCTGGTCAGTTTTTTTTATTTTGGTTGCTAGGTCATCCTGTGGTCAGTCGGTCAGTTGCTTGTTGTTGGTCAGCCTGTGGTCAGTTAGTCAGTTTCTGGTTGCTAGATCAGACTGTGGTCAGTTGGTCAGTTTCTGGTTTGTAGATCAGACTGTGTTCAGTTGGACAGTTTCATGTTGCCTCGGTCAGATTGTGGTCAGTTGGTCAGTTTCTGGTTTCTAGGTCAGACTGTGGTCAGTTGGTCAGTTTCAGGTTTCTAGGTTAGACTGTGTTCAGTTGGTCAATTGCTGCTTTCTATGTCAGACTGTGGTCAGTTAGTCAAATACTGGTTGCTAGGTCAGAATGTGGCCTGTTGGACAATTTGTGGTTGCTTGATCAGACTGTGGTCATTTGGTCAGTTTCTGGAGTCGAGGTCAGATTGTGGTCAGTTGCTCAGTTTCTGGTTTCTTGGTCAGACTGTGGTCATTTGGTCAGTTTCGTGTTGTCTTGGTCAGTTGGACAGTTTCATGTTGTCTCTGTAAGGCTTTGGGCAGTTGGTCAGTTTCTGGTTTCTCGGTCAGACTATGGTCAGACTGTGGTCAGTTGGTCAGTTTCTTGATCCTCGGTCAGACTGTGGTGAGTTGGTCAATTTCTGGTTGTCTAGGTCTGTTTCTCTGGTCAGTTTTTTAGTATTTTGGTTGCTAGGTCATCCTGTGGTCAGTCGGTCAGTTGCTTGTTGCTAGGTCAGCCTGTGGTCAGTTTGTCAGTTTCTGGTTGCTAGATCAGACTGTTGTCAGTTGGTCAGTTTCTGGTTTCTAGATCAGACTGTGTTCAGTTGGACAGTTTCTGGTTTCTAGGTCAGATTGTGGTCAGTTGGTCAGTTTCTGGTTCCGAGGCCAGACTGTGGTCAGTTGGTCCGTTTCTGGTTCGAAGGTCAGACTGTGGTCAGTTGGACAGTTTCTGGTTTCTAGGTCAGTCTGTGGTCCTTTAGTCAGTTTCTGTTATTAGGTCAGACTGAGGTCAGATGGTCAGTTTCTGGTTTCTAGGGCAGAATGTGGTCAGTTCATCAGTTTCTGGTTTCGAGTTAAGCATGTGGTCAGTTCGTCAGTTTCTGGTTTCGAGGTCAGACTGTGGTCAGTTGGTCAGTTTCAGGTTTCGAGGTCAGACTGTGGTCAGTTGGTCAGTTTCATGTTCCCTCGGTCAGACTGATGTCAGTTGGTCAGTTTCTGGTTCCGAGGTCAGACTGTGGTCAGTTGGTCAGTTTCTGGTTCCAAGGTCAGACTGTGGTCAGTTGGTCAGTTTCTGGTTTCCAGGTCAGACTGTGGTCCGTTGGTTAATTTCTAGTTTCTCGGTCAGACTGTGGTCAGTTGGTCAGTTTCTGTTTTTAAGTCAGACTGAGGTCAGATGGTCAGTTTCTGGTGTCTAGGTCGGAATGTGGTCAGTTCATCAGTTTCTGGTTTCGAGTTAAGCATGTGGTCAGTTCGTCAGTTTCTGGTTTCGAGGTCAGACTGTGGTCAGTTGGTCAGTTTCAGGTTTCGAGGTAAGACTGTGGTCAGTTGGTCAATTTCTGGTTTCTAGGTCAGACTTTGGTCAGTTGGTCAGATACTGGTCGCAAGGTCAGAATGTGGTCTGTTGGACAATTTGTGGTTGCAAGGTCAGACGGTGGTCATTTGGTAAATTTCTGGTTTATAGGTCAGACTGTGGTCAGTTGGTTAGTTTCTGGTTCCAAAGTCAGACTGTGGTCAGTTGGTCAGTTTCTTTTTTCTAGGTCAGACGGTGGTCCATTGGTCAGTTTCTGGTTTCTAGGTCAGACTGTGGTCAGTTGGTCAGTTTCTGTTTTTATGTCAGACTGAGGTCAGACGGTCAGTTTCTGGTTTCTAGGTCAGAATGTGGTCAGTTGGTCAGTTTCTGGTTTCGAGTTAAGAATGTTTTCAATTGGTCAGTTTCTGGTTTCGAGGTTAGACTGTTGTCAGTTGATCAGTTTCTGGTTTTGAGGTCAGACTGTGGTCAGTTGTTCAGTTTCTGGTTTCTAGGTCAGACTGTGGTCAGTTGGTCAGTTTCAGGTTTCTAGGTTAGACTGTGTTCAGTTGGTCAATTGCTGGTTTCTATGTCAGACTGTGGTCAGTTAGTCAAATACTGTTTGCTAGGTCAGAATGTGGCCTGTTGGACAATTTGTGATTGCTAGGTCAGATGTGGTCATTTGGTCAGTTTCTGGTTTCGAGGTCAGATTGTGGTCAGTTGCTCAGTTTCTGGTTTCTTGGTCAGACTGTGGTCATTTGGTCAGTTTCTTGTTGTCTTGGTCAGTTGGACAGTTTCATGTTGTCTCGGTCAGGCTTTGGGCAGTTGGTCAGTTTCTGGTTTCTAGGTCAGACTATGGTCAGACTGTGGTCAGTTGGTCAGTTTCTTGTTCCTCGTTCACACTGTGGTCAGTTGGTAAGTTTCTGGTTGTCTAGGTCTGTTTCTCTGGTCAGTTTTTTAGTATTTTGGTTGCTAGGTCATCCAGTGGTCAGTCGGTCAGTTGCTTGTTGCTAGGTCAGCCTGTGGTCAGCTTGTCAGTTTCTGGTTGCTAGATCAGACTGTGGTCAGTTGGACAGTTTCTGGTTTTTAGATCAGACTGTGTTCAGTTGTACATTTTCTGGTTTCTAGGTCAGACTGTGGTCAGTTGGTCAGTTTCATGTTGCCTCGGTCAGATTGTGGTCAGTTGGTCAGTTTCTGGTTCCGAGGTCAGACTGTGGTCAGTTGGTCAGTTTCTGGTTTGAAGGTCAGACTGTGGTCAGTTGGTCAGTTTCTGGTTTCTAGGTCAGACTGTGGTCCGTTGGTCAATTTCTGTTTTCTAGGTCAGACTGTGGTCAGTTGGTCAGTTTCTGTTATTATGTCAGACTGAGGTCAGATGGTCAGTTTCTGATTTCTAGGTCAGAATGTGTTCAGTTCATCAGTTTCTGGTTTCGAGTTAAGCATGTGGTCAGTTCGTCTTTTTCTGGTTTCGAGGTCAGACTGTGGTCAGTTGGTCAGTTTCAGGTTTCGAGGTCAGACTGTGGTCAGTTGGTCAATTTCTGGTTTCTAGGTCAGACTGTGGTCAGTTGGTCAGTTTCTGGTTTCTTGGTCAGATTGTGGTCAGTTGGTCAATTGATTGTTTCTACGTCAGACTTTGGTCAGTTGGTCAGATACTGGTCGCAAGGTCAGAATGTGGTCTGTTGGACAGTTTGTGGTTGCAAGGTCAGACGGTGGTCATTTGTTCAATTTCTGGTTTATAGGTCAGACTGTGGTCAGTTGGTTAGTTTCGGGTTCCAAGGTCAGACTGTGGTCAGTTGGTCAGTTTCTTTTTTCTAGGTCAGACTGTGGTCCATTGGTCAGTTTCTGGTTTCTAGTTCAGACTGTGGTCAGTTGGTCAGTTTCTGTTTTTATGTCAGACTGAGGTCAGACGGTCAGTTTCTGGTTTCTAGGTCAGAATGTGGTCAGTTGGTCAGTTTCTGGTTTCGAGGTCAGACTGTTGTCAGTTGATCAGTTTCTGGTTTCTATGTCAGACTGTGGTCAGTTAGTCAAATACTGGTTGCTAGGTCAGAAAGTGGCCTGTTGGACAATTTGTGGTTGCTTGGTCAGACTGTGGTCATTTGGTCAGTTGCTGGAGTCGAGGTCAGATTGTGGTCAGTTGCTCAGTTTCTGGTTTCTTGGTCAGACTGTGGTCATTTGGTCAGTTTCGTGTTGTCTTGGTCAGTTGGACAGTTTCATGTTGTCTCGGTCAGGCTTTGGGCAGTTGGTCAGTTTCTGGTTTCTAGTTCAGACTATGGTCAGACTGTGGTCAGTTGGTCAGTTTCTTGTTTCTCGGTCAGACTGTGGTCAGTTGCTCAGTTTCTGGTTTCTTGGTCAGACTGTGGTCATTTGGTCAGTTTCGTGTTGTCTTGGTCAGTTGGACAGTTTCATGTTGTCTCGGTCAGGCTTTGGGCAGTTGGTCAGTTTCTGGTTTCTAGTTCAGACTATGGTCAGACTGTGGTCAGTTGGTCAGTTTCTTGTTTCTCGGTCAGACTGTGGTCAGTTCGTCAGTTTCTGGTTTCGAGGTCAGACTGTGGTCAGTTGGTCAGTTTCTGGTTTCGAGGTCAGGCTGTGGTCAGTTGGTCAATTTCTGGTGTCTAGGTCAGACTGTGGTCAGTTGGACAGTTTCATGTTGCCTCGGTCAGACTGTGGTCAGTTGGTCAGTTTCTGGTTCCGAGGTCAGACTGTGGTCAGTTGGTCAGTTTCTGGTTCCAAGGTCAGACTGTTGTCAGTTGGTCAGTTTCTGGTTTCTAGGTCAGACTGTGGTCCGTTGGACAACTTCTGGTTTCTAGGTCAGACTGTGGTCAGTTGGTCAGTTTCTGTTTTTATGTCAGACTGTGGTCAGTTGGTCAGTTTCTGGTTTCTTGGTCAGATTGTGGTCAGTTGGTCATTTGCTTGTTTCGAGTTAAGAATGTGGTCAATTCGTCAGATACTGGTCGCTAGGTCAGAATGTGATATGTTGGACAGTTTGTGGTTGCAAGGTCAGACGGTGGTCATTTGGTCAGTTTCTGGTTTCTAGGTCAGACTTGTGGTCTGTTGGTCAGTTTCGGGTTCCAAGTTCAGACTGTGGTCAGTTGGTCAGTTTCTTTTTTCTAGGTCAGTCTGTTGTCAGTTGGTCAGTTTCTGTTTATATGTCAGACTGAGGTCAGACGGTCAGTTTCTGGTTTCTAGGTCAGAATGTGGTCATTTGGTCAGTTTCTGGTTTCGAGTTAAGAATGCTTCCAGTTGGTCAGTTTCTGGTTTCGAGGTCAGACTGTGGTCAGTTGTTCAGTTTCTGGTTCTAGGTAAGACTGTGGTCAGTTGTTCAGTTTCGGATTGTCTTGGTCAGTTGGTCTGTTTCATGTTGTCTCGGTCAGACTTTGGACATTTGGTCAGTTTCTGGTTTCTAGGTCAGACTGTGGTAAGACTGTGGTCAGTAGGTCAGTTTCTGGTTTCTCGGTCAGACTGTGGTCAGTTTTTTAGTTTCTGGTTGTCTAGGTCTGTTTCTCTGGTCAGTTTTTTTTTACTTTTTGGTTGCTAGATCATCCTGTGGTCAGTTGGTCAATTGCTTGTTGCTCGATCAGACTATGGTCAGTTGATCAGTTTCTGGTTTCGAGGTCAGACTTTTGTCAGTTGTTCAATTTCTGGTTTCTAGGTCAAACTGTGGTCAGTTGGTCATTTTCTGTTTTCTTGGTCAGAATGTGGTCAGTTGGTCAATTGCTGGTTTCTATGTCAGAATTTGGTCAGTTGGTCAGATACTGGTCGCAAGGTCAGAATGTGGCCTGTTGGACAGTTTGTGGTTGCAAGGTCAGACGGTGGTCATTTGGTCAGTTTCTGGTTTCTAGGTCAGACTTGTGGTCTGTTGGTCAGTTTCGGTTCCAAGGTCAGACTGTGGTCAGTTGGTCAGTTTCTTTTTTCTAGGTCAGTCTGTTGTCAGTTGGTCAGTTTCTGTTTTCTAGGTCAGTCTGTTGTCAGTTGGTCAGTTTCTGTTTATATGTCAGACTGAGGTCAGACGGTCAGTTTCTGGTTTCTAGCTCTGAACGTGGTCACTTGGTCAGTTTCTGGTTTCGAGTTAAGAATGTTTTCAGTTGGTCAGTTTCTGGTTTCGAGGTCAGACTGTGGTCAGTTGTTCAGTTTCTGGTTTCTAGTTAAGACTGTGGTCAGTTGTTCAGTTTCGGGTTGTCTTGGTCAGTTGATCTGTTTCATGTTGTCTCGGTCAGACTTTGGACATTTGGTCAGTTTCTGGTTTCTAGGTCAGACTGTGGTCAGACTGTGGTCAGTAGGTCAATTTCTGGTTTCTCGGTCAGACTGTGGTCAGTTGGTCAGTTTCTGGTTGTCTAGGTCTGTTTCTCTGGTCAGTTTGTTTAACTTTTTGGTTGCTAGGTCATCCTGTGGTCAGTTGGTCAATTGCTTGTTGCTCGATCAGACTGTGGCCAGTTGATCAGTTTCTGGTTTCGAGGTCAGACTGTGGTCAGTTGGTCAATTTCTGGTTTCTAGGTCAAACTGTGGTCAGTTGGTCATTTTCTGTTTTCTTCGTCAGACTGTGGTCAGTTGGTCAATTGCTGGTTTCTATGTCAGACTTTGGTCAGTTGGTCAGATACTGGTCGCAAGGTCAGAATGTGGCCTGTTGGACAGTTTGTGGTTGCTAGGTCAGACTGTGGTCATTTGGTCAGTTTCTGGTTTCGAGGTCAGACTGTGGTCAGTTGTTCAGTTTCTGGTTTCTAGGTCAGACTGTGGTCAGTTGTTCAGTTTCGCGTTGTCTTGGTCAGTTGGTCAGTTTCATGCTGTCTCGGTCAGACTGTGGACATTTGGTCAGTTTCTGGTTTCTAGGTCATACTGTGGTCAGACTGCGGTCAGTAGGTCAGTTTCTGGTTTCTCGGTCAGACTGTGGTCAGTTGGTCAGTTTCTGGTTGTCTAGGTCTGTTTCTCTGGTCAGTTTTTTTTAACTTTTTTTTTGCTAGCTCATCCTGTGTTCAGTTGGTCAATTGATTGTTGCTCAATCAGACTGTGCTCAGTTGATAAGTTTCTGATTTCAAGGTCAGACTGTGGTCAGTTTATCAGTTTCTGGTTTCTACGTCAGACTGTGGTCAGTTGGTCAGTTTCGGGTTGTCTCAGTCAGACTTTGGTCATTTTGTCTGTTTCGGGTTCCTAGGTCGGAATGTGGTCAGTTGGTCAGTTTCTGGTGTCTAGATCAGACTGTGTCAGTTGGTCAGTTTCAGGTTTCTAGGTCAGACTGTGGTCAGTTACTGGTTGCTAGGTTAGACTGTGCTCAGTTGGTCAGTTTCTGCTTCCTAGGTCAGACTGTGCTCAGTTGGACAGTTGCTGCTGCCTATGTCAGAATGTGGCCAATTGGTCAGTTTCTGGTTTCTAGGTCAGACTGTGGTCAGTTTGTCAGTTTCTCTTTTTATGTGAGACTGAGGTCAGACGGTCAGTTTTTGGTTGCTAGGTCAGAATGTGGTCAATTGTTAATTTATTGGTTTCGAGTTAACAATGTTTTCAGTTGGTCAGTTACTGGTTTCGAGGTCAGACTGCGGTCAGTTGGTCAGTTTCTGGTTTCTTGGTCAGACTGTGTTCAGTTGTTCAATTGCTGGTTTCAACGTCAGACTGTGCTCAGTTAGTCACATACTGGTTGCTAGGTCAGAATGTGGCCTGTTGGACAATTTGTGGTTGCTAGGACAGACTGTGGTCATTTGGTCAGTTTCGTGTTGTCTTGGTCAGTTGGACAGTTTCATGTTGTCTCGATCAGGCTTTGGGCAGTTGGTCAGTTTCTGGTTTCTAGGTCAGACTATGGTCAGACTGTGGTCAGTTGGTCAGTTTCTGGTTGTCTCGGTCTGTTTCTCTGGTCAGTTTTTTAGTATTTTGGTTGCTAGGTCATCCTGTGGTCAGTCGATCAGTTGCTTGTTGCTAGGTCAGCCTGTGGTCAGTTGGTCAGTTTCTGGTTGCCAGATCAGACTGTGGTCAGTTGGTCAGTTTCTGGTTTCTGGATCAGACTGTGTTCAGTTGGACAGTTTCTGGTTTCTCGGTCAGACTGTGGTCAATGGGACAGTTTCATGTTGCCTCGGTCAGATTGTGGTCAGTTGGTCAGTTTCTGCTTCGAAGGTCAGGTTGTGGTCAGTTGGTCAGTTTCTCGTTCCAAGGTCAGACTGTGGTCAGTTGGTCAGTTTCTGGTTTCTAGGTCAGACTGTGGTCCGTTGTTCAATTTCTGGTTTCTAGGTCAGACTGTGGTCAGTTGGTCAGTTTCTGTTTTTAGGTCAGACTGATGTCAGATGGTCAGTTTCTGTTTTCTTGGTCAGACTGCGGTCAGTTCGTCAGTTTCTGGTGTCTAGATCAGAGTGTGGTCAGTTTCTGGTTTGTAGGTCAGACTGTGGTCAATTCGTCAGTTTCTGGTTTCGAGTTAAGAATGTGGTCAGTTCGTCAGTTTCTGGATTCGAGGTCAGACTGTGGTCAGTTTCTCAGTTTCTGGTTGTCTTGGTAAGACTGTGGTCAGTTGGTCAGTTTCAGGTTGTCTCGGTCAGACTGTGATCAGTTGGTAAGTTGCCGGTTGCTAGATCAGTCTCTGTTCAGTTTGTTACTTCTTGGTTGCGAGGTCATCCTGAGATCAATTGGTCAATTGCTGGTTACTTGATCAGACTGTGGTCAGTTCCGTCAGTTTCTGGTTTCGAGGTCAGACTGTGGTCAGTTGGTCAATTTCTGGTTTCTAGGTCAGACTGGTCATTTGGTGAGTTTCTGGTTTTGAGATCAGACTGTGGTCAGTTGTTCAGTTTCTTGTTTCTAGGTCAGACTGTGGTCAGACAGTGCTCAGTAGGTCAGTTTCTGGTTTCTCGGTCAGACTCTGGTCAGTTGGTCAGTTTCTGGTTGTCTAGGTCTGTTACTCTGGTCAGTTTTTTACTTTTTGGTTGCTAGGTCATCCTGTGGTCAGTTGGTCAATTGCTTGTTGCTCGATCAGACTGTGGTGAGTAGATCAGTTTCTGATTTCAAGGTCAGACTGTGGTCAGTTTAACACTTTCTGATTTCTACGTCAGACTGTGGTCCGTTGGTCAATTTCAGGTTGTCTCAGTCAGACGTTGGTCATTTGGTCAGTTTCGGGTTCCTAGGCCGGAATGTTGTAAGTTGGTCAGGATCTGGTGTCTCGGTCAGACTGAGTCCGTTACTGGTTGCTTGGTTAGACTGTGCTCAGTTGGTCAGTTTCTGGTTCATAGGTCAGAATGTGCTCAGTTGGACAGTTTCTGGTTCCTAGCTCAGACTGTGGGCAGTTGGTCATTTGCTGGTTCTATTTCAGACTGTGGTCAGTTGGTTAGGTGCTGGTTCTAGGTCAGGCTTTGGGCAATTGGTTGGTTTTTAGATGCAAGGTCACCTGTGGTCAGTTGGTCAGTTGCTGATTGTTAGATCAGTCTCTGTTCAGTTTGTTACTTTTTGGTTGCGAGGTCATCCTGAGATCAATTGGTCAGTTGCTGGTTACTTGATCAGACTGTGGTCAGTTCCGTCAGTTCTGGTTTCTCGGTCAGACTGAGGTCAGTTGTTCAGTTTCGGGTTGTCTCGGTCAGACTGTGGTCAGTTGGTCAGTTTCTGGTTGTCTCGGTCAGACTCTGGTCAGTTGGTCAGTTTCTGTTTTCTCGGTCAGACTGAAGTCAGTTGGTCAGTTTCTGGTTCATAATTTATACTGTGATCGGTTGGTCAATTACGGTTTCGAGCTCAGACTGTGGTCAGTTGGTCAGTATCAGGTTTCTAGGTCAGACTGTGGTCAGTTGCTCAGTTTCTCGTTTCTCGGTCACACTGTGGTCCGTTGCTATGTTTCGTGTTGTCTCAGTCAGATTTTGGTCAGTTGGTCAGTTTCTGATTTCTAGGTCAGACTGTGGTCAGTTGGTCAGTTTCGGATTGTCCCGTTCAGATTGTGGTCAGTTGGACAGTTTCTGGTTTCTAGATCAGGCTGTGGTGAGTTGGTCAGTTGCTGGTTTCCAGGTCAGACTGTGGTCAGTTCGTGAGTTTCATGTTGCCTTGGTCAGACTGTGTTCAGTTGGTCAGTTTCTGGTTTCCAAATCAGACTGTGGTCAGTTGGCAAGTTTCTCTTTCCTCGGTCAGACTGTGGTCAGTTGGTTAGTTTCTGGTTTCTAGTTCAGCCTGTGGTCAGTTGGTCAGTTTCTGGGTTCTAGGTCAGACTGTGGTCAGTTGGTCAGTTTCTGGGTTCTAGGTCAGACTGTGGTCAGTTGATCAGTTCCTGCTTTCACAGTCAGAATGTGGTGAGTTGGTCTGTTTCGGGCTGTCTCGGTCAGACTGTGGACATCTGGTCAGTTTCATGTTGTCTCGGTCTGTTTCTCTGGTCAGTTTTTTTTATTTTTTTGCGAGGTCATCCTGTGGTCAGTTGGTCAATTGCCTGTTGCTCGATCAGACTGTGGTCAGTTGATCAGTTTCTGGTTTCGAGGTCAGACTGTGGTCAGTTGGTCAATTTCTGGTTTCTAGGTCAGACTGGTCAGTTGGACATTTTCTTTTTTCTTGGTCAGACTGTGGTCAGTTGCTCAATTGCTGGTTTCTATGTCAGACTTTGGTCAGTTGGTCGGATACTGGTCGCAATGTCAGAATGTGGCCTGTTGGACAGTTTGTGGTTGCTTGGTCAGACTGTGGTCCGTTCGTCAGATACTGGTTGCTAGGTCAGAATGTGGACTGTTGGACAGTTTGTGGTTGCTAGGTCAGACTGTGGTCATTTGGACAGTTTCTGGTTCCCAGCTCAGACTGTGGGCAGTTGGTCATTTGCTGGTTCTGTTTCAGACTGTGGTCAGTTGGTTAGGTGCTGGTTCTAGGTCAGGCTTTGGGCAAGTGGTTGGTTTTTAGCTGCATGGTCACCTGTGGTCAGTTGGTCAGTTGCTGATTGTTAGATCAGTCTGTGTTCAGTTTGTTACTTTCTGGATTCGATTTCATTCTGTGGTCAATTGGTCATTTGTTGGTTTCTTGATCAGACTGTGTTCAGTTGGTCAGTTTCTGGTTCCTAGGTCAGCCTGTGGTCAGACTGTGGTCAGCTGGTCAGTTTCTGGTTTCTAGGTCAGACTATGGTCAGTTGGTCTATTTCTGGTTGTCCAGTTCTGTTTCTCTGGACAGTTTGTTATTTATGGTTTCTAGGTCAGACTGTGGTCATTTGGTCAGTTTCCGGTTGTCTCGGTCACACTGTGGTCAGTTGGTCAGTTTCTGGTTGCTAGATCAGACTGTGGTCAGTTGGTCAGTTTCAGGTTGTCTCGGTCAGACTGTGGTCAGTTGGTAAGTTGCCGGTTGCTAGGTCAGTCTATGTTCAGTTTGTTACTTTTTGGTTGCGAGGTCATCCTGAGATCAATTGGTCAGTTGCTGGTTACTTGATCAGACTGTGGTCAGTTCCGTCAGTTCTGGTTTCTCGGTCAGACTGTGGTCAGTTGTTCAGTTTCGGGTTGTCTCGGTCAGACTGTGGTCAGTTGGTCAGTTTCTGGTTGTCTCGGTCAGACTCTGGTCAGTTGGTCAGTTTCTGTTTTCTAGGTCAGACTGAAGTCAGTTGGTCAGTTTCTGGTTCCTAATTTATACTGTGATCAGTTGGTCAATTACGGTTTCGAGCTCAGACTGTGGTCAGTTGGTCAGTATCAGGTTTCTAGGTCAGACTGTGGTCAGTTGCTCAGTTTCTCGTTTCTAGGTCACACTGTGGTCAGTTGCTATGTTTCGCGTTGTGCCAGTCAGATTTTGGTCAGCTGGTCAGTTTCTGGTTTCTAGGTCAGACTGTGGTCAGTTGGTCAGTTTATGCATTCTAGATTAGACTGTGATCAGTTGGTCAGTTTCTGGTTGCTAGGTCGGACTGTGGTCAGTTTGTCAGTTTCGGATTGTTCCGTTCAGATTGTGGTCAGTTGGACAGTTTCTGGTTTCTAGATCAGGCTGTGGTGAGTTGGTCAGTTTCTGGTTTCTAGGTCAGACTGTGGTCAGTTCGTGAGTTTCATGTTGCCTTTGTCAGACTGTGTTCAGTTGGTCAGTTTCTGGTTTCCAAATCAGACTGTGGTCAGTTGGTCAGTTTCTGGTTTCTAGGTCAGTCTGTGGTTTGTTGGCAAGTTTCTTTTTCCTCGGTCAGACTGTGGTCAGTTGGTCAGTTTCTGGTTTCTAGTTCAGACTGTGGTCAGTTGGTCAGTTTCTGGGATCTAGGTCAGACTGTGGTCAGTTGATCAGTTCCTGCTTTCACAGTCAGAATGTGGTGAGTTGGGCAGTTTCGCGCTGTCTCGGTGAGACTGTGGACATTTGGTCAGTTTCTTGTTGTCTCGGTCAGACTCTGGTCAGTTGGTCAGTTTCTGGTTTCTAGGTTAGACTGACGTCAGTTGGACCGTTTCTGGTTCATAATTCAGATTGTTATAGTTGGACAATTAGGGTTTCTACGTCAGACCTTGGTCAGTTGGTCAGATACTGGTCGCAAGGTCAGAATGTGGCCTGTTGGGCAGTTTGTGGTTGCTAGGTCAGACTGTGGTCATTTGGTCAGTTTCTGGTTTCTCGGTCAGACTGTGGTCAGTTGGTCAGTTTCTGGTTGTCTAGGTCTGTTTCTCTGGTCAGTTTTTTTTACTTTTTGGTTGCTAGGTCATCCTGTGGTCAGTTGGTCAATTGCCTGTTGCTCGATCAGACTGTGGTCAGTTGATCAGTTTCTGGTTTCGAAGTCAGACTGTGGTCAGTTGGTCAATTGCTGGTTTCTATGTAAGACTTTGGTCAGTTGGTCGGATACTGGTCGCAATGTCAGAATGTGGAAAGTTGGACAGTTTGTGTTTGCTAGGTCAGACTGTGGTCATTTGGTCAGTTTCTGGTTTCGAGGTCAGATTGTGGACAGTTGCTTAGTTTCTCGTTTCTTCGTCAGACTGTGGTCATTTAGTCAGTTTCGTGTTGTCTTGGTCAGTTGGTCTGTTTCATGTTGTCTCGGTCAGACTGTGGGCAGTGGTCAGTTTCTGGTTTCTAGGTCAGACTGTGGTCAGACTGTGGTCAGTTGGTCAGTTTCTGGTTTCTAAATCAGACTGTGGTCAGTTGGTCAGTTTACGGTTTCTAGGTCAGACTGTGGTCAGTTGGTCAGTTTCAGGTTTCTAGGTCAGACTGTGTTCAGTTGGTCAATTGCTGGTTTCTACGTCAGACTGTGGGCAGTGGTCAGTTTCTGGTTACAGCAGGTGGTTAAGAAAGCAAATGGCATGTTGGCCTTCATAGCGAGGGGATTTGATTACATGGACAGGGAGATGTTGCTACAGTTGTACAGGGCCTTGGTGAGGCCACACCTGGAGTATTGTGTACAGTTTTGGTCACCTAACCTGAGGAAGGACATTCTTGCTATTGAGGGAGTGCAGCGAAGATTCACCAGACTGATTCCCGGGATGGTGGGACTGACCTATCAAGAAAGACTGGATCAACTGGGCTTGTGTTAACTGGAGTTCAGAAGAGTGAGAGGGGACCTCATAGAAACGTTTAAAATTCTGACGGGTTTGGACAGGTTGGATGCAGGAAGAATGTTCCCAATGTTGGGAAAGTCTAGAACAAGAGGTCACAGTCTAAGGATAAGGGGTAAGCCATTTAGGACCGAGATAAGGAGAAACATCTTCACCCAGAGAGTGGTGAACCTGTGGAATTCTCTACCACAGAAAGTAGTTGAGGCCAATTCACTAAATATATTCAAAAGGGAGTTAGATGAAGTCCTTACAACTCGGGGGATCAAGGGGTATGGCGTGAAAGCAGGAAAGGGGTACTGAAGTTGCATGTTCAGCCATGAACTCATTGAATGGCGGTGCAGGCGAGAAGGGCTGAATGTCCTGCGCCTGCACCTATTTTCTATGTTTCTATATTTTTTTCTGGTTGTCTAGGTCTGTTTCTCTGGTCAGTTTTTAACATTTTGGTTGCTAGGTATTCCTGCGGTCAGTTGGTCAGTTTCTGGTTTCTAGATCAGAGTGTGGTCAGTTGGTCAGTTTCTGGTTTGTAGGTCAGACTGTGGTCAGTTGGTCAGTTTCATGTTGCCTCGGTCAGACTGAGGTCAGTTGGTCAGTTTCTGGTTCCGAGGTCACACTGTGGTCAGTTGGTCAGTTTCTGGTTTCAAGGTCAGACTGTGGTCAGTTGGTCAGTTTCTAGTTTCTCGGTCAGACTGTGGTCAGTTGGTCAGTTTCTGTTTTTATGTCAGACTGAGGTCAGATGGTCAGTTTCTGGTGTCTAGGTGAGAATGTGGTCAGTTCATCAGTTTCTGGTTTCGAGTTAAGCATGTGGTCAGTTCGTCAGTTTCTGGTTTCGAGGTCAGACTGTGGTCAGTTGGTCAGTTTCAGGTTTCGAGGTCAGACTTTGGTCAGTTGGTCAATTTCTGGTTTCTATATCAGACTGTGATCAGTTGGTCAGGTTATGGTTTCTTGGTCAGATTGTGGTCAGTTGGTCAATTGCTTGTTTCTACGTCAGACTTTGGTCAGTTGGTCAGATACTGGTCGCAAGATCAGAATGTGGTCTGTTGGACAGTTTGTGGTTGCAAGGTCAGACGGTGGTCATTTGGTCAATTTCTGGTTTATAGTTCTGACTGTGGTCAGTTGGTTAGTTTCGGGTTCCAAGGTTAGACTGTGGTCAGTTGGTCAGCTTCTTTTTTCTAGGACAGACTGTGGTCCATTGGTCAGTTTCTGGTTTCGAGGTCAGACTGTGGTCAGTTGGTCAGTTTCTGTTTTTATGTCAGACTGAGGTCAGATGGTCAGTTATAGGTTTCTAGTTCAGAATGTGGCCAGTTGGTCAGTTTCTGGTTTCGAATTAAGAATGCATTCAGTTGGTCAGTTTCTGGTTTCGAGGTCAGACTGTTGTCAGTGGATCAGTTTCTGGTTTTGAGGTCAGACTGTGGTCAGTTGTTCAGTTTCTGGTTTCTAGGTCAGAATGTGGTCAGTTGGTCAGTTTCAGGTTTCTAGGTTAGACTGTGTTCAGTTGGTCAATTGCTGGTTTCTATGTCAGACAGTGGACAGTTAGTCAGGTAATGGTTGCTAGGTCAGAATGTGGCCTGTTGGACAATTTGTGGTTGCTAGGTCAGACTGTGGTCATTTGGTCAGTTTCTGATTTCGAGGTAGATTGTGGTCAGTTGCTCAGTTTCTGGTTTCTTGGTCACACTGTGGTCATTTCGTCAGTTTCGTGTTGTCTTGGTCAGTTGGACAGTTTCATGTTGTCTAGGTCAGGCTTTGGGCAGTTGGTCAGTTTCTGGTTTCTAGGTCAGACTATGGTCAGACTGTGGTCAGTTGGTCAGTTTCTGGTTCCTCGGTCAGACTGTGGTCAGTTGTTCAGTTTCTGGTTGTCGAGGTCTGTTTCTCTGGTCAGTTTTTTAGTATTTTGGTTGCTAGGTCATCCTGTGTTCAGTCGGTCAGTTGCTTGTTGCTAGGTCAGCCTGTGGTCAGTTGGTCAGTTTCTGGTTGCTAGATCAGACTGTGGTCAGTTGGTCAATTTCTGGTTTCTTGATCAGACTGTTTTCAGTTGCACAGTTTCTGGTTTCTCGGTCAGACTGTGGTCAGTTGGTCAGTTTCATGTTGCCTCGGTCAGACTGAGGTCAGTTGGTCAGTTTCTGGTTCCGAGGTCAGACTGTGGTCAGTTGGTCAGTTTCTGGTTCCAAGGTCAGACTGTGGGAAGTTGGTCAGTTTCTTGTTTCTAGGACAGACTGTGGTCCGTTGGTTAATTTCTAGTTTCTCGGTCAGACTGTGGTCAGTTGGTCAGTTTCTGTTTTTAAGTCAGTCTGAGGTCAGATGGTCAGTTTCTGGTTTCTAGGTCAGAATGTGGTCAGTTCATCAGTTTCTGGTTTCGAGGTAAGCATGTGGTCAGTTCGTCAGTTTCTGGTATCGAGGTCAGACTGTGGTCAGTTGGTCAGTTTCAGGTTTCGAGGTCAGACTGTGGTCAGTTGGTCAATTTCTGGTTTCTAGGTCAGTCTGTGGTCAGTTGGTCAGTTTCTGGTTCTTGGTCAGATTGTGGTCAGTTGGTCAGTTGCTTGTTTCTAATTCAGACTTTGGTCAGTTGGTCAGATACTGGTCGCTAGGTCAGAATGTGGTCTGTTGAACAGTTTGTGGTTGCAAGTTCAGACGGTGGTCATTTGGTCAATTTCTGGTTTATAGGTCAGACTGTCGTCAGTTCGTTAGTTTCGGGTTCCAAGGTTAGACTGTGGTCAGTTGCTCAGTTGCTTTTAAATAGGTCAGACTGTGGTCCATTGGTCAGTTTCTCGTTTCTAGGTCAGACTGTGGTCAGTTGGTTAGTTTCTGTTTTTATGTCAGACTGAGGTCAGAAGGTCAGTTTCTGGTTTCTCGGTCAGAATTTGGTCAGTTGGTCAGTTTCTGGTTTCGAGTTAAGAAAGTTTTCAGTTGGTCAGTTTCTGGTTTCGAGGTCAGACTGTTGTCAGTTGATCAGTTTCTGGTTTTGAGGTCAGACTGTGGTCAGTTGTTCAGTTTCTGGTTTCTAGTTCAGACTGTGGTCAGTTGGTCAGTTTCAGGTTTCTAGGTTAGACTGTGTTCAGTTGGTCAATTGCTGGTTTCTATGTCAGACTGTGGTCAGTTAGTCAGGTTCTGGTTGCTAGGTCAGAATGTGGCCTTTTGGACAATTTGTGGTTGCTAGGTCAGACTGTGGTCATTTGGTCAGTTTCTGGTTTCGAGGTCAGATTGCGGTCAGTTGCTCAGTTTCTGGTTTCTTGGTCACACTGTGGTCATTTCGTCAGTTTCGTGTTGTCTTGGTCAGTTGGACAATTTCATGTTTTCTCGGTCAGGCTTTGGGCAGTTGGTCAGTTTCTGGTTTCTAGGTCAGACTATGGTCAGAATGTGGTCAGTTGGTCAGTTTCTTGTTCCTCGGTCAGAATGTGGTCAGTTGGTCAGTTTCTGGTTGCCTAGGTCTGTTTCTCTTGTCAGTTTTTTAGTATTTTGGTTGCTAGGTCATCCTGTGGTCAGTCGGTCAGTTGCTTGTTGCTAGGTCAGCCTGTGGTCAGTTGGTCAGTTTCTGGTTGCTAGATCAGACTGTGGTCAGTTGGTCAGTTACTGCTTTCTAGAATAGACTTTCAGTTGGACAGTTTCTGGTTTCTAGGTCAGACTGTGGTCAGTTGGTCAGTTTCATGTTGCCTCGGTCAGACTGAGGTCAGTTGGTCAGTTTCTGGTTCCGAGGTAAGACTGTGGTCAGTTGGTCAGTTTCTGGTTCCAAGGTCAGACTGTGGGAAGTTGGTCAGTTTCTGGTTTCTAGGTCAGAATGTGGTCAGTTCATCAGTTTCTGGTTTCGAGGTAAGCATGTTGTCAGTTCGTCAGTTTCTGGTTTCGAGGTCAGACTGTGGTCAGTTGGTCAGTTTCAGGTTTCGAGGTCAGACTGTGGTCAGTTGGTCAATTTCTGGTTTCTAGGTCAGTCTGTGGTCAGTTGGTCAGTTTCTGGTTTCTTGGTCAGATTGTGGTCAGTTGGTCAATTGCTTGTTTCTAATTCAGAATTTGGTCAGTTGGTCAGATACTGGTCGCTAGATCAGAATGTGGTCTGTTGAATAGTTTGTGGTTGCAAGTTCAGCCAGTGGTCATTTGGTCAATTTCTGGTTTATAGGCAGACTGTGGTCAGTTGGTTAGTTTCGGGTTCCAAGGTCAGACTGTGGTCAGTTGCTCAGTTTCTTTTTACTAGGTCAAACTGTGGTCCATTGGTCAGTATCTGGTTTCTAGGTCAGACTGTGGTCAGTTGGTCAGTTTCTGTTTTTATGTCAGACTGAGGTCAGACGGTCAGTTATAGGTTTCTAGTTCAGAATGTGGTCAGTTGGTCAGTTTCTGGTTTCGAGTTAAGAATGCTTTCAGTTGGTCAGTTTCTGGTTTCGAGGTCAGACTGTTGTCAGTTGATCAGTTTCTGGTTTTGAGGTCAGACTGTGGTCAGTTGTTCAGTTTCTGGTTTCTAGGTCAGACTGTGGTCAGTTGGTCAGTTTCAGGTTTCTAGTTTAGACTGTGTTCAGTTGGTCAATTGCTGGTTTCTATGTCAGACTGTGGTCAGTTTGTGAGGTACTGGTTGCTAGGTCAGAATGTGGCCTGTTGGACAATTTGTGGTTGCTAGGTCAGACTGTGGTCATTTGGTCAGTTTCTGGTTTCGAGGTCAGATTGTGGTCAGTTGCTCAGTTTCTGGTTTCTTGGTCACACTGTGGTCATTTCGGAAGTTTCGTGTTGTCTTGGTCAGTTGGACAGTTTCATGTTGTCTAGGTCAGGCTTTGCGCAGTTGGTCAGTTTCTGGTTTCTAGGTCAGACTATGGTCAGACTGTGGTCAGTTGGTCAGTTTCTTGTTCTTCGGTCAGTTCTTGGTTGTCTAGGTCTGTTTCTCTGGTCAGTTTTGTAGTATTTTGGTTGCTAGGTCATCCTGTGTTCAGTCGGTCAGTTGCGTGTTGCTAGGTCAGCCTGTGGTCAGTTGGTCAGTTTCTGGTTGCTAGATCAGACTGTGGTCAGTTGGTCAGTTTCTGGTTTCTTGATCAGACTGTGTTCAGTTGGACAGTTTCTGGTTTCTAGGTCAGACTGTGGTCAGTTGGTCAGTTTCATGTTGCCTCAGTCAGACTGAGGTCAGTTGGTCAGTTTCTGGTTCCGAGGTCAGACTGTGGTCAGTTGGTCAGTTTCTGGTTCCAAGGTCAGACTGTGGGAAGTTGGTCAGTTTATGAGTTCTAGGTCAGACTGTGGTCCGTTGGTTAATTTCTAGTTTCTCGGTCAGACTGTGGTCAGTTGGTCAGTTTCTGTTTTTAAGTCAGAATGAGGTCAGATGGTCAGTTTCTGGTTTCTAGGTCAGAATGTGGTCAGTTCATCAGTTTCTGGTTTCGAGGTCAGATTGCGGTCAGTTGCTCAGTTTCTGGTTTCTTGGTCACACTGTGGTCATTTCGTCAGTTTCGTGTTGTCTTGGTCAGTTGGACAATTTCATGTTTTCTCGGTCAGGCTTTGGGCAGTTGGTCAGTTTCTGGTTTCTAGGTCAGACTATGGTCAGAATGTGCTCAGTTGGTCAGTTTCTTGTTCCTCGGTCAGAATGTGGTCAGTTGGTCAGTTTCTGGTTGCCTAGGTCTGTTTCTCTTGTCAGTTTTTTAGTATTTTGGTTGCTAGGTCATCCTGTGGTCAGTCGGTCAGTTGCTTGTTGCTAGGTCAGCCTGTGGTCAGTTGGTCAGTTTCTGGTTGCTAGATCAGACTGTGGTCAGTTGGTCAGTTACTGCTTTCTAGAATAGACTTTCAGTTGGACAGTTTCTGGTTTCTAGGTCAGACTGTGGTCAGTTGGTCAGTTTCATGTTGCCTCGGTCAGACTGAGGTCAGTTGGTCAGTTTCTGGTTCCGAGGTAAGACTGTGGTCAGTTGGTCAGTTTCTGGTTCCAAGGTCAGACTGTGGGAAGTTGGTCAGTTTCTGGTTTCTAGGTCAGAATGTGGTCAGTTCATCAGTTTCTGGTTTCGAGGTAAGCATGTTGTCAGTTCGTCAGTTTCTGGTTTCGAGGTCAGACTGTGGTCAGTTGGTCAGTTTCAGGTTTCGAGGTCAGACTGTGGTCAGTTGGTCAATTTCTGGTTTCTAGGTCAGTCTGTGGTCAGTTGGTCAGTTTCTGGTTTCTTGGTCAGATTGTGGTCAGTTGGTCAATTGCTTGTTTCTAATTCAGAATTTGGTCAGTTGGTCAGATACTGGTCGCTAGATCAGAATGTGGTCTGTTGAATAGTTTGTGGTTGCAAGTTCAGCCAGTGGTCATTTGGTCAATTTCTGGTTTATAGGCAGACTGTGGTCAGTTGGTTAGTTTCGGGTTCCAAGGTCAGACTGTGGTCAGTTGCTCAGTTTCTTTTTACTAGGTCAAACTGTGGTCCATTGGTCAGTATCTGGTTTCTAGGTCAGACTGTGGTCAGTTGGTCAGTTTCTGTTTTTATGTCAGACTGAGGTCAGACGGTCAGTTATAGGTTTCTAGTTCAGAATGTGGTCAGTTGGTCAGTTTCTGGTTTCGAGTTAAGAATGCTTTCAGTTGGTCAGTTTCTGGTTTCGAGGTCAGACTGTTGTCAGTTGATCAGTTTCTGGTTTTGAGGTCAGACTGTGGTCAGTTGTTCAGTTTCTGGTTTCTAGGTCAGACTGTGGTCAGTTGGTCAGTTTCAGGTTTCTAGTTTAGACTGTGTTCAGTTGGTCAATTGCTGGTTTCTATGTCAGACTGTGGTCAGTTTGTGAGGTACTGGTTGCTAGGTCAGAATGTGGCCTGTTGGACAATTTGTGGTTGCTAGGTCAGACTGTGGTCATTTGGTCAGTTTCTGGTTTCGAGGTCAGATTGTGGTCAGTTGCTCAGTTTCTGGTTTCTTGGTCACACTGTGGTCATTTCGGAAGTTTCGTGTTGTCTTGGTCAGTTGGACAGTTTCATGTTGTCTAGGTCAGGCTTTGCGCAGTTGGTCAGTTTCTGGTTTCTAGGTCAGACTATGGTCAGACTGTGGTCAGTTGGTCAGTTTCTTGTTCTTCGGTCAGTTCTTGGTTGTCTAGGTCTGTTTCTCTGGTCAGTTTTGTAGTATTTTGGTTGCTAGGTCATCCTGTGTTCAGTCGGTCAGTTGCGTGTTGCTAGGTCAGCCTGTGGTCAGTTGGTCAGTTTCTGGTTGCTAGATCAGACTGTGGTCAGTTGGTCAGTTTCTGGTTTCTTGATCAGACTGTGTTCAGTTGGACAGTTTCTGGTTTCTAGGTCAGACTGTGGTCAGTTGGTCAGTTTCATGTTGCCTCAGTCAGACTGAGGTCAGTTGGTCAGTTTCTGGTTCCGAGGTCAGACTGTGGTCAGTTGGTCAGTTTCTGGTTCCAAGGTCAGACTGTGGGAAGTTGGTCAGTTTATGAGTTCTAGGTCAGACTGTGGTCCGTTGGTTAATTTCTAGTTTCTCGGTCAGACTGTGGTCAGTTGGTCAGTTTCTGTTTTTAAGTCAGACTGAGGTCAGATGGTCAGTTTCTGGTTTCTAGGTCAGAATGTGGTCAGTTCATCAGTTTATGGTTTCGAGGTAAGCATGTGGTCAGTTCGTCAGTTTCTGGTTGTCTAGGTCTGTTTCTCTGGTCAGTTTTTTAGTATTTTGGTTGCTAGGTCATCCTGTGTTCAGTCGGTCAGTTGCTTGTTGCTAGGTCAGCCTGTGGTCAGTTGGTCAGTTTCTGGTTGCTAGATCAGACTGTGGTCAGTTGGTCAGTTTCTGGTTTCTTGATCAGACTGTGTTCAGTTGGACAGTTTCTGGTTTCTAGGTCAGACTGTGGTCAGTTGGTCAGTTTCATGTTGCCTCGGTCAGACTGAGGTCAGTTGGTCAGTTTCTGGTTCCGAGGTCAGACTGTGGTCAATTGGTCAGTTTCTGGTTCCAAGGTCAGACTGTGGGAAGTTGGTCAGTTTCTGGTTTCTAGGTCAGACTGTGGTCCGTTGGTTAATTTCTAGTTTCTCGGTCAGACTGTGGTCAGTTGGTCAGTTTCTGTTTTTAAGTCAGACTGAGGTCAGATGGTCAGTTTCTGGTTTCTAGGTAAGAATGTGGTCAGTTCATCAGTTTATGGTTTCGAGGTAAGCATGTGGTCAGTTCGTCAGTTTCTGGTTTCGAGGTCAGACTGTGGTCAGTTGGTCAGTTTCAGGTTGCAAGTTCAGACGGTGGTCATTTGGTCAATTTCTGGTTTATAGGTCAGACTGTGGTCAGTTGTTTAGTTTCCGGTTCCAAGGTCAGACTGTGGTCAGTTGCTCAGTTTCTTTTTAATAGGTCAGACTGTGGTCCATTGGTCAGTTTCTGGTTTCTAGGTCAGACTGTGGTCAGTTGGTTAGTTTCTGTTTTTATGTCAGACTGAGGTCAGACGGTCAGTTTCTGGTTTCGAGTTAAGAATGTTTTCAGTTGGTCAGTTTCTGGTTTCGAGGTCAGACTGTTGTCAGTTGATCAGTTTCTGGTTTTGAGGTCAGACTGTGGTCAGTTGGTCAGTTTCCGGTTTCTAGTTTGGACTGTGTTCAGTTGGTCAATTGCTGGTTTCTATGTCAGACTGTGGTCAGTTAGTCAGATACTGGTTGCTAGGTCAGAATGTGGCCTTTTGGACAATTTGTGTTTGCTAGGTCAGACTGTGGTCATTTGGTCAGTTTCTGGTTTCGAGGTCAGATTGTGGTCAGTTGCTCAGTTTCTGGTTTTTTGGTCACACTGTGGTCATTTGGTCAGTTTCGCGTTGTCTTGGTCAGTTGGACAATTTCATGTTTTCTCGGTCAGGCTTTGGGCAGTTGGTCAGTTTCTGGTTTAGAGGTCAGACTATGGTCAGACTGTGGTCAGTTGGTCAGTTTCTTGTTCCTCGGTCAGACTGTGGTCAGTTGGTCAGTTTCTGGTTGCCTAGGTCTGTTTCTCTTGTCAGTTTTTTAGTATTTTGGTTGCTAGGTCATCCTGTGGTCAGTCGGTCAGTTGCTTGTTGCTAGGTCAGCCTGTGGTCAGTTGGTCAGTTTCTGGTTGCTAGATCAGACTGTGGTCAGTTGGTCAGTTTCTGGTTTCTAGGTCACACTGTGGTCAGTTGGTCAGTTTCATGTTGCCTCGGTCAGACTGAGGTCAGTTGGTCAGTTTCTGGTTCCGAGGTCAGACTGTGGTCAGTTGGTCAGTTTCTGGTTCCAAGGTCAGACTGTGCGAAGTTGGTCAGCTTCTGGTTTCTTGATCAGTCTGTGTTCAGTTGGACAGTTTCTGGTTTCTAGGTCAGACTGTGGTCAGTTGGTCAGTTTCATGTTGCCTCGGTCAGACTGAGGTCAGTTGGTCAGTTTCTGGTTCCGAGGTCAGACTGTGGTCAGTTGGTCAGTTTCTGGTTCCAAGGTCAGACTGTGCGAAGTTGGTCAGTTTCTGTTTTTAAGTCAGACTGAGGTCAGATGGTCAGTTTCTGGTTTCTAGGTCAGAATGTGGTCAGTTCATCAGTTTCTGGTTTCGAGGTAAGCATGTCGTCAGTTCGTCAGTTTCTGGTATCGAGGTCAGACTGTGGTCAGTTGGTCAGTTTCAGGTTTGTAGGTCAGACTGTGGTCAGTTTGTCAATTTCTGGTTTCTAGGTCAATCTGTGGTCAGTTGGTCAGTTTCTGGTTTCTTGGTCAGATTGTGGTCAGTTGGTCAATTGCTTGTTTCTAATTCAGACTTTGGTCAGTTGGTAAGGTACTGGTCGCTAGGTCAGAATGTGGTCTGTTGAACAGTTTGTGGTTGCAAGTTCAGCCGGTGGTCATTTGGTCAATTTCTGGTTTATAGGTCAGAATGTGGTCAGTTGGTTAGTTTCTGTTTTTATGTCAGACTGAGGTCAGACGGTCAGTTTCTGGTTTCGAGTTAAGAATGTTTTCAGTTGGTCAGTTTCTGGTTTCGAGGTCAGACTGTTGTCAGTTGATCAGTTTCTGGTTTTGAGGTCAGACTGTGGTCAGTTGGTCAGTTTCCGGTTTCTATGTTGGACTGTGTTCAGTTGGTCAATTGCTGGTTTCTATGTCAGACTGTGGTCAGTTAGTCAGATACTGGTTGCTAGGTCAGAATGTGGCCTTTTGGACAATTTGTGGTTGCTAGGTCAGACTGTGGTCATTTGGTCAGTTTCTGGTTTCGAGGTCAGATTGTGGTAAGTTGCTCAGTTTCTGGTTTTTTGGTCACACTGTGGTCATTTGGTCAGTTTCGCGTTGTCTTGGTCAGTTGGACAATTTCATGTTTTCTCGGTCAGGCTTTGGGCAGTTGGTCAGTTTCTGGTTTAGAGGTCAGACTATGGTCAGACTGTGGTCAGTTGGTCAGTTTCTTGTTCCTCGGTCAGACTGTGGTCAGTTGGTCAGTTTCTGGTTGCCTAGGTCTGTTTCTCTTGTCAGTTATTTAGTATTTTGGTTGCTAGGTCATCCTGTGGTCAGTCGGTCAGTTGCTTGTTGCTCGGTCAGCCTGCGGTCAGTTGGTCAGTTTCTGGTTGCTAGATCAGACTGTGGTCAGTTGGTCAGTTTCTGGTTTCGAGATCAGACTGTGTTCAGTTGGACAGTTTCTGGTTTCTAGGTCAGACTGTGGTCAGTTGGTCAGTTTCATGTTGCCTCGGTCAGACTGAGGTCAGTTGGTCAGTTTCTGGTTTCTAGATCAGACTGTGTTCAGTTGGACAGTTTCTGGTTTCTAGGTCAGACTGTGGTCAGTTGGTCAGTTTCATGTTGCCTCGGTCAGACTGAGGTCAGTTGGTCAGTTTCTGGTTCCGAGGTCAGACTGTGGTCAGTTGGTCAGTTTCTGGTTCCAAGGTCAGACTGTGCGAAGTTGGTCAGTTTCTGGTTTCTATGTCAGACTGTGGTCAGTTAGTCAGATACTGGTTGCTAGATCAGAATGTGGCCTTTTGGACAATTTGTGGTTGCTAGGTCAGACTGTGGTCATTTGGTCAGTTTCTGGTTTCGAGGTCAGATTGTGGTAAGTTGCTCAGTTTCTGGTTTTTGGTCACACTGTGGTCATTTGGTCAGTTTCGCGTTGTCTTGGTCAGTTGGACAATTTCATGTTTTCTCGGTCAGGCATTGGGCAGTTGGTCAGTTTCTGGTTTAGAGGTCAGACTATGGTCAGACTGTGGTCAGTTGGTCAGTTTCTTGTTCCTCGGTCAGACTGTGTTCAGTTGGACAGTTTCTGGTTTCTAGGTCAGACTGTGGTCAGTTGGTCAGTTTCATGTTGCCTCGGTCAGACTGAGGTCAGTTGGTCAGTTTCTGGTTCCGAGGTCAGACTGTGGTCAGTTGGTCAGTTTCTGGTTCCAAGGTCAGACTGTGCGAAGTTGGTCAGTTTCTGGTTTCTATGTCAGACTGTGGTGCGTTGGTTAATTTCTAGTTTTTCGGTCAGACTGTGGTCAGTTGGTCAGTTTCTGTTTTTAAGTCAGACTGAGGTCAGATGGTCAGTTTCTGGTTTCTAGGTCAGAATGTGGTCAGTTCATCAGTTTCTGGTTTCGAGGTTAGCATGTGGTCAGTTCGTCAGTTTCTGGTATCGAGGTCAGACTGTGGTCAGTTGGTCAGTTTCAGGTTTATAGGTCAGACTGTGGTCAGTTGGTCAATTTCTGGTTTCTAGGTCAGTCTGTGGTCAGTTGGTCAGTTTCTGGTTTCTTGGTCAGATTGTGGTCAGTTGGTCAATTGCTTGTTTCTAATTCAGACTTTGGGCAGTTGGTAAGGTACTGGTCGCTAGGTCAGAATGTGGTCTGTTGAACAGTTTGTGGTTGCAAGTTCAGCCGGTGGTCATTTGGTCAATTTCTGGTTTATAGGTAAGACTGTGGTCAGTTGGTTAGTTTCGGGTTCCAAGGTCAGACTGTGGTCAGTTGCTCAGTTTCTTTTTTCTAGGTCAGAATGTGGTCCATTGGTCAGTTTCTGGTTTCTAGGTGAGACTGTGGTCAGTTGGTCAGTTTCTGTTTTTATGTCAGACTGAGGTCAGACGGTCAGTTTCTGGTTTCTAGCTCAGAATGTGGTCAGTTGGTCAGTTTCTGGTTTCGAGTTAAGAATGTATTCAGTTGGTCAGTTTCTGGTTTCGAGGTCAGATTGTGGTCAGTTGCTCAGTTTCTGGTTTCTTGGTCAGACTGTGGTCATTTGGTCAGTTTCGTGTTGTCTTGGTCAGTTGGACAACTTCATGTTTTCTCGGTCAGGCTTTGGGCAGTTGGTCAGTTTCTGGTTTCTAGGTCAGACTATGGTCAGACTGTGGTCAGTTGGTCAGTGTCTTGTACCTCGGTCAGACTGTGGTCAGTTGGTCAGTTTCTGGTTGTCGATATCTGTTTCTCAGGTCAGTTTTTTAGTATTTTGGTTGCTAGGTCATCCTGTGTTCAGTCGGTCAGTTGCTTGTTGCTAGGTCAGCCTGTGGTCAGTTGGTCAGTTTCTGGTTGCTAGATCAGACTGTGGTCAGTTGGACAGTTTCTGGTTTCTTGATCAGACTGTTTTCAGTTGGACAGTTTCTGGTTTCTAGGTCAGACTGTGGTCAGTTGGTCAGTTTCTGGATCCGAGGTCAGACTGTGGTCAGTTGGTCAGTTTCTGGTTCCAAGGTCAGACTGTGGGAAGTTGGTCAGTTTCTTGTTTCTAGGACAGACTGTGGTCCGTTGGTTAATTTCTAGTTTCTCGGTCAGACTGTGGTCAGTTGGTCAGTTTCTGTTTTTAAGTCAGTCTGAGGTCAGATGGTCAGTTTCTGGTTTCTAGGTCAGAATGTGGTCAGTTCATCAGTTTCTGGTTTCGAGGTAAGCATGTGGTCAGTTCGTCAGTTTCTGGTTTCGAGGTCAGACTGTGGTCAGTTGGTCAGTTTCAGGTTTCGAGGTCAGACTGTGGTCAGTTGGTCAATTTCTGGTTTCTAGGTCAGTCTGTGGTCAGTTGGTCAGTTTCTGGTTTCTTGGTCAGATTGTGGTCAGTTGGTCAATTGCTTGTTTCTAATTCAGACTTTGGTCAGTTGGTCAGATTCTGGTCGCTCGGTCAGAATGTGGTCTGTTGAACAGTTTGTGGTTGCAAGTTCAGACGGTGGTCATTTGGTCAATTTCTGGTTTATAGGTCAGACTGTGGTCAGTTGGTTAGTTTCGGGTTCCAAGGTTAGACTGTGGTCAGTTGCTCAGTTGCTTTTTAATAGGTCAGACTGTGGTCCATTGGTCAGTTTCTCGTTTCGAGGTCAGACTGTGGTCAGTTGGTTAGTTTCTGTTTTTATGTCAGACTGAGGTCAGAAGGTCAGTTTCTGGTTTCTAGGTCAGAATGTGGTCAGTTGGTCAGTTTCTGGTTTCTAGGTCAGACTGTGGTCAGTTACTGCTGCTGCGACAGAATGTGGCTTGTTGGTCAGTTTGTGTTTGCTAGGTCAGACTGAGGTCAGTTGGTCAGTTTTATGTTGTCTTGGTCAGACTGTGGTCAGTTGATCAGTTTCTGGTTTTTAGGTCAGACTATAGTCAGTTGGGCAGTTTCTGGTTTCTTGCTCGGTATGTGGTCAATTGGTCAGTTTTTGATTTCTAGGTCAGACTGTTGTCAGTTGGTCAGTTTCTGGTTTCTAGTTCAGACTGTGGTCAGTTGGTCAGTTTCATGTTGCCTCGGTCAGCCTGTGTTCAGTTGATCAGTTTCTGGTTCCTAGGTCAGACTCTGGTCAGTTGGTCCATTTCTGGTTTCTAGGTCAGACTGTGGTCAGTTGGTCAGTTTCTCGTTTCGAGTTTAGTATGTGGTCAGTTGGACAGTTTCTTGTTTTCGAGGTCAGACTGTGGTCAGTTGGTAAGTTTCGGATTTCTAGGTCAGATTGTGGTCAGTTGGTTAGTTGCTGGTTTCTACATCAGACTGTGGCCAGTTGGTCAGATACTCATTGCTAGGTAAGAATGTGGCTTGTTTGACAGTTTCATGTTGTCTCAGTCAGACTGTGGTCAGTTGGTTAGTTCCACGTTTCTTGGTCAGACTGTGGACATTTTGTCAGTTTCTGGTTTGTCGGTCAGATTGTGATTAATTGGTCTTTTTCTGGTTTCTCGGTCAGACTGTGGTCAGTTGGTCAGTTTCTGGTTCCTAGTTCAGACTGTGATCAGTTTGTCAGTTTCTGGTTTCTCAGTTAGACTGTGGTCAGTTCGTCTGTTTCGATTTTTAGGTCAGACTGTGGTCAGTTGGTCAGTTTCTGTTTTCTAGTTCAGACTTTGGTCAGTTGGTCAGTTTCGGGTTGTCTAGGTCAGACTGTGGTCAGTTGGACAGTTCCTGGTTTCTGGGTCAGACTGTGATCAGTTGGTCAGTCACTGGTTGCTAGGTAATACTTTGGTCAGTTGGTTAGTTACTGGTTTCCAGGTCAGACTGTGGTCACTTCGTCAGTTTCTGGTTTCTAGGTCAGTCTGTGGTCAGTTGTTCAGTTTCTGGTTCCTAATTCAGACTGTGGTCAGTTGCTCCGTTTCTGGTTTCTCGTTTAGACTGAGGTTAGTTGGTCAGTTTCTGGTTTATAGTTCAGACAGTGGTCAGTTGGTCAGTTTCTGGTTTCTAGGTCAGACTCTGGTCAGTTACTGGCTGCTGCGACAGAATGTGGCTTGTTGGTCATTTTGTGGTTGCTAGGTCAGACTGAGGTCAGTTGGTCAGTTTTATGTTGTCTTGGTCAGACTGTGGTCAGTTGATCAGTTTCTGGTTTCTCGGTCAGACTGTGATTAGTTGGTCAGTTTCTGGTTTCGAGGTGAGACTCTGGTCAGTTGGACAGTTTCTGGTTTTTAGGTCAGACTGTGGTCAGTTGGGCAGTTTCTGGTTTCTTGCTCAGAATGTGGTCAATTGGTCAGTTTTTGATTTCTAGATCAGACTGTTGTCAGTTGGTCTGTTACTGTTTGCTGGGACAGAATGTGGCCTGTTGGTCAGTTTGTGGTTGCTAGGTAAGCCTGTGGTCAGTTGGTCAGTTTCTGGTTCCGATGTCAGTCTGAGGTCTGTTGGTCAGTTTCTGGTTTCTTGGTCATAATGTGGTCTATTGGTCAGATTCTGGTTTCTAGGTCAGACTGTGTTCAGTTGGTGAGTTTCTGGTTTCTAGGTCAGATTGTGTTCAGTTGGTCAATTACTGGTTGCTGGGACAGAATGTGGCCTGTTGGTCAGTTTATGGTTTTTAGGTCAGACTGTAGTCAGTTAGTCAGTTTCTGGATTCTAGGGAAGACTGTGGTCAGTTGTTCAGTTTCTGGTTTCTAGCTCAGACTATAAAGTAGTAATCTCGGGATTGCTGCCAGTGCCACGTGCGAGTCAGAGTAGAAATCGCAGGATAGCGCAGATGAATACATGGCTTGAGCAGTGGTGCAGCAGGGTGGGATTCAAATTCCTGGGGCATTGGAACCGGTTCTGGGAGAAGTGGGACCAGTAAAATCCGGACCGTCTGCACCTGGGCAGGACCGGAACCAATGTCCTAGGGGGAGTGTTTGCTCATGCTGTTGTCGAGGATGGGAACCAATGCAGGGAGACAGAGGGAAACAAAAAGGAGACAAAAGCAAAAGGAGATGAGGAAACGTGGAGGGCAGAGAAACGCAAGGCAAAGAACAAAAAGGGCCACTGTGCAGCAATATTCTAAAAGGACAAAGGGTGTTAAAATTCAAGCCTGAAGGCTTTGTGACTTAATGCAAGGTGTATCCGTAATAAGATGGATGAATTAACTGTGCAAATAGATGTTAACAAATATGATGTGATTGGGATTATGGAGACGTGGCTCCAGGGTGATCAGGGCTGGGACATTCTTGCTTTTGAGGGAGTTTAGCGAAGGCTCACCAGACTGATTCCCAGGATGGCGGGACTGACCTATAAAGAAAGAATGGATCAACTGGGCTTGTATTCACTGGAGTTCAGAAGAATGAGAGGGGACCTCATAGAAACGTTTAAAATTCTGATGGGTTTAGACAGGTTAGATGCAGGAAGAATTTCCCAATGTTGGGGAAGTCCAGAACCAGGGGTCACAGTCTGAGGATAATGGGTAAGCCATTTAGGATCGAGATGAGGAGAAACTTCTTCACTAAGAGAGTGATGAACCTGTGGAATTCTCTACCACAGAAAGTTGTTGAGGCCAATTCACTAAATATATCCAAAACGTTTTTAGATGTAATCCTTACTACTAGGGGGATCAAGGGGTATGGCGAGAAAGCAGGAATTGGGTACTGAAGTTGCATGTTCAGCCATGAACTCATTGAATGGCGGGGCAGGCTAGAAGGGCCGATTGGCCTACTCCTGCACCTATTTTCTATGTTTCTGTGTTTCTATGTCCCTGAGGGAGTGGGACTGAGAAGCACCAGTCAGTTTCCAGATATCTCTCTTCGGGAGAGGGATTGAGAGACCCCAGTGATTGTTCAGATAGCTCCCTGAGAGGGAGCAACTGAGAGATACCACTCAGTGTACAGATATCTCCCTGAGGGAGAGGGACTGAGAGAAACCATACAGTGTATAGATGTCTCCCTGAGGGAGAGGGACTGAGAGACACCAGTCAGTGTACAGATATTACCCTGAGAGGGAGGGACTGAGAGACACCAGTCAGTGAACAGATTTCTCCGTGAGAGGGAGGGACTGAGAGACATCAGTCAGTTATCAGATATCTCCCTGAGAGAGTGGGACTGAGAGACACCAGTCAGTGTACAGATATCTCCCTGAGGGAGGGGGACTGAGAGATACCAGTCAGTGTACAGATAGGTCCCTGAAAGAGCGGGACTGCGAGACACAAGTGAGTGTGAGAGGGAGCGACTGAGAGACACCAGTCAATTTTCAGATATCTCCCTGATAGAGTGGGACAGAAAAGCACCAGTCAGTGCACAGATATCTCACTGAGAGGGAGGGATAGAGAGGCGCCAGTCAGTGTACAGATGTCTGCCTTAGGGAGAGGGACTGAGAGACCGCAGTCAGTGTACAGATATCACCTGAGAGGTAGGGAGAGAGAGAGACCAGTCAGTGTACAGTTATGTCGCTGGGGGAGAGGGACTGAGATATACCAGACAGTGTACAGATATGTCCCTGAGAGAGAGGGACGGAGAGAAACCAGTCAGTATACAGATATCTCTCTCAGGGAGAGGGATTGAATGACGCCAGTGAGTGGACAGATATCTCCTTGAGAGGGAGCAAATGAGAGATGCCACTCAGTGTACAGATGTCTCCCTGAGGGAGAGGGAATGAGAGAAACCAGACAGTGTATAGATGTCCCCCTGAGGGAGAGGACTCAGAGACACCAGTCAGTTTACAGATATTACCCTGAGAGGGAGGGACTGAGAGACACGAGTCAATGAACATATATCTCCGTGAGAGGGAGGGACTGAGAGACACCAGTCAGTTATCAGATATCTCCCTGAGAGAGTGGGACAGAAAAGCACCAGTCAGTGCACAGATATCTCGCTGAGAGGGAGGGACAGAGAGGCGCCAGTCAGTGTGCAGATATCTCGGTGAGAGGGAGGGACTGAGAGACACCAGTCAGTTATCAGATATCTCCCTGAGAGAGTGGGACTGAGAGACACCAGTCTTTGTACAGATATCTCCATGAGAGGGAGGGACTGAGAGACACCAGTCAGTTATCAGATATCTCCATGAGAGAGTGGGACTGAGAGACACCAGTCAATGCACAGATATCTCCCTGAGAGAGGAGGACTGAGAGATACCAGTCAGTGTACAGATATCAACATGAGAGGGAGGGACTGAGAGAAACCAGTCAGTGTACAGATATGTCCCTGAAAGAGAGGGAATGCGAGACACCAGTCAGTGTACAGATATCTCCGTGAGAGGGAGGGAATGAGAGACACCATTCAGTTATCAGATATCTCCCTGAGAGAGTGGGTCGGAGAGACGCCAGTCAGTGTACAGATATCTCCCTGAGAGACAGAGCGACTGAGAGACATCATTTAGATGACATATATTTCCCTGTGGGAGAGGGACAGAGCGACACCAGTCAGTGTACAGATATCTCCCGAAGGGAGAGTGGGCTGAGTGACACCAATCAGTAAACAGATATCTCCTTGAGAGGGAGGGACTGAGCGCCGCCAGTCAGTGTACAGATATATGCCTGAGAGAGAGAGTGACTGAGAGACACCATTCAGTGTACAGATATTTCCCTGGGGGAGAGGGACTGAGTGACCAGTCAGTTTACAGATATCTCCCTGAGAGACAGAGAGACTGAGAGACATCAGTCAGAGGACAGATATCTCCCTGATGGAGAGGGACTGAGAGACACCAGTCCGTGTACAGATATCAACCTGAGAGTGAGGGAATGAGAGAAACCAGTCAATGTATCGATATCTCCCTCAGGGAGAGGGACTAAGAGATACCAGTCAGTGAACAGATATCTCCCTGAGAGGGAGGGTCTGAGAGACACCAGTCAGTGTACAGATAGCTGCCTGAGGGAAGGGGATTGAGAGACACCAGTCAGTGTTCAGATATGTAGCTGGGGGAGAGGGACTGAGATATATCAGTCAGTGTACAGACATGTCCCTGAGAGGCAGGGGCTAAGAGAAACCAATCAGTGTACAGATATCTCCCTGAGAGGGAGGGACTGAGAGACGCCAGTCATTGTACCGATAACTGTCTGAGCGACGGGGACTGAGAGACATCAGTCAGAGGACAGATATCTCCCTGATGGAGAGGGACTGAGAGACACCAGTCCGTGTACAGATATCAACCTGAGAGTGAGGGAATGAGAGAAACCAGTCAATGTATCGATATCTCCCTCAGGGAGAGGGACTAAGAGATACCAGTCAGTGAACAGATATCTCCCTGAGAGGGAGGGTCTGAGAGACACCAGTCAGTGTACAGATAACTGCCTGAGGGAAGGGGATTGAGAGACACCAGTCAGTGTTCAGATATGTAGCTGGTGGAGAGGGACTGAGATATATCAGTCAGTGTACAGACATGTCCCTGAGAGGCAGGGGCTAAGAGAAACCAATCAGTGTACAGATATCTCCCTGAGAGGGAGGGACTGAGAGACGCCAGTCATTGTACCGATAACTGTCTGAGCGACGGGGACTGAGAGACTCCAGTCAGTGCACTGATATCACCCTGATGGAGAGGGACTGAGAGACACCAGATAGTGCACAGATATCTCCCTGAGCGATACTGGACGAGAGTCACCAGTCAGTGTACAGAGATCAACCAGAGAGGGAGGGACTGAGAGAAACCAGTCAGTGAACAGATATTTCCCTGGGGGAGAGGAATGAGTGACCTGTCAGTGTACACATATCTCCCTGAGTGACAGATAGACTGAGAGACATCAGTCAGAGAACAGATATCTCCCTGAGAGGGAAGGACTGAGAGACGTCAGTCAGTGTACCGATAACTGTCTGAGCGACGGGGACGAAGAGATGCCAGTCAGTGTACAGATATCTGCCTGCTGGAGAAGGACTGAGACACACCATTCAGTGTACAGATATCTGCCTGAGGGAGAAAAACTGAGAGACACCAGTCAGTGTACAGATATTACTCTGAGATGGAGGGACTGAGTGAAACCAGTCGGCGTAGATATATCTCCCTGAGGGTGAGGGACTAAGAGACACCAGTGAGTTTACAGATATCTCCCTGAGAGACAGAGAGACTGAGAGACACCATTCAGTGTACATATATTTCCCTTGGGGAGAGGGACTGAGTGACCAGTCAGAGGACAGATATTCCCTGATGGAGAGGGACTGAGAAACACCAGTCAGTGTACAGATATATCCCTTCGAGAGAGGGACTGAGAGGAACCAGTCAGTATACAGATATCTCCCTGAGGGAGAGTGGACTGAGAGACAACAGTCAGTGAAAAGATATCTCCCTGAGAGGGAGGGACTGAGATACGCCAGTCAGTGTACAGTTATCTGCCTCAGGAAGAGGGACTGAGAGACACCAGTCAGTGTACAGATAACAACATGAGAGGGAGGGACTGAGGGAAACCAGTCAGTGTACAGCTATTTCCCTGGGAGAGAGTGGGACAGAGAGACGCAAGTCAGTGTACAGATATCTGCCTGAGGGAGAGGGACTGAGAGACAGCAGTAAGTTTACAGATATAACCCTGAGAGGGACGGAGAGAGAGAGACCAGTCAGTGTACAGTTATGTCGCTGGGGGAGAGGGACTGAGATATACCAGTCAGTGTACAGATATGTCCCTTCGAGAGAGGGACTGAGAGGAACCAGTCAGTGTACAGATATATCCCTGGTGGAGAGAACTGAGTCACCAGTCAGTGTACACATATCTCCCTGAGAGACAGATAGACTGAGAGACATCAGTCAGAGGACAGATATCTCCCTGAGGGAGAGGGACTTAGCGACACCAGTCAGTGTACAGATATCTGCCTGTGGGAGAGGGACTGAGACACACCAGTCAGTGTACAGATATCTGCCTGAGGGAGAGGGACTGTGAGACACCAGTCAGTGTACAGATATCAACCTGAGAGGGAGGGACTGAGAGAAACCAATCAGTGCATAATGATTTCCCTGAGGGAGTGGGACTAAGAGACACAGTGAGTGTACAGATATCTCCCTGAGAGACAGAGAGACTGAGAGACATCATTCAGAGGACATACATTTCCCTGTAGGAGAGGGACAGAGCGACACCAGTCAGTGTACAGATATCTCCCGGAGGGAGAGTGGGCTGAGAGACACCAATCAGTCAACAGATATCTCCTTGAGAGGGAGGGACTGAGCGCCGCCAGTCAGTGTACAGATATATGCCTGAGAGATTGAATGACTGAGAGACAGCATTCAGTGTACAGATATTTCCCTGGGGGAGGGGGACTGAGTGACCAGTCAGTTTACAGATATCTCCCTGAGAGACAGGGAGACTGAGAGACATCAGTCCGAGGACAGATATCTCCCTGAGGGAGAGGGACTGAGCGACACCAGTCAGTGTACAAATATCTCACTTAGAGGGAGGGACTGAGAGACGCCACTCAGTGTACAGATATATGCTTTATGGAGCGGGACTGAGCGACACCAGTCAGTGTACAGATATCAACGTGAGAGTGAGGGAATGAGAGAAACCAGTCAGTGTATAAATATCTCCCTCAGGGAGAGGGACTGAGAGACACCAGTCAGTGAACAGATATCTCCCTGAGAGGGAGGGACTGAGAGACACCAGTCAGTGTACAGATAACTGCCTGAGGGAAGGGGATTGAGAGACACCAGTCAGTGTTCAGATAATTAGCTGGGGGAGAGGGACTGAGATATATCAGTCAGTGTACAGATATCTCCCTGAGAGGGAGGGACTGAGAGACGCCAGTCAGTGTACCGATAACTGCCTGAGCGACGGGGACTCAGAGACACCAGTCAGTGTACAGATATCACCCTGAGGGAGAGGGACTGAGAGACACCAGTAAGTGCACAGATATCTCCCTGAGCGATACTGGACGAGAGTCACCAGTCAGTGTACAGATATCAACCTGAGAGGGAGGGATTAAGAGACACCAGTCAGTGTACAGATATCTGCCTGCGGGAGAGGGACTGAGACACACCAGTCAGCGTACAGATATCTGCCTGAGGGAGAAAAACTGAGAGACACCAGTCAGTGTACAGATATCACCCTGAGAGGGAGGGACTGAGAGACATCAGTAAGTGCACAGATATCTCCCTGAGCGATACTGGACGAGAGTCATCATTCAGTGTACAGATATCAACCTTAGAGGGAGGGACTGTGAGACACCATTCAGTGTACAGATAACTGCATGTGGGAAGGGGATTGAGAGACACCAGTCAGTGTTCAGATATGTAGCTGGCGGAGATGGACTGAGATATATCAGTCAGTGTACAGATATGTCCATGAGAGGGAGGGGCTGAGAGAAACCAATCAGTGTATAGATATCTCCCTGAGAGGGAGGGACTGAGAGACGCCAGTCAGTATGCAGATATTTCCCTGGGGGAGAGGAATGAGTGACCTGTCAGTGTACACATATCTCCATGAGTGACAGATTGACTGAGAGACATCAATTAGAGGACAGATATCTTCCTGAGGGAGAGGGACTGAGCGACACCAGTCGGTGAACAGATATCTCCCTGAGAGGGAGGGACTAAGAGATGCCAGTCAGTGTACAGATTACTGCCTGCGGAAGAGGGACTGAGACACACCAGTAAGTGCAGAGATATCTCCCTGAGCGATACTGGACGAGAGTCACCAGTCAGTGTACAGATATCACCCTGAGGGAGAGGGACTGAGAGAAACCAGTTGGCGTAGAGATATCTCCGTGAGGGATAGGGACTAATAGACACCAGTAAAGTTTACAGATATCTCCCTGGGAGACAGAGAGACTGAGAGACATCAGTCAGAGGACATATATTTATCTGTGGGAGAGGGACTGAGCGACACCAGTCAGTGCACAACTATCTCCCGGAGGGAGAGTGGGCTGAGAGACACTAATAAGTCAACAGATGTCTCCTTGAGCGGGAGGGACTGAGCGTCGCCATTCAGTGTACAGATATATGGCTGAGAGAGAGTGACTGAGAGACATAATTCAGTGTACAGATATTTCCCTTGGGGAGAGGGAATGAGTGACCAGTCAGACGACAGATATCTCCCTGAGGGTGAGGGACTGAGCGATACCAGTCAGTGTAAAGATATCTCACTCAGAGTGAGGGACTGAGAGACGCCAGTCAGTGTACAGATATATGCCTGATGGAGAGGGACCGAGAGACACCAGTCAGTGTGCAGATATCTCCATGAGAGACAGGGAATGAGAGAAACCAGTCAGTGCATAGATATCTCCCTCAGCGAGAGGGACTAAGAGACACCAGTCAGTATTCAGATATGTCGCTGAGGGAGAGGGACTGAGAGAAACCAATAAGTGCGCAGATATATCCCTGAGAGACAGAGAGACTGAGAGACATCAGTCAGAGGACATATATATATATATATCCCTGAGGGAGAGGGACTGATCGACACCAGTCTGTGTACAGATATCTCCCTGAGTGACACTGGACCGAGAGTCACCAGTCAGTGTACAGACATCAACCTGAGAGGGAGGGACTGAGAGGAGCCAGTCAGTATACAGATATGTCCCTGGGGGAGAGAACTGAGAGACCATTCAATGTGCGCATATCTCGCTGAGAGACAGAGAGATTGAGAGACATCAGTCAGTGGACAGATATCTCCCTGAGCGAGAGGGACTGAGCGACACCAGTCAGTGAACAGATATCTCCCTGAGAGGGAGGGACGAAGAGACGCCAGTCAGTGTACAGATATCTCCGTGAGAGGGAGGGACTGAGAGACACCAGTCAGTGTGCAGATATATGCCTGAGGGAGAGGGACTGACAGACAACAGTCAGTGTGCAGATATCTCACTCAGAGGGAGGGACTGAGAGACGCCAGTCAGTGTACAGATATATGCCTGATGGAGAGGGACTGAGAGACACCAGTCAGTGTACAGATATCACCCTGAGCGGGAGGGAGAGAGAGACACCAGTCAGTATACAGTTATGTCGCTGGGGAGAGGGACTGAGATATACCAGTCAGTGTACAGATATGTCCCTGAGAGTGAGGACTGAGAGAAACCAGTCAGTGTACAGATATCTCCCTGAGGGAGAGCGGACTGAGAGACACCAGTCAGTGAACAGATACCTCACTGAGAGGGAGGGACTGAGAGACGCCAGTCAGTGTACAGATATCTGCCTGAGGGATAGGGGCTGACAGACACCAGTCAGTGTACAGATATCAACATGAGATGGAGGGACTGAGAGAAACCAGTCAGTATACAAATATTTCCCTGGGGTAGAGAACTGAGTGACCAGTCAGTGCACACATATCTCCCTGAGAGACAGAGAGACTGAAAGACATTAGTCAGATGACAGATATCTACCTGAGCGAGAGGGACTGAGTGACACAAGTCAGTTAACAGATATCTCCCTGAGAGGGAGGGACTGAGAGACGCCAGTAAATGTACAGATATCTGCCTGCGGGAGAGGGACTGAGACACACCAGTCAGTGCCCAGATATCTGCCTGCGGTAGAGGGACTGAGACACACCAGTCGGTGCACAGATATCTGCCTGAGGGAGAGGGACTGAGAGACACCAGTCAGTGTACAGATATCACCTTGAGAGAGAGGGAATGAGAGAAACCAGTCAGTGTATAGATATCTCCCTCAGGGAGAGGGACTAAGAAACACCAGTCAGTGAACAGATATCTCCCTGAGAGGGAGGGACTGAGAGACACCAGTCAGTGTACAGATAACTGCCTGAGGGAGGGGGACAGAGAGACACCAGTGAGTATTCAGATATGTCGCTGAGGGAGAGGGACTGAGCTATACCAGTCAGTGTACAGATATGTCCCTGAGAGGGAGGGGCTGAGAGAAACCAATCAGTGTATACATATCTCCCTGAGAGGGAGTGACTGAGAGACACCAGTCAGTGAACAGATACCTCACTGAGAGGGAGGGACTGAGAGACGCCAGTCAGTGTACAGATATCTGCCTGAGTGATAGGGGCTGAGAGACACCAGTCAGTGTACAGATATCAACATGAGATGGAGAGACTGAGAAAAACCAGTCAGTATACAGATATTTCCCTGGTGTAGAGAACTGAGTGACCAGTCAGTGCACACATATCTCCCTGAGAGACAGAGAGACTGAGAGACATTAGTCAGATGACAGATATCTACCTAAGCGAGAGGGACTGAGTGACACCAGTCAGTGAACAGATGTCTCCCTGAGAGGGAGGGACTGAGAGACGCCAGTAAGTGTACAGATATCTGCCTGCGGGAGAGGGACTGAGACACACCAGTTAGTGCCCAGATATCTGCCTGCGGTGAGGGACTGAGACACACCAGTCGGTGCACAGATATCTGCCTGAGGGAGAGGGACTGAGAGACACCAGTCAGTGTACAGATATCACCTTGAGAGAGAGGGAATGAGAGAAACCAGTCAGGGTATAGATATCTCCCTCAGGGAGAGGGACTAAGAGACACCAGTCAGTGAACAGATATCTCCCTGAGAGGGAGGGACTGAAAGACACCAGTCAGTGTACAGATAACTGTATGAGGGAGGGGGACAGAGAGACACCAGTGAGTTTTCAGATATGTCGCTGAGGGAGAGGGACTGAGCTATACCAGTCAGTGTACAGATATGTCCCTGAGAGGGAGGGGCTGAGAGAAACCAATCAGTGTATACATATCTCCCTGAGAGGGAGGGACTGAGAGACGCCAGTCAGTGTACAGATAACTGCCTGAGCGACGTGGAAAGAGAGACTCCAGTAAGTGTACAGATATCACCCTGAGGGAAAGGGACTGAGAGACACCAGTAAGTGCACAGATATCACCCTGAGAGACAGGGAGACTGAGAAACATCAGTCAGAGGACATATATATATATATATCTGCCTGTGGAAGAGGGACTGAGCGACACCAGTCTGTGTACAGATATCTCCCTGAGCGATACTGGACCGAGAGGCACCAGTCAGTTTACAGATATGACCCTTGAGGGAGGGACTGAGAGACACCAGTCAGTGCACAGATATGTCGCTGGGGGAGAGGGACTGAAATATACCAGTCAGTGTACAGATACGTTTCTGAGAGAGAGTGACTGAGAGACACCATTCAGTGTACAGATATTTCACTGGGGGAGAGGGACTGAGAGACCTGTCAGTTTACAGATATCTCCCTGAGAGACAGATAGACTGAGAGACATCTGTCAGAGGACAGATAATTTCCTGATGGAGAGGGACTGCGCGACACCAGTCGGTGTACAGATATCTCCCTTAGAGGGAGGGACTGAGAGACGCCAGTCAGTGTACAGATATCATCCTGAGAGTGAGGGACTGAGGGGCACCACTCAGTATACAATTATTTCTCTGAGGGAGAGTGACTGAGAGACAACAGTCAGTGTACAGATATGTCCCTGAGGGACAGGTTCTGAGAGACCAGTCAGTGCACAGATATCTCCCTGAGGAGAGGGACTGAAAGACAACAGTCAGTGTACAGATATAACCCTGAAGAGAGGTACTGAGAGACACCAGTCAGTGTACAGATATGGCTCTGAGGGAGAGGGACTGAGAGACACCAGTCAGTGTACAGATATCTCACTCAGAGGGAGGTACGAAGAGACGACAGTGAGTTTACAGATATCTCCCTTTGAGACAGAGAGACTGAGAGACATCATTCAGAGGACATATATTTCCCTGTGGGAGACGGACAGAGCGACACCAGTCAGTGTACAGATATCTCCCGGAGGGAGAGTGGGCTGAGAGACACCAATCAGTCAACAGATATCTCCTTGAGAGGGAGGGACTGAGCGCCGCCAGTCAGTGTACAGATATATGCCTGAGAGATAGAGTGACTGAGAGACACCATTCAGTGTACAGATATTTCCCTGGGAGAGAGGGACTGAGTGACCAGTCAGTTTACGGATTTCTCCCTGAGAGACAGAGAGACTGAGATACATCAGTCAGAGGAAAGATATCTCCCTGAGGGAGAGGGACTGAGCGACACCAGTCAGTGTACAAATATCTCACTGAGAGGGTGGGACTGAGAGACGCCAGTCAGTGTACAGATATATGTCTGATGGAGAGGGACTGAGAGACACCAGTCAGTGTACAGATATCAACCTGAGAGTGAGGGAATGAGAGAAACCAGTCAGTGAATAGATATCTCCCTCAGGGAGAGGGACTAAGAGACACCAGTCAGTGAACAGATATCTCCCTGAGAGGGAGGGACTGAGAGACACCAGTCAGTGTACAGATAACTGCCTGAGGGAAGGGGATTGAGAGACACCAGTCAGTGTTCAGATATGTAGCAGTGGAGAGGGACTGAGATATATCAGTCAGTGTAAAGATATGTCCCTGAGAGGCAGGGGCTGAGAGATACCAATCAGTGTATAGATATCTCGCTGAGAGGGAGGGAGTGAGAGACGCCAGTCCATGTACCGATAACTGTCTGAGCGACGGGGACTGAGAGACTCCAGTCAGTGTACAGATATCACCCTGAGGGAGAGGGAATGAGAGACACCAGTAAGTGCACAGATATCTCCCTGAGCGTTACTGGACGAGAGTCACCAGTCAGTGTACAGATATCAACCTGAGAGGGAGGAACTAAGAGAAACCAGTCAGTGTACAGATATTTCTCTGGGGAGAGGAATGAGTGACCAGTCAGTGTACACATATCTCCCTGAGTGACAGAGAGACTGAGAGACATCAGTCAGAGGACAGATATCTCCCTGAGGGAGAGGGAGTGAGCGACACCAGTCAGTGAACAGATATCTCCCTGAGAGGGAGGGACAAAGAGATGCCAGTCAGTGTACAGATATCTGCCTGCGGGAGAGGGACTGAGACACACCAGTCAGTGTACAGATATTTGCCTGAGGGAGAAAAACTGAGAGACACCAGTCAGTGTACAGATATCACCCTGAGATGGAGGGACTGAGAGAAACCAGTCGGCGTAGTGATATCTCCCTGAGGGAGAGGGACGAAGAGACACCAGTGAGTTTACAGATATCTCCCTGAAGACAGAGAGACTGAGAGACATCATTCAGAGGATATATATTTCCCTGTGGGAGAGGGACTGAGCGACACCAGTCAGTGTACAACTATCTCCCGGAGGGAGAGTGGGCTGAAAGACACCAAGAAGTCAACAGATATCTCCTTGAGAGGGAGTGACTGAGGGTCGCCATTCAGTGTACAGATATATGCCTGAGAGAGAGTGACTGAGAGACATGATTCAATTTACAGATATTTCCCTTGGGGAGAGGGACTGACTGACCAGTCAGAGGACAGATATCTCCCTGAGGGAGAGCGACTGAGCGACACATAGTCAGTGTACAGATATCTTACTCAGAGGGAGGGAATGAGAGGCGCCAGTCACTGTACAGATATATGCCTGATGGAGAGGGACTGAGAAACACCAGTCAGTGTACAGATATCAACATGTGAGGGAGGGACTGAGAGCAACCAGTTAGTGTACAGATATCTCCCTGAAAGAGAGGTACTGCGAGACACCAGTCAGTGTACAGATATCTCCGTGAGAGGGATGGAATGAGAGAAACCATTCAGTTATCAGATATCTCCTTGAGAGAGTGGGACAGAGAGGCGCAAGTCAGTGTACAGATATCTGCCTGAGGGAGAGGGACTGAGAGACAGCAGTCAGTGTACAGGTATCACCCTGAGAGGGAGGGAGAGAGAGAGACCAGTCAGTGTACAGTTATGTCGCTGGGGGAGAGGGATTGAGATATACCAGTCAGTGTACAGATATGTCCCTTCGAGATAGGGACTGAGAGGAACCAGTCAGTGTACAGATATCTCCCTGAGGGAGAGTGGACTGAGAGATACCAGTCAGTGAACAGATATCTCCCTGAGAGGGAGGGACTGAGAGACGCCAGTCAGTGTAAAGATATCTGCCTTAGGGAGAGGGACTGAGAGACACCAGTCAGTGTACAGATATCAACATGAGAGGGAGGGACTGAGAGAAACCAGTCAGTGTACAGATATTTCCCTGGTAGAGAGAAATGAGTGACCAGTCAGTGTACACATATCTCCCTGAGAGACAGAGAGACTGAGAGACATCAGTCAGAGGACAGATATCTCCCTGAGGGAGAGGGACTGCGCGACACCAGTCAGTGTACAGATATCTGCCTGTGGGAGAGGGACTGAGACACACCAGTCAGTGTACAGATATCTGCCTGAGTGTGAGGGACTGGGAGACACCAGTCAGTGGACAGATATCACCCTGAGAGGGAGGGACTGAGAGAAAACTGTCAGTGCATAGTTATCTCCCTGAGGGAGAAGGACTAAGAGACACCAGTGAGTTTACAGATATCTCCCTGAGAGACTGAGAGATATCATTCAGAGGACATATAATTCCATGTGGGAGAGGGACAGAGCGACACCAGTCAGTGTACAGATATCTCCCGGAGGGAGAGTGGGCTCAGAGACACCAATCAGTGTACAGATATTTCCCTGGGGGAGAGGGACTGAGTGACCAGTCAGTTTACAGATATCTCCCTGAGAGACAGAGAGACTGAGATACATCAGTCAGAGGAAAGATATCTCCGTGAGGGAGAGGGACTGAGCGCCGCCAGCCAGTGTACAGATATATGCCTGAGAGAGAGAGTGACTGAGATACACCATTCAGTGTACAGATATTTCCCTGGGGGAGAGGGACTGAGTGACCAGTCAGTTTACTGATATCTCGCTGAGAGACAGAGAAACTGAGATACATCAGTCAGAGGAAAGATATCTCCCTGAGGGAGAGGGACTGAGCGACACCAGTCAGTGTACAAATATCTCACTTAGAGAGAGGGACTGAGAGACACCAATCAGTTTACAGATATCAACCTGAGAGTGTGGGAATGAGAGAAACCAGTCAGTGTCTAGATATCTCCCTCAGGGAGAGGGACTGAGAGGCACCAGTCAGTGAACAGATATCTCCCGGAGAGGGAGGGACTGAGAGACACCAGTCAGTTTACAGATAACTGCCTGAGTGAAGGGGATTGAGAGACACCAGTCAGTGTTCAGATATGTAGCTGGGGGAGAGGGACTGAGATATATCAGTCAGTGTACAGATATTCCCTGAGAGGGAGGAACTGAGAGACGCCAGTCAGTGTATCGATAACTGACTGAGCGACGGGGACTGAGAGACTCCAGTCAGTGTACAGATATCTCTCTGAGAGGGAGGGACGAAGAGATGCCAGTCGGTGTACAGCTATCTGCCTGCGGGAGAGGGATTGAGACACACCTGTCAGTGTACAGATATCTGCCTGAGGGAGAAAAACTGAGAGACACCAGTCAGTGTACAGATATCACCCTGAGAGGAAGGGACAGAGAGACACCAGTAAGTGCACAGATATCTCCCTGAGCGATACTGGACGAGAGTCACCAGTCAGTGTACAGATATCAACCTGAGAGGGAGGGACTGAGGGACACCATTCAGTGTACAGATAGCTGCCTGAGGGAAGGGGATTGAGAGACACCAGTCAGTGTTCAGATATGTAGCTGAGGGAGAGGGACTGATATATATCAGTCAGTGTACAGATATGTCCCTGAGAGGGAGGGGCTGAGAGAAACCAATCAGTGTATAGATATCTCCCTGAGAGCGAGGGACTGAGAGACGCCAGTCAGTGTACAGATATCTCCCTGGGGGAGAAGAATTAGTGACCTGTCAGTGTACACATATCTCCCTGAGAGACAGAGAAACTGAGAGACATTAGTCAGAGGACAGATATCTCCCTGAGAGAGAGGGACTGAGTGACACCAGTCAGTGTACAGATATCTCCCTGAGTGGGAGGGACTGAGAGACGCCAGTCAGTGTACAGATATCTGCCTGCCGGAGAGAGACTGAGACACACCAGTCGATGCACAGATATCTGCCTGAGGGAGAGGGACTGTGAGACACCAGTCAGTATACAGATATCACCTTGAGAGAGAGGGATGAGAGAAACCAGTCAGTATATAGATATCTCCCGCAGGGAGAGGGACCAAGAGACACCAGTCAGTGAACAGATATCTCCCTGAGAGGGAGGGACTGAGAGATGCCAGTCAGTGTACAGATAACTGCCTGAGCGACGGGGAAAGAGAGACTCCAGTCAGTGTACAGGTAACTGCCTGAGGGAGGGTGACAGAGAGACACCAGTCAGTATTCAGATATGTCGCTGAGGGAGAGGGACTGAGATATACCAGTCAGTGTACAGATATGTCGCTGAGGGAGAGGGACTGAGATATACCAGTCAGTGTACAGATATGACCCTGAGATGGAGGGGCTGAGAGTAACCAATCAGTGTTTAGATATCTCCCTGAGAGGGAGGGACTGAGAGACGCCAGTTAGTGTACAGATAACTGCCTGAGCGACGGGGAAGAGAGACTCCAGTAAGTGTACAGATATCACCCTGAGGGAAAGGGACTGAGAGACACCAGTAAATGCACAGATATCACCCTGAGAGACAGGGAGACTGAGTAACATCAGTCAGAGGACATATATATATATATCTCCCTGTGGGAGAGGGACTGAGCGACAGCAGTCTGTGTACATATATCTCCCTGATCGATACTGGACCGAGAGGCACCATTCAGTGTACAGATATGACCCTTGAGGGAGGGACTGAGAGACACCAGTCAGTCTACAGATATGTCGCTGGGGGAGAGGGACTGAAATATACCACTCAGTGTATAGATACGTCCCTGAGAGAGAGTGACTGAGAGTCACCATTCAGTGTACAGATATTTCCCTGGGGGAGAGGGACTGATAGAGCAGTCAGTTTACAGATATCTCCCTGAGAGACAGAGAGACTGAGGGCCATCAGTCAGAGGACAGATAGTTTACTGATGGAGAGGGACTGCGCGACACCAGTCGGTGTACAGATATCTCCCTTAGAGGGAGGGACTGAGCGACGCCAGTCAGTGTACAGATATCACCCTGAGAGGTAGGGATTGAGAGAAACCAGTCAGTGTATAGATATCTCCCTGAGAGGGAGGGACTGAGAGACGGCAGTCAGTGAACAGATATCTCCCTGAGAGGGAGGGACTGAGAATGCCAGTCAGTGTACAGATAACTGCCTGAGCGACGGGGAAAGAGAGACTCCAGTCAATGTACAGGTAACTGCCTGAGGGAGGATGACAGAGAGACACCAGTCAGTATTCAGATATGTCGCTGAGAGAGAGGGACTGAGATATACCAGAAAGTGTACAGATATGTCCCTGAGAGAGAGGGGCTGAGAGTAACCAATCAGTGTATAGATATCTCCCTCAGAGGGAGGGACTGAGAGACACCAGTCAGTCTTCAGATATGTCGCTGGCGGAGAGGGACTGAAATATACCAGGCAGTGTACAGTTACGTCCCTGAGAGAGAGTGACTGAGAGACACCTTTCAGTGTATAGATATCTCCCTGAGGGAGAGAGACTGATAGAGCGGTCAGTTTACAGATATCTCCCTGAGAGTCAGAGGACAGATAATTTCCTGATGGAGAGGGACTGCGCGACACCAGTCGGTGTACAGATATCTCCCTTAGAGGGAGGGACTGAGAGATGCCAGTCAGTGTACAGATATCACGCTGAGAGGTAGGGACTGAGAGAAACCAGTCAGTGTATAGATATCTCCCTGAGGGAGAGGAACTAAGCGACACCAGTCAGTGTACAGATATCTCCCTGAGAGGGAGGGACTGAGAGACGGCAGTCAGTGTACAGAAATCTGCCTGAGGGAGAGGGACAGATATACACCAGTCAGTGTACAGATATCTCCCTGAGGGAGAGGGACTGAGAGACAGCAGTCATTGTACAGTTATCACCCAGAGAGGGACCACTGAGAGACACCAGACACTGTCCAGATATGTCGCTTGGGGATTGGGACTGAGAGATACCAGTAAGTGTCCATATATAAGTCACTGAGAGAGAGGGACTTGTTGACACCGGTCTGTGTACAGATATCTCGCTGAGGGAAAGGGACTGAGCGACACCAGTCAGTGTACAGACATCTCACTCAGAGGGAGGGACTGAGAGACGCCATACAGTGTACAGATATATGCCTGATGGAGAGGGACTGAGAAACACCAGCCAGTGTACAGATATCAACATGTGAGGGAGGGACGAAGAGAAACCAGTCAGTGTACAGATATCTCCCTGAAAGAGAAGGACTGCGAGACAACAGTCAGTGTACAGATATCTCCGTGAGAGGGAGGGAATGAGAGACACCATTCAGTTATCAGATATCTCCCTGAGAGAGTCGGACAGAGAGATGCAAGTCAGTGTACAGATATCTGCCTGAGGGATAGGGACTGAGAGACAGCAGTCAGTGTACAGATATCACCCTGAGAGGGAGGGAGAGAGAGAGACCAGTCAGTGTACAGTTATGTCGCCGGGGGAGAGGGACTGAGATATACCAGTCAGTGTACAGATATGTCCCTTCGCAAGAGGAACGGAGAGACGCCAGTCAGTGTACAGATATCTGCCTCAGGGAGAGGGACTGAGAGACACCAGTCAGTGTACAGTTATCAACATGAGAGGGAGGGACTGAGAGAAACCAGTCAGTGTACAGATATTTCCCTGGTGGAGAGAAATGAGTGACCAGTCAGTGTACACATATCTCCCTGAGAGACAGATAGACTGAGAGACATCATTCAGAGGACATATATTTCCTTGTGGGAGAGGGACAGTGCGACACCAGTCAGTGTGCAGATATCTCAATTAGAGGGAGGGACTGAGAGACGCCAGTCAGTGTACAGATAACTGCCTGAGGGAAGGGGATTTAGAGACACCAGTCAGTGTTCAGATATGTAGCTGGGGGAGAGGGAATGAGATATATCAGTCAGTGTACCGATATCTCCCTGAGAGGGAGGAACTGAGAGACGCCAGTCAGTGTACCGATAACTGACTGAGCGACGGGGACTGAGAGACTGCAGTCAGTGTACAGATATCACCCTGACGGAGAGGGACTGAGAGACACCAGTAAGTGCACAGATATCTCCCTGAGCGATACTGGACGAGAGTCACCAGTCAGTGTACAGATATCACCCTGAGGGAGAGGGACTGAGAGAAACCAGTTGGCGTAGAGATATCTCCGTGAGGGATAGCGACTAATAGACACCAGTAAAGTTTACAGATATCTCCCTGGGAGACAGAGAGACTGAGAGACATCAGTCAGAGGACATATATTTCTCTGTGGGAGAGGGACTGAGCGACACCAGTCAGAGCACAACTATCTCCCGGAGGGAGAGTGGGCTGAGAGACACTAATAAGTCAACAGATATCTCCTTGAGCGGGAGGGACTGATGGTCGCCATTCAGTGTACAGATATATGCCTGAGAGAGAGTGACTGAGAGACATGATTCAGTGTACAGATATTTCCCTTGGGGAGAGGGACTGAGTGACCAGTCAGACGGCAGATATCTCCCTGAGGGAGAGGGACTGAGCGATACCAGTCAGTGTAAAGATATCTCACTCAGAGTGAGGGACTGAGAGACGCCAGTCAGTGTACAGATATATGCCTGATGGAGAGGGACCGAGAGACACCAGTCAGTGTGCAGATATCTCCATGAGAGACAGGGAATGAGAGAAACCAGTCAGTGCATAGATATCTCCCTCAGCGAGAGGGACTAAGAGACACCAGTCAGTATTCAGATATGTCGCTGAGGGAGAGGGACTGAGAGAAACCAATAAGTGCGCAGATATATCCCTGAGAGACAGAGAGACTGAGAGACATCAGTCAGAGGACATATATATATATATATCCCTGAGGGAGAGGGACTGATCGACACCAGTCTGTGTACAGATATCTCCCTGAGTGACACTGGACCGAGAGTCACCAGTCAGTGTACAGACATCAACCTGAGAGGGAGGGACTGAGAGGAGCCAGTCAGTATACAGATATGTCCCTGGGGGAGAGAACTGAGAGACCATTCAATGTGCGCATATCTCCCTGAGAGACAGAGAGATTGAGAGACATCAGTCAGTGGACAGATATCTCCCTGAGCGAGAGGGACTGAGCGACACCAGTCAGTGAACAGATATCTCCCTGAGAGGGAGGGACGAAGAGACGCCAGTCAGTGTACAGATATCTCCGTGAGAGGGAGGGACTGAGAGACACCAGTCAGTGTGCAGATATATGCCTGAGGGAGAGGGACTGAGAGACAACAGTCAGTGTGCAGATATCTCACTCAGAGGGAGGGACTGAGAGACGCCAGTCAGTGTACAGATATATGCCTGATGGAGAGGGACTGAGAGACACCAGTCAGTGTACAGATATCATCCTGAGCGGGAGGGAGAGAGAGACATCAGTCAGTGTACAGTTATGTCGCTGGGGAGAGGGACTGAGATATACCAGTCAGTGTACAGATATGTCACTGAGAGTGAGGACTGAGAGAAACCAGTCAGTGTACAGATATCTCCCTGAGGGAGAGCGGACTGAGAGACACCAGTCAGTGAACAGATACCTCACTGAGAGGGAGGGACTGAGAGACGCCAGTCAGTGTACAGATATCTGCCTGAGGGATAGGGGCTGACAGACACCAGTCAGTGTACAGATCTCAACATGAGATGGAGGGACTGAGAGAAACCAGTCAGTATACAAATATTTCCCTGGGGTAGAGAACTGAATGACCAGTCAGTGCACACATATCTCCCTGAGAGACAGAGAGACTGAGATACATTAGTCAGATGACAGATATCTACCTGAGCGAGAGGGACTGAGTGACACAAGTCAGTTAACAGATATCTCCCTGAGAGGGAGGGACTGAGAGACGCCAGTAAGTGTACAGATATCTGCCTGCGGGAGAGGGACTGAGACACACCAGTCAGTGCCCAGATATCTGCCTGCGGTAGAGGGACTGAGACACACCAGTCGGTGCACAGATATCTGCCTGAGGGAGAGGGACTGAGAGACACCAGTCAGTGTACAGATATCACCTTGAGAGAGAGGGAATGAGAGAAACCAGTCAGTGTATAGATATCTCCCTCAGGGAGAGGGACTAAGAAACACCAGTCAGTGAACAGATATCTCCCTGAGAGGGAGGGACTGAGAGACACCAGTTAGTGTACAGATAACTGCCTGAGGGAGGGGGACAGAGAGACACCAGTGAGTATTCAGATATGTCGCTGAGGGAGAGGGACTGAGCTATACCAGTCAGTGTACAGATATGTCCCTGAGAGGGAGGGGCTGAGAGAAACCAATCAGTGTATACATATCTCCCTGAGAGGGAGGGACTGAGAGACACCAGTCAGTGAACAGATACCTCACTGAGAGGGAGGGACTGAGAGACGCCAGTCAGTGTACAGATATCTGCCTGAGTGATAGGGGCTGAGAGACACCAGTCAGTGTACAGATATCAACATGAGATGGAGGGACTGAGAAAAACCAGTCAGTATACAGATATTTCCCTGGTGTAGAGAACTGAGTGACCAGTCAGTGCACACATATCTCCCTGAGAGACAGAGAGACTGAGAGACATTAGTCAGATGACAGATATCTACCTGAGCGAGAGGGACTGAGTGACACCAGTCAGTGAACAGATGTCTCCCTGAGAGGGAGGGACTGAGAGACGCCAGTAAGTGTACAGATATCTGCCTGCGGGAGAGGGACTGAGACACACCAGTTAGTGGCCAGATATCTGCCTGCGCTGAGGGACTGAGACACACCAGTCGGTGCACAGATATCTGCCTGAGGGAGAGGGACTGAGAGACACCAGTCAGTGTACAGATATGTCCCTGAGAGGGAGGGGCTGAGAGAAACCAATCAGTGTATACATATCTCCCTGAGAGGGAGGGACTGAGAGACACTAGTCAGTGAACAGATACCTCACTGAGAGGGAGGGACTGAGAGACGCCAGTCAGTGTACAGATATCTGCCTGAGTGATAGGGGCTGAGAGACACCAGTCAGTGTACAGATATCAACATGAGATGGAGGGACTGAGAAAAACCAGTCAGTATACAGATATTTCCCTGGTGTAGAGAACTGAGTGACCAGTCAGTGCACACATATCTCCCTGAGAGACAGAGAGACTGAGAGACATTAGTCAGATGACAGATATCTACCTGAGCGAGAGGGACTGAGTGACACCAGTCAGTGAACAGATGTCTCCCTGAGAGGGAGGGACTGAGAGACGCCAGTAAGTGTACAGATATCTGCCTGCGGGAGAGGGACTGAGACACACCAGTTAGTGCCCAGATATCTGCCTGCGGTGAGGGACTGAGACACACAAGTCGGTGCACAGATATCTGCCTGAGGGAGAGGGACTGAGAGACACCAGTCAGTGTACAGATATCACCTTGAGAGAGAGGGAATGAGAGAAACCAGTCAGTGTATAGATATCTCCCTCAGGGAGAGGGACTAAGAGACACCAGTCAGTGAACAGATATCTCCCTGAGAGGGAGGGTCTGAGAGACACCAGTCAGTGTACAGATAACTGTATGAGGGAGGGGGACAGAGAGACACCAGTGAGTATTCAGATATGTCGATGAGGGAGAGGGACTGAGCTATACCAGTCAGTGTACAGATATGTCCCTTAGAGGGAGGGGCTGAGAGAAACCAATCAGTGTATACATATCTCCCTGAGAGGGAGGGACTGAGAGACGCCAGTCAGTGTACAGATAACTGCCTGAGCGACGTGGAAAGAGAGACTCCAGTAAGTGTACAGATATCACCCTGAGGGAAAGGGACTGAGAGACACCTGTAAGTGCACAGATTTCACCCTGAGAGACAGGGAGACTGAGAAACATCAGTCAGAGGACATATATATATGTATATATATCTGCCTGTGGAAGAGGGACTGAGCGACACCAGTCTGTGTACAGATATCACCCTGAGCGATACTGGACCGAGAGGCACCAGTCAATTTACAGATATGACCCTTGAGGGAGGGACTGAGAGACACCAGTCAGTGCACAGATATGTCGCTGGGGGAGAGGGACTGAAATATACCAGTCAGTGTACAGATACGTTTCTGAGAGAGAGTGACTGAGAGACACCATTCAGTGTACAGATATTTCACTGGGAGAGAGGGACTGAGAGACCTGTCAGTTTACAGATATCTCCCTGAGAGACAGATAGACTGAGAGACATCTGTCAGAGGACAGATAATTTCCTGATGGAGAGGGACTGCGCGACACCAGTCGGTGTACAGATATCTCCCTTAGAGGGAGGGACTGAGAGACGCCAGTCAGTGTACAGATATCATCCTGAGAGTGAGGGACTGAGGGGCACCACTCAGTATACAATTATTTCTCTGAGGGAGAGGGACTGAGAGACAACAGTCAGTGTACAGATATGTCCCTGAGGGACAGGTTCTGAGAGACCAGTCAGTGCACAGATATCTCCCTGAGGAGAGGGACTGAAAGACAACAGTCAGTGTACAGATATAACCCTGAAGAGAGGTACTGAGAGACACCAGTCAGTGTACAGATATGGCTCTGAGGGAGAGGGACTGAGAGACACCAGTCAGTGTACAGATATCTCACTCAGAGGGAGGTACGAAGAGACGACAGTGAGTTTACAGATATCTCCCTGTGAGACAGAGAGACTGAGAGACATCATTCAGAGGACATATATTTCCCTGTGGGAGACGGACAGAGCGACACCAGTCAGTGTACAGATATCTCCCGGAGGGAGAGTGGGCTGAGAGACACCAATCAGTCAACAGATATCTCCTTGAGAGGGAGGGACTGAGCGCCGCCAGTCAGTGTACAGATATATGCCTGAGAGATAGAGTGACTGAGAGACACCATTCAGTGTACAGATATTTCCCTGGGAGAGAGGGACTGAGTGACCAGTCAGTTTACGGATATCTCCCTGAGAGACAGAGAGACTGAGATACATCAGTCAGAGGAAAGATATCTCCCTGAGGGAGAGGGACTGAGCGACACCAGTCAGTGTACAAATATCTCACTGAGAGGGTGGGACTGAGAGACGCCAGTCAGTGTACAGATATATGTCTGATGGAGAGGGACTGAGAGACACCAGTCAGTGTACAGATATCAACCTGAGAGTGAGGGAATGAGAGAAACCAGTCAGTGAATAGATATCTCCCTCAGGGAGAGGGACTAAGAGACACCAGTCAGTGAACAGATATCTCCCTGAGAGGGAGGGACTGAGAGACACCAGTCAGTGTACAGATAACTGCATGAGGGAAGGGGATTGAGAGACACCAGTCAGTGTTCAGATATGTAGCAGTGGAGAGGGACTGAGATATATCAGTCAGTGTAAAGATATGTCCCTGAGAGGCAGGGGCTGAGAGATACCAATCAGTGTATAGATATCTCGCTGAGAGGGAGGGAGTGAGAGACGCCAGTCCATGTACCGATAACTGTCTGAGCGACGGGGACTGAGAGACTCCAGTCAGTGTACAGATATCACCCTGAGGGAGAGGGAATGAGAGACACCAGTAAGTGCACAGATATCTCCCTGAGCGTTACTGGACGAGAGTCACCAGTCAGTGTACAGATATCAACCTGAGAGGGAGGAACTAAGAGAAACCAGTCAGTGTACAGATATTTCTCTGGGGAGAGGAATGAGTGACCAGTCAGTGTACACATATCTCCCTGAGTGACAGAGAGACTGAGAGACATCAGTCAGAGGACAGATATCTCCCTGAGGGAGAGGGAGTGAGCGACACCAGTCAGTGAACAGATATCTCCCTGAGAGGGAGGGACAAAGATATGCCAGTCAGTGTACAGATATCTGCCTGCGGGAGAGGGACTGAGACACACCAGTCAGTGTACAGATATCTGGCTGAGGGAGAAAAACTGAGAGACACCAGTCAGTGTACAGATATCACCCTGAGATGGAGGGACTGAGAGAAACCAGTCGGCGTAGTGATATCTCCCTGAGGGAGAGGGACGAAGAGACACCAGTGAGTTTACAGATATCTCCCTGAGAGACAGAGAGACTGAGAGACATCAGTCAGAGGATATATATTTCCCTGTGGGAGAGGGACTGAGCGACACCAGTCAGTGTACAACTATCTCCCGGAGGGAGAGTGGGCTGAGAGACACCAAGAAGTCAAAAGATATCTCCTTGAGAGGGAGTGACTGAGGGTCGCCATTCAGTGACAGATATATGCCTGAGAGAGAGTGACTGAGAGACATGATTCAGTTTACAGATATTTCCCTTGGGGAGAGGGACTGAGTGACCAGTCAGAGGACAGATATCTCCCTGAGGGAGAGCGACTGAGCGACACATAGTCAGTGTACAGATATCTCACTCAGAGGGAGGGAATGAGAGACGCCAATCACTGTACAGATATATGCCTGATGGAGAGGGACTGAGAAACACCAGTCAGTGTACAGATATCAACATGTGAGGGAGGGACTGAGAGCAACCAGTTAGTGTACAGATATCTCCCTGAAAGAGAGGTACTGCGAGACACCAGTCAGTGTACAGATATCTCCGTGAGAGGGATGGAATGAGAGAAACCATTCAGTTATCAGATATCTCCTTGAGAGAGTGGGACAGAGAGGCGCAAGTCAGTGTACAGATATCTGCCTGAGGGAGAGGGACTGAGAGACAGCAGTCAGTGTACAGGTATCACCCTGAGAGGGAGGGAGAGAGAGAGACCAGTCAGTGTACATTTATGTCGCTGGGGGAGAGGGATTGAGATATACCAGTCAGTGTACAGATATGTCCCTTCGAGAGAGGGACTGAGAGGAACCAGTCAGTGTACAGATATCTCCCTGAGGGAGGGTGGACTGAGAGATACCAGTCAGTGAACAGATATCTCCCTGAGAGGGAGGGACTGAGACACACCAGTCAGTGTACAGATATCTGGCTGAGGGAGAAAAACTGAGAGACACCAGTCAGTGTACAGATATCACCCTGAGATGGAGGGACTGAGAGAAACCAGTCGGCGTAGTGATATCTCCCTGAGGGAGAGGGACGAAGAGACACCAGTGAGTTTACAGATATCTCCCTGAGAGACAGAGAGACTGAGAGACATCAGTCAGAGGATATATATTTCCCTGTGGGAGAGGGACTGAGCGACACCAGTCAGTGTACAACTATCTCCCGGAGGGAGAGTGGGCTGAGAGACACCAAGAAGTCAAAAGATATCTCCTTGAGAGGGAGTGACTGAGGGTCGCCATTCAGTGACAGATATATGCCTGAGAGAGAGTGACTGAGAGACATGATTCAGTTTACAGATATTTCCCTTGGGGAGAGGGACTGAGTGACCAGTCAGAGGACAGATATCTCCCTGAGGGAGAGCGACTGAGCGACACATAGTCAGTGTACAGATATCTCACTCAGAGGGAGGGAATGAGAGACGCCAGTCACTGTACAGATATATGCCTGATGGAGAGGGACTGAGAAACACCAGTCAGTGTACAGATATCAACATGTGAGGGAGGGACTGAGAGCAACCAGTTAGTGTACAGATATCTCCCTGAAAGAGAGGTACTGCGAGACACCAGTCAGTGTACAGATATCTCCGTGAGAGGGATGGAATGAGAGAAACCATTCAGTTATCAGATATCTCCTTGAGAGAGTGGGACAGAGAGGCGCAAGTCAGTGTACAGATATCTGCCTGAGGGAGAGGGACTGAGAGACAGCAGTCAGTGTACAGGTATCACCCTGAGAGGGAGGGAGAGAGAGAGACCAGTCAGTGTACAGTTATGTCGCTGGGGGAGAGGGATTGAGATTTACCAGTCAGTGTACAGATATGTCCCTTCGAGAGAGGGACTGAGAGGAACCAGTCAGTGTACAGATATCTCCCTGAGGGAGGGTGGACTGAGAGATACCAGTCAGTGAACAGATATCTCCCTGAGAGGGAGGGACTGAGAGACGCCAGTCAGTGTACAGATATCTGCCTTAGGGAGAGGGACTGAGAGACACCAGTCAGTGTACAGATATCAACATGAGAGGGAGGGACTGAGAGAAACCAGTCAGTGTACAGATATTTCCCTGGTAGAGAGAAATGAGTGACCAGTCAGTGTACACATATCTCCCTGAGAGACAGAGAGACTGAGAGACATCAGTCAGAGGACAGATATCTCCCTGAGGGAGAGGGACTGCGCGACACCAGTCAGTGTACAGATATCTGCCTGTGGGAGAGGGACTGAGACACACCAGTCAGTGTACAGATATCTGCCTGAGTGAGAGGGACTGGGAGACACCAGTCAGTGGACAGATATCACCCTGAGAGGGAGGGACTGAGAGAAAACTGTCAGTGCATAGTTATCTCCCTGAGGAAGAAGGACTAAGAGACACCAGTGAGTTTACAGATATCTCCCTGAGAGACAGAGAGACTGAGAGATATCATTCAGAGGACATATAATTCCCTGTGGGAGAGGGACAGAGCTACACCAGTCAGTGTACAGATATCTCCCGGAGGGAGAGTGGGCTCAGAGACACCAATCAGTGTACAGATATTTCCCTGGGGGAGAGGGACTGAGTGACCAGTCAGTTTACAGATATCTCCATGAGAGACAGATAGACTGAGATACATCAGTCAGAGGAAAGATATCTCCGTGAGGGAGAGGGACTGAGCGCCGCCAGCCAGTGTACAGATATATGCCTGAGAGAGAGAGTGACTGAGATACACCATTCAGTGTACAGATATTTCCCTGGGGGAGAGGGACTGAGTGACCAGTCAGTTTACTGATATCTCGCTGAGAGACAGAGAAACTGAGATACATCAGTCAGAGGAAAGATATCTCCCTGAGGGAGAGGGACTGAGCGACACCAGTCAGTGTACAAATATCTCACTTAGAGGGAGGGACTGAGAGACGCCAGTCAGTGTACAGATATATGACTGATGGAGAGGGACTGAGAGACACCAATCAGTTTACAGATATCAACCTGAGAGTGAGTGAATGAGAGAAACCAGTCAGTGTCTAGATATCTCCCTCAGGGAGAGGGACTGTGAGGCACCAGTCAGTGAACAGATATCTCCCTGAGAGGGAGGGACTGAGAGACACCAGTCAGTTTACAGATAACTGCCTGAGTGAAGGGGATTGAGAGACACCAGTCAGTGTTCAGATATGTAGCTGGGGGAGAGGGACTGAGATATATCAGTCAGTGTACAGATATTCCCTGAGAGGGAGGAACTGAGAGACGCCAGTCAGTGTACCGATAACTGACTGAGCGACGGGGACTGAGAGACTCCAGTCAATGTACAGATATCTCTCTGAGAGGGAGGGACGAAGAGATGCCAGTCGGTGTACAGCTATCTGCCTGCGGGAGAGGGATTGAGACACACCTGTCAGTGTACAGATATCTGCCTGAGGGAGAAAAACTGAGAGACACCAGTCAGTGTACAGATATCACCCTGAGAGGAATGGACAGAGAGACACCAGTAAGTGCACAGATATCTCCCTGAGCGATACTGGACGAGAATCACCAGTCAGTGTACAGATATCAACCTGAGAGGGAGGGACTGAGGGACACCATTCAGTGTACAGATAGCTGCCTGAGGGAAGTGGATTGAGAGACACCAGTCAGTGTTCAGATATGTAGCTGAGGGAGAGGGACTGATATATATCAGTCAGTGTACAGATATGTCCCTGAGAGGGAGGGGCTGAGAGAAACCAATCAGTGTATAGATATCTCCCTGAGAGCGAGGGACTGAGAGACGCCAGTCAGTGTACAGATATCTCCCTGGGGGAGAGGAATTAGTGACCTGTCAGTGTACACATATCTCCCTGAGAGTCAGAGAAACTGAGAGACATTAGTCAGAGGACAGATATCTCCCTGAGAGAGAGGGACTGAGTGACACCAGTCAGTGTACAGATATCTCCCTGAGTGGGAGGGACTGAGAGATGGCAGTCAGTGTACAGATAACTGCCTGAGCGACGGGGAAAGAGAGACTCCAGTCAGTGTACAGGTAACTGCCTGAGGGAGGGTGACAGAGAGACACCAGTCAGTATTCAGATATGTCGCTGAGGGAGAGGGACTGAGATATACCAGTCAGTGTACAGATATGTCGCTGAGGGAGAGGGACTGAGATATACCAGTCAGTGTACAGATATGACCCTGAGATGGAGGGGCTGAGAGTAACCAATCAGTGTTTAGATATCTCCCTGAGAGGGAGGGACTGAGAGACGCCAGTTAGTGTACAGATAACTGCCTGAGCGACGGGGAAGAGAGACTCCAGTAAGTGTACAGATATCACCCTGAGGGAAAGGGACTGAGAGACACCAGTAAATGCACAGATATCACCCTGAGAGACAGGGAGACTGAGTAACATCAGTCAGAGGACATATATATATATATCTCCCTGTGGGAGAGGGACTGAGCGACAGCAGTCTGTGTACATATATCTCCCTGATCGATACTGGACCGAGAGGCACCATTCAGTGTACAGATATGACCCTTGAGGGAGGGACTGAGAGGCACCAGTCAGTCTACAGATATGTCGCTGGGGGAGAGGGACTGAAATATACCACTCAGTGTATAGATACGTCCCTGAGAGAGAGTGACTGAGAGTCACCATTCAGTGTACAGATATTTCCCTGGGGGAGAGGGACTGAAAGAGCAGTCAGTTTACAGATATCTCCCTGAGAGACAGAGAGACTGAGGGCCATCAGTCAGAGGACAGATAGTTTCCTGATGGAGAGGGACTGCGCGACACCAGTCGGTGTACAGATATCTCCCTTAGAGGTAGGGATTGAGCGACGCCAGTCAGTGTACAGATATCACCCTGAGAGGTAGGGATTGAGAGAAACCAGTCAGTGTATAGATATCTCCCTGAGAAGGAGGGACTGAGAGACGGCAGTCAGTGAACAGATATCTCCCTGAGAGGGAGGGACTGAGAGATGCCAGTCAGTGTACAGATAACTGCCTGAGCGACGGGGAAAGAGAGACTCCAGTCAATGTACAGGTAACTGCCTGAGGGAGGATGACAGAGAGACACCAGTCAGTATTCAGATATGTCGCTGAGGGAGAGGGACTGAGATATACCAGTCAGTGTACAGATATGTCCCTGAGAGAGTGGGGCTGAGAGTAACCAATCAGTGTATAGATATCTCCCTCAGAGGGAGGGACTGAGAGACACCAGTCAGTCTTCAGATATGTCGCTGGCGGAGAGGGACTGAAATATACCAGGCAGTGTACAGTTACGTCCCTGAGAGAGAGTGACTGAGAGACACCATTCAGTGTATAGATATCTCCCTGAGGGAGAGGGACTGATAGAGCGGTCAGTTTACAGATATCTCCCTGAGAGTCAGAGGACAGATAATTTCCTGATGGAGAGGGACTGCGCGACACCAGTCGGTGTACAGATATCTCCCTTAGAGGGAGGGACTGAGAGATGCCAGTCAGTGTACAGATATCACGCTGAGAGGTAGGGACTGAGAGAAACCAGTCAGTGTATAGATATCACCCTGAGGGAGAGAGACTAAGCGACACCAGTCAGTGAACAGATATCTCCCTGAGAGGGAGGGACTGAGAGACGGCAGTCAGTGTACAGAAATCTGCCTGAGGGAGAGGGACAGATATACACCAGTCAGTGTACAGATATCTCCCTGAGGGAGAGGGACTGAGAGACAGCAGTCATTGTACAGTTATCACCCAGAGAGGGACCACTGAGAGACACCAGACACTGTCCAGATATGTCGCTTGGGGATTGGGACTGAGAGATACCAGTAAGTGTCCATATATGTCACTGAGAGAGAGGGACTTGTTGACACCGGTCTGTGTACAGATATCTCGCTGAGGGAAAGGGACTGAGCGACACCAGTCAGTGTACAGACATCTCACTCAGAGGGAGGGACTGAGAGACGCCATACAGTGTACAGATATATGCCTGAAGGAGAGGGACTGAGAAACACCAGCCAGTGTACAGATATCAACATGTGAGGGAGGGACGAAGAGAAACCAGTCAGTGTACAGATATCTCCCTGAAAGAGAAGGACTGCGAGACAACAGTCAGTGTACAGATATCTCCGTGAGAGGGAGGGAATGAGAGACACCATTCAGTTATCAGATATCTCCCTGAGAGAGTCGGACAGAGAGATGCAAGTCAGTGTACAGATATCTGCCTGAGGGATAGGGACTGAGAGACAGCAGTCAGTGTACAGATATCACCCTGAGAGGGAGGGAGAGAGAGAGACCAGTCAGTGTACAGTTATGTCGCCGGGGGAGAGGGACTGAGATATACCAGTCAGTGTACAGATATGTCCCTTCGCAAGAGGGATGGAGAGACGCCAGTCAGTGTACAGATATCTGCCTCAGGGAGAGGGACTGAGAGACACCAGTCAGTGTACAGTTATCAACATGAGAGGGAGGGACTGAGAGAAACCAGTCAGTGTACAGATATTTCCCTGGTGGAGAGAAATGAGTGACCAGTCAGTGTACACATATCTCCCTGAGAGACAGAGAGACTGAGAGACATCAGTCAGAGGACAGATATCTCTCTGAGGGAGTGGGACTGAGCGATACCAGTCAGTGTGCAGATATCTGCCTGTGGAAGAGGGACTGAGACACATCAGTCAGTGTACAGATATCTGCCTGAGTGAGAGGGACTGAGAGAAACCTGTCAGTGCATAGTTATCTCCCTGAGGGAGAAGGACTAAGAGACACCAGTGAGTTTACAGATATCACCGTGAGAGACAGATAGACTGAGAGACATCATTCAGAGGACATATATTTCCCTGTGGGAGAGAGACAGTGCGACACCAGTCAGTGTGCAGATATCTCAATTAGAGGGAGGGACTGAGAGACGCCAGTCAGTGTACAGATAACTGCCTGAGGGAAGGGGATTGAGAGACACCAGTCAGTGTTCAGATATGTAGCTGGGGGAGAGGGAATGAGATATATCAGTCAGTGTACCGATATCTCCCTGAGAGGGAGGAACTGAGAGACGCCAGTCAGTGTACCGATAACTGACTGAGCGACGGGGACTGAGAGACTACAGTCAGTGTACAGATATCACCCTGAGGGAGAGGGAATGAGAGACACCAGTAAGTGCACAGATATCTCCCTGAGCGATACTGGACGAGAGACACCCGTCAGTGTACTGATATCAACCTGAGAGGGAGGGACTGAGAGAAACCAGTTAGTGTACAGATATTTCCCTGGGGGAGAGGAATGAGTGACCTGTCAGGGTACACATATCTCCATGAGTGACAGATAGACTGAGAGACATCAGTCAGAGGACAGATATCTCCCTGTGGGAGAGGGACTGAGACACACCAGTCAGTGTACAGATATCTGCCTGAGAGAGAAAAACTGATAGACACCAGTCAGTGTACAGATATCATCCTGAGAGGAAGAGACTGACAGACACCATTAAGTGCACAGATATCTCCATGAGCGATACTGGTCGAGAGTCAACAGTCAGTGTACAAATATTAACCTGAGAGTGAGGGACTGAGATACACCACTCAGTGTACTGATAGCTGCCTGAGGGAAGAGGATTGAGAGACACCAGTCAGTGTTCAGATATGTAGCTGAGGGAGAGGGACTGAGATATATCAGTCAGTGTACAGATAAATCCATGAGAGGGAGGGGCTGAGAGAAACCAATCAGTGTATAGATATCTCCCTGAGAGGTAGGGACTGAGAGAAGCCAGTCAGTGTACAGATATCTCCCTGGGGGAGAGGAATGAGTGAACTGTCAGTGTACACATATCTCCATGAGTGACAGATTGACTGAGAGACATCAATTGGAGGACAGATATCTCCCTGAGGGAGAGCGACTGAGCGACACCAGTCAGTGAACAGATATCTCACTGAGAGGGAGGGACTAAGAGATGCCAGTCAGTGTACAGATATCTGCCTGCGGGAGAGGGACTGAGACACACCAGTCAGTGTACAGATATCTGCCTGAGGGATAAAAACTGAGAGACACCAGTCAGTGTACAGATATCACCCTGAGGGAGAGGGACTGAGAGACACCAGTAAGTGCACAGATATCTGCCTGCGGGAGAGGGACTGAGACACACCAGTCGGTGCACAGATGTCTGCCTGAGGGAGAGGGACTGAGAGACATCAGTCAGTATACAGATATCACCTTGATAGAGAGGGATGAGAGAAACCAGTCAGTGTAGAGATATCTCCCTCAGGGAGAGGGACTAAGAGACACCAGTCAGTGAACAGATATCTCCCAGAGAGGGAGGGACTGAGAGATGGCAGTCAGTGTACAGATAACTGCCTGAGCGACGGGGAAAGAGAGACTCCAGTCAGTGTGCAGGTAACTGCCTGAGGGAGGGTGACAGAGAGACACCAGTCAGTATTCAGATATGTCGCTGAGGGAGAGGGACTCAGATATACCAGTCAGTGTACAGATATGTCCCTGAGCGGGAGGGGCTGAGAGAAACCAATCAGTGTATAGTTATCTCCGTGAGGGAGGGGGACTGAGAGACACCAGTAAGTGCACAGATATCACCCTGAGAGACAGGGAGACTGAGAAACATCAGTCAGAGGACATATATATATATCTACCTGTGGGAGAGGGACTGACCGACAGCAGTCTGTGTACAGATATCTCCCTGATCGATACTGGACCGAGAGGCACCAGTCAGTGTACAGATATGACCCTTGACGAAGGGACTGAGAGACACCAGTCAGTGTACAGATATGTCGCTGGGGGAGAGGGACTGAAATATACCAGTCAGTGTACAGATACGTCCCTGAGAGAGAGTGACTGAGAGACACCATTCAGTGTACAGATATTTCCCTGGTGGAGAGGGACTGAGAGAGCAGTCAGTTTGCAGATATCTCCCTGAGAGACAGAGAGACTGGGGAACATCAGTCAGAGGACAGATAATTTCATGATGGAGAGGGGCTGCGCGAAACCAGTAGATGTACAGATGTCTCCCTTAGAGGGAGGGACTGAGAGACGCCAGTCAGTGTACAGATGTCACCCTGAGAGGGAGGGACTGAGTGAAACCAATCAGTGTATCGATATCTCCCTGAGGGAGAGGGACTAAGCGACACCAGTCAGTGAACAGATATCACCCTGAGGGAGAGGGACTGAGAGTCACCAGTCATTGTACAGTTATCACCCAGAGAGGGACCACTGAGAGACACCAGACACTGTCCAGATATGTCGCTGGGGGATTGGGACTGAGAGATACCAGTAAGTGACCATATATGTCCCTGAGAGAGAGGGACTTGTTGACACCGGTCTGTGTACAGATATCTCCCTGAGGGAGAGGACCTGAGAGACACCATTCAGTGTACAGATGTGTCCTGAGTGCGAGCGACTGAGAGACTACAATCAGTGTACAGATATCTCCCTGAGGGAGAGGGACTGAGAAACACAATTCAGTGTACAGATATCACCATGAGCGTGAGTGATTCAGAGACGCCAGTCAGAGTACAGATACCTCCCTGAGGGAGAGCGACTGAGAGACAACAGTCAGTTTACTGATATCGCCCTGAGAGGGAGGGACTGAGAGACACCAGTCAGTGTGCAGATATGTCCCTGAGGATGAGTGACTTAGAGACACCAGTCAGTGAATAGATATCTCCCTGAGGGAAAGGGAATGAGAGATACCAGTCAGTGCACTTATTCTTCCCGGAAAGAGAGGGACTGAGAGACACAAGTCAATATATAGATATCTCCATGAGTGAGAGAAATTGAGAGAAACCAGTCAGTGTACAGATATAATGCTGAGAGTGAGGGACTGAGGGGCACCACTCAGCGTACAGTTATTTCTCTGAGGGAGTGGGACTGAGACAACAGTCAGTGTACAGATATGTCCCTGAGGGACAGGAACTGAGAGACCAGTCAGTGCACAGATATCTCCCTGAGGAGAGGGACTGAGAGACAACAGTCAGTGTACAGATATAACCCTGAAGAGAGGTAATGAGAGACACCAGTCAGTGTACAGATAAGGCTCTAAGGGAGAGGGACTGAGACACACGAGTCAGTGTACAGATATCTTCCTGAGAGGGAGGGACTGAGAAACACCATTCAGTGTACATATATCACCCTGAGGAAGAGGGACTGAGATATACCATTCAGTGTACGGATATCTCCCTGAAAGAGAGGGACTGAGAGACACAAGTCAGTGCACAGAAACCAACCTGAGAGGGAGGTACTGAGTGACACCAGTCTGTGTACAGATATCTCCCTGAGACACAGAGTGACTGAGACACAACGGTCAGTGTACAGATATCTCGCTGTGGGAGAGGGACTGAGAGACCAGTCAGTATCAAGATATCTCCCTGAGGGAGAAGGACAGTGATACACCAGTCAGGGTCCAGATATATCCGTGAGGGAGAGGGACTGAGAACCCAGTCAGTGTACAGATATCTCCCTGAGATACAGAGAGAGTGAGAGACATCAGTCAGAGTACAGATATCTCCCTGAGGGAGATGGACTGAGAGACACCAATCAGTGTACAGATATCTCCCTGATGGAGAGTGGACTGAGAGACACCAGTCAGTGTAAAGATATGTCCCTGAGAGGGAGGGACTGAGAGACAACAGTCAGTATACAGTATCTCCCTTTCAATTCCATCAATACATTCACTGATTTAATGAAGTTAGATATGTAACCATGGCCGGGAAAATAACCTGTCCTCTTTCATGCTGGAATTCAGATTCACTGTTAATGCTGTAATATTCAAAGAGATCTTGTGTTGGACTGTGTGAACTCAGTACCAGAACATTGAACGTTATGCTTCTGATTTGAACCTCTGTAGGCATACGTTAAGCTACGTCTCCCTCCCAGCAATGAACTCGTGTTATATGGTTTCTGCCTTTGCAGATGGATGGAGATTTCCATAATGATTCTTTAAAGACTGAACTTATAAAGAGGAATATTTAAACCCTGACAGGTTTTGCTTACAATGGGAGAACCTGTTGCTGGATTTTGGAAATTCTGATATTACTTAGCAACCTTCGATTCAAAAGTCTGCACAGTGAATTCAATCCAGCAGTCCAATCTCTCGGAGTGAGATTAAGATGGCTTAGTTTTGTACATTCAGTGGGGTTAATGATTAAATGATGGGAAGTGATGTATTGATCTGAGCAATATGCAGATCTGAAAAATCATGTATATATATTTCAACATAATATACATTATAAAGAAGATTGTATGAACCTTTTGACTGCATCCAACTGGAATTACTAACGAGCAGGGACAATTACTTTCCTTGGAAACCTTCATTAATTCTCGTCATTGAACAGGGTAAATTAATGCGTCTGGTCCGGCACTTTAGATATGCAACATAAAGTATGTTATAATCCACATATATTATACACGAGTAGAAATTCATATCAAAAAATCACTGGCACAGCATGACCCAATGATTACTTTACATTCAGACAATGTCCCTGAACCATGAAACAGATCTGCTCATAAGTAAAATTCCCTTGTAAACCATGACCTACTGATTATTGTTGCAAATATGACGTTTGTAGAAATTGATCTTTGGGAGAATTGGATTGTCCCCATTGCCTCTCCTCGATATTTAAATATATTGAATCCTATAATTATTTCAGCGGGAATAAAGTCTAATGCTGCTGTGAGCAACTGATTGAGTTCACGGTGTTGGGAGTAATATATTAGCATGATAGGAGATGGGATAACGAACAGCAAACAGTGAGCAGGAATAAATGGTTCATTCTATGGTTTGCAACCAGTAACTAGTGGGGTGCCACAGGGATCAGTGCTGGGACCCCAATTATTTACACTCTATATTAAACACTTGGAATAAGGGACTGAGTGTAAAGTTTGCTGACGATACAAAAATGGGAGGAAAAGCAATATGTGAGGAGGACACAAAAAACCTGCAAAGGAACATAGACAGGCTAAGTGAGTGGGCAAAAATTTGTCAGATGGAGTATAATGTTGGAAACTGTGAGGTCATGCACTTCGGCAGCAAATATTGAGGAGCAAGTTATTATTTAAATGGAGACAGATTGTACAGCGGGACCTGGGGGTACTTGTGCATGAAACACAAAAGGTTAGTATGGAGGTACAGCAAATGATCAAGAAGGCCAATGGTATCTTGGCATTTATTGCAAAAGGGATGGAGTATAAAAGCAGGGAAGTCTTGCTACAGCTATACAGGGTATTGGTGCGGGCACACCTGGAACACTGCGTGCAGTTTTGGTTTCCGTATTTACGAAAGGATATACTTACTTTGGAGGCAGCTCAGAGAAGATTCACTAGGTTGATTCCAGGGATGAGGGGGATTACTTATCAGAACATTTTGAATAGGTTGGGTCTCTTTTCATTGGCATTCAGAAGAAGGAGAGGTGGTTTCATCGAAACCTATTAGATTATGAGGGGGCTCGCCAAGGCGGATCGAGAGAGGATGTTTCCACTGATGGGGGAGACGAGAACCAGAGGGCATGATCTTAGAATAATGGGCCGCCAATTTAAAACAGAGAAGATGAGAAATTTCTTCTCTCAGAGGGTTGTAAATCTGTGGAATTCGCTGCCTCAGAGAGCTGTGGAATCTGGGACATTTAATACATTTCAGTCAGAAATAGACATTTTGTTAAACAATAAGGGGATAAGGTGTAATGGGGAGCGGGCAGCGAAGTGGAGCTCAGTCCATGATCAGATCAGCCATGATCTTATTGAATGGCAGAGCAGGATCGAGGGGATGTATTGTCTATTCCTGCTCCATTTTCTTATGTTCTTATGTTCTTGTATTAGCATGGATAGAGGATTGGCTAACAATAGAACAGAGAGAGTTGCGATAAATGGGTAATTTTCAGGTTGGCAAACAGTAACGAGTGGAGTGCCACACGGAGCAGTGCTGGGTATTGAAATTTTTCCAATCTATATTAATGACTGGATGAATGAACCGAGTGTAATGTAGCCTAAATACTGATGATACAAAGATCACTGGGAAAGCAAGGTGTGACGATGGTGCAAAGAATCTGCAAAAGGATATAGATAGGCTAATTCGGTGGGCAAACATTTGGAAGATGGAATACAACGTGCGAGAATGTGAGGTTTTGGTCGGAAATATAAAAAAAATAATTATTATTTATGTGTGGAGCTAGTACAAAATGCTGTAATATAAAATAATCTGCCGGTTCTTGTGCATCAAATTCAAAACGTTAGTATGCAGGTAGAGCAAATAATCAGGAAGGCAAATGGAACGTTGGCCTTAATTGCAAAGGGGATGGAGCATAAACGTAGGGAATACCTGATCCAACTGTCCTGGGCTTTGGTAAGACCACACCTCGAGAACTGCATACAGTTTGTGTCTCCTTAAAGAAGGATATACTTGAATTGGAGGCAGTTCAGAAAAGGTGCACAAGGTTGAATCCTGAGAAGAAGTGTTGTCATAAAAAGAAAGATTGAGCTGGTTGTGCTTATACTCTTTTAAGTTTAGAAGAGTGAGAAGTAATCTTATTGAAACGTCTAAGATGCTGAGGGGGCTTGACACGGGTTAGTTGCAGAAAGCATGTTTTCCCTCATGGGGGAATCTAGAACTAGGGTACATAGTTTCAGAATAATTGGTCTTCCATTAAAAACAGAAATGAGGAGGAATTATTCTCCAAGAGTGTCGTGAATCTTTGGAATAATCTACCCCAGAGAGCGGTGAAGGCTGGGTCTTTGAATATGTTTGATGTGGTGATAGACTGATGTTTCAATGATAATGGAGTCAAGGTTTATGGGGAGTAGGTGGAGAAGTGGAGTTGAGGCTCGGATAAGATCAACCATGAACTTATTGACGGGCGGAGCAGGCTCGACAGGTCAAATGGCTTACCTCTGCTCCTAGCTATTATGCTCTTTTGTCCATAGGGCAATCTTTCATCCCATCAATTACATTAGCATGCATTATACACTTCCAGAAATCTGAGATGGTCTCAATCAGAGATACAGCATTAGTTCAGTTAGTACAGGTTGATCTGATATGCCTGTCCAAGAATTTCACAGAGAATCAGATTGCAATGTCAATGGAGATCATTAGCTCAGTCTGAGCTATACATTATATATCTGTCCAAAAATCTCAGAGATTAACGGTATCATATCAATAAGTAATACAGACTGACCTTCATATTATATGCCATTTCAAGAATCTCAGAGAGAGTCTGACTGAGATAGAGTACAAGCAAATAAGTACACAAGAAGTTGGAGCAGCAATAGACCATTCTGACTATCGAGGCTGCGGCAGTATTCATTGAGATCAAGGCTGATCTTATATCTTAACACCAATTTTCTGTCCTCTTCCCATATCCCTTGATTCGCTTAATATCCAAACATACATTGAACTCTGTCTTTATATACTCCAAGACTGAGCCTCCACAGCACTCTGCGGTAACGAATTCTAAATAGTAACCACCATGTGAATGAAGAGGTTTGTGCTAATCTCTATCCAAAATGGCCGACCCCTTATTCGAAGACTGCGACCCCTAGGGTTAGATTCCTCTGCCAGAGGAAACATCCTCTCTGCATCTACCCTGTCAACATCTGTAAAAATGTGGCGTGTTTCAATGAGATCACCTCTCATTCTTCCAAAAGTGGAGAAAACATAGGTCTGCTCTACTCAATCTGTCCTCAAAGGACAATACCCCATCCCATCAACTCCAGTAGTACAGACTGAACTACGTATGTTATACTATTCCAAGAGTTTCAGAGAGAATCAGAAGGAGATACAATATAAGAATATATGCACATACGAATAGGGAGCAGGAAGAGGCTAATCGGCCCCTCGAGCCTGCTCCGGCAATTAATGAGATCATGGCTCATCATTTACCTCAACTCAACTAACCTGCACGAACCCCATATTCCTTGATTCCCTTGATGTCCAAAATTCCACCAAAAACAGTCTTGAATATTCTCAAAGACTGAGGGGTCGAAAGTGGGCATGGCTCTTTTTGAGGCGGTGTCAACGCCTGAATGCTCATTTTAGTGTTACGTGTTAGATGCCGTCTGAAACTACGAAATTGAGCTTTGACACCCGAAGGTGAGAGAGCAGCACTAAAAGTGATGATACACGCTCATCGTCGGGCACCAACAGGGCGGGAGGTCAGGCGGCCTATTGCATTTTGTGATAGAGGTTTACCGGCATGCGAGCTGCAAAAACGGGAAGAAAAACAGAACAAACACTTCTCCGACCTAGACCCAGACTTCACCATTGGTACAACGAATAAATCAATGCCAAAAGGAAGAATGAAATTAAAACGTAGCTTACTTTCTCCCGGCGTTAACGGGCGGCGTTATCAAGCAAATTTCAAAGATTCTCCACCCTCTGAGCATCTGTTTGATTAGCACAGACATAATAATCTCTGTGTTGATATACCCAAAGACTGAGCCACCACAACCCTCTGGGGTAACGAATTCCAAAGATTCACCACCATCTGAGTGAAAAGGAAATGACCGACCACTTATTCTGAGACTCTGACCCCAGGATCGAGACTCCTCAGCCAGAAGAAACATCTTCCCTGCATCTACCCTGTCAAGCCGTGTAAGAATTGTGTTAGTATCAATAAGATCACATCTAATTTTTCTAAAATCTAAAGAATCGAGGTCGACTTTGCTCAATTTCCCCTCATAGGACAATCCTCCATCTCATCAATTGGATTAGAACAGACTGAACCACACATTAGGTATGAGCAAAATCTCAGACCCAGACGGAGATCCAGTTAATCCAATTACTACAGGCTGACCTGCACAAGTCGAAAACTTTCAGAGAGAATCAGACTGCGATGTCAATACATTCCAATAGCACAGATTGAGCTGTGCATTATATACCAGTCCAAAAATCGCAGAGATTAAAATTGGTACATCGAATAAATAAAGGTTGAAATATATCAAAAAGCAAAAGTTACCTTGCACTCTGCTGGCGCTAAAATACGGCGTTACCAAGCGAATTTCATTTCTGAGATTTCCCTCTGCGGTACGGAATCCAAATAGTCACCTCACACTGGCAGTCTATTCGATCAGAACAGGCAGAACTACATTTTAGATCCCAGTCTAAAATTCTCAGACAATGTCTGACTCAGATACCGTATCAATTCCACGAGCACAGATAGAAGTACACATTATATAGCAGTCTAAAATTGCCAGGAAGTGTCAGGTTGGCATTCAGTATAAATCCTGTATAAATACAGTATAAATAGCTGAGAACTCAATTTTGATGTGGAAGCACGTCTTCCTCGATTTCAAGGGACTGCCTATGTTGATTATGATGATAATAAATATTTCAGCACGGACAGAACTACACATTATATACCAGTCCAAAAACGGCAGGAAATGTCAGACTGACATGCAGTATAAATAGTGTATAAATGCAGTATAAATATCTGAGAACGCACTTTTAGAGTGAACGCAATATTCCTCGATTTCGAGGTACTGCTTACATTGAGAATGATGATAAAAATACTACAGCACAGACAGAACTACAAATTATATACCAGTCTAATTGTGTCAGACTGCGCCAGACTGAGATAGTGTATCAATTCCATAAGCAACAATAGAACAACACATTATTTAACAGTACAGAATCTCAGCAATTACCAGACTGAGATACAGCATCAAGTCCATCGGTTTTTTGTGAATATATTATATACCAGTCCCAACATCGCATATTTCGACGTCCATCTTGACTCTTGCTTCAGCTCATCCGCTGCTGAAGCAATCATCCATGCCTTCATTACCTCTACACTTGACTATTAAAATACTCTCCTGTTTGGCCTCCCATATTTTACCCTTGTCAACCCGAGGTGATGCAAAACTCGGCTACCCATATGCCAACTCGCACAAGCCTCGCTCAACCATCATCCCTTTGCTTGCTGGCCTATATTAGCTCCCGCTTAAGCAATGCTTCCATTTCAAAATTCTCAGCCTTTTGTTCAAATATCTACATGGCCTCGCCCCGCATTATCTGTATAATCTCCTCCAACCCCATGATGCGCTCCTATGATCCTGCCCTTATTATCCCTGATAATAATCGCTCAACCATTGCTGGCCGTGTCTTCTGTTGCCGAAGCACTCCCAAGATCTGCAACACCCTCGCTAAACATCTCTGCCTCTCTACCACTCTGTCCTACTTAAACACGCTTCTTTAAACCTATCTCATCACCTGCTCTCATTTCTCCATAAGCGGCTCGATGTTAATTTGTTTTAAATTTCACAAAACAGTGAAGCGCCTGAGGACGTTTCACTAAGTTCAAAGCGCAACATAATAACATTTGTTGTTGTTGTTTCAAGTTGTACCACTGATTTAAAGATTAACAGTTGTCTGAATCGCCATCTGTCCGTCATGGATCAGCGCCAAGCGCACTTGTCTCTGATTTAAAAGTTTCAAGCCTGCCAAGCATTTTACACATTTCATAAAGATCAACGCTCATTCTTTTAAAATTGAGAACATCAGCACAATCTAAACAAATCTCTCCTTATTGGAAAGCCTTCATCTCTCAGGAATCAATCAGGCGAACCTTGATTGCATCTCCGTAGAAATATTGGATGCATTGGTGATCATTTTCCAACAGTCTATCGAATCTGGATCAGTTCCTATGGACTGGAGGGTAGATAATGTAACACCACTTTTTAAGAAAGGAGGGAGAGAGAAAACGGGTAAGTATAGACCGATTAGCCTGACATCAGTAGTGGGGAAAATGTTGCAATCAATTATTAAAGATGAATTAGCAGCACATTTGGAAAGCAGTGATAGGATCGGTCCAAGTCAGCATGGATTTATGAAAGGGAAATCAAGCTTGACCAATTAGCTAGAATTTTTTGAGGATGTAATTCGTCGAGTAGACAAGGGAGAACTAGTGGATGTGGAGTATTTGGACATTCAAAAGGCTTTTGACAAGGTCCCACACAAGAGATTGGAGTGAAAAATTAAAGCACATGGTTTTGGGGATAATGTATTGACGTGGATAGAGAACTGGTTGGCAGACAGGAAGCAGAGAGTCGAGATAAACGGGTCCTTTTCAGAATGGCAGGCAGTGACTAGCGGTGTGCTGCAGGGCTCAGTGCCTGGACCCCAGCTATTTACAATATACATCAATGATTTAGATGAAGGAATTGAGGGTAATATCTCCAAGTTTGCAGATAACCCTAAGCTGCGTGGTGGTGTGAGCTGCGAGGAGGATGCTAAGAGGCTGCAGGGTGACTTTGGCAGGTAAGGTGAGTGGGAAAATGCATGGCGGATGCAGTATAATGTGGATAAATGTGAGGCTATCCATTTTGGTGGCAAAAGCACAAAGGCAAATATGATCTGAATGGCGGCAGATTAGGAAAAGGGGAGGTGCAACGAAAGCTGGGTGTCATGGTACATCAGGCATTGAAAGTTGGCATGTAGGTACAGCAAGTGTTGAACGAGGAAAGTGGCATGTTGGCCTTCATAGCTAGGCGTTTTGAGTAGAGGAGCAGGGAGGCGTTACTGGACTTGTATAGAGAATTGATGAGGCCTCATCGAGAATATTGTGTTCAGTTTTCGTCTCCTAATCTGAGGAAGGACGTTCTTGCTATGGAGCGAGCACAGCGAACGTTCACCAGACTGATTCCCGGGAAGGCAGGCCTGATATATGAGGAAAGAATAGATCGACAAGGTCTGTATTCACTTGAGTTTAGAAGGATTTGAGGGTATCTCATAGAAATATATAAAATTCTGACGGGACTGGACAGGTTCGATGCAGGAAGAATGTTCCCGATGTTGGGGAATTCCAGAACCAGTGTACACAGTCTAAGGATAAGGGGTAGGCCATTTAGGACTCAGTTGAGGAGAAACTTCTTCACTCAGTGTTGTTAACGGTCGCAATTCTCTACCGCAGAGAGTTGATGCCAGTTCATTGGAGATATTCAAGAGGGAGTTAGATATGGCCCTTGCGGCTAAAGTGATCAAGGGTTATAGAGAGAAAGTAGGAAAAGGTTACTGATGTGAGTGATCAGCCATGATATTATTGAATGGTGGTGCAGGCTCGAAGGGCCGAATGTCCTTCTCCTGCAACTATTTTCTATGTTTCTATATTTCCTCTAAAGTACATTTACGTCCTTATGTAAGGAAACAAAACTGTACACAATACAAATTCTCCGTTCTTTTATCGCACCAAAGATGAAGCGAGAGATAGCCGAAGTTTCCAGGAGCCGAAGTGAATCCGAGCTACGTTTGAAATTGTATTAATTTACATCTTTACAAGAAAGTTGCTGGACAGAGTCCCGAATCAGGTAGAGATTCCCTGAAACTGTTGACGATTAGCATTTATCTCAAAAATCCCTTGAACTATTTGCCTATTAATTCAGAGCGGGGCATCGCCTGTAAAATCAGTCTAAACATGCAAAGCACAAAACCGCCAAACAGGGTTTTAAACCCGACGACTCTAAAATTAAGAGAATCATGCGAGACTGAGCCATCCAGACACAAGCCATTATCACAAACTGGACAATTGCAATCACCTGACACGCATGTAAGCTGACCCATCACCTGAACTTGATCAATAGACAATCACTGAACTTAACACATGTCAACTTCGAAACACAGAAACATAGAAATTAGGTGCAGGAGTCGGCGATGCAGCCCTTCGAGCCTGCAACACCATTCAATATAATCATGCCTGATCATGCAACTTCGGTAACCATTCCTGCTTTCTATCCATACCCCTTGAAACCTTTAGCCATAAGGGCCACATCTAACTCACTTTCGAATTTGTCTAATGGGCTGGCCTCAACAACTTTGTGGTGGAAAATTCCAAAGGTTCACATTTCTCTTAGTGAATAAAGTTCTCCTCTTCTCTGTGCTAAATGGCTTACCCCTTATCAATATACTGTGACCCCTGGTTCTGGACTTCGTCAACATCGGGAACATTCTCCCTGCATCTAACCTGTCCAATCCCGTCAGAATTTTATAATTTCTATGAGGTCCATCTCATTCTTCTAAATTCCAGGAAATATAAGCCTAGTCGATCCAGTCTTTCTTTCTATGTCAGTCCTGCCATCCCGGGAATCAGTCTGGTGAACGTTCACTGCACTCCCTCAATAGCAAGAATGTTCTTCCTCAGATTAGGATACCAAAACTGTACACAATATTCAAGGAATGGCAGCACCAAAGCCCTATGGATCTGCAGCAAGACCTCCCTTCTCATACACTCAAAATCCTGTCGTTATGAAGGCTAACATACCATTTGCCTTCTTCACCGCCTGCTGTAATTGCATGTCAACTTCCAATGACTGATGTACCACGACACCCAGGTCTCGTTGCACCTCCCCTTTTCCTAATCTGTCATCATTTCAGTTAACATTCTGTTTCCCTGTTTCTGACTCCAAAGTGGATAATCTGACATTTATCCACATTATTCTGCATCTGCCATGAATTTTCTTACTCACCAAGCCTGTCGAAGTCACCCTGCAGCTTCTTAGCATCCTCATCACAGCTCACACTGCAACCCAGCTTAGTGTCATCAGCAAACTTGGAGATGTTACATTCAATTCCATCGTCCAATCATTAATGCATATTATAAATAGCTGGGGTCGCAGCACTGAACGTTGTGTTACACCACGATTCACTGCCTACCATTCTGAAAAGGCCCCGTTTATTACTGCTCTTTGCATCATGTCTGCCAGCAAGTTATCTATTCAAGTCAATACATTACCCCCAATACTATGTGCTTTAATTTTGCACACTAATCTCTTGTGTGGGACCTTGTCAAAAGCTTTGTGAAAGTCCAAATACACTACATCTACTGGTTCTCCCTTGTCCACTCTACTAGTTACATTCTCTAAAAATTCCAGAAGATTTAGCAAGCATGATTTCACCTTCATCAATCCATGCTAACTTGAACCGATCCTGTCACTGCGTTCCAAATGCGCTGCTATTACGCCTTTAATAATTGATTCCAACATTTTCCCCACCACCCATGTCAGGCTAACTGGTCTATAATTCCCTATTTTACCTCTCCCTTCTTTTATAAAAAGTGGGATTACATTAGCTACACTCCAATCCATGGCAACTGATCCACACTCTATATAATGTTGGAAAATTATCACCAATGCATCCACTATTTCTAAGGTCACTTCCTTATGTACTCTGGCATGCAGACTATCATGCCCTGGGGATTTATCAGCATTCAATCCCATCAATTTCCCTAACACAATTTCCTGACGAATAATGATTTGCTTCAGTCCTCTTTTTCGCTCGACCCTCGGTCCTCTAGTATTTCTGGAAGATTATTTATATCTTCCTTAGTGAACACGGAACCAAAGTATTTGTTCAATTGGTCTGCCATTACTTTGTTCCCCATTATAAATTCGCCAGATTCTGACTGCAAGGGACCTATATTTGTCTTCATTAATCGTTTTCTCTTCGCATATCTATCGACGCTTTTGCAGTCAATATCTATGTTCCCTGCAAGCTTACTCTCACATTATATTCCCGACCCACACCTCCTCCTAATTGAAGCCTTTGTCCTCCTTGCTGCATTCTAAATGCATCCCAGTCCTCAGGCTTGCTGCTTTTTCTGGCCAATTTATAAGCCTCTTCCTTGCATTTGACACTATTCCTAATTTCACTTGTTTGCCACGATTGAGCCACTTTCGACTTTTTATTTTTACGCCAGACAGGGATGTACAAATGTCTACAATTGCCTATCAACTGTCAAGCCTTTAAGTATCATTCTCCAGTCTATCCTTGCCAATTCACGTCTCATAACATCGAAATTGCATCGAAGTTGCCTTTCTTTAAGTTCAGTACCCTAGTGTCTGAATTAACTGTGTTACTCTCCATCTAAATGAAGCATTCCACCACATTATGCTCGCTCTTCTCCAAGGGGCATCGCACAACAAAATTATTAATTTATCCTCTCTCGTTACACAAAACCCAGTCTTGGATGGCCTGCTCTCCAATTGGTTCCTCGACATATTGGTCTAGAAAATCATCCTTTATACACTCCAGGAAATCCTCCTCCACCGTTTTGCCACAAGTTTGCTTAGCCCAAACTATATGTAGATTAAAGTCACCCATGATAACCGATGTACCTTTATTGCATGCATCCCTAATTTCCTATTTGATGCCATCCCCAAACTCACTACCGCTGTTTCTTGGCCTGTACACAACTCCCACTAGCGTTTTCTGCCCTTTGGTGTTTCGTAGCTCTACCCACACAGATTCCACATCATCTAAGCTAATATCCTAATTTACTATTGCTTTAAGCTCCACTTGAACAAGCTACGCGACGGCACCTCCTTTTCCTTTCTGCCTATCCTTCCTGAATGTTGAGTAACCCTGGATGTTGAGTTCCCAGCCTTGGTCACCTTGGAGCCATGTCTCCATTATCCCAATTACGTCATAACCGTTAACTATTTCTGCACAGTTAATTCCTCCACCTTTTTACGAATGCTTTTCACTTTGAGACACGAAGACTTCAGGTTTGTTCCTCAACAGTCTTTGTCCTTTTAGAGTTATGTTGTAATGTGTCCCTTCTTGATTTTTGCCTTTGATTTTTCTGACTTCCACCTTTCCTTTTCTCCTTTCTACCTTTTGCGTCTGCCCCCATTTTACTTCAATCTATCTCCCTCCATAGATTCGCATCCCTCTGCCATATTATTTTAATCTCTACCCAACAACATTAGCAAGCAGTCCGCTTAGAACATTGGTTCCGGTGCTGCCCAGGTGCAGACCGAAGGTTTGTATTGGTCCTATCTCCCCCAGAACAGGTTCCAAAATCCCAGGAATTTGAAACCCTCGCGCTTGCACCATTTCTCAAGCCACGTAGTCATCTTAACTATCCTTCTATTTGTACTCTGCCTGGCACGTGGCACTGTTAGCAATCCTGAGATTACGAATTTTGAAGTCCTCCTTATTAATTCAAATCCCAGCTCGCTAAATTCAACTTGTAGGACCTCATCCTGTTTTATTACCTATATCGTTGTTACCTATATGCACCACGAAACTGGCTGTTCAACCTGCACCTCCAAAATGTCCTGCAGCCGCTCCGAGACATCCTTGGAACTTGCACGAGGGAGGCAACATACGACCCTGGAGTCTCGATTGCCGCCGCAGAAACGCCTATTTTTTCCCCTGACAATAGAATCCCCTGCCAATATAGCTCTCGCACTCTTTTTCCTGCCCTCCTGTGCAGCAGAGTCCACCCATGTTGCCATGAACATGGCTGCTAATGCCTTCCCCTGATGACCCATCCCCCTCAACAGTACCCAAAGCGCTGTATCTGTTTTGTGGGGAGATGAACCCATGGTCCTCCGGAACTATCTTCCTTCTACTGCTCCGCCTGATAGTCACCAATTCCATATGTGCCTGAGTAACCTTTAGATGTGGTGTGACCCACTCACTAAACGTGCTATTCACGACATCATCAGCATCGCGGATGATCCAATGTGAGTCCATGTGCAGCTCCAGTGCTGCAATGTGGTCTGTCAAAAGCTGCAGCTGGGCACACTTCCTGCACACATAGTAGTGACCCAGCAGCCACAAACTGAGCAAGACATAGTTATCTAAACCAAAACATGTACACTGACTGATCACCCATAAATTCCTGCAGTACCAATTAACTGAACCAGAAACAGTAGAGTTACACATAATCATAAAATGATGCCAACGCAGGGTCTAATTCAGTGATCAATAAGTGCTGGCAGTTAACATTAAAAGTTACATTGCGGAAATCGGAAATTCAAAGCAGATTAGAGTCTGAATAAAGCGATTACGTGGAATACACAGTTACTGTTAAAGAATAACGGCTCAAACAGGCGTGAGAGAACCGATCATGAGATACCGATTGACACTATTAGGGACTGTCCGGAAACATCACTGACCAGAGGGTTGAAGGCGAAAGGTAGAAACCAACATTAGAGCTAATATCGAAAAGACCTGGCTGAATTTTCTGTGAGAAGTTTTGAATTCTGTTTTTTCATGGAGAGGCTGCTGATCACTTGACCGGATGTCTGATTCTCACACAATCGAAAACCTGCACTGAGACATTCAGGTTACATTATCCTATTAGTGATAGTCAGCTGGGTTCAGAAGTGTGATAGATTATTCCAACTCATGGTTAGAATAGAACAGAATATATTTAATCTGAGGTATTGAAGAGGAACACTCAGAGCATCGGAATAATTGAAACATTGTCCCTTCAATCATCAAATTGCCTGTCTGGAGAACCCAAAGAGATTTGGTAAAGTGACCTGTTCAATTACGAAAGTCAAGCTCAGTAACGAAGATACTAATGCAGCAGATTTTGGTTAGAGATGCTAATTCAACAAAGAAAACATTAAATTGATTGTTCAAGAAGTCGTGCTGCGAATCTTGACCAAATGCCAAAAGTGTGATTCGGGCTGTTTGGAAACGTACAGATAAGGAGGCGGCGAGAGGCTGGGGGGAACCACTGTCAACACTACTTTCTATCTGGTAGTGTCAGTCTGTATAAGAAGGGGGAGAGAACATTCAAAGTCACTGGAAAGCTGGTTTCAATCAACAGGAATGTTATCACAGCAGACGAAGAGAACACTCTCCAGCAACAGTCCAGGAGACAGGCAATTTGAAGGAGAGCTTGAAGACGGTCAAGATAAATAACAGGGAGGAAACTAATGAATATTGAGCCTCCCTGTCTCCCGAAGAAGACGATTTGGCAATTCTGAGCTGCGAGTTCCGCACTAATATAAAGTTTGGTTGAGTCGCTATCTGTCTACTTGGCTCAGCTTGGAGCGCACTCACATTTGAGTTTGAAGGTCCAAGCCTCGTATGAATTCCATAATTTTAAATCAGATTGCCTCTCATTCTTCTAAACACGAGATTATACAGGTCCATTTAACCCGATGTCTCCTTATCGGACTGCCCTCACATCCAATAATTCAACCTGATGAAACTTGATTGCACGTCCTCTAAAGAAAGTTTTAAGTTTCCTGACGTATGGAGACCAAAACTTTAAACAGTACAATTTTTTCTTCATTTTCTCCCACCGATTGGTGCTGGATGAAGCCATAGCCAGAAGTCGCAGTGAGCCGAACTGACCCCGAGCTGCGGTTGAAATTGTATTAATTTACATCTTTAGCATCAAGATGCTGGAGAAAGTCCGGAATCAGTGAGAGATTCCCTGAAACTTTTGTCGAATGACATATATATCAAACACCCCTTGAACTATTTGCTATGTATTCAGAGCCGGGATCACCTTTGAAATCAGTCTAAACCTGCAAAGCACAACACCGCCAAACGGGCGTTTAAACCCCACGACTCTGAAAGTAAGAGAATCATGCTCGACCGAGCCAGACATGCCCAAGCCATGATCACAATCTGACCAATTTCCCATCACTTAGCCCAACATATGTAAGCTGACCTCTCACCCAGAATCTGGCCAATTGGCCATAACCGAAGCTAACAATTCCAAAATGACCCAGCACACAGAGACTGAACAACTGACCATTATATAAACCAACATGTAAACTGACCGGTCATCCAGAAATTGGTCCAGGACCAATTTACTTAACCAAAAACCTTAAAGTTATCCATTCACCTAAAATGGACGAATCATTAAGTGTTGGGTGGACAAATTAACCGAGTTGCATTTCTAATGTAGGACATTCAAAGTGTATTCGACTCTGAATAAAGCTTTTAAATGGAATAAACAGTAAAAGTTGGGGAACAACGGGGCTGAATACACATAATATATTGAGCTGCTCTCCACGCAACATCATATCCTCAGCTCCTCCCCACCAAAACATAGTATTGTCCGTGACTCACATCCCAATCTAATATCCTCAGCTCCAACCCACCAATTTTACCTCAATCGTTTTTTACTGAATGGGTCAGAAACTCATTTTAGCGCGACATTTTCACAAGTAGGCAAAGTTTCAAACAACAATATTCACAACAGCTTTTACAACAACGACAGCAGCAGCAACCACTGAAAAGCATATGTAGAGATATGATATATTGGCACCCCACTGCCGCAAAACATGAGACAATCATACAAGGTTCGATACAGGTTTAAAATAATGTCCCTGCTTTTGCATTATGATCCTCTGGAACTGAAGTAGAGTGCTTTATTTGCACGTTGATGTCCTTATTAGCCTCTGTTGCTACTTTTAGTGATTTGTGTAATTGTACCCCAAAATGCCTTTGCAAATCTACCCCATTTATTTCTCAGTTTCCAAAGGGTAAGTAGAGTCCTTATCCCTCGTGCCAAAATGCACCACCTCAAACTTATCTATATTGAAAATCGTTTGTTATTTGCATGCCCATTATTCAAGTGTTTTTATGATAGAAGTAATTAACAGCTTTTACTTCGTCATATAAACACTATGTTTTTAAAAAAAATGTCAATGATGAGAGGTATACAAAGGGGCTGCATAATAATGTATTTGTACTTCAGAAACGTGACTCACACAGTTGTGCATCGATAAACAATCCAAAAGACCAAGGTGAGCCGAAAGGGGCTTATCTATTCGTAAATTTGTATTAATTGTTAATTTGTCAAATATTAGCCCATACCCCATGTCACCATAGCAATGGCTGCACAAACATCCCCCTTGCAATAAAGGCCAACATTCCATTTGCCTTCCTGATTATTTACTGTACCTGCATACTAACGTTTTGTGTTTCCTCCATAACGACTCCGAATACGTTTCAATCAGTTTGCCTCTCATTGTCCGTAATTGCACTTAGACGCTCAGGTTACAATGTCCCATTTGTGCCAGAAGAAACACGAGAATAAACAGGTCCAATTAACTCAATATCTCCTCAAAGGACAGCCCTCATATCCAAGGAATCAATCTGGTTTACCTTGATTGCACCCACTCTAAAGCAAGTTTTAAGTTTCATCAGCTAAGGAAACCAAAAATGTACACAGTACAAATGAGTCGTTGATTTCTCGCACCGATAGTTGGTGAGTGGAACACTGCCCGAGGTCCCAGTGAGCTGAAGTGACCGCGAGCTGCGGGTGTAATTAAATAAAATGCAATCATTAGCAGCAAGGCTCTGGAGTTAATCTCGAATCAGGGAGTAATACCCTGAGACTGTTGCCGAATAACATTTATATCAAACATCCCTTGATCTATTTGGCCATGAATTCAGAGCTCGGGATCGCCTGTGAAATCAGCCCAAAACAGCATAGCACTAAACCGCCAAACGGGGGTTTAAACCCCACAAATAAAACATTACAAGAATCGCGCTCGACTGAGCCAGGCAACCCAAGCCATTGTCAAAAACTGAACAATTGCCTATCACCTAACACAACACATGTAAACTGACCCAGCAACCTCAACCTGACCAATGCATCATTATATAAACCAACACATGTAAAATGACCGTCATCCAGAAATTGCTCCAGTACCGATTAACTAAACGAGAAACCTTAAAGTTAACCATCGCCCTAAAATGATGCCAGCACTTGGTCTAATTCAGAGGTAATTAAGTGTTGGCTGTAAATATTAACCTGGTCACATTACCGATGTTGGAAATTCAAAGAATATTCGAGTCTGAATAAAGCGATTGCATGGAATAAACAGTGAAAGGTAAATAACAATGGGGCTGAATGCTCAACAGGCGTGAGAGAAGCGATCTTACCGTGATATACATGTTGACACAATGAGGGACAGCCCAGAAGCATTACTGACCTGACAGCTTGATAGCGAAAGGTAGAACCCAACGTTAGTGCGAGTATCGTTCAAATCTGGATGCATTTTCTGTGAGAAGTGGAGAATTCTGTTCTGCTTGAAGATGCTGCTGATAATTTGACTGGATGCCTGATTCTCACACAAAGGGAAACATGCACTTAGACGCTCAGGTTACTTTATCCCATTATTGCCAGTCAGGTGGGCATAGCAGTGTGAGAGTTCATTCTCACTAATGTTACAGTGGAACAGAATATATTTAAATACAACTATTACGGACAAACTCTCACAGCAAACTAATACATAAAACAACGTCCCTTCTATAGACAAACTCCCTGACTGGATAACCCTAGTAGATGCAGATCAGATTACAATAGGTAAACTAAAATGTTTAACTGCGAGAGTCAGGCTCAGTAACGAAGATTCGATTGTCTGTATTGGTGGAAAAGTTCTCAGAAACTTTTCATCAATAGTAATGTTTTGGAATCTAAAGAACTGAAGGACAAGCGGTTCGGGTTGAAAAGATGAAGTCAAAGATTTGCCACGGTCTTAGTGAACAGCGGCGCTAGCTCGATTGAATACGTGGCGTGCTCCGGCTCATAATTCTTATGTCATTATGTTGTTAATGTACCAGGGAATAAGATTGTTACCCAAACTGTGTCTTTATTGAGCTGAAAAAATGATGAAGATTTAAACCCATGAGCAAGAGCTGCAGGGAGAGCCATTCTGCTGGAACATTGCCAGTACAGTGTCAGGTACATTCAGAATAGGGTTATAGATTCTCATCTGTGTACCTGTGGCTTAAAGAGGTACCACAAATCGCTGAACTGGAAATTGCATTGCAGCACATGTGAATAAAAGGCAATGTGAAATTGCAATTGTGCTCAACATGTTATATAAGCTTAATATATCGGAGGGTTTGACTATTTTACTGATCGCTGCGATTCATTTCTATTTGTTGAATTTGCAGCAAATTGAAAATCATGGATGCAGTGCAATTTTCATTGAGGAGATTTAGCACACAGTGCTGGGTGGGAGATTTGAGAATTTAAATTGTTGTACAGTGCCATTGTTTAACTGCGCTCGTTTTTGAATCCTGCTCGCAGCGGACCTGCTCAGTGTTGGACACAATGCCTGCATTAGTCTGTATTCTTTAATCCGTGGAAGGATTTTGGATATTTCTATACCGCTTTTCAAGAGACTAATGCATCGGCTAGAGACTTGGATTACTGATCTACTAATGGAGCAACCTTTGCTTTAAGGTGGTATTTCAACAAAGGAAAAGTTAAACTGACTGTTCAAGTAGGCGTGCTGGAAATGTTGGCCAAACTCCGAAGTCTGATTTAGGCTGTCTGCAAAGCTACAGAGAAGGAGGCATCGAGACACGGTGGGGAAACGTTGACAACAATAGTGTCTGTCTGGTAGCGTCAGTCTGTGTAACCATGGGGGAGAGCAAATTGAAAGTCAATGGATAGCCGGTTCTAGGCAGCTCGATTGGTCTCACAGCAGCCGGTTCAAAGTGACGAAGAGAACACACTCCAGCAAACAGTCCAGGAGACAGACACACCGAAGGGGAGGTTGAAGAGAGTCAAGAAAAACATCAAGGAGGACACCAACGAACAGTGAGCCTTTCCTTCTGCCGAATCAGAAGAATTGGCAGTGCTGAGCTGTGAGTTGCAGCACTCACTGAAAGGTTGGCTGAATCGTCATCTGTCTTCCGTGGATTAGCTTTGTGCGCACTCACCTCTGAGTTTGAAGCTCCAAGCCCTCGAGGAAATCCATTCATAAGAACAAAAGAAATAGGAACAGGAGTCGGCCATTTGTCCGGGCAAGCCCTGCTCTGCCATTCAATTAGATCATGGCTGATCTGCTCATGCGCTCACCACTTTTCCCTGACCGCTCCCCATAACACTATAGACACTTATCGCTCAAAAATAACTCTATCTCCGCCTTAAGTATATTCAATGACCCCAGCTTCCACATCTCTCTCGGGCAAGGAATTACACAGATTTACAACCATCTGAGAGAAAGATTTCTCCTCATCTAGATATTAAATAGGTTGATGCTTATGTTAAGACTATGTCCCCTAATTTAGCATTCGCCCATCAGTTGAAATATCTTCTCGGCATCCACCTTGTCGAACCCCCTAATTACCTCATAAGTTTCAATCATATCATCTATAATTCTTCTGAACTTCAATGTGTATAGGCTAACCCTACTCAGCCATCCACATAAGTCAAACCACTTAACTCCGGAACCAACCTAGTGAACTTTCTCTGGACAGCCTCCAATTCACGTATAACCCTCCATAAACACGGAGATCAAAACTGTACGCAGTACGAGAAATATAGAAACATTGAAACATAGAAAATAGGTGCAGGAGTAGGCCATTCGGCCCTTCTAACCTGCACCGCCATTCAATGAGTTCATGGCTGAACATGCAACTTCAGTACCCTATTCCTGCTTTCTCGCCATACCCCTTGATCCCGTTAGTAGTAAGGACTTCATCGAACTCCTTTTTGAATATATTTATTGAATTGGCTTCAACAACTTTCTGTGGTAGAGAATTCCACAGGTTCTCCACTCTCTGGGTGAAGACGTTTCTCCTCATCTCGGTCCAAAATGGCTTACCCCTTATCCTTAGATTGTGCCCCTGGTTCTGGACTTCCCCAACATTGGGAACATTCTTCCTGCATCGAACCTGTCAAACCCAGACAGAATTTTAAACATTTCGATAAATTCCCCTCTCATTCTTCTGAACTCCAGTGAATACAAGCCCAGTTGATCCAGTCTTTCTTGATAGGTCAGTCCCGCCATCCCGGGAATCAGTCTGGTGAACATTTGCTGCAATCCCTTAATAGCAAGAATGTCCTTACTCAGGTTAGGAGAACAAAACTGTACATAATACTCGATGTGTGGCCTCATCAATGCCCTGTACAACTGTAGCCACACCTCCTGAGGTCAGTGATGTATCTGGATGGTAGTGACAGTATCAGTGAGGTCAGTGATGTATCTGGATGGGTAGTGAGAGTATGAGTGAGGTCAGTGATGTATCTGGATGCGTAGTGAGAGTATGAGTGAGGTCAGTGATGTATCTGGATGGGTAGTGACAGTTTGAGTGAGGTCAGTGATGTATCTGGATGGGTAGTGACAGTATGAGGGAGGTCAGTGATGTATCTGGATGGGTAGTGACAGTATGAGTGAGATCAGTAATGTATCTGGATGATTAGTGACAGTATGAGTGAGTTCAATGATGTATCTGGATGGGTACTAAGAGTATGAGTGAGGTCAGTGATGCACCTGGATGGGTAGTGACAGTATGAGTGAGGTCCGTGATGTATCTGGATGGGTAGTGAAAGTATGAGTGTGTTCAGTGATGTATCTGGATGGGTAGTGACTGCATGAGTGAGGTCAGTGATGTATCTGGATGGGTAGTGACAATATGAGTGAGGTCAGTGATGTACCAGGATGGGGAGTGATAGTATGAGTGAGGTCAGTGATGTACCTGGATGGGTATTGACAGTACGAGTGAGGTCAGTGATTTATCTGCATAAGTAGTGATAGTATGAGTGAGGTCCGTGATGTATCTGGATGGGTAGTGACAGTGTGAGTGAGGTCCGTGATGTATCTGGATGGGTAGTGATAGTATGAGTGAGGTCAATGGTGTACCTGGATGGGTATTGACAGTATGAGTGAGGTCAGTGATGTATCTGGATGGGTAGTGACAATATGAGTGTGTCAGTGATGTACCTGGATGGGGAGTGATAGTATGAGTGAGGTCAGTTTTGTACCTGGATGGGTATTGACAGTATGAGTGAGGTCAGTGATGTATCTGGATGGGTAGTGAGAGTATGAGTGAGGTCAGTGATGTACATGGATTGGTAGTGACAGTATGAGTTTGGTCAGTGATGTATCTGCATAGGTATTGATAACATGAGTCATGTCCGTGATGTATCTGGATGGGCAGTGACAGTGTGAGTAATGTCAGTTGATGTACCATGATGGGTAGAGATAGAATGAGTGAGGTCAGTGATGTATCTGGATGGGTAGTGATAGTATGAGTGAGATCAGTGATGTACCAGGATTGGTAGTGACAGTATGAGTGAGGTCAGTGATGTATCTGGATGGGTAGTGATAGTATGAGTGAGATCAGTGATGTATCTGGATGGGTAGTGACAGTATGAGTGAGGTCAGTGATATATCTGGATGGCTAGTGACAGTATGAGTGAGGTCAGTGATGTACCTGGATGGGTAGTGAAAGTATGAGTGAGGTCAGTGCTGTATCTGGATGAGTACTGTCAGTATTAGTGAGGTCAGTGTGTACCTGGAAGGGTAGTGACAGTATGAGTGAGGTCAGTGATGTATCTGGTTGGGTAGTGACAGTATGAGTGAGGTCAGTGATGTATCTGGATGGGTAGTGATAGTATGAGTGAGATCAGTGATATATCTGGATGGCTAGTGACAGTATGAGTGAGGTCAGTGATGTACCAGGATGGGTAGTGAGAGTATGAGTGAGGTCAGTGATGTATCTGGATGGATAGTGCGATTATGAGTGAGGTCAGTGATGTATCTGGATGGGTAGTGACAGTGTGAGTGAGGTCAGTGATGTATCTGGATGGGTAGTGACAGTATGAGTGAGGTCAGTGATGTATCTGGATGGATAGTGACAGTATGAGTAGCGTCAGTGATGTATCTGGATGGGTAGTGACAGTATGAGTGAGGTCAGTGATGTATCTGGATGGGTAGTGAGAGTATGAGTGATGTCAGTGATGTATCTGGATGGGTAGTGAGAGTATGAGTGATGTCAGTGATGTATCTGGATGGGTAGTTACAGTATGAGTGAGGTCAGTGATGTATCTGGATGGGTAGTGACAGTGTGAGTGAGGTCAGTGATGTATCTGGATGGGTAGTGACAGTATGAGTGAGGTCAGTGATGTATCTGGATGGGTAGTGACAGTGTGAGTGGGGTCAGTGATGTATCTGGATGGGTAGTGACAGTATGAGTGAGGTCAGTGATGTACCTGGATGGGTAGTGACAGTATGAGTGAGGTCAGTGATGTACCTGGATGGGTAGTGACAGTATGAGTGAGGTCAGTGATGTATCTTGATGGGTAGTGACAGTATGAGTAAGGTCATTGATGTATCTGGATGGGTAGTGAGAGTATTAGTGATGTCAGTGATGTATCTGGATGGGTAGTGACCGTATGAGTGAGTTCAGTGATGTACCTGGATGGGTAGTGATAGTATGAGTGAGGTCAGTGCTGTATCTGGATGGGTACTGACAGTATGAGTGAGGTCAGTGAAGTATCTGGATGAGTAGTGACATTATGAGTGAGGTCAGTGTTGTATCTGGATGTGTAGTGAGAGTATGAGTGATGACAGTGATGTACCTGGAGGGGTAGTGACAGAATGAGTAAGGTCAGTGATGTATCTCGATGGTAGTGACAGTATCAGTGAGGTCAGTGATGTATCTGGATGGGTAGTGACAGTATGAATATGGTCAGTGATGTTCCTGGATGTGTAGTGACAGTATGAGTGAGATAAGTGATGTATCTGCATAGTTAGTGAGAGTATTAGTGATGTCAGTGATGTATCTGGATGGGTAGTGATCGTATGAGTGAGGTCAGTGATGTATCTTGATGGGTAGTGACAGTATGAGTGAGGTCATTGATGTATCTGGATGGGTAGTGAGAGTATTAGTGATGTCAGTGATGTATCTGGATGGGTAGTGACCGTATGAGTGAGGTCAGTGATGTACCTGGATGGGTAGTGATAGTATGAGTGAGGTCAGTGCTGTATCTGGATGGGTACTGACAGTATGAGTGAGGTCAGTGAAGTATCTGGATGAGTAGTGACATTATGAGTGAGGTCAGTGTTGTATCTGGATGTGTAGTGAGAGTATGAGTGATGAGAGTGATGTACCTGGAGGGGTAGTGACAGAATGAGTAAGGTCAGTGATGTATCTGGATGGTAGTGACAGTATCAGTGAGGTCAGTGATGTATCTGGATGGGTAGTGACAGTATGAATATAGTCAGTGATGTTCCTGGATGTATAGTGACAGTATGAGTGAGATAAGTGATGTATCTGCATAGTTAGTGAGAGTATTAGTGATGTCAGTGATGTATCTGGATGGGTAGTGACCGTATGAGTGAGGTCAGTGATGTACCTGGATGGGTAGTGATAGTATGAGTGAGGTCAGTGCTGTATCTGGATGGGTACTGACAGTATGAGTGAGGTCAGTGAAGTACTGGATGAGTAGTGACATTATGAGTGAGGTCAGTGTTGTATCTGGATGTGTCGTGAGAGTATGAGTGATGTCAGTGATGTATCTAGATTGGTAGTGACAGTTTGAGTGAGGTCAGTGATATATCTGGATGGCTAGTGACAGTATGAGTGAGGTCAGTGATGTACCTGGATGGGTAGTGAGAGTATGAGTGAGGTCAGTGCTGTATCTGGTTGGGTAGTGACAGTATGAGTGAGGTCAGTGCTTTATCTTGATGGGTAGTGACAGTATGAGTGAGGTCAGTGATGTATCTGGATGGGTAGTGACAGTATGAGTAAGGTCAGTGATGTATCTGGATAAGTAGTGTCAGTATGAGGTAGGTCAGTGATATACCTGGATGGGTAGTGACAGTATGAGTGAGGTCAGTGCTGGACCTGGATGGGTAGTGACAGTATGAGTGAGGTCAGTGCTGTACCTGGATTGGTAGTGGCAGTATGAGTGTGTTCAGTGATGTATCTGGATGGGTAGTGACAGTATGAGTGAGGTCAGTGATGTATCTGGATGGGTATTGACTGTATGACTGAGGTCAGTGATGTATCTGGATGGATAGTGCGAGTATGAGTGAGGTCAGTGATGTATCTGGATGGGTAGTGACAGTGTGAGTGAGGTCAGTGATGTATCTGGATGGGTAGTGACAGTATGAGTGAGGTCAGTTATGTATCTGGATGGGTAGTGACAGTATGAGTAGCGTCAGTGATGTATCTGGATGGGTAGTGACAGTATGAGTGAGGTCAGTGATGTATCTGGATGGGTAGTGAGAGTATGAGTGATGTCAGTGATGTATCTGGATGGGTATTAACAGTATGAGTGAGGTCAGTGATGTATCTGGATGGGTAGTGACAGTATGAGTGAGGTCAGTGATGTATCTGGATGGGTAGTGACAGTATGAGTGAGGTCAGTGATGTATCTGGATGGCTAGTGACAGTATGAGTGAGGTCAGTGCTCCATCTGGATGGTTATTAACAGTATGAGTGAGGTAACTGATGTATCTGGATGGGTAGAGGCAGTATGAGTGAGGTCAGTGATGTATCTGGATGGGTAATGTCAGTATGAGTGAGGTCAGTGCTCTATCTGGATGGGTAGTGACAGTATGAGTGAGATCAGTGATGTAGCTGGATGGGTAGTGAGAGTATTAGTGATGTCAGTGATGTATCTGGATGGGTAGTGACAGTATGAGTGAGGTCAGTGTTGTATGTTGATGGGTACTGACAGTATTAGTGATGTCAGTGATGTATCTGGATGGGTAGTGACCGTATGAGTGAGGTCAGTGACGTACCTGAATGGGTAGTGAGAGTATGAGTGAGGTCAGTGCTGTATCTGGATGGGTACTGACAGTATGAGTGAGGTCAGTGAAGTATCTGGATGAGTAGTAACATTATGAGTGAGGTCAGTGTTGTATCTGGATGTGTAGTGAGAGTATGAGTGATGGCAGTGATGTACCTGGAGGGGTAGTGACAGAATGAGTAAGGTCAGTGATGTATCTGGATGGTAGTGACAGTATCAGTGAGGTCAGTGATGTATCTGGATGGGTAGTGACAGTATGAGTGAGATAAGTGATGTATCTGCACAGTGAGTGATAGTATGAGTGAGGTCGGTGATGTATCTGGATAGGTAGTGACAGTGTGAGTAAGGTCAGTGATGTACCTGGATGGGTAGTGACAGTATGAGTGAGATCAGTGATGTATCTGGATTTTAGTGACAGTATGAGTGAGGTCAGTGATGCATCTGGATGTGTAGTGAGAGTATGAATGAGGTCAGTGCTGTATCTTGATGGGTAGTGACAGTATGAGTGAGGTCAGTGATGTATCTGGATGGGTAGTGACAGTATGAGTGAGGTCAGTGATGTATGTGGATAAGTAGTGTCAGTATGAGTGAGGTCAGTGCTATATCTGGATGGGTAGTGACAGTATGAGTGAGGTCAGTGATGTATCTGGATGGGTAGTGTCAGTATGAGTGAGGTCAGTGATGTTTCTGGATGGGTAGTGACAGTATGTGTGAGGTCAGTGATGTATCTGGATGCGTAGTGAAAATATGAGTGAGTTCAGTGAAGTACCTGGATGGGCAGTGACAGTACGCGTGAGGTCAGTGATGTATCTGGATTGGTAGTGAGATTATGAGTGATGTCAGTGATGTATCTGGATTGGTAGTGACAGTTTGAGTGAGATCAGTGATGTACCTGGATGGGTTGTGACAGTATGAGGTAGGTCAGTGATACACCTGGATGGGTAGTGACAGTATGAGTGAGGTCAGTGATGTATCTGGATGGATAGTGACAGTGTGAGTGGGGTCAGTGATGTATCTGGATGGGTAGTGGCAGTGTGAGTGAGGTCAGTGATGTATCTGGATGGGTAGTGACAGTGTGAGTGAGGTCAATGATGTACCTGGATGGGTAGTGACAGTATGAGTGAGGTCAGTGATGTACCTGGATGGGTAGTGACAGTATGAGTGAGGTCAATGATGTCCCTGGATGGGTAGTGACAGTGTGAGTGATGTCAGTGATGTATCTAGATTGGTAGTGACAGTGTGAGTGGGGTCAGTGATGTATCTGGATGGGTAGTGGCAGTGTGAGTGAGGTCAGTGATGTATCTGGATGGGTAGTGACAGTGTGAGTGAGGTCAATGATGTACCTGGATGGGTAGTGACAGTATGAGTGAGGTCAGTGATGTACCTGGATGGTTAGTGACAGTATGAGTGAGGTCAGTGATGTACCTGGATGGTTAGTGACAGTATGAGTGAGGTCAGTGATCTATCTGCATAGGTAGTGAGAGTATGAGTGAGGTCAGTGATGTACCTGGATGGATAGTGACAGTGTGAGTGAGGTCAGTGATGTATCTGGATGAGAAGTGACAGTATGAGTGAGGTCAGTGCTGTACCTGGATGGGTAGTGACATTATGAGTGAGGTCAGTGGTGCACCTGGATGGGTAGTGATACTATGCGTGAGGTCAGTGATGTATCTGGATGAGTAATGACAGTATGAGTGAGGTCAGTGCTGTACCTGGATGGGTAGTGACATTATGAGTGAGGTCAGTGGTGCACCTGGATGGGTAGTGATACTATGAGTGAGATCAGTGATGTATTTGGATGAGTATTACACACTGTTCCACCACAAATGTTGCAGCTGTCTGTTGACCTCGATGCTTGCCCACACCAGATTTGTCTGTCGTGCCATCTGCATGGCACTGGCTTCAACACGCAGGCACACGTTTCAATCATATCCCACAGGTTCGGTGCTCAGACCTGCTGGAGCAAACTACGGTGCGAGCGGGTTGACCTATTTCGGAGCCTCTTACATGGAAACTGCTACAGGCCGGAGCCCTGAGCCACTGAGTATGTGAAGAGCAGACGAACGCAGATACTGTGCTGCAAATTGTGGCTTGAAAGAGGGTGCTCTTGTCAAGCGCATAGGCACTCTGAATGTTTTTGGCCCCAGAACATCAGGTGCAGTGGTGGAGAGATAGTGGGAGAGAGAAACCGTATGTCTGTCTGTGTCTGTCTCTGGAACTCTCAGTCTCTCTCTTACTCACACCAGTATCTCTCTGTCCCTCTCCCCCCCTCTCTCTGTCACAGTATGTCTGTCTGTGTCTCTGTTTCTGTTTCTCTCAGTCCCTCTCACACTCACACCACTATCTCTCTGGTGCAATTCGAGAGTGGGGAGAGGGATAGAGTGGGATCAAATGATATTGAGGAGAGAAAGTGGGAGAGATTGAGAGACAAAGACTTGGGAGAGAGAAATACCGGAGTGAGCATGACTGAGGGAAATCGAGAGAGGGGCTAGAGAGATTGGGGGAAAGAGAGGGGTGACAGAGATAGAGAGGGACAGAGAGGTAGTGGTGTGAGTGAGAGGGAGACTGCGAGTAACAGAGGCAGAGACATAAACAGACATAGAGTGAAAGAGAGAGAGAGGGACAGAGCGATAGTGGTGTGAGTGAGAGAGAGATTGAGAGAGACAGTGACAGAGACACAGACAGACATAGAGTGACAGAGAGAGAGAGAGGGAGAGGGACAGAGAGACAGTGGTGTGAGTGAGAGAGAGACTGAGAGAAACAGTGACAGAGACACAGACAGACATGGAGTGACAGAGAAAGAGAGTGAGAGGGACAGAGAGATAGTGGTGTGAGTGACAGAGAGACTGAGAGTAACAGTGACAGAGGCACAGACAGACATAGAGTGACAGAGAGAGAGAGAGGGAGAAGGACAGAGAGTTAATGGTGTGAATGAGAGAGAGACTGAGTGAAACAGTGACAGAGACACAGACAGACATACAGTGGCAGAGAGAGAGAGGGAAAGAGAGATAGTGGTGTGAGTGAGAGAGAGACTGAGAGAAACAGTGACAGAGACACAGACAGACATGGAGTGAAAGAGAAAGAGAGGGAGAGGGACAGAGAGATAGTGGTGTGAGTGAGAGAAAGACTGAGATAAACAGTGATAGAGACACAGACAGAAATAGAGTGAAAGAGAGAGGGAGAGAGACAGAGCGATAGTGGTGTGAGTGAGAGAGAGACTGAGATAAACAGTGACAGAGACACAGACAGACATAGAGTGACAGAGAGAGATAGAGGGAGAGGGACAGAGAGATAGTGCTGTGAGTGAGAGAGAGACTGAGAGAAACAGTGACAGAGACACAGACAGACATAGAGTGACAGAGAGAGAGAGGGGGAGAGGGACAGAGAGATAGTGGTGTGAGTGAGAGAGAGACTGAGAGAAACAGTGACAGAGACACAGACAGATATGGAGTGACAGAGAAAGAGAGGGAGCGGGACAGAGAGATAGTGGTGTGAGTGAGAGAGAGACTGAGAGAAACAGTGACAGAGATACAGACAGACATACAGTGAAAGGGACAGAGAGGGAGAGGGACAGACAGAGCGAAGGAGACAGCGAGACAATGTCATACGGAAATGGAGAGAGAGAGATAGACAGCAAAAGAGGCGAAAAGAGAGATTGAGAGAGAGTGGTGAGACTGAGGTTTGTCTAGTCCATTCCTGGGGACTGCACAGTGGTCATATGTTGGATGTACAACAACACCTTATATTTATATAGTGCTTTAAAGTGGCGAAACATCGCAAGGTGCTCCATAGGTGTATGATGAGATAAAACAAACTGGACACTGAACCACACAAGTAGAAATTAGTGCAAGTGATCAAGAGGAAGTTTATAAGGAACATCTTTAACGGGAACAAAAGGTCGGGAGGTGGAGAGGATAAGGGACAAATTCCTGAGTTGGAGCCCAGGCAACAGGAGTCACGGCCACCAATGGTGGAGCGATTATAATCTGGGATGCTCAAGAGGGATGAATTAGCGGGTGGAAGACATCTCTAGGGTTGTGGGGTGGAGGACGTTACATAGATAGCTAGGGGTTAAGGGCAATGGAGGGATTTTAAAACAGAATGAGGATTTTGAAATGGAGGCGTTGTTTAACCGGGAGCCAATGTATTTCAGCGAGCACAGGGGAGATGGTTGACAGGAATTTGGTGCGAGTTGTGTCATGGGTAGCACAGTTCAGGATCATCTATAGTATATGTCGGGGAGAATGTGGGAGGCCTACCAGGGGTGTGTTGGAATAATCATGTCTAGAGGTAATGGAGGAATGGTCGAGGGTTTCAGCAGCGGATGAGCTGAGGCAAGCGGCGGTCTCGGGCGATGTTACGGAGTTGGAAATAGGTGGTCTTAGTTATGCTGCGGATATGAGGTGGAAAGCTAATTTCAGGGTCAAATGTAACAGCAAGGTTGCGAACAGCCTGGTTCAGTCTCAGACAGTAGATGGGGAAAGGGATGGAGTCAGTAGCTAGGGAACGGAGTTTGTGGCGGGGACTGAAAACAATGGGTTTGGTATTCGCAATATTCAATTAGAGAAAATTTCTGCTCATCCGGAACAACACAGGTGGAGGTGCAGCTCATATTGTGTGGCTGCTGGGAGGAGGCTAAATACAACAATCGTTAGGCTCACCGAGTCCCCAGCTCAGGTCCAGTTACATTTTGCGCGCTTCTGGTCCCCTTTTTGAAAGTGTTTCTCCGTGTTATTCCAATCATGTTACGAGAGACGGGATAGGGTTTGTGGACCAGCTTGTATCTCAGAGTCTGTGAGAGACGGAGGGAACGGCAGCAGACAAAGAGAAAACAACTTCTCCAAAACGGATCCCAACTCCTCACCAATCTCAGGGAAGATAAACTCACCGCCTTCTTAGGAAGTTTCACCACTTTATTCACCTTCTTATTTGAGCTCTGTTTGGAATCCGTTTATTTTATTATTCTATTGAGTGTTTAACGGCAGCCTTGAAGTGGGAGAAGAAACTTGGAGCAGTTTATTCTCACAATGCTACAACCAGACTTGTAACCGTTTTAAGATTTTTAATGAACCTTTCACAAAATGAAGCTTTGAAAACACGTTTCCTCCTAAGTTTCGAAGGTGATTTCGGAAGAAACAGGCAAAAATCAGTTTTTGCCTCCTCTAAACAAGTCCCAAACTGGTCTTGAAATCCAAAAACTTCTAAAGAGGCTCCGAATTGCTCAACACGTTTAAAATTGATGGTCTTCAATATTTGATGTTGAGCGATTGAATAAAGTGTGCAGCTTTACACAAACACGCTCCCCATGTTGCTGAGGAGGGAAGGGCAGGGGACGAGGTGTCGGAGTTACACGTTACTTTTTATTAACATTAAAAAGTATCGTTAAGCCGGTTAGGAAGAGAAGCAAAAAAAGTTAAAAACGCAAACCTTTTTATTTTATACAACATAAAAACAGAAATTGCAGGACATATCCAGCAGGTCAGGCAGTAACTGTGGATAGAGAAACCGAGTTAATGTACAGGTCTGTCAACTTTCACCAGAACTGTAAAATGATCGAGATGTAACAGATTTAAACCAGGTGCAGAGGCAGAGAAAGTTGGGAGGGAGGAAAGAACAAAAGGAAAGCTCTGTGTTATGGTGGAAGACAGGAGACGTTAAATCCTGCCTCTGCACCTGGTTAAAATTTGTTACATCTCTAACTTCTTCCAGTTCTGACCGAAATCTCACAGACCAAAATGGTTACATTAGTTTCTCTCTCCACAGAAGCTGCCTGACCTTCTGAGTAGTTCCAGTATTTTCTGTTATAGTTTCAGATTCCAGCATCCGCTGTTTATTGTGATTGTGAACGATTTTAATTTGTCTGACGTTCTACAGTCCAAACAAGTCTCAGGGAAAATGTAAATATAGATTTACTCCGAAACGTTTTATGGAATGTTAATAGAAACAAGAATTATGTAATGATGTATCAAATAGCAGGAAGCGAGGTTAGAAGAAACCACTATTTGTTTTTTGACAACTACAGAGAAAATACTTTGATAAACTGACAATGGACAACTTAGATTTTGTATATATGTTTGAAATAGGAGAATAAAAATTGAGAGTACAATGAAGTTTGTTTCCCACTATATAATTGGGAAGTACTTAAACTTATTCAACACTTTTAGTAATAAGAGCAGGGATTAATACCGTGCCGAATGTTTGAAAGAAAAACATGAAAAGCAACATTTGTATTTTAACATCTTTAATTCACCATATTAGTCAACATTTCCAAGTCAGACTGATTGTTTGACCTATCCAGGAAGAAAGATGAATGTTTATTTCAGTTAAATCATAGCTCTCCCTGCATTTGGTTTTTAATTCGGTGATGCACAGTGGGTATGTGTTTTTCTGCACTTGTGAATAAGTGTCTCATTTCTGACATGTTACATGGCATGGTGCAAGAAGGCCACGGTTATTAATGGAAGTGGTTGCAGTTGGAAATTGCGGTCCATTTTGTTCAATTCCTTTTTATACCTTGAAGTAAAGAATTACGGCAATTTAATGTGCTGGTTGTCTGTTTGTATTATGATTAAAATTCTAATTACTTATGTGGACATACCGGATATCAGCGCCCTAGGAAACTCACTGTTCCTGCTGCTTCTGCTGCCATTGCTAGGGTCACTTGAGAGATGCGGCTAATAGGTTGACAACTTTAAAATTAATACAAATTGCACGAATATATAAGCCTCTTTCAGCTCACCTTGGGCATTTGGATTGTCAGTCGATGCATAACCGTGTAACTGAGTAATGGTTTTCTAGTGTTAATGCATTATTATGCAGTTCTTTTAAAACCCACTCATTTTTGATCAGTTATAATTTTTTAATTGATTTTGTACATGAGGAACTAAAAACTTTTAATTAATTCTATCGTAAACAACATGCATAAGAATCCTGTAAATATCAAACGATTTTCAAGATGGATCAGTGTGGGTTGGAGCATTTTGGTCAGAGAGATAATGACCCAAGCTACCCTTGGAAACTAAGGGTAGGAATGGTGTAGAAGTGCAAAAGGTTCTCTGGGTACAGATGCAAAAGTTACTAAAGGAAGCAATGGAGGATAATAAGGCCATACAAGTGCAAATGGAGCACTGGAGATCATTTATAGAGGATTATCATTAAACAGCAGAGAAGTTATGTAAACCCTGTATCTAACCTTGTCCTATTATCGAATGACTTGAGACGGTTGGCTGCCAATATCGTATAACTCTACATATGATTTCAAATGGTTGCTGCTGCTGTTTTTGTTGTAAAAGCTGTTGGAAATAATGTTGTTGTAAACTTTGCCCAGAGGTGAAATGTTCGCGCCAAAAGGAGTTTCTGGTCCGCTCAGTACAAACAATTAGAGGCAACATTGGGGGGGGAGAGTCTGAGGGTATTGAGTGTTGTGGGGAGTGTCTGAGGTTATTGAGTGTGGTGTGGAGGGTCTGAGGGTATTGGGTGGGGTGGGGAGGGTCTGAGGATATTGGATGGGGTGGGGAGGTTCTGAGGATATTGGGTGGGGAGGAGCTGAGAATATTGGATGGGGTGGTGAGGGTCTGAGGATATTGGGTGGGATGGGGAGGGTCTGAAGATATTGGGTGGGGTGGGGAGGGTCTGAGGATGTTGGGTGGTGGTGAGCGTCTGAGGATATTGGGTGGGGTGTGGAGGAGCTGAGGATATTGGGTGGGGTGGGGAGGATCTGAGGATATTGGGTGGGGTGGGCTGGGGAGTGTCTGAGGATATTGGGTGGGGAGTAGCTGAGGATATTGGGTGGGGTGGGGAGGGTCTGAGTATATAGGGTGGGGTGGGGAGTGTCTGAGGATATTGGTTGGGGTGGGGAGGGTCTGAGGTGATTGGGTGGGGTGGGGAGTGTATGAGGATATTGGGTGGGGAGGGTCTGAGGATATGGGTGGGGTGGGGAGGGTCTGAGGATATTGGGTGGGGAGGAGCTATGGATACTGGTTGGGGAGGGGAGGGTGTGAGGATATCGGATGGGGTGGGAAGGATCTGAGGATATTGGGTGGGGTGGGGCGGGTCTGAGGATATTGGGTGGGGTGGTGAGGGTCTGAGGATATTGGGTGGGGTGGGGAAGAGCTGAGGATATTGGGTGGGGTGGGGAAGGTCTGAGGATATTGGTTGGGCTGGGGAGGGTCTGAGGATATTGGGTGGGGCTGGGAGGCTCTGAGGATATTCGGTGGGGTGGGGAGGGTCTGAGGATATTGGGTGGAGTGGGGAGGGTCTGAGGATATTGGGTGGGGTGGGGAGGGTCTGAGGATATTGGGTGGGGTGGGGAGGGCCTGAGGATATTGGGTGCGGTGGGGAGGGTCTGAGGATATTGGGTGGGGTTGGGTGTGTCTGAGGATATTGGGTGGGGTGGGGAGGGTCTGAGGATTTTGGGTGGGGTGGGGAGTGTCTGAGGATATTGGGTGGGGAGGGTCTGAGGATATTGGGTATGGTGGGGTTGGCCTGAGGATATTGGGTGGGGAGGAATAAGGATATTGTGTGGGGTGGAGAGTGTCTGAGGATATTGGGTGGGGTGTGGAGGAGCTGAGGATATTGGCTGGGGTGAGGAGGGTGTGAGGATATTGGGTGTGGTGGGAAGGGTCTGAAGATATTGGGTGGGGAGTGTCTGAGGCGATTGGATGGTGTGGGGAGTGTCTGAGGATATTGGGTGGGGTGGGGAGTGTCTGAGGATATTGGGTGGGATGGGGAGGGTCTGAGGATATTGGGTGGAGTAGGGAGGGTCTGAGGATATTGTGTGGGGTGGGGAGGATCTGAGGATATTGGTTGGGGTGGGGAGTGTCTGTGGATATTGGGTGGGAAGGGTCTGAGGATATTGCGTGGGGTGGGGAGTGTCTGAGGATATTGGGTGGGGTGGGGAGGGTCTGAGGATATTGGGTGGGGTGGGGACTCTCTGTGGATATTGGGTGGGGAGGCTCTGAGGATATTGGGTAGGGTGGGGAGGGACTGAGGATATTGGGTGGGGTTGGGAGTGTCTGAGGATATTGAGTGGGGAGGAGCTGAGGATATTGGGTGGGGTGGGGAGGGTCTGAGGATATAGGGTGGGGTGGGGAGTATCTGAGGATATTGGTTGGGGTGTGGAGGGTCTGATGAAATTGGGTGGGGAGGGTCTGAGGATATTGGGTGGGTTGGGGAATTTCTGAGGATATTGGGTGGGGTGGGGAGGGTCTGAGGATATTGGGTGGGGTGGGGAGGAACTGAGGATATTGGATGGGGTGGGGAGTGTCTGTGGATATTGGGTGGCGAGGGTCTGAGGATATTGGGTGGGTTGGGGAGGATCTGAGGATATTGGGTGGGGTGGGGAGGATCTGAGATATTGGGTGGGGTGGGGAGTGTCTGAGGATATTGAGTGGGGAGGAGCTGAGGATATTGGGTGGGGTGGGGATGGTTTGAGGATATAGGGTGGGGTGGGGAGTATCTGAGGATATTGAGTGGGGAGGAGCTGAGGATATTGGGTGGGGTGGGGAGGGTCTGAGGATATAGGGTGGGGTGGGGAGTATCTGAGGATATTGGTTGGGGTGGACAGAGTCTGAGGATATTGGGTGGGGTGGGGAGGATCTGAGTATATTGGGTGGGGTGGGGAGTGTCTGAGGATATTGAGTGGGGAGGAGCTGAGGATATTGGGTGGGGTGGGGAGGGTCTGAGGATATAGGGTGAGGTGGGGAGTATCTGAGGATATTGGTTGGGGTGGGGAGGGTCTGAGGATATTGGGTGGGGTGGGGAGGATCTGAGGATATTGGTTGGGGTGGACAGAGTCTGAGGATATTGGGTGGGGTGGGGAGGATCTGAGTATATTGGGTGGGGTGGGGAGTGTCTGAGGATATTGAGTGGGGAGGAGCTGAGGATATTGGGTGGGGTGGGGAGGGTCTGAGGATATAGGGTGAGGTGGGGAGTATCTGAGGATATTGGTTGGGGTGGGGAGGGTCTGAGGATATTGGGTGGGGTGGGGAGGATCTGAGGATATTGGTTGGGGTGGGGAGTGTCTGTGGATATTGGATGGGGAGGGTCTGAGGATATTGCGTGGGGTGGGGAGGGTCTGAGGATATTGGGTGCGGTGGGGAGGATCTGAGGATATTGGGTGGGGTGGGGAGGATCTGAGGATATTGGGTGGAGTGGGGAGGGTCTGAGGATATTGGGTGGGGTGGGGAGTATCTGAGGATATTGGTTGGGGTGGGGAGTGTCTGTGGATATTGGATGGGGAGGGTCTGAGGATATTGCGTGGGGTGGGGAGGGTCTGAGGATATTGGGTGGGGTGGGGAGGGTCTGAGGATATTGGGTGGGGTGGGGACTGTCTGTGGATATTGGGTGGGGAGGGTCTGAGGATATTCGGTAGGGTGGGGAGGATCTGAGGATATTGGGTGGAGTGGGGAGGGTCTGAGTATATTGGGTGGGTTGGGGAGGATCTGAGGATATTGGGAGGGGTGGGTATGCTCTGAGGATATTGGGTGGGGTGGGGAGTGTCTGAGGATATTGAGTGGGGAGGCGCTGGGGATATTGGGTGGGGTGGGGAGTTTCTGAGGATATTGGGTGGGGTGGGGCGTATCTGAGGATATTGGTTGGGGTGGGGAGTGTCTGTGGATATTGGCTGGGGCGGGTCTGAGCATATTGGTTGGGGTGGGGAAGATGTGCGGATATTTGGTGGGGTGGGGAGTGTCTGAGGATATTGGGTGGAGAGTGTCTGAGGATATTGGGTGGGGTTGAGAGTGTCTGAAGATATTGGATGGGGAGGAGCTAAGGATATTGGTTGGGGTGGGGAGGGTGTGCGGATATTGGGTGGGTTGGGGAGTGTCTGAGGATATTGGGTGGAGAGTGTCTGAGGATATTGGGTGTGGTGGGGAGGGTCTGATGATATTGGTTGGGGAGGATCTAAGGATACTGGGTGGGGTGGGGAGGGGGTGAGGATATTGGAAGGGGTGGGAAGGATCTGATGATATTGGTTGGGGTGGGGAGGTTCTGAGGATATTGGGTGGTGTGGGGAGGTTCTGAGGATATTGGGTGGGGTGTGGAGGGTCTGAGGATATTGGGTGTGGTGTAGAGTGTCTGAGGATATTGGGTGGGATGGGGAGGGTCTGAGGATATTGGGTGTGGTGGGGAGGGTCTGAGGATATTTGGTGGGGTGGGGAGGGTCTGAGGATATTGGGTGGGGTGGGGAGGATCTGAGGATATTGGGTGGGGAGGAACTATGGATACTGGTTGGGGTGGGGAGGGTGTGAGGATATTGGATGGGGTGGGAAGGATCTGAGGATATTGGGTGGGGTGGGGCGGGTCAGAGGATATTGTGTGGGGTGAGGAGGGTTTGAGGATATTGGGTGGGGTGGGGAGTGTCTGAGGATATAGAGTGGGATGGGGAGGGTCTGAGGATAGTGGTTGGTGTGGGGAGGTTCTGAGGATATTGGGTGGGGTGGGGAGGCTCTGAGGATATTGGGTGGGGTGGGGAGGGTGTGAAGATTTTGGGTGGTGTGGGGAGGTTCTGAGGATATTGGGTGGGGTGTGGAGGGTCTGAGGATATTGGGTGTGGTGGAGAGTGTCTGAGGATATTGGGTGGGATGGGGAGGGTCTGAGGATATTAGGTGGGGTGGGGAGGGTCTGAGGATATTTGGTGGTGTGGGGAGGGTCTGAGGATATTGGGTCGGGTAGGGAGTGTATGAGGATATTGGGTGGGGAGGGTCTGAGGATATTGGGTGGGGTGGGGAGTGTCTGAGGATATTGGGTGGGGTGGGGAGGGTCTGAGGATATTGGGTGGGGTGGGGAGGGTCTGAGGATATTGGGTGGGGTGGGGAGGGTCTGAGAATATTGGGTGGGGTGGGGAGTGTCTGAGGATATTGGGTGGGGAGGAGCTATGGATACTGGTTGGGGTGGGGAGGGTGTGAGGATATTGGATGGGGTGGGAAGGATCTGAGGATATTGGGTGGTGTGGGGCGGGTCTGAGGATATTGTGTGGGGTGGAGAGTGTCTGATGATATTGGGTGGGGTGTGGTGGAGCTGAGGATACTGGGTGGGGTGGGGAAGGTGTGACGATATTGGGTGTGGTGGGAAGGGTCTGAGGATATTGGGTGGGGAGGGTCTGAGGCTGTTGGATGGTGTGGGGAGGGTCTGAGGATATTGGGTGGGGTGGGGAGTGTCTGAGGATATTGGGTGGGGTGGGGAGGGTCTGAGGATATTGGGTGGGGTGGGGACTGTCTGTGGATATTGGGTGTGTTGGAGAGTGTCTGAGGATATTGGGTGGGATGGGGAGGGTCTGAGGATAGTGGGTGGGGTGGAGAGTGTCTGAGGATATTGGGTGGGATGGGGAGGGTCTGAGGATATTGCGTGGAGTGGGGGGGGTCTGAGGATATTGGGTGGGGTGGGGAGGGTCTGAGGATATTTGGTGGGGTTGGGGGGTCTGAGGATATTGGGTGGGGTGGGGAGTGTATGAGGATATTGGGTGGGGAGGGTCTGAGGATATTGGGTGGGGAGGAGCTATGGATACTGGTTGGGGTGGGGAGGGTGTGAGGATATTGTGTGGGGTGGAGAGTGTCTGAGGATATTGGGTGGGGTGTGGTGGAGCTGAGGATATTGGGTGGGGTGGGGAGGGTGTGAGGATATTGGGTGTGGTGGGAAGGGATTGAGGATATTGGGTGGGGAGGGTCTGAGGCTATTGGATGGTGTGGGGAGGGTCTGAGGATATTGGGTTGGGTGGGGAGTGTCTGAGGATATTGGGTGGAGAGTGTCTGAGGGTATTGGGTGTGGTGGGGAGGGTCTGAGGATATTGGTTGGGAGGATCTAAGGATACTGGGTGGGGTGGGGAGGGTGTGAGGATATTGGATGGGGTGGGAAACATCTGATGATATTGGTTGGGGTGGGGAGGTTCTGAGGATATTGGGTGGGGTGGGGAGGCTCTGAGGATATTGGGTGGGGTGGGGAGGGTGTGAAGATTTTGGGTGGTGTGGGGAGGTTCTGAGGATATTGGGTGGGGTGTGGAGGGTCTGAGGATATTGGGTGTGGTGTAGAGTGTCTGAGGATATTGGGTGGGATGGGGAGGGTCTGAGGATATTGGGTGTGGTGGGGAGGGTCTGAGGATATTTGGTGGGGTGTGGAGGGTCTGAGGATATTGGGTGGGGTGGGGGGTGTATGAGGATATTAGGTGGGGAGGGTCTGAGGATATTGGGTGGGGTGGGGAGGATCTGAGGATATTGGGTGGGGAGGAGCTATGGATACTGGTTGGGGTGGGGAGGGTGTGAGGATATTGGATGGGGTGGGAAGGATCTGAGGATATTGGGTGGGTTGGGGCGGGTCAGAGGATATTGTGTGGGGTGAGGAGGGTTTGAGGATATTGGGTGGGGTGGGGAGTGTCTGAGGATATTGGGTGGGATGGGGAGGGTCTGAGGATATTAGGTGGGGTGGGGAGGGTCTGAGGATATTTGGTGGGGTGGGGAGGGTCTGAGGATATTGGGTCGGGTAGGGAGTGTATGAGGATATTGGGTGGGGAGGGTCTGAGGATATTGGGTGGGGTGGGGAGTGTCTGAGGATATTGGGTGGGGTGGGGAGGGTCTGAGGATATTGGGTGGGGTGGGGACGGTCTGAGGATATTGGGTGGGGTGGGGAGGGTCTGAGAATATTGGGTGGGGTGGGGAGGGTCTGAGGATATTGGGTGGGGAGGAGCTATGGATACTGGTTGGGGTGGGGAGGGTGTGAGGATATTGGATGGGGTGGGAAGGATCTGAGGATATTGGGTGGTGTGGGGCGGGTCTGAGGATATTGTGTGGGGTGGAGAGTGTCTGATGATATTGGGTGGGGTGTGGTGGAGCTGAGGATACTGGGTGGGGTGGGGAAGGTGTGACGATATTGGGTGTGGTGGGAAGGGTCTGAGGATATTGGGTGGGGAGGGTCTGAGGCTATTGGATGGTGTGGGGATGGTCTGAGGATATTGGGTGGGGTGGGGAGTGTCTGAGGATATTGGGTGGGGTGGGGAGGGTCTGAGGATATTGGGTGGGGTGGGGACTGTCTGTGGATATTGGGTGTGGTGGAGAGTGTCTGAGGATATTGGGTGGGATGGGGAGGGTCTGAGGATAGTGGGTGGGGTGGAGAGTGTCTGAGGATATTGGGTGGGATGGGGAGGGTCTGAGGATATTGCGTGGAGTGGGGGGGGTCTGAGGATATTGGGTGGGGTGGGGAGGGTCTGAGGATATTTGGTGGGGTTGGGGGGTCTGAGGATATTGGGTGGGGTGGGGAGTGTATGAGGATATTGGGTGGGGAGGGTCTGAGGATATTGGGTGGGGAGGAGCTATGGATACTGGTTGGGGTGGGGAGGGTGTGAGGATATTGTGTGGGGTGGAGAGTGTCTGAGGATGTTGGGTGGGGTGTGGTGGAGCTGAGGATATTGGGTGGGGTGGGGAGGGTGTGAGGATATTGGGTGTGGTGGGAAGGGATTGAGGATATTGGGTGGGGAGGGTCTGAGGCTATTGGATGGTGTGGGGAGGGTCTGAGGATATTGGGTTGGGTGGGGAGTGTCTGAGGATATTGGGTGGGGTGGGGAGGGTCTGAGGATATTGGGTGGAGTAGGGAGATGTGTGAGGATATTTGGTGGGGTGGAGAGGATCTGAGGATATTGGTTGGGGTGGGGTGTGTCTGTGGATATTGGGTGAGGTGGGGAGCGTCTGAGGATATTGGGTGGGGTGGGGAGCGTCTGAGGATATTGGGTGGGGTGGGTAGGGTCTGAGGATATTGGGGGGGGTGGGAAGTGACTGAAGATATTGGATGGGGTGGGGAGGGTCTGAGGATATTGGGTGGGGTGGGGAGGAGCCAGGGCATCATCGACATGACAATGGCTCAGAGACAAATAACAAAGAGCATTGATGACTGGTTGTTGTTCAGAATGGAGGGAGCTGTACTGCTCCCTCCAGTCGTATTCGGAGGACTGTCTTTTTGATATGTATTCATGAACCCAAGATCTGGGTATATATGTTATCATTTTATAGTTTGTAGATGATACAAGAGGACGAAGTGCAGTCCACAATGAGGACAATCATAATAGTTTTCAGGAGGGTATGGACTGACTGAGTGAATATGAGAAGGTTTAAGCTGATCATTGGTAAAAAGGACAATGATTTCACATTTTCAAACTCACTCTGATTCCTGAATATCAAGTTATCTCCTCACTCAGTTTAATGCTATTTCGAAACATAGAAACATAGAAGATCGTGCAGGAGTAGGTCATTCGGCCCTTCTAGACTGTACCGCCATTCAATAAGATCATGGCTGATCATTCCCTAAGTACCCCTTTCCTGCTTTCTCTCCATACCCCTTGATCCCCTTAGCCGTAAGGGCCATAACTAACTCTCTCTTGAATATATCCAATGAACTGGCATCAGCAACTCTCTGCAGCACGGAATTCCACAGGTTAACAACTCTCTGAGTGAGGAAGTATCTCCTCATCTCAGACCTAAATGGCCTCCCCCTTATCCTAACTCAACGTCCCTTGGTTCTCGACTTCCCCAACATCGGGAACATTCTTCCCGCATCTAACCTGTCCACTCCCGTCAGAATCTTATCTGTTTCGATGAGATCCCCTCTCATTCTTCAGAACTCCAGTGAATAAATGCCCAGTTGAACCATTCTCTCCTCATATGACATTCCAGCCATCCGTGGAATCAGTCTGGTGAACCTTCGCTGCACTCCCTCAATAGCAAGAACGTCCTTCCTCAGATTAGGAGACCAAAACAGAACACAATATTCCAGGTGAGGTCTCCTCCAGGCCTTGTACAACTGCAGTAAGACCTCCCTGCTCCTAGACTCAAATCCTCTCGCTATGAAGGTAAACATACCCTTTGCCTTCTTCACCGCCTGCTGTACCCGCATGCCCACTTTCAGAGACTGATGAACCATAACACACAGGTCTTGTTGCACCTCTGCTTTTCCTAATCTGCCACCATTGAGATAATATTCTGCCTTCGTGTTTTTGCCCCCAAAATGGATAACCTCACATGTATCCACATTATACTGCATCTGCCATGCATTTGCCCACTCACCTAACTTGTCCAAGTCACCCTGAAGCCTATTACCGCCCTCCTCACAGCTCACACCGCCACCCAGTTTAGTGTCATCCGCAAACTTGGAGATATTACACTCAATTCCTTCATCAAAATCGTTAATGTCTTTGGAAAGAGCTGGGGTCCCAGCACTGAGCCCTGTGCCACCCAACTAGTCACTGTTTGCCATTTTGAAAATGACCCGTTTATCCCGAATCTCTGCTTCCTGTCTACCCACAGTTCTCTATCCACGTCAGTAAGTTACCCCCAATACCATGCGCTTTGATTGTGCACACCAAACTCTTGTGCAGGACCTTGTCATAAGCCTTTTGAAAGTCCAAATACACCACATGCACTGGTTCTCCCTTGTCCAGTTTGTTAGTTACATCTACAAACAATTCTAGAAGATTCGTCAAGCATGATTTCCCTTTCATAAATCCATGCTGACTTGGGCCGATCTTGTCACTGCTTTCAAAATGCGCTGCTATTTCATCCTTTATGATTGATTCCAACATTTTCCCCACTACTGTTGTCAGGCTAACCGGTCAATAATTAGCGATTTTCTGTCTCCCTCCTTTTGTAATAAGTGGTGTTACAACAGCTATCCTCCAGTCCATAGGAACTGATCCAGAGTCGATAGACTGTTGGAAAATGATCACCAATGAATCCGCTATTTCTAGTGCCACTTCCTTACGTACTATTGGATGCAGACTCTCTGGCCCCGAGGAATTATCGGCCTGAAATCCCATCAATTTACCTAAATCAATTTCCCGCTTAATAAGGATATCCTTCAGTTCCTCCTTCTCACTAGACCAACTGTCCCCTAGTACAGTAGTGTCTTCCTTCGTGAAGACACAAACGAAGTATTTGTTCAATTGGTCTGCCATTTCTTTGTTCCCCATTATAAATTCACCTGAATCCGACTGCAAGGGACCTACGTTTGTCATCAACAATCTTATCCTCTTCACATATTTATAGAAGCTTTTGCAGTAAGTTTTTATGTTCCCTGCAAGCTTCCTCTCGTACTCTATTTTTTGAGCCAATGTATTTGCCTCTTCCTTGGCTTTAACAGTATCCTTAATTGTCCTTGTTAGCCACGATTGAGCCTTCTTCTCCGTTTTATTTTTACTATAGACAGGGATGTGCAATTGCTGAAGTTCACTCATGTGATCTTTAAATGTTTGCCATTGCTTATCCACCGTCAACCATTTAAGTATCCTTTGCCAGTCTATTCGACTCAATTCACGCCTCATACCATCAAAGTTCCCTTTGCTTAAGTTTCAGGACTCTAGTTTCCGAATTAACTGTGGCACTCTCCAACTTAATAAAGAATTCTAACATATTATGGTCACCCAAGGGGTCTCGCACAATAAGATTGCTAATTAGTCCCTTCTCATCACACATCACCCAGTCTAGGATGTCCAGCTCTCTAGTTGTTTCCTCGACATTTTGTTCTCGAAAACCATCCCTAATCCACGCCAGGAAATCCTCCTCCACCGCATTGCTACCAGTTTGGTTAGCCCAATCAATATGTAGATTAAAGTCGCCCATGATAACTGCTGTACCCTTATTGCACACATCCCTTATTTCTTGTTTGATGCTGTCCCCAACCTCACTACTACTGTTTGTTGGTCTGTACACAACTTCCACGAAAGTTTTCTGCCCTTTGGAATTCCGCAGCTCCACCCATACCGATTCCACATCACCCAGGCTCATGTCCCTCCTTAGTATTGCATTAATTTCCTCATTAACCAGCAACGCCACCCCGCCTCCTTTTCCTCTCTGCCTATCCTTCCTAAATGTTGAATACCCCTGGATGTTGAGTTCCCAGCCTTGGTCACCCTGGAGCCTTGTCTCCGAGGTATCAATCACATCATATCCGTTAACTGCTGACTGTGCAGTTAATTCTTCCACCTTTTTCCGAAAACGCCTCACGCTGAGGCACAGACCCTTCAGGGTTGTTGTTTTAACACACTTTGCCCCTTTAGAATTTTTCTGTAATGTGGCCCTCTTTGTCATTTGCCTTGTGTTTCTCTGCCCAACACTTTTACTATTCTCCTTTCCATCTTTTGCTTCTGCCTCCATTTTATTTCCCTCTGTCTTCCTGCATAGGTTCCCATCGCTGTGCCATGTTAGTTTAACTCCTCCCCAACAGCAGTAGACAATGCTCCCCCTAGGACATTGGTTCCGGTCCTGTCCTGGTGCAGACCGTCCGGTTTGTACTGGTGCCACCTTCCCCAGAACAGGTTCCAGTGTCCAAGGAAATTGAATCCCTCCCTCTTGCAACACTCCTTAAGCCACGTATTCATCTGAGCTATCCTGTGATTCCTACTCTGACTAGCACGTGGCACTGGTAGAAATCCTGAGATTACTACCTTTGAGGTCCTACATTTTAATTTAGATCCTAGCTCCCTATATTCGACTCGGAGGACCTCATCCGTATTTTACGTATATCGTTGGTACCTGTATGCACAATGACAACTTGCTGTTCACCCTCCCTTTTCGAAATGTCCTGCACACGCTCCGAGACATCCTTGACCCTTGCACCAGGGAGGCAACATGCCATCCTGGAATCTCGGTTGCGGCCGCAGAAACGCCTATCTATTCTCCTTACAATCGAATACCCTAACACTATAGCTCTTCCACTATTTTTCCTGCCCTCCTGTGCAGCAGAGCCACCCACAGTGCCATGAGCTTGGCTGCTGCTGTTTCCCCTGATGAGTCACTCCCCTCAACAGTACCCAAAGTGGTGTATCTGTTTTGCAGCGAAATGAATGCAAGGGACTCCTGCACTACTTTCCTTGCACTGCTCTTCCTGCTGGTCAGCCATTTACTATCTGACTGTGTACCCTTCACCTGCGGTAAGACCAACTCACTAAACGTGTTTTCACGTCATTCTCAGCATCGTGGATACTCCAGAGTTCATCCACCCGCAGCTCCAGTGCCGCAATGCGGTCCATCAGGAGCTGGAGGCGGATGCACTTCCCACACACTTCGTCGTCAGGGACACCGGAGGCGTCCCAGACTTCCCACGTAGTACAGGAGGAGCACAACACGTGTCCGAGCTCTCCTGCCATGTCTGAACTTGTCAACTACAATGCTAAAAGGTTACTTACTGATCGCGAAAGAAAAATGAAAATCTACTTACCAATTTTGCATTAATCGAATAACTTATCAGTGGAGCCTTAAACAGGCCTTAAATGCCTAGCAACTGTATTCAGGCTGGGGGGCCTGAGAGCTACAGAGCCTGAGAGCTCCTGATCATACAATTCCAGGATGGTGTTTCAATTCCCTTACAGCATAACCCTAACTCTGATTCAAATGGGCAGACACATGGCAGCTTAAATTTAACACAGAGAATTGTGAAGTAAGGTATGTTGGTAGGAAGATTGAGGAGCGGCAATATGAACCAAATTGTACAATTTAAAGGGAGAGCAAGGACATAGCGACCAGGGGGTGTATTTACACTCATCTTTGAAGGCTGCAGGATAAGTTGAAAAGGATGTTAAATGTCCTTCTCTGCCATTTGCTTCATTAAGAGAGCAATAGAGCACAAAAGCAAGGATGTTATGTTAAGATATTATAAAACACAGCTTCGGCTTCAGCTGGGGTATGGTGTTCATTTCAGGGCACCTCCCGTTGGGAAAGATGTCAAGGCACTGGAGCATGTACAGAAGAGAAAGGCTAGAGTGGTTCCATGGATGATGGTCTTCAGTTACGTGAAGGCACTGGAGAGCTGGGGTACCTTCTCCTTAGAACAGAGGATGTTCAGGGCAGATGATCAGAATGGTACCAGGAATGGGAACGTCAGTTATATGGATTGAATGGAGATATTGGTGTTGTTCTGATTTGAGCAGAGATGGTCAAGTGTTTCTGTCGGTATATGAATGAAAAAAGTGGCAAAGTAAATGTTGGTCCCTGAGAGGACGAGACCGGGGAACTAGTAATGGGGAACATGGAGATGGCAGAAACTCTGAACAATTATTTTTTATCAGTCTTTACGGTAGAAGATACAAACAATATTCCGACAGTGGATAGTCATGGGGCTGTAGCGGGGGAGGAACTTAACACAATGAAAATCATTAAGGAGGTGGTTCTCAGTAAGATAATTGGACACAAGGCAGGTAAACCCCTTGGACCTGATGGCTTGCATCCTAGGGTCTTAAGATAAGTAGTGGCAAGGATTGTGGATGCATTGTTTGAATTTACAAAAATTCCCTGGATGCTGGAGAGGTCCCAGCAGATTGGAAAACTGCAAATGTAACGCCCCTATTTAATAAAGAAGGTAAACAAAAAGCAGGAAACTATAGACCAGTTAACCTAACATCTGTGCTTGGGAAAATGTTGGAGTCCATTATTAAAGAAGCAGTAGCAGGACATTTGGATAAGCAAAATTCGGTCAGCCCGAGTAAGCATGGATTTAAGGAGGGAATTCATGTTTGACAAATTTGCTGGAGTCATTTGAGGATGTAACGAACAGAGTAGATAAAGGGATGTGGTGTATTTCGAATCCCAGAAGACATTTGACAAGGAGGCATATAAAAGGTTACTGCACACGATAAAAGTTCACGGGGTTGGGGTAATATATTAGCATGGATAGAGGATTGGCTAACTAAAAGAGAACAGAGATTCAGGATAAATGGTTAATTTTTTGGTTGGCAATCAGTAACTCGTGTGGTGCCACAGGGATCAGTGCTGAGACCCCAACTATTTACAAGCTATACTAATGACTTGGAAGAAGGGACTGAATGTAACGTAGCCAAGTTCACTGACGATACAATGGTGGAAGAAAAAGCAATGTGTGAGGTGGACACATACAATCTGCAAAAGGACATAGACAGGCTGTGTGAGTGGGCAAAAAATTGGCAAATGCAGTATAATGTTGGAAAGTGTGAGGTCATGCACTTTGGCAGAAGAAAATCAAAGAGCAAGTTAATATTTAATGGAGAAAGTTTGCAAAGTGCTGCAGTACAGCGGGAACTTGGGGAACTTGTGCATGAAACACAAAATGATAGAATGCAGGTAAAGATATTCATCAGGAAGCCCAATGGTATCTTGGCTTTTATTGCAAAGGGGATGGATTATAAAAGCAGGGAAGTCTTGCGACAGTTGGACAATGTATTGGTGAAGCCACACCTGGAAAACTGCGTGCAGTTTTGGTTTCCGTATTTAAGAAAGGCTATACTTGCTTTGGAGGAAGTACAGAGAAGGTTTACTAGGTTGATTCCGGAGATGTGGTAGTAGACTTATGAAGAAAGGTTGAGTAGGTTGGCTGTTGTTCTTTGGAGTTCAAAAGAATGCGAGTTGATATTATCGAAACGTAAAAGATTATGAGGGAGCTTGACAAGTTGGATGCAGAGAGGATGTTTCCACTGATGCGGGAGACTAGAACTAGCGGGCATGGTCTTAGAATAAGGGGCCGCACATTTGAAACTGAGATGAGGAGGAATTTCGTCTCTCAGAGGGTTGTAAATCAATAGAAATTGCTTTCTCGGAGAGCTGTGGAAGCTGGGATATTGAATACACTTAAGACAGAGATAGACAGTTTCTTGAGCGATAACGAGATAAGGGGTTTATGGGGAGTGGGCTTGTTTGTGGAGCTGAGTCCAGGATCAGATCATCCATTATATTATTGCATGGTGGAGCAGGCTCGAGGGGCCGAATTGCCTGCTCCTGTTCCTATTCCTTATGTACTCATTTTCTTATGTTAATGAGAGATTGGCCAGAATGGTTCCCTGAATATGGTCCTTCAGTTACGTGGAGAGACGGGAGATGCTGGGGCTGTTCTCCTTTGAGCTGAGATGGTTACGGGAGATTGACCAGAACTGCTCCAGGGATGGGGGATTTCAGTTAGGTGGAGAGATTGTAGAAGCTGGGTATGTTGTGCTGAGAGCAGAGAAGGCTAAGAAGATATTCAATAGACGTCTTCAAAGTCCTAAATAGTTTCAATAAATTAATAAAGGAGCAAGTGTTTCCAATGACAGTGGGCCGGTAACCAGAGGACACAGATTTAATGTGATTGACAAAAGAACCAGAATTGACTGAAGGAAGATTTTGTTTAAACGGCGAGTTGTTGTGATCTGGAGTGAACTGTCTGAAAGGGAGGTGGAAGCAGATTCAATCGTAACTTTCAAAAGGGAATTTGCCAAAATACTTGAAGTAAAAAAGATACAGGGGATAGAGCTGAGGAGTGGGATTAATTGGAAAGCTCTACCAAATAGACAGAGCTGGCACGATTTGCCGAATGGACTCTCTCTGCGCTGTACAATTCTATGGTTCTACAATCACCTACCCCTTTGGAAATAAGAAACTGAATGGGCCAGGAGAGTAAAGTGAACTTGTGGTTCAGGTGAACAAATCATTAAAAACTGTATCACAGGTCAGCAAAGCGATTCAAATGAAACAGTAAATTAGGGTTTATTTGTAAGCCAATTTAAATCAAAAGCAGCGAAACTGGCAAAGGTGAGAAGTGATGTTCCACAAGCATCGATGCTGGTACCACTCCTGTTCAACATTTACATAATCAATTCGGACTGGGGAATCGGGAGTGACATTTTACAATGGGCGTGTGTCGTTAACACTGAGGAGCTAAGCGGCAAAAACATTCAATACAATAATAAACTTGCAAAATGGGCGTGTAATTGGCAAACGAATATCTGTTGTGTATCTGTAAAGCATGCACTCCCATGTTCCACCAGCAGGGAGCGCATCCCCTGAAGTCGCAAGGGATCGCAGCATCCCTTGGGAGCACTGTATACAAGCCGGCCTCTAAGGCCTGTTCCTCACTCTGGAGTGTCTTAATAAAGACTGAGGTAATTGTTACTTTAACCTCCCTATGTGCTGTCTCATCTGTGTTAGGAACACAATACATCAATGTAGAGGAGTGTGAGTTGGTGCGTTTTAATAGGAAGAATATGAAGGTGAGATTCTCCTTGGAACATAATTATCTAAACAGGAATGAGGAACAGAGGGATGGGACAGTACACTTACACCAATCACTAAATGTAGCGATGCAGGTTCATCAATCCATAAAAAACAAAGAACAGGCTTGTTTTCATGTCTAGAGGGATAGACTTGTAAAACATTGAAGTTATGTAAGCTTGTTTGGATCCTTGGTGTAAATATTATAAAATGACAGCGAGGCTCTGGAGAAGGTGCAAAGTGTATTTCCTGCAATGATACCAGAACTGAGTGGGTATATTATCTGGAAATGTTGAACAGGCCGTCGCTCTTTTCTTTAACAAAGAGAAGACTCAGGGATGGTCAGAATGTGCCTTTCTGGATAGAAAAGGCTTTGATAGGGTAGAGGGAGAAAAGATGTTTTCACTTGTGAGAGAGACCAAATCTCAGGGACATAGATTGAAGACAGCCATTAATAAATCCAACAGGGAATAGAGGTCACCTTGACACCGAGGCACAAAAGGAGGTTTTAGCAAATAATCTTCATCAAATATTTGTCTTAAGGGGAATCTTAAAGGAGGAGGAGAGTTAGCGAGTAATAGAGGTTTAGGAAGAGAATCCCAGAGCTTGGGAGCCAGGTAGCTGAAGGAGGAGGAGAGTTAGAGGTGGAGAGGGTTAGGAAGAGAATTCAAGAGCTTGGGACCCAGGCAGCTGAAGGAGGAGGAGAGTTAGAAGTGGAGAAGGTTAGGGAGAGAATCCCAGAACGTGGGACCCAGGAAGCTGAAGGAGGAGGAGAGTTAGAGGTAGAGAGGGTTAGGGAGAGAATCCCAGAACTTGGGACCCAGGAAGCTGAAGGAGGAGGAGATTTAGAGGAGGAGAGTGTTAGGGAGAGAATCCCAGAGCTTGGGACCCAGGAAGCTGAAAGCCTGGCTGCCATTGGTGGAGCAGTTTAAATCTGGGATGTGCAATCTGCCAGATTTGGAGCAGCACAGAGATCTCGGGAGCTCTAAGTGCTGGTGCAGGTTACAGAGGCCGTGAAGTGACTTGAAATGAAAAATGATCATTTTAAAATTGAGGCTGTTGGACAGGGAGCCAATGTAGGTCAGCGAGCACAAGTGTATTGCGATAACGCGCAAGATAGCACACAGGCAGCAATGTTTTGGATGAGCTCAAGTATATGGATGGTGTGAGATTGGAAGCCCCCAGGAGAGCATTGGAGGAGTCATATCTAGAGCAATTAAAGGCACGGATGAAGGTTTTAGCAGCAAATGAACTGAGTCAGGCGATGCAACAGAGGCACAAAGATGCCATCCTGGTAATGGAGGGGATATGGTGTTGGAAGATCATCTCCTGCTCAAATAAGACACCAAGGTTGCTAACGGCTGGGTCAGCCTTAGACTGGTGACAGGGAGAGGGATGGAGCCGGTGGTTAGGGCAGTGGAGATGGTGACGGGGGCCACTGGTACATTCACAAAATGTTGGTTTGACGGAACCAGAACTGAAAGATAATAGTTATCAGGAACGATTGAACAGGTTGTGCTTGGTTCCTTTAGAAGACAGAGAACATAGAGGAGTCCTGATAGAAGTCTTGTAAATTAAGATTGTTTTGGAGCAGTTCGATTGGGAGAGAAATGTTTATACTCGTGGGAGCATCCAAATCTGTGGAGCTATAAATGCCAGATAATCACTAATAACACCAATAGGGAAATGAAGAACAATTTCTTTACTCGGAGAGTGGTTAGAATGTGGAATTCCCTACGAAAGGAAGTGGTTGAGATACATAAGTCAGATGCTGTCAAAGCGAAACAAGACAAGTAAATGAGAGAAAATTAAATAAAATATATGATGAGAGGCTGAGACGAAGTATTTTCAATGGGATGAGTCTGGTCTGGAGCATACACATCAACACAGACTCGTACAGCCGAAGTGTATTTTTCTATGCTGTAGATTCTATGTAACGTAATCTTCTGAACTACAGCTCCAATTTGCCTACCTACCTCTTTACGTGCCTCTCACGCTGGAAGCTATCATGAATTCCCTCACTAAATAGCTGTAGTGACCCTTTACAGAAGAGCTGGGACAGAATGCAACAAAGTCAATGCAACAAAGTCGTGTTGCTGACCAGAAAGACAAGGTGAGAAATGTCAATCAGATATAGTGCCGTGAGCTAAACACGTCGCTGGGTGTATTATCAGATCAGCAGCCATTCCTGGTATAATTCAGTGGATGGAAGTCTGGGGCTCGATATTATATTCCTGTACTGGAAACACTGGGACCCGCCTCTGGCTGCGCTCAGTTGTTCTGTTTATTAATTAATTGTATAATTGAGGGAACCGGATATTTCACCGCGGTCTTCAACTGCTCTCTGAACTTGGTCTGAGTCACCCCGTAAATAAATGTGTTTGTGCAGCAACTTAAATTCTGTAGAATATATCCGACTTGTCGATAGGTAGATAAAGAAACATTGTAATCATGGGATTTATTCCTGCAATGATATAATATAAGAATTGTGTAACATACACCAGCCAGAGCAGTATGAAGCTGCCGGATATGGTGAAGAGTAAAATCACAGACTTCCTCCTGCTCTCCATCTCTGGGTCGCTGCTTTTCTCCCCCTTGCTCTCACCCCTCAGTCCCTTTCGGACTCGACTGGCCACTAAAACGTGTCTGACTGTTAGAGCGTTGAGCAACAAAATTACAGTGAATGGGAGCAGTGGGGTTAAAACCGTATCAAACCAGTCAAATCCCACCCATCCGGGCTCAGTATAATAGGCTGGGATTGCTACACAGTACCATGGAACATTGTCGATTATATACACAGGTTCTAATGTAAAGTAGAAGGGAACGTTTTTTGAAGAGAGCAGAATGCAGCTTGTTGCCAGAACCACAGCCGCAGTTCTCCCGGTGCAATTTTCGTTTTCAGCTTCTGGCAATAAATGGCCACAAATCGATCAAAGGTGAAAGGGATGGTGAACCAGACAAAACAGTCTGTGGCTACACGGGACAGGAGATATATAACAGTACACACAGGGATAATATCCAAGAAAGATCCCGGGAAATAATACCGCCTGATCTGCCGCAGTATGACCTCAGTGATGACCACCAGTAGATCCGCCGCTGCCATGGCCACCAGGTAGCGAGTGGTACAGGTGGACAGCCCGCACTTTCCCCGGAACAGGACCACAATCGCCACTAAATTCACTGTAATAAACAGAAGGGAAAAGAGACGGTCAATTATTGGTCACACATTCTCGTCGACCGAGCCCAGACAGTAAGGCCTGTCTTTTAGCACAAAAACGGCCGAGTGGACGTCGGGTTTTACATGTAAAGCATATCATCGCAACCCAACCTACCTCCAACCCGCTGCTTCCCAGTTTAGCAGAGACGTGGCAGTGGGAGGGAAGCCGAGCCATCTCAGCGGGCGGGGGGGCAATATTAATAGAAACAGCAACATCGAAAATAGGTGCAGGAGTAGGGCATTCGGCCCTTAGAGCCTGCACCACCATTGAATAAGATCATGGTTGATCATTCCCTCAGTCCCCTATTCCTGCTTTCTCTCCATACCCCTTGATTCCGTCAACCGTAAGGCCCATATCTAACTCTCTCTTAAATATATCCAATGAATTGGCAGTAACAACTCTCTGCAGCAGAGAATTCCACAGGTTAACAATTCTCTGAGTGAAGAAGTTTCTCCTCACCTTGGTTCGAAATGGCTTACTCCTCATCCTTAGTCTGTCTTCCCTGGTTATGGACATCCCCAACATCGGCAACATTCTGAAACTATGTCACCTAGTTCAAGATTCCCCCACGAGGGGCAGCACCCTCTCTGCATCTACCCTGTCGAACCCCCTCAGAATTTTAAACGTTTCAATAAGATCTCCGCTGATTCATCTAAACTCCAACGATTATAGGCGCAACCTGCTCAACATTTCCTCATAAGACAAGACCTTCATCTCAGGAACCAGCCTGGTGAACCTTCTCTGAACAGGGCATGGTCACTGCAGGAAGATAATTAACCAGAGGAGGTCGGGGACCGGGGAACCACCCCACTACTGTAGCCCATCAGCCCGAGTTACTGACTCAACTGGTCACTGTCTCCAAGACTCTGCCTCGTCTCTCCTCTGCTACCCACTCCACACTAGGTTACAGGCCCACAGGATCAGGACCACAGTGGGCGGGTATCCTCAGCTCAGAAAAAGGAAGACATGTTTTAAGCACTGGTGTGGGAGGTGGCTTCATCGGAACAGATGCTGCGCAGGCAGCGACATTTGGAGAATGTAATAGAGTCCTTCCAGCAAGCTGGGTGAGAAGTCATATAATCAAGGTAGCTGGTGGAGTCGGCCGGATTATGGTAGATATTTGTAGAGACCCTATCCTCGGAAATTGACTTAGAGATGTCGAGGAAATGAAGGGTAATGTCAGACGGAGCATGTGAAGGAGAGAGAGCAGCGTAAATAAGAAGCAAGGTTGACTACATAATTATAATTATAATTATTATTATCAATAATATTAATAATAACTAATATTATTGAAAATAAAAACAATAACTTTTATTTATATCATGCCTTTACTGTAGTTAGACATCACGGTGCTTCAGAACAGTGGTAACAGGACAACACAAATACATAGGATAAAAAAGAAAAAATTAAGGCATATGACCAAAAGCTTCGTAAAAGAGGATGATTTTCAGGATATCTTTAAAATGGAAAGATGTTTACAGAAGCGGGTAGGTTTAGGGAGGGACTTCCAGAGTTTGGGGCACAAACAGCTGACGATAAGGCCAACGATGGTTGAACAGTATAATTAGGGATGTTCTAGAGGGCAGGATTAGAAGAGTGGAGATATCTTGAGGGTTATGTGGCAGTATAAGATTTCATAGGTGTGGAGGAGCAAGGCCGTGGAGAGATTTGTAAACAAGGATGATAATTTTCAAAAGCGTGGCATTCTTTAATCGGGAGGCAATGTAGGTCAGAAAGCATAGAGCTGAGGTCATGGGTGATCATGACTTTGTGCGAGTTAAGACATTTTCCAGTTCATGGCTAGAAAAGGAAATTGCGCGAACAGAGTCATCAATGTACCTGAACAATATGTGAAGGAGGGGACCGGAGTAGAATTGGAACAACGAAGGATCCCTGTATCCCAAGAAAAGGCAGCGTAGCTAGGGACTATCAGACCTCCCATACCGACACCATTGGAGTGTGGGGATAGAAAATTGTTCAGACCAGAGGTCCAGTACTTGCACTTTCAGCAGAGGCAGGGCACTCGGGTCAGGATCAGGATTAGCAACCTGCAAGGGTTTTCATTCCCTTCCCAAAGCCGGTGAGGGTGAGAGGACTTACAGTGTGAATGGCACGTGAATTAAATTGTAAATGGGGGCCTCAGAATGTATCAGCGGCGATAGGCGCAGGGACACTCGTGATCCGCTGAGATTTATCGGGGAGCTCGGGTTTACTAGGCTTTACATTGTACAATGTGGACCATTTTCCATACCTCGGGAGCCAACTGTCAACAAGGGCAGACTTTGATGGCAAACTCCAACACTGCCTTCAGTTTGTCAGTACAACCTTCGGACGCCTGTGGAAGGAAGTGTCTGAAAACCAGGACCTCAAACCCCGGACCAGGCTCATGGTCTACAGGGTAGGAGTGATACCTGCAATCATATATGCTTCACAGAAATGTAATATTTAGAGCAGGCACCTCAAAGCACTGGAGAAGTACCAAAGCTATCTCCGCAATTACCTGGAAATTAATTGGCCTGTGTGGCGCACCAACTTCGGTGTTCTCTGTCAGGCCAACATCCCCAGCATCGAAGCATTGACCACAGTCGATCATTTCTGTTGACCGGCAACATCAGCGACATGCCTCACATCAGAGTCAAAAAGCAAAAGCTCTACTCGGTGATTCGTTTTTGCAAGCGAGCCACAGGTGGGCAGAGGACACGTACCATGACACACTCAAAACCTCCTTGAAGAATTGAAACGTCCCCACCTACACATGGCAATCCCTGGCCCAAGCCAGCCCAAAGTGAAGGAAAAGTATCCGCACGGCGCAGAGCACCTCGAGTCTTAAAGCCCAGAGCAAGCTGAAGCCAGGCGTAGATAGCGGAAGGAGCGCGCAACAACCCAGGCACCCAACAGGACCGTTCGTTCAACCGCCGTGCGCCCCATTTGTGACAGAGAACGTTGGTCATGCATTGGGAGCTTCAGCACTCTGGGAACTAATTTTTAGTGTGGAATCGAGTCATCCTCGATTCCGAGGGTACGCATCAGAAGCGGAAGTAGCAGAAATAGTGACGAACACTGAGTACATCCTACATGACATACACTCCCAGTAATACATGGTCACTGGGGTACAGTGTTCCACACCGGTTATTGACACACACTCAGTATATCGTAGAGTGACACACACTCGCAGTAATACATGTTAACAGGGATACGGTATTCCACACCGGCTAATGACCCACACTGTGTATATCCGACAGTAACACACACAACCAGTAATACATGGTCACAGGGATACGGTGTTCCACACCGGCTAATGGCCCACACTCAGTATATCCTACAATAACATACACAACCAGTAACACATCGTCACTGTGATACGGTGTTCCAGACAGGTTAGTGACCACACTCAGTAAATCCCACAGTGACACACGCTACCAGTAATACATGGTCACTGGGGCACATCGGTTAGTGACCCACACTCAGCATATGGCACAGTGACACACACTACCATTTAAAAATGGTCAATGTTGTACAGCGTTCCACACCGGTTAGTGACTCACACACAGTACATCCTACACAGAAACACACTCCCAGTAATGCATAGTCACTGGGGTACAGTGTTCCACACTGGTTAGTGGCCCACACTCAGTATATCCTACAGTGACACACACTCCCAGTAATACATAGTCACTGGGTTATTGCGTTCCACACTGGTGAGTGAACATCCTGAAGATATACTACAGTGACACAGACTCCCAGCAATATATGGTCACTAGTGAACGGTGTTCCACACCGGTTGGTGACCCACAATCAGTATATCCGACACTGACAGACACTCCCAGTAATACATGGTCACTGGGGTACGGTGCTCAAGACAGGTTAGTGACCCACATTCAGTACATCCTACAATGACATACGCTCTCAGTAATACAAGGTCACAGCGGTACGGTGTTCCACACCGGGTAGTGACCCACACTCAGTATTTCCAACAGTGACAGACAGTCCTGTAATTCATGGTCACTGGGTTACGGTGTTCCACACCGGTTAGTGACCCACACTGTGTATATCCGACAGTGATTACACTCCTAGCAATACATGTTCACTTTCGAACAGTGTTCCACACTTGTTAGTGACCAACAAACAGCATATCCTACAGTGGCACACACTCCCAGCAATACATGGTCACTGGGGTACAGTTTTCAATAGCGGTGAGTGAACCACACTCAGTATGTCCTACAGTGACAAACACTCCGAGTAATACATGGTCACTGGGGTACGTTGTTCCACACCGGTTGGTGACCCACAATCAGTATATCCTACAGTGACACACACTCCCAGCAATATATGGTCACTGGGGTACGGTGTTCCACACCGGTTAGTGACCCAGGCCCAGTATATCCTACAGTGACACACACTCCCAGTAATATATTGTCACTGGCGTACGGTGTTCCACACCGGTTCGTGAACCTGGCTCAGTATATCCGATAGTGACTCGAACTGCCAATAATACATGGTCACTGGAGTTCAGTGTGGCACACCGAATAGTGACACCTACTCAGCATATACTACAGTTACAGACACAACCAACAAAATATGGTCACTGGGATGCAGTGTCTCCACAATTGTTTGTGACCCACATTCAGTATATCCTACAGTGACAAACACTTCGATTAATACATGGTCACAGGCGCAAGCTGTTCCACACCGGTTCGTCGCCCAGGCTCAGTATATCCAACAGTGACACACACTGCCATTAATACGAGGTCACTGCAGTATGGTGTTCTGCAACGGTTAGTGAACCACACTCAGTATATCCTGCAGTGACAGACACTCCCAGTAAAATATGTTCACTGGGATATGGTGTTCCACATCGGATAGTGATCCACACTGAGTATATCCTGCAGTGACACACAGTCCCAGTCATACATGGTCATTGGTGTACATTGTTACACACAGGCTGGTAATCCACACTCAGTATCTCCTAAAGTGACACACACTGCCAGTAATCTCTGGTCACTGGTGCACTGTGTTCCACAACTTCGGTGACACAGAATGAGTACAACATACAGTGACACACACTCCCAGTAATACATGGTCACTGGGGTACGGTGTTCCAAACCGGTTAGTGACACATACTCAGTATATCCTACACTGACAGACACTCTCAGTAATACATGGTCACTGGGGTATGCTGATGTACACAGGTTAGTGATCCACACTGCGCATATCCTACAGTGACAGACATTCTTAGTAATAAATCGTCACTGGCGTATTGTGTTCCACAGTGGTTAGTGACCCACACTCAGTATATCCTACAGTGACACACTACCAGCAATACATGGTCACTGGGGTAGAGTGTTCCACAGCGGTTAGTGAACCACACTCAGTATATCTTACAGTGCCACACACTCTGATTAATACATGGTAACTGGCGGACGGTGTTCCACACCGGTTAGTGACCCAGGCTCAGTATATCCTACAGTAACACACACCCACATTAATATAAGGTCACTGGGGTATGGTGTTCCACACCGTTTAGTGAACCAGGCTCAGTATATCCGACAGTGACATACACTCCCTATAATACATGGTCATAGGGGTACAGTGTGGCATACCGAATAGTGACTCTCACTCAGCATATCCGAAAGTGACAGACACTCCCAGTAATACATGGTCATTGGGGAACGTTGTTCCACACCGGTTGGTGACCCACAATCAGTATATCCTACAGTGACACACACTCCCAGCAATATATGGTCACTGGGGTACGGTGTTCCACACCGGTTAGTGATCCAGGCCCAGTATTACCTACAGTGACACACATTCCCAGTAATATATTGTCACTGGCGTACGGTGTTCCACACCAGTTCGTGACCCTGGCTCAGTATATCCGATAGTGACACGAACTGCCAATAATACATGGTCACTGGTGTACGGTGTTCCACAACGGTTAATGACTCACACTGAGCATATCCAACAGTGACACACCTTTCCATTAATACGTATTCACTGCGGTGCGGTGTTCGACACCTGTTAGTGACCCACACTCAGTGTATGCGACAGTGACAGACACTCCCAGTAAAATATGGTCACTGGGGTACAGTGCTCAACAATTGTTCGTGACCCACATTCATTATATCCTTCAGTGAAAAACACTCCGAGTAATACATGGTCACTCGCGCAGGGTGTTCCACACCGGTTAGTCATCCACACTCATTGTATCCAAAAGCTACACACAGTCCCAGTCATACATGGTCATTTGTGTACATTGTTGCACACAGGCTGGTGATCCACACTCAGTATCTCCTGAAGTGACACACACTCCCAATAATACATGGTCACTGGAGTACAGTGTGGCACACCGAATAGTGACACCTACTCAGCATATCCTACAGTTACAGACTCACTCCCAGCAAAATATGGTCACTGGGATACAGTGTTTCCACAATTGTTTGTGACCCACATTCAGTATATCCTACATTGACAAACACTCCGATTAATACATGGTCACAGGCGCAAGCTGTTCCACACCGGTTAGTGGCCCAGGCTCAGTATATCCAACAGTGACACACACTGCCATTAATACGTGGTCACAGCAGTATGGTGTTCTGCAACGGTTAGTGAACCACACTCAGTATAGCCTGCAGTGACAGACACTCCCAGTAAAATATGATCACTGGGATATGGTGTTCCACATCGGATAGTGATCAACACTGAGTATATCCTGCAGTGACACACAGTCCCAGTCATACATGGTCATTGGTGTACATTGTTACACACAGGCTGGTGATCCACACTCAGTATCTCCTAAAGTGACACACACTGCCAGTAATCTCTGGTCACTGGTGTACTGTGTTCCACAACTTCGGTGACCCAGAATGAGTACAACATACAGTGACACACACTCCCAGTAATACATGGTCACTGGGGTATGCTGATGTACACAGGTTAGTGATCCACACTGCGCATATCCTACAGTGACAGACATTCTTAGTAATAAATCGTCACTGGGGTACTGTGTTCTACAGTGGTTAGTGACCCACACTCAGTATATCCTAAAGTGACACACACTCCCAGCAATACATGGTCACTGGGGTAGAGTGTTCCACAGCCGTTAGTGAACCACACTCAGTATATCTTACAGTGTTACACACTCTGAGTAATATATGGGCACTGGCGGACGGTGTTCCACACCGGTTAGTGACCTAGGCTCAGTATATCCTACAGTGACACACTCTCACAGTAATATATGGTCACTGGGGTATGGTGTTCGACACCGTTTAGTGTCCCAGGCTCATTATATCCGACAGTTGCATACACTCCCAATAATACATGGTCATAGGGGTACAGTGTGGCACACCGAAAAGTGACTCCCACTCAGCATATCCGACAGTGACAGACACTCCCAGTAATACATGGTCACTGGTGTACGGTGTTCCACACCGGTTAGTGATTAACACTGAGCATATCCAACAGTGACACACCTTTCCATTAATACGTATTCACTGTGGTATGGTGTTCGACACCGGTTAGTGACCCACACTCAGTGTATGCGACAGTGACAGACACTCCCAGAGAATATGGTCACTGGGGTACAGTGCTCAACAATTGTTCGTGACCCACATTCATTATATCCTTCAGTGAAAAACACTCCGAGTAATACATGGTCACTCGCGCAGAGTGGTCCACACCGGTTAGTGATCCACACTCATTATATCCAAAAGCTACACACAATCCCAGGCATACATGGTCTTTGGTGTACATTGTTGCACACAGGCTGGTGATCCACACTCAGTATCTCATGAAGTGACACACACTCCCAGTAATACATGGTCACTGGGGTATGGTGTAATACACCGGTGAATGACACACATTCAGTATATCATATAGCGACAGACACTCCCAGTAATACATGGTCACAGCGTACTATGTTGCATACCGGTTAGATACCCACACTCAGTACGGCTTACAGTGATTCACACTCCCAGGAATGCATTGTTACTGGGGTATGTTGCACCACACCGGTAAGAGACCCACACTCAGTATATCTTAGGATGACACACACTCTCAATAATGCATGGTTACTGGTGTATGGTGTTCCACACCGGTTAGTGAATCACAATCAGTATATCCTAAAGTGAGAGTCACTCCAAGTAATACATGGTCACTGTGGTATGGTGTTCTACACCAGTTAGTGACCCACACTCAGTGCATCCTACAGTGATGCACACTCCCAGCAGTACATGGTCACTGGGGTACGGTGTTACCCACCGGTTGATGACCCTCGCTCAGTGTATTCTGCAGTAACACACATTCCCAGTAACACACGGTCACTGGGGTACGGTGTTCGACACCGGTTGAGGATCCACACTCAGTGTATCCTACAGTAACACACACTCCCAGTAATACACGGTAACTGGGGTGCGGTGTTCCACACTGGTTAATGATCCACACTCAGTATATCCTACAGTGACAGACACTCCCAGTAATACATGGTCACTGGATATTATGTTGCAGACCGGTTAGTTACCCACACTCAGTATGGCCTACAGTGACACACACTTTTAGTAATGCATGGTTACTGGGATATGGTGCACCACACTGGTAAGTGACCCACACTCAGTACATCCGACAGTTATTCAAACTCCCACTAACAAAAGGTCACCGGGGGACGGTGTTCCACACCGTTTACTGATCCACACTCAGCTTTTCCGACAGTGACAGTCACTTCCAGTAATACATGCTCACTGGGGTACAGCGTTCCACACCGGCTCGTGACCCACACTCAGTATATCTTACGATGACCAACATTCTCAGTAATACATGATCATTCGGGTACAGTGTTCCACACCGGTTAGTGAATCGCAATCAGTATATCCTACAGTGAGAGTCACTCCCAGTAATACATGGTCACTGTGGTATGGTGCTCCACACCAGTTAGTGTCCCACACTCAGTACATCCTGCAGTGATATACACTCCCAGAAATACATGGTCACTGGGGTACGGTATTACACACTGGTTGATGACCCACGCTCAGTATATCCTGCAGTAACACACATTCCCAGTAATACACGGTCACTGGGGTACGGTGTTCGACACCGGTTAAGGATCCACACTCAGTGCATCCTACAGTAACACACACTCCCAGTAATACACGGTCACTGGGGTGCGGTGTTCCACACCAGTTACTGATCCACAATCAGTATATCCTACAGTGACAGACACGGTCAGTAATACATGGTCACTGGGATACGTTGTTCCACACCGATTAGTGACCCACACTTAGTATATCCTACAGTGACACACATTCCCAGTAATACATGGTCACTGGCGTAGAGTGTTCCACACAGGTTAGTGATCCACACTCACTATAGCCTACATTAACAGATACACCAAGTTCTACATGGTCACTAGTGTACAGTGTTCCACACAATTTAGTGACCCACACTGAGCAGAACCTACAGTGACAGACATCCCAGCAATACATTGTCACATGGGCAGGTGTTCCACACCGTTTAGTTACCCACACTCAGCTTAACCTCCAGTGACAGTCACTCCCAGTATTGCATGGTCACTGGGATACAGTGATCCACACCGGTTAGTGACCCACATTCAGTATATCGCACAGTGATAGACACTCCCAGTAATACAATGTCACTGGAGAACAGCGTTCCAAACCGGATCATGACCCACACTCAGTGTATTCTACATTGACACATACTCCCAGTAATACATGGCATTTGGGGTATGGTGTTCCACACGGGTTAGTGAATCACAATCCGTATATCCTACAGAAACACACACACCCAATAATACATGAGCACTGGTGTATGGTGTTCCACACCGGTTAGTCACCCTCACTCAGTACATCCAACAGCGACAGTCACTCCCAGTATTACATGGTCACTGTGGTATGGTTTTCCTCACCAGTTAGTGACCCACACTCAGTATATCCTACAGTTACACACACTCACAGCAATACATGATCACTGGAATACAGTGTTCCACACCGGCTAGTGACCCACGCTGCGTATAATATTGACACATACTCCCAAAAATACATGGTCACTGGTGTACGCTGTTCCACACAGGTTACTGACCCAAAATCAATTTATCCTACAGTGACAGACACACCCAATAATAGATGGTCACTGGGGTACGGTGATGCACACCGGTTAGTGACCCACACTCACAATATCCGACAATGACAAACATCCATGTAATATATGGTCACTGGGGTACAGTGTTCGTTACCGGTTACTGACCCACGTTCAGTATATCCTACATGACAGACACCCCAGTAATATATAGTAACTGGGATAAGGCTTTCCACAAAGGTTAGTAACCCACACTCAGGATATTCTACAGTGATACACACTCCTACTATTGCATGGTCACTGGGGTATGGTGCTCCACATCGGTTAGTGACCCTCACTCAGTATATCCTGCAGTGACATACACTCCCAGTAATGCATGGTCACTGGGGTATGGTGCTCCACACCGGTTAGTGAGTCACACTCAGTATATCCGACACTGACTCAAGCTCCCAGTAATACAAGGTCAACGGAGGACGGTGTATCACACCGGTTAGTGACCCACGCTCAGTATATCCTGCACTGACATGGTCAGTTTTACAGTTTTCCACACGGATTAGTGACCCACACTCTGTTTATCCTACAGTGACACACACTCCCATTAATTCATGGTCACTGGGGTGCGGTGTTCCACACGGATTAGTGTCCCACACTCAGTATACCCTACAGTGACACATACTTCCAGTAATGCACGGTCACTGGGATACAGTGTTCCACACAGTGTAGTGACACACAGAGCAGAACCTACAGTGACAGACACTCCCAGCAATACATGGTAACTGGGATACACTGATCCACACTGGTTAGTGACACACATTCAGTACATCGTACAGTGATATACAATCCCAGTAATACATGGTCACTGGGGAAGAGCGTTGCACACCGGCTCGTGACCCACACTCAGTATATCCTACATTGACACACACTCCCAGCAATACATGGTTATTGGGGTATGGTGTTCCACACCGGTTAGTGAATCACAATCAGTATATCCGACAGTAACACACGCTCCCATTAATTCATGGTCACTCAAGTGCGGTTTTCCACACGGATTAGTGACTCACGCTCAGTACATCCTACAGTGAACACACACTCCCAGTAATACATGGTCACTGGCGTACAGTGTTCCACACAGGTTAGTGACCCACACTCAGTTTATCCTACAGTGTCAGACACTCCCAGTAATGCATGGTCACTGGAATATAGTGTTCCCCATAGTTTAGTGACCACACTGAGAAGATCCTACAGTGACAGGCACTCCCAGCAATACATGGTCACTGGGATACAGTGATCGTCACCGGTTAGTGACCCAAATTCAGTATATCGTACAGTGATGGACACTCCCAGTAATACATGGTCACTGGGGAAGTGCGTTGCACACCAGCTCGTGACCCACACTCAGTATATCCAACATTGACACACACTCCTAGTAATACATGGTTATTGGGGTATGGTGTTCCACACCGGTTAGTGAATCACAATCAGTATATCCTACATTGAAACACACTCCCACGAATGAATGGTCACTGGGGTGTGGTGCTCCACACAGGTTAGTGACCCACACTCAGTATATCGTACAGTGACAGACACTCCCATTAATACATGGTCACTGGGATACAGTGTTCCGTACAGGTTAGTGACCCACACTCAGTATATCCTACAGTGACAGATGCTCCCAGTAATACATGTCACTGGTGTACAGTGTTCCACACCGGTTACTGATCCACACTCAGTATATCCTACAGTGACAGTCTCTCCCAGTATTACATGGTCACTGTGGTATGTTGTTGAACACCAGTTAGGAATTCACACTCAGTATATTCTACAATAACACACACTCCTAGTAATACACGGTCACTGTGGTATGGTGTTACAAACCGGTTCGTGACCCACGCTCAGTATATCCTACAGTAACACACACTCCCAGTAATACATGGTCACTGTTGTATAGTGTTCCACAGCGGTTAGTGATCCACACTCAGTATATCCTACAGTGACACACACTCCCAGCAATATATGATCACTGGAATACAGTGTTCCACACCGGCTAGTAACCCAGGCTCCATATAATACTGATACACACTTCCAATAATACATGGTCACTGTTGTACGGTGTTCCGCACCGGTTAGTGACCCACTGTCAGTATATCCGACAGTGACATACACTCCCAGGAATGCATGGTCACTGGGGTATGATGCTCCACACAGGTTAGTGACCCACTGTCAGTATATCCGACAGTGACAGACACTCCCAGTAATGCATGGTCACTGGGATATAGCGTTCCCCACAGTTGAGTAACCCACACTGAGCAGAATCTACAGTGACAGACTCTCCCAGCAAAAGATGGTCACTGGGATACAGTGAACCACAACCGGTTAGCGAACCATATTCAGTATATCGTACAGTGATAGACACTCCCAGTAATACACAGTCACTGGGGAAGAGCGTTGCACACCGGCTCGTGACACACACTCAGTATATCCTACATTGACACACACTCGCAGTAATACATGGTCATTGGTGTATGGTGTTCCACACCGGGTAATTAATCACAGTCAGTATATCCTACAGTAACACACACTCCCATTAATTCATGGTCACTGAAGTGTGGTGCTCCACACGGATTAGTGACCCAAATTCTGTGCATCCTACAGTGAACACACACTCCCTGTCATACAGGGTCACTGGCGTACAGTGTTCCATACAGGTTAGTGACCCACACTCAGTTTATCCTACATTGACAGACACACCCAGTAATATATGGTAACTGAGAACGTGTTCCACACTGGTTTGGGACCCACACTCAGTATATCCCACAATGACACACACTCCCAGTAATGCATGGTCACTGGGGTATGGTGCTCCACACAGGGTAGTGACCCACACTCAGTATATCCCACAGTGACACACACTCCCAGTAATGCATGGTCACTGGGGTATGGTGCTCCACACAGGGTAGCGACCCACACTCAGTATATCCCACAGTGACACACACTCCCATTAATACATGGTCACTGGGATACAGTGTTCTGTTCAGGTTGTGATCCACAGTCACTAAATCCTACAGTGACAGATACTCCCAGTAATACATGTTCATTGGTGTACAGTGTTCCACATCGGTTTGTCACCCACACTCAGTATATCCTAAGTGACAGTCACTCCCAGTATTACATGGTCACTGTGGTATGTTGTTCCACACCAGTTAGGAATCCACACTCAGTAACACACACTTCCAGTATTACACGGTCACTGTGGTATGGTGTTCCAAACCGTTTAGTAACCGAAGCTCGGTATTTCCTACAGTAATCCACACTCCCAGTAACACATGGTCACTGTGGTATGGTGTTCGACAGCGGTTAGTGATCCACACTCAGTATAACCTACAGTGACACACACTCCCAGCAATACATGATCACTGGAATACAGTGTTCCACACTGGCTCGTGACCCACGCTCCGTATGATAGTGACACATACTTCCAATAATACATGGTCACTGGTGTACGGTGTTCCACACCGGTTAGTGACCCACACTCAGTATACCCCACAGTGACAGACACTCCCAGTATGGTATAGTCACAGGGGTACGGTTTTCAACACCGCTGAGTGACCCACATTGATTACATCCGAGAGTGACACCATCAACCAGAAATACATGGTCACTGGGATACGGTGTTCCAAACGGATTAGTGACCCACACTCAGTATATCCTACAGTGACACATACTCCCAGTAATTCATGATCACTGGGGTACAGTGTTCCACACAGGTTAGTGACACACACTCAGTATATTCTACAGTGACAGACACACCCAATATTACATGGTCACTGGGGTACGGTGTTCCACACGGGTTCGTGACCCAGACTCAGCACATCCTACAATGAGACACACTGCCAGTAATACATGGTCACTTGGGTACGGTGTTCCACACCTGTTAGTGACCCACATTCAATATATCCTACAGTATCATACACACCCACTCTTACATGGTCACTTGGGTACGGTGATCCACCTTGGTTAGTGACCCACACTCAGTATATCCAACAGTGACACACACTGCCATAATACATGGTCACTGGGATACAGTTTTCCATACCAGTTGGTGACCCACACTCAGCATATCCTACAGTGAGACACACTACCAGTAATACATGATCACTTGGGTACGATGATCCACAACTGTTCGTTACCCACACTCAATATATCCTACAATGACAGACATCCCTGTAATACATGTTCACTGGGGTACAGTGTTTCATACCGATTACTGTCCACACTCAGTATATGCTACATGGCAGACACTCCCAGTAATATATGTTCACTGGGGTACAGTGTTCCACACCGGTTTCTGCCCCCACTCAGTATATCATACAGTTACAGACACTCCCAATAATACATGGTCATTGGTGTACAGTGTTCCACACCGGTTACTGACCCACACTCAGTATATCCTACAGTGACACACACACCCAGTAATACATATTCGCTGGGGTACAGTGTTCCACACCGGTTAGTGACCCACACTCAGTATACCCCACAGTGACAGACACTCCCAGTATGGTGTAGTCACAGGGGTACGGTTTTCAACACCGCTGAGTGACCCACACTGATTACATCCGAGAATGACACCTACCACCAGAAATACATGGTCACTGGGATACGGTGTTCCACACGGATTAGTGACCCACACTCAGTATATCCTACAGTGACACATACTCCCAGTAATTCATGATCACTGGGGTAGAGTGTTCCACACAGGTTAGTAACACACACTCAGTATATTCTACAGTGACAGACACACCCAGTATTACATGGTCACTGGGGTACGGTGTTCCACACGGGTTAGTGACCCAGACTCAGCACATCCTACAATGAGACACACTGCCACTAATACATGGTCACTTGGGTACGGTGTTCCACACCTGTTAGTGACCCACATTCAAAGTATCCTACAGTATCATACACACCCACTCTTACATGGTCACTTGGGTACGGTGATCCACCTTGGTTAGTGACCCACACTCAGTATATCCAACAGTGACACACACTGCCATAATACATGGTTACTGGGATACAGTTTTCCATACCAGTTGGTGACCCACACTCAGCATATCCTACAGTGAGACACACTACCAGTAATACATGATCACTTGGGTACGATGTTCCACGACTGTTCGGTACCCACACTCAATATATCCTACAATGACAGATATCCCTGTAATATATGTTCACTGGGGTACAGTGTTTCATACCGATTACTGTCCACACTCAGTATATGCTACATGACAGACACTCCCAGTAATATATGTTCACTGGGGTACAGTGTTCCACACCGGTTTCTGCCCCACTCAGTATATCATACAGTTACACACACTCCCATAAAACATGGTCACTGGGGTATGGTGTTCCACACTGTTTCGTGACCTACACTCAGTATTTCCTACAGTGACACACACACCCAGTAATACATATTCGCTGGGGTACAGTGTTCCACACCGGTTAGTGACCCACACTCATTATTTCCTATAATGACACAAACTCCCAATAATACATGGTCACTGGGCAAAGGTGTTCCACACCGGTTAGTGAACCACACTCAGTATATCCTACAGTGATCAACAGTCCAATTAATACATGGTCAATAGGTACGGTGGTCCATAACGTTTAGTGACACATACTCAGTATATACAACAGTGACGGGCACTCCCAGTCATGTATGGTCACTAGGGTACGGTGTTCCACACCGGCTGGTGAACCACACTCAGTCTATCCTACAGTGAGAGACACTTTCACTAATACATGGTCACTGGGGTACAGTGTTCCACACCAGTCAGTGACCGATACTCAATATATCCTACAGAGACAGACACTCCCAGTAATACATTGTATCTGGGGTACAGTGTTGCTCACCGTTTCGTGACCCACACGCAGTATATCCTACAGTGACATACACTATCAGTAATAAAAGGTCACTGGGGTACGGTGGTCTACACCGGTTACTGACCCACACTTTGTATATACTACAGTGACTCACACTCCCATTATAGAAGGCACTGAGATATGGTGTTCCACACGATTGGTGACTCACATTAAGCATATCCATCTGTGAAAGAAACACAGAGTAATACATGGTCACTGGGGTGCGGTGGTCAACACCGGTTCTGATCCACACTGAGTATATCCAACAGTGACACACTCTCTCAGTTACATGGTCACTCGGGTACGGTTCCACTCACTGGTTACTGACCCACACTCAGCATATCCTGCATGACACACACTCCAAGTAATACATGGTCACTGGGTAACAGTGTTCCACATTGGTTAGTGACCCACACTGAGTATATCCTACAGTGACAGACACTCCCAGTAATACATGGTCAATGGGGTACGGTGCTCCATAACTGTTAGTGACCCACACTCAGTATATCCTGAAGTGACAGACACACGCAGTGACACATGGTCACTGCAGTAGGGTGTTCCACACCGGTTCGTGAAACAAACTCACTATATAATACTGTGACAGACACTCCCAGTAATACATGGTAACTTGGGTAAGGTATTCCACACTGGTGAGTGACCCATTCTCAGTATATCCTACAGTGACACACACTCCCAGTCATACATGGTCACTGGGGTACAGTGTTCCACACCGGTTATTTATCCACACTCAGTATATCCTACAGTGATAAAACACTCCCAGTAATACATGTTTACTGGGACACGGTGTTCCACACTGGTTAGTGACCACACTCAGTATATCCAACAGTTAAACATACTCCCAGTAATACATGGTCACTGGGATACGGTGTTCCACACCGATTAGTGAACCACACTGAGTATATCTGACAGTGACAGACACTTGCAATAACACATGGTGACTGGGTTACGGTGTTCCACACCGGTAAGTGACCCACACTCAGTATATCCTACATCGAAACACACTCCTAGTAATACATGGTTATTGTGATAGGGTGTTCCACACCGGTTATTGAACCACAATCAGTGTTTCCGACAGAGCCACACACTGCCAGTAATACATGGTCACTGGTGTATGGTGTTCCACACCCGTTAGTTACACACACTTCGTATATCCTAAAGTGACTGACACTCCCAGGAAAACATGGTCACTGGGGTACTTTGTTCCACACTGATTCGTTACCCACACTCAATACATCATACAGCGACACACACTCGCATTAATACTTGGTCAATGAGGTACGCTGTTCCACACTGCTTAGTACCTACACTCAGGATATCCTACAATGACAGACACTCCCAATAATACATGACCACTGGGGTACGGTTTTCGACACCGGTTAGTGAACCACACTTAGTATATCCTTCAGTGTCACACACTCCCATAATATATGGTACTGAGGTATGGTGTTCCACACCATTTGGTGACTCACATTCAGTAGAACCTACAGTGTCAGACACTTTCAATAATACATGGCCACTGGGGTACGGTGTTCCACACCGGTTCGTGTCCCACATACTGGATATCCTATAGGGAAAGACACTCTCAATAATACATGGTCACTGGTGTACGGTGTTCAACACTGTTTAGTGGCCCACACTCCGTATATCCGACAGTGACACACACTACCAGTAATACATGGTCACTGGGGTACAGTGTTCCGCACTGATTTGTGACCCACACTCAATATAACCTACAAAGACAGACACACCCAGTAATACATGTTCACAGGGGTATGGTGTTCCACACCGTTTAGTGAAACGCACTGTGTATATCCTAGAGGGACAGACATCCCCAGTATTCATGGTCACAGGGGCACGGTCTTCCTCACCGGTTAGTGACCCACACTCAGTGTATCCCACAGTGACATAAATTGCCTGTAATAAATGGTCACTGGAGTACAGTATTCCGCACCAGTTAGTGACCCACACTGAATATATCCAAGAGTGACACACACTCCCAGTAATACATGGTCACTGGGGTACGGTGTTCCACAGCGGTTCGTGACCCGCACTTAGTTTATCCCACAGTGACACACACTCCCATAATACATGGTCATTGGGGTACTGTGTTACACACCATTTGGTGACTCACATTCAGTAGATGCTACAGTGACAGACACTCTCAATACTACATGGTCACTGGCGTACAGTGTTTCAGACAGGTTAGTGATCCACACTCAGTATATCCAAGAGTGAAACACACTCCCAGTAATACATGGTCACTGGGGTACGGTGTTCCACACCGATAGTAAAACACATTCAGTATATCCTGCAGTGATACACACTCACAGTTATACATATTCACTGGTGTTATGTGTTCCACAACGGTTACTGACCCACTTTGAGTATATCCTACAACGACACATCTCCCATTATTACATGGTCACTGGAGTAAAGTGTTCCACACCCGTTAGTGATCCACACTCAGTAGATCCTACAGTGACACACACTCCCAGTAATGCATATTCACTATGGTACAGTGTTCCACACTGGTTAGTGATCCACACTGAGTATATCCAAGAGTGACACACACTCCCGGTAATATATGGACACGGGGCTACAATATTCCACACCGGTTAGTGACGCACACTCAGCATATCCTACAGTGATAGAAACTCCCTGTAATACATGGTCACTGCAATACAGTTTTCCGCAATGGTTAGTGATCCACACTGATTATATCCAACAGTGACACACACTCCCAGTAATACATGGTCACTGGGGTACAGTGTTCCACACTGGTTAGTGACCCACACTCAGTATATCCTACAGTGACACACACTCCCAGTAATATATGATCACTGGCATACAGTGTTACCCACCGCTTATTGACCCACACTTAGCATATCCCACAATGACACACACTCCCATAATACATGGTCACTGGGGTACGGTGTTCCACATCGGTTAGCGACCCACATTCTGTATATCGCAGTGACAGACACTCTCAATAATATATGGTTACTGGGGTATGGTGTTTCACACTGGTTAGTGACGCACTCAGCATTTCCTAGTTTGACACACACTCCCAGTAATACATGGATACTGGGGTACAGAGTTCCACACTGATTAGTGACCCACACTCAGTATAGCCTACAATGACAGACACTCCCAGTAACACTTGGTCACTGGCGTATGGTGTTCCACACCGGTTCCTGACACACACTGTGTATATCCTAGATGCGCAGACACTCCCAGTAATACATGGTCAAAGGGGACGGTGTTCCACACTGGTTTGTGACCCACACTCAGTACATCCTACAGTGACACACACTCCCAGCAATACATCGTTACTGGGACATGGTATTCCACACGGGTTAGTGACCCTCACTCAGTATATCCTACACTGACACACACTCCCAGTAATACATGGTCACTGTGGTGCAATGGTCCACACGCGTTAGGGACCCATACTAAGTAGGTCGGACAGTGACACACTCTCCCGTTAATACATGGTCACTGCGGTATGGTGTTACACACCGGTTAATGACCCACACTCAGTATATCCTACAGTGGCACACACTTCCTGTAATATATGGTCACTGGGGTACGGTGTTCCACATCGGTTCGTGACCCACATTCAGTATAACCTGCAGTGAAAGACACTCACAATAATACATGGTCACTGGGGTATGGAAGATTCACACCGGTTAGTGACCCACAATCAGCATATCCTAAATTAACACGCACTCCCAGTAATACATAGACACTGGGGTACAGTATTCCACACTGATTAATGACCCATACTCAGTATCTCCGACAATGTCAGACAATCCCAGTAACACATTGTCACAGGGTTTCTGTGTTCCACACCGATTAGTGACCACACTCAGGATATCCTACATTGGCACACAACTCTTTTAATACGAGACAAAATTAACCAATTAAGGCAAGTGGCCCCCAATCTGGGGGACACTACAAACATTTTTCAACTGCCCTTTGTTTGTTTTTTCGGGGGGTTATTTGACTTTTTTTTGTTGTTTTTTTTAGCGCAATAAAATCATAAATATTTACAAGTGGACACTATAAAAGAGGAGGGGCACACTAAAAACCACGGCAATTAAAGCAAATTAAACTTTAAAACGTAAAATTAAATTAAAATATGATTGCCGGGCGTGATGATGTACTCCAGTCCCTCCTGCGCCCAACTCTCGCGGAATGCCGCGAGCGCACCAGTGGCCACCGCGTGCTCCATATCCAAGGACATCCTGGCCCGGATGTAGGCACGGAAGAGAGGCAGGCAGTCAGGCTGAATGACTCCCTCGGCCGCCCGCTGTCTGGACCAGCAGATGGCACCCTTGGCCGTGCCAAGGAGCAGTCCTACGGAGACAGTGGCACACATTCCCACTAATACATGATCACTGGCGACCAGCGTTCCACTCTGATTTGTGACCAACACTCAGTATATCCGACAATGACAGACACAACCAGTCATACATGATCATTGGGGGACGATGTTCCGAACCGATTAATGACCCACACTCAGTATATCCTACAATGACAGGTACTCCCTCAAAGACATTGTCATCTATCAAACTAATACAGTCCCTCAAACTAACACAGTCACTCAAACTAATACAGTCCATCAAACTAATACAGCCCCTCAAACTAATACAGTCCCCCAGACTAATACAGTCCATCAAACTAATACAGTCCATCAAACTAATACAGATCCACAAACTAATACAGTCCAGCAAACTACTACAGTCCACCAAACTAACACAGTTCCTCAAATTAATACAGTCCTTCAAACTAATACACTCCATCAAACTAACACAGTTCCTCAAATTAATACAGTCCTTCAAACTAATACACTCCATCAAACTAATACAGTCCCTCAAACTAATATAATCCATCAAACTAACACAGTCTCTAAAATTAATACAGTCCCTCAAACTAATACAGTCCATGAAACTAATACAGTTCTTCAAACTAATAAATTTCATCAAACGAATACAGTCCATCAAACGAATACAGTCCATCAAACTAATACAGCCCCTCAAACTAATACAATCCCCCAGACTAATACAGTCCATCAAACTAATACAGTCCATCAAACTACTACAGTCCACCAAACTAACACAGTCCCTCAAATTAATACAGTCCCTCAAACTAATACACTCCATCAAACTAATACAGTCCCTCAAACTAATACAGTCCATCAAACGAATACAGTCCCTCAAACTAATACAGTCCCTCAAACTAATACAGTCCATCAAACTAATACAGTCCCTCAAACTAATACAGTCCATCAAACTAACACAGTCCCTCAAATTAATACAGTCCCTCAAACTAATACAGTCCCTCAAACTAGTACAGTCCATCAAACTAACACAGTCTCTCAAATTAATACAGTCCCTCAAACTAATACAGTCCATCAAACTAATACAGTCCTTCAAACTAATACATTTCATCAAACGAATACAGTCCATCAAACGAATACAGTCCCTCAAACTAATACAGTCCCTCAAACTAATACAGTCCATCAAACTAATACAGTCCATCAAACTAATACAGTCCCTCAAACTAATACAGCCCCTCAAACTGATACAGACCCTCAAAATAATACAGGCCTTCACACTATTAAATGTGCCACTAACTTTGAGAATCACAGAATAAGGGAATGGTTACAGTACGGAAGCAGCACATTCGGACCGTAGAGATCATGCCAACTCTCAAATACTCCCACCCGCCCTGTCATTTACCCGCAGCTGTGCAATTTTATACTTCCGGATACTTATCCAACTCCGTTTTGAAAAATAAGATTGAGTGTGCCTCCACCGCCCTTTTAAGCTGCGTATTCCAGATTCTAACCTCTTGCTGAGGAAATGCCACTCCTGTTCCTTTCTATAAAGACAGAGAAAGATGGGATCAATTCCTGCCACACTCAAAACCTTGCTAACAACAGCACCATCATTCTATTCTCATAACGCAAGCTCCTGATGTGACGGCAAGCTGTTGAGCGTAAAGCTCTGGTTATGTTTCCAACAGCGCTGCAACCACAACGTTTCCGTAGTGTAGTGAGTATCCCGTTCGGCGAAAACCGGGCAGAAAAATGTTGCAAACGTGTTCTATTAATGATTGAACAAATTGAATAATACATATTCGTCATTCAATATTAAGAGAATGCAGTGTCTCATGACGCTGCTGCATTTGCTGATTTCTCTGCACAGTTATGTACACACTCAAACGCTACACAGTGTTTCTCACTCCCTCCAGTTTGCAGCCCTGCCGGTGGAAAAACCCCATCTCAAAGCTGCACATTCCGTGCATTCAGTTCAGCTGTGAGAGATTAATAAAGGATAATGTTATAGCAGCAGTCTGCCCCTTCATTTAGTTATTGAGAAGGTGTTCCAGACCCAGTTATAGCAGCTGTCTGCTCCTCCATCCAGTTATTCAAAAGCTGTTCCAGACCTGTTACAGCTGCATTCTGCTCGTATATCCTGTTATTGAGAAGCTGTTCCATACCTGTTATAGCAGCAGTCCACACCTCCATCCAGTTATTGAGAAGCTGTTCCAGACCCAGTTATAGCAGGAGTCTGCTCCTCCCTTCAGTTATTCAGACACTGTTCCAGACCCAGTTACAGCAGCATTCTGCTCCTCCATCCAGTTATTGAGAAGTAGTTCCAGACCCAGTTATAGCAGCATTCTGATCCTCCACCCAGTTATTGAGAAGATGTTCCAGACCATGTTATAGCAGGAGTCTGCTCCTCCCTTCAGTTATTGAGACACTGTTCCAGACCTGTTATAGCAGCAGTCTGCTCCTCCAGCCAGTTATTGAGCAGCTGTTCCAGACTCAGTTGTAGCAGCAGTTTGCTCCTCCATCCAGTTGAGGAGAAGATGTTCCAGACACTGTTATAGCAGCAGTCTGCTCCTCCATCCAGTTATTGAGAAGCTGTTCCAGACCTGTTAGAGCAGCAGAGTTATCATCCTTCCAGTTATTGAGAAGCTGTTGCAGACCCAGTTCCAGCAGCAGTAAGCTCCTCCATCTAGTTATTAAGAAGCAGTTCCACATCTGTTAACGAGGCGATCTGCTCCTCCATCCAGTTGAGAAGCTGTTCCAAACCCTGTTATAGCAGCAGTCTATTCCTCCATCCAGTTAATGAGCAGGTGTTCCAGACCCTGTTATAGCAGCAGTCTATTCTTCCATCCAGTTATTGGGAAGCTGTTCCAGACCCTGTTATAGCAGCAGTCTATTCCTCCATCCAGTTATTGAGAAGCTGTTCCAGACCTGTTACAGCAGCAGAGTGTTCATCATTCCAGTTATTGAGAACCTCGTGCAGATCCAATTATAACCGCAGTCTGCTCCTCCATCCAGTTATTGAGCAGCTGTTCCATATCCAGTTTTCGCAGCAGTCTGCTCCTCCATCCAGTAATTGTGAGGCTGTTCCAGACACTGTTATAGCAGCAGTCTGCTCCTCCATCCAGTAATTGTGAGGCTGTTCCATACCCAGTTTTCGCAGCAGTCTGCTCCTCCATCCAGTTATTGAGAAGTTGTTCCAGACCCAGTTATCGGAGCAGTCGGCTCCTCCATCCAGTTATTGAGAAGCTGTTCCACACCCAGTTGATTCAGCAGTCTGCTCCTCCATCCAGTTATTGAGGAGCTGTTCCAGATCCGGTGTTTGCAGCAATGTGCTGCAACATCCAGTTATTGAGAAGCTGTTCCAGTCATGTTATAGCAGCAGTCTGCTCCTCCATCCAGTTATTAAAAACATTGTTCCAGACCCTGTTTAGCAGCAGTCTGCTCCTCCATCCGGTTATTGAGACGCTGTTCAAGACAATTTTATAGCAGCAGTCTGCTCCTCCATCCAGTTATTGAGAAGCGGTTCCATACTCTTATAGCAGAAGTTAGCTCCTCCATCCTGTAATTGAGAAGCTGTTCCAGACCCTTATTATAGCAAAAAGTATGTTCCTCCATTCTGTTATTGAGAAGCTGTTCCAGACCCAGTTGCAGAAGCAGTCTGCTCCCCCATCCAGATACTGAGAAGCTGTTCCAGACCCTGTTATAGCAGCAGTCTGCTTCTCCATCCAGTTATTGAGCAGCTGTTCCAGACCTGTTACAGCAGCAGTCTATTCCTCCATCCAGTTATTGAGAAGCTGTTCCAGACCTGTTATAGCAGCAGAGTGTTCATCATTCCAGTTATTGAGAAGCTCGTGCAGACCCAGTTATAACAGATGTCTGCTCCTCCATCCAGTTATTGAGCAGCTGTTCCATACCCAGTTTTCGCAGCATTTTGTTCCCCCATCCAGTAATTGTGAGGCTGTTCCAGACACTGTTATAGCAGCAGACTGCTCCTCCATCCAGTAATTGTGAGGCTGTTCCAGACACTGTTATAGCAGCAGATTTCTCCTCCATCCAGTAATTGTGAGGCTGTTCCAGACCTGTTACAGCTGCAGTCTGCTCCTTCATCCCGGTATTGAGAAGCTGTTCCAGGCCCAGTTATAGCAGCAGTCTGCGCCCCCATCCAGTTATTGAGAAGGTGTTCCAGACAGTCTTACAGCAGCAGTCTGCACCTCCATCCAGTTATTGAGAAGCTGTTCCAGACCCAGTTATCGGGGCAGTCTGCTCCTCCATCCAGTAATTGAGAAGCTGTTCCAGATCCGGTGTTTGCAGCAATGTGCTGCAACATCCAGTTATTGAGAAGCTGTTCCAGTCATGTTATAGCAGCAGTCTGCTCCTCCATCCAGTTATTAAAAAAATGTTCCAGACCCTGTTTAGCAGCAGTCTGCTCCTCTATCCAGTTATGGAGAAGCTGTTCCAGATCCGGTGTTTGCAGCAATGTGCTGCAACATCCAGTTATTGAGAAGCTGTTCCAGTCATGTTATAGCAGCAGTCTGCTCCTCCATCCAGTTATTAAACAAAGTGTTCCAGACCCTGTTTAGCAGCAGTCTGCTCCTCCATCCGGTTATTGAGAAGATGTTCAAGACAATTTTATAGCAGCAGTCTGCTCCTCCATCCAGTTATTGAGAAGCTGTTCCAGACCTGTTATAGCAGAAGTCTGCTCCTGCATCCAGTAATTGAGAAGCTGTTCCAGACCCTTATTATAGCAAAAAGTCTGTTCCTCCATTCCGTTATTGAGAAGTTGTTCCAGACTCAGTTGCAGAAGCAGTCTGCTCCCCTATCCAGTTATTGAGAAGCTGTTCCAGATGCTGTTATAGTAGCAGTCTGTTACTGTATCCAATTATTGAGAAGGTGTTCCAGACCTGTTACAGCAGGAGTCTGCTCCTCCATCCAGTTATTGAAAAGCTATTCCAGACCCTGTTATAGCAGCTGTCTGTTCCTCCATCCAGTTATTGAAAAGCTGTTCCAGAATCAGTAATTGCAGCAATCTGCCCCTCCATCCAGTTATTGAGCAGTTGTTCCATACCCAGTTATACCAGCAGTTTGCTCCTCCATCCAGTTATTGAGAAGGTTTCCAGACCTGTATAGCAGCAGTGGGCTCATCGATCCAGTTATTGAGAAGCTGTTCCAGACACTGTTATATCAGCAGTCTGCTCCTCTATCCAGTTAATGAGAAGCTGTTCCAGACACTGTTATATCAGCAGTCTGCTCCTCCATCCAGTTATTGAGAAGATGTTTCACACACTGTTATATCAGCAGCCTGTTCCTCATTCCAGTTATTGAGAAGCTGTTGCAGACCCAGTTGTAGCAGCAGTCTGCTCCTCCATCCAGTTATTGAGAAGATGTTCCAGACCTGTTCGAGCAGTAGTCTGCTCCTCCATCCAGTTATTGAGAAGCTGTTTCAGTCACAGTTGCAGCAGCAGTCTGTTCTTTCATCCAGATATTGAGAAGCTGTTCCAGGACCAGTTGCAACAGTAGTCTGCTCCCCCATTCAGTTATTGAGTAGCTGTTCCAGACCCAGTTATAGCCGCATTCTGCTCCTCCATCCAGGTAGTGAGAAGCTGTTCCAGACGACACTGTTCTCTCAGCGGTCTGCTCCCCCAGCCAGTTATTGAGAAGCTGTTCCAGAACCATTTAACGGAGCATTTCGCTCGTCCATCCAGTTATTGAGAAGCTGTTCTGGAGCCTGTTTTCCAGCAGTCTGCTGCCGCATCCAGTTACTGAAAATATGTTCCAGATCCTGTTATAGCAGCAGTCTGTTCCTCCATCCAGTTATTGAGAAGATGGTCCAGACCTGTTACAGTAGCAGTTTGCTCCTCCATTCAATTAATTGAGAAGGCGTTCCAGACCCTGTTATAGCAGCAGTCTGCTCCTCCATCCAGTTATTGTGAAGCTGTTCCAGACCCTGTTATAGCAGCAGTCTATTCCTCATTCCAGTTATTAGAAGGTGTTCCAAAACCTGTTATAGCAGCAGTATATTCCTCCATCCAGTTATTGAGAAGCTGTTCCAGACTGTGTAATAGCAGCAGTCTATTCCTCCATCCAGTTATTGAGGAGCTGTTCCAGACCTGTTACAGCAGCAGAGTGTTCATCATTCCAGTTATTGAGAAGCTCGTGCAGACCCAGTTATAACAGCAGTCTGCTCCTCCATCCAGTTATTGAGCAGCTGTTCCATACCCAGTTTTCGTAGCAGTCTGTTCCTCCATCCAGTAATTGTGAGGCTGTTCCAGACACTGTTATAGCAGCAGTCTGCTCCTCCATCCAGTTATTGTGAGGCTGTTCCAGACACTGTTATAGCAGCAGTCTGCTCCTCCATCCAGTAATTGTGAGGCTGTTCCAGACCTGTTACAGCTGCAGTCTGCTCCTCCATCCCGGTAATGAGAAGCTGTTCTAGGCCCAGTTATAGCAGCAGTCTACGCCCCCATCCAGTTATTGAGAAGGTGTTCCAGACCCTCTTACAGCAGCAGTCTGCACCTCCATCCAGTTATTGAGAAGCTGTTCCACACCCAGTTATCGGAGCAGTCTGCTCCTCCATCCATTTATTGAGAAGCTGTTCCAGACCCAGTTATCAGAGCAGTCGGCTCCTCCATCCAGTTATTGAGTAGCTGTTCCACACCCAGTTGATTCAGCAGTCTGCTCCTCCATCCAGTTATTGAGAAGCTGTTCCAGATCCGGTGTTTGCAGCAAAGGTCTGCAACATCCCATTATTGAGAAGCTGTTCCAGTCATGTTATAGCAGCAGTCTGCTCCTCCACCCAGTTATTGAAAAGCTATTCCAGTCCCTGTTACAACAGCAGTCTGCTCCTCCAGCCAGTTATTCAGAAGCTGTTCCAGACCCAGTTGCAGGAGCAGTCTGCTCCTCCATCCATTTATTGAGAAGCTGTTCCAGACCCAGTTATCGGAGCAGTCGGCTCCTCCATCCAGTTATTGAGTAGCTGTTCCACACCCAGTTGATTCAGCAGTCTGCTCATCCATCCAGTTATTGAGAAGCTGTTCCAGATCCGGTGTTTGCAGCAATGTGCTGCAACATCCAGTTATTGAGAAGCTGTTCCAGTCATGTTATAACAGAAGTCTGCTCCTCCACCCAGTTATTGAAAAGCTATTCCTGACCCTGTTACAACAGCAGTCTGCTCCTCCATCCAGTTAATGAGAAGCTGTTCCAGCCACTGTTATATCAGCAGTCTGCTCCTCCATCCATTTATTGAGAAGATGTTCCACACACTGTTATATCAGCAACCTGTTCCTCAATCCAGTTAATGAGAAGCTGTTCCAGACACTTTTATAGCAGCAGTCTGCTCCTCCACCCAGTTATTGAAAAGCTATTCCAGACCCTGTTACAACAGCAGTCTGCTCCTCCAGCCAGTTATTCAGAAGCTGTTCCATACCCAGTTGCAGGAGCAGTCTGCTCCTCCATCCAGTTATTGAGAAGCTGTTCCAGATCCTGTTATAGCAGCAGTCTGTTCCTCCATCCAGTTATTGAGAAGATGTTCCAGACCTGTAACAGCATCAGTCTGCTCGTCCATCGAGTTATTGAGAAGGTGTTCTAGACCCTGTTACAGCAGCTGTCTGTTCCTCCATCCAGTTATTGAGAAGCTGTTCCATTCCATGTTATAGAAGCAGTCTGTTCTTCCTTCCAGTTATTGAGAAAATGTTCCAGATTCTTTAAAAGCAGCAGACTGTTCCCCATCCAGTTATGGAGAAGCTGTTCCACAACCTGATACAGTAGCAGTTTGCTCCTCCATTCAATTAATTGAGAAGGCGTTCCAGACCCTGTTATAGCAGCAGTCTGTTCCTCCATCCAGTTATTGAGAAGCTGTTCCATTCCATGTTATAGAAGCAGTCTGTTCCTCCTTCCAGTTATTGAGAAAATGTTCCAGATTTTTTAAAAGCAGCAGACTGTTCCCCATCCAGTTATGGAGAAGCTGTTCCACAACCTGTTACAGGAGCAGACTGCTCCTCCATCCATTTATTGAGAAAGTGTTCCAGCCTATTTTATAGCTACAGCTGCTCCTCCATCCAGTTATTCAGAAGCTGTTCCAGACCCTGTTACAGCATCAGTCTGCTCCTGCATCCAGTTATTGAGAAGCTGTTCCAGACCCAGTTACAGCAGCAGTCAGCTTCTCCATCCTGTTATTGAGAAGCTGTTTCAGTACCTGTTACAGTAGCAAACTTCTCCATCCAGTTGTTGAGAAGCTGTTCCAGACCCAGTTATAGCAGCAGTCTGCCCCTCCATCCAGTAATTGAGAAGCTGTTCCAGACCCTGTTACAGCAGCAATCTTCTCCATCCAATTATTAAGAAGCTTTTCCAGACCCAGTTACAATAGCAGTCTGCTCCTCCATCCCGTGATTGAGAAGCTGTTCCACACCCTGTTACAGAAGCAGACTGCTTCTCCATCCAGTTATTGAGCAAATGTTCCAGACCTGTTACAGCAGCATTCTGCTCCTCCATCCAGTTATTGAGAAGGTGTTCCAGCAACCAGTTATTGAGAAGGTGTTCCAGACCATTTTATTGCTGCAGTCTGCTCCTTCATCCAGTTGTTCAGAAGCTGTTCCAGACCCAATTACAGCAGCAGTCAGCTTCTCTATCCAGTTATTGAGAAGCTGTTCGAGACACAGTTACAGCAGCAGTTTGCACCTCCATCCAGTTATTGAGAAGCTGTTCCAGACCCTGTTACAGAAGCAATCTTCTCCATCCAGTTATTGAGAAGCTGTTCCAGACCCTGTTACAGAAGCAATCTTCTCCATCCAGTTATTGAGAAGCTGTTCCAGACCCAATTACAGCAGCAGTCTGCTCCTCCATCCAGTTATTGAGAAGCTGTTCCATACTGGTGGGGCGATGGTTCATCTGGGAATGCAGTGATAGCTAATTCCACAGTACCACTGCTGTCACAGCTGCACAGGGGGGCGGTGGTTGTAGGAGAAGAGTGTAAGGGCAATAATAGTAAAATGTTAATTTGTCAGTGGAGCAGACAGGCCACATATATCATTCCATTATGAAATGTTGCCAACATGGTGCAGAGTCAAGGTTTTAACTGAGCGGCTGCAGGGGATGATGGGGGGAGTGAGTGAATAGTCAAAGGCTGTGGTCCATTATTGTACCAATGATATCGGAAGAAAGATGGATCAGGCACTGCAGGTAGATTGTAGAGAGCTATAAGAGAGAATAAAAAGCAGGACCCCAAAAGTAGTAATTTCCGGATTACTCCCAACGCTACGTGTCAGTGATGAGTATGATCTTATACCTATTGTGGAGGCATGGCTGAAATAAGAACAGGTATGGTAGGTCAACATTTCTGCTGATATGATTTTTAGGCGGGAGAAAGAGGGGGATAAAAACGAGGGGAGGGGATACGTCCAATTGTTGATTAAAGAAACCATTGCAGCTGAGGAGAGATAATATGCTTGATGGATCATCAATTCTAGACAGATGGAATCAATTGAACAACATCACCGCGGCGATCACACTGCTGGGAGGGTATTTCATCCGCTGACAGTCAGAATGAGAGAGAAGAACAAAATTGTTGGCAAAGTTATCGGGGAGGAATACGAGTCGATTTCAACTACACTAATCTTAACTGGGATAGAATTAGTGCGAATTACATATAGGGGCAGAATTACTAAAATGCATTCAGGAGATCTTTATTTGCCGTTTTGTTGCCAGCCAAAGAAGGGAGGGGCCGATTCTGACTTAGTTTTAGTTAATGAAGCTGAGCAAATGGAAGGGGTATCAGTTGCAGAGTATTTTGGTACTAGTGATCATAATTCAGTTAGATTTAGTGTAGTTATGGAAAAATACAAGTTTAGACAAGAAATAAATATCTCAATTGGGGAAAAGCAAATTCTGTTCAGCAGAGATAGGATTTATCCAACGTTGACTGGAAACAGATATTTGAAGCCAAACCTGTGCCAGAGTATTGGGAGGCATTCAAGGAGCAGATCCTCAGGTTTCCGAGCAAGTACGTTCCCTTAAAGAAAGAGGGTTGGACTTGCAAATTCAGAGCCCCCTTGAAACCAAGGGGCTTACAGGGTAGGATAAAGGAAAATATGGGGCTTATGCCATAGCGATGCATCAATGCGTCAGAAACACTAGAAGATTATAGGAAGTGCAAACGTAAAATTAAAAAGGAAATTGGAAAGCAAAGTGAGTGCATGAAAATATTTTGGCAAGTAAAATCAACGAAAACCCAAAGTTTTATAAATATATTAAGAGCAAGACGATATCTAAAGATTGGGTAGGGCTCATTAGAGACCGTAAAGTAATGTATGTGCAGAGGTGGAATATTTGTTTATGGTTCTCAATGAATACTTTGCATTTTTTTACATAAAAGAGAGCGGCGATGCAGATCTTTCAATCGGGGGGGAAGTTGGGGGGAGGAACGTAAAATATTAAATGAAATAAGCATAGTAAGAGAGGAAGTCTTATGCGGTTTAACAGCTTTGAAAGTGGAAAAATCCACAGGGCCACGTGGAATGTACCAAGGCTGTTAAGAGAAGCAAATGAGGAAATAGCAGAGGGTCTGACCATAATAATACTCTCTGGCTACAGGTGTGGTGCCAGAGGACTGGAGGACTGCTATTGTCGTATCTTTGTTCAAACAGGGAGAAAGGGATCGATGATCGATTACAGACCAATCAGCCTAACATCGGTTGTGGAAAGATTATTAGAAAAATTTCTGAGGAAAAGGATAAATATTCTTTTAGACAGACTCGGTTTGGTCAAGGAAAGTCAGCATAGATATTTTCAGGTAAGGTCCTGCATGACTAAATGGATTACATTTTCTGACATGGATTGTCCATAAGCGTAGCGCATTTGAGGTAGTGTAAATGGATCGTAGCAAGGCTTTCGACAAGGTTACATATGGCAGACTGCTCATCAAAGTAAAATCCCATAAAATCCAATGCAAAGTGGCAAGTTTGATCCAAAATGTTCCTGGGGGCAGCAAGCAAAGTGTAATAGGTATTTTCGCAACTGACAGGCTGTTCGAGTGGGGCTCCTCATGGCTCCTTGTTTTTTGAGGTATACATCAATGATTTGATGTGAATGAAGGAAGTATGATTTAAACGTTTTCAAATGACACAACCATTAGCTGTGTGGATGATAATGAAGAACGTTCTTAAATGCAGCTAGTTATCAATGAAGTGGTCACGTGGGCAGAATCGTGGTGAATGGAATTCAATACGGAGAAGTATTTGGTAATGTATTTGGGGATGGCTAACACTGCAAGTGAATACACATTAAATGGTAGAGCACTGAGAAGTGTACTCTTACAAACGGAGTGTTTAATGTATGTCCACATACCCACGAATGTAGCAGCACAGGCAGAAAAGTGCGTTAAGAATGCATCCGGAATAGTTTCCTGAATTGACGAGGCATAGAATATAAGAGCAGGGAGGTTACGCTTGAACTGTATCAAACAGTTAGGCTACAGCTGGAGTACTACGTAAAGTTCTGGTCACCATATTACAGGAAACACGTGATTGCACGAGACAGGGTACGTAGGAGACTTACCAGGCTGTGGCTTGGAATGGGGAATTTTAGCTGTGTGGAAAGATAAGACATGCTGGTTTTATTTTCTCTGGAACATAGGAGTCTGAGGGGAGAAGTTGTTCATGTGTTTAATTAGGAGGTGCCGAGATAAGGTGGATCGGAAGGATCTTTTTCCCTTAGCAGAGGAGGTCAACAACGAAGAGGCAAATCTTTAAAGTAATTGGTAGGTGATTTAGTGGGGAGTGAGAGGAAATTTCTTCACCTAGATTATGGTGGTGCTGATTGGGGGAGGGGTCGTGAGAGGGGAATTGTCCTTGATCGCACTGCCTGAAAGGGTGGTAGGTGCAAAAACGGTCACCACATTTCGAAAGTATTCGGACGTGTACCTGAAGTGCCGTAACCTACAGGTCTGTGGATCAAGACGTAGAAAGTTGGATAATGTTTGATAGCTCTTTATTGGACGGTGTAAACGCAACGGACAGAAATGGCCTCCTTCTGTGCTGTAAATTTCCGTGATTCCATGATACGATGAATAGAAAAAGTGGACGTGAAAGAGCTCATTGAAGGTAACTCAGTTTCGGAGCAGTGGGAGGCATTCAAGAAGGAGATACCAGTTCAGTGTCACCATATTCCTGGAAAGAAAAACGGCAACAGTGCCACATCTGGAGCCGCCTGGATAACAACGTGCATAGAGTGAAAGATAAGGCAAAGAGATGAAGCGTTTTTCAGCTATCGGGCGCCCAGTACTGCAGAAAGCCTCGAGGTGAAATTAAAAATGAATTTTGGAATGAAAAGAGAAAGCATGAAAAATACTGGCACTTTGAATCAAAGAAAACCCAGAGATATTTCACAATTGCATAAATAACAAGTGGATAACGACGGGCATAATATGGTATTTAGCGACCAAAATGGTCATCTATGTGTGGATGTGGAGTATGTGGGAATGGACTTAACGAAAGTATTGCAGCGGTTTAATAAAGGAGGGCGACGATGCCAGCGTTAAAGGTAAGGAAGAAGAGAATGTAATATTGGATTGGATAAACATAGTAAGCGAGCAATGATTAAGGGGTTTGGCATCTACAAATGCAAATAAATTTCCAGGACGCAATGAAAGATAAGCAAATGGCGAAATTGCAGAGGCTCTGACGATCATTTGAGCAACCTCCCTTGGTGCAGGAGAGGGAAAAAAAACATTGGATCACTGTTAACGTTGTAGCATTATTTAAAAAGGGAGAAAGTGAAACAGCGAATAATTACAGACAGTTAGCTTAATCCTGGTGATGGGAAAATTATTGCAATCAACGCTAAGGGACAGTATAAACCTTCATTTTGAAAGCATCGAATTGTTAAGGGAAGATCGTGCCTGACTTATTTAATTTAATTTTTTGAGGAGGTAACAAAGAGTTCCGATACGGGCAGCGCATTTGAAGTAATCCACATAGATTTTAACAAACCTTTTGACAAAGTCTCACATGGCAGCCTGATCAAAAAACTAAAAGCCCATTGTATTTAAGGGAGTGTGGCAAATCGAATCGCCAATTGGCTCAGTGGGAGGAAGAAAATGGTTCATGTATGCTTTTGCGAATGGAAGGCTACTTCCAATAGGGTTCGTAGGGTTCAGTTCTCGGTACCTTGTTTTCTGTAGTTCACATTAATGATTTAGACATAAATGTAGGGAGCATGGTAAAGAAGTTCACAAAAGATACAAAAATTGTCTGCGTGTTTGACAGTGAGGAAGGAAGTTTAGACTGCAGGAAAATATCGATTGACCAGTCAGTTGGGTAGAAAAGAGAAACATGGCAATCATTGCAGGGAAGTGTGAGCTCATACAATTTGTGAGGTGCAACAAGGCAAAGGAATACACTCAAAATAGCAGGATACTGAGAGGTATGGAAGAACAAAGGGACCTTCGAGTGTATGCCCTCAGATCCTTAAAGTTAGAGGACAGGTCGATTATGTAGCTCAAAAGACCGATGGAATCCTTTACTTTATTAGCCAAAGGATAGAATGTAAGAGCAGGGTAGTTACGGAACAACTGCAAAACAATAGTTAAGGCATAGCGAGGGTACTGCTGCAGTTCTATTCACTACATTACAGGAAACATTTGATTGCACTCGAGAGGGCACAATGGACATTACGAGGATTTTGAATAGACTGGAAAATTGAAGCTATGAGGAAAGATTGGATGAACGATGTTTTATTTTAATTGGAATTGAGGAGGCTGATGAAAGATTCAATTGAAGTGCATGAACTATGAGGGCCCTAGATAGAATGGGTAGCAAGGACATTAGAAAGAGTATTTGCCTTCGGTGAGTGATCAAAAACCAGGCGCATCGATGCAATTAGTTTGTATCATGATTAGAAAGGAGATAAGGGGAATAAATTTATCCAGATGATGATGGGTGTCTGGAACTCACTAGCTGAAAGGATGGTAGACGCACAACCCCTCACCATTATTAATAACGTTCTTGGAACCGGACTTAAAGAACCGTATCCTACAGGGCTACGGGCCTCGTGTTGAAGGTCGGTTTAGGGCTGTTAGCTATTTGTCGGCGGGCAGAGACACAATGAGAGAAATGGCTTCACTTAGTGTCGTATTATTTCTATTATTCTATCAGAAGAAAGAGATAGAAAGGTTCAGAGATTTAGAAAGGGAATTCCAGAGCCAACAGCCCAGGCAGCTGAAGGTACGGCCATGAATGGTTGAGTGATTATAATCAGGGATGCTCAACGAGACAGAATTAGAGGAGTGAAGATTTGTCACGGATTTATGGAGCTGGAGGAGAAGACAGAGATAGGGCGGAGCGAAGAAATCGAGCGGTTTGAAAGCAAGGAGATTTTATTATCGATGAGGTGCTTAACCGGGAGTGAATGTAGATCAGTTAGCACAGGGGCGATGGGTGAAAGGGCTTAGTGCCACTTAGGATACAGGCAGTCTATTTTCTTGATGACCACAAGTTTTCATAGTGTAGAACGTGGGTGGCCACCCAGTAGTGCATTGGAATAGTCCATTCCAGGGGCAACAAATGCATGGATAAGGATTTTAATAGCAGACTCGCTGAAGCTCGGGTTGAGACAGCTGATGTTACGCACGTGGGATACTCCATAACTCAGAGGTAAAAGGTTGGCAAACAGCGAGGAATGATTTGGTTGCAAGCTATCTTAGGTTTAGTTTAATGGACTGTAATTTATGTTATGGGATTGAGGAGCATTTGGATGGAAGTCAAGAAGCAAAGAAACTTCCTGACGACAGCAGAAAAGTTGTCGAGGAGGAAGTGCACGGAATGGAGATTAACTTTGGAATTCTCGTTTCTCAATCATTGAACGGTTCACAGCCGTTAATTTGTTTGGAGTGCAAGGAATGTGTACAGTTGTGGTCTCATAACCTCAGGAAGGATAGAGAGGGAGGAAGGAAGTTTCACCAGACTGATTCCTGGGATCTTGCGATTGTTCGATGACAAGAGATTGAGTAGATCATGAATATATTCGCTCGAGTTTAGAATAATGAGAGGTGAACTCATTGAAATATGCAACATTCTTACAGTGCTTGACAGCATAAATGCAGAGAGGACATTTTACTCTGTCTTGCGAGTCGAGAACCAGGGGGCACTGTCTCAGAATAAAAGATCTGCTATTTAAGAGTGAAATCAGGAGAAACGTTTACACTCAGAGGATGGTGAATTTTTTGAATTATATACATGACAGCGATCGATAGATTATGGGATATTAAGGATAGTAAGGGATATGGGACAGTGCAGGAATAGATTTGAGGTAGAAAATCAGCCATGATCTCATTGAATAGCGCAGCAAACTCGAGGGGCCGAATGGCTGAATCCTGCTTCTAATTCTTATATCGTTTTGAAAGAAATGGAAATAAAAACTATCACGTTGTTTAATCATTAATTGTTCCCATTAGTCTCACACTTCGTCCAAACTCACCCTGGACTATGGCCCATGAGCGAACATCAGTCCATCGTTCCCAAGAAGGTCACTGATCACATCTCCTCTGGGGATCTTCCCACATGGCCGCTAACCTCATAGTTCCCCAAACCCGCGCAGCCAATTACAAACATCGCTTCAGCCTGTTCGCGCCCTATAGAACTGATGTCTCCCTGTTTCAACTCTATTTTGCTCCCCTTGCCTTACCTGTTCCCACCGAGTTGGACATTTGGAATAGTCTGATGCAATAAAGCAGAGACGGCATGGTTTTCTGAAAGGGAAATCATGCTTGACAAATTTGCTGGAGTTCTTTGAGGATGTAACGAGCAGATGGATAAGGAGGAACCAGTGCACGTGGTATAATTATATTTCTAGAAGGCATACGATAAGCTGCCACATAATAGGTTGCTGCACAAGATAGAAGCTCATGGATTTGGCGGTAATGTATTAGCATTGGCTAAATAACAAAAAACAGAGATTCGGAATAAATGGGGCATTTTACGGTTGGCAAAGCTGACTAGTGGGGTGCCGCAGTGTCAGGTTACTGAGTCTTGAAAGATTTACAGTCTGTATTAATGATTAGATGAAGGGACCGAGTGTAATTTAGCCAAGTTTGCTGATGATATCAAGATGGTTGGGAATGCAAATTGTGAGGAGGACATAAAACATCTGCAAAGGGAGATAAACAGCCAATGAGTGGCAAACCTTTGGCAGGTGGCGAATCATGTGGGATATTGTGAGATTATCCACTTTTGCAGAAATAACAGGAAAGCAAATTATAATTTATGTTCAGAAAAATGGCAACGTGCTGCAGTACAGAGAGACGTGGGGAGCCTTGTGCATGAAACAAAAAAAGTTAGTATTCAGGTACAGCAATTAATCAAGAGTGCAAATGGAATGTTCACGTTTATTGCAAGGAGGATAGAGTATAAAAGCAGAGAAGTCCCGCTACAAATTTACAGGTTATTAGTGAGGCTACATCAGGAGTACTGCACACAGTTTTGGTATCCTTAGTTACAAAGATATACTTGCATTGGAGGCTGGACAGAGAAGGTTCACCAGAATGATTTCGGAGATGAGAACGTTGACTTATGAAGATAGGCTGTGCAGGTTGGACCTATACTGATTGCAGTTCCGAAGAATGACAGGTGATGATATTGAAATTGGTAAGAAAATGAGAGGGCTCGAAAAGGTGATGCAGAGAGGATATTTCCACTCATAGGGGAAACTAAAACGAGAGGACATTATCTCAGAATATCGAGCCGCCCATTTAAAACTGAGATTTTAACTTTTTTTCTCAGAATGTTGTAAATCTGTGGAATTTTCTGCCCGAGTGAACTGCGAAGGTTTCGTCATCATACATATTTAAGGCGGGGATGGACATATGTTTGAGCGATAAGAAAGCAATGGGTTATGGTGTGCGTGCTGGGAAGTATAGCTTAGTCCATGAGCAGATGAGCCATGATCAAATACGTTGACAGAGTGGGCTCCAGGGGACAAATGGCCTACTTCTTCTCCTATTTTTTATGTTCTTATGGTATAAAACGATAATTTGATACCGAGCCACATCAGGAGAAATAAGAATAGATGAGCAAAAGCTTTGTCTCAAAGCTAGGTTTCAAAGCGCCCTAAAGTAGTGGAGAGAGGTGGAGAGGTTTAGCTCGGAATTCGAGAGATTAGGGCTCAGGCAGCTGAAGGGATGACCAGCGATTGTTGAACGATTGTAATCAGGGATACTCAAGATGGCAGAATTAGAAGAGTGCCTATATCTCCAGTGGTAATAGGGATGGAGGAGATTAATAGCATTGGGAGGGGCGAGGTCATGACGGGATGTGAAAACAACAATGAAAATTTTGAAATCCAAGCATTGCTTCAGCGCGAGCCAATATCGGTGAGCGAGCATCAGGCTGCTGGGTGAATGGGATTGATGCGAATTTGGATACAGCCAGAGAGTTTTGGGATAACCTCAAGTTTACGTAGGGTAGATCGTGGGAGGCCAGTAAGGAGTGCGTTGGAGATATCCTGATCTATTCTTATTTGTCCTGGACTGACTCGGTATGAAATTATCGTTTTATACCATAAGAACATAAAAAATACGAGAAGAAGTAGGCCATTTGGCCGCTCGAGCCCACTTTGCCAATGTATTTGATCACGGCTCATCTGATCATGAACGAAGCTATACTTCCCATCAAGTGCACCAGAACCCTTTGCTCTCTTATCGCTCAAAGATTTGTCCATATGAACAAGTAAGAAAAAACGAAGGCATGGTCAGGATTTCAGGAGCTGATGGGTGAAGGTAGCGGCGGTGAAGCGTGATGTTACGGATGGGGGACACTCCTCAAGGAGACATTTCGGCGGCAAACGTTTGGCACCGACGGGGGAGGGAGTTGGTGCAATGCAGTCAGCGACATAGATTAAGAGCCTTAGCTGTGGTTTAATTTAATTAAATTCGGAGATTTTATGTGGAGGTCAAGATGCAAAGAGATTTTCCGAGGGCAGCAGAAAAGCTGGAAAGGAGGAGGTGAGGAAACGGTTTGATTGTGGTTGGACTTCCCGACTTCTTGTATTTCAATCAGTGAATGGTTCACATCCGTTGTTGGAGTGTAAATAATGGAATTGAAATAAATATAATCAGGGGCTGAATCTATCACTATCGTCATTACATTAATGTTAATTGCAGTACTATGTGACTTAAGTAATAGGGACTGTGATTCTTATGTCAATCAGAAAGTTACCTGAAGTTTGGAGATTCGAGTCTTGTCCTGCATGCATTATACGCTAGTATATTTTAACTTTATAAAACGAAACCACGAGTCCAATCATTAGGTTGATGAATGGTTGACGAACAGCGGTGTACATAAAATGAGATATTTCACATCTCTCAAGAAAAATATATTCCACTGAGGAGGAAACGGAGAAAGAGTAAAGATAGCCTTCCATGTCTAACAAATGAAATAAAGAACGGTATCCAATTCAAAATATGACATACAATATGACCAAAACTAGTGGGAGGTAGAAGATTGGAAAGCGTTTACAAGCCAACAAAGAATGACAATAAATGATTAAGAATGGGAAGATAGACTAAGAAAGCAAACTAACACGAAATATAAAAACACATAGCAAGAGTTTCTATAGGTATATAAAAATGAAAATTGTGGCTCGTTTAAATGTTGGTTTCTAAGAGGACGAGTTCGGGGAATTAGTAATGGGAAACATGGAGATGGCAGAAACTCTGAACAAATATAGTGTATTATTCTTTACGGTAGAGGACACTAATAATATGCCAACAATGGATAGTCAAGGGGCTATAGAGGGGAAGGAACTTAACACAATCACATTCAGTAAAGATGTGGCACTAAGTAAGCTAATGGTACTAAAGGCAGATAAGTCCCCTGCACCTTATGGCTTGCATCCTACGGTCTGAAGAGAAGTAGCGGCAGAAATAGTGGATGCATTGGTTGTAATTTACCAACATTCCCTGGATTCTGGGATGGTCTCAGCAGATTGGAAAACAGCAAAAGTAACACACCTATTTAAAAAAAGGCGGCCTATCAAAACGCAAATAATTATAGACCAGTTAGCCTAACTTCTGTGGATGGGAAGATGTTGAAGTCCATTATTAAAGAAGCAGCAGCAGGAAATTTGGAGATGCAAAATTGTGTCAGGCAGAGTCAGCATGAATTCATGCAGGGGAATTCATTTTTGGCACATTGGCTAGATTTCTTTGAGGACGTAAGGAACAGGGTGAATGAAAGGGAACCAGTGGATGTGGTGTATATGGACTTCTAGAAAGCCTTTGATACCGTGCGACGTAAAATATTACTGCGAAAGATAAAAGTCCACGTGCTAGGCGGTAATATAGTAGCATTGATAGAGGACTGCTGTATGAACAGAAAACACACAGTAGGAATAAATGGTTCATTCTCAGGATGGCAATCTGTAACCAGGGGGGTGCTGCACGGGTCAGTGCTGGGCTCAAACTATTTAAAATCTATATTAACGACGTTGAGGAAAGTAGCGAGTGTAACGTAGCTAAGTTTGCCGACGATACAACGATGGGAGGAAAAGCAATGTGTGAAGAGCACACAAAAAATATGCAAAAGGAAATAGGCAGGCTAAGTGAGTGGGCAGATGGAGTAAAATGTTGTAAAGTATGAAGGCAGCATAAATTAAGAGCTATTTATTATTTAAATGTAGAATGATTGCAAAGTGCTGCCGGAACTGGGGGTACTTGTGCATGAATCAGAAAAAGAGAAGTGTGCAGGTACAGCAAGTGATCAGGAAGGCCAATGTAATCTTGGCCTTTCTTGCAAAGGCGATTGGAGTATAAAAGCGGGGATGTCTTGCTACAGTAGTACAGGGTATTTGTGAGGCCACACATGGAATAATGCGTGCAGTTTTGTTTTCCATATTTACGCAAGGATATATTCGTTTTTGAGGCAGTTCAGATAAGTTTCAAAAGGTTGGTTCCAGAGATGAGGAGGTTGACAAATGTGGAAAATTTGATTCGTGTGGGACTCAGAATAATGAGAGGTGAGCTTTTCGAAACGTTTGAGATGACGTGGGGGCTTGGCAAGGTGGAGGCAGAGAGGATGTTTCCACTGATCGGGCAGACTAGATCGAGATGGCATAATCTTAGAATCAGAGGCCGCCCATTGAAAACAGATGTGAGGAGAAATGTCTTATTTCAGTGGGTAGTGGATCTGAGGAATTCGCTGCCTTAGAGAGCTGTGGAGGCTGGGTCATTGAATATATTTAATGCGGAGATAGACGTATTTTTGAATTTTAAATGTTTAAAGGATTATGGAGAGCGGGCAGCGAAGTGGAGATGAGTCCATAAGCAGAGCAGCCATGATCATATTGAATGTCGGAGCTGGCTGGTGTCGCCAAATGGACGACTCCTGCCCTAATTTCTTATGTTCCTACGTTCTCATTTTGTTCATGTTCGAAAGAAACTTTGGAATTCCTACAGCATCAAACCACAGATTGCAACTGAGATAAACGCAGCGAGAGTTAGCTGCAGAATCGAGTCAGATGGTGGAATAGACAAGATGATGGTTGGATCCAAAACAGCCTCCGAATCCAAAAGTCAGTGACAGGTAGCTGACTGAAATTAGTCAGTGCAGGCAAGCTGGTAAAGTTGTGGTTTGGCTCCGTGACTTAAGTGGTCAAAACACTTGTCTAATTAACACGACAGACTTGGGTTCGACAATCAATGTGGCCTCATTTTTTTTCACTACGCACAATGGGCGAAATTCTTCCCGCGTGAAAGAGTTTTTAAATATAACTATCGCAGCACCAGTTTCCATTCTGGATTGACACTCTAATCGCTACAGGGTGTCGGTGGAATTCCACCGGTGCCATAATTTCTGGTGGGGCTAATTTTTGCTTGATCAATATAATCCAGCAGTGCTGTTTATGACTTTGTTTTTTCAAAACAAACTTGCAGTAACTGATGTAGAGTGCCGTGATCGTATACTGGTTAGTACTCTCCGTTGTAGCAGCAGCAACCTCGGTTAAAATCCGAGTTATGGTACAGTTTACTTTTTATCTTTTGTCCTCTCCGGCAACTGCTGATGGAACATAGCAGAACATCAATCATTACTTTCTTGAACAAGTATTGTTTTGTTGCCAGTAGAAACCTGTATACTCTTTCAAACGGGCCTGTTTTCTCAGCTTTTTCTGCCTTCCAGAAACAATAGCCCTTTCCTTAAAATGCTTCCTTCAATAACTGTAATGGCGGCAGCAGTGACTGCGTGGGTTAATGGAAAAGGCGCCTGACTTCAATACCAAAGAAGTTCTGTCGTGGGCATTTAATTCCCCCGGACAATCGTTTATTTTTCTCTGCATGGAAACTGTTTCACTACATAACATTTCTGGCGCTGCCTCACCTGAAGCAAGAAAAGGCTTTTACTGACAGACGCTAGTTGTACTCTTTCAACATTGTTGCAACTTGGTGCATGGGCAGGAGAAGCGTTGAGTTCCGTTTTTCGCTAGGGATTGCTGTTTGGATGCAAAAATCAGAAAGCTGAGAGACTGATTACACTCTTGCAGCCAAACGTGGTGGCCGACACGATCAGGCAAAAGTCTGCTAATGCATTGTGCGCTACATGCGCGGATGCGAATATAATCCTCATTGTTATTGCCTTCAACATTTAATGATTCAGTTTGTTTTGTTAATCGCTTAAGCTTAATGTCCACATTCACCTGTTGCTCCAAATATGCTATTATCAGCTCATGTCATTTCACAAATTACTAATATTTATATTAAAAGGAAAATAAATTGTAGGATTATGGGGAGTGGGACTAATTTGATAGCTCTCTCATGGACACAGCACAGGCAGGATGGGCTTTGAATTTAAAACTTTACCGACAGAATATGAGATTTGAATACGTAATGAGTTGCGTTGTTTCTTATTATCGGAGGCTTGTTGGTCTCCCGATTTGATTCTCGCTTTGAGATTTTCAGCTTTGAAATGCGACAGATCCTGTGTGCAATTCCCTGACTATTGTCTCAAGGGTTTAGTCAAAGATCACATTTTCACAGCCGAAAGGCACTGCAGAAAAGATTAATAATTTAAATTAAAATGTATGAATTTGCACGTCTTTAGGACATCGTTCGAAATCACACAGCTTCACAGGAGCAACGTTAAAACCAACCAATTGAGTAAAGTTATTGGATTCCGGGTGTCTGCGGCTCTGTGTCTCATTGAATGTGTTACACACGTGGCAGGTGTGAAGAGGCAGAGCATGATGAGCAGAAGTTCAAAGAGCGGGAGCAGAGAGGATCGGCTAGTTACAGAGCGGGAGCAGAGATGAGCGACTGTTACAAAGCAGGAGCAGAGCTGATTGGCAGTGCCTTGTTCTGGACCTGTGAGGTTTTCGAGCAGTTGCTGAAGAAATTGTTTTTTAGCATCTGAAGTACTTTGCTGTGCATAATTGTGCTTCACTTTGTATTAAAACAAATGCAATGATTAATTGCGCTAGCTTGTTGATTAAATACAAAAGCTGCTATGTATGTAACTGTGTTATACTTGCCATCAGAGGACGCGACTGCTGGATTCCTAGTGGTTATCTGCAGACAAGGGCAGGGCCAGTGTACAAGATTGGCTGCCATGCTGTTTAGGCACTCTGGAGATTCAATAAAGAATTGTTATGAAGAAAGCAAAGGAAAACAGGCTCTCTCTCGTCCACCTGGATCTAATTTTTCACTTGCAAACCCGGCGACACCGGCAGAACATGTACCACGAACACGTGGCTGTTTCACGTGACATTGATGTTAACGTCCCTCGATTTTTCCTGAATTACGGTCATGGTTCCAAGTGGATTGCTGGCACTGTTTTTGCCAAGGAAGGGAATAGTGTGTTTATAGTCAAACTGTTAAATGCCGAAACGTGCAGAAAGCATTTAGTTCAGACCAAGTTGCGATTTACTGACAGCCAGGTACGACTTGAAGAGGACATCACCATCGACGATCCACCAAAACACACACAACCAGCAATTGAACTCGTTGGCAATCATGAGGATGAATCCACCGTTCCTGACAGTCCGGTCAGAGCAGCCGCGTTGCAGCGCAGAAATCGTCCGTCCAACTCACACGGGCCAGGGTTTGACCTTAGACGATTAACCAGGTGGTGAAATGCTCTGGACCGCCTCAACATGTAAATAACTTGTACCGAAGGTGGGAGTGATGGTATGCATATAACGATGTAATACTTGCCACCAGAGGGCGCGAATTTTGGAGTCCTAATGGTCCCCTGCAAACACGTGCAGGGCCAGTATAAAATGTTATCTGGCATGTTGCTCAGGCACTCTGGAGTTGTAATAAAGAAGTCTAAGGACACACTAAGTTTAGCTCCCTGTACTAAGACTCGTGGAGTTCTTCTGTATACGACAAAAACAAGGTAAGCTTTGGTGATTCAGGGGAAGAATACTCGCCTGACACGCGGGAGATATGGTTATTGTGCAAACAATAAACGTAACACATGCCTTATTAATTGTTGAAATATAAACTATAAATGTAAAATAAACTGTGCGAAAATTGGTAGTAACAGATCACTTGATTCTGAGAATATTTATTTCACCAACAATGGATAGCTCTTTTTTCAAAGTGATGCTGGCCCAATGAAAACGTGCGATGTAGACGTGATTGGAAGCCACTGTCTGATCTGGAATCAGAATCACTACCATAGCAGCACAAGGTCCAACGCCGTCAAGTGCAACCGCATCTATAGGAGGGGTATAAACAGGACATGCTGGCAATTCACAGACGGTCAGGCAATATCCGTGGGGAGCAAAACACAGTTTATGTTTCAGGTCCATGATGCTCCCTCAGAACATGTCTACAGGAGGGTGCAGTGAGGAGCAGCTGTTTAAATATGGAGCAGAGAAGACGCGGGTCCGATTCCAGGTCAATCCCGATCCCTGGTTTTACTCATGAATTTCAATAAACAAATTACATTTAAAAAGTTACATGAAGCACTGCGCAAAGCAAACTCTCATTATGGGTTTCAGCCCGTCATATCACGGTCTGTGACGCTGCTCCATTTGCGATGTAATCCCGGTGCTGCATATAGCGGCCAGACTGAGACGGTGTTCATTCTGAAACAGTTCAGCTGTCGATCTTATGAAAGCTGACTGTTATAATTGCTCAATGCAGCAAAAGCATATATATAAAAATCCGCTTTTGACCAATCGGCATAATTTGATTCTGAAGTAGCGCATTCTGTGTTTCAATTCTTTCACCGGTTTGGTGGGTTATTGTTCCAACAAAACGACTATGTCATCGTCTGGGCGATGGATCGCATCGACGTCCACATCACCCACGCCATGAAAAGAGCTGGTGACTGCTGCATGGGCCACAGCTAATCCACTCTGTTACTTAATTAATGTAGACTCAAAACAGCAGCGTGAACAGAAACGCTGGCGTAGGAAAACCAAAGCTTGATCACTCAAATACTCTACTAAGGAAGCCCTATTCAGACAACGCCCCACAACCAACTTCAGGAATTCCAGTCAACCGGAGGCACAAAGTGTCCGTAGTGCCTGGTCTGCATTCAAGGCCTCTCTACATAACACCTGTGTCGAGACGCTTGGTAAATCCACCCGGAAACATCAAGACTGGTTCGACAAAAATAACCAGGGAATCCAGGAGCTAATAAGCCACACCACAAATGCAAGGCATTTTTGAACTGGAAGCAGATGCAAAACTCGAGAGCAAGAACGCAGTTATTTAGACATCTGGAGGCCGAGGTCCAAGATAAAACTAGCGATGTAATGAACAGATGAAGAAGAGAAATAACACAGGAGATCCAGCAACTTGCTGATAAACATCGTGTGAATGTATTCATTGGCGCAGTCAAGACCAACTACGGACCAAGCAGTGAAGTTTGCACCTCAATGAGGGCCAGGATCGGAACCGTACTTATCAAGGACAGAGAAGCAGTAAGTGCCCGCTGGACGGCGTATTTCAAGATCTCTTAACAGAGACTCTCTCTTCGAAATAAGTGTCCTCGATTCCATCCGACAGCATGCTACCCACCTAGAACTCAGCATAACCACAGCCCTGCATGAGGTTCCAAAGTCCATCCGATAATTAAAGAACAACAAGGTATCGTGAGCACATGGATTCCCAGCTGCCGCACGAAAGAATGGCGGGGAATATCTGTTGGCGCGAATGTATGAAATAATTTCTCTCATTTGCAATGCGGAGAGCATGCCAGGGGATCTCGGATAAGTTGTAATCATGGCCATCCTCAGGAGAGGTGATAAGTCCTATTGCGGTATTTACAGAGGAGTTTACCTGCTGTCTGCCCAAGGGAAAGTCATCCGAAGAATCCTCCTCAATCACATTCTCCAAGTGACTGAAGATTCGTGGTGCTGATTCAGCCCACGAAGGGGCACAGTGGTCATGATCATCACTGCGTGCCAACTTAAAGAAAAAGGCTGGGAGCAGCATCGAACACTGGACAGGACCGACTTTGACCACAAAAAGGCTTTCGACACCGTCACAGGTGAGGGATTATGGAGTGTCCTCTTCAACTTCATCTGCTCTCAAATTGTTTTCATTATCCACCACCTGCTTCACGATGACATGCAAGCCATGATGCTGAACAACGGATCCACCACACACGTGCGAACCGGCGTCAAGCAAGGTTGAGTCATCATAACAACGCTCTTCTAGATTTTCCTTTCTGCAATGATCCATCTGACTCTCAATATGCTCTCCCCTACTTTTGAGCTAATCTACAGAATAAGTGTTAAATTGTTCAAACTCCATCACCTCCAGTCCAGATCCAAGGTCGTCCCACCATCTGCGATTCAATTATAGTATGCACAGGATGCTTGCGTCTGTGCACAGTGGAAGATCGAACTCCATACCTTTGTCAATACCAGCAGCGAAGCGTACGATGGCATGGGCCTTACATTAACCATCCATAAGACATAGGTTTTCGACCAACCTGCACCGCCATACAATAAAGCCATATTATTAGCAAGAACCATGCCGAGGCCTTGGACAACGTGGACTATTTTGCATACCTCGGAACGCTAATGTCAACAAGGGAAGACGTCGAAGACAAAGTCCAACACCGCCTTCAGTGTGCCAGTGCAACGTTCTGTCAACTGAGGAAGAGAGTCTTCAATGAGCAGGATCTGAAGTCCGGAACCAAGCTCAATGCCTGCAGGGCTGTAGTGATGTTCCCCCTCCTCCATGCTTCACAGGCATAGCCTTTATAGAGCAGGCACTTCAAATCACTGGAGAATTAGCAACAATACTTCCTCGGAAAGTTCCTGCAAATACATTGGCAGCATAGGAAGAGCAACGGCAGAATACTCGCTCAGGCAAATATCTCCAGCATGGAAGCATTGACCACACTCCATCAGCTCTGATGGACAGGTGACTTCGTCCTCATGTTGATATTAATCTGCCAAAATAAGGTGCTCTACTCAGAGCACCAACAGGGCAAGCGTGTCCATGGTGGCAGAAGAAACTATTCAAGGACATTCTCAAAACATCCTTGAAAAATTATTGCATTCCCACCGACATCTCGGAATCTTTGAACTAAGACGGCTCAAAGTGAGGCACAATCATTTGGGAAGACGCCAAACACCTCATGTCTCTTCGCTGGAATCACACAGAATCCAAGCACAAACAGGGGAAGAAGCCCACGACAACCCAAGCACCACACCCTTCCGTCCATTCTATCACCGCCTGCCCAACTGGTGACAAAGACTGTGGTTCTCGCATTTCCTCATCACTCACCTGAGAAAAAATATTGTGAGGAAGCAAGTCATCCTCGACTCCGAGCGAATGCGTAAGAGGAGACAAACAGGGGAAGACCGAAATAAATAGATGCATTCAAGGAAGTATATATACGCATACGAGTGCAGACATTGAAGGGGTTAGATGCAGATGGGAGGAAGCAGGCCCTTGCGGAGCTTAAGCATAGACACTGACCTGATTGGCCGAATGGTAGTTTATGTGCTCAAAATACTTTGTATTACATTTTGTACATCAGTAACCTTTATATTTCCAATATAACTAACCCATACTCAATTCTGCCACTTTACTGATGTATGAGAGATTTTTCCTCTCCATGTGCTCTCTCTAACAGACAGTGCCCACTGAACTTCCAATATACACAGCCATTTCCCAACATGGGATGTTTTCATTCTATGAATATAATTGCTGAATACTCAGCAAACATTCACGTTCCAATATGCGCAGCCCATGACCGGATATTGATTCATTTTTCAGATGGGAGAGATTTTTCTTGTGACTATAATGGTATTATTGCGTACCTGTTAATATTTCCAACATATTGAGCCAATGCCCAATATTGACTTTACTGTTATGGGAGATTTATCTTCTCAATATTCCGGCATTTAATGCACACTAACGTGGATGGTAATAGGGCAGTAAAGAAACAAAAGATGCTCCAGAGAAGGTTTTTGTGGGAACAGCAGAATATTTCCTGCATCTGCTGCCCGAGAGCGGGAGCACAGGTTAAGCTAAGATTTATTGAACTTACTGTTGAGACCAGAAGGTTGTAAAGTGCCGAATGGAAAGATATGGTCCGCAACCCATTTACTCAGTACAGGAAGCCTGGTCAAGCCGGTTTGATTCCTGGACAATACAGAACACTGTACGGTTTGTATTCGGAATCATGGGACCAATACAAAAGCCAACTTCTCACATATTTTCAGCGCTAGAAAAAACAAGCCTGACTGATATTCTCGGCAGTCGATGTTTCATGAGGATGGAGGGTTGAAGCTAAATGTAAGTTTCTCCCAAATCAGCGAGCTCATGAATACAGAAAGCCAAATGTCAAGGTGCTGCATTGGCCGTAATCGAAAATGGGTAGAAGACATTCAATGAGACACAGAGACGAATACAGCTGGAAACATTTAATCTTACTGAGTAAATTGAATTTCATGTCGCTGCTGTACAGATCTGGGATTTCAGTAGACGTGGGAAAATCGCACGAGATCAAGTAAATTTAATTTAAAATATTTATGTTTTCTGGAATGTCGATCGGAGTTGAAAAACTAATTTTTGACTAATATTGAGCCTCGTTCGTCCGCGGTTTGAATTTGGACTGCTTGAAACTCAGCTGTAAAATCCCGAAAGGCAGAATCATGCCCATAAAGCAAAGCAACCGCGTATTGAAATTTCAGATTCTGAAGAAGCAGCAGCATGTTATTCGGCCCATCGTGCCTGTGCTGGCTCTCTGAGAGTCCCACACCCCTTGGCCCAACAAAGGTTACCCCTTTAAAGTAAATATTAATAATTTGAGTCGTGATATGAGTGGAATGTAGCATGCTTTCGATATAAAGGTGAATTTCGACATGAGGTTTAAGGTTAATGACAAAATAAGACAAATATCGAATTTTTAATGCAATAATGACGAAAATGGGATTTGAAGCCACCCGTGCAGAGCACAATGATTTATAGATCATCACCTTGACCTCTCAACGTTTAAAAATGTCAACGTGTGGGAGGAATTGGAGAGTGAATCAAGAGAACCACAAGAAGGTCACACAGCAGCCTCGAGGATTTCACTCTGACCATGGATTTGTTGCGGACTACACGGATTTTTTGCTGTTAAATATTAATAAAATGCAATGTTTATTTGCAGCTGTTATATTTCTATCATATTACAGTTATCGGCAATTAGAAACAGGAGGGGGCCAATCAACCCTTACGCCTGTTCTGCCATTTAAGTATGTGACGGCTGATATATGTCATTTGCCCGTGATAGTTCCATAAATGTTAATATTCTCTCCGAACAAAATTCTACAAATCTGCATTTTGAAATTGTCATTTGATTCTCAGCCTCAAAAGCTTAGTAGAGAAGAGAGTTCCAGATTTCCGCTACCTTCTGTGTGAGAAACTGATTCCTCACTCATCACTGAATGTGATATTTATAATTTTACAGTTTTCCGCTATTGTGCTGGACACTCGCACCGGAGTGAATAATTTATCTCTACCTGACAGCAATTTATTTCCAGCACGTCCTGAAGTCCACTCCCCAGAACATTAACTGTTCCTCTGATCCTGTCTCTCGCTTTCAGATTTTGAGCTCTTGCCTCTCTACCTGCTGATTCTTTGCGCCAAATATTAGCAGATGAGTTTTTGACCGGGGTATAAATTTAATGTAGTTGGTAGAAGGATTCGATGGCTGATAAGGAAGCATTTCTTCACCAAGACAGATCTGGGAGTCTGGAACTCACAGTCTGAATGGATGGCAGATGCGGAAACCATCATCACATTTTTAAAAATTACTTGGATGTGCACTGAAAGAGCAGTCATCTGCCGATCCCTATCCCTACCGCTGTAACCCATCCATGCACCGCCTATTCCTATTGCTATCTTTGCAAATCTTCCATGGCAGCCTAACCCCTATGCCTTCCACTGCAACCGATCCACGGAACTCTTATTCTTTTCCCTATCGCTATAATCCATCCATGGACAGCCGATCTCTATCACTACGGCTGAAACCCATCCATTGACCGCCTACCCCTATCGCCATCACTGTTACCCATCCATGGAACGCCGATCCCTATCCCTATCACTGTAACTTATCCATAGACCCCCTACCCCTATCCCCATCATTGTCACCCATCAATGGAGCGCCTATTCCTATCCCTATCTCTGTAAATTGTCGTTGGACAGCTTGACCCTATGCCTAACGTTGTAACCCATCCATGGGCCGCATATTGCTATCCCTATCTATGTAAACAATGCATAGATTGCCAACCCCTATCCCTATCGCTGCAATCCTTCTATAGACCGCCTATTCCATTCACTATCTGTAACCCATCCATCGATCACCTGCACCTAACCCCATCACTGTAACCCATCCACCCATCCATGGATTGTCTATTCCTATACCTAACTCTGCAATCCTTCCATGGACCATCTATCCCCACCGCTTTCGCTGAGGCCCATTCATGGACTGCATATCCCAATCTGTATCTCTAGAACCAATTCATGGAGTGCCTATCCCTGTCCCTATCGCTTAACCGCATCCAGGGACTGTCTAATCCTATCCCTTGCGCTGTAACCCAACATGGCCTGCCTATTCCTATTCCGATCTCTGTAACCCATCCAAGGACTGTCTATTCATATCCTTAACGCTGTGACCACTCCATGGACCGCCTCGTCCAATACCAATCTCTGCAATCTATGCATGGACTGCCGATCCCTATGCCTATCTCTTTAATCCATCCATGGATTGCGCATCCCTAACACTATCACTGTAACCCACCCATGGACTCGCTATTCCTTATTTAATGCTGTGATCCGTCCATTGTCCACCTATAACTCTCCCTATCGCTGTAACGCATCCACGCACAGTCTATCTGCATCCCTACTGCTGTCACATATCCATGGATTGACTACTGCTATCCCTATCTCTGTAACTCATCCATGGACCTCTTAATCCTATCCATATCGCTTACAGCCATCCACGGACTGATGATCCCTATCCCTGTACATCATCCATGAGCTACCTGCTCCGATCACTATTTCTGTAGCCCATCCATGGACCGCCTATTTCTATACCTATTGCTGTGACTGATGCAATGACTGCCTATCCCGATCTCTGTAACCCATCCATTGGTCACCTGACATAGAAAAATAGAAACATAGAAAATAGGTGCCGGAGTAGGCCATTCGACCCTTCTAGCCTGCACCGCCATTCAATGAGTTCATGCCTGAACATTCAACTTCAGCACCCCATTCCTGCTTTCTCGCCATACCCCTTGATCCCCCTAGTAGTAAGGACCTCATCTAACTCCTTTTTGAATATATTTAGTGAATTGGCCTCAAAAACTTTCTGTGGTAGAGAATTCCACAGGTTCAACACTCTCTGGGTGAAGAGGTTCCTCCGCATCTCGGTCCTAAATGGCTTGCCCCTTATCCTTAGACTGTGACTTCTGGTTCTTGACTTCCCCAACATTGGGAACATTCTTCCTGCATCTAACCTGTCGAACCCCGTCAGAATTTTAAATGTTTCTATGAGGTCCCCTCTCATTCTTCTGAACTCCAGTGAATACAAGCCCAGTTGATCCAGTCTTTCTTGATAGATCAGTCCCGCCATCCCGGGAATCAGTCTGGTGAACCTTCGCTGCACTCCCTCAATAGCAAGAATGTCCTTCCTCAGGTTAGGAGACCAAAACTGTACACAATACTCCAGGTGTGGCCTCACCAATGCCCTGTACAACTGTAGCAACACCTCCCTGCCCCTGTACTCAAATCCCCTTGCTATGAAGGCCAACATGCCATTTACTTTCTTAACCGCCTGCTGCACCTGCATGCCAACCTTCAATGACTGATGTACCATGACACCCAGGTCTCTTTGCACCTCCCCTTTTCCGAATCTGTCACCATTCAGATAATAGTCTGTCTCTCTGTTTTTACCACCAAAGTGGATAAGCTCACATTTATCCACATTATACTTCATCTTCCATGCATTTGCCCACTCACCTAACCTATCCAAGTCGCTCTGCAGCCTCACAGCATCCTCCTCGCAGCTCACACTGCCACCCAACTTAGTGTCAACCGCAAATTTGGAGATACTACATTTAATCCCCTCATCTAAATCATTAATGTACAGTGTAAACAGCTGGGGCCCCAGCACAGAACCTTGCGGTACCCAACTAGTCACTGCCTGCCATTCTGAAAAGTACCCATTTACTCCTACTCTTTGCTTCCTGTCTGACAACCAGTTCTCAATCCATGTCAGTACACTACCCCCAATCCCATGTGCTCTAACTTTGCACATCAATCTCTTGTGTGGGACCTTGTCGAACGCCTTCTGAAAGTCCAAATATACCACATCAACTGGTTCTCCCTTATGCACTCTACTAGAAACATCCTCAAAAAATTCCAGAAGTTTTGTCAAGCATGATTTCCCTTTCACAAATCCATGCTGACTTGGACCTATCATGTCACCTCTTTCCAAATGCACTGCTATGACATCCTTAATAATTGATTCCATCATTTTACCCACTACCGATGTCACGCTGACCGGTCTATAATTCCCTGTTTTCTCTCTCCCTCCTTTTTTAAAAAGTTGGGTTACATTGGCTACCCTCCACTCCATAGGACCTGATCCAGAGTCAATGGAATGTTGGAAAATGACTGTCAGTGCATCAACTATTTCCAAGGCCACCTCCTTAAGTACTCTTGGATGCAGTCCATCAGGCCATGGGGATTTATCGGCCTTCAATACCATCAATTTCCCCAACACAATTTCCCAGCTAATAAAGATTTTCCTCAGTTCCTCCTCCATACTAGACCCCCGACCCCTTTTATAACCGGAAGGTTGTTCGTGTTCTCCTTCGTGAATACAGAACCTAAGTACTTGTTCAATTGGTCCGCCATTTCTTTGTTCCCCGTTCTGACTTCCCCTGATTCTGACTGCAGGGGACCTACGTTTGTCTTTACTAACCTTTTTCTCTTTACATATCTACATAAACTTTTGCAATCCGTCTTAATGTTCCCTGCAAGCTTCTTCTCATACTCCATTTTTCCTGCCCTAATCAAACCCTTTGTTCTCCTCTGCTGAGTTCCAAATTTCTCGCAGTTCCCAGGTTCGCTGCTATTTCTGGCCAATTTGTATGCCACTTCCTTGGCTTTAATACTATCCCTGATTTCCCTTGATAGCCACGGTTGAGCCACCTTCCCTTTTTTATTTTTATGCCAGACAGGAATGTACAATTGTTGTAGTTCATCCATGCGGTCTCTAAATGTCTGCCATTGCCCATCCACAGTCAACCCCTTAAGTATCATTCGCCAATCCATCCCAGCCAATTCACGCCTCATACCTTCAAAGTTAGCCTTCTTTAAGTTCTGGACCATGGTCTCTGAATTAACTGTTTCATTCTTCATCCCAATGCAGAATTCCACCATATTATGGTCACTCTTCCCCAAGGGGCCTCGCACAACGAGATTGCTAATTAATCCTCTCTCATTACTTAACACCCAGTCTAAGATGGCCTCCCCCCTAGTTGGTTCCTCGACATATTGGTCTAAAAAACCATCCCTTATGCACTCCAGGAAATCCTCCTCCACCGTATTGCTTCCAGTTTGGTTAGCCCAATCTATGTGCATATTAAATTCACCCATTATAACTGCTGCACCTTTATTGCACGCACCCATAATTTTATGTTTGATGCCCTCCCCAACATCACTACTACTGTTTGGAGGTCTGTACACAACTCCCACTAACGTTTTTTGCCCTTTGGTGTGCTGCAGCTCTACCCATATAGATTCCACATCATCCAAGCTAATGTCCTTCCTAACTATTGCCTTAATCTCCTCCTTAACCAGCAATGCTACCCCACCTCCTTTTCCTTTTATTCTATCCTTCCTGGATGTTGAATACCCCTGGATGTTGAGTTCCCAGCCCTGATCATCCTGGAGCCACGTCTCTGTAATCCCAATCACATCATATTTGTTAACATCTATTTGCACAGTTAATTCATCCACCTTATTGCGGATACTCATTGCATTAAGACACAAAGCCTTTCGGCTTGTTTTTTTAACACCCTCTGTCCTTTTACAAGAGACACCCAGGTCTCTTTGCACCTCCCCTTTTTCTAATCTGTCACCATTCAGATAATAGTCTGTCTCTCTGTTTTTACCACCAAAGTGGATAACCTCACATTTATCCACATTATACTTCATCTGCCATGCATTTGCCCACTCACCTAACCTAACCAAGTCGCTCTGCAGCCTCACAGCATCCTCCTCGCAGCTCACACTGCCACGCAACTTAGTGTCATCCGCAAATTTGGAGATACTACATTTAATCCCCTCATCTAAATCATTAATGTACAGTGTAAGCATCTGGGGCCCCAGCACAGAGAATTGCGGTACCCCACTAGTCACTGCCTGCCATTCTGAAAAGTACCCATTTACTCCTACTCTTTGCTTCCTGTTTGACAACCAGTTCTCAATCCATGTCAGTACACTACCCCCAATCCCATGTGCTCTAACTTTGCACATCAATCTCTTGTGTGGGACCTTGTCGAACGCCTTCTGAAAGTCTAAATATACCACATCAACTGGTTCTCCCTTATCCACTCTACTGGAAACATCCTCAAAAAATTCCAGAAGATTTGTCAAGAATGATTTCCCTTTCACAAATCCATGCTGACTTGGACCTATCATGTCACCACTTTCCAAATGCACTGCTATGACATCCTTAATAATTGATTCCATCATTTTACCCACTACCGATGTCAGGCTGACCGGTCTATAATTCCCTGTTTTCTCTCTACCTCCTTTTTTATCACTACCTCTGTAACTAATCCAAGGACTGGGTATTCCCATCGCTATCTCTGAAATCCAACGATGGACCGCCTAACCCTATCCATATTGCTCTAACCCATCCATGGGCCACCACCTCTATCCATATCTCTGAAACCCATTCATACACCGCCTATGCCTATCTCTATTGCGGCTGTAAGCCATAGATGGACCGCCAATACCTAACCCTGTCTCTGCAAACCATCAGTGGACTTTGCATTCCAATCCCTGGTTTTATGTCATCCATGGACTGCCTATCCCTATCCCTTTCTCCGTAACCCATTCATAGACTCTTTATTCCAATCACTTTCTGTAACCCATCCATGGACTGCCTATCGCTATCTCTGTAACCCATGCATGGACTGTATTCCAATCCATACCTATAACAAAACCATGGAACTCCTATTCTTATTTACATAACTCATCCATGGACTGCCGATCCCTATCCTTTTCTCTGCAACCCATCCATCGACTGCCTATCCATAACTAATCCATCCATGCACTGCCTATCCCTATCTCCATCTCTGTAATCCTTCCGTGGATGGCCTATCGCTATCACTATAACCCATCCTAATCGACCACCTATCCCTGTCGCTTTAATCTTCTATACCAGTGCTTCCAATAGGCCATCCTTTTGTCATAACAGAATATTCCCCTCCACCTCAGTTGTCTTTGCCCTCGAACATGTTCGTACTACTTCCCGCAAATCTGCCCTCACGAATTCTCGCCCTCTCACACAAAAAATAAGGGTTTAACCTTGCACTCAACTTCCACCCTACCAGCCTCAAAAATCAATGTAATATACTCTGCCATGTCTGCTTCCGCTAGCGTGATTTAACCACCAAACTCTTCTTCCCCTCTCTTACTATTCCCATTCTGAAAAGACTGCATCTTCCGCGAAATCCTGGTCCATTCCGCAGCCATTCTAAGCAGCGCCTTCCCTTCTCAGGACATCTTCCCAGGCAAGAGCAGGGCATGCAACATCTGCATTGTTATCGCCTGACTACCCACTGTCCAGGCTCCCAAACACACCTTCCAGGTAAAACATTGTTTTACTTGTATTTCGTTCAATGTGTTATACTGTATTCGCTGCTCACCATGTGGTCTCTTCTGCACTGGGAAGACCAGACACAGATTGGGTGATTGCTTTGTGGGGCACCTTGGTTCAGGCGGCAAACTTGACACAGAGCAGCCAGTCACAAGTTATTTTAGTTCTCCGGCGCACTCCCCTACTGAGATCGATGTTTTTGGTGAAATTAAACTCAATGTAAGCTCGAGGAACGGCTCCTCATCTTAATCACTGCTCCAATTTTTTGGACACAACCTGCTGTTAATGATTCTGCAGTTCCCATTTAAAAATCCACGAGAACCATCTTGTGTTTCTTTATTTGACCAATTTTATCCCTTTTGCCTTGCACAATCAATCACTTGATTCATTTCATCTCGTGCCTTCCATCCTGTCACAGATCTTCGCATTTGTTCCGTCCCCAGGGCCCATCCATTTCACTGCCTCGGAACCAGTTTAAAACCTGCTCCAACTCGAACTATTTCCAGTTGTGATGTTTCGTCATCAATTTGACAGGTTAAATTTACTTAGCTCCCCAGAAATGTTTTCTGGCCTGCTAATTATGTCTAGCAATCGCTGTTTGAATTTCGGATTTTCAGCAGAGCCAGTACTTTCCCTTGGAAATATTCAGATCAGCTGCTTGGTTGTGAGGCACAGTGACAAAGCAGCAAGGTCTCGTTTTATAAACTGAAAAGCACAGACGCATCCCCTCTCTATGCATGCATAGAATCTTGCTTTTCAAACTCCTGTTGCTTCTAAAGATCTCGAATTGCAGCTAAATCTGCCAATCCATGTCTCTGAAGATCCAGTGAATCGCCTGGATATGTCGGTGATCGACGCTGCTCCATGCATTGTTCTTGAATTTGGTGCGTGGTGAAGATCATGTCCATTGTGCACCTCAGTGGGCAGAATCAGTACTACGAATCTGTGACTCGACAGTCTCTGCGAGAAGCGGATTCAGGAGGCTTCTTCCCATGACTTTCCCTGGCGCAGACAGCAGGGATGCTCCTCTGTCATTGCCGCAAACGGATTTGTCGCCTTTGCTGGAGCTCGTCACTATTACAACGTCTCCGAAATCCTCTAGTCCTGCTCTCCTCATTCCAAATAAAATAAATCAGTTCATGGATTCGCGCTAACAGTTTTTCTGCACCATGCTTTTATGCTTCGACAGGGATTCCATGTTCTCATGAGGGCTTGTTGGTCTTCAATTATCGGGAGGCCTTTTGAACATTGCGCCGGGCTGCGATTTTTCTGAGTTGGTGACGGTTAGCATGCTGTCAAATGGAATCGAGGTCACTCATGTCGAAGACAGAGTCTCTCATAAGCAGATTTCGAAGTACGCATTCCAGCGGGCATTTACTGCTTCTCTCTCCTTGATAATTACACTTCCGTTTCTGGCCCTCGGTTGGGACAAACTTCACTGCTTGAACGTAATTGGTCTTGAATGCGCTAATTAATGTATGCACGTCGTGTTTGTCAGCTCATTGCTGGATCTCCTGTGCTAATTCTACCCCCCCCCCCGCCATCTGTTCTTTAGGTCGCGAGTTCTATCTTTGATCGCGGCCTTCAGATGTCTGGAGAACTGCTTTCTTGCTCTGAAATTGTGCATCTGTTTCCAATTCTAGAATGATTCGCATTTGTGGCTTATTAGCTCTTGGATCTCCTGGTCATTTTTGGCGAACCAATCTTGATGTTTCCTGAAGGATTTATCAAGCGTCTCTGCACAGCTGGTAACTATAGAGGCCTTCAGGGCAGACCAGACAATGTGGACACTCTGCCTGACTGGAATTCCTGAAGTTGGTTTCGGGGCGCTGTCGGAATAGCGCTTTCTGAACAGGTTCTTTGAATGCTCCAGCTTTGGTTTTCCTGCGCCACCGTTTCTGTTCCCGATGCTGTTTGGATTCTACGTTTATTTAATAACAGGATGGTTCATCCGGCTGTCATCAGCTACTGTCATGGCGTGGGTGTTGCGGACCTCGTTGAGATCCCTAACCCAGACAATGACGTAGTCATCTTGTTGGATTAGTAAACCAGCCATCTTGTGAATGAATTGAAACATACACCGCCCAGCTTCGGAATCAAGCAATGCCGATTGGTCGATTGCTGATTTTTATATATATCTTTTTGCTGCATTTTGCAATTAGGGCAGTTTGGTTTCTTGTCACCAGAAAACCAACAACTGTTTTTAGGATGAACATTGTCCCAGGGGGCCGATATCTGCAGCACCGAGATTGCAAGGCCGAAGGAGCAACGTCACAGACCGAGATATGACGGTCTGAAATCCGCAAATGGGAGTTTTCTTTGTGCAGCGCTTCATGTAAATTTAAATTTAATTTGTTTACGAAAATTCATTAGTAAAACGGGGCATTGCAATTGGTCGCGAATCGAAACCCTGTCTTATCTGCTCCCTCATTTAAGCAGCTTTTCCTCATTGCACCCACCTCCAGACATGTTTTGAGGAACCACCATCGAACTGAAACATTAACTCTGTTTCGCTCTCCACGGATACTGCCTGACCTTCTATTTATTTCCAACATTTTCTTTTTATCATCATCGTAGGCAGGCTCTTGAAGCGAGGATGACGAGTTTTCACGCCAAAAAGTAATGATTACACAGGTGTATTAATAAATGCCCTAATATTCCAGATCCTGAAATATATCGTGAAGGGGGGAACTTGCCTGTGCTTGGAATTCTTAACGTGTGGTGGCCGTGGCATACCAGCAACCACACAGGTTTGACAGAGGTAGGTCTTGATCCAATGGCAAGCTATACGCAAGTCAAGCTGGAGAACAGCTCAGCTGTACAGGCCGAGCGCGCACACATATCTTTGTAACGGTTGGCCCATGCTGCCCTTGGGCTCTCGTGTCTTCTGAGCTCCAGATTCACGCCTCTATTGGGCCTCAGCCACTTCCATCTATGGACTCTTGCTGCTCCTATATCCCTCCTGCTGTGCCTGCCCGCACTGCAATCAGTGACTGGCTTTGTAGCCATCGCCCTCCTGCAGCAGCACGCGCTGCTCCCTGCAATGGCATGCGGCTGCAAGCTTCTATCTCCAAAGGCCCCGGCCTGCAGGCCGGGACCGCGCTGATTTCTGGGCCGGCCCGCCGCAAGCTGCTCCCTCCAATTGCACCGGCCTGCTGATGATCTTGCAAGATGGGACTGCGCCGATTTCCAGGCCAGGCGTCTTCATTGTGCTCGATCCTTGCTATCGATGCGGCTGCATTTGTCGGCTTTAGACCGTGTGCTGCAATGATAGCGCTTCTGATTTCAGTTTAGTGGCAACGGGTTACAATCAAGTCTAGATCGCACGTTTTCATTGGGCTAGACTCACTTTGAAGGAATAGCTGATCATTGCTGGTGCAATAATATCCTCAGAATCAAGTAATCTTTAATTTCGATTTTCGCACATAGTTTTATTTAATTTATATTGTATAACCCAACAATGTTTAAGGGGTGTGTTATGTTTTTTATTTGCACATTATTCATTTCTCCCGCGTAGCATGCGAGAATTCTACCCCTGACCCACCAAAGCTTACATTGTTTTGAAATTTATTCTTCATGCCAGCGCAATTAAATATTTCATTTGTTAATACAAAGTGAAGAGCAATAAAACACTGCAAAGTTCTTCAGATGCTGAAAAAGAATTTATTCAGCAACTGCTCGTGACATGCCACAGGTCCAGCGCCAGATACTGCCACTCAGCTGTGCTCCCGCTCTGTAAACAGCCGCCCCTCTGTGCTCTCGCTGTGTCAACAGCCGCTCCTCTCTAAACCCGCTCTGCAAACAACCGCCCCTCCCTGCTCCCATTGTGTAAACAGCTTCTTTCCTCTTTTCCCGCTCTGTAAACAGTCACTTCTCTCTGCCCCCGCTATGTAAACAGCCGCTCCTCTTTTCCCGCCTGTAAACAGTCACTTCTCTCTGCCCCCGCTATGTAAACAGTCGCTCCTCTCTGCTCCCGCTCTGTAAACAGCTGTTCCTCATGCTCTGCCTCTTTAAACAGCCGCTCCTCCCACCTCCCACGTGTTTAAGATGTGCAATGAGACACAGAGCCGCTCAAACCCGGAAAACTATAACTTTACTCAGTTGTTTCGTTTTAATGTTGCTCCTGTGAAGTTCTGTGATTTCGTACGATGTACAAAATATGGCGCAAATTCACAAGTTTTTAATTTAAATTATTGATCTTGTTTGCAGTGCATTTCAGCTGTGAGAAGGTGGTTTATGACTAAACATTGCGATCGACAGTCCTGGATTTGCACCATGGATCTATCGCATTGCAACACTGATAATCCCAAAGTCAGAATCGAATCACTAGACCAATGAGCCTCCTATAAAATACAACGCAACACGATGCCTGTTGAAATCCCATCGAATGTCGGTAAAGAAGAAAGTGTGAACTCCCTCCTGCCTGTATTGTGTCGTTGAGTGAACTATCAAATTATTCCGCCTCCCCATAATCCTACACATGTTTTCCCATTATTATACATGTTAATAGTTTGAGACATGACATGAGCTGAGTGTAGCATACTTGGAGTAAAAGGTGAATTTGGAAATGAAGCTTACGGTGATTAACAAAACCAACAGAGGCATCAAATGGTCAGCACAATAACAATGAGGATTTTATTCGAATCCGCACGTGTAGCGCACAATGGATTTGCAGTCCTTCGCCTCAACCATTCGGCTACCTCGGATTACTGGTATGTACACTAAATCTGCTTTCTGCTTTTTTAACCAAAACTGAAATCCTCAGCTACAAACGGTACTCACCGCTAGTGCTGCCCGTACACCCAGTTGCAACAATATTCAAAGTGTACAATTAGTGTCTGTCAGTTAAAGGCCTTCCGTTGCTTCAGGTGAGGGAGCGCCAGAAATGTTCGATTGTGAAACAAATTCAGAACAGAGAAAAGAAAATACGTTTGACACGGTGAATTAAACGACCACGCCAGGACTTTGTTAGCATCGACGTCCGGCGCCTTTTCCTTCAGCTCATGCAGTCACTGCTGCCGCCACAATTGTGGTGAGGAGAATTGTAAGCAAAGGGCTATGTTTTTCTGGAAAGCAGGAAAAGCTGAGGCAAGAGGCGCGTTTGAATTAGTAAAACTATATCTACCGCCAACAGTATAAAATTTGTTTCATATAGTGCAGATTGATGTTTTGCTGTGTTCGATCAGCAGTTGCCGCGGATGACAAAAGATAAAAAGCAAACTGTGCCGTAACTCTGATTAGAACCGAGTTTGCTGCGGCTACAACACAGAGTACTAACCACTATAGGATCACGTCGCCGCACAGCAGCTGTCGCAAGGCTGCTCGCACCACAGCATCACACGCAGCACTTCTTAGAAATGATGGATTCTTTATATAAGGCCAAAATCAGCCCCGCCAGAAATAATAGCAGCAATGGAATTCGACCCACATCCTAAAGCGACTGGAGCGTTAATCCAGAATGCTGCAGCCATCGGCAAATTTAAAAGGATTGTAGCCCTTTCACCTGGGAAGAAATTAGCCTTTGAGCGTTGTGAAAAAAAGCCAAGGGAGTGGAGGCTGGGTCATTGAATATATTTAAGGAGGCGACATAGAGAATTTTGAGCGATAAGGGATTAAAGACTTACTTGGAGTCGAATGGAGGATCTATTGTTGACTCGACAGGCGCTTTGATCAGCTGAGCCAAGCAGCGAAACCACGCTTTTAACAGCTTACCTTCACTGAGTCCACTTTCATTGCCTTTTGGAGTTTGAGGCAGTTTTGGGTCTAACCATCTCTCTTGTCTATTCCACCATCTGTCCCGATGCTGCTGCTATCACTCACTGCGTTTATCTCAGTTTCAATCTCTGGTTGAACTGAAGGAAGTCCAGTATTTGTTTCGAACATAAACTAAATGAGAACATAACAACATAAGAAATTGGAGCAGGATTAAGCCATTTGGCCACTCGAGCCAGCTTCGACATTCAATTAGAACATGGCTGATCTACCACTGTACATGGAACTGCGAAGGCCACACCTAGAGTGTTGCATACAGTTCTGGACTCCATATATTAGGAAGGATATTCTTACATTGGTGGCTCTTCAGAGTAGCTTCACTACGTGGTGAAGAAATGTTGAATAGGTTGGGCCTATACACATTGGAATTCAGAAGAATGAAAGGTATTCTGATCGAAACATATACGTTAATGAATGTGCTCGAAAAGATGAACACAGAGAGCATATTTGCAAACGTAGGGAAAGTGAAACTAGCGGACATCGTCTCAGAATAGCGGCAGCACATTTAAAATAGGGAAGAGGGGGAATGTATTCTACCTAACAATATAAGGAAATAAGAACATAAGAAATAGGAGCAGGCGTAGGCCATTTGGTCCATAAAGCCTATTCCACCGTTCAATAAAGTCGTGGCTGATCTGATCATGGATTCAGCTGCATTTCCTTGCCCGCTCCCCATCATTCTTTACCCCGCTTATCGCACAATATTCCTAATATCCGCCTGAAATGTATTCAAACAGCCTCCACAGCTCTCTGGGGCAGAGATTTGCAAAGATTTACAACCTTGTGAGAGAAGCAATTCCTCCTCATCTCAGTTTTAAATAAGTGGCGACTTGTTCTGAGACTATATCACCTAGGTTTCTTTTTCCAATATGAGCGGAAACGTCCTCTCTGCATCCAGCTTGTCGAGCCGCCTCATTATATTATATATTTCACCAAGTTGACCTCTCATCCTTCTGAACTCCAATGTGTACAGGCGCAACCTACTGACCCAAAATGTACGCAATACTCTAGGTGTCGCCTCATCAATACCATGTATACTTGTAGCAGGACCTCTCGGCTTTTATACACAATACCCTTTCAATAAATGCATTCCTGATTACCTGCTCTATCTGCACACTAAATTTTTGTGTTTCGTGCACACGGACCCGCAGGACCATCTGTACTGCAGCATTTTGAAATTTTCCTCCATTTAAAACTAATTTGCTTTTATACATTCCTTCCAAAGTATATAACTTCACATTTTCCAAAATTATACTGCTCCTGCCAAATGTTTGCTCAGTCTCTTAGCCTGGCAAAACTCTTTGCAAATTATTTGTGTTCAACTCACAACTTGCTTTATCACCCATCTTTTTTTCATCAGATAATTCGGCGACTTTGAACTCGGTTCCTTCAGCCAAATCAATACTATAGATTGTAAGTTGTGGAGGTCGCAGCACGTATCCCTGCGGCACCCCACGAGTTACTGTTTGCCAAATGGACAATGTATAATTTATCCCGACGCTCTATTTTCTTTTAATTAACCAATCTTCTATCAATGCTAATATATTACCCCGAACCCAAGACCACGTATTTAACTGGTGCAGCAAACGTTTATGTTGCATGTTATAGAATGCTTTCTGGAAAGCTAAATTCACCACATGCAATGGTTACCTCTTATTCACCCTGTTCGTTACATCCACAAAGAACTCCAGCAAATTTGTCAAACATGGATTCTCTTTGATAAAACCATGATTGTTTAAATTATGCTTTTCGAAATGATCTGCTACTGCTTCCTTAATAATGGACTCCAGCATTTTCCCAACGACAGATGTTAGGAAAACTGATCTATAGTTTCCTGCTTTCTGTCTGCCTCCGTTTTTACACAGGGGCGTTACATTTCCGGGTTTCCAATACGCTGGGAGCTTCCCAGAATCTAGAAAATTTGTCAGATTAAAACCAATGCATCCACTATCAATTTAGCCATTTCTTTTAAGATCCTAGGATGCAAGCCGTCAGGTCCAGGGAGTTGTCCGCCTTTATGCCAATTATTTAACCGAGTAATATTTCTTTCGTGATAGTGATCCATCCCTCCCGAATACCCATTGAGTAACCACAATTGGGATATTTTAGTGTCTTCTACCATGATGCCCGTTACAAAATATTTGTTCAACGTCTCTGCAATTTCCGGGCTCCCCATTATTAATTCCCTAGTCTTGCCCTCTAGGGGACCAATATTTACTTTAGCCATATTTTTCCTTCTTTTGTACCGGAAGAAACTCTTGTTATCTGCCAATTTACTTTCAGGTGGACAGGAGCATGTCAAAGGGAATTTATTCCAAAGAAGTTTGGGGTAATGGGTTTGGGGAGGGCTAACAGGGCAAGGGAATGTACATTAAATGTTGGAACATTTGGAAGTGTAGAGGAATAAAGGGAGCTTTGAGCGCAGGTAAACACATGCCTGCAGGTAGCAGACCACATCAGCCATGATCTTAGAGAATCAAGGGGCCAAATGGCCTATTCATGCTGATATTTCATATTTTCTCATGTTCTGACAATTTGTTTTAATGGCATATGGGACACATGGGCCAAAACTAGAAAACTGCGTGTAGTTCTGCTCATTTAATTACAGGGTCGAGGTGATTGCCGGAGAGCTGGTCGAGAGCAGATTTACGAGGATGTTGCCTGGATTGGAGGATATTAGCTATCAGGAAAGATTACATGGGATGGATTCATTTTTTCAGAGTAGCAGATGCTGAGAAGTGAACTCATTGAGGTGTATACAATTATGAGGGTTTAGATAAAATGGACAGTAACGACCTATTACCCTTAGGATATGGGTCAACAACAAGAGGGAATAAATTAACATAATCAGTTGGGACACAGAGTGGATTTTCTTCACCAATAGAAAGGTGGAGGTGTGAAACCCACAGCCTGAAAAGGTGGTATAGGCAGAAGACTGAACCCTATCTAAAAATGACCTGGATGTGCAATAGAACTGCCCTAATGTACAGGGCTATGGTCCCAGTTTTTGAAAGAAGGATACGGCTGGAACCAAATAGGGGGGAGGCCATCTTAGAATGGGTGTTGTATAATGAATGAGGATAATTTAGCAATCTTGTTGTGCGAGGCCCCTTGCGGAATAGTGACCATAAAATGGTGGAATTCTACATTAGGATGGAGAATGATACAGTTTATTCAGAGACCATGGTCGAACGTAAAGAAGGGTAACTTTGAAGATATGAGGCGTGAATTGGATAGGATGGATTGGCGAATGATACTTAAGGGGTTGTTAGTGGATGGGCAATGGCAGACATTTAGAGACTGCATGGATGAACTACAACAATTGTACATCCCTGTCTGGCATAAAAATAAAAAACGGAAGGTGGCGCAACCGTGGCTATTAAGGGAAATCAAGGACAGTATTAAAGCCAAGGAAGTGGCATACAAATTGGCCAGAAATAGCAGCCAACCCGGGGACTGGGAGAAATTTAGAACTCAGCAGAGGAGGACAAAGGGTTTGATAAGGGAGGGTAAATAGATACGAGAGGAAGCTAACAGGGAACATTAAAACGGACTGCACATGCTTCTCTATATATGTGAAGAGAAAAAGGTTCGTAAAGACAAACTTAGGTCCCGTGAAGTCAGAATCAGGGGATGTCTTAACGGGGAACAAAGAAATGGCAGACCAATTGAACAAGTACTTTGGTTCGGTATTCACGAAGGAGGATGCAAACAACCTTCCGGATATAAAAGGGGTCAGAGGGTGTAGTAAGAAGGTGGAACTGAGGGAGATCCTTATTAGTCGAGAAATTGTGTTGGGGAAATTGATGGGATTGAAGATCGATAAATCCGCAGGGTCTGATGGTCTGCATCCCAGAGTATTTAAGGAGGTGGCCTTGGAAATAGCGAATGCATTGACAGTCATATTCCAACATTCCTTAGAATCTGGATCAGTTCCTCTGGAGTGGAGGGAATCCAATGTAACCCAACTTTTTAAAAAAGGAGGGAGGTGGAAAATAGGGAATTATACACCGCACAGCATGACATCGAGAGAGGGTAAAATGATGGAATCAATGATTAAGAATGTCATCGAAGCGCATTTAGAATAGGTGACATAATAGGTCCAAGTCAGCATCGATTTGTGAAAGGAAAATCATGCTTGACAAATCTTCTGGAATCTTTTGAGGATATTTCCAGTGGAGTGGACAAGGAAGTTGATGTGGTGTATTTGGACATTCAGAAGGCTTTCGCCAAGGTCCCACACGAGAGATTAATGTGTAAAGTTAATGCATAGAAACATAGAAACATAGAAAATAGGTGCAGGAGTAGGCCATTCGGCCCTTCTAGCCTGCACCGCCATTCAATGAGTTCATGGCTGAACATTCAACTTCAGTACCCCATTCCTGCTTTCTCGCCATACCCCTTGATCCCCCTAGCAGTAAGGACCTCATCTAACTCCTTTTTGAATATATGGGATTGGGGATACTGTGCTGACGTGGATTGCGAACTGGTTGGCAGACAGGAAGCAAAGAGTAGGTGTAAATGGGTACTTTTCAGAATGGCAGGCAGTGAGGTTTGTGGCACTGCAAGGTTCTGTGCTGAGGCCCCAGCTGTTTAAATTGTACAATACTGATTTAGACAAGGGGATTAAATGAAGTATCTCCAAATTTGCGGATGACACTAAGTTGGCTGGCAGAGTGAGCTGGGAGGTGGATGCCATGAGGCTTCAGATTGACTTGGAGAGGTTAGGTGAGTGGACAATTGCATGGCAGATGAAGCAATATGTGGATATATGTCAGGTTATGCACTTTGATGGTAAAAACAGAGAGACAACTATTATCTGAATGGTGACATATTATGAAAAGGGGAGGTGCAACTAGACCTGTGTGTCATGGTACATTAGTCATTGAGTGTTGGCATGCAGGTACAGCAGGCGGTTAAGAAAGAAAATGGATAATTGGCCTTCATAGCGAGGGGATTTGAGTACAGGGGCAGGGCGGTGTTACTACAGTTGTACAGGTGCTTGATGAGTCCACACCTGGAGTATCGTGCACAATTCCGTCTCCTAACTTGAGGAAGGACATTATTGCTATTGAGAGAGTGTAGCGAAGGTTCACCAGACTGAATCCAGGGATGGCGGGACTGACATATCAAGAAAGAATGGATCAACTGTGTTTTTATTCACTGGACTTCAGAGGAATGAGAGTGGATCTCAGATAAACGTTTTTAAATTCTGACGGGTTTAGACAGGTTCGATGCTGGAAGAATGTTCGCAATGTTGGAGAAGTCCAGAACCAGGGGTCACAGTCTAAGGAGAAGGGGGAAACCATTTAGTACCGAATGAGGAGAAACTTCTTTACCCAGAGAGTGGTAAACCAGTGGAATTCTCTACCATAGAAAGTTGTTGAGGCCAATTCACTAAATATATTCACAAAGGAGTTAGATGTAGTCCTTACTAATCGGTGGATCCAGAGGAAGGGCGAGAAAGCAGGATTGGAGTACTGAAGTTGCATGTTCAGCCATGAACTCATTGAATAGCGGTGCAGGCTCGCAGGCCTGAATGACCTATTTTGCACCTATTATCTATGTTTGTACTCCTCCAGCCACGTATTCTTCTGATTTATCCTGAGATTCCTACTCTGTCAAACACGTGGCACTGTTAGCAATTCTGAGATTAGTATTTTGAGGTACTACATTTTAATTTAGCTCCTAGCTTCCTAATTGCGTCTCGTAGGAATTCATCACGTTTTTTTTACCTATATCGTTGGTTAGTATATGCACCCGGACAAGTGGCATTTCACCCTCCCTTTCCAGAATGTCCTTCACCCGCTCCGAGAAATCCTCGACCCTTGCACCAGGAAGCCAACATACCATCCTGGAGTCTCAGTTGCGGTCTCCTTCCTATTGAATCTCTTATCGCTATCGCACTTCCACGCTTTTTCCTGCCCTCCTGTACAGCAGTGCCAGACATGGTGCCAGGAACATGGCTGCTGCTCCCTTCCCCTGAAGAGTCATCCGCCTCAACATTACCCAAAGCGGTGTATCTGTTTTGCAGGGGGATGACCGCAAATGAGTACTGCAATTACTTCCTTGCACTGATCTTCCTGTTGGTCACCCGTTCCCTATCTGGCTTTTCCTGCGATGTGACCAACTCGCTAAACGTGCTATTCACGTCATTCTCTGCATCGTGGATGCTCTAGACTGAAACCAGCCGCAAATCACGTGCTGCAATGCGGTCTGTTATGAACTGCAGACGGATGCACTTCCTGCACAAACAGTCGTCAGGGACACCAGAGGCGTTCCTTAGTTCACATATAGTACAGGAGGAGCATAAAACGTATCCGAGCTCTCCTGCCATGACTTAACTTTTGGATTAATTAATGGGGCAACAACAATGTTAAAAGGTCACTTACTGATAAAGAAAGAAAAATAAAAACTACTGACCAATCACCAGTCAATCACTTACCCCTTTGGCTGTGACATCATCTTTCAATTTCTTTCTACATCTTCTTTGCCTTCTCAGTATAGCTGCACCAGCTGGCCTCAGCGATGCGTTGCCTTTTTATAAGTTTCTTTGATGCACATCGCGAGCCGCTCCGACTCGCTACGAACTCCCGAGCCACAGCGATGCGTTGAGCCTTTTTTAAACCTCTCCAACGCACCTCGCGACCATCCCCGACTCACCACGACATCCCCAGCCTTAGCTACGTGTTGGTTTTTTTAATGGGCCTCTCCAGCGCACCTCCCGCGCCTCTCCGACTCACCACGAACTCCAGAGCCTCAGCGACACGTTGGACCTTTTTATAAGCCTCTGCGACGCATCTCTGGAGCCTCTCCGACTCACCAAGCATTCCAAGCTTCAGCGACGCGTTAGGACCTTTTATCGGCCTCTCCGACGCAAGTCCCGAGCCTCCTCATCTCACTACGAACTCCGGAGTATCAATGTCGTGCAGGACCTTTTTATAGGCTTCCCCGACCACCTCCCCAACCTCACCGACTCACCACGAAATCCCGAATCTCATCGGCGCGTTGTGCCTTTTTATAGGACCCTCTGATGCATCTCCCGAGCCTCTCTGACCCACGACGAACTCCCGAGCCTCAGCGACGCGTTGGGTTTTTTGTAAGCCCCTCCAACGCAACTACCGAGGCTCTCCAAAACAACACGAACTCCCGAGCCTCAGCTACGCGCTGCGCCATTCTATCGGTCTCTCCGACTCAACTTCCGAGCCTCAGCGATGCGTTGGTCCTGTTACGAGGCCTCTCCAATTCACCGTGAGCTCCCGCGACTCGGCGACGCGTTGGCTCTTTTTATAGGGCTCTCCGACGCACCTCCCCAGCCTCTCCGATTCACCACAAACAACATACTTACCTGTTTCATAATGGAAACGGCTCACTCCTTCAAATATAAACAATTAATACCAAAGTGCTGTCAAAGAACTGCCACCTGCCCCTGAATCATTGTGGCTCTTTGGAATCTAAATGCTCACATGGAACCATTAATAAAATGTATATAAAATGTGAGGGAAACACCAATTATCATTTCAACGTCGAATCATTGCCTGATCTTAGCGAGGATTAAACAACCTTTGCGTTGCATCTGTCTGCACTATCATATAAGTACTTCACGCTTGCCCGTTGTGCCACTAGAGCCATACGATGGTAATGTGAGGCATCATTACTCCCAAGTTACAGCTGCATTTTCCACCGATCTTATATACAAGTGTGCATAGAGTCATTCCGCTCAAAAATACGCCATTAATTCCATCGTCTCTGTGCCACACTCAGAAAAATGTTTCAAATTATTCCCACGTCAGAAATTTTGCGCCAAAGCCCTGCTTTATATTTCTGTGTATCTGTTTATTATTTACAATGCAGGAAGGATATATTCACCTTGGAGTGAGTGCAGCGTAGGACTTTCGAAATGAGACCTAGAATCCAAGGCCAGATTACAAAATTAAAGTTGTATTCTATTGAATGTAGAAGGATAAGGTGTGATTTGACCAATCAATTCAAGATATTAGGGGAAAATGTTAGTATAAGCAGAGATACATTTTTCTCGCTGTCTGTGGATTCTCGGATTAGGGGACATAGTCTACAAATTAGAGCCAAAAGTGAACTTAGCCAACACGTCTGCTCAAAAACGATGATAAAGTTTGGAACTCTCTTCTGCAAACTGAAATTGATGATCGATGAACTGTTAATTTTAAATCTGACGTTGACATATTTGTGTCAACGAATGGTATGATATGGGCCAAAGGAAGCCAGATAAAGATCAGCCATTTTCTCATTGAGTGGCAGAACTACTCGATGTGCTCAATGGTCTACTCCTGTTCCTATATACACATCCTCTCGTCTGGGCATTTGTACACATTTAGGGAGTAGGCAGATGTGAATAATTTACAGGGAAAAATTTAGATCATATCTTCAAGTCTTGCACTCACACGTAACGATGCACAGACTCACGGATTCATTCATTCAGAATCAACCGAGATATAGAGATTCCGAGATAAACACAGTCAGGCGGACTTGCAATATTCTCAATGATCAAAATGCTGTTATCAGAGATTGCAGGTACATGTCCTGCGGCTGCCTTTTTATACATTGGTCAATAGCTTTCTCTATATGCACCGGATCCACTTTACATCCGACATTACTAAATCAGTGTACTTAGTCCATCCGGAATCTATGGTATGCACTGGCGTGAGCTGCTGTTCCAGTGAAGTTTACTGACATAAGATGATCCGACATTTTCACCATTGTCGAGTGCCCATTTACTCAAAGAACGAAGCCGAACAGAATGAGGTTTATACATTGAATTAACAATCAGGAATCTATGGCTCACTGGCGAAAGCTCCGTTTGAACCCGACAACCACAGCCTTTAAAGGTAGAGAGTTTATCTAAGAGAAATCATGTTTCCATAAATGTGTTAGTGTTTTTGAATTTGCAACTGGTAGAATAGGTGAGGGGAACTAGTGGATTTGTGTAATAGGGTTTTCAGAAGGCATTCAATAAGCTGCCACTTAAGAGAGTATTAATGAATATAGTTCTCAATGGATTGGGGTTATTAGACTAACGTACATTGAGGATTGGTTAACGGTGAGTACAAATGAACTTTGGTTTGCTGTAAATTGTGGGGTTCCGCAATGTTCGATGCTTGGGCCTCAGCAATTCTTACAATATATCAATGATTTGATTCACGGGACAAAGTGTAGTGTATTGATGTTTGCCAATAATATAAAGTTAGGTGGGAATTTAAGTTGTGAGCAGGATGCAAAGAAGGTTCAAGGGAATATAGACAGGCTAAGTTAATGGACAAGAACGTGGCAAATGGAATATCGTGAGGAGAAATGTCATGTTTTCCACTTTTGCAGAAACAATCGAAAAGCAGAGATTTATTAAAAGGTGAGAGAGTGGAAACTACTAGTCTCCAGAAGGACCTGTGTGTCTTTGTACACGAATCACGGAAATATAAAATGCATGTAGAGCAAACAATGACGAGAGGAAAATATATGTTCGCCTTTATTACAAGAGGACTTGAATGTCAGAGTGAAGAAGACTTACTATAATTATACAGGACACTGGTGAGTGCACAGCTGGAGAATTGTGTACAGTTTTGGACTCCTTGTCTAAGTCATGGCGTGAATGTTCCTACAAGGAACGATTAAGTAGACTGGGGTTATATTCTCTATAGTTTAGAATAATTAGATGTGATCTCATTTACTAATACACAATTCTTACTGGGCCAGAGAGTGTTTTTGTATGTGGGATGTTACTGCTGACTAGAGCGAGGGAATTCCTGAATTTAGGGTCATCTATTTAGGACAGTGATGAGGAGAAATATCTAAACTTAGAAAGTTGTGAATATTTAGAATTCTCTATCGGCGAGTGATGATGAGTCTCTGTCATTGAGTACATTCAAGACGGAACTCAATAGATTTTTGAAATTAAGGGAATCAAGGGATAAGGCAATAGTGCGCACAATTCAAGTTGTGGTAGAGGTTCAGCCATAATTTTGATCAATGCCGGAGCATGCCAGAGGATCCAAATGGCGTACTCGTGTTCCTATGTCTCATATTCTTATGTTCTTATGTTCCAGAATCTGGAATCCAGATGAACATTCCTATTCTATGAAAACGTGCTCAACGATTTTGCTCCTGGAATTCATCGTTCTAACGTTAAGGAGAAGTGTCCTTTCTTCTTCATTCTCCCAACATAGAAACATAGAAACAGAGAAACATAGAAAATAGTTGCAGGAGTAGGCCATTCGATCTTCGAGCCTGCATCACCATTCAATAAGATCAAAACTGATCTTTCCCTCAGTACCCCTTTCCTGCTTTATCTCCATACCCCTTGGTCAACTTAGCTGTAAGAGCCATTTATAACACGCGCCTGCATATATCTAATGAACTGGCATCAACATCTCACTATGGCAGAGCATTCTACAGGTTAACAACTCTCTGAGTGAAGAAGTTTCTCCTCATCTCAGTCCTATTTCCGACATCTTATCCTTAGACTCTGTCCCCTGGTTCTGGACTGCCCTAACATCGGGAACATTCTTCCTGCATCTAACCTGTCCAATCCCGTCAGAGTTTTATATGTTGCTATGTGATCCACTCTCATCCTTCTTAACTCCAGCAAATACAGGCCCAGTCGATCCAGTTCCTCCTCAGATGTCAGTCCTGCCATGCCTGGAATCATTCTGGTGAACCTTCTCTGCAATCCCTCAATAACAAGAACGTCCTTCCTCAGCTTAGGAGACCAGAATGAACACAATGTCCCATGTGAGGCCTCACTAAGGTCCTGTACAACTGCTCCTATAATCAATTCTCCAAGCGAAGAAGGCCATTTGTCTTCTTCACCGCCTGCTGTACCTTAATGCCGAATTTCAGTGACTGATGTACCATGACACCCAGGACTCGTTGCACCTTCCCTTTTCCTAATCTGCCACACGCAGATAATAATCTGCCTTGGTGCTTTTGCCGCCAAAGTGGATAACCTCACATTTATCCAAATTATATTGCATCTGCCATGCGTTTGCCCACTCACCTAATCTGTCCAAATCAATCTGCAGCCTTTTAGCGTACTCCTCACAGCTCACTCCATCACCAAGCTTAGTGTCATCTGCAAACTTGGAGATATTTCACTCAGTTCCTTCATCGAAATCATTAATGTATATTGCAAATAGCTGGGGTCCCAGCACTAAGCCCTGCTTCTCTGAAAAGGAAATTTGTATCGCGACTTTTGCATCCTGTCTGCCAAACAGTTCTCTATCCGCGTCAGTACATTAGTCCCACTATCTTGTGCTATAATTTTGTACAACAATTCCTGCTTGGGACCGTGTCAAAGCCTTTTGAAATTTCAAATAAACCATATAGACTGGTCCTCACTTGTCAACTCTATCAGTTAAATCCTCAAATAATTCTAGAAGATTTGTCAAAAATCAATTTCCTTTCATAAATTCATGCTGACTTGGAATTATCCTGTCACTGCTTTCGAAATGCGCTGCTATTTCTTCTTTAATAATTGATTCCAACATTTCCCCATCACTGACGACAGGCTAACCGGTCTTTAATTACCCTTTTTGTCTCTCCCTCCTTTCTTAAAACGTGGTGTTACATTAGCTACACTCCAGTCCATAGCAACTGATCTAGATTCGATAGTTTGCTGGAAAATGATCACCAATGCATCAACTATCTTTAAAGCCACAGCCTTAAGTACTCTGAGATGCAGACTTTCAGGCACCGGGGAATTATCGACCTGCAATCCTACCAATTTCCCCAACACAATTTCCCCCCTATTAAAGATTTCCTTCAGTTCCTTCTTCTCACTTGACACTCGGTTCCTAATATTTCCGGAAGGCTATGTGTTTCTTCCTTCGTGAAGACAGAACCAAAGTATTTGTTTAACTGGTCCGCCATTTCTTTGTTCCCATTATAAATTCACCAGAATCTGACTGTAAGTGACCTACGTCTGTCTTCACTAATCCTTTTTCTCCTCACATATCTATCGAAGCTTTTGCGGTCTTTTTTTATGTTCCCAGCAATCTTCCTCTCATGCTCTGTTCTCCCCCTCCTAATTAAACACATTGTACTCCTTTGTTGAATTATAAAATCTCCCAATCCTCAGATTTGCTGCTTTTTCTGGCCAATTATTATGGCTCTTCCTTGGATTTAATATTATACTTAATTTCCGTTGTTAGCCATGATTAATCAATCTTCCCCATTTTATTTTTACTGCAGACAGGGATGTACAATTGTTGAAATGTGATCTTTAAATATTTGGCATTGTCTATTCACCGTCAACCCTTTAAGCATGACTCCCCAGTCTATTGTGGCCAGTTCATGCCTCATACCAACTGGAAAGTTACCTATTCTTAAGTTCAGGTCCCTAGTCTCTGAATAATCTGCATCACTCTCCATCTTAATAATGATTTATTCCCTATTATGGTCACTCTTCCCGAAGGGACCTCGCAAAGCAAGATTGCAAATGTGTCCTTTCCCTTAGCCATGCAGTCTAGGATGGCCAGCCCTCTAGTTTGTTCCTTGAAATATTGGTCTCGAAAATCATCCCAAATACACTCCAGAAGATCCTCTTCTACCGCATTGCTACCAGTTTGGTTAGCCCAATCAATATGTAAATTAAAGTCGCACATGATAACTGCTGTACCTTTATTGCCCGCATTCCTAATTCCTTGTTTGATGCTGTCCGCAACCTCACTGCTATTGTTTGTTGGTCTGTACACAAGTCTTACTAGCGTTTTCTCTCCTTTGGTATTCGGTAGCTACAACCATACCGATGCCACATCATCAAAGTTAATGTTCCTCCTTGCTATTACTTTAATTTCCTCTATAACAAACAACGCCGCCGCCTCCACCTCCTTTTCCTTTCTGTCTATCCTGGCTGAATGTTGAATATGCCTGGATGTTCAGTTCCCAGCCGTGATCAGCCTAGAGCCATGTCTCCATGATGCCAATTACATCATATCCGTTAACAGCAATCTGCGCAGTTAATTCGTCCACCTTTTAACAAATACTCATCCATTGAGGCACAGAGCCTTCAGGCTTTTCTTGTTAATACAGTTTGCCTCTTAGAAACTTGCTGTAATATGGCCTTTTTGATTTTTGCCTTGGGTTTCTCTTCCTACTACTTTTCTTTACTTTCTTTTTATCCTTTGCTCCTGCCCCATTCTACTTTCCTCTATCTCCCTGAATAGGTTTCCATCCCCCTGCCATATTAGTTCCAACGCACCGCATCAGCACTAGCAAACACTCCCCCAAGGATATGGGTTCCAGTCGTTTCCAGGTGCAAACCGTCCAGTTTGTACTCGTCCCACCTCCCCCAGACCCGGTTCCAATTCCCCAGGAAGCTCAATCCCTCCATTCTGCACCACTCCTCAAGCCACGTATTCATCTGAGCTATCCTGCGATTCCTACTGTGACTAGCACGTGGCACTGGTCGCAATCTTGAGATTACTAATTTTGATGTCCTAATTTTTAATTTAGCTCTAGCCCCCCAAATTAGTCTTGTCCGCCTTCATTCCGTTTTTTACCGATATCGTTGGTACCTATATGCACCGGATAACCTTCCCGCACATGAAGCGTTCCTGCCTTCCCACATATCACAGGAGCAGCATGACACGGGTCTGGGCGCCCTTGCCATGACTTACACTTAGATTAACGTAAATTTGCAAAAGCAATGCTAAAGCTAACCGACTGATAAATAAAAAGAAAGACTACTCGCCAATCACCAACCAGTCGCTTACCTGCTTGGCTGTGACGTCAGCCTTCTATTTCTTTCTACTTCTTCTTTGCTTTCACTTCCTGGAGCTGCACCAACTGGCCTATCGAACGCTGCCGCCTCCACGAAATCCCCGACGCCGCCCGGCTGGACGTTAGGCATTTTGTAGGCCTCTGCGACGCTGCCCCACCTCCTCAAACTCTCCACTGCTTCGCGACTCGTCTCTGGGACTTTTGTAGTCCTCTCTGACGATGCTCCACCTTCTCGAACTCCCCGCTGCCTCCCGACTCGTCGCTGAGCCTTTTTCACGCCTGTCCGACGCTGCTACAGCTTCTCGAACACCCCGCTGCCTCCCAACTCGTCGATGGGCCTTTTCTGGCCTCGACGCTTCTCCGTCTCATCGAACGCCACGCTGCCTCCCGACTCGATTCTGGGCACTTTGTAGGGCTCTCCGAAGCTGCTCCACCTCTTCGAAACTCCGCTGCCTCCCGATCCGTCGCTGGTCCTTTTTATGTGTTCTGCGATGCTGCTCTGCCTCCTCGAACTCCCCACTGCCTGCCGACACGACGCTGGGCCTTTTCAAGCATCTCGGGCGCTTATCCTCTTCCTCGAACTCCCAGCTGCCACCCAACTCGATGCTGGGCCTCCGGTAGTTCTCTCTGACGTTGCTCCACTTCTTCGACCTCCCCGTTGCCTTCCGACTCGAAGCCTGGACATTTGTAGGCCTCTCCTACGCTGCCTCTCCTCCTCGAACTCCCCTGAGTTGTTGGTAGAGCTCCTAATTTTCCGATTTCTGAAACTCCAAATTGCGCTGTTGATGAAGCAGCAATTTCCTATTTAAGTGTCGACTCGTTCAATATATATCACTTAAATGTCCAGTTTAAGTTGCGATCTCCCAAATCCTCTGCTGCAGGGAAAACTAAGTCACCTCTTTGTAGAGCTAACTCTGATCTTTCTAAAAGCAATTCCCCTGTTTATGGAGCAAATTGTGCTATTTCTGGAGCTAATCCCAATGTTCGTGTGGCTGCTAATTTCCCAGTCTGTGAAGCTCCGAATTCAACTGTTTCTCGAGCAACTTCCCCTGTTCCTGGAGTTAATCACATTTTATCTGTAGCTGAAAAGCCTTCTGTTTTTAGAGCACCTGACTCTTCCTCTATCTGTAACTAATCAACATATTTCTAGACGTAATTACTCTCTTTCTGGAGCACCAAATTCCGGTGATTCTGGAGCATTTAATTCCCCAGTAGGGGGAGTTAACTCCAGTATTTCTGGAGCTAATTCCCCGATTTATGGAATTATTTCCACTAATGAATAATAACCTATTCTCCTTGTTTCTGGAGATATTTCCCTTATTCCGGTGTTAGATTCAATGTTCTTGGAGCTGCTAAATCCCACCTTACGGCAGCTCCGATTGACGCTGTTGCTGGAGCTCGTACTACCCCAGGTTATGCAGGTCCTAGTTCCACTGTTTCTGGAGCTATTTCAGTTGTTTGTGGAGATCATAATTCCCCTGTTTCCGGAGCGGCAAACTGTGCTGTTTATGAAATATCAAATTGCGCTTATTTATATGTCTGCCATTTCCCGATATATTTATCTCCGAATTATTCTGCTTATTGTGCGCTCTCCTAATTACCCTGCTACAGGAATAAATTGTTTACCTGTTTATTGATCCTAAACTTATCTTTTTAAATGTAATTTATTTTGTTTCTGAAGCTACTTCCTCTGTACTTAACAATTTCCTGTGTTTCTTGAGCTCCTAATTCCTCTGTTTCTCCAGTGCACAATTCTCTAGATTATGCATCTCATAATTCTCATCGTTCTAGACCCAAGTTCCCTATTTCTAGAGCTAATACCCATGTTTCTTAACTAATTCCGGTATTCGTGGAACTCCGAATTCCCCTCTCTGCAGCTCCTAATTACGCGGGTCCTGGCCCTTATTTCCTTGTATCTGGAGCTAATTACCCTGTTTCTGGAGTTCATCATTTTTCTGGGGTTCTTAATATCCCAGATTGTGAATCTGCTAATGCTTCTATTTCTGGAGGTAACTCCCCTGATTCTATTGCTAATTGAACTGTTTCTGGAACTGATACATTATTTTCTGGGGAAAATTAATGGAGATAATAATTTCCCTTTTTGTGGAGCTCCATATTGTGTGGTTTATGAAGCAAAAAAATTGTCCTTTTTACATGTGCAGTAGTTTGCCGATATCTATGGCTCCGAATTGTCCTGTTTATGGTGCGCTCTCATAATTAGCCTCAAACATGAACAGAAAATTCACCTTTTCTGCAGGTAACTCTCCTCTTTCTAAACATAATTCTCCTGTTTCTGGAGAGAATTGCGCTGTACTGTGATTATTCCTGTGATCCTGGAGATTGCCTCCCGTGATTCTGTAGCTCCCCATTGCCCTGTTTCTGGAGCGAATTCAACTTTTTCTGGAACTGCTAATTTACCAGTTTCTGTAATTTCTACGTTTCAACTTTCAAGACCTAATTCCACAGTTTGTAGACCTAATTCCCCTATTTCTGGCGCTTATTCCCTTGTTTCTACGCTAATTCCAGTGTTCCTGGCGCTCCTACTTACTTTCTTTCTGCGACTACTAACTTTCCTGTCTCTGTCGGGAATTCCCCTATTTTCAAACTAATTCAGATGTTTCTGGAGCTAATATTACCTTTTTTCCAGAGCAAATTTCATAGTTGCTGAAAGTCCTAGTTACTCTCTTTCTGGAGAATCTGAGTTGTTTGTGGAGCTTCCATTTGTCCTTTTTCTGTAGCTCCAAATTAAGCTGTTTATGAAGCAACTAAGTGGCCACTAGATATATATATATATATATATTCTAAAAAATGTCCTTTTTATGCTGCACTCTCCTACATTCGCTGCTGCAGTGCCAGCTAAATTTGGGGATTCTAAGTTGTTTGTGGAGTTCCTAATTGTCTTTTTTCTGGTGCTCCAAATTGCACTGTTGATTGAGCACCCAATTGTCCTATTTAAGTGTCTCCTAGTTACATATATATAGCTCCGAAATTTGCTGTTCATGACGCGCTATCCTAAATCCCCTGCTGCAGTGACACCTCTTTCGAGAGGTATCCCTGTTCTTTCTAAATATAATTGTCCTGTTTCTGGAGCTAATTGCGCTGTTTCTGGCGCTAATCCCACTGTGCCTCGGGCTGCTAATATCCCAATCTGCCAGCTCCTAATTCCGTTGCTTCTCCTGCAATTTCACCTCTTAATCGAGATAATCACCTTGTATCTGCAGCTGAAAAGTCCTCTTTTCTGGAGCACTTGATTCTCCCACTATCTGGAGCTCATCACAATTGTTCTGGACATAATTTGCATGTTTCTGGAGCTCAATATTCTGGTGTTTCTGGAGCACTTAATTCCTCATTTTACGGCGTTAACTACAATATTTCTGGAGCTAATTCACCGCTTTATGGCATGAATTCGTGTAATTAAAGATATCCCAGTCCCCCTCTTTCTGCAGCTATTACCCTTGCTCTAGGGTTAGTTTCAATATTCTTGGAGCTGCTAAATCCCATCTTGTGGGACCCCCGAATGCCGTTATTGCTGCAGCTCCAGCTACCCCAGGTTATGTAGTTAATATCCCTCTCTGCAGCTTCCAACTCCCAGTTCCTTGAGCTAATTCCCCAGTTTCTGCAGCACAGTTTTTTCTGGAGTCCCTAATATCTCTGATTGTGGATCTCCTAATGCATCTATTTCTGGAGGAAACACCCTTGTTTCTTTTGGTAATTGAACGGTTTATGGAGCCATGCTTTTTCGTTTGAAAAATTACTGTGGTGCTCCTAATTCCCCTTTTTTGTGGAGCTCGAAATTGTGAAGTTAATGGAGCACATAATAGTCTTTTTTTAACGTATCTAGTAGTTTGCCAATACACATGTTTCTGAACTAATTCCAGTATTCCTGAAACTCCGAATTCACCTCTCTGCAGCTCCTAATTACGCGGGTCCTGGAGCTAATTCCCTTGTTTCTGGAGCTAATTCCCCTGTTTATGTAGCTCCGAATTGTCCTGTTTATGATGCGCTCTCCTACTTACCCTGCTACATGAATAGAAAATTCACATGTTCTGGAGGAAACTTTCCTCTTCAAAACTTAAATCCCCTCTTTTTGAGCTAATTGCGCTGTACTATGATTATTCCTGTGCTCCTGGAGCTTGCTTCCCCTGTTTCTGCAGCTCCCCATTGATCTGTTTCTGGAGCGAATTCCACTCTTTCTGGAGCTGTTAATATACTAGTTTCTGTAACTCCTATTTTTCATCTTTCGAAACATAATTCCACAGTTTCCAGAACTAATAATCCTCTTTCTAGCGCTAATTCCCTAGTTTCTGCGCTAATTCCCATGTTCCTGGAGCGCCTACTTCCCCTCTCTGCGACTCATAACGTCCCTGTTCCTGGAGTGAATAATCCTGTTCCTGTAGCTAATTCAGCTGATTCAGTAGCAAATACTTTTATTTCTGGAGAAAATGCCACCGTTTCTGAGGTCATAGTTCCCTTCTTTCTCGACATACTTCAGTTGTTTGTGGAGCTCATAATTCCACTGTTTATGGAGCTCCCGACTCTACTGTATATGAAGCAACTAATTGTCCTTGTTATGTGTCTACTAGTTTGCCCATATATATTGCTCCGAATTATGCTGTTTATCCTCCGTGTTCCTAATTCCACTGCTACAGGAAGAGTAAATTCAATTCTTCCCGGATGTAAATCTCCTATTACTAAACACAACTCCCTTTTTCTGGAGCTAATGGCACTGTACTGTGATTATTCCCATGCTCCTGGACATCTCCCCTTTGTCCTGTTTCTGTTGCTAATTCAATTTTTCCTGGAGTTGTTAATCCACTAGTTTCTGTAACTCTTACTTTTCATCTTTCTCGAGCTAATTCTACTGTTTCGGGAGTTAATGGCTATATTTCTGGAGCCAATCCCCTTGTTTGTGACCTAATTCCCGTGTCACTGGAGCTTCAACTTCCCCTCTTTATGCGGCTCAAAATTTCCCGGTTCCTGGAATTAATTCTGCTGTTTCTGGAGGCAACTCCCGTATTTACATAGATAATTCAACAGTTTTTGTAGCAAATGCCTATGTTTCTGGAGTTAATTCCGCACTGTTCGAAGGTCCCAGTTCTCTTGCCCCTGTAAATCCTAATTCCTTTGTTTATGAGCTAATACCTATGTTTCTGCAGCTAATTCCTAAACACCTGAAGGTCCCAGATCTCCTGTCCCTGAAGCTCCTAATTCCTCTGTTTATGGATCTAATACCTATGTTTCTGGAGCTAATGACAATATCTGATTGTTCCAGTTCTCCTGTTCCTGCATCTTCTAATTCCTCTGTTTCAGGGGCTGTGTTTCTGGAGCTAATGCCATAATATTTGAACGTCCCAGTTCTACAGTTCCTGCAGATACTAATGTATCTGTTTCTGGAGTTAATACCTATGTTTCTGTAGCTAATTCCACATTATCTGAAGGTCCGTCTTCTCGTTTCCTGGCAGCTCCGAATTCCTCTGTTTCTGGAGCAAATGCCTATTATTTCTGGAGCTAATTCCCAAATATCTGAAGGTGCCAGTTCTCATGAACTGCAGCTCCAGATTCCTCTGTTTCTGGAACTAATATCTGTTATTTCTGGAGCTAATTCCCCAATATCTGAAGACCCCAGTTCTCCTGTCTCTTCGGCTCCTACTTCCTCTATTTCTGGGGCTAATACCTATGTTTCTGCAATTAATTCTCCAATATCTGAAGGAACTGTGGAATTAGCAGCTCGAGGAACAATGGAATTAGCTTCAGAAATAATGAAATTAGCAGCTATAGGAAAAATGGAATTAGCAGCTACAGAAACAGAGGAATTAGCTGCAGAAACAGTGGAATTAGCAGCTACAGAAACAGGGGTATTTGCCACAGAAACAGTGTAATTAACAACGGAAATAGTGGAATTAGCTCCAGAAGCAGTGGAATTAGCTCCAGAAATAGGGAGGAATTAGCAGCTGCAGAAAAACTACAGCTAGCTCCTTAAATAATGGAATTAGATCCAGAAACAGTGAAATTAGCAGCTCCAGGAACAGAGGATTTAGCTATAGAAATCAGGAATTAGCCCCAGAAACTGAGGAAATAGCTCCAGAAACAGTGGAAATAGCTCCAGAAACTGGAATTCGCAGCTTCAGAAACAGTGGAATTAGCTCCAGAAACAGAGGAATTAGCTCCAGAAACAGTGGATTTGGAAGGACCAGAAATACAGTAATTAGCCCCAGAAACAGGGGAATTAGCACCAGAAACAGTGGAAATAGAAGGACTAGAAATAGAGGAAATAGCCCCAGAAATAGAGAAATTAGCCCCAGAACCAGGGGAATTGGCTCCAGAATCAGTGGAAATGGAAGGACTAGAAATAGAGGATTAACCCCAGAAAGAGTGGAATTAGCTCCAGAAACAGTGGCTTTCGCAGCTCCAGAAACTGTGGAATTAGCTCCAAAAACAGTGGACTTAGCTCCAGAAACAGAGGAATTTGTTCAGAAAGAGAGGAATTAGCCTCAGAAACATTGGAATTAGACGCAGAAACAGTGGAATTAGCTCCTGAAACTGTGGAATTAGCTTCAGAAAGAGTGGAATTAGCTCCGGCAACAGTGGATTTTGCTCAAGAATGTGGGGAGTTAGCCCCAGAAAGAGTGGAATAAGCCGCATAAACAGTGGAATTAGCGCCAGAAACAGAGGAATTAGCTCCAGAAATATTGAAATTGGCAGCCACAGGAACACTGGAATGAGCAGCTCCAATAACAATAGTATTAGCTTCAGAAATATTGGAATTAACAACTCCAGAAACAGCAGAATTAGCGCCAGAAGCAGTGGAATTAGCAGCTCCAGAAACAGTGGAATGAACTCCAGAACAGTGGAATTAGCAGCTGTAGAAACAGGGGACTTAGACACAGAAACGGTTGAATTAGCTCCAGAAACAGTGGAATTAACGCCATAAAGAGTGGAATTAAATCCAGAAACAGTGGAATTAGCTCCAGAAGCAGTGGCATTAGCTCCAGCAACAGTGGAATTAGCTCCAGAAAGTGTGGAATTAGCCACAGAAACAGTGGTATTAGCTCTAGAAACAGTGGAATTAGCTCCAGAAATAGAGGAATGTGTTCAGAAAGAGGGGAATTAGCCCCAGAAACATTGGAATTAGCCGCAGAAACAGTGGAACTAGCTCCAGAAACAGTGGAAATAACTCCAGAAACAGTGGAATAAGCTCCAGAAATATGGAATTAGCAGCTTCAGCAACAGTGGAATTTGCTCTAACAACAGTGGAATTTGCTTCGGAAACAGTGGAATTATTTCCAGAAGCAGTGGAATTAGCTGCAGAGAAAGTGGAATTAGCTCCAGAAAAAGTGGAATTGCCGCAGAAACAGTGAAATTAGCTCAAGAAATAGAGGAATTTGTTCAGAAAGAGGGGAATTAGCCCAAGAAACCTTGGAATTAGCCGCAAAAACATTGGAATTAGCGCCAGAAACAGGAATTATCCAGAAATATTGGAATTAGCAGACACAGGAACTGTGGAATTAGCAGCTACAGTAACAATAGTAGCAGCTTCAGAAATATTGGAATTAGCAGCTCCAGGAACAGCAGAATAAGCGCCAGAAGCAGTGTAATTAGCAGCTGCAGAAACAGGAGAATTGGCCCCAGAAACAGTGGGATTAGCTCCAGAAACTGTGGAATTAGCTCCAGTTAAAGGGAGGAATAGGCCACTCCAGAAAAAGTGTAATTAGCTCTATCAACAATGGAATTAACCCCAGAAACAGGAATATAAGCAGTTCCAGGAACATCAGATTTAGCAACTGCAGAAACGATGGAATTACCATTTCCAGCAACATTGGAATTAACAGCTCCTGAAACAGGGAGGAATTAGCAGCTCCAGGAACAGTGGAATTAGAAGCTCCAGAAACAGTGGAACTAGCTTCAGAAACAGTGAAATTATCAGCGCCAGGAACAGTGGAATTAGCAGCTTCAGGAACAGTGGAATTAGCTCCAGAAACAGTGGAATTAGCTTCAGAAACAGAGGAATTTGTTCAGAAAGAGGTGAATTAGCCCCAGAAACATTGGAATTTGCCGCTGAAACAGTGGAATTAGCTCCGGAAACTGTGGAATTAGCTTCAAAAACAGTGGAATTAGCTCCAGCAACAGTGGAATTAGCTCCAGAAAGAGGGGAGTTAGCCACAGAAAGTGTGGAATTAGCCGCAGAAACAGTGGGATTAGCTCTAGAAACAGTGAAATTTGCTCCAGAAATAGAGGAATGTGTTCAGAAAGAGGGGAATTAGCCCCAGAAACATTGGAAGTAGCCGCAGAAACAGTGCAATTAGCTCCAGAAACAGTGGAATTAACTCCAGAAACAGTGGAATTTGCTTCGGAAACAGTGGAATTATTTCCAGAAGCAGTGGAATTAGCTCCAGAGACAGTGGAATTAGCTCCAGAAAAAGTGGAATTAGCCGCAGAAACAGTGGAATTAGCTCAGGAATTAGAGGAATGTTTTCATAAAGAGGGCATTTAGCCCCAGAAACATTGGAATTAGCGCAAGAAACAGGAATTATCCATTATATTGGAATTAGCAGCCACAGGAACTGTGGAATTAGCAGCTACAGTAACAATAGTAGTAGCTTCAGAAATATTGGAATTAGCAGCTCCAGGAACAGCAGAATTAGCGCCAGAAGCAGTGGAATTAGCAGCTGCAGAAACAGGAGTATTGGCCCCAGAAACAATGGGATTAGCTCCAGAAACAGTGGAATTAGCTCCAGTAAAATGGAGGAATAGGCCACTCCAGAAACAGAGTAATTAGCTCCATCAACAATGGAATTAGCCCCAGAAGCAGGAATATTAGCAGTTCCAGGAACATCAGAATTAGCAGCTGCAGAAACGATGGAATTAGCATTTCCAGCAACTTTGGAATTAACAGCTCCAGAAAGAGGGAGCAATTAGCAGCTACAGGAACAGTGGAATTAGAAGCTCCAGAAACAGTGGAACTAGCTTCAGAAACAGTGGAATTAGCAGCTTCAGGAACAGTGGAATTAGCTCCAGAAACAGTGGAATTAGCTCCAGAAACAGTGGAATGATCTCCAGAAACAGTAGATTTAATTCGAGAAACAGTGGAATTAGCTTCAGAAACAGTGGAATTAACTCCAGAAACAGTGGAATTAGCTCCTGAAACAGTGGAATTAACTCCAGAAACAGTGGAATTAGCTCCAGAAACAATGGAAATAACTCCAGAAACAGTGGAATTAGCTCCAGAAATAGTGGAATTAGCAGCTTCAGAAACAGTCGAATCAGCTCCAACAACAATGGAATTAACTTCAGCAACAGTGGAATCCGTTCCAGAAGCTGTTTAATTAGCAGTTCCAGAGACAGTGGAATTAGCTCCAGAAAAAAGGTGAATTCGCTCCAGTAAAAGTGGAATTAGCCGCAGAAACAGTGGAAATAGCTTTAGAAACAGTGGAATTAGCTCCAGAAATATTGGAATTTGTAGCCACAAGAATTTTGGAATTAGCAGCTCCAGGAACAATGGAATTAGCTTCAGAACTATTGGAATTAGCAGCAACAAGAAGAGTGGCATTAGCTGCTCCAGAAAAAATGGAATTAGCTCCAGAAACAGTGGAATTTCCAGTTCAATGAACAGACGCATTAGCGCCAGAAACTGGAATTAGCAGCTCCAGCAACAATGCAATTACTCCAGAAACAGTGGAATTAGCAGCCCTAGAAACAGGGGAATTAGCCCAGAAACAGTGGAATTATCTGCAGGAGCATCGGAAATATCAGCTGCAGAAACAGGGAGAAATTAGCAGCTCCAGGAACAGGGGAATTAGCTTTAGAAACATAAGTATTAGCTCCAGAAACAGGGAAATTAGCTCCAGAAACTGAGAACTCAGCAGCTCCAGAAACAGTGGAATTAGCAGCTTCAGAAATAGGAGAATTATATTCAGAAATCGTGGAATTAATTTCAGAAGCAGGGGAATTAGCTTCAGAAATCGTGGAATTTGCAGCACCAAGAACAGATGGAATTAGCAGCTCCAAAAACAGTGGAAAAATGATGCATAAATATTGGAATTACCAGCTCCAGATACAGTGGAATTAGACCCAGAAATAGGGGAATTAGCTCCAGAAACAGTGTAATTAGCAGCTCCAGAAACGGTGAAATTATCAGCTTCAGACAGAGAAGAAATCGCTCCAGGAACAGTGGAATCATCTCCAGAAATAGTGGAATTAGCTGCAGAGCAGAATAATTATCAGCTCCGGAAACATTGGAATTAGCTTCAGGAACAGTGAAATTAGCAGCCCCAGAAACAGTGGAATTAGCAGCTCCAGGAACTTTGGAAATAGCAGCTCTAGAAAGAAGGAGAAATTAGCAGCTCCAGGAACAGTGGAATTAGCGCCAGAAACAGTGGAATTAGCTCCAGAAACGGTGGAACCAGGTCTAGAAAAAGGTTAATTAGAAAGTAAAGGAAATGGTGATTAGCAGCTCCAGACACAGTGGGATTATCTCCAGAAACTGAAGATATGTGCGCTGCAGAAACAGGGGAATTAGGAGTTCAGGAACAGAGGACTTCACTCAGTACAGCGGAACTATCTAGAGAAACATGGTAATTGGGTTACACAGAGAAGAGTTAGCTCAATAAATAGGAAAATTAGCTGTTCCTGTAGCAGGAGAATTAGGTCAGCGCGCCACAATCTGAACAATTCAGAGCTATATATATCCGGAGAATATTAGCAAAATGAATACAGAATTAGACGCTGCATAAACAGTGTATTTGTAGCTCCAGAATCACAGGAATTAGAATCTCCACAACAAGTGAAATAACTACAGAAACAGGGAACTAGGCCCTACATAAGATGTGATATTAGACGGTACAGCAACATGGTAATTAGCAGCTCCCAGAACAGAGAACTTAGCACCAGAATGAGCGAATTAGCTCCAGAATCAGGGGGAAAAGTATCTCCTTAAATATATGAATTAATTCCAGAAACAGGAAAATTAGTTGCATAAATACTGGAATTTATTCCACAAACAAGTGAATTATTTGCTTCAGAAACGCCCGAATTAGGAGCAACAGAAAGACGAATTATGGCCTGAAATGCTGTAATTATCTCCAGACATTGGGAGAATCGGATGCTCCAGAAACAGGGGAATCATGAGATCCAGAAACAAGAAAAGTGTGCATCCATAAACAACGTAATTCGGAGCAAAATAAACAGAATATTGATGAGATCCCAGATCGAGCGGAATTCGGGGAGCACCACATCTACATGGAAAGTAGCTCCAGGAACTGGTAAATTGGGGCACAGCTCCATAAAAAGGCGTCTTAGATTTTCCATTAGCAGAGGAATTAGGAGAGTGCACCTGAAAGAAGACAATCCAGTGCTATATATATATATATATCGGGGAAATAGTAGCCACATTAATTAGTTGTTCCATAAACAGTGCTATTTGCAGCTCCAGAAATTGTGCAATCATGGGCTCCACAAACAAGAAAAAGTTGGAACTCTCGAAATTCGGGTAGTAAGAACTCCAGAAACATTGACGATAGCAGTTCCAGGAATAAAAGGATTAGCCCCAGAACAAGATAATTAGTTACAGAAACACTGGAATTAACTTTACAAATCGTGGAATTAGGAGGTCCAGAAACACATGTATTAGCAGCTCCCGAAACAGGGGAATTGTCCTTAGTAATATGGGAATTAGCTCGATCAAGGGGCAGAATCAAGTGGTCCGGAAACAGTTAACGTTGCAGCAAAGAAATAGGGTGTTTAGCTTCAGCAGCATGAGATTACGATATCCAGTAACAAGGCAATTATGGTTCCATAAAGAATGTAATTTGAAGCAAAAAATACAGGAGATTTAGGAGATCAAGATGCAGTGAATTTGGGAGAAGGCTCCATCAACATGGAACATAGGAGAGGGCACAAGAAAGTGGGAAATGTGGAGACAGCTCCGGAAAAAGGCAAATTAGCTGTTCCTATAGCAGGGGTAATTGGAGAGCGCACCATTAAGAGGACAATTCGGATTTATAGGGGAACATGTAGCTAAATGAAAACGATAATGATGTGCTCCATGAACTGCGAAATATGGAGCTCCAGTGTCAGCGACATTAGAAACTCCACAAACAAATAAATCAATTCCAGAACCAGAGGGACTAGGATCTCCAGAAACTGGTGAATCAGCACCAGAAACAGAGTATTACCTACAGAAACAGTTGAATTAGCTACAGAAACATGGGCGTTACCTCCAGAAACAGAGGAATTAGGATCTCCTCAAACTGCGATATCAGGAGCTCCAGGAAAATATGAATTACCTCCACAACCAAGGGATTAGATTCAGAATCAGGAGAATTGGCAGCTGCAGATCGAGGAGCTCCAGAAACACGGGAATTAGATCGGAAATAAGGGCATTAGCTTCAGAAACGAGGAATTAATTCCAGAATAATTCCTGAAACTGAGGAAATATAAGTTCCATAAACAAGGGAAGTGTGGTTCCATAAACAAATTAAGTTTCAGAAAAAGATACAGGAGATTTTGGGGATACAGATACAGGGAAATTAGCAGAGAGCTCCATCAACGTGGAACGTATGAGCAGGCTCCAGAAAGTGGGACATTTGGAGCCAGCCCTAGAAACAGGTGTATTCGCTGTTCCTGTATCAGGGAGTTTGGAGAGTGCACTATAAATAGGAGAATTCGGGGCTATATCTACAGGGGAACTAGTAACAACGTCCGAACACAATTACGTCTCCAAAAACAGCGCAATTTGGGGTTCCAGATAAGTTTTATTGGAGCTTCACAAGCAACTGAAACATCTGCTGTAATAATGGAACTAGTGCCTGCAGAATCTAGGGATTTAGCTCAAGAGGCAAAATTATTTCTGTAGCTATTTCACCTGTTTCAGGGGCTTTCCATGCAGAAACGGAGAAATTCGGAGCTTCAAAAACTGGGATATTAGGATCAGCAGAATAAAGAAGAATTTGCTCCGGAAACTTGGAAATTAGCACAAGAAACACCGGACTTAGCTCATAAACAAGGGAATCAACACCATAAACAGGTGCTCAACTCCAGAATCAGTGCTATCATTTCAGAATCAGGGACATTAACTCCAAAATCAGGGGAATTATACGATCCAGAAAGAAGGTAAGTATGGTTCCATAAACAAATTCATTTGGAGCAAAAGAAACAGGAGATTTAGGAGATCCAAATACAGGTAATTAGGAGAGGGCAGTATCACCGTGGAACGTTGGTGCAGGCTCTAGAAACTGGGAAATTTGGAGCCAGTTCCAGAAATAAGTGAATTAGCTGATCCTGTCGATTGGGAATTAGGAGAGCGCACCAAAAACAATGCAATTTGGAGCTGTATATATCAGAGAACTAGTGGCCTCATGAAAAGGGCAATTAGGTGTAATATAAACAGGGCAATTTCGAACCCCAAGAAACAGAAGAATTAGGATCTGCAGGAACAGGAGAACTAGGAACGACAGAGATTGGAAATAGCTCCAGAAACATAGGATCTGGAGAAACATTAGCTCCAGAATCATTTGCTCCACAAACAGCTGAATTAGCTACCGAAACAGGGGTATTAAATCTAGGAACAGGGAAATTTGGAGCCGCTGAAAGACGGGAAGTTGGAGCTCCTGGAACACGGATATTCGCGCAGAAAGAAGGGAATTAGCTCCAGAAATAGAGCCATTGACTCCAGAAACAATGGAATTAGCTCGAGAAGGAAGAAAATAAGAGTTACAGGAAGTGGTGAATTATCAGCTCCAGGAACAGTGGGATTCGCTCCAGAAACATGGCATTGCGGAGCTGCAGACACAGGGGAAGCAGGGGCTCCAGGAACACGGGAATAATCACAGTACAGCGCAGATAGATCCAGAGATAGGGAGTTGTGTTTAGAAAAAGGATAGTTACATTCAAAAACAGAGAATTAGCTCTTCCTCTAGGAGGGAAATTAGGGGTGCGCACCATAACAGGTCAATTCGGAGCCATATATACCGGCAAACTACAGAGATATAAAGGACAATTACGTGCTTCGTAAATTGCACAATTTGGAGCTCCACAAAAAGTGAAACTATGATCTCCACAGGAATTTCCCCCAGAAAAAAACGTATTCTCTTCAGAAACAGTTGAGTTAGCAACAGAAACAGGGGCGTTACCTCCAGAAACAGATGCATTCGTAGATCCACAATCTGGATATCTGGAACTCCAGAAAAAGATGAGCTCCATAAACAGAGGAATTAGTTCCAGGAACAGGGGAATTAGGAACTGCAGAGAGGGGAATTACTAGTTCCAGGAATACTGGCATTAGTTCAGAAACAAGGGTATTAGCTCCAGAAACAGAGGAATTAGGTCTAGAAAGATGTGAATTAGGAGTTACATAAACTACCGAATTGGGCATTGCAGAAATGGGAAATTCGGAGCTCCAGAAACATGGGATTTTAATCAGTACAGCTAAAGTTGCTCCAGAAATAACCGAACTACATTTAGAAAGAGAAGCGTTGTCTCGTGAAACAGATGAACTAGTTTTTCCTGCAGCAGGGAATTTGGAGAGCGCACCATAAGCAGAATACTTAGGAGCTAAATATAGCGAGAAATGGTAGCCACATAATAAACACACTTAGGTGCTTCATAAACAGCGCAATTTGAAGCTCCAGAAACAGGGGAATTAATTTCTCCACAAACAACTGAAATAGCTTCAGAAACAGGTGAACTCGAACCTTGGGGTAGTCGGAGATCCAGCAACAGCGGCATTGTGAGCTCTCGTAAGATTTGATTTAGCAGCTCCAAGAACATTGAAATTAACCCTTAACAAGAGAAATAGCTCCAGGAACAGTGGAAAAGGGATATTCTTACTTAACGGAATTAATTCCAGAAACCGGGGATTTTGCTGCAGAAATATTGGCGTTAACTCCACAAGCTGTTGAATTGAGTGCTCCAGAAACACGAGAATTAGGAGCTGCAGAGAGAGGGGAATTATGCCCAGAAGTTTCGCGATTATATACAGAAAGAGAGAATTAGGTGCTCCAGGAACAGAGGACACTTCAGCTACAGATACAAGATGATTTGCTCCAGGAACAGGGGAATTTGCTCCAGTCGCAGAGGAATTCGGAGCTCCAGAGACTGCGAAATTAGTAGCCCCGGGAATATTGGAATTAGCTCCAGAAACAACGCAATTCTCTCCAGAAACAGGGCTAATTGGTGTTAAAACGAACAGAGTAAAGTCTAGAAAGAGGTGACTTCGCTGCCCCTGCAGCAGGGGATTTAGTGGAGCGCACCATAAACAGGACATTTCGCAGAGATATATAGATAACTAGTAGACAATTAAATACGACAATTAGGTGCTTCATAAACAGCGCAATTTGGAGCTCCAGAAAAAGGACAATTAGGAGCTCCACAAACAACTCAGAATCTCCAGAAAGAGGGTAACTAGGACTTCCAGAAACTACGGGTTTTTCTCCGAAAAAAAAGGTGTTGTTTCCTGACACAGCTGCATTAGCAACAGAAACATAGGAATTCCCTCAGGAAACAGAGAAATTAGGAATCGCAGAAAGAAGACAAGTTGTAGCTCCAAGAACATGGGAATTAGCGCAGAAATAAGCGAATTAGCGCCGGAAACACGGAAATTAGTGCCGGAAACAGTGGACCTAAACGTAGAAACTGTGGAATTCGGTCTTGAAAGCTGAATACAAGGAGTCACAGAAACTGGTAAATTAGCAGCCCCAGCGACAGAGGAATTAGCTTCAGAAACAGGCAATGTGGAGCTGCAGAAACAGGGCAAGCGAGCTGCAGGAACTTCGGAATAATCACAGTACAAAGAAATTACCTCGCAAGCTCTCCGACACCAGCAAGCACTCATACCCACAAACCTATGCAACGCTGCCCAAACTCTCCTGCCCCCCACGAAGCTTTCCGAACCCCACAAGCTCTCCAACCCCGCCCAAGCTCTGCTACCCCAAAGATCTCTTAACCCCCAACTCTACTAGCCAACCAAGCTCTCCTACCCGCCAATCGCTCCTGCACCCCCAAGCTCTCCTAATCCCACATGCTGCCCTACCCCTCCAAGCTCTCCTACCCGCCCAAGCTCTCCTGCCCCCATTACTCCTACTCCCCAAACGCTGCTACCCCCCCAAGCTTACCTGCCCCTCAAGATCTCCTACGCCCTCCAAGCTCTCCTAACCCCGCCCCTAAACTCTCCGAACCCCCAAGCTCTCCTACCCACAAGCTCTCGTAAAATCCCAAGCTCTCCGACCCACAAGCTCTCCTACAGGACAAAGCTATCCTCACCGGCCCCCATGCTCTCCTACCCCCACCAAGATCTCGTACACGCGCAATCTCTCCTAACCCCCAAAGCTCTCCTACCCCGCCAAGCTCTAACACCCACCAAGCTCTCCAACCCTCCAAAGCTCTCAGAACCCCCAAGCTCTCCTGACCCCCCCCCAACTCTCATAGGCCCCCAAGATTTCCTACCCCGCAAGCTCTCCGATACCGCCAAGCTCTCCTACTGCCACAAATTCTCCAATACCCCGCAAGTTCTCCCACCTCGCAAAGCTTTCCTACCCAACCCTGAGCTCTCCTACAACTCAATCTCTCCATCCCCCCAATTTCTCGTACCACCCCAATCTCTCCTACCCGCCAATCTCTCCTACCACACCAATCTCTCCGACACACGAAGCTCACCGAACCCCAAAGCTCTCCTATTCACCCCAAGCTCTTCAACCCCCCAAACTCTCCTCGTCCACAGCTCTCCGACCACCTAAGGACTCCTACAACCTCCACCAGCTCTCCTACACATCCAGAACCCTACTCCAGGAGCTCAACCCAACCCCCCAAGCTTTCCTACCCGCAAAATCTCTCCTACCCCAAGAACTCTCCTACCACACCTCACAAGCTCTACTACCCCCCAAACTCTCCTACCTCCCAAGCACTCCCATCCCCCAAGATCTCCGACCACCTCCCAAGCTCTCCTACCCACCTAACCTGTCCTACCCCGCTCCCCAAGATCTCATACCGCCCAAGCTCTCCAATCCCGCCAAACTCTGTTACACCCCAAGCTCTTCTACCCCGCAAAGCTTTCCTTCCCCCTCAAAATATCCTTTCTCCCCAAGCTCACCTACACCCAAAGCTCTCCTTCACCCCCAAGCTCTCCCATCTCCCCAAACTCTCCAACACCCTCCCAAGCTCTCCTACCCATCCAACCTCTCCTCCTCCCCTCCCCAAGATCTCGTAGCACCCAAGCTCTGAAAATCCCCGAACTCTCCTGCTCCCCAACTTCTTCTAATCCCCAAAGCTCTCCTCCCCCCTCATAATCTCCTACATCCCCATTCTCTGACCCCGCAAGCTCTGGTGCTACCCAAGCTCTCCTACACACGAAGCTCTCATACCCCCAAAATGCTTACCGACCCACCAAGCTCCCCTACCCACCAAGCTCTACTACCCCGCAAGCTGTCCTACCCACCAAGATCTCCTACCCCCGCAAGCTCTACTACCCTCAAACACTCCTACACCCCAAGCTCTCTTACGCCCCTAAGCTCTCCTACACACCAAGCTCTCCTGCCCCTCATGCTCTCCATCCCCCCAAACTCGCCTACCCAACGATCCACTAACCCCCAAATCTCTCCTACCCCCCGCCAAGTTCTCCTCCTACCGCCCCAGCTTCCTACCCCTGCAGCTCTGCTAACCCCAGCTCTCCTTCCCCCCACCAAGCTCTCCTACCCGCCCAGCTCTGGTACCCCCGCCAAGCCCTCCTACAACCAGAAGCTATCCTACCCCCCAAGCTCTCATACTCCCCCAAAGCTCTTCTAGACGCCAGGCTCTGCTACACCGCCCCCCCAGCTCTTCTAATCCCACAATTTCTGCTACCCACCCAAGCGCTCCGACTCACCAAGCTCTCCTAACCCCCAAGAGTTCTTAACCCCACAAGCTCTCTTACCGCCCAAAGGTCTCCTACGCCTCAAGCTTTCTTACCCCCACAAGATCTACTACCCCTCCTCCACCAAGCTTTCCTACCACTTCCAAGTTCTCCAACACTCCAAGCTCCCCTACACCCCATGATCTCCTATCATCCCATGTGGTACAACCCACGATGCTCTCCTAAACCCGCAAGCTCTGCAACCACTCCAAGCTCTCATATCCCCGGAGCACACCGACCCCGCAAAATCACCGAACCCCCCAAAGCTCTCCTAACCCCCAAGCTCTCCTACCCCACCAAACACTCCTACAACCCCAAAGCTCTCCTACCCCCTTCCGCATGATCTCCTACACCCCCAAAGCTCTTCTACCCCATCTCCTAGGCGCTCCTACCCCGCTAAGCTCTCCTACACCCCAAGCTCTGATACCCACCCAAGCTGTCCAAAACCCCCCAAGACTTCTTACACCCAAGCTCTCCAACCACTCAATGCTTTCCTACCTCCAAGCTCTCCTACACCCCAAGCTCTCCTACCCCCAATCTCTCCTACCCCCCAAGCTCTCCTAACCCCAAGCTGCCTTACCACCCCCAAGCTCTCCTACTCCACAAATCCCCAACCCTATTGCTCTCCTACCACTACATGCCCTCCAACCCCAAGCACTCCTACCCCCGTAAGCTCTCCTATCCACCAATGCTCTCCGAACCCCCAACCTATCATAACCCAACCTAAGCTCTTCGACACCCCAAGCTCTCCTACTCCGCCAACCTCCACTACACCCCATGCTCTCCTACCCCGTAAGCTCTCCTAACCCCAAGCTCTCCTCAACTCCAAGCTCTCCGACACACCAAGCTCTCCTACACCGCAAGCTCTCCAACACCCACAAGCTGTCCGATCCCCCCGCCCCACCAAGCTCTCGTAACCCCCGAAGCTCTCCTAACCCCCAAGCTCCCCTAACCCACAAACTCTCCTCACCCCAAGCTCTCGTCAACTCCAGGCTCTCCGACCCACCAAGCTCTCCGAGCCCGCAATCTCTCCAACACCCAAAAGCTGTCCTATCACCCCGCCCCGCCAAGCTCTCCTAACCCCCCAAGCTCTCCCTCCACCCCAAGCTCTGCTACTCCTCCCCAAGCTGTCCTACCCATCCAAATTATGCAACACCCCAAGCTCTCTTACTGACCTAGCTCTCCTACCACCCGCCAAGCTCTTCTACACTCCCAAGCGCTCTTACCCCATCATGCTCATTACCCCCTCAAACTCTCCTACACCCAAAGCTCTCCTGCCCCTCCAACCGCTCCTACCCCGCCAAGTTTTCCTAGCCCCCAACGCTCTCCTATCTCCCCCAAGCTCGGCAACCACCCACACTCTCCTACCCCCCAAAGCTCTCCTGCTCCCCAAGCTCTCCAACCCACCAAGCTCTCCGAACCCCAAGCTCTCCTACGCCTTCCAGCTCACCTATTCCCCCCACGTTCTCCTATCCCCACACCCTCAGCTCTCCTACCACCCCAAGCTCTCTGACTCCCCGCAAGCTCTCCTACCCCGCCCAAGCTCCCCGAACACCCAAGCTATTCTACCCCCGCAAGCTTTCTTCACCCCAAACTCTCCTACTTCCCATGTTATCCTAAACCCTAAGTTCTTCTTCCCCCCAAGCTCTCCTACCATCCCAAGCTTTAGTAATCCCCTCCAACGTACCACTATCGCTCCCCAAGCACTCCTACCCCCACAAGCTCTCCAAGACCCCCAAACTCTCCGAGCCACCCCAAGCTCTCCTGCCCCCAAGGTTTCCTAACTCCCCAAGCTCTCCTAACCCACAAGCTCCCCTACCCCCATAAGCTCTCCTACACCCCAAGCTCTCCTACCCTCCCCCCGCAAGCTCTCATACCTCCCCAAGCTCTCCGACCCCTCAGGATTTCTAACCCCCCAAACTCTCCTACCCCACGATCCAATACCCCGCCAAGCTCTCCTGCCCTCAACAAGTACTCACAACCTCCAAATCTCACCTCCCCGCCGCCAGGTTCTCCACCTACCGCCCTAGCTCTACTACCACAGCAACTCTGTTTCACCCCACCTCTCCTCCCACCGCCCCCGCCACTAAGCTCTCCTACCCCACCATGCACGCCTACCCGACAATATCTCCTACCCCGCCAAAGCCCTCCTACAACTCCTAAGCTCTCCTACCCCCCATGCTCTCCTACACCCCCAAAGCTCTTCTAGCCGTCAGGCTCTCCCACCACCCCCCAGCTCTCCTACACCCCTAAGCTCTGCTACCCACCAAGTTCTCCGACTCACCAAGCTCTCCTACCCCCCAAAGGTCTCCTACCCCTCAAGCTCTCTTACTACCTCAAGCTCTCCTATCGACCCAATACCGATTACACCGTCAAGCTCTCCTATCCCTCCACAAGCCATCCAATCCATCAAGCTCTCCTACCCACCAATATCTCCTATCCCCCCAAGCTCTCCTAAAACCGTCAAGCTCTCCTACTAACTCAAGCTCTCCTACCCCCACAAGATCTCCTACACACACCAAGGTCTCCTACTCCCTCAAGCTCTCCTTCGCCTCCAATCTTTCCAAACCCACAAGCTCTCCTACCTCCTCATGCTCTCCTAACCCCGCAAGCTCTCCGACCCCGCCAAGATCTCCTACCCTCGATGCTCTCATACTCGCCCAAGCTCTCCGTCCCCACCAAGCTTTCTGACACACGCAAGGTCAGCTCACCCCCAAGCACTCCTACACTCCAAGTTCTCCTGCCCCGCAAGCACTCCTAACCACCCAAGCTCATCTACCGCACAAGCTGTCCACGGCCCCGAAGCTCTCCTGCGCCCCCAGATCTCCCACAGCCCCAAGCCCTCTTACCCCACATGTTGTACTACCCCCGCAAGCTCTCCTAAACGGCAAGTTTTCCTACCCTCACCGCCCAAGCTATCCTACCCCCCAAGCTCTCCTATCCCCCTAAGCACACCTACCCCCACAAGCCCTCCAACCATCCCAAGCTCTCCTACACCCGAAAAGTTCTCCTATCCCCCTCCCCAATCTCTCCTACCCCCATAAGCTCAACTACCTCCCACAAGCTCTCCGACACCCCAAGCTTTCATACCACCCAAAGATATCCTACACCCCTGCAACAACTCCTACCCCCGCAAGCTCTCGTGCCACCCCAGCTCTCCTAACCCACAAGCTCTCCTACCCACCCTCTCCTACCCTCTCTCCAAAGCTATCCTACCCCCCAAAATCTCCTACCGCCCCCCCAGCACTCCTAGCCCTCCAAGCTCTCCTACCACCTAAATTCTCCCACCCCCCAGCTCTCCTACCTCCCCAGCTCTCCTACAACCCCAGCTCCCCGACCACGCAATGCTCTCCTACCCCTCCAAACTCTCCCACTCCCCAGCTCTCCTAACCTCCAAGCTCTCCTAGCCACCGCAAGCTCACCTTCGCTCGTAAGCTCTCCTACCCGCCAATCTCTCCTACCCCAAAAGGTCTCCTGCCCCGCCTGTCTCTCCTACGCCCCCATGCTCTCCTACACACTCCAAGCTGTCCTACCCACCCAAGCTCTTCTACCTCCGCAAGCATTCCTACCCCACCAAGCTCTCCTACTCGCCAAGCTCTCCTAACGCCATAAACTTTACGATCCCGCCAAGCTCGTCTACCCCATCCAAGCTCTCCGACCACACCAAGCGCTCCCATCCCCTCAAACATTCCTAACGCACAAAGCTCTCCTACACCCCCAAACTCTCGGACTCCCGAAGCTCTCCTACCCCCTCAAGCTTTCCGAGACCCCCAAGCTTTCCTCCCGCACCACGCTCTCCTACCGCCCAAGCTCCCCTAAACTCCCCAAGCTCTCCGTCGCCTCCAAGCTCTCATACCCCCGCACATTATCCTACACCACAAGCTCTCCTAACCACACAAGCTCTCCTTCACCGCCCAAGCGCCCCTATCCCCTTGAAGGTCTCCTACACCTCCAAGCACTCCGATCCCCGCCGCAAAGCTCTCCGACACCGCCAAGCTCTCCTACTGTCCCATGTTCTCATACCACCTATGCTCTCCAATGCCCCCAAGATCTTCTAACACCCAAGATCTCCTACCACCCAAGGACTCCTACACCCCAAATTATCCGATCCCCCAGTTATAATGGGTGACTTTAATATGCACATAGATTGGGCTAGCCAAACTGGAAGCAATACGGTGGAGGAGGATTTCCTGGAGTGCATAAGGGATGGTTTTCTAGACCAATATGTTGAGGAACCAACTGGGGGGGAGGCCATCTTAGACTGGGTGTTGTGTAATGAGAGAGGATTAATTAGCAATCTCATTGTGCGAGGCCCCTTGGGGAAGAGTGACCATAATATGGTGGAATTCTGCATTAGGATGGAGAATGAAACAGTAATTTCAGAGACCATGGTCCAGAACTTAAAGAAGGGTAACTTTGAAGGTATGAGGCGTGAATTGGCTAGGATAGATTGGCGAAGGATACTTAGGGGGTTGACTGTGGATGGGCAATGGCAGACATTTAGAGACCGCATGGATGAATTACAACAATTGTACATTCCTGTCTGGCGTAAAAATAAAAAGGGGAAGGTGGCTCAACCGTGGCTATCTAGGGAAATCAGGGATAGTATTAAAGCCAAGGAAGTGGCATGCAAATTGGCCAGAAATAGCAGCGAACCTGGGGACTGGGAGAAATTTAGAACTCAGCAGAGGAGGACAAAGGGTTTGATTAGGACAGGGAAAATGGAGTACGAGAAAAAGCTTGCAGGGAACATTAAGGCGGATTGCAAAAGTTTCTATAGGTATGTAAAGAGAAAAAGGTTGGTGAAGACAAACGTAGGTCCCCTGCAGTCAGAATCAGGGGAAGTCATAACGGGGAACAAAGAAATGGCAGACCAATTGAACAAGTACTTTGGTTCGGTATTCACTAAGGAGGATACAAACAACCTTCCGGATATAAAAGGGGTCAGAGGGTCTAGTAAGGAGGGGGAACTGAGGGAAATATTTATTAGTCGGGAAATTGTGTTGGGGAAATTGATGGGATTGAAGGCCGATAAATCCCCAGGGCCTGATGGACTGCATCCCAGAGTACTTAAGGAGTTGGCCTTGGAAATAGCGGATGCATTGACAGTCATTTTTCAACATTCCATTGAATCTGGATCAGTTCATATGGAGTGGAGGGTAGCCAATGTAACCCCACTTTTTAAAAAAGGAGGGAGAGGGAAAACAGGGAATTATAGACCGGTCAGCCTGACCTCAGAAGTGGGTAAAATGATGGAATCAATTATTAAGGATTTCATAGCAGTGCATCTGGAAAATGGTGACATGATAGGTCCAAGTCAGCAATGATTTGTGAAAGGGAAATCATGCTTGACAAATCTTCTGGAATTTTTTGAGGATGTTTCCAGTAAAGTGGACAAAGGAGAACCAGTTGATGTGGTATATTTGGACATTCAGAAGGCTTTCGACAAGGTCCCACACAAGAGATTAATGTGCAAAGTTAAAGCACATGGGATTGGGGGTAGTGTGCTGACGTGGATTGAGAACTGGTTGTCAGACAGGAAGCAAAGATTAGGAGTAAACGGGTACTTTTCAGAATGGCAGGCAGTGACTAGTGGAGTGCCGCAAGGTTCTGTGCTGGGGCCCCAGCTGTTTACATTGTACATTAATGATTTAGACGAGGGGATTAAATGCAGTATCTCCAAATTTGCGGATGATACTAAGTTGGGTGGCATTGTGAGCTGCGAGGAGGATGCTATTAGGCTGCAGAGTGACTTGGATAGGTTAGGTGAGTGGGCAAATGCATGGCAGATGAAGTATAATGTGGATAAATGTGAGGTTATCCACTTTGGTGGTAAAAACAGAGAGACAGACTATTATCTGAATGGTGACAGATTAGGAAAAGGGAAGGTGCAACGAGACCTGCGTGTCATGGTACATCAGTCATTGAAGGTTGGCATGCAGGTACAGCAGGCGGTTAAGAAAGCAAATGGCATGTTGGCCTTCATAGCGAGGGGATTTGAATACAGGGGCAGGGAGGTGTTGCTACAGTTGTACAGGGACTTGGTGAGGCCACACCTGGAGTATTGTGTAAGTTTTGGTCTCCTAACTTGAGGAAGGACATTCTTGCTATTGAGGGAGTGCAGCGAAGGTTCACCAGACTGATTTCCGGGATGGCGGGACTGACCTATCAAGAAAGATTGGATCAACTGGGCTTTTATTCACTGGAGTTCAGAAGAATGAGAGTGGACCTCATAGAAACGTTTAAAATTCTGACGGGTTTAGACAGGTTAGATGCAGAAAGAATCTTCCCAATGTTGGGGAAGTCCAGAACCAGTGGTCACAGTCTGAGGATAAGGGGTAAGCCATTTAGGACCGAGATGAGGAGAAACTTCTTCACCCAGAGAGTGGTGAACCTGTGGAATTCTCTACCACAGAAAGTAGTTGAGGCCAATTCACTAAATATATTCAAAAGGGAGTTAGATGAAGTGCTTACTACTCGGGGGATCAAGGGTTATGGCGAGAAAGCAGGAAGGGGGTACTGAAGTTTCATGTTCAGCCATGAACTCATTGAATGGCGGTGCAGGCTAGAAGGGCTGAATGGCCTGCTCCTGCACCTATTTTCTATGTTTCTATGTTTCTATGCCTACCCTCCCAACCTCTCCTTATCGCAAGCTTTGCCATCCCTTCAGCTTTCCTATCCCCCAAGCTCTCCTAACCCCCATGCTTGCTAACCTACAAGCTCTCCTACTCCCCACGCTCCCCTACCCGCTAAGCTCTCCTACTCCGTCAAGCTCTCCCAACTCCCCAAACTCTGCTACCCTCACAAGCTCTACTACCCCGCCAAAATCTCCTAACAACCCAAGCTCAACTACTAAGCCAAGCTCTCCGACCGACCCCCAAGCTCCCCAAAGCCCCAAGCTCTCCTATGCTCCCAAGTTCTCCTACCCCCACAAGCTCTCCTACTGCCCCAAGTTCGCATAGCCCCCAAGCTCTCCTACACCCGCCAAGCTCTCCAAGCCCCAAAGCTCTCCTACACACCAAGGTCTCCTACAGCCCAAGTTCCACTATCCCCCAAGCATTCCTACCCTACCAGCTCTCCGACCGCACCAGCTCTGCTACCTACCCTGCTCTGCTACCCTGTCAAACCTCTTCAACACCCGCCAAGCTCTCCGACCCACACAAGATATCCTACCACACAAAGCTCCCCTACTCGCCCAAAGCTCTCCTACACCGCTTCACAAGTTATCCTACACCCCAGTGGACTCCAACAGCCCCAAGCTCACCTACGCCCCAAGCACTCCAACCCCACCAAGATCTCATACCCGCCAAGCTCTCCTACCCGCCCAAGCTCCACGACACCCCAAGCTCTCCTAACCCCCAATCTCTCCTTTTTGCAAGCTCTCCTACCCCACCAAGCTCTCCTATGCACACGCTCTCCTACCCCGCAAGCTCTCCTAAACCTCCAGCTCTCCGACTCCCCCAAGCTCCCTTCCCACCCCATGCTCTCCGAATCCCCCTACCTCTCCTACCCCCTCAAGTTCTCCACACCCCCAACGCACTCCTGACCCCAGACTCTCCGACCTACCAGACTCTCCTTCCCCTAAACTCTCCTACCCCCAAGCTCTCCTACCCCCTGAGCTCACCTACACCCCCAGGCTCTCCTAACCGCCCCAATCACTCCTACCTCCAAAAGGTCTCCTATCCCCTCAAGTTCGCCTAACAATCAAGATCTCCTACTCCCACAAGCTCTACTCACCCCAATCTCTCCTACCCCTCCAAGCTCACTTACCCCACCAAGCTTCATACAACCCAAACTCTCCTACCCCCCAAGCTCTCCTACAACCCACCAAGTTTTCCTACAAAACAAGCCTTCCAACCGCCCAAGCTCTCCAACACATCATGTTCTCCTACCACGCCAAACTCTCGTACACGCCCCTGAAGCTCTCCTGCAACCCAACCTCTCCTAGAACCCCAAGCCCTCTTACCCCCAAAGTTGTACTACCCCTGCAAGCTCTCCTAAATGCCAAGCTCTCCAACGCGCTCAAATTATCCTACCCCACTCGCTCTCCTACGGCCCAAGCTCTCCTGCACCCCCAACCTGTCCTACACCCCCAGCTCTCCAAACCCCCAGCGCTCCTACCATCCCAGCTCTCCTAACCCCAAATTTTCCTACCCTCCCAAGAATGGAGATAGAAGGTTTGCGACTGATTTAGTAAAGGATCACGGGAAAATGGCCTAGAGAAATGGTCCAGCTGCGATATTTGCCCTGTCGACACAAACAAAGGATTACTCAGATTTGTGGTCAAACACGAGTTACGTGAAAAAGCAAAAATCAGACATGAGTCAGACGAGGGGCTGCTATAAACAGTCGTAAAATAGGGAAATGTGATGAAAATCGAAACAATAAACACATCCCTGGAGCCCGCCCTATTTGGAGAGTTGTTAGCCTGCAATTGGGCGTGCTATGGGGGAAATCGACCAATGATTGTATAAACTGAATGTCACTCAAATGTGTTCTGCTGCAACAATGTATAAGTGTTGAGCTTTTGTACAATTACAGGACTGGTCAGGAGATAGGAGGACAGGCTCGAACCGAGAGTGTTCCCTTTATCCTAACAGGTCACGGCCAGAGAATCTACAGAATAAAGGTCTTATGTTGCAAAGACTAAAAGCTGGTTCTCAGGTTATGTCTGAACGACATCCAGGTCAATCTGGCGGAAACTTTCTAAACTTAGGAAAAACCGTGATGCGACACGAAGAGAAAAATAGCGTAGTAAGCCGTGTAGTGACACGAAGAGAGAAATCGCGCAGTAAGCCGTGTAGTGACACGAAGAGAGAAATCGCGCGAACCGCGTAGGGAAACGCGGAGGTTAGGGAATTGTGTAAAATTAAGCTGTGGGACTACACGGGACTGTGTAAATTTTAAATTGTTCTTATGCCTGGTGCGGTGTCGATTTTGTATAGCAGTTGGTCCGCCTAGGCTCTGGGTAAGACAACTGAAACCACCACGGGGCGACGTGGAGACAATTAGGACAATTAGGACCCCGATCCAATGTGCGGCGACACAAGGATGGGTAATTTAGTAAAAACTACGAATTCCCTGAAAAGTCAAGGATCAAAAAAAAAGACTCGTGTGGACGTCTGTTTTAAATGCTTGTATGCGTTTTACTGTGGAGAAGGAAGCTTGTGTGGGGAATAGGGGAGTTGTGGTTTGCTTGAGATCCACCCACTTTTTCAAACCGTGAATTTTTTTTTTACCCTTCATAGTGTTGTCCTGTAAGTGGGAAGTTTAAGAGTGTGAATCTTATTGAATTACATATAGTCGGACGATAAGTTATGGAGCCAGGAAATGCACAAAGGATAGGTTTGTTGAGTAAAAACAAAATATATGGTCCCGGTGGTTGAAAAAGGATCAGGATTTACTCGCCAAATGGAGACAGTACTGTCAAAAGCTGAAAGATGAGTCCCTTCTGTCAAGCTGGCACGAGAACGCCACTAAACTAGGACGTTCCTTGACAGAAGGAGGACATGTTAAAACTGTAGATGTCTTAAACAAAGAGTGCGCGCACGAGAAACGTACTAAGAGTTCCCCTGGGACCTCTGAGAAGGGTACCGATAGATTAAGTAGTCGAATAGTTGGCTTTGCGTTGACCGAGGCTGATGATGAATTTGATGAATGTTCACTGACTCGGCGCCCAACCCCAACAGCGGCTCTCGCAGCCCCCGGCCTCTCACCACCGTCCCCTTCCTACCAACCTCCACCCTACACTCCGGCGGTAGGAGGTGATGATAACCGTAACCCCACAACAATGAACGGACAAGCTCAGACGGACTCTTCTTCTTCAGATAGTGACTCTTGTCCTCAGTTCACCTACCCTGTGGCAGGTAGGATCAAATCTAAGACTAAAGGACGTAACCTGACAGTTCAGACCCCTAGTCCAGAGAGGCGACGCGGGCGCTCTCACCAGCCCCGCTCTCAGTCTGAACCTCGAGGCCATCAGCAATGACCCACTCGTTACAGCCGAAGCTCCAGCACTAGTTCTACAGGCTCGGATTGCTCTTCAGATAGAGAAACGGCCTCAGCAAATAACACTTCTGACCAGAAAACTAGGGTAGGAACTAGGCAGTTCCCAGTTCGACCCATGCCAAATCCCAATCCAGAGCAGGTTGCGGACCACCTCACCATAGAAGTATATATGCCATGGAAGCCGAATGAGATTATGGCTATCCTGGCTACCATACCAGATCGAAAAATAAAAATAACCTGTCAAGTTTATAGATCGCCTCCGACTCACCATTGGAGTTTACAATGCAGACTCAAGAGACTTGAGATACTTAGTGCAGCAGACCCTGAGCCCGACTGAACACATCCGGTTCTTAGAAAATCTGGGGCGAGCCACCCATGATGAATTCGTGACTGCTCACCCTAATAATGCCCAGGATCGCCTAGACGCTATCTTTAATGCTCTCAGCAAGAATCTTCAGAAGCCCATCAGTATGGCAACAGTATTAGAAACTAAACCCAAACTGAAGAAACTGCCGACGAATTCATGGAGAGATTTATTGAAATATACGGAGGTCAATCAGGAAAGAATGCCTTCAGGGCAGGGGACAATTCACCTCAATTCTGCGCTATTCTACTTCAGTGCCTGCCCTATTCGATTGCTCACGCTATCCGGACAAATAATATGAATTGTGTAGATAACAATAGAGCCCAAATGGAAAGAGCGGTAAAATATAATTGGCAGGAGAAAAAATGAGGGGAAGGAGGAGGCGCATCCCTGACCCTGGTCCGACCCGAGGGGATACCAGATGGAACCACAGTGCTGTGTCAAGGGATGGGTGTATAACCAAGGATACGGATATACCCAACACGCAAATGGCCCAGGGCCACCCTACTGTCCCCGGCCTGGTATGGGAAGAAGTCGGGGCTGGGAAAGACGAGATGGATGCTTTAATTGTGGGCAAGAAGGACATTGGAGTTGAGAGTGTCCCTCCCGTCGGCACGAAAGAGGAAGAGGAGGAAGAGGAGAGGGCAAGGGGAGAGAGGACGTGGATCTTACTTCTCCCAGAATAACCTCTTTGGCCTACCGTCCCCCGATTACGTAACTTGATTGTGCAGAGAACCTCCCAGGATGACGAACCGATTTGCCGGTTTCCAGTCCCTAGCACGGCTAAACAAATGCGACAGTGGTTGGGGATGATCAATTACTGCAGATCCTGGATTCCTAACGTCGCCTTGATGGCTAAGCACCTTACCCCGTATAAAATAAGGAAGGCAGCTTTGAAATAAAAACTGCAGACGTCCAAGTCTTTAAGGAACTAAAGACAGCCCTGCTGCAAGCTCCGGCTTTGTGCCGGCCCCTCGATGACAGGCCCTTTCAACTGTATTGTACAATCCTGGAAAACTGTGCTTCAGTTATCTTAACACCTCTCACTCCGCAGCTGCCCTCCTGGGCCAACTGCAGACTCAACACCTTACCATGGTCAGGCAAAGCAGATATGAGATCTACCGACTGAATAATCCTAAACTGACCTTTCGGAACTTTACGGCCATTAATCCGGCCTGTTTTCTTACTGAGCCACCCCAACATGAGGAACAACCCAGTCATGATTGTTTATCTTTAATTCAGGAGGTATAATCGGTCAGGGAAGGTTTAGTTGATGTACCAATGGAAGCCCCAGACTGTATTATGTGAGTTGACGGAAGTTCTTCTACTAATCCAGAAGGTACACGAATCTCAGGATACGCCATAGTAAACCAGGAGAATCAGGTCTTGGAATCTGCCGCCTTGAAACCGACTATTCTGCCCAACAAGCTGAACTATTCGCCCTCACCCGAGCCTGTATCTTGGCAAAAGACCACAAAGTCAATATCCACACCGACTCCAGGTATGTCTTTGGTGTAGCCCATGATTTTGGACAGTTATGGAAAAATAGGGGACTCCTAACCTCACAGGGGAATGAGATATCTCATAGGCAACTAGTATCAGATTTGTTGCAAGCCCTCATGCTCCCTGAACGTATTGCTATTGTCAAGTGCACAGCCCACACTACCGGAAACTCTCTGGTCGATATCGGAAACCGCCGTGCTAGAGAGGCTAAACAGGCCTCTTGCGGACAACAAATGGTGGTGCCTAGAATAATGAGTCAAACTAAAAATCCTGCCAAAGATAAGTTAGCCTCGGAAAAACCAATGCCAACCATCCAAGATGTCATTAAAACGCAGGAGGACGCTCCTGAAAAAGATAAACTGTTGTGGAATGATTATGGATGTACTTATGACAATGTTTCTAAACTCTGGATAACTCCCGCGGAACAGACTTGCATGTCTGACGAGTTGGCTCTGTGGGTTATTGAATGTATGCATTATGCTACTCATTGTGGACAAAGGACAACAAGTGACACGTTTTGGCCACTTGGTGGCATCCTAGACTCCAGATGCTAGCCCAGAATATCAGTCGTCGCTGCCTTGTTTGCCAACAGCATAATCCAGGGAAGGGAGTCCCCTGTGATTGTGGTAAGACGCCCCTACCAGAAGGCCCCGTTGAGACCTTACAGTTGGACTACATTGAGTTGCAAAAAGTTCAGTGTTACAAATATGTGTTAGTAATAGTAGATGTTTTTAGCAGATGAATTGATGCCTACCCTACCCTGGACAATAAGGCTCAAACTGTTGTTAAGGTGTTAATGAGGGAAATGTTCCTAGATATGGTAACCCAACGCGACTGATGACCACCTATGTTCTTTCTCTGACTCACGTACTGCGTCTAGCTCACAACCAGGTTTGAGAGGCTCACCTCGACCTCCCAGTTTTACCCGAATCGTCCATCGTGGCACCAGGGAAGTATTTCCTGATTAAGAAATGGATCCGAAAAGGGTTGGAGCCACGATGGGAGGGGCCCTTTCAGGTGTGACTCACTACCCCCACCGCAGCTAAGGTTGAAGGGAGAAGTGCCTGGGTTCAGCTGCACCACTGTAAACTTATTACTTCATAATGAGCCTCTCACTGGTCGTCCAAACCATTCTTTCTGTTCCAGACTTCCTCTCCACCACAGCTGAATAAAGCACATACTTGGGACAGGAAGAACAACGCCAAGAACACGGCAGGAGAAAGGAACAAGCAGACTTAGCTGTTTTCTGATCTATCCTTATCCTATTGTTAACTAATGTACAGTGTGGTCTAAAAATTTTTAAACATGTGTAAGCTAGCAGGTATAATTGTGCTATCTTGTGCTATCCTAGCTGAACTGGAAGGGCTACAGGATAACTTAATTTATCAGACCCATACCCGATTGCATGGCAATCGAACTGTGTATTAACCACTAGCCCAATCAGTAGAAGACCTGTTCGTGGCTACCCCTGTGTGGACTCCCCGGGATTATAGGGGACAAATGTATAACACATGTCACGGACGAATCGTACAATATCACCCAGGCCATTGATGCCATAAAGAAGCAGCTGGATGAGTTTTGGCAGGGCCCAAAGAAAGGAGATGGTTGGTTAGATTGGTTACTTGGAGGATCCTGGGGATCTTATTTAATGCATGGAGCAGTCATTCTCGTTGTGATAATAGTTACCTGTTGTCAGCTTATTGGCTGCTTTAATGTCTGTTGTAAGGTGATGATGGCGAAATTGGAGCAAACTCTTGGTCACGAGCTCCCGGAATTTGGTTGAACAAATTAAAGGTTTACTCGAGAATCAAGAAGAGTATGAAAACAAGAATGCGAACGGCTAAATGCGATACTCCTGGTTTATCATGGAATTATAAAAGGGGGGAATGACAATGCAGATAGAAGGTTTGCGAATGTGATAGTAAGCGATCATCGGAAAATGGCCAAGAGAAATTGTCCAGTTGCGATATTTGCCCTGTCGACACAAACAAAGGATTACTCAGAGCTGTGGTCAAACACGAGTTACATGAAAAAGCAAAAGTCAGACATGAGTCAGACGAGGGGCTGCTATAAGCAGCTGTAAAATAGGGAAATGTAATGAAATTCGAAACAATAAACACATCGCTGGAGCCGTCCCTATTTGGAGAGTTGTTAGCCCGCAATTGGGTATGCTATGGGGGAAATCGACCAATGATTGTATAAACTGAGTGTCACTCAAATGTGTTCTGCTGTAACAATGTATAAGTGTTGAGCTTTTGTTCAGTTACGGGACTTGTCAGGAGAGAGGAGGACAGGCTCGAACCGAGAGTGTTTCATTTATCCTAACAGATCCCGGCCGGAGAATTGCAGAATAAAGGTCTTATGTTGCTAAGACTAAAAGTGTTTGTGTGTCAGAGAATTCGCTGAAACAGTTTGAAGGGAAAAAAATCCAGTATCAACAATACCATCCAAGCTCTCCTACCCATCCAAGCTCTACAACCACCCAAGCTCTCCCAAACCCTCAAGCACTTCTTCCCCTGCAAGCTCTCCGACCCACGCTAGATCTCCTACCTCCCCCAATCTCTACTACCCGCAATGCTCCCGTACCACAGCAAGCTCTCCTACCCCCGCCAAAGCTCTCCTGCTGCCCTATTCAAACTCTCCGACCCACCCAAGATCTCTAATCCCCCAAGCACTCCGACACTCTCAAGTTCTCCTAACCAGCCCCAAGCTATGCTACACCTTCAATCTCTCCTATCCCCTCCAAGCTGTCCTATCACCCCGAAGCTCTCTTATCCCACCAGATCTCCTACTGCACCAAGCTCTCCTATGCTGCCAAGTACTGCTACCCCTCCAAGCTCTCCTACTCCCCCAAGCTCTCCTACACCCCAAGCTCTATTACACCCCCAAGCTCTCCTACCGTCCTTTGGTCTCCTAACCCCCAAATCCTCCGACGTCCCAAGCACTCCTACGCCCCGAGGTCTCCTACCCTGAGCTGTCCTACCCATCAAGCTCCTATACCCCCCTAAACACTCCTGAACTCCAGGCTCTCCTACTCCCCACGCTCTCCTCCCCACAAGCTCGCCAACCCCCCAAGCTCTCCTACCTTTCCCAATCTCTCCTACACCCCAAAATTCTCCAACCCCCAAAGCTCTCCTACACCCCAAGATCTCCAAGCCTCCCAAGCTCACCTACCCAAAGCTCTCCTAAGCCCCAAGATCTCTTATCTCACCAAGCTCTCCACCTCTCAATCTCGCCTACCCCAAGTTCTCATAACCCCCAAGCTCTCCTAACCCCCATGCACTCCAACCCCCCGCAAGCTCTCCTATCCATTAAGCACTCGGAATCCACAACGTCTCCTTTCCCACAAGTTCACCGACCCCCAAACTCTCCTGCCGCTCCAAGCTCTCCTAGAATAAAAGCCCTTCAACACCCCAAACTCTTCTTACCCCAATCTTGTCTGCATGCCGCAAGCACTTCTCACCCCAAGGTCTCTCTTCCCCCAAGTTCTCTTTCTCCCCACAAGCTCCCATAACCACCAAGCTCTCCTTCCTCTGCACGCACATCTACTTCCATAGCTCTCCTATCACCCGCCAAGTTCTCCTGCCTCCCATTCTCACCTATCCCCCCAAGCTCCCCTACCCACCCAAGCTCAAACCCCCCGAAGTTCTCCTACGGCCCCAATCACTCCTACCGGCGAAAGCTCTCCTAGCCCACCTCCCAAGCTCTACTACTCCCATGATCTCCAATCCCCCAAGCTCTTCTACCAGCCCAAGCTCTCCTACACCCCCCCCCCGAAACAATCCTAACCCCCAAGCTCACCTAGCCCCCAAACCTCTCCTACCTCACCATCAAGCCTAATCCACTCAAGCTCTCCTACGCCGCTAAGCTCTCCTAGCCCCCTCCCCAGCTCTCATAACCCCAAATCTCTCCAAACACAAGCTCTGCTACCCCCGCAAATTTGCCAATACCCCCAAGCTCTCCTAACACCCCAATCTCTGCTATCCGCCCAAGCTCTCCAACACCCCCACACTCTACTATCCCCCAAACTCTCGCACTCCAGAAGCTCACCTAAACCCCCCAAGCTCTCCTCCCCCCCCAAAGCTGTGAAGCACATCATTTTCCTTCATATGTGCCTTGTAGTTTGCCGATATATATTGTTCCGAATTGTCCTTTTGATGGTTCACTCGCCTAAATATGCTGCAACATGAACAGAAAATTCAGCTTTTTTGGAGGTAACTTTCCACTTTCTAAACCTAATTTCCCTGCTTCTGGAGCTAATTGCTCTGTACTGTGATTATTCCTGTGTTCCAGGAGCTCACTTCACCGATTTCTGCAGCTCCCCATTGCCCTGTTTCTGGAGCTTATTCCACTGTTTCTCGAGCTGCTAATTTACCAGTTTCTAAAACACCTACTTTTGCTCTTTCACGATCAAATTACACAGTTTCTAGACCAAATTCACGATTCTGTCGCTAACTCCGTTATTTCTGTGCTAACAATGCTCATCGAGCCGCGAATCCGATGCTGCCCATTTTGCACCACTGTGCGGGATAATTTTCTCGGCCTGACCTTGCAATATTTTGTAGCATTAAAAATGCTTCCTGTAATGATTGGTACCTATTCTTTTCACCGCTAAATTGCAAACAGCAGTCAAAAAAGATAGCTGACTCCTGAAAAGGGTGTAATATTCATTATTCTCCAATTACTTTAGCATACCTTATCTCTAATGCTCTGTTCCAGTGAACACGAAGGCAGAATATTTTCTGAATGGCGGCAGTTTAGGAAAAGGAGATGTGCAACGAGAACTGGGTGTCATGGTACATCAATCGTTGAAATTTGGCATGCTGGTACAGCTGGCGGTGAAGACGGCAAATAGTATGTTTACATTCATAGCGAGGCGATATGAGTAGTGGAGCAGGGAGGAATTACTGCAGTTGAACAGGACCTTGGTGAGGCCTCATCTTCAATACTGTGTTAAGTTTTGGTCTCCTAAACTGAGGTAGTACGTTTTTGCTATTGAGGGAGTGCAGCAAAGGTACACAAGACTGATCACCGGGATGGCACGACTGACATATGAGGAGAGACTGGATCGACTGGGCCTGTATTTACTGGAGTTTAAAAGGATGAGAGTGGATATCATAGAAAAATATAATATTCTGACGGGACTGTAAAGGTTGGATGCAGGAAGAATGTTCCCGATGTTGGGGAAGTCCAGAACCAGTGGACACAGTCTAAGGATAAGTGGTTCGCCATTTACGATTGAGATGAGGAGAACTTATTCACTCAGAGAGTTGTTAACCTGTGTAACCCACTTCCGCAGATAGTTCTTCATGCTGGTTCGTTAGATGTATTCAAGGTAGACTTGGATATGGCCTTTATGGCTAAAGAGATCAAGGGGTATGGAGAGAAAGCAGGAAAGGGGTCGTGAGGTGAATGTTCAACCGTGATCTTCTTGAATAGTGGTGCAGGCTTGAAGGGTCGAATGGCCTCCTCCTGCACATATTTTCTATATTTCTATTTTTCTAATCCCCATGTTCTTGGAGCTCCGAATACACCTCTTTCTGCGACTCCTAATTTCCCTATACCTATATGGAATGTCCCTGTTTCTCTAGTTTCTCTAGGTAATTCAACTGCTTCTGAAGCTAATTCCTTTATTTACGAAGAACATTCCATAGTTTCTTGAAGTCCACGTTTCACACTTTCTGGACATAACGTGTTGTTTGTGGAGCCCCTGTTCGTCTGTTTTTTTAGGTCCAAATTGCACTGTTGATGAAGCAGCTAATTGTTCTATTTTCATGTCTACTCGTTATATATGTAACTATCGGAGATGTGCTGTTTATGGTGCGCAATCCTAACTCCCCTTCTGCAGCAACCGCTAATTCACCTCTTTGTGGAGTAAACTCGCTAATACCTTTGATGCCAGAAAAAATGCCATAGTTTCTGGATGTCCTAGTTCCCCACTTAATATTTAAGTGTCTACTAGTTTTATATATATATATATATATCCGAAATGTCCTGCGCATGGTGCTCTATTCTACTTCACCTGCTACGCGAATAGCTAGTTTCCTGTTTCTTGAGCATATTCTTCTCTTTCTAAATGTAAATCCTTTGTTTCTGGATCTACTTCTGCTGTACTGAAAAAATTCTAGTTTTCTGGAGCTCCTAATATGCCAGCTTCAGCAGTGTCCAATTCCGCAGTTTCAGTAACTCCTAATTGTCATGTTTCTACACCTAAATCCTATGTATTTGGTACTAATAACCTTGTTTCTGAACTAATTATAGTATTCCTGGAATTCCTACTTCCCCTCTCAGCAATTGCTAATAACACTGTTCCTGCTGCAAACTCCCCTATTTCTGGAGCTCAGGTTTTCTCTGGAGTTCCTAATATCCCAGGTTGTGGATTTCCTAATGCATCTCTTTTTGGGAGTAACTATCCTGCATCTATAGCTAATTCAACGGCTTCTGGAGCTAATACCTTTTTTCTAACATTACTAACCCCAGCGTCTGCTTCACCTCCATCCTACGGGTAAGCTTGGGACACTCATGAACCTACATTCATAACGGACGTATTTAGGGCAGATCTGGCGCTGTATGAGGAACACCTCTCAGCACCCATACCCTATCTCCCAGAGGACATAAATGAGATAAAGGATCCCCTGGAGGATAATGTACAAATTTACCAAAACCTAAAGCATCATCTCTCATATGCTGATAGTTCTACAATTGTTATTGTCCTTAGCCTGGCATGTATAGACAGGTGCAGCTTGGTCTAACTGTAGGAATAAAAGCAAGGGTAAAGCTCTAGTAAAGAAGAAGAGTAACCTACTGAGATAGAGGGAGTAATATAGCTACATGTGCACTAGGCTCTTTCCCGCAACTGTTGAATTTAGAAGGGCTGGTTACGTTGAGTAGGGTAGACAAGGACCAAAAGGGGTAATTGAAGTACTACATGGGCCTCCGTTGTATCTGATTCATTGATAGAGTTATAAAGTTGGCGATAGCAACATACATCATCAGTTCCATATTTAGACTGATATGGTTCAGACGAGTGTTGCATTACAGGTAGCCTCGCTCACAGCTGCTTAGAATTCAGGATGCAAGCCTCATGCTCAAGAATTAAAGTCCCCAAACATTCCAAAGTGTATCATATGAGCGAAATAGATAATTAATCTGACTGAAAAAGGCCATGTAATATACGGTACACACCTATTAGCTGCAATGTATAACTGTCCCAGACCACGTGATTATCGAAGAGATCGGGGCGGAGAGCTCAGTGAAGGGCTAATTATCAACTACCCGATTTTCCCTTGCAAGTGAATAATTTGATACTTTGCCATTCAATAGTCTTCAAGTGGTGTATTCATTTGTTACACTACATCATAGTTAAAATAGTTACATAATCAGGGGAGTTACCTGAAGAAACAGTAGAATTCGGGGCTCCACAAACTGGGATATTCGTAACTCCCCAGAAAAAGATGAATTAGCTCCGGAAACCCGTGAATTGCTGCAGGAACACGCAAATTATCTTCATAATCAGGAGAATTAGATCAAATACTTGGGAATTCAGAGATACAGAAACAAGGAAAGTATGGTTCAATAACCAAAGTAAGTTGTAGCAAAAGAAAATGAAGATTTAGGTGATACAGATATGAAACAGCGGAATTCGGAGAAGCTAGCATGAACATGGAAATTAGGAGTTGGCTCTAACAAACTGGGAAATTTGGAGTCAGTTACAGAAACTAGTAGATTTATCCGCAGAAACAAAGGTTTTAGCTCCAGACAGTTCAATTAGCTACAGAACCAGGAGAATTACATCTAGAAACAGGATTTCGGAGCTTCACAAACTGGGATATTCGGACCTCCAGAATAAAGATGAAGTAGGAGCTTCAGGAACCCGGGAATTAGCGCAAAACAAAGGACTTAGCTCCATAAACAGAGGAAATGGGTCCAGAAAGTGGATATTTAGGAGTTACAAGAAGTGGTGAATTAGCAGCTCCGGAAACAGTGGAATTAGCTCCAGGAACAGAAGAATTGTACGCTGCTGAAACTGAGGAATTAGGAGCTCAGGAACACAGGACTTCACTCAGTGCAGCGGAATTATATACTGAAACATGGAAATTGGTTTAGACAGATGGGAGTTAGTGTAATAAATAGGAAAATTAGCTGTTCCTGTTGCAGGGGAATTAGCACAGCGCGCCATAAGCAGAACCCTTTGGAGCTATATATATCGGGGGAATGTTAGCCGCATGAAAACAGAATTAGACGCTTCGTAAACAGTGCATTTCAGCTTCAGAAACAGGGGAATTAAGATCTCCACAACAAGAGAAATATCTACATAACCTGCGGTATTAGAAGCTCGAGCAACAGGGGAATTAGGAACTTCCTTAAGATGAGAATTTGCAGTTCCAGGAACAGAAAAATAAGCCACAGAACAAGGGAATTAGCTCAAGAATAGACGGAATATTACCTCCTTAAATATGTGAATTAATTCCAGAAAAAGGAAAATTAGCTCGATAAACACTGATATTTACTGCACAAACCAAGGAATTATGTGCTTCAGAAACCCTGGAATTAGGAGCAACAGCAAGAGGGGAATTATGTCCTGAAATATGGTAATTACCTCTGGAAAAAGAGAGAATCGGGTGCTATAGAATCAGAGGACATTTCGACTATAGAAACAGGGGAATCATGAGATGCAGAAGCAAAATAAGTTTGGTTTCATTAACAATGTAATTTGGAGCAAACTAAACAGGAGATTTATTAGATCCATGTAGAGTGGAATTAGGCGAGCGCCTCATCTGCATGGAACATAGCAGACAGCTCCTGGAACTGGGAAATTGGGGACAGCTTTATAAAAAGGCGACTTGGGTTTTCCTTTCGCAGGAGAATTAGGAGAGTGCACCATAAACAAGACAATTCGGTACGATATATATCGGTGAAATAGTAGCCATAAAAAAAGGATAATTAATATTCCACAAACAGTGCAATTTGAAGTTCCTGTAATTGAGCAATGAGGAGTTCCACAAACAAGTGAAATAGCTCCAGAAACAGGGATAATTGGAAGTCTCATAACTGGGGTATTAGGAACTCCAGCAACATTGAAGATACCAGCTCCGGGAATCTAAGGTGAATCCCCAGAACAGGAAATTAGTTACAGAAACACTGCATTAACTCAGCAAATCGGGGAATTCGGAGTTTCAGAACCACAGATATTAGGAGCTATCGAAACAGGGAATTGCCTCCAGAAATATGGGAATTAGATCCACCAAGGGGCAGATCAAGAGTTCCAGAAACATAAGACATCGCATCTACAGAAACAGGTTGTTTAGCTTCAGAGATTACGAGATCCAGAAACAAGGCAAGTATGCTTCCATAACGAATGCAATTTGAAGCAAAAGAAAATGGAGATTGAGGAGATCCGGATGCAGGGAAATAAGGAGATTGCAGCTTCAAAATTGAACATAGAAGAGGGAACAAGAAAGTGGGAAATTTGGAGACAGCTCAGGAAAAAGGCGAATAGCTGTCCCTATAGGAGGGGAAATAGGAGAGCCCACTATTAACAGGATAATTCGGAGCTATAGGGGAACTCATAGCCATAAGAAAAGAACAATGGTGTGCTCCATAATCTGCGCAATTTGGAGCTCCAGTGACGGGGATATCAGAAACTCCGCAAACAATTGAAACATTTCCAGAAACTGGGGAATCTGCAGCAGAAACTGAGGAATCAGCAACAGAAACTTAGGTATTACCTACTTAAACAGTTGAATTAGCAGCAGAAACAGAGAAGTTACATCCAGAAACAGAGGATTTAGGATCTCCTCAAACTGGGATATTAGGAGCTCCATAAAAATATGAATTACCTCCACAACCAGGGGTATTAGATCGATAAACAGGGGACTTGAGAGCTGCAGATCGAGGAGCTCCAGGAACACGGAAATTAACTCAGAAATAAGGCCATTATCTTCAGAAACAGTGGAATTAAATCCATAAAATTTGGAATTATATTCTGAAACTGGTGAAAAATAAAGTCCAGAAACAAAGGAAGTATGGTTCCATAAACAAAATAAGTTGGAGCAAAAGATAAAGGCGCTTTAGGAGATCCAGATGCAAGGGCATTAGGAGAGGACTCATATCAACATAGAACTTAGGAACAGGCTCCATACATTGGTAAAAAGTCTAGGGAATGGACAGGAACTTGGGTTGGCATGGTGCAGGAAATTAGGCTGGAATGGGGCACGAACTTGCGCTGGTGGATGGGACATGAACCATGTAAAAACGACAATTACCTGCTCCATAAAGAGCGCAATATTGAACTCCAGAAACGGGGGTATTGTGACCTTCAGAAACAACTGATATATCTCCAGTAATAGGGGAACGAGTACCTCCATAATATCGGAATTCAGCTCAAGAGGCAGAATTATTAGTTCCAGAAGCCGTTGAAATATCGACAGAAACAGGGGTTTTCTCTCCAGAAACTGAGGAATTCGGAGCTTCATAAAAATGCTAAATCATGTCTGGAAACATGGGAATTAGCACCAGGAAGACGGGAATTAGCTCATAAGCAAGGAAATTAGCTCCAGAAACAGGGAACTCAACTCCAGAATCAGTGATATCATCTCCAGAATGAGGGGATTTAGCTCCAAAGACAGGGGGAATTATACGACCCAGAAAGGAGGGAAGTATGTTTCCAAAAAAAAATTTATTTGGAGCAAAGGAAACAGGAGATTTAGGTGATCCAGATAGATTTAAGTAGGAGAGGGCAGCATCAACATGGGGCTCTGAAGCAGGCTCCAGAATCCGGGAAATGTGGAGCCAGCTCCAGAAACAAGTAAATTAGCTGGTCATGTAGTCGGGGAATTCGGAGAGCGCATCATAAAAAATATACTTTGGTTCGGCATATATATATCAGGAAATGAGTAGCCACATGAAAAGGGGAATTAGGTGTAACATAAACAGGGCAATTGAGAGCCTCAGAATCAGAGGAATTAGGAACTTCAAATACAGGAGAACTAGGACCTCCAGATATTGGGGAATTAGCTCCAGAAACTGTTGAATTAGCAAACCATAACTGCGGAGTTAACTCCGGACACGGATTAGAAGCTCCACAAACTGGGAAATTAGGATATCCAGAAAAAAATTTCATTAGCTCCAGAAGCAGAGAAATTAACTCCAGGAACAGGGGAATTTGGAGTCGCAGAAAGAGTGGAAGTATGAGCTCCAGGAAGACGGGCATTAGCTCAGAAAGAAGGGAATTAGCGCCAAAAACAGGGGAGTTAGGTGTTGAATCTGTGGAAGGATGTCTTGTTGCAGGGTAATTAAGAGAGCGCACAATAAACAGAACAATTCGGCAAAGTGCTCTGCACGTAAAAAGGACAATTATGGGCGTCATAAACCGTCAACATGGAGCTCAAGATAAAAGGGAAATTAGGAGCTCCACAGGAAATTTCCACAGAAAAATGGTTATCTCCAGAGACCGTTGAAGTAGCAAAGGAAAAAGGGGAGTTTGCTCCAAAACAACTGCATTAGGAGATGCACAATCTGGGATATTAGGAATTGCAGAAAAAAGATGAGCTTCGGAAACAGGGGAATTAGCTACAAGAAGAGTGGAATTGGGAGCTGCAGGGACGGGACTTAGGAGTTCCATGATTACTGTAATTAATTCCAGAAACCGGGAAATTAGGTCCAGAGATATGAGAATTACCAGTCACAGAAACTGCCTAATTGGGCGCTGCATAAACAGTGGAATTAAGATTTCGCGAAACAGGGGAAATTGTACAGTACAGCGGAAGTAGCCCGAGAAGCAAAGGAATTATATCGGGTAAATGGAAGCACAATTAGATTTTTTATCAACGGCGAAATTTGAATCTATAGAAACAGGTAATTGTGATCTCAACAAATATCTGAAATGGCTCCAGCAACAGGGGAATTGGACCTGCATAACCTGTGGTAGTAGGAACTCCAGCAACAGCTGCATTCGGAGCTCACATAAGCGGGATTTAGCAGCTCCAAGAACATTGCAACGAACCCTGGAACAAGCGAAATAGCAGCAGAAACAGGGGCAATGTGATAGCCTTAATTATTGGCTTTAGTTCCATAAGCGGGGAATTATCTCCAGAAATATTGGAGTAAACTCCATAAACTGGGGAACTAATTGCTCCAGTAACACCAAAATTAGGAGCTCCAGAAAGAAGGGAAGTATGTCCTGAAATATGGTGATTAGCTCCAGAAAGTTGGAATATCAGGTGCTCCAGAAATAGTGGGCATCTCAGCTACAGAAACAAGGTGATTAGCTCCAAGAACAAGGGAAGTTGCTCCAGAAACAGAAGAATTAGAAGCTCCACAGACTGGGAAATTAGTATCTATCGGAACTGGGGTATTAGCGCAGTAAACTGAGAAATTAGCTCCAGAAACATTTGGAAAGAGCAGAGTTAGCTCTAGCAAGAGGTGCTTTAGCTTTCCCTGCGGCAGGGGATTCAGGAGAGCGCAGCATAAATAGGACATTTCGGTGCTATACAAATATATATATATATAACTAACAGACACTTAAATGGGACAATTAGGTGCTTCACAAACAGCGCAATTTGTAGCTCGAGAAAATGGACAATTAGGAGCTCCACAAACAAATCAGAATCTCCAGAAAGAGGGGAACTAGGACTTTCAGAAACCATGCAATCTTCTCCGGAAACAAAATTATTAGCTCCAGAAACAGTAGAATTAGCTACAGAAAGATGCGAATTTACTCAAGGAACTATGAAATTAGAAGTCGCAGAAAGAGGGGAAGTAGGAGCTCAGGAACGCGGAAATTTGCGCAGAAACAAGGGAATTAGGTCCAGAAACAGTGCAGTTACGTTTTGAAAGATGACAAGTAGGAGGTGCAGAAACTGGAAAATGTTCAGCTCCAGAAACAATGGAATTCACTCCAGAAACAGGGAAAGGTGGAAATGCAGAAGCAGGGGAAGCGAGCTCCAGGAACACAGGAATTATCACAGCAATGCATAAGTAGCTTCGGAAACAGGGGAATTATGTTTAGAAATAGGAGAGTTACTTCTAGAAAACATGAATATTCTGTTCATGTTGCAGGGTAATGAGGAGAGCGCACCATAAACAGGTTGATTCGGAGCAATATTTACGAAACTAGTACACACATAAAATGGACAAAAATGTATTTCATAATCTGCACAATTTAGAGCTCCAGAATACTGGAAATCTGGATCATCTCCGTAAGTTACCCCAGAAAAAATGTTTTTCGCGCCAGAAACCGTTGAATTAGCAAACAGAAACAGGAAATTTACCTCCAGAAACAGATGAGATATTTAAAACGCCAGAAAAAAGATTAGCTCCAGAAACAGGGCAATTAGCTCCAGGAACAGTGGAATTAGGAGCTACAGAGAGAGGACTTATGAGTTCCAGGAATACTATAAATAGTGCAAGAACATGGGTATTAGCTCCAGAAACAGAGGAATTAGGATTCGAAAGACGAGAATTGGGAGTTACAGAAATTGCTAAATTGGGCACGGCAGGAACTGCGGAATTAGGATTCCAAGCAACACGGGAAATTATTCTGGACAGCGGATGTATTTTCAGAAACAAAGGAATTAGAAAGAGAAGAGTTAGCTCAAGAAACAGGTAAGCAAGCTATTCCTGTAGCAGGGGAATTAGGAGACCGCACTATAAGCAGAATAATTTGGACCTAAATATATTGTGGAAATGGTAGCCACATAAAAAGCACAATCAGGTGTTTCATAAACAGAGTAATTTGATGGTGTAGAAAAAAGGCAATTAGGTTCTCCACAAACAATTATAATATCTCCAGAATCAGGGGAACAACGACCTGCATAACCTGGGGTACTATGAGTTTCAGCTTGAGCGGCATTGGGAGCCCCCATAAGATGGGAGTTAGCAGCTCCAAGAACATTGAAACTAACCCCGGAACAAGAGAAATAGCTGCAGAAACAGTGGCAATGGGATATCGTTAATTACAGGAATTAATTCTAGCAACCGGGGAATTAGCTCCTTAACTTTTGGAGTTACCTCCACAAACAGGGGAATTAAGTGCTACAGAAACACCGGAATTAGGAGCTCCAGAAAGGGGGGAAATTATGTCCAGAAATATGGTGATTAGCTCCCGAAAGAGGAAGAATCTGGTGCTCCAGAAACACAGGATTTTCAGCGACAAGGACAAGTGGGTTAGCTCCAGGAACAGGGGAAGTTGATCCAGAAACAGAAGAATTAGGACCTCCACAGACAGGGAAGTTAACAGCTGCAGGAATATTGGAATTAGCTCCAGAAACAGCGCAATTAGCTCCATAAATAGAAGAACTGCATTTAGAAAGAGCAGTTCGCTCTCGAAAGAACTGACTTAGCTGTCCCTGCAGCAGAGGATTTAGGAAAGCGCACCAGGAACAAGACATTTCGGAGATAAACATATATAACCAGTAGACACTAAAGTAGGACAATTAGCTGCATAAACAGAGAATGACCTCCAGGAACAGGGAAATTAGGAGTAATAGAAAGAGGAAATGTGGAGATCCAGGCATACGGAAATTAGAGCAGTAAAAAGGAATTAGAGTCAGAAACAGGGAATTAGGTCGACAAACTGTGGAATTACGTCTAAAAAGTTGAAAAGTTGGAGTTACAGAAACTCGTACAATAGTAACTCCAGAAACAGTCGATTTAGCTCCAGAAAAATGGTAATGGTGAGCTGCAGAAACCGTGGAAGCGAGCTGCAGTAACACATGAATAATCACTGTACAGCACAATTAGCTTCAGAAACAGGGGAATTATGTTTAGAAAGAGGAGATTTACCTCAATAAACATTTTCTGTTTATGTTGCAGAGAAATTAGGAGAGCGCACCATAAAAAGAACAATTTGTAGACATATATTTCTGCAAAATGCTAGACACGTAAATAGGACAGATATGTGCTTCATAAACCACACAATGTGGAGTTCCAGTAATTTGGAAATGTGGAGCTTCACAGGTACTTTCCCCAGAGAAAAAGGTATTAGCACCAGAAACAGATGCATTAGAGATCCACAATCTGGGATATTCGGAACTCCAGGAAAAACATGAGCTCCAGAAACAGGGGAATTATCTCCAGGAACAGAGGAATTAGGAGCTTCACAGAGGGGAATCATAAATTCCAGGAATGCTGGAATTATTTCGGAGACAACGGTATTAGCAATAGAAACAGGCGAATTATGAGTAAAAAGATGAGAATTAGGAGTTACAGAAACTGCCGCATTGGGCACTGGAGAAACTGCGGAATTAGCAGCTCCAGCAACACCGGAATGTATTCAGTACAGTGGAATTAGCTCCAGAAACAATGGAATTGCATTTAGAAAGAGAACAGTTGGCTCAAGAAACCGGTAAACTCGCTATTCCTGCAGCAGGGGAATTAGGAGAACTCACCATGAGCAAATTAATTCAGAGCTAAATATTTAAGCGAAATGGTAGCATCATATAAAGCACAATTAGGTGTTTCATAATCAGCTCAATTTGAAGGTCCAGAAAGAGGGGACTTAGGATCTTCACCAACAACTAAAGTAGGTCCAGAAAGAGGGGAATAAGGATCTGCATGATCTGGGATAGTAGGAACTCCAGCAATAGCAGAATTCGGAGCTCCCATTGCATGGAATTTAGCAGCTCCAAGAACATTCCAACTTACCCCGGAACAAGTGAAATAGCTCCAGAAACAGGGGCAAAGGGATATCCTTAATTACATGAATTAATTCCATAAACCAGGGAATTAGCTCCAGAAATATTGGCGTAAAATCCACAAACTTGGGAATTTAGTGCTCCAGTAACAGCAAAGGTAGAAGCACCAGAAAGAAGGGAATTTTGTCCAGAAATATGGTGACTAGAGCAAGAAAGATGGAGAATCAGGTGCTCCAGAAACATGGAGATATCAGCTACAGAAACAAGGTGATTAGGTGCAGAAATCGTGGAATTTGCTCCAGAAACAGAGGAATTAGGAGGTCCATAGATTGCGAAATTAGTAGCTCCACGAACAGTGGCATTAGCTACAGAAACAGCATAATCAACTCCAGAAACAGATAAATTGAGTTTAGAAAGAGGAGAGTTAGTTCTCGAGCGCACCATATCGAGTACATTTCGGATATATATATATCTAATTAGTAGACACTAAATACGACTATTATGTGCTTCCTCAACATCGCAAATTGGAGCAGCAGAAATAGGCCTATTAGGAGCTCCATAAACAACTTAGAATCTCCAGAAAGAGAGGAACAAGGACTTCTATAAACTATGGAATTTTGTCCGGAAATATAGGTATTAGTGGTATCAACTACAGAAACGGGAATGCTCTCCAAGAACGAGGAAATTAGGAGTCGCAGAAAGAGGGGAAGTCGCAGCTCCAGGAACACGGGAATTAGAGCAGAAACAAGGGAATTAGGTCTAGAAACAGTGGAATTAGGTGTTGAAAGAAGAAAAGTAGGATTGACAGAAGCTGGTAAATTAGCAGCTCCAGAAACAGGGCAATACAGAGCTGCAGAACGAGGGGAAACGAGCTCCAGGTACACAGGAATAATCACAGTACAAAGCAATTAGCTCCAGAAGCATGGGAATTATATTTAGAAAGAGGAGAGTTACCTCCAGAAAAGGTGAATTTTCTGTTCATGTTGCAGGGTAATTAGGAGAGCGCACCATAAACAGAACAATTCGGAGCCATATATATCGGCAAATTACTAGACACGTAAAATGGACAATTATGTGCTTCATAAACAACACTATTTTGAGCTCCAAAAATATGGAAAGTTGAAGCTCGACAGGAATTGACCGCAGAAAATAAATGTATTAGCTCCAGAAACAGGGATATTCGGAACTCCAGAAAACAAGATGAGCTCCAAAAACAGGGGAATTAGATCCAGGAACAAGGGAATTGGGTGCTGCTGAGCGGGGAACTAGGAGTTCGAGGAATACTGGAATTAGTTAGGAAACAACCGTATTAGCACTAGATACGTGGGAATTGGTTCGAGAAAGATGAGACGTCGGAGTACAGAAACTGTCAAATTAGGCACTGGAGTAACTGGAGAATTAGGAGCTCCAGAAACGCTGGAATTTATTCAGTACACAAATGAAACAAAGGAATTACATTTAGAAAGAGAAGAGTTTACTCAAGAAATAGGTACCATGCTATTACTGTTCAAAGGAAATTAGTAGAGCGCAACATAAGCAGAATAATTCGGAGCTAAATATATCGGGGAAATGGTAGCCACGTAAAAATAACAATAAGGTGCTTCATAAACAGTGCAATTGGAAGATCCAGAAGGAGGGAAATTAAGATCTCTACAAACAACTGAAATAGCTCCAGAAACAGGGGATCTAGGACCTGCATAACCTTGGGTAGTAGGAGCTCCAGCAACAGTTGCATTCGGAGCTCCCATAAGCTGCGACTTACCAGCACCAAGAACATTTAAACTAACCCTGGAACAAGGGATATAGCTCCAGAAACACGTGGAAGGGAATATCTTTATTTACAGAAATTAATTCCAGAAATTGTGGAATTAGCTCCAGAAATATTGGAGTTAATTACACAAACTGGGGAATTAAGTGCTTCAGAAACAGCTGCATTAGGAGCTCAAGAAAGAGGGAAATTATGTCCAGAAATATTGCAATTAGTTCCACAAAGAAAGGCAATCAAGTGCTCCAGAAGCAGAGGACTTTTCAGCAACAGTTACAAGGTGTGTCGTTCCAGGAACAGGGAAGGTGCTCCAAAAACAGAAGAATTACGAGCTCCACAGACTGGAAAATTAACAGCACATGAAACAACGCAATTAGCTCCAGCCACAGGGTAATTCCGTTTAGAAATTGCAAAGTTACCTCAAGAAAGAGGTGATGTAGCTGTCCTTGCAGCAGGGGATTTAGGAGGTTAAATCATAAAAAGGACATTTCGGAGATATATATATAAGTGGTTGTCACTTAGATAGGACAATTAGTGTTTCATACACAGTAAATTTGGAGCTCCAGAAAAAGGACAATTAGGTGCTCCACATACAACTCAGAATCTCCAGAAAGAGGGGACGAGGAATTCAAGAAACGATGGAATTATCTCCGTAAATAAAGATATTAGCTCCAGAAACAGTTGAATTAGCTACAAAAGCAGGGGCATTCCATGTAGGTGCAAGGAAATTGCGAGTCGCAGAAAGAAGGCCATTAGGAGCTCCAGGAACACGGGAATTAGAAATATAAAACACAGCAAATAGGTGCAGAACTAGGCTATTCGCCACGTCAAGCCTGCACCACCATTCAATAAGATCATGTCTGCTCATTCATCTCAGTACCTGTTTCATGCTTTCTCTCCATACCCCTTGATTCCATTAGCCGTAAGGGCCATATCCTCATCTCAGTCCTAAATGGTTACCCCTTATCCTTAGTCTGTGTCCTCTGTCTGTGGACTTCCACAACGTCGGGAGCACTTTTCTTGCATCTAAACTGTCCAATCCTGTCAGAATTGTATATGTTTCTGTGAGATCCCCTCACACCCTACAAAAGTCCAGTGAATATAGGCCCAGTCGATCCACTATCTCCTCATATGTCAGTCCTTCCATCCCTGGAATCAGTCTGCCCTCTCTCAATATCAAGAACGTCCTTGGTCAGATTTGGAGACAAAAACTGAACAAAATATTCCAGGTGAGGCCTCACGAAGGCCCTGTACAACTGCAGTAAGAGCTCTCTACTCCTTTACTCAAATCCCCTAGATATGAAGGCCATTTTTCACTGATTGCTTAACCTTCATGCCAACTTTCAATGGATGATTTTCCAAGAGACCCAGGTCTCGTTGCACCTCTTGTTTTACTAATCTACCGCCATTGAGATAATATTCTGCCTTCTTGTTTACTTGAACAGTGCAATTGAACAAAGGTATGCAAATGACACTGGAGAATGATGAATACTGCTGCACACTTTTCAGAAGTCATCTATCTATTTTGATTGCTGTTTGCAATTTGGGGGTGAAAAGAACAGCCACTGATCATTGCAGAAGCATTTAGCATGCGACAAAATATTAAAAGTATGGTCTCGAAACTTATCTCGGTCAGTGGTGCAAAATGGGCAGCATCGAATTCGTCGCTCGATGTGTATTGTTAGCGCAGAAACAAGGGAGTTAGCGCCAGAAATATGAGAATAACGTCGAGAAACTGTGGAATTTGCTCCTGAAAGACGAAAAGCAGGAGTTTTATAAAGTTTCACAGATTGGGGAGAAGTGTAGGAGAAATTAGTGGGGCGGCTTGTAGAAGAGCTTGGGGGGTTAGGAATGCTTGCAGGGGTTGGAGAGATGGGGGAGAGAGCTTGGTGTGTACAGACATTGGGCGAGAGCATAGGGCGCAGAAGTGCTTGCGAGTATAGAAGAGGTTGTGGGGAGTAGGAGAGCTTGGTGTGGGTAGAGGAGAGCCTTGGTGCGTGGAAGATAGCTTGGGGGCGGTTAGAAGTGTGCTTCGAAGGGATAGAACGGGGCTTGTGGGGGAAAGTGAGAATGGGGGAGTGAACTTGTAGGGAATGGAGCTTGGTGGTGGAAAAATAGCTTGTGGGGGGGCGGGGAGCTTTGGGGCAGGGAGCTTGCGTGGAGGGGAGGAGAGCTTGGGGGCAGAGAGCTTCGGTGGATAGATGGGCTTGGAGGTGTTCGAGTGATTGGGGATTGGTAGGGGTGTTTGGGGAGTTAGGAGAGATTGGGGTTGCAGCAGAGCTTGTGGCATAGGAATGCTTTAGGGAGTAGGAGCTTGGTGGGTAGAAGAGCTTGGAAGTGGTAGCGGAGCGTTGCGGGGCGGGGGTAGAAGATAGGATGTATGGGCATTACGTAGGTTGGAAGGATAGAAGGGTTGGGGGTAGTTAGAAGAGCATTTGTCGCGGGGAAGAGAGAGCTTATGGTGTGGGAGTAGAGCGAGAGAGCTTCGGGTGGAGCAAGCTTGTTGGGAAGGGGAGAGTGTGAGCTTGGCGGGGGCATGGGAGAAAGTGCTTGGGTGGAGGGAGAATAGAGAGGGCTTGGATGGCGGGAAGAGAGATAGCTTTGGTGGGTGGGAAAGAAAGAGATGGAGCGGGGAAAAGAGTATGCTTAAGCCGGGGGGGAGGTGAGAGAGAGATTGAATTGTGTAGGAGGAGTGAGCGCTGCACTGCCGCAGAGGCAGAACGGAAAGAGCGCCACAATGTCGGAGGGGCGGTACTGAGGGAGCGCCACACTGTCAGAGTGGCAGTACTGAGGATGGCCGCACTGTAGGAGGGGCATTACTGAGGAAGTGCTGCACTGTCGCAGAGGCAGAACGGAAAGAGCGCCAGACTGTCGGAGGGGCAGTACTGAGGGAGCGCCACACGGTCAGAGTGGCAGTACTGAGGAGGGCCGCACTGTAGGAGGGGCAGTATTGAGGGAGTGCAGCTCTGTTGGAGGAGCAGTACTGAGAGAGCGCCAAACTGTCGGAGGGGCAGTACTGAGAGATGGCAACACTGTCGGAGGGGCAGTACTGAGTGAGCGCCGCACTGTTGGAGGGGCAGTATTGAGGAATGCCGCACTATGAATTACCTCCACAACCAGAGTGTTAGATTCAGAATCAGGGGAATTGGCAGCTGCAGATCGCGGAGCTCCAATAACACGGCAATTAGATCGGAAATAAGGGCATTAGCTTCAGAAACAGGGGAATTAATTGCAGAAAAATTCCTGGAACTGGGGAAATATAAGCTCCAGAAACAAGGGAAGTGTGGTCCCATAAACAAAGTAAGTTGGAGAAAAAGATACAGGAGTTTTTGGAGATCCAGATACAGGGAAATTAGCAGAGGGCTCCATAAAAGTGGAACTTAGGGGCAGGCTCCAGAAAGTACGACATTTGGAGCAAACTCTAGAAGTAGGTGTATTCGCTGTTCCTGTATCAGGGAGTTTGGAGAGCGCATATAAATAGGAAAATTAGGAGCTATATATATAGAGGAACTAGTAAGCACGTCCGAAAACAATTACGTGTTGCAAAAACAGCGCAATTTGGGGTTCCAGGTCGTTTTCTTTTTGGGAGCTTCACAAGCAACTGAAACATCTCCTGCAAAAATTGAACTAGTGCCTGCAGAATCGAGAGATTTAGCTCAAGAGGCAGAATTATTAGCCCCTGAAACAGGTGAAATAGCTACAGAAACAGGGGCGTTCCCTGCAGAAACTGTGGAATTCGAAGCTTCATAAACTGGGATATTTGGATCTGCAGAAAAAAGAAGAATTAGCTCCGGAAACGTGGGAATTAGCACCAGGAACACCGGAATTAGCTCATAAACAAGGAAATTAACTCCATAAACAGGAGTTCAACTCCAGAAACAGTGCAATCATGTTCAGAATCAGGGAAATTATCTCCAAAAACAGGGGAATTCTACGATCCAGAAACATGGGAAGTATGGTTCCATCAACAAATTCATTTGGAGCAAAAGAAACAAGAGATTTCGGAGATCCCGATACAGGCTAATTAGGAGAGGGCAGTGTCGTCGTAGAGCTTTGGTACAGGCTCTAGAAATTGGGAAATTTGGAACCAGCTCCAGAAACAAGTGAATTAGCTGATCCTGTCGAATGGGAATTAGGAGAGCGCACCACAAACAATACAATTTGGAGCTATTTACATCGGAGAACTAGTGGCCACATGAACAGGGCAATTAGCTGCAATATTAACAGGGCAATTTCGAGCCCTAATAAACAGAAGAATGAGGAGCTGCAGGAACAGGAGAACTAGGAACTACAGAGATTGGGGAATTACTTCCAGAAACAGAGGTTCTGGAGAAACATTAGCTCCAGAAACATTAGCTCGAGAAACAGCTGCATTAGCTACCGAAACAGGGGAGCCGCAGAAAGAAGGGAATTAGCTCAAAAATAGAGCCATTGACTCGAGAAACAGTGGAATTAGCTCTAGAATGATGAAATAAGTGTTACAGTGTTGTACGCATTAGGCACCTGCTTAATATATCAAAACACTCGGCATTAGGCACCTGCTGAATATATCTAAACTCTTACAGCTTTAAAGTGGCCACATATAAAATGGCTGCCCAAGCATGATGGGAACTCAGTTAGTCAAGTAATGAACTGGGGCGGACCGAGCAATGACCGAGTAATGACAATGTGCGGCACACTGCCAGGAATTCCTGAGCTCCTCCACTTGAGACAAGATAACTATAACGAACCATTATAGTACCTGGTGTGGAATGTCCTTGATTAAGGACTTCACACAGCAGAGCGCAAGGAACAGAGATAAGGGGGGATCCACCTCACATAACGAGATCATTAATCAGCCCAAGCTGACAAAACCCGTACATACCTACCGCCCCAAGCTCTCCCACCTCCCCAAGCTCTCCCACTTCCCAAAGCTCTCCTAACCCCCAAAGCTCTCCTACCCCAAAAGCTCTCCTACCCACCAATTTCTCCTCCCCGAATCTCTCCTATGCCCCCCGACCTATTGTACACCCCCAAGCTAACCTAACGCCCCAAGCACTCCTTCTGCCCCATGTTCTCGAGTCCTCCCAAGTTCTCCTACACCCCAAGCTCTCACAACCCCCCAAACTCTCCTGCGCTCCAAAGCTCTCCAAATCTCCCCCACCCGCCAAGCTCGCCTACACCCCAATAGCTCTCCTACACCCCCAAGATCTCCTACCCGCCCAATCACTCCTACCCCTTCAAGCTCAACTACTTCCCGTAAGCTTTCCTACCCCACCCCAAGCACTTCTACCCCACAAGCTCTCCTACCACCCCAATTTCTCCTATCACCACAATCTCTCAACACCCCAATCTCTCCTACCCCGCCAAGCTCTCCTAAAACCCCAGCTCCCCTCCACCCTCCCAAGCTCTCCTACCCACCCAAGCACTCCTACCCACAAAGCACAACTACCGACCAATCTCTTCTAGTCGGCCACCAAGCTCTCCTACCCCGCAATCTCTACTTCCTCCCACAAGCTCTTCTCCCCAACAAGCTCGCCTATCATAACAAGCACTCCTACTGCCCAAGCTCTCCTTCCCCCAAGCTCTCCCTACCCGCAAGCTCTTCTACACCCCCAAACTCTTCTATCCCCTTAAGCTCATCTGCCCCCCAAACACCCCACACCCCCAAAATCAACTAACAACCAAGCTCTCCGACAACTCCAAGCTGTCCTAACCCCAAGCTCTCCTACCTCCCAAGCACTCTTAACATCCCCAAGCTCTCCGACACACCCACCACCAATCTCTGCTACGCCCCCTAAGCTCTTCTAACCCCTCCATCTATCCCACACCAAATCTCTCCCACTCCACAATTCTCGCCTTCACCCCTCAAGATCTATTACCCCCACAAACTCTCCTTGCCCCCTGGAGCCCCCATAGCCCCCAGCTCTCCAACCTCCACAGCTCCCTTACACACCCCCAAGTCATCCTACCAACAAGAGAACTCCAACCCGCCAAGCTCTCGTACAACTCAAACTCTCCTACCCTCCCAGCTCTCATACCCCCCCGCCGCGAGCTCTCCTCCCCCGCTCCGTCTCTCCTATCTCCTCCGATCTCTACTACACCTCAGGCTCACCTACCCACAAGCTCTCATACACTCCCAAGTTCTCCTACCCCACCACCTCTCTTACCTCACGTGCTCTCCTACCCGCTAAGCTCTCCTAATAGTTGCCCCGAAATTTCTCCTACCCCACCAAGCTATTCTACGCCCCAAGCTCTCCTATCGCACAAGCTCTCCGACCAGGCCAAGATCCCCAACCCCTCCAATCTCTCCTACCCTGCCAAGCTCTCCAATCTGCCCAGCTCTCCGACCCCCAAGCACTCCTACACCCCAAGCTCTCCTATCCCCCAAGCCCTCCACAACCAAGCTCTCATACAACTCAAGCTCTCCTACCCCCCAAGCCATACGACCCCCCAATCTCTCCTACCACCCCAATCTCTACCACCCCTAAATATCTCCTACTACACCGAGCTATTCCACGCCCCCAAGCTCATGTATCGCACAAGCATCCTACCCCGCCAAGCTCTGCTACCCCTCCAATCTCTCCAACCCTGCCAAGCTCTCGTATCCACCAGCTCTGCTACCCTGGCAAGTTCTCCAATCCACACAAGTTCTCCTATCCCCAAAACCTCTCCTATAAGCAAGCTCTTCTACCTCTGCTAACTCTCCTACCCGCCAAGCTATCCTACCCCGTCCCTCAGCTCTCCTACTGCCCCCCGCATCTCTGCTACCCGCACACGCTCTCCGACGCCACATGCACTCCTTCTCCCCCTAGCTCTCCTAACAACCCAAGCTCTCCAACCCTCCCAAGTCCACCAAGCCCGCAAGCTCTCCTCCCACCCAATCTCTCCTAACCCCAATGCCCTGATACTCCTCCACCTCTCATAACCCCCCAAGACCTCCAAACCATCTAAATTCTCCTAACCCCACAAGCTCTCATATCCCACAAGTTCTCCTACCCCGCTAAGCACTCCTATCCCCCAAAATATCCTCCCACCCCCAAGCACCCCTATCCCCCAAGCTTTCCACCGTCACAATCTCTCCTACCCACCAAGCTCGCCTGCCCCACAAGGTTTCTTACATTCCAAGCTCTCCTATCGGGCCAAGTTCTCCGACCCCACAAGCTCTCCAACACGCTAAGATGTCCGTCGCCACAAGGACTCCTACACCCCAAGCTCTTCTAACACCCCAAGCTCTCCTCACCCACAAGGCCTCCTACCCACTCAAGCTTTCCTACCCCCAATCTCTCCTCCCCGCCAATGGTCCCCGAACCCCCCAAGCTCTCCTACCAGCCCCCTTTGCCAAGCTCTCCTGCGCGCTACCACCTCAATCTCACCTATCCCTAAAATCTCTCCTACCCAACCCAATCTCTCCTCACACCCCAATCACTATTACCCCCCCAATCCCTCCTCCCACCCAAGCGATTCTACGTCCCCATGGTCGCCTAGCCCACAAGCTCTCCTACGCCGCCAAGCATTCCTACCCCGCAAGCGCTCTTACACCCGCATTCCCAAGCTCTCCTAGCCCCAAAGCTCTCCGGCACACCAAGCTCTCAGGCACACCAAGGTCTCCGACATCCCAAATTTCCCTATCCCCCAGCATTACTACCCCGCCAGCTCTCCGACCGCCCCAGCATTCTTACCTCCCCTGCTCTGCTACCCCGACAAAGCTCTCCTAAAGCCGCCAACCTCTCCTACCCACCAAAGATATCGTTCCAACCCAAGTTCTCCTACTCGCCCAAAGTTCTCCTACAACCCTCCACAAGTTCTCCTGCACCCCAATGGTCTCCAACAGAACCAAGCTCTGTTATGCCCCAAGCACTCCTACCCCACCAAACTATCCTACCCGTCAAGCTCTCCGACGCGCCCAGCTCTCCTACCTGCCCAAGCTCCACGACACCCCCAGGCTCTCCTATCCTCCAATCTCTCCTATTCGCAAGCTCTCCTACCCCGCAAGCTCTCCAAACCCTCAAGCTCTCCGACTCCCCCAAACTCCCTCACCAGCTCATTCTCTCCTAAACCCCATACCTCTCCTACCCCCTATATTTCTCCTAATCCCCAATGAGATCCTACCCCCAGACTCTCCTACCTCCCAAACTCTCCGACCACCAAGCTCTCTTCCACCCAAGCTCTACTACCCCCTAGCCCCCATGCTCATCGACATCCCCAAGCTCTCCTCCACCCCGAAGCCCAACTACACCCCCCAGCTTTCCTACACGCTCAAGCTCTCCTACACCCCCCAAGCTCTCCTACGCCCGAAATCTCTCCAACACCACAAGCTCTCCTCCGAGCCCCAAGCTCCCCGACGCTACCAAGCTCTCCTACAACCCCGAGGCTCACCTACCCACTCACAAGTTCTCCTACAACCCGAAGCTCACCTACCTCCTCCCAAGTTCTCCGAACCCCCCAAGCTCCACTACATTCCCAAGCTCTCCTACCCCGCCCAAGTTCTCCTAACCCGCCAAATCTGCGACCCCCCCCCAAGCTCGCTACCCCTCCAAGCTCTCCTAACCCACCAAGCTTTCCTGCAACCCAAGCTCTCCTACCACCAAAGATCTACTACCACCCCAAGCTTTGCTACAAACCAAGCCCTCCAAACGCCCAAGCTCTCCTACCCACACAAGCTCTCCTACCCGCCACGCTCTCCTACCACGCCAAACTCTCGTACCCACCCCTCAAGCTTTCCTACCCTCCCAAGCTCTCATAGTATGTAAGCTCTCCTACCCATCCAAGCTCTCCAACCCCCCAAGCTGTCCCAACCCCTCCAGCACTCCTTTCCCTGCAAGCTCTCGTACCCACGCTATATCTCCTACCTCCCCAATCTCTCCTACCCCATAAGCTCCCGTACTACAGCAAGCTCTCCTACCGCTGCCAAAACACTCCTGCTCCCATATTCAAACTCATCTTTCCCCGCAAGATCTCGAAACCCCCACGCTCTCCTACACACTCAATTCCCCAACCCAGCCCCAAGCTTTCCTGCACCCTCAAGCACTCCTATCCCCCAAGATCTCCTATCACCCCCAAGCTCTCCAACCCCCCATTCTCTCCTACACTCAAGCTATCCTACTCCACAAGCTCTCCTATCCCACCAGATCTCCTACTCCACCAAGCTCTCCTACGCCGCCAATTCTGCTACCTCTCCAAGCTCTCCTACAGACCTAAGCTCTATTATACCCTCCCAAGCTGTCCTACCCTCCTTTGCGCTCCTATCCCCCCAAACTCTCCGACTCCTCACAAGCACTCCTACGCCCCAAGTCTCATACCCCCTAGGCTTTCTTACCCTTCCAAGCACTGCTACCCCCACAAGCTCTCCTATCCGCAGCCTCTCCTACCCACCAAGCTCTGCTACCCCTCTAAACTGTCCTAAACTCCCAAGCTATCCTACTCCCCAAGCCCTCCTCCACACAAGCTCTCCTGCCCCCAATGCTCTCCTACCCCACCAAATCTGTCCTACACCCCGAAGCTCTCCAAGCTCCCAAAACTCTCCTACACCCCAAGATATCCAAGCCTCCCAAGCTCCGCTACCCAACGCTCTCCTAAACCCCAATCTCTCGTTTCTCCCCAAGCTCTCCAACCTCACAATCTCTCCTACCCCCAAGTTCTCATAATCCCAAACCTCTACTAACCCCCATGCTATCCAACCCCCAAAGCAATCTTACCCATTAAGCACTCTGAATCCCCAACGTCTCCTATCCCACAAGTTCACCATCCCAGAAACTCTCCTTCCGCTCCAAGCTCTCCTACATTAAAAGCCCTTCTACACCCCAAACTTTTCAAACCCCGAACTTTTATGAATGGCGCAAACACTTTGCCCCCCAAGGTCTCTCATCACAGAAGTTCTCTTTCTCCACACAAGCTCACGTAACCAACAAGCTCTCCTTCCTCTGCACGCACTTCTACTTCCATAGCTCTCCTACCATCCGTCAAGTTCTCCTGCCTCCCATTCTCTCTTATGCCCCCAAGCTCCCCTAACCGCCCAAGCTCTCCAACCCCCCAAGCTCCCCTGCGCCTCCAAGTTCTCCTAACGGCGCAAGCTCTACTACCAACCCCCAAGCTCTCCTACCCCCGCAAGTTCTCCTATACCCCCGAGCTAGCCTAACACCCCAAGCTCAGCTAAACGCCCAAGCTCTCCTATCCCACCCACACTCTCTTACGCACCCAATATCTCCTATCCAACAAGCTCTCCTAAACCCCCAAGCTCTCCTACCCACCAAGCTGTGAAGCACATAATTATCCTTCATATGTGTCTTGTAGTTTGCCGAAATATATGGCTCCGAATTGTCCTGTTGATTGTGCACTCGCCTAAATACCCTGCAACATGAACAGAACATTCAGCTTTTCTGGAGATAACTTTCCACTTTCTAAACATAATTCCCCTGTTTCTGGAACTAATTGCTCTGTACTGTGATTATTCCTGTGTTAATGGAGCTCGCTTCCCCTATTTCTGTAGCTCCCCATTACCCTGTTTCTGGAGCGTATTCCACTGTTTCTGGAGCTGCTAATTTACCAATTTCTAAAACACCTACTTTTCCTCTTTCGAGACAAAATTCCATAGTTTCTAGACCAAATTCCCGATTCTGTCGCTAACTCCCTTATTTCTGTGATAACAATGCTCATCGAGAGGCGAATCCGATGCTGCCCATTTTGCACCACTGTGCGAGATAAAATTATCCAGGCCATACCTTATAATATATTGTCGCATTAAAATGCTTCCTGTCATGATTAGTAGCTATTCTTTTCACCGCTAAATTGCAAACAGCAGTCAAAAAAGATAGATGACTCCTGAAAAGGGTGTAGTATTCATTATTCTCCAATCACTTTAGCATACCTTGGATCTAATGCGCTGTTCCAGTGAACACGAAGGCAGAATATTTTCTGAATGGCGGCAGATTAAGAAAAGGAGAGGTGCAACGTGACCTGGGTGTTATGGTACATCAGTCGTTGAAATTTGGCGTGCTGGTACAGCTGGCGGTGAAAAAGGCAAATGGTATGTTGGCATTCATAGCGAGGATATATGAGTATAGGAGCAGGGAGGAATTACTGCAGTTGAACGGGACTTTGGTGAGGCCTCACCTGGAATACTGTGTTCAATTGTTGTCTCCTAAACTGAGGTAGTACGATCTTGCTATTGAGGGAGTGCAGCGAAGGTTCACCAGACTGATTACCGGGATGGCAGGACTGACATATGAGGAGAGACTGGATCGACTGGGCCTGTAAATTCACTGGAGTTTCGAAGGATGAGAGTGGATCTCATAGAAAAATATAATATTCTGACGGGACTGGATTATTTTGATCCAGGAAGAATGTTCCCGATGTTGAGGAAATCCAGAACCAGTGGACACAGTCTAAGGATAAGGGGTAAGCCATTTACGATTGAGATGAGGAGAAACTTCTTCACTCAGAGAGTTGTTAAGCTGTTGAACCCACTTTCGGAGATAGTTGTTCAGGCTGGTTTCTTAGATATATTCAAGAGGGACTTGGATATTGCCCTTACGGCTAAAGAGATCAAGGGGTATGGAGAGAAAGCAGGAAAGTGGTGCTGAGATGAATGTTTAACCATGATCTTCTTGAACAGTGGTGCAGGCTAGAAGGGCCGAATGGCCTCCTCCTGCAAATATTTTCTATGTTTCTATGTTTCTAATTCCCCTGTTATTGGAGTTCCTCTTTCTGCGACTCCTAATTTCCCTATACCTACATGGAATGTCCCTGTTTCTCTAGTTTCTCGAGGTAATTCAACTGTTTCTGTAGCTAATTCCTTTATTTACATAGACATTCCATAGTTTATTGAAGTCCACGTTCCCCACTTTCTGGACATTATGTTTGTTTGTGGAGCTCCTGCTCGTCTGTTTCTGGAGCTCCAAATTGCACTGTTGATGAAGCAGCTGATTGTTATATTTTCGTGTCGACTAGTTATATATATATAACTATCGAAGATGTGCTGTTTATGGTGCGCACTACTAACTCCAATGCTGCAGGAACCGTTAAGTTACCTCTTTCTGGATTAAACTCGCTCATACCTTTGTTGTCGCATAAAATTCAATAGTTTCTTGAAGTCCTAGTTCCCCACTTAATATTTAAGCGTCTACTAGTTTTATATATATATATACATATATATTCGAAATGTCCTGCGTATGGTACTCTCTTTTAAGTCACCTGCTACGGCAAAAGCTAGTTTCCTGTTTCTTGATCAAAGTCTTCTCTTTCTAAATTTAATTCCTTTGTTTCTGGAGCTACATCCGCTGTACTGAAAATATTCCCGTTTCCTGGAGCTCCTAATTCGCCAGCTTCAGCAGTGTCCAATTCCGCAGTTTCAGTAATTCCTAATTGTCATGCTTCTAGACCTAATTACCATGTTTCTGGTACTATTAATATTGCTTCTGAAATAATTTTAGTATTCCTGGAACTCCTACTTCCCCTCTCAGCAATTCCTAATATCACTGGTCCTGCAGCTAACTCCCCTAATTCTGGAGCTCAGGTTTTATCTGGAGTTCCTAATATCCCAGGTTGTGGATCTCCGAATGCATCTGTTTCTGGGGGTAACTATCCTGCATCTGTAGCTAATTCAACGGCTTCTGGAACTAATACCTTTTTTTCGAACATTACTAACCCCAACGTCTGCTTCACCTTCATCCTTCGTGTAAGCATAGGACATTCATGAACCTACATTCATGCATGGTGATGGTTTGCTCTGAATATAACGGACGAATGAAGGGCAGACCTGGGGCTGTATGAGGAACACCTCTCAGCACCCATAACCTATCTCCCAGACGACATACATTAGATAAAGGATTCCCTGAAGGAGAACATACAAATTTACCACATCCTAAAGCATCATCTCTCGTGTGCTGTTAGCTCCACAATTGTTATTGTGCTTAGCCTGGCATGTAAAGACAGGTGCAGCTTAGTCTAACTGTAGGAATAAAAGCAAGGTTAAAGCTATAGTAAAGAAGCAGAGTAACCTACTGAGACAGAGGGAGCAATATAGCTACATGTGCACTAGGCTCATTCGCACAACTGTTTAATTTAGAAGGGCTGGTTACGTTGAGGTGGGTAGTCAAGGACCAAAAAGGGGAATTGAAGTAGTATGATGCCTCCGTTGTATCTGATTCAATGATAGAGTTTTCAAGTTGCCGATAGCAACATACATCATCAATTCCATATTTAGACTCATATGGTTCAGACGAGTGTTGCATTACACGAAGCCTCGCTCGCAGCTGCTTCGAATTAAGGATGGAAGCCTCATGCTCAAGAATTAAAGTCCCCAAACAGTCCAAAGTGTATCATATGAGCCAAATGGATCATATTTCTGTGTCGGACTGAAAAAGGCCATGTAAAAGGTCAATGGCTGTAATGTACATTACAGAACTATTTGCTGCAATGTATAACTGTCCCAGACCAAGAGTTTATCGAAAAGAACGGGGCGGAGAGCTCAGTGAAGGGCTAATTATCAACGACCCGATTTTCCCTTGCAAGTGAATAATCGATTCTTTGCCATTCAACAGTCATCGAGTGGTGTATTAATTTGTTACACTACATTATAGTCAAAATAGCAACAGAATCAGGGCAGTTACCTGAAGAAACAGAAGAATTCGGGGCTCCACAAACTAGGATATTCGTAAATCCCCACAAAAAGATGAATTAGCTCTGAAAACCCGTGAATTGCTGCAGGAATACGCGAATTATCTTCATAATCAGGAGAATTAGCTCTAAAAACGTGGAAATTCTGAGATACAGAAACAAGGAAAGTATGGTTCAATAATCAAAGTAAGTTGAAGCAAATAAAGTGGAGATTTAGGTGATACAGATATGAAACAGGGGAATTAGGAGAGGGCAGCATGAACATGGAAATTAGGAGAGGGCTCGACCAACTGGGAAATTTGGAGACAGTTTCAGAAACTAGGGGAATTTTTCGCAGAAACAAAGTTTTAGCTCCAAACAGTTCAATTACCTACAGTTCCAGTAGCGTTACATCTAGAAACAGGATTTAGCAGCTTCACAGACTGGGATATTCGGACCTCCAGAAAAAAGATGAAGTCGGAGCTTCAGGAACCCGGGAATTAGCGTAAAACAAGGGACTTAGCTCCATAAACAGAGGAATTGGGTCCAGAAAGTGGATAATTAGGAGTTACAAGAAGTGGTGCATTAGCAGCTCCAGAAACAGTGGAATTAGCTCCAGGAACAGAAGAATTGTACGCTGCTGAAACTGGGTAATTCGGAGCTCAGGAACACAGGACTTCGCTCATTACAGCGGAATTATATACTGAAACATGGGAATTGGGTTTAGATAGAAGGGGGTTCGTGTAATAAATTGGAAAATTAGCTGTTCCTGTTGCAGGAGAATTAGCACAGAGCGCCAGAAGCAGAACCCTTCGCAGCTAGATATATCGGGGGAATGTTAGCCGCATGAAAAAAGAATTAGACGCTTCGTAAACTGTGCATTTCAGCTTCAGAAACCGGGGAATTAGGATCTCCACAACAGGAGCAATATCTACATAACCTGCGGTATTAGAAGCTCCAGCAACAGGGGCATTAGGAACTTCCTAAAGATGAGAATTTACAGTTCCAGGAACAGAAAAATAAGCCACAGAACAAGGGAATTAGCTCCAGAATAGACTCAATATTACCTCCTTAAATATATGAATTAATTCCAGAAAGAGGAAAATTTGCTCGATAAACACTGATATTTACTGCACAAACCAAGGAATTATGCGTTTCAGAATTTCCGGAAATAGGAGCTACAGCAAGAGGGGAATTATGTCCTGAAATATGGTAATTACCTCCGGAAAGAGAGAGAATCGGTGCTCCAGAATCAGAGGACATATCGACTATAGAAATAGGGGAATCATGAAATCCAGAAGCAACAGATGTTTAGTTCCATTAACAATGTAATTTGGAGCAAACTAAACAGGAGATTTATTAGATCCAGATAGAATCGAATTAGGAGAGCGCGCTATTACATGGAACATAGAAGACAGCTCCAGGAACTGGGAAATTGGGTTCAGCTTTATAAAAAGGCGAGTTGGGTTTTCCTTTCTCAGGAGCATTAGGAGAGTACACCATAAATAGACAATTCGGTACTATATATATCGGGCAAATAGTAGCCACATAAAAAAGGATAATTAAGTACTCCATAAACATTGCAATTTGGAGTTCCTGAAATTGCGCAATGAGGAGTTCCACAAACAAGTGATTAGCTCCAGAAACAGGGATAATTGGAACTCTCGCAACTGGAATATTAGGAACTCCAGAAACATTGAAGATACCAGCTCCAGAAATAGATGGTGAATCCCCAAAACAGGTAATTCGTTACAGAAATACTGGAATTAACTCAGCAAATTGGGGAAATAGGAGTTCCATAAACACAGGTATTAGGAGCTCTCGAAACAGGGTAATTGCCTGCAGAAATATTGGAATTAGATCCACCAAGGGGCAGATCGAGAGTTCCAGAAACAGAAGACATCGCAGCTACAGATTCAGGTTGTTTAGCTTCAGAAACTGAGATTACGAGATCCAGAAACAAGGCAAGTATGGTTCAATAAAGAATGCAATTTGAAGCAAATGATGAAGGAGATTTAGGAAATCCGGATACAGGGAAATACGGAGATTGCAGCTTCAAACTGGAACATCGGAGAGGGAACAAGAAAGTGGGAAATTTGGAGACAGATCTGGAAAAAGGCGAATTAGCTGTTCATAAAGCAGGGGAAATAGGAGAGCGCACCATTAACAGAACAATTCTGAGCTATAGGGGAATCATAGACTCAAGAAAAGGACAATGGTGTGCTCCATAAACTGCGCAATTTGGAGCTCCAGCGACGGGGATATTAGTAACTCCGCAAACAATTGAAACATTTCCCGAAACAGGTGCACTAGGACTTCGAGAAACTGGGGAATCATCACCAGAAACTGAGGTATTACCTACTTAAACAATTGAATTAGCCACATAAACAGTGGAGTTGCATCCAGAAACAGAGGATTTAGGATCTCCTCAAACGGGGATATTAGGAGCTACAGTAAAATATGAATTGTCTCCACAATTAGGGGTGTTAGATCGATAAACAGGGGACATGAGAGTTGCAGATCGAGGAACTCCAGGAACACGGAAATTAATTCAGAAATAAGGCCATTATCTTCAGAAACAGGGGAATTAAATCCATAAAATTTGGAAATATATTCTGAAACTGGTGAAATATAAAGTCCAGAAACAAGGGAAGTATGGTTCATAAACAAAATAAGTTGGAGCAAAAGATACAGGCGCTTTAGGAGATCCAGATGCATGGGAATTAGGAGAGGACTCCATCAACATATAACATAGGAGAAAGCTCCATAAATTGGGAAATGGTCTGTGGAATAGACAGGAACTTGGGTTGCCATGGTGCAGAAAATTGGGCTGGAATGGGGGACGAACTTGCGCTGGTGGATGGGACATGAACCATGTAAAAACGACAATTACATGCTCCATTAAGAGCGCAATATTAACTGCAGAAACGGGGGAATTGCGAACTTCAGAAACAGCTGATATATCTCCAGTAATAGGAGAACTAGTACCTCCATAATCTAGGGATTCAGCTCAAGAAGCAGAATTATTAGTTCCAGAAGCCGTTGAAATAGCTGCAGAAACAGTGGTTTTCTCTCCAGAAACTGAGGAATTCAGATTTTCAGAAAAAACTAAATCATGTCTGGAAACATGGCAATTAGCACCAGGAAGACGGGAATTAGCTCATAGGCAAGGACATTATCTCCTGAAACAGGGGACTCAACTCCAGAAGCAGTGCAATCATCTCCAGAATCAGGGGAATTAGCTCCAAAAACCGGGGAATTATACGATCCAGAAACGAGGGAAGTATGTTTCCATAAATAAATTTATTTGGAGCAAAGGAAATAGGAGATTTAGATGATCCAGATTGAGGGTAATTAGCAGAGGGCAGCATCAACGTGGGCCTCTGGAGCAGGCTCCAGAATCTGCGCAATGTGGAGCCAGCTCCAGAAACATGTAAATTAGCTGATCATGTAGTTGGGGAATTCGGAGAGCGTACCATAAATAATACACTTTGGTTCGAGATATATATATTAGAGAATGAGTGGCCACATGAAATGGGCAATTCGGTGTAAAATAAACAGGGCAATTTAGAGACTCATTATCAGAGGAATTAGGAACTGCAGATACAGGAGAACTAGGACCTCCAGATATTGGGGAATTAGCTCGAGAAACATAGGCATTAGCTTGAGAAACTATTGAATTAGCGAGCGAAACTGAGGAGTTACCTCCGGAAACAGGGATTAGAAGCTCCACAAACTGGGAAATTAGGATATCCAGATAAAATTTACATTAGCTCCAGAAGCAGGGAAATTAACTCCAGGAACAGGGGAATTTGGAGCCGCAGAAAGAGTGGAATTATGAGCTCCAGGAAGACGGGATTTGGCTCAGAAGGAAAGGAATTAGCGCCAGAAACAGGGGAGTTAGGTATTGAAATCTGGAAATAGGCCTTGTTGCGGGGTAATTAAGACAGCGCACAATGAGCAGGATAATTAGGCAAAGTACGAGACACGTAAAAGAACAATTATGGGCTTCATAATCCGCTCAACCTGGAGTTCCAGAAAAAAGGGAAATTAGGTGCTCCACAGGAAATTTCCACAGAAAACTGGTTATCTCCAGAGACCGTTGAAGTAGCAAAGGAAAAAGGGGATTTTGCTCCATAAACAACTGCATTAGGAGCTACACAATCTGGGATGTTAGGAATTGCAGAAAAAAGATGAGCTTCAGAAACAGGGGAATTAGCTCCAGTAAGAGTGGAATTCGGAGCTGCAGGGACGGGACTTAGGAGTTCCAGGATTACTGTAATTAATTCCGAAAGAAGGGTGTTATCTCAAGAAACCGGGGAATTAGGTCCAGAAAGATGAGAATTAGCAGTCACAGAAACTGCCTAATTTGGCGCTGCAGAAACAGTGGAATTAGGATTTCGAGAAACAGGGGACATTGTACAGTACAGCGGAAGTATCCCCAGAAGCAAAGGAATTATATCGGGTAAATGGAAGCACTATTAGATTTTTCATAAACGGCGAAATTTGAATCTCTCGAAACAGTTAATTGTGATATCCACAAATATCTGAAATGGCTCCAGCAACAGGGCAATTGGACCTGCATAAGCTGTGGTAGTACGAACTCCAGGAACAGCTGCATTCAGAGCTCACATAAGATGGGATTTAGCAGCTCCAAGAATATTGCAATGAACTCTGGAACAAGCGAAATAGCACCAGAAACAGGGGCAATGTGATAGCCTTAATTAAAGGCTTCAGTTCTATAATCGGGGAATTATCTCCAGAAATATTGAAGTAAACTCCATCAACTGGGGAATTAATTGCTCCAGTAACACCAAAATAAGGAGCTCCAGAAAGAAGGGAAATATGTCCTGAATTATGGTGATTAGCTCCAGAAAGTGGGAATATCAGGTGTCCCAGAAATAGTGGGCGTCTCAGCTACAGAAACAAGGTGATTAGCTCCAAGAACAAGGGAAGTTGCTCCAGAAAAAGAGGAATTAGGAGCTCCACAGACTGGGAAATTAGTACCTCGAGGAACAGGGGTATTATTCGCGCAAGAAATTGCGAAATTAGCTCCAGAAATGTTTGCAAAGAGCAGAGTGAACTCTAGGAAGACGAGCCTTAGCTGTAGCTGCAGCAGCGGCTTTCGGAGAGCGCAGCATAAATAGGACATTTCGGTGATACACAAATATATATATATGTATATATAACTAATAGACACTTAAATGGGACAATTAGGTGCCTCACAAACAGCGCAATTTGTCTTTCTACAAAATGGACAATTAGGAGCCCCACAAACAAATCAGAGTCTCCAGAAAGAGGGGAACTAGGACATCCAGAAACCATGCAATTTTCTCCGGAAACAAAGATATTAGCTCCAGAAACAATTGAATTAGCTACAAAAAGAGGGGAATTCACTCAAGGAACTGTGAAATTAGGAATCGCAGAAAGAGGGGAAGTAGGAACTCAGGAACGTGGGAATCTGTGCAGAAACAAGGGAATTAGGTCCAGAAGCCGTGGAATTACTTTTTGAAAGATGACAAGGATGAGGTGCAGAAACTGGAAAATTTGTAGCGCCAGAAACAATGGAATTCACTCCAGAAACAGGGCAAGGGGGAAATGCAGAAGCAGAGGAAGCGAGCTCCAGGAACAGAGGATTAATCACAGTATTGCATAAGTAGCTCCGGAAACAGGGGAATAAAGTTTAGAAATAGGAGAGTTACTTCTAGAAATGATGAATGTTCTGTTCATGTTGCAGGTTAATTAGGGGAGCGCATCAGGAACAGGACAATTCGGAGCAATATCTACTAGACTAGTACACATGTAAAATGGACAAAAATGTGCTTCATAATCTGCACAATTTGGAGCTGCAGAAATATGGAAATATGGATCACAACCGAGAGTTACCCCAGAAAAAAAGTTATTCACGCCAGAAACCGTTGCATTAGCAAACATAAACAAGGGATTTACCACCAGAAAAAGATGAGATATTTAGAACGTCAGAAAAAAGATTAGCTCCAGAAACATGGGAATTAGCTCCAGGAACTAAGAATTAGGAGCAACAGAGAGGGGAATTAAGAATTCCAGGAATACTGGAATCAGTTCAGGAACATGGGTATTAGCTCCAGAAACAGGGGTATTATGTCTAGAAAGATGAGAATTAGGAGTTACAGAAATTGCCGAATTGGGCACTGCAGAAACTGCGGAATTAGGATTTCCAGCAACACGGGAAATTATTTTGGACAGCTGAAGTATTTCCAGAAACAAAGAAATTGGAAAGAGAAGAGTTGGCTCAAGAAACAGGTAAGCTAACTATTCCTGTAGCAGGGGAATTAGGAGGCCGCACTATAAGCAGAATAGTTCGCATCTAAATATATTGCGGAAATGGTAGTAACATAAAAAGCACAATTAAGTGTTTCATAAACAGGGTAATTTGATGGTCTAGAAAAAGGGAAATTAGGTTCTCCACAAACAACTGAAATATCTCCAGAATCAGGGGTAACAACGATCTGAGTAAACTGGGGTACTATGAGCTTCAGCTTGAGCGGTATTCGGAGCTCCCGTAAAATGGGAATTCGCAGCTCCAAGACCATTCAAACTAATCCCGGAACAAGAGAAACACCTACAGATACAGTGGAAATGGGATATCCTTAATTACAGGAATTAATTCCAGAAACCGGGAAATTAGCTCCATAACTTTTGGAGTTAACTCCACAAACAAGGGAATTAAGTGCTCCAGAAACACCGGAATTAGGAGCTTCAGAAAGGGGGGAAATTATGTCCAGAAATATGGTGATTAGCTCGCGAAAGAGGGAGAATCTGGTTTTCCAGAAACACAGGATTTGCAGCTGCAGACACAAGGGGTTTAGCTCCAGGAACAGGGGAAGTTGATCCAGAAACAGAAGAATTAGGAGCTCCACAGACTGGGAAATTAACAGCTGCAGGAATATTGGAATTAGCTCCAGTAACAGCGCAATTAGCTCCAGAAATAGGAGAACTGCATTTAGAAAGAGCAGAGTTAGCTCTCGAAAGAAGTGACTTAGCTGTCTCTGCAGCAGGGGATTTAGGAGAGCGCACCACGAACAGGACATTTCGGAGATGTACATATGTAACCAGTGGAGATTGTCCTATTTTAATAGGACAATTAGCTGCAGAAACAGAGAATGCCCTCCAGGAACAGGGAAATTGGGAGTCATATAGAGGAAAGATGGACATCCAGGAACAAGGAAATTAGCGCAGAAAAAGGTCATTAGCGTCAGAAACAGGGAATTAGATCTAGAAACTGTGGAATTACGTCTAGAACGTTCAAAAAGTTGGAGTTACAGAAACTCGTATAATAGCAGCTCCAGAAATAGTCGATTTAGCTCCAGTAAAAGGGTAATGGTGAGCTGCAGAAACAGTGGAAGCGACCTGCAGAAACAGAGGAATAATCGCAGTACAGCGCAATTAGCTTGAGAAACAGGGGAATTATGTTTAGAAAGAGGAGATTTACGTCAAGAAACATTTTCGTTTCATGTTGCAGAGTAATTCGGAGAGCGCACCTTAAACAGGACAATTCGTAGCCATATATTTCTGCAAAATGCGAGACACGTAAAAAGGATAGATATGTGGAGTTCCAGTAATATGGAAATGTGGAGCTTCACAGGAACTTTCCCCAGAGAAAAAGATATTAGCTCCAGAAACAGTTCAATTTGCAAACAGAAACAGGGAAGTTACCTACAGGAACAAATGCATTAGAGATCCACAATCTGGGATATTCGGAACTCCAGAAAAAACATGAGCTCCAGAAACAGGGGAATTATCTCCAGGAGCAGGGGAATTAGGAGCTGCACAGAGGGGAATTATAAATTCCAGGAATTCTGGAATTAGTTCGGAGCTAACGGTATTATAAATAGAAACAGGCGAATTATGTCTAAAATGATGAAAATTAGGTGTTACAGAAACTGCCGAATTGGGCACTGGGGAAACTGGGGAATGTGTTCAGTGCAGCGGAATTTGCTCCAGCAACAATGGAATTGCATTTAGAAAGAGAACAGTTGGCTCAAGAAACAGGTAAACTAGCTATTCATGCAGCAATTGAATTAGGAGAGCGCACCATAAGCAAATTAATTCAGAGCTAAATATTTAAGCGAAATGGTAGCATCATATAAAGCACAATTAGGTGTTTCATAATCAGCTCCATTTGACGCTCCAGAATGAGGGGATTTAGGATCTTCACCAACAACTGAAATAGGTCCAGAAAGAAAGGAACAAGGATCTGCATGACCTGGGATAGTAGGAACTCCAGCAATAGCGGCATTCGGAGCTCCCATTACATGGAATTTAGCAGCTCCAAGAACATTGCCACTTAACCCGGAACAAGAGAAATAGCTCCAGAAACAGGGGCAATGGGATATCCTTAATTATAGGAATTAATTCCATAAACCGGTGAATTAGCTCCAGAAATATTGGCGTAAAATCCACAAACAGGGGAATTAAGTGCTCCAGTAACAGCAAAATTAGAAGCAACAGAAAGAAGGGAATTATGTCCAGAAATATGGTGACTATATCAAGAAAGATGGAGAATTAGGTGCTCCAGAAACATGGAGATATCAGCTACAGAAACAAGGTGATTAGCTGCAGAAACCGTGGAATTTGCTCCAGAAACAGAGGAATTAGGACGTCCATAGATTGCGAAATTAGTAGCTCCACGTACAGTGGCATTAGCTACAGAAACAGCATAATTAGCTCCAGAAACACGGGAATTGCGTTTAGAAAGAGGAGAGTTTGTTCTCGAAATAGATGACTTACCTGTCCTTCCAGCAGTGGATTTAGGAGAGCGCACCATATACAGTACATTTCGGAGATATATATATATAATTAGTAGACACTAAATAGGACTATTAGTTGCTTCCTGAACATCGCAATTTGAAGCAGCAGAAAAAGGCCAATTAGGAGCTCCATAAACAACTAGAAAGACAGGAACAAGAACTTCGAGAAACTATGGATTTTTTGCCGGAAATATGGTATTAGCACCAGAAAAAGTTGAATTAGCTACAGAAACAGGGGAATGCTCTCCAAGAACGAGGAAATTAGGAGTCGCAGAAAGAAGGGAAGTAGCAGCTTGAGGAACACGGGAATTAGCGCAGAAACAAGGGAATTAGATCTAGAAACAGTGGAATTAGATCATGAAAGAAGAAACGTAGGATTTACAGAAGCTGGTAAATTAGCACCTCCAGAAACAGGACAATACAGAGCTGCAGAACTTGGGGAAACGAGCTCCAGAAACACAGGAATAATCACAGTACAGAGCAATTAGCTCCAGAAGCATGGGAATTATATTTAGAAAGATGAGAGTTACCTCCAGAAAAGGTGAATTTTCTGTTCATGTTGCAGGATAATTAGGAGAGCGCAGCATAAGCAGAACAATTCAGAGCCATATATATTGGCAAGCTACGAGACACGTAAAAAGGACAATTATATGCTTCATTAACCACACAATTTTGAGTTCCAGAAATATGGAAATTTGAAGCACCACAGGAATTGTCCCAAGAAAAAAAATTATTACCTTCTGAAACAGTTGAATTGGCATCAGAAACTGGGGAGTTACCTCCAGAAACAGATTAGGAGATCCACAATCTGGGATATTCGGAACTCCATGAAACAAGATGAGCTCCAGAAACAGGGGAATTAACTGCAGGAACTCGGGAATTGGGAGCTGCAGAGCGGGGAACTAGGAGTTCTAGGAATACTGGAATTAGCTACGAAACAACAATATTCGCACTAGATACGGGGAATTAGTTCCAGAAAGATGAGACGTAGTAGTAACAGAAACTGCCAAATTGGGCACTGGAGCAACTGGAGAATTAGGAGCTCCAGAAACGCTGGAATTTGTTCAGTACACAAAGGAAACAAAGGAATTACATTTAGAAAGAGAAGAGTTGACTCAAGAAACAGGTACCGAGCTATTCCTGTAGCAAGGGAATTAGGAGAGCGCAACATAAGCAGAATAATTCGGAGCTAAATATATCGGGGAAATGGTAGCCACATAAAAAGCACAATAATGTGCTTCATAAACAGTGCAATTTGAAGATCCAGAAAGAGGGAAATTAAGATCTCCACAAACAACTGAAATAGCTCCAGAAACAGGGGAACTTGGATCTGCATAACCTGGGGTAGTAGCAGCTCCATCAACAGTTTCATTCGGAGCAGCCATAAGCTGGGACTTAGCAGCTCAAAGAACATTTTAACTAACCCCGGAACAAGGGATATAGCTCCAGAAACACGGGGAAGGGGATAACTTTAATGACAGAAATTAATTGCAGAAACCGTGGAATTAGCTCCAGAAATATTGGAGTTAATTCCACAAACTGGGGAATTAAGTACTTCAGAAACACCTGAATTAGGAGCTCCAGAAAGAGGGAAATTATGTCCAGAAATATCGCAATTAGTTCCAGAAAGAAGGGCAATCAGGTGCTCCAGAAGCAGAGGACTTTTCAGGTACAGTTACAAGGTGTGTCTTTCCAGGAACAGGGAAGGTGCTCCAAAAACAGAAGAAATAGGAGCTCCACAGACTGGAAAATCAACAGCACCAGAAACTGCGCAATTAGCTCCAGCCACAGGGGAATTCCGTTTAGAAATTGCAGAGTTCGCTCTAGAAAGAAGTGACGTAGATGTCCTTGCAGCATAGGATTTCGGAGGTTGCATTATAAAAAGGACATTTCGGAGACATATATATAACTAGTAGTCATTTAGATAGGACAATTAGTGTTGCATAACCAGTCAATTTGGAGCTCCAGGAAAAGGACAATTAGGTGCTGCACAGACAACTCAGAATCTCAGAAAGAGGGAACTGGGACTTCAAGAAACGATGGAATTTTCTCCGTAAATAAAGATATTAGCTCCAGAAAGAGTTGAATTACCTACAGAAGTAGGGGCATTCCATGTAGGTGCAAGGACATTGTGAGTCGCAGAAAGAGGGCCAGTAGGAGCTCCAGGAACATGGGAATTAGAAACATAGAAACACAGAAAAAGGTGCAGAATTAGGCTATTCGGCCCTTCGAACCTGCACCACCATTCAATAAGATCATGTCTGATCATTCATCTCAGTACCTGTTTCATGTTTTCTCTCCATACCCCTTGATTCCTTTAGCCGTAAGGGCCAATTCCTCATCTCAGTCCCAAGTGGCTTTCCCCCTTAGCCTTTGACTGTGTCCACTGGCTGTGGACTTCCCCAACGTTGGGAGCACTTTTCCTGCATCTAAACTGTCCAATCCTCTCAGAATGTTATATGTTTCTGTGAGATCCCCTCACATCCTTCTACACTCCAATGAATATAGGTCCAGTCGATCCACCCTCTCCTCATATGTCACTCCTGCCATCCCTGGAATCAGTCTGCCCTCTTTGAATATCAAGAACGTCCTTGTTCAGATTAGGAGACCAAAACTGAACAAAATATTCCAGGTGAGGCCTCACGAACTGCAATAAGAACTCCCTGCTCCTTTTATCAAATCCCCTAGATATGAAGGCCAACATATAATTTGCCATTTTTCACTGACTGCTCTACCTTCATGGCAAATTTCAATGACTGATTGTCCAATAGGCCCAGGTCTAGTTGCACCTCTTCTTTTCCTAATCTACCGCCATTGAGATAATATTCTGCCTTCGTATTTACTTGAACAGTGCAATGGAACAAAGGTATGCTAATGAGACTGGAGAATAATGAATACTGCTACGCACTTTTCAGGAGTCATCTATCTATTTTGATTTCTGTTTTCAATTTGGTTGTGAAAAGAACAGCCACTGATCATTGCAGGAAGCATTTACCATGCTGCAAAATATTACAAAGTATGGCCTTGAAACTTATCTCGTTCAGTGGTGCAAAATGGGCAGCATCGAATTCGCCGCTCGATGTGCATTGTTAGCGCAGAAACAAGGGAGGTAACGCCAGAAATATGGGAATAACGTCCAGAAATTGTGGAATCTGCTCCTGAAAGATGAAAAGTAGCAGTTTTTAAAGTTTCACAGCTTGGGGAGGGGGTAGGAGAATTTAGCGGGGGAGCTTGTAGAAGAGCTTGGGGTGTTAGGAATGCTTACACGGATTGGAGAGATGGGGGACAGAGCTTGGAGTGTAGAGATATTGGGGGACAGCTTAGGGCACAGAAGTGCTTTCGAGTGTCGAAGAGTTTGCGAGGAGTAGGAGAGCTTGTTGGGTCGAAGAGCTTGGGGGTAGAAGAGAAGTGAGGAGTGGGATAGAAGAGTGTTGGTTGTAGAAGAGAGTTTGTGTGGGGGTAGAGGAGAGCCTTGGTGCGTAGAAGGTAGCTTGGGACGGTTAGAATTGTGCTTGGAGTGGATAGAAAGGAGCTTGTGGGGGAAAGTGAGCTTGGGGGAGTGAGCTTTTGGGGAATGGAGCTTGGGTTGGAAAGAGAGCTTGTGGGGGGGGGCGCTGAGAGAATGTGGCCAGGGAGCTTGCGTGGCGGGGAGGAGAGCTTGGGGGCAGAGAGCTTCGGTGGATAGTTGGGCTTGGAGGTGTTGGAGGGATTGGGGGTTGGTAGGAGAGATTGGGGAGTTAGGAGAGATTGGGGCGTAGGAGTGCTTTCGAGAGTAAGAGCTTGGTGGGTAGAAGAGCTTGGAAGGGGTGGAGGAGCGTTTCGGGGCGGGTGTAGAAGATAGGATGTATGGGCATTAGTTAGCTTGGAAGGGTAGAAGGGAACTTGGGGGTAGTTAGAAGAGCATTTGTCGCGGGGGAGAGAGAGCTTAGGGTGTGGGAGTAGAGCGACAGAGCTTAGAGTGGAGCAAGCTTGTTGGGAAGTGGAGAGTGTGAGCTTGGCGCGGAGATGGGAGAAAGAGCTTGGGCGGAGGGAGAATAGAGAGGGCTTGAATGGCGGGAAGACAGATAGTTTTGGTGGGTGGGAAAGAAAGAGATGGAGCGGGGAAAAGATAAAGCTTGGGCAGAGTGGGGGAGGTGAGAGAGAGATTGAATTGTGTAGGAGGAGAAATAGAGCGACTTTGTGAGTTGGAGTTGAAGACCGAGAGTTGGTTGGGGAGAGAGAGCTTGGGGATTACAAGAGAGATTGGCGGGGGAGTAGCAGAGAGTATGCAGGTTTAGAAGGGAGCATGAGGAGCAGAAGAGAGCTTGTGGGCTAGGTGTACTTGGTGGTAGGACAGCCTGTGGGTGGAATAGCTTGGGGATCGGAGAGCTTGGGATGTCGTTGAGCTTGCGGGGGTGGTTGAACTTGGAGGTAGGAGAGCTTGGGGGATAGGGTAGGAGAGCTTGGGGTGTCGGAGAGCTTTCGGGGGTGGTAGGAGAGCTTGTGAGAGAAGGATAGCTTGGGGTGATAGGAGTACTTGGAGGGTCAGGCTAGCTTGGTGAGCTAGCGGGGGAGAGAGCTTGAGAGGAAGTGGAGAGCTTGGGGGGAGGGAGGGAGATAACTTGTAGGGGAAGAGAGCTTGGGGGAAGAAGAGATTGGGGTTTACGTGAGCTTGGGGCACAGACGACCTTGCGGGGTTTAGAAGAGAATGGGTGTTAGGAGATCTCGAACGGTAGGCGACCTTGGGGAGTAGGAAAGCTTGAGAGTTAGGAGAGCTTCGGTGGGAGGCGAGCTTGGGGGTTAGGAAAACTGGTGGTTTAGGAGAGCTCGTCGGGGGTATGAGAGATTGGGGGGGATAAGCAATAATAGGGCGAAGGAGAACTTGGGAGGGATCGGGTAGGAGAGTTTGAGGAGGTAGTAGAGCTTGGGGGGAAGGCGACATTGGCGGTCGGGGAGCTTAGGATAGTAGACCTTGCGACGGTAGAAGCAATTAGGGGTTTAGAAGACTTGGGGCTGTAGGAGAGCTCAGGGGCGTTGGAGAGCTTGGGGGCTTGGAGAGGATGGTGGTAGGTAAGCTTGGGGTTTCGGACAACGTGTAGGGGGAAGCAGGATTGCTTGCGGGTAGGAGTGCTTGGTGGATTGGAGAGTTTATTGGTCGGAGACCTTGAGCTGGTCGGAGAGCTTGGTAGTTAGGACAGCTTAGTGGGTAAGTGAGCACGGGTATTGTCGGAGAGCTCGGGGGTGTTGGAGAGCTTGAGGGGGACGAAGAGTTGCATGGGTAGGATAGCTTGAGGGGTAGGAGAGCTTTTGGGCTGTAAGAGAGATTGGGGAGAAGGCGACCTTGGTAGGGGAGGAGACCTTCCAGAGTTAGAAGTGCTCGGGGGTGGCGTAGGAGAGCTTGCAGTGGTGGGAGAACTTCAGACGTTTATGAAAGCTTGGGGGTGTAGGAGAGCTTGAGGATTAGAAGAGCTTAGGGCTTAGGACAGCTTGACGGGGTAGGAAAGCTTGGTGGGCAGGAGAACTTGCTGGGGTAAAAGAGATTTTGGGGTAGGAGAGAAAGGGGTGGTAGGCGAGTTAAGGGGCTTTGAGAGCTTGGGGGAGGTGAACATGGAGGGCTAGGAGAGCTTGGGGCGCAGGAAAGCGTAATGGTGTACGAGAGTATAGGCGGTTCCGAGAGCTTGGTTGTGTTTGAGAGCTTTGGGGGGGTACGAGAGCTTAAGGGGAAAGAGAGCTTGGAGGGGAGTGTACGAGAGCTTGGGGGGTACGAGAGATTGGAGTGGTACGAGAGCTTGGGCGGGTAGGTGAGCTTCGGCCTCGGAGAGTTAGTGTCATAGGAGACCTTGAGGCGTGGTCGGAGAGCATTGTGGTTCGGAGACCTTGACGGAATACGAAAGCTTGGGACATGGGTGTGCTTCGGGTGTTAGGAGAGCTTATGAGTAGGAGACGTTGGGGCGTGGGAGAGCATGTGGATCGGTTAGGAGAGCCTGGGGGAATGAAAGTTTGGGGATGGATTAGGAGAGCTTGGTAGAGTAGCGAACTTGATAAAAGAGCTTTGTGGTTAGGAGACCTTGTTGGGGTAGGAGAGCTTCGGGACTCGGAGAGCTTGGAGGTGGTTAGGAGAGCTTGGGGCTTAGGAATGCATGAGGCGTTAGGAGTGCTTGTGGCTTAGGAATGCTTGGTGGGTTAGAAGAGCTTGGAGGGTAGGAGAGTTTGCATGTATGAGAAAATGTGGCTTGTAGGAGAGCTCATGGGGTATTGGAGCTTGTAGTAGATAGATGAGCTTCTGGCAGTTGGAGAGCTTGGGCGGGCGGGTACGGGGGGCTTGGGGAGTACATGAGCATGTACGAAGGAAAGTTTGGGGTTTAAGAGAGCTTGGAGGCGTCGAAGAGCTTTGTGTTTAGGAGAGCTTGTGGGGTCAGGAGTGCCTGCAGGTTAGGAGAGCTGGTGGGTAGGAGAGCATGGAGCGGGGTAGGACAGCTTGCCGCGGTGGGAGAGTTTAGCGGGTAGGAGAGCTTGTAGTCGGTAGACAAGCTTCTGACAGTTGGAGAGCTTGAGCCGGCCGGTAGGATCGCTTGGGGAGTACATGAGCATGTCCGAAGGAAAGTTTGGGGGATTAGGAGAGCTTGGAGGCGTCGAAGAGCTTGGTGTTTAGAAGAGCTTGTGGGGTCAGCAGTTGGAGATCTTGGAGGGTAGGAGAACTTGGAAGTGTACGAGAGCTTGGGTGATGGGAGAGCTTGTGGGACGAGGAGAGATTGTGGGGTAGGAGACCTTGTGGTGGTAAGGGAGTTTGGGGATAGGAGCGCTTGGGGGTTAGGTGTTCTTGGACGGGTAGGAGAGCTAGGGGGGTTGGAGAGCTTGGGTTTTGTTGGAGAGCTCGAGGGTGAGGAGAGCTCAGGGGCTAGGAGAGTTGGGGGGCTGGGAGTGTTTTGGGGTGCGAGAACTAGTGGCGGTTGGAGAGCTTGGGGGGCAGGAGAGCTTTGTGCGGGTCGGAGAGCAAGGGGCGGGTATGGGAGTTTGTGGCAAAGAGGGCGTGTGGGACAAGGAGTTCTCCGGGTGTCGGGGAGCTTGGGGTCGGTAGGAGAGCATGGCAGCTCGGAGAGCTTAGGCGGGGTGGAGAGCTTCGAGGATAGGCGAGCTGCTGGCAGGTAGGAGAATGGGGTGGGTAGCAGTGCTTGGCGGGTATGTGAGTTTGTGGGTAGGCGAGATTGTGGGGTTTAGGAGAGATTGCAGGATTCGGAGAGCTTGGTGGGGTAGGAGAGTTTGCGGTCCGTGTAGAGAGTTTCTGAGGTAGGGGAAATTAGCGATTAGAGAGCTCGGTGGGGTAGGAGAGCTCGGGTCCATAGAAGAGCTTCGGCGTGTGAATAGGAGAGCTTGGGCGGTAGGAGAAATTTGGGGATTAGGAAAGCTTGGCGGTGTAGGAGAGTTTTGAGGATAGGAGAGCTTGGCGCGTAGGAGAGTTTTTTGAGGGTAGTACGGCTTGGGGTTAGAAGCGCTTGGGGTGTTGGAGATCTTGCGGGGTTTGGAGAGTTTGCGATGTGGAAGGAAAGTTTGGAGGTTAGGTGTGCTTGGGCGGTAGTAAAGCTTGTAGGTGTAGGAGAGTTTGGGCGGCATGAGAGCCCGAGTCGGAGAGCACGGTGGGTAGGAGATCTCAGCGGGGGATGAGAGATTGGGGGCTGAGGAGAGATTGTGTGGTAGGCGAGCATCTGGCAGTTAGGAGAGCTTGGGGGGTTGCATAGGAGCGCTTGCGGGGTACTAGAGCTTGGCGGGTAGGTGAGTTTGGGGGTTTAAGAGTGTTAGGAGCGGCCGGAGACTTGAGGTTTCGGAGATCATGCGGGGTTAAGCGTGCTCGGTGAGTACAAAAGCTTGGAGTGGTCGGTGACCTTTGTGGGGTATTAAGATTGGCGGGTAGGAGTGCTGAGCGGGTTAGGAGATCTTTTGCTGTTAGGAGAGCTTGTGGCGCGGGGTAGGAGAGCCTTGCGGGGTAGGAGTTCTTGGGTGGGAAATTAGATCTTGTCGGGTTTGGAGAGCTTGCGGGGTAGGAGAGCTTGGGGGTTAGCAGTGCTCGGGTTGGTAGGAGAGCTTGCGGGTGGGTGCAGGAGAGCCTGGGGGGAGTCGAAGAGCTTGGTGGGAGTATTAGAGCTTTGGGTGCTCGGAGAGCTTGGGCGTGGCTGACTTGTTGGAGTAAGAGAGTTTGAGGAGTACGAGAGCTTGGGGTAGTAGGAGAACTTACAGGATAGGAGAGTTTAGAGGGGTAGCAGAGATTGGGGTGGTTGGAGAGTTTGGGAGTGTCGGAGAGCTTGGGGCTTAGGTGAGCTTGGGGGGAAGGAGGGCTTGAGGTTTTAGGAGACCTTGCTGTGAAGGAGAGCTTTGGGGGGCTGGAGAGCTTGAGGGTGGGAGAGCTTGTGGTGCGTAGGAGAGCTTGGGTGTGGGGGGAGCAGTATCTGCGGGGGAGAAGATCTTTGGGGTGGTACGTGTGTTTTCTGGGGTAGTGCACCTTGAGATTGTAGGAGTGCTTGGCGGGGTAGGAACGCTAGGGGGTGTTGGTGTGCTTGGTGGGGTAGGAGAGTTTGTGTGGTTAAAAGAGCCTGGGGGGTTGGAGTGCTGCAGGGTTAGGTGAGCTTGGGGGTTAGAAGGAGTTTTTGCGGAGTCGGAAAGCTTGGGGGAGGAGGAGAGCTTGTGGCATAGGGGAGCTCGGCGGGTAGAAGAACTTGGGCGGGAAGCATGATTCTGCCAGGTGGAAGAGCTTGCGGATAGTCGAGCTTAGGTGTGGTAGGAGAGCTTGAGGGGGGTAGGAGTGCTTGGGGGGTAAGGGAGAGCTTGTGGGTGTAGGAGAACCTTGGTGGGTAGGAGAGTTTGGGGTGTGAGAATTTGCGTGTAGGAGAGCTTTGGGGTGAGAGGAGAGCTTGGGAAATGGCGTGCTTGACGGGTTGCAGAGCTTGTGAAGGTGGGAGACCTTGGGGGGAAAGGAGAGCTTAGGGTGCAGGTTGGAGTAATTGGGGTGGTAGGAGAGCTTGATTTCGGTAGCTTGGAGTGGTAGGAGCACTTACGGCGTTTGGAGTGCCTGAGGTGGTAGGGTTGCTTGGGTGGTATAGGAGAGGTTGCGGGGTTGGAGAGCTCAGGGGATAGGAGAGCTTGCGGGGGTACTAGGAGAGCTTGGTGCAGTCGGAGTGCTTGCGGGTGAATGAGAGCTTAGGAAAGTAGGAGAGTTGGGGGGATGAGAGCTTAGGTGAGGTACGAGAATTGGGGTTTAGGAGAGGTCCGTGGGGTAGGAGAGCTCGGGGCTATTAGAATATCTCGGGTTTGGGGATACGAGATCTTGGGTTTTGGAGAACTTTTGGCGTGGTAGTAGATCATGGGTTGTTGGAGAGCTTGGATGGTAGGAGAGCTTGGAGGGGTAGGAGATTTTGGCGGGGTAGGAGAGCTTAGAGCTGTAGAAGAGCTTGGCTGTGGTATGAGAGCTTGTGGTGTTGGAGAGTTGGAGCGAGGATAGCTGGGGTCATGGGTGAGTTTGGGGCTTTTGGAGAGCTCAGGGTGAAGGAGTGCTTAGGGGTTATGAGATCTTGGAAGTTCGGAGGACATGGGGGGGGTCCGCGATTTTGGGCTCTGTAAGAGCGCTTGCGCAGTAGGTGAGCTTGGGTGTAGGAGAGTTTGGCGGGGTAAGGATAGCTTGGGAGTAGGGGAGCGTTGTGGTATGTGAGCTTGGACGGGTAGGAAAATTTGGGAGGGTTGGAACAGCTTGCAGTTTTCGGAGAGCTTGGCAGGCAGGAGTGCTTGAGGCGTGTAGGAGAGCTTGGAGGATAGGAGAGCTTGGGGGTTATGAGATCTTGGGGGTTTGGAGAGCTTGGAGGCATGAGAGCTTGAGGTGTTAGGAGATCTTTGGTGGTTCGGAGATCTTGGGTACCTAGGAGAGCTCGGTGGGTGGTAGAAGAGCTTGGGTGTGTGTGAGAGCTTGGGGTGCAGATGAGCTTCTGGCAGGAGGGAGAGCTTGGGGTGGGTCGGAGCGCTTGGTTTGTATGTGAACTTGGGGGTAGGAGACTTCGTCGGGGGTTCGGAGAGCTTGGAGACGTCGGAGAGCTTGTTGGTGTAGGAGAGCTTGGAGAGGTAGGAGCGCTTTGGGGTTGGTAGGAGCGCTTGGGGAATACGTGAGCTTGAGAGTTAGGAGTGTTTGGCGCGGTAAGGAGAGCTTGGTGGGGGAAGAAGAGCTTAGGATCATAGGAGAGCATGGCGGGTAGAAGAGCTTGGTGGTTCGGGGAACTTGTGGAGGCGGTAGGAGAGGTTGGGGGTTAGGGGAGCTTGCGGTTAGGAGGGCTTGTGGGTTAGGTGAGGTGGGGGGCTAACAGAGCTTTGGGTGTACGAGAACTAGGCTGTTTTGCGAGCTTGTGGGCGAGGAGAGCTTGGAGTGTAATAGAGCTTTGGGGTACTTGAGCTTGGGCGGGTAGAAAAGTTTGTGCGGGTTTAGGCGAGCTTGGAGGTTTCAGAGAGTTTGGGTGTAGTAGAGCTTGTGGGCGTAGAGAGCTTGCGGGGTGTATCCGAACTTGCGGGGTCGTAGGGCTTGGGGGTTATGAGAGCTTGGTTGGTTGGAGAGCTTGCGGGGCAAGACTGCTTGGGCTGTTAGGAAAGCTTTGGTGGTGAGGATGTTGATCCCGATTCTTTTCCTTCAATCTGTTTCAGTGAATACACTGACGCAAACACCGATTGTGCTTTAACAAAGCAGTCTTTATTTTTCACCGGCCGGCCGAGACTTATCAGACAGAAGGAGTACCCTCTTGATAGAGCGTACACCATTTCTACGGACAAGTAAGTTTACATTGCGAAAGCACACAGTTAAACAATCTTTGGTACAAGATAACAAGATTCAATTAGATTGACATCCTAGTTCATCCTATCCCCATTTGGTCCCTCCTTTCCATTGTCCACTCATGAGCCAACATCTATAGTCGTTGTTTTTGCTAAAGCTTATGCATTGTTTCTAAATGTTACAATTTTTACTGGCATGATTAGTAGCTTAAAACCTTTAAGACAGTCTGGTAATTGTGCTGATGTTGTATTATTTGCCATCTGACATTCTCTTAGTTATTTTTCCATGGCTTATACATTTTCATATATCCATTTTACTTATCCACATTCCCTCCTTTTATCATTCCATGATAAAATTTAGGATCATTCTAGGATTATTGCATTCATCCGTTCACACTCTATTTCTTGAATTATATTGTTGTTATTGTCGAATAGTTCTTTAGTTCGTTGGATCAAAACCCGGGAGCCCTTGACCACCAGAGGGTTTGCTAACCTTGCTATCATGACTTTACCACAAAGGATAAAGCAACCAATAATCAAGCAACAGGTAGTTATTATTACGATGACAATAATTGCTCCATGCATTAGATACGATCCCCAAGATCCACCTAACAGCCAATCAAACCAACCTTCTCCTCTTGCAGGAGTGGATAACTTATTTACCTCCCTTCTTATGTGATCAACGAGATTGGTTATGTTTTCTGAATTATCGGGGTTGTAAGTGCAACATTCAGATCCTATCAGGGCACATGTTCCACCTTTCTCAGCTAAAAGGTAATCGAGAGCCATTCGGTTTTGTAATGCTACGGTCCTTATTGCAACCATTTCAGCTTTGATGCCCTCCAGAACTTCAGCAGTATAGTTAGCTATCTGTTCCAATATCTTCTCTAGGTTCTGTACTTCGTCCATGAGACGTCTTATCCCGAAAGGGAACATCATGACCCCAAAGAACTTGTCGGCGGGGGTGATGGCTCGCTTGTATTGGTTGGAGGCATGTGCCTCCGCCAGGGTACGTACTTGCCGCACAAATGGCACCACATATCCCAGATAGGGGTTCCTGTCCTTAGCCGAGGCAACCAAGGATATGCCTTATGACCGCACACGAAATACGTGCTGTTAAAAGCTGCTTTCGGATATATTGTCTCCGAGTCCCAGGATTGGACCCACACACTTCCACTTGCGTTATTTGGATCGTGAGAGTGGATGGTGACTCGTGCACGTGTGGTGAGGTCGAGACTGTGTGGGCAACTGCTGTACCCTACAATATGTCCCCTGTTACTGGTGTCATTTCGGGTTAGACATATGTCCCCGGTTGGCATCCCAATCCCTGAGATATTGGTTAGGTTTATGAATGGGGGTTCCTGTTCACGGTTGTAGGTTGGTTGTTAACATCCCTGAAATGTCTGACTAATGGGATCTCCAGCACTCTCCCAGTCGGTGAGTTCCCCGTGGAGGTTCACGAGGTAATGGTATGATATTCTTCCTGGTCTCCGTGATCCCTCTTTTGACCCGCTTTTCATCACTCGTACTTGTATTGGCCCCCCTCCTCTCATGGTAGTTTGGCTCTGAATCCATCTGACAGTCTCAGTTAGGGTCAGTGGAACGGTGCACAAAGGAATTCCCCCTTTGGAATGTAAAGGGATATGTGAACACACCCAGCAACTCGAAACATTCCCATTTTGTGCATTAACGTAAGAGATATACAAAAAGGTGTTTACATCGAGTTCTCGCATCGGTCTCCCTTCCTATGCGTCGAAACTGTCATATATCCATACTATTATACAGACTGTGGAAAACAGACATGGTTTCATCTTAAGCCTCAGAATTCGATTAAATAGAGTTCAGTTTTCTCGTCTTTCTTCTCAGGTCCATGTGGTGTAGCTTGTGGTGTAGCTTTCGGCGAGCTGGCTGTCTATTAGGATGTCGATGGCCTTGATCAGCTATGAAGATGAGGAAATCTGGAACAGAGACAGGAATTAGAATAACCAGTAAAATAGGTTTGTTAGAGGGTGGTGAGCTTGCAGTGGTGCAGGTGAACCCAGGCATTTTTCCCCTCAACCTTGGCTGCCGTAGGGGTAGTGAGTAACACCTGAAAAGGTCCTTCCCATCGTGGCTCTCATCCCTTTCGAATCCATTTCTTAATCAGGACATACTTCCCTGGGACCTCGAGGGATGATTTGGGTAAAACTGGGAGGTGGAGGTGAGCATCTCGAACCTGGTTATGGGCTATTCGCAGGGCTTGAATCAAGGAACGAATATAGGTGGTCAACTCCTCAGTCATGTGGTGGAACTGGACAGTGGATTGTGCATTCTGATTTCAGTGGGTCTTAAGGTGTCCACCATAAATGACCTCAGCGGGGGTCAGCCTAGCCTTACCAGTAGGAGTAGTGCGAATCTGGAATAGGGCGATGGGAAGGAGTTTAAGACAATTGAGTCCAGTTGATGCTACCAGTTTTGCAAGCTTGGTTTTAAGAGTTTGATTAGCACGTTCAACTAATCGCGCAGCTTGGGGTCGGTAGGCGCAATGCAGCTGCTGGTTAATACGCATCTGTTACCAGAATTCTTTGTTAACTTGGCCAATAAAGTGAGGGCCATTATCGGAACTCAGTCGAGCAGGGATACCATATCTAGGAACAATTTCCTTCATTAACACTTCAACAACAGTTTGAGCCTTATTGTCCAGGGTAGGGTAAACTTCGATGCATTTGCTGAACGCGTCCACTATTACTAATACATATTTGTAACAGTGAACCTTTTGCAACTCAATGTAGTCCAACTGCAAGGTCTCAAAGGGACATTCTGGTAGGGCCGTCCTACCCCAATCACAGGGGACTCCTTTCCCTGGATTATGCTGTTGGCAAACAAGGCAACGACTACTGATGTTCTGGGCCAACGTCTGGAGTCTAGGGTGACATCAAGTAGCCAAAAGAGTATCACTTGTTGTCCTTGCTCCACAATGAGTAGCAAAACGTATAGATTCAATAACCCACGGAGCCAAATCGTCAGACATGCAAGTCTGTTCCGCGTGAGTGATCTAGATTTTAAAGTCATTGTCATATTTACATCCATAATCTTTCCACAACAGTTTATCTCTTTCAGAGGCATCCTCCTGTGCTTTAATGACATCTTGGATGGTTGGCATTGGTTTTTCCGAGGCTAACTTCTCCTTTGCAGGATTTTTAGTTTGACTCATCATTCCGGGCACTAACATTTGTTGTCCACGAGAGGCCTGTTTGGCCTCTTGGTCAGCACAGCGGTTTCCTATATCAACCGGAGATGTTCCGGTTGTGTGGGCGGTACATTTGACAATGGCAATGAACTTGGGGAGCATGAGGGCTTATAACAAGTCAGATACTAGCTGCTTATGCGATATCTCATTCCCCTGTGAAATTAGGAATACCCAATTCTTCCATAATTGTCCGAAATCATGGGCAACTCCAGAGGCATACCCAGAGTCAGTATAGATTTTGACCTTGAAGTTTTTAGTCAAGATACAGTTTCGGGTGAGGGCAAATAGTTCAGCTTGTTGAGCGGAATAGGCGGTCTCAAAAGCGGCACATTCCAGGACCTGATTCTCCTGGTATACTATAGCGTATCCTGTATTTCGTCTGCCTTCTGGGTCAATGGAAGAACTTCCGTCAACATACATAGTAAAATCAAGGTTCTCCATTGGTACATCAACTAAATCTTCCCTGACCGAGGTAGGTTCTTGAATTAAAGATAAACAGTCTTGACTTGGTTCTTCCTCATCTCGGGGTGGCTTGGTCAGAAAACAGACCGGATTAATGGCAGTACATTGCCGAAAGGTCAGCCTTGGATTATTTAGTAGGTAGATCTCATATCTACTCTGCCTGGCCATGGTAAGATGTAGAGTCTGCAGTTGACCCAAGAGGGCAGCTCCGGAGTGGGAGGTATACACAACAATATCCTGTTGGAGGGTGTGGTTGGCGGCAGATTGAATGCTATTGTAGATGGCAGTTAATATTAAAGTACATACTGGGTGTCCCAAGGCAACATGGTCTATTTTAGAAGAGTAGTAGGCAACAGGCCTATGCTTATCCCCATGTTTCTGAGTTAAGACAGCTGTAGCACAATCTTTCAAGATCGTTCAATACAGTTGAAAGGGCCGGTCATGGAGGGGCTGGCCCAAAGCCGGAGCTTGCAGCAGGGCTGTTTTTAGTTCCTTAAAGGCTCGGACGTCTGTGGTTTCTATTTCAAAGCTGCCTTCCTTGGTAGAGTATGGTGTGAGTTGCTTGGTCGTTAGGGCAGCATTAGGGATCCAGGATCTACAGTCATTTATCATACCCAGCCATTGCCGCATTTGTCTAGCTGTGCTAGGGACTGGAAACTGACAGATGGGTTCGATTCGACTAGCCTCCAAGGCTCGTTGGGTGACTGATAAAATGATCCCAACAAATTTGACTTCAGACTGGCCAATTTTAACCTTTGACGGGGAAACTATGTATCCCAGGGAGGACAAGTAATTCAATAACTGATTACCATCCACCCTATTACTTGGTTCATCTGTGCTGGCTATCAGTAAATCGTTCACATACTGAATTAAAGTGGATCAATTATTCAGCGTGCGGGATTGTAACTATTTCTTCAGGCACCTTGAGAACAAGGTTGGGGTGTGGATGAATCATTGGGGATGTCTAGTCCAGGTATTTTGCGGTCCCTGGTAAGTGAAGGCGAATAGGTACTGACTTGTCTGGGCTAGCGGCAAAGCAAAGAAAGCATGCTGAATATCTATTATAGCGAAGATCTTGGCGTTTGCTGGAATTATTGACAGTATCTGTGCTGGGTTGGGAACCAGAGCGTGCAGGGGCTGGTCTATAGCATTGATAGCTCGAAGGTCCTGGACTAAACGGTATTCGTTTGGTCTGCCTTGCTTCGGGACTGCCAGTATAGGAGTATTACACGGGGACTGGCATTGGATCAAAATCCCCTGTTCTACTAGCCGCTTAATCAATCGGTGGATACTTGGTATTTCCTGTGACTTCAGTGGGTACTGTCGGATGGAAGGCCAGTCCACATTGGCCTGTACTGAGATTTCAATCGGATCAATAGGAGTATAACCCACGTGGGATGGGTCCACTGCCCACACATGGGGATCTACATAGTCAAGTTTGTCCGAGCCAGTGTGATGCTGCAGAGTCGATAAGACCTTCTCGGGGTTCCCGTGGAATTGGACTTTTCGGCAATGTTTCACAATTTGCACATCCCGACTGGTAGGGTCAGCCTCGTCAATAGCCTGGCGCAGCATAACTCCAATATCATTAGCGTGGTGAGGGGCTAATACATCACGAATGATATGTGGTGCCACCGCTGGGGATTGTCTCCACAGATTCTTATCCATTTCCACAAAATCTGCCTTCCCTTCCGGTCCAGTCACTCGAGCACTTAATATAATTTCCTTCACTTCCACTTCGTAATCCTGAAAAACTTTCTGTAGGACCTGATTCTTTCCACTGGGATCGTATGCAAGGGTCACGTGATAGGCTACCTGCGGCAGGTCCAGAGACCACCGCTGAGGGGTTCTAGTGGTATTATATTGCTGCTTAACGATTCCTTGTTTTACAATAATTCCATCATTTCCACACTCCAAATGCACATGGAATTTGCAGCAGAGGTCTCGAGCCATCAAGTTACAGTCCAGATTGGTAGTGATAACAAATTGATGTTTCACCGATTCTTCCTGGTAACCCAATTCAACCGATTCTGACATCGGGAATGTAGAGACTTGTACCAGGAATCCTGAAAGTCCCTGTGTTTCCGTGGAGGTAGGGAGTTTAAGTTTTGATTGTACAGAGGACATGAAAGCTACCGTATCTATCAAGAAGGGTTGCCACTTATACAGGACTTTTAACAATATCATCGGTTCGTCGTCTGGGGAGAGTCCCTGCACAATCAAGCTACGTAGTCAATACGAATAATCGGTGGACGATTGGCCAAAGGGATTGTTCTGGGAGAAGTTAATGTAAGATCCTCGTCCTCTCACCCCTTGCCCCCCCTCCTCTTCCTTTTTCGTGCTGCCGGTAGGGACAATTTTTATTCCAATGTCCTTCTTGCCCACAATTAAAGCATTCATTTCCTCTCACCCAATCCCGACCTCTTCCCATACTAGACCGGGGACAATAGGGCTGTCCGTAATTAGTAGGGCACGGGCCAGTTGGGTGTTTGATATAACCGTATCATTGTTTATCCACCCAACCCTGCACGCAGTACTGCGGCTCCATCTGGTATCTCCATGGGTCGGGTTTTGGTTCTTCCACTTGGGACGGTTCTTCTTTCTTAGCCACGTAGTGAGCCTTGACCCGGTTTGTGGGCGCACCTGGCCCTCCCCCCTCTCCTTTCTTTTCCTGGCAATAATATTTAACCGCCCTTTCCATCTGGGCTTTAATGATATCTGCACAATTCATATTTTTTGTCCGGATTGCGTGAGCAATCGAATAGGCCAGGCACTGAAGTAGGATAGCGCAGAATTGAGGAGAATCCTCTCCTTCCCTGAAGGCATTATCTCCTGATTGACTTCCGTATATTTCAATAAATCTTTCCATGAATTCGGCGGCAGTTATTCTCTTTTGGGTTTAGTTTCAAATACTGCGGTCATACTGATGGGCTTCTGAAGGGTAGTGGTGTGAGCATTAAAGATAGCGTTTAGGCGATCCTGGACATCGTTAGAGTGAGCAACCACCAATGCATCATGAGTAGCACGTCTTAGGTGAGTTAGAAATGGGGCACGCTCAGTTGGGCTCAGGCTTTGCTTTACCAAGGCCCACAGGTTCCTTGATTCTGCATTATAAACTGAAATAGTAGTTTGTAGATAATCTATAAATTTGATAGGTTCTTTTTTCCGATCTGGTATCAAGGCCATAAGGGCCATAATTTCATTTGGTTTCCAGGGCACATAGACATCTGTTGTGAGGTGGTTTGCGGCTTCTTGTGCATCAGGATTTGGCATTGGTCGGACTGGGAATTGGTGTCGGGACTTTGACTTTGGGGTTTCTAGGTCGGAGGATGTTTCGGAGCGTCTCGATCGGCTGGAGTATTTGCTATGTCTTTCACAACCGGGAATGGTAGATTGACGAGAAGATTTACGGGACTGTCTGTGATGTCGATATATAGTTCTGCACTTCCGGGTGTGAGATCTGGTCTTCCCAGCTATATTGTCTTGCACTGGGGATCCCAATCGCTATCAGAGGACGAGGAGCCAGTTTGGGCTTGTTGCTTCGTTGATGTGGGATTACATTTATCTTTAACTCCTCTCGCCGGAGTGTAAGGTCGAGGGGGATGGGAAGAGGACTGGGGCAATGGGATAAGTGGTGCGGAAGGCGACGTTGGGCGCCGAGTCAGTGACCATTCATCAATTTCATCATCAGTCTCGGTCAACGCAAAGCCAGCCATTTGACTACGAATTCGATCAATACCATTCTCAGAGGTCCCAGTGGAACTCTTAGTATGTTT